>NC_046289.1:43416961-45816961 GCF_004115265.2 Rhinolophus ferrumequinum
GAGAAAAACGTTGATGCACACGCTTTGCTGGTGCCCGGCAGTCCCTGCAGCCTCTGGGAGCCCAGTCGGTGGGCCTCCTGCAGTCGCATGATTCCCAGGCTCTGCCTCCACTGCCAGGGCTGGCAGTCAGAGGTGGAGCCCCAGTGCCTCCCGGGGGCAGCGGCGAGTACTCTCCCCGCGGGCGTTCGGAGCAGCCGCGCGGCGTTCCATCAGGGATCCATTTCTGTTCTCTTCAGTGAAGGTGAAATGATCCTTTCCAGGTAACAGCCGAGAATAGGGGTCTGTGGGACCTGCTCGTTGCGCCTCCTCCTCGGCTCACGGCCTCCAATGCATGGAGTTAGAGGACAATCTTTGGGGATTTGTTTCTTCCCCCAACGATGCCTAGTTCTTCTTTGGAGGCCACTTGGGCAATTGGGTGAGTGGTTTTAAATGTCTCCTTCTGGGATGCCAAACAAGGAAACGACCAATGTGGATGTGGCTCCCTCTCCTTCTAAAGAAAACTCTTGGCATGACCGTTGTCTCAGACCAGAAATGAGGAAAGACAGGCAATTCCTATTCTTGGAAAAGCCAGAGACCTGGCTGACTCTCCTGGCTCTGCACAGTTCTATGAAGTAGTTACTCTTTCCCCCCTTTTCATGTTATAGATGAGGAAGCTGAGGTACAGAGAGTCAACAACTTGATCAATGTCACACATTGAACTAGTCAGTGGCAGAGAAGGGATGGAGACTCAGGAAATCTGATCGTAGAGTTTGTGCACTTAAACACTATGCACCTTCCCAGGTGGAGAGTCGGAGATAAGGCTGTTTAGATTTAATGGAAAGCACCTGCAGGCCCAGTTCTGCCTTTATTGGTGTTCTGAATTCAAAATGAGTCGCATTTATACAAAGTATCGACTATATTTTGATAAAGGTAGCTGGGAATAGGTTGACAAGAATGTGCCCAGAGACCTGGCAAAACTGTGAGGGAATGAAGGAGCACCCTCTTTGGCAAGAAGTTACAAGAGGAAGAAAGTTTTCCTATTATAGGCTATCACTTACCTGACACCTGCCCCCCAAACTAATCCTATTGATGAAAGATCTTCTGAGGAGAAGGCCTGCGTTTAATTAACCCTATGCAAATGAGCTTAATTGCTTCCCAGTAGCTTTTGTCCAAAAGTACCTAGGGATTCCTTCCCCCAGACATTTCCAGCATTTAGATGCACCCGAGTTAGAACCCATTCATCTAGACAACCCTTGAGCACCTGTGATGCACTGAGCCTTATGTTGGAGGTCACCAGGAAGAATAAGATGTGGCCCCTGTTGCCAGGGTATTTATGGTCCTACAGGAAATAGACACAACCAAGGATAACTCAGTGAGGTGAATATCCTGTTAGCCTCATGAACAAGTGCCAGGGGAACACAGAGATTAGTCCCAGGAACCCAGGGGCCTTTCAGGTGTCTTTCCCAACAGGTTACCGTGATTTACAGAGGAAACCAAGGTGGAGAGCGATCTACTGGTTTCTCCCAGGGGAGTGAAAAAGCAAGCAACCTAATGTTATCTCCACCATTGCCTCAGTTTCTCCCCCTGGATTTGCTGGGACAGGTGAAGCTAGAGACCACCTGTCTCACCGCACCTCTCCCCTCAGGGACCTGGAGTTCCTCTGCCGAAAAAGGAGTGGGAGGTTGAAGGAGAATGGTTTTCCTAGTTCTTTACCCCTAGATCGCGGACTCCAGAGCCAGACCTCCTATGAGCACCTCCAGGGGCCAGGGGTGCGGAACCAAACATCCCCGAAAGAACAGCCAGGAGGACATTCTGTCCCCCACAGTCCGCTCCCAATTCCCCAAGCCCCATTTTTTCTCCCTAAGACAAGGCGTCTTAGTCTGGGGCCTTCGGACGCTGGCTGTAATGCCTAAAATGTGTCGTAAGGTGGCAACGTTGTGGCGAGAAATAGACTTTAAACGTCCTGGGTTTTTGTTTTTGTTTTTTTAAGCATATTTTCCCTATTAATTGTTTCATTTAACTTAATTAGAATCTGGTAAACTAATTAAAGTAGCTGCGAGCCCCGCAATCGGCAATAATTCGTATAATTATTGATAATTACATCCATACCAATCGTTTGGTTATTAACATTTGGGGGAGAACAAACCACTTCTGATGGGACACGCAGCCCAGGAGGGTTTTTGCGACAGTTTTTTGGGTCGGATCCACCTACACCTCCAGTCCTCAGAGATTCCGGCCATATGGAGCGCCCTTTCCGGCAGGCCCCAGCTGCCTACGGCTTTTTTCTCTACTTTGGGGAATTCGGAAAGGAAAGGTGAAAAAGGAGTGCTTGCTAGGTTCTTGCGTGTGGGCCACAGCCACAGAACTTCCTGCCTGGATAGTAACTTTTCGCATTTTACCAAGAAGGAAAGTGCGGCTTCCAAAGATGCCTTGACGCAGGGGGGAAGGCGCATGCACTTTCCCACAGCCGCGCTGCCCCGCCCTGTTCCAGCTCCCCCTGCCTCGCGGACGCCTGGGGACGCAAGTCACTTCCTCTCTGGGCCTCAATTTCACCTTTGGTATACTTAAGACTGATGTGGTCCGTTCAGCCCACAGGAAATGTTTCTGCTCCCTGAGGGGCCTTGCGGGAAGATCGTGCGTCCCGAGGCCACTTCATCCCTCCCCGACGCCTCACCGTTTACCCGGCGCCCTCAGTGCCATTCTCTTTCTCATGTCCCTTCTGTGTCTAGCCCTCGGAATATCCCGGGGCTTGAAGACACCGAGGCCCAGCGCAGGATGCCTTGGGGACTGGCTTCTTGTCTTGACCGCGTGGTCGGGTTCTCGGCCTGCACTCCTTCCGGGTGGCCCCGAGCACGCACACTGCCATCTCCATCCCAGGCCCTCTAAACTACCCGCACCAAATTTTTCCACCCGAGGTGCTCTCCTGGAGGCGCAGGACTGCACCCCCGCCTCCAGGGTCTCCAAGTCAGTCGCCCTTCGAGGCCCCAAGACGGACTCTCAGGGAGAGCCGGGGTGTATCTGGAGGGCGGGGTCCGCTGGGCGCTGGTCTCAGCCGCGGACAGCTGTCGCTCTGCGCTCTGCTTACCTCCTAGAGCGCTGCCACATGCCGCAGGGAGAGGGGCCTGAATGTTATTCTACAGAGACACGGAGGCCTAGGAAGCACAAAAGGCGCCACACAACACCCCTGCTAGTCAGCCGAGGAGGTGAAACTGGAAGCCAGGGCTGCATGGTTCCCAATACGGTGCACTCTCCCACGCCACCCAAGCTTTCCTCCCCACCGCACCCCACCCCAAAAAGTGCGCTGCAGTTTCCATCCTTTACCTGTAGCCCCACCGCAGGTGCACTGTAGAAACTGAGGCCTCCAAGAGGCCCACGTTCATGTGAGGCCGCAGCAACCGTGGCCGGGACGCCCTACCACCACCCGTAGGGGCCTGGCGAGAGCAGCGACCGGGACACCCGCGGCGGGCGGGCTTGACACTAAACCTAGGGCTCCACCAGGTCCGCAAACCCACTCCGACTAAAATGGACGGAATGTTAAACCGCCAGAGCTCCTTCCCTTCTGGTAGAGGCCGGGCAGGCGAGGAGTCTGTACCCCTGCGTTCAGTCTCGCCCTGCGGTTCCAGGCCTGCCCCGCCCAGCCCCGTCCTGCTTACCTCTTCCCTCACCCCGCCCAGTGCTCCCGGGCCAGGCCCTCGGAGTCCGCGCCTCCTGGCAATTCTGGTTGAACCTGGGATTCCGGGCAGCGCCCGGTCTCTCAGAGACCTGGAGGTGACTTCCCCGATGGGACGGGCGTAGAAATGGCATAAATAAACTCTGTCGTCCCCTGTGAGCGCTCGAGGGAAGTCAGAGACCAGGAGAGCAGAGCGCCAGGAACCATGCCGTCGTTGTCCTTTTTCCCCGGCCGGGGCCCAAGTGAGAGTCCTAAACGCGGGGAGGGGTTGGCCTGTGCGGCAAGAGGGTGTGTATGAAGGATTGGTGGAGAGGTCAGTCGCTCGCTACTGCCCACCTGAGCCGGCGCGGTTCTCATCCCCGGCGCCCCAGAACTAGTGCTGCGGTCCTCACGCTCCACATGCTGCGCAGCCCTCAGCCTGCCTCCGCCCGCCATCTCCTCCAAACTCCCACCTCCACAGCCCCAGGAAGTGACAGATTATTTTTTATTAAAAACAAAACAAAAGTCACGGATACAGGGTGGTCTCCCCAAACAGGCTCAAGGTGGTCTCCATCTCGTGAGTCAGTTGTCGCCCTTCTTAAAGTGCTGTTACATCAAGAGGTTACAACAAAAAATAAACAAAGCAAAACCCAAAGGGGACTGCAAAACAGGACAGCAAGTAGGTCCAAGAGAAGGAAGCAAAATTAACTTACAGCGTAAATAAATTAAAGTGAACCCAATACTGAATCAAGAGACTCACAGTACACTTATATCCATTGCACATAGCCACTTTGTCATTAGGAACAAGTTTCAGCAGTGGACAGGACGGGGAGCGCGGGGCCAGAGCCAGCGAAGTTGCTACATTGTAATCACAATTGGGGGTACGAGGCTGTAGGGGGGGAGAGGCCCCTTTCTCCCCTTTCTTACTCCCTTCTGTCCAATTAACCCCATGAGGTCCGATGCCCTGGAATTCAACCGAGGGGCGAAGTGGTATTTACACTTGGAAACAGAGACAGGGCCCTGGGCTCCCGCGCCTGGAAGGGGGCGGGCAAGGCCGAGGCGCCCGTGAAGAGGGCGGGCAGGCGGGAGGCTTGTATTTACATCGGTCCGGTCCGAATGGCTTGTTCCTCGCTCTCGGCCGCCGCGGCCGCGGGTATTTACAAGAAGAGAGCAGCATGGCTTGAGGGCGCGTGGGCGCGGCGGTGCCGGCCCTAGGGCAACAGCGGGGGCTTGAAAGAGCAGTTGCCAGTGCAGTGGCGGGGCGTCAGCATCTTGCAGGAGAAGTGGTGCAGGGCGTCGTGGGCTTCTAGAGAGACAGTCGGGCGGGCCACGTTGGGTGCCTCGCCTGCCTAGCTTTCCCGTCGCGGTCCACCCGTCCCCTTCCCCCTGCACGCCGGGATCTCACCCACCCGCTTCTAGCTCAGGGGTTCTCAAGCCAGCAAATCAGAAGAAGGTAGGAGGGTAGGAGAAAGATCCTGGCGATTCAGAACTACTGCTCTGGTTCAATAACCCCATTTTACAGAAGAGGAAACTGAGGCACAAAAAGGGAAGTCCACTTGCCCAAGACCAGATTTGGGGCCGACTGGCAGGTTTTCCAATCCCCAAAGCCCAACGGGCTCTTTCTCCCTATCTCACCGTTCTAGAATCATTTCCGCATTAAATTAAAAGATCCTATTTCCCTCCTCTCAGCTTCTGATCCATGTAGACTTGGCCTTCCCCTCTCACTAGCCCCGCCATTCATTCATTCATTCATTCATTCATTCATTCATTCATTCATTCAATCATTCAATCGTTCATTCATTTGCCAGCACAGCCAGCGTTTGGCACCCCCTCCTTATCTTTGTTCTCCGGCTTCCGCACCTTTTAACTTCTGCTGGATGGCATAGCGCGCCTTCCGCTCTTGGTCGAGTTCGTTACACAGAGTGTCTGGAAGACATGGGGAGGGGCCGGTGAGGAAATGAGACCACCCTCAGGCCGGCCCAGGTCACGGCCCGGGCCTCACCCTCTCCCGAGTTCTCACCCCCTTGCAAAAATAAGTCCGGGGACGGAAGGAGGGGGCATCAACACTCCACACTGCAGCCTGGCAGAGGGAGGAAATGGCCTGGGATGGCGCTTAAAGGCAGACGGATCTAACCAAAATTAAAGCAAACTTAGGCATTACTTCCCAGGTAATTTTACGCCTCGATTTTTAATTTAGAAACCATGGAAATTGCCGCGATAAGAAGTTCAATCACTCCATGTAATGATGCCTGCAAGCCGTTTGCTGGGCTTGCTTGACATTCTGAGGCTAATCAGAGTATACAAAGGATATTAAATAAAAAAAAATAATTGTTAAATTACCTTCAATTTAAATCCAAATGACTGAGCCAACATTGCGGCTCCTGCCAGACAAGAGGCAGTTACTGCCCGTGCACGCGCTCACCTGACTCCCGTCTTACCTCTGACAATTTGCAGCTGTTGCACCATTTCTTCTCGATAAGCCAATTCCCTCTTCATTTGATCCTGAAAATTATCTGTGCAAATTGATTAAGTGAGAGCTGTTACGCACAGCCCCCTCCCTCGGCCCTATTTCCCCACTCTCCATCCCCACCCCCACCTCCTGAGTCTTTGGCCTAGCGGGAAACCCCAGGAAAGGAGGGTTCGGCGGATTCCGCAGGGCACGCAGCTGCCTACATTGGGGTCCCGGAACGAGGCCGAGCCTGCGTGAAGGAAGTTCTGGCGATGAGTGGGAGTGGGGTCGGTGAGGAGGGTCGGGGATGGGGGTACCTTTGAGACTTTGAAATTCTCGTTCCAGCTTCTTGCGGAGCTCCATTTGTTCCAGGAGCAGTTTTTGCAATTCTTCTGTGAAGGGGGAGAGTGGAAGGTAAAGGAGGGGTGTGTGCAGGCCTCCGGAGGCACAGGGGGACCCAGATCCTGCCCTGACCAATAGCCCTGAGATAGGAGTCCCCTACAGTGGGGCCGGTAGGTAGAGGCCCTCAGCACTCAGTTTTCTCATTCGCTTCCAAAGAAGTTGGGCAAGGAAAAGGGGCTAGGAGATAGATTGGCCAGAAGAATCAAATTCAGGATGGTAGAACCTATGTTCCACACCAAGGCACTAACCAGTGTGGCATCTGCTTTAGCTTTAGTGGTTCCTAACTTCCTAACCTAGAGGCTGGCCCAGGAGGACTCGATTTACCCCTTTAAAAGACAGACCTAATCCCTCCCTTCAATAATACAGAGCAGGGAAAATCTGGTCAAAGGCTTGGATCCCCACCCTGGAAAAATACATCTACTCACAATAGTTTGCAATTTCAGGAGATCCCCAGACCCTAAATCCATACTAAGAACACTTATATAAAGCACCAATGATTTTGAAGGTAATTGCAAATCCTGTAAAATCTGTAACTACGAAGAGTGAAAGACCACTGATGCTTTTCTCTCTCCTCACACCAATTTGCAAGCCCTAGGCTGGTTTGGGGGAGAGGGGAGCAGGTAAGTGTGGAAAGCCCTGCTAGTGACCTCAGAAACCAGCTCCAAAGAAGTGGCAGGGGGCTGCCCTGACCACAGAACTACTGGTATCCTGGTCCTCTCCGTGGGGAGGCTCTCTGAGAAATCCTTCCCTAGAAGGTGCTCAGAAAACACAAAAAATGGGAGATAGGGGAGCAAAGTGGTTGTAGAGGCTCCCTTCCTCTGTGCCTCAAGTCACACTCTCCCCCTTGCAGGCTGAGCAACAACAGCAGGATCCTATTCTGCAAATAAACAGCATCTTCATCCCATTTAGGGTGGGGTGGCTAATTATGCATTAATTCCAGGAAAAAATTAACCTCTCAGACATTCCTAAAGTAAATGCCTCCTAGGAATCTTGCTATTCAGAAAGTCATGATTTTCAGTGAGTTTGGGAGACCCAGATTGTCCTGTCTGATTGTCCACATGCATCAAGTTCTGAAGCTCATTACTTATTTCTCTTTCTCACTGGTCTATTCAGACAGGCCTGGCCTTGGGAACCCAAACTTCCAATGAACCTCTGGGGGGTTGGTTCCCTCTTGCCACCTCATACCCACATACACACCTCTATGTCAGGATAATGTGTCCAAGGGGTTATCCTTTCTGTTCAGTGAAAACCGATTTCCCAAGAGCCCTGTCTTCTCACACTCATTCCTACAGGAATAAAACCCCTCTACAACACCCCCAAGCACAGTGTAGTCCCATTTCACAGATTTAACCTCACCTCTGGCCAGGTTCTCGATATCTTTCTCCACTAGCTGAGTTCCTGTGACATCCAGGGTGAGCCCATCTTCGCCTGGGATACAAGGGCAGGTAAGAGGGATTCTGTCCTGGGAGAGGCCTTGGGAGTGCAGAAGTGAGTTTCCCTGGAACTGTGCTAAGTCAGGAAGCTACTCCACACCCTCTGCTTTTAGAGGAGACAGTTACAGGCATCCAGTACTACCGACCTTTCAAGCTATCATTTTAGGGGTGTAGCCATCATTTTAGAGATTGACCCACTGTAGGAGAGTGAACCCAAGGAAGACAGGCTATCTTAGGGCAGGAAGTGCCCTTTGACCTGTTTTATGTGGGTGATGGTGTCCCTCATTTATTTCTGATATGCCCTCTTCTCTTGCCCGGAAGAGCCACAAACCCACCAAAGAGGGAACCAACTCAGTAAACTTGTCCTGCACTTTGCCCGCGCTGTTTAAATATTTATCTGCCAGCTGCCGGAAGAGACCCGCAGCCCCTTACGCTTGATGGAAACTCTTCCTCATAAGTCGAAGCTGGTGGGAACCTGGGTGATCTGGGCCCTAGCTCACGACTGAGGGTGGTGCGCGAGGGTCCTAGGGCTCACCTCGGTCTGTATTTGCAGGACTTGGCTGGGAGATACTCCTTTGGTCTGGATAGGATTTCCTCGTTTCCAAATCGTCCGCGGTCGAATGATTGTCTTCCTTATCTGGCTCTTAAAGGCAATAAACCGAGTTTCAAGGAGAGGCAAAGAAACCGTGACCCCAATACGGCCAGAGCTGCCGCGGTCGGGGCGCCGGAGCCCTAATTAAAAGCGTCGCGGCCGCCGCTGTTCCCGGCTGTGCGCCTGGGCTCGCACCCTCAGGCTTTGGGCCGGGCATCCCCTCCCCCGCGCGCGGTCTGCTCTTCTCCGGTTCCACGCCCCTTCCCCAGCCCCTTGGAAAAGAGCAATACAAGCAGCCAGGCCCACTAGGGACGAGCGACCTACATCGCGAGCAGATACTGGGGCACCGCGAGCGCGCGTAGCCGCCGGGTCTGCCTGCGCCGCTCCCGCGGAGAACGCGGCCCAGGTGGTGACCACCGACCGGGGGGAAGCCGCGCTCCTGCGCGCGGCCTGCCCGTATTCCCGAGGCCCTCAACCCTTCCTCGGTGAGCCACTGGGTCACGCGCACACGTGCAGGTCTCCCCCACCCGCGTTGGGCCTCAGCGACCACAGAGCTTCAGGGGTACCCAAGCGCACCGCCAAGCGCCCCATCATCCGCCCGACCCGGACTGACTACGGGGGACCTCGCGGCCAAAAACACTTGCTGAATAAATGAGAGGGCTTGAAAGGGGGGCCAGGCATGGTTTTAAAGGTTTCCACCCAGTGTATGAGGTGTACATGAGCGTTTACTTGTGTGGAGAGGGCGGCTTGTTGTTGAGTAAGCGGACGATGGAAGTTGTTGGGAGTTCTCGCCTACCTTCTTCCCCGCCCCCCCCCATAGTTTTTCTTTCCCTCTCCCTCTTCCCCTCGCTTTTTCTGCCTCTTTCTCCTCTCGTTTTCCTTCGAAGCCTTCCCCTGGCCCCGGCCCTCTGCCTGCGGTCCCCCCATCACATTGGCCAGCGACCTCAGCAGGGGGGCTGGGGGCGTTACCGTGGGCCTCCGGGGTACAGAGGTAGGAGGCCGCCGGCCCCAGAGCCGCTGCCGCGCTCTTCACGTGCTCGTCCCGCTCCGGCGCGTACACCTGCGTCGGCCGAGAAATGACAGGCGGTTAAGGGGACACTTGGCGGCGGCTGCGAGCCGCTTAACCTTGCGCGGCGGCCTGGAGGAAATGCTGAGGGGGTGGCGGAGGTCCGACCGCCAGTGGGACTGGAGCGCCCGGGGCCGCGGTGACGCAAACCGCGCAGCCTTGCGCCCTCGGAGGCCACGTCACTGTTGCAGATTCTGGGTAATTATTAGCGCCTTCGAGAAAATTATCCGACATACACAGCGGTTCCCAAGCCAAGGGCCGTTCAAAGCCGCCCCCACCCTCTTCGCCCACCTCCTTTGCGACATCTTCCCTCCCTCCCGTGCCTGATCCCCGGCATAAATGACGCCTTTCGCATCTGGCTAACGATTCATGTTTTAATGGACCGAATGGAAATGTACAAGAGTGAACACCCACTTTCAAATGGCCAACAGTTCCGGCTTAGCCGCACAACCCCCCACCACCCGAACTCGCCGCCGGGACAACCTGAGAACCCCTCTCCCCGCACACGGTCTCGACAGCTTCCCACCACGAACCCTCAAAGCGGGAATTCGAAGAGTGGGACAACTATGAGTTGGGGTGAAAGACGATTCCGGGGACCCCGTATTGCAGTGGCTGGGCTTGGGGGAGAGGCCGCCCTCCTCTTACCCGCTGCTCTGCCCCGGGGCTCTGATCTCCATCTGGGCGGGAGTGCTACCGACCCGACCTCACCAGCACTTTTCTCTGGCTTTGGGTCCCTCTCTCTCCTCTGCTTTCTTCCTCCAGATCCCTTTTCTTTCTCTCTGCTGCTGTGTGACTGACGGTCTCTGCCTGTCTCCTCCTCACCCCCATCAATGAAAACAGGACACACGTTTCTCAAGCTTCCCCTCCCACTCCCCCCGGATCTTCCGAAACCCTCAGCCATGGGTCCCAGCGAGCCCAGCTCCACAGCGCTCCCGAGGCTGGGCCTACCCAGAGAGCAGCCGGGGCCTGCTGCTCGAACGCCTGCTCAGAGCAAAATTTTCGTCCCCCACCCGATCAGGGCCTGTCCCATACTCCCGCGGTGCTGAGGGGTAACCAGGGAGACGCCACTAACGGGGTCGGCGCGGGGCTCACCTTGGCCGGCGCGGGGCCCCCCAGCGGCCCACAGGGCTCTCGCAGCTCATAGCCGCCACTCGGCGGGCTCCTTTCAGATCTCCGCACCACGTCATCGGCCGCCAGGTCCCCAAATGCGGACCGGCTGGCTGGGGGTAACCCCGGGCGGCGCCGGGGGCGAGGGCTACCGCCGTCGGCAGAGTCTGTGGGGCAGTCGGGGCCCGAGGAGGTGGTAGACGGGGTTCCGGCGTGCTGGTCGCCGTCTGTACCGCCTCCTGTGCTGGACGCGCCGGTCGCGCCAGGCTCGGCCTCGTCCGGTGCGCCCTCGTCGTCGGGGAAGCGGTTGGACTCCACGTCCACCTCCGGCTCGTCCGCAGTGTCCACGTCGGGCGACGCAGAGTGGTAGCTGGAGCTGCCCTCGCTCAGAAAGTCCGGACTCACGTAGCCGCCGCCGGCCCCCGTGCCAGGGCCCGGCCCCCGAGCAGGCCCCGTGCCGTATGCGTCGCGGGCGCTACCGTAGAGTTTGGCAATGCTCTCGGCGTCTTTGACCACAGGCCGGAAGGCCGACACGTAGGAGCCTTTGCGTGCGGGCGGCGGCGGCGGCGGCGGGGGCAGTGGGGCCAGGGGCGGCGGCAGCGCCTCGTCCACACCGTCCTCGTCCAGCGGCCCACGGGACAGCACGCTCGGGCAGCGCTCCTCTGCGCCCAATCCTCCCTCCTTGGCCGGCTCCGCACCGTCCAGGGGCTCGGGGCCTCCGCCACCGGCAGCAGCAGCCGCTGCTGCCGCTGCCGCCGCCACAGCGGCCGCCACGGCCTTGGCTTGGCTTTGCGCAGCTGGATAGGGCGGCACCGGGAGGCTGCCTGCCGCTGGCCAAAACATGGGAAACGTCGGGTACACAGTGGCTGCGGCGGCCGCTGCAGCCACAGCCGCAGCGTCCTTGGCTGCTCCCGAGGGCTGGTGACCCCAGAACATGGCGCCACCACCCGGGCCAGCCCCGGCCCCCGGCGGCAGGTGGCCGGTTCCTGGGCCGCCCGCAGCTCCGCCAGTGCCCGCGCCCCCGCTGCTCCCAGTGCCTGGGCCGCCCTTGGGTTCGCCCGCACCTAGCACCGGGTCGTCCTTTTTGGGGCACAGGCCGAAGGCCGTGGGGAAGCCGTAGGGATGAGGAAAAAGCGGCGGGGGCAGCTTCTGCAAGAGGCCAAAGCCCTTGCTGGGCACTGGGATCACGGGGTAGCTACGTACGCCGGCGCCACCACCAGGCCCTCCAGGGCCCGCGGGGCCGCCGGCTCCAGCTGCCAGACCAAGTCCCCGCTGCGGGTGGGGAGGAGGCGGCCCAGGAGCCCCGACGGCCTCATCTTCGCCACAGCGCAGGCTTTTGTGGGGCGGCGGGCCTGGGGCCATCTCCGCGCCGCACCCCGGGCCTCCCCCGCCGCTGCCGCCAGCACCACCTTTCCCCTGCCCACCTGACCCTCCATTAGCACTACCGCCGCCGCCTCCTTGCAGCGAGAAGGTCCGCTTACGCGTGCCGCCATTAAACATGGCCTTGACGTCCTCCCAAGCGTGGCTCAGTTCGTCTGTGGCCGACTTGTCACTGAGTTTAAGATGACGGCGCCATGAGTTGAAGTTGGCGGCGTCAGGCTGCGTATACTTGGCGTCGGGTGTGCGGTGCGAGTGGAAAATGAACTTGTTAGGAGAGAAGTACATGCTGCAATAGCCGCACTTGATGCACTTGGCACGCGAGCTGTTGTAACGAGCGGGGATGAAACTGCCACGCGAACCCCACGCGCACTCATGCACCACATCGAAGGCGAAGTTCTCGGGCAGCTTGGGTGGCTTGTGCTCGCCCAGGAACGACTTGCACAGGCGTTCGGCCTCGCGCTTCGTGATCATGCCGCAGCGGCGGGATGAGATAGGCATAGCCCCGGCCCGACGCAGAATCTCCAGCTGCACTGGCGTGCACTGCACACACGTGATGCCCAGGGCCACGCGGCGGTTGTGGATCTCATTGTAGCTGTAGTTCTTGAGAAGGGTATTGGAGATCTGCGCCAGGCACAGGCGCTCCTGGCCGTCGATGACCAGAGACACAATAGGCACCCCGTACAGAGATGTCTCGCCCACCTGGTTGGGTTTGAGAGCGCTGGAGCCCGAGTAGGGCTGCAGCTCTTGCTTCGAGTTGGGCGAGGAGTTGCCCTCGCGCCCGGGCCCCAGCTGAGTGGTGAGAGCCTCCATGCCGCCGCTCCTGCGAAACAGAGAAAGCAGAGAGCAGATGAGCCATTTTCAGCGCCGCCGCGGCTCAGGCCCGCCCAGCGGGGCGCGCCGAGTCGGGCGCACAGGGGAACCTTGGCAATGGGGAGTCCAAGCTCATTCGCCCCCTGGACGGGCGCCTTTTGTTATTCAGACGCTTGCTGGCGCCGGAACAAAAGCCTCCGGGGTTTGGGGGAGGAGAAGGGGTAATTGAGACCTCAGGAATGCCCCGGCAGCTAGGATCGCAATCCTGTTTTCGGAATGGGAAGTGGAGCCCAGAGACGGAGAGTGACTTGCCCAAGGCCACACAGCAAAGACATTGCCGAAACCAGGCTTCCCGGCGCCGAGATCCGTGCGCCTTCGGCCACCCTCGCAGCTTGCCCTACCCGCCCCGGTCCTGAAACCCGGACTTCGGGGACCCGCCGCCCCTCTGCTCAGTCGCGCATGCACGCGGGCGGGCGGGGACAGCGAAAGGAGAGGTGGGGGGAGGGGTGGTCACTGCCCTTCTCCAGACAGCAGGGGGCGGGGGGGAAGGGAAAATAGGAGGGTCTCCAGGCTGGGGGTGGGGGGGTGCGGGGGAAGGCTGAGGCGACCGCTGTTCGCGGTGCTGAACTAGCTCTCTCCAAAGCACGCCGTTCGCGCCCAGCCTCAGTGCGACCCCCAGCGCACCCAGCTCCGTGCCGAGTCGGCTCCCCAGCATAACAGCACTGGTTTCCACAAACTCGAGTTTCTCCTCTCAGGCCGGTGCCCCGCGTTCCTTGGGCAGAAAGATTCCGGCTGGAAATAGAAACCATTTTCTTTCCAGCCATTAGTGGGGCCAGGGTCATGCAGTTCCTAAACACATTTTCTGCATTTTTAGCTGCGTTCCACACCAAACCTGGTTTCCATCCGGGTCAGAGCGTGAGACGGAGAGGTTCTCAAGGAAGTTTCTTAGGAGCCACTTCTCCTTCGCGTCTAACTGCCCACTTCCTAAGTTTTCCTTCTTCAGATATGCCATTTTCTCTCAGGCCAAATGCAGTCTCTCTGGGCTCTAGGCTTCCCCTTTTTTGGGTGGAGGGTCTCCTCTCTGAGTATCCTTCAGGCCAGGCTATCCTGGCTTATATGGGCTGAAGGGAATCCTGGCCAGTCTCTGCAGCCACTACAAGGCTCCAGGTCAAAAGTTGCTGACCGTCCCATGCTTTGCTCGCTGGCTGAGGAAGGGAGGCAGCCGTGCCCGCGGACCTCAGCAGCGGGAAGACCGGGAGACTGATGCTTGGGACTCTCTAGGTGCCTGGCCCAGCCACGTGTCTTCAGACACAGAAGGCTCCTACCCGGCCCACGGCTGCAGGAGCTCCTGTGGCCCAGGCAGCCCAATCCTAAGGACCTCTCCCCTAAACTCGGCAGGAAAGGAAAATCCATTTTCAGAGGGGCAGCAGGTCCAGCCGGGCAGGGGATCCGAGTTTAAAAGCCTTTATCAAGAAGACTGGGACCTTCTGTCTGTCTCCCGCCCTTTCTGTCTAGGTGCCCCTCATCTGTCGATCTTATCATCCCCGAGCTGTCTGTCTCTCCCAGCTCCCTCCTCTTTCTCCCATCTGTCTTCATACCTTCTTCAAGTATCAAGCTATTTATCTGTTACCTGTCTGTTTCATCTTTATTTCTGTGGATAGAATTGAAACAAGTTGACCCTCCTTTCGCGTTGAAGTACCTTGTAACATTTTAGGAGGCAAAAATACTGCCCTAACTACTCGGCGAAGAGGTCAGCAAGACAAGCTCCTCACCCCCTTGAGGGGCTTTCAGGAGGGCTGGGGAGGTGGCCTAGGGGTGCCGCGGTTCTGGGAAATGATGATGTCTTCTTGGTTTCCCGAAATCGGCAAGTATGCCCTGCCCGCATGCAGTGAAGGGATAGCGCTGAGCCGAGCGCATCTTTCCCAAGCTGAGGGTCTGCGGTCCCTGCGGGGTTTTCCCGAGTGGGAGGAGGGGGCGCCGGATCCCGGAGCCAGGAGAAGGGGGGCCCTAGGAATGGATCCGAATTTCGAGAGCTAGAGCGGAAAGCCGGGGCAAAGGGCTGTACGCAGCGACAAGGCGCAGCGTCTAGAGCGGCTCGGAAAGCCCTCGCCCGCTTCTGAGGCTTGAGAGGTGAGCTTGGAGAGGACGAAGAGGTGGGTGGCGGGCAGAGGTAGGAGTGAGACGATGGAGTCTTTAGGTATAATAATAAAAGCAACAGTCACAAGAACCCAAATCGGAACTAAACGAAAGAAGCTGCAGGGGCAGGGTGCGGGGGCGGCGGGCGACCGGACGCGAATACTCACCGTGCGGCGGCGGCGGCCGGAGCCCCGCAAGCAGTGAGCGGAGGTGCGCGGCGGGCGGAGCGCCGGGCGGGAGTCCGGGATCCGCCGGGCTCTCCGGGTGACGGCGCGGCCCCTCCCCGCGCGCGCGCACAGCCGCGCTCCCGGGCTCCCTGCGCTCACACCCGCGGCCCCGCAGGCCCCTCCCGCGCGGCGCCCGCTCTCAGCAGGTGCCAGGCGCCAGGGCCCCGGGCGCGGAGACGTGTGCCCTGGACCGCTGACCCTGAGGCAGTGCAAGGGCTCGGAGCAGAGGCCGAAGCTTAGAGCACATGGCGGGGCGACGGGCACGGCGCAGTCACAGGCCGAGTGCGAGGCCCGCGCGGGGCGAGCACGCCTGACAGCTGCGAGCAGGGGCGCCACACCCACCGCCCGCGCAGTCACTCGCACCCTCCCAGGGCCCGCTAGCCTGCGGGCCACACGCCCCGCGCGCCGCCTCCCCTCAGCCCCGGGCCTGCGCTCCCCAGGTAAGCGGCAGCACACCTGCGCCCTGCGCCCGGCACCTGCGGCCCGCGCTTTCCAAAGGGGCCAGGAGGGAAGAAGGGCCCCGGGGCCTCAAAGTTTGCCCCCAGGAACGAAGTGGGGGAGGCGCTCCCTTCCTAGGGGCCAGAAGCGGTCCAGGCCAAGGCCGCGTGATAGGACTAAGGAGGGCTCAGGAGGGAGGGGCGGGAGCTGGGGAGGAGTATCGCACTTTCGGGTCGGGGCGGTGGAGCCGGAGAGTGGCCCTGGGAAGCCAGTAGGGTTACTTGCGGCCGGAGACAGAGACCACGGTGCGGGGAGGGCGGTGTGACAGCTGAGAAGGGGCAGAACCAACTCCCCCACCGCATCTGACTTGAATGGGAGGTGTCAGGACAGCTCCAGCCTGAGGAGGAGCGACCTCCTACCTCCTTTACTGAGGAGTGGACTCGGGAACTGGGTTTGGGTGGCTCTACCGAACTTGGGCAGGAGCCAAGGCCTCGCTGGGAGACACCTGGGGTCAACTGCTCTCTAGTTGACTGCTAGACCATTCTCCAGCTCTTCTAGTTCATTTTTCCCGCGATGAGGGTCTATCTAGCCCCTTGACGCTGCAGATACCCCTTGGTGTCCTCTCTCTTCTCAAAGCTGCATTTCTATCCACCCCTCTGCCCTTTCTCTGTCTGTTGGTTTCTATCTTCACCATTCCTTACCCCGACTATCCCATTGGGTCCCGGTGTTCACCCTCTCTTTTAATCTCGGTCTTTTCATTTGTATTACCAGTCGCACTCCCTCCCTCTTTGCTCGTACCCAGGCGCCCCCTCACAGCCCCCCCCCAGCGGTATTAAGTGTCCTTAATGGACACGTTAATTAAACTGTAATTAATCATACTGTCCAGCCCAAGTTTGAACAATTACCCTAATCAAACAGAAGTTAATAATGGCAGGGATGGCCCGGGGCGCAGGGGCCGCTCGGGCAGGGGGCGCAGCGGCCACTGCGGCTACCGACGTTGGCAGCGGCGGCAGGCTCAGCCTGTCCTTGGAACCCGCGCGGTGCCATAAATCTTCCGCGGCCAGCGGCGCCGGGTCGCCCTCGCCCCCGCCCCCTCGTTTTCCCTTACGCTCCGGATTACAGGTCCTCTCCCCTCCTTCATTCCAGTTCCTCTGGGGTCGTCTCCCCTCTCCTCTACTTCTCCCCTTTCGCTTTTCTCTTCTCCCCTGGCTCGCAAGGACCCTGGGAAAAGCCTCTGTGGGTGGGAGCGGATCACCCAGGCCTAGCCCTTGGAGAGAGGGGGCGGCCAGGCCGGGCATGAGGACTCTTTTGCCATCTCCTTTCCCCTTGGCTAACGGATCTCCAAGGCCTTGAAAACTACCCTCAAGTTTGAGGGTTCCTGCGGAGTCTCTTCTAGAGCGGGTTCTTGCTCTTTCACCTCCTTTCGTTTCCGTGTTTCTCTTTTTTGGATCTCCCTGCCTTTCTCTCTTTTCTCCCAGAGTCTGCTCAACCGTTTTCTCTCTCTGCCTCTGTCCCCTCCGCCTTCCCCTGGCTCTGACTCTGTCCCGTTCTAACTCTGCCGTTCTCTCCTCCTCCTCCTTCCCTCTGAGAAAAACAGGAACCTATTTTCCCTCGCAGTCCGAGAGCCGCCTTCAGCTCCCACCTGCTCATCCCCGCTCCCTTGGCCGGCCTCCCCCACCCCATAATTACAATCCCGTTCGGTAATTATTCCTAGCCTCCTAATGATTTTTTAAAAGGCATCTCAAAATTCGGTGTGGTGGTTGACAACGACCGCGGAGCCAGGAGGCCCCGGGGGTGGTGGTGGTGGGTGGGAGTGGAAAGAGGACGAGCAGGGCCTGCCTGTCCTGCCTCTATTGTATTGTGAGCGCCAACAACGCCTCCAGGGACGGCCTCTAGGGCGTTCCCAGCAGCCTGGCCCCGGGGTCCAGGGACTTCTCGGACAAAAGTTCCCTCTCTGGGTTACTGCACCAGGAGCGTGCAGGGTCGGCTATGCGTCTCTGTTCAGCACCAAGCTGAGGACAGCTCCCTGAGCCCGCCCCTGGCTTCGCGGACCCACCCAACTCTCACCCAGGTCTTAGCTGGAGAAAGATGGAAGGCGCGTGGACAGAGGCTGGGGAAGCGCCGCCGCTCTCTGGAGGGACAGTGGTCTCCTGGGAACGGCTCTTGGGGGTCGGGGCTGTGCTCTGCTCTGGCCCAGCATCCAGTTGGTTAGTATCAGCGCGAATCACATTTTACCGTTTGCAGAGCTGGTTCTCACAACGGCCCTTGCAATAAGTATGGATCATTTATTCCCATTTTACAGGCAGGAAACTGAGGGTCGGGCAGTGGAAGTCAACCTGGGTTCCTCGGTCAATAAGGGAAGCAGGCTGATCTCCCGGACCCCAAATATTGTGCCTCGCACGTTGCGGGGAGAGCCTATTTTAATGGAGAGAAGGAGGATAAGGAAAAGCTTTTAATTACCAACGCTGACAGCACACTGTTTTGAGGGAACAGGCCTAGCGAAGCCAGGTCACTTACTCAGGTTCGGACAGCTAGTGCCGGGCAGCCCTGGGATTTGAACTCAGGCTCACACACGGCTGGGTGGGACCATTCTCCCTCAGAGGGCGCTCTGGGGCCTGCGGCCCTGACGAGCGCCTGGGTAGCCCGCAGACGTCGGTGCCCTTAGCCTTTCTGACCCCCGTTAGCGTGGATTCTCTCTTTTTTATCCACTGCTGGTGGCGCTAAGGTCGGAGGGCCGTACTCGGGATCACGTGCTCCCTTCACCCCAGCGGTGTCCGCGCAGCTCGTGCGTCCCTGGCGTCGCGTCCACGCTGCCCCGCGTCACGCACCCATTCTGGCTCCGGCTTGGGCCTCCTCCGCAAGCACATATCTTTTACCAGTTGAATTAACGGCAGTTTTCGTCAGTTAATTAGGTTTAATTTACATAATTAGTACAGTATAAAGAGGATTGGGGATAATCATGGGGTACGTAGCGCTTACTGTGTAAACACGTATTCTGAATTAAAAATCAGATGTAATTAAGGCGCGCAGGCCCTGTTTAGGCAGGGTTTTAATTGTAATGAATTTCTAATTAACACTCAATGATTGCCAAATGCAAAGGGCTGTAAAATTTTCTCGTAGTTTTGCTAATTTATTGTTTACTTAATATCTGGATATTAATCCGACGGCCAGATAGACTCTAGGCCCGCGAGGCGGCCAGGCCCAGGCAAGTGAAGGCGGCTGGGCGGAGCCTGCTGGGTCTCCCCAAAGGAGACGTGAGCCCGCGCGAGGGTGCTCAGAGCTCCCGGCCCACCTCACTCCTGGTGCTGAGTGGGAAGACCGAGGCCGGGAAAGGCCAGGACTTGCGGGAGGTCGCGCACTCCGGCTTCTTGCCGCCTAGACCCGGCTCTTTGCGATCAGAGGCCAGGACAGCGCTCCTTCCAGCGGAGGACTCCCCACTCCTGGGGACGTCGAAAGTTGCAAGAAAAGTCTCAGCCGAGATCCAGCTCTTCTACTGACCACTTGAGTGACCACGGACCTTGACTTGGCCTCAATGCCTGCATCTGTAGGATGGACACACTGAGTGGCACTTTGCTGGAGTGAAGGATTGACCTAGCTTGAGGCCAGAGTAGTGAAGATGAACATCTTTCTCCTGGAACCCGAGGGATGGGGCCTGAGGTGCCCTGGTTGAGTGTAGGTTGCTTAAGCTTGGGGGGAGGGGGCAGAGCCGGGAGAACTTGGGAGTGGTCTGAAGGTCACTGGGACAGGCTCTGTTCCTGCTGGGGCTCTCTCTGCACTTGGGGATGCAAATTTAGGTGGGGAGGAACTGAGGAGGGAGCCCAGGACCAGACTTCTTTGCCTCAACCAGACACAGAAGCCCCCAAGGCCTGAGCCCGGGTATTTGGGAAAGAGGGTGGGCGAGTAGCTCATCTGGCCCCAGGCCTCTCCTTCCCCCTTGATCTCTAGTTCAGGTCCCTGTCCATATGCCAGATCCCTCGCCATCCAAGGGCTCCCCTCTTGTCAGCCCCAGCTTGCCACGGTCTCTTTCCAAGTTCCTCAGTTCAGGGAAGCCTCCCTGGGCACCTTGACATTTCTAACAAACCCAAGGAAACACACCAAGGAGACTCAATGGCACCTAGAGGTTTCTGCCACATAGAGCAGACTGCCTTGACTTCTCTTTCCAGTGCCTGCTTTTCAGAAACCGCAGAGGCGACTCCTGGACACTGCACAGGGCCTCCTCGGAGCCGGCCTGTTGGCCTGGGCCCCTCATCCCTCTCTGTCTCATGCTGTTTTATTTTCATTATTGGATTGTTCACTGGTTAATATTTCCCAATTAGTTATTTGTTTGGGAGTGTTTTCTGTTTCTCCCGCTGGGATGTTTGTTTGTTGTTGTATTCCCCGGGCCCAGAACAGGGCCTTGCACACAGTAGGTGCACAACATTGTTTTGGTGAGTGAATGATTGTGCAGCATTTGAGTGTAAGGGCTGTGAGCCCCGGCCCAGATCCCAGATGACTGGCTGGCCATAGTGACTGAATGGTGCTCTTGGCATCTAGTGGCCAATCTGGTTCTTCAAAAGAAGGTTCTGGGCTCCTAGGTGATGTCTCGGAGGTCCCCACCTTCCACACGTCAGGCAAGGCTACTCAGGCAGAGCCCTGAAGGCTTATTCCTTAGGAGGTGTGGATGGGCCCGGGCAGGTAGGTGGGGGAGCAGCTGGCTGGCTTACTGAGCTCTCCCCTGGTTGCAAGGGGCTTTCTTCCCAGGGTCTTCTCCACTTAGCGTGGTGGGGGAAGGCTGGAAGGAAACAGACTCTGGAGCCAGCAAAACCTGGGTTAAAATCCCAGTTCTGTTCTGTTTGAGTCTCCAAACCAGCATCTGTAGAGCAGTCAGATGTGTTTTACAGGGATGTCATAATGATTACATAAGGCGCTGGGTGTACGGCACATAGACAGCTCTGGGATTAGAGTGAGGTACCAGGGTGCAAAATTTAAGGAAGTATTCACTCTCAGGGTCCTGAAAACCCTCTCCCTAGTCACAACCCTGCACAAAGCAGATGGTACAAAGTAGGTGCTGAGCACGAGTGAGGGCCCCCTTCTCCTCAGCCTCAGATCGCTTCTGCATAGCTGCCTGAATGTCGGTGGAGTCCAGTCGGCTGGCGGGGACAGGTGGAGCTTTATCGGGATATAATTCACATACCACACAATTCACCTATTTAAAGTGTACAATTCAATGGTTTTTTATATATTCAAAGAGGTGTGCAACATCACCCATCACTTTTAGAACATTTTCATCACCCCAAAGAGAAACCCCATACCCGTTTGCTATCATCCCCACCTCCCTCCCCTCCCCAGCCCTAAGCAATCACTACTTTCTGCCTCTGTAGATTTGCCTATTTTGGACTTTTCTTATAAATGAAATCATACAATATGTGGTCTTTTGTGACTGGCTTCTTTCACTTAGCATGTTTTTGAGTTTAATCCATGTTGTCGTATGTCTCAGTACTTCATCCCTTTTTTATTGCCAAATGATATTCCACTGTATGGTTATCATACATTTTGTTTATTCATCCACTGATGAGTATTTGGGTTGTTTCCACTTTGGGGCTATTATGAATGATGCTGCTATGAACACTCGTACAAGTTTTTGTGTGATTGTATGTTTTAATGTCTCTCGGGTACACATCTAGGTGTAGAATTGCTGGGTCTTGGGGTAACTCTATGTTTACCCTTTTAAGGAACTGCCAGACAGTTTTTCCGAGGCACTGCACCGGTTTCTCTACATCCTTGACAACACTTGTTATTTTCTGTCCTTTTAATTAGAGCCATTTTAGTGGGTATGAAATAGTATCTCATTATGGTTTTTATTTTATTTATTTATTTTTTCCATTATGGTTTTGACTTGCATTCTCTGATGACTAATGATTTGGGGCATCTTTTCATGTGCTTAATAGCCCATTGGTACATCTTTGGAGAAATGTTTATTTGGAGTCTTTGCCTACTTTGTCAATTGAGTTATTTGTAGTGTTATTATTGAGTTGAAAGAATTCTTTATATATTTGAGATACAAGTTCCTTATCAGATATAGGTTTTGCAAATATCTTGTTTTGTGAGTGGTCTTTTCACTTTCTTAATGACGTCCTTTGAAGCACAAAAGTTTTTATTTTTGACGACATCAATTTATTTATTTTCTTCTAAGCGCTTTATAGTTTTAGCTCTTACATGTAGGTCTATGATGCATTTTGAGTTATTTTTTGTGTATGATGTGAGGTAAGGATCTAAATACACTCTTTTGTACACGATATGCAGTTGTCTCAGCACCATTTGATGAGATTACTCTCCTCATTAAATTGTCTTGGCACCTCACTCTTTTCTGGTCTGGAGAAATGACTATTCTCCTTTCCCCAGGAGAGATGGGGTCTCCTCAGAGAAGGGGCTCATCTAGCTTCCTCCCTCTGCAGCTGCAAATGGAAGTTTTCTATACCTGCTCAGGAATCAGGAACCAGTAATTCTGCAGCAAGTGTCACTGAGGCTCGCCCCTTTTCCCCCCCGCCCCCCAATGACAATTCACCTCTCCCTCTGCCTTTCCATGAATGTGGCCCTGGCCTGGGATGGAGTGCCTATGGGGTATTCTGTCTGTCTTACTGGAGCGAGAGCCCTAAGAGAACATGGCCCACACCTCATGTTGCTGAGGAAACAGCCTTCACTTCAGGTAGGTCAGGGTTGGAATCTCAGGGCTGCTACTTCCTAACTGCATGGCTTTGTGGGAATCACTTGACGTCTCTGAACCTCAGCTTCCTTGATCGTGAAATAGGCACGCTGGCCTCATAGGATTGTCGGAGAACTGAGATGAGAGATGCCAAGGGCCCAGCACAGCACCTGGCACATGGGGGGCGGGGAGCTCAAGTTCCCTTAGGTGGTGTCAATGGAAAGAGGAAAGCAACCCTCCTCCCAACACCACTGCTGCCACTCCTGCCCTAATCCTGTCCCTCTCTACCCCTTTACTCCGCTTTATATATTCTCCATAGCAATGTCCACCACCTGAAATTGTGGTATTCTTTCTTGTCTGTCTCCCCTGCTGGAATGTTGGCTACAGAGCACAGGGCTAGCTTGCCTCAATCGCCACTGTGTCCCCAGCTGCTGGCACACGGGAGGTGCTGAGGAAGGATCTGATGAACAAATGGTGTCTCCAGTGGCTTGGCCGGGCTGCTAAGGATTCAGAAGCTCTGGGGGTACCTCTCACCCCAGCAGGTACCCAGAACAGGTGAGGCCCAGTAAAGGCCCTGCCTCCAGGGCTCTGGGGAGGGGCTGGGGGGAGAGAGTGGAGCTAGAGGCCTGATGGAGCCTGACGCTGGAAGACTGGGAATTGGTGGTGCTGGGTGCATGGTGCTGGGAGTGTGGGTGTGCAGGCAGTGGGAGGGGGCGCCTGAGGGTGGGGGTCTGCAACATGGGCTTTGTAAACTGTAAAAGGGTGGACACACGCAACTGTTTGTTCCAAAGGCATTTGAGACTGCCTGGGCTGGGAAATGAAGAGGAGACATTGTTTTCGTTTGCTATTGCTGCTATAGCAAATGACCACAGTGCTTTAAAACAGCAGAAATGTATTATTTTATAATTCTGGAGGTCAGAAGTTTGAAATGGGTGTCACTGGGCTAAAATCAAGGTGTTAGCAGAGCTTCATTCCTCTTAGAGGCTCTAGAAAGAATGTTTCCTTGCCTTTTCCAGCTTCTAGAGGGTGTCTACGTTCCTTGGCTCCTGGTTCCTTCCTCCATCTTCAAATGCAGCAGAGTACCATGTTTCCCCGAAAATCAAATTAATATAAGACCCGGTATTATATTATATTATATTATATTATATTATATTATATTATATTATATTATACCGGGTCTTATATTATAGTAAAATAAGACCGGGTCTTATATTAATTTTTGCTCCAAAAGATGCATTAGAGCTGATGGTCCGGCTAGGTCTTATTTTCGGGGAAACAGGGTAGCACCTTCAAATCTCTGACTCTACCTGTCCTCTCCTGCCTCCCTCTTCCACTTTGTGACCCACCTTGTGACTACATCGGGCTGATTTTAAGGTCAGCTCATTAGCAACCTTAATTCCACCTGCAATCATAACTCCCCATAATATCCCCATGTAATGTGATATATTCATAGTTCCCAGGTAGTAGGATGAGGACATCTTGTGGGAGGGGCTGTCATATTCTGTTGACCACAGATTTCTCTAACAAGAGGCCCTTGGAAGTTGGAGTCTGTGTGGGGAACTTGCCTAACAGTTTATGGGTGAGGGCAGGTGAGCGTCTGTGCTCTCAGATTGGTGCGGGGCACTTCTGTCCCCACCCTCGGCCTCCGGAGCCACAGGTGGGCCGGGTGGGATAATGGAAAGGCCTCCTCAGAGGAACTACATTTAGCTGAGCCTTGGAGGATGAGTAGGAGTTCGGCAGGAGAAAAAAGGAGGCAGGGGAAGGTGTCTGGGGCTAAGGGCACAGTGGCTCCAACGCAAAGAGGGCTCGGCTCATTCAGGGAGCAGAGGGTCACTCCTGAGATGGGAACACGGAGTGAGGGAGAGAGGCGGGGGGAATCATGCCTCCACCCTGACAGGTATGGGAGGACCAACACAGGCAAGTGTGAAGACAGTTTGCCATGCTCAGGTATGGGATTCTTTTCTTTCTTAGAAAGAATGTGATCTGCACACTGGAACTCTGGGAACCCCCTATGCTTTTTTCCCCATCTTGCTGCCTCACTGCTTTTCCCACTGCTCTCCCGTTACTCCCCAAAAGGGGTGGAAGGATAAAAAGCAAATTCTTAGAAAGGACCAGCAGCACAGGCTGTCCTCCCCCAACTGGATGCTTTTAACTAAGTCTGAGCGCAGGAGAGACTTTTTATCCTTTGCAAGTTAATTCAAACTGTTAGGGAGATAAATAAATGACAGAGCTGCCAATGGACTGTGGGGCTCAAAGGAGGGAAATTTGTCTCACTTTAGAAGAAGGACCTGGAGGGCTCAGCCCCATCGACTCGTTCATTGTGCTGTTATCTGCCAGAGAGGTGGTGACACCACAGCAATTAAGACAAACTTTAGTCTATAAGTTCGTGCCTGCCTGCAATCTCGTGGCTTCAAAACAAGACAAATGATACCGCCAAGGGAGGAAGCAAAGTCTTTTTCAGACTCTGTCCAAAGTCACAGTGAATATTTGTAGTTGCTCAGCAGAAAATTTGTCATTACAAGGCCTGGGCTCTGCTACTCTCCTGACCCCACACCACATTATAGTCTATCTCGGTGGACTGTCCCCAGTCCCTGGGGACTCCACCTGGCCTTCCACTGAGGGGCCCCATCCACTGCCAGCCCCACCTCACCTGCCTGTGCCCTAGTTTATGAGTCTCTGGTGGATCAGGGACACAATTGCTGCTCACAATTGCTGCATCCCCCGGGGGTCCAGTCTCCAGGAGGACAAAGTCAGGAAGTGCCACTGAAACTCAGCCCTGCCATGGAGGGCTGGCTGCGCTCCCTTCACGCCCTGCTAGTGGCCAGTGCCCACAAAGGACCAGGCTCGGGCTCTGTCCTGAGCCATTTACTGCTCCCACCTGCTGGTCCCCCGCCACTCCTCCCCACATCACACCTGCTGGCCTTTGCCACACATCCCTAGGAGTCTCTCCTGCTCTTGGACTGAGCTGCTTCTGCCTGCCTGACGTGAAAACACCCTGATCCCTTGACGTGGAAGTTGGGACCTGGTGAGGTAGTCATGGGAGTCCACCTGGCTCCATTGCGGAGCCAGGACACTGCTGGCTGCCGGGGCCGCTGTGAGCTGTCGCTGCTGCCTCCCTTCTTGCCCCTCTGAAGGCTTGCCTGGCACTGCCTTCCTCCTCTTCCCCAGGACTCTGGATCCCGTGTTCTCCCTCCACACTGAGTGAGAACAGAGACTGCCATCCCGATATGGCCCAGACTTTGCTAAAGGATGAAGCTCCAGTAGGGAATCTGGGCAGCCAGCAGTCAGTGGGGATGGACAACGCATTTGAGGCAACTTGGTGGTCTCTGTGGGCTCCCCCACCCCAAGTGGAGGCAGCTGACCAACTGTGTGATGGAGGGGTGTGCCTAGCACCATATGGGGCCTCACTCGGAGGTTAGGTTCTGCCATTCGGACCTGAGTGTGCAGAGATCTGGAAGCACATGCCTTCCCCCAAAGATGCAGGTCTGTTCAGCTTGCATACTTGGCCTCCAGGCAGGTACCTGCAGCTTCCCAGTCAGGTTATATAATAGCATTCAGCCCACCTTTCAGGCCAGACCACCTCCCAGCTGGGCTGGGCCCCATGGACTGTGTCTAACCACATCTGTCTACCATCTGCCTTCCCTCTGTACCCATTGTCTTTTTAGAGGTTCTCCAAAGCTCTGGGATTCTGGAACCCTTGCTTCACACGGGGGGAAAAAGCGAAGGACAGAATCAGGAAGAGACAGTGGCCTGAGTGCTGAGGGGCCTTTGTGCCTCCAAGCCAGGGTGACGCCTTCTTCCCAGTGTGATCTGGGGACCCTGTGAGGACTCTCCTGTCCCAGAAACACTCCCCTCCAGACTCCCCTGGAGGTCTGAGGCCCGAGGCTGCATCCCACGGGGTCCAGTCTCCAGGAGGCTCTGGTTAGACGGCACATGGGCGTCACTGAGGTTTGCAGCGAGATGAGAACAGGACGGTGACAAGCTCTGGCGAGAGGGGGCTTCCCTAAGAACCCTGGGCCTGAGCCCTCCCTCCTTCATCTTCGCAGCCCTCCTGGCCTCGGAACGCCTTCCGAGTGCCAGCCCTGGCCAGGTCCTGGGGAGAGAGGAGAGACTCACCCTTGCCCTGGGGGGACGGGGCTCACAGTCTGTACCCAGAGGAGGGAATAATGAGGTTTCCAGGAGGCAGCGCTGTTGAAGAGGGGCGTGAAGGGAGGAGTGGGAGCTGGCGACGTGAGCAGGATGAGGACGGGTGGGGTGGCATCATGGGCAGAGGGAAGAGTGCATTCCTGCCCCCGTGTTCCAGGTCGCAGCCCTCTCACGACCTCTGAAGGCAAGCAGAGCTGGGCCTCCGGGCTGCCCAGGGTGAGCAGAGGGATGACACAGCCTAAACAGGCCAAAGAGGACCCTGTCCTCCAGCCACAGGGGTCTTTGCAGAATCCCTCAGGGGTCTTCCGAAGACTTCCAAAGACTCAAAACAGAGGGAAATGTAGACTCTGGGGGGCTGCCCCAAAGCAGGGGCTCTCAAACTGGGGTCTGCAAACCCTAGTTATGAATAAGACCATGTATGCATATGGGTGCAGGTTATTCTGGGGCAAGGCTGTCGCTTTTGTGGGGTGCTCATTGGGGTCCACAGCCCCAACGAGTGAGAGCTCCTGCTCTGGAATGTCAGGGCTGGGAGCAGCTCCCGTACTCAGGGAGATCAACCTCTGCACTTACTGATGGGGAAACAGGCTCAGATGGAGATATGCTCTGGGGTCAGCTTGGAAGCTGGTCTCTCTGTCCAGGGCCCTCTGGGAGCAGTGTGTTACCGTGCCATTGGAGGGCTCTCTGTCTGGGTGTTCTGGGTTTAGGGGGGCTGGTCAGAGCAGCTCTCTGGGCCCCACTCCCAAAGATGTATGTTTGCACACCAGAGTTTGTATGCGTGCTATAGATGGGACACGTGTGTGCACACTCACATGCACGTACGTAGTGCTTGGGGAGCTGTGGTTAAGGGTGGGGTTCTGAGTTCCAAACTGTGATTTGCCACTGACTTGCTGGGTGACCTTCGACAAGTTTCTTGGCCTCTCTGTGCGTCAATTTCTCCATCTGTAAAATGGGCAGAATAATATCACCTACCTCATGGGATCATTGTAAAGATTAAAGGAGTCACTAGCAAGCCCTCAGCAGTGCTGGCTCGTTTTCCCCACCACCTGTGGCTTGGGATTTGGAGATGACAGGCTTGCTGGGTGCATCTTCTCAAAGCAACGACAAGCGTTAAGTCTGGGTGGTGGCTGGTTCACATTCTGGGGTGGTCAGGCCCCTCTGTGGAGCCCCTGAGCATTCCCACTAACTGAGTGCCCCTTCTTCAAAGCGCACAGCTGTGCCCCTCACAGCTCTCCCTGCCCTGAGCACCATTCAGGGAGTAGCTGCCTGAATGGTCTGGGTCTCAGCCAGTTCTGTGACCTTCGTAGCCCCAGGGAACAGCAGGTGCTCAGTAAGGAGCTGAACACTCTGTCTGAGGCCCGGGGCAGCCGGAGGCCTGCACCACCTTGAAAAGTGTGGAACAGGATGAGGACTCAGACCCTCCCCAGGGAAACAGTGATGCCTCCCTAGCGTGGCCCCTTCATGGAGGACTGAGCCTGGGCTTGGAGTCACGGCCCTGCCACTTTTGGCCACTCAGACAACAAACATTTATTGGGCACCTGCTAGGCCAGGCTCTCTGTTCTTGGCACTGGGAATGCCATGCCAGGAAAACACCAGAATCTCTGCCCTTGTGGAGTGTACATGGTGCTGGGGCGGGGGGTGGGGCATGGGGGAGTGGAGAGGCAGGGAAAGAAGGAGACAGAAGATAAAAGAAATTGTCAAACTAGTGGTTTGTCCAACAGTACCAAGTGCAGTGGAGGAAATGGTGCCAGCAAGAGGAGCATGAGTGCCAGGAAGCAGGTGTGGGAGGGTTGCCATTTGAAATAGAGTGGTCAGGTCAGGACTCACTGAGATCCCATTTGAACAAAGACCTGAGGGTATAGGAGTGAGCCAGGTGGAAACATGGGGAAGAGTGCTCCCGTTCCAAGTACAAAGGCCTATATTAGTTGGCATAATACAGCTGCCAGTCACATATCAACCAAAGGGTTTAGGTCTAGCTCCTTTACCAGTCCAATGCAGGTGTTCCTTGGGTGGCCCGTTCCTCCATGCGGTGATTCAAGGATTCAGGCTCCTTCCATTTGTGGCTCAGCCTTCCCCCACCTCCTGCTGCAGGCATTCTTTTCATTTAGCAGGAGGATGGAGAAAAGGGTAGTGGAGGAGGCACATCTGCATCTTAAGCTTTCTGGCCAGGAAGCAACATAACATCGGCTCTCATTCCATTGACAAGCACTAGTCACATGGCCCCTGTTAAATGCAAGGGGAACTGAGAGATGTCCTGGCTGGGTCATCCAGGGCTGGGCAGTGGCTTCCCAGCTGTTACACTATGGAGGGAGCGTGAACCTTCTGGGGTTGGCTGGCTGTCTCTGCCGTGGCCTGACGTGGGCGGGCGGGTGTGCCTGGATGTTCACGGGTCAGTGAGGAGGCCCGCTGGCTCGGGCAGAGTGAGTTGGGGGTGATGAGAGTTGGGGTCAGAGATAATGGGGGTAGATTGTAGGCTGACACCGGCCATTGTTGGGTCTTTGGCTTGTCCTCTGAGTGAGCTGGGAGATCCCGGAGGTTCTGAGTGGGGCAGGGCCATGATCTGCCTTGCTTTAACTGCCTCCCTCTAGCAGCCATGTGGAAAATAGACTGTCAGGGGCAGGGTGGGAGCAGGGCCTGGTAGGAAGAGGCTGCTGCAGTGATCCAGGCATGGAGCCTTGGATAAAGATGGGAAGTGGTGGAATCAATAGATTTTGAAGGTAAAGACAATGGGACTTCCAGGTGGGCTAGATGGGGGGTGTGAAGAGAAATGAGTCACGGCCAAGTCCCAGGATGTAGCTTGGGCCCTGGGAAAATAGAGATGGGAACGTGGTGGAGGACGTTGTGGATGTGTTCGGATGCCACTTAGACCTCCAAGGGGAAACCCGAGCCTCACTGAGCCTGTTCCTCACCTGTAAAATGGGGCTCACCATACTTACCTGGTGGATGGTTGAGAAGATTACCTGAGAAGATGACTGTGAATAAATAGCGTGAGGTGAATAAGGTTCGCTGGGTGTGGGGTCAAAGGCAATGGGGGGCAGTGTGCTATGAAGAGGAGCTGGTGGTGGGCAGTGGGGGCGGAAGAAAGGCCTCTTAGAACCACCTTTTCCCAACTCGTGGGCTCCCTCCTCACTCACTGCCAGGGTCAAACCACTGTGTTGGAGCTCCTGTTGCTGTCAGGACAGCCCAGCCTTCGCGTGGGACAAACCCCAGTCCAGCAAGGAGCACATGATGGGGCGCTGAGATGTCAGCTCTAGTGCTGGCTCAGCTACTCCTGCTGAGGGACTTGGCTCGGGGACCTCCACGCCTCAATTCTGGGTCTGTCAATGGGCTGGGCTGTGGGCCTCAGCCCAGAACACCGTGAGGTACTCAGGTGCTTGCAAGTGCCTGGGGAAGGGCAGCTCCAGGCCCAGGGGGGTGGCACTGCCACACACCCCTGCTGAAGTGGGAGCCCTCCTCCCCCAGTCCTGGGTGGGTAACAGGCACCCTGTCCAATACATCCCTCATGGGGGAGACAATCACAAAGCAGTAATACTTTTATTTCCATCAGAGCTGCTGATGGCACTTGACCCTTTACAAATAAAAACGCTAGGAAAAAGGAAGAGGGTAGGTGCATAGGAGCCTCCATTTGTCGATGCTCCCATCCCTTTACCTTCCCCCCAGTCGATGCCTCCAGACAGGAGGGGGCGAAGCTTGATCTGGCCAGGGCCGGCTATCCCTGTGGCTCCCTAGGCGAGGCCATCTACCGGCGGAGCTGAAGGTGAGAGCAGGGGAGCCAGGGCCCAGCAAAGCTCTTCTGGTGTAGACAGCAAATGGAAAGGGTGCGATAGGTGGGGTTTCCGCTTGGTAACCAGTCCTGGGCTTTCGGCACCCCACAGGCCTCAGGGAGGCCCCTGCTGGCTGCGCCTCTCCTCCAGCACCCTGCATACCCACATGGACACCACGGTGGCGTTTCCATCATTGAACTGCATGATGAACGGGTGGCCCTGCGGAGAAGAGGAGTAGGTTGCAACAGGCAATCCCCAGACTTTTACCTGATTATCCTTGCCAAGGCTTGTTCTCAGCCCGGACCTTAGTTCTTCTCCCCAGTAGCCCTCTGAAGCAGGGAGGGTGGCAATCAGTCCCATTTCATAGCTGGATGACTGAAGCCCAGGGCAGAGCAGTGACAGGCCTGGCTGAAGCACTCACTGCACATCTCGGGCTCTGCCTGGTCTCGGTGACCTTCTCCTGAAACGCCAACCAGCCCGAAAGCTCCCCAGGGGTGAGGGCCTGTCTTAACTCCATACTGCCTGTCCCGCCTCAGCCTGCCATCATCAACAGCTGGCCAGCCAAAGCTGGGGTCCTCGGCTGCCAGCGTTCCAGTCCAGCGTCTGCCCAGAGACCAGAGAATCATCTTGTCAGAGGCTACGTTAGTTTCTTCCAGTTTTCTTCTATGTCTAAAGCTCTAGGAATAGGTCCCAATCTGTGAGTGGAGAGAAAGGAAGAGGGATGTGCCGGTATGTGCAGATCTACTCTGGTGCCTAGTGAGTGCTGGGCACTGGATTCTGAAGGGGCCAGTCCTGCCTCCGCGGGCCTGACTTGGGCTACTTAGCCCACAGGCAGGCTGGGTTATATTTAGCCAGTCCCCTCCCCTGCTGCTCTGAAGAATCAAGATTCACACTCCCAATCTTAGGGCCTCCCGGGAGTTCCCAGGGAAAGCCAGAGAAAAGCAGGCGCAGCATACAGTCAAGCTGGCCACAGGTCAAAGGTGAAAGGAAATCAGAAAAGCATTCTCTTCCTTCCTCACCAAGTAGCTTCTGTGCTAAGGACTATATACTTGCCTGCTCCCTTCCCTACCAAAAAGGGTAACCTGACACTCACGGAGCCACAGTGAATGAGCAGAGAAGGGGGGCTCCAGCTGCCCTGCTTTCTCCTGCTTTCTGTGCCCTTCTTGGGCTTCCTTCCTGCCTCCTGAGCTGGGCTCTCAGGGCTGCTTTCCCAGGACATGCCAGTCTTCACCTGCAGCCCTGGGGATGGCCAGTCCCTGGCCACATGCTCAAAGCTCCGAGCTGCCTCCAGATCAGCTCATCACGTGGCTGGGAGGGAGGGGGCTTCAGGGTTCCGATGCCCTGGGTGCCTGGACCCTAGTGTCCGCGGGAGCAGTCGAAGACCAGGCCAGGAGAGGGAAAGGGGCTGTTCTGTCAGGCCTGAGGTGTCTCTGGGGACAGGGAGGAAGAATGTCCAGGCTTCCTCAGCCGGGGCTGATGTTATTTCCCTTCACCCAGCTTTCCCAATCCAGGCGAGGAAAAACACCCCTGAAGCAGCCTGCATGCTCGAGCTCGGAGGTACACAGACCTGTCAGAGACGCAGTGGGAGGAAAATCAGCTTGGAGGGTGCCAAAGGCACCTAGCCCAGGCGGGGACTCAGCGAGGCCATCATGGAGTGAGGCCCGGAGCCCCGCTGGGTGCCGGGGAAGGGGAGGTGGAGGCCAGGATGGTGGGGGTGTGTGCGGCAGGCAGCACTGGCCTGGGTGGGGGCAGAGGCAGGAGAGGCCCAGAAGGGACTGTCTTGGCTACCACATGTTCTCCCCCCATGTATACGCGTACCCTGTATCTGCCTTCCTAGACCACGGCCTAGATTGCGGGGCTTCTTCCTCAAGTCAGAGTGTGTGCATTTCCTTTTCAGGAGGCTCAGGAGAGGCGACCTCACGCCCTTGTGAAGAACAAAGGGAGAAGCTGTGCTCAGGAGCCGATGGGCCCCTCCCACGAAGCCTGGGGTAGCACAGTGTCACTTTCCCAGAATGCTCGGTGACTTTGGGGCCCATATGCTCCATCTCTGTTATCATCTGCTCGGGAACAAGCAGAGCGGAACTGCAGGAGGGGAGAGTGGGGGCATTCCTCCAGTTGGGAAGGCTGATGGCCGCACTGCAGGGAAGCATTTTGCTCAAGTGCCCTGGGAGGAGGGAGGAGAGGGTCGGCATCCACTGCTCTGGCGGAGACTCTGCCCCTTTCCTGCCCGCCTTGGCTGGGAGGTGACTCCCATTTCCTGCTAATCCCTGATGCTTTACACCACCTTGCAAGGGAGTGACCTGGATGAGTGGCGCTGTCCCCAGCTATTGTTGGCTGGTTTGGGAGGGATGGGAGAGGAGGAATCACAGAGGGAGACACGGGAGGGGTGGGGTGACAGACAGACAGACATGAAGGGGCATCCAGGGCTGCACCATGAGTTTTGGAAGCTGTTGGTAGCAAGGAACCACCACGTGACTGAGCACGCTGAGAAAGCTGCTGTGCGGGGACTGAGGCATACAGCGCTTCTCAGAGGTGCAGCAGGGCAGAGGGCGTGGGAACGGCACTGGAGACGCAGGGTCCATGGTACCCGGGCCTGGCAGCATCTCTGCCTGCAGGGACCAGGAGCATTTCAGTCTGTGGCAGAGGCACCAAGTCACAGACTTGGGCACTAGAATCTCTTTACAGATGAGGAAATGGAGGCCAAAGGCTCATGGTTGACCTGAATGGGCTCCCCAAGCTGGGACTGGACCGGAAGTCCTGTAACTCAAACTCACTGCCCTGGGCTGTTCCCTGGACTGATTAGGGTGGACAGAGGGAGAATCAACACCCAGATTGCAATGCCCCCGCCCCCCCCCCGCCCCTTATTTTTACCATGTGATTCAGGTCTGCCTGGCCGGAGGTGGGACTGAGGCGCAGCTTTGAACCTGACCCTTCCGGGCCTGATCCCTCCCAGTGCCGTCCTTGGACACACTTAACTCTGCTCTGACTTCACTCTCCCTCCTCCAATCGGCCCGTGGGAGAAGCAGGGAAAGTATACCCTCACCCCATTTTACAGAAGAGGAAACAGGCCTGGGGAGGGGAAGTGACTGGTTAAGTGCTGGGGCTGAACTCAGATCTTCTGGTTTCTACTCTTGTGCATTTTCAGGGTTGGACTGCGTCCCCTGTGACCCTGGCGTCACATGAGCCTATGGCTGGTACTGCCCCAGCCCCATGACATACGATGCAGGGATTCCTTATGAGTTTAACAAGCAAGCAAAATAAATGTGGTGGACAGTTCTGGGGACAGCATGAAAACCACTCGGCTGCCCTGAGATGCCTGAGTTTCCAGGGGGCTGTGGACAGGTCTGAGCAGACGCCGACCCAGCCAGACGCTCCAGGTGTCCGGGCCAGGCCAGGTGCCTGGAGATGGGTGGAAACGGCACACTGAGTAACACACGGTGAGCGGTGCCATGCACTCAGTGCTGTGGGCCTGGCACTTGCCAAGGGCTTTGTCCTGGTTTTGCCACTGAATCTCCACGCTCACTCTGGAGGCGTACACAGCTATGCATCTCCACCCACCAGATGAGAAAGCAGACACTCAGGGACCTGTCTGAGGTCCCTGAAGCAAATGGTTGGACCCACAACATGGGTCACCTGATTCCAAGTGCCATGCTCAGGACCATGTGTCCTCCTGCACCTGCCACAAGAGAGCTGACTTCACAGGCCCCTCTCCGTTGTCTCTGAGACCCAGGGAAGGCACCCCCCTCCTGCAGAGCTTGGGCCAAATGCTCGTCCCTCCCAGGCAGAGGAATTCAGGTGTGGACAAGCTCTCGCGGGCCCATCATGCTACAAGGAGCAGTGGGAGCACCGCAGGGCCCACCTCCCTGGAGCCAGCACACCCACATGCTGCTTATCAAGAGCACCCCCTGCCCCTGACACCTAGGCCTCTATCCTCCATACAGACAGCGTGTTTGGGGACTCTGCAGAGGCTGGCAGGGTGCGTGCAGGCTGGGGCTGCTGCCTGATCTCGCTGGCCTCATCACCAGGCAGTGGGAGCCACTCTCATTTCCTGGATTCTCTCAGGGCCAATTGCAACAATTAAACCGGCGCGGGTTGAAGTATTATGGTCCACAAACTTCGCCACAGAAGATGGAGACATAATGAAGGGAAAAGGATGGGACTCGAAGAGGCAGAATGGAACCAAAAGTGGGACACGAAGGAGAGCGAGAGACACGAGTCAACAACAACCAAAGACGACTGGCGTCACCTGGTCCAGACGCCTCCACCAGTGGGCTGAGAATCAAATAATGGCTGGAGCAATGAAGGGTGCTGGGGAAAAGCCAGCAACTCATGAAGAAGCCTTGTAGTTCAGTATACTCTCTCCTTCATCTGGGCATTTGTGTCCAGTGTTTCGCTCGAGTTTGACTCTCTCCTTCTGTAATAATGTCCCTCCTTTTTTGCCCACCCATTTCATCATGATGAGATTGACAACAGGTTACTCTGGAGGCCCTCCAATGTGGGAGCGCTCTACCCTTCTACCAAAGGAGGCAGGGAGGGGAGGGGTCAGTGTGCCCACTGTGTGGGCAGGAACTGGGGCCTGAGCCTGCCCCTGGGCGTAAGTGCTGCCTGAGGCTCAGGTGTTTGGACTCCTCGTCCAGTGCTCATTCACTGACATCTCACCCTGCGCTTAGTTGGGTCTCGAGTTTCTCCCCAAGTAGGAATTGATCTTTCTGGGGTCTCCATACTTTATTCTCTTGTATAACTTTCAAAAGAACATCATGCATTTGAGTCATTTAACAACTTGCTGGCGTGGCTGCCAGGCCTGGTCCGCAGCAGGCCCGTGGCAGGGCATGGTAATCTGTACACCCCGCATGGCTCAGACATTCACGAAGCACTTGCTGTGCGCCTTCTGGCTCTCTTACTTCTGCACCTGGCCTCGAACCCTCCCAGCACCCCCATTTATAGATGAAAGAAACTGAGGTACCAAGAAACGTGATGTGGGGCAAGGTCTCAGAGCTTGGAAGTGGCAGAGTTAGGGTGTGAACCCAGGACTCTTCTGCCATGGAAGAACCAACTGCTGTGTTCCCTGAGTTTGATCATGGTGAGTTTTAAATTTCTACTTTTAAAAAAGAGTACCCTTTTTTAAAGAGTTACATTATAGGTGCTCAACAAGTAATTTTTAACTGATCAACTGAGGGAAGGGTGGTAAAAAGGCTCATCCGTGTTCTCCCTGTTCAGTCGCGTGTGTCAGGCATTTCTAATCAAATAACTTATTTAACCTTCAGCCACTATTAGGTATTAGTATTCTCCCCATTTTACCGATGAGAAAACTCAATCAGAAAGGTTAAGAAAACTGTCCAAGGCCATGGAGCTTGACTGTGCCCAAGCCCTCAGCCATCACGCTGCTGTCCTTCCTTAGGGCTGGAGGCCAGCCTGCCCTCGGAGCTCAAGCTGGGTGGGCCTGTCTGATAACCCCAGCGTCCCTGGTGCTCCTTCCCTTCTCTTGGGGTCTAGACTCTAGAGCAGCAGGAAGAGGGAGGCCCAGGGCCTGGAAGAAATTTTCCAGAGCTACAGAGACCAGACCTCTGGAGGTAAGAGCAGAAAGAACAATTAGAAACAGGATGCCTAGCAGCATACGGCACCCCTAACCTCAGATCTACCTCTACGGAGCCTTTCTTTGTCACCTCCCAACAGGTGCCATCTCTCCCAGATGGAACTGTGCAAACACCTTGTCAACTTCCCCGAAGCACACACTTGTTCTGCTGCATGTCTTTGTCATCTGAGCTCATCTTATCCTAACACGAGACTGGAAGCAGTTGAGGGGTAATTACATAGCTGCCAAGAAAACTTAGCTGGACTGACTGGTAAGCGACACGGCTTCCGCAGGAGCCTGATGTGGGATGAGAAACACCGCAGGCTGGGGTGGGCAAGCCTAGGAAGGAAGCTCTACATGCTGAGGCTGCTCTAGACTCCCCGGGGGGTGGGGGTGGCTCTCTGGACCATAGGACTCCCCTCCATCAGGGCAAGCCCCAGACCACCAGGCATACCCTCTCCAACCGAGGATGCTGCACGGAAGAGAATGCCAAGGACCCCTGAGCCTGTTTAAGGAAGCAGGCCTGGCCCAGTTACACCCCAGTTACAACACAAGTAACGAGTCCAACAGGCTGCTCCAGCAAGCCGGCAGGGGCAGTCCTGTAAGTAGGTGGTGCCTGTAAGAGGTGACCTGAGAGGCTGCAGGGCCCCAGGGTCCACACGCTGCCCATCACTTCACGTTTCCTTGCTGGACCGGCGAGCCTTTCTTGAAGGCTCTCTGCACGTCCCTTTGGGATTCCAGCCCTAGGGGCGGGGGTGACGCTTCAGTCTCTTCTCAGAGTCTGGTGCCGGAGGGTGTGAGGTGTGTTGGGGCTTCTACTGATGTTTGATTCAAATTGTTAAGAAATATTTTAAACTGCATTTGTAAAAACATAATTAAAAAATAACACACTTATCTATGTTCAGCTCAAAATGCTGATGTCTCATGAATGACTTCATCAAGAAGTGTCTACAAGGAATACTAACACATTCATGCTAAAAAACCACTTTTTTTCTATATTAATATTGAGGTTCTGCATTAATTTTACATAATAAAAAGCATTTCAGGGCCAAACGTTCAAAACTACCTATCTAATCCTTCCTTACGCAGGAGATAACTTCAGATTAAAGAATTTAAATGATTTATATTAGATGCACAGATGTCCAATGTCTGCCAAACTGCTGACGAGTGGCAGGGCAGCAGGCAGCACTTATAATATGAATTACACGAGCTCGTACGTCATCATCATCCCTGGGGCCGACGCTTCCTTCCAGGCTCATCACCAGGGGGAGCTGGGGAAGGAGGTGGCTGGGACTGAGGCTGCAGAGGAGCCCCCATGAGCGGCTCAGCAGAGAGAAGCTGAGGTGTTTCAATACAAATTCTTCTCTCTGCCCCTCTGCGGGGTGACGCAAGGAGCCAGCAAACCTCTCTCCATCCCAGGTGTTGGGAAGACTTGGGAAGGGCCACAACTGCCTCACCTATAGCAGAGACACTACAATGGAGGGAGCCTCCATTCTCTGGTTTCATCCTTATCCGTGGAAAGACTTCTGTTACCACACTCCTGAGCCCTGTCCCCAGGCAGGAAGAACTGAGTAGGCCGGCTGGGCACAGGATCTGATCTTTGCCCACTGGGTGGGTGAGTTCTGCCCTCTAGGCAGGCTCTGAACCTGAGGGGGCCTGTAGTTGTTTACCTCTGACTGGGACTCAGCGCTCAATTCCCAGCAAGGCCACTCGGGCCACAACAGGGAAGCACATCCTTCCATCCAGATCTTTACAGAAGTTAGGCCGATACTCCCTTAGTGTTACTTCTCAACTGGTTTTGAACTCGGGGAGGCTGTGTGCTGGCATGGCCTCCTTACCCCCACTGCATGCCATTGCTCTCTCTTCCTCCCGGGTGGGTCGTGAGGACCAAACGAGGCACCTGTCTGCAGACAGTGTTTCACAGACACACACTGGGCAGCGTGAGGGGTGGTTATTATTCCTTCACACAGAACACATCTGGGGGAGTGACAGTAAGGGGAGGGCAGGAGCCTTGTCTCTGTGCAGCTAACATGGAATCTGCCTGTCCACCTAGCCTGGCTTAACTGGCCAAACGCCACGGGCGCAGAGCTTTCCGAGGTGTCTGTTCTGAGACTGCTTTCTCAGCCTCTGATTTCTAAAGCTTTTCAATGGCTGGAGGTGGGGGGATGTCCTTTCCAGCCCTTCGTTTTCTTTGAAAACCTCAGAAATGGTTTGCAGCTGTGACATGCCATTCCAATCAACCTTCCTGAGTTTATTCTTCACAATTGCTACAGAAATAGATGTTTCTCTCCAAATATTCAATTATTAGCAGCAAATTGCTTACCTCTAGCCATCCTCGACTGTACACAGGCATCTAAGGGGGCCAAGGAGCTCTCCACCTTTCATCTGAGCAGATCTATGTGTCCTTACAGAGTAATTAGTCCGAAAACGGTCCATCAAGAGAACGTGATGTGGGGGCGGCCGGTTAGCTCAGTTGGTTAGAGTACCGTGCTCTTAACAACAAGGTTGCGGGTTCGATCCCCACGTGGGCCACTGTGAGCTGCGCCCTCCACAACTAGACTGAAACAACTACTTGACTTGGAGCTTAAAACACACTTAAAACTGAAAAAAAAAAGAGAGAACAGACGTTTCCCGAGGTGTCCGAGTCATTCTGGGGCCTGTGCTGACAGTGTGGTGCAGGAAAGGGACACGGGATCGCTCCAGTGGGCCACAGTGAGGGGCGTAAACACGCGGTGCCAGCACTCCTGAGCTGGTGTCAGAGGGAGCTGAGCTGTGGGGCTGCCCTGGCAGGGCACTGAGATAGGATGGGGGGGTGACAGCAGTGGGGATGCTGGGGCCCCCAGGCAGTCTTGAGCTGGGCAGATGCCCCGAGGAGTCAAGATCAGAGGGCGCCAGAGAGACAGTGAGGGCCTTGTTCCAATAATGCTGAGGACCCGTCTGCGAGGCTGAATCTGCAGCATGGTCCAAGCAGTGAATGTGGGGCTAGCTACAGGCGTCCAGGTGGCTGAGGTTTGTCTTTAGGGTGATGGCTGTGTGGTGGGAAGCTTTAAAGATGCAACGCTTGAAGGATGCGTTCTCTCCTGCCCTCTGTTTTCCTCACCTTTTGGGATTTGATGTTTGCGCTCTGAGACCTTGGCTGTGTGTGTGTGTATGTGCTCACGTGTGTGTGCATATGTGGGCATGTGAGTGTACAGAAAGGAAGGACAGAAATAATGAGAACAAGCACAGTTTCTGGCACGTTGTGGGAGCGCAGTAAGTTTGTTGAACAAAGCAGAATGGAGTGATTCTGACAGCATGAATGAAGAGATGATGAGAGACTAAGACAGCTTAAAAGCTCTCCCTCTACAAAGCTCTCACCATGCCAGATAAAAGGGAACATTTTAAAAAAGCACAGCTGAACTCATAGAAAAGACGGGAAATCTGCAAGTGCTAAAAATGAGGGAACTGAAAACCAGAATCATGAGCGTGTGGATGCACGTGTTGTGGCTCTAAGAGGAGCTATTGATTCTAGGAAGGTAGGACCTGGATAAGTGTGAAGAACTAAGAAGAAACAGGAGGCGAGGTCCATCTGGAGAGCTGACCCTGAGACCTTAAACAAAGCTGGGACTACAGAAGGGGTGAGCTAGAAAAAATCCACCCATCAGCAAAGGGGACGAGAAGATGGCTGTGAGGGGAGTTGCCCAAGAAACACAAAAACGAAGCGGAGCCTATGCAACTCTATGTTCTGAGCACCCCAGGCTATAAACTAGCACAACATGGATTTTGACCTAGTGGTGCTCTGGAGTGTCTCTCAGAAACATACAGAAAGCCATTCCGGGAGATACTTCTGACGGTCAAGAATTTCCACAGGAATAAGCCCCACTCAGTATGAGCTTACAGTAAAAACTCCAAAACATGTGAGGAAACAATTCACCATGGACAAGAGTCAGCAGGCCCAATACACAGGAGGATCAGAGTTCTCAGAACTGAGATAATAGAAAAATAATTGGAAAGAAAATGTAAAAAAATGTACATTTGGAAAGATTAAAGGCAAAAGAAGAAATTGAAACACTAAGAACAAGATATTATGAAAAAGAGAACAGGGACTTGAAAAATAATCAAATGTAACACAGAAATAAAACATATAGTTACTGGAAAAAAAACAAAAGAAACTCTTTGTGATGAGCCAGGCAGCAGACTGGATACAGCTGAGGAGCGAGTTAGTAAGCTAGAAGAATGGGCTGAGAAAATTGCCCAGAGCACAGTAGAGAGGGAAAAAAAATGTTTTTTAAATGTTAAAGAGGAAGGCCCAGAGGAACGACTAGAAGAGACTACACACAGTGGGTGAGGGGCAATATCCAGAGAGATAATCTCTGGAATTTCTGAGAACCAGTGAAAAATGGGAATTTTCAGATTCAAAAATCACACTGCCCCTTGGTTGGTACGATAGCAGGAGCTGCCAACTAGTGTGGGAGCCCTACTTCCTGCCTTCTCTTACCTGACTGGGACAGTGTGCTGTCTTATTTAAGCTGCTGTTTCTTTTCTGTCATATGCAGTTGAAGCTAATTCTACCTAATATAAAGGTAAGAGACTGAGCCTAAGACTGAGTACTGTTTGGGAGGAGGGTATATTTAGTGATTAACCTTAGACGTTGCTAAATTAAGTTAAAAATTTAGGGATAATCAGTAGGCAATTAGAAATAGAATATAATTTATAAACCAATGGAAAGAAAAAAAGGGAAGAAAAAAATTAATCTAGTAGAGTGGAGGAAGGAGAAAAAAAATCAAGAGTATAATAAAGTACAAAATGGATAGTAGAAAAAAATATCCCGGTGTTATCAATAAGCAATAAATATAAATGATTAAACTAATCAAAGAGTCTTAGATAAAATTAAAAACACTAACAAGAAAATGCAGAGATTTGTTTGAAACAAAAGAACACAGAAATGATGAAAACAAAGGGACAGTAAAACACAGCATAGGTATATTAGTATCAGACAAAAATAAAATTTAAAGCACAATACAATAGAAATAAAGTGAGTCACCACATAAGGATAAAAGAAACACTTTGAAATAAAGTGTTTATTAAATAAATATATTTATTTATTAAATAAATAAATATTAAATAAATATAATATTTTGACACAGGCAGCTAACATCACCACCTTAAAGCAAACACTAGCAGAACTGCAAGGGGAAAAAGACAATACATTTCAGCATAGTTCTCTTAGTAACTGATAGATAAGCAGGTAGAAAATAGAAGGCCACAAAGTATTTGACTAACACAATTAACAAGGTTGATCTACAGGATGTAATTAGGACACTGCATTCAACAATTACAGAACACACAATCCTTTCATCAAGCAGAGGGGGAAAAAAAAGGCCATGTAGTAAAGGAGTCTCAACAAATGACAAAGATCTGATATTATACGGACCACATTCTCTGACCACGGTGCATGAAAAGTAGACACCAACCACAAGATAACAAAAACCTCTGAGTATTTGCAAATAAAAAATACTTCTAAATAATTCATGGGTCAAAAAAGGAACCCTCATTGAAATTGGAAATTACTTAGAACCAAATGATAATGAAAATACTACACGTAAGCATTTGTGAGATGCAGCTAAAGTAATACTTAGAAGGCAATTTATAGCTTTATATAGATTATTAGGGGGAAAAGATGGAAATTTTATGAGCTAAGTGTCCAATTCAATAAATTATAAACAGAACAAAAAGTAATTCTAAAGAAAACATAAGACAGCAAGTAATAACATGAAGGAATTAAATAGTAAGATTTTTACTGATATATCCCCTCGCACAAGGGAAGTAAGAGAAAAAATAAACATGTGGGATTACATCAAACTAAAAAGTTTTTTCACAGCAAAGGAAACCATCAATAAAACAAAAAGGTATCCTACTGAATGGGAAAGATATTTGCTAATGATATATCTGATAAGGGGTTAATATCACAAATTTATAAAAAACTCACTCAACTCCAAAAACAACAAACCCAATTAAAAAATGGGCAGAGGACATGAAGAGACATTTTTCTAAAAAGGACATACAGATGGCAAACAGACATATGAAACAATGCTCAAACTCACTAATCATTAGAGAAATGCAAATAAAAACCACAATGAGATACCACCTCACCCCAGTCAAAACAGCTACCATCAATAAATCAACAAACAACAAGTGCTGGCGCGGATGTGGAGAAAAAGGGAACGCTTGTGCACTGTTGGTGGGATTGCAGATTGGTGCAGCCACTATGGAAAACAGTATGAAGGTATCTCAAAAATCTGAAAATGGAACTACCCTATGATCCAGTAATTCCACTCCTAGGTATCTATCTGGAGAAATCCAAAACTCTAATTCAAAAAACTTTATGCACTCCTATGTTTATTGCAGCTCTATACACAATAGCCAAGACATGGAAACAACCGAAATGCCCATCAGTAGATGACTGGATTAAGAAACTGTGGTACATTTATACAATGGAGTATTACTCAGCCATAAAGAAGAAAGAAACCTTACCATTTGCAACAACATGGATGGACCTAGAGAACATTATGTTAAGTGAAATAAGTCAGACAGAGAAAGACAAATACCATATGATCTCACTTATATGTGGAATCTAAAGAAAAGAATAAGTGAATGAACTAATCAAAAAAAAATTGGAAGATACCAAAGAGGTGATCACTTCAATAAAATGCTGGTTCTTTAAAAGGTTAGTCAAGTAGATTAACCTCTGACAAAATTGGTAAAGAGAAGACACAAGCAAACATCATCAGGAATGAAAAAAGAATACATAACCACAAATCCTGTAAAATCTTAAAAATAATGACATACCACATGAATGATAATGAAGCCAACATATCTGAAAATTGTAGAGCGATGACTCAACAGCGGAGAGAAAGATGGAGGGAACAGTGGCAAGGGTGGTAATGGTGGTGACTGGGAGGTGCCAACAAGCATTGACCAAGTCCCCGGTTGCCAGCTCTGGTGTCATACGTTTAACCTCTGCAAGTACTTCACATCCATTGTTTCACCTTACTTCAAGAAGCATCCAATTAAAATCCCTCTTAGTAACAGCTTTTCTAGTTTCTGAATAAGGAGAAACAGCCATTCACACAAAGACTGGAGCTAAAGTGGAAATTTTTTGTTGCTATCAAATCAACAGAAAGCAGAGATAAAAAATTACTAAAGACACTAGACATCAAAATTTTGGCCAATTAACTTTAACTGAAGTGCCATCTTTTTTACTGTTTTGAGCTACGGTGCCCCATTATATGTGACTCATTCAATTCAATGGAATGGATATTGTTGGGGTGAATGTTGGGGAGCCCAAGAGGCTGGCTAGGGCCGCCCTTTTGGAAAATTTGAATTAAAAGCATAACCAAGGCCAAAGCTATGAGGCCTAATCTATAAAATACAGGATTGAATATTACCAGTTACTCTCAAGTTTCTGTTCTCAGCAACCAACGTTTTCCACTTGAAACTGTCCCCTCCTTTTTCTTTTTAAAGGAAATCCACAAATAGGAAGCAAACCATTTGAAAATTCTGATCATTTTGTGTCCTAGCAGCAAATAAAAATCATCAGTAGAACCCACTCTTAGCCTTGAGCAATATTTTCTAAAACAAAACACAAAGAACCTGTGGTACTTAACTATTCTGTTATTGATTTACTGTGGTTTGCAAGGTAATGTTGAAGAAAATTAAATGTACGGGAGCCTGAAATGCGTTTTCGGTGGCGGTGAGCAGCATGGCCTGTGTTTGCTGAGGCGCTGACGCTGGTCGTGCACACCATGAATCACTAAGGGCGAGCATTTCACCTGGTTACAAAGAAGCTGGCTGCCTGATGAAACCAAAGTCTGTTTCCACTGTGAAAAAGGACAGTTATTCAGTTACGAGCTTGCTTCTTGTGGCAGTCATGCTCTGGTTTACAAGGAGACTTTGATTCAATCAAACTCAATATGGATGGATTCAGAAGCTTCTATGTGCCTGGTTGGTTTTTAGAGCCTAAGGATTTCCCTTGGCACGTCCATGGCTTATTTGGTCCTCTCAGAAAATAACAAAACTTCAACAATTTGAAGTCTACCCTAATTACTGATTCAAGAGCAAAATGGTCCTATTGTTTCAAACTTGGACATTTATATGCAACATCATCAAGCCGTATATTTCCTAGTTAGTGAAACAGCCTGTTTTCAAAACTAAGGGCACTTTACATATCAACAGATCACTATAATTTGATGCCTTTCTCTGACACTAAAAATCTGGAAGTTTAACTAAAGCGTGAATACTTTTGCTTTTCGCTAGTCTCTCAGGCCTTTATTCAAGCCAATTTTTCTGGTATTTTAGACTTCATACTGACAAGCTTAGTATCTGGTTTCCCAATATAAAGCGTGAAAGACACAGTCAAATGGAAGAAGAAGGAGAAGGGAGGGAGGGCTGTTGGAGAAATAAGGACAGGAGTAGGAAGTGGCACCTTCTAGCAATGTTACACAACAACAAACCAGCTCGGGCTCCAGCAGTCAGGGACAACAGCCCTACACATTCATATCAGGAGACAATGTTCATAACGACGAGCTAGACATGGTTTTAAAATCCTGACACACATAATCTGTTGAAGAGGACAGAGGAGTGTATATAAGAAGACACCTGTAATCTTTCAAGTTTTAAAAAGAATAAACTTCAGTTATCTGAATAATTTCCTTATATGGAGCAGCTCGCTCACCGATGGTGCGGGCTGCTGAGTTTTAGGGTGTCGATATTACATGTGGTGACCAGTCTCACCCCTCCACCCCCAGCTGCCCTCTTGCAGAGTGTGATGTCACAGGGCAGACAAGCCTTCAGACACTGAATCCAGGAAAGACATATGGGGCCACTTACGGCCCAAGTTTACCTTGGTTCCTTTGCAGAGTTTGATTACTTCTAAGATTTACGGTCAAAGTGGAGGGAAAAAAGAAATTCTTCACAGAGCAGATTTACACCCTCATCTTTTTTTTTTTTTTTAATAACAGTAGGTATGACATCCTGTGACAGAATCTTGGAATGGCTGTAGGGCAGCTGGAAACTCAGTGGGAAGTTTCATATTTTGGGGTTTGGAGCATTTTGTACATGCAAAGGTCAGATAAGAAAGGACCACGGAAATGAGCCGGGGAGATGGTCAGAGAGTGAGTGTCAGCTGGTTTAATTTTCTGTGTCAACTCTGAAAATTAGATAAACAATGACAAACCAGGCTTTTTAAATGAACTTGTCACTTCTGGTTTTCTTGACACAGGGTAACATTTTTCAAGTTCTGGTAGCCCTAAAGACAGATTTAACCCCTGAGAGGTTTACCTAAGTGTTCTGAAGTCCCCACATTTGAAAACAAAAGACAGTCCAACACTATAACCCTTAGAAGACAAATGAATTATCCTTGAAACTTACTTTTCTCCTAACAATTAAGGGGACTTTGCCTAGAACGGAAAGGTCTAGGCTTTTGCAGGACAATCTCAGCAACTTTTGATTTTTTTCTTTCCATCATCTTTTTGGCTCCGCAGACCAAATCAACCTTTCAACATGGTTCTTTGATTTTTCAACCACTGTTCTCACCAATATTGCCCATCTGGGGCAGGTACTTGTTCTCCTCACACCAACTCAGGTGAGCACAGACTATGGTTATGTAGATGGAGGATATAACTGCTCTTTTATATGCTTTGTGCTATTGCAAGTCTACTTTTTGGCCAAGACATGCTCCCTGGTGGTGAGGAGAACAGGTCAAACTTTTAATACTTGCCCTTCTTGGAATTGCTATAAGCATGCATATTTAAAGATAACACCGTTTGGCTATGTTGATTTAGAGAGAGAAATACATATATTTACAGATACCAGCATTTGAGTAGGGTTTTTCATTCCACAAAGTGCTTTCAAGGTCATTATCTCATTCAAGTGTCACAACCACCCCAAGAAGTAGCTGGCTAGCATTACAGTTATTATCTCTAATTTGTGGGTTTGAAAACTAGGTTCGGAGAAGTTAAGTGATTTAGCCAAGGTAGAGTTGGGATTTAAACTGGACATCAACCCCAAAGTCTGTGTCTTTTGTTATAATATGGTAGTAACAGCAATAAAACGGCTGACAGTTGTGAGCCCCAATCCCATGCTGGGTACTAACTAGGTGTTTTCTTTTACATTGTTTCCTACGATCTCCTGCCCTGTCAGAAGCAGACAGTAGCCTTTTTATAAACAAGACACTGAGGTCCGAGGTGGTCAGGATGGGGCTGCAGGCTGAAGTCTCAGGGCTGGCCTGAGCCCAGGTTCTTGGACCTCACCTTGTCACTCACTCCCCACTGGGAGAAGCAACCCCACACCTGAGAAAGCACAGGTGCCATGGTCTGCTCTGGAGGAAAGTCAGAATAGGTGATTTAAAGCCCTTTGATCCCAGTCTTTGCCTCATCCCTAAAATTCTGATGCCTTTTTCCTTTTTGGTGTAGAAGAGTCTCCTTTTTCCAAGGGTCCCAACCTTCAAAATCAGCTCTGCTGCCAGCAAACCTTTGAGAAGAAAACCGCCTGATTAAACCACTCACAGGAAGGGACTAAGGAGCACACTGGGCTATGAGCATCAGAAGAGAAGATGCTCGCTCGCGCCGTTACAGCTCTGATCTCTTAGGGAATCAGAGTTCTTGGTGTGAGGGCCTCATAGGAGCCTATGCATTTCCTTCTCCATGGTGCGGCCTTTCCCCCGCTTCTGAGAACTTCGTCTTCTGTATAACAAGGACAGCAGCACCAACCTCACAGGAAGGCTGTGTGTGAGAAATTCCTGGCACGGAGGCTATCGTGGAAACACTTCTGTAGTCATGATTATCAATGGCTCAAACTTGGCAGTACTTACACTCCTTTTCTAAGGATGTATTTTTTTTTTAATAATACCTAATGCATGTGCAGTGCCAAGTGTGGAAGACACTGGATCAGCTCTTGGCAGCTGCAATCGTGTGGGTGCTGGGCAGGAGAGAATTAGGGGCCTTTCTCTGCATGTATTAAGGACCCTCACCACTCATTGCACAGCCCTTCCCCTAAGCCTCAGGCCTAAAGACCAACTCACTTCCCAATTTGAAACAAGAATGAGCAGTGTTCCCTGGGTTCAGAATTCCGTGTAACTAAAACACAAAATAGAAAAAAGGCATCCCAACTGTTGCACTCTTGCACAGCCTATAGACAAGACGGCAGTGCCCTCAGACAGCATTTCAAATACAGTTTATTAGTGTGTGATATGAAAAGGGTATTTTTATTGCATGATATAATGCAATGGGACCTTGGGCGCTCTGTGGAAAGACCTCACACTCAGAAGTGTAATGAACCCGTAGTCCCAAAAACATTATACTGTACATTAACCTATCATTAATGGCACATTAGGGCTAGGGGCATTGCACGCTTGCTGGTCAGGGCTCCATCAGGACAGTGTTGAGAAAACCACATAGTCTTCCCAGGCTTAAAACAAATAGAGAAAATAAATATTCCTGATGTCTACAGGCAGCTTTAAAGGAAGTTCAATCCCAGCTCTGCCTTGCAATTTCCAAGCCTGTTTTTTTAAGAAGAGGAAGACACGCAACTGAACAAAAGAAGAAAATGGCCCTCTTGCAGTTTACCCCCAGCTATTGGCTATGCAACCTCAATGCTGGCTTGGCAAAATCACGGGCGGATGAGTACCTTTGGTAGTTTAAAAGCCGCCCAAAGGACACTTGGCCTGGACCACAGGCTACAGAGGTAGAAAGGGACTCGGAGATTGTGCATCTGCCTCCCTCCCTTTCTAAACAGGGAAATCCAGGCTCAAAAAGATGAAGGAAGAGGCAAGCTGTCTAATGGAAAAATAGGCCAAATACGTGAAAAAATTACAAATGGTCAATAAACATCTGAAAGTGTTCAACTTCATACTTAATAAAAGAATGCAAATTAAAACAGCAACTAGATAACATATGCCACTGATCTGATTGGTAAAGATTAAAATCTGATAATGTACTATCAGAAGAGGTGAAGGGAAACGGCATTCTTGCACCCAGTACAGAAAGATGGATATAGATGGAGATGGTCCCTGTCTTAATAGCAAAAACCTGGAAATGGTCAAAACGTTCTATATGACAGGGTCCTGGTTAATAAATATGGCATGTCCTAAGTGAAACAGACAGAAAAAGTCAACCGTATGACTTCACTCCTATGTGGGATATAAAACTGAAGGCAACAAAGGAACAAGACAAACAAATAAAGAAACAAAAACTCATAGACACAGACAACAATTTAGTGGTTACCAGAGGGTAAGGAGGTGGGGGGATGGTAGATGAGGGTAAAGGGGGTCAAATACATGGTGATGGAAGGAGAACTGACTCTGGGTGGTGAACACACAATATGCTTTATAGATGACGTATTACAGAATTGTACACTTGAAATCTATGTAGTTTTGTTGACCACTGTCACCCCAATACATTTAAATAAATAAATTAATTAATAAATAAGGCATATCCATATTATGCAGTACCATGTAAACATTAAAAGAACGAGATAGCCTTTTATATGATATGGAACGACTTCAAAGATATATTAAGTGAAAAAGGTATAGAAAAATGTATAGAAAATAACATTAAAAGTTCTAGACGGACAAACTTTTATGAACAGTCTTAACTCTGGAGCTGGGGGTCCTGGGGGAGGATGGAAGAGGAGTAACTTCTTATTGTACATCCTTCTGTACTATTTGAATTTTTAACCATAATTTAAAAACTAGTTTTAGAAAATAAATGATGAGGCAAAAACAGAAAAACAGAAACAGAAACCGTAAGTTGAACACAATGAAGTGGGAACCTAAGTTTCAAGGGGTGAAATCATTTGTTCAAGGTCAGCCTCCTCCCTATTTACTTTCAGTAATGAAACAGAGTATTTGTAAAATAGAGAAACTCTTTCCAAGTTCTGAGGCAGTTTGACCTTCCTGGGGACAGCTTGCCGAACAGGGCAGTGATGGAGGATGTGGGGAGAAGGCAAGACTCAGAAGGCTGCAGAGTGCTCGCTTCGGCAGCACATAGACTAAAACGGGAACGATACAGAGAAGATTATCATGGCCCCTGCGCAAGGATGACACGCAAATTCATGAAGCGTTGCATATTTTTATTTGTCAGTGATACATCTGATAAGGGGTTAATATCCAAAATTTATAAAAAACTCATTCAACTCAACACCAAAAAACAGACAACCCAATTAAAAATTGGGCAGAGGACATGAAGAGACATTTTTCTAAAGAGGACATACAGAGGCAAACAGACACACACAGCTGGTGGGATTGCAGATTGGTGCAGCCACCATGGAAATCAGTATGGAGGTATTTCAAAAAACTGGAAATGGAACTACCTTATGACCCAGCAATTCCACTCTTAGGAATCTATCCAGAGAAATCCAAAACACTAATTCAAAAAGTTTATGCACCCCTGTGTTTACTGTAGTGCTATTTATAATAGCCAAGACATGGAAACAACTAAAATGCCTATCGGTAGATGACTGGATTAAGAAACTGTGGTATGTTTATACAATGGAGTATTACTCGGCCATAAAGAAGAATGAAATCTTACCATTTACAACGATATGGATGGACCTAGAGGACATTATGTTAAGTGAAATAAATCAGAAGGAGAAAGACAAATACCATATGATCTCACTTATATGTGGAATCTAAAGAATAGAATAATCAGAAACAGTCTCAGAGATATGGAGGAAACACTGAGGGTTGCTAGATGGGTGGGGATGAAGGAGAAGGTGAGGGGATTAGAAAGCATGATCAGTAACCACAAGATTGCCATGGGGATACGAAAGACGGTTTGGGGAATATAATCAACAATGTTGTAAACATTTTATAGGGTATCTGATGGACACTTGTCTTATTAGGGAGACCACTTCATGGATGGTGTAGATGCCTGACCACTGCATTGTACACCTGAAGCTGAAGCTGAATAATAATGAATGTCAACTACAATTTTATATACATACAGTCACAGGGTAATTTATATATATAGTCACAGGATGTGGAGCACAGCATAAGGAATAGAGTCAGTGGAACTGTAACAGCTATATACGATGTCAGAGGGGTAGCAGATTGGGGGAGGAGGGTTATCACTCTGTGAGGGGTATAAATGTCTAACTATTACATTGTTTTGTTACACTTGAAACTAGTACAGAAAAAAGTAAATTAAAAAAACAAAAAAAGGCTGCTGACGGTAGCTGAGGTTGAATCCAATTTCTGGAACTATCTCTGTACCCCAAAAGGGGAGGGGACCTAAGGACCCCAGGCTACACCCTGTTCAAGTAAATAATGCTTGGCAACCAGGGCTCAAACACACGAAGGGAAGTATTTCTCTAATTAAAAATAAATCAACTTCAAAGGAGACCCAGTTGCAGCGCCATGGAGAGCATGCCTCACACCAGCAGTCACAAGGTGCGAGTGGGGGCTGGGAGGCATCCCTGCAGCCGCACAACTAAGGCCTGTCTGTACCAAGTCTCTAGTCGCCCAGAAAGTTTGCTCTGCTTTCTCATTCCTCTATTCTTCCCAATAAAAAAGTCTCGTGATTTTCGGGTAACAGACTTTGTAGTGACATTTTAAAATGCTAGATTTTATTTGTCCTAGGGTCTGCCAGCACACACTGTAATTAAAATGTTGATTAGTAAACAGTTTAAATATATGACAGACAATGCAGTTAAAGCCTACAGTTAGGTCAATATATGATTTAGATTTGCCATTTAAAAAAATCTCATTTAAATTTTGCATACATTAATCACTACCACACTTCAAGGTTCTGATATCCACCTGACTACAATATTAAAATAAAACTTGCTGCCCCAGGGAAATCCTACTTATTCTTAATTGTTTCGAGGCTTTGATGGGCTTTTAATCTAAGATTAATTTATGCAATTTTAAATAACTCTTCTTATGATTAATAAGCTTGAAAATTAAAAGGAGTCCAAAGCAATTATAATGAGCATTTGGTCATAACCTCATTAGAAGAAGGAGTGAAGGATACAGCTCTGGAATTCTTACAAGACTACAATTTAAGGTTACTTTTGGAGAAGTCAAACATAGTTCCTGAAATTGCAAAGGCAGGTTAGGAAAGGTCAGTGTTAAAATGACGGCTAGCTAGATTAGCATACTAATGATTTTCCCTGATAGTGACAGAAAGGACACAGAAAAGAAGATGCAGAAAGAGAGACAAATGACATGCAGCCAAGAAGCTACAGGCTCTGAACTCAGTTTCCTATTCTTTTGGCTAAAGTCCTTCATGGAATGTGAGAAAGAGCCAGAGGGCTAGGACATCCGCACACAGAAATCAGTTTCAGCCAGAGCCTGGTGCATGGAGGGCAGGCAGAAGGCAGTCCTGTGTCCCCTCTGCCTACAGCGGTGAAGCCTCCACTAGCCACTGCCCTGCTGAAGGAACAGCGTCCACAGCCGCAATCCTCCCGGGTGTGCAAACCCCTTCCCGATCCTGGATCTCTGGCCCATCCAGCTAAATTTACCCCCTTCATTTCCAGAGGTCTTCGTCCCATTTCCTCCGGTATCGACTTGTGCTGTCTTCTTCCCAGAACACCTTCCCTCTTGTTACAAACAGTGGTGAGGATAATAATAAGGGTTACCATTTATTGAGTACTTATTTATGCAAGATACCGTGCTAAGCAGGTAACACACTTTTACCTTATTTAAACTACCTGCTTTGTGAGACCCCATTTTTAAAGGAAAGCAATCTGAGCATGAGAGAGGGTCAGTGACATGTTTGAAGACGAGTAGCTAGTAAACAAGGGGTGGAGGGATGGAAGGAGCTGGCTCTGCTGAGCCATCACTTTCTAATTCTCGTATTCAGACAAAGTCTAACAATCCCACGTGCCCGGCGGGAGCTGAGCTGCCCCCTGCCCACTAAGCCCCTCAGCCTCTCCCGTGAGCTCTCACACGGGGCAAGCCAATAGCACACAGCCCACCCTGCCTTCTGTGAATGTCTCCCGTGGCCCTGTCTAGTCTGCTCCTCAGGACCTAGATGTTTCTTATATTCCTCTGAACCCACCACAGTACCTCACAGACACGGACAACAAATCCCTGCCAATGAACTGTTTCACAATAATTCCCTCCAACAAGATGCGCGTTACATGTTACTGGTAACAGAGGACACAAAAACTTAAGGCTTTCTAATGACTGGGGAGGGCCATCCACTCCTAAAAGATTACCAATTCCTTGGACACTAGCTGCAAATATCCAACATGCAACATATACTTTATTCTAAGTCATATTAAGCTCCACTAATCACATCCGTCTTCCAAGAAGTTAATACGCAGTCAGAAATGCCTAGGAACATCAGACAGATGAGAAAATCATGACCCAAATAGGCAGAATGATTTAGTGCTCCACATGTCTAGCACTTCGTAGTTTATAAACACACTTTCATTAACTTGATATTATTTTTAAAAAAACTATTCAAGGTTGGTATCACTACCCCCATTTTACAGATGAAGAAGTTGAGGCTCAGATAAGCTAAGTAACTGTTGAATACGCAGTTACTTAAGAGTCAGAGGCTGTACTTGGAATCATGTCTTCTGATACCCAGATCAACGCTCTCTCTGGTTTACCGTGTTGCTTCTTGTCTCATGTTCACGATAGATTCATTTTCAAGTTACAGAGCCCATCTTCGGCCTCTCCAGCCTTCACATACAGAGGACAGGGAATATGTCCTACCAGTTGTCTGGACACAAGCCGTTCCCCTTCTCCCATCCTGGTTATAGAAATGAGCGAGGTCACGGCTCCATGCCGGTGCTCCTGCTCTTCCACGTACTCGAATGCTTGTGCTGGCATGGATACCTGGGGGCTGTCTTCCCAGCCTGTCTCCCTTCTGCCTTCCTGATGCACCCTCACCTCTGTCTGGCTCCCTGTTCTGTGTGACCTGACTATTTAGTTCACATGTCTCTTACGGCACCCTCCAGTTTGGCTTCTATTTCACTTTGTTATTTTTTACCAGTTTTATTGAGATATAATTGATACATAGTATGGTATGAGTTTTAGGTGCACAGCATAATGATTTGACTTCTATACATATTGTGAAATGATTACCAGAGTAAGTGTAGTAACATCCATCATCTTACATTATATCAATGTAAGAAGGAAAAAAAAAGTTTGTTTCCTTGTGATGAGAACTCAGGATTTACTCTAATTTCAAATATACCATACAGCAGCGTTAACTATAGCCATCATGCATGTACATTACATCCCTAGTACTTAGTTATCTTGTAACTGAAAGTGTGTACCTTTTGACCACCTTCATCCAATTCCCTTCATCCAATACCCCCTCTGGTAACCATGAATGTTTCTTTTCTTTTTTTTTAAAAATAGATTACATACCTAAGTGAGATCACACAGAACCTGTCTCTGACTCACTTCACTTAGCACAATGCTCTCAAGGTCCATCCATGTTCTCATTAATGGCAGGATTTCCTCCTTCTCCTCCTCCCCCTTCTTCTTCTTCTTCTCCTCGTGCTCCTCCCCTTTTTTTCTGGCTGTTGGATAATATATTCCATTGTGTGTATGTGTATTACAACTTCTTTATTCATTCACCCACTGATGGACACTTAGGTTGTTTCCCTATCTTGGCTACTGGGAATAATGATGTTATGAACGTGGGAGTGCAGATGCCTCTTCAACAGTGTTTTCATTTCCTTTGGATATATTCCCAGAAGTGGAATTGCTGGGTCATATGGTAGTTCTAGTTTACATTTTTTAAGGAACCTGCATACTATTTTCTTTAGTGGTTGTACCAATTTATGATTCCACCAGCAGTGCACGAGGGTTCCCTTTTCTCCACATCCTCACCAACACTTGTTATTTGTTGATTTATTGGTGATAGGCATTCTGGCAGGTGTGAGGTGTTATCTCACTGTGGTTTTGATTTGCATTTCTCTGATGGTGAGTGATATTGAGCACTTTTTCTTGTACCTGTTCGCCATTCATATGTCTTCTTTGGGAAAATGTCTATTCAGGTCTTTGCCCATTTTTCAATTAGATGGTTTTGTTAGCTATTGAGTTGTATGACTTCTTTATATATTTTGAATATTCACCCCTTATCAGATATAAGCTTTGCAAGTATTTTTTTCCAATTCCATTGGTTGTCTTTCATTTAGTTCTTTTTGATCATCTATTGCAAAAAGATTATTAGCTCCTTGGTGCCTTATATCATGCCAGCTGCAGGGAATTCCGTCATATAAAAGTTTTACTTCCTCACCACATTGTAAGGTCCTGGAGGACAAGATGAGTGTCTGATCAAACTCTGTATTCCCTATAGCTGTGCAACTCAAGTAGTTGGTCTGGGAACTACTTGCTACCGGTTTGCAATGAGATAAGGAGCTGTGACACAATGTACATCAGCACACAGCTTCCTTCATTGAGAAAGTTTTGCGACAAAAAAGCCATCCAAATTAAACAGAATGCTTGAGACATGCTTGATTTATATTCTGGCATAAACTCCTTACACTGTGTTCAAGAAACAGTTCAGATACTGCAGCTCGTCTATGGTCCATATTTGCAATATATTGTGCACATAGAATGTGCTCAGTAAAGTCTGCTGAGTTAAAAGAAGTTTCTCTCAAATGCAAGGAATGATACATTTCTTGGAAGTTACTCATTTCTACAACCATGATGGTAGGGCTGCAAAGGAGAAGATGTCTGTGGCCAGATAAATGGCAGAACTACAGCACCTTCAGTTTTTGTTGCAAGTTGACAAAACCAAAACAAAGTAATAAATAACACCAATTCTCACAGCTTCCCCTCAGATAACCAACTAATACACCAGGTGCAAACTGCTAGTGATTACTTTCTCTCTTCCTGTTTGGTTTGTTTGCACTGAGGACCAAAAGGAGTGAGTTAAGCAATCATGCCACAGGGGCATCTTGGCTTCACAAACCACTGAAATCCTACATGTTTCTTTGTGGGATATCTGTATTCAATTTTATTTTTGATTGCAAGAACTAGTTTGACTTAACTGAAATTCTCACAACCACAATAACAATCCCCTGCCCACTATGCATCAATGGATGCAGCTTTGATGTACTGCAGACTGGTCTTATGTTCTTCCGGGCTGTATGACTCCAGGCAAGTTAATTAACCTCTCTGAGCCCCAATTTAACATACCAGTAAAATGGGAATAAGAAAAGTCCTTATAGTGATTGTGTGAAGATCAAATGAGATAACTATTTGAAAGAACCCTATAAACTCATGTGTTTAAAAAATATTGTTTAGATTTCTCTCTCTACAATAAATCTATTTTTTTAAAGGTTAAAGAACAGAAACCCTTCTGAATTTAATATCTGCAGCTCCAAGTTGCATGCAATTGTGACTCTCAGTTTCCTTCAAGTAAGTTCAGAGAAAATAAGTTATGGATTTTGGCAAGTGTGCATATTGGAGGGTCTGGTACTTTTCCTTATGATCCAAACTGTGTTTCACATTGTGCAGAAAGTAATACACTCACATAAATACCCAAATGTCCTGTGAAGCCTGGCTTACTTGTTAACCCCTTCACAAAGTCTCTCGAGAAAACTCTGGCTGGAAGGAATCTTGCCTTCCCCAGAACTCATTTTATCTGTTAAATTCATAATATTTCAATTCAATAACTATTTATTGAGCATTCTACTTGGGACTGGGAACTGGGTTAGATGTTAAGACTACAAAGATAAGTAAGACATGAGTTCGTCCTCTAGGAACTTGTGCTCTTATTTATTTATGGACTGTTACCGGTTATGCAAACAAGCCACTGCCACAAAGTGTGAAAAGTGTACTAATAGAAGTACTTGATAGGAAGAATGATGACATACAACAGGAAAACATCAACTCTACTGAAGTGCAGCTGGGAAAGCATCACAGAGGCTGTGCCAGTTGGGTTTTGGAGGCTGAGTAGGAGTTCACTTGGACGTGAGGAAAGGGCATTCTTGGCTGAGGAAACAGCACGAGCCAAAACATGGCCATGTGAGAATGCCTCCCACGTCTGGGGACTGTTAGGATGGGACAGCACTAGGTGCGTGTAATGGAGTGCCAGGAGGTGAGTGGGGGACAGGTAAAGCAGGCAGGAGTAGTTGTAATGGAGGCCAGGAGGTGAGTGAGGGGGCAGGTGAAGCAGGCAGGAGTAGTTGAGGATGGGTCTTTGGCGAGTCCCACATTATATCCTGTGCTTGGCTGTTTATATCCCCGCCTTCCTTGCTAGCCTGTAAGCTGGTAGAGGTCAGGACTCAGGGCTGACACTGCTTCCCTGGCACGAGGCATGATGGTCTGCACAGAGCTCCACCAACACAAATGGGGACTGCACACAGAAATGCTCAGAGCATGTTCTCTCCTATCTCACAGCAGTAGAAAAGGCTGAAATACTAACCTGCACCAGACATACTGGGGGTTATAATTCAGCCAGGCCCCTAAAAGCGATCCTTACACTTTCCTGTGGTACTTAACCCACTTTCCAGATGATGTGGCACTGCTGCCTGCACACGAGAGCTGGAAAGGGGGCCATTTTCCACGGCAGGAAGGAGAATGTGCCCAGCCAAAACTCTGCTGACCTCCCTGACGGGAGGAAAATCTTGTTTTGGCGAAAGTACTTTCCAGCCTCAGGCCCTGCATACACCAGCATTTCAGGGTGGTGGAGTGGCTTTCCCCAGAGTTAGAGCGAGAGTATTCCAGAGGCAAAGCTGTGGCTTAAAAAAAAAAAAAAAAAAAAAAAAGTCATGTTTAATTTAAAAATTAGAAACTGGAGCAGGCTGTGAGCACAGGGGTTGATTGAAACAAAATTTAAATTCCTGTCAAGCCCATTTAAACACGGGGGCCCTTCATAGACAATTAGCTGCTCCCTGTGAATGCTGAATAAACTCAGGCCTGGTCACTGCGAGAAGAGAGACGCCTACTGTGAGGCACTGAAAAAAAATTAACTAAAATCAGGCTGTATGAAATATTTAGCCTTCCAGTATATCACAGGGGTTTGAAAGTGTAAACAAGACAAAAATCGATTCCTTGGTGCCCTCAAATCAATCCCCCAAAATGGTTAGGGCATCTGTTTCTGCTAAATTTTGTTTACATCGGCAGATTTGCCTTAATTGCAGTTGTTTATCTCTCATTGTCCCTGGGGCCCTAATCTCCCGATTACTAATACTTAACACTCATTTCACATCTAAAGCTACTTCTAATCCTCAACAGGTTTTGGGGGCTCTTAAAATTATTGAAACCACGGAGGGAGGCGGGAGACACAGCCTCTTTGTGAAAGGAACATTTTCTTATCTACTACCAGCTGGGCCCAATCATCACCAGGGATGGTGACAACAAAGGTGCTAAAAAGCTCTTCCACAATGACTGCTGCTCCACTGGGGATTCAGAGGATGAAAAAGAGCTTTGATGGAAAAATCTGAACAAGAGGCTAAAGCAGTCCAGCCAAATAAAGTTACTGTCATAATCAAATGCTGTCAATCACCATGAAAATCCAATTAAAAATGTTTCAGCACAGCCCTCTTAAGTGGAAAAATGTACCCTATTTATACAAATTTTTGTCAAGTCCACACCAATCCCACAATTAGAAAGTCCTGCTATTAATTGAATCCCCCTCCCCCCAAGTTTAAAGAAAGAGATGCAGGCCATTCAGAAGGTTTTTGAGGGAGCTGAGACATGCATAGGCTATTGGTATACAATTAAGAGTTAATCTGGTTACATTTGAAAATTCCATTTTTATTTGTGTCAAGGGAACCTTTGCATGAATAAACGAATGGTACCTATTCTCCTACTTTAGAATCAGTGACCATTTATATTAAGAGAACAGAGAAACGGTAAACCAGGATACTGGAAAGAACTAGTCCACGCTCCGGCAAATGTCTCTCGGTAGACCACGGCCTAATGTTTAATTCTAATCTTGAAAATTAAATAGAGGACAGAAGGCCCAAATGTCTCTACTGCTTTTCTGCAGTTTCCAAATGGCCAAGAGAACCTCAAATTACCTTCAGGCAGATTTGGCCCCCCCAAGTAACTATGTATCTACAAAAGACCTCACGGAAACCACAAGACTTGAGATTCCCCAAAGGTCTCTCTCAAAACTGCTACAAATTAAAAAGTAAACAACCCATTAAACAAATCCAGCTGGTTACAACTGTAAATAGGAGGCTTCTAAGATTTTCCCAACCCTTGAAATTCATGGTTAAACTCATTAATTATTGATAAGAATTGCATCTAGTTATCGGAGTGTACTCACAGGAAAGCCAGTTTGCTGTCTTCAACAGCAATTCCCAAGTCAGAGACCAGGCTTCAAGATCCTTTTCTGTTCCTCCCACAAACGGCTAAATGTCTGTGGTCTTTTTCAGTCTAATCCATTGTTCTGGAGAGCTGGGGACCGTGGCATCATCTGATATGCTGTTAGACACAAAGGCCTTGGGGTCCCCTGCCATCCGTCTAACCAGGCTGGCCAGGTGGTCTCCTCTAGGTCTTGGCTCTCTAATGACCTCCTGATTTTGGAATTAACTGTCGGAGGTGATTCTCCAGCGGTCAGCATGCAAGCCAAAGACCACAGGTACTGAGGAGCAATACCTGCTCAACACCTTCTTGCTCCTCCCACACTTCCATGGTGGAATGGCTGACCCTGTTCCACCTGTTCTGATTGGTCAGGCCCATGCTGTACTGGTTGATAAATGTTTTGAATATTATCCCTGCAAACGTTATAAAATCTTAGAAATTCCTTTATTTTGGCACCAAGTTATTTTACCCAGATGAAAGGGTAAAATAAAACACAAAACCCTCGGGCCACGTGTTCTAGTATGGTTAGCCTAACTTACACTGATCACAATGTCCAGGGGCCGCTTCTGCTTTGGTCAGTTTCCTCAACTTTACTCTGTGAGCTCCTGGAAGACATGGGACATGTCTTGTTTGTCCTTATCTATTCAATGTCTAGTATGGTGTTTTTCTGAAATGGATTAGAGTGGCACATGCAAAGAGTAATTAATAGTGATTTCCCTTCTTTTAATTACATCAGAGATGTCACCCGAATGACAGCAGCAGAGGACCAAGGTAGGCACTGAGTTATAAGATCATGATTCACTTTGAAAGAACTTACAATCTGGTTGGAGAAAAAAGGCATTAACCAGTGAGTGGCCCGCATCAGAGAGCCATCCCTTATAGGCACCTGGAGAGCTTTAGAAAATAAAAAAGTAGCTTCTCACTCGTCCAAATGCCAGAGATTCCTTGATCTGGGTTGAGATTCAGTCTTTTTTTGTTTTCCTTTTTTCAACCCACTCAGATGATTCTGATGAGTTGCCGGGGTTAGGAACAACTGTACTCCAAGAACCCACTTGTGAATATAAGACGAATATGCAATTTATGTAGTCACGTGCAGTTCCAAGTGAGAGACAATAAATTCTGAAGGGCTTCAGAGAAGGGAATGAGCGCTGTGATGGGGAGGAGTGGGGCAGAGCTGCTGGAGGAGGTTGGAGACCTTCAAAGATGGGAGAGGAGGGCATCCTAGGCTGAGGCCACCAGCCAAATAACAGAAACTGCCGATGAGCTGAGTAGTGTCAAATGAGGAACTAATGTACAACATACTCCAAAACCCAGCTTAGCCCCCTCTGAATGGGGATAAAACTGAAGAGCGACCTGATCAATCCACTCTACTGCATTCAAGACAACCAAACTACTCCTGCAGTCAAGAACACACAGCCTCATTGTGCCGTGACACACAATGCTGGGAAGATGACAGTCTGCCCAGTAAAACAAGAAAGAAATATTGCAGGCAAGAATTCAAAAAACTACAATCTTAAACAGGCAAATCATCACCATCTTAGGGGATCCAACTTGACTGATAGGGGAAAAAAGTTATCCTTAACTGGGAAATTAAAACTGTCAGATCGCCATGATCAAGGAATGACAGATTTTATCTATCTGTATCTCTCTTGCTATGTGCATGTATATAAACACACACACACATTGATCTGCTCAAGTCTTGTGAAAAGATTAAGCAGTCACATCTATGGAACAACAAAGCTTGTTTTCTGGAGTTGTAACCTCTCTGTTCTTGCTGAAGTGCTAACGTGTCATCAAAAATTCAAATTAAAGCTGTCTGATTTAGTGCGATCTCAAGCATCCAGACAGTGATTCTGCTGTTGTAATTATGTGCAATTAAAAAGGTAAAATCAGCTTCTTACTAGTGGATTCCTATTTATAAGCAGACACAGATGATTTTAATGGCCTTCAGAACTTGAAAATAAAAAAAAAAAATCATTCAATGGTGTCAACTGGACCCTACGTGAAGCCCCCAGAAGTCTGTGATGCCTTTTGTGCTTGAAGGAAATACTTCGTTGAAGTTACAATCCCAGCCAGCGTCTCCCCCTGCAATTTCTGGGTGCCGTAGCTAATGAGCTGGTTTGCACCTCTAAATGAACAACCAAAAGCAAACATGGTGTCTTTAAGAGTGGGTGACCAGACACACACGAGTCTGGCCTCATGGTGTATTTTAAAACATGCTCTATATGACACAGGCAATAGCTCAATGTAGTCAATGACGACCGAGTTCAAAATTGCTTATTAAACCATCATTAGTATCTTACAAAACTTAGATTGCAAGCATAGTGGCCCAGGAGCAGCTCTACGCAAGGGAGCCGCGGAAATGTGCCCACCCTCATATTTGTACTTAGGACACACCTGGGCCCTGGGTCAAAACAAACCGAAACTCAGCTTTGCTCCATTTAGTATCATAGAATGTGATGATAATGTTGAACTTGATCTGAGCTCTGGGCTCCCAGAAAGCAGTGATAGGTTAAGAAATCTCCCCACTCTTTTGATAACCACAAAGGACCAGCCACCCTGCTCTCCCAGAAATAAGACTCTTTTCCTTCCTTTCTTATGACTTCCGTGAGACTGGCTAATGACTTCCTTGTTTACCTGTCTCCATAACCTTGGCTCTGTCCCTCTTCTTTGAGGCATTCTTCACTAATAAACATTCTACCTATTCAATAGCCTGAATAAAATCATTTCCTGAATTGTCCAGTGCATCCTGTCTTTCACAGTGGTCAAAAGATTTGAGTCTAGTAATGGTGAACGAGGCCACTTGGTGTAAACCCAAAAGTCACACTGGAATTTGAGTGGAGAAACAAAAATCTCATGTGGTTGATGTCTCCAGTTTTTAAAAGGGACCATGCCGACGCCCAGTTTATCACATACCTTGCTTGACTGAGAGAACCAACCAAACCATCTGAAAATGTGATTACAATCAGGTTTGGATACGCAGAAAAGCGACCAGTGACAACGTAATTTAGAAGAGTTAAACAAGTCAACATCTCTTTGCAAGTAATTAAATGTTTTAGACAGATTTTTCTGGAGCAGTTTGGTGTTTATAAGCCCCCCAAACGATACCGCCTCTTCTACATACATAAAGTCTTCTCTGAGAAATGAGACGCCTTCAAGTTTGCAGCTGCTGGGATTTAGAAGGGAAAAATCTAAAAGCACTGTCTTGATTATAACTGACACCCCTCCCCCAAGACCCACACCTGCTTCATGTATTTCCAGTCCCACTATTTACTTGCTTTCTAAGCAAAATGTCAAATCTCAATTGCAAACTGCACTCTGTGTTTCTTCTTAGGAGCCTGAATCGAAAACCAAACTTGAGGAAATGCTAAACGAGGATGCCCTGCTCTGGAATGTACAAGAAAATGCACAAAATAACAGGCATTATTAGAACCTAAGGAGAAAACCCATGTTTTTAAACAATTACCAAAGCAGTATAGTAATAGCATAAAGACAATTTCTGCGCCAGCTTGTTTCTCTGAAATTCTCTCTGCCACTGAACAGCTAGAACAGATAATAACTATTAGTAAATCAAACTCCTCTGCAATATCCAGCTGTGCCTCACGCATTTACATACAGATAGAATGGGTATATGTTTTTAATATGTATGTGATACGTACTTTTACCACAGCCGAAGTGTACGCTACAAAGGCGGAGAATGGGAATCCGATCAGCATGAGATAATAAAGTGGCCTAGATAAAGTATTAGCCAGCGATTGATCTCAAACCGGGTGCTGCTTCTCCTGACCTGATTACTTACTATGCATAGATTCCATTAAATAGAGCTTAGACATGGAAAGCTTCTGGAAATACTCTAAATGCATAGAAGGATCTACAGCACTTGGAAACCAAATTGTAACTGCAGAGATGTCCACAGCCCACACCCTGGGGCTGGAGTCACGGCCCACAGTCAGGATGGGCTGCGAGGTTAAAGGGCTGCCTGACAGCTGGTGGGAAGCCTTCCCCTGCCCTCCCCCACACCAAGCCAGCACCCTGGGAGAGAACGCCTGCCTGCCATGCCTCCCTCCAGAGCTGCGCATTTGGTCCTGGCCTCACAGCTCTAACTAACAGAATGGGAAGGTGGGGAGGGAGCTAAACAATCATGCAGGGTCATGGTCCCCTCTGAAAAACGGATGACAGCCACGAATCCCTCTTTGCAGAAAAAAGTGCAAATCCCCACATGCATTCACGACTTGGGGTGTAATTTCAGGGGTTCTAACATGCTGTCTGAAGTCACAGACCCTAGGTCAAGGGCTGCTGATCTCGTCCATGCCCTTTGTTTTGCAGATGAAGACAGAAGCGGGGAGCGAACAGCGGAGACTTTCCCTGAGTCACAGCCTGACCTTAGTAAAGGAAGATTAATTCTGGAGAAGGACTTCTCTGTGGTTTACACGAGCAAACTGTCTATATAATAATGTTTCTCACTATATCCCTTTTATTTCTAAATATTTAAACATATCATTTGAATAGCAAAACCAGACATGAACCCCTCTCTACCTCCATGCTCCCATCTCAGGTTGTCTGTGTCTCTGAGTTTAGGGGTCGGTCTGGTTTTTATGTTTTTGCTTCCCTCAACTTGATTATTGACATTTTGGGAAAATTTCTCTCCCACCTTTGCATGATTATCCTCCCCTCTCTTGTTACGGCCTCACCAATCCTTTTGTTTTCTTTTCAGTCACGTGAGCTGTGATATCCTGCTTGGGTGTCTGAAGCATGGTGAACATTCTGTCTGCCCCCTCCACACTTTCCACAGCCTGGAAACTTTTTCTAAACTTGTTGGACTCAGGTCACAGAGCTGGGACAGACTGCCATAGGTCTGTCCTGCGATATACATCAGGGTGATTTAAAAGTACCCACGTTGGGGCCAGCCCGGTGACTCAGGCGGTTAGAGCTCCATGCTCCTAACTCCGAAGGCTGCTGGTTCGATTCCCACATGGGCCAGTGGGCTCTCAACCACAAGGCTGCCGGTTCGACTCCTGCAAGGGATGGTGGGCTGTGCCCCCTGCAACTAGCAATGGCAACTGGACCTGGAGATGAGCTGCGCCCTCCACAACTAAGACTGAAAGGACAACAACTTGAAGCTGAACGGCACCCTCCACAACTAAGACTGAAAGGACAACAACTTGACTTGGAAAAAAGTCCTGGAAGTACACATTGTTCCCCCAATAAAGTCTTGTTCCCCTTCCCAATAAAATTAAAAAAAAAAAAAAAGTAGCCACTTTTTTTTTCCATAATGGAATCATTATCACAGGAGCAGAAAGAGGGTGTGTAGGGGTTCCTATCTGGTGGTGTCTGCATGCTACAAGCTCTCGGCTGACTGCATGACTGGTTTTCCTTTGTTGGGTTTAAGACTGACTCCTGATTCGTGCAATAGCTGTTAAAGAAGTGAATAAAGGTCAGATCTTTCCAAGGAGGAAGGACTTCCCTATACTTGAATGGGAGTCAACTTGAAAAAAAGGGAATGTGTAGGTGTGTGTTGCTTCTGTGTCAGGTCAAAGTTTCCAGGCCTGGACAGTAGGGTTCCTTCTATTAAGAAGTGGAATTTCTGATAGACTGCCCAGCTGGTGGGGAATATGTTGCAGACTGGAATTCCACCTTCGTGGCCAGTGTTGAAAGGATTTCTGTTCTAGCAGGCACCAGAGGTTTCACACTGGGGCCCCTACACACTTCTGCTGTGCCCAGCCTGTTTCCTTTGCCTGGAATGTCCTCTTAAAGCTCTCCATTAAAATTCAATCCACCCTCCAAAAGCCCTTTCCAAATGCTCCTTTCTCCATGTAGCTTTTCCCCATTTCCCCAGACAGATCCCACAGCACTCTGCTGTTGTTTACACCGTCACTGTATTCCAGTTACTTGCAGACTTGCCATATCCCTTGCAACACTATGCATGTGGCGTACTCCTTACATCTTCTGCTGAGTCTAGCACAGGACTTTGCACGTAATGGTCTATAAATATCTGCTGAATTCAACTGTTTACCTGGTTCTGAGATCCCCCAAGACGATGTGGATGCTGACGATGAAACTTCTGAGTGAACTCTTTAGGGAGCTTAATGGCTACCGCCAGAAACGTGGCCTCCCCAAAATGGGAGCATTGAGGGAATTTCGTGGTCTGACTTTAAAATACTTCCACTTAGAACACAAAAGCCGAAAACTATCTTAGGAACAACCACACAGTGTAGACAGAATTAAACAGCTAACAACTGAGTTCTAACACTGGGATTTTAATGACCTCAAGGGTCTAAACTTGAGTTGTACATTTCATCTTTAAGACTTGGGTATCCTGGATATAAGGTGACCCCAACAAATAAAAAGACAAAAACCACTTGTGTGCCCCCCATGTCCATGGCCCACCCCTCCCTGCAGTCTGATTTACTTAGGCTGGGACTGGCTGCGTTCACTGGTGGTCAGGGCCACACTGGAGTTCATTTAAGTGCTTCCTGATGCTGAATCTGTAACTCTCAGTATTTCCACCCAACCTACCTCTGCTTTTCTCCCCGATTTAGAAAATGCAGGCCCACAGGGAAACCTCAACAATCCTGCAGGCCTCACAGCTGATGCAGCCCAAGCTGTGCAGACCATGTGGGTACCCTGCTGGCTGGAGTTACCTCGCTTTGGAGATAAACTGCTCTTTTTGTGAAAGGCAGGCCCCCACCCACAGTGACAAATGGGCTCTCCAGTTCATGCATTCCAGAGGATGCTCTCAGCTTCCAGATGGGAGCAGTATCCAATAGGCTATAGGCAGAGAGGGAAAAGGAAAAATTAAAGCCATTCATATGCTAGAAGGAATCAAGAACTGGCTCCTTAAGACTGGGTCCCTAGGACGTGACTCAGGTCCTCAGACCACGGACAATCCACTTCCTTTCCCATCGCCTATTGGGCCCCAGATTCTGGCCAAAGGCAGGCAGGGCTCAACCCCTCGACCACAGGAGCCTCCTATACGCTCACTGTTTCCTCCTTCCTCTCTGAGTCCTTTCTAAGGCGGGGGAGCCTCACTATTGCTATACCTGAGGGAATCCATTCATTTAAATCAAACTGTGAGAAGTACTAGAAATAATGTTAAATTAAGTGTAGGACGGTACTTCCTGTGACTACATTTTTCATTGTGTTTTATTGATTTATTGATATTTATTAATTAAAAATGCGGGACAGCACACAGCAGGGTGTATAGTTATAGAGAGATATATTGAAATACATATCCCTTGTTTCTCCACACACACACATAGGCACACACACACACACACCCACATCCACTTGCTTCCAAGGCACTGGAAGTACTCACCCTTGCCACTCTGCAGTGGTGTTCCTTACCAACACATCCGTCCGTATGCTTTTAGGGGTGTATGTACCATCTGCAGATGTTTTATTTTTAAGTGGCCAACTCATTGCAACCCTACTCCTTTGTTTTAATAGCTGAGCTATCCAGCCATAGCATAACAACATACAAGGTAAATGGGTCTCTATGTCTAGGACCTGTTCCAAGTTTTCTCAAATGTGACTAACTGCAAGAATTTCTCAACCATCAAAGAGACACCTTCCCAAGACCAGTTTATTCTAGACATGAAACCCGCACAGCTACAAGTCACAGAGGTTTTAGGGGTGAACCTTAACTTGAAACTACCCTGAAAACCGAGATTTTGCTCCAGGGGTAACAGGAAACAGAAAACTACCTTCCTGGAAAGTACTCGTGATGCAAAAGGGGCACGGACTGTTATTTTATTCTGGGGATAAAATCTGTATTATACAGAAATTTGAATGCTTAGAGTGTTTATTAGGACAAAATACAAAGGATGAAAACTCTGAACCAGTATCGGTAAAATGTTTCTTATTTAAAGTGGTGGAAGCCAATTGGTTGGAATTTGCTCTGACTGCACTAGTCTAAAGATCAGGAATGGTACTCACAACATCAGAAAGAACAGACTATAATTATTATTTACTAATGCTGGATTCTAACATTATTCTAACAGCTTGTGCATTTTCAAACCAACAATCTGCACTAAATAAATGACCATTTGGGAATTGTTAGGGAGCGTCTCTGTTCCTCTCCCTGCTTGACTAAGAACTGTCATTTGCAATCAAAGAAAGAGGCCTTGGAGCTGAGAACACAGCACCAGCAGCCTTGTAGCTGTCTCTTCCCGAGGAAAGACCAAAGATTCACACTAACTTGATCTTTTGCAGCCAATCTAATTTCCTTCTACATGAATCCAAGAGGACCCCATGCCACATTCAGAATCTCTTGGAGGATCGCACGAAAAACTTAACACACTGACTATCTTCTCTGTTACCAGCCCTCTTGAGTTCTGAGAAGCTTTAATGGCAAATGAGGACGAGGAGTGGCCTATATTAACTCATGACCCTTGAGTGCCAGGCAAAGGAAAAGAGTTTGGCATCAAGTTTCAAAAGGGTAGTGGGTTGTTTTTTTTTCCCTTTTGCTTTTTTTTTTTTAAAATCTATTGGGGTGACAATTGTTAGTAAAATTACATAGATTTCAGGTGTACAATTTTGTATTACATCATCTATAAATCCCATTGTGTGTTCACCACCCAGAGTCAGTTCTCCTTCCATCACCATATATTTGATCCCCCTTACCCTCATCGATAGTGGGTTTTTAAGAAGTAAAAACTCCTACCTGAGGACATGAGCTTCAAAACCCCCTGCCCAGATTAAGTCAATACCGACTGCTGCCTTTTGGGAGCCGGAGGATGCTTCAAGTTCCATCGTGGTCCTCTTACCAGAATGTCAGCAGACATTCGTATCTGGGGAATTACTAACGTAACCAAAAAATGTACTTACCATCAATTCCTCAGGTGCTGGCCTTTCTTTTGGCTGTTTGCGCATGCTGTAAGAGACAAAAATGCCTGTTACCTATATTACCTGTAAATTTGTGCTGTAATTTCCACCACTGACTAGTTCCTCTGGAATTGGAATATTTTCAAAATTCGTTGTGTTCCATTCCTGGCCAAAGGACAGGCATAATCATTTCATTGCGCTTCACATTGTTGCGTTTCACAGATGTTGTGTGTTTTACAAATTGAAGGCGAGACCACCTCTCCCTCCCCCCCCCCCCCGCAAAAAGACTGTAACTTGTTTCATTGCGATACTTGCTTTATTACAGTGCTCTGGAATCAAACGTGCAGTATCTCTGAAGTATGCCTGCATCAGCATATATTCCCTTCCTTTTATTTTAGTCTTTAATTAATTAGATTGTGGGGGAATCTTATGAATCAGAAACACAAACTTTTTTTTTTGAGTTACTCTTGCAATACAGCAATACAGATAAAGAATGAATTTAAATTTATCCTAATTCAACTTTTGAAATGAATGTGAAAAAAAGCAGCCATATTCTCTTCCTGATGCAGCTGTCAATTTATTTCAAACTTGAATTTAAGGAACAACACACTTCTTTTTTGGTAATTGGGATAAGACAATAAGAAAGGAAACATGACTATCAGGTCAAATGAGAAAACACCTTTTTCATTATTGAATAACAACATATAACAGAGGTCGGAAATCTAGATAATGCTACAAAATTACAAATGGGTTATTATTACAGTATCTCAACTTGCATTTATTTTGGCTACAAGTTGATAATTCATTTAAAACAGCTCTGGGAAAGTTAAGTTTAAGCTGCTTCAAGAATCACATTCCTGACCCAAAATATGTCTTACATACAATAGGTACGTAAGTAGCTGTAGCATGTACTCAGCCACATGATGAAGCACCCACACATGGGACTGAAAGGACCGTTTTGTACAAAACTCAGTGTCTGTGGGATGAAGTCACGAAGAGAGATTGCTGCTTCTATTACTTGGAAAATCACACAGATGGTTTTTCTTTATGTAAGGCAACTTCTAACCAGCAAGAAGAAAACCCTTCATATAATCGCTGCATTTGCTGACAGTACTTTTTTTTTTTTTAAAGTAGGGAGATTTAATAATCATTTGGTAAACAAGAATCGTAGTTATGAACCATTAATGACATCAAGGACATTTGCCTTCCCTATAAATAACCATATGCACCTCTCAAATACTGCATCCATTAGCAAGTAATTCAAGCTGTCTCGCCAGGAGAGTTGGTAACAGTCCTAATCTGACATTCCAAAGTAGCTGTATCTCTTGGGAAAACAAGGCTATTACCCACTATCATCTCTGTTTCAGCTTGACATCTGTGGAAATTTCAACACAGGTTATCCCTCCCTCTGTCTCCATAAAACTTTTATATAACAGCTGATTAATTTTTTGGACAGGAGGAGGGCAAAACCTTCTCTGCTCTTCTCCCTGTCTGCCCAGAACTGGCCCCACCCCCAGGTTGGTCTCAGACCACACAGCAAGATAAACGTGGTGGTCCTCTCAGAAATCCAACATCTTGGGCCAGTGGTGCCCAAACCAGGTGCTCTAGGCAGCTTAGGAATCGCACAGTTTGTTTTTCAATTTCTGCATTTCAAAATGGGGCATTGCCATGATGTGCTTCTGAGTGTTTCTAGGAATTCCATGTAAAGGAAATTAAGAAATATTAATACGTATTCCTGAATAAGGACTCTAATATTAATGAGCTCAGGATTTCAGTGTTTAACCAAAATGTATGCTTTTTCCCAACATAGCACGCTTTGGAAATAAAATGTTTGCAGAGTGAAAATAGTTTTTAAAAGCTACAAGATATTATGTATTTTAAATAAATAGAAATAGTGTTAATAACATTTTAAAGTTGGGGGGAAAATCTCTATATATTTTTCTATGGAATATAAAGTGTATGAGACACTTTTATTAAGCGGTAACATATCATACTTAGTCAAAAAGGTGATAAAGCTTGACATTTATATTAAGGACTATTTCTTGGTTTCACTTTAGCGTAATCATCAGATGGATCACGGGGGGAGGGGAAAGGGGCAGTGTACAACCATTTTGGTTTAGCAAGGACTCCTGATGGCACCATTTCGTGGCACCACAGGAACGAAGGGTTCGTTTTCCACCAGTGGACACGACTCCGAAGGCGTGGTGAAATGAAGAATTTGGTGGAGGGAAAGAGAAGTGAAGGTAGTTATGACGGAGCTCCAGCATGGACAGAACAGTTTCTAGTTGGTTCTGTCTCTGCTTTGGGGTGGTCATTCCTTTGCTCCCAATTTCCTTCTCTCTCTCCATGCTGGGGTGAGGGACAGGGCAGGGGAGCAACTGGGCCTTCCAAGGCCATGCGAGTGCTGCTGAATGCACGAACGAACGAACAGGGAGAGGTGGATGATGCGAAGGGGCTAATAAAAGAAAAACTCATTCTACTGGGAGAAAAAAGGCAGGGAGCTGGAAAAGAACCCTTGGTAGAAAAATGCCTGTTTCCTCAGGTGTAAAATGACAAGGGGCTGCCTAGAGAGTCCGAGGGTCCCTTTGATCCTCTCAGTTCTTTAATAGTTAAAGTGGGCTTAATAGAACCATTTTTTCATAGTCTTTCAAACATCAAAATTCATTGCAATGGGACACCAGTACTGCATTTAAAATACAACCAAAGATAAAAGTTATTTACTGAAAATCCAATGAATTAATAAACTATGCTGCTTCCCCTAAGTGATGGACAGTTTTATGGGTAACTTGAGGTTACATTAATAAAAATAAGCTTCATAGGTCTGTTCAATAGGGGCTATAAAATGGTGTATTTCTTTAAAAAAAAAACAAAAAGAACAACAACTGGAGAGCAACAGTATCTGTGCTCAAAGAAGTAGCCCGATTCTCAGCAGTTTATTAACACAGGAAAAAGCCTCTAAAGTACATTTACAACCCTTTGTGTAAATAACGTTTACATAATTTAAACAATTTCTTCAGCTTTGCTGCCCCATCTGCCCAAGGCCCCGAAGTCCCTCCCGTCTCCAAAAGGAAGCAGGGAGAGCCATAAGGTCTCACGGAGCCTGCGAGTTAATGGCATGTATCATTTACATTGAGGGCATGGCATGTTTGCAAACAGGCTCACCACTGAGTGATGAAATGTACAAATGGCTCGGAGAACTCTCCAACCGGAAGGACGGGTGAATCCTGGGATGGAGGAAAAACAAGTCACCAAAAGTCACAACAATTCCTTTCCTTTCTTTATGCCCTTCCTCCCCCACCAAAGTAACAGTGTAAAGATGAGTATATCACAAGGATTCAACACTATGTGGAAAGGAAAATAAAGCCTCATCCAATTAAAAAGACTGCCTACACCCTCTGCCACATGTTTATGTAAAATGCCAAATTTAAAGCCACACACATTTTACAATGGTGAGAAACTGGAGAGCAAAGAGGGAGGGGAGGTGAAAAAAGGACAAGGATAGCCACAGGGTAGGAAAGAAGGTACGAAAGTGTAAATGAGAAATTAATGATTATTTAAGTAACACACAAATGGTCTTGTAATTAACAAAGAGCTGTGAAATTATTCTTGCGCTGACCTTTGTTCTTTTACTGGATTTACTATTTATTTACACTTTCCTTTTTATTTACATTTATTTGCATATTCAACTGCCCTTACCTATTTGCCCCCAATAGAATCATTTGGGCCAGATTTTTCTTTTTCTTTTTTTTTTTTTACTTTAACAGAAAGGCTTTTATAGGGAAAGGTGTTTTCTGAAAAAGAATTTCAGCCTATTTTCCAGTCTAGGCAAACTTGTCATATGAGAAAGCCAGTGAATTAAGGACACAATGAAAAACTCCCCCGTTGACCACCAAACAGAACTGGGGTGGAAGTGGGTGGCCCTCGAAAGAGAAAACTACAAAGCAACAAATGTGACAACCACCATGTAACACAGGGAGCAAACCCCATTACGATTTGCAAAGGAAGGCTTTAAGAATTTAGGAGTTTTTCCAAGAATGACAGAGAGTGCCACTGTGTTTATAGTGTAACGGCTCAGGATGTAATGAAATTACACTGCAGAGTACTTTAACAGTCATCTCATTAGACCTACAGTTGGAACAAGAGAGCCACATAAAGTAGGCAGCTGCAAATGACTCCATTCTCATCTATTCTCATTTGCTATTAAAAATACCTTTCGGCGGCTTTTTTCCTCCCTGACATCCCTACACAAAGTGCCCTGCAAAGTATGATACATGCACCTATTTAAATTAACAAAGGAATGACTTATTTTAATCTCACTGTGCTTTGGCCATTTGGACGAGCAATATATCATTACATACAACCTTCCAGCGCTGCAGGCAAGAAACTCAGAGCATGCAGCATTTGGTGGGAGCCAAACAATTTCTCTAGCACACAACTGTGTCAAATGCATGCATGTATTCATTATTGAGAACGAGAGGAAATGGCTTTGATGTAGTGGAAAAAAGAAGATGATAAAAGCACCTCTGCAATATGCGTGTCATTATCAATGGTGGCAGATAGATACAATCGCACAGCCCCCTATGTGATTAGTAAATATACATATAATTGCTGTGGCCAATTATCAGAAAAATGAGATCGGTAATTACAAGACAGAAAATTAACTAGAACTCTTATTAAGGCTTTGTTTCCAATTCAAACAATTGGAAACTGCTGGAAAATACAATTGAATCAAAAGAAACCGAGGGGGTCAAAGCAGCCCCAACACTCCCCTCCCCACAAATCCTAAAGAGGTTAAAAGAAAAGGAATGTGAACAAAATGTTTCTTAGTTTTTGCCTGTCTGTTGCCTTTGAATTTACTTCATTCATCCAGAGGAAGAGGTTAGTAATCGTAAACTTAAAATTCTCATCAGTAGAGAAAAGCTTCGAAGAAGAAAGGAAAACAAAGGAAAATGGGAATGAAATAAAATCTTGCCAAGTTCAAAGGATTACATGCAGGCATGACACAGAGAAGACATGAAAAACGGGGGTGGGGTATATCTGATGAAATCGTCTGCTCAAAAGAAACAAGGCACGCAATAACATGACAAGTCCAATAACATGACAAGTCCTCGATAAAGGTACTATAAAATGGTCACAGAAGTCCCATCGGTTTGAAGAGCAAAAATAAAACATGATATCAATTTCAGCCCAGCCTGTTTTAGGAAAGCCATATATATCACCAAGCCTGCAAGATTCTACAAGGTCCAGTTCAAGAAATGACATTTTACTGTCTCAAAAACTATTAGTAAAAAGATAGTTCAAAGTCTGAAGTACAAAAATTATGGACTCTGATCAGATAGTTCCCTAAGTCATTTGTTCCTGAAAAATTTTTGGAGGCTGTAGTATTAGAAGTGTTTGAGTATCAGTTGCTTTAAAATGCAATGTTTAGGAAAATAAAAGCCTACTGTCTTAATGTGGCTGAATATTTACCAAGATGGTTAAAATTCTGGATGGGTTTTCTACAAAGATCCTGGTAAAAAACACGATGCTAGTGTGGGCCTCATTTCAAAGTATAACACTAAGAGTAAATTAATGAATTATAGACTAGGCAACTTGATGGAGATGTCATTTTAACACGGATGAGACACTAAACGAGGAAATGTGACATCTTTGCATGGATAGTTAATTTTATTTAAGACCTGATATTGTAGCCTGTTAAGTTCCTCATAATATAAAACTAAGGAACACTGGGTGGTACCCATGAATAATTTATTTCACTTGTGAAAATGCCAGCCCAAGTCGACTTTGCAGAACCACAGAGAGTGGATTCTCATCTCAGTGGTGCCTGGAAAGAATCACTCATCAAAGATGCAGGGGGAAGCTGTAATCTCACATGCATAATGCCACATACTTTCTTTCCATCTTGAAGTCCATGTCTCCAAGGAGAATTTTCTGAGATACAGAAGACTGACTCCCGGAGGGGTGGTCAGAGTGCCACGCAAACACAGGGCAAAGGAGTCCTGGGAGGGCCTCCAACCCCGCAGAAGCCACAGGCAGTTAACACGTCAGGAAATCAAATGAACACTCCTGACAGTGGGCACTAACACTGGAGGATTTTAAAGTATCGTTTTTTTTAAGCAATTAAAATGAGAAGTTAGTTTAGAGCAGGATGTAAAACACCTCCAAGAACCTGCCTATTTCCTGATGTAATTCAAATGTGTTCCAAGGAGGGAGGGAGGGAGGCTGGTAGGAAAGCTGCTTCGGTTTCACAGACGCTCCCAGGGAGGGAAGGCACCCAGTCACCATGGGGTGAGGAGGACACTGAGAACCATGCCATGGGGCTCAAAGGACCTCGTCAAGTAATTGCTGCTACTTATCAAAACCATTCTCTGTGAAATATGTATGGGTTCAGGCCAGATGAAGAAATACATTTCAAAAATACAAATACAAATTGGAGAAGGGGTTACACAGGTAACTCTCAGGACTGGCCGAAACCGACTCTAAATTGTTAATAGAAGTCACGCTCTTTAAGACCCTGGGTGCCATACTTCACCGTAAGGGCTTTGTTGGCGTGCTTTCCTATGGATCTTCTAAGCAGAGTAGGGAACTCAAGAGGGGACACGACCTTAACCAAAAGCCTTAACCTGAGACTCTAGTCCCAAATCAACTTTAGAGACCTGCTAAGGGGACACGAGCTGGATCTTGTTATGGAGCAGGCAACTGTTACATAAAAATAGCTGCCATAACCATTTCAGGAAGCAATTCTGGCCATCAAGGAGGACTGTGTCCAAGTCTCAGAGGTTTCAGTAACTACCTGGTCAGCCCTTCGCCAAACAACTGGAACACAGGCAGGCAGCACGCTCGAGAACAGCCAAGGACAATGGGAAAAAGTTTGAGTGATGCCTTTGCCTTGTGAATAATGAACAGTTCAGGAAGGTCAACCCATTACAACTGCAACTGTTTAATTATTAATTATGCACAATCTATGAGCAAAAGGACAGGTTCAGAATGTTTAATGTATGCTAACTTCAGCTGGACTCTCTCTGGGTATTTTGTTATTAGCACTTGTCAGCAAGGTACTCAGGCATAAAAAAAGGCAAGCAGCAGAAAATCGGTGTGTGTGTGTGTGTGTGTGTGTGTACCTGCACACTCCAGGAGTGGGGGAGGGGAGGAGGGAGGAGGTCCAATTCCAACCACAGCTGCTGCTCATTCACTTGCAGAGTAAGCGTGCCAATAAGTACCCCTTGTGACCTTGAGAGCAGACAGGATGTTGGCTATTCCAAGTACAGAAAACATGAATGAGAAAAGTGCTTTTGAAACGACTTACTTAAAAGGGAGGTTATCATTTTACAGGCATAGATTTTTTTTGAAACTATAATGTTTCTTGGCTTTGAAAAAATGTATGTCATTAATGTCTACACACACACACACACACACACACACACACACACACACACACAACCTGTGTAAGTTCAGTGCCCTGTACCAGTGTCAATTTCCTGGTTGAGATACTGTATTATACTTATGAGCTGCTACCATGGGGAAACTGGGTGAAGGGTACACAGGATCACTCCGTATTATTTTTTGTAACTGCATGCAAATCTAAAATGATGTCAAAAAAGAAAGTTTAAAAAGAAAAAATTAAAGAGCTGGTTTTAAAAACTCTAATGAGACCCAGATTCTTAGAGGACCACTGCTTTGTATCAGGAAGAAGCCTGACATTAGCTACTCAGCTGGAAAACAGTTAAGAAATCTTTGCTTAAAAAAATATAACCAAGGATTTAATTTTTGTCTTTAATTCATAACTGAAGATGACAATGGAACTTGACAATGACGTGGTGGTCAATTCAGACATTGATAGGGCACAGAAAGAAAATACTGTAAAAAAGGGATACAATTACTCATTACTTATTTATTGGTTCCTCCATTCCACAGTTTTCTTGACTACCTATGATGTCAAAGGCACTGAGCCTGGCACTGAGGGATGACCGATACCTAATCCATATCCTGAAAGACTCTGTATTGTTCAAGGGGATAAGGCTGCACTGCACTGGGGAGCACCAAGGGTTCAGTGCAGTTTGGCTGGTACCTGAGTTCAGAGGGGAGTGTGATGGGGAACACTGTCTTAGCACCTGGGGGACCGTGAGACACCTTCTTTGCTTCCTTCCTTCCTTCCTTTCTCACGCCTGGGAACGCAGGGACCTTGACCATGTTAACTGTTCCCTTCTCTGCGCAAAACCGACGTTCTTTCAAATTAAGATTTTATACTTAGTGGCAGTAAAACGTAAGGAAGTTAGAAGGGCAACGTCTCAGAATTCCCAAGGTGTTGGCTACACTGGTGAATTCTAAGGTAAATCAGCCAGGCAAGTTAAATAAAATATGGCAAGCCTTCTGACTTTTTCTGATAGTCTATTTCTAGACTTCATGGTGTCAAGCCATCAAGCTAACAGGTAGCTACCATCACAGAATCAGCTGAAGTCTGACCAGTATTGAGAGTTATGCTGTAACATTTTAAAAATAAATCTTTTAATTCAAGCCTCATGTTCCTTTCACCTGGCCCAACAATTTCTGGTCTCATACAGCGCGGTTCCTACTAATTGGCACAGCTCTTTTAGATCACTCCACTTCTCTCCACAAAGCTGGGATCAGAGGTCATTTGTGATCCAGTGGCTTCAGGTCAGGTAGAACAGCATTTAGCCTTGTCAGACCCCCAATTGGTTTTTGATCCTCCACTATTCACTGCTTTAAAACAACATCTTTGTGAGACAACTGGCAGAATCCATAGGACAAATCTGCTCTCCACTGGGGAGGAAACCTAGTTTGTTTGTTTTTTAAAAAAAGACAAAAACCAAAACAACTGGACCCTCACCTTTAAACCTCCACAGAAGCTTGTCCACAAGCCAAAAATCTACCTGTCCAAAGTGTAATCCAAAGCAGATTCTGGGAAGTTAGCTCAGTTTTAATATTCTGAATGTCATCAGTGTTCACATCTGTATGTTTCTGCTATAACAGACTGTACCCAGGTGGGGAAAAAAGGCAGTCACACCTTATCCGAGAGACTAAGGTGGGAAATAGATGGACAGGTACTCCTGGTCAGTCAGAGAATGAGACAGTCCGGTTTAAGATATGAATAAACCATAATTACACATCAGATTTGTAAAAAAGTAGTCAATGCTTGTTAAAAATGTGGCCATTCTGTAAGGGAACAATCAGTATTTTGACATTATGTGTATGTTTGATTCCACGATGCAGATGGAACTGACCTAACCTGTGGGGTGTTACAAGGGAGAGCTCCGGGATGGGAATGAGGCTTTGAATTTAGGACGGTTTGCAGACGGACATCATCAGAAAAGAGCCCCTGACCCTCCTCAGCTGGAACCCAGAGAGCCTCTTTGCTCATCCCACTCGCATCAAGCCCTGAGCACAGAAAGTGAAAGATGATTCAATTTCCACACTGGGTCACCCCATGCTCTGGGTTGCCAGATGTGACAAATTACATGTGTGGGCATTTTGGTGTGAAGTTCTGTCCACTGGGTCCGGGCTGACAGTAGCAGCTCATTTAACTTGTCTCAGATGGACCTGGTACCAGGGGCAAAAGGCCTGAAATTTTCGCCACTGAAACACCCACCTTACTCACAAACCCTTAAATCAAGGGAGAACCAGCTGTTAGCCACATGAACATCACAAGCAGATGGCTTATAAAAAACCCACACAATATAAATGAACAGGTCTAAAGGAATCTGTCTCTAGGTAATTGGGACTTGAGATTATAAAGATTTTTCATTTTCTCCTAAATATGCTCTAGAAATTCCTCAGTATCGGGATAAGAGAGGAGGAACAAACGTCATTAATATCAAAACCTTCATTTCGTCTATACATTTTTTGTCATTTAAAAGATTTACATTTACTTAGAGATTTTCTAAACAAATGGCAAAGATCTTGGTGTTTTGTAAAATTCCTTAAAAAAGGTAGGTAGAGAACTGGAAAGTGCATTAATCTTTTAAACTGCATTTGCAAAATTGCTTCCTTTCTAAAGCCAATGAACATCCCATTTTCTCTTTTTATTTTAGGTCTCCTCTTGGTCATGAGCGATAGGCAACTGTAGCATTTAGAGGAGCCTCTATGAACAGTACACGTACACACTCATACACACACTTGCAGATTAACATCCACATGCAGCAAGCACCCTTTTCAATGGTGTAGGCACAGCAGCAAAAAACATGCTTCTCTCATGCCAAAGGGATTTCATTTACAAAAGTAAAACCCGTTATTGTCTTCTCTCTCTGTAGCTTCTCAATGCATTTCTATTGCTTTTTCATAAAACACTGCTGCAAATAATCAAGCATGACCACTGACATCCACGAGATTGAGTTTTAGGAACCATTAAATGAGCTCACCCTCGTGGGAAGCCTCCCGCTCAGGCTGGCCTAAAGGTAATTATTCAGCAATTCCTACCTGTGGTTTTACCTTGTCCCTATATAGTGTTTGAATTTCATACACTGGTAAGGTCAATTTTTTTTTTCCTCAGGAAAAGTCCAGCTACACGTTTGATCCAGGACCTAAATTATAATGTTAATATACACACTAGCGTTTCACCAGGTTCTGTGTGCAGAAGTGCTGATGAAAAGCAATCTCAGATTAAAGGTAGATCATACACAATATTAAACAAAAATGAAAGAGGAAAATCTAGGCGAGAAAAGTAACCCTTAACAGGTTCTTCAATGAAAGGCATCATCCCTCTTTCCATAGGTAAGGGGTTAACACTGAAACATCTGAATTACACCCACACACTGTTCAAGGGCAAGAACCTGGCAGGTCCGTGTCCTCAAAAATCAACAAGCCATAACACTATCAAGTCAGACTCTGAGAACTCCCTGAAAGCCCAAGTCCACACCGCCACACTGTCTGTCCTCCTAAACGTTCATGCGACTATTAGTTAAAATAACTGCTGCCATTCACCACCTGCACTGCAAGCTACGGAGAAGGGGAAAAACAGAACTCCAGTGGCTGCATGGTGTAGGAGTGTTGGCTTACACATTTTTTACAAACAAATTCAAAGGCTACGTCAGCGGTAACTCAAGTGCTGAAAATTATATGTGAAATTGTGCCCTACCTGGCTCCGTACAATAAGCCGAGAGAAGGGGATTTAAAGCTGGCTAAAGGAGACACCGCATCAGTTTAAAATTAGTCAATGCGAGAGGAACAAAGAGGAAGACAGGACGGGCGGGAGGGAGAGGAAGTGAAAAAAATAGAACTACATACTGTGAAATGAACAAGTTCAGTTAGAATGTTCATCAGGATTTGGAAAATCATAATGCCATCTGCTACTCTGGACCTCAGAACATCATGGATCTCGTGGGCCCAGACGCTTCCATTTCCAGGAGGAAGGAAGGAACTTACACTCCCTGGAATGCTGCCTCCATTCTGGAATGGAAGCAACACCCCAGCCCACCCGTTTGGAATCTCTTTTGAGAACATTCGAACTGCTCACAGACGCATTTTCCCTGGTTTAGGGAGAATTAACGGCAGGCGAAATGATTATAGCAACTAGGCAGTGAGGCAGAGCAGTGCCCCGGCCCAAGCTGCTGGGTAACTGACCCTGGCATCCAACTTGGGCTCAGGGTGTGTAGGTCCCATCATGGTGGATTAAATGAGCATTGTCCTACGGCTGGATAAGACTTCACAATAGAGCAACACATGTTAAATGACAGCAGCCAAAACTGGCCCCACCAGGCAACTGCCCATTCACAGAATGCTATTCACAGGCCTCCACCACCAAGAAATTAATTCATTAATAATACATCAGGCTTTGTGGACAATTCAAAGAAAACACAAAGCTACTTGCTCAACGATTGCCTAAAGATGCAGAATTTTTCCTGGTTAAAAAAAACCCCAAAATCGAATTGACTTACTGAAAGCAAAATTACAGGGATGTTTATGCTAATATTTTGCTTAGTAAACAAAAAGAAATTGAGAAAATCTATCCACTGAATTCACTCAGTGTCACTAGGAAATAATATACACATTTTTTCAGCAATAGCTACTAAAATTTGATTTTATATAACTGTATTTAAAAATTAATTTTCCCCACTTTTAAGTGACTTTGTACATCCTTCAGACTATCAGGAAAATTTTTGCTTTTAACTTGTTTCTTCTGTTACATTTTTAAAACTCACTTCTTTCTCCTCCCTCCCAACAACTCATAAATATGAATTAAATATAATTATAAATGAACAGAACATTAACTTTTGGATTACTGCTGTGTTTTGGTAGAATGTTAATGTCATTTCTAAAAGAAACAGTTATTACCAACAGAAAAAGTAATTACTAAAGGAATCATGGCCTTAATGCTAACCTATTTTCAATCTTCAAACTGGCCAAATTGCATTAATTTAAACATACTAAACTTTTCAAAGGAGGTATTAGATTTCTAAAGGTTGCCTTACACAAAAGAGGAATATCAGTTTTCAGGCTCCCAGTTATATATTCCCAACGCTATGAGACACAGGTCTAGTTAACAATATCACTGGAGGACAAGACTATTGTGTATCTACTTGGATTAACTTACCAAGTGTCTAATGCCTCAGTCATACAAGTTACACACATCATGAAATACCTTATCACAAATACTTGTTTATGTGAGTAGTTAAAATGATCTGAGAGCTCACGACATGAGGTCTCACACCACTTCTACAACCTGCACTTTAGTTGAAAGTGATCTATTTATATATGGCTATTTACTGGTCTGCCTTTTTGACTAGAGGAGAAACTCTGGCAGGTGCATCTTATTCATTCTCTATTCCCAGTACCTAGTTCTGGGATTAATACAGGTTTCCAGAATGATTATTTGGGCTATAATCAGGGATTTTCAGGCTAAGGGTTTTTATATAGGTGCCGGGGGTGGGGTGGGAATAGGTGGAGATCTAAGTCTCCCACCCTCTGATCAAACTAGAATGGCTTTAAAGTCCAAAAAATAAAAAATGAAAATCTTTTGTGTATCAAAGGACACCATCAGGAAAGTGAATAAAAAAGCCATAGAATGAGGAAAAAATTTAGAGTCTAGTATCCAGAATATAAAAGAACTCTTACAACTTAGTAATAAAAAGACAAATAACCCAATTTAAAAAAGGGCAATGGATGTGAATAGATATTTGTCCAAAGAAGATATTCAAATGGCCAATAAAAACATGAAAATATGTTCAACACCCTTAATCATAAAGGAAATGCAAATCAAAACCACAATGAGAGACTACGTCACATCCATTAGGAGGGCCATAATCAAATAAACAGAAAATAACAAGTGCTGACCAAAATGTGAAGAAATTCGAACTCTCATAAATTGCTGGTAGGAATGTAACATGGTTACGGAACAGTTTGGAAGTTCATCAAACAGTCAAACATAGAATTTTCATGTGACCCAGCAATTCCACTCCTAGGTATATAACCAAGAGAGGTGAAAATATACATCCGTATAAAAACTTGTATGCAAATGTTCATGGCAGCATTATTCAAAATAGTCCCAAATTGGAAATAGACTAAATGTTCACAACTGATGAAAAGACAAAATGTAGTACATTTAAACAAGGGAGTATTATTCAGCCAACAATAGGAATGAAATACTAGATTAGTGGTTGTCATATATTAGAGTGGAGAGAGGAATTAGGACTGTTAACAGGTACTGGGGTTTCTTTCTGGAGTGATGGAAATGTTCTGGAACTGAGTTGTGTACTTTAAAAGAATAAAATTTAAGTTATGTGAATTACATTTCAATAAAATAATTTCAAAGGAAGAAAAAAGAAAACAAATGGGTTTCTCTATGATGGTCTCTGTACTTAGCTGCTGTGTTATAGGCTGGAGGTCCTTTTCAGCTGAATAGGATAGGCCTCCGTAGAAGAAAAGACAAACTTAGATCACATTCTATTTTGTGTAGGAGTCGCCCTGCTAGAAAAATCCATGTTTTAATTTACTACAAGGAGCATTTACTGAGATCCTGCTTGGGCCAGGTGCTGGGATAAATCCCTGTGCAGGATGATGTCATGATCTAGTGGGAGACAAATTCACAAACGAAATTTGATTCAGTATGATTACAAACTATAATACAGCTTTGTAAACAATGCTATGCTGAATTCCTCCTAGCACTGGGCGGGAGTGTGGCAGGATGGGAAGAGGTGGGAAGGTAACAGAGATAGCTTCAAAGAGAAGATGATGTTTGAGCCTTAGAAGATGCTTAGGCTTTCACAAAGTGAAAAAGGGGAGAAGGTCATTCTCAGTAGAGGTGGAACACAACCATAGGTGTGCAAGTGTGGGGAAGCTTTGAAAACGAATGACTGACCCAAAGTCAGAGACAGAAAAGCTTAGAAGCTTTTTAATAATGTGGTCATAATGCAGACTCTTCCCTCCTTTTTCTTCTCCCTTTCCCAGTCCTCAATTTTCTCATTCCCTTCTTCATGTGTCACCCTCTTCTAGAACAGAGATTTAGCTGCCTTTTGGTTTGCCCGGCTCATGTGTGACGAGCTGCCAGGTTAGGGCTGGCATCAAACACTGCTTCCTTCCAGCACTGGGTATGGTTGCTGGCATTTCTAGAAAACATCAGAGGAACCACGTCTAAGTGTAGCGTCCATGTGAGGCCTCCTGGGAGTTCAGGTTTTTGGTGGGGTGGATGATTGTCCCCATTCATAATGACTTTTTAGTACCACTGTAATGATGTGCATATGCCAGTCAGGCAGATAAGTATATAGTGAAGGCTCTTTGATGTCTTCATTATATTTTATGATTAAATAGAGTCATAAGAACTCTCAGAAGGCATAGACTTTTATAATGATGGGCTACTAAATATGTTTTTGACCGAGAGAGTCTATTTGCATCTTAAGCAAACCCACTTTACTCCTCATCGTTGAGGACCCAAGGCCAGGCCCCACAGCAGCACCCCCAGCCCCCTTCTTCCTCTTCTTGCGCATCCCTCACTGGCCACTTCCTTCCCATCATCTTCCCCCTATCCCTACTGGGGCATTCCTGTCAATTCCCTTTCCTCAGCTACAGACCTTATAGGGAAAGCCAGCATCTCCCCCACCTCCTACACTGGGTACAAAGGTCTTAGGAGTTGTGGTTTGCCATGGCTCTACCTGTCTGTTGGCTTGGAACCCCGGCATTATTACGGTGATTCCACTATCTTGATGGTGTCATATATAATAAACTGTCACCCAGTCTAAGGTCCTAAAGATTCACACCTGTTTCCTTTTAAGAGCATCATAGTTTTAGCTCTTATATTTAGGTCTTTGATCCATTTTGAGTTAATTTTTGAGTTCCAAATTCATTCTTTTCCACGTGGATATCCAATTGTCTCAGCATCATTTGTTGAAAAGACTATTCTTTCACCATTGAATGTGCTTGGCATCCTCTTTGAAAAACAACAGATTATAGATATATGGGTTAATTTCTGGACTCTCAATTCTATTCCATATGCTCTATCCTTATTGTCAGTACCACACTACCTTGATTACTGTAACTATGTAGTGAGTTTTGAAATCAGGAAATTTAAATCTTCCAACTTTGTTCCTTTTTTTTTTTTTTTAAGACTGTTTTGGCTACTCTGACTTCATTTACATTTCAATATAAATTTTGAGAGCAGCTCATCCATTTCTGCAAAAAGCCCACTGGTATTTTGATTTTGACAGGGATTGCACCAAATCTGTAGATCAAGTTTGGGAGTACTGCCATCGTACCAATATTAAGTCTTCTATTCCATGAACATGGGATGTCTTTTCATTTATTTAAGTCTTTAATTTCTTTCAATCATGTTTTGTTAATTTTCAGTGTACAAGTTTTCCACTCCTTTTGTTAAATTTATTCCTAAGTATTTTATTTTTTAAATGCTATAATAACTTTTTTTAATTTTTAATTTCACTTTTGGATTGTTCATTTTAGATTACTAGTATATAGAAATAAAACTGACTTTTGTGTGATCTTGTATCCTATAACCTTACTGAATCAGTAATTTTTTGGTATCGATTTTCTAGGGCTTTTTATAAATTTTATGTCATCTGCAAGTATTATTTTATATTTTCCTCTTTTTCTTGACTAATTGCCCTGGGTAGAACCTTCAGTACAATGTTAAATAGAAGTGGTGAGAGCAGACATCCTTCTCTTCCTCTTGATCTTAGAGGGAAGACTTTCAGTCTTTTACCATTAACTATGGTGTTAGCCAGAGGTTTTTAGTAGATGTCCTTTATCAGGTTGTGCAAGTCTCCTTCTCTTTGAAGTTTGTTGAATGTTGTATCATAAAAAGGTGTTGAATTTTGTCAAGTGCTTTTTCTGTGTCTACAGAGATGACAAGGGGATTTTTGTCCTGTATTCTATGAACATGGTGTATTACACTAATTTTCGTTATGTTGAATCAACCTAGCATTTGTGGGATAAATTCTACTTGGTCATGATGTATCATTCTTTTATATACTGCTGGATTTGGTTTTGCTGGTATTTTTTGAGGATTTTTGCATCTATCCTGATAAGGGTAATTGGTCTGTAGTTTTATTTTCTTTTGAGGTCTCTGTCTGGCTTTGGTATCAAGGTAATGCTGGCCTCCTATAGAGGAAGTCAGAAAGTGTTTCCTTCTCTTTATTTTATTTGGAAGAGTTTGAGAAGGATTGGTATTAAATTTTCTTTAAACATTCAGTAGAATTCACTTGTGAAGCCATATGGTCCTGGGCTTTCCTTGTGGGAAGTTTTTAAAAATATTATTTACTTGTTAAAAGTCTACTCAGATTTCATATTTGTTGTTGAGTCAGTATTGGTAGTTTACATTTTTCTAGGAATTTGTTCATTTCATTTAAGTTTTCTAATTTGTTGGCATACAGTTGTTAATAGTATTATTCCCTTATAATCCTTTTTATTTCTGTAAGGTTGATAGTAAGGTATCTGCTTTCATTCCTGATTTTAGCTATTATGTCCTCTCTCTTCTCTCTCTCGCTCTTAGTCTAGCTAAAGGTTTGCTAATTTTGTTTATCTTTTAAAAGAACCAACTTTTGGTTTTATTGATTTTCTCTGTTTTCTATTCTCTATTTCATTTATTTCCACTCTCATTTTATTATTTCCTTCCTTCTGCATGCTGTTAGTTTGTTCTTTTTCTATTACAGTTTAAAGCAGAAGGTTAGGTTATTGATTTGAGATCATTCTTTCTTTTTAATGCAGGCATTTACAACTAAAAATTTCCCTCTGAGCACTGTTTCTGCTGTATCCCATAAGGTTTGGTATACTGTGTTTTCATTTTTGCTCATCTCACAGTAGTTTCTAATTTCCCTTGTGATTCTTCTTTGTCCCATTGGTTCTATGGCAGTGCATTGTTTCCACATATTGCGAATTTCCCAAATTTCCTTCTGTTATTGATTACCTCTGTTTTCTACCTCCTGGACCCCTTGGCTCTTGGCCAGTTGTCCATTCAGTCTCCATACTCTGCATACGTCACTGTCCTCTATCAAAGCCCTGTTCTGTGTTCACCTTCCTCAGGAGGCTTTCTTAGAGTAAGCAGAAGAGTAAACTATCCAGCAGACCCACCCAGATGTTCTACATAGAGTGCTATGCCATGCTTTCCTAATACCAAACCCTTCTTCCTTTCTATCCTCATCAGGGAAGAATAATCAATATAACTCAGAATTATTCAGTTAGCATCTTTAAACAATCAGGCTCATTGTTTGTCTACACACCTGGAAAACTGTAGACCATTACTGACCACTAAAAGCTTGTGCTGAATTTCTGAACCATTTTTGTATTTTACAAATTTTGTTAGTTCTTACTAAGAAATCAACTTTCATGTAGAAGATACTTCTGATCGGGTATAGAACATGACTTATATGAATTCATTTTTCATCAGTAAAATGAATAAATGGAAGTATAAATCAGGGATTTGCTAATTGACCTGCTAAGCACCTACAGATGTTAGACAGAAATTTATTTTTAACTGTAATATGCTTGAAACATATATGTACACACACACACACACATACACACTCACTAATATATGTATATGTACGTGTATTCAGAGTAATAATCTATTTTCCTGGTTGTATTTTAGACAGCCTGAACATTCTAAAACACATCTGAGAACTCAAAAATGATTCACAAGAAAGTTTTAAGCCCTTCTATCTGATACTTACCTTTTTCCTTTCTTGACCTGGCCAACTTCTACCCTCCTTTATGACTTAGTTTAAATGTCACCTTCCCTGAGGGGCATGCTCCCACAACAAACCCTCTCCTGGGAGAACAAACTCTCCTGTCTAGGGGTTGTATAGTACGTACCCTACAATGAAGTAATTAATCATTTCTGTGTCCACATCTTTGCCAAGGCTAAGGACTACTTGGGGGTAGGTCAAGGGGGAAGTCCCCACTTAAGTCGTTGCAATTCCAAGCACCTCAGTCCACTGATGGCCCCCATGAGCTGGCTCCAGCCGGCCTGGGACTTGGTGACTCAGATATCACTGTTGTATTTCCACCTGCCACATCACCAGTGGGGCCAGGCCTTTGTTACCTGCCAAACTGGCTCCTTGGCCAGTTGTCCATTCAGTCTCCATACTCCATACTCTGAGACAATGGGGAGAGTGTTAGATAGCTACATAGCTTCCTGAGTCCCAACACATTGTGTTGGCCCAGGATTTGGAACTGTCCTTCTGCCTTCCTACCCTGACTCACAGAGCTAGTCTGCAGTTGGCCTGGGTACCGTGCCTACTTGAGAGAAGCTTGAGAGAAACCCAGTTCTCTCAAGACTTGGAGACTGTCCTGACCATGGCCCATTCAACTTAAGCTAGCACATAATGGGTTCTTTTGGTAACTTTCTGCTAACTGAATGAACACAAGCCCACCCACTTAACTTCCTTAAAGAGGGGTTCAAGCACTCTCTCTCTTCTCAGATGAGTGTGTTAGACCTTACACATACCACCTGATTTCATTTGTCACTTTTGGTTTTGCTAGGATCACTATCAGGAGTGCAAAGACTGAAGACAGATGGTCAGATCGCTGGGACAGCAGGTAGCCACTGAAAAGAAAAAGGAGTGACTACAGAAAACAGAGGCAATGACAAGAGAGAACACAGGAGAAACACCAAGCCGAGCTGCACAGCCATGTAGGGTCATTTAGCCTGGGAGCAAATGGCTCTACACACCTCAAGAGGCCCAGGTGCATTGCTGAGTGCCAACACCAAACACACAGGCAAAATGGTTGGTAAGATTCAATGAAAGAGCAAGGTAAGCCCCATACAATTCTACAGCCCTGGAGGGCATCAATAAATCAAAGTTTAGTTCAGTACCATGTTCAAAACAAGGACTTGAGTCTCATCAAGAAAAGGTTAAATGATATTCACTACACTCTGTCAACAGGCTGCCAAGAGCAAATAGATTTTAGAAACATTTCTTTCTAAAAATGCAAATTTCCTCACTGATGTCAGAGCTTAAAATAGTAAATCTCCTTTATCTAGACAATTAGGGCCACCTTATTTCCTAAAGATTTCAGATGGCTAAGGTGTCACGGTATGAGTGTGCGTGCGCACACACACACAATGAATCAAAGTACTTCACAACACAGGTATTCAGGGACTTGGAGAGGGTCTGATCAGAACCTGAATGTTTTAAAGTAAGAAGTTCTTTTAAGGGAAGCAACTCTGAGGCGTCAGACGGTATCGTTAAAACATCACTCATGTGCTGAGTCAGCTAGCTCCAAGCCGGATTAATCACCACCCATCAAAATGAAACTGGATTGCCCAGATTTCTGATTGGAGCTCGAGTTTCCTGTTATCTTGGCTACCCTTCCAATTCCTGTTCTGTGGTCCAAATTTCATGTTCATGATTCTTATTCCTCTGTTCAACTTTTGAAGTCATCTATTTGGATACCTGGTGTCTAACTCTGGCTTTGTCCTAGGATTCTATCTCCTGACTCCCAGACTGACTCTGACATTCACCTCCAGCCACTCCAGGGCTGGCTCCTGCCCTTTTGGTCTTGTTTTACTACTTCTTCATGCTTTGCCAGCCTATGCCAGGAGGTCAAGCTGCATCCACATAATAATGAGGTATGTTAACACTGGGCTTTGCTTGGCTATTTTGTACAGGTCTCCAAATACATCCATCTTGTTTGAATTAGGCTCCCTTAGGAGTGGGACTTTTTGATCTGACTTTTCTCTAATAGGCACAATATATACTATCATTGGATATCCATTTCTCAGTGGAGTATATCCCTTACCCAAAGAGTAAAATGGCTCAAATCCTGTTGGTTATATTCACTCAGGAATAAGAGCCCTAAAAGTCAGATGCAAATGAAGATAAGATAGTTAATCACCCTCTGGGATCTAAAAGGGCAGTCTTAGCCATAAAAGTCTTTTATAGAAGAGATTCTCACACTTTAATGTGCAAAGATAACTCTTTGCACATTAAACTAGTAAAAATGTAGGTTGCTGGGTTCCACTCCTAGAAAGTCTAATTCAGAGATCTGGGTATAAGAATCTGCATTTTTAACAAGAGCCTTAGATAAATCTGATGCTAATCCTTGGACTACCCTTTGAGACACAGTGTTTCACAGCAATGAAAAATCTGATGAACTTGAGCAAGCGTGGTAATTAAAGGACCCCACCAATCCTTTCTTTCTTAGAAGCTATGAAGCACCTTGCCTAAGTCAGGTCACCTGGCCAGTTCTTTCCCAATATTCTTATTACTGAACATCAGCTCAGTTGCAAGATCAATTTATGTTTGTTTTGGTAAAGGCAATGTGAATTTCCCAAGTTTCTATAAAGAAGATATTTTAGTATGTTTTTAGAGTACGTGGGAATAGGTGTCTAAGTTATCTTCTCAACTGAGGAAGAAATGCTATAAAGACACACATACAATTTAAGTTACATGTTACAGATCCTTCATCACGCAGACCTTCCCTTCTTGGACATCGCCTATGACAATTTCAAGAGTCTCAGGAATTTGCTCAGGTCAAAAAAGTAAACTATTTTAAGTTTAATGTCAATCACTGCTACTTCAAATAAGACATGAAAATATCCATTTGATCCAGAAAAATCTTCAAATTAGCTCTCCAGCAATACACATGTTATGGTGATGAATATCTGTACCAGACCCTTCTGGTGCCAAGGAGCCGAGCAGACCAAGAGCAGTAGGGCCCATGGAGCACGGCAGGCTGTGCGTCTAGGCAGCCTACGTTTCCCCAGGCCCGTCACTAACCAATCCTGGAGGGGGACCTCAGGAAAATCAGTTTGTTTGGGAGGATTCTGACAGGGATAGGATGCTTTTGGAATCTAAGATGACAGAAGATATTGATGAGCTATTAGATCCAGGAGGCCTGTCTGATATTTGAGATAATGGGGCCTCCATTTGTTTCAGGACGGTGCCTTCATTTTAGCACCAACATGGTTTATGGCTTGTAGGGGATATATGGACCGACTGATGCAACCATTAAGGATGTGAGAGCCCCATTCTTACTATTACTGGGATATGTGTATGCGTTTGTTTTTTTCCTAGGAGGATCTTTATTTTTTCTCCCAAATCTCATAACTGGTTATACAGATGTTTAATTGAGAGGAATAATTATGAGTTACGATTTGTTTTTTTTCTTTCAAACTTTCCTATCTGAGTCATTTATTGCCTTCATTACAAGTGTTTTAAATATTGTAAAATTAAAGTTAAAAAAAACCCACAAAAACATTGCTGTTGGGCAAACCCACGTCCAGAAAAACTCGGGTTTTAAAAAAAATTAGTGTTTCTTAATTGAGAGCCTTGTGTACAGAAAAAAGGAATTTAAAGTCAGAATAAGAAGCAGAAAAAGTTGACTGAGAAAGAAATGCAGGCAGATTAACTCCATGAAGGCAAAGGGACAATATAACTCGATGGGTAAGGATGATCAAAGGTAGGATGACTTAAAACGTGAGAATGCTAGTTAAAAGCACAAGAATTTAGGAGTATATTCTGGGGAAAATGTCTAATTAGGAAATTGAAGCTGAACTGTTGACCCAGAGCTTTTGAACATTTTTATCACTCTGATATGCTTTGGGTAAATAAAGCAAGGAAGACAAATTTTATTCAGCTTATGTTTGCTGTTCAACTCTGACCCTTGCTTTACTGAATGACTTTAAATATCTGTTATGGAAAAAAATAATACCACTTTAATTTCCGGCTCCATCCCCATCTGTCCAGGGAGAGGATAAATTAATATTATCGTGTTTTGTCTTTAGGGCTTCTGATACCCCCGCGGACCAGCCTGGGGGACAGTCTGTTTTGGCAGGGAGTCAGCTAGAATCAGAGCAGGATTCGGGACAAGGCCAGTTCACGTAACACAGCTCAGAGCCATACAGCACAACTTGCTCTGAGGATGTTGGGCACTGTGCTTCATTAGGAAACAAAATATAAGCTTTCCACACCATTAGGAATGACTTTAGGAGTGAAAGCACATAAGACGATGCCTCACCTCATCAACAATGCACTGCAGAAGCTGGAGAGGCTGCAATGGGAAAGAAGAGAGGAAAAAGTATTAGCCTCTATGCAATGTCTTTACAGTGGAGTGGAAAGAAAAAATCATTAATGCAATAAAATATAGCAAGATTAATCAACAACAGCAAACTCTTATAAAAACATTGATGCTCAGGATGTTCTATTATTTCTAATGGTACCTAATCTAATACAGGCAGTTAAAGGTTTGCATTTTCTTCAAAATGCAATTTGCTAAGTTTAAAACAAGGCATTCAAGCATGCAAAGGAAGCAGCCATCAGGAAAAAGAAAAGTGAATTTTTTTCTGAACTCATAAAGCTTACCATTAAAGATCCCTGGTTTTTCTGAATCTGAAAAAAGGCAATATGTAATTAGCATGTCATAATCAAAATGACTCACTTGGACACATTATGATCACTGAGAGAAAATTATTGCATTGCTGGTGGCAATTTGTGGGCATGTGTTAACACAATTTACATAATGAAAATACACAAATGTTAATAGCTCGCTTCTCATTTATAGGCGAAAGTCAGCAGAATGTTAATTTCACACAACACTTTTTAGTACCCTCCAGGTTGTATTAGAATAGGGAGAAAAACCATAATCCATTTCAAAAGGCTGTTTACGATTCAGATATAAATAATGTTTTATATTGCTAGATTGTGAACACTGGGCTTAATGTTGCAATCATTGCTAATGTTATGAAGCTCACTCTTTTTAAATTAAAAACCGATTTATTTAAAATTGAAATTAAATCATAGTCAGAAATTAGAATTTTGGATTCCTGCCAGTGTCTGCTCACAATTCCCTATTTTGTGAAGAAAACTTTAATTATGTGGTTGAAGTATTTGCCTCTAACTCAGGAGTGGGGTGAAGACTCCACCTTTTCCAAAGTTCCTTCAGTCTGTTTCCAGGGCTGCAATGCTCTCTGGGAAAATCAAATTCATGCAAGTTTTACACTGTTTTTCAGGTATAAAAGCAGAGTGAAGAAATGCTTGTTCCTAATCAACATTCTAAAGCAGGCTGCTCACACATCTAACACCGATAAATCATCGTTTCTCTTAGAAAGTTATTAATACGTGACACCAAATTAGTAAAACATCCACTTAGTAATTAAAGTATTAAACACTTCAATGCCCGGCCGCAATGCCTACAGTTATCACAAACTCAATGAAAATGGAGTCTGAGGTACTAAATTTCCTAAGAAGGAAGATTTCAGGAACCAAATAGGATGAGTGATGGGTCAGTGGGTTGCTGGGATAACTGAGCTCCAATCAGCTGGTAAAATATCAGGAAAATAACTGTAGTTTGCTCTATGTTTTTACTGGTGTTTTGAAAGGTTCTTTCTCACATTCTCATTTGATTTGCCCAATGGTTGGCAGGGACGATCATCTCTATTCTATGATGGGAAGCTGGGCCTCCCAGAGGATGGGGCTGCCCGAAGGCCACAGGAACAGGCTGTGGCTTCTTCAACGCTTCTTTCTCTCCAGCATCTGCACTGTATCTGCCTTCAGTCATAGCATTACTTAAAAACAATTAGATTTGCATACATATTGGGCATGCTAAAGTTGATAAATTATCATTTTTGGCATGTGGGTTCTTCTCAACTAGACTGTAAGCTTCTCAAGGGCAGAAGCTACATTTTTGCATTTCTTTTGCATCCATATGGCTGATCAGCAGACCCTTCTGCCTAGTGCTTGAGCGTTTAAAAGTACTTCTCCATGTATTATCACAACTGTACGTGGTACCCACTCATCACTGCTCTTGGCTCATCACCCCCTCCGCAAACACCACTCCCTGAAACCTGTCCCAGGCTGACTGGCTCTTTCTTAGTCCACTTTGCTAGTTCCCACTTAATGTCTCCTAAGTGACTGCTCCTTGTTCTCTAGTCAATGAGGACTTCTGGATAAGACTCTACAGGTAGAGTTACATTAAAAAGCAAGACGAAGCTGTTAACTACCACCCTGAAGTGGTTAAGGATTTTAGTAACAAGCCACACCACCTTTGAAAAATCTTGAAAAGCCCAGGTAACTTTTCCTATGAGGTATCTTTGCTTTCATATATTTTTTTGTGCACATGGATACTCCACATCCCCCCTAACCCGCATTCCTAGTAAGATGCATCTACTTCAACAGGAGAGTTACTTGTAATGAACAAAGAATTAGAAATCCACTTTTGACATCAAAGAGAATGTTTTTCACAAATTTCCAACAGTCACGGAGATCACAACATTCTCTAAGGAAAACACGCAGCAGACATTCCAAGAGAGATGTTTCAAAATGAATTCAGAAATGGCTTGTGAGACACTGTTCCCAGTAACATGAGTGATGTGGCCCAAAGGAACTGAAGGGAGGACGTTTCCTTATGAACTGAGATCTCGGGGACTGTCACCACCTTGCCGCACAAGATGGGCTAAACGCATGGTTTAAGACAACTTAAAATTGTACTATTTTAATGTTGGCTCTTTACTACAAGAAAGGGAGAAACACCAGTATCAAAGTTTTTTTTTTTTTACTGTTTTGCCCAGGTTTTTAAAAAGAGACATTGTTAGGTTTTTTAAAAGAGACATTGTTACCAGGTTTTATTACACAGTTTTGATAGTAACATATTGTATGAAATCATCTTCATAAATTTTGTATTAAGGTTGAGCCGTGCCAGTACCTGAAATTGATTCAAAATGCTTAAGATACTCAATTACTTTTTAACACTGTTACACAACACGGTGACTTATATCTTCTATTTCCCAAGAATTTGATGATGCAACATCATTGTAATTGATTCATTTTCTCAATTAAATAAAGCTACTGTGCTTTTCTTTATATGAATGCCACACAGACCACAGAGTTAGATGTATTATCTCCTTTCTCTGCCTCAGATATATTGCCTTAAAGGCTATGTTCTGTTCCTCTGTTAATTCCACCAGAAAATTTAATGCCACAGTCATATTTTTCAAATTCTGAACTGCCATGTACTCGACTGTATTTATATTAGGCATATTTTTCACTGCTAAACTCTTTGTTGTTTACCTTTTTCAAGATCACATTACGGTACAGGCGCAGCAACCATAAAACAGATCCAAACGAAGTCGACCTCCCGTCACTGCCCTGCATTTGCACACAGTTCATGAACAAGTGAAACCCCTAGTTTTATGGCACATTAAATGTTGTACTAAGGGTGCTCCGTATAAAATGTTAGCCTTGTGAATGCTTCTCTTTATTCTGGGTCTGCCTTCCAAATGCTTAGCTCTGAGAGCAGAGTTCAGAGGGACACAATAATATTATGAGGGCTGATGTACTGCTGGTACCTCGCGACATACGAAATGCTGTGTAACTTGTCCAAGTCCACATTCCTGCTTGTACGTTTTGCTGTGTTGAGCTTTCTATGACTAACTAGTACTTTGGGACAATATACAGAACAATAATAATTGCTCCAATCACACACTTTGCTAATCAGTCTCCAGAATTAGTAGCATTTTGATACATTAGTTAGATGAACCTCTTCTCCCTTCTGGGTATAGCTTTTTTCTTTGTCCAGTCCTTAGATCCAAGATTTTAAACTTCCAAGAAGGGATACTGATCCAAGAAGGGACAATGATTAAGACAGACCCTTCTGTGTTTAAACAGGGAAGAATGACTTCATAACAGGCAGGCTTAAGTATCAGCTAGGTCTTGGGGTTATTGCAGCAACATATATCATATTGTATTTCCTTGCAAGGACCATATAGCTGGCAATTAGAAAAGCTCCTATAACGTGATTTTGGAAAATGATCCTGGAAAGGACATTGCCAATGCAAAAGTTTGCTTGTGGGGCTTCAACTATTTAGTCAATGACTGGTGGTAAAAAGCAACTTTGAAAGTTTTATGTTATGCTTCTATCTCTGTAGAGGTATTAATACTTTTTACATACAGTGGTAAAACTGACTTGGCTATCAGCCCTTTTACATTATACTCAGAAGCACAATCAGAAAACTAAAATGAATCCACCTATGTAACTTAGAGAAGACATCAGCTACAGCTACAGCTTTCATTTTCTCTTTTACTCTCTGAAATTATGGCTTGCCCTGTGGCTCTTGTCTGAGAGATTTATGTGTGACCTAGGTCAGATCTTCCAATATCAGTTGACAAATTTTCCCTTTACATATTTACTGCTTTTCGAGCTTGTGTTATTTTTCTTTTAAATAGAAAATAAGAAATATAAAATTAAATCATATGGTTGGAATTTTTAAAGAATATCATTTTTATTTCTTGTGCTACTGGCATCACATTTTAGCTTTCAGTGTTGAACTCTATTCTATTTTTAAACTTCAAATTTCAGGAAGTATAGCTATTTTGCAGAGACTCTCCTTTCAAATCAGATGCACTAAGCTAAATATAAACAGGGATTACGATAAATGGAGACTTTCATATTCTAAATGAAGAATGACCTAAAGAATTTTTGAAATGGAAGGGACCTCAGGGATGATCTAGTTCAATTTAATCATTTTGCTGCCAGGGAAACTGAGGCTCAGGAGGCTACCTAGAGTGGGAAGAATGTGTAAACTCTGGAGTCAGAAAGACCCCTGGAATTCCAGTCAGGCCCCGATGGCCTCAGAAGATCCCTCCCTTCATTGGGCTCTGAGTTCTTGTCTACGAAGTAAAGGGATGAGCCGGGGGGTCCCAAAGGTTCCTCAAAGGCAGAGCTTCCATTCAGGTGCCATGATTGTTTTCCTTCCTGAGGGAGAACTGGTCCCGGTATTCCACCTAATTTTATCTGGCACTGTGTTGGGCGCTAAAATTTAGGGATGTACCACCTCCAGTTCAGTATGATTTGGAAAAAAAAAAAAAAAAGAAGTGCACAAATCTCAATAGCCTTCAATGAGAGAAAAAAAATCACTTCCACATGACCACAAGCTGAATATACACTGCTTGGTACCACTAAGTTAGAGTTCCCCAACAAAGGACTGTTTTGAAAAAAGGAACAGAATAAAATTTACTCTGGTGAACTACAAATGGAAATGTTGGCAAACTGACATTTTTAGACAGTGATGATGAGACGAACTACATGAATCCTGTATACGGTTTCTAACAGCACAAAATGAGAAAGCGTAATTCACTCGTGCCATCCCATCTCCCCTGTTCATCAGTCTGCCCTTGTTCAAGTTCTTCTCAGGCCTGTGAGCCTACTAACATATCTTGTGTAGAACAGAATAAAACCCAAAACTAAGTCGTAAGACTCATTTAAACAAAAATAAATGACTTAAAACAAAAATCCGTCATAGGAGGACTTAGCAGGGAGCTATTCAGTGGGGTGTAAGAAAGTCACTGTGATTCCCACATTTTAAGATCCACTCGCTGGCACCTTCTCTCTGCCCCACACCTCAAACTCCAGCAGGGGTGCTGCATTTAGGAGCGACCAGTTTCGAAAAGTGAAAATGAGACTCCCTGAATTTAACAAACAGCCAGGTGGGAGAGAAAAGCCGTAAGATGCCTAGAGGAGGGCATCACTCAGATGGGACCATAAATTAGATCACTTGGCCCTTGCGACTTCCCGAGTATCAAGGACAATGCATTTTCACACAAAACACAACAGCTGGAGCGCCAAGGTACAGCACAACATGATTCATCTGCTGGGCGTGCCAGTCGGGGGGCAGGGAGGAAGGGCCTCACTGCCAGCCTACTCTCTTTTATCCCTTGTGTATTTAAAATTGACATGGCTCATGTCCTACTCCACATAGGTGTATAGAAGCCATAGTAAATCGTCCTCTGGGCAAGTGTAAGTTTTATATCTAGAAGCTAAATATTTTGAAAAAAGCAGGAGCTTCAAACCACAATTCAAAATGATCAATGTGAATTACAAAAGTAACCTTTTCCTTAATGGGACAGGGTCTGGCCAAGGAGTTCTTTAAGTCCTTTCCTTTCAAAGCAGATTGTAGACATTTGCTTTATCAACATTTTCTGTTGTCTTTGTTTCATAAAGGGTGGCCTTATTTCAGAATCTAGTTTAAGAATACCAGTTACGGGCCAGCCTGGTGGCTTAGGTGGTTTTTTTAATCTGACCTAGCTCTCCACCCTGGTCTGATCCTTGAGTCCCTTCTTCCTCACACTCCTGAATGAATCAAAGTGATGAGGAGCTGAAGTTTTCTGAATGTCCATTCTACCTCTTGTTCCAGTTCTACGTTCCTGACATTATGAATGCACGTCTTTTCTTACATGAGAACCCTAAGTATCTGAGGACAACAATCATATCTCCTTGGAAGCTTTTATCCTTCAGGTATTAATGCTGGCTGGGTAGAGTGGGAATATGAACATGAAAGAAAAGAAAGGGGACAAAATTATTGAAGTCTAAGAATGTGTTTTGTTTCTTAGTTCCTCCTGATTCTAAAACCTGCTATCCCAACATATAAAAAAATAAAGCTAGACTAAATCATTAATTCATTTATGCATATACACGTGTGTTTAGCAAGTATGTGCTCGATGCCAGGCACTGTACTAAAGTCTAGGGACCCAGAAGATGGATAAAATTGTTGTTCCACAAAAATAAAGTAACTTATTCAAGGTCCCTGAAACTTAGTGGCAGAGCTAAGACTTAAGCACGGGGCTTACACTCTCCTCTAAATGCCACTCAATATTGGGATAAAATACCACTCGCTGGATTCAGGGCACTGTAGATTTCTAAGACAGCTTCCCCCAACAGGTTATGTTTCCAGACATTGAAAAGAAGGTTTTCTTTCAGGGCTAAGACTCCACATATCACTGCATTTTTAAATTTTTTAACCATGATACGAACTTAATTGTCAGACCTCGTATGTTTGACAATATTGGCCTGCTGAGATTTTGAAATATGCTGCAATTGCAGCCAATACGTGGTTCCTATGGAATTAGGAAGGAAAGAATCTTGAAATATAATCACACATAACCATGTTAATTAACGTGTGTCTTACTGGCTTGACTGCAAATGAAATTCCAAATAGATTTAAAGAAAAGAAGTCATGGATATAGAATGAATAAAGTTTGACTTCTGCTCAGAGTTTTAGTTTACACCTCTTATCTTTTGATATAGGTAAAATCAGGTTTCAGTCCACTCCAAAAGAGTACTTGGGAGATGGTGATGAGAATAGCTGATGGTGTAGAAAAGAGGAGGAAACTGCTCATATAAGAAGAAAGGAGACCATAGAAGTATCTAGTCCAGCACTTTTTAGACTCTGTTTACCAAGTAACTCTTAGTTTCTACAAGATATTACTTAGATACATTTTAAAAATTAACAGATAAAGGCAGAACTACTCGCGTGTTGTGTGTACATGTGCTGGGGAGTGGGTTCCCACCTACTCTGTGTCCTGTCTTCCTATAATTCTGCAAGTTACTGACCTAGGACACATCCATCATTTTCCAGATAAGGAAAAACTGAGGTCTAAAAAAGGAATAAGGTCAAACAACTAACAAGAAAAGCCAGGACCAGAACTCAGGTTAGCTGTGTGTGTTTGGGCGGAAACCACATACTGATAGTAATTTAACTTGTGACTTCCTGGGTGTGTCACTTGCTGCCTCACGGTCCCTCTTCCCTCAGTCATTGAGTGTTTCCAGCTGCCTGGCTGTCAAGGAGGCATAGGGCTGTCCAAAGAGCAGGGGCTGGACTGAGGCCTTTGGCTGAGGGGTTTTGTTTACTATATTTTACCAAACTAGAACTAGGACTACAGTCAAGGTCTCCTCACACCCAGAACAGTGCTCTCTGCAACCTGTTTCTGAGCAGAAAACAAGACAAGCTTCATGACCCTCTTCTCTTCTGTCTTTCTTTCCTCCTCTGAGCACCTTTCCTCACAAGACTGTTCTATCCCTCAGCGTTTCCTTCCTTCTCTCCATGGCAGTCACCACCTGTAGACCTTGACAGCATACAACACAACCGAGTCCACACTTGGTTCTAAGTGGTTGCCTCATTTTCCCACAATTCCTTGGAGACGACACCTTGGCTCTGTGCATAAACAGACAACTGCCTCCTTTCCTAGCTTCTAGTGGTCCCTGGAACCCTCTTTCCACCTGGTGTGTCCTAGCCCTAAATCAAATCAGCTCTTTGCTCCTTTTAGGCAACTCACTGATTTTTCAATGAACTTAGCTTGTCTGTTTTATTGGCGCTAAAGAGGGTTGGGTTCTTAGCATCATTAACATTTCAGTTGAGGAAGAATCCCCAACGCCCCCTGCCCCGCCCTCCTACCCCCCAAATTAATCCAGAACTGTTCAACATCTAAAAAGTAATCTGTGCTCAAACAAAGCTGGGCCAGGTCTGTCCCCTTTTTAACTTAGATGCCAATGAGCTCCTAGCCCCAAATCTACCTAAGTGTTCTAAGCTAAATGGTGGTAAGTAAAACACTGGAGTACAATAAACGTTGATGTCTTTGCCTGTTGCTGCTGCTCCTACTACTGTTGAGGACCACTTTCCCCCCAGGGATCCATATTCAGCAATTACCTGGCAATCATGGAGCATCCTGGGACAGTAATTTCCACTCTGCAGACACACCAGTTGGAGGCAGTACTTGAGTGGATGAGTGTGTAAAATAAGGATGGCCATTTGGGCTCAAAGCCTCTGGTGCCTTATCTTACCTTCTCCCCCCACCATCCCTCTGGAGTGGGAGGCAGTCTGACCCTGCTGCTGAATACCTGGTAATCATAAGTGAGTAATTTAATGGCTATGGGCCCCCCTTTCCTCCTCTATAAAATAAAGGAGCTGGACTTGATCATTGCTAGATCTCTTCACATCCTGAAATTGTGTGATTCTATGGAGTAGCAGACAGCACCAATAAAAGCAAAAGGGGAAAAATGGAAGGCCTCCCTGAACACAGAGCCTGAGAGATAGAAAAGATGGCAGCCATCACCTGAAAGCCACACTGGGCACCAAGTTCATTACTTCAAACTTCAATTCTATTTCTGGGCTAAACTAATTATTTAAAAATTGTAAAAGAATCATGGTCCCCAGTTACGGAACTAAAAATGACTAGATTCTGTACATAATTCTATATACTATGATTGTGATTGTGAATGATAAATTATAACTCAAAAAGGAAAGCTGTAAAGGAAGGCTCTTATGGGATCAGAAAAGTAATTCATTTTAGTCCTACCTGGTGTGAGACATGGTCATATATTTTCAGAGTTACACAGGTAAATCCCTGAAGTACTTTCTGGAAATATAAATAATACTAATATTACCTTGCTCTTGTTTACCACCTTATATTTTTCAAAGTGCTCTCTGAGGCATTAGTTTATTTGATCTGACAGTTCCGCCCCCTCTCTTACTAGAGCAGTCTAGAAAATGTCCTATAATGTGCCAAGTCAAATTCATAGAGGGTAGCAGGGAACTCCTCAGAGGCCTGTGCCAACTGATCTTAGGGGCAGAGATCTTAAAATGCAATGATTTCCAACCTCAGACAGGCTCCCAGTCATCGCAAAGGGATTCAAAAAATTCTCAAAACCAATTTCATTATCTTGTCTCTGATACACTTGCCATTTTCTATCCCGATACCACCACCTCTCTCCTCTAACAGTCTTCCCTCCCCAGTGTTACAATAGTCACTTCCCTCCCAGTGTTACTGTAAGTCACCTAGGGACATTCCTAAACGGTTAGGGAAAGGGAAGGAACAATAGTAGTAGTATCCTATTGAAGTACTGGTAATAGAAGGGCACCAAATGCAACATGCTGCCTCAGACCTTTATCTTTTACTACATGCTTCTCCTTTTGATTAAATGTCTGGAAAGCTCTTTCCCATCCTTCTAACCTCAGAACCTCAGCTCAAGCATCACCTATTCTGTGAAACCTTCATGGCTTCCTGAAGTGCACTGACTGACCTCTTCCTCTTGAGGCCAGAGCAGACCACCTCTTGTAGGACTATTTCTATATCAACTGCCATTTGTCTATGTTTTTCTTCCCAAAAGGTTAGAGTCTTTGAGAGTAGGGACCACACCTGTTTCATTTCTGTATTCCCAGTGCTTAGCACAGCGTCAGGGACAGAGTAGATGCTCAATGACAAATACGTATATATGTTGAATTTAATTGAGATGTATGTCATACAATAGTTTAGAAGGTGCTATAAAATAAAACCACAGTGTTATTGCTTAAAAAAAAACGATAGGAATCACTAACATAACTAACTAACTAAATATGCCTCGATAGAGGTATTAACAAGTAATTTATCTTTAATGGAGAATACCTCATTTCTAATCTACCCTCACTTTGGGATGATTTCTCTTTCATTTCTGCTCTATTTTAAAGATACACTCCTGTTTTTGGCATAATCTAAGCAAATAAAATTATGAGACCTCTTGATAAGTATGATATAATACTAGGAGAGGAAATTGACATGGGCAATTAAAAAATTCCTGGGAAGAAGTAAATGTGTATAAGTAAATATCTTCATATCACTTAAATTTCATCTCTGCATATTATGGAACATAAAATCTGATTTTATGGCTTGAAATATCAGTACATTTTATGGCTTGAACTATCAGTACATTTAAAATGTTTATATCTTAAATAGCAAGGACAAAAATAAACAATGAATTAAAAAACATGTAGGCTAGAAATCTGTTTAGGAAAAAAACTGCCTGCATATTGCTCTTTTGGACTCTTACCAAGTAAAGATGAGTGCTACCTGAAGGTTGGGGTAATTACCCACTGCTTTTTTTCTTTTATTAGAGATCTCACACAAAAAACTTATTACTAAAATCCTTGATGTTCTGAACTTCAAAAAGTTCATGTAACAAAGAATAGATTCCAAATACCTCTTCAAAGAAGGCAAACTTTTTAGGTATTATTTCGTAAATCTATGTCAGTCTGGACATGATCAGTACATTAATATATAAATAAGACAGTGATAGCTATTGTCAAAATTTAATATTGAATATACAACAAAGTTAAATGATCAAAATTAGGATTAGTAACAATATAGTCAAAAGCTTTTAATACGAGTAAAATTAGGTGTAAAAATTTTAGTACTTTGGCATTAGCTTTTGAAAAGTATTTAATATTTTAAAGCAGTTTTCAGAACATGTGTTTTCTAATCTATTATGAGACAAATACTCTGTCCAGAGCACAATTTATTACTACAAAATAAATGAATGTTTAAAAGACAGTCTGTCAATTGAAAAAAGAAAACACATTAAAATAGCAGGTTTCTAGCTAAGTTAAAATATTTTCTCCTTGACAAGCTGCTTACATTTAAATGAAAACAGCAAATTTGGTCAATAATATGGATTACATATAATAAAGAGGACCTTAGATCATGTTAATACAAGGATCACAAAGCAGTAACTTCAATTAAAACCACCCAATTATTTAGCAAACTTTCAGATACAGCAAATAAATTAATGTGTTTTAAATGAAAGTGCTCAGATAAGTAGCTTGTTGACCTGAGTCTCACTAGCAGCAATCACAGCAAAGCCAGAATCTGCTGAAGCAAGGCAGAGCCCCCAAATCAAACAAATGGTATTAGTAATCCAAAAGCATTTGCAAAACACACTTCCTTGGTTAGTAGCAGGGGGTTCTGAGCAAACCCACCTACAGCTTCCCTCATATTCTGATACATAGTGTGTAGGGGGTGATCACCTATTATTTCTCTTACCTACCAACAACTGGGGTATTTTGCTTTTAACGACAGGATATTTTCATCTCTGTATTATCTTGTGAAAAAGGATAGTCGTTATACTATTAAGAATGCATGTTTTTCACTTAAAATCCCCTATTATCCACTTATGTTTAACTTGCATTGGGATTTAAGAATGCCTCTTTATTGAGACGAGTAATATGTCATCATTTTGTTCAGCTAACAGGCCTGACAGACCCTGTCTCCTTGAGTTAAGAACAGTAGATCTCTATTTTGTACATTGGTGGCAAAAGCTGGCAGAATAAATGAGAATTAGCCAATTGGAAGTAAAGGTTTTTAATCTTAAAGATCCAGGCTTTCTTTTTACCTTAGCCTTAATTATTCTATTTGCCCAGATGATAGAACATTTTTTCAATAAAAGTGATCTCTCTAGATATATTGCAATAATTTATTTGAATGCCATTCTTATGTACTTTTAACAAATAACATCACTATTCACTATATCTCTTATGTTTTTGATCCTTCTTACTACTTATCATCTTTATCTGAAACAGATTTTTAACAGATAATCTTGATCTTACAACAATATCTTGCATGCATTTTATTCAAATAATTCTTAAAAACAGCTTAAAAAGCCGTTTGGAATAACATCAAGCTTGCCATCAATCAAACGAAAAAATTCCGCTGGCGGTTGTATAAACATCAGATCAAGTCTGATGTCTTCAAGGATTTCAGAGTGAACCATAAAAAACTCCATTAACTTCTGACAAAGAATGCAAATTAATCACAACATGGGGTGAAATGAAATTAAAGGCTCTTTTCTAATCAATGACAAGGCAGGATGAAATATTTGTTACTCTCTCTGCACTCAGACTGCCAGGGATGTTTGCACTTCCCTTGTGAAGCCCCAAATGTAAGGTGTGAGTACAGATTCACCCACAGTCTCTGTTTAGCCCTCTATCATCTGCCCCCTCCCCCCCACCCCACCCCCAGCTATCTGCTTACAAGTCCTGGAGATTCACAAAACACACTAATCATCTGAATCTCAGGTGCATCCAATTTGTTATTCACACTCTCCCATGCCAGTGAAAAGCCTGGCGCAGACAGATGCACCAGGAACCCTAAATGACAGTTTTGGCCTCCGGAAGTACGATCACTACAGCAAAATCTAGTACAGCCTCCAGGTGAAATGTCTGGAGCTCCATATGGAGCAGGGAAAATTAACAACAAGATGAAAATCACTGCAGCAGCGGGGAGCCGGAATTTTTGAAAAAAAAAAAAAAATGAAATTTAAAGATGAAGAAAGAGAAGTAATAAATTAATGGGGTGTGAAAACATTCAAAGCTTTACAATACCAGGGGCACTATTTGCTCAGATTTTTTTCCTTTTTTTAACTTCAGGTCATTTTGATGTAATTTATTAACCAAGATCAGGACATGTAGCCAAAAGAAGAAGAACATTTTTATACATGCAAAAGTACTTTAAATACATTTGTGTCTGTATTATCTCCCTTTTCCTGTGGCATCTTGCTCACCAAATTTCCAAACGCCAGGGCTGGGCGTCCCCTGAGAAGTCGCCTTCCTGGGTTTACCATCACCCGAGTGCAGGGCACTACTGTCAAGTTTGAATGAAGGATGACAATTTTTTGCAGGCAATCTTTTCCATTTCTCCTAAATTACGGAGTCATTAAACAAACCATTGCCCACCATCATGTTTTTTAAGTCAACTGAATTTGGAGCGACATGATTAACTAGACACAGCTCCAGTCCTCGTCCAGACCTGCTCATCTTTTCAGATTACTATTAAAGCTAAATTGTTCAAGAAATTGAGATACTATCTGTTTGCAAAATGTTTAAAAACACATTTTTTCATTTTTTATTGCAGAATATGCTTCAAAGGCACGGAGGATTTAACGGCACTGGGGTCAGAGCGAGTTCTGGGGCCCTCCAGATCCTCCTGTCACTCCGCTAAACACATGGTACGAAAAGCAAAAGGGCTCCAGGGAATGGTCCTGTCCTCATCTACAATGGCACAAGCCTCCGATGGGCAGCATTTCTCATCGACACAAGAGGCCTCCCCAGGGCAAACGAGGCCAACCAACAGAAGGGCTCAGTGGGGCAGAGTGGGAAGAGCAGTGGCATGAAGAGCCAACCAAATCCAGAGTCCACAGAGCCCTTCTTCGGTTTAGCTGCCTGCAAGCCCTAGACCTAAGTGTACCCATTCCTCCCTGAGGTAAGGTGCCTTGCCTCTGAGCCTCAGTCTGCTCACCTGGAGTCTGGGAAGAACAGTCTGCAGGAGGCATGGACAGCCTGAGTCAGGTAACGGAAAGTGCTCTATGTTGAAGAAGTGCTAGATGAACCCAAGACATCATTGTTCTTTCTCTTATAAGCTACAGTAACAAGACGCTGCATTTTTAGTGCTCCTTACCTTTTTTCTATAGAGTCCTAAACTGCATGCCACTGAGGCTGTGCAATTTTAAGGGCTAAAGGAAACCAAAATAGTACTTTCAAATACCAAATAAAAACAAAACGATGAAATTCATGTAAGACGATTATTTCAACAGAAATCCCTTCCTTTAACCTTTCTGTTGGTCCCAGGCCACTGACTCCTCCCTGCTATCTTCCTAACACCCCTCCCTCATCTGTGTCCCAGGCGGTACACTCAGTGTCACCAGCAGGAAGAGGCGTTGCTAACGACGCTGTCAGCAGCACTGACGCTGGGCTGGGGGCAGGACGAGTCTGGAAGCTCGCCTCTCCTCCCCACTTTCCCTCTGCTCATTTTAAACTTGCTCCAGTTGAGGCTGGCAGGTTGCTGAGCACACCCTTTTGCAGCCTTCGACTGACAATTAGAAATTCTGTTTTGTGCTACAGCCCAACATCAGGGCCAGTGGGGTGGCCCTTTACTTTTCCAAGTGGTGTCATATCCATCTCATTTGATCTGCATACTTCCCCTAATGAGACAGGAAAGGTAAGTATCAGGAATATCATTTTAGAGATAAGAAAACAGGCCTCTAAGGGTTACAAAGCAAGAATGAAAGCCTGTGGTGAGCAGAGAGTTTGTGGCAGAGCTGGTTTTAATTCTCATCTTCTGTTTCCTGGTCCAGAGCTCTTTCCAACAGGCCACTCTTCTTCTCAATTTGCCACTAGTGAAGAGGGCTCAGGTCTGGTGCCAACTCTGAGTTCAGAGCAGCAATGCCTTGGCACTGTCCCCAGCGCCAGGGACAAAAGGGACTGACAACTATGTAATCTCAAGGATATGTGAAAGGCTTCTACGTGTTCAAGGCCCAAACCAGTGGGTGACATTGGGATGGGGCAGTCCTGAGCCTGGTAAACAGAATCCTGCTTTGACACTATGGCTGCTCTGTAAAGTAGTGTGTGTCCTATCACGGAGGGTGTTCAAGCAGAGTGTGGATGTTTGCTTTTCAGATATGGAAGAGAGGTTTGATTTAATGATGTCTAAGATCCCTTCCAATCCTTAGAGTCCATGATTCATTCCTGACTACTCCATTTGGGATTCAACGGCACCAAATCAGCCGCAGTTCAATAGTGAGCACGTCAGTCATTCTATTTGCCCAGTCTATTAGGGGAGGCGATCTCACAGAGTGGCTCAGGGTTCAAATGAGGTAAAAAGGTCTAAAGAGAAGGTACTATTTCATAATCCAGTCTCCGTGATACTACAGAAATAGTTTTCTTCATGTGCTTTGTTTGAGGGCAAAAGAGAGGGGGCAAGAAAGGAATTTATAAAGTATTCTTTCCCAATCTTCAGTCTATAGTACAAAGTCTGTAAAATAAATGCCAACTCTACCAATAGTCATTATTGATTCTAACAACGAAGCACACAAACTGCTGTTTAAGTCTGGGAAACTGGCATGATGGCATCTCAAAGCTGCTTCTATTATTTGAAGTACGTAAAAGTCCCAATTTGGTAACAATATTCTATCATGATGCAAGGAATACAGTTTTCCCCCCAACTCTGGCATAAAGGTCATTGCCAACTAGGGAGTTCAGCACATTAGAATCTTGCAACTTCCACTGTGACCAATCAAGTAAACGTATACTTAGACATTCAAGAAAATAATATCGCAAAGATGTACAGCCTCTTCCCAAATCTGACCAGAGCCTTCAAATGCTTCATTTGTCAAATGCAGTGGAAATCCGTTTCTCAGACTTATCACTTACCCAATCTGACTGATTAATTACCCTAGACATTAGGAATCTCAAGAATATAGCTAGATTCTTAATCTTTGGCATTTTTATTAGATGGCTTACAAGTTTTCTACCATTACTTGTGGTAGATATAGTACATAGGGCCTCTTCATTTACAGAATTTTAGGAGACTGCATAAATTGGCCAAATAGTGACTTCTCTAAAAATTACTGACAGAATAAGAGGCTTACGGAGATAAATATTCTAATGGGCTATAAATCCTGAAAATGTGATTTTAATTTGATGGGCTACCTTGAGCTAAGCAGCCAGGCTGTATACACTAAAATCTCACTAAATGCTAGAATGAATGCCAAGCGATTACTACATTTTAGGTTTTTCTCTTTAAGGAAAAGATTATGTTTAAACAATGAAGACTTCAAATTTGAAAAGTGAGACTAACGCTCTTGAACCTAACAACTTGGACAGTTTCTGTTCCACTTATCTGATGGCTTTAACTGTAAAAGAAAAAGGATACAAAAGAGACATTTCAGTGAGTGAAGGTCTTTAAATGTCCACATGGGTATCAGGAGAATTTGCTTAAAACCGCTTATAAAGATGGTAGAGAAAAGCCCCATCCTATTATTCAATAACCATGTTTGTGATGCATCTGCATAATCTAACCATGCATAAATTAGTATGTGTAATACAACACTTATTTGCATAATAATAGCAAGTTAATAGATGCTTAAAGAGCAGAGACCAACACCACCTTTAAATCAGACATGCCTCCAGGCACTTTGGCCTGTACAGACCAAGATGCCAGAAAAACAGTGAGCATCAACCAGAGGAAAACAGTCAAACCATTCATTTTTCATCTCTCTAGACATTTCGCTTATTCCCCCCACACACTGGGGAATCATTTTCAAACCACAGAATAGCTTCATATTTTAAGTACCAGTACTCTCCTATAATAAAAACCTTAAAGAAATTATAAAGATTATCATCAGCAATGGTAACACAATGGATAGTTTGTTTTCTTAGAAATGTGACTAGGAAGGGACAAGTTAAAAAAAAAGGATATGTTCAAAATCACACCCATATAAAATTAGGTGTCATCTATTTGCTTAGCAAAAATAATGACATATTTAAATATTTTTACATATCATCTCAATCCTTTAATTCAAAAATTTTTAATGAATCCAAAAGCTCAAATAATGTATCAAGAAAAGGCTGTGCCTCTCTCCAATCTCAATATGAGCACATGGTACTGGGCTAGAATAAGGGAAAACATCACCAATGTCACACAAAGAAGAGCACAACGATGGCTTTCAACCTTTAACAAAGAGGGAAAAAATCTGGAGTTTAAAAAAATCAAAAATCAATAGAGACTCCTAAATGACTCCTTTAAGATACCACTTTTCAATTTAACAGGACAGATTTATTTGTATGTGGCTCAAATGTTCACAATTGCTCCCTGCACCTTCATACATAGGAATGAATGTCACAGTGGCAAACGGCAGTAATGAACAATCTTACCTGAGGATATGGAAACCTCCCAAGAGCAAGCTGGGAAAGGAAATAATATTTGTCTAGTTAAAGATTTGCATGCAGGGCAGATCTCCTAAAGACAGACAAGTACTAAATTTCAGAATTGCATTCAGCAAATATAAAAAGCTCACAACCTCAAATGCACCAACTAAATGATTACTGTAATTACATTAAGAGTTGTATTTAGAATGGACATTTTCAATGAACAAGGTTACATCCCCAATAAAATATCCCAATTTTAACAACTAAACATTATCCTTCTATGTTATCCCTTAGGAATATTCTCAGCTATATGGGCATTATTCACATTTACATGTGTGTGACAGTTTTTTCTAGACAGAGATGTAAAACTATAAATGGAGATGGCTGGCTTTGCATTTTGTAAAACGGGAATACCTAATTGTTCCCAGCACACAGCTTTGTAGAATTTCAACTACAAGTATATAGGAAGGGCTGTAGGAAATGGGGAATGAAACATACTTAAAGAAAATCTTGCCATGATTCTCATGTATTTGTTAGTTTTTTCATCCATTTTCTATCTATAGTTAGAAGAAAAGAACTACCATTACTGGTAAAAGGCTATTTCAAGCCTGAAGTCAGAACTACAGGTCTAAGTCTGAAATTGTGAAAGTGAATCCTTAGAGCTTCCAATTTTGCTTGAATTGTAAACTGCTATGTGTTTCTAGACCCACCACTTAATTTTGGTCTTTGGATCTTCACCTGTAAAAACAAAACGATTTGACCAGGAATAGGATTGATATAAAGTAATAAGATCAAATTTACCAAACATACCGTAACTTATTTAAAGAAAATAGTGGCAACATTTTCCAACGACATAATGTGGCCCATTGTCAGGCTTAAAATCCTGTGTATGTATTTGTAACTACTTTCAAAATAGCATTGTTACAGCAGGGAACTGACGCCTGAATGGACCCATGAGAGCATCAGTCCATTTTACAGATTAGAACCTGAGTCCCACTGAAGAAGTTCCCACCTGGTTCATCAGTGGAAGCCTAGGGACTGACCTCAAGACTTGCAACTTAATCCAGTGTTCTTTCCAGCATATTACACTGCTTTTCTAGATCTTGAGAAACTGTGCATTTATTTCAAAGACACTGAACCTGCTAAACATTTGTGAACTCCTTTTTTTTTGGAATTATGTTTAAAATCATTTCAAGTAATAAGAGAACATTTACTTTATTAGAATTGCCATCTTACATCTTATCTTGGACTTAAAATTATACCCCATAGCTTTTTGACTATGTAAATTATTTGTTGACAAAGGTTTGAATAGTCTATGGGTATTACCAAAACCCAAATTCAAGGAATAAATATTTTGTTCTTTACTCATCTTAGACATGAAGGTGCTGAGGTTAATTTTCAAGGTTCTAAAAGCAGTTTGAGCAATAGCAATATAATAGGGATAAACCATAAAACCCTGAAAGGTGACTACTCTGAAAGGGCCAACACTCATTTGGATGTATAAATGTGTTTGGAGTACGTGGTAAGTTTCATTACCTTGTACTTATTTCTTGTATATTCAGAGTTCATCGATTTTCAAGATATCAAGTTACATCATATCATCATTATTCCATTTGATGGATATTGTTAATCCCTTCAAGTATAAATAGCAGAAACATCACAAGATATAGTGAAGGAAAGAGAACGTGAATGCTAACCAAACTCTCTTTGTGATTGTGTTTGTTGTCTATGTACTGTTATTAATTAGGAAAGGGTGGGACTCAGCTCTCCCCTGCCCCTAGTATACAGGCAATTGATTTGCCTTACATTTTGTAAACACAGTGTGTCTCTGGCTAGCGAGAGTGTGCACGTTGATTCAGGAGATACTGTGGTCTACTGTGTAACAGGTGGACTAGCAGTTTGCACTAATCTGTACCGAAGCGACAGGCAGAGACAGCTCACCAAAGCTGTCACCTATCATCACGATGAGTTTGGCATATTCTTCCCATTTGGACTTAGAGAATGACCAAAAAAAAGAGGGTCTCTAACCTAAAAAGGCTACTAGCTATAAATGAGTAACTACTAGAAAACATTTAGCACATTCTACCTCAAGCCGTTCTACGGTACTGGGCCATTTATTTGGGTACATGTTGAACATGTCATTAGGGTCTGCGGAAGAATTTTGCCCCTATGGCTTACCAGCAGAAGAAATTTGCCCACCTTATATACAGTTAAGGTCTAAACTAGCTGGCAGATGCCAACACTGGCCATTGGTTCTTGCAGTTTAAAGAACTAAGCAATGATAAATGGAAGGCTTAAAAAAAGAGAGTGGAATAAGGGGAGAAATGTGAATTCTTCCTACTTCAACTGAAAGCCTCAAATTCTCAAGCCATCACTGTTCTTGGAGAGGCCAGGTTTCAGCCATCTTGGGAATCTGTTTGGCCTCATCTATTTGGCCCCTCTCTGTCATGACTGGTACAAGGTAATAAGGATGCTTGATGGCCTTCATTTACTCTGTGAGATAACACCATGCAGACGAACACAGAAAATTCAGTGCAAGCTGGTCAGCTGGAAGCCTCTCCGTACCAGTCCGCTTGGGAACAGGTGGCAATGCTTGAACTAGTGAACCCATCATTCTTGGGACTGGCTTTGCTTTGTATGTACTTTCCTTACATCCTGTGGCATCTCAGTCCTACTTGTCAACGACATTCCTGGGAAAATTGCTTGTCAGACATCTTGTAGGTATGACCTCTTTTGAGTGAGAGGACAGACCATGGCTCCTCGTCCTCGGCCAGAGCAGCATAACACTCATCTCCTCTCTCACAGTGTCACCACTGGGCTGCTCCAACAGCAGGCCAAGGATTCCAATTCTGCACCAGTGAAAACTGGCAGCGGTCCTATTAGGCAGGCACCAAAAGCAGTCGTTCTAAGGCCCCAGGAGAGGGAGCTGCCTTCCATGTACGTCCCTGTCCTCCAGGTTTAATGCAGTTGTAGTGTTTATGTTCCACACTATTTATCTTGTGCCAAAACAGAAGGAAATATATAGCTAGGCCCTAGAACCCTTTTATCAACTTCAATTGGGAGAAAGTGAAAAAGGAAAAGGGCTCTTACCAGATACGGCTGCATGAAGAACAAGTACTTCATGAGGCTGCCAGGAGTCAAAAACACGGACCCTCACGGGGAAAGGGAGCACATATGCTACGAGTGAACTTTTCAGAGACAGGCGAACTGGGGGCCATTCTGTCTTTTACCCCTCCTGGTCTATTAATCTACTTGCATTTCCCCAGTTTTTATTGTCAAGGTATTATAAATTAGAAAACTTACAAAAGAGAGTATGTAATCTTCTCTGAAATGGCCTGCAGATATGTCACTGTACTAAATGTGTTTCAGATTTAATGAAGCTTTAATGTCCTTTTTAATTTTGCCTGTTTCTGTATCACCAGGGGTCGGGCAAGGCAATCAGCACTCAAGAGGGTGGTTTGGTTTAAAACTAGGAAAAAACTCATTTACTTATGAGTTGCACTGTATTTTCTTAATTAAATTTACTGAGTAAAATGGTTTAAGTTCAGCCAACCAATGACCTCTGTATGTAGATTTAGATTTATAAATAGGTTAACAGTTAGAGAAAAAAAAAGAATCACAACAAAGCAAACAGATTAGGGCTAAGCCAATAGAAATCTTTGCTCTCTTTATCATCTTTACGAAAGATGCATTTAAATATAGGCAGCTTAAGTCCAGTTTAAAAAAAAAAAAGTATATTGAAAAATGTGGACTCACATAAGTGCCAACAATTTATCAAATGACTCTTACATCCTTTTCATTCCCAGGAGGGCACTGGCTCAGTTGTAAAATATTTGAAAAAGCTTTATTTTTTTGAGGGTGGTGGTGGTGGAGGTAGAGCTGGGGGAGGAAGAGGATTCTATTTAATGTTTAAAAAAGTGCATTTTAACCCTTTTGCCGCGATGGTCGGATATATCCGAATGAATATATCTGAAATTTTTATACATAAAAATGTCATTTATATACAAAGCAGCTCAAATTGTTATTATTAAATGCATAAAATAGTCAAAATATCAACTTCTTGTTTTTTGTGTGGATTTCTGACACATTTTGAAAAAAAAACAAAAACTTGAAATCACTTGACTCAGTGAAAGAGTTAATTCCAAATACTTAAGATTCAGCAAACTGCCAAATAGTCTGTTTGTTGTGAGAGATTTACCATGTAAAAGGCAGCAAAAGAATGCTCTGAAAACATTTATCAGTTGGGAAGACATTTAAATATCAGGAAACCACTAATATTCCACTGTAAAACTAGGACTGTTCCTTATGTCATCTTACTGACCTTTGATTTGTCCAATGAAATACTCTTGAGTTAGTAGTATTTGAATGTTAGATTTTCTAATTTAAATAACAAGTGTATTTGTGTGTGGGTGTGATCATAACATTTGCCAAAAACATAACAACTGCATGATAGACACCTTTGTATATTAACAAGAAGTTAGGATAGAGGTATTTATTTACAAAGCAAAAAAGTGGCTTCTGCTGGTAATAAAAATAATTATCACCATGAAATCATAAATCACAAAGAGAAAACATACATTGTAGCCAGAAACTAAATGCAGGAGACAAACTCAGGATATGCTGTCGGTGATCAAGTCTCCCACTTAGAATATCAACAATGTGGGAGTAGTTATAAATATAGTTATACTGAAGAGCACTGGATTTTTTAATTCTTTATGTATATTGTATGTTTCTCGGCATAACTGCAAATCGAAAATAAGCATTTTCAATATAGGCAGTGATCTAGCTGAAGGAAGACTACATACAGTCTGAAGTGTTCTAAAATTTGTTAATTACCTTGTGTACATTTTACACAATTAAATTTCCATCTAAGGATTTTGCATTTAGATTATGCACTACAGTTAAACCTTCATTTTCCAGAAGTGCAGCAGCCACTGTGGAGCATTCAGACACAGGGAAACTTTAAAAAATCAGACTTAACTACTGGATTACATAAAATTCCCTAGGTGAGATTTCATCCCAAGACCAATTTACACAGTCCTAGAGAGAGAGTTTAAATCATCTGAAACTGCTGGTGAAGAAGGACCATAATAAATATTAAATACCTCAAAATCTACCCTAAGATTTTACTTTTCTTCCCATGTGTCAATTTCACTGTCCTCTTACTGAATGGTTTAAAAACAATCCAAAGGATATAACAGCAATTCACCAGTGTTAAAGTGCTTTGGAGGTTAAACTGACAACAAAGAACACAGAAACACAAAGCGACTTGAAGTAAGGTTTCAATTAAATGTGGAGGATTTAGTAATGCAGGACCAAAAAAAAAAAAGTTACAAATTAATTTAATCTTCTGCCTATAGTTTGCAGCTGCACTCCAAAGTGTCTAGGGCTTAAGAACAAAGCCTTGGAAGGCCTCGGAGTGAGGAGAGCTTCAATTTTTAATGTATAACGCCATTAGCTGATAACTTGTGGAATCTGCAACCCCTGCGGAGGGGCATAAGTGCGAGTAACAGAGACTGATGAAGTGACATATTTGTTCACGTCTAAAACTATGAGGAAGAGGGTTATTACTAACACCATCAGGCCCAACAGAAATATGCCCTAATAACCTTTGGGACCCTCCACGTTATCAGTTCTCACTACATCAAATATATTAAAGTCAAAACCTAATTCACTTTAATTAAAGACAATTAGTTTGCTTTACTATTATTGTTTTAACTTGTATAATAATATGTTGCAAATTAAAGATGGGATAATAAATATAACAAAAGCATGAAACCATGTATATCTTTCCACCCATTCTTGGTGAAATGCGCTTATCACTTGGTTTTTATGTAAGGAAATTCAAGGACACCATCATTAAAAGTGGTGTAGAAGAAACAATTCACTCTTAAAAAAAATACAGTCAAACCATGCATATCCTTTCCTTACTCAAGTTATACTTCTTTTCACATAATACTTTCCTATAAACTCTCAGGATTTCTTTAACACAAACAGAATTATGGCCCAATGGAGGCACCAGAAGCTTAATTAATTTGCCCAAGGTCATGCTGTAGGATGATGGCAAAGCTTGTTAAATTACTAGGAACTCTGGGCTCTACAGATGTTTTGGCAGTGGCAAAGGACCCCACCAGCAAAGGCCCCAGAGACATCTGGTGCAGTGGGTGAACCCCGGCAAATAACTCATCGTGTCTATGCAAAAAGCACCCAGTGCTCTTAAGAGCTCACAAATAACGTTTTCTTTGTGTAGAAAGAGCCTAAATGTGAGATTCCCATCAGGACTGCTGCTTAGCATGTGCCAGTATTTAAAAAAGAAGTACTCATGCTCACCAGAATCCACTGATAGAAAATTTACTTTAACTTAAGGAGCCTACACATAGTAGCACAGGGAATAAATCAGGCAATTCTTCATCATGCAGAAGGTCCTACATATTACCCCACAGATTACTACTAATAATAATGGAGAAAAGATAGCATTACAAACAAATGTTCCTAATAGTGTTTTGTTTTGTTTTTTAAATTAGAAATGGGCTTATTACAGTGGACACTTAAATGGGGAGAGGGCAACAGTAATTCACAAGTACAATATCCTAACGCTGTTCCTTTAATTGCTTTATTTGTTTCACTGTTAAAAATGATTGCTTGCTGTAGCCTAACCATGGATGCTGAAAAGCATGATACATTGAGGTCTCAACCTGGGCAAACTGTACCTAAACTTACACTTTATTGCAGCTTAGTTCACAATCTTCACGTAATATAGGGTTATATCCCAATGCAGCAGGAGGATAAATCATCCTGGAATATTACTCCGGCAAAGTTTAGCTGTGACTGGAGCATATGTGCTTTCGAGCCACTGAAGCAAAGGCCCATAAAATACACTAATTACTGGAAGTTATGGTCACTGAGTGATTGATAGCGCTCTGCAAGGCAACTTCCTCATTTTCAGCTCTTCTGATGGGGCTCATCGCCACACAGCAATTATTAATTCATGACCCACCCCTCAGGCACTGGTACCTTTACTTCTAATTCTCCTGCTACCAAACTACTGCTGCAGCTGGACACTGTCTTTCTTCATTCTGATGGCTGGGTAAGGATGATAAAAAGTAGATTTCATGCTAAATGCTATTGTTTGAATCTTTAAACGTTGCTTGGTCTCTCTTACCCTGCTGTCCCCAAACACATAATTCTCCTTCCTCTCCCATAATGCTATTTCACTTGCATAATTTTTCCCCCTTAAAAAGGAGTGTGTATGTGTATGCATATATGTCTATGTATGTATATGGGTATTTGTGTGTGTGTGTGTATCAATCTATCTACATTAGACCAAAAACTCTGACTGAATAATTTTTTGATTGAATACCGTGGTTTAAATGTGATATATAATTTCAACTAGGCCATAGTAAATATGAGGCAGCTGACTGGGCTTTAAAAAAAGGGAAAGAAAAAAAACACCCTTCATTTAAAGAGACCCACTCTGTCAAAAGCTTTGAAAACACTCTAATAATTCCATGTTGATTTCCATTAGTAGCTCTAACTCAGAGCAATGCTAATAAAAATATCTGCCTAATATTTAGTATATACCTAAATGTCTAAAAGTCACTTAAAAACAACTGCAAAGGTCTCTTTTTGATGGTGTTCTGGGTGCACTGAAAAGAAATTCAGTGAGAGACTGAATTAAAATGAGGAAAAGTTCAGTCATGATAGACAGAAGCAAACATTCTACTTTTCTAACAGAACAATGAATGTTCTTCAAGTTTTTGTACAACTCACTCAACATGTTACACCAACGTTAGTTTTCCTATCTGGAATCTGAGATGGTGTAACAGGTGAACAGATGGAACCCCAAGCTACCTATCCTTTCAGGACTTGGTTCAAATTCTCCTTGCTCTTCTGTTGGGAGTTAGTCCCAAAAGACAATTTGGAGAACAATTCATACAACGCCCTGTCAAACACCATTCGGTGAATCACATCCTACACCTGATGACATTTCCTAGTGTTCTACATCTTCTTCCTGTGTCTCTAATGCCAGGTAAAGTATAACTTGTTGAAAAGTGAACTCTAAGTCATGAACTTTATATATTCTCCATGACACCAGAAATAATACTCTGCAGTAGGCTGATATCAGCAGTCGTTGATTATGATAACCCCGGAAGTGGTGTCTCCTGGAACCTGGACAACCTGCTGGTACACAACTTAGTTGTTTCTATGCTACAATCCTTCAGTGACCCCAGTATACAGACTCTTCAGTATCAGGAGCTGATAGTCTTAACCGGCAAGACCCTCTTAGACAGCACTGCTTAGAATAATCACTTTCACATATTTAAGCATTATGATTAATTTGGGTGGCTTATTTCTTATTAAAGACTAAAGGGTTGTAAGAAGGGAAAAGATTAGAGTTAAATGTCCCCAAATCTATCTCATGTGCTTAATAACCATTTTGATAGTCACAGTAAGAATTAAAAAATGACACCCTTTCAATATGTGTAATGCTGACCTATATCATCTGACAGTAGGTGGCTTTAATCATAACAGTCCCCAGAGACCTAGCTCGAGGTTGGGGTGGCGGTGAAGGATGTCTCCATTTCTAAACTGCTCCTGGAGTCATGCAGCTGTGGGTACTTGAGAATACATCACTGCTACGGTACAGTCTATTGAGCTCAACCTAGGTTACACTTCTATTTCTAGACATTGCAAAGTCAAGGGAGTATAAACAGGTAACATTCTCATACTTCTGGTCTCTCTATGGTGGTGACGGTGGTGGTGGTGGGGAGAGAGGGCGGGTGGGAGGAGAGGGAGAGAGAGACACACGCACGCATTGATCTCAGCTCTCCCTCTCATCTGCCCAGTCCTGTGCACTGCCATTGCACATTTATTTACCTTTCTCCCTGCTAGTCAAGGAGCTCCTGAGGGCAAAGTTTGTATCCTTACTGACAACACAGGGTAGCACTACATGATTACTGATTAGGCGGATCCTCACCTACCCACTTCCGATTATAGCAGAAGTATTGAGGATTAGGATAATTTTTGTGTTTCTTTTAAACAAATAAAATAGACCTTAGTCTCTGAGAAACAACAGCCAATTGCACATTTCAAAATATGGTAAAACTGAACCAGTTATAGGGATAGTGTAGGCAGTAACCCTGTGAAAAGCAGTCTTAATTGATGACCAGGGTCATGATAAACCAGTCTTTTTCTTTCTCTGACTTCCTGCCCATTTACATTTATCATTTATCTCTTCTTTTTTCAAACTACTTGATCTCCTTTTCTGTAGCATAATGGAAGAAGCAGACTTTAATCCAGAGTCAGGATACATGACTGCTACTGGCTGGTCTAGTAACTTAGACTTTCCTGGAAAAGTCTTTTAATTTCTCTGGATCTCAGTTTCCTTATTTGCAAAATGGGAACATTGATGCTTATAGGATGGAACAGTCTTGGATGCCTTAAATTACTGATTTTACAGTCATTTCCCATCAGAGAAGCTTAAATAAGATAATGAATATCAAAAGGCTTTGTTAAGTGTTACATACACATAAAGTGTCATGTTGTCACCCTTCTTGTTAGAATGACAATGAGCAAGATGACAACAGCTAGGAATAACAGGAAAGACCACAGGCTTCACGTCAGAAGCCCCAGGTTCCGGCTCTTCCGCAGTACTAGCTGTGTGCTGTAAGGGGCCACATACCTTCCCCTCTCTGGACTCAGCTTCCTCACTCCTAAGGTGGAGTCTAATTTAAATAAGTTCTAAAGTCTCCGTTCTAGCGAGAAAACATTCTAGTCTCTAAATACAAGATAAGTTGTGCTAAAGAATTCTCTAAGTAAATGGTATGCAAATATTAAAGGTGTTATTATCCAGTTTAGGACCAAAGTATGTAATATGGTCTATAAAATCTTTGAGAGGATTTTTAAAGCCAATACCAGCTCACTGGATTTGAGTATTGATAGACTTCTAGGAGCAGCGGCTTTTACCACTGGATATCTCAAAGGTTGCAGCAGTTTTCCCCCAAATTATCACACTCAAAGAACTTTAGGGTTGACAGATGTCACTAGCAAACCGCCCCGACTTATCTTTTAGACCTCTTATCTTTTAGACCTCGACTAAGAAGTAACTTCACACCACTCGGTTACCCTGATGATATAATGCCGTTTATTTATCTAACAAGTTACTATTGTCAAGCACCTTTCTTTAAAATGTAGGCTCCACGAAAGCAGGGATTTTGTCAGATTCATTCTCCAAGTGACAGGCAATGTCCCCAAGTGTCTAGCACATAACAGGCACTCAACAAAAATTTCCTGAGTGACTAATGGATAAATGAATGCATCTTGTGTAATCTTATACCTGTCTCTTCTACAAAGCATTTTTCCCTTAAAAACGAAACAAAACAAAACAAAACAAAAACACCCTGAGATAAGTGGTGATTCAGTCACTGCTTAAATGCCCCCAGAGGATGGGCACTTTTACCTCTAACGACAATGATTCCACTGTTGAGGAGGAAGCGTGTAGGGATCTATCCATTAGAAAATTCTTCTTTATACTGAATAGGAAACCATGGGATTTTTTGTTTCTTGTTTTTGTTATCTTCACAAAGTTCAGCCTGCCAATCATAAAGCAGCAGCTTGCCTCTTCTCTGCTGACAATCCTTCAAACATCTGAATATGGGTTGTCAAATGCTTGCTTTGGCTTCTCTTTATTTCTATATTCTTCATATCAAGGCTTTGTTGATTTAATGTTTTTAAAAAGTCCAAATCGTATGGGTCTGTGTGTATACACAACTCAGACATGTGCTGTGGGACAAACTTTAAAAACCAGTCTGAAATCCATCAAAATAATAAAATGCTTAGCTGGGACTGCTAGCACCTGTTCCATCTTGTTTTGTTAATCTCATGGTTGTTCACAAAGCTCTGAGCACAAAGCAAGCTCAACAATGCCTCATTCAGTGGGAAACTCTTCACTTTGTCTGCCAGTTTCACATTCACTACGATCACTGACAACCTTGGAAAATGCACATTTAGGCATGGTAATCTGAGACAGCTGGATCCCTTCACAAACCTTGCAAAGGGCTGGACTAGTCAATCCATCATATGCCAAAGGTCACTTTAATAGCTCCTTGTTGCAGTAAGTTACAAAAAATTTTAGACACACATACACACACAAAATCACAATGGAAAAGATCAAGCTAGAATTATAGAAAGGGGAGTCAGAGCGGAGAAATGAGTGACAGAAACTGTTATATGCTCTTTTCCTCAACATTCAATGAAGGGAAGGAGGTCCATGGACAGGACTCTAGAATCACACTCCTGCCTACTTTCCTATACAAACTTCCACGGAAATTTCCTTGGTGTTTGGACCCTTTCAGCTTTGATCTTTTGCCTTCTGATGGTTTTCAGCAGAAACTTCTGATCAACAGGTAACATGTTTCACTAGATGGAGCAGCAGACTAGACATAGTATAAGATTCAACTTCCACTCCTGTTCTTGACAATAATTATAAAAAGAGGAGCAACTATCAGTATTTAAGTGGATCACACCAAATGCCAAGTTTTTATGGTCTAGAGATGCTGACAGCAGCTGTTCATGGAGCATCTAGAGCCATCCGTCACCCCTCAGCCCAGGTTCATAATCACCAAGGCCTAGAAAGGCAAACAAAGCTGCAGCTGTAGTCCACTAGATAGCTGTGTCCATGTGAAGAGAGAGGGGGAATGGGTTCTTCTCTATATTTAGAGGCAGCAACCAAGTCTAGACAATGCTCCATAATTCTTGTCACCTTGTAAACACCCAATATATAGATGAGGATGTTACTTCAAAGAGAAGATTACTTCTCAAAGTAAACTTATGGGGTTGTTAATGTTAAATGAAAGTGTTTATAAAAGAGCCGAGAATATTAAAAGTGTCCGTTTTAAAAAATATATGTGCTTACTATTATAGTTTATCATCTGCCTCCCTCATTACACGTTAGGTTCAGCAAGAAAAGGGAACATGCATATTTTATTTACCAGTGTATTCCCAACACTTAAAAGTGTTTGGCACATAACAGGTGCTCAATAAATATCTGAGAAATGAATGAATTCCAATGTTATCCTTACTTTACAGGTAAGAAACTGACAGTGGGAGTGGTACAATGACTTGGGCAAGATCACACTGATTGTAAGTGGCGGTGCCAACATACTGGCTTAATCCCAAGTCTGAGCATTTTAACAGTTGAAGAATTAGGATGACAGCCCTTGAATCTGGAAAACATCATAGAAAGATTTACATACTCTTCAACCAACTTCTCCAGAGCTTCTGTTGAGGGTACTGGGCTGGGTGATCCATGCCACTTTCTTATTACTTTTATTTTTATTTCACATCGCTTTATGGGTTTGTTTGTAAATGTGAAAGATCACACTTCATTTTCTTGGTATCTAATGACTCTTATCTGGCATCTATCAAACAATATGTGTAAAGGTAAAACAAAAAAATGAGATGTGGTCAGAGCTTTTAACATTTCCTTAAGACAAGGTAGTTGCATCCAACTATTTATACTTTTTATGCTAAATTTTCCGTCAGAAAAATTCTATTATAGATATCTACAGAAAATTAAAAAACTTACTACACCGCCCTCCCCAAAAAAAACAAACACCTCACTTTCTCTGGGCCAAAGCATTGATCATTTAAAAGTTAGGTTTTGTTTTTTGTTTTTGCTGTAGGAATACTAAGAGGAGGGCAACCTCAAACAACATTTCTCTCACATTATAAAATTAAAATGAAAATATTTTCTTTGGTGATTTTTCTCCCCTTTGTTTTCTTTGTTCGTTCTTCCCGAAACTTGTTTTTCATGTTAGAATTCTTCATGTGGGTCCTTAATTTTCATTTCTCTATCTGTTGTTGTGCTCTCAAGGTTCCTTTGTTACAGCAGCGTGTTCTTGTTTCCTGGATATAGTATTTTCTCTTACCTCTCTGAAAATACTATAGTAATTCATTTGAATTTGTCTCCCTAAGGCCCTCCAAGTGATGTTTTTCTTTTTTTTTTTAGGTCTCTGTCCACATCTTAAAGGCCTTCCTCAAATAACTTGCTAAGAGTAAGACACTACGTAAAAATCAGACTGGAAACATTGCGCTCATTGGTGGAGCCGACAGACTGAGGTAACATGATCTGGCTGGGCTGTCTCCTTGGGGGAACTCCCAATGTTTGGATTTTTAAGATTTCTTGGTCAGATTTCCCTAGATCAAGTCTTTCCCAACCTCCTTCCTGCCTGAAAAGTAATCTTGGCTGCCAGTGTCCTAGGAAACGGTGGTAGGAAGGCTGGGAGGGGTCAGCAGTTAAAACCTAAACTTTCACTCAATGTGTCTGTACTCAGTAACGGGACGCAGTCTTGGTCGGTGCCAGGCATCACTTATTTCATTCTCTCCAAAATAACCCTCTCCCCAGTCTTGTGTTAGGGTTGGGGTGAGGCAACTGTCTGCCATGCTGAGTTAGGGAAAATCTGTGGGTCAAACAGCTTAACTGCTTTTCAAACAGTCTTTAAAACAGTTCTCTTCTCTTTGGTCCTTCCTTCCTGGGTCCAGATATCTGGTACCATCAATGCCCTAGGGTTCTGGGTGTTCTACAATAAATCAGGGTGTTTCTTTATTTTCTTTACTGCTGGCTTAGGATTTTAGCATTCTCAGCTCTAAGTTGTTTACTGTAGTCCAACTGATTTCCCACATCCAAAATTTGGCTACTCTTGTCTCCTTTCCCTTTTGCTTTGTCTTTATGATATTATGCCTTTTTAAAAAAAATCCCTTTATGGTTATTTTTAGTGGAGTTTGAGGCGAGAGTGGAAGCTAAAGCATGTATTCCATGCTTTCACCGAATTACTAGGCTTTTTGAACCAAATGCAAACATTTTAAAAGGTAGTACCTGTTAAAGAGAAGAGATAAAGTCTTAATTTTCACATTGTGACCTTTGTTCAGAAGCTCTGACATAGAGCTTCCATCTAAAGATGAGGAAACGGGCCCAGAGAGATTAAAGGACTTACCCAAGGATGTACAGTATATACTAGCAGAGGGGACATTTGAATCTAGGTCTGATACTTTGGCAAACGGAAAGCCCTTCTTCACATGCAAAATATTTGTGATCTATTCAGCAAACATTTATGCGCATTATGTTCAAGGCTCCAATCAAACTTTAAACTCTGATCTTTATTTTCAGAAACTGCTTTAAAACCATTACAAAAGTATGAAAAAATGGAGCTAAAACGATTTCTTGCATACTCACTAGGGCAGTGGAATTGTGCTAGAGAATACAGGAGATTTTGAGAGAATCAATTTGAATCCTATCATAAGGAACTATGACATAACACAAAGTGGAAAACCCACATGCACAACTAACATGCAGATGAAGGTCAGAGGAAGATATTACTTTCCAGCTGGAGAGATCAGAGTCAGAATCATGAAGGAAGGGTGTTTAAATCGTGGGGAGATGAAGAAAAATGATATTCCATGTAGAGTGAAAAGCACAGTATTTATTCCATGAATTTATTTTTAACTCGGTAAAGGTAATTCTAAAACTCAAGAAAAACTCTCTTTGTCAAAACAACAGAACCCATAAAAATCTTCAGAAGATGGTGTTCCTTTGATGACCACGACCGTGTGTGGCTCTCTGACTATGTTCTTCACCTGTCTAGAGACACTTTTCTAAGCCATGGACCTTGCTTTCATCATTTAACACATCATTCAAACCACTTCAATAAAACAGTGATCATGCTGAAGAGGGGTCTCAGAGGACTAGATGACACTCCAATTAACCAAGCACATCGAGCCAGATTGTTCTACGCCTTGGACTCAAGAGACTGGCAGAGAAAGGAGGCAAACAAAGGCAGAAAGAGCAAGGATCCAAGTGAAAAGAGCAAAATGCATGTGCGAAAGATGCTGCTTTCAGTCTGACTCCTGCAGAAAAGCCTGTCAGAAGATTATTCACCAGTAACCTTATTAAGGTTTATAATAACCTACCAGATAGAATCACAAACCAGAACATAAACTTATGGAGCATACTCAGTGAGCATAAGAACAATAAGGACTGGCCAGGTGCCTTTTTAAATGTATATGCATCATCGGGGTACTATAAATGCAAAGCTAGAGGAGTATGTTGATTTATTTTTTGACCGAAGAAAGGCCAACTAAAACCGAGCTTTGGCAAACATGACTGTTTACCTCCCACCTACAGATTTATGTTGTGACTCAAATGACACAAAAACATAAATGGAGTAACTAATTAGTGAAAAACAACAGTGGGACTCTCTCCTCAAGTCATTATGTGGGAGAAAAGATAAACACTGAGTTGCCTGTGAAACTAAGAAATTGTACCCTAAAATGTTTTAGGTACTCCTCACCTGTAAGGATTAAATAAAATCATCAAATTTGGTAAAACAAAACCCTTCCTACCGTGTTTCCCTGAAATAAGACTGCGTCTTATATTAAGTTTTACTCCAAAAGACTTATTAGGGCTTCTGTTCAGGGGATATCATCCTGAAAAATCATGCTAGGGCTTATTTTCCGGTTAGGTCTTATTTTTGGGGAAACACAGTATGTACCAAACTCATTTTCATTTTAAAGATTAGCTCTGAAGTCTCTTGAATAGCAGCCACCAGGGTGAACAGGCCAGTTAACTGAATCACTGTGAGCTTTCTAGAAGAGTCAAACAAATATTCTGGGGGCAGGATTAATCCTCCCAGTTTATCCTAGTTCAGGAGTTTTGTACCCTTGTTAGTGGGTCTTGCTTCTTTTTTCTTTGCTTCATCCTCTTTTTTCTTTTTTTTTGCATTTCTGTCATGAAGTTTTCCATTAATTCCTGTCATGAAGTTTTAAGGAAGAAGTGCAATTCCACATGGGTTCTTTCCCCATTACAAAGTGAGCCTGCCTACACAAACCCCACAATGGCAATGACCTTTATTTAATTCCATAACAAGGAGAACTACAACACATTTAAAGATCTGAGTTGAAAAGCATAAACAAAAAAAACCAAAAGGGGCCAAATTCTTCCCATCTAGTAAAACTACCATGTTCTAATCAAGCTGAATAGTCTCATTTTTTCCATCGTCAAGGGTAATTTCCATCTTTATATTACTTCTGCTGACTCCAAATATTACATATAGCTGACAAGATGCTGGAAGAGACCCACTTTATCCCACAAAAAGAGGGATGCTGAACCGAGGAGATGGGGGCAGTTCTGTCCCCAGATAAAGGATGGTCTGATATTAAAGATTCTTTGCTCAAGGCACAAATATACCTGTCTGTGACTTCTAAATGGCACATTTTCAGTGGCATGTAGCATCATCTTTTATGAAAGCGCTTGGCAAGAGGCCTTGTTATGACTCCCCATGGGGATACTGACAGCACATTAACAAGGGAAGGGGCAAGTATGAAGCAGGCGAGCAGGGGTGACCTCATCGTTATTTTAGGAGTGTAAAACAATGAAGGCAACCTTCTGATTCCTGCATCAGCAAACCTCAGGGATGGATCAAATTTATGGAGTTTTGGCCAGGGTCTTAGATGGAGGTAGAAAACTCTAGTTCCCATTTTGTCTGTATTTGATTCTCATATAATTTCAGGAATTCCTTTGCTCAGTTTCCTATATTTTTACCCCTAGCGCCCCAGGGGAATAAATTGATTGAACTCAAAACACTTGGAGTAAGGTATCCCCACAAATAGGTGGAGTAATGGCCTCGCTGAGACCTTACGTATTTTGATAAGGAATCTCTCTGAAGGGTTTACAGAGATCTCCCTTGTGTGCTGGGGGATGGGCAGGGCTCCTCAGTCTTTTCCTTCTTTCTCTCAGTGTCAAACTCCCTTCAAGACCAACGTAACTCAACTGTCAACTCCTCTGAGGACGGCCCCATCCACCCACCCTCTGTGGCTCAGTCCTTTATACACATTTTACTGAAGATTGTGTCACTCTGTTTCAGGCCTTAGGTGTCTGTCTTCTCTATCAGAGGCTGGCTTTTCTCAGCTTTGTACAACCCACTCTCCAAGGCCTAGCACATGAGCAGTGCTAAAATAGTAACTGAATGAATGGAAGTTTTGACTCTTTAGAGTGCACACCTAGAAAGGGAATCTTGTTTTTGAAAGTGAGGATAAACAGAAGAGAAGCAATTCTTAGAAGATGTTGACTATGTTTCAGAACATAATCTGTTACTCAGAATTTTAAAATGCTATTGAGATTCACATTTCTGTCTATCTATAGTGATTTTTAAACAGTACTTATCACATGTGCTTCAAGTGTATTATGGTAAAAACAAAGAATCTTTGCCTTCAAGTGCTTCTTTGGACTAACTGCCTCAACTTTCAGGTTATCTTCTCATCACCTTTGCCCCTAAAAGAACCTTGGAGTTCTCTTACTGTTGAATGGCTCACAATTTCTCCTCTATGGACTCAAAACCTCCTACTGGCCTTCCCTATCACATACTTTTTGTCACCTTGGACCCCAAATGAATTTGGTATAAAACAAAGGACTTTATCACCACCCGAAAAGTTACATATTTAGTTATCCTGTTTTCTGTCTTCCTCCTCACACCCAACTCCTCACCAAATACAACCCCATGAGAGTCAAGACGGAGGTATCTTTTCACTACCTGACCCTCACTGTCTATCCTCACAGGCATAGCAGGAAGTCAATACATGAATGAGAAAATAAATGTGGGAGGAAGCACGGTGAATATTCATACCTGTTCTAAATCTTAAATCTCTTAGTTGTGCTCTTTCACAGTACTGCTACGCCTCTGCATATTACGCCATGCTAGACAGACACCACTGTCTAAGTCAAAGAGAATTGTTAAGGACAGACGACAGCAGACTGTTTTAGAGTCATTGAATGGTAGCCTGACAAGGAGCTTAGAGATCATTATTTCACAGTTGAAGCCGCTGAGGCCAAAGTGAGGCACAGTGGTCACACAGGGCCACCCAGAAAACCAGTAACAAAGCTGGGACGGCCATCGAGGTGTTTCATTCCCAGGCTAGGATTCTTATCTCTTCATCATATAACTTTTCAAATATTCTACAATCGATCTGGCCATTTAGTAAATACATTCAATGACAAGGATTTAAAACACGCGAAGGGAAATTATATAACAGCAAGGCCTGAGCCCTACAAATCAAAAGCACTAGTTTCCCCTGAAACAGGCGAACTGAACAATCCCTTTAGGATTTTGTTGAGACTCAGTTTTGAGCATCTGTCCACCATTATGGCAACCTCACAGCTGATGCACACATAGTGTATTCTCTCTTAGATTCCCTTTTATGAAGAAGCAGAATATGGTTTAATGAACACTGAATACTTTATTTTCGCTTTCTTTCCATAGTATAGGTGAATTGAGTCTGACGATATTTCCTTACAAATTCAACTGCATTCATGCATTACGAAAATCACAGAAAATGTATCTAACCAAAAAAAAAAAAAAAAAAAAGTGATAAAATCGTGATCTTATTTAAGGAGTCCTTTCTACTTTTTGAAAAGGCCTCCTTTATCTGAATCATTGTATGTGAGAAACAATGCTTGAAGCACTGATGGGTATCCAGACTCTGTAATATTGTAATCCACATCGACCCAGATGTCCTCCTAATAGAAATTACATACGTTTCCTTCAAGGTCAAGGGTGACTGTATAGACCTTAGCGCAGAGTCCTATTGGGGCTACAGGTAGCGCACTAAGATAAAGTCCATTGTAAATATGGCGGCGAAGAGTAAAGACGCTAAAATTGTGTTAAATACATGCCGCTTAGCCTCCCCCAGATCATATCACAACCTGTCCTCCAACATGTGACACGACTATATTGGAACAAGGCGGCATTTTTCTTTCTAAACATATAGAACTTATACATCCAAATGAGTAGGGCTGTACTCTTTAAAGTAATCACCTTTGGAAGTTATATGCATTCCAACCAGGCTGCCATCACACAGAATTTTTCCGAAATCTCTCTTTTAGAACACAGGTTCTCCAGGTTGTGTGTATGAAGATCACCCAGGGAACACGGTAATAATGTGGATTCTTAGAGATACGGACATTGAGTGGTCTTGGATGGAGTCTGGGAACCTGTATTTTTAAGAAGCACTAGGGATTAAGTTTTATACAGGTGATCTGTGAGAAACAGCACTTTAGAACAGTCAGTTCCCAAGCCATGCATGGGTATCAAAATAATGACTTTAGAGTTAAACTCTGTGTACACATATACATAACACACGGCAGGTTTAGCTTCGTTTTTCCCCAAAATCTTCATTCTTCCTGATAGAATATATTACTATAGATATATATACATAGAAGCATCTATTTACAAAAAACAACATACCTCCATGAAAGAGATTCCTAAGCTCCAGACATCAGAATGAATTCCATACTGCTCCCCTGAAATTCTTTCTGGCTGTAAGGAAACAGAAGGGGGCTTGTGAGTTGATGTAAGCTACTCCAGGAAACACACTAACAGGAGCTCAGCTAAGGCACGGAGCCAGCAACATTTGTGTAGCACTTTATGAAGAATGAAGCAATTTTTTATGTTTATGTGTGTGTGTTGTACAGATAATATAAATTATACAGCTAATATATATATATATATATACACACATATATATATATATATATATAATCTCATTGAATGCTCACAAAATCCCTGTGAGGAAAATTTTATTATCTTTAATGAAGAACAAAAAGACTTAGATGAGTGAAATAATTTAGGCAAAGTCTTGAGACTTGAACCCTGGTCCTGTCCTTCCAAATCTAGTGATCTTGGCTGTGGAAGTGATAAATTATACAACATTATATGTTACCTGTATTTGCGTTTTGAGAGATGGGTCTGGATCACTAGGGAGTTTCTCATTTTTGGTTTTTTATCTTTGTATTTGGAAATAAAATTTCAAACTTTAGGAAAGTTGACAGATTCAGACACGTACAAAGAACATCCCTATTTCCTTTGCCCAGATTCACTTACCGTTCAACATATTATTTCACTTATCAAGATTTCTGTTGACATGAACCAAGGAACAGTTTGAAAGGTCTGTTTGGGACTATTGGTCCTCTATGCAAGATGTGTAGCAAATACCTGGTCTGGAAAGCTAGTACGTGCATACTTTCTACTTCAACAGAATGATTTCATACTGAAGTGGGTGCTGCCTGGTCTGTGCCCCCCCACGATTTGGCATTCAGTAGGGTACTTCGTAGAGGTCTTTTAAATGAACACAGGAACAAATGAGTAAGAGGTCTCCCAGAGTTGGATGGTTGTTCAATGTTACAGAGCTAGACAGGTCAGGGGTGGGATCATAACCCAAACCTGTTAGCTCCCAGGGCAGCATTATGTTCTTTGTACCATCCCGGGTGTCCTGGAAGCCACCGTCTAATCATCTTTCAGGAGCTCCCATGTAAGTCCTTAAGAGTAACTAGATGGAGGAAGTGAGCATCTACCACCCACCAGCAGGAGATGCACCTGTGGACGACGTGGGCCAGATGCTCTCAGGTGAGTTGGCAGTCCTACATTTTGGGGAGCTGGCTTAGCAGGGACCCAGAACTCCGTAACCTCCTTCCCACTCCCACCAGGCTACGTTAGTATACTTACTGCTTCCTCCCAGGACCACAGTCCATAAAATTACATAAAGCCCTGCCCTGAGGTAGCAGATTGGACAGTCTTTCTTCCTTTATTTATTTCTTTAATTTGTAAAACTACTTTCCTACCAAGAATAATTCTTCCCAAGGGCCAAGCATCATATGACCACGTCTCCCAGCTGCTAATAGACATGGTCATTCCAATCCCCTCGTACTTTTATGTTCTAATCCCCCAGCCCATCATTTCTCAGGTTGCTTGTTCTACATGAATGAACCCGTTGTCCAACTCTTCCTAGTTCAATAGGTACTAGGATGTATTCCTACTGAACTGGCCAGCTGGGTCTAGGAGTAATGCCATCGTCTTCAGCAGCAGCAGCAGCAATAACATCACTGTGTGCATTTACTGAAGAATGTCCATGTGCCAGGCATTGTTTTAAGTGCTTTTCATGCGTGTCTTATTTCAGACTCATGAATACCTGTATTAGCTGGGTCTTATTATCATCCCCATTTAACAGATGAGAAAAATGAGTCAGAGAGGTTTAGTTGGCAGCCACTGTAGTATAAGGTCAGAATTAGCTATCATTTAATGACCACCTAGTACGTGCCAGACACTGGGCTAGGTAGGTACTGTGCATACTCCATCCTTCATAATAATCTTGCAGAGTGAGGTATACTGTCCTTATTTTACAGATGTGAAAACGGAGGCTTAGTAAGATTAGGTGACAAGCTGAAGTCTAGAGCTATGGATTCGCATTGCGGGTATTGTTCAGGAACACAGCCAGGACTGAGACCCAGGTACGCCTGACTGCAAAATCAGGGTTCTTTCCAGGATGTCAAACTGCCCCCGGAATTAGAAGTCAGGAGTGCCAAACACTAGTCTGAATCCGGCCAATATTTCTCAAAATGCAGTCTTCCGACTAGCCATCACGGACCTGCCTGAGATGCGTATTACAAATGAACCTCCTGAGTCCGAATCTCAGTGGCTATGGAGATCTTCATTTAGAAAAATACTTTCTCTGAGTGATTGTTTGGCACACTCAGCTCCTGTCACTAAACACTGTCATGTTCTCTGTAGAGGCAATGACCATCTCCCTCTTCTCTGCTTAGTGAACGTTTCTTTTATAGACCTTGTTCAAGGGCCACCTGTTTTTTTCAGTGAAACCTTCCTCTACTCCTCAGGGAAAATGACCAATTCCTGCTTCTGTACTTCATTAAAATGTTGTGCACGGCTTTAACATGAACTCATCACACTATTGCAACCATCCATTTGCTAGTCTGTTTCTCCTAAGAGGCAAAGGGACTGTCTTGTTCATCGACCCCTCGTACGATGCCTGGACACAGTGTGTGCTGACTGAAGGCGTGTCATACATGCTTACTGCACACTGGTTTCAAGCATGAACTAATTATTGAGTTGCCACACACAAAATATCCTGACAGGGCCAACAATAAGATTAAATACGTTCATAACATTAGCCCACTGAACTATCCAAACAAACGCAAACTGTAAGCTGAAAATAAAGCATAGAACAATTAAATTAAAAAAGAAAAAAATCAAAAAAGTGATAATGGTCACAGGTATCAGGTGGCAAATAAGAGAACTCTTTAAGGACAAGATTCTGACAACCTCTCACTGGAGAAATTATCTTGCAATAAGCTAACAAAACGAGTGCTTCAGCACAAATGCTCAGCGAAGTCGGGCAGCCAGCCCTTCACGTCTATCCTAAAGAACTGAGACGGTACATAGGGACCCGGCAACGTGCCCAGGACCCTGAAGTTGATAGAAGCACAAGATAAGCCCCAATACATTTTGGATTTATGGAGCCAGGACTTGATGACTTGCGGCTGGAAAATTCAAAGCTGTTCTCACACTTGAAGCCAAGGTGGCCTGCTCGGTCTTCTCCCCTTTGAAACGAAACAAAACCAACCACCAGGTACCACACTACTGACAGAAGATCTGTGATTTTGCAGTTCAAAAGCTAAAGCTTGGTTACTTTCTGACATGACAGCTGTCACCGCTGTAGAAAGCTAAATAGGAAAAACAGGACTACCATCTGCAGTGCCTTTGTGCTGAAGTTTAAGTGTACCGGGGGTGGGGGGGAATCCTGGGCTGTTCTTAACAATAACAGTAAGGAGTGGTGCTGATATAAAAAGCAGAGTTTAAGAGGATCTTAAAGGGCAATGGCTCCAAGCTGGCACGCATGCTCCACTCCTTCCAGCTACCCTCTGTGACGTGGCATTTACCCATGACCCATATTTAGTTAACTTATTCCAGAACTGTCTCTATTTACAACACAACACCATAGGGTGTACTTGTCAAAAGCAGGAAGATATCCCTTATCTCTTCTGATACAGGAATTTCTGTTCCATTAGGCTACTCAAAAAATTAAGAAAGTATGCACAAAAACTTTAGGTTAGTATGTAATATATATATATATATACACATATATATATATCATAAATGATGGAGATTTTTTTTTTAAATTGGCAAGATGCCTATGTGGGTAGCAGGGCTCACTGGTTAAACAAGGGTTCTGGAGTCAGACTGCTCTCACTCAATCTATCTTCCAGTTCACTAATTCTCTCTTTCGCTATGCCCAATGTGCTACCAAATAGATTTTTAATTTTAACCTAACAGTTTTGTTTGGGACTTTCTCAAATCTACTATGTTTTAATTTGTGATCTGACATCTGTGTGCAGCTGTTTCTGATGCTTGCTGTTCCTGCTGGTTCTTCTTCATGTTGCTTTGTTTCCTTGTGCACTTGGTTTTCTTTGACTAATTGCTAGTGTTTGCTCTTGAAAAAAAATATTGGAGAGGTTCTGAGGCCTAAGGTGGATGTGCCTACCTCAAACCAAGTTCTCAGCATGAAGCTCCTTTCCCAGCCCAGGTCATGTATACAAATACCCAGGGTACAAATTCGTGCCACAGCTAGTCTATGGCCACAACTTTCCCCTTTTCTTTTTCTCCTGCTTCTCTACTTAGCTCCAAGAAGCCTTCTGTTCCATTCCCTGGGACTGGGGGAGGAAGGGAAGGTTTAGCTCTGGTTTGGCTTTACATTTCAGGTTTAAGCATTTCAGGTTTCCGGCATGACACGGGAAAGACCTTCTCTGAGGCCCTCTGCCTTAGAGGTCCAGCTGTGGAATAGGCAGATGCCCTGAGGGATAAGTAACTCGTGCTCCAACATTCTGCTTTCACTTCTGTTGCGGGATTCCATCTGAAAATGGTCCTGACAGTTTGTCCTTGTAGTTCTTCAGTACATTTGAGATGGTTTTAAAAAAATATTTTAACTAGCATTTTCAGCACAAGAGTTGGTCCAAATAACCTACCTAACTTGCTATTGTCAGAAACTAGAAGCTGGTATCCTAATTAAAACTTGACTCTCACTACTTGCCAATTCTGAGACCCTGGGCTACAGTTACTTCACCTTTGGTTTCCTCATCTACAAAATGAAGGCAGTCACCATGACATGTACACCTCGTGGGGTTGTGTGAAAATTAAACGAGTCCATGTGATGCGCTTGCCTGAGTGCTTGCCACATGGGGACTGCTCAGGAAATGGTGGGCTCCTCCTCATCACCACCCCTGTTACCACCACGGCGTGAGCATGGCCAATTGAGTTGGATCATGTATAGGTTTTATTTAGGTAAAGATGATTTCCAAGGACAGGAATAGTTTGGGTATAAAAAAAATGTTTGGGAAAGAAAAAAAGTCATTTAAATTGACTTTCTCATCCCAAGGGACAAGTATTTGGGTAAGATTTTCTTTTTTCTTTTCAAAACTTCAGTTATTCATAACGATAATGTTAAACTTTTATAACTGATTTAAAAAATTATAATAAACAAACCACAATAACTGAACAATGGGTTAAAGTTTTAGGGACTTCTATCTTTAAAATAGAGTACCATTTTTAGTAAGTAGAATTTCTGAGAAATGGTTTAATTTAACATAAGCCCCAAAGCCTTATGGACCCCTTTTGTAAGCCTTTCTGGATGAAATACTTTTGAAATATAATTGAAAATCTTTCTTGCTTTGGATTAAAATGTCTACTGAACACAATTATCTGCCTCTAAAATGTAACGTGTCCTTGAACATGCTACTTCACTCTCCAGGTCTCAGTATCCTCATCAGTCAATGACGAGGTTGGACCAGATGACTTTCCAAGTCTCCTACATGCTCCACTGCTTATTGCGCCTGAAAGTTACTGTTTTTGTTTTTCTTTAATGGCTTAGGATCTTAGAAGATGCTCCCTGTCTTTTTCCTAACTTATCATTTTCTTACACCTTACACCTCAGGTTATAGAATTTAGTAAGATTATGTGCTGTGTCTGAGTAATTTGGAAGTCTTCTATACCCTATAATAAAACATACATAATATGAAAAAAATGCTCTGCTTATAATTAGTGAACAAGTCACATTTGGAATGCAGTTTTTATGAATTCATTAATTTAGCACTGTGTGAGAGGCTGGATAGACAGAATGAGCAGAATAAACCTTGCTCCTGTGAAGTTCCTAACCTAGATTTGGAGCAACACAGAACTAATCTGAATATAGTGAGAGGCACAGCAGTAGAGAGGTTAGTCTCTGCAGGCTGATTACTCGGGTTTGAATCCTGACTCTGGCACGTATTAACTGTACGAATTTGGGTAAGTCACTTAACTTTTCTATCCCTTGGTTTCTTCATGTGTAAAATGAGAACATTACCTACCTCACAGGGCTGTTGTGAGGATTTAAAGAGTTAATATATGTAAGAGTTTATAAGAGTAACTGGTACATAGTGCTAATTAAGTGTTAGCTATCATTATTGTTATTATTGTTACTGTACAGAAGTATATATGAATATAAAGTGGGGGAAATGGATATAAAATGAGGGCATTACATAAGATGACCTCTAATTATACATTCCCCTCAATTTATTATTTGTCCTCTACCTCACCTCCTCACCCCCATGTGTATCACGTAACTTTCTATTTCTGAGTTATTGCTCATCGCACCGCCGTTACCTCTCCCTTACAAGTGTCCTTTTCACATACTGCTTGAATCATCAAATTCATACATTGTAAGCCTTATTCTTTGCTAAATGTTTGTTTGGTACAATGTCAGTCTTTATTTTGCCACATCTAATACTGTGGCGATATACAACGCCGTGCTTCCTATTTTGCCCATATCTTTTGTGGATTACAGAGTGGTTCCACTGTACCTGGCTAATGGCACAGAAGGTACTTGGTAAGTACTGGTTGATTAATTGAAAGTACTCAGTTTCAGATACGGCTCTCACTGGCATAGATCAGAGGCTGGCAAATTTTTTCTGTAAAGAGACAGATACTAAAATATTTGTCACTTTGTGGGCCATATGGTCTCTGTTGCAAGTGTCATGACTACTGCACTCTGCCACTGTAGTGCTAAAGCTGCCACAGACAATATGTAAACAAGTGGGTATGGCCATGTTCCAGTAAAACTTTTTTTAATTATATTTTTTTATTGTGAAATACTTGATTCATAAGAAGTTAAAGAAAATATACATACATACAGAAAGGTTTTGTGCATCCTTCACCCAGTTCCCCCCAATGGTAGTATTGCTATAACACAATATCACGACCAGGAAATTGCTGCTGATACAACCTACAGAGTTTATTCAGATTTTACTGATTTCACATGTACTCGTTTGTGTGTGTTTTTACGGTACTATGTAATTTTAAAACTTTCTTTACAAAAACAGGCGGTAAGTTGAATTTGGTCAGAGATTCTCATGTAGAACTCAAAATTACAAAACAGACCAGCTAAAATGAGAATCAATTGTGGTGTTTTTTTGTTTTTTGTTTTTTTTAAAAAAAAGCCCAGCTCTTCTCTCTCATGAGCAGAAAGAAGGCAGGGGTAAATACCTGTAGCAGAATGGTAAGTGTTATTCCCATCTTCCTCCTCTCTCAGCCTCTGACCTCACACCAGTCAGGGAAGAACGTGGCCAGAGAGAGCCTGCTGCACTGACTGAAGCTCGCTGGCAGGCTATCACTCTTTGCTTCCCGGGTAACTTACGCTTTTACAGCGTGACAAAGTTGATGACTAGAATTCATTCACCCAAGAAATAAAGCAGTATTAGCTTTGCCAATCGGAGCTAACGTTTCATAATTTTAATCCTCACATTTTCAATTAACAGATGGACGCATCACATTCATCCATAAACAAAAAAGGAAAAAGTAATTTCTTTAATGTACACCTGGGAAAGACAACTGTAATCTGGATTTGTACATTCAAACATAATGCAATTTAATTATGAGGGCAATTTAAAACTACTAAGAACATGATGGGCAGTTGAGAAATTGTTTCATTTATAGTTTTTTTCTTTTTTTATAATCACAGTGTTCCATACTCTTTCAAAGACTGAAATTGTGGCATTTGGCAGGGTTTTAGTAATCATAAAGGTGGCTCACCAATGTCAGCCAACCAGGTAGTGCCAGGAAGGAGGGTGATTAAGTTTTATAAAAATAGATATGATGACTTTAGTGGCGAATATATATATATATATTTTCACATTACCTGAAAACTGAGAATTTTCTTTAAAAACCATACAAGACAAAAATTAAACTAGTCTGGTATCTCAATTTAAAAAAATGTGCTGTACTGTTCTCAGAATAAGATCCAGGGTTCCATCCACACTAACACTGTTTAACTTCTTGACATATAAAGACTATTATAAGTGAAATGGATTACCGGAGTAAATCTAAGCCCCTCAATAAAAAAAATCTAACCTTAATATATTAAAACAAAACTCTGCTCCCAAAATGATACTAGATAAGCTTTCTTGCTTGTTTCCGCCCCCACTCCCAATCTTGAAGTGATTGAGGAAACTAATAAACAACAGCATTTTTACGGACACAAATAACTTCCCTAAAAGGTAGGAAAAAGGAAAAGGTCAAAACCAAATCCACATTGGCCTTTGAAACAGTTCTATGCTTCTACTTTTTATTCTTGGTTAATTTATTTCAGGGGAACTAAATCAGTTCTCTTAGAATAGGCAGGAACCCAGTAAGTAAACAGAATACAGATGTACAGTTCTGAAGAGAATTGCCTGCTAAACCCTTACATTCAGAGATCCATAAATAAGAGTTGGTCACATCAACGCTTTAATTTTTATCTCGTGACAAAGCATGTTTGTATTCCTGGGAAAAAACAACCAATCTTATTGACTGATAATTTGGTATACCTGAGGGTTATAATTAAATAAGCAATATGGCAAAGTAACCAATATGTTATAAGGTACAATTTTTCTGCTGGATTAAACTTCAAAACTTGAGCAAACCAGTTAAGTCAACAAAGTCAGATAAGTTGGTAGCTCCTGTATAAACCCTAGTATCTTTTAAAAAGATTTAACAATCGAATCATGACTGAATTGACTTTGTAATTTATGATGTTAGGCTAAAGCTGTGGAATTAATTCAAGAATTATACATTACCAAGTACATAAAGATAAAGATGTTGGTTTTAAATGTTATTTTTGCATACGTTTACTTACCGCCATATAAGCATTTGTTCCAACATACGTCTTGGCTATAGAATTCACCAGCTATGAGACAAAACAGTCTGTTAGAACAATATAAAGATAATGTGGAAATAAAATGGGCAATTATTCCTCATTTAACCTACAATCATCATTTCTATAAATCAACTAAAAATTCTGTAAAAGGGAACAAATTTATCTACGAAGGCATTAAAAATGATTAAATCTCTTTTCTTTTGAATGTGATTTTAATTTAAACATGCACAGCATTACAGTTTATAGCAGATAACCTTAAACAATTCACTTCAGCAGGATGCTTACTGCTTTAGTACCCCAAACCCTGATATAAAAAGTCAATTGGAAGTAGAATTTGAACACATTCATTTTTCAGTCAAATGGCTCAAGATGTGAATGAAGCCCCATGCATTACTAGAATGAAACAAACACTAAATACGCTGGAGGGATAACAGACTTTGACAACTCATAATACAACGATGACCTTCGCTTTGGTCTTCATGTTTGGCTGGGAGTAAAGGTGGCTGCAATTCAAATCAACATCACAGCACGCTCATGGGTCACTATCACCGGGGTTCTCAGGGGAGGCCCAAAATGGAAATTAATTAAAATTGGTGCTGCACATTGTAATGGCCCTCCACCATTGTTGCTCCCAATATTAATTTTTATTGTGGGCCAGTTGGGCTCCCCAGGCACAGCTCCCACTCTGCCCTCCCTTTTGTCTGGCCAAAACGCTTTCATATCAAAGCTGCATATCAATGAAGTTTGCTATTCGTAAGTAGTAATTACAATATCAGCAGTTTTTACTGTCATTAAACAATGAACAATCATATTCTGATGGAGGAAACTCTCTCGGAGATTAAAAATGAATAACACACTCCCAGCCGAGGAGAAGATGCAGAGTTCTGTTTGTCTGGCAGCTAGGTGATTTTTCGATCCAGAGAGCAGAATGAAAATAAAAAAGTGGATGTTGCAGAGAGGAGAGCAGAGGGGGAGGAAAAAGAGACCTACCTGGGTGCTAACTCCAAAATCACACAGCTTGACCTGTCCTCTTGTGTTTACTAGCATATTAGAGGGCTTCACATCTAAAAAGGGATGAGAAAGTCCACGTAACTACTTCTGTATCTACAGTGCTTGTTCAATAAAACAAATACACACACATCATGTCACACTGCAGAAATGACATCATCTGTTCAACCTGCAATTCTAGTCACAAATTTAATGCAAAGAATTTTATCTGGAGGCACATGTAAGGTCCTAACTCCTCCATTTCCAACCATTTCTGGTTCCTATAGGGTTTATTTCAAGTGGAAGTCAAATAAAATCTTGGCTTCCAACAACAGTAAATACACCCATCATCCTTTTAGGAAAAGTAGGTAGATAAGAAAATGTAATCTTGCAAAGAATTTCCACAAAAGGCTTAGTTTTGTTCTCAATATGAAAGTATCACTCACAACTAATAAACAGTAAGGCCAAAAGGAAGCCAACAAGGAAAACAATCATTCATATGTTGCTGGTAACAGGTCATATTGGAACAATGAGAAAATGAGTGCAGTATTGCTTTTTTCTGGTTTTTACGTGGCAAATGCTACTTCAGATGATACTCAGAAACTGATCTGAAAGATGTGTGTGCATGCATGCACTCATCAGTCTTTGTTTCATTTATCCTCTTCCTTTACATCATGTTTGACTGCTGCTATAGTTAACAAAAGAATTGACATAGCTTTCGCCAAGGCAGTCAGTTGCTAAATAATGACACAAAGGGTTTCTGTGAAGCATGGTCAATGACAATAGTAAGCCTTTTCAGGAAACCAGGGAGCCCACAAAAACCATCCAAGCAGGAAAGAGCACGCCATTTTTGATGGTACAGAACAGCACCTGCTTCAATCTTTCACCTTCAGTGGCAAAAGTAGTCTGGAACAGACAAGTTGTTATATTTAATATAGCAAATAATCTTAATTACCCCCCAAACTGAACAAGAAACACAATTTTTTACGTAACACTTTAAGAAAACCTGTACATCTGTTCGTCTTTCCCCCTCCCCTCTACCCTTGAAAGGGCACCCCGACAAAGTATCTTGCCAAGAGTAGGTACTTATTTCAAACTTCAAGTTCAAACTCCGTAATTCATAATTACTGAACCCCACCTACTATGTGACAGGCAATATGCTAGGCACTTTCTCATACGTTAGCTATTCAGTGATGCCTGACTGACAGGAGAATGTAAACTCCACGAGCGCAGGGACTTTGGCTCTTTTATTGACTAGAATAAAATAAAATAAAATAAAATAAAATTTTATTGAGTTATTCCCAGCCTCTAGAAGAGTGCCAGGCATACAGTCAATGCACAATAAGTACTTCTTGAATGGATGAGAAAATAAATGAATGGAAACCATGCACATACAGTACGATTTCATGTTGATGATTTTGTTTGTGATCAGGGGGTAGCCGTAGAACGTGTTTCTGGAGCATGCCCTTCAGATAACACATGGTACACCTTCTTCGGGTGGGGGGTGGGGTTTGCTTCTTTCTGAGTACCAGGTGGTAAGCCTAGGCAGGTATAAGGTCTTTTAACAAGACCTTGCCTTGCCTCTCTGCCTCCAGTTTCTCTAATGTCAATACAAATCTTATACCATCAACATAATATAATACTTTTACTACATCATTTCTCTCCTTGAGAAGGAAATTAAATATTCTCTGACACCCTCCTCCGTCCAAATGTGAACTCCTTAAGAATAGGGTTGTGCTTTCATATGTTCAATACATATACATCACAGATGGCCACAGTGGGCACTCAATGTTTGCTGAACTGAAAGAGATGTTAGATTCTACATAGCCTGGTCTTATTTTCCAAATCTAATTCTCATTACAGGCCTCAACTTTGAATATTTTTCTTTTTGGCAATCTGCTCTTTTATTTATTGACACCCTTAAATCACTCTTAAGCCACCACATCAGATGGAGACAGTTAATGAACAAATGTTTTGAGCTCCTGCAAAGAGCTGCCTGGAAATCACAAGGTATGCTAAAATTAACAAATCTGTAGCTTTAATCAGACACACATTTGACTTCAGTGGATCAACAGACAGAAAGAATAAAACAACAAAGTTTCTTCCATATCTTGGCTATTGTAAATAGTGCTGCAATGAGCATAGGGATGCATGTTTTTGAATTAGTGTTTCGGATTTCTTCGGGTAAATACCCAGAAGTGGAACTGCTGGGTCATAAGGTAGTTCTATTTTTAACTTTTCGAGGAACCTCCAAGCTGTTTTCCATACTGGCTGCAACAATTTGCAATCCCACAAACGGTGCACAAGTGTTCCTTTTCTCTGCATCCTCACCAACATTTGTTGTTTGTTGATTTATTGGATGGCCATTCTGACAGGTGTGAGGTGGTATCTCATTGTGGTTTTAATTTGCATTTCTCTGATTAGTGACATTGAGCACCTTTTCATGTCTACTGGCCATGTGTATGCCTTCTTTGGAGAAATGTCTATTCGGGTCTTCTGCCCATTTTTTAATTGAATTGTTTGTTTTTTTGGTGTTGAGTTATATGAGTTCTTTATAAAATTTGGATATTAACCTTATCAGATGTATCACTGGTGAATGTCTTCTCCCATTCAGTAGGCTGTCTTTTCGTTTTTGTTGGTGTTTTCCTTTGGTGTGCAAAAACTTTTTAGTTTGATGTAATACCATTTATTTTTTCTTGTGTTTCTCTTATTTGAGAATATAGATCAGAAAAAATATTACTAAGAGTGATGTCAGAGTTTACTGCCTATGTTTTCATCTAGGAGTTTTATGGTTTCGGGTCTTACATTTAATTCTTTAACCCATTTTGAGTTTATTCTTGTATGTGGTGAAAAAAGGTGGTCCAGTTTCATTTTTTTTTGGAATGTATCAGTCCAGTTTTCCCAACACCATTTACTGAATAGACTGTCTTTACCCCACTTTGTATTCTTGCCTCTTTTGTCATAGGTTAAATGACCATATTGACGTGGGTTTATTTCTGGGCTCTCTATTCTGTTCCCTTGAACTGTGTCTGTTTTACACCAGTACCATGCTGTTTTGATTAGTATAGTCTTGTAGTATAGTTTGATGTCAGGTAGGGTGATACCTTCTCTTTTGTTCTTTTTCAAGATTGCTGTGGCTATGTGGTGGTGTCTTTGTGTGGTTCCATATAAACTTTAAGATTATTTGTTCTAGTTCTGTGAAGAATGCCATTGGTATTTGTATAGGGATTGCACTGAATCTATAGATTGCTTTGGGTAGTATGGACACATTAATGATGCTAATTCTTCCTATCCATGAGCACGGTATATACTTCTATTTATTTGTATCTTCCTCAACTTCTTTAAGAGTCTTATAGTTTTCTGAGCACAGGTCTTTTACCTCCTTGGTAAAATTTATTCCTAGGTGTTTTATTTTATTTTTTGATGCAATTGTGAATGGGACTGTTTTCTTACTTTCTCTTTTTGGCAGGCGATATGCACTCATTCTTCAACGAGGCTGCTGAACTGATCTCCCTATGTTTACATTTGCTCTTCCATTGGCTGTTGAACACAGCAGGTAAAATGATCCTTTTAAAATTTAAGTGAGACCATGTCACGTCTCTCCTGCCAAACCTCCAAGGGCTTTCCAACTCAGTGCAAAATGTGAAGTCCTCGTGACAACCTCTAAGGCCTGCTCCGAGCTGGCTCTCCACTACCTTGTGTTCTCATTTCCCTGCCCATTCTGCTTCATTTCACTCGCCATGTATGCTCCTGCTTTGTGGCTCCATACGCTGGACTGCTCTGCTTCCACATATATATGCATGGTTTGCTCCTTCACTTCTTTTAGCTTTCTGCTCAAATGTTATCTTTTTAAGAGAAGCCTTCCCCAACCACCCAGAATAGACAGCAGTACCTTCCCACACCAAATAACCCCTTTCCTCTCTGCCCTGTTCCAATGTTCTTAACACTTAGTACCATCAACACATTATATCTGCGTAAGTAAATCTGTTCCCTCACAAGTCCTCCTCTCTTGAAGGGTAGCTCAATGAATGCAGAGACTTGATCTGATTGTTCACTACTATGTCTAGAATGGTGCCTGGTGCAGACAAGAAGCAGTATTTGTTGAGCAAATGGTGAATGAACGATCTCTACTGCACAGATGGACAAACATGCTCATCCAGAGAAGCATGGATTTGGCCTGAAAAGGAGCTGTATCTTTTCCTACTTAAAGGAATATACTTCAGAATGAATGTATTTCACTATTAATGAATACAGTTCCAAATGACATGTTTCATTATAAGAAGAATCCAGTCATTCAAAAATACTCACTCAACAAATATTTATTGATACTTCACCATGTGCTAGACATACTAGTAGGTGCTGTGGAGAGAAACATGAGCAAGATTCTGCCTTTCAGGAAAGTGCAGAACCTGCTGGTATATTCTTTGATCAAAAATACTGCACGTGAGATTTCAGGATAACAACACTGCTTTGATATACTCTAAACGGGATTTTCTTCCTGAACAATTACACACTTCCTATAATAAAGACAATGAGAGTTACATAACTAAATAGCTTCCAAGCCTGGCGGTGCATTAAAAAAAAAACCCCAACCCCCCCCCCCCAAAACAACACACACAAAAAACACAACTTTTTGGGTTCCACCTCAGATCTACTAAATAACAAACCAGTTTAATATAGCCTGGTCTTCATACCAGCACTTAGAAAAGACTGACATAACGTGCTGTATTTCCCTTTGATTTAACTGCTAGAAAGTTCAGAATATCAAAAGAAAATTTTCCTCTCCTGTTTTCCTTTACCTTTGAATGTACAGTTTGATGAGTTTAACAAGTGTATATACATCCATGTAACCATACCACAATCAAAATATGAAACATTTCTATCACCCCAAAAAATTCCGTGTCCCTTTATAGTCAACTTAACCCTGACCTCAGGCAACCACTCATGGGTTTTGCTGTTATTGGTTAATTTTGTCTTTTGTACATACATTATAAACTCTATAATAGGTTATTATAATTTTTCCTTTAAACAGTCTGGATTAGCATTTTTATGGTATTTCTCTGTCATATTTAAAGTGGGTATACAGTGGGTCTTGCTTTTTTAACTGGTCTCTGACAATCTGTGCTTTTAAATGTATAATGACCATTTACATTTAATGTAATTATTGATTTGGTTGTGTTCAGCTCTACATCTTACTATTTGAAAAAAGTAACAACTGTTCTTTATTCCTTTTTTCTTCTCTTGCCTTCTTTTGGGTTAGTTGGATTCTTCTCAGGATTGCAAAAGCAATCATAGGCAATATGTAAATGAATGGGCATGCTTGTGTTCCAATTAAATTTTGTTTTGAAGCTTTTTGAAAAAATCATTCTTCTAGGATCTACAATGTGTTTCTTTAACTTCTCAAAGTCTACTTTCAAATAATATTAGGGTATTTTATTTAGAATTTAAGAACATTACAATAGTTATAGTCTTCCTCCCATCCTTCATGCTACCGTTGATTATGCATATCTTACATTTATAAACACATGTGTTGTAAGTTACACAATATGCTGTCTTTAGTTCTGCTTTAAATAATTATCTCTTAAAGAAATTTCAAAGTGAGAGAAAAGTTTTTTATATGTCCACATGTTTACCACTGTTGGTGCTATATATTCCGTAATGCAGATCTAATCATCTATCTGGTATCATTTTTCTTCTGCCCTAAATAATTTTCTTTAATATTTTTTATAAGGCTGGTCTAGTGGCAATAAATTCTCTCTGCTTTGATTGCCTGAAAAAGTCTTTGTTTAGCTGTTGAAAATATATTTACTAAACATAGAATTCAAGGTTGACAAGTTCCCCCATCCTTCTTATTTAAAAGATGTCTCTCTATTATCTTTTGGCATGCATAGCTTTTGATAATAAGTCTGCTGTCATTTTTATTTTTGTTCTTCTTAATGTATTGTTTTCTCTGAATATTTTAAGATTTTAAAAAATCACTCCTTTTAAAATTTTTTCTTTTGATATGCTTTGGTATGGTTTTTGTTTATCATGGTTAGGGTTTATTGAGCTTCTGAGATCTATGGGTTTATGAGTTTTATCCAATTGAAAAGTTTGGGGCCATTATCTCTTCAAATTATTTTTTGTTCCCCTTTCTCACTCCTTTCCTCCTGAGACTCTACTTACACACATATCCTAGACTTCTTGATACTGTCTCAAAGGTCCCTGAGGCTGTGCTCATGTTTTTTGTCTTTTTCCTTTGTGGTAATTTTGGATAATTTCTGCATCTCTAACATCAAGATTACCGATCATTTCTTCTGTAGTACCTAATCCATTGTTAATTCCATTAAGTGAAAATTTTATTTCAGATAATTTACTTTCATTTCTAGATATTCCACTTGGTTTTACGCCTTCCATTTCTCTCCTCAAAATGCTTATGGTTTTTGTGAAATCCTTGCGTATACTTATACTACTTATAACTGTTCTAAAGTCCTTGCCTGCTAAGTCCATTATCTCAGTTTTTTTTTTTTTTTGGGGGGGGGTCCTATTTCTACTGACTGATTTTTCTCCTGGTTATAATCTTTCATCCATTATCAGAAGAAGAATTATCTGTTCACTGATTTTTATCTGAGTGCCAGATATTGTAAATCTTATGTTGTTGAGCACTGAATTTTATTATTATCCTTTAAAAAGTGTTGTACTTGATACTTGCAGGTAGTTAATGTAGTTGCAGATAGCCAGATCATTTTGAGGCTTATTTCAGTTTTTATTTATACAGAGCCTAGAGAAACCTCCTACTCCAGGGCTGGTTTAGCCCAACTATTAAATATTAAAGTATGGCCCTTCTAAAGTCTCTCTTGCATGCAACAATGTATTCAACAAGTTCTTTCCCACTCTGGGTAGATGAAATTTTTAAAATTACCAACCTATGTAAGCTTTGGGAATTATTTAGCTTATAGCTTCCTAGAAATCTTTTCCCCGGAAAATAGTTCATTGTCTGGCTTTGTAAGGTTTCACCCTATGAATGCAGAGGTTGCTATCTGGCCAAAGACTCAAGAAGGTTTGTATACAATTTGTTGAGCTCTTTTTTTGCATAGTTTCTGCCTCTCTAGGACTCTGCCCTATAAATTATAGACATTTTGGCATTCTTGATCTCCAAACTCTGTCTCTTCAGCTCAGTAAGACTTTTGGGTCTGTTTGGGTTCCCCCTCCTTATGCTGCAGTCTAGAAATTGTCTCCAGGCAGAAAGGTTGGGTGATTACAGGGCTCACCTCACCAGTTTGTCTTCTCTTGGGGATTACAGTCCTATACTGCTTATCTAATGTCTGAAACCAGATGTTTCATAAATTTTTTTCAGTTTCCTAATTGTTTTTGGTGGAGGGCAACTCCTATAGCAGTGATCCCTCCCTAGGCAGAAATAGAAATATCCTTTTATTTTAAAATTCCTGTTTGTTTTTTTTGGTCTTTTGTTTATTGTTTTGACCATATATTGCAAGCTGCCTTGAATCTCTTTTTTGAAATAGATGGAGTATAAATAACACTAGAACTTTAGTTAGGCTAAATCTGAATTCCTGTGGCAGAATTTTAAGCAAATGAAACCTTTTTAAATGTTAGAATGAGAATAGCTCTGTGACTTAAGTTTCACTTTATCTGAACAAAATATTCCACCTGATATCTGAGGTAATAAACAATCTAGTATATAACCACTGAACTTATTACTTCCAAGTTCTCATTGAAAACATATAAATGCTACAACTCTCAGAAATAGCTCCAGGAATACTGAATGGTTTAATTTCTTTTTCTGTCTTTCTTTTTTTTGGTTTTGTTTTAATGTCACTCGAAGCCATAGACAACAGCACAACAGATTAGGGAGAAAGATTACTTTTAAGGAGGTAGTTATGTTTATGCTTATTTTAATGCAATCTCAAGTTACAGAAAACAAACAACAATTGAAGGAATACAGCTTTTCATTCAGCTCACTTAAAAGAAACTGTAGCCTTTCTTCTGTAAGCAAAGCGCAGAAAAGATGAGTCATTAAAGTGACTGATTATAAATGGCAATCATCAGGGCAGATGTAAGTCATTTTGGTTTAATCAGGCCATTAATTATTAGAGTTTATCAATTAGTTTTATTGAGGCAAGGGAACTTAAATGAATACTAGCATTGATTTTAACTAAGACATTTTCTCAAAGAAAATACAAATGAGGTATGTAGAATCCTGGAATTACAGGTTCTTTTCATACCACTAAAAAGAAGTTAGCTTTGTCTAATGCAAAACATAAGCCTATAGTGATAAACCAAACTAACTCTAATCCCTTTTTTATTGCATATGAAATATCATGTTTGGTGTTCCTAAATTTGAGGTTTGGTTTTAAGCTATCTTGGTCAAAAGGTCAATATCATGTTGGAGAAAGTGAGATAAAAGTACAATGCAAAGTGACCCATGTTTGATAGCAAATATTTCTTATTTTTTTTCATTTTAGAAAAAAAAATTCAGTCATTTCATGAAGACAGACAAGTCAGAATAGATTTCCCTTGGTCAGATCCTCTCAGAGGAAGCAGAAATGACATGGAAAGTGGGTGTGTGTGTGTGGATATATATATACACACAAGATCAAGGGTGATACCTGATCTTCCTACCTTCACAAGGTTGTTATAAGAACTAAGTGAGACTGTGTGTTTATTAGTGCCTGTCACAGAGCTGGAACTCAATGAACTGTTTTATGAATAAAATGAATGGGAGAAACATTTTGTAAACTTGAATGTACTATGTATACTAGAAGCTATTGCTCTGTAGAACTGGTAATGACAATGACTCTCACCCTAGAAAGTCAGGATGTGGATCACCTAACATACTGGACCAGACCCAAATGCTAAATAAAGTTCACTTTCATTACATGAGCTTTACCTGAAAGCAGACTTCTTCCAGAATGTTAAGTGCTGTTCAAAAAAGAGTTAACAACTACCCAATCACAACACACGTCTCCTGTCACAATACTTTCCCACTCCTTCAGTGAGATTTCACAGTAAGTTGAGTTATTTAATGATGATGTAATGAATATTTGAGTTGCATCAGTGACAGCCCACATAGATAATAGGTAGCTATGATGCAGTTCTCTTTAATGATTTGAAATGCTTTGAAGATTATTAGCAAAATATCAAGGAGCAGGAAGAATGAAAGAACTTACAAATAGAGTCTTGTGTCATGCAGAAGATAATAGGTTTTCTACAGGAACCTGTATCTGAATAAACATCAGCCTTAAAGTGTCATTAAAAATTAAACTTAAACTTACCATATAACCTTTGTCATCACTTTCCTATTCTATCTTTAACAAAGTATGAAATAGCAGTGAATTACACTTATTATATACTATGTATCAACGGTAAATGTAATTTCTTCTCAAAACTGATGTGTATTAGATGACCTGATTCACTGTGATTACAAATGTTTAAAGAAAGATGTTAAAACACCCCAGGTATCTACTCAAGAGAAATGAAACTGTAGAACCAAATAAAGACTTCTATATGAATAGCAGCATTATTCATAATAGCCCCAAACTGGACATAATCCAAATGTCCTCCTACTAATAAATGTATGGACAAAATGTGATATATCCACACAACAGGCAATATTATTCCACAATAAATAAGAATGGAAAGACAGTAATAAAAAACAAAAAAGGCTATTACATATTAATAAAGGGGTCACTATCACAAGAAGATATAATCTTTGTAAATATTTATGCACCTAATATAGGAGAACTTAAATATATAAAAATTAACAGACTTAAAGGAAGAAACAGACAGCATTACAATAACATTAGGGAACTTTAATACCACCCTTATGTCAATAAATAGATCATCCAGACAGAAAATCAATAAGGAAACATTGGCTTTAAATCACACAATAGACCAGGTGGCCCTGACAGATATATACATAACATCCCATCAAAAAGCAACAGAATACACACTCCTTTCAAGTACACATAGAACATTCTCGAGGACAGGTTATTAGGTTAGGCCACAAAACAAGTCTTAACAAATTTAAGCAGACTGAAATTATGTCAAGCATCTTTTCTGACCAATGATATGAAACTACACATTAATCACAAGAAAACTGGAAAATTCACAAATATGTGAAGACTAACCAATATGCTACTAACAACTAATAAGTCTATGAAGAAATCAAAAGAGAAATTAAAATAATATCTCGAGACAAGTAAAACTGGAAATACATACCGAAAGTTATGGGATGTAGCAAAAGTAGTTCTCAGAGGGAAGTTCATAGCATAAATGCCTACCGCAAGAAACAAACAAAAACTCTCAAATAAACAACCTACTTTAAGAAACTAGAAAAAGAAGAACAAAACCAAAAGTTAGCAGAAGGAAGGAAATGACAAAGATCAGAGCAGAAATAAATGAAATAGAAACTAAAAAGACAACAGAAAAGATTAGGGAAACCAAGAGCTGGTTCTTTGAAAAGATAAAATTGGAAAACCTTTATCTAGAACCCAACAAAAAAGAGAGGGGGCTCAAATAAATAATATCAGAAATGAAAGAGGAGATGTTACAACTGATATCACAGAAATACAAAGGATCATAAGAGATTGCTATGAACAATTATACACCAATCAAATGGACAACCTAGAAGAAATAAATAAGTCCCTAGAAATGTACAACCTTTTAAGAATGAATCATGAAGAAACTGAAAATTGAACAGACCAATTACTACTAAGGAGACTGAATCAGTAATTTAAAAACTCCCTACAAACAAAAGTCCAGGACCTGGCAACTTCAACTAGTTAATTCTACTAAACATTCAAAGAAGAATAAATACCAATCCATTTCATGAAGCTAAGCAATACCCTGATCCCCAAACCAGACAAGTATACTAAGAAAATAAAATTATGGGCTAATGTCATTGATGAACATAGATGCAAAAAATCTCAACAAAATATTAGCAAACAGAATTCAACAATACATTAAAAGGATCCTATACCACAATGAAATAAAATTTATTCCAGGCATACAGGGATGTTTCAACATCCACAAATCAATCAATATGATACATCACATTAATAAAGTGAAAGATAAAAAATTATATGATCATCTCAATAGATGCAGAAAAAGCAGGACAAAATTCAACATCCATATATGATAAAAACTCTCAACAAAGTGGGTATAGAGGGAACATACCTCAATATAGTAAAGGTCATATATGACAAGTCCACAGGTAATATCATATCTGTGGTGAAAAACTGAAAGCTTTTCCTCTAAGATCAGAAACAAGACAGGGTTCACTCAACACAGTAATGGAAGTCCTAGGCAGAGCAATTATGCAAGAAAAAAAGATCCAAATTGAAAACAAAGAAGTAAAACTCACTATTTACAGATGACCTGTTATATAGAGGAAACCCTGAAGACTCTACCGAAAAACTTAAATGAATTCAGTAAAGTTGCAGAATACAAAATCAATATACAGAATCTGTTGTATTACTATACACTAAACACAAACTATCAGAAAGAGAAATTTAAACAAATAATCCCATTTATAATTGCATCAAAAAGAATAAAATACCGAGGAATCAATTTAACCAAGGAGGTGAAAGATCTGTACAATTAAAACTGTAAGACACTGATGAAAGAAATTAAAGAAGACACAAATAAATGACAAGATATTCTGTACTTATGGATTGGAAAAATTAATATAGTTAAAATATCCATACTACTCAAAGTGATCTATAGATTTAATGCAATCCCTATCAAAATTCCAATGTCATTTTTCACAGAAATAAAATAAACAATACTAAAATGTGTATGCAATCAAAAAGGACCTCGAATAGCCAAAGCAATCTTGAGAAAGAACAAATCTGAAGGTATCACACTTCCTCATTTCAAGCTATATCGAAAACTATAGTAACATAAACTGTATGGTATTGGCATAAAGACAGACACATAAATCAAAAGAACAGAAGAAAGAGCCTAGAAATAAACCAAAAATATACAACGGGGAAGGAAAAACTAGACAGCCACATGCAAAAGAATGAAATTGGAGCACTATTTTACTCCATACACAAAAACTAACTCAAATGGCTTAAAGACTTGTATATAAGATCTGAAACCATAAAACTCTAAGAAGAAAACGCAGGCAGTAATAAGCTCCTTGATAGGGGGTCTTAGCAATGATTTTTTGGATTGACATCAAAAGCAAAGGCAACAAAAGCAAAAATAAACAAGTGGGACCAAATTTAACTAAAAAGCTTCTGCACAGCAAAGGAAACCATCAATGAAATGAAAAGGCAATCTACTGAATGGGGGAAAATATTTGCAAAACGCATATCTGATAAGGGGTCAATATCCAAAATATATTAAGAATTCATACAATTTAACAGCACCCCCCCTACAATCCAATTAAAAAATAGGCAGAAGATCTGAACAGGTATTTTTCTAAAGCAGACATACAGATGGCCAATAGGCACATGGAAAGATGCTCAATATCACTCACATCTGTTAGAATGGCTATTCTAAAAAAGATGAGAAATAACAAGTGTTGACAATGATGTGGAGAAAAGGGAAACTGTGCACTGGTGGGAATGTGAACTGGTGCAGCCACTATGCAAAACAGTATGGAGTTCCTCAAAAAATTAAAAATACAAGTACCACATGATCCAGTAATCCCACTTTCGGGTATTTATCCAAAGAAAGTGAAAACTAACTCAAAAGATATATGCACCTCCATGTTCACTGCAGTATTATTTACAATACTGAAGATACGGAAACAACCTAAGCATCCACTGACAGATGAATGGACAAAGAATACGTGGTATATACAATGGAATACTATTCAGCTATGAAAAAGAATGAAGTCTTGCCATTTGAAACAACATGACTGAACCTAGAGGGTATTATACAAAGTGAAATAAGTCAACCAGAGAAAGACGAATAAGTATACGTAGACCAGCCTCCTACAAAAAACCAAACCAAACCAAACCGAAAAAACAACATTAAGCTCATACAGAGAGCAGACTGTTGGTTGCCAGAGGTGAGAGGTTGCGGGTGTGTGTCATAATTCCAGTTAAAAGAGAAATTAAGTCAAGGGGATGTAATGTACAGCATGGTGACTATAGTTAATAATGCTGTATTGTATATCTATAAGTGGCTAAGGGAGTAATCTTAAAGGTTTTCATCACAAGAAAGATATTCCATAACTACGTATAGTGACAGATGTTAACTAGACTTACTGTGGTGATCATTTTGCAATATATACAAATATCAAATTATGTTGTACACCTGAAATTAATATAATGTTGTATGTCAATTATACCTCAACAAAAAAAAAATTGAATAAACTGCTGACATGTAACAACACAGATGAAACTCAAAGACATTACGCTAAATGAAAGAAGTGAGATAGAAAAGATTTCCTATTGTTTGATTCCATTTCTATAAAATGTCTTAGAAAAGGCAAATCTCTAATGTCAGAAAATAGATTAGTAGTCCCTGCAGTAAGGGCTGGGGGGGAGGAACTGACTGCAAATGGGCATGAGGACTCATTTTTTGAGTAATGAAAATGTTCTAAAATGGATTATGGTGATGTCTGTACAATTCTGTAAGTTATTAAAAATCCCTGAATTGTACATTTAAAATGGGTGAATTTTATGTTAGTTACATATCAATAAAGGTGTTTAAAAAAATCAGCCTCATGGAAAACAGTATGGAGGTTCCTCAAAAAATTAAGAATAGAACTACCATGTGACCTAGCAATCCCTTTCCTGGGTATCTACCCCAAAAATCTGAAAACATTTATCCAGAAAGATATATGTGCTTCAATGTTCATTGCAGCTTTATTTACGGTGGCCAAGGCATGGAAACTAAAGTGTCTTTGACAGATGATTGAATAAAGAAGATGTGGTATATATACCAAATGGAATACTACTCTGCCATAAAAAAGATGAAATAGTACCATTTGCAACAACATGGATGGATCTTGAGATTATTACGCTAAGTGAAAAAAGTCACAGAAAAAGTCAAGAACCGTATGACTTCACTCATATGTGGGACATACAACTGAAAGCAACAAAAAGCAAGACAAACTAACAAACAAAAACTCATAGACATAGGTAACAGTTTAGTGGTTACCAGAGGGTAAGCAGGGAGGGAGCGTGGTAGAAGAGGGTAAAGGGGGTGAAATATATGTGATAGAAGGAGAACTGACTCTGGGTGGTGAACACACAACGTGGTATACAGATGATGTATTATAGAGCTGCACACTTGGAAACCTATGTAATTTTACTAACTATTGTCACACCAATAAATTTAATTGAAAAAAATCAGTCTCAAACACAATTTGACTTCTTATTAACTCCTCCATAGTTTTTCAGGTGCTTTGTGGTCCCTTTCTTACTCTATAACAAAATATGAAACATCAATTAATTACACCGATCACACATTTTTGTCAATGGTAAAATGGTTATTCCCTCTCAATACTGATACACACTAGAAGGCCTGATTATGATCATAAATATTTAAAGAAAGATACTAATTTTTAAATGTCACTTCTGTGTTTTTAAAATTAATTCCCACAATGATTGAGGCAATGTACACAAAATGGGAAAACTGATTCAAACAGGAAAAAGCTGGTCAAGCAACCACAGTTGCCTCAATAATCTCTGGTAACTGTTCTGACTGATTTTCAGGCTGGATTGTTTTTTTCACTGAATTGACCAAATTGACTGTGGAAATTGGTATCATGTTGAGACAACCCATGTTGCCACCCATAACTGCCTCATGCCGGAAACTGTGTTTTCAACACATGCTGCATCAATTAGCCATTAAACAATCCACATAAACAGCATCAAACTGAAGCCTTGCTAATGAAGGCCAGAGCTCATAAGAGCACGTGCTTTCTGCAGCTCTTCACAAAAGGGTCCTCCGCCCACTGCCCAGCCCTCATCCCCAACACAAACCGGGTCAGAGTGGGAGGCTACCCTTGGTCAGGATATGGCTGGGCGCCCAGGGGGCTGTTCAGAATAGATAAATAAAAGCTCTTTTGCAAAACTACAGTTGGAGTTACCCAATGTGCTCTGCACAGGGACCTACCTATATTTCAATTTCTCGGTAAGATTACTTCCAAATAAAATTGTGACTTTGTAAGGCTATTATATGCTTTTTCTTGTCAGTAAAGGAAAACCATGCAAATTGAGCATTCCCTTTTTAGCTGTGATCTATTCATATCAGGTGCTGGTGATATCTCCTACTTCTACTCCCTTTCGGTCTCCGTTTTGTTTTATACTTAAAACATTTAATTTGCTTTGTGCTCTCTAGTGTAAACCTCATTGAATGCTTTTGGAAAGTGGCATGGTACAGTTCTTAAGGACACATGAGTTCAGTTTTAAAATATGGCTCAGTTGTAAGATGATCATGGAAGCAGAAATAAACTTCTCTTCAACTTTTCCCCTCTACGAAGCAATTACACTGTTTTGCTTGAATGCCAAAAAGCCAATCTGTTTACCAGGAGCCAGAGGACACATTAGCAGGCCTCCACTCTTAGCAACCTCTCCTAGCACTGTGCCAGGGCGCTTCAGCAACCTTCTTTCATTATGCTTAACTGTCTTATGAAAAGACAACTAATATATCTATCTAGTTATTTCTTGGGGACTGCATTCTAATGAATGAGAACAGCAGGTACAATTAAATATAGACGATGCTGACATGCATTACAAATTGATCTGTGCACAACAGGAATGCACTTAAAGAGAAAACCACAATGCAATATAAAGTTATTTTAATCATTCTATCGCATAATAAAGGGTAGGTCATCCAAATATTCTTGCAAAAGCCTTAAATAACATTAAGTAGCACAATCAGCCATTCTAAATAGCAGTTACTGTTTAGTCTCATGATTCAGTTGAGAATGGAGGCAACAAACATGTTTTTCCTCCTTCGTGTATGACAAAGGAGACATGCAGCATTTTCAAGGCTGATACCAAGGGCAAAAAGGCCGGGGCTTCTCAATTCTGCCTTCTCTCAATCCTTTCACTATAAATAAAAGAGGTTCCATTCTAATGTGGGGGATCTTAGATTCTTACTTGGCAACATGTACACATTGTGGTCTGTGTATGGAAAACACCAGCTGTGGAGGAATAAATTCCTGGGAGTCAAAAGGAATCTGTATTTTGCCCGAACTTCCCCAAGTCAAAGACACCACCGATTTAAGACCCCTACTAACTACAAAAGTTTTCCAATGAAAAGGGAAAACTAATAATGGAATACTATTAAATGCATAAATATGTTTTGATTGTAGACATGTCCAGAAGACCAATTGGTAAATTGTTCTAAAGAAATAATAATTACAGCAGATAACAATTTTTTGGCACTTGCTATATATATGCCAAGCGCTGGGCTAAGTGCATTATTATCACATGCATAATTATGTCATTTAATTCTCATTATAACCCTTGAGGTAGGCACTATTAAACCCATTTTATAGATGAGTACGTTGAGACTCAAATTAATGAAATTAGTTGCCCAAAGCAACACAACTAGTGTCTCCAATTTTAACTCTTAAGCCTCAACAACCTGCATTATATTGACGAGATAAATCTCATCTGAATTTATGGGCTGGATTATTATCCTAGCTTTGGCACTGAAGAGCTGGCTGATCTTCACATGTTTTATTTTAGATTTTTCTACTTTGCACAGAAAAGTAGATACAGGAGGGAAGTTTGGGGGAAGGTTCTAACTATTTTCTCACTTAATCTCTTGCTGCTTCTCTTGAGAAACAGTTATTTCAACTATATAACAATAGCTATTATGTGCCAGATACAGTGCTAAGACCTCAGAGGTTAAGGAACTTACCTAATGTCATTAAGTAGAGTTGAATTAAGAGGTAGAAGCAGTACTTAAACCTGGGTCTGACCCTAAAACTAGAGCTCTTCCGTCAGGCTACCAACCACTTATTGCCCTTCTCATGACTAAGATTTTTAATCTTTCTGAGCCTTAGTTTTCGCATCTAAAATTGGGGGTACAATGATATCTTCCGTACAAGGTTATCATGAAGCTTAAGTAAAATAATATACACAAAAAATCTAATGCAGTAGTACACAGACGGCACTCAATGAATGATAACAACAATTATTATTATTATTGCACTCAATCAGAAGGAAATTAATCTTCCAACAGCAAAAGGATGGATTTGATTTCCATGGTGCTGATCACCTAACCTTTCCTTTGGAGAAAGGGACAGATGTGGAGAGGTCTTCTAACTGCTAAACCTTCTGGCAGACTGTTCTATTTAAGGATAAATGTCTTACTTTACTACTAGAAAGGAGAACAAAGAATGACTTTCAATTAAGCCACATTACAAAAAAATATGCATTTGGCATTCAATCAGTATCACACACTAACTGGGGCCTCCAACCTCTACCAACAGAAATGACCCATCATATATGTGCTTGTAGCTGTTCTCCTGATGAGCTCCTAAACCTCAGTTTGCCTAAGAGACAAAGCTATAGTCAGAGCTATCTGTGGGGCCTGCTGAATCAAACATTCATCAGACCACATACAGAGTACATCTTGCTGGGTGGTTGGACAGGGGGTCACCATAAAGGTGAGGGGCTCACTTTAGGGTACCATAAAGATGTGTGAGCCAAATACACAGTGATCACATGATCTGCTTTAATCCCAATACCCAGCAAGGCAGAGGATCTTAGGGGAGGTTACAGGAGTAACTACTGTCCCATTTGTATTCCTTCCCTGTATGGCACATGACCTCTTTTCTTCTCTCTCCTCTAAGGATTCCACTGATACTCATTTTTAGAATGGGAAGGGGAGGTGGCTTGCATGGTAGTACCCCTGGGTTCCTCATCCTCTTAGAGATTTCCTAAAAGGGGTGACCTCTGTCTATGACACATCTTATCACAGATGTATGGGAGAAAGAAAAACTAAGTCCAAGACAACCCTCCCTGATTAAGTAGAGCATCCAAATACAGACAACTACAGAAAGATCGCATTCTTTTATTAAATTAAGCTTTTTATTTTGAGATAATTGTAGGCTCACAGAGATATGATAATACAGACATCCTCTAGTCCCTCTATCCATTTTCTCTCAATGGTAACATCTTGTAAAACTATAGTACAATTATCACGAACAGCAATACAGTCAAGACAGACATCGCGTCTATCACCATAGCTTTTTATAGCCACACCCACTTTCCTCCTGCCCCTGCAAATCGCTAATCTGCTCTCCATTTCTATAATTTTATCATTTCAAGAATGGTATAAAAATGGATCATATACTATGCAACCTTTTGTGATTGGCTTTTTTCACTCAGCATAATTCTCTGGAGATTCATCCAGGTTATGTACATCAATAGTTCATTCCTTTTTATTGCTGAGTAGTAGTATAACGGTATGAATGTACCACAGCTTGTTTAACTCATTAAAGGACATCTGGGTTGTTTCCAGTTTCTGGCTATTATGAATTAAGCTGCCATAGACACTTGAGTACAGTTTGTGTGTGAGCCTAAGTCTATTTCTCCAGGATAAATGCGCAGGAGTGCAAATGCTAGGTGGTGTGGTAGTTGCATGTTTGGATTTTAAAGAAATGCCAAACTGTTTTCCGGTGGCATTTTACATTTTGATCAGCAATGTATTAGTGATCTAATTTTTCTGCATCCTCACCAGCATTTGGTGTTGTCACTATTTTTTTTATTTTTTATTTTAGCAATTGTGCTAGGTGTGTAGTAATAACGCATTGTGGTTTTAATTTGCATTTCCTTAATGGCTAATGATGCTGAACATCCTTTCATGTGCTTATCTGCCATTTGTATGTACTGTTCAATGGAATGTGTCTTCGTGTCTTTTGCTCATTTTCTAATTGGATTGTTTTTGTTTTTTGTTTTTTTACTGTTCAGTTTTGAGAGTTCTTTACATATTCTAAACACATATTCTTTAAAAGAACACTTTTAAGTAATGCTATACAGGGTTTCTTGCTTTTGAAAATCATTACCACAAATACAGAACTCCCTGGTGATTACCCGAGGCAAAGAGAATGAATGACCAACATGGGGAAGGAGACTTAATTCCTAGAGATGTTCATTTGTGTTGATAGAGCTGGAGAAAAACCAACAACCCAGAGTCATTAAACTAGTTTGTTTACCTCAGCTAATGGGTTAAGGCTATTCCCCCCCCCCCCCAAAACAATGTTCATAAGTGATGATCACAGAACTGGCATGTGATTAATACTTATATTTAAAGGACAGTATTTAAAGGATGTAAAAACAGGAGCCAAGGTATAATTGTGCTCCCACCACTAGCACTTGCTTAACATAAACGTCCCTTTCCAGACACCTTTGACATAAGCAGCCACAAAGCTCAGGGAAGGAGCTCCTGCACCTCAGCTCTCTTGTGCTGCAACATAAAACCAACTGGGGAGGATTCCTTTTAAAATGACTGACTGCTCAAACACTAACCAGTTCTTTTAAAACACTGTGTCTGGTACTCCAGATATCAATAATATGGCTTAGGTTATTTCGAAACTCACTATAACCTACGGGTAAGCACAAACTGTATAAATCACTGCAGAAGAGGTTGCCATGAAAGTACTGTGCACATTATGTTTCTTCCTAAGTTACTTAAATTAATCAGGTTACTTTTCTATTGAGAGCAATGCTTTCCAGCAATGTACTCCCTAAAGAATCACTTTATCCAGTAAATGATCATTCCTTAATTTATTTTTGCCAAAAATCCCAACTTTTACATACACTAAGGTATTCTTGTAACACTACCACCTTGACATCAAAATTTCCTTCCTAAGTAATTCAAAGGTTTTATTTCTAACATCGCATGCTTCTTCTCTCATTTAATAAATATAATAAAATAATTCTGGAATGTAATACAAATATTCTTGTAATATTTTTCAAATCTTAAAATTTCCACTGACCTCATTTAAAAGGTATTAGCAAATACATATATGTAACATTTATCTGCCTATACTTTTGGACTATCAGCCTCCAGTATTTTTCCAAATTCCTTCCTTACAGAGGATGCCCTGGCATGGGACCTTCTTGGACCTTTCTTGGCAACTTCCTGTGGATCTACAATCATTTCAAAATAAAAAGATTTAAAAGAAAAGAATTCCTTTGCTTTCCACCTAAGTTGTGACTCTACATGTCCCTTTCATTGTTCTTTGTTAATGATAATACTCTATTTTCAGTATACTTTATAGTTTAAAACCCTTTCCCCTTAAAAACGTCTTTTGATTTGACTACGTGGGATTTCTGGGTTACAAAGCAATCACTTTCTTAGCTAAGTCACATTTCTTTAATTCTCAATTATTTGTGTGCATGTCAGTCTCTTATCTTCCGCTCTAAAATATTTCATATTTTCTGGAATTCCCCTCTTTGAAGGGACACAAAACAGTTTATACATGTCAGGCACATAGAACAGTGCCTGGTACAGAGTAAGTGCTTAATAAGTATTACTATTACTATTTTCATACTAAAATCTACTCTCAAGCATTCTTAATCTCTTTCTTTCTTCTCCCATATGCCTCTTTGATTTGCTTTGTTCCCTTACCTTGCCAACATGTTGTACTTCCTCCAGTCATGAATCACATGATCCAGAATCCTGGTGCTTGAAGGAATCTGAGTGACCATCCAGCCATCCCTTCGGTGTATATGAGAAAACCGGGGCCCAGAGGCAGGAATGACCTGCTTCTCCAGGGCCATAAACTGAGGCAGGCAGTCAGTCGGTGGGACTGAACTGGAAATTTAAATAAAGTTTTATTTCATCTTAGAAACTGAGCTTTTATATTGCCCAATTCAGGCCAAGTCAGTGTTGTGCCTCTGTAGTTCTTTAATAATATCTGAGGGGAAAAAAATGGCTTAACTAAGGAAAGAAAATTCTGTGCAATTTCAGATGCTCCCAATTGCTGGCCAGAGACAATAGCAACTTTTAAGTTTCTCTCTCTCTCTCTCTCTCTCTCTCTCTCTCTCTCTCTTTTCCCTGACATTGCAAATGTCCTTTATATCATGAAGGATTTTTTCCCCCAAGCTACTGAGTTGCTAGACCAAACCTAGGCAGGATTCTCCAGGAGCCATGAGACTGGTAATAACAAAAGTATCACCGAAACCCTTTGAAAGAATGGTTTGTTTTTTTAGCAAAGGGGAAATTTCTTTCTCAAGTAGAGCTTCTTCCGCACTAAGAAGTAAGAGAATGCCTTCTTTCTCTTCCTTTTTTAAAAGCCTGATTTACTCAGGTATAATTGAGAATAAAATTCACCCTTTCAAAGTTTACACATCTATGTGGTCTAACAAACATGTACAGTCATGTAACCACCACCAAAATCAAGATATAGAACATTTCCAATAACCCCCAAATTCCATCAGAGCTCTGTAGACAACCTTTCCTCTAACCTTTGGCAACTACTGCAGTATTTTCCATCCTTCCAGTTTTGCCTTTTCCAGAATGTCATGTAAGTGGAATGACACAATAGGTAGTCCTTTAGTCTGACTTCTTCCTCTTAGCATAAAGTACTTGATATTCATCCACGTTGTGTGTATCAGTAATTTGCTCCCTTTTGCTGCTGAGTAGTATTACATTGTACAAATGTACCACAATGGGTTGTTTCCAGTTTGGGTTATTATGAATAAAGCCACTAGGTGTGGGATTGCTGGATCATGTTGCAGGAAATGTACCAAACTGTTTTCCAAATTGGCTGTACCAGTTTATAGTTCCACCAGCAATGGATGAAAGTTTCAGCTGCTCTGTATACTTGTCAGCACTTGATATTATCAGTTTTAATTTCATTAAAGGACCTTTAATGGAGGTGTCTCAAATGTTAAGAGAAAAAAGGTAGGAGGAAACTTTTTTTAGCACACTGAACTACTGCTGCAAGTTTAAGCAAGCATGACTTCTCTCTTCCTCCTAAAACCCACAAGCAATCCAACTGGAAAGTCCATTGGCTCTATATTTAGAATATATCTAGAACCCGACCACTTCTTCCCCTCTGCACGACTGTCTCCCTGATCTGAGCCTCCATTACCCGCCTGTATTACTGACTGTGACAGTTCCTAACAGCTGATTCTACTCTTGCCCCTACCCTCGGCTGCAGGCTCGCAGGGCTCCTTGCTGTTCCATGAACGTTCCCGGCACATCCCATCGGGTGTCATCTGCTCTTGAACTGGTCCCCCATATATCGACCTGACTAGCAACTCTGCTCCTTCAAGCCTTTGCTCCAACCTCACTTTCTCTATGAGGCCTACCTGATGAACACTGCAACCTGTGCTTTGCCTCCCCTAAGCCTGATCTAGTTTTTCTTTTCTTCATATTACTAATGAGCCTCTAACACACTTTGTATTTACTTTTTTTTATTATGTTTATTATTTATGGGCTGTTTTCTAACCTTGCCCCACCACTGCTAGAAGACAAGTTTCACGAGTGTAGGAATCTTTTGTTTTATATATTGATGTATTCCAAGTACTCAGACCAGTGCCTGAAACATAGTAGATATACAGTAAATATTTGCCCAATGAACTACCACTAGCTTTGGCATTTATTGTTGTACCAATTGGAAGATCTATGTGAGGCCAGATTTATCAAAAGTACAGCCAGGAGTAGAAAAAATTTCAAACATTCAAGTTGAAACCACAAGACTTAGTTTCTCTAAACACAAATCTATCTGGGCAACATTTGCCTTCCAGAAAAACATGAAAATTTAAAAAATATATACATAAATATGAAAAAGCTCTCCTATTAGAGAAAATAAATGAAACTAACCAGGTTCAAAACTATAAAAAATGTCCTGGGACACCACCTACCTCAGTTGTTTCTTTCTATAAACTCCATCTGTGTAAGATTGCTCCAGCCTGATTGCCAATTTTATTTTCTTAATCTAAGTCCTAGTCTCATTACCCTTCCATTTCTATTTTTTATCCTCAGGGAAAGAGAGAGCAGTTACTGCCAGGGCATTCTCACATCTTCCAAAGAGATGGCATAGGTGTTAATCTCGTGTTTATGTTTGATGTGGGTAATGACGGCTGTGACTGGAGCTGGAGGTTTATTAATATGCCGGGCTCTCACCTCATTAGTGGCGATGTATGTTTTGAAGTGAAGCTGCAACGTTTGCTGTAATGTCAGAGCTGGCCTAACAGACTTCCTCACTGTTCATTTTCTTTGTTTTTACCCAGTCAGTACATGTTACGCTTAGAGGGCTCACACACACATGCTTTTTAATAAAGGCAATTTTCCCACAGTAGTAAATTTTGGTGGAAGTTACAAACATTTTCAATACTATGTCCTCATGTGATCTTACTTGCTTACCTTAAAGAAAAGGTTTTCATAATTTTTGACCCAATAACACAAAGTATTAGGTTGGTGCAAAAATAATTGCAATTTAAAAGGTTAAGAATAATTGTAAAAACTACCATTTCTTTTGCACCAAGCTAATATAATAAACTCCCTGGCTGGATTTGGGAGTGGGGTATGCATATTAACTGGATAAAGTGATTAGTTCAGTTATATAATAAAAACATTCCTAATTATTAGTACTTGACCATTTACAAAGTACTTTCACATATTTCATCTCAACCAACTCTTAAAAAGAACAAAATAAACAATAGTAAAACCTAACTGAATATAATATTTGATCCATTATGAATGACAACTGTTGTACTTCAATTTCTAAACAAATTTCCTGTTGGCACAATATACTGTCATATAAACTAACCTCTACCAGATTAACAAGCCTCATGGAATGGGTGGTCTGTCACTGCTTGGTGCTCAAATTTCATTGTCTATACAGTCCTCACTGGATATAGGAAAGACTTGATTTTTAGCAGCTTGTTTGGAAGTCATTAACTATGTTTTATAAATTCCACTATTCACCATTTATATGTAACAGCTTGAAATACATGAACACTGTATTCAAAGGAAGCCTTTTAAATGAAAAAAAACCCAGGTTGTTCTCATTTCTCATTAGGTAACTGAATACATCTCCATTTCTTAATATCTTTTAAAATTTATAACCCCAAAACAAGACAGGGGTTTTGGGGGCAGCATTTGGTAGGGAAGAAAATGATCAGAGGAGAACACAGGTACTCAGACCAAGACAAAGGGGAAAGAGGCTTAGATCTCTCACTGGCTCCTCGTTCACCGTCTTCCTTTCACTCCCCATCTTCTCCCTCACCGAGCCTGTACCAGGCTCCCCCTTCTGCAGAACACATATTCAGCTGTCTTTGATTTGACAATATGACACATATTCAGCTATAATTCCCATCATCATTTAGAGAAAGCAAATATGAGTATATGTGCTTTTAGGAAGGTACAGAAATGAACTTATACAGCGAAAGTGTATAAACAAGTATATTACCTATTTAATTGCCTTAGCTGAACTTAAAAGCTCTGATCTTTAATTGCCTGATTGAACTGATCTAAAAAGCTACAATTTTTTAATCAAGGAGAAAATTAAATAGCTTTTTGGTAAATAAAAAGGCATCTTTAATCTTATGTTCATGGAATCCAACTTATTAAATATGGACGAAACCTCTACAATACTAAGTTAACAACTACTTAATCTAGAGTACACATCTCTCTCATTACAATGCTTTACAAGTCTTCAGGGACACCTGGCTTCTTGCAGTCTTCAATAAAAACACAGGCAAACGCTTTTACATCCAGAAGGTAAAAGTTCCATGAATAACTAGGAAACTTGAAAAGCTCAACATATATTATTTCTATAGTTGAATACCATAATTACTAGGGAATAACTGCTCATCTGCACTGTAATTCACTAGTCTTTCCATCTAGACAAATACAACTGCACATTCACTCACTAGTATTTATTTAAAACTAATATCCCTTGGGAGGATTTGTTAGCCCACTACCACTGCCCCCACCAGCTCCTTGCACATATCCTCTTCCCAGGACTAGTGGCATTTTATAGTGGGTTACTCTCTGTGGGAAGTGAGCTGGCCAGCACATACTGTTAAGAAAAGTACAGGCTCAGGATTCCTTTTTGAAATCTCTGTGCCCTCAATCAGTCAAACCATGAAGGCCCCATAAGCCACTGATCAAATAACCCTTTCTTAGCCCACGCTGCATCCAGAGGTAGGAAGGACCTACCTGCTGAGAGGCTCTGGTCAACACTTGCCCACAGTGACTATATGGTGGTTGTCCTCGGAATCTGACCAACACCGTAAAATTTACTTTTAGATCCAGACATAAATCCATTTGAAACGTGTCTATCAAGGTCCCGTTTCAAATGAAAATTTCAATCATTTCTCTAAAACAAGGAGTAAAATGAAAACCAACCAATTTAGATATAGGAAATACTAGATAGAGGTATATCTATTTATCAGCATGATTTCTGATTTTAAAAAAGAAAAATAAAGATAACTGCAGAATAACTAAATAGCATTTCCCTATCCACTATAGTTCTTAGTGCTACCAAGATTCCTCACAGAAGGTTATAGCTAGTGAGACTTCATTATAAGCCAGAATGATGCTGTATGCCAGAGTACAGGATGGTCCTAAGCATCACTTTACTAATAACATTTGCATCTCCATGGCAAGGTCCTTTGAATGAAGGCTGTGCTATTGAGAACTGATGACTTCCTTGAGCTCCTTTGTCAAATAGAGAGCAGATGTCCATAAAAATCAATAAAATGACAAGAATTGACCACTGTGTTAATTCCTATTAAAATAGCTATAACCACTTTATGGGTTGGTGAGTGTGTGCCTGTGGGAGTATAGGGAATAGAAGCAATATAAGTTATATTGTATTAAATACCATTTTTCTTAATCTTGGTGGTGGAAAATGTTCCATTTTTCTCTCACCCACCAGATGTGTTTACATGCTAATTATTCATACCCAGGAAGAGTAATACTAACTCTCTCTACATCTACATTTTGCACAAACTACAGTCTAGAAATAGAGTGGACTGGGTTTAAAGAAAACTCTGGTTTATGATTCCATAAATACCTTCAAGACCTGAACTGATATTTTACTTGTCAAAATCTACATACCCTCTTGAAAGAGGATGGAGGATTTAAGAAGAAATTGGAATCACTAGGATATGAAAACCACCACAACAAAAAACAACCCTTAGTGACAGATGTGATACTACAGTTGAAGACATCAGTTGTTTCCTCTCTCATAGTTTATACCTTTTTTTAAAGAAAACTTTCCTTTAATCACATCTAATGTGTATGCTGTTGCATTCCCCAAATGTGCATAAAGCTAAGCTGAGCAGATGTGGAAAATTAAACAGTACTGTTAGTAACATTAGGCCTTGAAGTTGCTTTGTTATAGTCTGTTTCTCACTTAATAATTTGTTCCAAATGAATTCAGACATTTTGGTAACATTAAAAAATGCAAAGGCGGTTCCTTTTGCAACATTCAACAGTTATCTAATTATTATTCTTGTGTTCTGTTAATAGACTAGTGAACTAATTTCTGATGCTTCCACCAATTCCTTATTTGGTTTCACTTTCAAGGTAGGTATGTGAAGCAGTCTCTTAAGGAACAGTGTATGATGATAATCTGAAATGTTAATAAAAGGAAGAGATGCAATTGTACAGAAGTGAAAGTTTTGCATTAACTAGAATTAAGAAAAATAAGATCCTGTCTTTTTCAAATACTATGAAATACGTTTTTACGTTTGGTAAATATTATTCACAAAAACACAATACCAACTTTATAATTTAAATCAGAGCAGTTGAGGGAGAAAATAAAAAACATTTATAAAACACCCATAGTTTGGACTACCAAATATCTCAGCTGGATTAAAATATCACTTACTTTAGAAATCAAGGGAGCTGGAGAGCTATCCACCCCTACCCCAAATTAAGTCCGAACTTGTAAGCTTATTACATACCTCTATGTAAAATCTTTAAACTCCACAAATAGGTGAGGCCTTTAACAACCTAAATTTAAGAAAGAGAAAACAGTACAATGATGGTTTTTATAAAGAACTTTCCACATTTAAATATAATCATATCAACCATAATTCTTCCTTTAAAACTCTGTCAACCTGTAAGCATCTCCCATTTCTGTGCCAGGCTCTGTGGGGACACCAAATATATAAGTTTCAGGTTCTTTCGTTTAATGAACTTAGAATGTTCTAAACATAAAGTACGAGAAATGAAAGAAATAAGTGTACAAGCATGTACATAAAATGACTTGGAAGTACATCTGCTGAATTCTTATCAGTGGTGTGGGCAGGGAGGAGAGGGACAGGAAAAAGGGACAAAGATCTTCATTTTTAAATTTTTCTACACTTTTGTATGTGAAATTTTTTTTAAAGTCATGACACTTATGACCAAGGATAGACATTTAAAAAAAATAATTAGCTAAAGAAGGCAAGGGTGGAAAAGAGATTGCTTTCCTGTAGTCAGGAATGCTTTAGCAAGGTGCTGAGCCTTGAGTAACAGACAACTCCTAGGAAAAAGAGAAGTATTCGGGCCAATGTAGGAATATATAATGAAAGTGTTGGGACAGTATACTCTTCAAAAATATCAAGGTCATGAAAGGCAAAGGAACACTGAGACACTGTTCTAGATTAAGAAAGACTAAAAAGACATGACAACTAAATGCAATGCGAACCCTAGACTGGATGCTGAACCAGAAGTTTTTTTCTTTTGGTCTATCAGGGTATTATTGGACACTTGGCAAAATCTGAAAAAGGACTGTTGAATTAGATAATACTAATGTATGAATGCTGATTTCCTATTTTGACCAGTATACAGTGATAATGTAAGAGAATATCTTTGCTCTTCGGAAATATACACCTGAAGTAGTTAGGAGCAAAGCATCATGATATCCGTAACTTATTCTAAATGTTTCAGGGAAAAAAAAAGTAGTATTTTCGATCTGCGGTTGGGAATCCACGTGTGTGAAGGGCCAACTCAAGTTATATACAGGTTTTTTGAGCAGGTGGTTGATGCCCCTAAGTGCTTGTGTTGTTCAAGGGTCAACTTTATGTATTTTTAGCCAAATGTGGCTAACTGTTAACAAATGCAGAATCTCAGTGAAGCGTCTGTGGGAATTCCTTGTATTATTCTCACAACTCTTCTGTAAGTTTAAAAGAATTTCGAAATGAAAAGTCCCCCCAAATATTTTAAATGATGTTGGGGTAAGAGAGAACAAAGTATATGAGCATGATGATCCTCTCAAGTTCGTCTGGCTGGTGCACACGTACGTGTGGGGTCGTGGAGACAACACTGAAAGGGCAAGTCAAGGAAGTCAAGAGAGAAGATACAAACATCTGAATTAGATTTGGATTTCAGAATTTAACAGCTTGGGATAAGAATAATTAGTCAAATAATTTACTGAAAAAAAGATGTTTCTAAGACCCTAAGTACATGGATTACAAGTGCTACCGTCTATGTTGGAAATTTAAACATTAAAACCTTTAAAAATCTTAATATAGAAATTGGAATAGGAGATGCATATATTTTTATTTACACCCATTGACTCTGATGCACATGAGTATGGACTTACCAATTTCAAGGTTGACTATTCATAATTAGGTTATCAGATACAATGAATGAACCACTATCATTCAAATTTACTGCAAGAATTTAAAAGTACCCATTGTTATAGAAAATTTTACATAGGTCAGGACCATAGAATAAGAAAAGCTACCATTATGAGAAGTAACTGAGTGAGTTACATATCTTGAAAATGATGAAAAGAGGATTGGGGGCTAACCATGTGAGGATTTTAGTTGATGAAGAAAAACTAAGAGTAATATTAAAAACAGATATGCAAAGGGAGAAACTCAATTTCCAAATACTAAAGATCTAGAAGGAGATAAAATCTATATCAATTAATGCTGAGCAGAGGTTAACATGCTTTAATTATTCTCACAGAGTGGAATGTACTCCTGAAAGATTTGCTAACACAGTGTCACCAATTCCACAATATTTGTGAATTTTAAGAGAACAGAATGAATTTTTATAGTAAATGATTTCTTCTGGGGTTTAAATATGTGGCATTACAACAAAAGATACATTTTCTGGACAGTAAGACTAAAAAAATAAATATCAAAATAATAATAATAACACAAACAGAGGAAACAGGACAAAAACATTTCCTTAAATGTTTATAAAAAAATAACATCAATAATGTAAACAATTTTCTCTGAGAACTAGGATATGATCATCTTATTTAGCATGGAAGTAATTATCTTCTGAGTTCTGGAAGTAGGGTTAAACTTCTCCACTTATAAGCTTAGTTGCATATTATAAAACCTTCTCATTAAAGATAGCACACCACTAAAAATTGGTCCCACAGGAAACAAATAATCAGAAAACACAGAAGCGGAAGGCAAGCCATCATATTCAGAATATCAGGCAGAAAGAAAAGTAAAACAAATACTGATTTCATGATACTTGCTAAAATTATGTATTATTAGAGATTCAAAACATCACTATTCTTCCAACTTTGTCAAAATAGACTACATTTTCGTTTATAAGCATGTAAGAATCAGTGTAGAAAGAGCTAGAAATCTGTTGATTGAAAATCTAGAGGGTATTATTGGTATTCAGTAGGCCAGGCTTCACAACAATGATGTGACAAAGCCTTGACACCAAAGGTACTTATACCTGCTATCAATCACTCACTCCTTGACATGTCAAGTGCACATCCTTTCAGGGACAACTTCAGTCAACATTAGCACTCAAAATACAGTACACAGTGTCACTGCTTCAGAAATGAGAGCAAAAATAAAATGTGTTAGATGGCAGGAAAGACAGAAAGGCTTTCCTCTTTACAAGAGACCAGATTCAAATGGGAAGTGGATAAAAATCATTGAGCAAATTGGAAAACTAAAATCAGCCAGTTAATATGGACTTTTTCTGGGAAAAATATTCTCTTGCCATACATCCTACAAGAGAAAATCTGAACGTATCATGCAGGCTGACGGGGTCCATTGTGTAATGAACCTTGGATCTTTGGACCTGTGCTGCATGCCAGATCATTGGAACCTGGAAGGTAAAGTTAATTTGGGGAGGGAGAGATGCCTAGATGTGGTTCTAAGACATGAAAAGAATCTGAAGCGATCGAATGTGGGAGTCAAACAGCTCTGGGTTCAAATTACTACTGACTAGTTACATGAAAACTTGGGTAAGTTATTTAACTTTTCTAAACCTCATCTTGCACATGTATAAAATATGTACAGTAATCTACACTTCCAAGTTGCTGTAAAGATCGACAATATCTGTACGTAATACATTTACAACAACCGGCACAAGGAAGTATTCACTGTACAGCTATTTCCCTCCTGTCTCCGGATTCTGTTGCTTCCGACTTGGCCACAGCGCTCCTGTGCTTTCGTGGTCTCACGGAGAGAACTCAAGCGCATGATGCTGATGCTGTCTTCACACCAGAGGAGAGATAATCAAGGGTACTGGGAACGCAGTCAGGCTGTCAGAACATTTACTATACAAACCATGACTTCTAACCCATCAACTTGCTAGTCTGATTTTGACTGGTAGAATCTTTCCACTGGTGTTTGTCAGCTGCAACAAAGGATTATCCAAGTTTGTAGCCTACTTAAATTACATTAAAAGCTATACTGTGGAAGCATTACACAAGCTTAGGCCCAGCAGAGTTTATAAAAAGTGGCAGATGAAGAGCAAAATTATGAAAAGCATTTCTTTTACTCTGGCCACAGGCAGTTTTCATTACTATGACCTGATGAGCCATAAAAGCTGGAGAAATTGGACATATTCTAGGGGAAAAAAAAACACAACACCCTAATTTTTAAAAATGTAAGGGCAAATTTAAACAATGCTTTGGGCTAGCACTTACTTTAAATGCCTTTCACTAATATAATTTTTGTCATATTTTCAACTGCCCAATAGGTAAGCCTTTACTTGAAGCTGGATTATTATTATTATTATTATTTATTTTATTATTTTTTTGCTGACTTCCTTCACTCCACAGGCTTCCCCCTCCAGTAGAACTGAACAGACCAGTGGCCTTGTGGGGATGCCCTACACGAGCAGGAGGTAAGATGTATGAAGTCCAGGAAGAACGTGCTTCTCTACTGAAGGAGGCAGACTCCTGTTTTAGCCAAGTTCAACTGGCAACTGAGTATACAGAACTCATATACTTTCTTCTTTTTCAATTGGTATCCTTGCCTTTTTTTGCCCTTTATTATACGTGTTATTAAACTTTAGAGCCAAGAACTGCCAAAAGCCACAAAGCATTCATTCCCCTGAGATTAAAAGAGGAAATGAAACATTTTTATTTTCATCTAAAATAGTGATTTAAGTACTCAAATTTCATACTAATCTACCTAAACATGTAGATTAGAAGCTGCTTAACAGCAGTGGCGTCAGAAAAGAAAGTTCTCATCACCCTGGGCAGTTCACACCACTAATGAGAAAGGAAAAAGGAGAGCTGTGAATTACGATGAACTAAAGCTAAAGAAGCGTCCACATTGGATTAAAGGATTTGAGTTGTCAGGCTGATGCATAATGAATGTGAAAATCAGCCATTTAATTAAATGGTACATGGTATAATCACTTTGTTCTGCATTAAACTGCTTAAGTTCTCAGAGTGCCTGTAGTTTAGCAATTGTTTACGATTACACCACCCCATGACTTCTCTTAGACACTGTTTAACCTACGTTATTCCAAATTTGAAATCTGGGGTTTATACAGTAATTTAGTTTGGTTGACATAGTTCATCAGTTTTTTAGTGAATATAGAAAATGAGAAAATTGCTTTTAATCATAATGGGAGTAAATCCTAGATGTAGTGGGTGAAAAAACTTAAAACGCAGTAACATCAAAAGTCTGCAAAATTCTTTAAGAATAAAGTATTTTCTTATAGGCTGTTTTATTTTAATAATTTAGACTTTAGAAGTATTTTCTAATGCCTATAATTATAAAATGTCCAAAAACCAGCCTTCTTTTTGAAGAACTTGGAAAATTTACTGGTCAACAAGAGCACCAAGGTCCCTGCGAACACCTGAAACTATAACAGGTCAGAATACCCATAAGCCTAAAAGATGTCACGTGCCTATGTAGTTACTGTGGGTTGGTCTATGAAAAGAAGAAAGCACAAAAATGATAAGAAAAGAAAGTTAAGAAGGCCCCGGCAGTCAGTAGGGACTGAAGAAGAAGAAGAAAAAACATGTGGAGGATATAAAGAGAATAAGGCTGGACTAGAGACTAAACCATTCAGATTTTATAAAGTTGAAGCCATATACTCACTGCTACTGCAATTCTTCCAAGGACATGCTCTGGAATTTTTCTATATACATCCAAAGATCCCCCTGTAGAGAAAAACATGCTGTGTTACTACAAATGAAACTACCAGAACAGTGCCCTGGAACCCTCCTCTGTGCATTCACTGTGAGAAATTTATTTTTCTCACCTTATATCATGCATTACATGTCTAGGGTAAAATTGGTTTTTAATCCAATTTTATTTATGACATACTTATACTTCCAGATGAAGCATAACTAGGTAACTTCCATTTTATTCCCAAGTGTATAATCACATACACATATACAATGAAGAAAATTAGTCAAGGGCAGGCTAAGAATCTGTACTTTATTATGTAAACTTAAACACACACAAAATTTTAGATCAATAGGGTAATCACATTTAGGTATCTATCTTGTATAACAGTTTTCTAAAATGTAAGCCAGGTCCCTATCTTAGAATTCTCACATTAACTAAACAAAAGCTGCTGAATATAAGGTCCAAAATACACACAAAAACTAATAGAGTAAAATAGTAATGTTAACATCTATCTAAATGAATATTACCCTGCAAATTAGGTATCAATATAAACAATCAAAGATACTATGCTAGTTCAAAATGATTTTTTTTAAAAATTCTCTTCGATAACACTTTGAAAAACACTTTATGGGGTAAAAAATAAAAATCAATCTCCTACGTCAACATTTTTCACTAAAATGCTATTCACTAACACCCTTCACCTTTACCTGTTCAGCTTTTAGCACTTTCCAAAAACCAAAACTACTAGACTATGAATGTAATAAAGGCAGGCCATGTTGTTTGCTTGTTTTTAATTTTCATCAACCTAGAAGTTAGTACAACTACGAGATAGTAGATATTCAATAAATAACTGTCAGATGAATGAATGAATTAAAATCACCATGAATTTCACCAAAATAGATACAGTTGTTCTGAAAGCAGTTTCAAAAGAAGGGACAGCAAACATTTGCAGCACCAATAACATCACTGAAATAACTGTATAACTTTCCTAGATAACTATTTTGAAGGAACCAATATTCACTTGGAAGTATAAATTTGGGTATGCTTATCAAAATTTTAATCTTACACAAGTGGTGTAAGAATCTCAGGAAGACTGAATGTCAACTGTAATTGAAAAATAAAGGAAAGGAAGAAAGAAAATGATAATAAACACTTAAGCAACAACAACAACAACAATTTCAGGAAGATATGCAAAGAACCACATTTTTGCTCCAAAAGATACATTATAGCTGATTGTCCAGCTAGGTCTTATTTTTGGGGAAACACAGTATTAATGATATGATTATATGAGAACTGCTTTAACAATATGTAATATAACCTTTTGTTGAGTCAAGTTTAGGTGTACAGTCTTTCAGTTCTGCAAAGGAATTATCCAGGATAGTTGAGAAATAATTTCTTTTTAAGAGGCTAAAAATTCACATTTAACCACTTTACTACCAGATGAAGTATTTCATAAGGGATTAGCATGGAGCATATTATTTTACTGAAATGCAGTTAAGTCTATTTTGCAAAAAGAAAATTTTTATATGTCAAGTTTTCCTAAAGCTGAACATCAGAGAAAAAAGTTAAATAATGTTTCATGTTAAAACTCACACACACACACACACACACACACACACACACACATACACACATAAAGCTACTGGGTTTTATATTTATCCTGTTTAAAGCAGGAAAATGATCACTTCTTTAGGTAACTTTGCCTTGTAGTTTCCAAATTCTGATAAGAAGCTAGAAAACTACGGTGTGACTGAAACTTATGGCTCTGGGTGCTACTGGGAAGATAATGAAAAAAAGACACTTCTGCAATAAGCTGAACCATCTTTATTTACTAAAATAGCATTTTTACTATAAATGTAATAAAAGTGGAAGTACGGTAGAAAAAAACATTTTATGTTTTCATTGGTCTTTCAGATGAATTGGCAGTTCCAAGGATGAAGAGTATCAAGAAGATCAAGCTTACATGTTGGTATTTGGAATACTGATAAAAGCAGTTTATTGCGCCAATCCCTTATGAAGTGAACAGCTGGAGTGGCTCCAAACTAGGAGGTACAAATTCATTCACATATATGAGTAAGAATCCTAAGAGGAGATTTATTTTTACATAGGATATAAATTGGGGCTTTATTAGCTAAATGGACAATAGTCAACAAGCTAAACCAAAAAGACAAAGATTATGTTACCACCATTATCAGTAGAACAAGGCAAAAAAGAATCCTATTTTGAGGTAGTTCACCAGTTTTTGTAAATATCCATTTAATCTCAGAGAATTTAATCTTGCTGAGACGTTGGTATTCTAGGCATTTAGAAACTCATTTATCTGTGGCACAGTTGGTTTGAACTGTTTGCTCATGATTCCAACCAAGGTCACTGGTTTGCTCTCTGTGACCTGTCAACTTCCCTGGCCTCAGATCATCCCTAGCTGGTCATTTCATTGCATGCCACTATCCACCAAAAGGAAGAGTGCTACTAGATTAGCAAAAACCCCATCTGAGCTGCCAAACAACTACATGTTTCTGTTGATGAATTAGGGCTATCATCTTTATGTAACTAGGATTAAAGAACTCATGGGGTAAGATCTGTCTGGTTCCTAATAAAGGGTCTAAAATCAAAAGTAGTGTCTTGCATTTAGGATAAACACAAATATGTAGTAAATGAACAAAACACAACATTGCTGTCATATTTGTACCAACATTTTTCTCAAGATGACCATGATTACTATTAATACTAACAAAACTTTAGTCTGGAGCCATAAGCAAAAGTGTCAGCAGAAGCTCTCTTAGCCTCTGTTAGGTAAGAAAGTAAAAAATTCCTTTATTTCTTTGCAACATAGTTTTTTGGTAAAATAATTTTTTCCCATGACGGTGATCCAAATACATGTGCATATATCCTGAGATGCATTTGGGTATTTCTTAATGGATTTAGTTTTGACTTAATGAGAGGCATTTCAATCACCGTCCTGGAAGACCCTACTTGCAATGCTGTCTTTATCTGACCCGACTTGGATCTTTCCCAGTACAAAAAGCCTTTTTCTTAGGGGCATTTGTTGAAAACAATTAGAAGCAACTGATTAACTTTGTGACTAAGGTGGTAGATAACAGTTTAGGCAAACAAAAAGCTAACCAAAAACACTGAAAGGAAAAGCTGGGGAATGAGATGTCCATAGATGCTTTGAAACGCTCCAACATATTCTTGGACATCTAAGACATGTACAAGTGTAAAGCTGTGTGCATGCTCACGAAAGCCGAGGAGGCTTTAAGCAATCAACTTGGGCTGAACATGAGGCTCTGCACAAGCAGGAAGGAAAGACTAAGGCAGAGTTATCAACTGCCTGGGTGAATGCTGAAGTTGTGCCCTAACTCACGCAGAGCTCCTGAGCAAAGACTGGAGACTTATCAGCTCTAGGCATTTAAGGAAATCCCTGTCAAATCTTTAGCTGACCAGTAAGCTAACAAAAAAGAGGGTTCAGTGGCCATACACTAAAGAAACAAACATTATAGACAGAATGTTCAGAAAAGTCACTGAACAAACACATAACAACAACAAACACCACCAACAAACAACCTTGGGGATGAGGGAGAATCTGATTTCCAGAGTTAACATATTATATTATTAAAAATGTACAGTCAACAAAAACAAAAAAATGTGACATGTAAAAAGAAACAAAAAGGTATGGCCCATACAAAGGAATAAAAGCAAGAAACTGTCCCTAGAAAGGCTCAGATGTAGGACTTAATGGAAAAAAAAAATCTTTAATCAGCTATTTTAAATGCATCCAAATAATTAATAAAAACTTTGTGTAAGGAACTAAAGTAAAATATGATGATGATGTCTCCCCAAATAGAGGATATCAATAATGAGACAGCAAGTAGACACACACACACTCTCTCTCTCATGCACGCACATACAATAACTGCAATGAAAAATTCACCAGAGCATATTTGAGCATGTAGAAGAAAGAATCAGGGGATGGAAGATAGGTCAATTGAAATTATCCAATCTGAGGAACAGAAGGTAGAGAATGAAGAAAATGAATATTGTCAGGGACCTGTAAGACACCATCAAGCATACCAACATATGCATAATGGGGGACCTGAAAGAGAAGGAAAAAGTTTGTTCTCTGACCTCAAAGGAATATTAGAAATCAACAACAAAAAGACATTCAATGTGGAAAATGACATACTCCTAAATAAAAATGGGTCGCAGAAGAAATCAGAAGGGATTTCCTTTGTGGGGAATTAGCAAATACTTCAAGATAAATGAAAACACATCATATTAAAACTTTAGGGTGCCGCTAAAGCAAATGGAAATGTATAGCTTCAAACACTTACATGAAACAAGAAGGATCTCAAAACAATATCCTAACTTCCCATCTTAAAACACAGAAAAAGATGAGCACACTAAACCCAAAGCTAGTAGAAGAAGAAATTAATATATATCAGAGATAAATGACATAAAAATAGAAAAACAATAGAGAAAAATCAAAGAAACGAAAGGTTGATTCTTTGAAAAAGCAAAGAAACTGACCAACTTTTAGCTATTCTGATCTAGGAAAAAGAAAACTCAAATTACTAAAATCTGGAATGAAAGAGAGAACATTAACACTGGCTTCACAGAAATAAAAATGATTATAAAGGAATATTATGAACAATTGTATACCAACAAATAATCCAGATGAAATAGATGAATTTCTAGAAAGTTACAAACGACCAAAACTGACTCAAGAAGAAATAGAAATTCTGAATAAACCTATAATTATAATTATAGAGAGACTGGCTGGTAATCAAAAAAACACAAATATTCAGCCTTAAAAATAAAGGAAATTCTGACACATGCCACAACATGAATGAACCTTGAGGACATTTTGTAAAGTGAAATAAGCCAGTCCCCAAAATACAAATACCATATGATTCCACTTAAATGAGGTACTGAGAGTAGTCTGACTCACAAAGACAGAAAGTAGAATGTTGGTTGCCAGAGGCTGGGGGTAGGAGGCAATGGAGGCAACAACACCAATTATTGTTTAATGTACAGAGTTTTAGTTTTGCAAGATGAAAAAGAGTTCTAGAAATGGTAGTGGTGGTGGGTGCACAGCCAGATGAATGTACTTGATGCTGCTGAATTATACACTTACAATGGTTGATATGGTAAATTACAGGTCCCACGTATTATACAACAATTTTTTAAAAACTGTTATGAAAGACAGTCTTATGTGCACAGTCTTCGAAACCCCAATCCGCCACGTAAGAATGAGCCTTAGGCCTGGAGCACTTACTTGCCAAGAGATGAAGAGCCCACATAACCTGTGCTGGGCTTATGTCCTTGTTTGGGATTATTTTTCCCTGTTTCAGGCTCAATGTGTACTGCTTTGTCCTGCTTGAGTATGTATGTCAATGACCTCTGGCATGCCCCCAGCTTTCAGCATTTCTGACTCCCCAGGAGTGGGGTGAGAAGGGGTGGGAAGGTGCTTTTTGTGGTAGCAGAAGAGGGGTGTGTGCAGGCCCTCTGCCCTACAGGAAGTACCTGCTGCTGGCCATGGGGAACTCACACCCACTACTGAAGTTGATCTTGCTCTGTTTCTTTTTCTACGTGAGTAAAGCATTGTTCAACCCAGTGCTTGACTGTTGTGTTTTCCTTGGTGACTCCGATACCAAGATGCAGTGGGCAAAAGTGCTTGGACTTCTGGTAACAGGGAACAGATGCCACTTGACCACAAAAACTACTCACAAAGAAAACCCCGGACCAGATGGCTTCACTGATGAATTCTACCAAATGTTTAAAAAAGAATTAACGTCAATCCTTCACAAAGTCTTCTAAAAAATACAAGAGGAGGAAACACTTCCCAATTCATCCTTTGAAGACAGTATTATCTTAATTACCAAAACCAGACAATGACATTACAATAAAAGAAAATTACAGATCAATATCTTAACAATATGGATGTAAAAATCCTTAACAGAAAATCAAATCCAGCAACATATAAAAAGGATTATACATCAAGACCAATGCAAAATTGGTTCAACATGCAAAAATCCATTAACATAATGCACCATAAGTATGGAATAGAGGACAAAAAACACATGTTCATTTCAAAAGGCACAGAAAAAGCATCTGACGAAATCTAACACCCTTTCATGATAAAAACACTCAACAAAGCTGGAAGAGAAGTGGACCTCCACAACCTGACAAAGGACATTTACAAAAAACCCACATCACACTTAACGGAGAAAGACTGAAAGTTTTCCCTCTAAGATCAGGAACAAGAAAAGGATGTCTGCTCTCACCACTTCTATTCAACACTGTACTGGAAGTAATAATTACCCTAAGGGTAATTATTTTTTTTAAAACTGTTACGTTATTACCCTAAGGGTACTTATTAAGAAAGAAAACAAACAAAAAAAGGCATCCAGATTGGAAAGGAAGAAGTAAAACTACCTCTAGTTACATGATCTTCTACACAGAAAACTCTAAGGAATCCTCAAACAGCTATTGGCTCTAGAATCCACTTGTTCTGGTCAGTCTCTTTGAACAGTAATTGTCACACTACCTATTATGGTTGTAAGACTTTTAATTCTTAGCATTTACTATACCTAATTTAGAATACATCATACACCTTATCACAGTATCAAGGTATCAAAGCTGGCTTATTAAAAAGTCTTGCAGGGCATGAACTACTTGCTTCAGTAACATAATGAGAATTCCCCAAATGAACTAAGTATATTTCAAAACGTTGAATTTGAATGGGGTAGATAGACACTGCAAAACTGAATATATGAAGTTTAAAGACTGCTTTTATTTAAAATTGGTAAACAGTAGCAATGATGACATACTTTCACAGATAGCATACCAAGAAATCTGCCATTTTGCCAAAATATTCAGATCAAGAAAGAGTTTACCAAAATGGAAATGAATGAAAAATAAAGAAGGAGGGAAAGGGCTAGAGTCCAAAGAAAACTAAACACATCTTGGCTAAACAGTTGTGTCCAAAAATAATTTATCTTGCAATTAAGAACCGCTTTCTTTCTGAAAGACACAGGACATTGGGTTAATAGATTTATTTAAAAGAAAAATCTGTTTTGGCTATTGAAACATTAAAAGAACAGAACATCTGTTTTGCAAGTAAAGACAGATTGTATAGAAAAAAATCAAGTAGCAAACCACCAATTAGACTAGCATTTAATTTGTTCTATTTAAATTTTCAATAAAAGTAAATGAACTTACATTCTTGAAATTACAGGTCAGCCATAAATATTTAACCCCAGGAACCCCTAACACGACGACCTTTTAGAGTATAACGAAGGTAATCATTAATGCATTTTAATTATTTTTCATTCTATTTGACATTTATGTCAAAACCAGGTTATAAAGCACTCTCCCACAAAATTCATTTTTAAAGTATTATAAAAGGAAAACTCACCATCCATGAATTCTGTACATATTGAAATCCTGTTTTCTACAAAAAATGCACCATAAAATCCTATGATATATGATGAATCACACTGTAACAAAAATAAGACAGAAGTAGTTAAAAACCTACAAGCCAACACCATAGGCATGCTTTATTTAAAAAAAAAAAAATTACCTTATAAAGAATTTCCAATTCAGACATAATTTGCTTCTGAAGTTCCAGTGTAATATCTAGTAGTATGACCTAAATATGGAAAGGAATCAACCTTCACACATTTATTCATTTTTAAATACAGCTATACTCACTATGAACTAGAAAAACTAAAAAAATGGTGTTTCCTCCATTCATTCCCCCTTTCTCCTCCCACCACTATAACCCCCAGTAATACAAACTGTATCCACATCTGTCTAACCCTTTGTATTGGGGGAGGTGGTATAGGAGTGATTGATGGGACCAGGGAAAAAGCCAGGTCTCAAAGGTCAGTATTAATGGCTTTAAAAGTCAGTTAAGTTATAACACCCTTAATTTATACACCCTATTTTGGATACATTGGTTATTTTCAGAAGAGAAAGATAAGAACGACCCTGAAACCATTAAAAAAAATTGCCTTGTAATTCAGACACTAGGCAATAAACAGAAGGGGATGATGAGTAAAAATGACATGTGAAGTAGGGTTTTTAGTTACAAGAGCAATAAGGAGTTTTTAAAATATATCATCTTTTTCTATTCTTCCAGCTGCATAATGTTTTTTTGCTAATAATGTTATAAAATGTTGGAGCCTGAAGCAACCTCAGAAATTATTTCATCAAATCCCCTTCTTTTAGAGGGAGAAACCAAGGTTCTGAGGACCGCTCAGCCTAGCCATGTCAGGGCCCTTCCTGAGCCAAGGACTGGGCGTGTACTTCCCAGGATGTGCGGATGTTTTATGGCTTTCCTTAAAACATCAACCACTGAGTCAGATTCATAATGCAGAAATGTAATATGCTTTATTTATAAACTTACCTAGAATAAATTCTAGTTTATTTCAAACACTAATTTTTTTAAGAAAAAAGACCATCAACTTCAAATTTTATTTAGCACGTCAGTGAAGCCAACTGAAGGGAAACTGTTTTTTACTTAAAAAGAAGACAGTGATGCGAATAAAATGGTTGGAAGACAATTTTTAAGATCTGTGGCTGAGTTTCTGACTCTAAACATTTCTAGATAAAAACTTAACATTCAGGTTTACGAGAGTGTAGTTACACACCATCCAACACTGAACTACATTTTGTATCACAACTGCGGAATACATATAATCATAATCATACTGGAGGAAAAACCCCATAAATTATGAATTGCAAAGTGCTGATAGAGCAAGAAAGGAAAGGATAATCCTAAAACACATTCTATAGTAATCACATCCATTTGGGGAGGGGAACGTGAGGAAAAAAACGCACAGCCAGTTTCTATCAAGAGTTTGCTTTAGGGTTATTTATAAAGGCCCTCACTAAACTAGACTGTAAGTATAATACAAAACTGCCAAGAAACATTTAAACATTTCCCCCGATCAATAGTCATTTTGCCAACAATATTCACTTACATTTTTGTTCCTGTATAAAACTTAGCAACAAAATACATTCATCTGGTGTTGTTTCAATTCTATGCCATAAAGTATTAGAGCTATTCACACCGCTATGTCAAGTACAGGGAATCTTTCAGCCTAAAAAACTCTGCTGAAAGGAATAAAGTTATTATTTACCTTAAAGCAGTGGTTCTCAGTCCTGGCCTCATATTATAATTACCTTTATATAAAGATATTCATATAAATACATCAGGGCACTTTAAACAAATCATGAAGTACAAGCCTTACCTTAAAATAATAGAATCAGTATCTCTGAGGTTGGGCCCATCTCTTAGCACTTTTAAAAAACTTGTCGGGTGATTTCTGACCCACAGTAAGGTTGAGAACTACTTATTTAAGGTTTCAAAACTTACATTTACTCAGTGCTCAGTATGACTACTAAGCTATATTGCACCTCCAGGCCCTCAATCTAGAAATGACATGATCCTACATGGCTAGCAAACACACTGGAATTAACCTCAAACTACTGGCTATAAATGTATCGTTCCCTTGATCACGAACCTTAATTGGGTTCCCGTGGCCCAGCATAAAGTTAAAACTCTAGCATGACATCCAAGGAGTTCTACAATCTAGCTCCAATTTGTTATCCTATCTCCTCCTAGTACTGCCCACCTCAAACCCAACCCTCATGAAAAACCAGGTTTTTACTGATCCACACACAGGACCTGTGCTTTTCCCCACTTCTAGTCTTTGCTCCTGATTTCCCTCCGCTGGAAGTATGCTTCTTCCTCCACTCCAGTCATTGATCATAAAAGCTTTTCTCTTCTTTAGACCCAGCTTGAATGCTGCCGCCACCTCCAGGAAGCCAGCCCCAAAACCCTCCATCAGAATTTATCTCTAGCTTTGGCCCTTTTTCTTTCTTCCTCTCACACTACCTTTAGTATTCATCCCTCATCTCCAAAAAACAGAAGCCGAAAGAGTAATGAGTGGCTGTGAGCCCCTCCAGGGCGAGGACAGCATCCCCTCCACCCCACACCCAGCACCCAGTATAGGGTCTTACAGTAGTGCCCATTAAGTGATGTGGGATTTCATTAAAGTGCTCTTTACAACCAGAATCCTCTAAATAAGAAGCTGTTTCTGGACAAGAAGGAAATGGATTGCTTGAATTCTATAATTGAATTTAAAACCAAAGACATAAACACCAAAATAAATAAAAGTGCCACACTGGTCTAAAATGTAGCAAGTAGTAGTGTATGTGTGGAGCCAATCCACGGCACTCTAACAGGTCTTGGTCATTTTTGATATTTGCTATAGTCCAGAACAGTGGAGATTGCACAGGGTAGAAAAGTGAATAAAATAATTTCTGGGAACTTGAGAGGGAAAGTAAAATCCACCTTAAAATAACTCTACTGAAACGCTCTTTGAGTTTCTGGGAGACTTGGCACTCTAGGTGGAAGGTTAATTCTCCTTCCCTTGGGCATTCCCGTGAGTGAGCTTTAAAACTGCTAAAAATAAACAAGTCCAATTCCTTATTTGAAGGTAATAGAAAACAGCATGACAAATGCTAATTTTCTTTTTGAAGTACAAGAAAAGTATGGACTCCCTGAGTCTTTATTATTATTATTATTATTATTATTATTTTCTCCTTTGGAAGAGCTGCATCTTTGAAACCTGAGGGAATCTGAACATGACGCATTTCATAGAGAAAGGGTTAAGTGAGAAACTGAAATACCTGAGTGCATTTCTGTTGCTCTCCGCTACACCTCCAGGACAAATAAGGATGAGTTGTCAAGTTAAATATAAGCAGTCAAGTGACTGAATTATAATTTACTCTGTGCTCAATTTAAATTAGTGTGAGGCTATTAAAATATACAGTATAAATACGGCAATTCATCACAACCTGCCATGGATGACTTCATTTATTTGCTGGAGTGGCACACGCTCCACTAAAGGGAAGGAGAGCAAAATCACAGGTCAAATTAAGCTGCTATTCTGTTTTAATTCGCTTATTTAATCTATGGCAACATAATTGTCTTTTACAGTATGTACAACTCAGAAAGGAAATTTGGGAGGATTACAGTCAGTATACAAATGATTAATCAAATGGTCCATTTAAATGCTAGTTTAAAGGCAGCAGAACCCAAAACAGTCCGAGAATGATAATCAGCACAGGCTGCATACAATGCTAAGAAATTTCCTGGCAGACAGGTTTTTCCCAATTAGAAAATAAACAATACTGGGAAATCTATTCAGCTGTACTCTTTGAGAGGTTTTATAGAATACCTTAATGGTATAAAAAGGTTCTGTTTGCAAGACGGCTAACAGGATTTTTATTTGTTTTCTGCTCTACTTGTTTGCAATTGTCTTGCTTACCTACATCGCTCCCCACCAAAAAGCTAGTTAGAAGCACATTTCATGAGTTATACCGTCATTATCAAATAGTTATCTTTAAAATATGATTAGTGGCATTTTCAAAATGCTTTCTTTGAGGCAGAAATTTTTCTAAATTCATTAGTATAAGATAAAAATTCCAGGTACTTCTATTCTTCCTAAAATTCAACTTGCTTTTAAAAATATCTGAAGTGCTTGTTATTTTCCCACCTTTGAAGTCTAAAAAGGGAAATATTAGAATACCTTTCATTTTATCTAAAAAAATAAAAACATTTAAAAGTATAAAAATTAAAAATATTTTCAGTAGGAATAGAAAAGTAACCGATTTTCCAGGACTCATCTAATTGTTCCCACACACATTCAAAGTGTGGGTCCAACTGACCCTTTGACTTGGGAAGTTAAGTCTCCCTCCTGTTTCTGTGCAGGCACCAGAGCCCCGCAGGTGACTCTGTTTAGATAAGGACTGTGACTTGCTGCTCCTTGCAATCCCTCTGTCACACCACGCAGCCCCGTTTCACAGCTGAGGTCACTGAGAGGTTCAAGTGACATGCTTGAAGTCACACAAAAGTCAGGAGAGGGTCAGGAAAAGATCAAATGTGCTTCTAACTCTTAACCTTTCATTTCACCCTTTAATATAAAAAAACAACGACAAAAAAAACTAAGAAATACTCTGTCTGAGAGCAATGGTCCATACAAAGAACACCATGGGATATTTTGTATATGAACTGAACCTGCTTTCAAGATGTTACCTCAAAAGAAGAATGAGTAAACTGAAAAACAAATGAAAGAACAACATTTATTTATTCAGTCAGTCATTTCAAAAATTATGTGTTGAACATCTAGTCATATAACGATGCTCTGTACTAGGTCCTCCACGCAAGGTTCTGCATGAATCAATGAGTAAAACAAGATAAGGAAGATCTGTTCCCCACTGACAACGAGATTTCAATATAACAGGAGAAATGTACATGTATACTAATAGCAAACTACAAGGCAGGATGTGATAACACCCCTAAGACTCACAAACGGAGAATTCTGGAGAGATTCAAAGAAGAAAATGAATGAGCGACAGATATACCATATGTGACAGGATTTATCCAAGTAAGTTCAAGAGAGGACAGTGGCTTTGGAGCTGACCCTTGAAGGGTGTTAAGGATTTTGATAGGTGGAGACACGGGTGAAGGCATTCTAATTCGAGAGAAATATGTGAATCAAAGTGGTGAAGTGAGCAAGTACCTGTGTGCAGATAAGGCAAAGAGTTTAACTTAAAAGCAGCACAGGATTCAGTCAGATAAAGTAAAGCTATTTTGGGGTTTATAACATGAGTAAGTAAAACGTATGATAATAACAACAAAGGTCAGTATGAGGGAAATGAAAGTATGCTATGTAAACTATACTATTGTAAAGTTCTCATGCAATATTACTTGAAGGTAGACTATAATAAGTTAAAGATACACACTATAAATTCTAAAACAACTGCCAGAAAACGGACATACAGATGGAACAAACAGAAAACAAAAAGCAAGATGATCAATAATAACATGAAATGTAAATGATCTAAATACCTACCCCAAATAAAAAGCAGAGATTATCAGACTGGATTAAAATAGAAGATCCAACTATATGCTGCCTACAAGAAACCTACCTCAAATATAAAGACACAGCAGGTTAAAAGAAAAGGCATATCATACTGACACTAGTGAAAGCTGAGGTAACTATATTAATATCAGAAGTGTAGATTTCAGAGCAAAGAATGATACCATGGATAAAGAAGGTCACCTTGTAATGATAAAGGGGCCAATTCATTAAGAGGACATAACAAACCTAAATGTACCTGACAGCTATTCAAGAAATATTAAGTTAAAAACAATTATAGAACTGCAAGGAAAAAATAGACAAATCTACAATTACGGCTGGAGATTTCAACACCCGTTTCAATGACTGATAAATAAGTAGATAAAAACCAGTAAAGATACAGAAATTTTGAACAACACTTTCAGCCAACTTGATCCAATTGACATTTATACAATATCCTATACAACAGACTATACATTCTTTTCATATACAGAGGAAATACCAAGATTAATTTGTATTCTAGGTCATAAAACAAATCTAAATAAATTTAAAATAATTCTTATTATACAAAGTATGTTCTCAGACCACAACTGATTTAAATCAGAAATCAGTAACAGAAAGATATTGGCAAAATCCCCACATATTTAGAAATTAAATAACACTTCTAACACTTAATGAAAAACTGCCTGTTCTGAAGAAATGATACATCTTTATTTTTTAGATTATGATTAATATATAAGCTACATGGTTTTTGCCTTCGCTGTCAAGAAACTTAGGGCTAGACAAAAGGTTTAAACATAATAATCATATTTACTTTTAAATCATTCATTCATTCAACCCAGTTTGAGCATCTAGTATGTTATTTTATACAATTTAGGGACGAAAAGTGAACACAATACAGTCCTTGCTCTAAAGCTGAGTTTTATGGTCAGGTCTAATGAAAAGCACATTCGTAAACCCCCACTATTTTCATTTATTGAAAGTCTCTATTTCAACAGCTCTTTTTAAATGTGTTTTCTTTAAAATTGCTTTTAATCCTTTCCAGAAATGTTAGCCCCTTGCCATACCCAACTAAATAATCATGCACAAAGATTATAATATCAGCCTAGGTTAAACATAATTCAAAATGTATAAAATTATGAACAATTAATAATGTACTTGTAAGGCCAAATATAAGTTTTTTGGATGATTTATAGAGGTGTTCCCCTCTCTTGGAGCGAATGACCTAAAGTTGACCGTTTTTAAATATGCGTATATCACTGGCAACGATCTAAGAGTTTTCACATTAAAGGACAAATAACTCGAGAGAAAGGGAAATGATGCTTGAGTTGGTGGAGGGGTCCTCTGAGTGGAAAAGGAGATGAGGAGGTGTAGAAAAGACAACCCAATGCCAAGGTGGTACAACAAAGCTGTACTCGTGGAAGCCGGGGAGACTGAGATGGAGATTGGCTCTACAGCATGCCGGGAACTCTCCGGACCTCAGGTTCTTCCTCTGTAACACGCTGGGCTTCACAGATCATCTCTAAAGTCTCTTTTGGGTCTACAATTATGTCAACCTAGTTTAGTTGGAACATCAAAGAAAACACCCCAAGGGGGAGGTCTGTTTTATCTCCTCACCAAAAGCTTTTTATTAAAACTGGACTTCATGATGTCACATAACACATTCTAGGTGCTGCACTAGGTATGGTCTGGAAGAAGAACTCTGGACTACACAGCAGTCAGAAGACTTGACTCTTAGCTCTGGCTTAACCTTACTAAAAGGTATTCACCAACTACAATTTAATTGTTCAGATTCTTAGTTTCTTAAATTAAGATAAAAGATGTAGAAATATATACTGTGCAAGTATTAGGGAAAGAGACTGAATTCTCACGGGGGATAGCTAAGATTTTGGAGATGAACCGAAAGAAGAGATGGAAATCCGAAGCAGGAGCAATGGTAATAACTTGTTTAAAGGCTGTATAGCAAGGCAGAGGACATGTACTTTGGAGTCAGATGGATTTTGTTAAAAATCCTGGCCCTGACTCTTCCAACTGTGTGACCTTGGAAAATTCATCTTTCTGAGTCTCAGTTTCCTCAAATCTAAAATATATAAGCTTACTTTGAAGTTTTAAGGATTAAAAATAATAGTTATAAGGCATCTAGTATATTACCAGGCATATAGTAGTCACTCAAAAAATAAAAGCTTTCATTATTAAGGGCCCAGAGACTGCAGATACCGGGCATGATGTAAAGTAACAGACAGGTGAAGCAGAGGATGTAGCTGTACAGGTAGATCTATAGAAAGCCTGATCAATTTGAGGTGAGGGTGAGGAAGGAAGCAGGCCTGACCAGTTTGTTAGCTAAGAACCCAGGGTTGGAAGTGGGGTTTGGTGTGGTTAGACTTGAGGTAGCCGAAGGTGCAGTCAAGAGGTACAATTCAAGAGAGCCCATTGGGGAAATCTAAGATAAAATATTGAGAAGCTCAAGTACCAACAACCAATGCCAGAGATTAAACTAAAAGTGTCATAGCAGGACTGGGAACTTGGAGTATGGGATGGATGAGGTGTGGATTACGAACAAGATGGCAACAAGTGAGGAGCGTCTATCTGCGCAGAACACCCATGAGGTATGCACAGCTTGACGACTGGTGCGTGTGGTGCTGGGGTATTGCAGGATGCCGTAGAGGGGCAGAGCGAGGCACACATCTTAGGCTTTGGGGATCGGAAAGAGAGGAAATGCCAAGACAGGGACATGGTCAGATCTGTGATTCAACTTCTCAACTCTGGGAACAGAGTAAAGGGATACGGGAGAAGAAAAAGATTAAAGGTGTAGTGATGAAATTGTAAAAAGTCCAGGTAGGAGGTATGTGAACCTGATGAGGCCAAGGCAATGAGAATGAGAATAGAAAGTGACAAATGGACACATTTCAGGAAAAATTTCTGACAGGAAATGGTAACTTACAGGATGTCAGAGATAAAGGGAAAAAAAGGAGTAACTACTAAGGTTTTGAGCTGCAAGACCAGGAAGATCGTGATGCCACTTAGCAGGGGACACAGAAAGAAGTGGAGGTAACAAAGATGTGAAGAATCACAACACTAGGAGCTTATAGGTACCTGATCATTAGAAGGCATCTGTAAAATACCTTCAGAGGCCTGAATGTCACAACAGTGCCACAGCATCTACCACCAACCAGCAAAACCTTAAGCCATTTCATTTCCTTTTTGACAATACCTGTGACTTAAGCTAACAGGGGGAAGAAAAAGTGGAGAGCATCAAGAATTTCATGAAATTTATCCAGCACTTACCTTTACAGCTAATATTTTCCCACTTGGGACATGATATGCTCTATGGGAAGAAGAAAAGTAACAAAATCACTTGGGATCACTAAACAACCTACATAATGGTTAAGGACATGAATGTAAATCTGAACACATCTGCAGCAATGGGATATATGTTACTTTCAAAAAACACTAATAAAATGAGTAATTCACATTTCTGTTGAGCTTAATGGCTTACAAAATGATTCATTTACCTTAAAAATAACCCTCGGAGATAAGGCTGGCATTATTATCCCCCTTTTATAGATGAGAACTTTGAAGCATAGAGAAGTTAAGTAGTCTGTCTAATGGCACAAAGCCAGTAAGTGGCAGAACTAGACCTCCAAGCCAGGTCTTTTGCTCCAGAACCCTTACAACATACTGTCAGTATGTGTAGTGGTTTTCCATAGCTCTCTGTCAAGCATTATATAGAGCCATATAAAATGGGTGGTTTTCCTTTTGTTTATTTCAATTATACACACAGGTCAACTATATCCCTACATTTCATCAAAATAATCTGAAAACACCTGGAATTAGCTATGGCGTAAGATATAAATTGACGTAAGAAGTCATAGGAAGTCATAGTATGTGGTTTATCTTTTCCTAAAGCTGGTATCTTTCAGTATTAAAAAAGCCTCAGAAGAGAGATAAGTTCGTGTGATCAGCTGGTGAATAACTACAACTTAAGTCAAGATGAATACATTCATTTATGAAAAAGAGTAAGAATAAGGTTTGCAGAAATAAAATACCATTATCTCATCAAGACCTTTTGTATTTGAATGAAATGTGGACTTTCATGTATATACTGCAAGGACTGCACATTCTGACCATTATTCAGAAACAATTTTGCCTTATATAAAAAATTTCAAAATGAACCATGCAACATGAACAAGCACTGTTACTGCAAGTCCATAAAAGTACAAAGAAACAAATCAGTTTGGAAGAACTAAAATCTTGTTCTATAGAGGATTTTGCACATTAGCCAAGATCGGATGTTATTCCTCTCACCTGGCTAGTGTTAAGACGTGAGTGGGGTAGGGAAGATGTGAGGAAATGGAATTTAGCTTCTCAGGAATTCCCTGTCCTCATCTGCCAAGTTGCAATATTTACCAGGCTCCTAATTTAGCTGACCTAGTGGTAAAAAATGTTCATTTACTTTATTATTATTTTTTGAGATATCATTGACATGTAACACTAATTTTAGGTATACAACATAATGATTTGACGTTTGTATATATTGCAAAATGATCACTCCAGTAAGTCTAGTTAACATCCATCACCACACAAGTACAAAAAATTGCTCATTTCTTTAAAAAGAACATGCATTTCACTATTATCAAAATGAAAAAATCATTTTCTGTTGTTCTGGAAGAAATATTTGTGTGATTGCTCAAATTTTTTAAACAGCTTTATTGAGATAATTATGTATGAAAAAATTCACTTGTTTTAAGTGTTCAATGATTTTTAGTAAATTTACAGAGTTGTGCAATCACTGACAAGTGTTTTTAAAGTGACAGACTTATAATTTAACTATTAACAACTTATAAGGATTTATAACTTTTCACATATAAAATGTTATAAATTCAGGTAAGACTAGGAAAAAACATATGTAAATGTACATACAGATAAGAAATTCATTCTGCTTTTTCTACTTGAGTGAACAAAAAATTGAGTCAACTATGGAAGGTAAACTTAGCCTTTATGTTATCAATTAATTATAGAGAAATTCAGGTATATCTCATTTAAAAGAAAGGCAAGATTACAAAATTGGCAATTGTTCACTTTAGCAGAGTTCTTTAATCTGTAAAAGTGTCTGAAGACTTTCTCTAAATGTCAACCTCCCTAGTATATAGAAATACTATTAAGTTTACAAAACTTAAATTATTTAAAAATATTTTATACTTTGTATAAAGTGATATACATTTTATAAGTAGAACCCCTATATTATACTGGTTTTAAAACAAATTACCACTTACTGTACTATCTATGTTAATATCAGGCTTTTACAACGTGAACTACATTTCAGGTCACAATTTGATTCACGATATATCTGCACTCATGTAATACAGTGACATATAAAGACTTACACTGTATTTTCCTTGATGCCTGATAGAGTTGTTAGACTAAGCTAATCTAAAATGCGATTTGAAGGAATTTAATAACTTTATTCTATGTAAATACAGGTAACATAATATGTAAAATTTTGTAATTATCTTATTATTTTTCCTCTTGTAGACCACAAGTTCTTCCAATCACAACTTTAAAAAATACTGTATATTAGAATCACTAACCAAAGACTAAAATGTGAAGATAAATAGTTGACTGCATACACAAGGATTCCAAAGTTGTAAGAAGAACAGTGTGCTACTTTGGACAACAAGCAACACCTGGACTTTTGAGACCAACAGCAGCGATAAGGAAATTAGCAGATAGTCTAATATGTATACCATATTGGACAGTTTGGCAAGTTAATTAGCTTGTCAAGAAAGCTGATCTCTGTTCCAAAAGAAAGGTCTCCTATTTCCAAGTGAATTAAAAGAGGAGGCTTGATGATTTAATTATGACGCATGCTAATTCATCCATGGAAGTTTGGGTTCAATTTCGAGCAAATAAAGATGCTGTGTGGTTTGGTTTACAGTGCAATGACAGTACCAATTTAACATTTAATCATCAAGGAGAAGTGGATGACAAAGGCAATGCCAGGTATGAGTGGAGTAAGCCCGTTAACTTTGCAAATGGCATTCTATCCAGGGAAAAGGAATTTGTTTACTTTCAACGGATACTGCATCTCAATTGTCTTGACCTTCCTCAACACATTAACTGTAAAGTGATTAATGAAGTTTGAATGGAGGCTCTCGTTACACCAAAGACAACTGTACACCTCTGCATTGTTTTAATTAACAGCTAACACTTCAAATTAGTTTGGTGTTGCCACAGTAATTACCTGTTCCAATGAGTGCACGAAGGAAGCATTTATATATTTTTAGTGCTTAGTCCTGAGAGTCCCATTTTCTTTGGGACCAACACAGACCATCAGGGATTATTCCCAGCCCTTAAAACTAAGCACACAACATACATACTTCAGGATGGCAAAAGCTAGTAACCTGGCAAAAATATATTGAGTATTGAAAATAAAGAGCCCAGCAAAAGAGAACACTTACGATCCATACTTTCTTACTTTCTGTTTTCATTTGGAATACAAGGTTCTAGATGACCAGACAAAAAAGTTGATACCAAAATTAATTCCTGCAGAGTACAGAATCAGATAATTTATTGACCTAGCAGAGAATATAGAAAATTGTCTAGTCTAACCCCTTCCTTTTACAGTGGACACACTGTAAACCCAGGTGAAAAAATTTGTCCAAGTTCATACGGTAGTCAATGGCAAAGCCAAGACTGGAATTGTGGCAGAACGTTCATATTTTAGGACCTAAAAGAAATATGTGACGATGTTTCAATTTTCTTCATCATGTTCTAAAACAGAAAAACTCATAATTCAAAATTTACAAAGGTGCTGACCTATTTCAATCAGGCTAAGGACCATCATATCCGAATCAGACAAGGAAGCAAGCACTGCCATCTATCTTAGGGGCAGGCAGAGAGTGAAGACTGTTAAGTTCTGAAGTCACTGCCTGGCTTCTGATCCCAGCTCTGCCACTTCCTAACAATGTGAACCTGGACTGTTAGTAACCTCACTGTGTCTCAGTTGTCTCAAGCCTGGAATGGGGAAATCGATCCCTACCTTAGAGAGTTGTGAGGATTTAATGAGGATGGGGTCTGGCATGTATTATATCTTAGTGAACTAGTAAGTTTCCAGGGTAACTACCGTGTTTCCCCGAAAATAAGACCTAGTCGGACCATCGGTTCTAATGTGCCTTTTGGAGCAAAAATTAGTATAAGACCAGACATTATATTATTTTACATAAGACCTGCTCTTATATTATAAAACAAGACCGGGTCTTATGTTAATTTTTGCTCCAAAAAATGCATTAGAGCTAATGGTCCAGCTAGGTCTTATTTTCACGGAAACACAGTAGGTGTTTTGAGACTAAGATAGCAAGAGCTTTTAACAATGAACACTGGCAAAAGTTTGCAATATATGAGTATCATTTATTAAGAAAAACAAGTAGCATTACTTCATGCTAAATCCACTTTGAAGACAAAGAATTAAAACGGCCATCTGAAATGATATGGCTATACCATGATACAAATTCTAGATTTCTTACCATATTTATCTCATGTCCACTTTTGGTTTTCTTCAATTATTTCTTGAATTTTAATTTCATTAATTTTTTTATTTACTATTTCTTCCCTTCCACTTCCTTTGGGTTTAATCCCTTCCATTTAAAAAAAAAAAATTCCTGAGTTAGCTTCTAAGCCTATTAATATCAGTTATTCTTTTCTAATGTATGTACAAAAAAACTATACTTTAAATATGACTGTGGCTGCATCCTATGAAGTTTTCATTTATGGCATTTCTTTATTATTCAGTTATAAATATTTTTATTTCCATTATGATGTATTATATGACCCCTAAGTTATTCAGATGTGTGCATTTTAATTTAATTTCCAAATGGGTTGAAAGGGTTAACTTATTACTGATTTCTAAACTAATTGTACAGTAGTCAGAAAAAGTAACCTATATGTTACAGATGGAATTACAAGGAAAATTTGATAAACTCACAGTCATAGTGGGAGAATGTCCTTCACTAATCAACAGATAAGTCTGACCAAAATTAGTAAGATATAGGAGATCTTAACATCACAATTAACAGGTTAGTCACATGATCACATTTGGAACTCTTCATCAATCAAACTGAGAATACACTTATTTCCAGGTACAGAAAATTTAGTTTTTAAAAACTTATTATGTACTTACTAAGGCACAGAGCGAATCTCAATCAAGTCTGTAATATATATGGTCACTTTTTCTGACTATAATATGTCAGGCAGCAGAAGTACAATGAAAAAGAATAAAGGTAAGGATACAGAAAGTAACCAAGATTAGAGGCATGTTTTTTTTTTATACATTAGGGGTAGGGGAATCAGGGGATGCCTCTCTCATCTGGTTACATGTGAGCAGTAAGGGAGCACACCATTTCGATATCTGGAAGAAGACGACTCTAGAGAGAGGAAATGTTAAGTTCAAAGACCCTGAAGTGGAGGTGTGTGTTTGACGTGTATGGAAGTGGAATAAGCAAGAGGGTGAGCAGTGGGAGGTGAGGTCAGGAAGGCAAAGGGAAGATAGATTGTGTGGTATCATTTAGATCATGATGAAGAATGTGACTATTATTCTGAGTGATATGAGAAGCCATGGTGGCAGAGGAGAGAACTTACATATCTTAGAAAGATAATGTTGGCTGCTGGGTGGAGAAAACACACTGTAGGAAAGCAAGGATAGAAACCAGGAGACTAGTTGGAAGGCTACTGTAATAATCCTAGCAAGAGATAATAGTGGTAGGAAAAGAGTGGTGAGAGGTGGTTCATTTCTTAATATAGTTTTGAGGAAGAGCCAACAAGATTTGTGGGTAAATTTGGTGGATGGTCTGAAAGAAAAAGGATTAAGAATGACTGCAAAGTTTCTGTCATGCGCAACTTGTAGAACAGTTTTCATTTATTGACGTTGGAAAAACTATAGAAGGAGCAAGTTTCACAGGAAATCAAGAATTCAGTTGTGAGTAAATTTGAAATGCCTAAAAGACTTCCAACCAATTAGCTATGAGCCTGAAGTTCAGGACAGAGGCCAGGGCTGAAGATACACATTCGGGCTTCATGAGGTGGTATGCAAAGCCATGGAATTACAAAAGCTCTTAGGAATTAAATTGAGACCGGCTCTGAGGACTGGCCCCAAGGCACTCCAAATTCAGAAGTCAGAAAGATGAGAAGAAAGCAGTCAAGAGATAAGAAGGTGCAGACAGTCAGCCAGCAATGGAACCCAGAGAATGGTGTCCCTGCACCCCTGAATGTTGCAGTTACAGCTCCCGTACTAGCAAGTGCAGCATCTTGCACAGAGTAGGTATTCAAAAAAACATGTGACTGATTTCAAAAGTAATACTTGGGGACAAATGTAATTAATTCTAATATCGGCTCTTTGACATTCCAAAGATGGGTCTAGGACCCTCCACACAAAGCGAGAAGCATGCCCACCTCCGTCTAAATCCTAGTGAGAATTTATTAAAAGATACACCAGCCCAAACAACAAACTAAATTTCTCTAAGAATCTTTAAAAATGAGAAAGAATGGCAAAGAAAAATTTGAAGACAAAATGTTAAAAAGTCCTACACTCACACAGGACATACGGGAGAAACAACCTGTGTTCACATTCCAACATCTGGACTCCCACACAAGTTTATGTCATGCGTAAATCAATTGCATCTGTATTTTACAATGTTTACTGAAATTATTTATGCTTAGAATTTCAAATTCTAGGAGAACCAAGAAAATATGAATCGTCCCAGCTGACTCCTGTTCATAAAATAAATAACCTAGAGCTGATCATATATTTTCTGATAAAGCTTGTACAATCTCATACAATTAAAGTAGACATCTAAGTTCCATGGCGCTATTCTGCATGCTAATTTCTGAATACATTCTAATCAAGTTATTTTAAATTATGAGCACAAAGAATTTATAATAGGGAGTATCTTGTGCTTCTCTAGTGATTGTGAGGTGGAATATAATTTAAGAATAGCGGGGCTGACCAATGATCCAACCGATATTTCATACTTCAGCATAACTGATATTGTTAAAATGTCAATTTGTTAGCAAAACGGTCATCAAAATGAGTAGGAAAACATCTTTCGTGCCTTTTTTTTTGCCTCATGGAGCAAGGATCTCATGTATGTAATTGCATGTATGATGACTTTTAGTCACAATGGCAAAACAAGAACATTGAAATGACAGTATTGCCACTGTCCTGTGAAGGGGGCAGGGCAATTCTTTCATATATCATGTGGAAAAAATGTCACTGACTTAAGTTCTACTTCTTACATAACATATTTCAGAGAAGGTTGGTGAAAAGAGGGACACAATTACTCTGTAAACTATTCATAGAGTTCTATCAATTGTTGGAAAATTCTCTAAATGGATGGGAAACCCAAGAGAATAATTCAGTCACTAAAATGGTGAAAGCAATAGTTAAGAGTTGGTATAAGAAATAATCCGTAATTAGAGAGCAATGGTCTTATTCTAGGTAAACAGGAAAGAATGTGATGCTTATTTCTTTTGCTCCCTTGGTCTCTTAGAGGATAGGTAGGAGGCAAGAAAAAAGGTGACCAAAGACTATTTAAAAATAAATAAAAGTTACAAATGCATTTGTGTTATTAGCTTGCTTCAGGCATAGTAATGGCTTTCTAAAATTATAAAATTGATTCTGTTTTTCAGACAGAGAATTGACAGCTTGTGGGATTATCTTGGGTTCCCTGATTTTCTATTCTCCGAATGCCCTTCCGGGAGGATGTCCATCAGAGACAGGGCAAAGGAAAGGAGACAAGGTGAAAGAGAAACCTCTCTGAGGTCTGATTCGTTATGACAAAAAGTTTGGTTAGGAAGAGACAAACCATTGGCTAAAATAAAATTTTTGATTAGTTGTCCATTTTAATTGTCTATGTAGCTTTTAATTCTTGCTAACATAGAAAGTTAAGAGTTGGCCATACTGAGATTTAATTAAATCTACTTCTTTATCAAAAAAAGGTATCTGTTAAAGCCACTATGATGTAAGTTCATTGGTTTCCATAGTTACAGATGCTGTTTTCTTGCTCTCTAGATGACATTTTATTTATTGACCAAAAAAAAAAGAAAAAGTAACTCCGATTTTATGTAAATTTAGAATAACAAATGGAAGTTTTTTTCCAAGTTTTCCATTCCAAGGTTTTGTACACTTGGCACAAAAGAAAATTAAAACAAAAAAGAATGGAGATGATGGAAATTAAAGGGTTAAATGTACCACTAGGAGATAGATACCCAGCTTCAAGTGATACATTTTGAGTCTATTTAAAATAAGGAACCTGAAAAAAAAATTTTTTTAAATAAGGAATGTGAGAGTCGGTTGTATTACATTATGTCAAAAGATTAGAAGGCTGAACAATTCTGAAGACAACACCAAACAGGTAGAATCCTTCTTTGCCTTTATAAAAGTCAAATGCATCAATGCATGTGAGTATATACATAAACAAAACAAAAATCTTTTGTTATCTTATAAGATTAATTTAAGACCCTCTAGATGTTATCTTTTAATACATGTTTTCAGTCACCAAATGTAAACTAGCTGTGGTTCTGTTAATGAAAAACTCGAAAAAAGATCAAGCAGTAAAAACTTGTTTTATTGCTTGATCTTTTTAGAGATTTATTCTCTTGGTAGGTTTCTTTAGGGGTGGATTTTACCGATATGTCACATACTAAAATAGCCATCCACAGAAAAAATTCAAATAATTTCAGGGAAATCAACACTGACAGTTGTTGCCTTCCATAATAGATAAACACATTAGCCAGGCTCTAGCTGTTAAAATAGGAAATCCAAAATAAACAGCAGTTGTAAAAAGAAGCTTTTATGTAAACTGTACTAGTTCAAATAACAGTCTCTGCCAACCTTCCTTCTGCCTAAAAACCCATTACAGATGCTTGAATACTGATTGCAAAATAATGTGTAGTTAAGCAATAAGCACCCACCTCAAGATTGTTTAAGTACCAAACCAAACATGTTACTAGGTCACAGATATTAACAACTCTTTCAAGATGATGACCTTAATAGGGCTCACAAACCAACCTAACACATGATACGGAGAACTTGGCTGGGTTAGAAAGATGTCTAGACCTGCCTCAGTGAATGTGCTCATCACTGCCTCCGTATTTCTTCCATAAGTTGATGCAGCCTGGTTCAAGCCTCTAACACTCTCTATATCAACTAGAGTAATGTCTTTTAATATATGGCTTAAACACCTTTGAGATCAAGGAAGCTACCGTCATAGTGATCTCTTGATCAAAGGTTCTGAAAGAATGTAATGGGCAAAACAGAGAGGCAAGAGAAATAAAGCCTAATGATAAGAATGAAAGAAATGGTGCAGTCAGGCAATACATGTGGGGACAAATAGGAATACCTCGAGGAATAACTATTAATAGCTAGGCAACTTCCCTCCTGAAATGGTTTCATTACAATGTAATCTCTGCTCAGAGGTCACTAATAATAAATCACTTTCTAAAATCAGACACAAAAATGGCTATCTCAGAAAACTTCCTTCTATAACACTAATAATTATTATTCTATTGTACTTCATAGTTTGTAAAAAACGTTTTTATAGAGAGAAGCTACTTGATTTGCACAAACATTTGTAAGGTAGATATTCTTATTATCCCCATTTTACAGAGACAAAAAGGAAGGTTTGGTTAGGTTAACAACTGCTTCCAGATTCTTATCTGATAAGCATTGGAGTGGGAAGTGGATTCAAGTTCTGTGAAGCCAAGTCCAATGCCTGTCCCAATAAACCTGTGTGAACATAAACTGGCTGCTTCTAAATCCTCTAACTCCAGTTGTCTTCAAGGTTCTCTGGATGTGGTCAGTGCTGATTTTTAAAAACCAATAGGGAAAAATCAATGGAATGACTCACTTTTCAGAGTTGCATTAACTTTTTCAGGCCACTGGAGTACAATTTACTAAATTACCTTTCGTAGAACACTAAATAGGACCCTAGTGGGTCAAAGAGTAAACGCACCTCTGAAAAGTGAGCCATTTATTCCCTTCTTTCCTGTAGTACCAGATGTCATATGTCCCCTATGACAGAAATATTAACCCATTTCCACTGAAATCTCAAGAAATTGTCCAACACTAGAGAAAATAAGTATGGGGAAGCTTCCCTGGGGGAAAAAAAAGGGAAAAAAAACCCAACTCTTTTCTATAACCGTACCCATAATACTATTGAAAAGTCAACATGTACTTATATGAAAATATGTTTTTCATTTATTGGGAATTGTTTTTAATCCGAACCTCAAAACAGAATAAAAATATAAATTCAAAGCTGATGGTTTTCAGGAGGGAGATGCACAGGATATCATGATGGCTAGTTTCATCCTGTAATGCAGTATTTAAAAAATAAGCTCAACAATTCATCTTGCTTATAAGACATACATCACAAACAATTGTTCTTTCATGCATCTCGTTATACTACAGGGTATCCCTTTGCCTGAAAAAAAAAATTCCCTGGCTAACAAGTATATTATTACTTCTAATCTATATAAAAGCATACATCTGAATACATTTTTGAGTTGCCTTAGTATGAAGAGCTACTGAGTTAACATTTGAGAGACTTTAACAAAGCCAAACTTTAAGTTTTCAGCATTGTTAGTCCCTTACTCTTCTGGAAGATGGCTATGCAATGAAAATAAGACAACTTTAATTTAAAAATCATCCAGCTTCTAATTAAACTGCCATAGGCAGCTGGTTGGATAAGTTTTAATCAGTTTCAATCACCTATTGATTGGTATACTGAAGCCTAAAAAATTAAAAGTAAAAGATGATTGGGGAATTGCCCCATCTCAGAACAACAGTAGAGGCCTCTGTAAATAACTCCTCTTTTAACCATCAGCTAAATGAACACTTCAATACTGCAGTACAAAGTCTTCTGCAAAATTACTTTAACTAACAAGCAGAAATTTATCAGCTTCAGCCAAAATCAATGCTGAAATCAATTTGAACACTGGTTGTGTCTAAAGGGGCTCATTGGCAATTTAGGGAAATTACACCATGTAAATGCCTGTGCTTTAATTGAACAGTTTCATCAACTAGGCTGTGATTGCTGTCCATTCATTTATTTACTTTCGCTGCAGCTACCATTCTGCAAAGGAATAGCTTTTGTCAGGCTGAAGAGAGGCACTTTGTCTTCATTTTGTGCACTTTTGTGCATAACAGACTTCATGAAATGGGCGTATCATGACGAGGGTCAAAACAAACCAGGAACGACTATTTCTTTTAACATTAAAACTGAACACCACTCAAACTATTATCATACCTTCCACCATCTGGAAACAGTCAGGTTTAAACCCCGAAACAAGAAGGAATTTGAGTGACCTCCTTGCACAGGGCACTGTGCCTCTTCTCTATTTTGAGGAGCTATGCTGTGGACAACACAAGCAAAGTGTTTGGATTCTAAACTCAATTCCACAATGTTGTTGTTTTTCTTTGTTTTTTTTTTTTTTTTGAGATATCTTTAGTGACTTCCAAAAATATATAAATTGTATTAGAACATTCTCTTCAAAAATTAAGCAACATTTTGTTTTATAGCCTCGAGATTAGTCACGAAAAGGTGCTATTCTGCAATCCATTCAAGAGATTAAGGCTTAAAGATGTCACATATACTGTTAAAGTAAGATTAATGGAAGGAGGGAAGAATTGGGGACTGGGTGGGAAGAGGAAAACTAACTTCTTTATAAGGACCAGGAGCCAAAAACACCAATAAGATTACCAAGTTGACTTAAATACACATAGAAATGCAGTCATCGAATCATGGGAAATAAAAAAAAAAAAAAAAAAGATATAATATCTGGAGACTCATATGCTGAAGTGATTGAAACTCACATTTTGGACATTCATCAGTTATTTCAAAGATTACAAGGTCCAGGGAAGGAGGGAAGAAGGAAGAAGCTGTTTGTTCATACGGGTCACCTGTAAGGTACATGCACCTGATGTAAAAAATAGAAAGTACAACTATAGTGTATTTGCTAGAAAATGCCAACAGAAATCCTTAGGCTCACACACAGTCTGCTTACATTAGTTCCTCACAGAATCAAAATGTAGTTATTCACTAGAAGGGCACTGGGAAGAGACTAAGAAATAAAGCTATGAGTTTCAGTGGTGATACCTGCTCTTCCCAGCTACATCCCAATGTTGCTGGGGGATAACCCTGGACATGTAATGGTGGTCCAGTTTGGAAACGGAAATGCAGCCATTGATTCTGAGCAGCTCCTGCATTTTGGGTGTATGTAGGCAGGCAGGGCCTTGAAACATTTTACTCGGACTTCCAGGGAAGCAGGGAAATTTCTCATTTGCCCTTTCAGTCAGTGACCGAGCTGCTCTACTCTGCAAAACTAAGAATTACCTTAAGAAAAAGTTAGCAGGGAGAAGAAATGGGGTGCAGAAACTTACTACATGTGTTTATGGTAAAAATTCATTCTGTAATTTTATCCCATGTATCATTTTCTCTACCACTATAAAATTTCATTAGCTATATAAATTTTGTTGCTGAGACATTGTACAAATATATTTTATTCATAATTTTTAGATAACTTTTCTGAAAACTTAATTATGGTTTAAATCAGAGCTTTATGTTTATTGACTACGTATATTGTTACATTTTGCTGCTACAGTTAGCAGTTGTAATAGAATCAGTATGTTTGAGAACTTTACACAATACATATTTTCCAAATACACTAAGCTTGTTAAAATGCTATATTGATTATGCCCTAAAGCAAGTTCTAATTTTGTCTGAACATTTTTCATTTCATTATTTGAATTCACAAAACAAAAACCAGTACTTAGCAGTAATACTGTACATTCTTTTTCTTTCTTTTGTAATACTGACAAGGAAAAGTATGGAAATTCTAAAGTCAAGAGGATCACATAATACAAAGTCACACTTAAAAAACAAATTAATGTTTAAAAAAAACTTTATGATTAATCTCCGCAGCCTAAGTCTCTCTTGCTATTTCCCCTCTAATTTAGTAATCTGCTCCTCTCATTCACTGTTAGTGCACAAATCAGAACCTAAACATATATCACTCCAGTAAGGCAGCAATTTAATGGAAACATGGTCTCTTATATCAAAGTAACCAACAACAGAGCAATGAAAAAAACTGTGGCAGAAAGTTATACACAGTAAATGCCTTTTGGACTTCCCAGTGAATTATTTTCCAAAAAAGCAATTTAAGTAAATACCCTAGATGCTATGGTATACAAATATTTGCTTGTGCTATATGCCAACCAAGAGACTACAATTTTCTAACACATCAGATATTGTAAAACAGCTGAAGAAAAAAATTAATGTGCCTTATAAATCAAGAAATGCACTGCCTCCACTAGCACAGCCATACAATTAATTTAGGTATTTAATTATTAAATTCTAGGTTTTTGATAAGTAAAGAGACCCAAAGGCTAAACCAAATAAGTTTTGTTGCAATAATTCTGTCAGCCGAGGAATGGCTATTTAAACATCTACTAAAAAGTCTCTAAAATTAACAACTAGAGATGGCACATCATTGACTTTCAGAATTATATATTAATTTATATCTTACATCCAAAAATAATTTGGGTTAAAAATTAGGAAACTCAAGGGAGTGAACGGCAAACAGAAAAACCCTGGCTTGAGAAGTGGTCCCAAGTACTGATCTAGGAGTCAGAAGACCTGAGTTTTAGTCTTCTTTTTTCTCCCTAGCTCTTATATGAAGGTATAACTCACAAATAAAAATGGTATGTATTTAAGTGCACAACTTGATGTTTGTTCTTGAGTTCTAGTCTTGATTTGACCTTGGGCATGCGACTTCACCCTTCTAAGCTTTATTTTCTCCCTGGTTAAAAAACGGGTAACCATACTGACCAGGCCTTCTTTGCATGAGCTTAGCAAGGTCTCAAAGATCCGGATTGATCAAGCACTGCCCATCCCTCTGCTCTCCCCTGAGCTTGCACCACTCCAACCACGCTGGCCTAGACATGTTCACACCCACCTTAGGGCTTTTGCCAAGAGTGGTTCCTTCGGCCTGGAAGGTTCCTCTCCCAGATTTCCCCGTGACTGGCTCTTTCCTGTCCTGCAGGTCTCAGCTCAAACATCACCTCCTCAGATAAGCCTTGCTGACCACCTATTTTACATTCTTTACAGCCCTTATGAGGTCTGATAGCATCTTACTTTTGTATTCATTTCCTTATTGTCTGCTTGCACCACTAGTGTAAGGCCAGCAGCACAGGGAACTTCTCCAGCAAATAATTGTTCAATGAATAAATAAATCTACAATAAGACAAAATTTAAAAGAACAAAACCAAGCAACACCTGACAATATTTTTATGATAGCTGGATGCTGAATTTAGATCTGGAACTTCAGACTTGAGAGTCATGTCATGTCCAAGTCTAAGCGGGGATTCGTTTCTCAGTGGTTCTGAACAACAGCCATGTCATGCTGCCTAAGGAAGGAGAGTTCACACCTCCCAGGGCCACCCAGCAATGGACAACACTTGTGTCCACCCTTAGGTTGGGAAGCATCTGCCTGTGCAATGCTGACTAAGTGGTCCCAGTAGGTAAGGCACGGTGCTGGGCCCTATGCAATGCCCATGCAGGTGACCTGGACACGACCCCCACTTATCTGTGCACAGAGCTTCTCCTCCCTCGGGACACAGGCCCAGTGAGAGCCAGGCTGGCCCTGACAGCCAGCACACGGCCCTCCACACAGCACATGTTCAGAACACGGCTATTCAATAAATGGATGAAGGAGGACTGGACAGGCACAATTTCTAGACCCATTATTATTCTCTCCGTGATCCTCTGGGTGGTCTCTGAACTACCCACATCTCTATAAACTCAGTATCCAGAACCAGACACTTTTAAATCCGAAACTGGCAAACTGCAAGATGAAGTCAAATCTGGATGTTATACCCTCCTAATGCAGCCAGAGAATAGATTTCACGAGGAAACCGGATCTCTTCCACCCTTTAAAAACAGAAGTGTGCTAATGTTATCTGCTCACCGCCACTTCTGCTAGGGACTTTAAATTTATTTATAAAGAAAGCATTCTTAATAAAATAAAATATTAGGAAGAAGTGTTGCCACTTCAAACTATTTTTCCCTGAAAGGAGATGGTGTTGAAATACTTAGATTCAGCAAATTCTTACTTGAAATATTACCATAATGTATTGATTTTTAACAGACTCAATTGACTGAAAAGTTGTTTGTATAGCAATATTGGCCAAACCAATATACTAGAACAATTTTGTTACCCATAGTAATCAAGTACATTTCTGAAGTATAATTATACTGTCATAAAAATAAAGCCAAGATACACTTTTCCAAGCAATAAAACAATAGAGGCTATAAAACAGGAAGAGGAATAGGCTAAATAAATGAGATTTTAAAAAATGAAATTTAATGTCGTTCAAAAGCACCACTGCCTCCTCTTCCTTCCCTTAAGCCAAGGTTAGCAGAAAATGATCAATACTTCAATCTCAATAAACTATTTCAATAATAGTTAATTCAGGTGGAAACAGAGTCTGAAAATCTCTGCTCAGCGACCTGTGACATCCTGTCATGTTGGTTGAATGCCAATAATCCATCATTGCCATAATGGATATGAGCATGTGTGAAGTTATACAAATGTGGAGGGAGGAAGCAAATGTGGGAAAGGTGTAGAGAATCACGAGCTCAGGTTCATTCTTTAGATTCTAATCAATACAATACACATTACTGTATGAAACAAACCTATAACAGTGAATGCTGAGAGAAGAGGGAAACATACATAATTAATTTTATTTGACAAATACTCATTGATTTTTCTGAAAATATTAATATCCTTGCTTGTCATGTGATACTATAATGCCATCCAGCCATATACATGTACTTAATTTTGCATTAAGATCGTGTCTTGTTTGCTTGTTAAAAATAAGACCTTGGCTGCAAGGAAAAGGCTCTTCATTTGATTGGAAATTTAAAGTTACAATAAATCAAACCATCACCTTACTCTTGGGTCAATATCAAAACCATGTAAAAACGACTCTTAATTTACAAGATGCATTTCAAGGAAAACATATAAAGGTGTGGGGTTCTTGATACAGTCAATAGAGAAGTTGGGGTCAGACCTACTGTGGTTTAGGTTTGGCACCTTCAGGTCGGCTGGTGGAAGAAGTGAGAGTTTTCCGGGCACTTCATGGTTCCCAATATTTTCATCAAGGAAGCTTTTTATTATGTTTTCTCCTCAGGAATCCCACGATTTGAAATATTCTATTTACTAAACAGCATTTAATTAGACAATTAATGTGTTTTCCCATTTTATATAACTGACCACCAGAGCTTCTAATTTTCATGAAATAAATCATGTAACTATAATGAGTTGATCTATTTCCCACTCCAAAACACAAATGTAATGTTTTAGTTAGCCTGTACAGCCGTATCACAAGGACAGAACAGAACTTAATAGTTCATGTGATCTCATTTACCATCTTCAAGGACCATCCTCACCCTACTGCCCAACAAATACTTCATAAAATAAGTACGATAACATAAAGGACGAGAGACCAACACCTTGGAGAATTATTATCCTTTCCCTCTTCTTGTTGTCTCTAGATAGGTCAAATTAATTCTTAAATAATGGTATATAACCAATTTTCAAAACACCATGTAGGCAGTATATATGCTACCCATTTTATCACTGAGAAAATTACCTAAATCCAAGTGAGACCCTTATTGTACTGTAGGAAGCAGCTAGATATATAAAATTCACTACTGTTTTCAAATACCTAGAGATGAGAATACATGGCCAAAAAAGCTGACAACTTTTCTTAGTCTGAATAATCTGCTTTAAGGAAAAAAATAATATAAAAGATGATGCTTAAGTGCTTGTCTAATTGACGTAACATGACTTAAGTCCTAACAGTTAAACATTACTTCATTTCTGGACCCAAAGCTTAAGTGATTTCATCAAACTGAGGAAGGAGCAAAGAACCTGACTGACTAGCCTTCATTATCATAGAATGTTTCCAAAGTAACTGAGGCTGTTAATTACTTTCATCTCAATTATACTACACAAAAAAAGACGATAGTAACTAGTACCGTGTTTCCCTGAAAATAAGACCTAGCCAGATCATCAGCTCTAATGAGTCTTTGGAGCAAAAATTAATGTAAGACCCGGTCTTATGTTATACTATATAAGACCCCATATTATATTATATTATGTTATGTTAGGTTATATTATATTTTATATTATATTACACTATAATATATTACGTAAGACCCGGTCTTATATAATAATTATATTATACCTAGTCTTATTTTAATGTAAGACCGGGTCTCATATTAATTTTTGCTCCAAAAGACGCATTAGAGCTGATGGTACGGTTAGGTCTTATTTTCAGGGAGACACGGTATGTTGGGTTAATGGACTCTAAGTACTCAAAATTTTAACATTTAAAAGAAAATTAATCATTCAAATATATGCCCTTAGTTTAGAAATTCCTATTCTCCTTGGTTAATGTTCTAAAACAATTATGCAGCCTCTAAATTACTCAGGTTCTAAAACTAGCTAGATATGGGAAGGACCCAATTAAAAAGCCCTACTAAAACCTGCTTTACAAAAACCTCCACTTGCCTCATTCTCATTTCAGCCAACACGTATAAGGCATCTATTCTATCCTAGTACTGTGCTGGGTACACTAGAAAACACAATGGACTCTGCTTGACCTTGAGAAATAACACTGCCTGGGGGAAAACATACAGTGAAACGAAGGGGTACCGTGAAGAGCTCTGGCCTTGCCACTGAATGGCCACAGGAATGTGAGTCCTAGCTTTCTCCAGTGGTAAAACAGGCTTAACATTATACCAGTAATTAAAACATACACTACGATAAAAGAGGAAACATTTCAAAACTTTAAAAAAATCATTGTATGCAAGATAATATAAGATATAATAAAAAGTCATATTCATGAGACAACTAGAGACTAGAAGGAAACAGGAGCATCCTGTGCATCATAATATAACACAGAATTTCTCAAAGTTAATTCAACACAACCCTAATTCTATGAGATGTTTATAGGTATATCTCAAAAAAAGAATACTATGACCAAGTAAGCATAAGAAGCACAGGGCTCAATGATTTTTCTGTTACTAGCACTACCACTACTGGCAGCTAACATTTGATGTCAGTCACAGTGGTAAGCCTTTTCTATGAAACATGTCATTTAACCTCACAACTTTATGAGACAGATATTATTATCCCCATTTTACACCTGGTGAAACTGAGGCACAAGACATTATATAACTTTCCCAAGGTCACACAGCTATTAGTGACAGATGCTGGATACAAACTCAGAGCCCCCACGCTTACCCACAACACAGACTACTTTCTCAAAGTTTTTGAAATTGATGGCGACTCTGTCAGAGGAGAATAAAACATGCATCTTTCCTGAATTAATTTTTTTGGGAGCAACTTGTAGCACTTTGAGAAATGGGGCAATAATGAAAGTGCATTCATTTCCTTTTGTTAAATTATTCTTCCTTCTAGGCTTGGGCTATCCATTAGTCTAAGGTATTTCCTTCACGATCAATCCATGTCATCCAAATTAGTAATCCAAGAAACACCAACTTAAAATGATCAGCCTAGATTACTATCATAATACAGAGGAGCTCAGCAGGGGACACAGAATCCACATTTGGTTTAAATATCTGGGCGCAGAACTTCATACTGCATTAACCAGGGAGAACATCGTGAGGTAAGGGGTGAAAATGTGATCAACTATTAAATAACATACATTGCAGGTTATCCCTTGAAAATCACAACATCCCATCAAGTGGAGCAAATAAGACCAAAATATTAAATTTTTGCTTTGCATTTGTTAGCTTTATTATATTTTATAAGAAAAAAATTAAATAGGCCCATTAAACAGTTTTGTTACCAATGAGTGGATTTTCCAATATTTTCTTCATCTAGTTTATGTAGCATAGCCTGTAATGTAATCATTTTGTTTGAAAAAAAGTCACAATTTTTATAGTCAACACCATTAAGGTAAAGTTAGTGTAGGAGAAAGTCAATCGTAACACATCAAACACTTAGTTTTATAGAGACTTTAGTAAAGTGGATTTTCATTTCTTGAAGATCATGCCATTTCTCTGTGCTGAACTAAAAGCCAGGGACATAAGAACAACATACATTGAAGCCCAGGCAGACATGAAGGCCAACGATCAATGACAAATGGTTCTGCAATTTGGTATCTTCATATTCTCTCCCATTAAGAATCACCTAGGCAATAGGACAAACGAAATGCCTTCTTTTGATAAGAAATGTACTATGTAAAATAAAATACTAAAATGATCATGATACTGCCACTCATCCTCCATAAACCACTGTCAAAAACATACTAAATCTTACAACATGCATTTTGAGCCTAAATGGTAGCTAAATGAACTCTTAGGATAAGCTGCTAATGTCACCGCAGCGTTCTAGCAAATTAAAGAATTTGTGCTAAGGACATGTGGGATGATGTTCCCTTGGATATTATGGCTCTAATAAAAGGAGAAGTTCCACCCATGCTTCTTGCTAAAAACAACATTAACCAGGCAAATGGAGAGTTATTATTTAATGGGTACAGGGTTTCAGGTTTGCAAGGTGACAAGAGTTATGGAGATGGATGGTGTTGATAGTTGCACAACAATGTGAATATACTTAATACCACTGAACTGTAGACTTAAACATGATTGAGATGGTAATTTTATGTTATATATATTTTATCACAATTAAAAATATTTTTAAAAATACTAACATAATTTTGTTGTAATTTTTCCTTGCTGGGTGGGCATGTTACTTCCACTTCACTGTATCTCCCTCCCTCCTTTTTTAATAAACCTCTGTTTTAAGATAAAAGATTAGAATTTTAACGTATAGGATATTATTTCTAATAAAAATTATCTTTTTTTTTTTTGGGTGGTCTTATGTTTTCTCCCTTCTAGAATAAAACAGAATAGTAAATTCATAATAGGCCTTCAATTAAAAAATACAACCATGCTTGAGAGTTAAACATTTGGTGAAATCGCACAAATAAGAAGTGGGCTGGGAGTCCAAAGAAATGTTTTTGGATTTCATTTGAAGCCAATAAAAAGAATCCAAAGAATTGCTAAAAATCTTTCCTGTATTATTTTATCTGGCTATCAGAATAAAAGCATTAAGAAGAAAGGTTGAAGCTTTGAAAACTGCTCTCTCTAGGGAACTCAATAGAAGCAAACTGGAGTATACATGTGTCTTCTTCTTTCCTTTCTAAGGGTACCTGCACCCATAAACCTTCAGAACAGGTGAGAGTAAGGCGGAGAAGACTAAGATGAAGAGACGCTATTTAGACAGTACTGGGGGCTGCACGGGTAGGAAAGCTGGGATGATGCAGAGAAGGCCAACAGGAGCTTCCCACTCGTTAGACACATTAGGCTCAACTATTTTAAGGGTAAGGCCCAAGGACTGTAAGAAACATGTCATCACTAAATTCTCTGAATTATCAGTGGAAGCACTTAACATTCACACCTGCTAGTCACAGTACCCAGTCATCTGTAGGAAAAAATAATCCAAATATGCAAACATAAGTTCATAAAGAACTACATTCAGGAGAAAGAACTCACATCCTAGCTCTACCTGCAGAGAACACGGAAGCCCTGGGTAGGGGGCTGGAGCAGATGACTCTGAAGGACCGTCTAACGCAGAGAAATCTAATTCTATGCTAAGGCTGCATTTACATGTGGAGGTTGTTCTAGGATTTTAGGCTGTGACCCTTCATGGTCAAAGGACAATAGGGCAATTTTATCTGCATTCATGTGCTTAGTTAGAACTTAAAATTCTAAGAACACCAGTAATCAATTAGAAAATAAAATATTTCACACCTTTAAAAATATATATTCGAATCAATATTAAAATATCTAAGGTAAAAACACAATCATGTGACGCAGGGTTAGCATATGTATGGAAAACAGCTCTCTAGAGGAAAGCTTTATTACTCCCTCAGGGCTTTCTTACAGAGTATGGATTTTTTAATTCCTAGTGGAATATTTTTCATACACCATTGCAGACTATTAAGTACCAGATATTACATTATGTAGTTTAAACTTTGCACTACTGCATGAGAAAGACTTCCCTGTCGAGAGAACTATTTTTTATGGTTAGCATTTTTTAATATGAAAATGAACACTCCTTTAGGGTAAGATCACTGCTACCAGAATTTGGGGGAATTTTATAACTTAACATATTCATCAATGTGTAGAAATTCTCTCAGGGGAGTAGGGTGAGGAGAGAAGGAAATACAACAGGAAGAAGGCTTTTTAATAACTTATGTTGACACAGGGCAAAGCAATAGTATTTATAAGGTTTGTCTTCCACTGGGCATAGCTGTAAACAGGCAGGGGACTAACATAGGGTACTAGCAAGTTAAAAAAAAATCATGGTGTTAAAGAACAAAGGAAAAAATACATTAAACTTCAGGCCAGTTAAAGGTACACCTGCTAATGGTGGACTATTAACGGTTCACCCAGGAGAGATGCAGACCCAGAAATATTAAAAAGGCTATATAAATGCACTTTTCCAAGTAATTTCTGAGGAAATAAGTGCCTTGCAGAATTTTGGAGTCAAATGTGGAAATAAAATCTAAGCACTGATGGTCATTTAAAAATCTTTGCCATGGAGAACTGGGTTACCCACATGTGGCAAAAGTGGATAGAAAGTTTAAACAAAATTGACTACTCACTTGTAGACTGTGCCTCCGTTGCCATGACCAAGAGTGTCTCGATACCGTATGTCTTGTTCATTCATCTCCACAAGAAAGAAAGAAAAACAAAAAGGGTGTCATGCTGTGGACGGAAATGTCAAGGAAAAGCAACTCTGGGCCATAAACAACAAGCAGTCTGGGTCATTTCAAGTTCAGCTGCAAGAACGAGAAGATCAATACAACATTTGCTGTCCAATTTATAAAAGACGATACCAAGGGACAAAGTGATGGAAAGTTTAATGACAATTTGTTTGCCTGGGTCATTTCATTAAAGTTTGATAAAAGGTGTCAAAATGGAATGATATAACATAGCTCAAAAGGGTCAGGTCAGAGATACCGATAAGAACACAGTCTCCAGTACTGCATATAACCAATGCCAAACAGCACTGCACGGAACCAAAGTCAAACTTGGGAAGACAACACATGCACACAGACACACACCCAGTAATCTAATTCATGATTTGTAAATAAATCAGCCCCTGAAACCTCCTCAGGTGACCCTACAATTAACATTAAACAAACTGAATAATGTTAATGATTTTCCTAGAGTAGATATAGCTTTATTTTGGAAATGATAAATCAGTATACAGCAATAACTGTGATTGGGTAGAAATCATACTATGCTGATAGAACAGTACCAAATCAGTGCACTTTAAAATGCACATATAATCAAGTATTATAATGCGGAAAGGAAAATATATAAGCCTGTGATTCTTATAAACTAAAACCATTTTCATAATCTAATATAAAAAAGCATATGCATTTTCCCATGTTCTATAAAACTATTATACCACAAATACTACTCTCATTTGTATCGTGAATAGTAGTGATTTTAGTGTCCGCAAAATGTTTTAGAGTTTTAAAGAACTCCCTAAATAATTATTTATCAAATGACTTTAAGACTAGTTAGATTATATTTGATGCATTCAGTAATTTTCTACACACTGGTCCAGTTGCTTAAAAATTAACTGCCAACTTTGTTCACTAAGTGGCTTCAATAAAAGTGTTATTTTCCATATAGCTAAAGCTTGGGGAAAGCCATACAAAGCCCTGAAAAAAAATCAATTTCCAGCGAATTGTACTGCCTTGCGTGGGCAGAGAATGGATGGAGTTTTTAATTCAATATCACCTGGAAAAAAAATAGTTTGCTTTCAGACCATTATAGTATAGCTTTAACTATTTTGCTCTACTCTAAACTTCCAACAATTGAATAAAGCAAGGCTTCATTTATCAAGGGAAATATTTTTCTTCTATACATTTCTGAGGTTGAAGCTTCAGAGAGCTGTGATAATTAGGAATACAGGGCAGGTAACAAAAACAGCTTCCTTTCCAAGCTGTTTTGCCAATCCCTAACAGAATATTGACAGATTAATGTGCAAAGGCCAATTCTGCACCCAATTTAATTGTAGTACAACCAGATTAATGCAATTTGTGATTAGCTAATTACTATATTTAGGTTCAGTGGAGAAATGACAGACAAGTCTGAAAAACTGGCAACAATTTCCCTATTTCAGGGAAATTCTTCACTACCTATATATTACTAATACGGAAAAAAAAAATTTTAACCTGTATAAAAGATGTGGCATGAAAAGAAAACCTCATTATTCTGGACCAAGTAATAAATTTTAAGAAAGCATGAAAAAAAGCAGCACATAAAATAACTTGAGATGCTAAACTAGCACAGTTGCTATTGGGTTTACTTTGCTGGATGGGTATGAAGGACACGTACGTAAATAGCAGTATCTATTGGCGAGTACAAATAGGCTAATTCCTTTCAAACCTTTTTCTAGGTGTCTAAACATGACTCTAATAACCTAATTTGTACCATTAACTTGCCCAACAAGCTGCAGCCTCATCATGCCTCAAAGTGAATGTTCAGGAGAGAGCTACTTCACTGAAGTCCACAAGTTCTGAATTAGTGACACTGAGATATTAGAGCAGCAGGAAGTAGCTATGGAGCATACAGGAGCTGCGCTCTAGAGGGGCACAGTCTGTGGTCACATCCCCTCCACCCCCACCACTGCATCAGGGCCTTCCATGTAAGAGGACTAGTGGTATCCTCTCAGAAAAACATACACACTAAGACATGTTGATGTTACACCTTCCAACAATACACTGGGATAGACCTAGGACTTTGGAGGGCGGACTGGACATTGTGGTATTTTGTTGGAGAAAGAGAAGACAAAGGGCTAAGTATGGCATGTCTCTGAGCAGCTTCAACCATTATAATCCCAACATTATAGTCTTTTTACGTCTACTACCCACTAGGTAGAAAAGAGAAGTGGAGCAGCCACCCATCCAGCAATCCCAGCACTCCTGTCTAAGCAGGAGTGGTAGGCATCCAAAGAGTCAGAAGGTAGAGAATGCTGCATGGGTCGGTGTGTGTGTGTGTGTGTGTGTGTGTGTGTGTGTGTGTGTGTGTGTGTGTGTGTGTGTGTGTGTGTGTACTTGCACTCATGTGTGCCTGTGTGCACATACATATGCATAAGCACTATGTAAGCAGATTCAAGGATGGAAATTTGGAATCCCTCAGATAATAAGGAAGATGTAAGTGTCTCATAAAGATAAATGGTGTTGAAGAACAAGTTCTAGAACCATGTCGCTTAAAAAGACAGTATCCATTTAAAAAAAATGGTTCAAGCATTTCTATGGTGTTTTAAAGTTTTATAGACCTTTTCCTGGCATATGAACTCATCGATAGATTTTGATATTTAAAAGTGTAAGATTCTTTTTCTTATTTGAATTTTCTAATATTTACATGATATACAAATATTCACGTAAACAAAGTTTTACAAAGAAAACTATTAGAGCTGACCTCATGAATTGATCACAAAATTTTCAGAATTTCATATCTCTGATCAAAATGTGTTACTTTAATTGATCTCAACTATGAACAAAATCATTAAGGAGAACAACAAACAGTTAATAACATGTTTGCCTTCTTAGTTTAGATAAGCATATTAATCCAACTTCTCAAAATGAAACACAGGAAGAGTGCTCCTTCTGATACAAAAGTGGGGTTGAAAGCCAGAGTACAACATTTAATTATTATAGTTAGAATCGGTATCATAAAAATCACCGAATTTCACAGCATCTTAAGCATTTAGCCCAACTCACTTAGGTCATATAACTCGTCAACAACAACTAGTCAAGGCTAGAACTCATCTTTCAGTATCCGCTATCTTAGCAGGTGACCTCATGTGTAAGTACGGAGGAACATTCTCTCCATCCCTGGTGGCTGTCTCACAGGAAGAAAAGCAATCAACTGAAGGGCACTCACAAGTAAAAAGCAATTTCATTAGCTATGGTATTTGCTTTTAAGAAGGGACTTGTTTTTAAAATCACATAGCTTTTTATGTAGAAAAGAAGTGAAATAAAGTTTTTATTCAATAAAGTTAAATAAAATTTAAATATAACTCAGTTACCTTATTTTGACTTAAAAAAAAAAAAAAGAGCAAATAAAAGGCAGAACCACAGATGTGAGGATGGAGAAAGAAAAGGCCATGAGAGTTACAATTATGTGTCAACTGCCAAGACGGCAAATGACCTGGGAGAAATGACTGGTATTGGCTCTGCTCCTGCTGAAAGAGAGGCAAGGGCTGTGAAAGAAATGTAGACATGACAACCCAGGGCGGAAAGGGTGTGTTTGTGAGGGTAGAGGAGGGTGTCATATAGTTTAGACTTCCACACACAGTCTCATTTATGCTTTGGTTTCCGTATGGGACCTAAGATGAACCATAAGAATCTAAGATTTTATATACTGGTGATAATACAGTTTTTAAAGCTAATTTTACAGGAGAATACCTATTTTTCGTCCTCTTCCTTTCCCCCCCCCTAAACTTAAAAAGTTTTTCTAAAGGAATTTGAAGTTCTCAAAATACCAGCCAAACATTCAGCAGGGTCAGAATTAGTTCTAGATCTGTGACTTCTCAGCACATTTATACTTGATTTACCAGGAATAAAAAAATACCGTCAAAAAATCTAAAAAATAAAAAGAGGAAAAACAACTTTAGAGATGCAAAGGTCAACGTCACACATCCTTGGAATGTGCCATCCTTGGAATGACTGTGCCAACGTCACACATCCTTTAATTGGAATGACAATTCCTTTAAATTGACCCACTGGACCATTTTAATCAGTTTCAAATCAAGGGCCAATGTTAAAACAGATGATACTGCACTAAAAATGAAATGAAAAAAACACATCCAGAAAAACACATCAGTGGTACTGATTTATAGTTCTAAATAAAACATGCCAAAAATACCTTGATTATTTTTTTTTAAGCTGGAAAAAAGGAATCCTCCATCATAAAGCAATAACAAAAAAACACTGTAAACACTGTCTCCATTCCCAAGACCAAATGTTAAACTTTTTAAAAAAGTGCTTGATTTAATATATTAATGAAATTAATGGAAAAATGGAATGGAATTCAATTATAGATCAGCAAAGAAAATATTCTTTGTTTATTGTCTGCCTGGGTTAAGAAGAATCAGTATCTATCGCTTATAAATCATTAAAATAAAAATGCTCAATTAATCCTTATTTTATATGTAAAGGTCTGACAGAAACTAGTCCTATCACTAGAACTTTGCTTCACAAATCGAAGCAATAATGGTTTCAGAAAGCAGTCACACTCTATGAGCAGACAATTGGAGAGATTTAGTAAATCCCACTTTATAGAGCAGAGACTAATCGGAAAACACAAGCCAGTCAAATGTTTCTTATGAACTGTTGACACTATATCAATGCTGAATCAATTGGTGGCATTTACTCTGAGTGACAGAAAAGAAATAAATATTTATATCACATAACCTATATCAATGAACCCAGGCAGAAAGCTATTTCTAACCTGTCAATATTTGATTATCTTGAAGAATCATGTCCCTTTCTTTTAATGATTAATATGAATTCCTTATTAAATCTAAGTGGAGGCCAGTGGAAAGGCAAATCATTATTAATGCTTGAGAGCATAAACCACTAAAACAAAAAACTATGCTCAAGTGTTAAAGTATTGTTAAATGTGACTTACATCTTCCATATCAAGTGGTGTCAGTGTTCAATCCAGAAATTTATTGACGCCCACAACTGAGCACATTACCTTACTGCAATGTAATCTCACTCACTCCTTAGTTACTCTACAGCACCAAGGAATTGACGAATTAGTAGAAGGAAGCATTTTGAAGATTTCCAAAGGTGGAGCTGTTTTGTGTTGTTTGTTTTTGTGAATGAAAGCAAATATTTAAAAAAAGGCTAATTTTTAAAAGAAAAAAAATGCCATACTGTTTAATGTGTGTGTGGGGGGGTAGGGGCAAGGGGTGTTACCATATTCCCAAGGGAAAGCAATAAATATCCTTAAGTGTCAAAAACCACTGCCATGACAATCTTCCACCGCAGAGAACCTCATAACTGAGACCACTAAGATATTTATGGTACTAGGTTTGTTGTCAAAACATTAGGAACATTTCAGAATCTTTACTCTCGCAGTAGAAATAAACTGCTTTTCATTTTTGAAAGAGGAATGTATGACAGGTTACTTTCCATTGCCTGGGTTGAACAAATGTAGTTAAAGCTTCTTAATTTATGTCAATTTTGAAACATCTTTCCCAGCTGAAGAACATAAATGACACATACATAAATTACATAAATTACAATTAGTAACTTAATGTTGAAGATACATAAATATCCTAGGCTCGATATTTCTGCTTTTACTCAGGTTTGTTTCGTACTGATTCTGAACACATACAAGGCATGGGGGGGACATATGCGCACATGTGGACGTCAATCTAAACAAACCTTTGGCTGCTTAAAGTGAAAAGTATTAGATGCATACGATCTAAAACTCTGAGGCCATCAAGATTACACGTACAGCACCCGATTCTCCTTAGTGGTATACGCAATGTTTAAGGACTATAATTCACACATTCTGGATGACGATCAGATGTTAGAACCAGACCAACTTACTTTTTCTAACTGTATTCAAGGGATTGTGTGCTAAATAAGTACGGCTTCCAGAAGCACTACCATACAGTCACCATTTTAAGGTACAAACATCTATCAGGCCACAAAGTTACAGGTGATATTAAAGGACAAGCATGAGGAGCCAGCTTTGTCTTCTTGACATGCTCCCCTACAAGCACTTGATTCATGAAATGCCAATGAGGCTTGGAGAGGTCAGCGTGTGGAGGCACTGAATAAGCATCTGAGATAATTAAGATTTCAGCCTTCGAAACATGGACGGGAAGTGAACAGCAGTTAAGAAAATCAATAAGAGTCTTTTATTTGCAGTGACACAGATGTCTCAGTCAATAGAGCCTAATAGGCAGGCTTAATCGCAATGGACAGGCGCCTGCCTCCGAGGTTATCAAAGGGCTTCCTCTATAACAAACATTAAAACACATTTATGTTGCTATTGAGGAATCGAGGACCCTGTAGGTAGCTTAATTTACCAGTGTATGTGTAAAAGCACTATACTATTTCAGATGTGTCCATTTACTTGAATCAAAATTAGTGAGAAATAACTGGCCTGCAGGCCCGTTTGTTCCTCACTAGCTGGGTTAGGTCATGCAGCTTTAGATGGCCAGTCAACCAGGCAAACCAGGGCTCCTAAAACCCAGGAATTTTAAATGCCAAAGATCTGCTGTTACTGTTTGCCTGAAAAGCCAGTGTTAGTTTCAGGACAAAAGAACTCTGCTAAGGTGAGAAAGTAACAGTTGTTTTTTTTTTTTCTTCCTAAAGATAATGAAAGAAACAGTCACCTCAGGATACAGGGCCATTTCGACAACCCATGGGCTGACACACTTGTTCAGAACTGATTAACTTTTTTTAAACTGAGATGGCAGCAGGGTGTGTGCATGGTACTTCAATCTGCTGGGAGTGAAACCCATTAGCACAGTTTGAAAAACGTGCTGCAAATTGTTCTGCCAATCAAATTAAGCCATGTAATTCATTTATGACAAGAAGACATTCACAGACTCTTTATCTGCTTATTAAGTTTATGGATACAAAAACTAGACAGTAATAAGTTACTACTATCAGAAATATCAATATGCAGTGACACCTACCTGGCCATTGGCCAATATTTTTTTCAGTTCCGCAGAAGACTTCTTCAAGCTGGAAAGGGAAGACATAGTTTTTAATGACAAGATCATCAACACCTTTGAACACCACTGGAAATTCCAGACTAAAACACACCTTTATTTTAGGTATAGACATGGACGACATTCTTCACATCCTTCTCCCTGTATAATATTTTTTCAAAAGTAACTGGCCAAATGGCAAAGGTATTAATAAAGAGACTAAAACTCCATTAATAATTTAAAGCAATGAAGAAGCCAATAGTCCAAATGAAGCTAGACTATTGCATGGACTACTTCAGTGACTTTTTTGGGCCGTTAGTTCTGCTGTCTTTGGGTAGCCTCTCAGTGGCTAGTTTATGTGGACTCTTCATCTACTAAATGCAAAGCACTTAACAATGCACTCTTAGAACGTTCACAGCAAACGAAGATTACAAAACTTCAAGAGATAAAAAAAATCCTGATCTTTTACTAAAGAGTTACAATTCAGCTTCCTGGGAAGCAGATGTGTAGGAGAAATAAATCCTGGTACTCACTAGCCATGAGCTCTGGGACAAGTTACTAATCATATTCTCTGAACCACGAGTTCCTCTTTCTATAAAATGTGGAAAACATCAACTTTGTAAGGCAACCAAGAAAATTAAATATTACAAAAAACCCTAGCTTTTTATAGGGCTACTATGTATCTTGCACATAGTAGGTGTTAAATTGCAGCTGCCTTCTCTTCCTAAATAAATTGCAGCTGCCTTCTCTTCCCTCTCCTATAGGTATGAGACACAGCTTCCAGAATTATTTAAGGAACATGAAAATGTTCTTTTCTGGAAATACATGACTATGCAAACATTCATGGCTCAGAGACGCTCTGAAGTCCTTCTAGCTTTATAATCAGTTATACCTGTATACTTCTGTCCAGTTAGTAGAGGGGTGTATAAAACAGTACCTCCACCCATCAAAGTTCTAATTTGAAATTTAAAGCTTGTTAGCTTTATTCTTTATCTGCTCTGACACTCTACCCATCTACCAAATTAACTCTCTTCCCTGCGTTACTCATTTGTGTAGATGTCTTTCATTCCATCACACCCTCCCTGAGATTGGAAGCTCCCTGAGAACGCAGACCACATTTTACCTACCTACATATTCCATTCTCTTCCCAGCCCTGAACCTAGCCCAGTGCCTTGGCATGTGTTAAGTGTCTGAACAATGGTGGTCGTTGTTCTGGTTATTATGTGGTGGTAACAGACAGACACACACACACACACAAACACATACACACTCATTTAATAAGTTATATTTGAGAAAATCTCAGACTTCAAGTTTGACCACACTCATCTTTCCAAGTTATAATTATTCTTTTTTTTCTAAATACGTCCTAAAATTCATATGCATGTACGGCCAAATGCAGACTATGGAGCCTTAGTGCCAACTTTCCCCAGATTTTATAAAACATGTCGTTAACCAAGTGTTCTAAACTTTAATACTGTCCTCCCAAGTCTAAGAATACATGAACTGAAGTGGCAGTTAAGAATTTTATAGAATGGGACTAAAGCTGAAACATACACCAAAAAAGTAAACAACTGCTTAAAATCAGTCCAGTGAAAAAACAACCAATAGCAGCTATCATTTATTGAATGATGACCATATGCCAGGCACAGTGCTAAATGTTGCTACTTGTTATCCTGATTTAATCCTCACATAGTTATTTCTAATTTATAAAGGAAACTAAGGTACAGACCTTGTTCAAAGTCTATTTCTCTTAACACACACTTTTTTCCCCTGAGAAACATTCAGATCCTTCTATTGCCACAGATGACACCCAATTTAATAGTTGCAATTATTGTAAAAACAGAAATAACCAAACAATGCCCAGGCAATGTTTCTCAACAGATATTCTATCATGTCATACAACTTGAAATAATAACATTTTGATTCATTGCATTTACAAAACACCTTTCATCCAAGAAGCAAAACGTGATTCCTTAATACAGCTTCATCAATCTTCTAACACCAGAGGTAGATAGATGGAAAGTTTAATCATCCTTATTTTACAGAAAGAGAAAGCCAAGATGTTTAGGAAAGGCCTTGCCTTGGCAGTGGAACTTGAATTCAGTAATTATGGCCTAGGAATACTATGTGGTCAGTTTAATAAACAGTCATCCACCTACAGCAAAGACCTCATGCTTTGAGAGTAACAGAGGAAAAAGCTGATTTATTTCATTCATTAGGCCACTATCTTGCTACCAACTTGGTCTAGTAAAAAAATACATCTATATATCTTGGCACTTTCTTTGTGCCCCAGTTTACTCAATATTTTGTTTATCTGCATGGTCACAGTGACTTCAGCTATCCAAAAATCACTTTTAAAACCTTTTAAAATTTAAATGTGACACAACTGTAACCTGGGTATGACACTTTAAGGACATTGAGACATCCAAAGAAGAGCAAAAGGGTGACAGGACTAGAAATGATGTTGTATCAGAAAAGTTGAGTGAGTTGGGTGAAGTTAATCCAGAGACAAGACTACAAGGGAATATAAATTAGTTAATTCATCTGTTCATGCGTTATCTCCTATATGTCAAGCATCATGCCGGGAACTGGGAATTCAACAATGAATATGTTGTAGTCACTGCCCTCAAAGAGCACAGAATCTATCGGGGACAGAGGCAATTATAACACAACATGTTAACTGCTATAATAAAGCAAGCACAGGGGGATTATGGGAATTCATAGAAGGGGTACCTGGTATAGATGGGAAGTAGGTAATAAGCAGGGATAGTTTACAGAAGAAGATAATAGCTTTGTCCCTCAAAGATGACCAAGGTAGCCAGACTGAAGGCAGAAGAGGGGATTAGCAAGGAGGAAAGCAGGAAAGAGGCAGTAGCAGATGTGAAGGCCCAGTAGTGAGAGGAAACATGACTCATTAAGGGCACTACACGTTCATCAGTGGACCTGGAATGTCAGGTTAGAAGGGGTGGAGTGGCAGGCCAGGGGCCTGGAGGGGACAGAGGACCCACATGTGAAAGGCCATTGTTCACCTGCTGTCGAGGGTACACTCCGTTCTGAAGGTTGTGAGAAGTAGTAAAAGGGGAACGATGGGCTCAGAACTCAGCATTAGCAAGATCAGTCTGGTTGCAGTGTGGAGGAGAGACTGCAGCGGGGCAAGAGGGAGGGAGGAAACTATTAGGACGCTGTTAGCAGTAATCCAGAGCTTCGGTGACCTTTGCAGCAACACAAGCGCCAGAAAGCAGACAGATTCCAGAGTGGTTCAGAAGGTAGACCTTACAAATGTCGGGACTGACTGGATGTGCAGCTGAGGGAGGCCCAGGAGGCCAGTTATCTGGAGTAAGCAAGTGGGTGGATATGGGAGAATTAACTGAGACAGGCCATCTAGGAGAAATAGTATGTTTGGAGGGAAGAGGATAAGAAGAGAGAACAGCTCTGTTTGCTCAGCCAAATCTTTATGAGTGGGTGCTGAAGGGAGACAAATCTCAGCTCGTGAAAAAGAACTGAGATTTTGCTACCTGCAAACAGAAGGTGCCGCCTTAACCAACCCAGTGCATCCCTGCCAGAGAGACGCTCAGGGAGAGCATGGCTGGCCATCTAGCAAGGAGTGGGGAGGCAAGCATCCAAGGAGAGCAGGATAGATTACTGCCACTCCTTCCCACTCTCCACACCAGAGGCAAGGAGTCTTTTATGAACACAGAGCTGGCCATAACACTCTCTTGCTGAAAGTTGTCTAACGGCTCACCTACACTCTGAGGAAAATTCAAACACAAGGCCCTGCATGGTCTACCTCCTTTTCTCCTATCTCTCCTATTGCTCTCCTCCCCTTTCTCCTACCTTCCCCCAACTCAGCACTGCTCTCTGTGCTCCAGCCAAACTGGCCTACTTACAAATACGCTGAGCTACTTTTCCACCCCAGTGCCTTCACATATGCTCCCCGCTCCCTCTGAAATGCCCTTCTCTGGCTTGTCCTTCAGGCCTAGATGGAATGCCACTCTCCCCCCCAAGTCTTCTCTGAGCACCCAGTCTAAGCCTAAACATATTCCTGCCTAGTGTGCTCTCTTCAAAACCTGCTTATTTTCTTCATAACACTAATTATAAAGTATAATTACTTGTATATTTGGGGTCTTTTTTTGTCTGTGTGCCTATTAGATAGCAAGCTCCAAAGGACAAAGACCGCGTTATACTCCTACTGCGTAGAACAACACCTAATGAATTCGGAGGCTCTCAATAAATACTTTTGATTGGTGATCAACACAGGGCACAGAACATGGCCAACCCAGGGGAACATATTAAAATCACTTGTAGGACTTTTTCAAATTGCATTCCTCCCCTAACGGAAATCACTGCTGAAACAAACCACCATTACTATTTGGGAGGCTGTCACAGCCTAAGGGAAGATACTCCAACGAAAGGCTGAGAATGACCAGATTAGATAGTCTCTGGCCAACAGTAAAATTTTATAGTACTCTATGAATATAAATGATAATTTCTTTAAAAAATCAAGCTAATTCACTCATGTTGTTAAAACTAAATCTGAGAGAACTGAAAAGATATCCTGCTTCTTCTCTGTCTTACCATCTTTTTCAACTCTATTCTCTCTTTATATCATGATAAACTTTGACCTAAAACACTAGGCAAAGTCCTGGTTTTTCCTCAAGGCTCACTGCCAGTCTGTCTGAGCAACATCTTCTCTGGAAGTAGGGGTAATAATTAACCACCCTGCCCGCTTTCAGGTAGATGCGGGTAACAAGTGCCCCTCGATCCCTGTACCTCCGCTCAGCTGGGCCATGGCTCACATGCTCAACGAGCAGGAAGAGAGAAGCTATTAATATGAAGCACGGGCTGGCAGGGCCAAGCCCTTGGATGAGAACTAAAAGACCTACCCCTCGTGACCACAAGACAGACGATCCATTGGTGACTAATCAGGCTGGATTATAAAGACAGAATAAATTGTTTAAAAAGGAAACACACTTTAAGACTAATGTGTTCACATCGGGAAAGGTGGTGGATAGATATACTGACACCATAATAAAGCAATCAAGGAAGTGACTTTTAGGGAGGGGACCGGAGAGTACAGAGAGAGTCAGAAGGAGACTTTAAATTATCTACAGTAAAGTCCTTGATAAAAGACTCAAGATTCGGGCTTAAGAGGGGAAGAAGAGGTATGGAAGGGAAAGTAGAAGCCTAAACTACATTTCAGCGGATAAAGGGCTGTGTGCAAATACTGGCTACAGTCTTACTCGCAGAAACACCTGGGCACAGAATAGAGGCATTTCTGGTTTGAGGTTGGCTTTTCAGTCACTAAGGTGAATACATACACGACAGCAATCACCTTCACAGGGTCAGCTTCAAGTGCAGGCATACCTCATTTTATTGCACTCTGCTTTATTGCACTTCACAAATACTGTGTTTTTTGTTTTATGAATTTAAGGTTTGTGACAACCCTGCATCAAGCATATCTTTCAGCGCCATTTTTCCAACAGCATTTGCTCACTTTGTGTCTCAGTGTCACATTTTGGTAATTCTTGCAATATTTTAAATATTTTCATTATTATTGTATTGTTATGGTGATTTGTGATCAGTGATCTTTGATGTTACTATTGTAACTTGTTCTGGAGCACCACGAATTGTGCCTATGTAAGACAGCAAACTTAACCGATAAATGTCTGTGTTCTGACTGCTCTACTGACTAGCCATTCCCGTCTCTCCCCCTCTCCTCCAGCCTCCCTATTCCCTAACACACAATACTGAAGTTCGGCCAATTAATAACCCTACAAGTGTTCAAGAGCTAGCTAGAGAGGGGATGTCAATGCATGGCTTCAAAGCTTCAAAGCATCGGCTGACTCTCTTATTAGAGGCTAACACAACTGGTGACTTCAAATTGAAGCCAGTGCTCATTTACCATTCTGAAAATCCTAGTGCCTTAAGAATCATGCTAAATCAACTCTGCCTCTGCTCCATAAGTGCAACAAAGCCTGAACAACAGCACATGTGTTTACAACATAGTTTACTGAATATTTTAAGCCCACTGTTGAGACCTACTACTCAGAAAAAAAGATTTCTTTCCAAATATTACTGCTCATTGACAATGCTCCTGGTTACCCAAGAGCTCTGATAAAGATGTACAATGAAACTGTTGTTTTCAGGTCTGCTAAGCCAACATCCAGTCTGTAGCCTAGGGACCAAGGAGTAATTTAAGTCTTATTATATAAGAACTACATTTTGTAAGGCTATAGCTGCCACAGATAGTGACTCCTCTGACGGATCTGGGAAAGTAAATTGAAAACCTTCTGGAAAGAATTCACCATTCTAGATGCCATTAAGAACATTCATGATTCATGGGAAGAGGTCAAATATCAACATTAACAGGAATTTGGAAGAAGGTGAAACCAACCCTCATGGGTGACTTTTAGGGGTTCAGTGGAGGAAGTAACTGCAGATGTGGTGGAAAAAGCAAGAGAACTAGAATTAGAAGTGGAGCCTGAAGATGTGACTGAATTACTGCAATCTCATGAAAAAAACGTTGATGGATGAGGAGTTGCTTCTTATGAATGAGCAAAGGAAGTGGTTTCTTGAGATGGAATCTACTCCTGGTGAAGATGATATGAAGATTATTAAAATGACAACAAAGGATTTAGAATACTACACAAACTCAGATGATAAAGCAGTAGCAGGATTTGACAGGATTGATTCAAATTTTGAAAGAAGTTCTACTGTGAATAAAATGCTATCGAACAGCTATCCAACAGAGAAATCACCCATGAGAGGAAAAGTAAATCGATGTAGCACACTTCATTGTTGTCTTATTTTAAGAAATCGTCACAGCCACTCCAAATGTTAGCACTCACCACCTTGATCAGTCAGCAGCCATCAACATGGAGGCAAGATCCTCCACCAGCAAAAAGATTATGACTTGCTGAAGGCTCAGATGACGGTTAGCATTTTTCAGCAATAGTTTTTAATTAAGGTATGTATTTTGTGAGGCACAATGCTATTGCACACTTAAGAGACTATAGTATAGTGTAAACATAACTTTTATATGCACTGGGACACGAAGAAATTTGTGTGACTCGCTTTATTGCGATACTTGCTTTATTGCGATACTTGCTTTATTGGGGTGGTCTGGAATAGAACCCGCAATATCCCTGAGGTATGCTTGTACAGTAACATGATGTTTTCTAGCTTAATAATAGAATGTATAACCAAGATGACCTAGAATTCTATTAGCTTAAGCAAGTCGCCCTTTCTACTTGAGCACCTTGAGAGTTTGGGAGTAAGCTCTCAAGCCTGTCAGAAAAACACTTTGAAAAGATTCAAGTCTCTAGTACCTATCCCAGTGTGTGGCAACGTTAGCATGAATTAATGAAAATTATTTTCCTTCTAAATAGCTTCAGTCTCTTATGAAACCAAAGATACAAAAATGGGCAACATAGCTTGGTCAATTGAAATTTTACCACTTTACTCTCTCTTTGCCTCTTTCTGGTCAAGATGTCAGTAGATGGACAAGAAAAAAATTAGCATTCAACAATCTACAAACCAGATTATCAAGGCCTGAAATAATCAAAGGCACTGAAGTTTTTGTATAATTTGGAGACTGTAGGAAAACCATTCCACAGACCAAAATTAATACCTTAACATGTCGAATTTGATCTTTCGCTATGAGGTTCTTTCTCTTCAGTCGATACGTAGCTAGGGTTACCTAAATGGTCCAATTTCTTCTTACCACATACACATTTTTTTGGTCTTACAGAAAAGGGGTGTCATCCCACATGCTTCTTCCCCACCCCCAACTTTGTTGATAATCATGCTATGGGCACTTCAATTGCTCTCACCTATTGCTTGGAAGTGAATCTGAGGCTGCCGGGCTGCTGTGTTGAGAGGGTCCGGCCCGGGTATTCACCTAAAAATAAAGAAGAATCTTGATCAGTCTTGTGTTCTGAGGACACAGTTCTAATTAACCTATAATTTGCCACAAATTTCTCATTTCACTATGAAGGTTAATTAGCTTGTTGTTAGACCCACGGTTGGAGTCTATTCAGTATATAGGTTACAGAACTATACAACCTGTTTATTACATAACACTATTACTGTCATTATTCAAATACTTAAACAAACAGTGCTGAGAAAAAGGAGATATAAATAGGGAAAATTTTCAATTCATTGCCTAGAATTGAATTCCATTCTAGAGAAAAAATTTAATTCACTATTTTGTTGTATACACAAAAATGATATATTCAAAAAAGTACATTAAAAATACACTAAGGGATTAGTGGTAAACCTCAAGTTGTCATATCCTTCCAGCTCTAAAACCAAGCAGAACACGATAGAGTATTTTTTATTCACTGAAAAATGAGGTCCAAGTAATTAATTATAAAATGCTTGAATCTAATGTAATAGCCAGCTTTTATTTCAAATGTAAAGCCTTAAGCAGGAATCTAGAATTCAAAATGCACAGAACAATGAAAAGACATTAAATAGATATATGTTTCTAACATAAATATGTCAAAAGAAGAGGGCGGTATTCTGTGTGCAATATGCTTATGTGCTTAATTAATCACTGAAATGAAGTCTGTATTTTCACTCAAATAAATCTTTGTGGAGACCAGTAGCCAGGATCATTCTGAAGAAACAGACAAACAAAAAAATTCCAAATAATAAAATATACAGCAACAAAACCCCTGTATCCAAATATATACACATATTGAGCAAATACTACAGATGAATCCCCCTCCACCTCCCATTTTTTAAAAAGCCAAAAAAAAAAAGGATGGCTTGTCAGAGCTTGAGAAAGTGCAGTTTTATTTGACATTTCAATAAGTGGAACACAGCATTACAAATCCATCTAACTTTACTGAAACAATTATTGAAATTCGTACCTTCAGGCCATGTATGTTCCGTTCCCCAGGAGGCTTGCAGGCTGAAACAGTAATTGACTAAATTGTAGAACACATCAGGGCCATTTACAAATTTGCTCAAAATGAATCGTTTAAAAAGAAATGAGGGTGACACCAAAATTAGCAGAGAGAAATGATTGAAAAGTGGCTCCCAAGACCCAAAGTGGGAATTATGAACCAGGGTTTTAACTTGCAGGAGTGAGCATTTATAAATGCAAAGAGCTTTCTGACACCACCTCATATAAATTCCAATTTCTGCTTAAAACATAAAAAATCAAGTTAAATAAGCTAAAATGATTAGATTCCTTTCATAATTCAAATTTATGCAATCTTTCCTCATTCTATCACATTGTGTATCTGTTATCACTTAAACTACTTTGAAAATAGCTAGGTTTTTTAAGGGTGGGAAAGTGGAAGAAGGGTCTTTTAATACCCAACATACTGTTAGAGATTCTAAAATGGAATGAATATTCAAGTTTTAATAGTACTAGTTCGCACAGCAATAAGCATTCAAATTTATTAAAATACAGAGGTATCACTAATTTTATTACATTTCTTGCAAATCTTAACCTCTGCTAATATTTAAGTCTAACGATAAAGCAATGCCAGGGAAAATAATATTAATTTCCTGACACCATCATGAGTTAGAGGTATTTTTCCAATTCAGCAAATGCTTCATCATCAACTGTTAAAAACACAAAAGCTTCCTGCCCATGTTATATGCTGCTTCCATTTGAAAACTACAGTGCCCTACATATTATATGTTAAGGGGCCGTCAATTTTGATTGATTGTTTGGGGAGGGATGAATTTGATTTTTTTTTTTTGCGCCTCTCTCAGATGTACATGTATTTTTCCTCTGTTTCTGACAATAAGAAATAGAGCTGTTTAATAACAATAAGATGTGAGTAATAATTACAAAACACATCAGTTGCTTTAATTTTGTGTATTTCAGGTATACTCAAATTTATTGTTATTTTCCTAGAAAAATATACCTAACCTGTACTAAAGGGTTTTTATTTGTTTTCCTAAAATACATTAAAATCAAGATTCCAAATCTTCTTTCTTTAAAATGGAAATTATCTTTTTGAACAAAACAGTCACAATCACTGGATACCTGGTCCTTGAGGGACTATTAATACTTCCTAAGACATTGCGGAGGATTGCCACTGACATACTCAGTACGTTCACAAACTTCACTTAGTAAGAAAGTGACTGACCAAGAAATCAGAGACTAGCATCAACGCTTGTTTCTTACCCTAACATTTGCATCATTCCTCAACTGACTTCTGAAACCTTTATGATTAAAAACCTAAACAGTATCAAAAAACCTAGTAACCACACATTTCCTAAAATTCTGGAGTCAGAAGTTGCAATAAAGCCAGTAAATTTTCATACGTGTTAACATATCTTTTAACAACAGAGAGGACTTCGCCATGAGTTGGACATTACCATCGAAGGCAACCGTCCTACTTGGAATGAGGAGAACATCTGATGTTAGAGGAGAATAGTTTTTTCCTGTCTTTCTCATTTGTTTAGTCCAGAGATTCTTTTTAACATGGGGCCTGCCACAGAATCTAAGGTCTGAGAGCCTCTAACCAACTAGGTAGACCACCTAGGTAGACTGCACAAGTTTGCATAGTCTCACTTACATATATATCTGATATAGATAAGTAAGCAAAACTACCAAAACTAAGAACAATTGTACAGAAACTTGCAAAAATACTAGGGAGACTGAGTCTCATAGTTTAAAAAATTTTAATTTGGTTTGGAAGAATTTTATTTAATAATTTATTGGCGCCTAATAGGTTCTGTGCTCGAACTACATGTGACACTCACATTTCATTTATTTTCTCCTTTTAAGTATCTTCTTCCTACATTACACTCTTTCCCTTACTCGAACCAACCCCTCCAAACTATCCCCATGCACAGTTCACTAATGTTTTAACTTATATGCCCTTTTACTTTAAGCAAATTATAATTTAAACAAAATTCTTACAAAGGGCATATTAACTACTTATAAGCTGTGTGACTCTAAAGTTACTTAACCTCTCTGAACCTCGATCTTCTCATCTATACAATGAAAGTAACAGTACCTCGTAGGCCAAACTATTGGGAGAATTAGAAATGATAGCATTTAAAGCAGTATTGGTGCCTGAACAGAGCAGATGTCTCAAAATGGTTGTTATCATCATGGAAGGGAGCACAATGGTACGGACAGTAATGGTACAGGGACTGTTCACAAAATAAAACAAATAAAACTTGAAAGGATTTTTGAGGAAAAGAAGTAAAAAAACAAAGGCCCACAACATTGGAACTATAATTTTCCAGGATACTGTATTAGGATTTGCTACAACAAAGTTATGATGTCATTAAGTAGGGAAACAATGAATGGAAATTTTTAGCTGGTGAATAAATATTCCTTGGGGAACAATTTTGAAACTTGACCAAATTCTCCGGTCATTGAAAAATATTAAGAAACAATTTTCATCCTTGTTATTGGCCTAATACACAGAAATAGCAACATCTCTTTTTCTTCTTTTTCAGGTGCAACAGAATTAATCATAATCCTTGTTTCAGACACACTATCAATGGCCCGATTTTATTTACTTAGCTCTTTAATAGGTTATTATTACAACGTACTGAGCACTCCCAATCCCATTGCCTAAATTACTTTGAACCCAGATCTTCTCGCGGGCTGGCCGAGCCAGTGCCTTTGGAGACTCTTATCAGTACAAATAATGGTCTACTAGTTAATTGAGCCATTCAAACTTCAGAGAGTTACAAGTAATGAGAGTCTAGAATGTTTAATTGGAAAACTCATACCATGATTATTTGTACAGTATCTGTTAACAAAGGGAACTTTAACTTTGAATTATTTCAATTATTTCTGGAAGAGTTATGTAGATAATTTCCTTATCTGTTCCATTAGTTAGAAAACATGGATTTCAACTGGGGCAATGTATAACGAGTGAAAAAGACTTAATGGTTTATACTAAACTGTTTTTTCTTCCACTATTCAAATTTTGAGGGAATGTTTCTACACAGTTGAATAATCATATCTGACATAAGGCTAGTAGTGCCAAACCTAAAAGGGAAAAAGCAAATTATTTGACCAGATGATTCACCAAGACTTTTACTCATCAGATTATATTTTTTGGAGACTTAACGATTATTTTCCCATATATGAGGACTTTCCATTATTTAGAAAATGTCACCCCAAAAAACCAAGCACCAAACATTCTACAAAAATGTCTCTACTAAAACCCCTTAGTAAACCTTAGCTTCTGTATTAGCTGAAAGCTTTCTCAACAGCAACTTGAGCCACAATTTATAAATATCCGAAATTAAAATCATTCATTTGTCTTGATTTAGAAACCATGTGGATCCCTCAAGAGTTCTTTAAGCGAATGTAAGTATGTACTTCAAAAACAAAAACAATCTAGTTAGTTTAATTTACTCTAGTAAATTAGATATTTTATCTGCCATAACTATAATATAGTCTGCAATCCCCACGATAATGAATACTTCTTTTGTTTTTTCAAATTAAGAGCTAAACATCATGTTATGTGCATTTAAACCTTTGGAAAACATAACTGTTGATGAAACAGTTTACTGAAATAATCATTGTTGATTAGAATTTGTTCAACATTACCTCTTGGAAATATCTGCAGAGGCTCTATTAACTGTCCATTTACTTGCTGTTCCATTACTGTGGAATAATACTGCAAAGAGATTACAGAAAGAGATTACTCGGTAATATATGCATACTGGTACAGATACTTATGAGTTGTTTAATTCATAGTACTTTTGTAAATTGCTGGTATATACATTATCAGCCTCGAGAATACTTTTTCTCTATTTACACATTAAAATGACAGTGACTACTCAGGATTGAAAGTCCAGTATAGTGTTACCCTCCACAATGCCATTTATCTTTAAAAGTAGAACTGATGATTAAGACTTTAGATTAGTATTTGACCTCTAGAAATATTTTGAAAATATTGTTATGTATTAAAAACAACACAAGGCATTTTAGCAGAAATGTCTCCAATTGCCTTTAGTTCTTTTCCCCTGGATTTGGCAGAGCACAATGAAGATGCCTCACCTCTATGCCAGTTAGTCAATCAAACAAACATCATTCCTTTTTGCATAGAAAATGCAGAAATAATGGAAATCTAAATCACAGAGACTGTGGAGTGAGCACGTAAGATATGATCCATCCAAAGATGACAGGATTAATCGGATAAAAAGGCAGCCCAGTTTCAAGCAAACACATCTTTTATGTTTTAGTACTATACACACTTTAATATAGATCAAATTTCACTTTAAAATTCTGGGTGGGCACAAAAAATAAAGTTCCAAGTAAAAAAGCTTTCACCCTTCTTCAGAAACACAAATTCATTCAGTAGGTTGTATTATATAGTCTGGTTCCCTTTTTCCTTAATATGCTAATTGATGAGCCTATGTCCACCTCACTTGGAGATGGATTCTATTGCCCTCACTTAACAAAGTGATGTTCTTGGTGGCAAAATACCAATGATGAAAACTGTTGATTCTGTGTTTTGAGTGGCTGGCACAGAGCAGAACTCCCCTTTAATCTATGCTGTTTATGCATTTAAAACACATTATATACTACATTTTCAGGAAATTATTGCTTGATAATCATTGCTTGCTGATATCCTTTAGAAGTTTCTATTTAGAAAATAGAGACACATATCTTCTTGTTTTTATGCATATTAAAATTATTACGAGATCAAGTTTTTTTCTTTTTCCTTAAACATAGAGGGAGCTACAAAATTCTACCTCATCTTGGGAATCACAAGTTACCAAGTCTGAAGCTCTAGGCCCTAAACACAAAGTGAAAGCTATGGGCTGACAGAAGTGGACCCTGCTCTCCAAGAGCTTTCACACTGGAAAGGAAACCGATCCTCTCCTTCTATGTACATGACAACTTATATACATACAGCATCAACACGTATGACACATTCTCTGCAATACATACTAAGGCAAATGTCTTTCAGGAGACTATATTCCCTAAAACCGCAGAAATCTAGTGCTCGCCATTACTCAAACACTGATGACAAGTAAATGAAATATCAATCATGTAGGCTGTCAACCTTTTGGGACAGCAATAACTGTTAACAAGTAGTCTGGAAAAATTGTCCGAAAATGACTTGTCCTCGGCACACAAGTATTTGAGGTTTCCATGGAAAATTAAGATGCCAGTGGCTATTTGGAACATTGCTCAGGTATTCTTTTTAATGGGAAATTTGCCGGTTATTGATCCACAGCATGTACCCCCTTGCTTCTGGAAGGCTGCAAGCAACTTTCCAATCAGTGGCTGTCAAAAAAATTACTGCCTTTTTACACTGATACAAGACAACAGCAGTGGTGGCGTTCTCCTATAGTTAATGCTTTTCTTTAATTAACTGCTGTGTACAATGGGTTAGTAATTTCAGTTACTACTTCACAGTCCTAGAAATCAAAACAAATAAAATATCCTTATGCTTTATCTAACAAATTAATTATAGAGTTGTCTGAAACTGCTGCTTGGGGTGAAGTTCGAAAACAAATAACCTCAAATGTAAAGGGTCAGAACAGGTGCAATGCATTTTTTCCTACTATAAAACCTTACATGCATGAAATTGACCTGTTTTCCAACTTTATTTATTTACCTCACAAAATAAATAAATAAAAATGGTTTCCCTTTCATTTCAGATCTGTGCCAAATCAACTGGTAAACTATATGTACTTTTATAATCATTGTAAAAAAATTGTAGCAATCTATAGTATCTGTTTGTACCACGATTAACACAGTCACAGTAGTAATGATATTAAGTATGCCACTTGCCAGTTTTTCGAAAGCAAGTAGTCAGGATTTGGCTTTTGTTTTCTACAATTCTTCTAAACCCAGGGAACATGTTCTCCTGAAATACTGGATTTAACCTATGTTTGTATTAACAGAGAATCTGTGTTCCACACAGCAAAGTAATTCAGCATCAAGGATAAACTATAAAGGGCGGTAATTAAACCCATGGTGCGGGCCCACTCCAGGCAACTGACCTCTGAGGAACAGGCCAGGTGAGGGCCACCACTAGGCACCAGGCCTAGGAGCTCAGGCCACTGCTTACATGGCATCCCTTAAGGGGCAAGAGTAAGACACAGGGCCATGCATAGTCTCTTCTGGCATAGTCTCTTCTGGCACAGAACAGTCCTGAATGGCCATAAGACCGGTGCTGCAGAGTGAGAGGAGCGAGGCACTTGGAGGATTCAAGGCTGCAAACCCAGGGGTCTCAGTACTGGGCATTTCCTAGCACAGGACCTCAGTGAGGAACCACTGCACCTCAGTTTACTCATCTGTGAGATGAAGAGGGTATCTACCCATATGATTAATGAGAGACTCACGTGAGAAAATGTAAGACAGCACTTAAGCTGCAAAGCAAGTTGTTTTCAGGTCTTGATCTAAGTGTTCTTATATATTCTCCGTTTAAAGGATTCTTTCCAATTTTGTTCCAAATCATGATAAAATCAACAATGATGACAAAGACTTCTACTAGACAAAAGCAAAATAAAAAAATAAACAACCAACCAAATAAAAGCCCAAATCTTGTATACCAAGATACTTACCACAGTTTGGACAGAAAAGTAACAAGTGACTATTGTAACATTAATGAAGCCATCATTTGAAGTTATCCAAATAACTTCCTGAGCTTAATCTCTATAATCCTATCCTGGCTTTCATCATCCCTACCACAAAAGCCCTGCACATAGTAGGTGTCAGATAAATATGTATTGATTGAAATGGGGTCCAATCCTGATTCTGCGACTTACTAATTTATGTAGTGTTCAGGCAATCATTCGACCTCACTGAACCTTAGTTTTCTCCAAATGAGGGTAAACTACACAGGGTTAATGTGAGGCTCAAAATTAAACTGCAGCAATAGAATTAGTGAAGGTATTTTGTAAACTGCAATGCATTAGTAGCTGAAAAATTAAAAAGTGAATCTCTAATACTGAAATAATATTAAGCATCGCACTTTTTCAGTAGATGTGCCCCAGCGTTTCAAAATACAAAAATAGTTATGTGTAAAAAGTACAAAATGTTGCACTCAAACTGAATACATCAGCAGCAGTTATAAAATGTGTTTTCTGCTGGTCTCCCTTGCAGAATCAGTTACATGCAGTAATTGCAGCAATAATCAATAAGCTAACTGAGTAAAAGATTAATCAGTTTTGTGATTGCTAATGGAATCTCCAGTACCAGACTCAGATTAGTTTAAGGGTCCCTCTGAGATGTTCTTCAAAATCCTTAAACAATTTTAATAAGGATGTGACAAAGTTTAGCATAGTTATCCAAAGATCTAATTAATTTGAAACAGAGGGCCAGATTCAACAAGGGGATTGCAAGTACAATTTTTGGCTTTGTTTTGTTTGCAAGTTTATCATACAGTGTCCTATTTGTTATGAAGCTAATTCTAATTCTAACAGCACAATTCAATCAATAATTACATTTTTTTCTTCATGGAAATCTGCCACATGAAAAACCTGAGTTCCAAAACAGCACAGTTTAATTTTACACAGCACAAGTTCTCTATTAAATAGAGAGAAAGGGGAGAGACAGAGACAAAAGAAACAGCGAGATACAAAGCAACGCACAGATACGAGTATCACTCATTGAATACCTACTGTGTGTTAGGCTCAGTACTATGTATTTATGTTTATTCATTTAATTTCTTACAATCCTATCCTATCCTGTAAGTACCATCATCCCTATTTCACAGGAAGCAAACAGTTTATCAGTAAATCAAGAAAAATACCTCTTTCATTCTAGTCCATGCACTTACAAGATAAAATGTATGTTTACTATTTAGGAGTCAAAAGGTAAGTTATCTCATCTTTCTCATAGCCCAAACATTTAACTACATAAACCGGGCTGCTGGGTAGACTGCTGAGCTGGTGGAGGTTGGCTTCCTCATTCATACCTTGTGTGGGTTTGGCCTCGTCACCTGATATTTCAGAGCCCAGGGAGGCACAAGGCAGCAGGGTGCAGGCAAAGATTCCTGCGCTGACAGTGACCTCTCCCTTTTTCTCTAGTGACCCCCTCTGGTTTTCCTCCTACCTCTCTAACCACTCTACTCGGCTCCTCATGGAAGTGGTCCTTTCCCCACCCCTCCTTTAAATGCTGGAGTTCCCCCATGGTTTTTCATCAACCTCTCTTCTTCTTTTATACTCTCCTTGAGTTAACTTCAGCCACTTCAAAGGTTTCAATTACCAGAGGAGTCATTGAGACTAATTAGGAGCTGATGAATCACAAATCTTTATTTCCAGCCCAGATTTCTCTCCTAAGATTTGGAACATACCCAACTGGTGGTCCACAGGCTCCTCAAATTCAACAGGTCCCTACCTCTCCCACCCCACCCTCATGCCCTCGACTCTTCTGCCACCTGGGTTCACTATCTCAGTGAGGGACATCACCATGCCCTAGTTTCCCAAACCAGGTATCTGGAAGTAACGCAGAGCATCTCTCTTCCCCTTTTCTCCACGCTCAATCAATCACCAGTCTTATTAACTGTGCATCTTCCCCACTTCTCAAGTCACTCAAGCTAGGGCCCTCCAGGATCTAGCCCACCTTCCCTCTGGACTTCATTTGACACCCTCGCCCGCCCTCTGTCCCCACCCCCGCTGTAGCACCCTGAATCCCAGGTAGCTCCTCCTGAATACACCACGCATCTTTCTACCTGAGCCTTTACACAGCCGTTCCTCTCTGCCCCAAACACGCTTTCCCCAGCTTGCTCCACCGGGACACCACCCTCCTCGGGAAGCCTCCTCTGTCCCCAGAGCTGGGTCGGGTGCTCCTCTGTGCTCACAGAGCCCTCACACTTAAGCCCATTATAGCATTTATCACTCTGCCTGGTAATTAGCAGTTTTTCTTGTCCTTCTACACTGAACACTTCCGTTTTTTGTTACTCTCCCTGTCTAGACCATGGGGTCCTTGAGGGAATGAACTGTTATGTTCACCGCACATCTACCACCTGGCACGGCACTTGGCCAGGTAGGTGCTATCCCATAAATACTTAGTGTATGAAAAACTGGCTGTACAAATAAGTGAACAAATCAGTGAGTGCGTGATCTCAGGTCCTGGCTCAACATTTACTAGCTGTGTGACTTTGAGAAAGACATGCAATTTGTTTGTGCCTTAGTCTCCTCACCTGTAAAAACCTGCCTTGCCTTGTTCACTTCACAAAGGTGTCAGCAAGATCAAAATCAAAGGAGGTGGTATATGGGAAATCTTCTTATAAAGTACTTCAAAAAAATCTTGAAATAGGGCACAGTACTATGAATCTCCCAGTTCCAAACAACAGTACATAGAAGAAAATGTGTGTAACAATAGGGTGACACAGAAACCACTTAACAAGATCACTGAAACTTTTAGCCCAAGTACAGAGGTAGAACTTAACTAATCGGTTTTATCAGGGCTGAGTTAGTATCCCCTCCCCTTCCTTCACTTACTACTACATACAGTACTATAAATAGTAGCTAAAAGGGTATTATAAGAAACATTGTTTCTCTTTTGGACATTTATCAGGAAGAGGGACCATATCTTTTATTACCTCTTAATGCAGAGGTATTAACCTGGGGTCTCTAGGTGCCTTAGGAGATCCCTGAAGTTCCTGAAATTATGTGCGAACTGTCTTACTGTGTGAATTTTCTGGGAAAACAAACAACTTTCTCAGATTTTTCAAAAAGGCCTGTACCCCTCAAAACCTAAGAAGCTACTGCCATACAATGGCTAGCACTATACCTCACAAATGTTTCAGGGAAGGAGGCAGACAGCAACTAATATGGACACAGTAACTATTCTCATTAGTCATACCTTCTAACTTACTCAGTGGCAAGTCTTACATATCAAACCACATTTATTTCTTCTTCTTCTTCTATACATTTATAACAGGACAGTTTCCTAAATCTCTCTTTAGCATATCTTCTAACAGACAACATAATTAGTGCAGTATTTCAACTTATAAGGAATAGCATGCTTGGTTTTTTTCCTACTAATGATAAAATTTTCAAATTCCTGTTTTGTCAATACTGCAAGCATACCCCATTATATGTAGCTCAGTCAGTAATTACAGCAATAATCAATAAACTAACCAGCTATTTGCAGTCCATAGTTAATTTATTAGTTTTCCCAGTGAAAAACCCAATAACCTTAACTCTGTCAAACAACTACAAATTCAATTACAACACTACTCAGATGTGTCATCCATTATACCTTCTTTCAATTATTTCCTATACTTTACATTAAGAGGGTCTCCCTCTGTGACACAGACCTCTTAGGAAGAACGGAACTGTTCTAGCAGTCAAAAGTAACATATGAAGCCAACCTACTTTGAATACCAAGTTAATAGCCACACTTACTTACCTGGCTTCAGGGTCCCCCGGTGCCCACTCACCTCACTGCCCCTCCCCCCGAGGTGACTACAATGTGTACATGCTCTTCCGTATATGACTCTAGAACAAGAGTCCACATATGGTCATAGATTGATTAGATGATGAGAAACAAAAGCACAAATGAAACGTTTTCCAGGGAAAGATCAACAGAGAACAACTCTGAGGCCTGTTTATAGACCAATATTATTGGATAGATGTGTTTATTAATGATTTGGAAGTGAAAAAGACAGTAAGTTGGCCAAGTTGAATGATAACCCTATTCGTTTTGGATAGTAAAACTGTAAAGGAAGTTAGGGAGCTCCAGATGGTCTTAACAGAGGTTTGGGCAACCAACAGCAGAGGAAATTCAACTTGGTCAAATATAAGGTAACGTGCGTTGCCAGGAGTTTAAACTTGTATTCCGATGGGTCCAAAACTTGCAGGATCCTCTCAGCTGAAGCTTTCAGTCACCACTATCAGTAGCTTGAGGCAGTGACTACCCTAACCTTTCACCTGATTTCTCGGCTGCAGCGATGGCATACTTGTAAAGTAGGAGAAGTTTAAATAGCAGCTTCAGGGAACCTGCCACTTAAATAAAACAGGCCCATCAGCCCATGCAGACAGCAGGCCAAACGGGACATTACCTTACAAATAGAGTGCGTTATTTAGCCAGTCCCGATAGTACTTTGATAAAAGATCTGGCCTACTGCTCGAGTGCTATTAAAAAATAAATAAATAAAACACATGTTGGCAAGGATGTGAAGAAAAGGAATACTTGTGCACTGTTGGTGGGATTATAAATTGATGCAGCCACTATGGAAAACAGGATGGAGGTTCTTCAAAAAATTAAAAATAGAGCTACCATATGACCTAGCAATTCCACTTCTGGATATTTATCCAAAGAAAACAAAACCACGAACTTGAAAGACATATATACCACTATGGTCACTGCAGCATTATTTACAACAGACAAGATATGGAAGCAACTTAGGTGTCCATCAATAGATGAATGAATAAATGACACACACACACACACACACACACACACACACACACACACACACACACAGGAATATTACTCAGCCATAAAAAAAAAAAATGAAATCTTGGTACTACATGGAGAGACTTAGAGGGTATTATGCTAAATGAAATTAAGTCAGACAGAGAAAAACAAATACCGTATGGTTTCATTTATATGTGGAATCTAAAAAAACAGAATGAATAAACAAAACAAAACTGAAACAGATTCACAGATACAGAGAACAAACTGATAACTGCCAGAAGGGAGTGGGGTGTTGGAATTAGAAAAAAGGTGAAGGGGTTTAAGAGGTATAAACCTCCAGTTATAAAATATAAGTCATAGAAATGTAATGTACAACACAAGGAATATAGTCAATAATGTCATAACTCTGTATGTTGACAGATAGTTACTAGACTTATGGTGGTGATAGCACCATGAGGTATATAGATGTCGAATGACTATGTTGTATACCTGAAACTAACAATAATATTGTATGTTGACTATACTTTAATAATAAATAAATAAATGGCAGTGGGAAATATGGAACATATATATAATTTAAAAACATATATTTAGAGAGAAACACCTTATTTTGAAATTTTCAATTACCTTGATTTACACCTTTTTGGTTGATAACTTACTGAATTCCTCTAACTTTATAGTAGCAAACATATTCACCTTTCAGACATATGTGGAAACTACTCCGTTGTTTCCAATGAAACTGGCCCTTACAGCACAGAGGTTCATTTGGAGCTGCCAACAAGGGCGTAACGGCAATGCCACTCACTGCTAGAGGTCCATCATTTCCTTTGAAGAGAAGCTCCCAGACATAGCTCCCAAAGGGCTAATTGATGTACAACATGGTTCTGCCCCCTCGTCCTAGCTGTCATGACATAGGACCCAAGAAGAGCCAAACTACAGGCTACACTGAGCCCTTCACAGAGATGGAGCTGAACTGGGAACACAGCCACATTAATGAGAAAATACAGGTGGGCCAAAGCCTCTGTGCCAATGGCCCCACAGTGCCCTGCCCTGATGCCACCCTGGCTGAGGCCTGCTGTGCTCACTTTCTTTTGCTACCATGAGCCACATAACAAACCCCTTGTTGTCAAGTAAATTTGAGTATGCTTCTGCTCCTTGCCAACAAAGGTGCCCAAGATAGTTCACAACAGGGGCCAAATAAAGGGCTAATACGGTTTTTTATCATTATTTCAAGGTCATCCAAATGTCCCAGACAAAATAAACAAGGTAGTTAAAATAATCTGCCTCTGAAAAAAATGCTTTATTCATTGACTAGAATGAGAAAAGAAAAACTTTATTTACAGCTTAGAGCATGTTATCATTTGAGTAAAAAAATTGAATAATTTCCAAAACAATTTATTTCATTCAGTTTCTCACTCTTTTTACCATTTCTCCACCCTGACAGGAGAATATACTGTATTATCAGTTAGTTGTTTGAATGAATTGAATTGAATTAGGAGACTAACCGCTCATTGAGGACTGAGCTGATTTCAACTGAGCTGATTTTCCACAAAGTATGTTCCAAGTAGGACTTATTAATATGGAGAATAGTTAAAAGCACCATGTGGAAAATGAGCTTTCAATCTCTTTGCTCTCTGAAGAAAACTTCCTAACAGCAAAGGCCCTGAGGCTGTTAAATGTTCAACTCCTAACTGGGCAAGAAATTTTGTGGTAAAACTCAGCTTTACAGCTAAGCTACAAAAATCTTTAAAACTTCAAAAGCCCACAGAGTATTTTTTTTATATTCAATGATTTTAACAATTATTACCTCAACAGATGCCAAAACAAAAACATCACTTAAAACCACCAGGAGTGAAGGGACAGGGAGTCAAAGACCTGGGTTTGTGTCAGGCCTTCCACTCATTAGCAATGTGACCTCCAATTGAAGCTGGTCTCATTGGGCCTCAGTTTCCTTCTCTGCAAAATGAAACAGTTGGACAAGACCTCTAAGCCTCCCTTCCAACTCCACTTCAGTAACTATGATTTTAGAGGCCATCTCTAAGTTATGCATACCAGGATAAAGCTAACCATATCCCAATTTACAAGGTGCTAGAGGTCAAAAGGTATTTTTCCTCATGGTGTCCATGTCGAACAAGGTCCACTATGGTCAAGTATACCAAAGGAATTACTTACACTCTACAAAAACACAAGGGCTCAGACACAACAGGAAGAGTCACAGTTCGATTCATGCCATATTTTTCTGGCAAGTGGGAAAAAATGGTATAAAGAGAGAGAATGGACAATATGAAAAAAATTCTTCTTATTACTGCTGTGCGGTACTCATACAAGCACCTCAGTGTTGAGAGAACCAGGTGTAATAAATCTTTTACCAGACACAGGATTTAGCAGAAACAAATATGAATCCACTTACAAAAGCAAGATGTACTGCTGAGTTTCTTAATGAAAGGCCAGCCAAAAGCAGAGGTTAAATTAAAATAACCCCCTCCTATAACTGGGTCTCAATGACAGATGAAGCTTATAATGAATCAATAAACAAGACCCAGCATTGCTGTTTGATGCTGTAAGGAAATGAAGCCAGCACTACCAGAAAACAAATACGAAAAGATGGAAGGAGAAAAGTAACACACTGTCTTCAGTCTTTCTAGAAAATGAGAGGGAAAACAAAGCAAAAAGATTTAACCTACATTAAGAGAATATTTAACAGGGTCCTTTAAATACTTAGCAATGATCAGGTATTTAGTTTTCAGAATATGTAGGTTGGTTGTATTTTTTTTCTAATAAAGCATTTCAAATTCTAATTAAAAAAATACTTTATAGAGGAATTAAAAAGATACAATAGTGTCAGAGAAAAAGCCATGATCCCAGAAGTGGAATATTCTAACAACATAACTTACAAGAAACTATGCTATAAAAACAGATTGTTGATTAACACAAACTCATAACAAAACGCAGAGAGCTACACAATGGTGCTGTAATAACACTTGGCTGCTGAATTCTCTCAATACATTAAATATCTCCTTGGAGACCAAATTACTTTACATTTCTTAAAAAACAATTTATTATAGCTTTGTTTTCTTCTCATTATCTCTTAAAAATATATCTAATGAAGAAAAGAATACAACTTCTAAATAACTTACATAAAATGGTGCTAATGTGTGAGAACAGACTTTGGTTTAATATGTTGGTTATTATTTAACAGCACACAACAACCTATTGTCATGACAAATCCTTACCACAATGTGATATTCCATGTGTCACATGTATCAAAAACCACTGTATGCCATTATTATGGCACACATAAAATTAACAGCCTAAGGCTGCTAGCAATTTAAATAATTGATAAGTTTTCAATTAAAAAGGCAACATTTTCAGGTCTAATACAAAAATCTATTTAAATTACTGATAAAAACTTATGCTTCTGTTGGCCCAAAGCCAGAAAATGCTTGCAACCAAGTGATTAAAGGAAAAAAAGTAATTCTGCAAGTTACAATTTAGACATTGCAAAATTTGTTATAACTTTATGCAGAGATCCAGGCTGTTTATTCATTTAACCTTTATAATCAATGGAAAAATATAAAGAATTTATGCTAAAAGTCTCTCTAGTTTTGCTTTCTCTATATGGTTTTAAAAGAAATACTATGGTGACTGCAAGTTTATTGAATTCCACATGAAAAACTAAGCTGTTTCTTACAGTAAATATGTGGTCAGTCATCTATCTGTCAGTATCTTCCTATGTCAGCACCTAAAGCCAGGAATCAAAATTTTTCAGAGCTAAATTGAGCCTAAAAAATAAAAAAAACCAATGAAGATTTTTAATAGCAGGTTGGCAACGAAGGAGTATCAACCAAAATCTATTACGAAATTAGGTTCAAAGGGTTCTCTTTATGGCAAAACTGGAACGCAAAGGAATTTCAACCATGAGAACCCAGACAGATCACAATGACAGCCAACCAATCTTGTTTGTGCTTTTAAAGAGACTTCTGTACTCTCTACTTTTTAAATGTTTATTCAGAACCTGACTCTACATAAACAAAGGGTATGCAATGGTAGGGGCTACTGCAACAAATAAGAGGAAATGGAAATGCGTTTATGTTTTAAATGACTTAAAACTTACCTCTCACAGGGATATTTTCATTTTAAAATATTTTGCTCAAGCACTCAGAATCAGAAAAGGGGAGGCTCCACCTGAAGTTAAAATTCCTTGGGGGCCTCAGGCTCCCATCTCTAAATATTTATTCAGTGAATTAATGAGAAAATCTGGACCCAATCAGCCTGACCACAGTGCACGGACCACTGCCATCATAAAAAAAGTTTTCAACATCCATAGCAAATTACTAAAAATGAGCATAATGTAGTGAGTTTTTACATTAAAATTAAATTTACTCACTTTAATGGTCATCTTTACTTTTGAGATTATGCACTGCCCAATATTTTATTCTTTAAATGACTCCCACTATTTTCTTTATTAATAAAATAATGGTTAATAGTAGATAATTTTATTAGTTTATGTATTAATATTCTTATTTGGCAAAACTAAAATGTTATCACGCCTATGTCTGTCCTCCAATCTAAAAATGGAAAATTGATTAGTTTATGAAATCCACATATTTAGGGATCAATGAGCTACATGATTTCAGACTAAAAAGTGTCTCTCAAGAAATGTCAGGAGGGGCAGCAAAAAAAAAAAAAGAAAAGAAATGTCAGGAACTTTTAAAAGACAATTACATAACTCTAATATTTTCCTATAACACAAAAATAAACACTACATTTGAGAAAATAAGCACAAATCATAAGGAATATATGCTACAGATATCTCAATTAGGGTTTTATATAAACACAAATCATTCAAAATTTAATAGTGGTGATGACATAGGAAGATCTCAATATACTGTGCAAGGAGGTGGATAGGAGAGAAACAGTATAAAACAGTAAAGGAGCGTGGGCTCTGGCACATAGAGAAACTGAACTTAGATTCCGTATTTACATTCATACCAGCTCTAAGACCCTGGGCCTGTCTCTTAACCACAGCTTCCTCATCTAAAAATTAGCGACGACAATATCTACCTCATAGAGTGATTACTAAAATTAAAGGAAATTAAATATTATAAGCATCTACTATATAGAGTAGGCACTTAAAAAATAGAATAATTATTATTATCATTATGATCACATGCAGTAACATTCTTAAAAGGCACAATTTGTCCGATCTTCCCAAAAGTACAGTTTTGAAAACACACCTTTGTGTGTGGTTATGGCACAGACATAATGAAAGTACACTGATGTCAGTAATGTACTCTCTGCAATAGATATATGTGAAAATACTTAGAACCAATCTCTGTGTGTGTTTTCTAAAAATAAGCATGTCACATTCTCAGGAGAGTTAGCCAATCTATCAATTCTAGTGCTAGGCCTTTCAGCAGACCAGCCTAGTCTGCCTTTCAAGGTGCTGATGAGCCCTGCTCTAAATTCTCAGTGCACAAAGACTCTCAAATAAGTTAATGGGAAGTCAATGGGAAATTGACTTTTCCTACTCTGTGCAGCTCTGAATGCAACGCTCTGTTAATCATGCCATCCTTCTTGTTCTCTTTCCTCCTACCCTAAATTAAAACTATTGGCGGAAACCCATACAGATATTTTACAGTTTTCATTACAATGAAACAATATCCTGGGTTGAAGTTGACGTCTATCAAAAACCTACACCCTAACTGTTGGCTAAAATTAGAGTCTCATGAAAAACAAGGACCCTGATTCCAACATTTCCACCATAATACAACTTTGCATTTGTATACAACTTTTAAGTTTTCAAAGGGCTCTCCTGTCTGTTCTCTCATTTGATCATCACAATGACCCTGGGCAGTAGAAAGGACAAGTATTATTATCCACAATTGACAGATGAGGCAACTCCAGCACAGAAAGGTTAAGTGATTTGCCTAAGGCCAGGAAGCCAGGGGAGAGCAGTGGTCTCCTGACTTCCAGTCCAATGCTCTCTCCAACAGGCCATGAGAGAAGGTTTTATAAACAGATAACAAACCCCGATGAAATAAAAAACAAATAAGAGGAAATAAAACAAAGTGAGAGAAAAGCGCAAATCGGGGCTCAGGGAAGCTATCTTTGTCTCTTCATCATAGTTGACATTTTCAAGCTTAGTTATTAAATTTTTAGAAATGTACTCTTTTCTCTTTTTTATCTACATCAGTCCTGAGACAAATGTTAATGCAAATTTCACTGAAATTCGAAACACAAAAGAAAAGTCCTTTCCAGAGATACTCAAATCACTTTGATTCAGTAAGTCACCCTGTAGTTCATCTTGGGATGGGGGCAAGGGGTTGGTTAGTGCATAAAATAACTGAGAATACATCTTTAAATTGTGTATCCATATTAAGCCTGCAGTTACATTATAACTATAGTCTGTTTTGAAGGGTGAAAGAGAGCTCTAGCTGAAAGTAGATTTTGAAAAATTTTTTAGAGCCCAGGGGTTCATTTTTAATGAGCCGTTACTTTAAGTACTGCATAAAAAATACAGGAAATTGATAGTCCATTTAGTCTGCACCATACCTAATGCAAAAGTCATTAAGATGCATTATTCTTAATGTTCATGATATGATTAGTAAGTGTCTTTTGAAAAGAATGCCCTTAACTTTCATGTAAGGAAATCCTTGAAAGCCTTCTCTATACTATATAGAAAAATGTTATGGTGACTGTGATTTACTTTTATATCTTCACTATGCCAAGAAACAGCATCCTCGACTACAGTCACATTTAAAACTAGTCCTCATTTGTAATATACTTACGTATGACAGCATTGCCTTCATTTCTTCATCACTTCTCACTGTAATTCGATCACCGTCTTCATCTTCATCTGTTTAAAAAGCAACATAATGCAAGTGATAAGATTTGAGTTTTTTACTGTACAAAACCTACATCAGTTGGGAATAATACAATTGGTTTTTTTATTATACCATTTGATATCCAAACCCTCAACACCCTGTTTTGGGGGCTGTTGAGGTTTGTTGTATTGTTTTTGTTGTTGTTGTTGTTCAGAATACAAACAGAATTTCAATAAGTAACTAAAAATTTTAGGGACAGCTGAAAATTTAAATATTTCTCATGACATGTATCTATGTTAAAGTAAGGATAAGCACACTCTCCTTCTATTTCTCCAGTTTTTCTCTCTTCCAGGCTACCCATCACGTCACAATAGCATGATAAAAACGGCTAACATTTACTGAACACCATGATCTGTGCTTTATATCCAGTATCTCCTTAAAAACCTCTTAAAAACAATGATCTGATGATGTGGGTGGTGTGACTTGATTATTATTATTCCATTTTTACACAAAAATTGGGAGCCTAGTGTAAGGTTAACTTGCAAAGCAACTCTAACAATTCTCCCCGTATCCCATCCTACCTAATGTAGTTCTCTCTCTCTCTTCTGAACAATTTCATTTGTTTTGGGAACTCTAACCATAGTAAGCTGCAAATGGAGATTCATGCTATTCTGAAATAATCGTCTTAAAACTAGAGCATACTAAGGCTTCAAAAAGTACATAACCAGAATGTATACATTTGAATAAGTGTATCATCAAAGTAGCCACACCCAGTAACAATGTACTTATTTCAACTATGCTTCTGTTATTCAAAATAGTTGTGAAATATCTCTTCACAAACTGATTTAAGAACCTGAAAATAGATCACGAGAAAATATCATGTCATTTTTAACCCAAAATGGAATTGTCTGCCTGATCATTCACTTACAGTACCTGCCAGGCAGAACCCAGAAGGACTTTTGGTTATTTCTAAATACTTAGCTACTTCATCTTTCTAAAGATAAAAATCTGTCAGCAGGAAAACAGTCTTGTGGTAGACTCTAAATTTAGTTGAAAGAAAAATGCCCCCAAAATTTGGAGCAATAGTGTTGGAGGAAGTACACAAACTCCCAGGGGACAACCTGGAAAGGGCAGGCTCTCTCATTTGGATGTCTCAGCTCTGGAGCGCTTATGAAACAATCAGTGATGTTATTTTCTTTTTTGGTCACTCTTGGATATCTAAATGCTGATTTGATCAGATGCAGAGAACCTGATTCCAGGTCTGGAGAATAAGAGGATTTGTCATGAAGAGAATATGCTTACATGACATGCTCTGAAGACGCTTTCTGAAAATACAGCACAAATTCAGTTCAGCACATCGATCTTTGCCCATCACACCTCAGCGGGCCCTCCCTCCTGCCCAGCTGCAGTTAGTTCTGAAGACATCCAACTGCTCAGTGACCAAGCTGTGGGAACTGTAGGAGGGAGCTTGTGGTGTCTCCCAATTAGCCTATTTGGGAGCAAAATGTTACTCTCTTTTTCTCCTCAGTAGCCAATAGCAAAGGGACATCATGAGCCATCACTGGGGTTTTCTCTCCAAAACATTTGTTCCTCGGTCCTGGATCCTGGCTCACTCCCAAAGAGTTCCCCAACTCAATGTAAATCAGTACCATCAAGTCACACTTCTTAAAAGTCTACACAGCCAGGAGCTGTCTAAAGTCACTACTAGTGTGATGTTACCAAGAGTTGCCTGTTTTCAGTATACAAGGCACACAGGTCAGTTTCAGTAACAAAGAAGGCCATTCCTAGGGATGCTACATATATAAAGGGTTACATAGGAACCTAGCACTTTCTTTTTTAAAAATATTAGCTACAGAATCTATAAAGCCAAATTGAGAGAGAAATGCCATTCCAGTTTTGGAAACAAGGAGTTTCTACATAGGTTCTAGAAACTAGTATTTTCAAAGTTAAGTAAAAGGTTTTCTTAAAAATGTGGGAAACAAAGGGGAAAAACAGATATAGCATAAAAGAATATAATGTTGCATATTAACACACATAAAAGCACTTTACATTTCTGTTTTAAAACCAAGTCAACTTCTCTGTTTTGATATGGACTAAACAGATTTGTTCTTAATGAAGTCCCGAACTTGGTAAAATTTCCAGCCTGACCAAAGAAGGTTTTTGTAAATCTCGTTTCTACACTCAAACCAGCTATAGAGATGGTGGTTGCAAAGGAACTGCTGATATTCAAATTTCAATATACACAAGACCTCAAAAGGTATTGTTCAGATGGAATGAGGAAGTACTTGGAGTTTAGTAAAACAGGTAAAATTTTTATAATTTGTAAAGAGAGGAAAAATTCCAGGAAAATAATTTAAATCACAGTCTCTCTAAAACTAGAATAATGACAACAAATAGAGTTCTCTAAGCTCTCAAAACCAGGGCTTGTTTTTACTTAAAACAAAAGATTTGGAATTCTAGAATTCTATGAACTCTCTTAGGAATGATTTTAGCAAAGAACTGTGAGGGAAGTCAGCCACCAGAACAATTTCTTGTCTAACATTGCCATAAAAAGCTGCTATGAAACTCTACAAGGGTATTTTGCTTTAAGTAGACAGAAAACTAAGGCCAAAAGGCCAGAACAGCCAACCTAGTGGTAAAGTATTGAATGCTGTCCCATAGGGGTCTGACTCCAAGAGAAATATTTCACATAAGTCGAAAGTCTAAGAAAGCCTGAAGATAAAATCTGGCTTATATGACACAGTGAATAATAGTTCTTACAAATTAGTAAGAGACCCCATTTTACATATGTATTGGTTTTCTTTACAAATTGCTCTTTGGGGGGACTGTCTGATTCACTCTAATAATTGTGACGAGTAGTTTTAATGAAGACACCTTTTAATGTTGAAGAGGAGACTGCGTTGGAAAAGTAATCACACCTATGAGAAGACTGACGATTCTGGCCAAAAGGCAAAATCCAAGCTACCGAACCCCCATGGGCAGCCCAAGAGCAAACCACTGGCTTTGAAGTTTAAAGACACTTCTCTCTAAAGACAATGAATTCCAAAGAAGACATACGATAGATACATGAAAAGATACTCAACATCACTCCTTATGAGGGAATTGCAAATCAAAACCGCATTGATTTATCACCTCAGACCTGTTAGAAGGGGTATCACCAAAAAAACAAGAGAAAACAAGTGTTGGTGGAGAAAAGGGAACCCTTGTGCACTATTGGTGGAAATGCAAACTGGTGCAGCCACTATGGAAAACAATATAGAGATTCCTCAAAAAAATTAAAAATAAAATTACCATATGATCCAGCAACCCCACTTCTGAGTATATATCCAAAGGAACTGAAATCAGGATTTTGTAGAGAATGGATACAGATGTTGGTGTTGGAGTGTGTGTGTGTGCGCGTGTGTGTAATATTATTCAGCAATGAAAAATAAACATCTTGCCATTTGCAACAACTTGGATGAAACTTGAGGACATTATGCTAAGTGAAATAAGTCAGACATGGAAAGACAAATACGGTGTGATATCACTAATATGTGTAACCTAAAAAAGCCAAACTCAGAGAAACAGAGTGGTGATTACCAGGGGCGGGGGAATGAGGAAAATGGAGAGATATTTGTCAAAGGGTACAAACTTCCAAATTTCCAGTTATAAGTATAATGTGCAGCATGGTGATTATAGCAAGTAATACGGTATTACATACTTGAATGTTGCTAAGAGAGTACATCTTAAATGTTATTACCACAAAAAAGAAAAGGCAATTATGTGACAAGATAGAGGTGTTAGCTAATGCTATGGTGGTCAACGCCTTGCAACACATACGTACATCAAATCAGCTGTACACCTTAAACTCACACAATGTAACATGTCAATTATGGCTCAATAAAGCTTGGAAAAAAATAAAACAAAATAAAGACAGTGAATTGACAGGAATGAGAAGGTAATTAAGAGTAAGAAGTTTAAAGTAAAAATATACTTCTCTCTAAAGACAATGAATTCCAAAGAAGACATACATGAATTCTATGAAATCTCTTAAATACCAAACAATTTAGTATGGCGGTTTAAAATACTTTTCTCAATAAAAAGTTGGACTCAGGGCGGCCAGATGGCTCAGTTGGTTAGAGCGTGAGCTCTGAACAACAGGGTTGCCTGTTCGATTCCCACATGCGCCAGTGAGCTGCTCCCTCCATAACTAGATTCAAGACAAGGAGCTGCCACTGAGCTTCCAGAGGGGCGGCCAGAGGGCTCAGCTGGTTACAGCACCAGCTCTCAACAACAAGGTTGCCGGTTCAATTCCCGCATGGGATGGTGGGCTGCGCCCCCTACAACTAAAGATTGAAAATGGCGATGGACTTGGAGCTGAGCTGCGCCCTCCACAACTAGATTGAAGGACAACGAATTGGAGCTGATGGGCCCTGGAGAAACACACTGTTCCCAATATTCCCCAATAACGTTTATTAAACAAAACAAAAAAAGTTGGACTCACACAGCCCATCCAGCAAAGACTCTGGCTATTTGCCCATCGAACTGGATTAGCTATAAAAAGTACACTAACTGGAACTATAAATCATAAAAACTAACTAAAATGACACAGAGTTTCAAAAGTATAAATATGTTGGTGAAGAACACTAGAAAGTAGTGGTACTAAGTAGAGAGAAGTAGAAAAAATAATTTGAACTCTTTTTGTCTTACACATGGAGGTTCTTTGCCATCTGACCAAAAAAACTACTAGATATGACCAAGGGGGGGGAAGGGGGGTGCAATAGATCTGATACACTGGTTCACAATGAGAATTCCAGGCTTCTCTAGCTGCCTGGAGCATAGTAATATGATTTTCCAGCACATTAGGGAAGCAAAAGTAGAACCAGAAAGTCTATGTACTGGCTGGATTTTGTTAATGTCACTTAAAATGGAGGGAAAAAATCCTAGCAAGATACCAAATAGGGTGCAGCAGATGGTAAACAAATATTATGAAGCAATCTTCACAAAATCTGCAGTGTGTCACAAATATACAAAATGGCAGAGTTTGGGAAAAGAGAATCATAACAGGCCATATGTTGTTAGCGATTTTATTTGAGGCAACATGCAATCCAAAAGAGAAACCAAGAGCAGGAACATACAGGCCCAAGAGACGAGGAGTGGCAGCGTCGGGTAAGGGCGGTCGGAATGGCAAGCACAGGGCCAAGCCAGTGAACAGCAGACGCTGGGGAGGACTAGCCAGAAAGCACCCACTGCAGGGACAGGACTCGGGTGGGCTTTTAAGAGAAATGATCTGGCTTCTACAAAGAACAACAGAAAGTTAGGGCGACGTATTATGTCATTTGTCACATTCCTTCAGTGCCAGGTGAGAGTCAATTAGAACTACAGCAAAGGCATTTTTCCAAGACAAGAGGGATGAAATGGAAACATAATTGTAGACGTTACAAAGACATCAACAGGGAATTACCAGAAACATCATCGTTAAGTTTAGAGTCCTTCTCAGGTGTGGAATCTAAGATGTGGACAGGATTAGAGGCCACAGTTTCTACAGCCAAATCTTCATATCCATGAGTTTTATTTATCTCCATGCCTCCCACTTCCTGATTCTTATTTCACTTCTTTGCTCCCTTCTTCTTTCCAACAAATAGGTAAGTGCCTACCATATAGCAGGGAATTTTCTGAGCAATGGGAGTAGTAACAGTGGAAAAGGAAAAACAAAGTGCTCTCGTGGAGTTTACCTACACTTTAGTTGAGAGAGACTGAAGGAGATGAGGGAGTTTGGGATGTACAGATATCTGGGGAAAGAATGTTCCAGGCAGAGGGAACAGCTCATGCAAAGGTCCTGAGGCAGAAGAATACCTGGCATGTTCGAGAGACTGAAAGAAAGCCAGAGTATCTGAAACAGAACGAAGAGGAAGGAGAGGAATAGGTGAGTTTAGAGAAGAAATGGTGGAGCAGAGGTGGGGGCAAACAAGAAAATGCAGGGCATTTTACCCCCAAGTAAGATGGAAACCACTGGAGGGTTTTGAGTGTAATGATCTCACTTAACTTCTAAAAGGATCACTTGACTTTGGCTGCTGTATGGAGGCAAAGCAGAAGTAGGGAGAGCAGTTAGGAGACCACTGTCCTAGTTCAGGTGAGATATGATGGTGGCCTCAACCAAGCTGAGAGTTTAAGCAGTCATCACATGCTGGATACATTTTAAAGATAGAGCTAGTAGAATCTGCTGATGGATGAGATTTAAAAGGCTTGTCTTTATTACTTTATTCCTTCAACCATCCATGCATTCCAGAAACACATTTTGAGTGTGCACCACCGTATGTGCCAGGTTCTGTGCTGGGTTTCTGGGGATTCAAAAATGAGCAGTATTGTCTACTGCCTTCAGAGAACAACTAGCCTGGTGCTCGGGTAAAGGACTTAAACTTCTTAATTCTCATGCAAAATAGAACACTATACTGATAAGCAACTACTCTCATAAGATTAAAAAAGATTTGGACTTTTTGTATAGATAATATTTGGAACCAAAATTCCAATAAATTAAAGCTCCCTTCAAATTGTCTCAAATTCAAAGATGCACAATTAACTCTTATCTGTTAAATAATTTTTAGACTCAGTATAGGTCGACTGTGAATTACAATTTTTCATTAACCTTCCTAGTTTTACTTATAAGCAACCATTTATAGTTTACATTTACTATAAATAAAATGAACTTCATTTTCCCCAATATTTATGATTTCCATATAGTTTATAATTCAGACTTTTCTCCAAAGCAAAAAGGGGTTCCCACCCAACTCTTCCTAATGAGATGCCCTTGCTATTTGGACATGACGACGATCTCCTGCAAGTGCTTCTCCCAGTAATCAGCTCTAGTTGTTTTCTATATTCTAAGAATTTACAACTTACGTAATTGCAATTTTGCTTTACATGGTCATATGCCAAATTTGAAATGAGATATGATGTACTGGTTTTAAAACTTCTACCCAAAATAATCTTCCAGAAATTCATAAAACAACTGAAAAGTATTCTATTCAATGTGAAGTGAGTATAAAACGGCCTTGGTTGAAGAAAGACATAGTCAAGACTTATCCTACAACCATATTTTCTGAACCAAAACTCAGATGTATGGTTTGACAAGTATGCAGATATTTATGACAGCTACCAACCAAAACATGTGAAATCAGAGTGTCATGGAAAAGTGGTGCCATGTGGTATTCACAGGTAGAAGTCAGCATTCCTCTATACAGACTTAAAATGCATCTTTCAAGTCACCAGTAAGATCTTACTATCTATCCAGCAACCAGCCCCAAGGTCATTTTATAGCAGTAACTTGTCTACAGAAAATTCAGGGAGAGCAACCCATGTAACAGATACGGGCAGGGAACTCATCAGTGAGCACAGTTGATTTTCATCACCTCATGTGCTTATGAATCTGTTAATGAAACTGAAAATCAGCAGGCGTCTTTGGGCCTATATGAATCTCAAACTCCTACAGCACATGTAGGGCCCACACATGCAAACATAAAAGATTTTTTATGGTTATAGAACTTAGCTTCATCTCAGAAGTGTTCTCACAAGGCAAATCATTCAATAACTGGTATGGGCGTAACTCTATCTGCTTGAGAAATAAAGTTGGATCCCCATCTGACTCCTCCTTTCACCACCAAAATAAACTGAAGATGATACCAAAAAAAAAAAAAAAAAAAAAAACAAACCTTTGTGATAAAAATGCACACTGTTTTACAAAAAGAAAAACACACACTAATACACACATGAACGTACGTTTGTATGCGCTTAACCCCATTAAATCAGAAAAAAAATATAGACTGTTTTTTTTCAAAGTCTTGGAATGTGGAAGACCTTTCTAAATATGTCATAAAACCAGAAGTCACAAAGGAAAATATGATAAATCTGACCGTGTAAAAAGTTTAAACTTCTCCATGGGAAAAAAGGGTAAAAACAAAAACAAAAACAAAAAAAAACCAAACCAGCTGAAAGGAAAGTAGTAAACTAAACAAAAATATTTGTAACATATAAGACAAAGGGCCAATTTTCTCAATATTGGAAAGCTTTAAATCAATTAGAAAAAGACAAATAACCTAATAGAAAAATAAGCAAAGGTGACAAATAGTCCACAGACATCAAATACAGATGACCAAATACAAATGAAAAGATGATCAGGCTCATTTATAACTGAGGAAATAAAAAAAATAAAACAATAGTATAATAATCGTTACCACCTATCAAATTGACATTTTGACTAAAAAGCTTGCTAATACCCAGAGTTGGTGACGGTAGAGAGAAATGGGTATTCTCAAACATTGTAGGTGGGAGTGTAAACTGGCTCTACCTTTTGGAGACCAACATGCTAATAGCTATCAATAAGTAAAATATGGGTACTCTTTGTCTCAGAGGTTCCAACTCCTAGGAATTTAGCCTAGAAATATCTTTACACAACGTGGAAAGATATAAGACAATACTGCTGACTGCAGCATTTTTTCTAATACTAAAAAACGGGCAACAACTTAAAATTGGTCCGTCAATAGGTTAAAGAAATTAAGCCATAGCCATAAAATTAAGTACAATGTAGTCATCCAAAAGAATGAAGTTGATCTGTGCACACTGATGTTGTTGGAAAGAGGCCTAATGTATACTATTAAGTACAGGCAGGGGAAACTAGTTTCAGTATAATATATAAGACGTACAGAGACAATTTCTGTAAGGACACAGGAGAAACTGTTAACTAGTGACTTGGGGAAAAGGGGGACGTTTACATTTTGCTGCTTGAATGTTTTTTTAAAGATCATCTATACCTTCCTGATTAAAAAACAAACAAGCAATCAAACACTAGGTATTGTAAAGTACTTTAATTTGTGCTCTTATAAGGAAGAAAGGACCTAGAAGGAGTAAGAAGAAAAAGAGGTTTAGGGCCATCAGTCCAAGAGGTGAATTCAGCACCAATGGGCCTCCCTCCCCTCATCCAGCTCTAATTCCCCTCAGAAAGACCATCCCCAGGGACAGAAGTCAGAAAGAATACAGCCACTGCAGACCTTCAGCCCCCTCAGGACATGGGGTCCAGTCAAGGGTGAGAATTTGGGTTTGGTGCCTGACTTGTCCACCACCAACCAATTATATCCTTTGCCTGGGCAATAGCATAAATAATCCAAAAAAAGCAAATTACCTCCTTAGCTTTAGGTCCCATGCATTTTATAATTTCCATTTGAATATGGACACATACAAATCCATTTTATTCAACAAGAGTGTTTCTACAAGGCACTAGGCTAACTACTCAGAAGAGAGCGAGAGTGCAATAAAACATGGCCCCTATCACCAAGTCATTCGAAATACAGTGAGTAAGGGAAACATACACAATGAAATAAAGTGTTACGTGCTCCAGCAAAGGTACACAGAGAGATTAACCACAGCTGGGGGACCGACCGACCAGAGGTTTCACTGAAGAGACGGCACTTCTAAGAACTGAAGAATCTGTAAGATTACCTGGTCTTTCCCCTCTTTTCCGCTTACTCAAATCCTTTTCTCTACATTTATGTAAAACAGGTAATTTGATGGTGCCCCTTCTCTTGTTGCTACATCCATATCATATCACTAAATATAAAACCATCTCTTTCGTATAAGAAATCAACTGGTGTTAGGTATACTTTTCAGTATTAAATATATTATCATAAATATATCTTTGATTGAAGTTTTATGTATTCAAGAGTTGCTCTATCAGACCCATAAACCACTGCAACAGCTAAAAAATATCAGCAAATTAACTTACAAACTATATCTTTCCAACTGTCTCTTATACATAGATTCCATTTATGAGTGTAGATCTTTGGTTCAAAAAATAAGGTCACCTTGGAACAATCACGAAAAAAGCCAGCCTACTTGGAACAATCACGAAAAAAGCCAGCCTAGGATTTTAAGTCTATTATGGAAAGTACGCGATAATCTAAACACAAAAAACTATCATTATTTTGTCTGTGTGTGTTTGTTTTTATTTTTTTTTATAAAAATAAAAAACAAAATGCAGGTGGGTACAAAGTTGCTGCTCTTGGGGAAAAGAAGGAATGAGATGTCTAAGAACTTAAACCTAAAAGTGTAAACATTTTTTTCTGTTAGTGTTAGACATACTTTTCAGTATTAAATATATTGCCATAAATATTTCTTTGATCAAAGTTTAATTTTTCAAGAATTGTTTCATCATACCCATATACCGCATAAAACATACTTAACACTTCATAGGGTTTTGATATGCTTGATGATAAAACGCTCCAAGTTTTACACTCAAAAAGAACTGTGTTTGAAATCCGGACTCTACCACTTCCTAGCTGATCACCTTTGGCAATCACTTCATGTCTCTGAGCTTCAGTTTCCTCCCAGGTATAATCTTCCTACCTCACAGAGGTGTCACAAAGATTAGCAGCAATCTAGGTGAACCATCTAGTATATCACCTGGCACAGAGCAGGCCATCAATAAATGATCGCTCAAGTAATCAGGAACCTCACTCTAGAAGCCTGTGGGGCACAAGTACGTTGAGCCACTCAGGGGGAACCAGAAAACAAGAAGTAGAAAGTACGAAGCTTTTCTGCCACACTTACGAACAATGAGAACACGCGATTTCAAGGATTATAACAACTCTCAGAACAAGTCTCGGCAGTGGATGAGCATACAGCGAAGCTCTGGAGTCTACTCCAAAAATTCCACGTGACCACTTACTAGTTCTAAGACTTTGAGCAGGTTGCTTAAAGATGTCCTTTCCTCAACTGAAACAGAGCTAATAACAGGCCATCAAAGTACTTCGTGGGGATCTTGTGAAGGTTAAATTAAATGAGGTAACCCATTAAATGCCCTTAGCACAGCCTCTGACAACAGGAAGTACTTCAAATTTTAACTATCAGACTGTTCATGAAATCCCTGGCACCCAAGGAGTTACCGCACGGGGTATGAAGAGCTTGCAACACTAAGTATTTCAGATGTGTGCCATTTTACAATAGTATATAGAGTCCAGTGTGGCTAATAAAATACTATTTTAAGAGTTCTAGTCAAGTAGCTTTTAAATCATGTAATGATTGTTGGAAAACACTCAAACAATTGTGAACTATATAAAGTAAAAAGTGTGCTCCTTCAGCCACCCCTTCCCCATTCCAGCCCCCAAGTCCCCTTCCAGGGGAAACCACTGAAAAGCAATGTGTGGGTGCCTTCAGATCCTTGCCTCTCAATATATGGGTGAAATTGGGAAGAGGAGGGATTAGTTTTTTTACAAAATGAGATCGTACCATATACATTACTATTTGTTTATTCAGTAATAAATATATCATGGATATCTTTCCATGTCAATGCATAAAATCCAAACTCGTTCCATATAGCTACTGCTTAATGCTTCAGATTATTGATAAATAATTTATTAATCTCTTATTCTAGGCATTTAGCTTACTTCTAAGTTTTCTCTATTAAAAAATAATTCCACAATGAACACTTGGTTTGAAGGGCATTCAACCGTGCATATGTAGATATTTCTGTTAGACAGCTTCCTAAAAGTGGATCTGCTGAATCCAAGGTTTTGCACATGTTATATTTTGATAAGTACTGCCAAATTGTCCTTCACAGAGAACATAAATAAAAGAGAGGACATTGCACTCTCTGTCTGAAACCATCTGCTTAAAAAACAAGAACAAAAAGTATACAACTGTGTGGAGAAACCATACATTTTTCTACAAGGAAAAGTGGCCCTCATCTTCAAAAAAGAGATGGGAACTACAATTACAAACGCTTTATCCTTCTCAATGCCAGAGTCCCTATGCTACCGACTAAACTCTCATCTTAACATGACTCAGAGCCTGACCTCTCCTGCAATGACCTGGCTCATGTCAAAACCAGTTTTCCAGTCCAGCCTGCCCCTGCCCCAGTCTCTAAGCCAATTGGTTTGGTGGTGGGGGGCTGCTGGGGGAAGGACGCAAGACCTGAAGCGCTGCTGTCATCATCTAGCAGCAACGCTGAGCCCCACAAAAACAGAATTATTCCATTCAGTGTGCACTTAAAAGCTCTACTCTGTTGCTATTTTAAAGCAGCAATGGATTAAAACCTCTTAATCAATAATCATTGGTCTATAGGTAGTTTACACGTTTCATTTTGTCCCACAATATTATTACAGTGAGGAGCAAGAGCAGATAAAGGTCATGTTGGTAATTAAAGCTATATTATAGAAATATGCACATGCAAGATATGATTAAATAAGAAAATATTACTCAGTTAAGTATCATCATTAAACTTGCATTAATTTATAAATATTTAAATGTACCATATGATGATCATAAATAATCTGTTTTTGTCAGTTTCTAAAGTAATACAACCCATAAACGCTTTGAAAAATTACTGCAGAAAGAAATAGTCAAGAAACTACACAAGCCAAACTTACATTCAAATGCTGTGGTTGTTGCTTCAGGCAGAACCTGGCCTATCACATCCTAAACAAAGAAAAGAATAAAGAAACACAATTAGCCATCTTCTTTATTGCTAACATGTGGCAAATCCTAGAGGAAATATGAGAACCTGGAGATTTTTGAAATGTGGGCATAAACTATAAAAACATTAGCTCATAATCACACTTAGGCAAGCAATGTAAGCCCAGAGTTTAAATCTCTATTCAGGAGGTGGAATGGGGGTGGAGGGATAGAATCTTTACAAAACCTTTTCTATTTTGTATTAATACCATAATCTTTCACTCTCGATTCAGTGTATACAAATACACTGCTGCGTGTTTACAAAAATTTGGTTTCTTCTGTGGGAGGCTGTGGAAAGTACTGCACTAGAAAGAGTAAGGTGTATTGGAGTCTTGGCCTGGGTTTGAATCTCAGCTCTGTACTTAACTATGTGACTGGGAACAAATTACTTAACCTCTCTGAGCCTCAATTTGATGATCCTCCCATATGGGTCTAGTAATACTTATAGAGGTTATGTAAAATTAAATTAAATAATGTAATAAACACAAACTAGCCTAACACATTATAGACATTCAACAAATGTACTTCCTGTTATGCAACTAGCAACACCTTGCCTTGCACTCATCGTGGGAAAAGTTCAAAAAACAAGTTCCCGTGATAATGATATAAATCCACAAAGCTACATTGAATACAAACAATTCTTATCGACCTTTACTCTTAAGCAACTGAAAAACAGTTATTTAATGACATTGAACTACAGTTAATCTAGCCTACAAAAAAATTTTAAGTGTATATAATCTGGTATCAATGTTTAAATGAATCTAAACAGTTGAAAACACTTGAAAATTAATCTACAAAGGCAGCTTAATTAAAGAGGCACAGAACACCTTCAAGAAAGTCAGTTCTTTACTAACAATTGTCACCCAATAATCTTTAATTTACAAAAAAAAAAAAGGAAAGAAAATCAGTTCTGGGAAAAGTGACCCTCCGTTATATTCAGGCCAACTCAAACAAAAGGCCTGCAAACTTATTGCTCTCGGGGAGCTCTGTCACAACATCCCTCCTGGGCTGTGCCCAACTGGTACCAGGCAGCAGGCTGACAGGCAAGACCTGGACGTATTTCTCTGTAGGGAGCCCACAATCCTTCTGAGCAGGGGGAGGCCGCAACTTCCTCCTAAAGGCAGTCCTTTAGAAGCTTTTGCTGCAGTGTCAATTTGCATAATAGCCTTGCTTCTACAGTGCCTTTTTTTTTTTTTCAAAAATAAATCTATGCATGTAAAATTGATCAAGGGGAACTATATTAGGCAGCCTTCACTCAGTAGGGCCGAAGGAAATTGTTTTTTCCCGACTCGTCTTAGCAAATGAAACACCAACTTTTAGATAAAAAGTATTTGTCCAAGATTTTAGTGTTAAAAAAAAAATTCTTTCTGCACACTTGTAGGTAGAAAGTATTTATTGACAGGTATATGGAAACTGCAGAATCAGGATGAAATAAACTATCCAGGCAGCCAGTGCAACGCCTGCGAGTATGAACTGGAGCCAAACTGCTGGTGTTGGACCTTGGCTCCGCCACTCACTCGCTGAGTGACTAAGCCTCGCTTTCCTCTGTGTAAACTGAGATCATAACTGTAGCTATCTTGTAGGACTAAGTGAGTTCATATCTGAAACGTGCGTAAGAGTGCCCGTGCTACTGTCAGTTGAATAGGTAAGTCACTGACGCCTGGGACATTCATTACGAAGCTTACCTCATGACACCTTAAACTTCAGCCTACAGCAAGTGGAAGATGGTCATCATTCACTTACTTCATCCTTCCCCAGTATTTATTGAGGACCTTTTCCAGCCAGTATTGGTTTAAAAAAAAAGGAGGGTGGCTCTACCTCTAACCCTCCAAGTATAGGTTATCATTGGTTAGTTCTGGGAACTCTGATCATTCAATCTATCTTGAGAGATGAACTCTACAGTATTAGCAAACTCACTTAGGACATTTCCTACTCATGAACAGCAGATCCCATCAAACAGCAAATTTCTAATAACTAGCTGAAAACCCTGCTGGGCAGCAATGGACTACTTTGTCCATTAACATAAACAAGGAGCCACACATGTTTTACGTCTACTGAGAAGGGAAAGGAGAAAGAAAAAAGCCAACTTGGCTTGAGAGAGTCACATGCACACAACCGGCCATCTTATTTTGTTAAAGCAATTAAGGGGGGGCTATCATGACAACATGGGTAAAAAGTCTGAAAATCAGTCAATATTTACTGGCCATTTCTAAGCAGGGCACATTAAATAATTTTATGTATATTTTCCAGTTATATCTAAAGTGATTTATTTCAAAGTGACCCAGTCTTCTTTACCTAACCTAAAGAAGGTTTCAAAAGAAAAAGTAAGTTTAAACATCTTGATGGTGAACATTTGTTCATCCTTTTCTTTCATCAATCAGTCAAAAATCTGACAGACCAAAAATACAATTAAGCGTCTACAACGTGCCAGGAGCAAGATCACAAAACTGTAGGCAACAGAAGAGTAAGATTTAGGAAGATTATAATCTGGTCACAGACATAAAGATAAACTTAAGACCAACAATACAAAGCACTTATAGTATGATTAGAAGCCAAACAAAAACATAAATAGTAAGTAGTATTTACCAACTCTGGAGGCAGGAAAAATCACAGGCTCAGGATCAACTGAAGTTTCACAGATGAGGGGAAATCTGAACTGGGACTTGGGAGACAGGGTTCAAACAAGATGAAAGGAGAAGCATTCTCTCCTACCACCCCCTAATTCAGGAGATTCAGATCTCCTGCACAATTTTCCGCAAAAGGGGGAAAGGAAGAAGAGCAACACAGAAAGCAAGTATCTCTGCCCTTGAGCACCAGGAAGAAGAGAAACACAGAAAGCAAGTATCTCTGCCCTTGAGCACCAGCTAGGCCTTCTTCACAGTGCACCGTCCCCAATTAATTCAGACAAAGGACACAGGCCCCAAAAGGCCAGGTGACTTGCCCAGGGGCTCCCAGCTATTTGACGGAGCTGTGAGTGGAGCCGTCAACTACTGACTCTGATTTCCAAATACCCCGTTATGGCTGACTCAGTACCTAAAAACTGTTCTGGCGTCTGTGTCTGGTTCTGCCAACATCTAGCGACGTGGCTTTAGCACTTCCTCATTCTAGCGTTCATCCTTTCTCATTTAAAAGCTGGGGTGAAAAGAGTTATATGAGATGAAGGAGATGCTTCCAGGTTCCATTTGACTTTAATCTCTAAGGTTCCAAGCCAGAGATGCTGATGCATCTGTTGGTATTTTGCCAATTTCTTGATGAGGAGATGAGGTGAACATGGAGAAGAGACTGCAGGAGTCCCCCAGGATCTGGGCTCCCAGTTCAAAGAACTTTAAGGGGCACGAGGAGATAGTGCAGCACCCACTGCCACAAGCCCCTGGTCAGGCCTTCCCAACAAAACATGCCGCACCTGGGCTTACCTGAGCCAGCACGTGTGACGCTACACGGCACTGTGTGCTCTAGATGGTGGAACTGCTTGTGCCGTTTACTTTTAGGCCAGTCAGCCTTAAGCTAAGGTACAACTGAAAGATGCCTGGGAAGCAGAAGACCCAGGCCCTACCCTTTTGTCGTAACGACGTCACTATCCCTTATACTATGTTCCAGATGGTTCTAAGTGCTTTCCATGGATCAACTCCAGCAGTCCTCAGAATTGTGACGTAGGCGCTATTGTTATCCCAACCTTTTTGTTTTAACAGACGAAGAAACTGAGACACAAAAGACACTTGCCCAAGTGAATCTGGTAGGGCTTGCAATTTAAACTTGGGCTCTAGAGTGTGTGTTTTTTAAACATTGTACCATTCTACTTACACTAATAATACCTTCTGTTATCTAAAATGAGTCAAGTGAAAGAAAGCTCATGTCTGTCATCACAGACACAATCTCATGTCATCTTCACAAGTCTTTGAGGCACGTATTATCCCTATTTTACAAGTAAAGAAACTGAAGCTGAGAGAAGTAGAGTGACTTGCGTAGTTAGTGGGACTGCTTGCCGTTAAATCTAAATTTCTTGATTCAAAACCTAGTGCTCACAAAACCATAATTGCATGCATTTTCTTTGAAGTTCCCTCATTAAACAAATATTTCGGGGTCCTATGCAGCACTGAAAACAAAGGAGAAACAGAGATGGCCATCTCAAAACCCATGTGATTTGCCTGAACAAAGCTGTGGGAACACAGAGGAAAGGCAAGTAACCAAGACTGATGTGGAGGAAAAACGAAGGTGGGCTTTGAAGGACAGTAGGAGTTGGCCAGCTGAAAAAGGGCTGAGTGAGCATCTGGGAGAACTGAAGGCTAATTCTAGAATACCTGGACCACAGGATGCTCATTGCACTGTGGCGAGAGATGAAGCTGATGACAGGCAGACAAGAGCCAATCAAGATGGGCCCAGAGGACCTTGCTAAGGAGTCTGGGGAAATCTATCATGAGGGGAAATCTATGTGCATGTTGAGTGTGTGGAGAACTCCGCATGCAAAGAGAAGGCTGGCATTTGATGCACAAGACTGGAGGCTGCTGGTTTACTCCAGGCTCTGCACTCCTGGCCCAGACACCTGAAAATCTGTATGGTCTGGGTGGTCAGTAACATCAAAACGAAGGTACAGGAATCAAACTTTGATTGAGTAACCTACGACAATCAAAAATCACACCAAAGATCTTCCTCCTCCCAAACCCCATCTTATCTTGCAGGTAAGTTCCACTGTAGAACTGGTCCTTGCAATGTGCTTCTTGGTATGTCAGCTCTGCCTTTGATACTCAATTATTAAATATATAAAATGGGCACAATGCATTCTGTAAAAATAAGGAAATCCGAGCTCTGGTACTGACTCCCCCACTCACAATCAACACGACTTTGGAAAAGTCATTTTACTTCACTCATCCTCAGTAACTATCTGCGAAAAAGGTAAGAGGGTTCAACAGGCCAATGCCAAACAGGTTACACTATGCTCTCACCTTCCATTTTATTTCAAATACATTCCAAGTATTTATTATGAAAGTAAGAATACATCGCTAATTCTAAGATGCACATTTCCCCCTCCCCCATTTTAACATCTCTAAAATCAGGCTGCTTTTGTACAATGTGTGGCATGTAACAGTTTAATGCGTATTTTTTTCTTAGAGGTACATAAAATATCTTAAAACCAAAGACACCTTAGGTTTCCTGAAACGTGATAGGTTACAGCTGCCTTGTTTCCCTTTCCCAGTGGTCACAAGTTCAGGGAACTCAGTGGCAAAACATGGTTGGAATCTGGCCAGGGACATTCCACAAAACATTTGTAAAAAAAAAAAAAAAATCTCTCTTCTAGACTCAGCTTTTTGTATCCCAGTTGGTTGCTTCTAAGCTTTTGTCCCAGTCCAGGCTGTGAGCTCCTTGAGGGCAGGGGTTCAATCTGATCATCTCTATTTCCCCAGGGCCCAGCACATTTGCCAGATTTCCCTGCATGAAATTAATCAATGCTCATGGCTGAAGCAATAAACTGCCCCTACACGAGGCCAGCAGTGGACACCACCAGCTCAAGCCACCAGAGGTAAGATTCAGTGGTCAAGTGCTGACTGCCCCACAAATCCCTGCGCCCCCCTCGCTGGCATTTGGACACTGAGGTTTGCACTCACCAGCACATCCCTGAAGAGTAACTGCGGCCCGGAGTGCACTGTCCAGTCCACCGCGCCACTATTTGGAATCTTGATGCGAATCACCAGCACCTGGTTCTCCATGGCATGGAAGGGTCCAAAGGCCAGCCACAGCATTACAGGTTAAAGGGGCTCACATTCTGGGGTAGGGAGTCTCCACTGGCCCCTGGTTATGTGGGGCCTCTGCGGGGGCCGAGGGAAGAGGACGGAGGGTGAGATCAGAAAGGAGGGGTGGTCAAGAAGGGGCCCGCAGGCACCGACCCAGGCCCAGGCGGTGTGGGGTTAAGGGATGTCTCCCTGTGAGCGTGGACGGGGCAAGTGGCAGGGACCAGTGGGAACTAGCGGAGGTCAGAAGATCCTAGAGTTGGAAAAGAAGGTAAAATGGGACGGTGCAGCTGGCCGCCGTCTGTGTGGGTGTGAGAAGACGGCAGCGAGAAGCCACCGTTCTAGGGAAATACAGCGGCAGGTGTCCACACCTCCTTAGAGGACGAGGGGAGGGTCCCAGACTGGAGGGGACTCAGTCGGGGGCTATTCGGAAGTAGCCCCAGGGCCGCCCGACCACGAGAAAGCTGAGGAGGGGCCTCCGCGGGAGGGTCAGGGGGCGAGTCTTCTGCCCCACCCCAAGCTACAGGGCACGGCGCACGCGGGCTCAGCCCCTGCCACCAGAAGTCGAGCGTCCTGGCGGCGGCGGCGACAGTAGCGGCGGGAGGATAAAGAGGAAGGCGGCGGCGAGGGCACAGTTACTCCGGAACCAAAATGCGCAGCGCCGGAACCACCGGAGCCGGCAAGAGGGACCCGCCTCCCCCGGCGCCATCTTGGAAAAGGGCAGCTCTTGGCCGGCCCCGCCCCCGCGCCCCGGAGGGCGGGACCCGAGGATCTAGTGCGCCGCGTCCGGGCGAGAAGGCGGGAACGGCCGGGGCCCGCCCACTCACGAGACCCCAGTGGCCAAGTGACCGCCAGCGGCGACTGAGTGATGGCCTCCCTATTCCTGGTCCTCATTAAAAGTAGCGACGTGAAAACATCTAACAAACGAGAGAGGACACTGAACCAGCGTTGGAGTCCGCCAAAAGCCAAGTAACTGACGGCTGAAAATTGCATACGATTTGCCTTTACTGACGCCTCGGAAGGACAGAACTGCAGCTCTCCTTTCTCCCTACTTTGTCAAGCCGTGTACCTCCACGTTCGTGGGGGTTTGCGCACCAATCGGCAAGAGCAAGGCAAGAACTAAAAAACAAACAAACAAACAAACAAACGGTCTTTTTCTTTTCCTTCTTTCCAGTCACAGATCCAGAGGCTCGTCTTCTCCCACATTGGCAAAGCGAGTAAGACTTTTTCACTTAAGTTCTTTACCGCCACGATTGTCCGGAAGTGAAAAACAGCTCCCTATTCAAAAGCAACCGTGAAGAAAATGCGCTGAAGAGTTTTAACTGCCCAGCGACAGCTGTAGTAGTGGCTTCATCTTCTCTTATTAAACCGTTACAAACGATACCCGGTCTAGTCCATAAATTTTGAACTAGATAGCAATGTGTACGCAATCGGTGATATCACAGGCAGTCGCAGTAACCCTTGGTTATTTTTAAATGCCTTAACCTCAGATTTTAAAGTGCATCGCTTTGTTGATCTATGGTACCCATACAAATGTTTGGTCACAAATTGCAAAGTGTAGGTGTTTCCTTTTATCTCTGTCATGAAGGTGCACATTTGGCTTTACTTTTGGGGGCTGAATTTTGTGTAAACCGCTGAGGGAGGAGTGTCACTTTACCCTCTAACAGTTAATGCAAGAAAAAATATTTTAAATGTTGGTTGGTTTTAATATAACACCAAAATTTTTTCTGCATATGATTTCTCTGAGTTTGTCTCATATTTACTTTGAAAGTTAATTATAGGAGATAAATTCTCTCTTCAGTTATTGTAAATTAATAGCTTAGGTAGCAATTCCTTTACTCAGATCCTCCAGATATGTAGTCTAGGAATTGCCCCTTTCCACCTGCACTTCAGTCCTGTGAAAAATAAGCCATTTGCTCAAGGTCCCCATGTATTTTTTATTGAAAGTTCATTTCCTATTATTTGAGAAAATAGACCACAAAACTGAGATTTTCTGTGAACTTAGGATTTGTTAAAACAGCTTTTTTATTTATACTACTATGGGGAAAACCAACTCAGTTTGTGATTTCAATTCTTTTGGTTATATACTCAAAAGGGAAATTACAATGGTAATTCTATTTTTTTTATTTTTTGAAGAACTGCCATACTGTTTTCCAATGGCTACACCATTTTACATTCCCACAAACAATGCACAAGGGTTCCAATTTTCCACATTTTCTCCAACACTTATTTTCTGTATTTTTGATAGTAGCCATTCTAATAGGTGTGAGGTTTTGAGTTGCATTTTCCTAGTGATTAGACAGGTTGAGCATCTTTTCATATGCTTGTTGGCCATTTGTGTATCTTCTTTGGAGAACTGTCTATTCAAGTCTTTTGGCCATTTTTTAATCCGGTTATTTATCTGCAATTGTAAAGGGAGTTTTTAAATGAGGAAAATGACATTTTACTACTATATATTCAGAGAGGTTTTCTTTCATCTCTTTTTACCTTGCTCTCAATCTTGAATCCTTCACCCGGAACCTGACCCTTTCCTGCTATAGTCCAAATTACCATATTTCTCTCCTAATCTTTTGTTTCTACTCTGACCCCTACTACCAACAGTCTATTCTCAGCCCATTTGCCAGAGTTAGATCAAGTCACTCCTTTGGTTAAAACTCTTCAGATGGTTTCCTAACTTGACCTATGACACGACTCATCCTGCACTCCACAGACCTCATCTCCTACCACTCTCCCTCATTCTCACCAGCCTCTTTCTCACTGTTCCTTGGACTTACCAGGCATCCCACCTGAGTGCCATGCATTTGCCTTTTCTTCTACCTGGATTGCCATTACCCCCAATATCCGCATGGCTCACTCCCTCCTTCTACAGGTCTTGACTTAAATGTCGCCTTCCTGCTGAGGCCTTCCCTGAGCACAGTATTGAAAAAGGCAGGCAAACCAGCCCCAAACCCACCCCACCCATAGATACAGGCACAAAGGTGTGCAGGATTCCTAGTCCCCTTCCCTAGTTTATTTTCCTCCTGGCACTTATTACTATATAATATATGACATGTTTTTCTCATTGGTTTGTCTGTCTCCCCGCTAAACTGTAACTTCACGAGGAGAGGGAACTGTATGTGTTTTATTCACTGCACATCCCTAGGACCTGAAATAGTACCTGGCACACAGTGGGCACTTTAATAATTTTTGCTGAATGAATGGATTTTGAAGGCAAAGTAAATTAAGTAACAGGAATGCAACTACCGTGTGCATCTCCTGCCTGTCTTGAGCCTCCCTTGTTCCTTTGCCTTTCCATCACCACCCCCATCAAGACTGAGACAACTATTACAGACTCCCACTGAATCTCAAATTTTACAACGAAATGTTGATTGCCTATGTTCAAGAATTCTACTTGTCTCCTTCAGTGCCTAATGTGGGCCCTTGCATATAGCATTCAAATACGTGTTGATTAATTTTGATTTAAAACAATATAATGACAGTAGAGGATGAAACAGTAACTTTCCCGTGCAGAAAGCTGGCAGACATCATCCTATCCAAGTGATCAGGTTAACATCACCCCCTGTACTCTCTGATATGATATAATCAGAAGGGTATTTGACCTCTGTGGTCGTCTTCCCAAAACTCATAACCCCGATGTAATCATGAGAAAAATGTCAGACAAACCCAAACTGAGGGACATTCTACAGAATACCTGACAAGTACTTCTTAAAACTGCCAAGGTCATAGAAAACAAAAAGCAAAGAAACTCAGACCTGAGGAGACTAAGGAGACATGATGATTAAATGTAATGTAGGGTCCTCAATGGAATCCTGGAACAGAAAAAGGACAGTAATGAAAAACTGGTGAAATCTGAATAAAGTCGTGTGTAGTTAGTAATAATGTACCAATGTTGACTTTTTAGTTGCGACATAGGTACAATGATTATGTAAAATGCTAACATTAGGGGAATCTGGGTGTGGTATATGGGAACTCTCTGTACTATATCTGCAATATTTCTGTCCATCTAAAATTATTCTAAATAAAGTTTTTTTAAAAAAAAATAAGTTGCATTTTCTACACACCAGCAATAATATTTTAGAAACTTTAAAAAGATATAATTTACAATAGCAATAACTAAACAATAAACATAATGCTTATCATAGTGCTTGGTTATCTATTAGTTTTTTAAAAAGAAGAATATGAAGACGCATGGACAAAAATGATCAGACACAACAAACCCCTGAAAGTATGACAGGAAAGTCTGTTCTGTTTTGGCAGGAATGGAAAAGAACAGTGAGACCAATTCCAGCACTCCTGCAAAAGCGAAACAATTCAGTAGATATTCATGGTGGAGTACCTACTATGTGCCAGGTACTGTGGATTTTAGATGCTCTAAAATGAATTAGTTCATTAGTTTAAAATGTCATTAGGTTTAATTCTGCATAATAAATTTTCCTTTAGATTGGGGTAGGCTGGTTGTCCCTACAAATCACTTAAGCTTTATTATTTCCCTCTTTTCATTGTTTAAACATCTATATAATATTTTCTTTATGTCAACTAACAAAATATATCTCACATTTTTGTGGCACTTTACAGCTTGCAAAGCACACATCTGTTTTCTGATAGAATTATCCTGCGCATCATAGAAAAGTATATAGAGTAATGGTTAAGACCATGGACTCTGTAGACAGACTGCAGAGGTTGGAGTAACACTCACCATGTGTGATCTTGGGCGAAACTTCTTGGTTTCCACAGGTAAAAATTGGGCATAAAAATAATGCCTATTTCATAGAGTTATTATGAGAGGATTAAGTGAGTTAACATGTGTAAAGTACTTAGTCTATGACCTGCCACAAATAAATTCTACGTAAATGTTAGATAAACTTATTGTATATGTGAGGACATGAAGACTCAGAAAGCTTTAATTTTTCTGATAGTTATTCAACCAGTAATAGTACAGCAAGAGACCTTAAACCATATTTTTAAATTTTCAAATCAAGGTTCTTTGTATTACACCATAGTGGAATAGCAATAAATACCAAACCAAATAGCATGATTGGGAATCAGACATAGGCATTCAAGAATGATAATAAAATTGCAGTTAAAGGAAACTTACAAAATCACCAATCTACCATGTTTCCCTGAAAATAAGTCCTAGCCGGACAATCAGTTCTAATGCGTCTTTTGGAACAAAAATTAATATAAGACCCGGTTTTATTTTACTATAATATAAGACCGGATCTTATATAAAATATAATAATATAACATAATATATAGTATAATACTGGGTCTTATATTAATTTTTGCTCCAAAAGACACATTAGATCTGACGGTCTGGCTAGGTCCTGTTTTTGGGGAAACACAGTAATCCTCCACCCAATTCAATAATTCTCTCCACGTCAACCTAAGGAATTAGCCCACTGCCTCCTGAACATCTCCAACAACAATAGGACTCACTGTCTCAAGACGTCACCCATTCCATTTTTTGCCAACTCAAAACATTCTTGTCTCCTAGTTACTAATGCATTGTTTCTAGTTCTGCTTACAAAGAGTTAAGTCTAACTGATCCTATTACTTTCTGTTTAATGTTTCACTTCATTTAGTTCTACACATCATTCTGTTTGACTTTCAAATAGCAAAATTCCTGTATGAGAACATAGATGGCACCTTTTGAAATGCCTAAAAAGGATAATGGAACAAGATTCCAATCTTTTCTTTTTCGGAATACGTAGAACCGTGTAAGTCAATTCATTACATCTGAGAGAGTATTTCAAAACTTGTTGCTGTTCTTGTAAAGAATCCATATGATCTATTACAGTGTCCCTTTCTTAAATCTCTTAAAGATGAAGGCAAGTTTTCTTTTTAATTTTGAATGATCATACATTCATTTGACATAGAGCCTTCATTATATAACAAATACTGAAAACACACAAAAAGTTAGTAACACCTGGTTCTCATCCAGCTGTGTACAGAAGTGTATTTTTCAGTATGGCTTGAATGGACCCTTGTTATGTAGATTCAGAACTGCTAGATGTTGTTGACAGGTAAAATTTCCAAAATTCTGTCAGTGCAAAAGTGTCTGTGTGATGAATGAATGACTTGATTTTTAAATGTAATCTAAAATTTAAGTGACACTATTTAGATTTTTATTCAAACTCTAAAGTCTTGGTTCCTCCGTTTTATAAAATTTGGAGATATGAGAGCATAAGAAACTAAATTTGGCTTCATCTCACAGTAAAGAAGGGCCTTAAAGAAAGGCTACAAGATAGTCTACCTTCATGAATTATTTTCATCGATTTCTTAAACATGTACTTTTTTTAAATAAAAATATTTACTTTCATTAAACAGAGTTTTAAATATATATCTATTTACTAGAGTATTGATTTTTATTTTTGTTATATTTTTATTCTTCCTTCGGGGTTCGGGTAAACAACTTTTTAGGTATGATTTTAAATTATGCACTTAAATTAAAAGAAGAGTAAAATGAATCATTTCGTATTTAATAAATTCAATGTTCTGTTTACAGACAGATTGTTATAAAATTACTGATATATTCTAGCAGAAGCAGTAAAGGTTATGTCAAATAACTACTAAAAAAAATCATACTACGTAGCGTTAATGATGTTACCTTAACGTGCCAGCTTCAGGGGCTGCATAATTGTTTCTGCCAACCCATAAATTTTTGAGTAACAACAAAATTATTGTGATTTTTCTTACTAAATAATTCATACATTACAAAGCATGTATGTAACAAGGTCCATGAATCACTAAAGCATATAATGATCATATATCTAATGACATATCTCTTTTCATAAGATGAATTCACATAGATTTATGTATTTAGGTTAACTAAAAAATACTGAGTTTACAAGGTTCATAATTCTACCATCAACAACAACAAAAATCCTTCAAATCTTCTTTAAGAAGTACAGTTTCCATGATTTGCTTTTAAAACTGAAAGCTTTTGTTTATCAAAATCCTTGTTTAAGCTACTTTTCATGAAGTTTTACAGCTTTTAAATTGATACTATAAATATCTCTGAAGGTAAATTAATAATATAATGGAGTAGTACAATGTTCATAAACTGTATTTAAAATGATATAAGTGCAACTAAAATAGCTATAAGCAGTACTATATAAAACCTTATTTTAGTAGTAGCTGATATTTATCCAGCAACTAGCATCTAAAAGAGGAGATTTTCATTTACTAACATTTTACATGCTTTTCTGTGGTCTTAAGTAATCTCAAACCAAGTATATCCTTTTCTTAATGCTACTAAAAATTATCCCAAATGAGATTTCTTCCACTTAATTAAAACTAGGTTTCATAACTAAAATTTTTTAAATTCCAAGCCTGCAACAAATAAAATGATGTTAAATTAACATTTTAATTCTTTTAATTTCTAACATTTTCCCAAACTCAGTTACTTTCTATGAAAATCATGCAGTTAATTTTATCATGGTAATATTAAATCCTTTACTAATTTTTAAAAATTATTTTTCTTTGTGGTAAGATACACAGAACACAAAATTTCCCATGTTAACGATTTTAAAGTGCACCGTTCAGTGGTATTGAGTACATTTATATCACTGTGCAACCATCAATGCCTTCCTTCTCCAGAACTCTTTTAATCTTGCAAAATTGAAACTCTATACACATTAAACACTAACTGCCCATTTCCTCTCCCCGTTTACTAATTTTTAATAGTTTTATTGGGAGAGAATTCACATGCCATATAGTACTTCTATTTAAGTGTATAATTCAATAATTTGAGTACAGATTTGTGCAACCATCAACACAGTCAATTTTAGAACAGTTTCATCATCCCAAAAAGAAATCCCATGTCCATTAAGTCACTCCCCATTTCTTCCCAACCTCTCCAGCCCTAGGCAATTGCTAATCCACTTTCTGTCACTATAGATTTGCCTATTCTGGACATTTCATATAAGTGGAATAATACGTGTTTTTTTTATGACTGGCTTCTTTTCATTTAGCATAATGCTTTCAAGCTTCATCAATGGTGTAGCAAGTATCAGTACTTCATTCCTTTTTATGGCAGAATAATATTCCATTGTGTATGTCATATATTATTTATCTATTCATTGACTGATGGATATTTATGTGGTTTCCACTTTTTGACTAGAATAAATAATGCTGCTTTGAACATTTATGTACAAGTTTTTGTGTGAACATGTTTTCAATTTTCTAGGGTATGTACCTAGGAATAGAATTGCTAGGTCATATGGTAACTCCATATTTAACTGCCAGACTTTTCCAAAGTGGCTGAACCATTTTACGTTCCCACTAGCAATGTATAGGGATTCCAATTTCTCCACATCCTTTTCAACATTTGTTATTATCTGTGTTTTTGATTATAGCCATCCTAGTCGGTTTGAAATTGTATCTCATTGTGGTTTTGATTTGCATTTCCGTAATAGTTAATGTTGAACATCTTTTCTTAGTAGCCATTTGTATAACTTCTTTGGAGAAATGTCTGTTTAAGTCCATTTTTCAATTGGATTGTTGAGTTATAAAAGTTCTTTATATATTCTGGCTACAAGTCCCTTATCAGATATGATTTGCAAATAGTTTCTCCCACTTTGTCACTATCTTTTCATTTTCTCCATAGTGTCCTTTGAAGCACAAAAGTTTTTAATTTTAATGAAGTCCAGTTTATTCTTTTATCATTTGCCTTAACGAACTTTTACGCTTTCCCAAAATAGAATTTTATGGTAGGCTCTGTATGAAATCAGTTTAACTAGAAAACTAACTGAACTTTTAGAAATACATATTACTAAAACCAATCTAGATTTTATCCCAGTTGTATTAAATGTACTCTCAATTACAAGAACAGAGTTCTGAGAAGTAGCTGGATGGCCAAGCTTGTATCAGTGGAAACTATTTTAGCCACATTCTCATTTAAAGAAAAAAAAATTTCTCAACATCTGATCTCCATTTTATATTAGAAAAATACTCTGTGGACTCTGGTCACCACCCATAGCATTTCTTCCTGCTGGGAAAGCTCTTGTGAAATATTTGTCAAGCACATAAAATGGGAAAAAGTGAAATATAGTAATTAAGATTTGTGTTCTATCGATTGCATAGCTAAGGTAATTTTTCATTACTAACATAAGATTTAATAAGTATAAGTAGTTAAAGATTCTGACTTGGCACTAGTCATTAGCATGTAATTGAACTAGTAAAAAAGATCAGTTAAAGCTGTGTTGATTACCACCTTATCTTTGAAACGCAATTAAAGACCTCAATCATTGCAACAAGATTTGATTGTGCAGCCTTTATTGGACATTGATCTTTCAGCAAAGTGCAGTAACATTTTCCATTAATTTACAGTAACAGTTTAACTGTGATACCCTAGACTGTTGACCCAGGTGAGATGTAATGCTAAGTACTTGTTTAGGTTAAGATGCCCCCAAACATCATTACCGTCTGAATGGTAAGTGCTGAAAAAAAGTAGATACCCGATCCACTAGCTTTAAGATAAGGTTTCTGTTATTCTGCATTAGCTTTTAAATGAACTGAAACCAGGATCCTTGTCTTTATGTCACCCAGCTCATTCAAACGTCATTCATTCTTTAATGAGTTATTTGATGAAGAATTATAGATGTTCTGTGATTGTTTTGAGTGAATATAAATGACACAAAATAAAATGTACGTTTAAAAAGAAATACATATGGCTTATAAGAATTAAAAATATTTCAATTTTTACTGGTCAATAATTAACAAAATATTAGTGACTAAATTATAACAATTTGTATAATTTGGTGTGTGAAGACATTAGCACTGAGAAACTAGGGATTTTTGTATTAGGAACTTCTTTCATGCTCCCAACTCTGTTACTGCATCTTCATGGTGGTTCACAACTTACATAGGAAATAACAATTTTGACTGGGAATTTCTTCCAATACAGGATAATTGATTTGTATAGAAATAACAATAGAAGAGATGCAAGATTTTATACTAAAAACACACCGTTGTTAAAAAATAGTTGTGCCTAGATTATTTTAAAGACAAAATCCCATTAAAGAAGTATAGACAGAAAAGCCCTTTGGTTGTTTCATTAATTAAGAAAATTCTTGATATACAGAAGGGTAGGAACCCTGCTTTCCATGTCAGACATAACCACATGTGCAGACACTCACACACAATGCTTTCAGTGTCTTCTCCTTTCTTCCTCTCACATTTAAAAATCCTTTTATTAATGAAGTCATATATATATATATATGTATATATACATATATACATACATATATATATGGAACAGAAGGATGAGGATTGCAAACAGATTTTCTGAAATAAAACTGACATTCAATTACAAGTATATTCATGATATATTTTAAGATATAAAGGTTTCTTGTTTTGTCCTCAAATTACAGGTGGAAAAAAACAAAGACTCAAAGGAGTAGAGTTAACAGCTTGAGGTCAAAAAGTAAGACAGCTCTGGTACTACTAAAAATAGAATCAATCTCTTGACATCCAGCCTTTATACTTTATCCCTTTTAGGCCACAATGCTTTGATGTAATATCCAACTTTAAAGAAAAAAACTTAAACCATTACTGTTCAATGGCAATCATTTTTCAGACTAAAAGGTTCATAAGACTTAATAAATCCAATGAATGATATTTTAATATTTGAACCATGCCCTTAGCCATCACTGAGTTCATCCTTCACCGTGATCAACTCTTTGAGAGCAAGAGGTCTATTGATTTTCATGTAATACAAGAAAATATTACATTTGCTTAATTGTTACACAGTGAGCACATCAGACAAGAAATCAAGGCTCTATTTAATGCTGCAAGCGGAGAATTACAGAGATCAATAGGGTAGTTTGTCAAAGATGTTCTCCGAGGAGACTTACCTATCACCATATGGACAAGAAGTCACACTGACTATAGCTATTGGAAAACAGGTAAGCAGAGTCAGCACTACAAATTATCAGAAATCAAACAGGCCGCTGTGAAAAGAAGTGCAACTCTACTGAAAAGCTGTATTTATAGTCTGGTAATTAAAAACCATTTTATCAGCCTTGTGTTGGGACCAAACCTTTACAACAAGTATTGACAAAACCAGCAGCAATGAATGAGCAGTATTTGACTTAAAACTTATGAGCTATAGTTATTTAACTTCGCCCATTACAGAGGAAATCAGTTCTAGCCTTCCTTGCAAAATGCTAATAGTCAGTTTTATTATTAATGAAGCTTAATGTAACACTATCTTCTTTGTGTAAGCCATTCATTTAACTAGTGTCAAGTATATTCTTCTGGACTAAATATGTTGGCATAAGTACTTCTTTGATTAAAGTATTACTTAGAATTGCTTTTAGACAAGTGAACACTACATATATTTGAAGAACAGTTCACTCTCTGTAGCTCATTTAAAATGACTACCTTTAATGAAGCCAGTTTGTATTACTTTGTGATTCTGGTGCTTTCACCTCAATCACTTCCTCATTCTCTACTGATTTGCCAGAAGCAAACATCCAAATGTTGGTTAGATAGAATTTTATATTTTGCTACAAAAAAGTGTAAATGTTATAGAGTATCAGCAACACATTAACATAAAATAATATATAATGTATGTTTGTAATTATGGGAAAGATCATAAATCTTAAACACCCATTGGTTTAGAAATTAAATAGTTCTACTTAGTTCTCCCTAAATTACTCCAAATTTCTGAAATTTACCATTCGTCTGGGTATTTTGTAACTACCCCCAAGGATAAATTTTGTTTAATGACTTTGCTTTCAAAAATGCAATTAAATTAATAAAATTCTAATGCAAAACTGCCATCAGGTCTTTAAAATTTCAGCCCACTTCCCATCGCCAATAAGTCTATGGATATGTACCATTTGAGCTAATTGCTTTTATAAACAGTTATCAAATTTATTTTTCTGAGTCTTGCTAGATTTTTATTGTTCTTACAGCTTTATCAGCATGCTATTTTAACTTTTAATAAGTCTTAATTTCATTTATCTTGATGCATTTACATTAACCAGTTATTATATTTTAAAAGGTAGTTGGTATTGGATTCTTTACGCAATGAGAAGTTTCAACATTATACCCAGACTTCTTATCCAGGTAAATGGCATTAAGAGCTTTAATACATTTCCATTGAAAATCCTGGCAGCAGAATAGTTTAGATTTCAGACTGCAATTAGAATTCTCATCAATTTTGGATTTGCCAATATTATATTATCTCCACCATATCCCCTAATATCCTCTACTACTTTTTCCAATGCTATGTAAAAGATTTTTTTTCCTCTTCCTTCTTTGTGTGGTGTCTGTATTTTCTCTTTGAAGAGAATTTGTTAATACCTAACTATAAAATCTATATATGTTATAATCATTTTTTATCTGTAGTTTAATCTAGTTCTAGGAAAAAATTGGTATAAGCTTCATGTGTTTCTAGTTCCCATTGACTAAAGGGAGTATGTAATATATAACAATGTGTGAAAAGCTTTGTCTCTTGAGAACAATGATTCATCTTAAAGAGCCAGACATCATAGAAAAAACAAAGTGTTTGCAAAAGTTTTATTTTAAAGGATCAAAAATAAATACTGCACATTCACATAAGAGAAAATCCACTAATATTTATGTTCTCCGATGCACACTTTCAATACATGGCACCTTCATCTTCTTTATTTAGAAAATAAACTGTTATTGGTCCATAACTGGTATGCACAGTCTCTGTGACTCTAGCAAATAACCAGGAGCCAAGTCCATATAATAAAGTTGGAATACCTAAAAAAACAAATGAGTATGTTATTTATGAACATCAATACTTATTAATCATGTACCCATATATTTGTCACGGTACAAATCACATAGCACTGTTTAGCAATGTCAACAAATTATAAACTTATAAAAATATGAGTAAATAGTGACTCTAAGATCTCAATTTCATTTATGTTTTTGGAACATGGTAACAACTGTGTGAGCCTAGAGATTTTTAAAACTATAGATATAGCTGGTATAAATTTTAATTCAAAGCACTTTATAAGCACTAATTCATTACCTCCAAGCAATTATGAAGTAATTTTATATTCTTTTTACAAATAAGCAAACAGAATATTCGTTAATTTAGGTGTAGATGCTCCTGGGTATTGCCCTTGAGCTTAAATTACTAGGTCAACTTTACTGTACTTTAAGCTAAACTGTAACACTGATGGCTAAAGTAACTTTTTTGTACAACTTAAAAGAAACTGGGTCAAACAGCTGTCTTCAAAACTAAGGCAAAATCTAACTAAGGAAATGTTTAGTATAATAACAGGCATGAGAAAGAAACAACCCATTAGTATTTTTATAAGTGACTGGGAAACAATCTTATTTAGACCTATTTGAAATAGGAAAACTAGACTCCAAAACGTTTCTTTCTTGGAATATTTCCATTTGATAAGATTTTGCTGTTATATTTATGATTAGTTGCCATCTGTGATACATGAAACTAAACATATATACTACCCTGAGATAGGGATTAAAGCTTTCATATGCATATGACACTATGGTGGACACAAAACAAACTTTCACAATTCCTATCTTTTTTAAGGTACTTATTTAGAATCACTGACCATTAACATATTAAAAACATATGTATAAAACCATAAGCACATCAATCAATAAGTATTCTATGATCTACACATTAATTTTATTGCTCCTGTGTAGGACTTGGACAGAAAATGACAATTTAAAAGAAGAGTTTTACATTTGGAAAATCGCTTTCTTTCTAATTAATAGGGAAATCAACACATCTCAGGACTAACCGTATTGCTAAATTTTTTTCTTATTTTTATGAAAGAGTATATTTGCTGTGTTATGCTCTTTTTGAGTGTATAAGTGCACTGAACTATTTTGTGCTTATTCCCTGAAGGTGCATTCCAGGCACTGTGATGCCAAAGATTAATCAGGAGAAACATCACTAGCTGGCAATGAGAAAAGGCAAAAATGCCCATACAGGCTGGCATCTCTCTATTTTTAGGAATATACTGGGTCACAGCTTGTCGCTATCACAGGGTTCCCTGGAACTTTAATGAAACCTTTTACAGTGTATTACCTTCTTTGCCTTAGTAATACCCAAAATAATCTCTAAATGCCCCAAGGGAATGTTACCAAAAAAATCTATAAAAACTAGCAACATAAAGCTATTTATAAATCATTTAACCAAAAAGGAAAAACAAAAAGGCAAATGGGGGACTGGACAAGAGAAAAACAAGAACAAGACAGGCAGAAGTGAGCACGGAGTATAGGGAGCAATAGAAATAAAAAATAAATTTAAAATATGATACCACTATTTCAAAAGCTGAAAATCAATGGAGGAAGACAAAACAGGCTCTAGAAACAATTATTAATTTTCTAAATATACTAACAGTAAAAAAAATACGCCTTTTAAACCAATTCTAAGGACATAAATTTAAAGAATAGCTAGTGACACTGAAAATTTTGTTTTACAGTATTTGTCACAGTTTTCAGTTAAATATTTGGTCAGTATTTTTTCAGCTAAAATGGAGGACTGATCAAAGATTACTAGCTTAATAACTACATTTTCTCCTATTAAGAAACAACTAAGAACCATTCATTACCAGTAATGCTGTTTGATAGGGGATGGAGTTGTGATGTAGGAGTCAGAAATTCTATATATTTTTCCCAGCTGTCTATTTAATGCAGCCAGGCTAATATAGTGTATGAGAAGATTTGCCACTGATATAATTTACACATTAAAAAAACAATTTTCTTTGTAGCACATATGCTTTCAAGTCTGTAAGATTCCATGAAAAATTAATTTTTTTCCAGAGAGTCTGAAACATATGAACGTGAAAGTCAGTTCTTTGCATAATAATTCATTTTGAGTCAGCTGAACAGTAGGTAAACCACTGTCAAATTAAGCACTTAAAAAAAATTAGAACTTTGTATCAAGTCTCTGATTACCCATTCATTCCAATGGTAAGTTGCTTTTCTTAAATCTCAATCTACTTCCCAGCAGGATTCCTAGACTGATAAACCATCAGTAAAATGTCAGCTTCCATTGAAGGAAAGGCGGAGGAGAAAGAGAACAAATGGTAAGAGAGAAATCTGTGTTATTTACAAAATGAATTACTCGGATAGTGTCTAATTTGGAAGGGAAGACGAATAAAATCCTGAGTATTTTTATTAATAGAATATGTACTTGATAATCCAGAAGGGCAATTGTACATCACAGAATAGGAAAGAATCCTATTATCTAGTTCACATTCCCTACCTTCCGACAAAAATACAAAGTAAACATTACCAAATTGGTGAATACACTACTCTAAAAAGTCCAGAAATAAATCCCCTGTATTAGTATAGCCAATTTGTATTAAAACATGTATGAACAGAAAGTTTTTCTTTTTGTTTAACTGAAACTCTTATTCCCATCTAAGCAGGATTTAAAAATTTTTTTAAAGACCACAAAGACCACTCAATCACTCTTTGGCCTTCAACATAAAAAAACAACTGCTGTTTCTTTCCTCAAAAGGTTTTACTTTTCTTTGTGAGAATAATCTAGGATCCTATTTTTCTTTGGATTTCTTTATCTAAAAGAGAGGCCCCTAATCATTAAGGTGTTCCTGAAGTATTAGGTTTTAAATGATGAAAACAAACAACAACAAAAAAAGGCATTTGGCTCATGTTATACTTTTCCTAACCTATTACTCTTTACATTTGGGAAGAATATTGTTTTCTGATTCTGAAAATGCTAAAATAAACTTTTTAAAAAACTTCTTCTTGAATCTAGTCATCACTCCAGTCTTTCCAAATAATTTTGAATTGAATTTTCTAAGTCACCTCACACTTTCAAATTTGTATCAACCTCAAAATTAGTGGGCACGCTCTATATAGTCCATCAGCCAAACAATAAGACATTTTTTTGAAGGATTACACATTGCTATATAATCTTCTCCTTATTGGACTGAACCCAGGACAGTCCCAGTGGAGCAATGGCTCAAAAACCCCATGACTGACATATGTGAATTATAAGCAAAACTATACATACCATATTTAAATTTAATGAACTATCAGATTATATAACACTAGTGCAGCTGCTTTAGCTTTAATTTTGATCTTAAAAACCTGGTTGCATAACATGATTCAGCTCCCATGTCTAGATTTTGAATTCCTGAAATCTGGATTAATTTGATATCAGCTATTAATAGGTTCAAAACATCTTGAGGCCTATTTTCCACTGACCTGTAAAAGATACCCCCATGTCAATATTCATGCCTCTTCTGTCATTAACCAGAAGAAAATAAACATCTAGCAAAAGTGAAAATACTCTTAGAATTACAATATTGCCATGAAAACCTAAAAATATTAAAGAGGCAGTTTTAAAAATATCTTTTAGGCTTAGCACCTGAGGAGGCTAAGATGACTGATGAAAATCTTTAGTGCTTTCAGTAGAATGAATTTGCTGGGATTTCATATAAAGAAAACAATACACTTAAACAGGTCGTTCCAGTTTTTGGAATAGGAACGCACGCACAAAGTGATGTTCATGAGAAAGAAACCTGCCATAAGACATTTTTAACTTCAGAACCACTTTCCAGTGGCTTACAGCCTCCTTACTGCCTAATGTATGAGTCTTCCCACTTAAGAGCGGCAGAAAGTGGATGGAATGTCCCCACCCCAGTGGTGATGCAGGGAGATCCCTCAGTACAGGTCTGTGGCTAAAGTCCACTTTGCGGGGGACGATTCAGTAGCATCAACTTAACCCTGATGAGCACCTACATGGTGGGGAATACAAAAGACCAGAGCCAAGGCCATTGCTAGATGGGTGCAGTGTGAGTGGGACGCGCAGGCAGTATCTGGGAAACCCCACAGCAAGGGAGAGAAGCGTGGCGAGGGCGTGCTCCCGGGCGAGCCAGCTCCGGGCCGAGGAAACTCCTCCCGAGCCAAGGAGCCAACGTGGTCTGACCTTGGGCCGGGGTCTCGGCCTCCGCGCGAGAACGTTTGTCAGCGTGCTTTGCAAACAGTTGGGCCATTGGTAGGACGTGCTTAACAGGCCCGGGCCACTCACCGAGGTTGACGACCTTGAGCGCCGTGAAGAACTGGTCCTGCCTGGCCAGGTCCTGCCAGGGGGCCTTGGAGCAGTGGTACTTGATGAAGGGGAAGCAGCCGGTGCGTAGGACGTGGTAGTTGGCGCCTTGCACCGGCCAGTTGAAGTGCGATAGGCCGAACTGGTCGTTGTGGACAGCGCTGTAGGGCACGCAGAAGGAGGTCCAGTGCGGCAGGCGCCGCTGCAGCAGGTGCTGTGTCAGCACCTCCGAGGCGCGGGGTTTGGGGCGGGAGGCGGCGCCCGAGTCCCAAGGCCGGCACAGCAGCAGCCGGAGCGCGGCCTCGTGGGCCCTTCTCAGGGCCTCCATGGCCGGCCTCCCCGCGTCCCCCGCCCCTCGGCCACCGTGGGGGCGCGCGCCGATGGGGGCGGAGCCGCGGGAGCGCGCGCGCTCGCTCCCCGGAGCGAGCGGCGGGGACGCCCAACGGGCTCCGTGCGGGTGCGCGAGAGCCCCCGGGGCGCGCCGGCGCGTGCGCACGAACGTCCCGTGGGCTCCAGGGGAGTGACGGGGGAGGGACGGGGCCAGCTCAGTGGTCGGCGGTGGGGTTGAGGATAAGTACCGCAAGGCGGTGGTTAAATCGTCACCTATGACCACATGTGGTCGTTAGTAACTCTGGGGTTGGGGAAGGGGGTCGGGAGGTTTTATCAGTTTGGATATGAAGAAAATTAAGGCTTAAAACAAATAACCAAGCTAGTGAATGACAGAGCTCACACCCAAGTCCTGGCTCAAGTGGAGTCCTTAAGTTGGCGTTGTTGAGGAAACACTTGAGAAGATGTGCTCAGAGAAGTGAGTTAAAAGCCAAGCCCCCAGATTTGCATTCGGTGATAGGGAGAATTATTATGTTTGGGTCTTCACTATCATGTTCACTGTTTAAAATAAGTCCCAGATATTTCAAAAAAAGTTTGTTTTTCAAAAAGTCGCGTGTCTCTTCATGCGATGCCCAGATGCGTACCACCAACTTCTCTCCTCTTAGCCTGGTGCATGCCAGACCGGGAGTGTTTTAGTTATAAACCTTTATAATCCTCAGTCATCCATTATCAATCTATTACTTTAGGAAAACCTTTTCTCAAACTTTGCAGCCTCTTCAGGTAACTTGTATTCACCTGCTTTCTAAAGCATTTCCTCTTATTTTTGTAAACTCATCTTGTTTGGAGAAACTCATCTTGTTTTAAGAAAGGAAAAAAACTATTAAAGCGTAATAGTCAATATATACTGATAACAACAGATGAATACAAGTCCCGTTGACTTCTGTAATTACAAGAGGTGCTCAAAGTGGTTACCATCTGCATTCAGACACTTGGATTACGGTGAACTATTGCTTGAGCAACATTGACCAAAGTGTCCACTTGTATGCATCTTTTGGCACCCCCGTGTGTATATATATATATGTGTCTGTGTGTGTGTGTGTGTGTGTATGTAAATATATATATATGTGTGTGTGTATGTATATATATGTATATATATATACATATGCCAAAAAAAATGTATACACATTTTAAGAAAGGAAAAAACTATTAAAATTACACTGATGGAAACCACTTTGAGCACCTCTTGTAATTGCAGAAGTCAAACGTGACTTGTATTCAGCTTTGTTGTTGGTATATATTGAATATTACAACTTTAATAGTTTTTTCCTTTCTTAAAAATGTGTATACATTTTTTGGCACCCTTTGTATATAAGATGTGTCTGTAAAGCACTGTAGGTAAATGAGATAATTATATGTAAGCACCATGTAACAATTATTATGATGTTAAAACTCAAGGGGAATGGAGGGCAGTGTGGCTAATTCTTACATTCTCCAGTTTTTATTGATGCATTCAACAAACAATGATTGAGCACCCCTACCACGTGCCAAATCTTGAGGGAGCTGTAGTCATGCAAACAGTTTGAGCTTTACCTTATAGGATTCCCTGTTAGATAGTAACTTTAAAAGGATTGTAGGTGGAGGCATGATGTGGTTAGATTGGCATAGAAGTGACTGGAAGGTGGGTAAGGCACGAGTCAGGTAGATGATTCAGTATTTGACTTTCATTTTAAAATGCACTGGAGTCCTTTTTCAAATAAAATCTGTCACAGAACCTCAACATATAAAGTAGATGAAAACTTGTGTTTGATTACTAAACAATAAGTTCAAATTTTTTATAAGTTCAAATTTTTAACATTCACTGTATAGGCAAATAAAAAACAAAACAGTGAGGTTGGTATGTTGTTGTCTTCGGGGTTGGTTTCCTTTTTGTTTCGTTTTTAGCCAAGAAGGAATTTATTGGAAGGAAATTGAGTAGCTAAAATAATAAATAGGAAGTCTGCAGAACCAACCTCAGAAAATGCATTTTCTGGCCTCACTGCCACTGGACTCTCGACCCTGCTGTTTTATGCTTGGAAATTTTGAAGTTGAGGGTTACGGAAACAGTTGCATTTATATCAGCCTCGGGAAAGTTAATTTCTTCTTCTTCTGTTTTGGTTGTATACTATCAAGAAAATCCTGATCCCTCCAGAGAAGTAGAAACAAGTGAGAATAGTTTTCAAATGATTCACCTGGCAATGCGCTTCAGTTACAAAGATGGCAGGAGGAGATTAATTCTGAGATCAACACTGAAATGACTAAACCTCAAATCAATGTGTGGGCAGTGTTGCAATATGTTAAATTTTGGCATTGTATCTCTTTTGGCAATATCATAATCTATTTTTAAAAAAATGAAATTTGAATCAAACATTTGTGAAGCCTCTGAAGTATGTCTCAGAAACCTTAGGTTCTGTGGCATATCAGGTAAAAACCACTGATCAAGAGAAGCAGAGGTTTAGATAGGTTTCACGGCATTCTCTCATGAAAGCTTGGGAAAAGGGTTAGGGAATTGAAGGATTTCTGTTGGAAGATGCTCTCTTGGCAAAACTTTATCAGTGATGAGGGTTTCCCTAAGCCTAGGCTCTTTGATCTCCCTCTGTTTTGTAAGATAGGAAATTTCTCCAAAGAGAGCTGATAGATGGTGGACCACACCCAGGTATTTAAGAGTGAATGAATGAAATATTACCCTAAACTAAAGATAAAGAGCTAGAGAAGATGACTTCTAGATATCTCTCCTGACATTAAGATCATATGGTACCACTTCCATAATAGAAATAACATGATTTCTCAAAAAACGCAAAATTTAGATCAGATGCTTGATTTTCTTTTCAGTTCTAATTCTTTATGACCATGAAACAAGGAGTCTTAGAAGCTGGTATTCAAAAGCCTAAGTCAATGTTTAAAAAACAATGTGTCCAATAATTAAGGATTAAATACATGAATACTTAGTTTTCCACAAAGTGTGTAGAAATGGCATTCCCCTTAGAAGGAACCCCTTAAAATAACTGTAAAGAGTGATACTGTGTACACCACTTAGCATGTGCGTGGCTATATCATGCTGCTCCTTAGAAAGAAGGTATTTAGCCTTCTTGTTTTTTTGTTTTAAAGGCACCCAAGACATTGTAGATGTTCAGGATATGTTAAAAATGATTTCTACAAAATTGATAAATTAGAATATATTAAAATTAAAACTTATTGTTCATTGAAAGTCACGATTAAGAGAGTGAAAAGGTAATCCACAGAATGGGAGAAGTGTTTGCAATACATATTAATATATCTGACAAAACATTTGAATCTGGAACAAATTATTAAAAAAAGGCAATCCAGTAGAAAAGTGGACAAAATATTTGAATGGACTCTTCACAAAAGAGAACATCCAGATGTCCAATAAACATGTGAAAAAGTGCTTAATTTCAATTATCGTCCAAGAAATGGACATTAAAACCACAGTGTAATACCATTACACACCCACCAGAGACAGTAAAGTAGAAAAGATGGAAAGTACTAAGTGTTGGCGAGAATATGCAGCAATTAGAACTTTTATACACTGCAGGCAACCACTTTGGAAAAATTTTGGATAGTATACATGACAGTTGAATATACAAGTATACCTCATAGCTTTGTGCTTCACGTTATTGCACTTCACAGATGTTGTGTTTTTTACACATTGATGGCAAGACCCTCCACCAGCAAAAAGATTGTGACTCGCTTTATTGTGGTGGTCTGGAACCGAACCTGCAGTATCTCTGAGGTGTGCCTGTGTGTATACCTTATGACCCAACCCTCTCACTCCTAGGTATATATTTATGTTTGTGTGTTTACAATGCCATAGACTCGGTGGCTCAGCAACAGAAATTTATTTCTAACAATTCTGGAGCCTGGAAAGTCCAAGATCTGGATAGCAGCCAATTGGGATCTTGGTGAGAGTTTTTTTTCTGGCGGCTTGCAGCTCTGTCTTGCTGTATCATCCCAAGGCAGAGAAAGCTAGTTGTGGTGTCTGTCTCTTCCTCTTCCGTTAAGGGCACCATCCCTATCAGATGAAAGTCCCACCCTCATGACCTCATTTAACCTTTATCACTTCCTCATGGACCTCACCTCCAAATATAGTCACATTGGGTATTAGGACTTCAACATAGGAATTTTGAGGGGACACAAACATTCAGTCTGTAACAATACCCAATAGAAATTGTGTGTATGTATTCCAAAAGACATGTACTAGAATATTTATAGCAGGACTATTCATATTTGTAATATTCAATCTGGAAATTACTCAAATTACTGCTCTATAAATAGTAAAGCAGATAGACAAACTGTGGCATCTTCACATGATGGAATGCTATGGAGCAATGAGAAGGAACGGTCTAGAATCACATACAACTTACATGAATCTCACAAACATAAGATTGAAAGAAACTAGACATTGAAGTTCTTACTACATGATTTCATTTATATAAACTATAAAAACTGGCCACAACTCATTTATGCTATTAGAAGGCAGGATAGACTACGGCCATCCCACCCTGAACGCGCCCGATCTCGTCTGATCTCGGAAGCTAAGCAGGGTCGGGCCTGGTTAGTACTTGGATGGGAGAAGACAGGATAGTGGTCATTCTTAGCAGGGGGAAGCGGGAAAAGGGTAGGGGGCAAGGGGGAAGGGGGGACTTCAGTAACTAGAAGGAGTATGAGGAGACTTCTGGGGAACTGGGATTATTCTCTCTCTGCCTCCCTCTTTATTTTTTGTTTCTATAGCTTCAAAAACAAGACTTTATTTTTGTAGAGTAGTTTTAGGCTCAGGGCAAATTAGGAGGAAGGTAGGAAGGTACAGAGATTTCTCATACAGCCCCTTGCCCCTACTGGGCACAGCCTCTCCCGTTAGCAACATCCCCACCAGAGTGTGCATTTGTTATCATTGATGAACCAAAATTATTTTAACCAAATACACACACACACACACACACACACACACACATATGTTTCTGTATGTAAAATACTTCAATAAAAATCTTGAAAAACACAATGAGTTCTACAGGTAGTATTATATATTTTAAAAAAAATTTTTTTATTGGGGAACAGTGTGTTTTTCCAGGACCCATCAGCTCCAAGTCAAGTCATTGTTTTCAATCTAGTGGAGGGTGCAGCTCCCTGGCCCATGTGGGAATCAAACTGGCGACCTTGGTGTTATGAGCACTGCGCTCTAACCAACTGAGCCAACCAGCCGCCACTGGTAATATTATATATTAACACATCCTATTATTAGCATTTATAAAGAAGTATGTACAGAGAATATATATAGTGGACATGACCCAAATGTGACCTTGTACATACAAAGAATATTCTCATGTTGTTTTTACAACCTTACTGTGAGACCCTGATTTAATCACATATTTATAATAATGTGATTTAAAAGAAAGTAGCATTGGCATGTAGATTTTAATTCACTGCTCTTCTCAGAAAAACTATAGGCAAGATACTGGGTACATGTGTCAGCATGTTGGTAAAAGGTAAAGTACTTATGAAAAAGGGAGAGAAATGTTTACATTTAGGATTTTCTTTACATTTTGAGCTTTAAGGGTTAAAGGAAAGAAAGACCATGGAGATGATTCATATTCCAGCAAGCTTTGGAAATTTAAAACAGATATCCAAAAGAGCCACCCAAATCTGCTAGGAACCCAAATCCACTTAATAGCTCAGTGCCTTCTCAGCCAAGCTCAGCACCAGGGGAGGTGGTGGTGAGTTACCCCTTCAGCTGCATGAATGCTCATTGATTCTCCCCACTGTCATCAGTAGCAAACACTGCTTGTTGGTCCATTCCTATATCCTTGTGTCTGCCCTGGCAAGGACAATATACATTGGTTTTATGCAAAGTTATCCTCATGGAAGGTCTGAGTTATGGCAGAAGTCATTAGGAAAGGAAGGAGCTACTGTATTCTTACCTAGATCTTCTTGAGTTCTCCTGTGGAACTGATTGATATGCTGACAGCCCCCCCAGAGGTTGGCTGGCAGCTGGGGCTGCTGTTAACAAAGAGTGGCAAGAAGAATTACTCTGCTGAAACATTTTATCCTGAACATAGTGGGTGCAGAATCTCATCCAAAAGCATCTTGTGTCTGAACTACTCTCAAGTTCTCCCCCCACTGGAATGTAAACTTTGTAAGGCCAGAGATTTATGTCTGTTGTGTTAACCTTTGTGATTGAGTACCTAGGACAGTATTTGGCATATGGTAAGTGTTCTACTTGTTGAATAAATGGGGGGGAGCGGGTAAAGTGAATACAAGTCATGTGTTTGAAGTATGTTGGAGAAAAGAAATTACAGTATGTAGGGTCAGTGGTTTTAATTTAATTAAAATTTTAATTTTGGTAGTTAGAGAAATTGAACTACAGAAGAGGTAAGAAACTTAACTCAAAATCATATACCAGAATCAAGAATTAAAATTCTGGCCCCCTAGCTTTCAGTGAGCTTTTCATCAGGAAACATTTCTGTTCCCTTCTGCTGTGGATGCTAGAATCTGGTGGCAAGGAGACATTTTTGTGAATTTTTGAAACCAGATCATGACTTATGCTGGTAGATAACACAATCCATTTTATGGGCATGTTTCCAACATTACAAATCTTCATAATATGTAGTCATCATTTGTGGAAGCATTTGAAAACATGGCCAAGTAAAATCACCTTGTCACATTGGCCATAGTTATGGTTCCAGCTTTGTAAAGTGAGCCTTGTTTTACTAATAGATACATTCATGAAATGCATGACATTTTATTTTCATATCAAATTCCTAAGATATTTTAGCTTTATTGTTGATCTTCAACCAATAGTGGCTCTTAGCCGTTAACTGTAAGTTTTTATGCCCCCTCCCCAGTCTCACTGTCAAGTAGTTAATGATCTATAAACAAATACGGAGATGCCTTAAGGGGGCTTTCCATTTAAAGGGCCCTTGAGTCATTATATAATAGAAATATTGTATCCGGATTTATGATTTGTCAGTTTACTTTTTTTGTTGTTGTTGTTTTAAGGAGGCACAGCTCACAGTGGCCCATGCGGGGATCGAACGGGCAACCTTGGTGTTATTAGCACCAAGTTCAAACCAACTGAGCTAACCGGCCAGTTAACATTTGTGAAGTGATGTTCCGTTGGTATTTTCAGGTGGGACAGGTTCTTAATTTACTGTACAATAACATTACATTTTATCAGATTTTCCCTTTCAGGAGAAAGCTTTCAAATATGTTCATCTACATTTGTAGTTTCCATGATATGAAATACCTTTCTATTTGTGTGTGAATGACTAATACATTTCAGTTTCTTAAGCAATAAGTGGCCACGGAGGGTAATACAGTACCATCAGCATAGTGATATTGACTAGTTCCTGAGCATTTATTTGTGCTGGACAGTGTACACCTATTGTCTCGTTTAGACAACGCTCCAAAGCAGGGTTTCATTTTCCTCATTTTCAAGCTGAGGAAACTGAATGTCAGAAATTAGAGAGATTAAAATAGTCTCCTGCAGTCACGGAGCAGGTCAGTGGTGGAGCTGAGATTTGAACCTACCTTGGCAGCACTCAAAACCTCATGCTTCGACCACAGTTAAAAAGAGTCACGTGATGCCAGACTTAGCTATAAATGTAGCTAGCACAATTTATTACCCCGGAGATGGTGTAGAATCAGTAAGGACACAAGAAATAGCATTCAAGATCCAAAATAGGGCCCATTTAGTCCAAAACTTTGTCTGGCTCAAAGGAAATTTTGTGACCTACATGATGACTCAAAACAAACAAACAAACAAACAAAAAACATGATTTTTTTCATAACTGGATCACTGCAAAATTTGTTGTAAAACAACTATTTCTATGTACATTGAAAGTACCTTTAAAATATGTTTAAAATTGAGAGCCATGCATTGAGGAGTTTGGGCACCACCAACAAACATCCCAAATCTAGGCAAGTTATCAAGCCCTAAAACTTGGGTTGTATTTGGGGAGCCCGAATAAAGAGTATATGGGAATTCTTTTCTGTAAGTCTAAAATTTTATTCAGGTTTTAAAGTTTAGTGTTAAAAACTTGGGTTTTAATGGAGAGAGCATCTGGCCGTAATTTGGATGGCTTGAGTAATACTGCTGCTATGGCTAATAGGCACATTTAGTCCAGGCCAGCATTTTAGTGAACCACAACTTGTGGTTCAGCTCTTTCTTTTTATTCCTTATTGCTGTTTCTAATAAAGCAAGATGTTAAAGCTAACTACATGCTCTATTAATTATATGAAGGTGAACTTGAGTCATATTTGTTACTGAAGATGATTAATAATTACCAGTTCTGCACACGTTTCTGGTGCATTTCAGTAAATAAACAGGGTACATTGTTGGGTAGTAATTGATTAATTAGCACATTCATCCTACACAGCCCAATGGTCTAAGGATGCTGAGTTTGAGATATTGCTCATAATTATTACAAGAAACAAATCTGTTCCATTTCTCAGTTTATTCTTCTGTATGCTAAGTTTCTTTTCCCTAAATCGAATGTTTAATGGTTCAAAACCTTATAGGTTTTATTCAGATAAATCAACTCATGAAAAATTGCTAGTCATAATCTCAGAATCTTGTTTTTGTGTGAACTAGGGTGAAAACTTTTACCAGGCTAATTTTAACATTAGATCTTGCTGTTAAACTGGATCAAATACTGTAAATATAGGGCACTTCCCCACCATGCAGGAAATGCTCATTGAGCACCTATGCGCAACAGGGGCACTGGAATCTCATTTGCTTCCCAACCACATCAAATAAGCTCAGGATTGCAAGTGTCATCAGGTTGGCACTTCGCATCACCAAGTAAATATACTGTGTAATCTTCAGAGAAGTATAACAGCATGTATTGGTCGCCATTTTAACTACACAGTAATTTAGAATTTTTTTTTTCTCATTTATTGAGCCAGCATGTAGTTGAAAGACAGTGTAGTTGAGAGAGCTTTGGATAGGGAGTCAGGAGTCCCGGGTTCCACTCTCTCTGTATTCTTTCTTAAGAAGCTATATGACTCTGGGCACATCACAACCCCCTTCTCTAAGCATGGATTACTCATCCGTAAAATAAAGGCTTCAGCCAGGGACAATGAGGTGCTGGGAGGAGCCCAGGCTGCAGAGACAGATAGACCTCGGTTTGAGTCTGAACTCCCTATTACTGGTTTTATTATTTTAGGGAAATTAGTTAAGCTCTCTGAATCAAATGAGATATGAAAATAGTTTGTAAACTATAAAGTATCATATGAATAAAAGGCATTGTTCATATTATTATCTTAACTGGTTGACATTAACATGGTGTGTATTTGAAGGATACATTAAAATGCCCATGTACTGGTCAAACAATAGGGGATTATTAACATCCTTTATTCTGTTATTAAAATCACACTGGGTAAGAATTTCCAATGTGTCTTCAGATTTTATTGCTAAGTGAAAAAACATAGTCTGCAAAACAGTACGTCTGATATGATTCTATTAAATGTTATACACACAAAGATAAAAGACTATATATAGGGACTAAATATATATATGATAAAAGATAAATGCAATATATATTAATTGAGCAGTTCTTACTACTGATACGTACTGTTCTAGGAGCTGGGGCTACATCTTTATACTTACAATCCACTGGGTGAGATAGATAATAAAAAATAAATCTATTATGTAATACCACATATTGTTAATTGCTTTGAAGAAACATAAAGCAGTGTAAGGGGATAGAGAGTAAGGGTGATGCTATAATACATTAAAGAAGATAGGAGGGACCCTTCACAGGGAGGGACCCCTTGATCTAGTGATGGTCGAGCAGAGCCTGAATGCAGCGAGTGAGTGAGCTAGGCAAACTTCTGGGAGAAGACTGTGTCAGGCAGAAGGAACGGGAAATGCACAGGCCCTAGGTAGGAATAATAGCAGATACAGCCCAAAATCTTCTTTATAGTTATCCCCAGGTGGTGAAATAGTTGCTGATTTTTAAATTTCTTCCCGTTACTTTCATGGTTTTCAAAAGTTTTCCTTTTTTTATTTATTTGTTTGTTTGTTTTTTGAAGAAGCTATGTGATCCCTTTTTTTTTTTTTATCATGAGCTAATGGTCTATAATTAGAAAAAATAAAAATACTCTTCAGGTATACTAAGGACAAAGTAATCTTACATCAGCTATGCGTTTTTGTTTTCTTGGTTTTAGTGCCAAGAATCTATGAGTTGATAGTGAGAATGAAGGAAGCAGGGAGATTTCAGCCCTGGCAAGGAAGTGTCAAGTGTTTTAGCCATAACGGTAAGTGTGGGCTTTACAGAGGGATATAGAATCATCTTACTTTCAGCTCCCTGTTCAAGCCTTGCCACAGGGATGTCAGAACATTTCCTAGAAAAGCCTATGCCTGCTAGTGTGTAGATGTGGCCCAGGAAACAGTGCATTTTAGGAGGTCTTTCAAAATACAGGATTAAAGGTGCCAGGTAAAACTAGTTTCACCATCTCACTCGTATCTCTCATTTATGCAGCTCTAAGAACACATCTACCACATCTACTACATAGCAAAATAGAATGTTACAAAATACATCTTCCATCTCTTTTTGAGCCCAGGCACAAATTAAAGAAAAGCTCAGAGAGCACTCCAGCGACCCATCCTGTCACTGTGAAGCAGATATAAAAAGGAGGCATCCTCTGGCTTAGACAGGGACGAAAATGCACATTTAAGGATTTTATTGTCATTTCTAGCCCATCTTTTTGCACCAAGATCTTCTAGTACAGAAGGTACACATTTCATCAGTTTAGATAAAAATGCTTTCAAAACAAAACGTTTCCACTTTAGGTGATTAGCAATACCTAAGAACTGAGTGCAAGAAAGTGAAAACCTAAAAATGAAAGACATGATCCTAGTCTAAAGGATATATTTGGCTTGCTACTATCAGCAATCAAAATGATTCCTTCCAAGAGAAAACTGTTTGCATTGCAATGAACTATTTTAAAATGATAAAATATTTGTAACAAGTTAAAAATCATAGCCCTTTTGGATGGTATATGGGAGAGCTTAAGAGGCTGCCACAAAGCTGCAAAATATTTTCATCCATTATTTCCAGTAAATGGAAGAGAAAGCTAGGAAAAAAAATATCACGTCTTTGTGTGATGTATAAAATTTTTCCCTTTTGATACTTTGATGATGGTGGCATAGAATCACAGAATATTAAAGTTGGGAGGAAGTTTCCTGTCAGTTCCACTTTCTTATTTTACAAACCAGAAAAATGGGGGCTAGGCAGGATAAATTACTTGTCCATTAAGGAAAAAGCGAAAACTAAAACCCATTAAGACATTTATAGCTAAAGCAGATGTTATATACATTGCATACACATACATTTACATTTACATATATGATTACATATGCATTTAGAATAAGTACAAATGCCACCTAATCACTATCTGTACCTCCAAACATTTGCAGAAGCATTTACCCTTTTATGAATCTCTGCATGAGTAGATATGGCACTTAAGTCACTGTCTGGTGTGGATTCTAGAATATTCAGACTAAGGGCATTAAGCTCAGAATAAAACAGTCAATCCATGGTGCTGGGAAAACACCATTACTATCTGGTGCAACTTTGGGAACTTGGAGCAGGGAGGTGATTATGATATTCCCAGTCCATGTCCCTAAGTTCATTATCACTTTGGGTAACAGAATTTATAAGGAAGACATTCATGTATTTCTTTCCCAACCTCCCCCAAATTAGAGTTTTGTTTCACTTGCTCCATTAATTAAAAACAAGTTCATTATAAAATAGAAAATACAGAAAGGAAAAAAATCCATCATTAAGAAGTAAGCACTGTTAACATTTTGTGGCTTCATCTTTACAGTCTTGTGTGTATATATGTGTGTGTGCACATATATAAGCACACATTCTTTATAAAAGTTGTGCTGTTTTAAACTATGCTTCTTCACTTCATAATAATTAAATATAATTTCATTTTCTTTTAATGTAACAGGATATTTTAAAAAAACAGCTTTTTTTGAGGTATAATAGACACACAAACACTGCATATATTGAAGGTGTACATTTGATAAGTTTTTTATACATCCAAGAGGCCATTTTCACAATCAACATAGTGAAACTATCCATCACCCCTAGAATTTTTCTTCTGCTCCTTTGTAATCCTTCCGTCCTCCTCACTGCCCCACCCCACATCCCACCCCCAGGAAACCATTGATTTGCTTTTTGTCACTGTAGTTTATATTTTCTAGAATGTTGTGTAAATAGATACGTGCTCTTTTTTGTCTGGAATTTTTCATTCAGCATATTTTATTGAGATTCATGTCTTTGAGTTTATCGACAGTTCTTTCTTTTTCATTGCTCAGTAGTATTCCATTGCAAGGCTATCCCAGAATTTGTTTATCCCCTTGCCTGTTGACAGATATTTGGGTTGTTTCCGGTTTTGGGCTATTACAAATAAAGCTGCTGTGAACATTCACGTACGTGTCTTTTGTATATGCTTTCTTTTCTCTTGGGTAAAAGACTAGGAATGGAATGTCTGAATCGTACCATAGGTATAGTAATATGAGTTTTAAATGGCTATATATAGTCCCTTATATATACCTATTTCATAACTTTTTTAAAAGATGTTTATTAAAAATATAGCTAACATATGAGGTCTGACAATTAAGTTTGCGAACTTGTTGCCACGATATTTCTAAACTCTTTTGATATCAGAGGGGTTATTCATTATAAATTTGTACCAACTAGACAAACAGTTAACCAAGTTTACTATTTGGAAGTGCTGAAAAGGTTGCGTGAAAAAGTTAGACAAAAATGATCTGAACTTTGCACCAACAATGCATGGCTCTTGCATCACGACAATGCACCAGCTCACACGGCACTGTCTATGAGGGAGTTTTTAGCTAGTAAACAAATAACTGTTTTGGAACACCCTCCCTACTCACCTGATCTGGCCCCCAATGATTTCTTTCTTTATCCGAAGAGAAAGGAAATATTGAAAGGAAGACATTTTGATGACATTCAGGACATCAAGGGTAACAGGATGACAGCTCTGATGGCCATTCCAGAAAAAGAGTTCCAAAATTGCTTTGAAGGGTGGACTAGGCACTGGCATCAGTGCATAGCTTCCCAAGGGGCGTACTTCAAAAAAGGTGACCCTAGTGATATTCAGCAATGAGGTATGTAGCATTTTTTCTAGGATGAGTTGTTGAACTTAATTGTCAGACTTCATATAATATTATATTAGTTTTAGAAGTACACCATAGTTATTCAACATTTATATACCTATAAAGAAGTAATCAGGAGCCGGCCCCATGGCTCAGGCGGTTGGAGCTCCGTGTTCCTAATGCCTAAGGCTGCCGGTTTGATTCCCACATGGACCAGTGGGCTCTCAACCATAAGGTTGCCAGTTCTATTCCTCAACTCCCACAAGGGATGGTGGGCTGTGCCCCCTGCAACTAAGATTGAACACGGCACCTTGAGCTGAGCTGCCGCTGAGCTCCTGGATGGCTCAGTTGGTTGGAGCGCATCCTCTCAACCACAAGGTTGCTGGTTCAACTCCCTCAAGGGATGGTGGACTGTGCCCCCTGCAACTAACAACGGCAACTGGACCTGGAGCTGAGCTACGCCCTCCACAACTAAGACTGAAAGGACAACTTGACTTCACAATGTTCCCCAATAAAGTCCTGTTCCCCTTCCCCAATAAAATCTTTAAAAAAAAAAGAAAGAAATAATCACTTCTTTATAAGCACTTGATAAGTTCAGCAACCATCTGACACCGTACCACGCTATCACAATATTATTGACTATATTCCCTATGCTGTACATTACATCCCCATGACTTATTTGTTTTATACTGGAAATTTGGACCTCTTATTCTTCTTCACCTTTTCTCCCCTTTTTAAAATTTTCAGCTACAGTTGACATTCAATATTATATTGATTTCAGGTGTACAGCATAGTGATTTCAGGTGTACAGCTTAGACATTTATATAACTTAGTAGTGATCTCCCTGACTAGTCTAGTACCCACCTGGCACTATACATAGATATTACCATATTATTGACTATATTTCCTACGAATTACTTTACATCTCCACCTGCTCTGGGTGCTCCAGAAATTTCCTTGTGTGGGTTATGTGTGTTCTGCTGTTATATTTGAGCCTTGATTGCTATTGGCATATCAGTGAGTAGGCCTGACCATCAAGTTGACTGGCTGGGTGGGGGTTGGCCATGTCCACAGCTTATGGGCTGCTTTGTGGGGGGCTTACCCCACTGAGTGGGATACACCCCAGTGAGCTCTGGTGCCCGTTGTGTGTTCTGCTTGTGGGGCTAATTGGGTGGTGGTCTGCTGTGGTCTGAAGCCAACCTCCAAGTATGTTGGTTCTGGGGCCTCTTGGGAGGGGCTCCAGTGCAGGCCTGGGTCACCCACTGACTGTGACTGGCCTGGTAGAAGCTACAAAGTGATCTGCAGTTGTTTGCTGCCTGTGCTAACCCTGGAGGTGCATGGGAGAGGCCACGCTGCAAACTGAGGATGTCTGCCACCAGTACTGGGCCTAGGGTAACTCTGCAAAAAGCCAGGACACCCTGAAACCTGCTGCCACCTGCTGGCTCTCTTAAGGTTCAGTCGCTGATAGAGCCTTGTGTAGAATGCAAGTTGGGTGAGGCAGGGTCTCAGGGAGTCACTAAAGTGGGTAAAGTTGTGGTCACCAGGTTAATGTAAATTCTAGTTTGGTGCCAGTGCTGAGCCTGGAGTGACTCAGCAAGAATCTCAGAGCACACCGAGGCCAGTCACAGCTGTCTGCCTGGGGCCTGCCAGACTTCAATAGTTTTCCAAGAGCATTGCGGGTGGGGGCTGGCTGCTGGAGGAGAAAGTGCCTCTGGCATTGGGGAGGTGGGTGGAGCAGGATCCCAGCGGAGCTCACCAGACCAATCAGATTCAGCTTTGGCCTGTGGGGGTGGGTTCAACACAGGAAAAATGGAGTACACCTGCCCGCTCCATGGGAAGAGGAACTCGTACAGGGAAAATGGCAACTGTTCTCCAGCCCTCGCCTGAAGCCACACACCTCAGTCTGCCTCCTGTATGTCTCCAACACCCACCCCCGCCACCCTGAGACACCATCCCTCCCCTGGAACCCAAGGTGAGTGCCTGCAAGCAAGTGAGTCTGTGCACAGGTCGTTTAAGAGGATGTCTGGGTTTCCTGCAGCCTTCCGTCCCACCTGGGTGGTTAGAATCCCCACTGTTTTTCACAGTTGTGGGGGCTTCTCAGGGCACCAGAACTCTGGGCTGGGGAGGCTGGTGTGCGGCTGGAGTCCCTCGCTCCTCGGGGGAAAACTCTGTGGCTGAGATATCCCTCCTTATTCTCTGATGCCACACAGAGGTTTGGGGCCTGTTCTGTGTCTCTGCCCCTCCTACCAGTCTCAGTGTGGCTTCTTCTTTATATTTTTAGATATAGGACTTCTGTTTTGCTAGACTTCAGGTAGTTCTCCAGGTTGATTGTTCTATAATTTAGTTGTAATTTTAATGTGTTTACAGAAGGAAACAGGCACAGTGTTTATCTACTTCGCCATTTTGGATCTCTGCCCTATTCTATAGTTTTTAAGCAATACTCTATTGTTGAACATTTAGACCTTTCTGATTTTTCACTATTGTTGAAAGTGGTCTTTTTTGGCTTAGGAATGTGGCTATAAATATTCAGCTTGAAAAAAACACAGGAAATGAGTAGAAAGTTATTGTAAAGGGAACCTGAAAATAAAGAGTGTGTTGTTATATAATTTTGAGTTTTTTCAATGATTGTAAAGTAAGTATTTTGCGTTCTCTGCTGGGAAGTGGCATGAATCTTTAAATGAACCAAAATTTGAATTTGAAGTTAATTTTGCAACCAATGGAAGGTCTGCTATTTTGTTGTCACGTTTATGGGACCATGATTTCATCATAACATTCCTTATGAGGCAACTACAATAAACTTGGGTGTGGCCTTTTGTTTCCAGGAGCTATAATTTGCCATCTGGTATACTTTATAACATGTTGTTAATTTAAAAAAAAAACTTAAAATGTAGCATTTTACGCACTTTACTCTCTCTCTTCGTATATACATACACACATATATATGATATATATGGTGACAATTGTGGAAGTAAAACAAAATGTTTACAGAATAGCAAAGAAATGCTTGGGGGAAACTAACATCAAAAGACCCCCCAAATCGAAAACACTGTTTAATGCATAGATGCCAAAGCTGTATTTTTCTGTGCTATGTTTAGGGTCTTCTTATAACAAAAGACAATTTTTTTTTTAACAACAGATTTTTAAACAGCAGGGACATGCTTATTATTTACTGTTTTGGTATCTTTCCCTCATTTACATAAATACCCCAGAAACCAGCAGTTTAAAGCTAATAAAAGCCAGGGCCCTCCATCAAGTGCAATAAAGTTTCACAACCATGAGTTAGATTGTTAGAGTGAAAAATAAACCTATACATGTGGTTATCAAGGGGTTTTGAGGGAAAGGGTATAATCACATTTCAAAGTGAGAACTTCCATTTGAAGAAGCAATGTAATAATAATACTTAAACATTTATGTAGAACCCTTCATCTTTGAAACAGTCTCTCAACATTGGCCAATTAATCTCTACTGCTTCCCTAAGGAGCAGGTATTACTATCTGCCATTTTTCTAGTTAGAAAATCGAGGAAGGCATGGCCAGAGAGAGGGAGGCCTAGGAGACAAGTTTCTGGCCCTTATTATTCAGTGACTCCTTGGGATATAACTCCTAATAGAATGCATCAGATTTCTGTTCCACATTGATGAAATCATTAACAAAACAAAGATAGAAATAATAGGTCAATCTGCCTCAGGCTTTCACATACAGTTTTACCCTCCTGAGGTCACCTTTTGGAGAGAATGGAATACAGAAAAGACACAGAAGAGCCACAGCACATTTCATCTGCACTTGCAACGGATTGGACCAAACTTCTTCCAGTGAGAAAAGCAATGTCAAATGCTTCCTCCCTCCCCCAACCTCCATCCTCACATTATCTTGGCAACTTAATTTATAGTTTTCCAAATCAGATTTACTATGATTAGTACATTTAAAGAGTTAAACAAATTTGTTATGCACCTTAAAGCCAGGGGAACAGTAAAATAAAACTAATGAACATTTACAATTTTGGAAATAGAATTAATGTATGCTTGAGAAAGTCTGAAAGATAAACATTTAAATGTTAAAATACTTATTACCTTCCCCATAGGGACAGTGTTGGGAATTAATGAGATAACAGATGTAAAGTGCTTTGAGCTCTTTAGAAGAAAGGTGCCAGATGAATACAAATGATTATTAATTGTTAAAGCTTTCAGATGGTTACTAATATATTACTTATGATAAAACTCATCGTTTTATACTTGAAAATGAGGATGCTTGCAATTCTTAGGATGATACAGTTGAAATAAAGCTCCCCATGCTTCTCCCAGGTCACTCTACACCTTGTTGGAAGTCTTTCTTAACCCTTCCCCAGTTTCAAGACCGTATACCCATTTTTTTATACAAAACTATGGGGCATGACTTCCCAGCTTCCAAACTTTCCTGCAACTCCCAATCGTCAATCCTCTACCAGTCTTTCAGATCCATCACCACAGGAGAGTTGCACTGACAACACTTTCTCTTCCCCTGATTTCTGTGATTGCATAATTGTGGTGCCTCACAGTGGTGCCAACTGCGCAAGTTTCTTTTATGAGCAGTCAGTGTGTATAAGTTAAGCTGTCCTTCCACCCTTCCAGCAACACAAGCATTGTTACGAAAGAGAGCAAGTCCCTTGCATGATCTGGGACAAGTGATGCTGAACTTTCTACTTTGTACAGCATGCTAGCATTTGTGGTAAAAGAGTGCAAATCCCAAATTTCTTTTCAGTTAGCCTGAAACACGGGGTGAGAGACCCTTACTAAATCTCATCTTCCTCACATGTAAAATGAAGACAGTAGGAGTAGCCACCCACAGGGGTTGTTGGAAAGATGCAATAAAATAATGTCTATGAAGCTTCTAGGACAGTACACACCTCGCCCACAATAAGTGTTCAGTAAAAAGTAAGTGTGAGTAGGTAGTGGAAGGTAGGTAAGCAGATAGCACAGTTTATCATTAAATATCATCAACTCGGTTTCTTTAAAAGCAATATAAAATGGCTGATATGTAAAGGGAGATGTTTATCATCATCCAGTAATGCACTCCTAAATGGTCAGTACAATTTGCTTCTCAAACCATTGCAAATATTCAATATTAAACAATGGGTCATTTCTCATACAAAGATAGTTCTGCTTCTCTTAAAACTTCCTGAAAAATGGCACATTATTTTCCAAAAGACCTCTTGTTGGCAAAGATTTCAGTTTCCTGCTTAGAGTAGTAAAAGCTAAGTAATTCGTCTTGATTCATTTATGTTTAGGATACATTATACACATACGTATGACTTTTTCCCCCAAACTTGCCTTAGTTCACTAATAGCACAGTATCTTTGCTGCATATCTGTGCTAAAGGATCGTGAGCTATGCTTCCTTTCAAATGTTCTGTAATTAAAACAGTTCACTAATTTAATCTGGTCCTCTGGCTTCTTCCACTTAATTACTTGAAGTGATTGTTCTATTATACCAATTTTTCTCCTTTCGTTTTGAAGCTGTGGGTTTGTAGGTGAAGAACCTTACTCCTGATCACTTTCTAGTGAGACCTGAATCTGAACATACCGTAAGGCCTGAATTTGGAAACAGGCATTCGCTCTGTGGTGTATGCTAATGATAGATGCAAAGAAGGAAAGCGCATTGTTTGAGAAACCAATCATGGGGGTTAAAAAAAAAAAAAAAAAAGGTACCAGGGAGTGAACTCAATTGACTATTGCCAGCAGCTTGAGGCTGAAGAATGCTAATCCCAATTCATACACAAAACTTCCCCGATAGATGTCACAGTTTTGTACTGTTAAGAGGGGATCTCGCTGTGTGAAAGATCCACTGCTGTGCTGAACAAAACAGAGACAGTTTTCTTTTAAAGTCCAGAGCAGATGAGAGCCATAAGGAGACAGAGGGTTTCATTTACTCTCAGGACATGATTGTGCCAGTGAACTAATGAGTCTCTTGGACCTTATGTTGCTCTGGCTCCATTCGAGGCGAGACTCTAATGGGCATGTAGTACTTCCTATTCGTCAAGTGTCTGGACAATGGGCCCCTCATATGGATTAGAGCAATCTGGCAAGAAAAAGAGGTCATCGTTGTACCTAGCACAGGCAGGAAACCTGGCTAATTAATGTATTTCCAACTATAGCAAGACAAAAGCGGACACACACACAAATGTTAATTTTATTGCAGAAACTCAGCCTGTGGCTGAAGCATAGTTAAAAAAATGATTGAAATCCCATGGGTAAAAAATACCCCTTCTTTCCCCAACTCAAAATCTTTTAAAGATATCGTTCTTCAAAAACAAGTATGTGATTTTGCTGTTGTGACGTGCTCTTTCAGCCCTTGTTAAAGCTGGATGCTGTATAAATATTTTGAACAATTACGAAGCAAATGCTGAGACGTAGTGTCAGCACTGCATAATTTTAACAATTTGCCCTTTAAAAAGTGCGGTTGAATTAAGCTTGTAAAAATCCGACCTTTGTATTCAATGGAGAACTAGAGAACACAAATGTTTGTTCAAGCTAAAGGGCTCGAGTTACACTGTATCTTAAACTAAGAGCAGATACTGCCACCTAGATAAATTCTGATGCGTTAGTCAACTAGATGTTGGTTTACCTTACTTTTTGAAAAATGACAACAACAAACAATAGTGGCTTGGTACAATAAAAATACAATGAATGATAAAAGATCACTTTAAAAATCCATAGAAATGTAATTTTCTTAAAAAAAGACATTTGTATTTTGCCAAATATCAATGATTAAACCTTTATTTAATTTTTTTTAAATTCAGAAGACAAATTACTATTAGAAATAGGAGGAGAAAACTTTATAAAACATTAAAAACAAAATCTCCATTATCCTGAAGTTTATAAAGAGGTAGATGCAGAAGTGTAATCAGTAAGACTTGTAACTTTCTTATTAGATTATTTCTTCCTTAGTTTGGGAAGAGGAAGAGATTGTTCAACGCTCTCAAGTGAAAACACAAATAGGTTTTGGTTTAATAAGTAAAATAAGATCACTTCATAAACAATTTTTTAAAAACAGCATTATATTATAATCTGTTCTGATACACCTCCTAGCAAACAAAGCAAACTAACTCCCCACCCCCTTTTATTCCTAACAGTAAAAGAAATGTTGCTTTTTTGTGGCTCCAGATTGGACTCCAAAATCAGTAATGTATTCTAAGATCATTCATTTATCAGGTTTAGAGAGGTTTTTATTATCTTTGGACTGTAGCTCTTCTTCAAATCTCATTTTGTTTTCCTCTGTTACTCCTAGAATGACTTCAATATCATTAATGGTGGTCTGTAAATGAACAATAAAAACAATATTTATTACTTAAACACCTCTTACAACTCTTTCCTCCAGCCCCGTGAGAGTTTGCTCCTTTTTAGAATTAAGTATGATTTAGTTAAGTATGGTTCTACCCAAAGTGTGCTCCGTCAGCCAGAACCCATCTACAAATTGTTGGTTATTAGTCTTGATGAAATGAGTACAAAAACTGAGAGTAAGAACTTGGAAACCTTTATAGAAATTTTAATGTCTATTAAACATAATGAAAAAAAAAATGGGCTTCTACTTTATATATCTTTAATTATTTTATTTTATTTTTTTAGTAACTTATTTTTGTTGTATTTTACTAAACTATCGATCCATAATAGGTTGGAAAAAATATAACAAATAGGTCCTTCACTACAGATAATTTGAGAAGCACTGGTCTAGTCTCACTAAAATGATGGCTAGTAGGATGATGGGAGTATTTATTTCTGTTGGTTTAGGGGAGAAAAATGGCACCTTTCTACTTTATTTTATTTAGTTAATTTTTATTGAGGTAGAATTCACATACTATAAAACTCACTCTTATAAAGTGTACAATTCAGTGGTTTTTAGTATATTCACGAGCAACCGTCACTACTGTGTAATTCCAAAATGGTTTTATCACCCCAAATAAAAACTCTACATTCATTAGCAGCCATTCCCTTTTTTCTCCTCCCCTAGCTCCTGGCAACCACTAATCTTACTTTCTGTCTCTATAATTTGCCTACTCTGGACATTTCATATAAATGGAATCATACAATATGTGGTCTTTTGTGTCTGGCTTTTTTCACGTACCATATTGTTTTCAAGATTCACCAGTGTTGTAGCATGAATCAGAAAAAGGAAATGTTGTAGCATTTCCTTTTCATGGCTTAATAATATTCCATTGTATCTATTATCTATTTTTGCTTTGGTTGCTTGCACTTCAGGCATCACATCTAAGAAACCATCGCTAACCACAAGGTCATGAAGATTTACACCTGTGTATTCATTGTATGGAATACTACTCATGTAATACAATGAAATTCACCCATTTATCCGTTGATGGATATTTATGTTGTTTCTATCTTTTGGCTCTTATGAATAATGCCTCTATGAACATTAATGTACAAGTTTTTTATGTGAGCATATGTTTTCAATACACTTGGATATATGTCTAAGGGTGGAATTGCTGGGTCATATGGCAATTTTATGTTTAGCTTGTTGAGGAACTATGAAACTATACACAGCAGTGACACCATTTTACATTCCTACCAGCCATAGAGGAGGGTTCCAGTTTCTTCATATCCTTGCTAACACTTGCTATTGTCTGTCTTTTTTATTGTCGCCTCCTTAGGTGTGAAATGGTGTCTTATTGTGGTTTTGATTTGCATTTTCCTAAAGGCTAATGATGTTGAACATCTCTTCATGTGCTTATCGGCCATTTGTATATCTTCTTTGAAGAAATGTCTATTCAAACCACTTTTAAGTTGGGTTATTTGTCTTTCTGTTGTTGAGTTGTAAAAGTAGTTTATATACCGTGGACACTAGAGCCTTATCAGACATTATATGATTCACAAATATTTTCTTCTGTTCTGTAAGTTGTCTTTTCACTTTCTTGGTAGTACCCTTTGATGCACAAAAGTTTTTAATTTTGATGAAGTCCAACTTACTATTTCTACTTTGGTTGCTTGCATTTAAGGTATCATATCTAAGAAACCATTGCTAAACACAAGGTCGTGAAGATTTATACCTATATTTTCTTCTAAGAGTTTTGATACTTAAATTTAGGTTTTTGATGGATTTTTACTTAATTTTTATATATGTTGTGAAATAGAGGTGCAACTTCGTACAGGGGCGTATCCTTTGTCCCAGCACCATTTGTTTAAAGGACTTCTTTTCCCTTGACTTGTTTTGGCACCCTTGCTGAAAATCAGTTCACTATAAATGTATGGGTTTATTTTGGATCCTCAATTCTATTTCCTTGATCTTATGTCTATTCTTTTGCCTATACTGCTCATGCTGATTACTGTAGATTTGTAGTAAGTTTTAAAATCAAGAAGTGTGATTCCATTAACTTTGTTCTTTTTCAAGATTGTTTTGACTATGTCCCTTCATTTCCCTGTGAATGTTAGGATCGTCTTGTACATTTCTACAATAAGGCCAGCTGGGATTTTGTTAGGAATTGCATTGAATCTGTGGATCAACTTGGGGAGTATTGTCATCTTAACAGTATTAAGTCTTCCGTTCCATGAACACAGAATATCTTTCCATGTATTTGGGACTTCTTTCTTTTACAATATTTTGTAGTTTTCAGTGGACAGATCTTGTACTTTTGTTAAATTTATTCCTAAGTATTTTATTCTTTTTAATGCTATTGTAAAGGATTAAATTTTTTAAAAAATTTTCAGATGTTCATTGCTAGTGTATAGAAATACAATTGATTTTTGTATATTGATCTTGGGTCCTACAATCTTGCTGATCTTGTTTATTAGTTCTAATAGATTGTTTCTGGGTTCTTTAGGGTTTTGTATATATAAGATTATGTCATCTGTGATTAGAGATAATTTTATTTTTTTCTTTGCAATCTGTTTTGTATGACTTTTATTTCTTTTTCTTGCCTAATTGCTTTGGCTAGAACCTCCAGTACAATGATGAATTATTAGCTATACATTGACAGACTATACTGATTATGTGCACATAGGCTCAGAATTTTGCTCATAGCAGTAATAGGTGAAATGATGCTAGCTAGCAGGAACTTAGGATATCAATGATGAACATAGATCTTTAGGACCAGTGTAAGTTGATGTAGCGCTGGGCCTGTTTTTATTGAATATTCTCAATCGTGGGAAAAGCGGGGGTCAATCTTGCAACTCATAAAAATCACATTGAAGAGTAAAGCATTATTAGCATTGTTACTGTTACTAGAGGGACCAGGTCCTAGCTCAAGGAAAAAACATATTAAAAAATTATACGTTTATCAAGGTTTTGTTGGGCTTTCCATTTAAGAGAAAAATGAATGTGGTTTCCAACTGAGCCTTTTGAGTTACTTGCCCCATTCAAACATGATGAAGGCTCAGGCTGGGAATCAGAGGCAAACCTTGGTGATCAATACCAAATCCAGTTCCTCTCTATTCATTTGGTATTTCAAAAACTCTCGGACAAATCCTGCTCCTGTTTTCTAGAATTTGGAGACAGCTAGTCAATTACACATGACTGGGTTACCTGAACCAACCTCTTTAAAGGCCATGTGGAAGTTTCAAAGGTTAGCGATGAAACATCGGCCCCACTTTGGAGAAACAGGGTGGAGCGAATGGCTCACGTATGTGCTGAGGGTCCTTTTCGTTTCCTCCCTACACACATTGTCCTCCCTGGTCTCAGAACATCTCTGGCTCTAGAAACGTGGGCTTGCTAAGAATCCCTAGCCAGACAGTGAACTCTAGGTAGATGACATTCAGGATTTTTGGTTGTGCCAGTCTCTCTTTTGGCCCCATCGTGACATTTCAACTCCCCCTCCAATATCAGAAGGCCCTATTGTGTTGTAAGCCTGGGTTTGGAAATGGTAGCAAGTTAAAAGAGTCTATATTTCAAAGAAAAACTTTCAAACTATTAAATTTAACTAACAGGTTCAGTGGGAACCTTACAGTATTGACCCTGCACATTGTAAAAATGTACTGCTTACAATAAAAAAAAAATGGTTTAGCACTTGTTTACAATACAGCATGAGGTATTGTCAGCCCTTGTATAGAAATTAACCAGGATCGTTAGTTAATTAACACCTCACCTTAAAATTGGTCTCGCCTTGCATATTAGGTGCTGATATTTCTTGATGGATGATGAAGAGATGGCGAGCAAAGGTCATGAGGACCCCCTGGAGATCCGCACCGATTGTTCTGTTAATGATAGCCAAACAAATGAGTTTACCAACATTTCCCCCCACATGCTTAAAAACAATCACCCTTTCATTTGTGCCTGTCTGGTGATGGAATTTAATGAGTATTTTCAATCTCACAAGGTGGCAATCTTCAGGGAGATATGAAGGATGAGGCTTCATTTTAACTTGTCGACAAAAAGGATTTGTGCAATAAATATTTTTTTATTAATCAACGTAGCAGAATATAGGAAGAGGTTCAGTCATTCCTAGCAAAAGGCTACCACTGAGCTAGGACAGTAGTATTAGCTCATTTAAAAAATCGTTTAAGTTAGAGTAAGAGAATTGTTGCTAAGCGTACTTCATGCCAAACAATTCCCTTGTCCACATCTGCCCCTCAGTATTATTTTCTATTTCATGTATTCAAGTGATTCCTGCTATTTATGAGTGCAACCCATCCACATTCAGAGGAGAAGGCGCCCCATTCATGGTCAGTCGTCTTTATAAAGCTGAACACACATTTTCAGTATTTCAGAGATGACTTGCAAGCCGTCCTGTAGAATTGTACTGTGGTCAGTGAACAGCGCCAAACAACTTGGCCATTGCAAGTTTTTAATTTAGGAACAAAACTCCAGGGTGTTTTTTTCTAGTTATTTTTCAAACTTTCTTTATTCAAGGCAAAGAAAAGATTAAATGAATGGGTTAATTTTTTAAAAAATTGTTCTGTCCTGAGGGATTGAACCTAAAGAGCTAGCTGCCCCTTAAGGCAGCTGCGAAAAACTTTGGGATTACTTCTTTCCTAGTGTTACTTGTAAAATAAGTCACCTTAGAGTCTAAGGCTTAGACCTTTTGGAATGGCTGCCTTCCAATCTGATTGGGCTTTCCCTTGGGTCAGGGTGGGAGTAGAAAGTTTCCCAGGCCCCAAGACACGAGACCAGAGCTCTTTGTCCTGCCACTGACTTTGTGACTTGGGGGGAAGTTACTTAACCTCTCTGGGTCTCCATTTCTTTATTTCTGAAATGAAGGAATGGGACTAGATCGGTGCTTCCAAACTTTTTGAGTTACGTTTCCCAAATCCAAGGAATGCCCACCCCCACCCCTTATAGCTGCTAATCATTAATACCTCTTCTTTTAAGAGAATAAATAACAGCCAAAGGCAACTTCAGAGTCAATCATTTAAAGAAGGGATTTGTATCTTATTGCCACAGGGTCAGAACGCATCAGACCCTGGCTGCTTCTAAAACAGCAGATTCCTGGGCTCTACCCCAGATCAACAAAATCAGACTCTTTGGGTTTGGGATCCAGGAATGTGTAGTTTCCCCAAATGACTCCCCGCCCCCATGATTCTTATTTATACTAAAGATTGCAACCCATACTTCAAATAAATTATAGGTGTGTGTGCGCATGTGTGTGTACAATGCAGGGGTCCACGTATGGATTTGTGTCCTTTTCACCATCCCTCCTCAGCCTGCAGGGGTTTACGGTTCCCAGATCGGAAACCAAGAGGCTGGATGGACTTGACAGCCCCTCCCTGTAATTAATTCATTTCTAGAATTTCCTTCACTTTCCTTTCCCTTTAATTTCTCCTCAAGATCCACTATTCCAAGAAATATCCCATTATAAATGGAGTTGGCATGAAGTTATCCTGGCAAAGCGAAACCACAAAATTCTGGTCTGTAAGGGCATCCTATCTTGGAGTCCTCACCTTTCCTAAAGAGGGGGCCAACTAACATTCTTCACCCAATGTGACCTGATTGCAATGAAGCCAAACAAAACCCAGCCATCTCATGAAAAGCCTCTCCTTAAAGCTCCAGAGAAAATTAGGCAACACAAAGAAGAAACAAAACACACTTATACCTGCTCATCTTTTCTTTTTCAATAAGAGTTATAGAAAATGAGGGCTGTCTCCTGGCTGTTGTCCATTAAATGATCTATTCCTAAATTCCTGACATACTAGTTGTAATTCCACGTTCTTATACTCAAGAAAACACAACTAGATGCAAGTGAGAATTTCAGGGATAATTTTGAATACTATCTGACATTCAGAAAAAGTAAATTAATGAACTCGGTACAAACTTGCACAAGCAGTGATGTATCTTACAATAGGCTGAGAACCTCTGTATTCCATAAAAGGGCTCCCTACACAAGGTGGCCACACAGTGTAGTCATTGCTGGTGTGGAGAACACTGGTGTCAGGATCAGGAGACACAATCCACTGTGTGATCCTGGCAAATCACATCCCCTCTCTAAGCCTCAGTACTCACTCTATACTGTGAGGGTCAGGTAAGCCCCACAATCCTTCCTTGCTCTAATGGTCTCCAGTTCTATGACTGCAGTAAGGGATGAGAATAAGACGGGACAGCAAACGGTAGACAAGGTCATAGAGAACCTTTAAGGAGGCCCGTGTTCATAGGTAGGATGTGTGAGTAGCAATACCATCTGGAAGGTACCCCAGTAGGACGGTTTCTAGCACCAAAGCTAGTCTGCAGTCAGGGCATCCTTGTCTGAAATGTCAGGTGCAGGTGTAGGGACAACTGGGCAGATTCCTCTTGGTCTAATTATTCATTCTCTAGGTTTCAGCATCAAGTCAGCCTTGCTGCTCAGTTTGATAATTGAGGCTTTCCTTTTTCACAAACCAGTCCCTTCTTCTATCTCCTAAATTCTGTGATGGCTTTCCTCTTGCCTGGGTCCTCCATCCCCTAGTACCACCTGGATAAAGCTTCCTGGGGCCCAGACTTCAGGAACTCTGCCTCTGCCCTGTTCATACCGTCCTTATCTTATCCCATCAGTTCTAGGCTACACGTCCTGCCTCTGCTGAGCTACATCACCTGCAGATGGCTTCCCTTCATGGCATGGCCTTGCCAAGCTGGGTCTCTAAAAGCAGCCTCTTTTTTGAGCTCCTATGATTGCGCTCCCTCCACCTAGCCCTCAGGTTGTCCTTTTACTCTTTGTAGTTGCAACTATCCCGATGCTGCAACCTGCTTGCTTCTTGGGATGACATCCAAGCACATGAACCCCCTGGTGTTTTGCTTGCCTGGTGCTCTCCTCCCCTCTTGAAGGGCACGCGCCCCTTTCAGCCTCACACCCCACGCCTCAGCGTTTGTCTAGTTCCAGTACCAGCCCAGCTTGCCCTCTGCAGTGTACCTTTCATGCCAGGCAGTGCTGGTAAAGTGAAGGTCATGTCTTTGTTCTGATTTCTAGTTCTTGTACTTAATTAACCCATTGTCTGAATTCCTGAGCTCAGAAGCACACTTGGGCCTTGAACCTCACCTGCTTAATTAGAGGCATAACTCTGGAAAATATGAATTTCTCATTCCCTACGTTGCCACCTTCAAATCCAGTTGAGTGCTTGGTGCTGCCAGGCCTAGTAACTGCCTGGTGGCCTATGTCCTGCCACAGCCTTGGCATCAAAATGACAAGTTTGGAGGGAGTGAAACAGGAAACACCTCATCTCTGGTGTTCTGGTGACTGGTAAGCTGCCGCTCCCCTTTCCTGGCTTATCAGCAGTTAACGTGCTAAACCATATTTACTTGTTTACTTATTTACTGAGTGTGCCTCCCACCACCATGGCAGCTTCATGAGGCCAGGGACTTGTCTTGTGGTTCATTACCGTCCTCGTATGCCCAACCCCTAGAACTGTGCCTGGCACAGTTGGCTAAATGCTTTTGGATTTTTTTCATAGGTCTGCGTAGGGCAGGGAGGGGAGCTGAAGGACAGAATAAGACTGGGAATCAATTTGGATAATTAATTATACTTATGAACCCCTGCTGACACATCTAAAGTCATTTTATGAACTACTTGAAGATCTAAATAAAATAAGATAGGCTTCCAATAAATCAGCATGCTGGTTAAAATGTATGAGAAGCATCGTTCTTGTTAGTGGTTATAGTCTATTTTCTCAGCTTATTACATCTCATAGACACACTTCATACTCACAACATTCCCAACCTGTCTCTCTTCAGGTGTTCATATAATATAAAAACAGTTCCTTGTCTGTCCTATAAAATTTAAATGGGGAGAAAAGAAATAGCATATTATGTTGGAAACAAAGTAAAGAAAATGTACCACACTAAGACCACTCAGACGGATTTGAATTGAAATTGAGAACTACATGCAAATATTGTGAGAAGCACATTTGGAAAGCTGTCTCCAGATTATGGAGTAAATATGTTCTAGGACAGTGTTTTTTTTAAAATTGCAATATAATTTACATACAACACTGTATAAGTTGAAGGTGTACAACATGTTGATTTGATATATTTACATATTATAATACGATGACCACTGTCCCTTAGCTATGACCTCTAGCACGTCACATAATTATGACTTTGTAGTGATGAGAACACATGAGATCTAGTCTTTTAGCAGTTTTGAAGTATGTAATCCAGTGTTGCATTAGATCTCCAGAACTTAGTCATCTTCTGGGTGAACATTTGTGCCCTTAGACAATATATCTCCAGTTCTCGCCTCTCCTCTGCCCCTTGTAACCACCGTTCTATGGGTTTGGCCTTTTGATTCCACATACAAACGACATCATATAGTATTTGTCTTTATCGGGCTTATCCCATTTAGCATAATGTGCTCAAGGTCTATCCATGTTGTCGCAAATGGCAGGATTTCCTTCTTTCTCACGGCTGAATAATATGCCATTGTACGTGTGTACACCACATCTTCTTTACCTATTCATCCCTCATTGGACACCTAGGTTGTTTCCATATCTTGGCTATTTTGAATAATGCTGCAGTGAACATGGGGGTACAGATATCTCTTTGAGATGGTGATTTTGTTTCCTTTGGACTCATACCCAGAAGTGAAATTGCTGGATCATATTGCTGGTAGTTGTAGTTTTAAGTTTTTGAGGAACCTCCGTGCTGTTTGCCACAGTGGCTGCACCAACTTCCAATCCCACCAACAGTGCACGAGTTTCCCTTTTCTCCACAACCTCAACAACACCTGTTACCTCGTGGCTAGGACAAGGTGTTCTTAGAAGTCAGATCCTCAAAATACCTGCATCAGGATCTTCTGGTGTGCTTGTTAAAAAGGCGCTTGCATGGGCCTCATCCAAGCTCAGGAGCATTGGGAGCGAATCTGCCTTTTAGCTCAATTCCTAGTAGGTGATTCTCATGCACGTCAAAATTTGAAAACCCCTGTTCTAAGAGCAATGGGTAAAAAAATATAGAGACGCAATTTGTTGTGTGGAAAAGAATTTGTACTTCAATGGAAAACTCTGTGTTGTCTGTGGCATACCCTATTTCTTTGATTCTATGGGAGATATTTTTACAGCTCTGTAAGTTGAGGTGACTGAGAGACAACAAATTCTGTCCAGTCTGGTAGAGGTTCAGTTGATTTTTCCTTTCCTGCTCTCCTGCGGTAAAACCAGTTTTGTGTCTATTTGCATATTCATTTCAAAATTCCTGATCCGGTTTTTTGGGATTCTTTTTGGTACTGGTTATAACATCTGCCTAATTCTTCTCTGTTAAATAAAATCTTTATCATGGGTTTAATTTTGTATCTGTATGAGAGGCATGATTTTATTTTATTTTTTTTGAAAATGATCTTTTAACAGGTTTCTCCACATACATAAGAGTTAACACTGGAGTTGTACAATAGTGGAAATGGCTGCCCCATGAAGTTGTGAACTTTTCATCTCTGGAAATACAAAGAGAATATGACATTTTGGGGATTTGGTAAAAGATATTACATGCTAGAATTGTGACGGCCTGCTAAGTCCCCCTTGTATCAGGAAATCGGCGCATTAGCACAGATAGTGTTCTCTGCACATTAGAATCATCTGAGTAATTTAAAATAAATAATGCCTGGGTTCTACCACCAGAAATACTGATTTATTAGTTATTATTTAATAGTTGGTCTGGAGTGGGTCCTGGGTACAGTGCCATGCGGAGCCATATTGGAACCCGAGGCAAAGGAAACAATTAGCACGTTTTAATATAAAATGTTGATATTTTGCTCATCATGGATTTTCTGCATGAGCTTTTATTTTTAACACATTGCATTACAATATTATTTGTCTTTATTACTAATGGTTGTGTGTGCATGCGCGCTCTCTTAAATTTTGTGCTCTGCCTCGCCGCAATCCCTAGCCCTGCCTCGGCCGCTGCACTTTGTAAAGCTCCTCACTCAGCTCATTCTAACGGGCAGCCAGGGTCGAGAACCACTGATTAGTTGATCAGTATGGTGTCTTACATTCTATACTGTGCTGTCCTACACGGGAGCCCCTTGCCACACGGGGCGACGGAGAACTGGAAATATCAGCAGTCAAAATTGAGATGTGCTGTAGCTTTCAAAGATTTAGTACAAACAAAGTAAGTTATCGCAATAATTGTATACTCATTACATATTGAAATGATAATATTAATTTTCTGTTTGGGGAGCATCCTTTTCTTGATACTGATTTCTGAATCAGCCAGGTGGGCGAAGTTCTGCTGCAGTAATTAAAAAAAAAAAGCAAACAACTCTTAGTTGTTTATAACAACCAACATGTGGTTCATGCTTATGCTCCATTTCCCACGAGGGTTGGCATGGGTCTCCGGTCACTGTTGGTGACACTCAGGGACCCAGGGGGAAGGCGGCTCCATCTCAATGTGCTTCCATGATTTCCAAGGCCGGAAAAGGATATGGCAACTCAGGAAGTGGCTCTTAAAGGTTTCAACACAGAAAGGACATCTATCACTTCTGTTCATATCTCACTGGCCAAGCCAAGTTACTTGGCTCCGCCAGGCTGCAGGGAGAGGGCCGAGTGTATTTGTGTTATGTGCCTGGGAGGAGGAGCATCGGAATATTTTGAACGGCACTAATGATTGCCAGCATGGCAATGTCCTCGCCTGAGGAAATGATTGCTGGCGGGTGTGGAGCGATTTAGGACCATGGCACACTGCCTACGTATGTGTGAGACCAGCCCTGCCCCACGCTGTCACAGGCTGTAAACATGACACTTCCCTCCATATGGCTTTCATTGCAACTTCATTTCATTAGGAAATCAGTGGGGGTATTTTGTAGCATTACAGAGACACCAGGAATGGGACCCACTAAGTTGCTTACACGCTCAGCAACGCTTCCTTCCAATATGCAGCAAGGAAAAATAAACTCATAGGGTGATCTCATTTCCCTTTTTGTTTCTCCCTGAGATGTTGGACAAGAAACATCATTTAAAATTCTGTGAAAATAATGGGAAGAAAAACATAATGTTGAGAATGATTTTTTAGGACTCTCCTTTTGGTAGCACTGACAATGCTGTATTGTTAATATTGCTTTCTCTTCTGGAAAGAACACCCACATTAAATTTGAGCAAGAATGGGAGCAGGTAGCAGAGGTGACCCTGGTCTTCCTTTTAGACGCAGCATAACTCACGGAGGCAATAAAAGTTTAGAGAAGTTAATTGTTAAGCATAGCTTTTTTTTTTTTTCTTTTGCAAGGTAGAGGTAGTCATGGGGGGCTCTGGACAAGTTTGCGCTTCTTTAGCTGAGGAATACGTTAGGGGGACCTACGTGGAATAGTCTATTTCCAATGGTTCCCAGGATTCTTGGATTGGGTTGGTGATAATATTTTAGAATATACAGGGCCCTTGGGGAGGAAAAGGCGCATAGAGGACAGCTTGGTGTAAGAAAAAGAATCATGTTTGACTTTATGGACAATTACGGATTCAAATGTCAGTTCCACAGAAGGCCTGGCTGTGTGATTTGGGGAAGTGCTAAACTCTTTGAGCTTAATCTCCTCAGTGTGATGTGCTAGAAATAATAGCTTCTTACAGGAGAGACAAGATTAAAGAGATAATGAAGTAATAGGGCCAGTGCATAACAGGTGCTCTGTAAATGCGGGTTCATCTACCTGCCTCTCTGAGACAGGCAGTTAAGAAAATAAGGGCAGAGCTCTGAGCAGGGATGGACCCTGGGGTCTGAAAACATGAGAACCCATGTCTGGAAAACCAGAGCGAGGATACTATTGAAGAATTTCCAAATTTTCCAAGTAGTCACACGACTCCTGTCTCTCAGGTGTTTAGGGCTCCGTTTCTTCTTCTATCTTTCTTCTTGTACTTCTGTTTATTATTTGCTCTTTTTCTTTCTGTTTATCCCCTCCTCCTCATTTTAAAAAATGGATTCTTCTAGTCTCTAGATTTTATCCTCTCTCTTCTTCTGTTATTTTATTCTTTTCATATTGTTCTGTCACTCCATTGCCCCCAATCCATATTTCTCTTTCTCTCCCATTTCGTCTCTCATCCTTTACAAGTTGTTGAGCACGTGTGCCCTGGAGGCAGAGTTGCATCTTCAGTGCCTCCTGCCCCTTTCTGTAGTTCTTCTCAACTCCTCCCTCTGTACCGTCACTGTTTCCCCTGGGCCATGGTAGTCTGTTTCCCCTACTCAAATTTGTTCTTGGAAGTGAATCTGATCAACTCAGAACCACGAAGGTATAAATAACTTATAAAATTTGGTGCCTTATTTTTCCCAGGAGTAGTAGAACTTCAATCAAGTAGAAAGCCTTTAGTCAAAGAAATAAATCTCTAATAATAATTTCAGGCAATAGAAAGTTATGGAGCATGTTTTCTTTTAGGCAGGAGACGTCCCCTGCCACATATGCCTATTCATAGAGCTTGTTCTGCTTTGATATTTTAGAAGGAAAGAAAAGAAATAGATTCAGATAAAGCTTGAGTTAGATTTAGCCACCTTCTGGTACATGGAAGGGTTTCAGTTTAGTCGGTTTGGGGCTAAAAACTACTTAATTCCAAAGGGATTGTGTTGAGCAGATGCAACAATTAATTTCAGGTAAATCAGTTCAGTCTGGCTTTTCTCATTCTTTCTATATTTTACCAATTTTAATGTAATTTGCAAGGGAATATGAGCTGCATTATACATGTTTGCAAACAGCACGAACCAATCTAACCCAAGGGCCTCATGCACCCTGAACAGTGAGTGCCCTGCAGGGTGGTGGAGATTGCCAAGTGTCAGTCAGGCCATTCTATTCACGCTTGGCCTTGTGCCTAAGCTAAGGCCTACATGCTTTCTAGGGGCCTCTGAAAAGATTTGACCCCTGAAAAACTGTGTTCTCAAGTACAAAAAATAAAACTTGATAAATGTAGCCCTGAATGTCTGCAAATCGAAACACTCAATCGGTTGGTTATTGCCCAATTCTATGTCATTATCCATACATTACACTTAATGTGACAGGTGAATGTATGTTAATGTGTTTGATGTGATGTGGGAATGGATCTTCCACAAGTGCCAGCGCACGGGTCGGTCAGGTCTTAGAATAGTCATCAGCGTCAGAGATTTGAAAATCTGAATCGAAGTACACAGACGTGAAACGTTCTCAGAGTAACATGAGTCTCTAGGCACAGTACGGAGTTCTAGTCTGGGCAGGAGATGTTACAGCCCGCTTGCTCCCATCTAGCTACATTAAGGGTGAAGCAGCTGGCCAGGGGCCATCCATATCACTGGACATACACCCAAAATGGGGAAAACTTTTAAAAATCAGAACTCTTTCTCGAAAGAAACCACTAAATGTAAGTAGAAGGAAGCTATGGACTGAATTGTGTGTGTCTCCCAAATACACGTGTTGAAGCCCTAACCCCGCTGTGACTGTATTGGAAATAGGGCTTTTAAGGAGGTGATGAAGGGTAAATGAGGTCATTAGGTGAAGCCCTGTTCCGATAGAACTGGTGTCCTTATCAAAGAGGTTACAGACCCCCCAGAGCTCTGTCTATCCTTGCCACGTTGGGACACAACGAGAAGGTGGCCCTCTGCAAGCCAGGAAGAGAGTCCTCCCCAGGAACTGACCTAGCCAGCACCTTCTCCTTGGACTTTCCAGTCTCCAGAGCTGTGAGAAATAAATGTCTGTTGTTTAAGCTACCTCGTCTGTGGTGTTTGTTATGGCAGCCTGAGCTCACTAAGACAGAGGATCGTAACGGATAAGCCACTTTGGGTGGGGTCAGGTTGCTAAGGGCATGCTTCAGGATCCAGAGATGGTCCCCCAAATTCCTCCTAAGTCTGATGAGCTATAGGGCTTTTGCTTTACCAAGGTGGGTGTACCAGTTTGGGGACAGAGTTGAACGTTCCAGGACCAAGCTGCTTTTCTAACCTTCCCCAAGCAGTGCTTATTATCCTTCTTCTAAATACATGTCACACTAATGTGTAAAGTGTATGGAAGGGGCCTCAAATTATTAGCTGCCTAGATTGCCCACAGGCCTATATATGGTCCAATCTTGACCCACTGTGACCTCCGTACCTGAATGTCGTAGCCAATGCCATGGGCCTTACACATCTGGAGGAAAACATAGTGGAAAACCAGTGAGAGATTGTTGTGCCTCAGCTGGGTGCTCATTACTGCATAGCGATGGGTTGCCTGTGACTGGAAAAGACCACAACCGAATGTAAGACTCTTCACAACATATTTAAATAAACTTTTGATTTTAGAATAGTTGTAAATTGACAGAAAAGCTGCAAAGATAATACAGAAATACAGAGAGTTCCTGTATACTCCATATCTAGTTCCCCCATAGTTAACATCTTACATTTCTGTGGTACGCTTGTCACACTTCAGGAACCAAATTGCTACATTACTATAAAGTCTATACTATGTTTCAATTTCACTAGTTATTCCCTAAATTCCGCCCCCCCTTTTTCTTTACCAGGATCCCATCCAAGATACTGCATTATATTTAGTTGTTGTGTCTCCTTAGGTTCTTCTGGGCTGCAACAGTGTTTCACTTTCCTTGTTTTTGATGATCTTGACAGTTTTGAGGAGTACTGATCAGGTATTTTAAATGTCCCTCAACTTGGCTTTGTCTGATGTTTTTCTCATGATTAGACTGGGGTAATGTGTTTTTGAGAGGAGGGCAACCTCGGTCAACTGCCATTTTCATCACCTTGTATCAAGGGTACATGTATCAACACAAGTGATGAGCCCAGTCTCGATCTCTTGGCTAAGGCGGTTTTTGCCAGGTTTCTTGCTGTAAAGATACTTCTCCCCGTTTCTATACTGTACCCGTTGGAAGCAAGTCACAAACTGTAGTCCAACTCCTCGAGAGGACCAATGTTAGAATTTTTATTCCAACTGCTTTCGTTGTTTGGGAAACACCTGTTCTTTTTCTTGCTTGCCTATCAGTGAGAGCTACCCCAAAGAGATCGGTTGCAGTAGGCCTAACGTATTTCAATTATAATATTTCCTAAAAACATTTTAAATTTAATATGTACAAAAGAAAGTACTAGATCCTGGAAGTTTTGTAGCATGTCTTGTAAGATGTGATATTTGCCTTTGCCAACCAGCCATGTTTGTCCTTGGATAACTGGAAATTTGGAGAATGGCATATAGGGTCATGGCCAACCTTCAGGCATAGAAACTGAAGATGCCTGGCCCAGATTTTGAACTTTGGGGACCCTCAGGTGCTGGGCAACCAGGAATAAGAGAAGAAAAGGAAGTGCTGTTGGATCATAAGACCTGACATTATCTATCATGACATTTCAGGTTCTCTCTCCATTTCTGAGATCACCATGCCGTGCTCCTGCCTTCACAATCAAGGCCCAGATGCCTGAGCTTTTGTATATGGAAGTAAACTGTAAATACTCTGGAATTCCATTGTGATTACTGAGCATGTAATTGCATGGTAATTACCATGAATTCACAAGATAATTCCAAGGTTATTTTTGTCTTCTAAACTTGTCTTATGCTGCCATAGTGTATAAACTAGCAAACCCACGATCAGGCCCTAGTCAGCAAGGGAGAGAGGTGGGCAGGCATCTAGTAGCAGGATCCAGCTCAGTGCTCTGTATCTTGGTTCCAAACCATGCAGAAGAGCTTACTGTCCAGTATTACTTGACAGCAAGTAAGGACAGGCTATCCTGAGGTTTCTTCCTCTCTATTGAGACAGATTGCAATTTCCCCTCCTCCCAGACCTCAGCTTGTGATTCATAAGGAATCTGTGATTCATAAGGCAACTGACTTAACTTTGCATAGCCTCAGTTTCCTAATCTGTAAAATGGGTATGATAACCCCTGTCTTCTTTATTTCTTGAGGTTATCATGGAGATCAAGTACGCTCATGTCTGTTTAAAGTATAAAATATTACACAAACAGATAACATCATTTTTAAAAGATTGACTTGTGTAATCTACTCTTCGGATGCTATAAAGTCCATTTAGGTTTGCCAAGGACATCACACTCTAAATGGATTTCATAGCATCAGAAGACTCCTCCATGATCATCTGGCCTGTTCAGTGCTCACTAAAGTCTTGGCCCAGCTCAGAGCAGATTAGAAGCCAGTAGATAATGGCAGTATGCCTGGAAACAACCTCATCACGCAGGAAGTTGAATCCTCCCTTGGAAGAAGAGCTCTCTGTGGCCTCAACCAGAGACTTCTCAGGAATGAGCTTAAGCTGTCTTCTGGGGCTGGATCATTGATTCTCAGCCAAGTGCAAGGCAGGTTGATACTACAATGGTGAGACATTGGCTTTAAAGCCTGACAGACTTAGACGTAAATCCTGGCTTCCACACTTGCTTGCTGAATGACCTTCCACAGATTTCTTAATATCTCTTAACGTCAGTCTCCTTATCTTAAAGCAAGCATAATAACAGTACCTGCCTAATATATTGGTTTGTCTAAAGATTCACGTAAAGCACTTCATTAAAGTACCTGGCATGGAGTCAAGACTCGATACATTTTGGATGTAATTATCATATCATTCTATGCATTATAGTTATCTGCTGGCCTGTTTGTGCCCTTTAATAAACTTGGAGGTCTTTGCTACTCATTCTTATATCCTCTGGGCTTCGTAGAGTATCTGGCACAAAGCAGTTATTTAGTAAAAACTTGCTGAATTAACTTCTAGGTGATTTTTGCTGAAAGTATTAACTGATAGGTGGTGGCTGATGAGGACTTAGGATGTAACCTGTCACAACAATATTACTCCTTTCTGAAAGATGCTACAAGAAAAAGCCCTTTCGATGGAAGGCTATGGTATGGAGGGATGGGCCCTCCTGTGTTCCCTTACAGCACATTCCGCCCCCACCCCAGCACCCCCACTGTCCGTGAAGCGGCCTGGGCCAGGCTTGGTACAGAGCTCCATTCTGTAAGGCCCATAAAATCAAATCTCTCAAGAGGCCTTGGGAATCATTTAGCCCTCCCTTATTTTACAAATGAGGAAACTGAGGCAGAGAGAGGCTCAGAATTCACGACCCTTGGCTTCCAGACCAGTGCTCTTCACTCCGAATTCCCACTGACCACATTTGGAATGTGTGTGAATTCCAGAGGTTAGCCTTTTCTAGTAAAACAAGGGGGGGAAAATAGAAGACAAAATATTACCGGTAGACGTCTAGTTCTATTAAACTACCTTTCTAAATCACAAGCTAACAAGAATGCTTCAAGCCAAATAAAAGAAGCTCGAAATACTCCTTTTCACTGGAGAATATAATTTTGCTTCAGCCACAATTTAAATTGATTTAGTTCTGAGCACCAGCACTCGAAGTGTGGAGCATATTCTATTTTCGCCATGATACTTGTTTTGACAGTGATGCATTTCAGTTGACATAGTTGAAATCCTTATGTAATAAATCTCTGCCTGAAAATTAATCATGTTTATAATATTCTGAGAATTAATAACACCCATTGCTCAAATCATTAACTTAAAAAAGGAGCTTCCAAAATCTGTTCTCGGCAGTAAGGGACCACAAATAAATGAATGTTTGATAAAATAATCCAAGTAGCAGTTTAACAAGCGTAAACTTGAATGTGGTTGCAATAATACAGAACTATTGTTTAAGGGTTGGCAGAGGCTGATGAGGTTCTTATTTCAGTTACGAAGCAGGCATCCACATGCATAATGAACTGCTCTCTGAATTATTAATGTGTTGCTTATTTAGCCTCATCTGTCTAGAAGATAATGTATCCTAACTCTAATGAGTGATTGGTTTTGTACATAATTACAGTAGCAGCAGTAGTGGGGGAACTGTGTGCCTTCAAAGAAGGAGTTCTAAAAATAAAGTCATCACATAAACTTCGTTGTTGTTGCATTCTATCAAAATCAAACCCGAAGCATTTGAGAATTCATAATAAATTACAGGAGACAGAATCATTATTAACATAATTTAACACAAAAGGTTTTACTTAATCATTCATTACAGATCATGTGCTGTTAAAAATGCTTATAAATGACTTGGGTTGTTTTAAGATGTTTGCGAAGACGGTGACTTTTGGCCCCTACCCCATCGTGGTTTGGAGGGGCCACAAAGAGAGAGGAGGAGGAAAAATGGGTAGAAATGGATAACGATTTAGGCCCATTCTGACAGAATGTTACTTAGAAGTTTAAGAGTTGTTGGGCAACTCCTTTTCATTTCTAAAACATGCATGTCTGGGACTCATCCGATGTTGTTTCTGCCTTCTAGTGGTTATTTGTGGAGGACGTTGGAAGCCTGTGCACCTGGTGTAAATGGGTATAAATGACAGTTCTTTGTCACCTGTTTCTGACATGGGACAATAGCTCTTCTTAGAGTCCAGAAAAGTTTTTGCTTTCCCCCTGCACAGCATATTGTTTAAAGGAATAGGCCCAAATGAAGCAGTTTATAGGCGTTAGTTCTGGATGCGCTCTCATTATCATTGTGGTTTCATCTGTTTGGTTCCTTTTTCTTCAGTCTTCAAAGGGGGCTGTCAACTGACTGATTGTAAACCTGACGGCATCTCAGTCTGTTCGCACTTGTTCAGGAAGCTTCAGTTTGGTTGTAAATTGTACTGTGTGTGCAAGTGTGTACGCTTCTTTTCAAAATCGCCTATCACATGTGCACGCGGGTATGGGAGCATGTGTGTGCACACACACACGCACAGTGGCTCCAGTAGAACATCTATTTATCTTCCTAAAACCAAAAGCACTTTCAATTTTTCCTTACATCAGGAAACCTGCATAGCTTTTCTTCGGTGATTGTAGAGACATTTGAATTGTTGAAGATCATAATGCTTTCCTCTTGAGTGCAGGCAATTCCTAAAAGTGTTTAAGACTCTTGATCACAGGAGAATTCCTGTGTGTGGCCTGTAGCTAGGATTGAAACCTATAGGCAAGATGGGGAAAATAGGAGAGTGCTTCTAACTATAAGTACAACTTCTGCTTACAGCCTTCGGAAGCAACATACTTGAATGCAGCAAATTGTCTTTGGAAGTCTCGTATTGAATACTAACTCAGCTTCCAGCTTCCTTTTAGAAATGGCATGGAGTTAGGTTTGCGAAGCCAGAAGGGCTCCAACTTTTCTGCTGTCCCTCCCTCTAGCATTGAACTTCGGTCCCTATAGGTCCCTCTGGTGAGGATGGAGGCCACAGATGGGGTCAGATCTGGGAGATTCTCAGCAAGGACCTGGGACCTGATTAAAATGGGTCTGCTTCTCCTCCCCACTCCAACTCTACTTCTCTTCTCAAGAAGCAAAGAGATCAAGGGGATTTCTGTGAGCCAGGGTACCTCACAGGACAAGTGGATTGAGGAGAAAAAGGCTACTGCCTGAGCCTCCCAAGACCATTTCCAGGCTACCTACCCAAGTGTACTCTGAGTTCCAGCCAAGGAAGGTGCATGTGGGGACCCTGGGCAGAGTCAAACTAGGGTTCTTTAAATCCAGAGGCATTTTTTGGACCCAAAGAGGTTCAGCAGAGAGGCAGGAGATACTGCTTGGAAAAGGTACCTCTAGGGCACCAGTGTGGGGTCCTATTAACCACTGGAATTCCTCTTTTACCTGGTTGATATATTTGGATCTCAAGTAGAGCTTCACTTGCAGAAAGGGTATGAAGCCCACCGTGGCACCAGGCAGAAGAAAGCTTCTGGCAGCTGTCAGAGCAGCTATGGCCAGAGAGCCCCCGCCCCATATCCCACCTACGCGAGGGGCCCTCTACCTTTGTTCTCCTTCCGCATGACCGACCTAGCCCACTGTCCCCACGGCCGACCTAACCCGCTGTTACCCGGGGGTTCTGGGGTTGGTAAACCTCAGCCACCCTAGTGATGGGCTAGAGAGGATGCGGGAAGGCGGTTCATGAGGGGCCTCAGGAGCTCCGCCGGGAAGTTGGGTTTTCCCGCAGATGACAGGAGCCATTTCAAACTCAGAAGCAGGGGAGCGACATGCTCAGACTTGCGTTTCACCTTGACCACCTTGACTGCGTGTTCGTTTAGGCTGAAGGAGAGACGGGAGGCAGGGAATCTTAGTGAGAGGCTGTTCCAGTACGAGGGTGAGACGATGAAAGCCGGAACTAAGGCCGTGTCTTCAAGGAGGGGGAGGAGAGGCCGGAGTTGAGGCATTTTACGTAGCAGCGGCATCAGCATGAGCTGGCTGCCGACTGGATGTGGGGGAGGGGGGTGTCCGATCTGCCTCTGGCCTGACCCACCAAAAGGAAGTCTAGGGAAGGGGGGCGACACATGCAGTTTTGGATAGTTTGAGCCTGAGCACTCTATGGAGAAGTTCTGTAGAATATTGGGTCCAGGAGTCTGAAGCTCAAAAAAAAAAAAAAAAAAAAAAAAAAAAATGGGGTCTAGAAAACTATGGGTTTAGTCAGCAGTTGCTGGTAATTGAAGCAGTGGGTGTAGATGTGCTTGCCCAGGGAAGTGAGTTGAGAAGAGAACCGAGGGGAACACCAAACAGATGCACCCCAGAAAATCCCACGTGCTCTCACGCTTCCACTCAGGACTTCCTCTTCCGGGAATGCCCTCTCCCCTTTCTTCTGCCCAGTGCATTCATACGTCAGAAACCCATTTCGAAGAGGCTAAATGACTTGCCTGAGGTTCTTTCCTCCCTCTACTCAACTAGTCTGGTATGTCCCCAGAACAGTACGTGGCGGCTGAGTGTGACTGAACCCCGGGGAGAATCAGGAAGCTTCTGGTGCTTACCGGCACTGACAGGGCTGCGAGCTGGCTCATTTTCTTCTCTTTCTTGGGAACAAAGCAGGGCACCTTAAGGGTGCTGAACCTGCAATCCAGATGGCCGTCGGTCAGGTATAAGGTGAGCTGAGTCAGGGCCAGCTGGTCACTGTAGGAGACGTCGAGGCCTGTTGCCCACACCTGTAAAATGAGCCAAAGCTGTGCCGGTGAGGTTGTGGGCCTAACCACCCCGACCAGCCCAAACCACACCAGACCCAACTGAGCGAGTGAACGTGTGACTTCACGGTGTGGATGGTGTTGCTTCTGTTTCTGTTTTGTTCAACTGAGGGATGGAGCCTCCAGTCTGACTGTCATCAGAAGTTTCAAGGTGCTTGTGGGAAGTTACACAAGTGAAAACTCCTGGCTAAGATCATCTAATGAAGATACTCAGTTCCAAAAGACTCCCGTGGACTTTGGTTTTTCTGCTTGTGGTTTGCCATTTCTGAGATGGTCAGTGCAATGTTTTCTACTGAGAAACGAGACTGGACAGAAATTTCAGGGGATGGGAAACTGAAAGGGAGCAGAGGGGGAAAAGTGAGTTAAGTATGGGAAACAGGCATTTTGCCCTGATTTCAGAAAGAGCAGTGCTAGGCTCTCAGGGAATTTCAATATGTTGCTTACGGGAAACTGATGGTTGACATGTAAGTCTTAGCTGTAGCACCATTTTACTATGAGGATGCAGGAAGGCACGATGTCACAGTATCCTCAGCTGGGAAACAGTGCCACCACCCAAGCTGAATCACAGGGTTGTTAGAAGAATACAACGATGCAATAAGAATTAAAATGCTGTGCAGTAGACATATGGAAACTATGAGTTCCTGTAAGCTGCTAGCTAACTGAGTGATGTCCATTAATTCCTCCGACGGATACTCCCTGAGCACCGACTGTGTGTGAAACTGGCAACTGCAAAAGCGGGTCATGTGTTCGCCCTCCTTCTCCTATGGGCGGTGTGCCTCCCTAACTGCCCTTGTTGCCCCCCAGCCCACACTGACTCAGAAGCACCCTAGAGTCCTCCTCAGTGCAACGCTCAAGTCCTATTATTGTTAGTCACCAGAGTGTCAAAGGTACATGTAAGCACAGGTCCTGCCATCAAGAAGGGGAAGACAGACACATACGTATTCAATTAATCACAATACAGTGCAATACATGACACAATAAAGGGATGGAACAAAGTATTACTAAAGCAGAAAGAAAGGACAGGCTGAATTTGTGCAGGGGAGTCAGGGCTGCCTCACAGAGCAGGTGACCTTTGAGCTTTGACCAGCAGCACAAACAGGACTGGCTCCCAGGTTCAAGTACCTACAATGTGCCAGGTGCGTCACAAACATCACAGATCTTTATAACGGCCTAAACAATAAAAATCCATGTCATAGATGAGGAAACAGAGGTTCAGAGAGGTACCCAAGTCCACACAGATAGGAAGTGGTGGTGCTGGGATTTGACTCCAGTCCTCCCTCTTCCCATTTCTTGCTGGAGGAGGCGGCCCTGATCTTGGCCCAGCCAATCCTTACCCTGCACCAGTTTCTCAGTCAAATTAAAAGCTAAAGTTGCCGAGGATCAAAAACATGTTCTTGTTTAATATAATCCACGCCACGGAAATGTCTTGCGGAGAAAACATGAAGTATTGTATTTCTGGAGTATGCTGTAATTAGCAGTAATGCATTTTCACTGTAGGAAGTTGGAAACGAACACATTTTCATGAAGACTTGATTAAACATTTTTTTCCTCTTCGAAGGCCTACATGTGCCCCACACATCAACGCGGTATGTTAAAATACATAATACATCTGCCCTAGAGTGGACTCCTCTCAAACAAATCTCGCAGTGAGTGACTTGAGTAAGCATTGAATGTAAATGGCATCATTGTAAGGATATTAACAGGTCAAGCTGTCAAGGCCCCTTGCTAAACTGAAGCTAATTTCAGGAGTCATATTCGCACAGTAATACCCTTTTATAATAGCAAATAAATCACATTTGCAACAATTGTTAAAAACTAACTGCCAAGTATCTGTTGCAGTGGTAAATATCCTATTTGTCAACCTAAATATTTCCTGCTGCACGGAATAAAATGCAAATCAGACGGGGACAGCTCCTTTCCCTTAATACGAGAGAATGAACATGCTGCTCTTGCATGTCTGGCATTTTTTCGAGAACGTCTGTTTTGGTGTTTCAGGGTCCTCGATCAAAGGGAAATGTATGTAACCAACAGAATGAAAGTCTATGTCCCTATTAATGTTTTAGTGATAAGGATTTTAAGGGGAAGGCAGTACCGTGAAGAGGAAAGAGCGAGAACCGAGGAGTGGGAAGGCCTGAATCGGGCCCTCAGAAACAGTGTCAACTTGAACGACTTGTTTCAGCTCCCTTCATCTCAGTATCCATAAGTGTAAAAGGAGCAACTGATGGTACTTACCATATGGGATTTTGAAAACAAAATGAAATAAATGCACGTAAAATTGTCTTACACATAAAAAAGTTCAGTACAAATGTTATTTATGACTATTGAAAAACAAGAGATTTCCTTTAGGAGGAGTAGGGTCTTAGGACACATTTGCAGTTGCCTGTCTAGCTATTAGATTGCTAGTTAACATTTAGTAACTGTTTTCCCCGTTCAGAACCGTGGTATTTCGATCTAACGACAACTGAATCCAGTAGGTGGCTAGGTTTGGGCAAGGTTGGTATTACTCTATCTCTATTTTAACCCCTGATGGTACTGCGATCAAAATGTGGCTCCTGGGTTTTGCCTAAGATCATAGAACACAGGCCAGAACTCTGGTCTTGTCGAGCCAACCACTTGTGCTTCCCTAGGCTGTCCTAACCCCTTGGTCCTCAAAAGAAATAGAACAAATTTCTTTCAGCCTTTTTCTCAGTAGCAGGCTTGCCTGAATTGCTGAGATAATTGTTCTGCTCTCCATCTGGTGGTGTCAATGAAGACACTGCCTCAGGCCTGCTTGTTTTGTGTACGGGGTCCTGTCTCCCCCTAGACTGTCATCCCTTTAGGGGAAGCTGCCTAGTCTTTGTCTTCCCTTCGCACCCAGTGTCTGGGGCAGGGCTCTGCCTGCAGCACCTCGGGTGCTTCACTGTGAGCTCCTTGGCAACCTTTCAGGACAGGGTCTGTGGGGGGAGGCGAGGTGGGGGGGGGCTCCAGAAGCTGGTTTCAGATTCAAGTGCAGCAAATATTCACTGAGCATCTATCTCCTGGATGCCAGCCCCACGCTCGCTCCCACCCCTATCTCAGTTAATCCTATTCTTGATTCTGGACTTCAATGGTAACCTGAGAGCCTAACCTCTCTTTGCCCTGGATACGCCCATCACCAGTTAGATGAGTGACGATGGCAGCCTGTACAAAGGCACTGTGCGTGGGGATCGGGACAAGTGGATGGATTCTGAAATGCTTAGGAGGTGGCTCTGATATGACTTGCAGGACTCTATGACTAGCTTGACAGGTTAATTGATTAGATGTGAGGTTGAGGCGAACACATCACTGCAGGTGAGAGCCGGAAAGACCCTTAAAAATCATCTAATACAATCAGGGTACTTTATAAACGGAGCGGCTCTGGGATGAGAAGCAAAGTGGTTTGCCCTAGGTTACAGAGCCAGGTATCAAAGGTGTGGGATGAGAAACCAAGGTGCTTTAGCTCCTAGTCATAAATCACTTGTTGATAGTTGTTTCACTGATGGATGACATTCAAAAAGCACTTTGTTAAAAATGACTACAACACTAGAGAGATTGACATCAACACCTTCAGAAGCACAAGCAACATAAAAATATTCATCTCAGCATTACTTGTAATGCTGAAAAATTGTAGCTGCCCAAAATTTGGGGATTGATTAAGAAGATTATGACTCATCCAAGTCACAGGATAGTCTATGCTATTGTCACTAAAGGTAATGACTGTGAATAACTTTTGATGATGTAGGAAGATATACAAAACAACAAGAAAAGGATATAAAGTTGTATGGGCAATATGACTTCAACTTTGCAAAAATAATATTTTGCATAGAAAAGACTAGATGAGCACATACAATGAAATGTTAACAGTTATTGTTAATATTACCAGAATTATGGTAAGTGCAATTATGGGGACTTTCATGTATGTTATAGATCTGCACTAATATTGTCTCCACTAGCCACTTGTGGCTATTGAGCACTTGCAATGTAGCTGGTCCAAATGAGATGCGCTGTAAATGTAAAATATACACTAGATTTTGAAGGCAAAGGAGGTAAAACGAATGCGAAATATCTCATTAATATTATTTTATATTGATTACGCATTGAATGATAATATTTTAGTTACACTGGATTAAATAATACACATTATTTATATTATGTTTATCTATTTTTCAGTTAAATTTTAAAATTTAAAATGAAAATTTAAAATTTAAAATGTCACTTGGGGCTTACATTTATGGCATAGGAGGTCTGATAAGTTCGCGAACTTGTTGCCATGATGTTGCTAACCTTTTGTGATATCAGAGGGATTATTCATTATGAATTTGTACCAACTGGACAAACAGTTAACCAAATTTACTATTTGGAAGTGCTGAAAAGGTTGCGTGAAAAAGTTGGACAATCTGAACTTTTCACCAACAATTCATGGCTCTTACATCTCGACAATGCACCAGCTCACACGGCACTCTCTATGAGGGAGTTTTTATCTAGTAAACATATAACTGTATTGGAACACCCTCCCTACTCACCTGATCTGGCCCCCAATGACTTCTTTCTTTACCCAAAGATAAAGGAAATATTGAAAGGAAGATATTTTGATGACATTCAGGACATCAAGGGTAATACAGCGACAGCTCTGATGGCCATTCCAGAAAAAGAGTTCCACAATTGCTTTGAAGGGTGGACTAGGCACTGGCGTCGGTGCATAGTTTCCCAAAGGGAGTACTTTGAAGGTGACTGTAGTGCTACCCAGCAATGAGGGATATAGCTCTTTTTCTAGAATGAGTTTACGAACTTAATTGTCAGACCTTGTACATTCTATTTCTATTAGAGTGGTTGCAAAAAAGTTAATTGCAGCTTCAGCAAGGGGCAAGGCCAGTAGGGGTGGGGTGGGGAGCAGTACTGCCGAGGCCCAGCCTCCACTGCCCTAAGCAGCCCTGCACTGGATACAGCGCTCACTGCAGCTGCCTTGGGAGACCTGGGGTGGAGGGGGCAGAACACAGAGCAGAAGGCACAGGCAAGCAACTCCAGCCACCTCATTATTTTGGAACAAGCATGTGAAAACCAGAAGACAGAGTCAGGCAGAGGCAAGCTGGCCCAGAATTGTTCTGTTCCCAGGGTCTGGGCCCCGTTTGAGCTGCAAGCTTTGAGATTTTTAAAAGCTAATAGCATGCTTCTGCATGGGGAGGTGTGGGAAACGGACAGATGGAGACGGCCTGCTCACCCCTGCTGCTTCTGCCTCTTTCCCGTGACAGGCAGGATGGATGGGTGGCAGAGCGTGCAGATGTGGGCAGATGTGCTCAGGCCCTATATTCTGTGACTGTCTCCAAGTGCAAATAAAGTTCTATAGCAAAGACTTTGGTGTTGCCCAACTCTCTTATGGGCGTCAGGGTAGGTATGGGATGGAGAGACTAATTTATAGATCAAATAACATTCATTGAAGACTCATAGAATTTCAGAGCTTTAAGAATCCACAGATGTTTTAGAGAACCATCTTTAGGTTTCCTCTTCCTCTTTTTCTTCCTTCTTCTTCCCTCCTCCTCCTTCTCTTCTTTCTCCGCCTTCCTTCCTCTTCCTCCTTTTTTTTTTTTTTTTCCCTTAAGGAGAAGAACCAAAGCCTCCCTAAGGATAAATGACTGTGCTCAAGCCCCCAGCTCTCGGTACCAGGGTCTGAGACACATATCTGCGATCCTCGGCAAGTCACCGCTTTGGACCACACTTTCCTCAACTAATCACTGGGGCTAATAGTCCTGGTGGACCTTCCCTCAGTTGCCTCTGGATGCATCTGTGAGGCTAACTGGGAATTGTGAAGATGTCTCACTCATGGAGAACTTTTGAAAGACATATATCCTCAAACAAAGGCAACTGAGAGATGCCACACTGAGAATTCACCCACCACAGAGACGGCATCAGAGTCTAGAGTGTGCTACCCAACCCACCCTCCTCAGCAGCCCGTCTTGGCTGAGGGCAGTGTGCGACAAATGCACCACTGGACCCCTTGATTCTTTCTGGAGCAAGATCAAGCCCTCAGTCAGACCCATGGGTCCCCGCAGCTATGATTAAGATGTAGAGGCCAGGCCACCTGCCCAGCTCCTCTGCTTGCTGGGCAACGCAGCTGTGGGTAGGCCAAGGCTCCCTCTGTCCTTAGCGGTTTGGCTGCATACACAGCCATGGGCCTGTTTGCTACTGACAATGGCGGAGGCCAGGAATCAATGAGAAAGTGTTGAGTAGAGGACTGACATGATCTAACTTATATTTTTAAAGGGTTTTCCTGGTTGTGGTGAGGAGACGAGACCATGATGGGTCAAGGATGGAAACAGGAAGGCCAGTTAGGAGGCTCTTGCTGCAGTCTGGGTGAGACATGAGTGTGATTAAAATGCCATGGTAATGCAGAGGGCTGGAGACGTGGTGGTGGCAAGTGGCTTCGCTGGAATGGGAACAATATGGCGCTACAGGACCCCCCAGGGAGAGCTGGCCTTACCCTTCACTGGCTGCGTGATGTGCACTTCCTTCTCCTCTCTGGGCCTCAGTTTCCCTGTCTATTCACACAGACCTGCCTGTGATTGTCTCTATCTCAGAGGGCTGTTGTGAGGATCAGCGAGATGCAGTGTATGACTAGTGTTGGGGGCTCTGGCAGACGCAGGCCTGTTTGGACCATGACTTCTTCCCTGTAACTGTCAGGAGCAGAGGCTGAGGCAGGCGTAACAGCTCCCTTGCTTGGCTCTTGACTTTGGTATTCTTGCCAAAGTCTGGGGGCACATGTACCTCTTCTCAGATGCTGTTTAAAAACAGGTTCCAGAATCCTGGCTATCATACAGAGAACGTCCTTTCTTAGACAGCTACTTTGGCCATTGCACCACCAGACAGCATCAAGCTCTCCATTGTGCTAAACAACACACTGACACTTCATCTTAAAGCAGGTGGTACAGTGCACTGTAAGAATTTTCAGTTAGTAAATAGTGATGTGATTTTGGTATCTGTTAAGAATTGCTTGCGTTACACAGTCAATAGGCAGAGGAGATCGCAGCCTCTTGGCATGCTGCCACCTAGTGGCAGCTGCTGGGATGGCCCAGTGTCTTGGAGACGCAAAGGAGAGCTGCTATTGCTGCTGTGTGGGGTTGTCACCCTGGGCCCTGATCCACGGTGGAGACTTAGTATTCATCCTGGAGGCCTTCCCCTCTGTCTCTGTTAATCCCATTTATCCTTCTGGGCACGATTTAAATCACAGCTCCACGAGGCTGTCTCTGAGCAACTAGAGCAGCCATTCTCTGTACCACCCACCATGGACACTGCCTTATATTGGGCCTTTGGAGTCGTAGGGTCATAGGCAGCAAAAAATCTGAGCCCTGCCACTTGGCACTCAAGGCCTGGTCGTCCGCCATGCCTAGGGCCTCCACGATTTTCAAAGGCCTTCAAAATGATGTCTGGATTCTGAAAAAAACCGCACACAAAAAACGTTATTGGCTTCCAAATAAGAAATCTGCAAAATAACAATAAATATTTTAAAAAGGTCAACCACATTGGCATGTCAGTGAAATGCAACACAATTCTTTCACAGTTCTGTGTGTCCCATGGGAGTGCATTTAGTACACTTCGTATGATGTAGGGTGATAGAATCTCTAAAACCAAACAGCTCTGTCCTGCAGACCTACACCGACCTCCGTCATTCCCACCTCCTCATTTCATGGATCAGCACTCCGGGAGGTGAACTGACTGTCTGGGGTCCTTCAATAAGGGGAAGAGATGGGGGCAAAGTCCAAGTTTCCTGACTCCTGGTCCAGCTTTTTCCATGACACCAAGTTACCAGTGTTGATAGCCCAATTTCTTGTAGTGCCAGAAGCTTCTCTGTGGCTTTGGAAATTCTTTCAGGATATGCAGGAACTATATTAAAAAATATTTTGGGGGACCAAGATGGAAAATATTGAAATAAAACCTGCATCATCAACAGCTGTGTTTATGATTTTCACTTTTGTTAAAAACAAAAAATCACAAATCTTTTAATATACCCTTGCCTTCTTGGCTTCCTTTTCTAAGTTTCTTCTACTACTTCTATAAATTTATGATTCTCCCTCTATTACTTTCAAGATCAATGGTCTGGCTGATATTATTTATATTTTTAATACATGGAATTATTCACTTCTTTTTTCTTTTTAACTATTTCCTTACATTTTTTTATTATGAATTTTGGGAAGACCACTTTCTTGACATTTAACACTAAACTATAATAAACATGAAAGCCCAATTTTTATAACCTATTGCCAGTTTCTAGGACTATAATCATACATGCTTTTTCCACGGCAATTCAATATAACAATCTCATGCTTTAGATAGTTATGCTCTTTTTTTAATCTTCACGCTGCAAATATCAGGGCTGGTGAATGATTTGTTCAGTTGAGAAGTATTCCTTTAAAGTTACTACAGATAATCTCTAAAGGCTTTTGTGTGACTTTTCAAAGCACAAAGCTCTTGTTCTGCATCTCCCTTCAGGGAGGACTGCTGTGTCCAGTCCTTGTGGACGTGGAAGACTGTTGTGCAAAGGAAGATGAGGATGAACACACAGCATTGGTCCCTTCAGTGCAATGAGTTGGCACAGAGCATGCTGGTCCTTCCCAGTTTCCTCAGTGGCTCCAGTAAATTAGAATTACGCCAGTAAATCAAAATAAAGAACTACCTCGATTGCAGAGTATACAGGCAAGAAACGTGGAATGTGAGCTATGGCCTTGGAGTTGGTCTAGTCTAGCTCCCTCAAACCCCAGGCACAAGGCTCCAAGAGGGGAAGAGACCTGGTCAGGAGCAGAATTCGGACTAGAGCTCGGAGCTCGTGATTTCAAGTCCAAGACAAGTTTGTTTACATTTGGGAAACTCCTGGAGAGGAGAATTTGACTGAGAATGAGGGACTTCTCATATTCATCTCTGCATCATACATAACACCTAACACAGCACTCCTGATATTAATGTGTACTATAAATCTACATTGGATGATTCAATTAAATAATACAAGAAAAAGGATCTTCCCTTTAAAACGCAAACAGGAGAGATACCACTTCAAACCCACAAGGATGGCTGAAATAAAAAGACAATAACAAGTGTTGTCAGAGATATGGAGAAATTGGAACACTTATACTTTGCCAGTGAGATTGTAAAATGGTACAACTACTTTAAAAAGCAGTTTGGCAATTCCTCAAAAAGTTAAACTTTCAGCTGCTATATGACTCATCAGTTCTACTCCTAAGTATATAACTAGGAAAAATGAAAAAATTTTCCTACAAAAATGTGTACACGAATGTTCACGGCAACATACTCAAAAAGTAGAAGCAACCCAAATGTCTATCAACTGATGAATAAACAAAATGTGGTATATCCACACAATGGAATATTATTCTGCCATTACAAGGAATGAAGCATCAATACATGCTACAACATGGATGAACCTTGAAAACATTAGATTAAGTGAAAGAAGCCAGTCACAAAAGACCACCTATTGGATAATCCCATTTATATGAAATGTCCAGAATAGGGAGATTCATAGAGACAGAAAACCAGGGGCTGGAGGGAAGAGGGTACAGGGAATGATTTCTAAGGGGTTAGGGTTTCTATTTTGTGTAAGGGAAATGGTCTAAAGTTAGATAATGGTGATGGTGTATAACCCTGTGAATATATTAGAAACGACTGCAGTGTATACTTTAAAATGGTGAATTTTACAGCACGCGTTATCTCAGTAAAGCTGTTACACACACACACACACACACACACACACACACACACACACACTCACACACATACCCCAGCCTCTAGGAGACCTATTTTTGGAAGGATGCCTACACAATTTGTACGGCCATTTGTTTGAATCTAGTTGAGTGTGTAAATAATGACTGAATGAGGGAGCCCATGATAAATGACCTTCCAAACTGCCCTCTGGATTTATTCTAGGTATTCTTCAAGTCTGTACCTTAAAAAGCTTTTTCATATGTGGGTAAAAAAATATCTGCTACATACACTAAAGCAAACTAGACCTCAGCAAGGGTTATCACCTGGGCCTCAATGAGCAGTCATGGGTTGGGAGGGATAATATATTAGCGTCTGTCAAAAAGACGCAATTGGTTCTAAGGACACCGTGTCACTTTTCTAAAAGGCGGTACATTTTCTGCTACTCCTCATTGCAGGTTTTCACTGTACAGCAGCTCCTGGACTGAGTGTGGCTGGGCCTGGCCAAATCCAGACGAGCAGCAGGGCTGTGCAGTGGGCACATGGCACAGGAAAGCTTTGTTAGGCACGTCCACTTCTCTTCTTCCCTCCTGTTGTTCATTCCACGGTCCTCCCAGGACTTCGGCCTGGCTTCTGGGGCTTGGGGAGCTCTCCTCTCCGTACCCCACCCCTCAGTCTTATTCTCTCCACGGGGACACTTCCTCATCCCCATCATGTCAATCCAGTAATCCAATAAGTCCTAACTAATTTCATGATGGTAGAGGGTTGTTTACCACAATGGAACCTTTTGGAGCTGGTTATCTGAGAGATGAAGCTGATTTCCACAACTTTGCCTTTGTTGTCTATAAACTCTGGTGTTTGACAGATTCGGCTCCCCATCGAGCCAATGTGCTTTCTTTTTTGATGGCAGCCATATTTAGAAAGCTGCCGATTTGAGCACTTGGAGGACAGACTCTAGAAGGGAAGCCTGGGGAAGGGAAGGAGAAGGGAAGTTAATGTATATTAAGGACCTATTACATAATAGGCACTCTGGTATGTATTTTCTCACGTGATCCTGACAACCTTGTGAGGTCGGTATTAACATACCCATTTTATAGAAGTGGAAGTGGAGGCTCAGAGAAAATGGAAATGTGCCTAAGTTCCACAGCTAATGGCAGAGCTGGATTAGGATCCAGGTGTGACTGACTCTGAAATCCAGGTTTTCTCTCCTATGCTTGACCTTGGAGATGACTCTCTACCTGGTGAGTGAAAAAGGTGCTTGGTAGAATGTGAGCAATCACCATGATGCTGGCAGTCAAATCCAGAGGCTCCACCAATTACTAGATGGATCTGAAGCCAGAGGAAGGCCTGTGATTTACGGTGGGACTTTGGGCAAGTCACTTAACACCTTTCTGCTTCACCTTCCCCATTATTTATCTGTAAAGCACTTTGAGAGCTTATAATGAAAGAGCTGTGTGTACAAAGACACAGAAATATTGTCCTTCAGTGTAGGCTAAAAGTCAAGGTTCCTACCTGTGGTCAATGAAAGTCCTGTGGCACTTTCCAGAAATATATGGGTGGAGCCTTAGGGCCCTGGGAAAGTTTAGTAGCTGCTGACTGAAAGTTACCCTCTAGTTTCACCGGAGTAAGTGTTCCTCTGTCCTGGCTTACCTGTTGGGGCGCTGCTGCTATGTTAGGGTTCTGTTCCTCTGAGCTTCACCCCAGAGGCTGCTTTCAACTGAGCAACCCCCTCTGATACCATTTGTCCCTAGGTTCAATTTCTACCAAATGAGAGAAATAGCAGTAAGGAAGGTATTTCCTTTCTTCCTTCCTCTTTTCCTTCCTCCTTCTTTTCTTCTAAAATTCAATGCAGTGTTTCTTAATATATAGCTTATTCTCAGGAGAATGCACTAGAAGGCTTGTAAGTCATGACAGGTAAGTGTAAATTCTTAGTTCTTGCTCTACTTGTATTTGATAAGCATTTTATACAGTCTCTTCAAAGCAATTTGTACAAAATAATTGTGAAATTACTTCATTATTTCGTTCATCAACAAGTGAATAAAATAATTCAAAACACAGGCATTGATGTTTTTCCCCTTGACTCTGAAATAGCATATTCTTTGGTATACCATATGTCTTTAATATGGATAGAAGTTTTGTAGTTATTTCTTTGCAAGGTGTTTTCTTATACTGAGCCTCTTCAGAGATGTTCTCTTGTCCTGCCCATTTCTGTTTATGGAGCGTACACACTTAGTTGCTGCCACATGGGGTTCAAATATTCAACACCTGTTTTTCCAGTTCAGGGAAAAGCTTTAAGAGAACCCAGTTGTCCGCTTTGGTGGTTACCGCCAACATTAGGGGAACTCCATGTTCTTCTTGGAGCCGTACATACAGCTCTTTTCTCTACAATTCCTTTGTATTTCCTGCCTATGTTCTCCCTGTGGGGGGTGAATTTTATTCTTTGGACTTGTATTTTGTATTGGTTCATAACTTAGCTGGATGAAGTTTCAAAGGGTTGGTTTGATATCATTCACATATTGATATCATTGCCACAAATGTCTCAAAAGAAAAATTTTAGAAACGTAAAAGCAGACATAGGTAAGTAGGTACTGTAGACTGGGCTAGCAATGTGGCATGTTAGACCGAGTCCCTCAAAAAGGGAAGCCATTTCATTTATTTATTTATAAGGGCCTGGGACAATAGGCAACACAATGGATCTTATGTTTAATAAAGCAAAATATATGTTTAAAGGAATATACATATTGTTAAAACAGTTCTATTTATGCAAAAGATTCATGTAACTTTATAAAGGTTTTCAGGGATTTTAAAGGATTTTAAGTGCCGTGTTAGACTGTACTAGTAACAGATGTTCAACGGCGTGTTTAAGTTTTCGTTTTACTGAAAAAGCAATGGATTACTTGATATTTTCTTTTTAAAAAATCATACCAAAGCCACTACTTTTTAAGTGTCGCTCAAATTCATTATTTCTAAAAAAATGTAAATGATTTAAAATAAGGGCTCCTAAAAAGAAATACTGCTGTAGTGGAGCCGGAAGATTTTGTTTGCTAAATATTCCCTTCAGAATTCCAGTCTTTCGTGTCACTTCTTGTGCTTTTTCTATGAAGACAGATGGTGTCAGTAATTGCCTATATATTTAATTAAGTTAAAAAGCTACGTAGTAAGGTTTTGGCAAAAAGTAGGAAATTTCATGCTAGGAGCAAAGAAAGCGAAAGGAAACAGAGATTGATAGCCTAAGACACTATTCCTCACCAAATATACATTTTGATAACCACATGTTGGAATGTGAGATTGGATTTCATTAATCTAATGATGAGAACAAAGACATTCATTCTGAAAGGTAAAGCCCAGACTTGAAATCTAGATGGCACTTCCCTTACTTTTTTGACCAGCTAGCTGGGAATGACTACCAATTTGTTCACATCACCTCCAACCTTGACCTAATATTTAGTGCTTATTCTAAATTCCTCTGGTTCTCTCTCTGTCTTTTTTTCCCCCTGAGATTTCTCACCTAGCAGGCTAATTATTGTGAAATTATTATGGGGGAAAAAAGCAGTAGCTACTTGTAGAAAGTGGTTTGGAAAACTGACTTAACTATTCTTGTGGTGTCTGTTTTCAATGCTCCCATCCCGTGAATCCACCTTCTGGCTTAATGGCAATATGGTGCTCCCAGCTGTGGTGCTGTGTATGGGCTTGCTCATTTAAACTCTTAAAGCTTAAAAATGGCTACCACAACACTGATTTTATTCCATTTCGCTTAGTCATTAACATTTAATGATTACCTTATGTGCTGAGCACAAGGATGGAATATATTTAAAAAAAATAGGAGATGTGTTTTCTGGCTTTAAGCTGTTCAACTCAATTCAGCAAACATATTGAGGATAGATAAGAGAAACACACATTTTCTTTGGTGATGGTGGTTCAGGAAGGGGGAGGGACTTACAAAGGAAGTCACCATCAATTCAGTGCAGTATGTGCTATGGAGAAGGTGCACCAGCGTGGCAGCTAGCTTGGTTTGAATCCTGTCATGGTTTGAACCCTGGATCTGCCACTTAGTAGCTGTGTGACCTTGAACATGTCCCTCTAGCCTCAGTTTCCTCTGTTGTAAATTAGGGATAATAATACTCACTTCTTGTGGTGTGAGAATTAGGAACACTATACGTAAAATAGATAACAAGGGTGCTTGGCATTTGACAAAAATTCGATAAATTGTTAATGTTATTAATAATTACTCTGGCCACCGATACTATACCTCAGCTCTGAAAGGCTAGAGAATGAAGTGGCAGTTGAAATGGGATTAATTAGGGTGGGTTTCCATGAGGAGCTGGATTGTGAAACATGTTTTGAAAGAAGGGAAGTTGTATACTGAGAGAAAAGAAAGGAGAGGCAAGTTGTAGGAATGAAGGCAGCACGTGGGAGCTGGGATGAGAAAGCATTTATGGAGCATGGGAGTCACCAAGCAGGTCAGCTTGTTTGTCCTGGGGGTACTTTGGACATGATCAGTGAGAAAAGCAAACCCGCCCGTGGCAGGTGGGGGTTAGTTCAGGGCTGTTGGAAGAAATAGGTAAGGCCTAGAACAAATTACCCTGTACATTGTCACCCCAACATTATGATACAGGGAAAATTAGATTAAAATGAATGTTAAAGACAACTTTCCAAGGCAAAATTTATCACACAAAATGTCTTGACCACAGGTGACAGCTGGAAGTAGGAAAGGATCGCTCAGCTTTGTGTTTGTGATGCTGGGGAACAAGCTGCCAGCACACGTATGTGGAGAAACTGGGGTGCCCAGGTTTGCTCACTCTGGCAACGTTTCTGGTAATTAGCGTCCTCAAAGTCCAGAGAGAAGTTTCAGGGTTTCGTTTGAAAGAAAGCAAGAATCTCCATGATGAGAATGGGTATCTGAATTCCTGGGTGGGATGACTAGATGTAAACAGAGGAACTGGGTCTACGGTATATGTAGACCAACCAAACTTCTACCCAACAGCTGATGTGTAGGCTTGTGTTCAATTTTTCTGAAGGTCAAGGTTTATAATGTAAGGATACTTAAGGACAGTCACATGTGGTAATATTGTATATAGCAAAGCTGGCCACTAGTTTACCTGTATTATCAGTGTTAAGACACAAAGTTGTGATTGTCACTGTAAAATGTATTGTTATCATTACCTTTGTGTTTCTTGTAGAAATCATCAACATCACCACCACTATGGTCATTACTTGTATATTACAGGTCTGTTTTATGACACAAAGATGCAGACCTTTTAAAGGGATAGGTCTTTTACTTTAATGCTTTAAAACCCTTTGGGATCTATTTTCCCTTCACTAGGTATTAGCTTGTGATTAACAATGTGCCTATTATAGCACTTAAAAACACAGAATAACAAGCCACTTCTGTTTATACCAAAGGCCTATTAAATTTTAATTTAGATATACACTGTTGACCTTCTTATAGATAAATAAAATACCTTCTCTAAGGAGAAAAAGTAAATCTCATTGAGCTCCCTTGGTGAACACCTTGTATATCTTGAAAACAGAGACAGGGAGATGTTGCAAATGAGAGTACTAGAGGGGGGGGGCCTCAGAGAGAAGTATTCATTTTCATTTAATAAATATTTATTGTGGATCTATTATATGCTAGACATGGTGCTAGGTGCTGGGTATATAGCAATGAATAAGAAGGAATTATGATATTTCTGTAGACCTTGGTTTTTCCACTCTCTGAAACAAATATATTCATTTTTGATGCTTACATTTCACTTTATGATGATGAAAATGCTTGCTGACTTTTAAAAGTAATGCTAATTCAATTCAGATTCCACTGACAGTTTGAGAACCTGCTGAGGGCTCGGGTGACAGCTTTACATGTGATTATGCCTTTTGATTTAATAAGAACAGCACCTTATATCTGCTCAGCCTCTCAGAACATCCTGCGGGAAGGAGGGCAGGAATTCACCATTTGTCACTGAGAAAACCAGGCTCAGAGAGGTCTAGTGAGTTGTCTAAAGTATCACAACTGGTAAGCAGAAAGACTGGGGCCAGAATCCATAACCAATCTTGATGAAAATATTTTCAGCTATCTCCTTTTTTTCGGTTTTAGACTGATATATTTGTATACAGAAACTCTTAGAAATAGGTTTCAGAATAGATGGGCTATTCTCTGATATACATCAGGGTCTCCATTTTTGTCTTTCCTCACCGTTTGCACTTTGTAACAAGTCTCATTTCCTTTTGTATATAGGAAGGGCCATCATCCATCGTTAGTCTCCTGCAGTTGTTTTTCATCTAAACTCTTTTCTTAAAGATTGGATTTCCTTTCCTTTTTAAAAAAGTAATAACTACCAATGCTCATAATAGATAGTTATTTCTAAAGTTTACAGCTATCTAAAAACAAAGAAGTTTTTAATTTGGGAATTTTAACAGAAGCATCTTTGCCAATCTGTTTAGTGACTTTTATATAAAGAAAAGGAACTGGAGAATGATCTATCAATGCGTATTTACATGAGGTAAATCAGATAAGATGTTTGTAAGACCATCATTTTACCCGTATGTGTTTTGTGCTTTTCTGCCACCACCCTTCACAGCAGCCTTCCCTCTTTCTTACTCTCCTTCAAATCCTAATTATCTTTCAACTCAAATCCTACCTACTTTGTAAAAACCTTTCTTGATTGCTCCAAACAGAAGGCAGTTAAACCGACATTACCTTTTTGATGTCTCTTTTTTATTGTTCGATGTAGTTGTCACTTAAGCTTTTTCTTGTAATTCACTTTTCAAGACTGTCTCCCCAAATAGATTGTGAACTCCCTAAGGGCAGGCACCTCTACATGTTTTGCATCTTTGCAGCCTCTCTAGTACCTACCATAATGGCATATACATAATAGATGCTCAATAAGCACTTATTCTTTCTTTTAAAATTTCCCAGAAGTGAGTAAGTAAGTTCAACAGATCTGGATCTTCTAGAAGTTTCAAAAGTCCATCAATCAACTGGCATTCATGTGACTATCATTGTATTAGACATCATGAAGAGGTAAGAAAAATGAAAGTCCAGTGCTTTCTAGAGGATTTAGAAATCTCATCGAGGCAATATTTATACCTAAGAACCAGTAAGACAACAAAGAAATTGTGTGCATGTGTAGCAAATAAAATTGGATGACAGATGTGAAATGAACTTCCACCTGACATGGAACATGTCTTGTTCCCTCAGTATCTGACATGAGGTAGAGTAGGCCCTTGGAAAGTATTTATTTAATGAACATGTCAGACTCTCCTCAATCTAAGGCCTTTGGTAGGTGCTTTATGGAATCCACTGGATACTGCCCTCAAGGGCCCTGGTTCCAGGACACAGTGGGGTATGGAAATAGCTTGTGCTGGTCTTTGTTTCAGGATTGGATCCCTCCACAGTAACATGGGGCAGGGCCTCTCCCCTCATCCTCATGTGGGAAGCCATTTCTCTAACATGGCTGCCTTTCAGTTCCATGTATCTGCATGGATTCTCGGGAAGCCTGGAGTTTCCTCATCCCTAGGGTACTGGAATCTTGGACATAAGTCCCCTGGCAGGAGTGGTTTTGTACTATGCTCCCCTCAGTTCCATTTCCCAGGACTGGCCCTTTTCCTCTTATTCCCAAATGACCCTGGATTCTGCCTGATGTTCCCAATATTTAACCCTACGTTTCTACCACTGTTCCTCCATTTTGCTAGCCTAGAACTTCACTCTCACCTCCTGAAGTCTGGACAGGATTTTCCATACTCTTATCTGGATTTGATTCACAATTGTGGGCCTGTCTTTGCTGTACCACTGTTATTTTATCTTCCTTTCTTTGGCTGCTAGTCCCCTCTGCTCTTACCATGCCAGCATGGTCACTTAGGGGGCCCAGCTGGGGTCAGAGAGCCAGAATTTGAGATGAATGCAGTTATCTCAGTTTTCTGTGTCCCATGTCTACTGCAAGACATGTTTGTGGGTGAGCTCATGTATGTGAATGTGCTTTGAAAACTATAACATTTTATACAAATTTATGATTTTCATTAGCCAATCATTTTCTTTTCTGATTACAAATATATTGCACGCTTACTTTTGAAAATGCAAACACAGAAAGCACAAAGAACAAAACAGAAATTATTCCCTGTAGTAGTGTCCTATTTCTCTGGAACAAAATTGCCATAAACTAAGTGGCTTAAATGGTCAGATGTCAGAAGTCTCACTGGACTAAAATCAAGGCTTCTTTCTTCCTCTCTGCTCTAGAGGAAAATCTGTTTCCTTGCCTTTTCCAGTTTCTAGAGGCCGTCTGCTTTCCTTGCTCATGGTCACTTCCTCCGTTTTCAAGCCAGCAGGACCTTTGTGACTACACTGGCCATCTGGATAATCCAGGATAATCTTCCCATCTCAACAGCCTTTAGTTAATCACATACACATGCTACCGTGTATGGTAACATTTACAGGTTTCAGGAATTAGGACACGGACATCTTTGGAGGGGTGGGGAGGTGGGGAGTATTACTCTGCTTCCTACACCCTCAATCCTCCAATCCAGAAATAATGACTTGTAATATCTTTTATTTCTTTAGGTTCTTTTTGCTCTGCATGTATGTTTTTTTCTTTTTATAAAATTATCATGTTACATTTATTGTTTTGTAATCTGCATTTTACCCTTCCACTATTCTATGAACAGTTTCCTGTTCAACATTCTTCAAAATATCTTGAATTTTACTGTTTTCATAGCTTTCAATTCTATTGAGCTATCATAATTTGCTTAACAAATTCTCTATTATTGAAATTTGGGCTATTTGGAAATTTTGCTATTCTTAACAATGTTGTGATTAATATAAGTATATATAAATCTTTGTGATTATTTCCTTGTGACAGTTCTAAAAAAGGGATTCTTACTACTATTAAATTTGAATGTAAAAAACAAGTACTATAAAAATATTATTGAAATAAATAATTTTTGAACCTTAAGGTTCTTCAGAAGTCAAATAAGCTAACCTAATAGTTTTATAGCTGAGAAAACTGAAGCTGAGAGAAAGTGAAAAGCTCAAGGAAATACAGTACTTTAGATAAAGAGCTAGAATTGACTATCTGAAACTTTAGTATGATGAAGAACATTACAAATAAACTTAAAACACAAATGACAGAGTTCTGTGTCCAAGTACAAAAAACACAGGGGTGGAGCACAGGTGTGGCAGGTGAAGAACACAGCAGGGTTGGTTGGGATATTGGTTGGTTACATTGAACAAATATATAATTTGATGGAGCAAATAAGTAAATATATTGAGGATAAAGAGACTCAGGTTTGTCACTGTTGGAGAAAGTGTCTATTTTTAAGTATGGAAAAGGGGAAGTCTAGAAAGAATCTAGATTGGAATTTCGAGATATTGGCAGGAAGGCATGGTTTTAAAATATATACACTGATAGAGGCTTGTCAAGTTATGATAGGCACAATTTTAAAACTATAACATGAGGTACCAGCAGCTGGAATAATAAAAGTAAAGGATGAATAAACTAAATGAAATAAATAGAAAAATATATACACTGATAGAAATAGTCATAGATGGATAAATATGTATGTATAGACGTAGGTATATGTTTGCTTGTGTGTGTAAAATATATACATATATATTTTTTCTTGCTCTATCCACTGAAAGAGATCAGAAGCAATAACATTCCAGTAGCAATGAGAGCACTAAGAGCCCAGATCTTTTTTTTTAGTACATGTGCTGCCGAAGTGCGCACGAGTCTAGATCCACTAAAAGGACCCAAGGCTTTTTAGGTTGATCCTTGGTTGGGTTAGGGAAAGTGTAAGATGAACCTGAAACATCTCATTGTGCTAGAAGGTAAGACATGCTCAAAGAATAATGGGGACACAGCAAAGGACACAAGAGCCACCGTGAAGGGCCTTTCACTAGCCAAATTTGGGACAATCTGAATATCGAAATGATAAAAGTATATAATACAATTGATGGAAGCTAGTAGAAACTCATGAGTTCAAAACTGGTATAAATACATACACGCATACACACATGCATACATCCATGCACATACACATACATCCATGCATACATACATAAATGAAAGATGGAGAAGGAAAAACTCTTCCTTGCAGTAGATTGCCAATGAGTAAATGTAGAAAGAATGATGGAAATAGAAAATCACCACTATCGTTGTGGTGGCTGACTCAGGAGAAAGTTGGCAATGGATACTAAGTTTTGTGGATTGAAATTTGACGAGAAGTAAGATATTAGAGTACTCTTGGAGCACCTTTCCACAAAACATTACTAATAAATTACAAAGTAAAAATCAATGATTTTATGATGGAGAAACATAGCTGAAAAAAAGAGAAAAGCCACAAATGACTATCTGGGAGAAGCTATTTGCAACATGTATAATAGTCAGAGGATAAGGGTTCCTTATATACAAAGAGCTTCTACAAATCAGCATTTGTATCGTAGTCCAATTAAAAGGGCAAAAGATATGAGGAGACAATTAAGACAAGATATATAAATTGCCAACAAACATATGAAAAGATATTTATTATCAATAATAAAGAAATACTGAGGTAAACAAGTTAACATTTCTTTCTTTGTTAGACTGGCAAAAATCAGAGGTTGATAATATATATGCCAGTCTCTTCACTGGCACCACACACATGCCAATTAGAAAAACAAACTTAAGGTGCTTTCTGAAGTGATGTTACTTGCAAAATGGCTAGAGAATATGCCAGTGATTTTGCAACACACACACACACACACACACACACACACCACACCCCCCCCAAAGAGCTAACATACTTCTCTTGCCAACGTAGAAACACCCTTTGGTGTGTTCACTGAGAACTTCCTCCAATGTCCTATTGAAAATTGTAACACAAATGGCCATATACTCAAGTATTAACAGGAAGGGATAAGAAATCATATTATGATAAAATCAGAGAACAATGGCTTAATATTTATTTATCCCATCAGTCAACTGATGTCTGAGCTCCTTCTCTAAAAGCCTTGGCATCACGACTCAGCATCTGTTGTTTATTCATTCATTCTTTCAACAAATATTTACTGAACACCTACTTGTGCAGAGATAGTGCTGAGAATTGAGTGGGGAGCAAAGAGAGGCATAGTACAGATCCTCAGAGAACTTATACTCTACAGGGGGAGACAGCTCTAATCAGATAATCATGTAAATAAGTTTAAATTGTAATTAAGTTAAGTGATATGGAGTAGAGGTACATGATATGAGAACCTAAAACAGGTGAATTTGACTTTATCAGGGAAGGCTTTCTTAAGAAAATGGGGCTTGTGCTGAAATGTAATGGATGGGAAGGGAATTAACTAGATAAAGAAGAAGAGGATGAGCACTTCAGGCAGAGGGGCAGCACATGTAAGGGCCCTGTGGCCGGAGATACTATGATGAATAAGGGAGACAGAGAGAGGCCAGTGTGGTTGGAAAAGAGAGAAAAAGAGGAGGAGTTAGAGTGAGAAAAGGCTGGCAAGACACATGGTACTAGTCAGGTGAAGGGTGGAACCTCTATCCCAGAACCCTGGAAAGGTGGTAAGGCCAGGGACAGGACCAGCTCTGTGTTTGGAGAAGTTCCCTCCCACTGCCATGTGCAAATCTCCCTATACCAAGCACAAACAAGTAAAAACCACAAGTCAACTCTCCCCATAGTTCCATCCTCCCTACCGCCTAAAGGATTGCAGCTTTAATCCTTCTTTCTCATGACAGGCGTTTGGCGAGGGCATCTTTTCCTCCTCCTGCTTCCCTGCCACCCAGCTCTTCCACCAGAGGGCACTGTTTCCATCCTCCCTCCACCCAGGGTAGATTATTTCTGAACGCCCTTCAGTTTGTCCTTTTCTCTCTTAATCTGCGGGCCTGAGAAAAAGAATGTAAAACCAATGGCAGGCCCAGGAAGGCAAATGAAAAATGATTATCAAACAAGCTGAAAACTGCCCACAATGTAAACTCTTACTTTGAAACCATCATCTGACTGAAATGGAGAATCGTAAAAGAGAATAATTAATATAAAACAGCTAGAGTATGTTTAGTGTTGGATGTCCAGAGGATATCTGGAGAGGGAGGGCAGGAAGCCAATTCATCCTTCAGACAGAGGTGTGGTCACCCAACACTCACAGAGGAGGAACTGAACATTTAAAAAAACAAGTCCTGTGAAGTACTAGTAGGGAATTTAAACGTTATAATTTAGAATATTATACATCAGAGCCACGCATGTGCACATGAAGGATCTCACAGACGTAATAGTGAATAAAAGCATGCTGTAGAATAATAACATAGAGGAGGTTATGAGCTACACAAAGTTGATGAAACGATATGTTATTCATGGGTGTCCCCATGTGCAGTAAAAGCATAATATGGAAAGGAATCAAAGTTCCAAATGTAAGACAGTGGCTACTGCTGGGAGGAAGAAGGACCATGAGAGGAGGCTTGGCAAGGGGTACAAAGGACTGGAGATGGTACTGGCACTTTATTTTAAGCTGGGTAGGGACTCGTGATGTTCATTATTATTTAGACCTTTTTATATTTATGAAATATTTCCCGGCACAGTTTTTAGAAGGAAATATTGACAGCCTAAGTTGCTGGTTGAACTAAGAAAAGGAACAGAAACAAGGACTCTGAACTCATTTCTAGTGATTGACCTTCTGTTTAAGAACAGGTTCTAGAAAGGTTCAATCCCTGGAAGGCATAAAATAATCGCACAATAAGACACAGGCAGAGAACTGAGGCCCAGTCAGCAGAGCTCTATGGGATGCGCTATGATCATTTAAACTCCGACGGCACCTGAATGAGAAGGCCCTGGTCTTGTACTTCCAGACATACAGCCTGCTCTCACACGGATGGGCACGGACCACGTAAATGCTGAGCTTACCGATTCAGCTTATCTGACGAGCAGTGGGTCTTAGAAGCTCCCTTATATGCCCTGTCGCATGGGTGTGGACAATATGGAGTCTACATATTTTAGTATTTCACGTGGTATCAAGTCCACTTACCTGTTGTTCCATGGTGCTTGGATCAATGAAAGTCACCAGGTCTATAGAAAAGTAACCAACCACATTTCTCATTTTACAAGCGTTTCCAATTCGGAGACACAAAGAACTGAGAACTTGGGGATCCACTGAGGTCTGAGGCATGGTGGTACCAGAGGAGATGAAGGGGCCTTCCGCATGAAACTGGTCTCCCATTGACAGCACCCTGACTTCTCCGTTGGGCTCTATCAGCATGTCCACCGTCAGATTGGTGACGCTTTCTGCAGGTGGGTATGCTTCGGCCACACCTCCTGGGGGGAAAAGCAGGGAGTAGGTGAAAGGATTCGTCCACATGGACTATGCCCCACTTTAGAGCAGGAGGACAGATGCTGGGCTATGACAGATGGACTGGGTCTCAGATCCTGCATTTACCATGTCTTGTGAGAGTTTGGGCAAGTAACTTCAATTCTCTGAACTTCCTTTTCCTCATCTGTACAATGGGCATAATAAAGCCAACCTCAGCAGATTGTTGTGAGTCTTTGAGATACAGTATTTTCAGTGTTTAGCCCAATGCTTGTGGCATACAGTGGGACTCAATGGATGGCAGTTTTGATTCTGATCATAATTAGGAAGACACTATAAAGATCATTACATCTATGCCCGTTCGTTACGTAAATGACGCACATAAGGCCTATAGACAAATCCCTCGGGGGGAATTAACTGCTCATAGTCCACAGTTCACACCCTACTGACCAGTGCCCTTTATGTTCTGTTCCACTGCCTTTCGAAATATTGACAGGTTAGGGCTTTTACCAGGCATAAGAGAACACTGACCATTATATTATGTCAGCCAAAGGACTCCTAGAGAAAGCCAGTTGTAAAACATTCTTTAAAATACAGAGCCAGGAGGTGCTGCCTTCCTTAAGGAACAGGTGTGCTTCCTTCCTCCTTGCTGATAATGAAAGCTTTACAATATATCACATTTTACCTTTTTTCTCTGAATAACAAAAAGCGTACAGGCAAATTTGATGCCAAATCACAGCAACAATACTAGCCCTAGGTTATTTGTGGGCTAGCTCAGTGGTGGTTGTCCACAAAAAGTTACATGGCCCTGATTTTCTGTTTTCAGGCCTAACATAGATCTTACTGTATATACCCCTTGTATCGAAAAAAAAATTTTTAATGTTACTTGTAAAGAATTAGATGATATACTTTCAAAGTAAGAACAGCTATGTGTCCCCTAGACATGGCAGACTCCGGAGCCTGACAGTATTAAGAGAAACTTGGCCTGCTAATTTCACAAATTTGCTGGGAGGTGGCCTCTGCCCGCAGGCTTTGAATGGCATATAGGGTTAAATCCTGATATTTTAGAAGGTCTCAAATGCAGCCATCTGTTGCTTTATACAAAAGGTACTTGCCTTAAGTGTCTGTAAAGGTGGTTGGAGCTGGCCCTAAAGAAAGCAGAGCTGCAGAAGGAAAACTGATTTGTCTTTTTGGTTGGTTTGAGACGTGCTTTTCTTAGATGAGGCCGACTTGTGTGTGCTGTACTGAAATACCAGTTGTTGGGGATTTAACAAGGTAAATGCAGCAAAACAACAACAAAACCCACAAAGAAACCTATTGTGTCTCTCTGATTGAGATAGATAACTTTGTGGCTTTAGCTGTCACCTACATTTCCATAGATAGTGGAAACACATTGTCCTTTATACTTACAAGACTATTTTTACTTCAAAGTAGCTTATTTGTATTGTTTTCTCAGCACTATAACCATGTCTTTTTGCTGTTAATTATTTTCCCTTCAAAGGAATTAATTCTTCTTTTTAAAAACTGTATTGCCTTTGATATAAGACCATGGCAATGCAGAAATCCCCTCTGTAGCACATTCTGTGACCATAAGCATACTGAAAGAGCAGATATGAAATGAAAGGGACAATGGTGGAAGATGGCAGGAGAAGGTGACCTTAGAGTCAGGAAACCTTGGGGGAGGGACTTGTTTAGTCAGTGAACATTTACGTTGGCCTGATGTATGTACTAGGCTCAGAGCTGGGCAGAGGTATAAAAACACATGACTTAGAAAACACCTAGTAGAACTGGATTTTTGAGATGTGCTAAAATTGTAGAATCCAGCTCTGTTCTCATTCACCATGTATTTGTTGTGTGATTTTGCCTGAGTCACTTCCTAGTTTTGCGCCTGTTTCTTCACCTATAAATTGGCTCAAAAAAGCTAGTTCTGCCTCCCATAAACAGGCACTGTGTTTACAACGTGAGCAAGAGAGAGAGAGAGAGAGAGAGAGAGAGAGAGAGAGAGAGAGAGAGAGAGATAGGGGGAGGGGGGGAGGGGGAGGAGGAGGGAGAGGGGGAGAGGGAGAGGGAGAAGGGGAAGGGGAAGAGGAAGAGGAAGAGGAAAAAAGGAAGGAAGGGAGAGAGGAAGGAAGGAAGGAGGAAAAGAAAGGAAGGAAGAGAGGGAGGGAGGGAGGGAGGGAGGGAGGAAAGAAGGAAGGAAAGAAGGAAGGGAGAGATGAACAGGATGTCAAGGCAAAACCTAAACTTGTGGTTTTACAGCTCAAGGAAGACAGTGGCTGGGAAAACCCTTTCTAATCTACAAAGCTCACATGAAAATGCATAGATTAGAGGAAGATTTGCAGGCTGAACTTGGAAGATCTGGAAACTTCCTAACATCCTGTCCTGGATGGACTTGGAGAGCTTCCTCGTCTTCCCCTCCTAACTTAAAAAGAATCTCTTATTCTTGACCATTTTTGTTGTTGTTGTAGGTACCTTATTTTCTTCTGGTTATGCTTGGGGTTGACTCTTAGTTTTAGTTTTATGTCAGTGAGTACATGTGGAAATTTGTAGCATCACAAAAACAGATCAGAGAGAATATTGGGGATCACACAGCATGACCTCCGCCTCCTATGAAGACCCCTTTTCGGCGTTCTTGTTAGCTGGCTGGCCATCCAACCTCTTACTTGAGTAGTTAATTAACAGAGTGTTCGCTATGTATTCTAACAAACAGTGTATTCCAGTAACCAACAACTCTGTCCTTCCTGATGCTCTCTCATCCACTGAGCCTGTGTTCCTTCACAAATATACCCACTGGCTCTGGCCAAGACTCCTAGAGCAACACAGGCATAGCCCTTTATTGGCTCTGCTACGTAGCAACAGAGTGATTTGGGGTGAGTTGGTTAACCTTTTGTACCTTAGTTTCCCCCTTTATAAAACAAGGGTGATAATAATGGTACCCACCCTCCTAAGATTCTTAGGAGGATCAAATAAATGAATTACTACGTATACTAAGAAGAGTGCAGGCACACAATAGCACTGTTGGTGCATATTATGTATCATCACTGCTATTATCATCCTTGTGTTGTTGCTGCTGCTGTTGTTAGCATATAACATGATTATGATATTGTTATATATTAATGTTAATATAATATTATCAGCTGATAGTGGTGAATAGAGTGGAAAGGTATCTTCTGTTGTCTGTAATACTAGCCTTCTGCTATCGTTCATGTGGATAAGCATATAAGAACATCTGCCTTACTCTGTAACCTCCTAGAGAGGGAGGGGCATGGCCTGGGTGTCCCTGGGGATACACGTCAGTCACTCTCTTCAGTCCCTCATTCGAAGGGAACCTCCTAATGTCCTTAGAGAAGGAGGATGAGTTAGGAGGAGGAGGATGAAAGGAATGGAGGCTGCCTTTGTTCCAGGACTGCAGAGGATTCTTAGTTAGAAATGCTACCTTCAGATCTGGAGGCGAGACCATTTCTGTTCTCCTAGGAAACGGAAGAGGAAACTAGCATCTATGAATGCTCTATCGGGCTCCGTGGTAGAAACTTTCCTTTCCGTGTTTCTCGCTGAATCGTCCCAACAACCCTGTGAAGTAGGTGAGTGAAGAAACTGGGCCTCTGAGGGTTGAAGAGCCTTGCTCATCAACGTGGATGAGACCGAGATCCAGGTCACCTGATTCCTAAGCTCACCTTTGTGGTGCACACAACAGGCCGGAATCTTGAGTTATGCACGCCATGCTTGGTGTGCACGGTTCCTATTTACTTATGGGGCTAAGAGCAGGATAGATACTTAGGAACAGTTTAAAAGAGAAAAAGAGTCCCCTTGTAGGAGCACGTTTCTACACCAACAGAAGAGACGTAAAGTGTTTAAGTTGGCCCCAGGTCGACCCAAAACTAGAATTCAAGGTTGTGGAGACGGAACGCTCACCAGAAACTTTACAGTCTTATTTACCTTGACTGAGAAATGTGTGGAGGAATTTCCTCCACGTCGGGAAGCGTCTCTCATTGACTGGCTGAGCGTGCTGTGCTAAAATGCCCGCCAGCTCCTCGGAGATCTTCAGCAAAGCTGGCTCCTGCAGAAACAAATTAAATAGAACCACAAGCAATTTTACTACAGAAATGGAAACTGCTTGTGGAGTGATTAAAAACCAGGCCTCCAACAGGCAAAAAAAAAAAAAAAAAAAAAAAAATGTGGTTACTGTTTATCCAGAGTCAGAAAGCCATTTTGAAAATTTCTTTATTTTCCCAGCCACTTTCATTTTCATCTTTCCAAGTGATTTGGCCCCCTGAATACTGCGGCTCCCTGTGCCTGTCTTCTCCGAAGGCAGCCTTCTGCCTGAGCATCAGGTTAACTCCGGCTTCAGACCCGCAGCAGTCTGACCAGCTGAGCATCCTTGGGCAACGTGCCCCCCAACTCAGGGCCTCAGTTTCCCTTGATGTAAAATGTGGAGTTAACGGACCTTTTTCCTAAGATCCTTCGGACCTGAAAGTTTTTTATTCTATGATCCTATCCGTGCTGACCCTAGGAGAAATTACAGAGTGGGTACGGTCTTTCTTTGGCACCTACATCTTTTAAAGCTGTGCTCTTTTCCCTTGGTGGGGGTGCCTCCACATCCTACAGCCTTGGGATCAAAGCCTTAACCTTCAGGCTGACACTGTAAAGGTGGGGTTTGAGGTGGGGGCAGGTTAGAAGTATGAGGTGGGGAGGGGCCGTCCTCAGTCCCCCAAGGCCACAGCTCCCCACTAGGTTACAGCCTCATCTGACTACCGGTGAGGCTGGCCCCACATTATCATAAAGCAACCTCAAACTACAGAGCGTCCTGTCAAAATGAAAACAGCAGGGAACCTTCTAATGAATAAGAAGCCTGACTTTTTGATATAAAAAGACTTGGTTTTCCAGGACACTATTTTCCTTTTGGATAGTCTTAGACTATCTAAAAATTTTCAAATAGAAAAGACTATGTAAAAATTTTCAAACACCTCTTCAGATTGTATTTCTGTCTAAAGTAGGGCAGGGTCGTAGATACAAAACCATTTGACAGGCAGTATTCATTTTAAAATATGGGACTCTGGCAAGAAGGACTCAGGCTTGCTTTGGGCTGCTGGGAACCTCCAAATCTATTAGTGAACACTCAGTAATTTGGAGGAATCAAAAAAGAATCAGCTTTGGCAAGTGGGGCTAGAAGGAATCTTAGAAATAATCTGTAAACGCATTTATTTCCAAGTTGCCTGCCATTACAAAGTTATCGTCCTCCTCCCCCCCGCACCCCCCGCCCCAGCTCCTTGGAACATCTGGTTCATTCTGGGTCTAGTGTCCCCTGAAAATCTACAGTAGACAACAAACATCTGAGAGTATATGCATATACACTCTAGGTGGGTCGAAATAATCTGAATGATTTCTGAAATATCCAGGAAATCCTGGTGGGAGAGTCTCATTAGTTAGCTTAGTAAATGCTGGACATACAGAACAAAAATGTCAAGAGAAAGGGAGAGTGTCCTGGCACACACTCATTCAGGGAGACTCTGCACGGTGTGGGGAGGTTGTTATCCAGGGTTGGGGATGCCGACTCACGCAGCCAGCCTCTGCCGTGGGAGGTGGAGGCACAGAAATCGCTGTCAAAGCAGTGGGACTCTCCCCTCTCATATCCTGCACAAAGTACACGTTTTCTCTGCTCTTCACTGTACATTCCCTCATCTCCCCAAAGCCCTGAATCTAAAGCATAAAGAAGCAGACAAGACACGCAATACCAACAATCTGGACCCCCTCTTTGAGCACTAACCTCCACACCCATCTTTCTTTCTGTGCTACCTTTGTTTCAGTTAAAACCATTCATTCTATAATTGAAGACCAATTGTCTGTGATTCATGAAGTGCCCCAAAGCCGGGCTGAGAAAGTATGGCTGTGGGTTCCCACTGGGCTTGGGAAAACCAAGTGACAAGGAAAGAAACCTTGCAGGCCAGCCCCTCTCCCAGGACAGTGGAGACGTCCTTTTTGTTCTACCTTCTACCCTGCTCTTGAAAGGTATTGAGCCATCTACCCAGTGAATGCCCTGTGGCCATTCACATCAAGACATCAAAGACAAATCAGTCATTCATTCATTTAGTCATTCCTTCATCCATATATAAAACATTGCAGGTACTTGGAGTATCAGAATCATAGAGCCAGACAGTAAAATGGTGGTTGTCGGGGCTGGAGGGAGAGAGAATGGGAGTTAGTGCTTAGTGGGTAGAGTTTCAGTTTTACAAGATGAAAAGAGTTACGGAGATGGATGGCGGGGACGGTTGCACAACATTATGAACCTATTCAGTACCACCAAACTATACACTTAGAAATGGTGAAGAGGTTTTTTACCACAATAAAAAAAATTTGGAAAAAATATTACAGAACGCCAGGCCTTTTAAGTAACTGAACTGTCGGGGGCAAGTGTTTATGTTTTCTGGGAAAGGGAGGCGGCGAGGAGACAGTAAAGGAGTAGGTGAAAGCCTTGCCACCTAAATCTTGAAACTAGATCTCCATCAACTTGAGGATCAAGTTGAGACTCCTCCTCAAGGCGCATCTGTGGCCTGGCCTGTGGTTCCTAATGTAGCCCCGCTTCTCTCCTCTCCAGCTCCCAGCCTCACCCCAACCCACAGCAGTGGTATGACAAACTGAGAACCCCCTCTTCCTTAGGAACAACACAAAGGGCCTGCTGAGGTCAGGTGCGAGTTCCCGGTTTTGGGGGGAGTTCCTGTTCTGTGCACAGCACAAGCGTAATTACTGCAACTTTAAGGGCAGATGATGAAAGGGAAGATCGGTAGCTATTCTGGCTCATTCTGTTCAGAATAAACTTGCGTACACACACACAGACACACATACGCAGACACACACACACACACACCCATGCCAGACAAATCCCTGAATTCATGTGAAGTATCAGGACAGCGTTTGTAAAATACTTTCTCTTGTCACAGCAGGCTCACATTCATTATCTCATTCTGTCCTTATGGCAACACTATGAGGTCAGCCAGCACAGAGTTATGTCCCCTGCCTTACACATGGGAAGCACAGGCAGCTAGAGTACAGAGGCTTGTGTCAGATCACTTACTGAGTGAGACACTGTTATTGGGTGATTTTTAACACGTGAGTGAAGACAAAACAATGGAGTTGGGGGAACCAGAAGAAAGTTTGCTTTCTTCTCCGCTTTTTCACCCTCCCCTCAAATTGGTGTGTGTGTGGGTGTGTGTGTGTGTAATCTGTTAGAAGCCCACTGGGGCACATCTCCTCTATCTTACAAACTTAGGAATGAGTCCTTAGAAAGTTTCTTTGCCGTGAGTCACATTGAGGTGCTGGACTGCTAAGTTAATGTTTCAGAGAGCCAATGGTCCTCTCGGGGCAGGTCATTGAGTCCTAATGACTCTGGGGCTGTGAGAAGGAAAGTGTGGACCTTGTGGATGATAAGCAAACGTTAGAAAAGTAATCTTTACTTTTTGAAAAAATCAGAATTCCAGATTTTCGTTCCCTCGTGATTGTACTGGCTCTGGCCTTGCACGAGCAGCTGGCCTTCGTGGGGCTGGTGGCTCTGGAGCCCTTCCCCTCGGGAGGAACTTCAGCCCCGTCTACGCCACAGCACAGCCTTGCCACCCTTTGTCCAGTACCCACATTTGCCCCTGCGAGTGTGACAAGAGTCATGACCTTGGAGTGTTCCAGGGCGTCTACAGAAGGCACAGGGCCTCCATCAGCCTGACCGATGCAGCCGAGAGATCCTGTCTATCCAGCATGGACCTCGCCGCTCAGCTCGCTCTCTTTTTCTATCACGAAAGTGTAAATTTGAAGGAAGAGATATTTCACTGAAGGAAATTCAGGATATCTCAGGGGAAGCTGCTAGCATATCCAATTTAATACTGCCCTCAATGACTAAAGCTACTTCAAACTCCAGAGAGTTAACTTTCTGAAGTAAATTCTGTGTGGTGTGTGTGTATTCAGGAAGATGGGAGAGGAGTAAGAAGGAATATAAATTCGAATGCTCTAAATATCAGTCCCACCAAAACTCATTTTGTCCGAATTCAGTAAAATAACGTCTTGGCTAATCATCTCAAATCTCCCACATCAGGCATTGTTTGGTGGTGTTCAAAAAGAGAAACCAAGGGACCTACCTACCTTCTGCTTTGTAGAGGTTTCTGATATCCTTAAATGGAGGAACGGAGGGTGGCATAAGGCCATAAGGACAAGACAGTGACCTGGAAAACTAAGCAAGACTGTCAGGGTTGAAAGGGGCCATATGGACTATCCAAGCAAATGTCGCATGTAACAGAAGAGGGACCAGGGCTTCTACACTCACAGTGAGGCCACAGGAACTCTCTGGCTGCCTTCGGACCCTGGGTGAGCCCTCTCTTTCACTTCTGCTGCCTCTTTCAGAGGGCAAAGTGTGGGCGACCATGAAAGGTGCGCAGAGTTTAATTGGCTGGTGGCACAGAGAGGGAGAGAAGGGAGGGATTCCAAATTCGAGGCTGTTTAGAAAGGTTACTTTGCTGTGCATGGACTATTTTTACAACTATAGTCATTTTTCAGGTAAAATAATAGCTCTCACTTATCGAAAGCTTCCCAAGTGGTGGGCCTGTTTGAGGAGGGGATTTATATTTATTATCTCAAAAATCACTCTGAGGTAGTCACTATCATCCCCGTTTCATGTCACACAAGCATGAAGTAGCAAAACTGGGATTCGAACCCGGTGGCCACCACGATGCCATGTTGCAGTGGGAGCTGTAACTACCATCCGCAGGCATGACTGACCCTCTGGGTCAGATTAGATCATGTACACCGGGAGGCTGAGTCTGTGCCATCACAGTTATGAAAAAAATGGTACAACGGACATCTGTTGTTGGCTTCCCAGCATCTTTGTCCCTCTTTCAGGGTAATGATGTCCCAAATTTCCTTTCAGGAGCTGCTACTACTCCATTCTTAGCTAAGCAAGTTAATTGGGAGGGACTCGCCCTCAGCTCCAAGGGTGGGTCACTGCTTAGCAAAGCCACACCCTGACCACAGCCATTGGTTCAGGATAGACGTGTGACCCAAGTAGGTCAATCAGAGGTTAGGCAGCACTTGCTGGGGCCTTCTGAGAAAGAAGCTTCATGTTCTTCTGAGAACTCTACCAGGTGATATGTTCTCTCTTCCTATTGCCTTGACCAAGGACAAGCTCCAGGAACTACTGGCGGCCATCTTCTAACCCTGAGGACAGCCAGCCTTAGGATGGAGCAGATCATATGCGTGGTACAGGGGACAAATGGGTCCTGGGTGATGTTTAGCCACTGGATTAAGCCTTGTCTGAAGCTAGACCAATCTTTGGACTTTCAGTTAGCTAAGATAATAAATTCTCTTTATTTTTAAAGCTACTTTGAATTGGGTTTGCCAGTTACTTGAAGCTTAAACATTTTAAACTGATACAAGTGGGTGGGCCAAACCATGTACCCACAATCCATGATGGACATTAGAAGCCAGCAAATGCTCTGATCACTCTATGCAGTGGTTACTCTCGTTCTGCAACCAGTAGTGACATTTCACTCATTCCTTTCCATTAGATCATTAGAAATAGTCCCTCTTTAGAGTGCAAAAATATGCTGAGAGGAGGAAGAAAAAAAATGAAAATGTCTTCAGCATGTCATAAACTACTTCCCACACCTACTTAAAGTTTAAGGACTGCTTTAATACTCCATGTTTAATTGTTAATTGAGAATTTAAAAATCAAAAATGCCAACTTTGCCTTCGATGAGATGGAAAATTATGCTGCTGTAGAAGGTAACATAATGTAAAACAGCCAACATTACTAAGGCACACAAATGTTTTTGGTATGTAAAATTGCTTTGTAAAATATTTGCTCCATCTGCTGAAAGCGGCAAAGACAATTTTCCCTTGATAGCTAATGGCCCATTTCGACTGTGTGGCAAGTGATTCGCTGCGGTGGCGGCTCTCATTAAACAGAATGGTGAAAATGCGGTATATAATTCCATACTTATGTAGCATTATCCACTCGCTGCTTCTTGAGGAGTCTGTCCCTCATTATCTAGGCCTCCACCTTGCACCAACGTGCAGGCCTCGCAAGTTGATTTCACTTGAGAAGCGTTTTGTCCAACTGAGGCACAGATGTCGCGCCGCCATTCCAAAGCTCAGCACAACCGCTTCGCCCCAACCAGAAACTCTACAAAGGTTCATTTCTGTTCAACTTCCCAGCACTTAAACTGCTGTTTCCTTTTTCCCCTCCCCATAGGGGGCCATGGTTTTCTTTCTAGGCTCAGCCAGTCATGCTGCATGCTGGGGTTTCGATAGATAAAGATTAAGCATTTCTTGAAATTCGTAATTGAACTCTGCACATACAGAAAAGCAGAAAATTTTTTTCCGCGACCCAAACTGCCATCATAAAGCCTGACAAACACTGTCCTTGGTTCATGGAGCATGTGGCAGTCTGTGATCGTTCTCTTTAAAAGAGTTGTTTACATTACACCCAGAATTACTTCAACATCTGCTAAAGGAACAATTAAAAATAAATAATCCAGGGTGGTTTAAAAAAAGAAGAATACGTTGATGTTTTGGGAATGATATTAAAAAGTAATTACAGCAGCAAGTGGCAGATTTTTTAAAAATATATTTAATGTTGGAAAATGGGTTTAAAGGAAATTAAATATGCGTGACATCAAGTAAATACATATGCCTGTTTTAAAAATGACACGATATTTTAAAAAAGAAACCATGTGATTTAAAAATCAACCATAAGTGGAAGTAGCTATAATTATTATTGGTAATCAGTTTCTTTCCAGTTAGAGAAATATTACTGATTGAAAAAAATTGCATATGCTGAAAAACCTCTTTAATTAAAAATTAAAAACAAAAGAAAACACATGTGCCCTTTGGACTGATTTTTCATTCAAGTGGTAGGGGAGAAGGGTGAATCTGTGGAATGAAATGAGGGACCGTCAGGAGAAATTGTATTTTGACTTTATACAAAAGGAATGGGCAAACATTTACTTTTCTTAATCAGAGTGAAGAGCTGTACCTTCCTTGATATTCCCACATGTACAGATGTATGTACGTACTTAAGGCAAAGTAATAGCATTATGTATTTATGATTGTTTTCTTTCCATGGACTATGCTCATTAAAAAACCAGTGCAATAAATCAGTGAATTCCAAAAGTGAGGAATTTTGTGTGATCTGGCACAATTACATGAAAGTCCCAGGCTTCTCCCTCTTTTCCCCAGGGGCACTGAGGACAGATGACCAGAAGCAAATGGCGCAGTCGCTGGCAAAGGAGAGTAAAACTCATTCTAAATTGGGTCCAAATAAATACCCACGCCTGCTTTGTGATTTTCAGCAAAGGAGATTATTTCCAAAACAACTCCAACGAGGACTTCCTGGATGTGAAAACACTAACCAATTCTCGTTCCTCTCATCTTTTGCTTTATTCTTCCTTCCACGCTGTTATTGCGAAAAACTGGCAGTTAAATTCAATTGATTCAGAATATTCCGGATCCATATGGCCGCCAACCCTGGAGCTGAGGCGGCGATAGCGCCTCACTGCTGTTCTCAAGCATTTGCCTCTCCCCCTAGTCCCCAGATGGTGGGAGTAACATTTAAACCTCCTTTTCTCTGCCTTGTACAATAGACCTTGGCACCATTTCAACTGTTTACTCCGGTAATTAACAGCTCTGATACCACAACAATTACAACTCCTCCTCACTCTCACCAAATAATGCTATGAATTAGTGAGAGCTAATGGCTGGAAGGTAGAGTGTTTCCAGACTGTGAGATCTGTGCATTTTTAGAATAAAATAAAAGGTACAAACAGCACGCTTGCAGTAGACAATGATTACCTAGTAATTAGTTTACACAAAGCTTCCTATTTAATGGCAAAACGCTGTAATTAACGTGTGACAGAAAATCAAAGGGTACTTTGTAAGCATATGAAAAATTAACACTGCAGGCCCATAGCTTTATGTACTGATTAGAAGCATATTAAATCAATAGGACACACAAACCAACAGCTTGTATAGCTGATTATTATAGGCCCTCGGAAGGGGGACCCAGCTTTCATTTAACTTGGGGATGCAATTTTCCCTCTCCTCTCATCTTCCTCAGGCACAGAGAAGCACCTCAAACCCAACCCTGGCAGCTTCATGAAAATAACCATTGAACTGGAAGAAAACATTCTAAGTCATTTTCAGAGATAAGGAAAAATATGTAAATGATTTTAAGACTGTCCAATGATTGTGGTGACGTGCCGCTACATTAATTAGAAAACACACCAACTGGAACCAGAAAATGAAGCCACCAGGTCTCAGTCTTGTGCTGAGAATAATCTCTACTGTATCAGGTCGATGCCTCTTTACTCAACATGTAGAAAGTTCAAGTAACTAGAATTATTTTCTCTTTTCAAATGATAAGAAACCAGGGCACTATCAAGGTTTATTCTTTTAAAGGCATTATCTGGATAAATCATTGGCTAGGCTTAATTGGGTCACCATTCTGTATCTTCAACAACCACAATTCTATACAATGATAATTGATGCATAGAAAAATATTCTGGAAGCCTAAAAGACCCTACAAGATCGTCTAAATCACCAAAGGAAAATTAAATTGTGCATGTTTGTTCAACATTACCTGCAATTTAATTGTAATGCAATTTTTTTCCACTTTAAAAATCTCAATTACATTTTATGCACAAAGATGTTACTCTTCATGTATATCATTGAGGAGGACCTAATCAAACATGGGGATGCATCTGATATTTAGGTAAAAATCCAGGGAGTGGATTAGGTTATGGGAGGGAAAATATATAACTTATACTCCTTTAAGTGTGAGATTTGTGCTCTTTCTTTCGTTTTCTTCTTTTTTTAAAAATTAGTTTCGGGTGCACAAAACAATATAATAGTTAAACATTTATCATTTATATCCCTCACAAAGTGATAAACCCCGCCCCAATCTACTACCCCTCTGACATTGCATACCGTTCGTTACATTTCCACTGTCCCTATTCCTAATGCTGTACACTCCACTTCTTGTGGCAATAATATATAATTATAATATATATAATATATATAATAATATATATAATTATAGTTGGCATTCATTATTGTTCAGCTTCAACTCAGGTGTACAGTGCAGTGATCAGGCATCTACATCATCCCTGAGGTGGTCTCCCTAATCAGACAAGCGTCCGTCGGATACCCTATAAAATCTTTACAACATTATTGATTATATTCCCCAAAGCATCTTTTGTATCCCCATGGCAATCTTGTGGTTACTGACTGTGATTTCTAATCCCCTCACCTTCTCCCTCATCCCCACCCTTCCTCTCATCTAGCAACCCTCAGTTTTTCCTCTATATCTCTGAGGCTGTTTCTGATTAGTTCATTTATTCTTTTCTTTAGATTCCACATGTAAGTGAGATCATATAGTATTTGTCTTTCTCTGTCTGACTTAATTTCACTTAACATAATGTTCTCTAGGTCCATACACATTGTTGCAAATGGTAAGATTTCATTCTTCTTTATGGCTGTGTAATACTCCATTGTGTAAATGTACCACAGTTTCTTAATCCAGTCATCTACCCATGGGCATTTCGGTTGTTTCCATGTCTTGGCTATTGTGTATAGTGCTGCAATAAACATAGGGGGGCATAAATTTTTTCAAATTAGAGTTTTGGATTTCTCCGGATAGATACCTAGGAGTGGAATTGCTGGGTCATAAGGTAGTTCCATTTTCAGTTTTTTGAGATACCTCCACACTGTTTTCCATACTGGCTGCACCAATCTGCAATCCTATCAACAGGGCACAAGGGTTCCCTTTTCTCCACATCCTCACCAGCACTTGTTTGTTGATTTATTGATGATAGCCATTTTGACTGGGGTGAGGTGGTATCTCATTGTGGTTTTTATTTGCATTTCTCTAATGATTAGTGAGATTGAGCATTTTTTCATATGTCTGTTTGCCATCTGTATGTCCTCTTTAGAAAAATGTCTCTTCATGTCCTCTGCCCATTTTTTAATTGGGTTGTTTGGTTTTTTGGAGTTGAGTTTTTTATATATTTTGGATATTAACCCCTTATCAGATATATCATTGACAAATATCTTCTCCCATTTAGTAGGATCTCTTTTTGTTTTATTGATGGTTTCCTTTGCTGTGAAAAAACTTTTTAGTTTAACGTAATCCCACGTTTATTTTTTCTCTTACTTCCCTTGCCCGAGGGGATATATCAGTAAAAATCTTACTCCAGGTAATATCTGTAAACTTTTTTCCTACATTTTTTTCTAGGAGTTTTATGGTTTCAGATGTAATGCAATTTTATGGTAATAATAATAACAGAAAATTTTTGAAGGCGTATTATATGCTACCGTAAATACAGGACTAGCCAATTCACAAGGGGCATCTTATTTAATTCTCACCACCTCCCCACAAGGTAGGTACCCATATTATCCCTCTTTACAGATGAAGAGATAGAGACTTGGGGAGTCCATGGTCCCTCTCTAATAAACTTGGTGTGCTATAGAAATTCAAGAGCAATGGCTGTTGTGTTCTAGGGACCTTTGTATTTCCCAAAAGTCTCTGTAGAAAGCAGAAAACCTGCCACAAGGGCAGCGAGTCACAGCGGTAGGACCTGAGAGAGAACACTGCTCAGGGATTTTTCAAACAAGGGGTCTTTTCTAAATGGGTTCAGCTTGGTGTGGCCAGAGCACTGGGCCAGGAGTAGGTGTGGGTTCCAAGCTAGGCATGACCATTTATTAGCTAGAAAACCATTTATTAGCTATATGAACTTGGGCAAGTCACTTAATTTCCCAAGCATCAGGTTCTCTACCTGTAAACAGAATAATAATACCTTCCTTACCAAAGTGGTGTGGTAGTAAATGAGTAAAAACCTTAGGGTTTTTCTGTGATTGAATGAGACAATTCATGTAAAGTGCTGAAATGCCTGACACCCAGCAGGCATTCTACAATATTATTATTATTATTATTATTATTATTATTATTATTTTTAATAATAAATACAGGGAAGTGTCAAGACCTTAACAGTATATTCACAGATCTACAAAAGAAATCATGTTTTTAAGATACAAAAAATAAACAAATATAAAAAATAAACAAATATAAAAAACAATGTAGCTTAATGATTAGAGAAAAATGATATCCTACATTTTCTCTTAACCTAGAAAAACCTAGATTTTCTCTTAATACCAAGATGTTGTATTTTTGATATAAAATACAAATAATAAATAAGGACATGAAAAAAGGATATTTTGCTAGTAAACTAACAGCAATTATAAGAAGCATTTGACATCTAAAATAAAAGTGCAAACTATTTATAATATTCAGTGCCGGTGAGGTGGTGGGAAAACTATGCTTACTCGCTGCCCGTAGCTTTGGAAATGGGTACCACCTTCTTAGAAAGTCATGTGGCAATATGTAACAAGAGCTGTAAAGTTCTGCTCCTGGGTCTCTCTCCTAGAGAAATAATTCAACAGAAGCAAAGAAAAGTGTATACAAAAACCAAAAATAAAAATAAGCAAATATTTCCTCCTTATGGCTTCCTCCCTCCCACCCACCACCACCAAAAAGAAAAAAGAAACTGCAAGCTGGAAATCTAATTTTCCAACTTAGTTGAATGGTTTAACATGTTAGAGTAAATCAATATGAGGGAATATTATACAGCCATTAATTGTGATGACTACATGTAAACATGGAGAACGTTTAAGATCTGATATTTAAATAGCATATACACTATTACTGTAGCAATAAGAAATAAATGCAGCACATTTGGAAATTAATACACAATAATGAAAATAACTAGGTTTGAGAAAAGTGATTATGTCCTTACTTAATTAAATATTTCTTTAATGTGGTTATATTACCTTTCAACTTTTCTAAAAAATTATGTCGGCTGTTTGGAATCACTTGATAAATACCTAATAAATGTCACACAAGGCACGAGGCTCAGCCATCTTATAGTGGCTCCCATGACCCAGTTACATGGCCATGTGAATGGATGGAGGTCTTCACAATGGAGACATAGGGAATTCCAAGGCACTGATTGGCTGTTGGTTCTCTTTTGTAATAGTGTATTTTGTTTGCTGATTTCATTCTACAAGGAAGCAAAACAACTACTGTGGTTTATCCTACTTTTTCTAGGCTTGGATGCCTTGAATATATATATATATATATAGTGTGTGTGTGTGTGTGTGTATATGTATAATACCAAAAAATGTATACACATTTTAAGAGAGGAAAACTGTATTTAAATTGAAATATTCAATATATACTGATAACAAAAGATGAATACACATCATGTTTGACTTCTGCAATTACAAGAGGTGCTCAAAGTGGTTACCATCAGCATCCAGGCACTTCGGATTACGGCGAAATACTGTTTGAGCAACACTGACCAAAGTGTCCACTTGTGTGCACATGACTTTATTCATCTTTTGTTATCGGTATATATTGAGTATTACAATTTTAATACAGTGTTTTCCTTTCTTAAAATGTGTATACATTTTTTGGTTTCCTCTCTCTCTATGTATATATTTATATGTATATTTATTTATTTCCCTCCTTGGCAAATTAATTTTAAAAGTCTAATGAAGTACACCAATGTACAAGTAAAGGTCAAATTGCTCTTGCAAAGGGCTAAAATAGCAAGATTATATAGTAGCTCAGAGCCAGCTCAATTTCCTTTTTCTCATTAGTGGTAAAACTGTGACGCAAAAGACCTCTACAATCCTACACGTTCTATCCAGGGAAACAGAGGCTCAGAGAAGGTCTGCACAGAGAAACCCAAAAGTAAACTGCCTTAACTCTTTTCACGGAGAAACTGTCTGCAACAGTCTCCTGCAAAGCAGGGTCACCAGTAGCATCACTGTCATTTAGCCAACCTCCCAGGAATGAGGCAGGGAAGACTTATCCTTTAAAAAAAGAAAGAAAACGCTGCCGGAAGGACTGGTACCACAGCAAATGTCCACCTGGCTCTCCCTACACTGTCTTAGTGAATGTGTCCAAGAAGGCTTTTCCCCTAAGGTGCCTTCCTTGACTTACGCTTTTATTCCTCCTAAATAAAAGAAATATCCCCGACTTGGGGTGGGGCGTTTGGGGTGTGTGCAAGTGTGTGGAGTCATTAAACTTTAACAAGTATTGAGGACTTAAATGAGTGAGTTTACTGGACCCTCTTGGGGGAATTAGGTTTTGTTACCTGGTAGGATGAAGAGAATAAGGTTGGTACTGAGCCACCACGAAGGGAAATGAGATTTGTACTCTGTTTTCATTGTGGCCATCATGTAACATTCTGCTTTTCCTAAAATCATCTACATGTCTATACTGATTTTTTAAAATGGAATAATAGCTTTTTAGCATTTGTTGACTCCGTGACTTTGTTTCAAGTCTCATCTGCATCTCACAGGGACCAAATAACTGGTTCTAAATTAGGTAGGTAGGAAAAAAGATGATCTTTATATTATATCCTCGTGTCTACACTAAATCATGCCCAGATCTAAAACCAATATCTGCATAAGACGCAAGAGAATCTCAAAACAGTTCCAACTCCCATAAACAGCCTTGTTTTTAATCTGTTGCCTACAACATACCAATGAGAAAAATCATGGTATCGTGTCATAAACTGCTATGCAAATGATGCTATTTGTAAGTATTAACATAATTTAGTGCTTACAGTCATAATCTCATTTCTAATAATTCTCCCAGAATGGAGTCTTTCTCTGGACTCTTAGCCTGCAGGATAGTCTTTCATCAAGAAGCTGATATTTTTAATAACCTGCCAGCATATGTTTTGTATGTGCCAGGCTAGGCTTGATGATACAACATCTTCATTATCAAAAGAAACAGGTCTACAAACTGTAATAGGACATTAAAACATGCCTGTGCTCATAAGTAATGCTTTGATGTCTAAATATGCACTATTACGATGGTCTTCTGGAACAAAGGATAATTCCAATCCTAAATTCTCAATAGCTACACTCAATGAAGATTGCAGTTCACTTGTACTCTGAATACAATTTCACTTTGAAGGCAAAAGAATGTCAATAGTTTCCTACAAAAAAAAAAGCTCTTCAGAACTGCTTTATTTTCATTTTTGGCTTCTAACCACACCATGGCTAAGCATAGGTCTCAGAGTATAAAAAGATTTCTGAATAATTTTTTCCCCCTCTTAAGTGTTAAAAAAATGATTTAGATAGCTTATTAATTATTCAAGGTTCACATTTAATAACATTAACAATAAGGGCAAATGTGTTTGGTGACAATTTAAAATTTGTCACCAAATGATAGTTTAAAATAATTGAAATTAAATAATGTATAGTCAGGCTTCTATGTGCAATTCAGCTAACATCAATATTTTAAATATTTTTTTTAAACTTAAAAGTCAAACATTTCAAATTTATCATAGTCTAGTGTCAGGAGAATTCTTTAAAAATGATTGGTTTTAAATATTGGACCAGCAAATACTTTGCATACTAACATTTCAACTTTTTAAATAAAAAGGCATACTTTTTATCACTGAATATCAACAGTTTTGCCTTAAAAAGAAAATTATATACAATATGACAAAATCCAGTTTAAAGGGAACACAAGAGAAACCTCTATGGGCCTCAAAATTAAATACATTTTCCTTGTTTTATTTTTTTTTTAGAAGAGTAATTCACTTTGGTATCCTTTAAATAATATGTAAAAAGCTGGCCATGACAGGTACTGCATTTAGTCCATTTATTGATGGAGGGGAGAAGAAAAGCCCAGAACAGATCATGGGAAGAACGGTAACATTTGTCAAAGGAACTCGCTCTTCTGACTTTCTAGATTTATTTGTCGTTTCACTCTCACAAGAATAATGCGATTCTCTCTTGTGTGCCCCTCCCTTCCTATCACTTGTGTCTTGATTCATATACTTCTGTAGTGGGACGCTCAAAGGAGATGCAAATCACTGCACAGCCCACTGCTTTGCTCGTCGGTAGGGAAGGAAAAGGTGAACGGAATTTGTGTCTGAATTTTCCTCATCAGCTATGCTGTCACCAGTAGGTCAGCCAAAACGGGGATTTGGGATTAAGAGAAGCCAGGCGATTCTAGGCCCCTGGATGTAAAGTGAAGCAGCTTTTAGAATGGTGGGTTTAATTTATATATTATGGGTTTAATTTATATATTAAGCCATATAAGATTACTTTAATTATTAAGCAAGTTGGAACAGACTAAGAAGTTGTACAATTCATCTTTCCACCAACACACATGGAAAATTCTACACACGTCCACTCATATGCTAAGACTTCTTACCTATTGTTCAGCTTTGGCTGGGAGATTTTCTGGCTGGGATGTATTATTTTCTCAGCATCTCACAGGGACCAGCAGTTATATAAATTTCCTTGAATTGTCTTCAAAAACATACGACTGCTGACAGAATGCTATTATACATTAGCTTCCAGGTGACAACCATTCACTAATAGAATTTCTCTCTCATAATAAAATATGACTAGCTTAATAATGTCAGTTGTTAGAACCATAAAATCAAGACCCACTTAGAGCAAATGATGAGATTTGTAATGTTACCTGAATATGGTAAAAAAAAAAAAATTACTTCCTAATTATCATAATCAATTTGAAGACATGGATGAGGACTTTCAGGGCCCAATGAAGGGACATTTAAAGTAACCTAATCAACCCCAGTGCCCAAGAAAGGCAAAATGATTTGCCTAAGGTCTCACTGCTGGTAGGTGACACAGCTGAGCCTAGAAGAAAGTGCTTTCATCTCCTAACAGTTCACAGACACTGGATTTATGTCACCACTGAACACTTACCTGTGCCCATTTCTTTTTCCAGTCTTCATGGCCATATCTGCTACTCTCCTTTAGGACCCACTTGCGGCACTTTAAGTGGGAAAGTATGTCACAAAATGCAGTCCCGTTTCCTCCAAACTCATAGTCCATTTTAAAGAGCCAGCGTTGGATTTCCAGGTGATCAGTGACCAGCTGACTCAGCTGCTCTATCATCTGTGGGGATGACGACATAGCGACATTTAATACAGCTAGTTTCCTGGCTTCCTTTTTATTGTGTTAACTTAGGTATTGTACTTCTCACATGTTGTAATTTCAAATGGTCTGTTCATTCAGTTATCTTCTAGTTATTACGTTAGATGGAAGAAGTTTTATGTGATATACATATTTGTATGATGTGAAGAAACCACTGGCCAGTGGAATAAAACACATGTTTTAAAAGTATAGTCTTTCTTATGAGAAACTCTGAAATTATCACTTTGCCTGCTTTTGAAGGCAAAATAAAGGATCCTTGAATATTTGTAATTGAATCTTAGTATTGTTGTTTTCTCTCTTTTTCAGAGAATTGTGTGTTTACTTATTGATTCTTCAAATGACTTTTTTTTTATAGTTTCAAGGCTGTAAAGAGTTATAATCTTGAAAACTTTAACTATTTGCTGCTTTGTTGAGCTTTTGAATGTTATAACCTATAAACATGTAAGTTTTTCCTCATTAATATATGTGAAATACATTTGTTTGGCTGGTTAATCAACCAAGTGTATTATATTATATATACTACACGAACCACACAGATAAAGGAGATGAAACACTCATGGAAGCAACTTTCCTGGAATACACACTTCTACATTTTATTTGAAACAGTATTCCCTCAAGCACTGGGCTCAATCACATGGAAGTTTAAGAGATAAAAGTTCAAGTTCTAATGTCATGGTGATAGTAATGATAATATCTAACATTACTGAACTCTCAGTAGGCACCAGGCCATTGACTGAGCTCTTTTCATGAGTTTTCTCATGTAGTACTCACACAAACCTATAAGGTAGGCACCATGATTCGTTTTATGTTATATATAAACAGCTGAGACTCAGCTAATTTGAATAACTTGCCCACGATCACACAGCATTGAGAGGCAGAGCAAAGACTCCGCCCAATATCTCTGACTCCAACAACTAAGCTCTCTCTCTCTCCATGGTGCTGCCTATCTTAATCTGAAGACAGGTGGAGGAGAAGGGGGAGGCGGAGAAAGAAGTCAGAAGAGGAGCAAGAGAAGCATCTTTTCTTACAGTCGATAAGCCATTTGGGATAAGTCTGAATCAGACAAAAGTCTATAACAAGATTAATTATAAGTAACTAATTATAAGTAATACTGTTCTAGTAGAGCCTTGAAGAAAAATAACTCATTAGATCACAAAATGATTTTTTTGTCTGGTCTTCTCATCGGACTTTCCAATCCGTACTTCCCAGAAAGAAACAAAGCAATCCTAAGCATTCTCTCTCCGAGCCTACCCACTGCTGTTCTCAGCTGTGGTCGTCTGTGCTTACGGAGGTCGCTGCAATGCTCTTACTCTCTATTGATGATTTTTTTTGCTCACCAAACGGAGTTTTATTATTTTTTTCAACTAAAGAGTGTGAAAGGACTCAAGATTATAGTTCTGCTGAAGTCTGGAGCTGGAAGATTATAATTCTTTTGATTAAAGGCACAATCTGTTCTCTCGAGTTATGTCTTTTCAGCAAATCTTCCTGGGGATGTTACACTACACAGCAGTGTGGAAATGATACCAAAATGGGCATTCTTGAGATCCCTGGAAGCCCCATGCAACCATGGGGTATTCAATTAGGGTGAAAATGGAATTGTCTTAGCTCCCTAATTATCAAGTAGTGTCTGTGGATAATTTGGGTGTTTAAATGACAAGCACTCTGGTCTATACACCATATGGCTGTGAGCATAGCCTCTGAAGGTTTTTAATGTGCCTTCCAAAGTTGCATCCCTTCTTTCTCTATTGTGTTGAGAAGATAGAGTCTATATTTAATCATGTTTTGCTGTATTATGATCATACTTTGCAGAAGTAGAAATGGTATTTGGCATGTTAATGTCCAATAAAATTCTTTTGCCAGCATAAGGAAAAGTGTTTTTTGCATAGCATTTTTTATTGTATATATGGATATATTGTATATTTGGAGACTCAACTATTATACTAACAGAATTATTATCTGTTTCTCCCAAATCCTATTATCTGCTCCTTCTGAGAATCCTATAAAATGGATGTCTGTTGATGGATCCCCCACAATATTGAAAAGGATCAATAGTATTGTAAAGACTGCATCATGGGAAAGAATTATGTGCTATCTGTAAGTGAAAATTGAACAGTGCTTTAAAATAGCAGCGCCATTTTTGATTATTTAACCAAAGCTGTCAATATTTCATACGGAGCACATGCCAGAAAGAGAGCTTGCATGATTACTTTACGGATCAAAACAGGAAATGCTCACTGTGTTCATGCTAGATTTTAATAAATAAATAACTTAATCATAAGCCAAATGACTTTATGCTATTTCCAAACATTTATCATTTTCTTTTTGAGTCTATCTGTTCAAAAGATGTAATATAGTTTTAAATTGCCATTCATTTTACACTGGTATAGGGCAGAAGTAGAAAAACGACCACTGCTAAAATCCAACTGATACTCAGGAATTTATGAACCTAAATTAAAAGAATCACAGTTTTCCTTCACCAGCTTTGAGTTTATGATGCACATAGGTAAAAAGTTAGTGCTGTTGAGTCATCACCATCTGCAAATTCAAAATGCTGACACCCTCAGATAGATCAGGTAGGGTAGTCACTACCGGAAACACATCGGTGACTACTTCAGTTTTGATGACCTCAGATGTGTGTTTCCAAACAAGTAGAGTAGAACTCAGTTAGAACTCGGTTTATTGTGATAACAATTTGCACATGCCATAGGTGAAATGACATCCTTCAAATTCAATGGGTCTATGAGGAGGTTTTAAATCCCACTTCTGAATAACAGCATTAGAGGGAGGTTTTACTGCACTAAATGTGCCTGCATCTTTAACCAAAATCGACATACGTATAAAGTTCTAAAATATTTCATGGCAAAAATTGCCTGATTTCTCATCCGTGAAGGTGAAAGCCAGACTCATATAAACATGCATATAGATTTTAAAACTTTTGAAGATTGTTTAATGTAATGTGCACATGTGAAATTGTATCATTTTAAAATGCATTTCACTTATATTAAGTCTACTAGTGGAGTATTTTTACTGGGAGGCACAGTCAAGCAATCCAGTTTGTCATTTTCAAATGCCAGTGGAGGCTAATGACAATGGAAGGGACACACCACGCGGGGGGAGTTCCTTCCACTCCTATTAAAATTACCTGTGCCTCTTCCAGACTCGGCCACCTCTAAGAGAACTTCTTTCATGAACCCCTGTATTGCCCAAGACTCTAGCAAGATGGAAATATTTTAGGGCAATGTAATGAGCTAATGGTATCTTCAAAGGAGTCTCTGAAAAGCGTGATTTGTTGAAAGGCTTCATTTGGGGGCTCAGCATCCACGAGGTCTGGAACATCATGATCAGGCAACTGAGAGAAAAGGGATGATCCCTAAATTTTGTCCCTCACAATGTGTCTCATCGTGCACGGTTCTTTCGTGTGCCAAGAAGTGGGTGGGTGCCTGGGACCAGTTGTGATTGGCTCAGAGTACTGGTCAAGAGACGTACTGAAACAGAGGTTAGGAAATGTTAACAGCCTTGTTTGTGTATTTCCTTTATTGTGAAAAAAGAGAGCAGTTAAATGGGAGAACAGCTGCCAGAGTTAACTCCGAGATCATTTCTAGTGGTGAATATTATAGTTCTGCAAATTGCTTGGCCCCTAACTATCTGCTGGAAGAATGCATAGCCAAGACCGAGCGCACGACAAAACCCAGAAGCAGATAGTTTTATTCCTCACTTCTCCTTTTGGGCTTTTCCCCTCCTCCCTTTATGGCCCCTTGCTGAGGAACCAAAGGATGTCTGTACAGAGCCAAGGATGTCTGCAGCTCCCTGCTACAGGTCCTCTGCGACCTGACTCGGCAGAAAGGCCCACTCCCTGGAGCTTTCTGAACCTGCTCCTTTTAACTAACTGACTCACGTTTCTCAGGGTCCTGCTCCATGACTGGCTAGCTAATACGATGATGAACTAGTCCATGTTGAGGCAATACATATCGATAGCAGATTGGTACATTAACAGGGTCTTCAATGTCTTAATCCAAATGAGTACATATTTGGGGAATTCCAGCAATTTGTGCAAGGGACAATACTTTGAAACACAAAGGCCTAAAGTAGATCCCATGGAATCAACTCAAGTATTCCACATTGTCTTCAGTGGCTAGGGCTGGCTCCAGAAGATCTGAAATTCCTGCAAGGTCAAGAGGGTGTGATATATTTGAACAGAGCCTCTCTTGACCACTTCACCTACCTGCTGATGACTATAGATGTCACATATTCCAGGAGGGACCGGCACATTGGCGCTGTCAAAGACCCGTTTACTTCCAGACTTGGTGCTATAAAGATGAGCTAGTCCAGGCTCCGGGCCCAGGATGGGTATGTCTAATATATCCGCCACGGCCAGGTCATCTCTGTGGAGGAACCCGCTGACCATGTAGGCCTCTTTGCCTCGGATGAGATTTTTTATTCTTTTGATTGCCTTTGGACTGTACATCAGGTGAGTGGTCAGGCACATATGATGCTTCTAGGGGGAGAGCATATTATTCTTGTTAAAAGGTGCTCTTTTTCTAGTCCATACACCTAATTTATAATGTTGCACACAATAAATGTATTATTAATAGCAGGCTGGGTTATGACCTATCCTGTTGTTTAGCAGTTTAAATTGATAAAAGCTGTTGGGGTGAGGCTCTATAATCGCTCACATCTTTAGTGTGTTGGAAATAGGCTCGCTGGGAATAGAACTAATTACTACACATCTGTATTTATTTGATCCATGTGGAATTATCCTTCTGTCAGAAGGAAAAGAGGCTGGCGGCCTTTGGATAATAGTGATTCATCTCTGCAACACTTCTGGCATGGTTTAACACTAAAGCGTCTGGAAAATCAATACAAAAAAATGAAGAAAAACGCCCCCTAGTATTCTTCACTATACAGGACTCCTAATATGGCAACTCTTTAAATGATTCGGTAGGAAAAAAAGCATTTGGCTTGATACTCTCTTTTCCAAAATTCTGCCGCAAACTCCATTTCAGGGATTATGTTCTGTTATAATAATTATCATAGTTCTTAGCCAACAACTCTGGAGAGAATTCATGAATGAAAAATATTTGAAAAGTTCAGCAAGACTCAAACTCATTTTCCAATGGAAAACTTTTTTTTATTTCACTTTTGGTTATTTAGACCCAGCTCAGCAATGCATTTGACTGTCTCATTTAATTATATAAATAATTCTGGCATGTCTAATAGGAGCTGAGGATGGAGCCAGATGGCCAACACACACCACACTGAATACCACCATGTTTCTGCGTTCTAGGAGTGGGGACGCAAATGAGTACTGTTATTGCATAACTAATACAAAGCAGGGATGGGCCATACAGAGCTACAGAAGGCTCAGAGGCATGGAGGAGGGAGACAGAAGCCACATGCTGGTGGGGAGAGCTGAAAAGGCAAATTCCTCCTCCTCTTGGGGCCGCAGTTTCCTCACCTGTCAAATGAGTATAATACTAGTACCCATCTCGTAGGGATGCAGTGAGGAGTCAATGAGAGAATGCATGTAAATCACTCATCACAGTGCCTCGGACATAATAAGCACTTGGTGAATGTCAGCCAGGATATTATTACTATGAAAGGGGTTGGGGTGGAAGTGAATTTTGAAGGATGGGTAGGATTTTATCAGGTGGGGGTGGGCCTGGGAAAGACATTAGCCAAGAATGGAATATGAGAACCCAAGACTGTGCCCGCTTCCTCTAGAGAAGGGCTGGGGCTTAGGAGTCAAACAGTTCTGACTTTGAATCTGGTTCTGTCACTCATACGAGCTACCTGAACTTGGGCAAATGACAGAGTCCCTGAGCCTAAGTTTCTCCGTCTGTTAAATGGAATAAAAATATCCATTTTCTGGGTTGCTCTAAGGATAAGACAAGATCATGAATGTAAACACCTATTACAATGCATGGCATTGGGTTGGAATTCAATAAATGGTAGTACTTATGATTACAAAGAAAACTCGCTTTTTTTCAATAATTAAAATGCCATGCAAATAATATAATGTAAGGTGCTAGAGTCTTAAGGGAGGTCAAGGGATTTTGTAGACTAGCACCTACTCCCCCAATTCTAGTCAAAATTGTTTACTCCACAGGCATTAACATGTGGAGAAATGTCGAGCTGCTGTTTCTGGGAATATCAGCAGTACCAGCGTGCGAACTCTTGGGAGGTACAATAACTGTTGAGTCTGGGAGAGCCCCGGGATTTCAATTCTGCCTGAATTTGTAACTTGCAAGGTGATTTAGAAAACTTGATCTTTCTGAGCCTCAGTTCCCCATATTCAAATGAGGGGTTGGACTAGACGTCTCTAGGGTGCTTCCAGCTCTGAAAATAACTTTAAAGTCAGAGACTTTCTGGACTTGTGTTTAATGGGTACAGAGTGTCTGCTTGGGATGTTGAAAAAGTTTTGAAAATGGATAATGTGATGGTTGCCCAACAGTGTGAATGTACTGAATGCCACTGAACTGTACACTTACAATGATTAAAACGGTAAATTTTGTTGTGTATATTTTACCCCCTCCCAATACAACAAAACAAAACAAAACAGAGCTCCTCTGAGAAGAGGATTGATTGATTTACCCTGTAGGGCCCTTCCTCTAGAGTATGTGTTCTACCCTAAGCTCCTTAGATCGATGCAATATGCCTTTCCTACCACAGTTGAAATCCACTTCACAATCTATTTCTGAGAATGCAGTTCTAGGAAACCCAATGTTACATTAGACAATGGCTGGTGACGGCCATTGAATTTGTGTTTCCCATCTGGTAGGTCACTATCTTCCCTCCTTGTTTATTTCAGTCCTTTCCTTTCCCTACAAATTATTCCAGTGAGGAAATGGAAAAAAATTAAACGTCTGGGAGAACTGGTGACTTGAGTCACAATGTACACAGTGGGCTTCTCAGGGTACAGAGAAGAGTGTTTCAAGGTGGCAATCCTCTCATGTTAAGTTCACAAGGTTTCGAAAGCCTTTTGACATGTATTCGCTCATCTGATCCATAAACGCTGCACCCGTGAACAGTCCCTCGTTTGGAGATGAGGAAACTGAGGCTCGAGTGATTTGCCCAAAGTCACCTAGCTAGTAAACACAGAGGCAGGATTTAAACCCAGGTGTTAGCACAGTTGCCACACCACAGCTGCCACGATTTCTCCCATTTTACAGACTGAGTAGTGAAGGTCCGGTGAGTTTATGAGGTGTGAGGAGCAATAGAACAGAACGTGAACGTTCCGAGCACATCTCCAGCCGGCATGAATTCTGTCTCCTGTAGGTCTGCTTATCTCTACTGGCAAGTACTCTACCCGACTCTGTATTACAGTCATCTGTGGGCAGCACGACTTATTCTTCAGGCAAGATGGTACTCTAGTGTTGTGTTCAATATGTGTTTAATAAAGATTCGAATGTGAGTGAGTGGCAGAGGACACATTACTGACTGTGGGTCTTCTATGACCAATTAGAAAAAATCAATATCGTCAGATCCACGCAGTGGATTAACAGAGCTGACAAACATCTAAAATGTTCCTAATTCCATAGCATTGTGACTAATTATCACCACCGGTTTTTGTTTGGTTTTTTTTTTGACCCGAGACAAAAGATAGTTGTTTAGGATGCCTTCATAAACATTAAATGTTCAAAAGTAGACATGACGTTATGACAGCACTTTGTACCCGTTACAAATTCAACACTGTATAGTAACTTGGAGAGATGTACAAACAGATTTTGGCATGCTTTAAAAAAATCTCCTCAAAAGCCATTTTCATCCATTTGAATGAAAATCAGCACTGATACAATTTTTCCAAGCCATTAAAAAGAATAAAGCAATAACTAAACATGAGCAGGAATTGAGAGAGCAGGAAGTGAGAGTTTAATTTTTGTATTCTAAAAAGTTGATTGCCTATGAGTGATTACTCAAATAATGTAAACTTAAAGTATGAGGAGAAGTATTAAGCACTTCAAATATTCCCTGCTTGTTTCTACTCATCAAGGTGCCAACGTAAATTATGAATGTAACTCAGTGCTTTTGTGAGTGCCAACTGCCTCTTTCTGCTTGGGAGTTGAAGAGCGGGCTGGCAAGGGTACATTTCTCAGGGAATAAGACTGTGGAGCTGGAAAGGACTTTGAAATGATCTAACCCATCACCTCATGGTATAGATGAAGAACAAAGAACAGAGAGGCAAAGGGCCTGCCTGCCTACGGCCACAAGGTTCATCCAGGAGCAAAGCAGTCATTCCAATGAGTAGTGTTCTGGGTCAGACAGACTTTGGTTCATACTCTGGCCCCACTAGTAACTTGGGACTCGAAAATGAGTCTTGGTTTCCTCACCCATAGAAGGAGATTGATAATCTCTGTCTTATTGCATTGTACTGAGGATCAAATGAGAAAGTATATGCTAAGCACTTGATACGTTAGTTCACTCACTTCCTTCTCCCAAACTAGTGCCCCTTCCCCATTCCATGCCTTTGCAATGTGTATGGGCATTTCAGATGTGCAGAAACTCCTTATTGGCAGCTATCAGGCGTTACCTCTGAGAAAATGAGGTTATTCACTACACACTAATGATAGTTTGTTTTTCTTCCTTGCTTCCCACTGTCCACAGTAACTCTGCCACTGAGGCCAGGGTATAGCTAGGAAGAACCAAAGCAAGCTGGTGGAGGTACTGGGAGGTCCCCAAGAATATAAGTAAACGGGGATGATTTGTCCCATGTCTTTTCTCTTGCTTGTCTCACCCCAGCTTTTGCCTTCTTCTTCCACAGCCCAGTGGTGCCAACGAAACAGAGAACTTGGGGGGCGGAGAACGTTAATGTATCCAGTTATGAGAAAATAAAATCATCATCTTGGTAGGAGAGAGTAAAACCTGATGACAATTCACTGAGTATACCAGCAAAGCAGAGATTGCTATAGCAACCCTCCCCAGGCCTGGCAGGACTTTTGGAGGTTATGTGTGTTTGTCAAAATCATGATGCATCTGAAAGGCTAATGGATAGTAACTCAACAAATACATACACTTTCTATGTAAAGCATGCAATCAGCTTCTCTGGCCGTAGAGAGTTGACTTTGGTGCATCCCACTTGTGAATGGAGAGAGCTATGTTTATCAGCAAATTCAGACCCTTGAATACACCCCAAAAAGTTTCCTCAAAACTGCATAATCCATTAGGTATTAAAATGTTGGTTGTTTAACATGGAAAGTTTAAATTCTTGTTAAAATATGGAGAAATTCATTTCAAGCCATCTCTTGCACTGCCTTATTCTGGACGGATGCCCTTGTGGTTCCATGAATTTCCCAAAAGCTCTTGTCTAGGGATGAGATTTCAGTCAGCATTTTTTTCCATTCGTTAAAAATTAGTACACATTAAAAAACCCTGAACCTTGTACATTAGGCACCATGTGATTTGGTAAATGCGATCAAATTCCCTTGAGGGTGGGGAACAAACCAATGGAGTGAGAAGGAACGCCAGTGTGGAAAATCAGAAAATAGGGGCCCTGGTCTAGATTCTGTCCCTAACTAGTTTTCTGACCATGGGTTGGCCCAGGCTTTCTCTGCCTTGGTGTCTTTCATGCAAAATGAAGGAAAAGGAACCACAGATGTTATAAATTCACCTGCTTGATGGTACCACCCAATAACCTCAATTAGGCTTCAGCTGCAGAGTTACTGGGCAGGGGTAGCGCAACTAAGTCTGAAAGTTAAACTGGGATATTTATTTCCTACAGTCCAACTAGTAGTCTAATCAGTAAAGCGGTTAAACTTGCAATAATATTTCACTGATGTGTACTAGAGCGTTGCAAGTTATAAAATTTCCAATTTAATTTTACTGCATCCCTGAAGCCGTAGTAATTAGAAGACAAACTCACAGTGAAGATGTTTATAGCTTCAGGGGTGATAATTTTGAACCTGTCCTGCAGGTCACTTCTGTCCTCAAGGTTCCCCGATTTGACAGCTGCCTGTAGACTCAGGATTTTATGGTAATACAGCAGTAACTCGTCATTCATTTGATGGGAGCAGATGTAGATGACGCTCACGTTGGCATCTAAAAGCAACAGGCACAATGTTAATTAGTGGGATAAAGGTAAATGACATTATGAACTCTGGCGTCAAATTGATGCTGCACAACTTAAAATAAGAAGCGTACCCAAAAGCCACAATGAAGTTCATTTAGATTGGTTTTATACAGATCTTAGCAGTTTAACTGGCTTGTTTGCACTTTAGCATTTCTAAAGAAAAGGTGAATACCACCACCACCAAAAAAATGACACAATGATTCCTTCAGAAAGAAGGCTGTGTGGTCCCACGGAAGTGTACTTTCAAGTAATACACAGGGAGTCATCCCCAGAACTCCCATTAATTATCAATGGGAATTGCATACTGCTCTAAAAAGGTATCCCATTAACCTCAGTAAATTATGAAACGGAGCTATTAATTTTCGGAAGCTGATGAAATGGCAATTTCTTATGCTGCCTGGACTTGGCAGGGCCAATTTAGGGAATGTCCTGCCCAAATAAATGGTCTGACTATGACCACAGCCATGATATTTTTCAGGAAACCAACCTTTTCCTTGCTTTGTTCCCAAAGAGGAGTCGATTAATTATATAGGACATCTAGTGATTCTCCTTTTAAAGGAAACAACTGTCTTAATTTAACTGTGCTCCTTCTTAAGACGTGCTTCTTATTATGTACCTAGAAAGAAACCCTAATTAAATATCCCATCCAAATGGAATGCAGCATTCCAGGCAGCAGAACATTTTAGGGAGTATGGGCAGGAAATCTGCAGCCAATGGAATCATTCATTCACACATGCATGCATTCATTCATAAAATTACTGACTGATCAGAAGGAGCAAAGCACTTGGCTGGATGTGGAGGGAAATACAGGAATCAAAGCAACTGAGATGCTGCCCGTGAAGATCAACAATTTCACAGGCATGAACATCCATGAAACGTGGTGGAGAGGATACCAAGAAGTACACAGACCAGGCTTAGGGAAGTTCAGAAGAGGGAGCATTGGAAACGTTTCCTCGGTCAGGAAGGGCCAAGAGGGGATTTAAAAACTCCTCTGTTCATTTTGAGTATATACAGATTCACAATTAACCCACATTAATACTGGATATTAGTGTTAGTGATATGTGTATTTCTTTGTCAGAAATGAACAAGAAAAGTGAAATTAGCAACATGATTTGTTACCATTTGTAACCTAGAAATTTCTTTCCAAAAGAAATTTAGTTTTCTGCCATGGAGTCTTGAAGTTATTTTCGTTTGTTTTTGTGTCCTTTTAAAAAACATATACTTTAAAAAACACTAGTTTGATTTTTAAAAACCACTAGTTTGGTAAGACAGTAGTCTCTTCCTGAAAACACAAGATTTGAGATAACTAATTTGATCATTCAGCAATTGGAGCCAAGTTACTTAACTACTGTCTCCTCGGTTAATTCATTTTGAGGTTTATGTGGCAATTTGGTTCCAAAATTAAATAGGAGCTTATATATTTACATGTATATAGCACTTGCTCTGGGCCCAGCCCCGGGCCAGTTCAGAAGACATTGCTTCTACACAAGATGTTTGTCTCAGGAGGAGGAGGAGAGTGCCCCTGTGTGCTCTGTTGCTCAGAAATTGCGTAAGACTTTCCACTTTCTGAATCTCTCCATTCTCCCAGATCCCTTCAGTCAACCCACAAGGACTTAGGGAGTGTCCCCTGCATACTCCACACTGTACCAGGGTTTGGGGGAATAAAAAAGAGTATATACCTTACCTTTTAGGAGTTCAGAGAGACAGATCTTACAAGATCAGTAAGATGGAACAACAGAGGAAAGGACTTGTCGTGTTAAACCTTGAGACACTGATTAAAAGAAGTATAGGTGTGGAGGGCTGGGTGGGGAAATCACTGTTGGCTGGCCTCGGCAAGGGAAGCCATTGAGCAGTACTGTTTGTTGAGCACCTACTATGTGCCAGATGTGGCACCAGGTGCCATATATATGTAGATATAGATGTAGATATAAATATATAGATATATAGAGAGATAGAGATATACATATGATGACATTTATAGATTCACAAAGTGTATATATACTTTCATTTATACTCTCGAAAATTCTGTGCCCCAGGTGATTTTATGCCCCATTTTGCAGATGAAGAAACCAATGCTTACAAAGGCTAAATAATGTACCCAGGGTGCCTAGGCAGCTGAGCTCAAGTTTAATCAGCCCAGAGCAAGTGCTCCATCCATGTAAATATATAAGCTCCTATTTAATTTTGGAACCAAATTGCCACATAAACCTCAAAATAAATTAACCGAGGAGACAGTAGTTAAATCACTTGGCTCCAATTGCTGAATGATCAAATTAGTTATCTCAAATCTTGTGTTTTCAGGAAGAGACTACTGTCTTACCAAACTAGTGGTTTTTAAAAATCAAACTAGTATTTTTTAAAGTATATATTTTTTAAAAGGACACAAAAACAAATGAAAGTAACTTCAAGACTCCATAGCAGAAAATTAAATTTCTCTTGGAAAGAAATTTCTAGGTTACAAATGGTAGCAAATCATGTTGCTAATTTCACCTTTCTTGTTCATTTCTGACAAAGGAATACACATATCACTAACACTAATATCCAGTATTAATGTGGTTTCATTGTGAATCTATAAATGTTCAAAATTAATTGACAGGTAATTTTGGAAAGGAATTAATATGAAAATGCAGAATGCTTTGATTGCTCATCAATAGTCAATATCAGTCATTCTCTAGCTTAACTCATCTAGGAATTGAACATACTAACCACTGGGCCTCCACCTGGTACCCTGACTTCACAGCCAATATGTGAAGGACAAGTCTTACCAACATGATCAGGTTATCTTTGCTTCCCTTGAATAAACAGAAAAATCAACACTCTTCACTAGGAATTAATGGAATAAGAAAGGACAATCATGTAAAATACAGCGTAAGGAATATAGTCAATCACTGCCTCTGGTGTCAGATGGATACTAGAATGATCAGGGCGATCACTCCGTAAGGGATATAAACGTCTAATCATTACGCTGTATACCTGAAACTAACATAATTTAAAAATAAAATTTTAAAAAGGTAATTATTTATTCTTCCACAAAATTTTTACTAATTTTCCTAGTTTCTTCATATTTTGTTTCACAAGCAAGTGCTTTTTCTTTCTTTGAACTAGTATTTTTAAACTTTCGTTACTCCTCTTGGAGAGGTTTTAGGAGTGCCTCGCTATGTCATGAAGACAGTGTACCAAGAAATGGCATTTAGTTAATAATATCTCAGAAATGTTCATATTAGCAATATTTTCCATTGCAGGTAGACATAGACTGAATTATTGAATTATTTAAAACAGAAGCCTAATACCTTTAAGTTTTTTCTAATAATGAGAGTCATTTATAAAGAAATTCTTTGGTGATGGTTTGTACTATATAGAGAAGGGTATACAAAAAGCTAAGAACAAAATTAATTCAAATGAATTAGAGCAAAGTCTGCCCTCGGCTGCACTTCAGTGGTTTCCATCCACTCAGGTTTTTAGTTGAAATAGCTCAGCACTGACAAATCAATCTCAAGTCATTAAAAATTTTTTTTTTTGTGATGCTGCAAAAACAATATTAGTGCCTAGATAATAGATTAAAGCAATTACATTATTACTATTTTAGGACACTGTAAATTTCTAGTACTGATGTATTTTTGTTATCAAATGGCATTTATAAAATAATAATGATGCTGAAATATATATGAATCATGTAAAGTATGTCATTCCAGGGAACCAGCTCAATTGGTCATTGATAGTTTAAAATTCTTCCTTGTTTTGCTTAAATAAGGGCCAAAGCAATGACATTTTAACAAAACAAAGAAGTTCTTATTTGGTAATTAATAAAAAACCTTGAGTTTGGTAACTAATAAAAACCTTGTTTAACCTTGAATTTTGGGCCAGTACCTCCCAAACCAAATCCAAAATTATTGCTTAGTCTTTGCCACCTTTATTCTTTAAGCCTAACCTGAACCTGAGCTTTGCAAGGTATCAAGCAAAGCCATTTGCATTCTTGTACCTTTTGCTCCCGGCTCCAGGGGGTGTCTGATTTAAAACTGACCAAAGCAGTATTGGAACTTAACCTTTACAAAGATGTATCTATCACATCAGGTCTGTATTTCTTAGAATCCCCTCCATCAGACACCTCCTGGTTTCTAATAACTAGATGATATATATTTAAATAAAATATTTTTTTAAAAACCTGTCTTTATTTCCCTCTTACTTTTATAATGAAGATGCAATGCTTTTCATTTCTGATGCCACCTTCCACGTATTCCCCAGATAATATAATAGACAATACTGACACGAAAATGTTAACTTCACTCACTGCAAGATTCAGTAAAAGAAGAAGATTTGGGCTTATAGAAGAGAAATCCTAATACAAAACTGCAGCAAAGTGAATTGAGAAAACTACCCAAGTAAACTGGTTAAAAATGTCTTATTTATTTATTTGCTTGTTTGTATTAGTTTCAGGTGTAAAAAACAATGTAATAGTTAGACATTTATACCCCTTACAAAGTGATAACCCCCCGCCCCCAATCTACTACCCCTCTGACATCATATATAGCTGTTACAGTTCCACTGACTCTAGTCTCTATGAAAAACGTCATTTTAAAATTCAAGTTGATTTCACTATAAATCTGTTTTTTGAAACAAAATATTCAATTGCCCTGCCTGCAAGTAGATTAGAAATCCAAGCCTTTTCCTTGTAGAAGAAAAGAAAATAAGCAGAAAGTAAACATTTTATCAACATCCACTGATAAATATTCTAAAGAGTCATTTCCATGAAAGTATTTCTGTACCTAAGATGTCACACAGCCGCCCCAGCTGCATGTTCTGCTTCGTGTTGAAGTCGGCAATATTTTGTCGCACAGGCTGGGAATATCCTAAAAGGCAAACAAGGTGTCAAAACCCAGAAAGAGCAAGTCAGTATGGCAAAATGGCACACGAGAATTTCAAAGTGTCACAGTTCACATTTCCAGGCAAGAATTTTCTCTGAAGCACCTCGCAGCAACAACCCAACTCCGTAGAATGAGGTCCTTGCTTCTCAGGGGATTAAGCATTATTCTGGAAGATGTGCTAAGCAGCGTTTTCTGCAACAGAGAGTGGTTCATGTTTTTCAATTCTAGCAAAGCTGCTGGGGATCGGGATTATAAAAGCATAGGGAAATTTTCTGACATTGGACATGAATGTTCAAAACGGCATGTAAGAAAATTATGCTCAGGTTTAAAAAAAAAAATTTTGTCTTTTTAACATATGCTTCCTATGGGGCATTTTGAAGATAGGTCCCAGGATCATCCTAAACCGACACACGAGTTTCAGAGAAACACTTTGCTGGCAGGAACATGTATTTAAGTGATTCAAATACTAAAGAAATACGTTTCTGCTGACACAGTCCAAAGAACCTTTAACCTTTACAGGGCAATACAGGTTATTACAGTAGTGCAGTTCTGTATCAGCCCTAATGAAAAGTCCTGCCAGTTGCCTACAGGTCCATTGGAAACAGAGCAAAGGAAAACACGTGGATGACTATTATCGAAAAATTTTCCACAGAAAGAAATAACAGCAACAACACTTTCTGCTGATATTTTAGGGGTTAAAAAATATAAGTGAATGAAAACATGAACTTAAAAGGCATGCGTGCATAATCACAAGCAGGTATAATTGCTTATGTGAAATTCAGCAACTGTAGGTGCAACTTTTTTTTTTTTAATAAAATTGCTTTTCACATTTTGAAGAGATGCTTCAATGCCTCCTTGTGGTTAGTGAGCCCAAACACATGTTTCAAGTTAAACTATTATAGATAAAGTGATTTTAAATACTGCATCTTCGCAATGTGACACACATTTCCTTTTCAGCAGAAGGAAAACTATAGCAATTCAGGCAACAGGACTTCAGATCAAATGAACTCTGATAATTGGCTCTTTGCTTTGATGTCAGTGTTTAAACACTAGACAATGTCTGGAAATTAAATGAGTGTGCAATTCATCTAAAAGTCTCCCTTTTGCTTTATGGAGATGAACTTAACTAAAGAGGCAGAAGGACAAATGGGCTGTTTGGATTATTTTTGAAAAATTATTAATTTCTAAAATAATTTGGGGAACCAGTCCACATACGAAAGTTGATACAGACGGCTACAAAGAATGCCATCTTGATGTGTGGTTGCAATATTGTAACTCTTGGGATTTTGCATATGTATAATTCTATCTATAGTCAGATAAATGTTTAGAAAGATGTATTGTGAATAACTCATATATCAAGACTCTAAGAAGGCAGGGAAAATGCCTAAAGAATAAAGTATGATTAAGAAAAGTGCCTGAGAGCATACCATGAACGCGTTTCCTTTCAAAAGTAAAGATAAAAGGCAATGTGAGATGTCTCATTAAGATGATGTCCAATTTAAAATATAAAGGACGTCTGATCACTTTGTTGCCGCATATGCAGCACGGGAGTGAATAAATCTGTGTTTCAACCAAGTGCTTGAGGTTAGTTTTCCAACAAATTACTTGGTACCTCCCTTACCACTGATCAAGGATGCACATAACATGTCTATGCAGAATTATGATGGACCTGGTTACTCAGTTAACCCTTCAGACACACCCATTTTAAAGAACTGTACGTTAATCTTAGAACATTGTTATAGAGCAGGGGTGTCCAAACTTTTTTCAACGGTTTTCACCAAGGGCCACATGCGGTAAAATACACAAACAGCCGGGCCACTCACTCGAGGTGAAGTACGTATTGCCTCACCTGGTTTATTTAAGTCAACTAAATATAAATATATTTTTGGAATTTGCTGCGGGCCAATTAACAATGGCTCATGGGCCGCAGCTGGCCCGCGGGCCGCAGTTTGGACACCCCTGTTATGGAAGGTAATATGAAGTAACAGTTATGAAAACATTTTGTAAACTGTCAAGTGCTGCGTAAACATAAGGTATTTTAGGAGTAAGAGCTGTGTGCACCTCCAAAGCTCCTAAGACCAACAACAAATTCTGTGTATATTGCAACAAATGCCACAGACCATTCCACATGGGCAAGATATAAAGCAGTGCGCCTTGCCATCAGCAGAGCAGATGTTGAGAATCAAGTTAAAAAATATATATATATCAGATTTATTCTTGTTCTGTTTATCCACAAAGTACGTGTGTTGACACCTACATGAAAAGACCTCATCAATGCTGACAGCATATCTTAAATACAATAGTGACTGAACCAGGAAACTGTCAGCAAGCATGTTGTGGCTTTGGGGGGTCGGCAGACACGGCCAGTGGTAATGAAACATCACAGTTTGGAGTATAATTTACAAAGACGGGACGCTTCAAAGGTAAGACTAGAAACACTGGGGAAGTTCTAAGAGACCATCTACTTCAACCCCGCCATGTTATAGATGGGGAAACGCAGGGTAAGTGCTTTGTCTCTTGTTCAAGATCGTATAAACGTAGAAATGATTATATGGTTCACAGACTACAGATGTAGCTCTTGTGACAAATGTAGTTACATAAAATAAGAGAGAAGACTCTCCCAGTGTGAGTGGAGAACTCCAAAAGGGACAAAGAGCCTTTGCCTCTTTTTTCAATTTTACTTTCAATTGTTGTGACAGGCAGATAAAGATGTCCTAAGATGTTCATGTCCCCATTCCTGGAACCTGTGACTACGTTCAGTTACATGGCAAAGGGGAAATTGAGTTGCAAATGGAATTAAAGTTGCTAACCAGCTGACCTTCAAATAAGAAAGATTATCCTGGATTATGTGGCCAGGCCCAATGCAATGACAAGCGTCCTCAAAAAGGGAAGAGGAAGCAAAAGAGTAGAGTTAGGGAGGAAGTGACTACAGAGGACAGGCACAGAGAGATGCCATATTTCTGGCTTTGAAGACCCTGTGTGGGTGGCCTCTAAAAGCTGGAAAGGGGAAGGAAACGGATTCTCCCCTAGAACCTGCAGAAAGGAACACAGCCTGCTGACCCCTTGATTTTAGCTCCTTTTGGACTTCTGAACGACAGGACTGTATGGTAAGAGATTTGTATTATTTCAAGTCCCTAAGCTTGTAGTAATTTGCTACAGGCTGATAGAAAACTAATATAATTGTCTATCTTCCTTTACCCCCAGGAGGTACTACCCGTCTCAGGCATCCTGCTTCTCTTTCACCTCTAATTGAACGATGAGGGAGGACCAAGATCCCGAATGAGAGCTCATCATAAATTATTGTTATTATTATTCTTTCTTTCTTAACTTCAGCTGAGGCAGACTGAAATTTTCCAAAGGAATCTCATTTAAATGTAGGGAAATTATTATGATTACAAACATAAGATTCTACTTGAGCTATCATAGTACAGTTCTTCAAGCTTAGGCAGCTGTTGGGCCCTCCGCCCTCCAGGTGTGTCCGAAGAAGGATCTCAGTCTCCCCTCACTGTCATTCTTGCTCCATTACACTGTTCTCATTTTCGTCACTACGTGTTTCTTTACTTGCTTGTTTATTTGTTTGTTGTATGTCTCTCCTCTCCCCTGCACTACTCTGGCTCCTGTAACCAGACTGTAAGTACCATTAAAATAGACGCAGTGTGATATCCCCAGTCAGATGAGTGAACGAAATATGTCTTAAGATTCAACTCAAAGAATCTGTCTTTAAGTTCCTAATCCTTTCTGCCACGTGTTCTCATCATTCCCTCTCTTCAATTCAACTCTTACAAAATTGAGTTCTCTGATCTGGAGAACTTCTGGGGAATTTAAGACGAGTCAGTGGGATTTTCAGCTTCTTCTAGGGGCTCATCCGCATAGAATAAAACAGCAGTGGCATAAAGGGGCCCTCTCTCTTCCTGTCACTATGGAGAGGGACACAGCTCCTTACCTTACGACCATCCTTGTCACCTCAAAAATATTCCTAGTTTGATAGAGTATTCCCTCTTTTTTCAAAACTTTATGGCCTCTGCTTTACACCAGAAAAGGGTACGTCAGGGCTTTCGGCTCTGTTGAACCAAGGAGGCTCATTGTTGGCTGTCGTGTCTCCATTCATTTCTGCCTTCGTGTCCTTTCCCATCACCGTCCCTGTCACCATACAAATTCCTGTCCCATGATGCCAATTGACTCTTTGCACCCAGTAAACTAGCTCGGCTGGGATTGGCTTTTCCTTCACAGAAACCAAAGAACATGAGCAAGGCCGCGCTCGATGACGAAGCCTTCTCGGGACCGGTGCGTGCCTCTGTGACAGACCCCTGCCCTCAGAGGAGAATCACGTGTTCTACTCATACCGTGTGGTCGACAGCTAGCTTCATCTGTCTCCAAGTCCCATTCCTTACAGTGATCACTAACGCAGAGAAGGGGTTAAAAATTGACTTCTAAGTACTGAGTAGTTTTTATTCATCCGATCACCCTGGCCGGATGGTAGTCTGGGGCAGTAAGTCTCACTCTTTCTTTCTCCCGTTTTGAAACACAGATGGGCGATGTTCAAAAGTATCACACACTCCAGCAAGGAACACAGCAGAAGCAGTAACTCCATCCCTTTCTCTTCCACTCAAGAGAGCACGCTGGATGCAAGCTGAGCAAGAGCGACATTGTTATAGAGACGGTCTTGAATTGCTCCAATGCATTAAAAAAAAAGTTCACCATTAGCCTACTTTGGTACTCTACTAGCAAAAATTTCGGGAACGTGTGCCATACTTCACAAATGATTGCACACCAGCATATTACAATCATCCAAAGAAGTGTGATCTAGACATTATAGTTATATCCAGGTTTCAATTACTTGTACAAGTGTAAACGCACAAGACACTGAGATAGGAGAAAAGATATAGCAAGAGAGAAGCCTATTCGGGTTATTTGTATATATATAGACAGGGCCAGTTTGGTGAAAATAAAACTGAGCTGCGTTTGGGGGGCTGTGGAGGGGGATTAGGGACTTTTGTGATGAGGATGCAGAAGACACAAGAGGCGCTCAAATGTGTATTGAGTTTTGAAAACTTTCCTAAACCAGCCTGCCCAAACGGATGCTGTGTGGTTTTGAAGACCTTCCTTTCAAAAGGGTGAGGACTTTCTCCTCATCAAACTTTCTGTCAGTGTCTGGCATGGCCCTGCATGCAGACAAAGCCAGTGATTCACAAAGTCTGGGCCGGGCCCCCTCAGGGCTCCCGTGACCCTTTCAGGAAGTCTGTGAAGTCAAAATGTTTTCAAGATAATACTAAGATGAAATTTACCTTTTCAACCTTATTCTCTCATAAAATACAAAAGCTTTATTGATATGATTTTAGATTCCACATTGTAACTAACATGTCAGGATTACCCTTGTTGAGTTTTGGTATAAAATCAAAGAAGAATATTCACAATCATCTGAAAAGGCTGTAAAAACTGTAAAATATTATTCCCTTTTCCAAACGCTTATCTGTTTAGGGCTAGGTTTTCTTCATCTGTTTCAACCAAAACAATGTATTGCAACAGATTGAATATAGAAATAGATATGAAAAAAAAGAAATAGATAATGAGATTCCAATTATGTTTTATTAAGAGATTTACAAACATGTCAACCAATGTCACTCTTCTCACTAAATTTATTTTGCTTTGGAAAATAGTTTTTTTTTTTAAACAAAAATATGTTATTTAGGATAACAGTACTGGCTTTATTATTGTTATTTTAAAATAAATTAAATATTTTAAAAGTTTCTCAGTTTTAGTTACTAATATGGTAAATATTGATAGATATAATCCACTTAGACCAACGCTCTTTAGGGTCCTCAATAGTCCTTACAAGTGTAAGTTTGAGAAACATCTCAAACATCTTAATATTTTTTTTTATGAGAATGAAGGAGATGACAAAGATTATAGTTTTATCTTAGTATTGCAAGGCTGTTCTTAGATTATATCCTAACGTTAATCCATTTCATGAAAAGCCGATGAGCTGGTTAACTTGATACCCAGTTCAAAGTGTTTCTGCATCTCATGATACAACATCAGATAGCTCGAGACCAACGGGGAATTTAATATGACCGGGTCGTGGGGCCAACTGTGATCTAGCCAGTGAATGACGGTTGATTTGGATTACTTAGATGAAGACAACAGGGATGAATATAAATATGTTTTAATTTTAATGTGGGCTATAAATAAAAGTTTAAGTGTACTTTGTTCTCGATCCCCAAAGACCTGGATATTTCTGGGAAATGCTTTCTGGGAGATATTGGCAGTACATCTGTGTCAAGGATTTAGTGTGGCAACCCCATAGCTAAACTATGGATTCCATACTACTGTACTTGCCAAAATACATGTTGAAGACTGCAAAGATTTGATAGAAAGTCCTGAATCCCCAGCCCTGAGGTGGAAGGAACAGAATCTATCTTGTTGTCAACTTAAAAATGAGAAAGTAGAAAGGTGCCAATGTGCTTGGAGGCACCGTGAAAAGGTGATTTCAGATAGAACCCTCTTGGCAATGGTCACAAATGGAGGAGGGCACAAGTTCTTATCTTCTGGCAGAAGGGAGTGGAGGTAGGAAACAACAGGCTCATGGACATTTGGGGCTTTCTCAGTTCAGTGTATGGACAGTTGCGCACAAAAGTTTTTCTATTTCTTAGGCATTTGTGACAGTACAGGACAGCAGAAAATGTTGTTTTTCATGAACTCCACAATAGCAGAATCCATAATTTTATGGAATGGACTATCTTGGAAGCCATTAATTGTGTTAGCCCCAAAGATGATTTGCTGAAATGATGCAGGGGGGGAAATGAGCATGAACTATGTACATTGCTTTTACCCATTGAATCAATTGGCAATGAAATAAAAGATTACGCAGAGAAAAGAGAAAAACCCTACTTCGATAGATCCCCTATTTTTATTTTAAAGGAAGAAGAGAAGTGAGAAAGAAAACTCAACACTGGGGGTTTAATTGGCTGGCAGCTGTGTCATGTACCACTTCATGGCATCAGAGCCCCATACTTGGCACATCTCATTTAATGTCAATATATTTTAAAATGCCACTGAGTTTAAGTGTAACACCAAATGATGCATTGTAATAAAGAAGCACAGGGGTTAAATTAAAAGTTGAGGAAAGAACTTGGCCAAAAAAAACGAAAGCAGGATTAGTTTACAGGTTTTGTTTAGACCTCTGATTTTTCTACGGAATTAGGATTCTTTGTTGCAGTTCTTTCTTATTTGACTGATAGATTTTGCTTAAAATAGACCCTAGTATTCTATTCCTGCTATGAACCATAGTAGATTATTTTGTTATAATTATATTTCATTAATAAAAATGATAAAAATATGCAATATCCAATTAAGAGCTCAGCCTATATAATCTGGAAAGGATGACTTTCTTTTTATCATCTTATGAAATTAAAAGGCTGATTCGTTTCTTTGGACAATTAATCAACAGCATCCCACCTCTCCTGTTGGCTAAAAATAGCTAAAACTCTGTTACATTTAGGAATTTTACCCCAAAAATATAACAGTTAATGGTGTTTCATCACTCTTCCTTTCAAAGAAGCTACTCCACAATGTGTAATTGTCTTTATGATCATATTATCAAGCGGGAGACTTTAAAATACATGATAAATATTTGGTGGTCAAAAATGTTACTGAAAGGCTATCCTTTCCATGATTGTGGGTTTGGAGAATGCAATTATTCCTGTGTTTGCAAAACTGCATAAATAAATAACGAAATGCCTACAACTGCAATATATTATGCAATTATCAGCTAGTAAGCCCTCATTTTGGGGGTTCAATCAAGTCAGTGTGGTCCCAATTGGCTAATGGCATGGTGTAATAATTTCCAGGGCTAGTTCTACACCAGATATGATTGCCAATTTCCTATGAAAAGAGAAAAAGAGGACGTGGCTGCAACTTGTATTAAATGGCTATCTGAACCTTACACTCCTTCCAACAGATTTTGATTACTGAATCACTCTCAACTCTGGAAACAGAATTACTAGTATATTGAATAAATTAGGGATGGGGCATGTATTAAGAGAAAACATTTCCTTCACTTTCATCCACTGCTGTTTTCGTGAATTGTATGGGTAAGTCCTGGATGCAGGATAAAGTAGCCATGTTCTGACTAGCTCAAATCTTCTTCAAGGGTTCCCAGGGGAAGTGGTTCACAAGACAAAAGTACACCATAAAGGTATGGTTTGAGAATTATGTCTGTGGGATAGGTACGAGATGACAGTTTAATGTAACTTAAACTTAATTAAACATCCAAAAGTCATTTTATAAAACCTAAAGTGTAGGTTGTGGAAACAAATACTATTTGATCAAAGACCAGTATTACTCTCTTGTGAAAATGTGTAATTGGGCTTTTTAAATGCTCAGTTTAGAAAGATAACTGAGCTTGTTCTTCTCTCTCAGAAAATCATGATTCACAATTTTTCTTTAAAAAAAATGGGTTATTATGTTGTTAACTAACAAAAATTACTGTAATAAGGGAAGACTTTCAGATTTGTTACGTATTTGTTTAAACTGAGTTATGTGTGATCTAGAAAAAAACTAGTTTCAATATCAGGTTTGAAATAATGCTTTCTACTTCTAGTTTCTGACCAGGTTATTTTCCTACTTAATTTGTATTCAGCAAACCCCTTTGGAATTTGAAGATGTTTTCATTTAAAATTATTTTATTACCCTATTTAGATTACTGACCATTCCTTTCATAATTTTACCTCTTTGGAGGCTCCCTTCTGTCAGGCTTCTCTGCAGGGCTGATTACATGGGGGTTTTGAAGAGTCAGAGATGGGGGTACAGGAAGGAGGAAGTTTGTGGAAATGGTATCTATAATACCTTTGTGCTTATCAACATTGCAAAGTGGGGCTCTTGTTTCTATTTCTAGTTTTGAAAAAAAATGGAGAACGCAAAACAAAATTTCCCACATAATATCAGGTCAGGTCCACAATTCATTGCAGAAGCAAAATCTTGCCCCTCATTCTACGAACTCAAGTCAGTTAATTGGGTCTGCAATTAGCCTCTCTGGTTGCTATCAATTACAAGCGCACTTTCTGTGTGTGAACTAATTTTGTGTGCAAAAATAGTCCCACCAAAACAAAAGCCTGAGTTAGAATGAAATTCAGATCTGTCTTGCCTCACTTACATCCTAAGAAGGAACTAATTTCTTCTGTGAGCCATAAAAAAATAACAAAACTGAAAGGCTCTGTATAGCTCAAGAATTTTAAAAACTTTTCTATAAGTACTTAGATGTAAGGACCTGAGAACCTAGGAAAGTTTGCATGATTTTATTACTATGAATATTTCACTAATTTAAAATATAATAATAATATTTATATAATAATTTCAATTTTTTGCTTTTCATATTACCGTTTAAGTGTGTTACATTGCTATACTACACGTAAGTACACAAACACATACACTCACACAGGAGCACAAATAAATTGCAATTCAGCATTCTATTACAATGGATCACTTAACGCATTGCTCTGTTTAAAAGGCCTTACTTAACAAAGAGCTAATATGTAATATGAAGAGTCAATGAATTTTACTGCTTGTCAAAAACTCTACCAATTCAGCTTGAGAAATCTGGCCTCACCAAGAAAATTTAACGCACTAGGTAGATAAAAATCAAAACAAAACAAGCCAACCAGCAAACAAATCCCAAACATTTTGACAACAATCTGTTTTAAAAGAAATTTCCATGCAGATTTCTGAAATTCCCCTGTCATTTTGGCATACCTATTTTACCACTGCGTTGTAGACAACAGCTTTTAAGTTCCCCGATTCATAAATGTAATTAAATAATTACATTAGTGCTAATTAACACGAAACTGCAGATTATTTAAGCGCAAAAAACACTATTCAACTTCTTAATTATTCTTGTTCACACAGCATTTCCTTTTGCTCAGGCGCCCTAGGTGCAAATAAAGCATCCCATCTGCTCGTAATTAGAACTAAATAATTTCAGAGAATGTAGCTTATCATTTTGACTGCACATTTGATTAAAAACAGTGTACAAGCAATATCCTGGCTTATTGGCGTAACAGCCACAACACACACAAGCCTGTGTTCTATCATTAAAGAAGATCAAAAACATTATCTGTTATTTCAGGGGGAAAAATACAACTTTTTAGTTCATTTCATACAGATGAAAGCGAATTACAGCAAATCACCTCTCCACTGAATAGCAGCCCCCACATAATGACTTTATTTGCTTAATCCCCAAATTAAACGCCGTTTCGAGCGAGGGCCCTGTGTTATTACTCTCATCATGTCGAGAACATTTTCCTGCCGAGACCAATTTGAATAAAACAAGGGGCCTTCCTTGAACTCAATCAAGGAGCCATAATGTGGTGGGTAATAGAGGTTGCTGATAGATTTGCAGGCAAAAGTGTTATACCTAATGACGGGATATGGATAATGGTCCTCCTGGAGGTCCTGATGCGATTCCAGTTGGCTGCCAGATGCTGAAAATCAAGAAGAGCATTGATCAGTGACAGGAAGCTGTAGTGGATTCATCTAGTCAAACTTCAGCTGTTTTTCCACTGTACAGTTAAGCCAGGCATAAATTATATTAATTGATTTAATTACATACTTAAAACATCTTCCCCAATTAATTTAATTAGGTGGCTACATGATGCGACTGGCAGGGGAAGATTAGAGGCAGCTCACTTAATTAACAGAATATGAATGAAAAAAAGAGAAAGCAAACATAAATGAAATTGTGAGCACTAATTAAAAGGCTGTCTGCAAACTTAAATACTTTCTGACAAAGTGGTGACAGCAATGTAGACAAGACAGGATTTTTTTTTTCCCCTAGCAAATTAAAGTGCCAGGAGGTATATATAGGGAGAGAAGGTAATGCAGTTAAAACTGATTTTTCTGACAGAACTACTAGAGTCAAAGTGAGGGGGCATTTTTTTTCTACAGAAAAATTGCAACAGATTTTGCATATTCCTGATTAGGGCTAAAATATGATGTTTGATACAAACAACTGTGGGGTTTGTACAGCATACACTGAGGAGAGTGGTAGGCGAGGCAGACTGGAGCGGGGGTTGTTGGGAGAGAAAGGGAAGATAAAGAGACAACTTATTGCAATCGTTCAAGCAAGAAATGTTTAGAAAAAGAGGTCTGCCTTAACAGCTGGCAGCCTTGTGTACCTTGGCTCGAATGCGGAAATTCTGCAGGTGTCTTTCACGTGAGTCCTTCAGGATCTTCTTCAGTCGGATCTTATGGCAATGCAAAAGCCATGCAATGGCGATTACACCTGACGCCCACTTCTTCTGGCGAAACATGAGGAAGAATTTTCTTGCTTTGTAGCATTTCCATGTGGCTTGGATCTTGCTGGCAGCCTTTAACTTTCCATATGGGCCCTTGTACCTTTGCCCCGGAAGGTTTAACATCATTTGGAGGAGAGTTGGGTTCTCTGACATTGAGAGAAGGTCATATTTGGTAAGTTTATTCTTCAGCTCAAAGTCTGGAAGGAAGGCTACCAAATTGTTCCCTTTTATTTTGACTTCTGGTATTGCATAGTCCCTGAGAAACTTCTCGATGTCTTCCAAAAGAGAGAAAATACTTCCCCAAGATAAATTAAAATGTTCCTTGAATGCTAAGAAGTCCGGGGCTGTCTTGTCTATAATGCCATTATAAATAACAAAGTCATAATCCCACGGTGATTTCAGAGCTCTAGAAGGGGATGTGACTTTCATGGACTATGGAAGGAAAATGTCGCGAGAGATGAAATAGAATTATGATCTACTTTAAACGAATGGTCAAAACACACACTATCACATTATCACTTATTACATAATGGTGGGAAAATATAGACCCTAGTTTTGATTTGATACATATATGTCATAAGGTGAATACCAAAAGGATATCTTTGAGGTCGTGCAAAGCTATTATCATTTTTACAAGTGTTATAAAATTGCTCAAGGAAACTGATCATATAAAAGTTGTGCATTTATTTCACTTTGATGTGGTCAACTGTGATTTACTTTTTACATATGCATGCTTGGAAGCCTGTCACTGCTTTTTTGTTCATAAATCATCTACCAATCCTGAAAACCAGTGTGAAGCCTTTGTAGTCTTTATGATAACTTGAAATACTCTCATCAAAGCTTTCCTGTCTATTCTGACATTCTAACAGGTCAACAGTTTCTAGTGTTTTTAGAGTTCTGCCACCTTCTCTTAACAGCCAGGAGGGATTTTCACAAGGAGCATGTTATCACCATTGCGACTTTCTAGGTTTCTCTCGACATAGGTTTTTTTTTTTATTTTGAAATCTGGTGTCTTCTTAGGGACCTATCAAGCTGTCCCCAGGAAGATAAAATCTGAAATTGAGTAACAAATAAAACCAAGGAAGCATTTGTTTTTCATTTTGTTCCTATCTGTACTGACTGAAGTGTTAAGTCATGAAAATATACTACTTTTATTTTTAAATGTCTAAGAATAGGATGATGGACAGTTTTTTCTTCTTTATACTTTTCTGTATTTTTTTAAAAAAAACCTGAATAAATGCTATTGAAAACATAAAATCAGAAGAGGTTTGGATGATGATGGCAATCTATGTTATACACACCTCTTTAAAAAAAAGAAAAGGAAATTTTACTGTGTCCATGTCCATGGTGAAACCACTATATTTCATTACTGAAACCTGTTGCGCTAGAAAATTAGATACTCTGGCCCATGGTGCAAACGTCCTGATGGCCTGGGGGGTGAGGGGGCATAGACGGTTCCAGCCCTGCCTGCTCCTCTGTAAGCCAGTTATCGGCTCACTGTGCTAATTGCTTCTTGCTTCAGGATTTAACGAACAGATTGTCTTTAATATGTCAACGTTTTCAGATGTATAAATCCATCTTTACCAAGTTGTAAGATTATACTACTCTGCAATTTGAAGAGTTCTCACAGAACTCAAAAAAAAAAAAAAGACCCAATTAATGTATCAATAACGATGAAGCCACAGCTCTGTGTTGAGTATTGCTGTTAGATTGTTCATGCTTTGTCTTTATTCAACACATGTTAACTGATAGTAACTAACAGATTCAAGGCAGAAAGCTCTCAAGGAGAAAAGAACACCAAGAGATATATTTACCATAAAAGAACAATAAGCAAACGCAATAAAGAAATGAATACATAAATTCTTCACATTCCTTTTCTTTTCTTAGGTTCCAGGCAGTGGAAGTAGACTATCGCTTCAAGTAAAAACACCAAAAAGCAAGTGTTAAGTCCAAAAGGGGTAATTTCCTTGAACGTTAGAACTGCACCTTACATAGCAGTGAGCTTTTGTATACTTTTAACTTAGGAGTTGTTATAGGCATGAAAAAAGGTGGAAAAAGCCCTCTTGCCAACACTCTAGCCCTTCCTGATCTAATCAAGGTGCCAAGAGAGAATGTAACCTGTTCGGTAAGTGGAATACACACCTTCTTTTTGGATGGGCAAGAGAGAGAGAAGCAAGCTTCCTTGAGCAGACATCGGTGCTGGCAGGAGGAGCTGCAACTCCTGGTAGAAGACATGTGGCACAGGCTCCAACAGAAATGGCCCGTGGCTACACTTCTGCCTTCCTTCAAGAATGGGTTCTGATGACGGGAAGGTTAGAATTCAGAGAAGGATGACAGTGCTTCATCAGCGAGAACCAGACACGCAAAATAATCACAGATGGACATGTATGGAGCTGTCAACAAGACCCTGAGACTCCTATAAGAAGCACAGTTATGGATGGAAGATTTGTTAGAGACTCTGGTCTCCTTGGAAATGTTAAAATATTTTTGAAATTTTTTATCTGTATAGTCATGTGGAATTGGGACCATCAATGAAAATGGTGCAAGCTTGGAAGAAGTTTTTGAAAGGAGGGGAGTCGTAAGTCTCTCTCAGACAGAGCCTTTCTGTGGGGTCTGTCCAGGGCATTTACATACATCAGCAAATGCATTTAAGACCTTTTGAAAGAATAGCTATGGGGTGAGAGTGGGGTTACAGAATTTAATAGTGGCTCCTTTAGAACAAAGGATTACACCTCTCTACCTTCTTGGATGATATTCTAGTAAAGACCTGCTCTCAAAGGAAACACACTCTTGGACATCAAATAGACCACTCAGGCACGGGGAAGCTATGGGTTTGGAGTCAGCTAAAGCATAACTGTAGTACATCTGTCACGGAGAATGCCACACTTGGGAGCACTTTAGACTTAGAGCAAGAAAAGACATGTCTCTCAAGAGAAAGGCTTCCCAAATTAAAGCAGTGCATCAGCATTGTGAGATCCATTGAGCAGGTAGAGACAAAGCTGTTTCACAGCCTGCTAGGAATAAGAGCCCTGATTAAAGGTCATGCCATGCTTCAGGTTCTGGTTCCTTCTGTTATTCCTCCTTTACCATTTATCTCATGAACTTGTCTACAATTATTTCCTTCCTTCCTTCCTTTTTTTCCTTCCTTCCTTCCTTCTTTCCTTCCTTCCTTCCTTCCTTTTTTCCTCTCTTCCTTCCCCTTCTTTCCTGCCTGCCACCCTCCCTCGCTCCCTCCCTTCCCTTTTCTCTATCTTTCTCCTCTCCTTCCTCCCACCGTCCTTCCCTCCCTTCTCTTTGGTTTAAGATATGCTGTGCTCGCCATGTGTTGTCACCAACTCAATAGCCACATTGTTTCCTTCTAGTAGGAATGGCTCTCTGGCCCACAAACAGCTCAAACCTGTGGCCATGGCCTAATTATTAGCATCCTGCTCTAACTAACCGAGTCAACTAGCTGGGAAATGCTCTTCTTTATTTGCAAAGTGTAATCACTAATTAGGTAACTTTGAGAGTTTCTGGAGCAGTTATTTAGGGAAAATTCTAAATCTGAAACTAAAAGCAGGAAGGCAGGATGATGATTATATGTGTCAGTAAGTCACAGATGTAAAGCAAAAAAGACAGACCCAGTGTGACCGTCTCAAATTTAGAGTAAGTTCCATCAAGAAACATTCCAGAAAAAAAAGTCATGTATTTCTAAGCTGAGTGTCATTATGAAAAGTGTTATTTTTATATGTGTGGGTGTAGGATGAAACCATAGCCAAGGATCTCTAAATTGGATAGAACCAAGATCTCCTGGTGGTAAATGGTCAAGTATTTGGGATAATCCAACATGGATATCATCTTTAGAGAATGATTTGCCTAGAAAGATAGACTAAATTATTTTTGAATCTATAAGCTGATGTTCAGTTTCTCAAATACCCAACCGTATCCATTAGTGTGATTAGATGAGGCAATTCCATTGTGTGAAAAAGAATAGGCTCCTCCTGCCGTTATGACTCTGAGAGCTTAGTTCAGAGCATGAGTGAAGTGACCCTCAGAGATGAGTCCTCATTTTTCTCAGGGATGTCATCTGTCAGGCCGGTTCTTTAATATTTGTTGAGGGTCCACAATGAGTTAAGCTTTGTACAGAACAGATGTCAAGACCTCAGCTTGTTAAAATTGTTAGAAAGATATATACAATATTTAGAGAGATTCGCTGAACTAAGCAGGGTTCAAGGCCTCAGCAAAATCAGTCCTGAATTGTAAAGTGTGAGGGATCCTCAAGGTCACCGGCCTTGCCTTTTACTCAACAGGCTATTAGGGGCCCAGGGAAATGACCCTTGGCCCTGAAGTCTCACTAACCTGGGATTAAGTCCACACTCTGTCACTATCTGCTACGTACTTTTGGGCAAATTACCATCTGCCATGGACTGAATGTGTCCCCATAGAATTCATATGTTGAAGCCCTAGTCCCCAGTGTGATGGTATTTGGAAGTGGGGCCTATGAGAGGTAATTTGGTCATAAGGGCAGAGCCTTCATGATGAGATTAGTGTCCTTATCAGAAGAGACAAAAGAAAGGTCACCTCTCTCTCCACCATATGAAGATATAGCAAGAAGGTGGCCATTTGCAAATCAGGAAGAGAGCTCTCACCAGAACCCAGCCATCCTGGCCTCCTGACCTTGGACTTCCAGCTTCCAGAACTGTGAGAAATGAATATTTGTTGTTTAGGCCACCCAGTCTACAGTACTTTGTTACGGCAGCCTGAGCTGACTAAGATAGCGTCCTCTCCGAACCTAAGTGTTTCTCATCTGTAAAAATGAGAGGTCCTTGTAGAGTTGCTGTGATGACCATAATATATGTAAAGAACTTTTTACAGCGCTTCATCTCCAGTCTACGTGGTTATTACCACAGATGAAGAAACTGAAGCTCAGAGAGGTTAAGTGTCTTGCCCAAGATCACAGAGCTAGCTGCCATTCTCTACACCCCTACCACCCATGCCCACAGCCCTAATTATCTAGAACTTCCCCTATGACCCCTTACCAAGCTATGCTCTCCTTGCTCAGCCATCCTGTTACCATCTCCTACATCAGAGCCAACCCGCCCTTGACCTGTTGTTCTTTTCTTATTTGGAAAGCAATCTGTTAAACTTACCTCTATGAACATGCTAATGAGCCATGGCATGGTGGAAAAGTGATGGATGTGAAGTGAGAAGGCCTGGGACCTAGTCTGTCACTACCTCCCTCTGTGGCCTTGGGAAGTCACTTCTCCTGTGGGGTTTCAGTTTCCATTAGGGGATCACTCAGGGTGCTTCTACTTTTGACACCCTCTGTACCTTTTGACTCAAGGAGTGTAATCCCTCCAGGGGTATCTGCTGTTTAATAAACTAGATTTAGTCAAGTCATAAAATCAAAGGCAACCATCTCTTCATGTACCATGAAAAATATTCAGGGTTTTTTTCTTTTTCTGTTTTTTTTTAGATAGGAAGCTCTTTCTAGCAACTTACAAACCACAATAGAGGAAGAGCTGTAAAGGTGGTCATGGGGAAAGAACCCCCCAAAGAGTAATATTCCAGTATTTTAGGGTGTGCAAATCAGCAAAACAATTCTCAGTTCATAGGACCGAGCAACTGCATAAGCCTTGAGTGTCCATTAAAAGGTAGAGTCAGAGGCCTTACCCTTTATAAAGAGAAATCAGAGGCAAAAATAGAGAACTCATTGAGTGGAGACATATAATCAAAGAGAATTGAGTGTCACTCAGATCAGCAGCAGTTTTCTAGGGATAATTTCTGCAATTGCTTTGAAAAGTATCCTGATTCAAATGAATCTTCCTGAACTCTGAAACACTTCTTGAGGAGAAAAAAAAAATCCGCATCCTAGATGCATTCTTATGGAACAAAAACACTCAATGGACCGATTCTGGCTGAAGATCAAACAGAATAAAATCAGGAAGATTTTTAAAAATAGATGGAGTATATTTTCAGTCAAATGTGAAATTTCCTTTTCTAGAGACACATTTCATTTTACTGCTGCATTGATTTCATCCTAATGTTCTCTGAGAGAATGTGACATATTTAAAAACCACTTGGGACAGTTATGATTGATGAGTGGAACCTGCTGGGGATATACAGGGAATCTGTCAGGATGGGCATCAAAAGCAGCCTGAATTCCTAGTTTCCTGAGAAAAGACACATCATCATTTTCTCTATAGGTAAAGGCAAAAGAGCAAGCTTCAAAAAGGACCTCTATTATCATCAAAGTAAAGCTTCACATTTACAAGTTTCCCGAGGAAAATTGTGTGCATAACAAGTCGTTGATCACAGATCACTAAAGAACACTTGCAGAATTCTCAAACCACCCCACCTTTTCACACCCTCTATACCTACATATGTATTCTGTTTTATTTTAATTCATAGCATTTGTCACTATCTGACATTATATTAGATATCTGTTTATTTTCTGCTTCCGTCACTAGACTGTAAGTCCCAAGAGGGAAAGACTTGGTTTGTTTTGTTCATTGCTGTAGCCGCAGTGCCCAGTATATTGCCTGACATATGATAAAAGCTCAGTAAAGATTACTGGAATGAATGAATGAACAAATGAATGAATGAATAGTAAAATTTAAGCTTATAGCCACTTTGGGCTGGGTTTACAGCACAAAGCTGTTCTAGGATCACAGAAGTTATTTGCAAACTCATAGCTTGAGTTTTGGTGCACTAATAGAAAGTCTGGCTACTTGGATCTGAAAATGTCCACACCCTTTGACCAAGGAGTTTCACCACTAAGATTTAGCCTAAATGCAAAGATTTATGTACAAATATGAAATGTGTTCATAGTAGTTTTATTTACAACAGAGAAAAACTGGAAATGACTTCATTATTAATAATGATAATTTAACATTTATAATTTAATGTCCAACAATGGGATAATGGTTAAGAAAATTATGGTATATCTTTAAGAAATATTACAGATATTAATATGTTTTATTAAGAGTTTAAAATCATATATATGAAGGCTTATGATAAATTGTTAGGCTAAAAGAGTAAAATCACAGTTGAATATACAGTAATATACCAACCAAGGGATATGCCAAAGCTTAAATAATGCCCTAAGTGTTGTGGTATTGCAGAAAAATTATTTCTTGCACACTTTGGCATTTTTTTCTCCTTTCTAAACTTTCCAAATTTTCTATGAATGATTAGGTCATAATTTGATTAGGTCAATTTTATTTTGTGGCTTCCTGATAATTTAACCTTTTCTGGTGTATATAAGTAAAATTGTTAGTTACATGCAATAAAAATGGACAGTTAGGTTATGCTATGAAGAGAAGTAAAAACAATTTTATAGATTTTTTTCTTGTTAATTACTTTGTGCAAGAAAGAATGTTTTGCAAATAAAACTACATGGTTTTAATTCACCTCAAAGGTTTCATGTCAAAAATGCATAGGTGAGGGTGGCAATTTCTAATAAATTAGAGAAAATGAAAAATGGTTTTAAGAAATTCCACAGTTTTTTGTTTTCATATTTTTTCTATTCTTACTTTAAGACAACAAATTAAATGAGGTTTCATGAGGGAAAGGGAGTCTAAAAGAGAAAATTATTGCGTTGGACTTGCTTTTGAATCTCATCTTGTATCTCTCGCAGAGCTATAATTCTTGTCAGAGTATGACCTCACTCTCTTGAGCTCTGTAGGCAAGACCAGAAAGGAGACTGGATTGTGCGGGAAGCACACAGCTAACCCGGGAGCCACTCTGCACTCTATGAGGTAGGCTGAATCATCCACTATATACATATGACACGGTGGAGCCAAAAGTGCTGCTGGACATCCCCTGGTGCTTTTCAAAGTACGTGTTTGTAAGCCTGGAACACTGTTCAAAAACAATATAATTTGATGGTAAAGAGGTGAAACAGTTAACAGAGCAGCTGTGGGTGTGAGGGGCTGAGAGCCCCAGCTGTTGGGAACTTCTGCTTTTCTCCTTACCCTGAGGGAATTGGGTGAGCCTTGTAGAGGATGTAGAAGCTCTTTTAAAACCACTGATCTGGCCTAATCTCTTCCTTATATAGATGGGGGAAATGAGACTTAGATAGGGGCAGTGATGAGTTCAATGTACACATGTTGTTTGATTAAAATAGTTCAGCTGACTTACCTATAAAATAGTAACAGTTTTCTAACAAGAAGATTAAGACTATATGTTGGCAAAATACTAAAGAAAGTAAAAATATAACAAAATGACTAAGAGAAGCAAGACCCTAAATTTGACATTAAAATGTAATTATCCAAACCTTTCTACACCAAAGGAAATTTTACAACAGAGTAAAGTTTAGGAAATAGGATTTTCCTTTACTTTTTCCTTCTTTTATTTAGAAGAAAGTCTTGAAAATACAGAAAAGTATAGAGGTCAATATAAAAAACTGGCAGGAACACATGTTAGCCTTTTGTCTTCTTTGTTTTATACACTGGGGATGCCAAAAACATGTATACAAGTGGACACTTTGGTTAACATTGCTTAAGCAGCAGTTCGCCGTAATCAGAAGTGTCTGGATGTTGACGGTAACCACTTTGAGCATCTCTTGTAATTCCATGTTTATAAAAGACTGGGTCTTATATTAATTTTTGCTCCAAAAGATGCACTAGAGCTGATGGTCCAGCTAGGACTTATTTTCAGGGAAACACAGTTGCAGAAGTCAAACGTGACTGGTATTCATCTTTTGTTACCAGTATATATTGAGTATTACAATTTTAATACAGTTTTCCTTTCTTAAAATGTATATACATGTTTTTGGCACCCTCTGTCTGTTTGCTTGTTTTACTCATAAGATAGATATTTATTATCAAAATATTAATTAAAATTAAGTGGATCTTAACATAGCTGTTGACATGCCTGCCTTGAGATAATAAAACAATTTATTTGCTGAGAGAGGCAATTTTAGCAACTTTAAACCTTTAAATTAGATTCTTGAAAATAAAGGCCTCGGATATTTTGAAATTACTACAAACTTTACTACGGTTTATTATTTTATTCCTTGGATCCTTGTGCAGAGCCTGACTGACTCAAATGTATCATTCAACTTCTTGAGTTTTGATTATTTGGTTAACTGATCTAGAAGACAGGAAAGGCTGTTAAAGTTAGAGCCAAAAAAAGCAGATATAATAGCAGAGGTGACAACTGCTGGCCTGAAATCTAAGGAAACAAACAAACAAAAAAGACACCAGAAACTGGTTACATGCATGATACAGAAAATGTTAAATTACATTAGGGAGGCAGATACATAATATCTTTTAGAAAGAGTCCCATCAAAAATGATTGAATTTTTAAAAAATTTCTAATGCCTTGGGGCTCTGGCTGTCACATAGTCCAGTTTTGTACTCTGGCTCTGTCACTTACTAGTTGGATGATCTTCTCCGTATCAGAGTCCTCCCAGTAAAGTGGGAATAATAATAGTACCTACTGCATAGAGATATTGTGAAAATGAGATATTCCACGTAAAACGTGAGAACAGTGCCTTAACTGTGTAGAGAGTTCATCACCCAGGATGTGGAGAGGGTACAAACTCTGGAACTTCACTCTGTCATTTGGATCCTTCACAGCCCTTTACCAGCTGTGTGGGCCTGGGGACAATGACAGCACAAAGGTTTGGGGGCTATTGTGAGCATTCAGCGGGTATTGGAAGGCGCTTACTGCCTGCTCTAAGAAAACGTTCATTCTACATTAGCTGTTATAAATATTCCAGGCAAATAATGCCTTAGTATTCCTAAAGCACATCCTATTTTTAAAATGCAGGAGCAAGCTCACAATTTCTCTCAGCAAGAAATCAAGGGAAGCTAGAGGAAAGATCTAACTGCCTTGATTAGTTTACCTAGAAGCAATTTGTCTGGGTTCTGTACTATATGCCCTCACTGTGGTAAATACAGCACTGCTTAATCACAGCTCTTCAGGAGTATAAGGAGACCCCAAAGGGGGGCTATTTTTCCTTAAAAAGGGGTGACTAAGCTCCCTCTGAAATTCTTACTGATAAGATCACTGAGAAAGGGAGGCCTAGAAGATGCTCTTAAAAATAGACATGTAGTCACAGGAGCTGGAGTATAGCGTGAGGAAGACAGTCAATGGTATTGCAACAGTTATATAAGATGTCAGAGGGGTAGTAGCTTGAGGGAGGGGGGTTATCACGTTGTGCGGGGTGTAAATGTCTAACTAGTATGTTGTCTTGTACACATGAAAATAGTAATAAAAAAAGCAGACCAATGAATTTGATAACACATGCTTCATAGTTCCAAAGCACTTTCACGTGTGACATTAACTCCTCTACCCCTCACAGTCACCCTATGAGAAAGGAGGAGTTATTCCCATGGGTCAGGGGAGGAAAGGGAGGCACAGGGAACCTAAGTGACTTGCTCAGAGTTCCTCTATTACTAGTAAGAGGAGAATCCGGCTTTTTCCTGCTTCAAGTTCAAAACTTTTATTACCTATGCATGGACCCAGGGAATGTTCCGGGTGGGCATGTGCTTGCTGTATTGTAAGAATTATTTCATTTTTCCAACCTTTTTGTTATCTTATTTGTCTCAGTCAGCTTAGCTCTAAATCTCATACCCTTACCTATTATCTCACACGTGCTGGGGGACAACTAAAATTTTTTAACATTTTATTTCTTTTGAAGTACACTTTTAAAAGATGAAAGTCTTAGACTGAGGTTGAAGACTGATGTGACTCAGCCAAATTTTGAGTATGCAAAATCAGTTGTTTGGACTGAAGCCTGAGAATCAATTCAGTCCCAACAGAGGGAAAAAAAGGTTTTCCACTTTAAATGAACCATGCTTTTTCCCCCCTGAAAACATGATGTAATTTCTTTTATAAAAGAAGAGCGAAAGAACTTTTGTTGCCATCTCCAGCTGTCCAACCTGCCTCCCATGCTTTTGCCCTGCAGCAAAAGGAAGGGACATCAGGTGACAGACCCCAAATTTCAACTAGTCACACAAATTACAGACCTTCTTATCACGATGTCCTCTTGACCTTTTGCCTTTCCCCTACAATGAAGAAGGAGACAGTTTAAATCGAAAATGACTCTTCATGGGCAATTTTACAAAACATTAGAAGGCCCAGTCTCTGCCCAGCCCCTCCCCCCGCACTTCCTAGCTTCCCCTGCTGGGCCAGCCTGTTCCCTCTTTCTATACAGGCAGGAGCTAATAATTAGAAAGACGTTTCCCACCCCAGACAATGATGCTCTGCTTGCCGAGGGCACTGTTTGCTTTGAAGAAAGAGTTCAACAAAGTCAATATTTACCAAAACAACTATAATCAGGTGCCAAGTCCCACTTGGAAGGGACCCCCCAGAAATATTTACAAGAAAGGGCTTCTCTGTGTGGCGCCACACTGCCCAGTGCTGGGGCCTGATCCGTGGTCTCTTCTGGCTCTAGCATGAAGCCAAGCATGTCACAGCCTTTCTCTTAGCCTTTTCACTTCCATGCTAGGACACTTTGCACAGGGTATATGAATAATTACATTTGCTATTGAAGAGTCCATTCAGAAACGTGCCAATTCCAGACCCCAGGAAAGGGTCTTTAAATATTACTGCTTCTAGCAGTAGGGAAAAAGCTTTGTGAAGTCAATAAAGAGGAAATTAAAGGTAGGGTTCATTAGCACTCAGAAAATGTTTAAAAAAATTTTTTAAGCTTTTAATTGTTTAAGCTTACTTCTTAAAACCTAGTCATCTTTGTATTACCTGTAGATCTGTTATCTGTAAAACTATGGGATCTAAGAGCTTCCACACGGTGGGAATCAAAACAGGTGCCCCGTTTGTTCCCATTATGCACAGTAGCCCATGGCCTCCACACAGCCTGTTAAACAGCTGAATTTGAAACAATAATGGTGCAGGCCAAACGCTAGCCTGAAGGCTTGTCTGTCTTGGGATTTGGCCATTTACATTGATTTTTTTTTTTTTAACCCACATTTTTTCATGAAACACAAATATTTGCCATGGCAACTGGGGTGTCACATGACACGCTGCTACATAAACAGCTTGGAAATCTCTTCAGAGGAAATAGCCCACCAGCGCTGCAAATACAGTGAAAACCTCTTGAGGAAGATTTGGGCGTTCAAAGATGAAGGTCTGGGAAGAACAGGTAACAGTCTACTATGTAGACACAGTAGGCTTAATTTCTTCTGTGTCGCTCTTCACTTTCTCTTTCTTTTTTGTTTTTTGTTTTTTTTCATGGAAACAGCTTGTAAACATGACCACGTAGGGTAAGCCCAGAAAAAGACACTGCCAGCTGTCTCCTTTCTATGGTGAAAACTTTCAATGATCACAAGTCTGCCTGTGGCTCTCATAAACATGAGAAAGCAAGCTAGAGAAGTCCAGCACCTTTAAACCAGGAGAACCTCCACGATGATAAATACATTGTTCTGTGAGGTCCTAATGTTAGAGAATACGAAATTACTTTCCCTTTCTTGTTAAGGTATCTGTGCACAAATGGGAGAGCTTGCTTTTTTATCTTATGCTTAAAAAAAAATGAAATACAGCAAAACCTCACAATAACATACCCTATGCAACCCAAATTTGGATATGAAGCAATAGCTATTGTAGTCCGGACTCCTGGACTCTTGAGCAGCTATTGGTATAGGTCGATTCCATCACGTAGTTAATCTCATAATAATTTGACGTGATTGATATTTTTTAGATCCCACCGATAATGTCATAGTAGAATTTACTTGCATAACAATCCTTCCTTGTAAAATCAAATACACGCTAGTAACAGCTGAAATATTATTTATTTCTACGTGAAAGGTACAACTCTATAACATGTGTGTATTAGCAAAAGAAAATATCACTGAGAATGTTATAAATAAGAACAATTTTCTCCCATTGGCTAGAAATACGATACCTTAGATCTTTGTTTTCTGTGAGAGATCTTCACTTCGTCTGGAGTCAGCTGTGGTTTCTGAGGTGTAGCGAAAGGGGCTGTGGATGGAGGTAGTGCAAAGTTACCTCTTCCGGGAAGAGAGGCTGAGTCACTGGGTTAGTGCTTTACACCTTGAAAGTCAAATGGCTTTGTCACCCATTGGCTGTTTACTACAAGCCTTTCCTGTATCAATTCAATGAAACGCTTGTGATCATTGAGAAGGAAAGCAAAACCCATGGGAGGACAACAGTTCTATCAGAATATAAGGTCAGCTTGCCTTCTGCAAACTGCCTAAGTGAAAAGGAAAATTTTAGAAGAAGGCAAATTAGGGAGGAACGTTTGTCTTATAAAATGTTTCACTGTAAGATTTCTTTAAGTAGCTATATTCCCAAGTTCATTTAAAAGGTAAATTAATATAACTACATATGATGGACGATTCTATTGTGCAGTCATTAAAGATGATTCTAAAGAATTTAAATGGCTTGAAGAAACAATACAAGTGAAAAATACAGTAAATATTATTTTTTAAATTAATCAAATCTCTAAGCAATTACTTTTGGAGAACACGTCTAGACCATGTATAGCATGTGGACCTACATGTAGACAGTTCTTGGGAGAGAAATTACATCCCTTCTGTTGCCTGGCAGCAAACCCAAATGCCCTTTACAAACAGCCCACGTATTACATTCTCAGGAGAGAAGATTCCTTACACTAATCTTTCCAAGAAAGAGAACAAATAATTTAAATAGTTAACTGAGTCAAAGAAGTGAGGCTTCTTTCAACTCACTTCCTTAGTCAATCCCTTTTCTGTCATTTCTATAGCAACAACCTTAGAATTGACAGATGTCAATCAAATACAGCACACTAGTATACAATTTAGAATCCCACCTTAAGGACTCAGTTCTCTCACATTGCCTCAACTGGACTGACAAGGAATATCTTCAGTCATCTCTTAAAAAGCAGCAGGAATTGCAGAGTCTTATCACTAAAAATCTCCTCCAAAAGGGAATTTGTTTGCTGCCTCTGACCCAGGTCCCACTTCTCCGGTGTCCTTGGCTTCTCGCGAGCCTCCCTGTCTGTGAGACTGCCCACCCCCTTCTCTGCACCTGGGCAGTCGGCAGCAGTGTATGAAGACTCCATTTCAAGCCTGCAAGGCTTTGCGTTGACCTCTGTGCTCTTCTGCTCTGCCGTCCACTTGGATTGGCTCTCCCACTCTGAAGGCCAGTCCACACCCTGTACCCAAACGGGTTTGCATGCACAGATTCCCCCAATAAAGCCTGTTATTCCTGTATCTGCAGGCTCAGTACACTTTTTAATTTTCAGATTCCCACAGCCAAGTGAAATTTATGGTTAAATTCCCATGTTGAAACAAAATAGCAGCTGAAGTTTTCAAGTAGGCATAATTTTAACAGAATTTTAGTAAAATTTTAATGAAATTTGGTAGGATAATGATCTCAAAGATTTGTAATTTCACATGGATAGTCCACAGTTAATGGTATCTCTAAAAAAAAGTTTTTAAAGTTTTTCTTAGTTACATGCAGAAATTCTATCACTAAATTATAACTTCATGTAGCCTTGGATTTTATGGGACACATGTATTTGAAGAATGTGTCTGCGTTTTCAACAAAATTGTTACCCAAGGCACTGCCAATTTTGCTACTAAATTTCCCTTCTGGAAAAATGTGTATTATAAATTTTGCCAGAGTTAATGTCAGGGAGAAAAAACTTGTCTTTTTGGATAAACTTCTATATTCGGTGGCAGTTATTGATATGTACCTGGCAAGTAGCCATTCCCTTTCCTTTCTTGCTTATTTTAGAAGCTCAGTTTTTTCAGGGTAACAATGTACCCAGCTCCTAGGGTTGTCAAATTTAGGGGGGGGGGAAATTAAAGGACATATAGTTACATTTTAATTTTAAATAAACACAAATAACATTTTAGTATAAGTATGCCCTGAATATTAAATACATTTAATATCCAAGAAAGAGCAGAGTTTTCATGAAAGCCTTAAACCAAGCATAACTTACCATACTAAGTGTATGTCCCAAATCTTAACCCTAACCCTAGACATTCACTTTTCCAGCCTTTCTTGTAGCTAACAGTGGCCATGTGACAAGTGAGTAGTAAGCAGAAGTCCATCCAGGGGCTTCTGGGAAGAGACTGGCAACACTATTTCCCCCTCTTCCTGCCTGGCATGTGAACATTAAGGCCCAGAGCTGCAGGAGACATCTTAGAGCCAAGAGGGCAGGCATGAAGATGAAATCAAAGAGGCTAAAGAGTGTGAAGCAGAAAGAAAGCCGTTACAACCCTGTTGGTGAGCACCACTAGTCCTAGACTGCCTACTTCCTGATGTCGTGCCGTGTTTCCCAGAAAATAAGATCTAGCTGGACCATTAGCTCTAATGCGTCTTTTGGAGCAAAAATTAATAGAAGACCAGGGAATTACATTATATTATGTTATTATATTATATTACCTTATATATTATATAAGACCCAGTCTTATATTATAGTAAAATAAGACCGAGTCTTATATTAATTTTTGCTCCAAAGGACACATTAGAGCTGATGGCCTGGCTAGGTCTTATTTTCGGGGAAACACGGTATGTATGAGACAAATGAACCTCTTTGTTTAAGCCAGTGGTCGATAGGGTTGCTGATATTTGCAGTCACGTGCATCCCTAACTAATACCCCTTGCTCCCTCCCTCCATTCCTTGTTCTTACTGCATGTTCTAAGGCCTCAGGACAGTGTCCAGTAGCGGTGGCAGTAGTGGTCATCCTTGAACTATCTCTGCTTTTAGTGGATAAATATGTAGAATGCTTCTCAAGTTTCTTTACTAAGAATGTTGTTTGAAAACAATGATCAGGTTCAGAAAATTCTACTTCTACTCTGCTCAGAGATTTTTTTTCCCCCTTATCATTAATGTTGAATCGTACTGAATGATTTTTTTTCATTTTGGCATATATTGAGATGATCATAGGGTTTTCTTTTTCAATGTGTTAATATGGTGAATTATGTTGTTAAATTTTTCTAATATTGAATCTTCCTTATATTCTTCCTTGATCATGATGAATGTATAAAAATACTGCTAACTTTTATTTAGAATGTTTGTTTCTATGAGATTGATCTATATATTTTTTTTTCTTGCACTGTCCTCATCCAGTTTTGGTATCAAAGGTTATAGGAGTTTCATAAAATCAGATGGTAAGTTTTCCTTTTTTTCTCTTTCTATGAAATAATATAAGAATTACCTAATCCTTTAAAGTTGGTAAAACTTGCCTATAAAAGGCCTGAAGCCTTTTTTCCCTCTGGTATATTTTTTTGTGTGTGCATGTGTACACATGTCTGTGTGTGTGTCTAAGACAGATATTTTTGACTACCAATTCAAATTATCTAATGGAACTGTTTTCTTTACGTTTTCTGCTTTTTCTTGAGTTAATTTTGGCAAGTTAGATTTTTCTAGGAAATTTTTCTTGTTATTTAAAAATATATATTGGCATAAAGTTACCACACTGTGATTTTTAAAATATTCTATGTATCTGTAGTATCTATCTTTATATTTAAATATTATTTATTCATGCCTTCTTTTTAGAATTTCAGCTTTATTGAGGTATACTTGACAAAATTGTAAGCTATTTTAAGCGTGCATTGTGGTGATCTGACATATGCCTATATTGTGAAAGGATTCCCACATTTGGTTAATTAACATATCCATCACCTCACATTTTTATCTTTTTTTTATTAGTGAGAACATTTAAGTTCTACTTTCTTAGCAAATTTCAATGCTAAAATACAGTCTTATCAACTATAAACTATTGTCACTATGTTTTACACAAGATCCTCAGACATTCTTCATCTTACAGCTGAAAGTTTGCATCCTTTCACCAACGTTTTACCTATTTCCCCACCCCTCTAAGCCCCTGGCAACCACTTTTCTACTCTCTGTTTCTGCGTTTGACTTTTTGTTTTTTGATTCTACTTATTAGTGATATGATGCAGTATTTAACTCTGTCTGGTTTATTTCACTCAGCATAATACCCTCCAGTTTCAGCCAAGTTGTCGCAAATGGCAAAATCTTTTTTTTAAGGCTGAATAATAGTCCATTACATATGTCAATATTTATGCCTATATCAATACATATCACATTTTCATTATCTACTCATCTATCAACAGACACTTAAGTTGTGCCCATACCTTGGCTATTGTGAATAATGCTGAAGTGAACACGGGAGTACAGCTATCTCTCAAGATAATGAAGTCATTTTCTTTGGATATATACTCAGAAATGGGGTTGCTGGATCATATGGCTATTCTATTTTTAATCTCTCCAGGAACCTCCGTACTGTTTTCCATAGTATCTTTACCAGTTTACATTCCTACCAACAATGTACAGTGATTCCCTTTTCACTACATCCTTGCTGACATTTGTTATTTCTTGTCTTTTTGATGACAGTCTTTCTAACAGGTATGAGGTGTTATCCCATTGTGGTTTTGATTTGCATTTCCCTGATGATTAGTGGTGTTGAGTACCTTTCATAACCCGCTTGACCATTTGTTTGTATTCTTTGGAAAAATGTCTATTCAGGTTCTTTGCCCATTTTTTAATTGGGATATTTATTTTTTTGTTATTGAGTTGTATGAGTTTCTTACATATTTGTATATTAACCCCTTATCAGATATGTGGTTTCCACATATTTCATCCCATTCCATAGAATGCCTTTTCTTTTTGTTGATGGTTTCCTTTGCTGTGCCTGAGCACTTTAGTTTGATGTAGGCTTACTTGTTTATTTTGTCTTTTGTTGCCTTTGCTTTTCATGTCAAATCCAAAAAATCATTGCCAAGATCAATGTCAAAAAATCATGCCAAGAGCATACTCTTCAAGTTTTTTCTAGGAGTTTTATAACTTTAGGTCTTATATCCAAGTCTTTAATCGATTTTGAGTTGATTTTTGTGTATGGTATAAGATAGGGGTCCAGTTTCATCCTTTTTAATGTGGCTGGACAGTTTTTCCAATGCCATTTATTAGAGATTATTCTTTCCCCATTGTATAGTCTTGAATCCTTTGTCAAAAATTAATTGACCATAAAAACATGTTATGTACCATTGATCTATATGTCTGCTTTTGTGCCAATACCATACTGTTTCTATTCCTATAGCTTTGTAATATAGTTTGGAATCAGGAAGTGTGGTATCTCCAATTTTGTTCTTCTTTCCCAAAATAACTTTTGCTATTGGGGGGGGGGGTCTCTTGTGGATCTATAAAAATATTAGGATTTTTTGTTCTGTTTCTGTGAAAAAATGCCTTTCAAATTTTAACAGGGATTGTACTGAGTCTGTAAATTGGTTTGGGTAGTATAGCCATTTTAATAATATAAAGTCTTCCAACACGGAATATCCTTCCATTTATTTGTGTCCTCTTCAATTTCTTTCATTAGTGTTTTGTAGTTTTCAATGTACAGATCTTTTGCCTCCTTGTAATCAAAATACTTATTCCTAAGTATTTTACTTTTTTTGATGTTATTGTAAATGGGATTGATTTCTTAATCTGTCTTTCTGATAGTTCATTGTTAGTATATAGAAATGCAGCTAATTTTCGTATATTGAGTTTTTACCCTGCAACTTTACTGAATTCATTTATTAGTTCTAACTGTTTTTTGGTGGTGTCTTTAAGGTTTTCTATATATAATATCATGTCGTCTGCAGAGAAAATTTGACTTCTTCCTTTCTGACTTAAATGTCTCTTATTTATTTTTCTTGCCTAATTGCTTTGGCTAGGACTGCTAGACTTTATTCACTTTTATGTTGAATAAAAGTAGCAAGAATGGGTTATCCTTGTTTTGTTCCTTATTGTTGAGGAAAAGTTTTTAGCTTTTCACCATTGAGTATAATGTGAGTTGTGGGCTGTCACATATGGCTTTATTATTGTGAAGTACATTTCTCCTATATCCGATTTGTTGAGAGTTTTTACCATGAAAGGATGTTGAATTTTGACAAATGCTTTTTCTGCATCTATTAAGATGATCATATGATTTTTATCATTAATTTTGTTAATGTGTATCATATTTTTTGACTTATATATGTTGAACAATCCTTGAATTCCAGGAATAAACCCCACTTGATCATGGTGTATGATCCTTTTAATGTCCTGTTGAATTCAGTTTGCAAGTATTTTGTTGAGAATTTTTGCATCTGTGTTCATCAGGTATATTGGTCTGTAATTTTCTTTTTCTGGAGTGTCCTTGTCTGGCTTTAATATGAGGGTAATGCTTGCCTTATAAAATGAGTTTTGAAATGTTAACTCCTCTCCCATTTCTTGGAAGAATTTGAGAAGGATTTGTATTAACTTTTCTTTAAATGCTTGGTATAATTCACTGGTTAAGCCATCTAGTCCCGTACTTTTCTTTATTGGGAGATTTTTTGTTACTGATTCAATCTCCTTAGTAGTAATTGGTCTGTTCAGATTTTCTATTTTTTCATGATACAGATTGGATATATTTATATTTCTAGGAATTTATATGTTTCTTTAAGGTTATCTAATTATTGTTGTATAATTGTTCATAGCAGTTGCTTAACTGCTTAATATTTTTGTGTTATCAATTGTAATGTCTCCTCTTTCATTTCTGATTTTATTTGAGTCTTCGTTTTTCCTTAGTCTAGCTAAGGTCTTGCCAATTTTATTTATTTTTTTAGATAAAACAGTTTTTTGTTCCATTGATATTTTCTCTTGTTTTTCTAGTTTCTATTTCATTTATTTTAATTCTGATCTTTGTTAGTTTTTTCCTTATAACTTTGGGCTACGTTTGTTCTTCTTTTTCTAGTTCTTTGGGATGTAAAGTTATGTTGTTTATTTGAGATCTTTCTTTTTTCTTCATGTAGGTGTTTATTGCCATGAACTTCTCTCTTAGAACTGCTTTTACTGCATCCCATAAGTTTTGGTATATTGTGTTTCCATTTTCATTGGTGTCAAGATTTTAAAAAAATTTTTTTCCTTTGATTTCTCATTTGACCCATTGGTTTTTCAGGAGCATGTTATTTAATCTGCACACATTTGTGAATTTTCCAGTTTTCCTCTTGTAGTTGATTCCTAGTTTCATACCAATCTGATCAGAAAAGAAGCTGGTGTGATTTCAATTGTCTTTAATTTATTAAAACTTGTCTCAATTTTTATTTTTCTAGTGACTAGTGACGTTAAGAATTCATGTGTCTATTTACCATCCACATTTTTTTTTTGGTAAGATATCTGTTCAAATCTTTTGTCCATTATGTTATTGGGTTGCTTGTTTTCTTATTATTGAATTTTGAAGAGTTCTTTATATTTTCTGGATAAAAATTCTTTATTAAGTATGTGTTTTGAGTATTAACTTACATCCTGTAGCTTTTCTTTTAATTCATTTTCTTTTCTTTTCATTTTCTTAACACTTTCAAAAGGCAGAAATTTTAAACTTCGATGAAGTTCAATATGTTGTTTTTCTTCTCTTATGGATTATGCTTTTGGTGTGGTATCTAAGAAATTTTTGCCTAATCTAAGGAAAGAAAGATTTCCCCCTTTGTTTTTTTCTAAAAGCTTTATAGTTTTAGGCTTTACATTTAGTTTTATAATCCATTTTGAGTAAATTTTTGTATATGGTGCAAGATCTGTGTCAAGATTCTATATATATCTATCTTCAATTGTTCTAGCACCATTTTTGTATATGGTGCAAGATCTGTGTCAAGATTCTATATATATCTATCTTCAATTGTTCTAGCACCAAGACTATCCTTTCTCCATTGAATTGCCTTGGCACTTTTGTTAAAAATCAATTGACTACATTTGACTAACCCAGCATCCACTTATGATAAAAACTCTCAGCAAAGTGGGAATAGAGGAAGCATAACTCAACATACTAAAGGCCATATATGACAAACCCACAGCTAACATCATACTCAACAGTGGAAAGCTGAAAACATTTTCCTTAAGATCAGGAAAAAAATAAGGATGTCCACTTTCACCACTTTTATTCAACATAATGTTACAAGTCTTAGCCACAGTAATCTGCAGAAAAGTTGAGGCAAGTCTAACCTTGATATTAAAACCCAAATAAAACATTACAGGAAAGGAAAAATTTAGGCCAGCTTCACACATGAACAAAAATGGTAAACAAAATATTGGCAAATAAAATCCAGCAATACATAACCAGGATGATATGTCACAGCTAATTGACTTATTACTCAAATTCATAGAGAATAAATAGTGGTGCCAGAGGAACTAGCTAAAACAGATTTAAACGAGAACCAAAGTTTCATAACATAATACCCAAAATGCCAAACTTTCTACTGAAAATCACTCACCATACCAAGAACCAGGAAGATTTCAAACTGAATGAAAAGAGATGATGAATAATACCAAAACTGAGATGACAGAGATCTTAGAATTATTTGACAAAATTTTAAAGTAGCCATCAAAATGTTTCCACACATAATTACAAACACATTTGAAACAAACGAAAAATATAAAATCTCAGCAAAGAAATAGAAAGTCTCCACAAAGAAATAAAATAAAGAGAAACTAAACTGAAATTTTGGAACTCAAAAATACAATCATCTTAATATAAAATTCAGTGCATTAACTCAATAACGGAATGAAGGGAACAGAGGAATCAGTGAACTAAAAGACAGGAAAAACAAATATTACTCATTTTGAACAAGAGAGAAAATAGACTGCAAAAAAGTGAACAGTCTCAAGGACCCGTGGGACTATAACAAAAGAGCTAACATATGTATCGTTGCAGTTCCAAGAGAGGAGATAGAGGGCAAAGCTGAAAAAACTACTTGAAGAAATAATTGCTGAAAGCTCCCCAAATTTGGCAAAAGGCAAACCTTTTCTAGAAGCTGAGCCAAACTCACACAGTTGAGACCAAATAAATCCACACCAAAATAAAGTCAAACTTCTGAAAACTAAAGACAGAGAAAGAAATCTTAAAAACAAGAAAGAGAAAAAGAGCACCTTACAGGGGAAAAACAGTTCAAATGACAGTAGATTTCTCTTGAGAAAACATGGAGGCCAAAAGGAAGTGGCACAACTTTTTAAGTGCTGAAAGTAAAGAACTGTCAACCCAGAATCCTGTATTTAGTGAAAATATCCTTTCAGAATAAAAGGGATGTCAAGATACTCTACAATAAAGAAAAACAAAGGTAATTTGTTACTAGTATACTGACCCTAAAAGAATGGCTAAAGAAAATTCTCTAAATAAAAAGCAAATTATAAGAAATCTTGCAACATCAGGAAGGAAGAAACAACATGGTAAGCAAAAATATGAGTAAAAACAATAGACTTCCCTTTTCCTCTTGAGTTTTCTAAATCATATTTAATGGTCGAAACAAAAACTGTAACATTGTCTGATGTGGATCTAAATGTATGTAGAGGAAATAAACATTCAAATACCGTAAGATTTAACAATTACACTCTGGATATTTGTCCTAGGGAAATGAAAACATATGTTCATACGAAAACCTGTACACAAATGTTTATAGCAGCTTTATTCAGAGTAGCCAAAAACTGGAAATGACCCATACGTCCTTCAACAGGAGAATGGTTTAACAACTGCGGTACGTTCATACATGGACTACTAGTCAGCTATAAAAAAGGAAGAAACTACTGATATGAGCAACAACCTGGATGAAAAAGCAATAGCCTCTCCAGAAAATTATGCTCAGTGCAAAAAGCCAATCCCAGGAAGTTACACACTGTGTGATTTCATTTCTCTAACATACTCGAAATGGGAAAATTATAGAAATTGAGAACAAATTATTGGTTGCCGGGGATTAAAGAAGTGGGAGGTAGGAGGAAACTGGTTGTGGCTATAAAAGGACAACATAAGGAATTCTTACAGTGAAGGAAATGTTTTGTACCTTGGCTGTATCAATACCCTGTTGTGATATTGTGGGGACAGAGCCCCAAAAAGCAGTTTCCAGGCTCTCGGCCTCACATAGAAAGGTGCTGGCTCAGGTAGTAAATGGCCATCGACTGTGATCAAATGGCCATCAGCTGTGGCTAGTTGGCCGTCAGCTGTAACCAGTGAGCCATTAGCCATGAATATAACTGCCGTGGCTAGGCTAGCAGGAAAAGGGGGAGTTAGCAAGAAGATGGTGGCTGAGCCTGCAAGCGGCGCAGTGAGGGTTGAGAATTGTGTTGCTCCTGTTTCCTGTGTCTCCAACCCAGCCGCCAGCGAGAATATAGTGGTATGACTCCCCTACCTATGGCTCCGTGGGTGTTCCTTTTTGGCCTCACCATGTCCTGAGTTTTTGTGTGGGGAGTGGGACCAGAGACCCCGCAGGCCGCCCCGCGTGACAACTGGTCCAGCGAGCAGAGTCCCCCGCACGACACATGGCGAAGTCGGCAGGATCCCCTGCACTACACATGGCGCAGCGAGCAGGGTACGGTGCCGGCCAAAGCTCTCCCAAGGGCGGTGGAGCAGTTTGTGCGTATGAACACTCAGTTGCAGGAAGACCAGGAGGAGCAGCTGCCTGAGAGCTGGACCCCGTGGAGGGGTGGGAAGACGTGGACGGTTCCCCAACCAGCATAGACCAGAGAAAGCGAAGGTCCTTGCGGCCCTGTGGGCTGGGAAGTGCTTGCTGAGGCAGCCCGGATGCAGGACTTGTAGTCCCAGGAGGAAACGCTTGCTGAGTCCTCCGTGGGAGATGAGGGTGAGATCAAGGTCATCCCTCACCCCCAGGACAGCCCTGGCGAATGACTATGGACTATGGGGAATTGCCTTCCATCCCTAATTTAATGGACAGCTTGACTATTTGTTTGGGAACATACCACTATGTAGTGGAACTGGCAGATGTTTGTTATTGTGTCTTGACTGGCCGCCATCGAGAATATGTAAGTAAGCACCTTGACTGTGAGCCCCTGTTGTTCCAGCACGATACCCTGAGAGGCCTTGGCTGAGTCCAGGAAGTCTGGCTGAGCCCAGAGAGAGTGGCAGTGCCCTGAGAGCCCTGGCTGAGTCCAGGAAGTCTGGCTGACCCCAGAGAGAGTGGCAGTGCCCTGAGAGCCCTGGCTAAGCCCAGGAAGTCTGGCTGAGCCCAGAGAGAGTGGCAGTGCTCTGAGAGGCTCTCCTGTGCCCGGGGAGACTAGTGGTACCCTAAGAAGTCCAGGAAGTCTGGCTGTGCCCAGAAGTACTGATGGTGCCCTGAGAAACCCTGGCTGTGCCCGGGGAGACTAGTGGTACCCTAAGAAGTCCAGGAAGTCTGGCTGTGCCCACAAGTACTGGTGGTGCCCTGAGAAACCCTGGCTGTGACCAGAGAGCTTGGCTGTGTCCAGGAAATAGCATTCACCTCCAGGCTCCTCGCACAGGGCCCCTCACAGAAGACGCTTGTCGCGTAGATTGTGAGGCGAGATCCTGTAGGGGTGGAGTGTGGGGACAGAGCCCCAAAAAGCAGTTTCCAGGCTCTCGGCCTCACATAGAAAGGTGCTGGCTCAGGTAGTAAATGGCCATCGACTGTGATCAAATGGGCAGCAGCTGTGGCTAGTTGGCCGTCAGCTGTAACCAGTGAGCCATTAGCCATGAATATAACTGCCATGGCTAGGCTAGCAAAAAAAAAAAGGGGAGCTAGCAAGAAGATGGTGGCTGAGCCTGCAAGCAGCACAGTGAGGGTTGAGAATTGTGTTGCTCCTGGTTCCTGTGTCTCCAACCCAGCCGCCAGTGAGAGTATAGTGGTGTGACTCCCCTACCTATGGCTCCGTGGGTGTTCCTTTTTGGCCTCACCATGTCCTGCGTTCTTATGTGGGGAGTGGGACCAGAGACCCCGCCTGACACCCCGCACGACAGATATTGTACTAGAGTTTTGCAATGTGTTATTTTTTTGGAAAACAGAGTAAAGAGTGCAAAGGATCGCTCCATTTCTTACAACTATATGTGAATCTACAATTATCTTAAATTCAAAAGTTTAATTTAAAAAAAGATACCAATAGAAATATGAAATCCCAAGCCACTAAGTACGAAAAATTGTTTGCAATTCATATAACCGATAAGGATTCGTATCCAGGATATATAGCTAATTCCTATAAATCACTAAGAGAAAGAAAGGCCACTCATTTTTTGAAAAACAGGTTAAAGTCTTAACTCACTTTACAAAAGAAGATACTCAAATGACAGATACACATCAGAAAAACTGCTCAACGTTATTGGTCATCAAGGGACTAGAAATTAAACTCACAAAGAGATACTACAACTGACTTGTCAGGATGACTAAAATTAAACAAACAAATGTAAACTGTCATGACAAAGATATGTATCTGGAATTCTCATATACTGGTAGTAGGAAAATAAATCAGTATGTATAACCACCTTGGAAAACTGTTTGGAAATACCTACTAAATCTGAACATTTTATATCCTAGGATTCAGCAATTCTAATTTTTAATGTGCATCCAACAGCAATGCGTACATGTGTACATTAGAAGACACGAACAAGAATGTTCATAGTAATATTATTCCTAATAATTCTGTGGCATACACCGCTGAAATACCCACCAACTGTGGAATGGATACAAAATTGGGGCACATTCAGTCATACATATTTATCCTGATGCTTCTCTTTCCCTCCCTCCTATCCATCAGCCAGTCCTCATGGCTCCACCTCCAAAATATAGCCTGAATTTATTCACTTCTCTTCATATTTGTTGATACCATCCTCCTCAAATCTACCATCATTCCTCACCTGATTTACTACAATTGCCTTTTAACTAGTCTTTTTGCTTCCACTTATGCTCCCCTATGATTCATTATTTGTAAAGCAGTCAGAATGGTCTTATTAAAACATAAATCAGGTCACTTCATCCTGCTGTTTAAACCTTTCAGTGGGTTCTCACTGTAATTAAGACTAAATCCAACTCCTCATCGTGGTTTGAAAGGCTGCCATGCTGGTTCTGGTATAGTCTAAGATGTTTAAAAAGAAAGATCCTAAGATACACTGAGTGGTTTAAACAAATTAAGAGTTTATGTTTTTCTCACTCAAGAGTCGAAAGGAAGATAATCCTGGGTCATCAGAACAGCTCTGCCAGACTCAACATGGAGTTCCATCTCTGGCTCCAAAATGCTCACCTATCGCATCTGCATCCCAGTTAGCCAGAGGGAGGAAAGGAAAAGGGGAGACCATGTTCCTTCCCTCTTAAGGGCAGAGCCCAGAAGTTTCCCTTTTCACTTCTGCTTATAGTCTCACTGTCCAGAACCTGGTCACATGGTACACCTCACTGAAAGGAGGCCTGGGAAATGTAGTCTTTAGCCAAGCTGACATGCGCCCACCCATGACTCTGTAACTGTGGAAATAGGGAAGAATGACTACTGTGGATAACTCATAGTCTCTGCTCCAGCCTACATCATGTCAGCCTTCACCACCTCTTCTGCCTCATTTCCTCCCTCTCTCTCCCTTGCTCTTGGCCCACCAGCCATACTAGCCTTCCTGCTCATTCCCTCCTTAATCCTCAAGGCTTTTATACCTGTGCTATCCTATATCTGGAATGCTCTTTCCTAGATCTTTACATGATTGGCTTCTTATCATTTGGATCTAAATTCAAGGCTCATACATCTTCTGAGAGGCATTCACTGACCCTTCCCTTGCAAGCAAAGTAACCGCCTAGTTATCACTCTCTAACCCATGTTGTTTTATTTTATTTCTAGTGCTTACCACAGGCTTAAATTCTCATTTACTTACCTGGTTATTATCTGTATCTCCCTCTAGAATGTTACGTACCATGAGAGCAGAAATGTTGTCTGACTTATTCTCTGTTGGATCCCCAGCACCTAAGTGCTACCTCAGATAAAGCAAGCATTCAAATATTTACTGACTAGATGAACTAATTTAACCCAAACCCCTCATTTTATAACTGGGAAAGCTGAGGCCCAAAGAAAGTAAATGGCTCGCCTGAGGTTCTGCAACTGGGTGGTAGATTTCCAGGTCACTGCTTTTCTTGAGTTCCTTATTTCACGTGGCCTCCTCTTTGAAGTCTTCTATTATCTCACCCTTCAGCAATCACGCCTCTGAACTCCTCTAGCAGTAGACTTGAACATCCATTTGGTTTTTATTCTGTGCTACTTGGTATTATTAATCTTTACTATATCTGTCTTGTTTTCCCAACCCAGCTGCCAGCCCCGTGAAAATCCCAACCTTCTAATGCACAGAGAACACTGGCCCTCAGTAAGTAGTCTACAAAGAGACTAAAGTAACTTTATTCAGTACAGTGAAACTCAGAATCATTACAACTTCCCTTTTGTCCTAGTACTGAAGATAAGAGTTGGATACTAGAAGACTAGATTTGGGTGGGAGGTGATTTCTGTGTATCTGCAACTGAGCATCCTGTCACGACTGGCTTACCGGCAGTTGGAATCTTACGCGCTTCAGCAAAATTATGCAGAGGAGCTGCTCTGGGTACAATGGGTGGATTCTGAAAGGCAATCCTTGCTGTTGGTGGAATCAATCCTCGTTCTATCATACTCAAAATCCCTTAAAAGGAAGGTTAGAAGAATATGAGTTTAACTCCTAGCATTTCCCCAAAGTCTGAGCTCTATAAATTTCACAAATGCAACATTTTCTATTCATCGTCTTATTTGTGAGAGTACATCTAGTGCCTTAATCCTTTGCATGGAAAAATAGCTACAGTACATATTCATTTAAGGCTAATGTTCTAACCCAAGAAAAAAATGGCATTTCCAATAGTGGTAATACGAACTAAACTTGTACTAAGATCATTTTATTTTAAGGTAGAAATATAATTTCAAGACAAAGTAAAATTTCTTTATACTTATGGCATTTTCAATTATTGATAATGTTGTTATTCCTTTTAAAATTCAGAGAAACCAGGTACACAGTCTTAACAACTGAGGACATCTTTTGTTCTGAAAGAAGGAAAGTCTATGTGCTTGAAACCATGCCCTTGTTATAATGAGTCATATTTTATAAAAGAGTTCTTTTTAGACATTTCTCATATCAACAGAAGATGTGAATGCCTAAAAGGTTATTTTAGTGTAACTGGGCAACATGGTCTGTATTAATGTACTAATTTACAATTCCTAGAACTCATACTGTGTCAGCATGGATGGTGCCAACGCTTTCTAAGGACAAGAGGCATTGTTAAATAAATAAACAAATGAATAAATCAATACATAAATGAATAATTGAAAAAAGCCTGCTGTCAGGGGCAAAACTTTCATTAAGGTGGATCTATTGAAGCCAGAAACCCAGAAACTCAGGGGTACTTGACGTAAACTTATGATAGGGCTTCTTGTTGCTCTCATACAAAAGGAAGAAAAGTGAAGAATTCTGGGTCTCAGTGAAATCCTAGTATATAAACTGTGTACCAAGCTGGACTAAGTTGAAGAAGCTGGCACACATTCTAAGAGGGACAAATATTGCTTCCATTTGCTGTATGACCTCTGAAGACTATCTTATATTGTTATTAATGATATTAAAGTCTAGTGTTACAGGAATTCAGAAGATGACCACTGAGGAATTGGAGAACTAAAGAACACTTCACTCATAAAATGATTCTAAAGAGAAATCTTCAGTTTACTTACCACAGAAACATCTCGGGGGAGAATTTCTTATTAGAAATGGAGATTCCTGGGCTCCCAGACCTGGCTAAAGTTCTGAGGTAAGGGCCTGAGAATCTGCATTATTGAAGCCTCCAGGAGATACTTACACGTGGCCTGAAGTTTGCGAACCACTGAGGCCCAGTAATCTACATTTTAAATAAGAACTCCAGGTCCATCTTTTCTTTTTTTTAGATTTTTTTTTTTTTTTATTGGGGAAGGGGAACAGGACTTTATTGGGGAACAGTGTATACTTCCAGGCCTTTTTTCCAAGTCAAGTTGTTGTCCTTTCAATCTTAGTTGTGGAGGGTGCCGTTCAGTTTCAAATTGTTGTCCTTTCAGTCTTAGTTGTGGAGGGCGCAGCTCAGCTCCAGGTCCAGTTGCCGTTGCTAGTTGCAGGGGGCACAGCCCACCATTTCTTGCAGGAGTCAAACCGGCAACCTTGTGGATGAGAGCCCACTGGCCCATGTGGGAATCGAACCGGCAGCCTTCGGAGTTAGGAGCATGGAGATCTAACCGCCTGAGCCACCGGGCCGGCCCAGATCCATCTTTTCTATTCTCAAAACTTGAGAACTGCTGATCTATGGTACAACTCTTCAAGCCCCTTTGGAAATTAATACTTCAGGTTTTAATTATTCTAACACCAGATTTAACTGCTTTGAAATATTAAGACTAATTCTGAGTCCTTACAAATATTTTCCTCCTATAAATATTAAATTCCACTTCTAAGAACTATGCCCGTCTTTCAGATGTGAAAAACAGAGCTCCTTCTTATTCAGTATATTTTTGTTACTAGAGTGAGTTTCATTCTCTGAAAATCACAAAGGATATAAACATAATTTTAGCCTGTGCTTTAATGCAGGTTGAAGCAATTCACTTAATTTTAGACAAACACACATATGTACGTGCATTTTCCATTGGAGGGAAACAGTTAAGACTTTGGAATAAACAAAAGAGACTAGGAGATAACATTTTCATCGAAATGTTGGGACCTCTGGAAATTATCTGACCCTATAATCATCTTTGTTTTTGCTTAGTCTATTTTGTAATTCTGTAGAGATTAAGGTTAGTTTATAGAAAACTGAAAGCAATGCAAATAATTCTTGTTTATACACCTGCCAATAAATTCTGTCACATGGAGGGACAATCCTTCCCCCAACCCCAAAAAGCCAGTTTTGCATCCATTTGCAAATTGATTTCAGTATTCTTGATTTACAAAGGTGTCTGTTGTTTGGATTCTCCTTTGAATCAATTGTAGCATCTTACTGGTTCCCTTACTTAATTTATGAGTTAAATAACATCTTTAACATGTATTCATTTTATACTTATATAAAAGTCATGGTTTTAATTTAAATATAAACATGTATATATAATACGTGTGTGTGTGTGTGTGTGTGTGTGTGTGTGTGTGTGTGTGTGTATACACATATATCCCTCAACAATTTTGGAGATCCCACCGAGATGAGCAATAGATTCACCTGAAATTGCCAGAAATGATATACCTCACAGGGAACCAAGCCCAGGTATGTATTTTCTTGGCTCCCACAGGTGAATTCAAAGTGGAAATGGAACTTTGTTAACTCTGTTTTTCTAATTTTAATACTACTCCCTATTAACCTTGTGTTTTGTTTTTCTCTTTGGTTCATTGGTTCATTTATGGCTTATATGCTATTCCTTGTTGGTAACTACAATGACTGGGAATTTGGTGATCTCTGTAAATGGATTAATGTCTTATAGAGATCTCCCTGCTGAGTGACAGATAGTGGAGAATATAGTTTGTTAGCCTTTTGTTTGTCTATTTGTGTATTTTGAGCTCAAATCAATTAGGAACTTCATGTCCACAAAGAAGGAGAATAACTCTTTGATATCTGGACCATTAAATTTTTGTGTTTCTGTGTTTACTTTTCATTTGTGGCTGAAATTGTAGAATGGAAACTATAAGCCCTCTCTGTATCTATATGTCTATGTATCTATAATTCAGAAAGACCTTTATTTCTCACCTTGAGTGAATACACAATGTTTTCCTATCTCCAAATGGTTATTAATAAATTAGATTGTAGAGTCTCTTAAATTAAAAGAGCTCTGTTCTGATTGACTTACAGAGAGAAACAAGTGCTTATATCAAGTGAATATTCCTAAAATTCCCAGAAAATAAAGAAATCAAACTTTTAATACTTTAAATGTGCTCCCCCAACTTCACAAATTCAGAAACTCTCATTGAGTCTCCTTACTTTTAACGCCAATGTAATTATTTGCATAGTTTCAATAAAAATCTGTTTTCCTTTTACTAAAATATAATTGGAAAAATCACTTATGCAACCAAGACCTGGAATTTCATATTTAATAATGATGCTTATTAATCAGGTTTAAGTCACTTTTAAAGGATTAAAGTTGACGTTATGGTGCTAACGCTTACAAAGCCCCCCCAGAAAAACTAGTCAGGTACATAGTTTACAGGATCTGCGTCCTTACAGGTGGTAAGGAATGTCACTTCCCGGCAGGCCCAAGAACCTTGGTACATTTCTCTAATATCTAGGTAGAGAGGAATTTACCCAAATTTATAGGTCCTGCCGTTGAAATCCGGGGGACAAAGTTTAGTGGAGACATTAAATCAATCCACAAATAAATATGTAACTACAAATTGTGGTAATCTGTGAAGGAAACAGATGCTTGAGGAAGTGGCTTTTACAGACAGAGGTAAAGGCACTGGTGAGGGCCTAATATGAAAATGTGCTTGGCCTAATAAGGAATAGAGAGAAGGCCCATGTGGCTGAGCATAGAGAAAGCAAACTGAGATGAGAATGGAGGTGAGGGCCAGATCAGGTATGCCTTGTTTATAGAGTTTAGATTTTATTCTAGATCAGAAAGCAACTTGCCTGAGGTTACAAAGAGCTTGCATTGAAAATTTGATTTGTGTACCATGAGATTTATATTCTTAAGCATTTTTCTAAAAGCTTTCTTTTTTGGATTTAGCAAGATAATTCAAGAAAAAGTAGGGGAATTTACCCTGCATTTTCCAAAATGACTCTTCTGGATATTGTTAATGTTTTACCTCCTGCTGGACTTGCATAGATCTAAGGTGTGGCTTAAAGGACATTTAAGAGCATAAGGAACATGTAAAAAATCTAGATACTGTGTCTACATTTCTGTGGCTTGTGCTTTCCTGATGTTCAGATTACCTTGCCCAATATCAGATATATGGCAAGTATTCAATGAATATATGTTGGTTAATTACGAATATTATGGTAAGCCATGTATTCTCTAGTAGATAATTGAGGGATGAAAATGCGATATTTTTTTTTCTGGACCAAGCTGCCATGTTTCTAGATTCACCTTTGTTTTGCAGCAATTTTTTATTGTGTCTATTGCTAAAGCAAGCACTGATTGATTGATTCATTCATTCACTATTTCATTCATCCTAATTGATACAGGAAGAATATTGATACAGGAAGAATAAGATGGTACTAAAGCAAGAAATAGAAACTCTGCTGATGTTATTCAGTATTCCTAGGGAGTAAATATTATGTAACTAAACGGTATATTTCGTAACTAAAAGCATATATCACAAAGATTTCTGAACAATGATGGTTCATAACTAGGAAAGTAATAGCTATAGTTGTGGGAAGCTTAACAAGCTAAGAGACTTGTAACGATGCTGAGTTCTCTTGAGTTTTGCTCTCCCTCCACCCACCAAGTCAGCAGACAGAGGATACAGGAACTATAAGATAGAGGACTTTAAATCTCCAGGTGCCAGAAGAACCCTGGGGAGCCAACTTTAGGTCCAAAATCCTCCAGACAACAGATAGAAAGTGAGTTGGAAATAATTAAAGACCATCTCACATGGTTATATTTGGGATATGAAAGGAGATCCACGTAGGCATTCTTTAACACTTCAGCTAGTTAAATAGCAGGGAGCAATAAAGAGGTTACACTTGTGACACTCAGTTCTTAGTCATTCATTCGCTTACTCTTTCATTTGCTTATTCATTCAACCAACATTTAGTATCTACAAAATGCTAGATATGGTTCTAGGCACTGGGGATACTGAAATAAAAATGATATAATCATTTGCTTCAAAACTAGAAATCTCCTGGTTTCACAAAGACTAGAATTTACACTAAGATATGCGTAGTTTAAATGCTAATTACATTGTTTCTGGCTTCATATTTCTGCAGAATAGTATATTGAAATAAAAATGTTAAAGGCTACTAGGATAGCATCGCAAACTATCTGCTCAGAAGCTTAAACATTTCTAATACTAGCACTTACACACAATGCTTTCAATATGTAATAACACCAACATCTAAATCAATTTTAAATCTATAGAATGATGGATTTTAGAGGGAGAAGGGATTTTAATGATCATCAAGTCCAACCTTCTCATTACAGAGTAGGAAACCCAGGCCAGAGTGAGGTAATCCTCGTCTCATCTGTCACCTCGGAGAATTAGTGGCTGAGGCAGAATTCAAACTCAGGCCCCAATCCCACCTCACGGCTCTTTCCCTTACATTCCTAGACACGTAAAATGGTTATTGAATCACTAACCTTTATTGGCATCTGCTTGTAAGACTGGTATGGGGGAGAAATAGGGATTCATGCGATGAGAAGCTGGCAGAACCGTGAAGTTGGTGATGGTGGACCCTTTTATTAACTTCTGAACCTTCACCTAGATGATCAAAAATTTGTTTTCAGCAGACATTTTTGCTTTCTAAACGAACAGTTTTCTTTGTGTAAACAATAAATAAGATTATGAATAGTTTCATTAAGTTTTAATAATGTAGCAATATTAGCTCCAATTTTATTGCTCATGAGTACCCTGTGCTATTGTCTACTGTCAAGAGTTTGTGTAATTTAAAATAGTTAATTAAATCCAATTAACATGTTGCGATTTCTACTATGTAAAGTCAGGATAGTAGTTAATAAAGGAACATTAAGATTTTGTTCAATTTTAATGACTATAATTATAAAAGTGCTAAATCTTGGCAGACGAGGTTTTGAATACAGCAAAGTTTTGTACAGGCAAATTTCCCAGGAAATACATATTAGGGTTTTAAGGATTAAAAAAAAAAAACAACAACTTGGGAGAATTTAAAGATAAATATATTAGTCAATATTAACAGGTTAAAGATGAACTCTGAGCACACTTGCAGATCTCAAAAATGGTTAAAGACGTGATGTCTAGATCAGTTATAATTGATGATGACTTTTTCTAAAGTCATAAATGCCTTTAGTATAGTTATGAAATATGAATTATTTCTTATTAAATGCTTTCTAGGTTTTAAAGATAATATGTATTGCATATAAATCACATTTAATTGTATAGCCCAAGTACAATATTTTTACTTTTATTATGGGAGGTTATGAATTACCTGGGCCCTCTGAGCAGGGAAGATGTAACTGTTTGGTATTTCTAGACTGATTTAAATTTTCAAGTCATTTTCCAAACATTAATTAATTTGCATAGCTTCCAAGGTAACTAGATACTGGTTTGCTATTTAACTAATAAAGAACGAAGACAGACAGGTTAGTAGATTAGTTTCAGGTCACACAGTATACTAGCTATACACAGATACACACACTAGATGTACACACTTAAAATGATTTAATTTGAAGATTAATCTTATTTTACAGTAGTGAAATTTGCCATTGGAATTGGTCGTACTGCACCTTCTTGCTCATCAAGGTCATGGTGACCTTAAGGAAAAAGAAAGAGGAAGTTTGATCAAGCCTCGGGGTGGGGGGAGAAAAATCACTTTACAAAATAAGTATGAATCGGCTGAGAAATGTCTGGGTGAACAAAGTTGTTAGGGTCCTCCTGCCAGGATATGGTACTTAAGGGAAACTAGAACAAGTTACCATCCCATGACACTGAACCCTTTGGTGACGTTTGGTGAAGACCTTTTAAAGTGACTATAAATAGGATTTTTAACAGGAAAGAGAAGACTATGAGTGCAATCTGTTTCCTTCCTGGTGAGTTGGAAGTGGCAAGGGGGTGCTATGGGCCTTGGCTGGATGAGAGTGCGGGGTTCGTATGCATATGGTGCTACCCTGGAACTTGGGTCTTGCTGATCCATCTTGGTGTCTTCCTCATCTTCAGCTCTCCTCTCCCACCTCACCTCCTAAACTACTAAGTTCTCCTCCGAACTGGGGAAGACTGAGATAATCACCCAAGGTCCTGTACTCCAAACACGACACATACATAACTGAAGATGTTCCATATCAAAAATGGCAGGGTCTCCACTTCTCTGATTGATATCAGGGTCAGGGAGGCAAAGGTAAATCGGAGGAAGAAAGAAAGATTCAACTTAAATAAAATTGTCAAGCGCTGTGAAGATGTGAAATATAGGTTTGGCAGTTTCAGGGCACACAACATAATTTATCTGGATTTTCTGAAAGCCTTTGACAAAGTGCACCTGACAACCTGTTCTTGAAAGCTCAAGTAGCAGGATCCAATATAAAACACCATGTAACGTATGACACAAAGGCCAGGGCACAAGGCAGATGACATCCTGGCAGGATTCTGTCAGGCACTCAGCACATTCTTAATGCTGGTTTCCTGAATTCCTTAAATTGCATCAGTCTCAACAATGTAAAAGCCAGACTCAAGGGCTATGATTAAAAAGGCAGTGAGGTGTGTGTGGAGGGGGAGGGGTGAGAGGGCAGAGTTCACTTGGGAGGTGACATCCTGGTGAGTTGATAGAAATAAATCCTGCAGACAGCGTCGCGGGATGTGAAACCTGAGCCCACTCTCCTGTCCTGTTCCCATGGTAAGGATAACCGCTTCTGCATACGCCTGGTTGGAAGAAGAAGGAATGTGACAACCTTCAGCATTTACTGAGCACTTACTATATCACACTAACTTTAATACAGTAAGCACTAAATTTCATGAGCAATGGAAAAGCTAAGGGCTACAGGAGTGCAGAAGAGGGAGTAATTAACTCTGCCTGCTGGTATGGCAGAAGGCTTCGCAATGGCTCTCAACCCTGGCTGCGTGTTAGAATCACTCAGGGAGCTTTATAAAAATACCGCTGCCTGGGCCCCAACCCTGGGCCATTAAATCCGAATAGCCAGGCTGGAGCCTGGGACTTGGTGTTTTTATAAAGCTCCCCAGGTAATTCTGATGTGCAACCAAGGTTGAGATGTACTGTAGTAAGTGATATTTAAATTGTGCCCCCAAAGAAGCATTGAATTATGTCACATGGAGAAGAGGATGCAACTACAGGTAGAAAGAATGGTGGCGACAAAGCGAAATAGCATACAAACGCATGAAGATTTCCTGGAAGGTGAGGAGTTGTGTGTGGCTGGAATATGGTGTGTGTATCAGGAGTGTGGGGTGGGGATAAGATTGGAGAGAGAGTTTAAGATGAATGAAAAAGACACCACCTGTGTGAATGTGCTGATTGTCTAACAGAGGTCGGATTGCACCTGCTTCTGGCTGCTCCTTTGTGTCATGCTTTATATTTTATGCTGGGACCATGTTTTGGAGTTTGTGTAACATGGAATATATTATAAAAGAACATATAAACATATATTCTTTATATCTGACATTTTATTACTAATTCCAAAACTATAATTCAGAATTCTACCACTTTATGCTTAAACCTTCTGTAATAGCTTAAATTTTTTTTTCAATATTTAAAGAATACAGAAAAGCTTAAAGAAGAAAACAGCAATTACATTCCTATCAGCCAGAATTAACCATTGTTAATGTCTTGGTATATGTGCTCCCAGTGTTTTCAAATAGAAAAACCATTTTATTTTATTATTCTGGTAAAAATGATATATGTTCTTTATAAAGATTCCAAATAACACAGAAAAACACAAAGATAAAAGTTTAAGAAACCAAATATTATCAGGTGACCCATTATTCCTGACATCTCTGGGATGAGTGTTAGATTGTTTTATAAAAATAGGATACATAATTAAACTTAATTTGACATGAATTTAATAGGAGGGGAAACAGCCAAGTTAAACCCAACAAATTATTAAACCTCAAGTAAATATGTCTTTACCACAAGATTCCTGTGAGTTAAAAAAAAATTCCTCTGCAAGGGTTAGCCAATTTTTTTCTTTAAGGGCTAGATGTTAAATATTTCAGGCTGTTTAGGTCCATTGTGATAACTGGAATGTAGCATAAACAATCCATAAACAAATGGGTGAAACTATGTTGAATGAAACTTTACTTACAAAAACAGGTAGTCAGCCCTTAGGCTGCAGTTTGTGGACCCCTGGTACTTAGTTATATAAAAGTGATTATGAAAAGCTTTCAGATTTTTTTCCCCACATGTTTTTATTTTGCATAACATATCACAGCTTCAAAAGATGAGAACATTAGGACTCTCTTGCTACTCCCATCTCCTCTCCCTCACCTTCTAATTTCTGATTACATTAATTTTACATTGTCTGGGTTTATAATGTTCACATAATTGTTATGCTTTTTTAGTATTAGTTCTACATGTAAGTGGACCTAATGCTCACCAATAGTCCTTTTGTCCTGGCTTCTCTATGCTTGAGTTCCTTATTTTGATTGATTTCTTAATTGCCTTGCCTGGCTTTGGTTATTAAGCAGTTTTTTTCCAAGGGTTCAAGGTATTTTACTTCTCTGAGCCCTTATACTTGAATTCCATCTGGGGTTATCCTTTCTTTTCTCAAAACTTTGTAGACACTACACCATTGCCTTCTACAGTGAATATTGTGAAATCAATGCCAGCCTGATTTTTTTTTACCCCTTGTAGGTGATTTTTCTTTCTGCTTGGATGTCTGAAGTATTCTTTGTCTTTGAAATTCAGGTGTTTCACTTAGGAAGCACCGTGATGTTGAATTATTCTAAATCAAATTTTCCTGGATTTCAGTGATTTATTTTTTAACCTGCAGGTTTAGTTCTTCATTTCTGGAAAATTTTTCTTACACCATTTGATACATCTTCTCTTTGATTTGCTGATGGGCTCTTCCTTATCTTTCATATTGTGATACCTAACTATTCATTCTTTCCTGGTTCCTTTTAGAATAGAACACCCTGAGTTTTAACTGAGCACATGACTATCCAGTTACAGACTACATTTCCCACTGTCCCCTGTGGCTAATTGTGGACATGTGACCAAATTCAGTCCAATAAGATGTGAGCAGAATGTGATTCGTGTAACCTCTGGGCCATCTCCTTAGGTGCTTGCCCTATCTTTATCCTTCCTATGGGCTGAAACTAGGGTGTGGGGAGGAGCCAGCATCAACCATGGAAATGAGAATGTCTGTAACCACAGGAATAAGGAGATGATGGAGCATCAAGATAGAATAAACCATATCTTAGATAACTTCATGGAGCGGAGCTGTCCTGCCAGCCTTGGACTTCTCACCTGTGGACTGTTTTGTGAGTGAGAACTAAACTAATTTTTTAAGGCATTATATTTTTGGATTTCTTTGTTACAGCAGCTTAGCCTGTAACAAACTCATATGCATGTCTATTAGCTTCAAATTAATTTCCTTTATCTTTCCCTCTGCATTTACTGTGCTTATAGTCTTTTCTCTATGTCAATATTTCAGTATTCAGCAGTGTTTGTTCTGTTCCTTCTATTTATAGTTTATTTATTAGTTCTACAAGTATTTCAGTATTTGTTTCCTAACGTCTGCAAACTCTCTTTTTATCTCCTACTGCTATTTTTATTATCTCATGGTTGAGCTCTAATTTTACTTTATTTATGCTCCTATCAAGCTTTGTTATAACGTGAAGAAATTGTGAGAAAATTCCTTCTGTTCCTTAAGTTACGGCTGTGTCTCTTGCAGCCCATGCTCCTCCCATGCTCTCTCTACCCTCTTCCTTTCTTTTGTAAGCTGTGGGTGAAATACTGACAGTTATATAAAAAATTAGTAAGGTGACCATATCATTTCTTTTCCCCTTTTACATGCTTAGGAAGCTCTACCCAGACAGTCTACTTGCTCTGATGTAGTTATCTCCTCCCCCACTGTCTGGTACCAGTGTGTTTTCTCTCCCAGCAGCACTTGAACACTGTATTCTGAGTTTTCCCCACCTTTCTGTTACCTGAGGGCTGGGGTGGAGGAAGCTTCTGGTTTAGGATGTATGTAGTCTTTGTTAAAATATGTAGGCTCTCCTCCCTCTCCTGAGATTCTGATGAACATCCCATAGCAGGGTTTGTTCTACCTAGTTGAGGATGAGGCCATCCTCCCGACCTCTAGCCGCAGGGGCTTTGGAACATTTCAGTGGAATCGGAACACTGCACTTCTCTCAGGAAGAATCAGACACGTTATTTACTTTCCAATTGCACCTGTCTCTTCCAAGTCTCCTTGTCAGAAGAGAAAAAAGATAAGGATGCTTGCTTGATTGTCTTCTCTCCAGATTTTGTAGTGTTTCTGAGAATCCCAATATTTTGATAACTTGCCAGCAGTATTTCTGAGGGGCAAGGCAGGGGGGTAGGATTGGAGCTATGCTGCACCCTTCTACTCTACTCCAAAATCTTCTGCTTGGTGAATTTAAAAAATTGTGCACAACCTATACAACCATATTCAGGAGCCCTGCCCCAACCCTCCTCTCCTTATTATGAATGGGGAAACTAAAGATCAGAAAGGGAAAATAGCTAGGGTGCACATTTAATCTGCTTTTATCTAGAGGCAGAACTAAAAATGCACATCACTGCTTCATGACCCACTGCTTTCTACCATATTGCATTCTTGCTTCCTGAGTTCTTGAACCTCTCGAGCCAAACACAGCTCAGGTCACCAGCTCTGCCCCTCAATGCTCAGAGCAAAGCATAACCACTTTGTCCCCTTCTGCACTCCTTAACCAGTGGCATTTAACTCAGATACAGTAGGAGTCTCACTTTCTCTCAGACTAAAGTTTACTAGAATTTGGGGGATAGAAGAAGAACTCCCTGGAAAGGCATCTGTAGCAACAAAGTAAGAATCCTGGGCTTGGCACACCGGTTTTGAGGCCTAGTTCTGTCATGTAATTAGCAGTGTGCAGGGGGGAAATCACTGAACTTCTCTGAGTCTGAGTTTTATCTTCTGTAAAATAGGGATATTCTTATCTACAGGGCAGGTGAATTTTATGCAAAGGATCTCTTCCTGGAGGCATTTCATAGTTCTCAACTCACATAATTCAAGACATCCAGACAAAGAATGGCACGTATGGTAAAGACTACTAGAAACCTTCAGTGTGCCACCCAGCCAGGAACTACGATTCCCAGCCTTTCTTTTAGCATCATATGTCTTTGTGACGAGACTCTAGCCAGTAGTATAGGAACTGCAGTGATTCTACTGGTTGGAATACAGACATGATGGTGGGAACACAGCAGCCATCTTAGATCACAAGATGGAAAACTGCCTGTTCAGGAGGAGAGAGCAATAAAATAGAAAGCGCATGGCTTCCTGACATTGTAGGAATGCCACTTCAGCCACAAATGGCTTATGCTCAAACAGTGATGCGAGAGAACATTATTGTCATGTTTAATCCACTGGTATTTGTTGCAGTTGCTGAACTCATATCCTAAATTCTACAGGGTAGTTTTATGTACTCAAATGGTGCCTTTCTGTGGAAACTTTAGCATAAATATAGCTTAAATTTACTCAGACTGCGCCACCTTTGAAAAAAATGAAATTTTGTTTCATTTTTTAAATTTGAGGGATTTGAATTATGTCAAACTTTCTGTATAAAGCAATAATCTATTATTATTATGTTACATCTTGGTATTTCAAATTTATATAATCCAATTTCACATCAGATTCGGCATCTCTCATCTTCCATGAGGCTGTTGTGAGGAATTAATGAATTATTAGGTTGGTGCAAAAGTAATTGCAGTTTGAAAGTTAAAAATAATTGCAAAATCCACAATTACTTTTGCTCCACAATATATGGAGATGAACAATACAAACTTTTTTCACCTCAGAAATTGAGTTTTATTTTTGTACATGAATATTTTATTGAAGTATAACATTTATTTTTGAAAAGGCAAAAGCCATAAACTTATCAGTTGATATATTTTCACAAAGTGGACACTGTGGGTAACCAGCATCCAGAATGAGTGGAGCATTGAAAACACCCTAGAGGCCCCTCTCATGCTCCCACCCAGTCATCACTATAACCCAAAGGTAAACACTATTCTGAATTCTTTTTTTTTTCACTATTCTGAATTCTATTACAAACTATCATTTTTCTGTTTTTGAACTTTACATAAATGGATTATTATAGTATGTACTCTCTTTTATATTTGGCTTTTTTTCTTTTAAAATTGGTGTGGGATTTACCCATATTGTCATGTTACAGCAGTATGTTCACACCATAAGCTTTTAAATATTGATTTTGATTAATAATTATACATATAACTGTAATCAGTAAGACTGGAACCTCCAACCATGCACTTTTTTTTGCATTGCTTATAATGTTCCTTCTAGCATGTTCTGTCTCAGCTCTGGCTACTAAATTCTTGTCACCTTTTAACCACCTTTTAACCTCCTTTAGAAAATCAGATCTGATTTCTTTCTCCTCTGACTTCCTACATCGTTTTTGGACTTCTGTTACTACCTTTACAACATATATTGTAAGTATTTATATAGTATCCTGAAGGCATTACATAATTGAGAACTCATCTAATTCTGTCTTATTATCTCATCTGAAAAAGGAATAGAGCCAAAAAGTGTTCTTAAAAATATAACCACTTAAGGTTTATTGGGAGGGGTAATTAACATAGATATATTGATAGCAAATATTTTTCTTTTTGATGAAGGTTATAAAATGGCAAGACTAATTAATGTCCTAGTTACCCTAGTGGTAAGGGTAGCTTATAACAAACTAACCCTTCTGAAGATAACCATTATAAACTCTGGATAAAATATTTTTTAAAAATAGCTATTTGAAGGTACTAAGATAAATTGAAAACAGGCAGAAGGAAGAGGGGAGTTGATCTTGAAAGATGAGAACTGCAACAGTTGAGATTTATGTGTGTGTGACTTCGGCCCTGGAAATACTTCTCAGTCCATGAGATGCAGTGTGGCTATAATTCAAAAAGAAAGGCACAGTCTCACTGGCTAGAGAAGAGAATGCAGTTTATGGCTGTCATAAAAGCTAAAAATGAAGGGGAATCCCAGAAAGGAAGAAGCTGCGAGGCAGGGATCCAAAATGTGCAAATAAAGGCCAAACAAATCCTTGGCTGACCTTTTAGCTACATGTACTCATATATGGGACAGATCCTAAGGAGCCCAGCAAAAACACAACAGTTAACAATTTGAAAAAAACTGAGCAGAGATTTCAGCTGCTACCCATCAAGGATAGAGTTTGTAATTTGAATCTAGCCAAGTTAATTGCCTACTTGAACAAGAATCAACACATTAGGGAGCAAGGTAACAGAATTCAAAGTTTCTACAACACATCATTTATAATGTCCCTAGCAATAAAAAGTTACCATATATACAAAGAAATGGGAAAATATCCACACAAGAGAAATAGTCCTTAATAGAAACAGACCCGGGAGGTGATAGACAGGTTTATGGAATAAATTCTGGTGATGGTTTCATGGGTGTTACTTAGTTATCTCTAAATTCATCAAGTTGTATACATTAAATATGTACAGCTTTTTGTATGTCAATCTTACCTTAGTAAAGTAGTTTTTAAAAAATAAAGAAACAAATATCAAGTTGATCCAAAGGGTATAATTAGCAGATAAAGACTTTAAAGTGGTTATACATATTTTAAAGGTCTTAAGGAAAATATGATCATAATGAATTAACAGATGTAAAATCTTGGCAGAGAAATAAAAAGTGTTTTTAGAAAAATGAAAGTTCTAGAACTGAAAAGTAAAATACCTGAAATGAAAAGTTCATTGGATAGTCTTGAAAGCAGACTGGAGTGAGCAGAAGAAAGAGTAGTGAATTTGAAGAGAGATCAATAGATATTATCTAATAAGAAGAATAGGTATTATCTAATATTTTTAAAATAATAGATCCTCAGTGACCTATGGGACAACATCATGTTGTAAATTTGTATGTAATTGAAATCCCAGCAACAGTGACAGAGAAATGTGGAGGAAAACATTTAAAGAAACAATGGCCACAATGTTCCTCAATTTTCTAGAAAACATAAAGCTCAATGAATCCCAAGTAGGATAAACACACAGAAAACCACTCATGGACACAACATAATCAAACCCGTGGAGGCCAAAGACTAAGAGAAAAACTTGACAGCAGCCAGAAAAAAAAAAAAGTCACATTCTATACAGGGAATCACCATCCAAATGATGGCTAACTTCTCATCAGCAACAATGGAAATTTAAAGCATTGAATAACAACAGCAACAACAACAAAAACCCTGGCAACTCCACAGTCTAAGGACTTTTTTGTTTTGACAAAAGAAGACAATGTGTCACCAGCAGACAATGTGTCAATAAGTACATTAAATGGAAATGAATTAAACACTCTAATTAAAAAGCAGGGGTTATCAGACTGAATTTTAAAAACAAAATAAAATTATATGCTATCTATAGGAGATGAATTTTAATTTTAAATACACAGCTTGAAGAGCCAACAAAAAAGATTGATTGCCGTATAAATAGTAAGGAAAAGAAAGAAGGAGTAGCTATATTAATGTCAGAAAAAGTAAACTTTAAGACAAGGAGTATTGTCAAAGACAAAGAGGGATAAAAGGGTCAATTAGACAAGAAAACATAAAAATCATAAACATATATGCCTCTGATAACATTATCCCAAAATACATGAAACTAAAATTACCAGAACTGAAGGAAGAAAGAGACAAATCTTCAATCAGAGTTGAAGATTTTAAAATCCACCCCCTCCGTAATTGGTAGAACAAATAGATTTTTAAAATCGGTAAGGATATAGAAGATCTGAATAGCAGCACCAGCCACTTTGACATAATTGATATTCAGCAAACTAAAACCAACAACTGTAGGATACACATTCTTTTCAAATGCACATGGAACATTTGCCAAAATAAATTATATTCTGGACCATAAAATAAGTGTCAATCAATTTCAAATGTTTTAAATCTCACAGAGTATGTTCTCTGAACCTAGTAGAATTAAATTAGAATTCAATAAGAATAAGGAAAGTAAAACTATCCCCAAATATTTGGAAATTGAACAACACACTTCCAAATAACTCACTAGTCAAAGAAAAGAATCACTAGGGGGATTTTGAAGTGAATGATAATGAAAATGCAGCTGTGTGATGCAGCTAAAACACTGCTTAGAGGGAACCTTACCAGTCTAAATGCTTCTATTAGAAAAGAAGGAAGGTCTAAAGTCAATGACCTAAGATTCTACCATAAACAGCTTCAAAAAAAGAAGAGTAAAATAAACTCAAAATAGGTAGAAGGAAGAGAATAAAAAGAGAAGTCAATGAAATAGAAAACAAATAATAGAGAAAATTGGCAAAGCCAAAATGATTTTTAGAAAAGATTAATAAAATTGATAAACCTCAGAAAGAGTGATCAAGAAAAACAGAAAGCATAAATTACCAATATCAGAAATAAAGGGGTGTGTGTGGGGGGGAGAGAGAGAGAGAGAGGAAGGGAAGGGAGGGCAGGGGAGAGAAGGAAGGAAGAGAAAGGCACACTCAGCGTCACAGTTCTAAGAACTGGAAGGGGTTTTAGGGTGATAAAAAGGGTAGTTAGTAGCAGAAGTGACCATGGGATTGTGAACAGACTCAAAGAATGTGGCAAATAGAGATGACCATGGCAGAGACCCAAGAAGAAATATTTTGAACACATAGAAGTCTGAGGTGTGAGCATCTGCACATCTCACGGGCCCTGCACAGCACATCACATTTTTAAGAAGTGGAGTTCGTTACGATGCACCAAAGCCCCCAAGAAAATATGAAATGCCAGTAAAATGTGACTAAAGCAGGAAAATATGTAATATCTTCTAAAAGATTTTTCCATTAAAAGTAGTTAAATCCAGCACTTAAGCAACATTCCCCAAAGTGTGTTCCTCTCAATATAGTTCTGTGAGCTACTCCACAGAAAAGGGTGCTGCGGAAGTTTGGGAAACATGGCTGACTGCACTGGCCACCCTCCTCTTCAAGATTCATTATGTACATCAGTGTGTTAGTGACTCCAGCTGGCCTAATGGCATAAAAATTAGTCTGACTCTAACCGCATGTTTACCAGTTTTATGGATGGGCCCACAAAACTTTCCTTTCATGGAATACCCGTTAACATTCCAAGGAAGCTGTATTCTTTGGAATGCATTTTGGGAAAAAAACTGATCAAAGGATTAACACATAGCTAACAACTATAATTGCTGTAATTTGTTAATAGCAGACCATTCTTCAAAGTTAAAAGAGAGGTGATAACTTGCTTTTAGATGAAACTTTTCTTCAGAGGAGCTTGAAACACACTGGACTCAGGATTTTTTGGTTTGTTAGACTGACAGAAGTCTATTTCTTGTTGCTATTTTTCTCTATATGTTTAATAGCATTAATCTGTAGCATTCCAATATAAATTTTAAAATTCTGAAAAAGTCATCACTAGAGAATAATAAAGTACTAGCATTTCATCTATATGTCTATTACCTATCATAAAAGAAAAAAATGACTGAGTTGCTTAAACTTGTGATTTTTGCATATTGGTGAACATTATACCACACCAGCACTCAAACATCGTCACAAGATACAGAAAAGAAAGCAGCTGAAGTACCTCTGCCTTCTATATAATTTTCTTATGTAAACTTAGGGCTATAAATTAAAACTTGATGCTCAGACACAATCTACTATCTCAACCTTCACTAGGGACCCCATGAAAGGAAATGAGTTTAAATGGTAGTCTTTCAGTTAAGGTCTAAGAAAGACTTTGTGAATGGGTTTATCATTTGTTATAATTATTTTTGCTATTGCTGTTTGTTCCCTTATTAAAGAACAGTGTGCCAGTCTCTAGGCATTTTTGTTTAAATACCGGCTAGGGTCACAAGTGAAATGAAGTTTGGTCCTCATTTACCTCATACCAGCAGTTGGGTTGGCACGCAGCTGCAGAACTGCTGGGGCTCTTTTTATTTAATTTGGCATCCCTTCCTGAGCAGTATTGAGACTTTTACTTCAATGGCTCCATTGGGCTTTGACATAATTTCTATGCTGTATCAGTAAAGTCTGCAGAAGAAATGCCTAAGCAAACCTGAAAGGAGGCTAGGAGCGCTTCTAGTTCAGGTATTGTTGCTTAAGTCAGTGAAGGAATTAACCCCCAAATACAAGTTAAGTCCATTTAAAAAATACATTATTAATTTAATAAAGAAACTGATTTGTGAGGAATATTAGCTATCTTAATTCTCTCTCTCTCTCTTTCTCTGTCTCTCTGTCTCTCTCTCTCGGTGTGTGTGTGTGTGTGTGTGTGTGTGTGTGTGTGTGTGTGTTAAGAGTTTGTCCTTTTTGCACAATTTCTCTTGGAGTAATTTTCCTAGACTCTGAATCAGACTGTCATAAGAAAATATAGGTCCAAATTCTTAGTGAGCCACATATTAATTATACGACTTGGTCGTATATCTTAATCTCTACACTCCTGAGTTTCTTGTCTGTAAAATGGGAGTAATAACCTCTCTGACATACTCTGAGTATTAAAAGTGATAACACAAAAAAAAGGGTCTTACATGATAGGTACTCAACAAATGCTTTGTTAAATGCATACATGGAAAATGAAAAACATTAATACCTTCTGTGAATTGTATTTCCACAGTCAGAAGAGAAAACAGTTTCATCTGGTCTGCTTTTTTGTTTTACGTGTCATATGTTGGTGGTCATAAATGGGAAAGGAAGGGAGCAAAAGGAAACAGATTCCATCAGAATCAGAATTATGGGTTGTCAGAACTGTAAGAGATCTTAGACATGATTTGAGCCAATGCCTTAAATTTACAAATGAACAAACTAATGCCCAAGGAGTATAATTGATTTGCCCAAATATCACATAGAAGTTAGTGACAGATCCAGGTTTGGAGCCCAATATAAACATACTCATAGACTTTTCTTGTAATGAGGATTGTTATTATTGTATGAGATTATGGTGTTTAAAGAATCTTCCTTTGACTAACTTGAAAAATAGTTCTCTTTTTATGGTTTGCTTATTTCTTTTCTTTTTAAACATTTTGCTTTAATCCATCTGGAGTTTTCTTTGGTATAGGATTTAAGGTTAGGATTGAACTTAATGCTTTCTCCCCAGATCGTTAGCCAAATGACTCAGCATCATTTATCTAACAAGTCCTCCCTGTATCTCACCGACTTATACTGTCATCTTTATGACATTCTAGTTATCCTTTATTCTAAGGTCAATATCTGTGCTCACTTTTTTATTCCATTGATCTGTTTATTTACCCATAGAATGCTATTATGATTATTATAATTATAGCATATGTTTTAATAACTAGTATGAAAAGTTCACCTTCATTAATCTTCTTCAGGGAAAAAACATGAAGCCTTTGCCCATTTATTTTTCAAGATGAAGAAATCTGTCAAATTGAAAAGAATTAATACTCCACGCTAACCAAATAAAGCCCATAAGAATTTTGATTGGAATTACATTAGATGTAAAGATTAATTTGGAAAGAAATGGCATTCTTATTATAATAATTTTTCATTTTCAGTAATATATCTATTTATTTAACTGTTCTTTGACGTCGCTCAGTAAATTCAAGTCAAAGCATGTAAAAGCTTTAAAAGCTTACAATGATGATCTAGGGAAGGGAAAATTAATTCTACTTAAAGAGATCTGGGAAGACATTTTTATGGCCAAAAGAGGAGTTCTCTACAAATGTAGTCAGACGAGGTATATGGTATTTCGTTACTTAGCTTGACACAACCTAACTCAATTACACAGGTCCTTAACAAGTTGTTATTCAAAGTCATTAACTTCATACACACCAATTAGTAGTAAGTTTATATTGGATTCTGACCAGATCGGACACTATGCTTGATGTTGGAGATATGGTCCATGCCCTGAAAGGGGTTTACAGTCTCGCTGGGGGAAGTTCTCATCTTAAAAGTACCAGTTCTGGAGAGTAGATCTTAAATGTTCTCACCACACACACACTCACACGAAGGTAATTATGTGAGGAGATGGAGGTGTTAACTAATTTTATTGTGCTAATCATTTCACAGGATACATGTGTATCTAACCATCACACTGTAAACCTTCTATGTACACAATGTTATATGTCACTTATATCTCAATAAAGCTGGAGGAGAAAGTACCAGCTCCTCTTCTTGTTCTAATCTTGAGTTAACATAGCCTCTTACTAAGTGGTTTGATCTTTTATTTCTATTCCCAGACCAAGGCAGAGAAATTTCTCCAAAAATTCCTTGGTCATTGAGAAGCAATTTTTGACTGAGTCCCAGATCTATCCCTCAGATGCAGGTCAAATCACCATCCTCAAAGCTCCCCGGAGGTCGGAGGTCGTATAGAATAAGGATTAAGAATGCCAATGTGGAAGTTAGACGTTTGAATTATGATCCTTGGAACTTGGGCTGTTTGAATGTGGGCAAGTTATTTCACCACTTTTGCCTCAGTTTCCCCAAATATAAAACGACAGTAGTAATAGTACTGAACTTGCAGGGTTACTGTGAGGATTGCATGAGATAATCTGTGTGTGTTGTACTTAACACCGTGCCCAACACCGAGAAGCATTCGCAAGTGCTGGCTGTTGCCTGCCATGCAGCCTCCTGTGCAGGTAACACAGTGCAGTTTAAAATGTAGCCCCGAGCACAGATAGGTGTCCTGCAGGTGTTCAAAATGAGAACGTGGAGGTTGTGGGGGAATTATCTTCCCTTCCATTAAAGTCTGGGTGCTCTGCTTGAAACTCCGGGTAAATGGAGTAATAAACCCTAGACTGTGGGAAGATGGTGACAGGTATTTTCCCTGGGATTTCAATATTTTAGATTAAATGATAATTTCATAAAGAGAGGGTTAGGGTTTTGAAAATCCTTTGCTGAAAGAGTCAACCTGCTTTCCCCCTAAATTATCATTATATAAAATAATCCAATATTAGGTATCCATTATATTTTTAAATGGGAAAAGAGGATATCGGGAATAATATTTTCTTGGTGATCAACTACCACACGTGGGTGAGAGTGCCTGTTTTTTCACTTTACAACTTCTCCTGATAAACTTCTACAGATTTTACCCTTTTAACTTAGAAATAGAAAAGGCTATTTTGAAACTCATTAGAGAGTTTTCTTAGGAACCTCTTAAACCAAGTGGTTAGGTCCCCAGGCAAGCCTATGTGACCTATTAGTACAGCAGGTTCTTGAATAACGTTTCATTCAACGTTGTTTTGTTGTAATGTTGATGAGATGCCGTAGGAACTTACTCTTGTTTATATCAATTAGATGATGGTAAAATTGGTTTTGTTATGCGTTGTTTCACTTCAAGTCACAGAAGCTATCAATGACGTTAAGTGAGGACTTAATGTAAAATTGAACCTAACCGTCGAACACATCTGGGCCTCACACCAGCCAGGCACGGGGAAAGAAGAATCCTTTTGCTCTATGTGGCTCCAGTGGCTTGGGAAACATGGGGAGATAAGGGAAGCAGGGTAGCTTGCCAAGAAATCCCCCATATGGACGGGTTCCTTCTCACATCTTATCTTTCTCTTTGTCCTCCTGATAGATCCTGTTTCTTCCAGCCAGGGTTTCTCTTCTCCTCTGGGTAGTACAATTACTTAGATAGGAAATACAGAGTAGTGACAAGGAGATGTGTTCCCCCACCCCTGTCCCCAACTCTGAGCATTAAATACGAAAAATAAGTACAGGAACAATGCAACATGTCGAATGAAGTGGAGCTACAAGATCAAGGCCCCAAACAGGAATGTAGTCTAATGAGTGTTATCAAAGAAACAGATGTAAGCGGAAGGTGAGTGGTGTTTTGTAGTAGGCCTAATGAGAGGGATCTCCTCCAAATAAATATCTACTGGGCTTATGTTACGCATTCTGATTCAGAGGCTATGCTTTTAAAGTATAGGGTGAATCACTCTAGTCTATGGGTACAAAGTGGTTTTAAAAGGTTAGGAATGTATACTTGAACTCAAGTACAGTTTAAGGTACAATGGCTTAGAATATTGGAGAACACAGCAATAGTGTTTATTCATCTCAAGTACCTCTCAGTAGATAATTAACCTGGGCTGTGATAAAAACAGTTCTATTAGACCCATTTCTCTTGTGGCTAATGCTATTGTGCTACTTGATATAGTATTTCTCTTTTGCCTCATTTTAAACAGAACACTTCCTATAATATTGCAAACATTACCACTTTTGTAGCTGTTCCATTTTCCTCCTCGCAATAGAAATGCAACAGTAGTTATGTGAAAGTATGAAGTTATGTATTTCTACTCATGAAGATGCAATTCTTATGAAAATCTGGAGTGGCCGTCTAGATATAGCCACTTCTTGGTAGGTTTCTGCACCATCAACTATGAGGAGTGGATCTTTCATCCATAAGGAATACAGAGTTTTTCAGTTACTTCTCTTTTCTGACACATACTTGGGCCCACACTGGACATTTGTGTGAACGATAAGGCGATCTGTCACAGAGAGTTCTAACTTTTGGGAGTCCCTGGACCCCTCTGGCAGTCTGGTGAAGTCTATGATGCCTTCTCAGAATAATGTTATTATAAATGCATAAAATAATAAACATTGGACACCAATGATATTGAAATACAGTTCTATCCCTGAACCCCTTGTGCCGTAAACCTGTTGTAGAGCTGACTCAGGCTCCTCCATTTGCCTAATTTTTGGCTCATCAAAGTGGAATTAGGAGTTTAGAAACATAAACTCTTAGTACGAAGTCAAACAAGTACCAAACTCAAGTCCAAAGTTCAAGTCCCGTAGAGCAAAGGCACTGGATCAGCCCAGGAAGCAGGGCTGGTTCATTAGCAGGCGGCTGCTGGCCTGGGATGATTCCAGGGCACCGCAAAGGCTCTGTTCCTGCATCTCCCAAATCCCTCTTCTCCCTGTCCACTCATGCTTGAAATCCCTTAATAGAGTCTAACTCCTTTGGTTTAATTAAATAGAGGATTTACTCTTGTTAAAAACTCTTTCCCATGGGAAAGGTAATACTCTAACACCAAAGATTTTTAAATTTATTTTCAGCAGTAGAATCTATTTTTCAAACGCAACCTTAAATAGAATGCTGAAGTGTAAATAAACCCAAGTTTTATAAGAATTTAGTACCAATTTTATATGTTGAATTATATATCAGTACATATATGTATTAGTTATATAAATTTACATGTACATATAAATCAACACTAGAAATAATGAGGCCCTTTTGATGAAGGCAAATTATGAAATCAAGAGCTATAGGTAATACCTGCAATCTTACACCCAGCACAGCATACAGTTTACTTCTGTATTTTATTTTGCCTGCACAAGGTGGAGAAAATCCTCATGTAAGTAGATAAGTAGTTTCAAATAGCTAACAATTTGTTATGGTACTTATAATCTCATGATTTTCTTCAATTAAAATAATTCAGAGGCTTTAAGGAAGAGCAAGAATTTTTTTGTTTCAAAATAGAATCACTAACTATATCTAACAACTGCTCGTTTTCCTTAATAATTAAGCAGTAGTTGTTAAGTACTCAACTGGGGAAGATTTGACAAATAGATTTTGGAAATAATTTGAATCCTAACTCCCTTACTTATTCAGAACCTTAGGCAAGTAGCTAAATCATAGTCTCAGTTTCCTCAAATGTGAAATGGTTATAAAAATTGCATCTATTTTATATGTGTAAGGATTAGAAATGACAGTGCACAGAAAGCACTTAGCGTAGTGTCTGGCACACTTAATAAATGCTGTTGTCATTGAAGTGTTGAATGATCAAAAGTACTTCTCAAATGTGTCTTATAAAATTTATGATGTTCCATCATGTCCCATTTGAATTTCCTTTCAGGTATCTCAGCACCCTTCTCTTTCAGATATTCACTCATTTTCAAAACAACCTAATTTTGTTTTGTATGTTGAGTCCAAATTTTAAGATGATGCTTTACTGCTGATTTTTTATCTGTAATTGTAAACAAAGTAACACTGCAACCCTGCAATGCCGAAGAAGATTGTATAGCACATTGAAATCAGGTAAGAACCAGCCCAAACTTAAAAATAAGAAATGAAACCATCTAAATGCTATATTTTCATGATGTAACATGTACCATTATATTGCACAGTTGACTATTATGCTGCACCAAACGTGTGCACCAGAGAACTTGTCTGGCTTTTGATGGATAGCAACACACATGTGTTGTAATACTAATACCAGTTAGCACTTAGTGTATGCTTACTAGGGGTTAGGCACTACTTGACATGTATTATCTCATTTAATCTTGACTTATTTATTTGTAGGATTATTAAAGGAGTTTATACGCACAGATATGAATTTTAAAATATGACTAGTACAAATATGCACTCTATCTAATAAAAACCACCTTTATAAAAAATTCAAAAATACGTGTGCCTACACATACAAGCACTCATGCACATACATGTGCCCCTGTGCTCACAGTTAACCTGATAGTACAAATTAACCCATCGATGGTATATAATGCATTAAAATTTGGTATCCAATTTAAGTATGTATGCATTCTTCTTTATTACACTTTAAAATATTTTAAATATTTATCATAAAAATGAAATATGAATTAAATGCTTACAGCCTCCCTGGGACTCATTGGAATTCTTTGTAACAACTTTAATACCAGAGCATTCAGCCTTATCACTCATACTGGAGTGTGAAAGGAGCCAAATCAGATCTTTTTCTGAATGCACAGGTTTTAGAAGAAGGAAGAAGGAAGTATGAGATTTTGAATAGTAATTCATTTTTTCAGAAAGGCGGGAACCTTATACCAACAGGAACCAGGCAGGAACATGTGCCAACAATGTTAATATATTACCTATAATCCACATAACACCCTTGCCTAGTAGGCACTATTGTCCTGACTTTACATAAGAGGAAACTGAAGACCGTAGGTGTTCATTTGCTTACCTGGAGTTACACACCTGGAAAATGGCAGCAAGTACCCAAACTCTGATCCACTCGACTCCAAACCCTTTCCACCACACCAGATCACCACCCATCTAGCCTCCCTATTTTAGAAAGCAGGAAAATGAGGATGAGCAAGATAGAGTCACTCGCTCCTGGAAACAGCTAGTTAGTGGCAAGGCTGTTACAGAAACCCAGGAGCAAGGGTGTTGCGCTAGGTAAATAAACTCTTATCAGATGGCCTAGTGAGAGGGTGCCCTGTGCAACCAGGCTACCAGAGGCCAGGAGAATCGTTACTTCACTTCTAGAGCCGGCATCAGGTTATATAGCTTCACTGCTGATGCTGGACGGATGAGGACACAAATCAGTCCTCTCCGCAGTTCCTACTGTGCAAAACTCTGCTTGGTGCGGTGGAAGATTGGAAAAACAGACAACAAGGTCCCTGTCCTCATATCTGTGTGGGAGAATGGCATCACCATAGGAAATATTAAGCAGAATCCCTGGAAGGGACGTCAGTAATATTCTGGTTCTCTCCCCCGACCCCTACAATAATATAAGTTTTAGATGACTGTATAAAACACGGCACGGTACAATATGTGAAAATTGCCAACAGTCATAACTAATATTTTCAGAGCACTTACTTGTACCAGGAACTTGGAGTGCTTTGAATGATCTCATTTAAAGCTTAGTACAACTCTATGATATAGTTTTATTATGGACATTTTACACATGAGGAAACGGAAGCTGTTTCTACACCAGACAGTCTGTCCCAGAATGACTGTGCTCACAGCCAAAAAATGCTTGGAGTTCAGCACAGGGTTGGTTTGGGAAGGCACGTGTGATCTTAGCACGGAAACTCAATGTACACAGCACTCTCAAGATGTCAGAGAACTCATTACAGCTGGCTTTTCTGTGACCATTATCTGATCAGGGTAGGGCCTCTAATTGCCTCTCTCCCCTCCCAGAGTCATGGGCTTTGGTGAGAGAGCCAGACACGAGCCAATGACAATTGTCACAGCACTTTCTTCAGCTTTTCCAGCACTCCAAATGTAGAACTAAGATTCTGAAAAGTAGCAACTCACAAAGACGATACACCACCACTTCTGCCACCACCACCACTACTACCATCGTGGGGGAATACATTTTATAGGCTGTGAATCAAGAACACGAAAAGTCATTGTTTCCTTAAAGACTCTTTCTAAGCAACCTGAAGAGAAAGATCTCTTTCAATGACAGACCAGGGGATGTGCCATCACAGTCCTTGGGTAATGACTGTGTATTATAAATAGGATATGGCATTTCTAAATGTCTTTAAAGCTATTTCCTTTTGTTCAACTAATTTAATTTACCACATGCTCCTGGGAAAAGGGAGAGGGATCAAGATGCTGACTCCACATTTCCTGAAAAAAAATCAACATTTTTTAAAAAAAACTGCTCTCAATGAAATTACATCTGATCGTTGTCTGCTGGCTCTCTTAAACCCTACCTCTGTCAAAATTCTGCCCCGGCAGGTGTGAGAAAGAATAGATGCAGAACTTGAGTGAATACCCACATCTGTTTTTGGAAAAAGAGAACAGAAGCAGCACAGAAGGAAGTAAAAGAGATAATTGCTGGCTTGAACTACAATACATTTTACTTGTGGGCAGAAGGCCAGCTTACAGCAGGCGGAATATGCAGCCCATCTTATTGGAATTCAGGGGTGGGCCTCCATTCTTGTCCGGAGACAGCTGTAAACCAGCAGCCCATAGCATCCCAATCAGGCACCGAGTTTTGTCAAGGAGTGCTGATATGTACAGAAGCAGCTTTGTCTGCTTCAACTGCACCCCTGCCTAGTGAAATGACAGTCAATCTCTGATTCCAGATGACAAGAACTGGATAAAAACTTAAAACAAATGGCGACCTTTCAAAAGATTAATTTGTTTACCAACAAAATGTTCCCTCTTTGTCATCTGAGATGGGGTGACCTTCACTTTCCCATATCTAGGCTGAAAGGATGCTGACTACAGTCATCTGTTAAGTTAACTCCATCTCAGCAATTATTCCCTTTTTTATTTTTAGTGACAAGAAGGGTTTATTAATTCACTCTGCTTCTTGTTATGGTTTATAAATGCAACAAGCTCATTCTGAATTACTGCAGTGTAACATCAATTTGTTTAAATCTAATTCTGCTACCATTGCCAAATTATGTTGTGACTGTAATTGTGGCCATATGCATGGGCTTAAAACACAATCGTGTTTTGAAATGGCCCTTCTTTCTCCTCCCCCCACCCCTTACCCCCGCCCCTTATTTCTGGTGCTTCTTCTAATCATTTGACATTAACACAATTGCCTCACTTTCCATTACTTTCTCCTTTCAGAAATGAATGTGCTTTCAGTGAGAGGGATTACTGTGTACACCCCCAAGTGAAACAGTAAAGAATGAAACTATGATTTGTGAAGTGTGATTGCTACCCAACTAAGTTAGTGAAAAACACTGCATAACATATGACTCATAAAATCTAGAAATCATAATAGTATTAAATTCCACCTCATGAATAAATAAAAGATTCTAAGTTTACATTGCATTCTATATTTATTTATTTGGAAAGTGGGACCAAAGAACTAGTATAATTCTACAGCAACTCATATCTTGCCAAAAAGAAAAATGTTTTTATGATTCTTTTCTAGGTCATAACAGTTATAATCAGAGTTATTTGTGCAGCAATTCAAAGCAATGTTTTGTTTGGCTATTTTGTTATGCATTCATAATCTTTCTTTTAAAATTCATGTTAACAGATATATGTTGCAAGCCTTTTAAGAAACCTTTTTATTTAAAAAAAATAAATCAAAGTCAAGTTTTCTGTAGATGTTTTAATGTGTTTCATTAGAAAGTCTAATGGGAACTAAATGTCAGTGAGTAAGTATGAATAGTATCAGAGATCTCTTCTTGTCTTCCCATACCTACAAGGCCCTACTCGAACACCTGATAGAGGGTTTATTATTATTCATGTTATTATTTGGCAGATTTAAGATATTGGAGAAATCATCAGTGACTTTCACTTTTAATATTTTGTTCTAAATTGATTTTACTAACAGAGTTACAGGATATAACATTCTGAAGGCACTTCTGTGCGGGGCGGTGAGTGTGTGTATGTGTACATGCATCTGGGGTATATGTGTTTTCAGTGCATTAAAATCTTTGCACCAGCCCCTTATTATCAGGCAGGATACACCTCTTCACAAAATGAAGAAAATACCAGTTTCTAGGAACTAATAAAGTATATGAGCTACATATTCAAATTTGCTCCTTCAAAAAATGTCTAAGATTATTTATAGGCATTTGACAAGCTGTTCAAGTTTCAGAAGTAAGGAAACACATGGCCCTCAGCAGCCAAATAATAATCCCCTTTGAGTGTTTCAAGTAGTTCTAAAAAGCGATTAGCCTTGATGCTTCTTCTCTAATTAACTATACATCATGACACTAGACACATTGCTTCGGTTTGGGTAAGTGCTTTTAAAAACATTTTTATAAGTGGTAAATCACAACTGTATTTATTCCTAAGTGCTATACATGATGTTTAAAACCAAACACTTGAATATTTCTTTCACAGGACCTTTTGTACAATGCTTCTGTTTTATAAATCCAAAATGAAAATGCTGTTTTCCAGTTAGTACCATCATATATATATATATACACACACATATATTATAATCAACAAAAAACGATAAGGTCAACTATTTCATTTGAAATGCCAATAGTTAATTTGAGTAAAATGTACCTAACGTGCATACATTTTAAAGTGCTCTGCTGTACAGTTTTATGAGTCAAGTTTTATGGGGAAACAAGGATCTTTCATACAATAAATGAGTACATATTATCTATGCGTTAGATAAGACAAAGAGCTTTCCCAAATCCTCTATGTTCCAAGTACATGGGCACAATATTCAAGGCACTCAGCCTATTTGGGAATTAGAAAAAATATATAATAAATGACAAAGATTTTACTCCAAATTTTGGATGTAATTTTTGGCTTCCTGTTTATGTCTGAATCCTCACTCAGAATCATTAAAGCAAAGCATAATTCTCTGTAAATCTAGAGTTCTGCCTTTTTAAACTTCAATGCTCATCAGAAAAAGTTTGCATACGATACAGCAGTTGCCTTGGGCTACAAGTCCTCAGCACTCCACTAGCTAAGCTAATATTAATTCTAGATTGAAGGGGGAAAACCAACAACAACAAAAGAGAAATCTGCTTCTGTCTCTACAGCCAGAGAAACAATATTTTTATTTCAAGGGCTTTGGGCTCATGGGAGCAGATAAAAATCCTTTCACATTATTCACTGTGACATTTTAAATAAAGTTTCAGCAGGAATAAAAATACCTAACTTTCTGGTCATTTCTTAGGCTATAAAAGTATTTCTATGATAAAGTGCTCTTAAACCAAACCTGTTAGAATAACATAAAGCATATGTAAAGAAACTAAAAATATATTACAGGGTTACATGAATGAACTAGGCAGTTAAAAACATGTAGGAAATTTGGAAGATTAATCTAAGAGACTATTATGCTGGTTAGAAATGGTTTTGCAATTTAATTCTAACATTAATCTGGGTTTTAGTTTTGATTTCACCGAAGTATACATTTAAGAGCTTTTGAGAGAAGCCAAAGGTTAAAATGTATTTAAAAATGTAAAATGTCACCTCAGTAATTGTTTTCAGTATTAGAAATGATTTCAAATAAAATAATTTCCCAATTAAAATGAAGCATTACTCTTAATTCTCCCAAGAAAACCCCACAACACAGAAAGAGTCCAATCCTTCCTTTGGGACACTTATCAGCAAGTCAATAGCAAAAATAGGTAGACTCTGAAACCCCTTACTGCAATCTCCATTTGATTATTTTCCCTCTTATCATTTTGCTGACCTAAAGAATTAATCCCTGTTTGTTTCAGATTTAGAATAATCTAATTACATTTTGTGTATTGTATAAGTATACACCTTTGAAGCTGATACTATGCTGTTTCCTTTTGATTTTTCGAGTGGTAAGCTACTATCAAATAAAATATTTAAAATTTCTCTATTAATCCTCTTTGTTGTTAAATTACCTCATCCTTGTTAAAATTATGGTACTCGATTATTTAGAAACATCAAATAAAACAGAGAAATTTGAATGAGCTACAAATGGATCCTTTAAAAATAGGTTTGCATGTTTTAATCATTTCTAATTATAAACAGAATGAAAGCCACTCCATTTCATCTTCAAAAAATTCTAAGGACAAAAGGATCAAAATCTTTACTTAAAATCACACTACTAATAGATGACTTTTAATCTTTAAAAAAAATTAAGAGCTCATTAAAACAACTCATTACTTACACATGCTTGTCTCTGATTAATATATGGCAAACTGATTCCATAGTTCGCATTTACAGCAGCTCTGTGGTGGATGTTTTCAGGATCCTGCATGATTTTTACATCCAACCCTATGTTTCGCTGAAACAAAGAAACAATGAAACTTTCATGCTGGATGAACAAAAATGCTTACTAACATTTTATATCCTCAAAGGAGTATAAAGTTCTTTGAAAATAATTATTTTAATGTAATTCTCACTGGAATATATGTATATGTATATATATGTATGTATTTAGGTCTTTTATTTATGTTATTAATTGTTCTCTTATTCACAGAAAAGGAACTTTTGGCAGATTTTCCTCCATGTATCCTATTGCTCATACAAATACAGCCTCAGACAGCATTTATTTTCTCAAAAATAATGCTAAAAGCCAACCAAGGTGGACAAAGGACTAGAATACCTGATCTTGATTTATTTTTAGTTTTCCAGGTCAAGGATTTTGCCAATGAAATCTATACTACAAACACACAGGTAGAGGGCTCCCTCGGTCTGTTAATGTGGCACGTTCCTCAGGGGATATTTACAGGTAAATTTCAGTTTGGACTTGGTAAATTTACCACAACAAATATATTTACTTCTTTCCAGAGATTTTTTGCTAACTATAGGAAAAATGTATGCTTTCGTCAGAAAAATAAATAAATAAAAGTATCTCATTTGAATCACGTGTTTCTCATTTTAAATAGTTCAAATTAGTTACAACTGAGATGCTTAAATATAAACCACCAGGGTAGGCGGCACAGTGGTGGAGGAAAGGGGCACCGGCTCGATGTCCAGACACGTGGGTTCCAGTCTTGCTCTACCCTGGACTGCCTGTGTGTGACCTTGGGTAAGTCACTTCCCCTCTTTGGAAGTCAGTTTCTTTATTTGCAAAATGTGGCCGTTAGACTTGATGGTCTCTTGCAGAACTATTCACCTTCCCCCCAACACCCCCCACCCCTGCTTTGTCATTCTATGATTTGATGCTAAAAGGTAAGCTGACACTTAAGAAATATGGTGTTACCAACAGTTTTTGAAGTCTTGTGACTTTTTTATTGTGACATAATTCACATACTATAAAATTCACTCCTTTCAAAGCGTGTGATTTAGTGGTTTTTAGCTGACTCACAAAGTTGTACAACCATCACCTCTCTTTCAATCCAGGACATTTTCATCACCCCAGAAAGAAACCTTATACCTATTCACAATCACTTCCCAGTCCCTCCTCCTTCCAGCCCCTGGCAACTACTTATCTATTGTCTCTTGGATGTGCCCATTCTGGACATTTCAAGTAAGTGGTTCGTAAATATGTGGATTTTGTGACTTTTTAAAAAGGAGGTGTGATCAATGAAAATACCTGATTTCCTTTCAACTGAGCGTCTTAGTTCTGAGGGTGATCTGATGCAATTGTTAAAATGGTTGTAGGAACCAGACAGATTAGTTCATGATCCAGTTGTTTCTTTGATTGGAAGCATTCATAAATGGGCTGAGGTCAAAAGAGAAGGGGAAGACTACAAAAACACAGAATGTATGCTGTCTAGTTTTTTCTTAATACAGACTCCAAACCTTCCTTTTATTTTTTTAATAGCATTTTTTAAACCAAATCTCCAAATAACTGCATGCAACTGTCCACTTTATTTAACCCGTGCAGGGACACAGGTAGCCAATAAGGCCTATCTATTCCCTTCTCCTTGAAGTACACTTGGTGACAAAAATAATGTTGTGCTTAATTATAAATGGCGTTTCCTTCTGTGGAAAGCCATTTATTCCTTCCTACTCTGGGGTTTTTGCATGGAAGCTGAGTGCCTCTTTTATTGAAATTAATACCTGAACATAATTTTTTCCTTCTTAATTAAACTTTGAGAATAATTTCCATTCTACCAAGGCTCAGGAAATTGCTAAAATTGCTAATATGTATTATATTGACTGGATGTGGTTTCTGTAATTAGGCTGTTTTTAAAACATCTGTGTTCTAGATACAATTGATGGTAATAGCTTCATCTATCAGGTCTAAGCCTTGTTAGAACTTTGTAATCCTGGGATTATTGGCTCAGTGGACCAGAGCAGCTTTCTTAGTTTTATTATGCTCTATCAACTTTGTGTGGCTATTGGACTGGTGTAGGAAAGAAATGATCAAATACAGAATTATTGTTAAAACTAACGTTAAAATTCAGTTATTTTCTGCCCATTTTTACATTTCTGTGGCCCTGGACACAGGTATTTCTGGTAAGAAATTGAAATGTAAATAGAAATGAAGGGTTATAATATCAATTCTTTATTAGTTGGTTTCTAAAGCAATGGGAAAGATCCTTTAAAATGATTACTATTCTAATATTTACTATTTGGAACCAAACCACATGTATACCAAAATAATCATATGTAGCACACATGATTTAATTTCTCTTTAAAGAACATATTAAATGAGTCTATATTTAAATAATATTAACATATCAAACGTTTTCACTGAAAATCACTACCAAATACATTCATAACCTAAATTTGTCTCACAAACCATCTATAGAGATGTACAGGAAAATACTTATAAGCATAAGCTGCATTATGAAACTCAGTAATATGTTTCAAGAAAAAAAATTATAGATTTTAAAAAAATTAATCATTCTATTAAGCAGAAAAGCATACTCTGGAAGATGATCTTTCTTTCTTTCTTTTTTTTCTTTACCAACAGTAAGATAGATATTAGAAATAATTTCAGACATTTTCCTTAAATTGGTCAAGAAAAGACATCAATTTATTTGGTCTATGTGGAGTCACTAAACAAACTAAAGTTTGTATTCTTTCCTTTTGATAGTAATTACAAGCAGATATATCAAATGTGACTCTCATTTAGACTTTGGTTTGTAAGAACAAAAGTTATTATCAGAGCCAATTACTGTTTTACCTACATGGCTGCACAGAAGCAGGGAGCTCAATTTTCATCTCATCAGTGATTTTGTGGTATTTATTTTATTACTATGCCCACAAAGCTACATAAGAAGGAAATAGCTTATGCTATTAAAACTAGGGTTTGAACATAAGAGGCTAGGGTTTCTTTTAGAAGAAATTCTGAATTAAAAACACTAGGCAGCGTGTAATGCCAGCTCCCTAGACATGGGCAAACCATAAAATGACATACATCTGAGCAGTAGATCCCACACAGAGTAATCAAAATTGAAATGCTTCACAAGCAAAGTTGAGACAGGCTATTTACTAAGTTACAGTATTATCAGCATAACATTATTCTCAACAGGGTTTGCTACAAGTAATGCCTTCTAAAGTGTATATTGCTTAATATCATATTCCCACTGGTTAAGACATCTGCTGTTTAATGTCAAAACCAGAAAAAAGAAAAAGAATCCAGTCTCTTTTAACACTCTGATTCTTTCAACCATTATTACATTTAATGGAAGAACAAAAGACTCCAAGTCCTGGTTCAAGCCCTGTGCTCTAGATTTTTTATTTACAAAACTGGCTAATAACACCTACCTTAACAGAGCTGTTTGTGAGGTTTAAATGACTAATAATGGATGCTAAGTATCTTGCAGATTATAAAGTACTATTCAGAAGCCAACTTGAAAGGGCTCGTACTGGTCAAAAAATAATGACTGCAATGGATAGAAACACTTCAAATATATAAAAATTTACAAGTTCTTAATAATATTTCCCCATCTCCCAAAAAACTTTAAATTGATAAATTTAAATCTTAAAGTTGATAAATGAAAAGAATCAAGCATCTATCCAGCTTTTACTGAAAATCTATTTTTAAGATTCACCAAAGAGTTGATAAGGGAAAATTCTACATATAGAGGCTAATAAAAACGAGTACAGAAGGAAAGATAGTACAGAAGGAAAGAATTATAAAATCACCACTTTGCGATCCCTAATGAAATAATGTATTTAAGTAAACATCAATGGTTGCTAATACCATTAGGTGAAAAGTGGGGAACTACGAAGGGTAGATCAAGCTGGTAATACTTACACTCACTGATCAACCTTCACATCATTAGAAGAGAAAAAAGAATTTGCCTCTTGATGTGCTACTATAAAAGGAAATACACAGCACCGCCTATGAATTATCCAAAAAGATGTTACCTAAATCTGATCAAGCTTCTAGATAAAATGACTAACTTACAAGTATAAAAAATACTAGGGACAGAGGAACATGTAAAATGACACTATAAGATTGCACTCAGGCAAATCCAGACTCTGGGAAAAACCTATATGAAACATGATCTGGTTTCTTCAACCAATAAATAACTTTTTTTTTTTAAACGAGGGAAACTGCTATCTATAAAATGAGTTACAACTGCAATGTGTGGACCTTGTTTACATCCTGATTCAAACAAACAACAGTAGAAAGACAATTTTAAGACAAATGGAAAAACTGAACATGGACTGGGAATAACATAATATAAATGCATTTTTTAATTTGTTAGGTGTGATCATGTTTTTTTTTTTTTTTAAATCCTCATCTGAAGTATTTAAGAGTAAAGATATGATGCCTGGAATTTGCTTTAAAAGAGTTCACCAAAACCAATAGAGGGAATAGATCAAATAAGAATGGTAAAATTGTAGTAACTGCGAAAGCTGGGTGATGGTTACATGAATTGCATTTTATTTTTGTGTCTAAATTTCAAAAATAAATTTTCTTAATGAAAAGTCATATTTGAAATTAAAGTGTTATTAAAATGTAATTATTCATATTTTATTATTACTTCAACTGTTACATTCTATGCGCTAAATATCCCCTCTCTCCTTCCTACTCGGGGTGTACAGGGATCAACAATCACGTATCACTTAGTTCCAAATCGTTCCTAAACAGTCCAGCTGCCACCTGACTGCCTCAGGTTGACAAAACCTTACGACCTAACTACTATTCAGATGTGCTCATACTGTTTTCTGATTCCTACAGGAATTGAATTGGAAAATAACAGAAAGTTTGGGGACAGAGCTAACATTTATTCAGCTCCTATTTTGTGCCAGGCACATGGTAGGGGAGTGTTGTCATAATCTGCCTGATTTATTTCAGTCGTTAAAATGATAAGGGAGTATGTGGTAGTATCACTATTTTACCAATGAAGATCACTGGTTAAGTGAATTCTCAAAGTCATGCAAGCCACATGTGGGGAGTTAGGACTTGATTTATGTCTCTGTCTCCAGTCTCTTTCCATGATAACATGCTGCCACGTTAAGAAATGTTAGTTGATACACTCTTAATTCAACTTCCTGTCTCTCTATCAGATCCCTCACTCTCTCTCTAATACCCACCGGCACTGCTTTGGTCAATGCCCTCATTGATTATTATGTAGACCTCTGTAATGGCCTCTAAGATGGATCTCCTTGCCTATAGTCCATCCTCTGCATGACCTCCAGAGTGACTGAGCCTCTGATCACTAATTGAAATATATCTCTGAACTCTAAAATCCTCTAATAGTTTTCCTTAGGGTGGCATAAGCTGGCCCCTTCCTAATTCCAGACTGCCATAAGTGCTCTAAATAAAATACACAGGATAATAGGATAGAGAATACCTTAGATATAGTCGTCAAGGACAGCCTCTTGGAAGAGATGACAATTATACTGAGACCTGTAGTCATGCAAAGATCTGGGAATGACTGAAGAGTGAGAAATTAACAATTAATGCGGGGAGAGCTGCAAAAGCTAAGGCCTTAATAAGATGCTGACCTTAACATGGGAAGGCGCACTTCTTCCCTTATGACAAGGGAGAAGTCATCATGTATAAATCCAGGCAGAACAATTGATAAATTTGATAATGGGAAGGTTAGGATTAACTCTCTCTGCACATAACTAAAAACTGGAAAAATATTGTCTAAATAAGACAAAACTGACTCCTTTCATGTGTATGAATTCCAGAGATAGGCTGTTCAGAGTTACTTTGGAAGTCCATGAAGTTGCTAGGAGCCAGGCTCCTTCCAGCTTAGCATTCTGCTGTCCCTAATGTATGGGCCTCGTCCTTCTAGTCTAACATAGCTGCTCGAGGTCCAACCATCACAGCCTCAGTCCAGGGAACTGACAATTTCTGCCACAAGCACGTAATCTAATCTAGCTCAGGAGGAAAAGGATAATAGACAAAAGTGATAAATAGTGAAATAATGAGGGCCAACACTGTTGGAGGTCCTTACAGTGTTGAAGAATTGTTAGAAGAGCATATCACGCGAGCTGGCAGGCTAGGACACGGCGGTCAGAGACCGTGTGCCTGAGACAGACTGGATGTACTTACTGTTAGAACAAAGCCCAGGCGTTAGGTATACACCCTTAGCCCTTCCAGAGAGAGCATTTTGTTCCCCAAACTGCTATTACTGCACTCACCATACTACCTGTAAAATGCCTGTCTACAGAATGTGAGTTCATACAGCACTGATATTTACATCTCCGGCGCAGAGCACACAGTAGCATTGAGATGAAAATATTTGAGGAAATGAAATAACACGTGATGAAAGACATACTTGGTAATACTCTGTTTGTGTTATTCTTACCATATGCCACAATGCCACAATCATCAGATCCATAGCACTCGTGTGCCCAAAGAGGCATTCCGATCTGTATGGCACACGGGCCAATTACTAACTCCATGACATCCCTTCCTTTGCTGCCACTAATCGCGTGAGTTCAGAGCCAGGGAACGATGACTCTCCTGCATGACCAGAAGGTAGCATCTCCTGGTAAACCAGCAAGAAAGGCACGAGAAATTTCAGATGCCACCTTTGAAATGTTACAGAAGCATGGAATGCCATGTAACAAAATTCAGGTAATCTTTGCCACCACAGTAACTAGTAACTATGAGGCTTCTGGAAAGGGTGCTATGAGTCAAAAATCTGTAGTTAATTGAATCTTCTCCTGGAAATAATGTTATTAGAAGATATTGTCCTCAGGGCCTATTTTTGATGCCCAGTTTTTATAGACATAACCCTACATACCATGCTTAATCATCTGTTCCATTAGCTATGACTTATGTACAATGTAAAGTATAAAGCTCTTTAAAGTGTTTATGTAAACCAATTGAATGGGAACCAATTACAGTAAAACAGTATTGCATATGATAGAGTATTGTAATGTATTATCCATAATTCTAATGTGGCTTCATAATTGCCACATTAGTATTACTGCAACAAATCAGAAAGAAAAAGGTCGCTTTTATCAGGAGCATTGCACTGAGAAATTTCGTTGGGACAGTTTAAAGGGAAAAATCTGAGGATAATTCTGGGGATAGTGAGAGCCATTTGTGGACAAAATCATGAATCTGTTCTGCTGGGGTTTTTTTTGTTTTGTTTTGTTTTGTTTAGTTGTAAATTTCTTTGTGGCAAACACAGGAAGGGAGCTAAAATTTTTGTATTTTTCATAGTTGTGAGGAAAAGCCAGGACTTTGAGGTCAAATAGACCTGAGTTTGAATCCCAGTTCTCTGATTATTTAATTTTAAATTAATATCATTTCTCATCCTCAGTTTCCTCATCTGTAATATGGGAATAACAATAATTCCTTCCCTCAAAATGTTGTGAGGATGAGACATGATTTCATCATGGCCAACACAGGCTCCTAAATGGTCTCCCTGCTTCTGCCCTTGTCCTCTGACATATTTTCACCACAGCAGCCAAAGTGACCCTTTCAAATTGCAAATCAGATTATATTGGTTCTCTGGTGAAAATCCTCCTGGCTTCCCATCTCACTCAGAGTAACAGCCGCAGTCTTCACCGTGGGCTCCATGATCTGGCCCTCCTATTTTTCCTCCTCTCTCCTCCTCGCCCACCCCTCTCCAACTTACTTGCCCTTCACACTCCTTTGCACATTCTTCTTCCTCTGCCTGGATGCTCTTCTTCCAAATAGCCAAGTGACTTGCTCTGTCACACCCACCAGATTTCTGTTCAACTGTCACCTTATAGGTGAGACAATCCCAACACCCCTTTCTCCCGCAGCTTGTCTTTCACCAACTAACATACTATATATATTTACTTTTCAAATTGTTTTTTGTTTTCCTAATGCCTACCCCCACACCAACTAGAATGTAAGCTGCATGAGAGCAGAGGAGTTTGGCTGATACCTAAAATAGTGCCTGGCATGTTTCTATTAGGTGCATAATAGAGGTTGACCAGTATTCTTCAACAAATCATAAGAAGAATTAACACTTAAATACCACTCACCACATATGGGGCACTGTTATAAGCAATTACACGTCTTAACTCATTTATCCTTACAACAGCCCTATGAGGTAGGTAGGTACTATCATTATGCGTAGCTTGCAGATGAGAAACTGAGGCACAGAGGTTAAGTGACTTGCCACAGTACAGGTAGTAAGTGGTAGGGCCAGGATGGGAACCCATACTTCTAATACTCTAGGCTGGGTGCTATCTAGGCACTGCTTACAACAACAAACAAAGCAGAGTGTCTCTGCTTTAGATTAATAGAGATGTTAAGAAAATAAATAATCAAATGCAATGGATAACTCTTGGTCTATCCAGGTCTGGATAAAAGAGCAGTGGAAGCCATTTGGGGGATAATTAGGAAAATCTGAGTATCAGCTGGGTATTATATTCAAGAATTATTGTTAACTTTTTAAGGTGTGATAATGGTATTGTGGGTAAACAGGAATATGTTTATTTTTAAAGATGCATGTTAAAGCATTAAGGGGTTTGATAGTCATTAGGTCTCTGTTTTAAAACACTTCAGTGAAAAATAGGTTAACAATTGTTAAATCTAGGTTGAAGGAGAAATGGTTACTCATATACTATTCTTGGTTTATTTAAATATGTTTATAATAAAAAAGGTTTTTAGAAAGCTATGGAGAAAGAGAAATATATTTTTAAAAAGTCACTGCTCTCATGCAGCTTACATTCTAATGAGAAGACATAGCTCACAGTGATTGGCTTATTGTCGGCCTTCTCTTCTCTCTACTCTGTTCTGTAAAATCCAACTGCCATCTTATGAGCAAAATTTTCCATGCTGATGTTACGTGAGGTATAAGTCACAGTGAAAATCTGTGAAGCAAGCCTCACTTGCCTTGACTTTTTCCGTCTTTCACCATATTAGTCCTCATCCTGTCAAAAATCCTCAAAACTTTAGTTTTGATCAAATTTTGGAAATCATTTTCTCAATTAGATCTCAATTCACAATATTAAGATTCTTCCAATCTAAGACACATGGTTGATCATATTAAATCACAAGAGTTGTTTGTTTGATTGATAGAGCATCCATTTTTATGGAATTAGTATTGGGAATAACTCGCAAGCACTGAGATGGCTTTATTTTCCCTGTCCCACACACACATCAACTATATCATGCTTCTAAGTTGGTCCTTTGATCTAAATATAGTTTAGAAATTTCTATTTGAAATTGCCTTTAGACCTAGCTTGCCAGACACAACAAGGAAATCAAATACACTCTTGGCCAATATATAAGCTTTCTCCTTCTCTTCCTCCCTCTTCTTTATCTTTGGTTGTTTTTTTTAAAGTAATTTTTTTTTTTAATTGGGGAATATTGGGGAACAGTCTGTTTCTCCAGGGCCCATCAGCTCCAAGTCGTTGTCCTTCAGTCTAGTTGTGGAGGGCGCTGCTCAGCTCCAAGTCCAGTTGCGGTTTTCAATCTTTAATTGCAAGGGGCACAGCCCACCATCCCACGCGGGAATTGAACTGGCAACCTTGTTGTTGAGAGCCTGCGCTCTAACCAACTGAGCCATCCGGTTGCCCCATCTTTGGTTGTTTTTATTTCAAACCCTTTCCTTGACTATTATGAGTACATGAGCCCAAGGTGCCCCAAAGAGAGGTTGGGTTGGTGTTGATTGGGAGCTAAGATGTACTATAAAGAAAAGCCATCAGAATATGGCTTTTTCAAATGTAAAAGAAAATTAATAAACAATTCTTAATTATGATTCTTAATTTCAATTGAGCAATTCCTAATGGTTTGTCTTTTAAGTTTTTGGTGTAAAATGGAATTCCAAAAACAGCTATCCACTTTGGATAAGGAGAGCTTACAGAAGTAACTGGGGTTTACCTAGTTTAAAAGTTTGGCTGTGGGCAATTAAAGATGGTAATATCCCAGTTGGATTTCACAACTACTTAATAATACAAGCTTTTAAGTTGGTGTGGTAAGCTTGCCAGAACAGCTGGCAAAACAGCACTGTTTGTCATTGACTTTACAATGCAAAATTAGGGCTCTTTTGTGTCAGCGGTTATGCATTTTTAAGTAGATGTCAATGATATTAGAAATAAAATACCAATAGGGATCCAGGCCCTGGAGATAAAATCAGGATGTGAAATAGTCCTTGCCCCTTTCTAAATGAAGCTCACCCATGCTCACAGCATTTAAAAGAACCTGGAGGTTATACTCAGCACATAAGATTCCTTATCTTTATAATCATTTGCGAGGATTCAGAACTCTTTGGGAAAAATAAACTTCTGGCCATGGTTTTATTTTGTTCTGGAATAATAATAGCAACTACCCATTCTCCACCAGTCATAATTTCTGATATTTTATTTCATTGTCCTTATAAACCAGAGACCTCCAATATTGCACTTGAAGGCAACTGGGGTGCTCCTGAGACTTTTTTGGCAAAATAACAAAAATTTAACTGAAGCAGATACTTAATAGTTAGGAAGGTGAGAAGTTTAAGCTCCCTTCAGCACAGCATTCTCTTTTATCTTCATTAAAGCCTTTATTATCACCTGGTATTTTCTTATTGATAATCTGTCTCCCCACAACTATTAGGCTGGTACAAAAGTAATTGTGGTTTAAAAGGTTAAAAATAAAGACAAAACCGCAATTACTTTTGCACCAACCTAATGGAATGTAAGCTCTACAAGAGCAGGGACCAGGTCTGAATTCTTCACCCCAGCATGCCTTTAATAGTCCTTGGCACACAGTAAGAGAATGGCTGAACGAACCCAATGTGACAAATACAATGACAAAAGTCAGAGCAGGCTGCTTTGGGAGTGCAGAGGAGCCTGGACTTATGATATTTTATATGGGGATGAGAAGTCACTGTGGTGGTTTCACTTATTCATTCAACAAACATTTGTTGCGAGTCCCCTGCCATTAAATAGCAATGAACAAACTGACATGAATCCTGCCCTCACTAAGCTTATAATCCAGTGGGAAGATGGACATTTTTTAAAAATCATACAATTCAATATCTCATTACAAATTGTGGCAAGTGTGATGAAGGAAAAATACAGGCTAACATAAACAGTTATGAAAAGGGTACCATGTGTTGGCGGTACAACTCTGAATACACTAAAAACCACTGAATCGAACACCTTTAAAAAGGGTGAATGTTATAGTATATAAATTATATCTCAATGAAGCTAATATTTTTAAAAGGGCACCATGGTGGTTAAAAGGACAGCTCTGGATCCTCATATTTCTGGGTCCATAATCCTGGCTCTGCCATTTACTAGCTGTGTTGTCTTGGCCAACTTCTTTAACATTCTGTACCTTGGTTTCTTCATTAATAAAATGAAGATAACAATAACGCCTCCTTCTAGGATCATTCTGAAGGTTAAGCAGTTAATATTACCAAAGCACTGACAACAATACCTGGTACCCAAAAGAGGTGAGCTATTACTACTTTGGGGGAATCAGGGAGGGAACAGGAATCAAACTGAAAGAACACTCCAAGGAGGCAAAGTCAGAAACCTCTTGAGCTCTATTCCTTGCCACCTGGAAACTTTCCTTCTAGGGCTCTGTTTAAAAATTTGAAGGCATTCTGTTTTGATTTACTTTGCTTTCTGAACAAAGCTCTTTTGCCATAGAAATTGACCGTGCCATAAAAAAACAATGACATGTTTTCTCATTTAGATATAAAGCAAATTTCCTACTTTTGCTCTTAAAATTGTTCTCTAACAGCTTTATTGAGATATAATTCATACACCTTAAACTCACCCTTTTAAAAGTGTATAATTCAATGGTGTTTCGTAGATTCACAGAGTTGTGTAGCCATCACTACAGTCTAATTCCAAAACATTTTCATCATCCCCCAAAAACACTTGATACGCGTTAGATGCCACTCCTCATTCTCCCCTCCTCCCAGCCTATAGCAACCACTAATCCACAGTCTGTCTCTATGGTTTCTCTATTTCTACCTTTATTCTTGGAAAAGCATGTGGAAATGTACTGTGCTGGGGTTGCCAAAGTTTACACTCAGATTCCGGAGGGAAAATAAATGATTTCTGATCAAGTACAGCTGGAAGCAACCTAAGGGGAAAAGAAAGAATTTAAAATCAAATTTGCTATCTTAAAAGCCTCACAACTTGCAATTTAAAAACAATGCGCCTTAGTTAAATTAGATTTTACAGGAAATATTCTATTGGTAATTACAATAAATTAGACCAATCTTTAGCATTTTTACCACTATAAAACTATATTTGTAAGAAAAAAAACTGTACTTGTTCATTAAGCATAAAAACGTCCAAGTCTGATAATGATCATTAAAGCATTAATAGAAAGCTCTATCTCTGGCTGAGTTTACGTGTATATGACTCGCAATTGACAGAATTACTACACTATAAAACATTTGTTGGTAAAAAAATATATAATAGGCTGTATTTTGTTTAATAAAACCAAATCACAGGGTAGCCAATGTTAAATATATTCAAAATGCTGGTCACTAGGCAGTTTATACTTACATCCTTTAAACCTCTACTATTTTATATGATTGCAAAGATTTAAGGATCAAAGGTGGTTAAAGGTCTTCCTTATTAATCAGTTCCATGGGAGAGCAATGTAAAACAAAATAAAGTTGTAAAAATGAGTATATGCATATCTCAAAACTTTTCATTTGAAAGCAGATTCCAGTTCTTTAAAATGGTCAATGTAATTAAGATCAATAAAACTTAATCACCAATGACTCAATCTCTTGATTCTGTGGTGATGCCCATTTTGGTAAATTTTTATTAGAAAACAATTTGTGGACTTCTTGTTCCACCTCAATATGTGAAGAGCTTGGAGGTAATCACTCCCAACCTTACAACAAAGAAAAAATATGAAGATATCAAAAAACAACTCTTCTTGGATCCATCAGAGAATTTAGATCACAGGGAGAACTGCTGCCCTGAAAACTGGAGAGAGAGGCGAATAAAGGCTTAGAGCAGAAGCCTGCTGCTGGAGCCAATACCGTCAAGGGCTCTTAAACTCTATCCATGAATCACTGGAGGCTCAACGTGGCTGAGTTTGAAGGTTAAAAACTCTGAGAGGCCAAGTCTTAGAGGGGCCCCGTATTTTCATGAGTTTTACCTCCAGGAGCCCCACCATGTTCTCACAATAAAGGTCAGAGAAAAATCCCCTTCTTCTACCGGCATGGAGGAGGGAAAAGAAACCATTTCAAAATACCCCCAGAGAGTTTTGTTCTTTGTTCTCTGTAATGAAGGCAAGCTCTCAAGGAAAACTATTTTACTAAAGCCTTGTGTGACCTGAAGAAGGTCAATTAGCTAACTCCAGCCTCCTCTAGTCTTCCTGTCTAACCTAAGGGGGAAAATGCTGAGAAAAACATGTGAAGGTAACAGTCCAGCGACACAGACCCACAAAAAAACTGAGACCTAATCATAGGATTATCAAATGCTTCTCTCCAACAGATTACATCTGTAGAGCCTCTGCAAAACAGAGGACTACACATGGAAGAACTGCAAGACTCAGACTATTTTGGAAGGAATTTCTAGGGAAACCCAAAGACAACAGGGGAGACAAAACAGACAATGGAGGAAATTGAGGCCTCAGACACTTACAGTTACAGCAAATAGTAAACAGCACAACTCTGAGACAGATATTACTTAATACATCAATAAAAAAAATGACAAGGCATGCTAAAAGTCTAGAACAAAATAGTCTGAAGAGACAAAGCAAGCATTAGAATCAGATATGGATATAACAGAGATTTGGGAATTATCAGACCAGGAATTTAAAATAACTATGATTAATATACTAAGGGCTCAAGTGGAAGACATGGACAACATGCAAAAACAGATGGGTAATAGAAACAGAGAGATGGAAACTCTAAGAAAGAAACAAAAGAAAATGCTAGAAATCAAAAATACTATAATAAATAAAGAATGCCTTTGATGGGTTTATCAATAGATTGGACATGGCCAAAGAAAGAATCCGTGAGCTTGAAGAAATGTTAATATAAACTCCAAAACTGAAATGCAAAGACAAGAAAAGAATGAACAAAGCAGAACAGAATGTCCAGGAACTATGGCACAATTTTAAAAGGTATAACATATTCGTAATGAGAATATCAGAAAAAGAAGAAAGGACTAGAAGAAATATTTGAGAAATAATGGCTGAGAATTTTCCAAAATTAACGACACACACTAAACCACAGATCTAGTAAGTTCAGAAAATGCGAAGTGGGATAAATGTCTAAAAACCTACACCTAGACATATCATATTAAAACTATGGAACCAAAGACAAAGGGAAAATCTTGAAAGAATACAGAAAAGAAAAAATACCTTACCTATGGAAGAACAAGGATAAGAATTATATTAAGCTTTTCTTCATAAACCATGCAAACTAAAAGAGACTAGATGAAATATTTGAACAGTGGAAAGAAAAAAACCCACTAACCTGGAATTCTGTATCCAGCAAAATTATCTTTCAAAAGTGAAGGGGAGGGGGTGACGTCATAGGAATGGCGGCAGCAGGGCGCACTTTTTGAGTTCTCCTCCGGATCTTATCACAAACAGGACATCTATAACCCATCAAAGGACTCTCTGCTCATCGTGCAGAACAGCTAAGAGGCTCATGCAAGGATTACTTGAAGGTGGGCAAATTGGGCGAGCAGGGGAAGAGGGAAGGGAGCGGAGAGGAGACGCGGCCTGCATCTGCGGCTGTGGGGATGAGGCCCACATCTGTGGCGGTGGAAACCCGGTCCGTATCTGCGGCTGTGGGGATGAGGCCCACATCTGTGGCGGTGGAAACCCGGCCCGTATCTGCGGCTGTGGGGATGAGGCCCACATCTGTGGCGGTGGAAACCCGGCCCGCATCTGCGGCTGTGGGGATGAGGCCCACATCTGTGGCGGTGGAAACCCGGCCCGCATCTGCAGCTGTGAAAATGCGGCCCGCATCTGCGGCGGTGGAAACGCCCACGGCATCCACAGCTGCAGAGACGCAGGGGATCCCAGGAAGGAACAGAGAACACAAAAGCCAGGAGGTGGGCTCTTTCCCTGAGTCCCACAGCTGATCTCTCCCACCGAGGGGGCAGCCAATGGGACCTAGGTCGGACAAAGGACACAAACTCCATACCTGGGCCCCTCCCCCCTGACCCCCCCTTCCAACCCTGCCCCAGCCCTTCCAGAGATTTAAACTGGCCCCTGAACTGAGGAGTAGTGTCAGATTACTACTACAGAGGAGCCTTAGTGCTCAGAGGCTGGGAAGTGTGTGATTTTTGCTGGGCTAGGAGAGAAAAGACTCCTCCACTCCCAGCCATCACCTTTTCTGGCCTGCGGGAGGAGTGTGACACGGCTGGGAGAGAGAAGACCCCTCTATCCCCAGCCACACCCTTTCTGGCCTGCCTAGGGCAGGGCAATTACAACTGCGGAGGCACAGCCAGGGATCAGCAGTAGGCAGCAGACGCAGCTCTGGGCTTTCAGCAGCTCAGAAATCTCCTGCCCGCCACATACACACACACACACACACACACATACACACACACACACACACACACACACACAGAAGAAGTGCCCTAAGACTCCGGAGAACTGGACACAGGGCTGTTGGTGCTACTCTCAGTGCGCGTAGGTGCAGGCAAGGGCAGAAACTGCATTGACTTTGTAGAAACTATCACCCAGACCCCTCAGCCCCACGCATTTAAATCTGCAGTCCCAAGGTCACTCTGGGCACCAGGTGACCAGCTCTGCCTGCACAATACACAAAGGACTCTTTGGTACAGCAGAGGGCAACCTGGAGATTACTTGGTGGGCTTAAGCCAAGACTGGTGCTGCTTTTTTGTTTGTTTGTTTTTTGTTTTGTTTTGTCTTTATATCTTTGATATCTTTGCCTGTGTTGAGTGGGGGTTGTCGGTTGCTTTTACAGGTGAATGTATTTGATTTTTTTCTTTGTTGTTGTTGTTGTTGTGCTTGGTGATTTGCTTTGTTCTGAAATTGCCCTACACCAGGGCCCAGCTTAAGAGGCACAAGATTCAACACACCCAGAGGCCAACTCCAGACCAAACCAGAGCATTACTGGGTTTGACCTACAAGTGACACACCCAGAGGGAATTCTCTACAGGCACAAGAGCCCATAGAGGCCAAAGCACATTTAAGTGGTCAACCCTCACGCAACAAAACACCCTGCGGTGGGCAGAGCCACGTCTCACAACTAGTCAGCCTAGGAGTTAACCCCACCTACTCACAAGCGAAAAGCAATTAAAGATCTTTAACAGGACAATATACACAATGCAAGAGTCACCTTTGGAGCACACGCAGAGGAGAAGAACAAAGTAGTGCAAGTCAAATATAAAGGACACATACTACATAAGATAACCCAGCAAGAACTAAGAACTCTGGGAGATCTACCTAATACATCGAAGCAAACACAGAGAGTCAGCCAGAATGGGAAAACAAAGAAACATGTCCCAAATAAAAGAACAGAGGAAATCTCCAGAAATGGAACCAAATGAAACAGAGGTAACCAACCTATCAGAGACAGAGTTCAGAACACTGATGATAAGAATGTTTAAGGAGCTTAGAGATGACATAAGGAAGGATAGAGAAATCATAATGAACATCCAGTTAGAAATAAAGAACACAATTACTGAAATAAAGAACTCACTTGAAGGAATTAACAGCAGGTTAGATGAAGCAGAGGATCGAATCAGCAACTTAGAAGACAAGTTAGCAGAGATCACCCAAACAGAACAACAGAAAGAAAAAAGAATAAAAAACAATGAAGGTGGTTGAAGAGACCTCTGGGATAACATCAAGCGCAACAACATGCGCATCATAGGAATACCAGAAGGTGAAGAGAGGAAGCAAGGGATCGAGAACATATTTGAAGTAATAAGGTCCGAAAACCTCCCTAACCTGATGAAGGAAACCAACATACAAGCCCAGGAAGTGCAGAGAGTTCCAACCAGGATAAACCCAAACAGGTCCACACCAAGACACATTATAGTTAAAATGGCAAAGGTTAAAGACAAAGAGAGAATCCTAAAAGCAGCAAGAGAAACACAGAGGGTTACATACAAGGGAACCCCCATAAAACTATCAAATGACTTTTCTACAGAAACATTGAAGGCCAAGAGGGAGTGGCAGGAGATACTCAAAGTGATGGAAAACAAAGGCCTACAACCTAGATTGCTTTATCCAGCAAGGCTATCATTTAAAGTTGATGGAGAGATAAAGAGCTTCCCAGAAAAGAATAAGCTAAAGGAATTTATTACCACCAAGCCAGCATTGCAAGAAATACTAAAAGGACTTCTGTAAATAGAAGAAAGATGAAAACAATCTAACTACAAATTTAAAAATGGCAATAACTATGTACCTATCAATAATCACTTTAAATGTAAACAGATTAAATGCTCCAATCAAGAGACATAAAGTGACTGAGTGGATAAGAAAGCAAGACCCTTATATATGCTGTATACAAGAGACTCACCTCAGATCAAAAGACACACACAGGCTGAAAGTGAAGGGTTGGAGTAAGATATTTCATGCAAATGGAAATGAGAAAAAATCTGGAGTTGCAATACTTATATCTGACAAAATAGACTTTAAAATGAAGAACATATTAAAAGACAAAGATGGGCACTATATAATAATAAAGGGATCAATCCGACAAGAGGACATAACCCTAGTAAACATCTATGCACCCAACATCAGAGCACCTAAATATATAAAACAGGTATTGACTGACATAAAGACAGAGATCAACAGTAACACTATCATAGTAGGGGACTTCAACACACCTCTGACAACAAGGGACAGGTCTTCCAGACAGAAAATCAATATGGAAACAATGGCCTTAAACGACACATGGGACCACTTGGATTTAATCGATATGTTCAGAGCATTTCACCCCAATGCTACAGAATACACGTTCTTCTCAAGCGCACATGGAACATTTTCCAAGATAGACCACATGTTAGGCCACAAAACAAGTCTTGATAAATTTAAGAAAACTGAAATCATACCAGTTGTCTTCTCTGACCACAGTGCTATGAAATTAGAAATGAACTACAGGAAAAAAACTGGAAGACACACCAATTCATGGAGGCTGAATGACATGTTACTAAATAATGAATGTGTCAACCAGGAGATCAAGGAAGAAATCAAAAGATATCTCAAGACAAACGAAAATGAAAGCACGACGACCCCAAATCTATGGGTTGCCCCGAAAGCAGTCCTAAGAGGGAAATTCATAGCATTGCAGGCCTACCTAAAGAAACAAGAAAAATTTTTCAACAGTTTATCTTCACACTTAAGGGATCTGGAAAAAGAACAGCAAAATAAGCCGAAAGGGAGTACAAGAAAGGAGATAATAAAGATCAGAACGGAAATAAATGAAATAGAAACCAGAAAAACAATACAAAAGTTCAATGAATCCAAGAGTTGGTTCTTAGAGAAGATAAACAAAATCAACAAACCTTTAGCCAGACTCATTAAAAAAAAGAGAGGACCCAAATTAATAAAATCAGAAATGAAAGAGGAGAAGTGGTGACAACAGACACCACAGAAATACAAAAAATTTTAAGAAACTACTATGAGCAAATATATGCCAACAAATTTGACAATCTGGAAGAAATGGACAATTTTCTAGAGGCGTAAAACCTCCCAAGGCTATCTCAAGAAGAAACAGAAAACCTGAATAGACTGATTACCACCAGGGAAATTGAATCAGTAATCAACAATCTCCCAACAAACAAAAGCCCTGGACCAGATGGCTTTACAGGTGAATTTTACAAAACGTTCAAAAAAGAATTATCATCTATTCTCCACAAGCTCTTCCAAAAAACCCAGAAGGAGGGAAGACTCCCAAACACTTTTTATGAAGCCACTATCACCCTGATCCCAAAATCAGACAAAGACACCACAAAAAAACAAAACTACAGGCCGATATCTCTAATGAACATAGATGCAAAAACCCTCAACAAAATATTAACGAACAGAATTCAGCAATACATTAAAAAGATCATACACCATGATCAAGTGGGATTTATCCCTGGTATGTAAGGGTGGTTCAACATCCGCAAATCAATTAATGTGATACACCACATTAACAAAATGAAAAATAAAAGCACATGATCATATCGATAAATGCAGAAAAAGCATTTGATAAGAAAGTGGGAATAGAGGGATCATATCTCAACGTAATAAAGGCCATATGTGATAATCCCACAGCTAACATCATACTCAATGGGGAAAAGCTAAAACCATTCCCCCTAAGATCAGTAACAAGGCAAGGTTGCCCACTTTCTCCACTTCTATTCAACATAGTGCTGGAAGTTCTAGCCACAGCAATCAGACAAGAAAAAGAAATCATCCAAATCGGTAAGGAGGAAGTAAAATTGTCATTATATGCAGATGGCATGATACTATATATAGAGAACCCTAAAGACTCCACCAAGAAACTATTAGAGCTGATAGATGAATTTAGTAAAGTAGCAGGATACAAAATTAATATTCAGAAATCAGTTGCATTTGTATATACCAATAATAAAACATCAGAAGGAGAAATTTAAAAAACAATCCCATTTACAATTGCTTCAAAGACTATGAAATACCTGGGAATAAATTCAACCAGAGAAGTAAAAGATCTGTAGTCAGAAAATTATAAGACACTGAGGAAAGAAATGAAAGAAGATAAAATAGATGGAAACACATACCATGTTCATGGATAGGAAGAATTAATATAGTTAAAATGTCTATACTGCCTAAGGCAATATACATATTCAACGCAATTCCTATCAAACTAAAAATGATGTTTTTCACAGAAATAGAACATATAATCCTAAAATTTATATGGGACCATAAAAGACTCCAGATAGCCTCAGCAATCTTGAGAAATAAGAACAAAGTGGGAGGTATAACAATACCTGACATCAAATTATACTACAAGGCTACAGTAATCAAAACAGCATAGTACTGGCATAAAAACAGACACATAGATCAATGGAACAGAATAGAGTCCAGAAATAAATCCATGCCTATATGGCTATTTAATCTACGACAATGGAAACAAGAATGTACGGTGGGGTAAAGACAGTCTATTCAATAAATGGTGCTGGGAGACCAGGACAGACACATGCAAAAAAATAAAGCTGGACCACCTCCTTACACCATATACAAAAATAAATTCAAAATGGCTTAAAGACTTAAATGTAAGATCTGAAGCCATAAAAGTCCTAGAAGAAATTATAGGAAGAAACTTCACAGACATTACCCAGAGTAAGATTTTTACTGATATATCTCCTCATGCAAGGGAAGTAAGAGAAAAAATAAACATGTGGGATTACATCAAACTAAAAAGTTTTTTCACAGCAAAGAAAACCATCAATAAAACAAAAGGCCCCTACTGAATGGGAAAAGATATTTCCAATGATATATCTGATAAGGGGTTAATATCACAAATTTATAAAAAAACTCACTCAACTCAACTCCAAAAAAACAAACAACACAATTAAAAAATGGGCAGAGGACATGAAGAGACATTTTTCTAAAACGGACATACAGATGGCAAACAGACATATGAAAAAATGCTCAAACTCACTAATCATAGAGAAATGCAAATAAAAACCACAATGAGATACCACCTCACCCCAGTTAAAATGGCTATCATCAATAAACCAACAAACAACAAGTGTTGGCACGGATGTGGAGAAAAGGGAACGCTTGTGTACTGTTGGCTGGATTGCAGATTGGTGCAGTCACTATGGAAAACAATATGGAGGTATCTCAAAAATCTGAAAATGGAACTACCTTATGATCCAGCAATTCCACTCCTAGGTGTCTATCCGGAGAAATCCAAAACTCTAATTCAAAAAACTTTATGCACTCCTATGTTTATTGCAGCACTATACACAATAGTCAAGACATGGAAACAACCAAAATGCCCATCGGTAGATGACTGGATTAAGAAACTGTGGTACGTTTATGCAATGGAGTATTACTCAGCCATAAAGAAAAAAGAAATCTTACCATTTGCAACAACATGGATGGACCTAGAGAACATTATGGTAAGTGAAATAAGTCAGACAGAGAAAGACAAATACCATATGATCTCACTTATATGTGGAATCTAAAGAAAAGAATAAGTGAATGAACTAATCAGAAACTGTTTTAGAGACTAAGAGGAAAAACTGAGGGTTGTTAGATGGGGGGTGGGAATAAGAGGGATGGTGAGGGGATTAGAAAACAGTCAGTAACCAGAAGATGGCCACGGGGTTCTGAAAATTAATTTAGGGAATGTAATCAATAATGTTGTAAAGATTGTGTAGGGTATCCGATGGACATGTGTCCCATTTGGGAGACCATTTCAGGGATGATGTAGATGCTTGATCACCTGAAGCTGAAGCTGAACAATAATGAATGTCAATTACAAGTTTGTATGTATATGTATGTGTGTGTGTATATATATATATATATATATATGTATATGTATGTACTTACAAGAAGCGGAGCACAGCATTAGGAATAGAGACAGTGGAAATGTAATGGCTCTGTGCGATGTCAGAGGGGTAGTGGATGGGGGGAGGGGGGTTCACACAATGTGAGGGATATAAAAGATAAACGTCTAAGTATTACTTTGTCTTGTGCACCTGAAACTAATAAAAAAAAATTATCTAATACCTTAAAAAAAAAATGAAGGGGAAATAAAGCTATCCTCAGACAAACAAAAACTGACGGAATTTGTTGCCAGAGACCCATCTTGCAAGAAATGTTAGAAGTTCTTCAGAGAGAAGGAAAACGATAAAGGTCATTTGCGCAATATAGGAGGCAAAAAGAACATACAGGGACCTCACCACCATGTTCTTCCTTGTGCCCCAAGGTCCCACCTCCTTCTCTCCACCCTTCAAAGTCTTCTTAAGTTTGTTTTATATATAATGTCCAGGGTTCTTTGAACAAACTTATATAGAAATTCCTGAATATCGGTCCTTATTTCCTAGGATAAATTCCTAGAGGTAACAACTACTAAATTAAAATAATCTTCTCACATATGTTGAAAAATTGCCTTTAAGAACTCTGATTCACACCTCTACCAGTATGGCCATCCTGCTGCCCCCTCATGAGCACTGAGGAGTAGAGTAGTGTAAGTGATCTGTTTTGCTCATTCGTAAAGAAAAAGTAGTAATATGTCATTTAATTTACATTTTTCTGGTTTACCGGTGAGATTAAACATTTTAAATATTTTTTTTACATATTTACTCGTTATTTGCATTTCTATCTCTGTTGATGTCCTTTAGTCTACGTCAATTTTTTTTATTGTCAAGAGCTCCTTGTATTTAAGAATATCAGTAATTTTTGTATCATATCTGCTGCAAAAGTTTTTCCAGTTGTTATTTTTTATGTTATGACTACTATTTTGAAATTTCTTTTTTGTCTAAAAAAATTCCCAACCAACCCACAGAAACACTGAAAGAATAGTGAGCACCCAAATACTCTTCACCTAGATTCCCACGTGTTAACATCCTATTGTCCGTGCTTCATCTCTATCTCTGACTAGAATGTAGTCAGATTCTCCGTAAGCGGGATGTGTGTACTGCTTTGTAATAACCCAGAAGAGATTGGCTCCAAGGTGCTTCAATAACTGAGCGAAATATACGTATTATCTAATCTACTCTCACCATTGAACAGAAACCTCTCTTCTTTTGCTTTGTTTCTCACTATTATTTATTTGCTTTGTTCTTGCTTTTCCCCCCCCTCAAACGCTAGCACAACAGCATCTAAAGTGAAGGTTTCTGTGCAGTTCTGATATTGTTGGTTCATACAGGAGTCACCTTCCCAGGGTCAACAAGCAAAGCCTGGTCGTTAAGAACAGTGTGAGCAGATACCACAAGCAATAAAATCAGGAAAGCCAGCAATGAAAGGAAGAGGAACCACACTCTGACACAGAAGAAGAATCATTGCCAAAGTGGGGTAACAGTGAAACCTATTTTGAAAACAATGCAGAAGCACTTCGAGCTCCTCAGAGAAAATATGCCACTTTTGATAATGTCCTTATCATTGTTTACTGAATGACTGCTAAGAAAATCTTTCATTTACCAGCCTCCATTATTATCACTTTGTGTACATACTGGGTTTTGTTTCTACTAGACGAAACTACCAGATTTCCCCCTTGAGCAATACTTGCTTAAAAGGAAAACTGTCTTTTGTGAAAATTAGGTTCCCCGTCCTGCAGGTAGCTCTGGCGTAGGAGAAGTTCGCAGATTGAAGACGTGTGACTGGACTTGAATCTGGACCTCACTGTTGATCACCTATATGGCCTAGGACTGGTGGCAGCCTCAGCTTTCACATCTTTAAACGAAAAGGGTAAATATCTACCTCATAGGTTTAAAGAAAAAGTCCTTTGCAAATTGTCAAGTGTACTGAAAATATTAATGATGATGAAATTCATGAGGATGTTGATTACTGTATGTCTGTTCTAATTCATTTTTAAAGGTATATCCAGGGATAGTTTTCATTTGGCATGAATTGTCCCGATTTCCTGAGTTTCCATAGGCAGAATGAAGCCCCATCCATCTGAAAAGTGTTGATTCTCATTTACTCGTAGGAACTGTGCTCTGCTGTCAGAGGAGCAACAGAAATCTAGTCCTTATGACACGCTACCCTTCTCAGAAGGAGTTGCTGCCCTGAACTTTGGCCTCTGACGCTCCATCAGCCTCACCGTTGGAGCAGACATTGGCAGTCCTACCAGCCTGACCACCAGGCCCCACTCCTGGCTCCATCCCACTGCAAGAGGCTTTACTCCTTCATAGCATCTGAACAGCAGAATTTCCGGGACCAAGCTTTTCATCCTACAGAGGCAGGTCTCTATGTGGCCCAAAGAAGATTGACTCCAGGGAGTCATGCTTGTCCCAGGGATTCCACGCACACATTGTCTGCATTAGGAATACCAAGAGTGTTTGTTAAAATGCAGACTCCAGCACCCCATCTGGGAAACAGTGAAAGAGGACTGCAAACCACTGTTCCAGAACCATCATTCTTGACCTGTGTCTATCAAGGGGGATTCCCACATAACAAGCGATACATAAGACACAGCCATTGGTCATGTGAAGAAAGTGTAAGACTTTCTATTTACGTAAAATAAGAAATATATAAAGTAAGAAATAAAAGTAAGAAGTTATTTTGTACTACGATTTAATATTCAGCTTGTCCCTGGGTCCCTCAAGTGGTCACGTCACCTGCAGTTCTGGAGACCGCCTGAGAGTGGGAAATACAAACCACACAGGCATAAACTGTGGCTCCAGCGCTGGTACATTTGCTTTCAAAGCATTAGAATGGACTTCAGTTCACTCATGCAGTGAGTTCATGGATTATATGATTTATTTTTACCTAAACTAACCCTGAAAAAAAAATGGACAGGTGTCTTTAAAAGAGTCTTGGGGAAAAAAAACCAAAAAAAAAAACACAAACCACTGTATTTTGGAAGATAATGATACTAGCAAGCATCAGTGAAAAACAAGAAAATGGCAAAACTGACACTTCTACTCCTAACATGAGCTTTTCTTGAGCCACATTTCAAAGTGAAAATTATGATAATCCAATTGAACTTCTGAAAAGTCAGCTTTCCGCCGAAACCCCCAAACTTAAAAACTGTCCAGAAGACTAACTGAAATGTGGCCTTACATCTAACCAGCATCAATGCTGCATCTCACCGAAGTGTGGAATGAATTTAGGGATATTAGCTACAGTTCGTACGAAGTCATCATGATTAATAAGATTAAACAACCAGAACATTATAATTAATAACCATTTTTTAGCAAGAGAAAAATTTTGTGCTGCGCTCGTAAAGTAAAAAAAATATTTTGTGCTGCTGCTATTATTGTGTTAAACAGGAAAGATAGGGTCCAAGGACCACTTCTGGGAGACAGCTCCAGGCCCCAGTGATCTTCCTTAACTCTTCCAGACCCCAATAATGGCCAAGAGCACTCATGCTTTGGCAAAGGAGAACTGTACAAGCAAAGGTCTCTCCCGGAACCTTTCTGTTTGCTGCAGTTGCTACTTAGTTTGCTCTTTTCAGCTATCATAATCTGCAAACCTACAGCCCAGGCTCTCCGTTCTTTCCACGATGAGGGGACAAAGAGAAAGCAGGAGACAGGAGAACTTCCATTACAGTTGGTGAAGACTCTCTTCTCCTGTTTATCCACCCCCTCCATTCTGAGGCTTTCCTGCGTGCTGTTTGTGTGTTCCATCCTTGGGCCACACACTATCTCTACCTACTACAGATCTCCTTGCTGCCATCTATATAGGCCTCCATTTTGCCTTGTTGGACTCTCTTGATTTTGAACTAAGAGTCTACATAAATTGGTAAAGTAACCTTCAATATTTTCTTCTCCAAGAATCCCTTTTATTATGTCCCTTACAGTTTCTTTGTTTTAAAAGATTATGTACATTAACCTATGTATTTGCGGGCCACACTTTTACTCCCAAATTTAAAAATCAATGATATAAATGATTAAAAACTAGACAGATGAGGGAAGGATTGCCTCTACCAAGGGATGATGGGTGCCTTCATGTGGGGGAAACGGAGACAGGTACAACGTAACCCCAAGGCTCTGTTCCCCACTACTAAGTCCTGGGACTTGTCTGCCTATAGATTTCCACAGTCAAACTTGACCTTACCATCTCATATTATTCACTTATGCTTGATATAGCCGGTCATCAAATGACGTCATTTTTTTTTTTTAATTAAAGTTTATTGGGGTGACAACTGTTAGTAAAGTTACATAGATTTCAGGTGTACAATTCTGTATTACATCATCTATATAAATCCCATTGTGTGTTCACCACCCAGAGTCAGTTCTCCTTCCATCACCATATATTTGATCCCCCTTAACCTCATCTACCATCCCCCACCCCTTACCCTCTGGTAACAACTAAACTATTTTCTGTGTCTATGAGTTTTTGTTTCTTCATTTGTTTGTCTTGTGCTTTTGTTGTTTTAAGTTTTATATACCACATATCAGTAAAATCATATGGCTCTCTACTTTTTCTGTCTGACTTATTTCACATAGCATAATAATCACAAGATCCACCCATGTTGTTGCAAATCGTACTGTTTCATCTTTTCTTATGGCAGAATAGTATTCCGTTGTGTATATATACCACAACTTCTTTATCCATTCATCTATCGAAGGACACTTTGTTTAACAGTTTCCATGTCTTGGCCACTGTAAATAAAGCTGCAATGAACATTGGAGCCCATATATCTTTATGGATAAATGTTTTCAGATTTTTTGGGTAGATACCCAGGAGAGGGATTGCTGGGTCATATGGTAATTCTATTCGTAATTTTTTCAGGAACCTCCACACTGCCTTCCATAGTGGCTGCACCAGTCTGCATTCCCACGAACAGTGTATGAGGGTTCCTTTTTCTCTACAGCCCCTCCAACACTTGTTACTATTGTTGTAATGTAATGTCTTGTTGATGATAGCCATTCTAACTGGTGTGAGGTGATATCTCATTGTGGTTTTTATTTGCATTTCTCTGATGATTAGTGATGTAGGGCATTTTTTCATATATCTATTAGCCATTTGTACGTCTTCTTTGGAGAAATGTCTCTTCAGGTCCTCTGCCCATTTTTTAATTGGATTGTTGGTTTTTTTGTTGTTGAGTTTTATGAGTTCCTTATATATTTTGGATAATAGCCCCTTATTGGAGGAGTTGTTTGCAAAAATCTTCTCCTATTCGGTGGGTTGCCTCTTTATTTTGTCGATGGTTTCTTTTGCTGTGCAGTAGGTTTTTAGTTCGACATAATCCCATTCATTTATTTTAGCTTTTACTTCCCTTGTCTTTGGAGTCAAATTCATGAAATGTTCTTTGAACCCAAGGTCCATAAGTTTAGTACCTATGTTTTCTTCCATGCAATTTATTGTTTCAGGTCTTTGTTTAGGTCTTTGGTCCATTTTGAATTAATTTTGGTACATGGTGACAGATAGCAGTCTAGTTTCATTCTTTTGCTTGTGGCTTTCCAATTCTCCCAGTACCATTTATTGAAGAGGCTGTCTTTTCTCCATTGTATGTTTTTTGCTTCTTTGTCAAAAATTATCTGTCCATATTTATGTGGGTTTATTTCTGCATTCTCAATTCTATTCCATTGGTCTGTGTGTCTGTTTTTCTGCCAATATTATACTGTTTTTGATTATTGTTGCCCTGTAGTACAAGCTGAAGTCAGGGAGTGTGATACCTCCAGCATTGTTCTTTTTTCTTAGGAGTGCTTTGGCTATTCGGAGTCTTTTGTGGTTCCATACAAATCTGATGACTTTTTGTTGTATTTCTTTAAAAAATGCCACTGGGATTTTGATGAGGATTACATTAAATCTGTATATTGCTTTGGATAATGTGGTCATTTTAACTATGTTGATTCTTCCAATCCATGAACATAGAGTGTCTTTCCATTTCTTTGTGTCTTCTTCAATTTCTTTTAAAAATGTCTTATAGGAATGTCATTTTTGTTCAACGTCGTTTCATTATAACGTTGATGAGAAAAAAAATAAAATTGATTCCCGGCCAGGGCTACTGTTTGTGTGGAGTTTGCACGTTCTCCCCATATCTGCAAGAGTTTACTCCAGGTTCTGCGGTTTCCTCCCACATCCCAAAGATGTGCACATTAGGTGTGCTGGCATGTCTAAATTTGTCCCAGTCTCTGTGAGTGTGGGTATAAGTGTGAGTGGCCCTGCGATGGAAGGGCATCCTGACCAGGGTGGGTCCCGCCTGGTGCTTTGAGCTGCTAAGATAGGTTCTGGCCACCCGTGACCCTGAACTGGAATGAGCAGGTTGAAAAATCATTATCTTACTTGTTTTAATTAACCTTCCTTAAGTGTATGTATAGATCACATTTATTTCAATGTTTAATATTAGAAGTGTTTAGGTCTTTGTTTAGAAGTTTGCTGATGTTTTTGTGACTAGAAATATGATGTAGGAAATTAATTCTTGTTCATATCAATTAGCCTGTGGTCAAATTAGTTTCGTTGTGAGTCTTTGTTTCTCTCAAAGTTGCAATTTCCAAAAACCTAGAGATGTTAAGTGAGGACTTACTGTGTATATTTACCATGCAAATAATGGCCACAGAGTTTTTAAGCTTAGTACAAAACCTTAATCTACGGACAAAAAAATCCGGGAGGCCAATGTATAAGAAGGTCCAAGATAAGGCAAGGTCATTTCTCTTTAACTCAATTCTAATTTCAATAAATCATCTCTTAGGATGTGTTACATAATGAATATTTCAAGCAAGTTTTATTATTTTGGGTTTTTGGGTTTTTTTACCCCATACCAAAATCATCTTTACAATAGAGCACATATGCTAAAAACTGTAAGAAAGAGCCACTTGATCTGAGTAGCACAAAAACTGATTTGCATTAAAATATTTCCTTTAGAAGTTGAATTTTGGATACTTTTTACTAAAAATTAAAAAAGAGTAACACCAAAATAAGACCCTGAAATAACTGTCATTGTGTCAAGCATTAGAGCTCAATAAAGTATCCCAGAATAAATTTTATTAAAGTCCAAATTGTGCCATTAACTTCTTATGCAAAACTACTACTGAAATTAATAGAATGGATATGAACAAAGCCAAGAAAATTTTGTCTTTTCAGTCATCTCATCTGCGGGAGAAGTTATTTTGGATACTAAAATGGCTATTTTACTTACCATTTGGAACTGTGAGGAGAATATAACTGGCCGTCATTAATAGGAGTCGTTAACACATGATGATTTACAACACTTAAATACTTCTCAATGTGAATCTGTTACAGAAAAGTTAAAGTTTAGGCCATTATAGTGGACTTATGATACTCAGCTAATTTACTTCATTTCATTAGGTTAACACTCTGAATTGTGTAATTAAGCCAAAAGATACAACATGCTATGTGTTTATTGCATGCCTAAGGTATAATTAGACACCTCAAGGCCAAATTACTTTATCCCAAAAAGTATAATAAACAATTGAGACTCAGAGCTTGAGTGACTTGTAGCACTCTTCACAAATGAAACTATGCACAATAGTCAGTAAAGTGCTTAGCCAGGTAAACTTACTAGGCAATACAGACATGGAGTAATGTCTTTCTCGTACAGGGACTTCAAGCAAACATCGAGGAAAGAATTGACCTTCAGGTAACAGATTATTTAAAATGACCAACCCAAAGACTCCAGCTGGGTCCAGCCCTCTCACCATCAAGGAATATAGGACAATGGTGTGCTAGTCTGATGAGGCTGCAAAATAAATCACATCTCTCACAGCCTCAGGAGCGGAGTGATGAAGCTGAAAACATGGCAGAGTGAAAGTCTGAGGCGAGAGCAAAGACACTGACAATAAAAGCTCTAGAAGATTGAGATAGATGGTCCTTATTTGGACCCATGTGCTAATACATGCTTATTTTAATTTAAAAAAATTACGGTATAACATATTCGTTTCTGATGTTCAACACAATGATTTGGTATTTGCATATATTGTGAAATGATTACCACAATACGTCTAGTTAACATCGACCATCACACAGTTACAAAATTTTTTTCTTGTGATGAGAACTTTTAAGATCTAATCTCTTAGCTACTTTCAAACATACAATACAGTATTTTAAACTATAGTCATCATGATGTACATTACATCCCTAGGACTTATTTTTTTTTTACAAATGGAAGTTTGTACTTTTTGACCACATTCACCTATTTCACACCACCCCCACCTCTGGCAAACACTAATCTGTTCTCTGTATCTATAAGTTCAGATTTTTTTTTAGGGGGTGAGGGGTTAGGTTTCACATATGAGTGAGATTACATGGTATTTGTCTTTCTTTGTCTGACTTATTTCACTTAACATAACGCCCTCAAGGTCTATCCATGTTGTCTCAAATAGCAAGATTTCCTTCTTTTTTTATGACTGAATAATATTCCATTATATATGTATGTGTATATATTTTTCTTTAACCATTCATCCATCTATGGACACTTAGGTTGCTTCCATGTCTTGGCTATTGTAAATAATACTGCAACAAATGTGGGGGTGCAGATATCTTCTTGAGTTAGTGTTTTTGTTTCCTTTTGATATACATTCATGTTTCATAAATGAATATTATCTTGTTCTGAAGATTGGATCCTCCCCTGCCTTTAGATCTGTCTGTAATGATGCAGTCCCTATGTACTTTATTTATCTGTTCCAAAATTGGTATATATTTCTTTAGTTTTGCCCACTGGATTACAAAAATTTTATTTTTTTTAGAATCCCAGTGAATCTGATAGAAGCTCTCTATGATGTATTGGTATGAATCCTTTGAGGTTAGGCATATTGTTGGACTATGGTGATTGTTTTGTAAATTCTAAATTCTTTTTATCAAACCACATTTGAGAAGTTATCACTGCATAAGCTTACACTGTCAATATCTTAAATTCTTTGTGAAATGTGACAGGATGTAAATCAATCAATCAGTTAATAATCATCATTATCATTTTTTTAAAAGAGGAACAGAATAAGAAAGCTCATGACCACCCTAAGTTCACCTCTGTTACAGGATTATACAGGGTCCTGTGAGAACCACAGTGCTTTTCTTCTAGAAGAATCTTTGTCTCCTTCTAGTATTTTATTTAATATCTAAACTTCTACTTACTCTTAACCCTGTTTCAGTCCTTTTGATTGCTGTTTCAAGATTCTGAATGTCTAGTGTCTCTCCTCTTTCCTCAAGTTGGAAGTTTACTAATTTCTCCTTTAATTGATGAAGATCTTCATGGACCTGTAGGTACAAAAAAAATGAAATATTAAAAGCATACCGTGTTTCCCCAAAAATAAGACCTAGCTGGACGATCAGCTCTAATGAGTCTTTTGGATCAAAAATTAATATAAGACCCGGTCTTATTTTACTATAAGACCAGATCTTTAAAATAATATAATATAATATAATATAATATAATATAATATAATATAATATATAATACCAGGTCTTATATTAATTTTTGCTCCAATAGACGCATTAGAGCTGATTGTGTGGCTAGGTCTTATTTTCGGGGAAACATGGTGCATAGTCCACCTAAAACTGTTATTCATTATAAAGGTTTGCAATTTGCTTGAATTGCTAGAGACCATAAAGTTGATTTTATGGTGTTCACTGAAAAGGTCTGTCATTATGATTCTAAGATATTCTTTATTAGAATGTTCCATTATTGTCTTTCAGATTTTTGAAAAACAAGGCTTTCATACAATTTGCTATTTTTCCTTCCCCCATTACAAACAAATCCAAGCTAAAACTGCAATTCAAATGGCTTCTCACATGGTAAAGCAGTTGACTCAGAGACAATTAAGAAGTTTACGCCAAACTCTGATTTCTACTAATTGGTTAAAAGGTAAGAAAACTTCCAGCAAAGAAAAGTTCTAGGGAAAACCATGCCTTTTATTTTATGTATTTATGTATTTATTTATTTATTTGTGTTAAAATTTGGAGGATTTCTCTTAATGATTCCTGTTTTTTTGTTTTTTGTTTTTTTTTAGTTTTCAGGTGTACAAAACAATGTAATAGTTAGACATTTACTCCCTTCACAAAGTGATAACCCCCTCCCTCAATCTACTACACTTCTGACATCATATATAGCTGTTACAATTCCATTGATTCTATTCCCTATGCTGTACTCCACATCCTATGACTATATGTATATTAAATTATAGTTGACATTCATTATTATTCAGCTTCCGCTTCAGGTGTACAGTGCAGTGGTCAGGCATCTACACCGTTCATTAAGTGATCTCCCTAATAAGACAAGTGCCCTTCTGACACCCTACAAAATCTTTACGACATTATTGATTATATTCCCCAAACTGTCTTTCGTATCCCCGTGGCAATATTGTGGTTACCAATTTGTGGAAAGCCATGCCTTTTAAAAGAGAATCGTAAATAAGCTGGCAGGGCCTATTGGTTTTGCATTCTAGCTGGATCTTCCTCATTAACTGCTCTGAAGAAGCAGTTCTGTAGGTATGTGGCCTACAGATTTTGTTTTATGTAGTCAGAAATGATCCATGAAGGAAAAAAAACAAGTCTTATTACTTTAACATTTTCCTTCAATTTGTGTTTTCCATAGAAATGATGAATATCTTTCCAATGTTAAGAGCCCTCAGAATAAAATGGGCACTGTAAAATTAGACGGCACAAGATTCTCTCTGCATTCATATTGGAGACCAAACTTCAACAGATAAATACAGATGGCACCAATTATTGTATGGGCCGCTGCCACAAGAAAAACATTTTGTTATGCAAATTTATGAACCCAACACCTGTTTCAGCAGTAGTCACACCAATAACAATCTGCAGACTGGGTTGCTAAAGGCATTTTGAAAAGGTTACCTTTCTCTGTGAGTCTAACTGGAGTGACACATTGATCCAGCCTAGGTTATCGATTACTCTCAAATAGTCCCACTGAGTCAAGTAGTCAAAAGATCAGAATTTGCATCGTTTCACTCATGGGCATCACAGTCTGGGCAGGCACATCTGGTCATTTGTACTCTGCACAAATTGTCATGGAAAGCCTTCAGGGCTCCCAGATTGAAATTTGAATGCACCTATTGCATGCTTGTAGGCACTAAGGATGAAGATGTACTTCTTTCAGTTGTTTTGTCCAAATCACTGCTGCCAGCTGATTTACTATCTCTTGTCTAAAGACATTTGGAAAGTACAAATAGGCAGTTCACAAGGGCAAGCCCCACTTCCAGACCCCTTTGAATGCACTAAATTTCCTTCTTGTAGCTCTAGTATTTGTAGCTTCGTGTATCGTCATTCTGTAATTATGCCTGTCAAGTGCGGGTGGGAGTGAAAATGGCACTGGGTTACTACCAGGGAACCAAAGGTCTGGTTTCTTCATTTGTCTTGTGCGGACAAGTATACTTCTTCATAGAGTCATGAGATAATATGTGCAGGTCTGGTACATAGTAAGAAGCAGTAAAAGGCAGATGAACATAATTCCTTGTTCAGTCACTAGTCACATGATGTCCGTGTACACCATCCACATTTCTCTAGTTTCTTCACCAAGAGGAAAAACAGAATTATTCTACTTCATAGAATTCAATGAAAATGAGGCAATGCATGTGACAATGAATGAATGAATACAGGCTTTGGAACCAGATATAAACTAGAATCCTATTTCCTCTTTTACTAAACTGAGCTTGGCAAATTTTCTTAGCTTTTTAGAGCCTTAGTAGTGTTCTCACCTATAAAATGGAGATAAATAACTACCTCTCAGAATAGTGGCAAGAATAAAATGAGTTAAAGAATGTAAAGTGCTTTGTATAGGGCCAGCCATGTAAGAGGGCACTGAACAAATGTTAATTCCTAGTAAAACTCCTGGCACATAACTGGCACCTAGGAAATGCTCACTGATTTGAACTGCTCTCTTAATCTTTCTCAAGAGCTTTTCACTTTACTTTTCTTGCCAGATAGTTTCTTCTCCCCTCTTACTAACCGCACATCTGTTTGTATAATTGCAACAGTGACAAATGCTGTAGAAAATCTTTTACCACACTTGGATAGGAAAAAAAATTAAGTTGTACATCTTTGTTCTTTCTTCAAATGGATCCAATCTACCATATTGAAATTTTGTGTGTCACCCATCATCTCTGTGATCATCAAATGCATCGCTTTTCATACATTTCCTACTCGGAAGAAGATTATTATTTTGACAGTTTGGGGACAGGACTGCTTAATAAGAAGTCCTTGAAATAGTTAATGCAGTAAAGATTTGCTCTAGAATTTAAAAGAGCCATGCAACCAGACTCCATATTGTCAAAAGCAGTCTCATAATCCCATTTTATTCCTTTCTGCTAAAGATAGAGTTTGGCTGAATCATTCTCATCACTCCCCAATTCATTTTTATGCTATATGCTCCTGGCAAACCAGACAGAGGGATTGGTAAGAAAGACAGTGATAATATCAATTAGCTCCAATATTCAATATTTCCAAAGTTGCTTTAGTTAACATGTATTAACTAATATGTTGGATTTTTGAAATATGATTTCTAAAACTAGTTAAAAGCTACTTTTGATAGCAAGACTAGGTAATCCTTGTTGCTCAAACGTGTAATATTTGGGTCAGCGATCATTTATAAAGATATATTTTTAAAAGGTACAACATTTTTATTAATAAAGTATAAAAACAAAGCTTCTAAGAGTTACTAATAAAAGAAAGTGTCTAGGAAACATCCCAGAGTCACAACCACACCTCTTCAAGAATGTTTCACAAACATGCCATAACCTGTTTAAGATTTATCACCTCGGGCAAGTTACTTCATTTTTTTGTACCTTAGTCTCTTCTTCTGTGAATTGGGGATAAAAAAAATACATGCCTAACAGAGTTGTTGTTAGGACTTGAGAAAATCTAAAGCTCTCAGCAAATGTCTGGCTCTCGATAAGTGTTGGCTACTATTTTAATTGTAATGATGGTTGTTATCATTGCAGCTAAATCTCACTATTCTGAATAGTTGAGGAAAGATCCAGCTAAAATTGTAAAATGTCTGACTTTAGACTTAAAAGTGAAAGAAGTTAAGCAGTTAACAAAATGCTGCCTAATTGAACTCTTTGGAGATGATAATCATATTTCCTGAACCAATAATCATATTTCCTGAACGAAAAAGGAAAACATGGACTGTAATATATGATCTGACAGTGGGACAGAATATTCACAATCAGAACTATCCTAGAAAATCCAAACATTTAAGGTACATGTTTTCATAATAAGTCACACAGAGTTTATAATTAGAGCACTGATTAATACATTTAAAGATTTTTCTCTTTAGTAGTTTAGATATTTTAACAAAATACTACTTTTATTATTAATTTGTACCATCTATTATGTTTTCTAAATAATAGTACATATTAGCCCATCTCCACTCATTTTTGAGCAGAACACGAGTTATTGGAGAACGAACTAGTACGTACATCATTATCCAGTCATCCAAGATCGATGGGCCCCACTCCTATACCAGGTAAAATGGGATATCCAAAAAAATCAGTTTGTAACAGGGAAACAAGGCATACCCTGTTTGCCAAATAGCAATACCCGTCAAGTTCTAGTTAAGAATGGAGTAGTCCTGGTCAAAAAGCCAGGCTAACAATTTTTCCTTTTCTTCCAGCAACTTAAAAGAGCAAGCTAATCTCTTTCTTTGTGTACATAGAAACGTACACAAAACTAAGTAATATTAAATGATAAGAGACCAGATCAAATAATAACTAGCACCTAGTGAGTGTAATACTTTCTGTTACATATTTTAATCCTTACGAAAGTCCTACAAAGGAGTTCATATCATTATCTTCATTTTATACTTGAGGGAATCTGAGGTCTAAGGTGGTTAAGAAACCTGTGCAAGCTAACACAGCTGGTTAATTGGTGAACTGTTCAAATACAGGCAGTCTGAATCCAGAACCTTCATGCCTAACCATTAACCAGTACATGCGTGATATCTACCAACATAACAAATGTATATTTGTAAACATAAAAAACTAGAGGTTGGTGAAAATTCAGTGGAAAAGGCAGGGTTGAAATATCTAAAGGAGCTAAAAGAACCAAGGGAAGACTTCCTTTTTATACCAGGATTGAAAAATGTTGAGAAGATTGCTTGCATTTTCTATGTATATGGATCTACCCACAATACTCATCTTTGGTCAGTTTCCTTTCCATAAGGTGAAATAATCATAGTACTTATCTTGATACACTGTTGTAAGGGTTAAATGACTTAAAATATATATGGCACTTAGAACCATGCATGGTACCTGATAAAAACTATGTTAGCTTTGATTATTGTGATTGTGTTCTTTGAAATCGTATGACAGTGTATATTTTACAATACGATCTAAATAACAGCTCTCAAACTTGAGCATTCCTCAGAGTTGTCTGAAAGTCTTGTGAAAAAAAAAAAAAAAAAGATCGCAGGAATCCATCTCCAGAGCTTCTGATTTAGTAAGTTTGGAGTGGGGTCTCAGAGTTTGCATTTCTTACAAGTTCCCAGCTTGTACTGATTGTGCTGGTCATGGGACCACACTTTGAGAACTGGCCTAAAGAATTGTTTACTGTATCTGACTGAGACACAGACCAAATATTCCATAACAGGGTGAAGCAAGTGGAGATTTGGAGTAACTTTGTTTTTCTAGCAAAGATATATATACAGAGGGTGACAAAAAAAAATGTATACACATTTTAAGAAAGGAAAACACTGTATTAAAATTGTAATACTCAATATATACCGATAACAAAAGATGAATATGTCATGTGTATACATTTCTTTGCAGCCCTGGTGTGTGTTTGTGTGTGTATTCAAAAATTTGATTGTCTAAGCTAATATTAATAGTAAAGGAAGTCCACTTTACAAAGAAGAGAAATTATGTAGCTTTGGAGAAATTGAGTCAATTTATTTAGAGGTGGATCTAACCTAAGCTATGTTTCCTACAGAAGAGAAAACAGGCCCAGAGAGGTGAAGTGACTAACTGAAACTTATCCACCTGGAAGAATGTCATGGCCAGGGTCAGAGCTCAGTATTCTGACTCACAAATAAGTGTTCTTTCCACTAAATGTACAGTTTATTGGTAGGCTGTTTCAAGGAAAGAAATCATAGCCCCAAGCAGAAGTGGAATCCATGTTGCACGTTTGAGAGTGATGCTGTATGCTCACAAATACTCAGCACTCAGGGGGACAGTAGGAAAGGGCTTCCACATTTTCCTCATTATACATATTCTACATGTTAATGGGAAGAATTTTATATTGCATCTAGAGATCAGCCTTAATAACCAGGTTAACATGTAAGGTCTTTTTTTCTACACAGCCTCTACATACCGTGTTTCCCTGAAAATAAGACCTAGCCAGATCATCAGCTCTAATGCATCTTTTGGAGCAAAAATTAATATAAGACCCAGTCTTATTTTACTGTAATATAAGACTGGGTATGATATAATATAATATAATATAATATAATATAATATAATATAATACCAGGTCTTATACTAATTTTTGCTCCAAAAGACGCATTAGAGCTGATGGTCTGGCTAGGTCTTATTTTCGGGGAAACATGGTATGTCCACAATAAACCTTTTAAAGGAAGTGGGGGTGCTGATCAGCATGGATATGACTGTTCTTAGCTCTTCTGTTCCATTTTACAATTCAGTGACCATAGACTTTGTTACTGTAATGTTGTACCCTACATTGACCAAACAGCTACTTCTGGATCATGGTCTGAAGCGAACAGGCTTTTGGCTTTTCAACCAATACACTTTGCTACACTGTTCCAAACCACAAGGGGAGCAGCCCCAGGAAATAGAATTATCTCAAGAGAAAGTATGAAATTAGCATGAGAATTCTTCCTAGAATCTGGTCTCTTTTTTAGAGTTGTCCCACGTCTGGAGAACTTGAGGAACCTAAAGAAAAACTTAATTATTCCTGTAGTGAAATGAAGTATACTGTGAGGAAGAACTGGCTGTTTCTGGGTAGGAGTCTCCATTAGTGCTCCAATTATTTGGAGTCTATAAAAATGGGCCCTGGATTTGGAAGGGGGTATGTGTAGTGAATAATTAACCTTATTTAAAGAGAGGGCTGGCCTTTCTTTGCCTTTAGATACTTTGCCTAGATGATCTCTAGGCCCCTAAAGTGTTCTGCTTGATAGGAGTGTCTACTTGGAGGCTTTGGCCACCAGACAGTCTAACAATGTGATTTATGGTGGGGGCTTTGAGCAATGCTGTCTCAGTTCCAACCTCTAGAGGAACTGAAGACTAAAAGCATTCATCTAGCCTCTAACCTCTGGGAAGGGATGGAGATGAAAGGTCAGTCACATGGGGCAGTGTGTGACTGAGCCCCAATAAAAACTCTGGACACCAAAGTCTCAGGTGAGCTTCTCTAGACAATACTCTGTGCATATTGTCACACATTGTGGCTGGGAGAAGGTAATGTGATCCATGATTCCACAGGGAGAGGATGACTGGAAACCCTGTTTGGACCCCTCTTGGACTCTGTCCTATGTATTTCTTCTCTTGGCTGATTTTTATTTGTATCCTTTCGCTGTAATAACACTGTGTAAGCATAGTGCTTTCTTGAAATCTGTGAGTTACTCTAGCAAATTAGCCAATGTGAGAGTGGTCAGGCCTCCCAAATTATAGATAGCTGTTCTGAAGTGAGTGAGGATTCTTGAACTTGAGGCTGATGTAAAAGTGAGGGCAGTCTTGTGGAGACTGTTCCTTCAGACTTTGCAGTTTGGCCAAACTCATTCTAAGGTAATGGTGTAAGAGAGAATAATGAAAAGTGAGGTAAGATTTGTGTATGATTCATAACGGGGAAGTCTATAAATGTGGTTAAGTTTAGGGGGTTGTATTTTGGAAAAGGTGAATGTAAAGAAGTCTCTTCTAGATGGGAGGTAAGAGATAAAAATCTCGGCAGGAAGAAGAATTAGACCCATTGCACATTTGAGTGAGAGTCCTAATAGAGTGACCTTGGGCAAATTAGTCAAATGGAACTAAATGTAAGAGTTAGAAGTGATGATACACGTGGAAACCTTTTAAAATTACAATAGGTAAATGTGAAAAAACAGCAAAATGCTTTTACTTGTTTAGAAAAATCTGAGTGTAACTGTCACAAACTGACTTACATTGGAGGAGTTAAGACTTTCTTGAGATTCGCCCCTCAAATTAGAAAAAAATTATTCTCTCAGTTTTTTAATTTGTCACATTTTAATTTGTCACATTTTTATAAAGTTTTATAATCAAACTTTAACTTGATTTGCAATCTTTAACATAGTTTCTTTATATATTTCATATATTTTGTGTGTGTGTGTGTGTGTGTGTGTGTTCCCAAGCAAGGGACTTTTATTTGTTTTATTGACATATAATTGACATAAAATATTATATTAGTTTCAGGTGTACAACATAATGATTTGATATTTGTATGTATTGTAAAATGATCACTACAATAGGTCTAGTTAACATCCATCATCAATCACACAGTTACAATTTTTTTCTTGTGATGAGCACTTTAAAGATTTACTCTCTTAGCAACTTGCAAATATACACTAGAGTATTATTAACTATAGTCACCATGCTGTACATTACATCCCCAGGACTTATTTATTTGCAAGGGACTTTAAGATCCCAAAAATTGGGGTGCTTAAGAAAAGCAGGTCACATATTTCAATTTCTCCCCAAATTTCTTACAACCTCCCCAATGTGTAAGATTTGCATATTCGCCACTCCCCCTAGATCATGGGTTTAAATTTCTCAGAACCTAACATTTTAAAATGGTGCCTCAGTGTAAGATGGATTTTTCCCAAGTAAAGGCTACAGGGTGCGGTGCATTGTCTTGGAGTTTTACCAGAGGCAGAAGGGTCGTGCTCCTGGAGCAGAACCTTCAGGGCAGGGCACCCGAGGTATGTGAGCGAGGTCAGGGTTGGGCATTACTTGGAAGCTCCGCAGGCAGTCTGGGGGCAGCGCTCCAAAAGGGTGGTGGATACAAGTGGCTCGCTCGGAAGTGTCTTAGCGGGGCAGGGCCGAAAAGGGCCCAATTCCCACCTGGATCAAGATGGTTCCGATGGGATCATAGTTTTCAGTCTCCTGAGCCATAGCCAGGGCCGAGGAGGGCTGCCTCCCCCAGGAGGCCGGGTCTGCAGGTCTGGATATTTTCTGCGGAGGGTGCTCGTCCCCATGGCAACACCAAGCGCGGCCCGGTCTGTCCCACACCGGGAGCGGAAGAGGGGTGAGAGAGGAGTCAGGGCAGCCCGGCCATTTCGAGAAGGCGCCGTTCCTGGCGTGTCCCCCCCCGCGCGCCAGCGGCCTTGGTGTAGCCCAAGGCGGAAGCGGCCTCCAGACGGAACCGGCTCAGGAGCGCAGTTATGGCTGCGGGAGTCCCCTGTGCTCTCATCACCAGCTGCTCTTCCACCTTCACTGGAGATCGACTGGTCCAACGTGAGTAGCGAAGCTCGTAGACAGACCTCCAAGCTCCCTGAGCCCCGGCGGGCGACAGCCTCAGCACCGCGCTTCCCTCCGGGCCTTTGTCCTCGTCGCGGGCCTCGGGCTCTTCCTCCACTCTGCGCTGGCCTGAAGCCCCTCGGGTGCCCCTCAGACTTGGTGGAGGTGCCCAGTCCCCTCAGGTTCACACCTAGCTTGTACACCCATTGCTCTTCTGCCTGCCCGGGCCACTGTTGCATTTCTTCTAGCTTTTGCAGTAACGTGAGACTATCCCCTGCCTCGCCTAGCCCACGGGTTTTTGCGGGGATCCTTTGAGATGAACCCAAAGGCACTCTGGAAATTGTACCAAGTTACGCGAGTGTAAATGCAGGAATTTCGATGTTTGTTGCTATCCCTGCCCTGGAGATAGTTTGCTTCCTCTTAATGTATAAATTATGAGACTTGTTACCCTTGTCCCCGACACTCTACTTACGCACTGCCTTGTAGGCTTTCTCTCCGCCAGCGTTAGTTTTGGGGTATTAGTGGGCCTAGTCCCTTTGCCTCTGGACCTTCATAGTGGCTGGCAGACTGACTCTTAAAAGAAATCGTAGGCGAGGAGACCAGTGTAAAGGATAGGTCATAGGACGGGATCATAGGCTCTTCTACTAAAGGACTCTGGGAAGCTGATTGTAACTCAAGCTCCCGTTTTCAATGTGTGGCCTCGAGTTAGAGCAGTGTTCTCACTGTAAGATACGGAGCACAATTAACCTCTGCCTTTTAGTTTCTTATCTGTAAAATGGTGATAATTCTCACAGGATTGCTGTGCTTAACCCAGAAGCTGGCACATAGTAAACATTCGATAAATGGCAGATACTATTAAAGCACGTTTTCTCTCTCATCCTTATTTTCCTGATCCATAAAATGGGGCATATGAACCTATTTCCCAGGATTGTTTGAAGGACAGGTGATGGAACATTTTGAGCACTTTGTAAACTGTAAAGCATCAGACAACTATGATTTTTTTTCCTGAACTTGTCAGGTGACAGAATTAGACAGGATGTCCCTCAAGCACAAATATTCTATAACTCAGTTATCATCGCGATCACTTAAAAAGGTCCTTGCCCAGGGTAAAAGTTTAATTATAACAATTACTAAATGGTAACTGCTCTAATTATGCCATTTTCTTACCTGTAAGCAGTGCCCCTTCCCCTTTATTTCCTTACTTTTCTTTTGTTAAAGTAGTTTTATGGAAGTAGTGCATACTCATTAAAGTAAGATTTAGCATATGGAGAAAATGTCGTCCACGGTCTCATCACTCAAACACAAATACTGTTAATGTTTCTGTGCATTTTCTTCCAGTCTTTTCCAATGCATAGATTTTTTTTTAAATTGTAATTACATTTCATATGTAATTTTTAGCCTATTTTATGTGATTTTACATGAATACATATTTTATATAAAATTTTAAAATATTTCATATTTTAAAAAATGTATAAAGATAAATTTATATAAATATATGCACTTATAGATTTATAATATATATTTGATACATGTGATTTATATAATAGATATGTTTATGTAAAATATATTGTATATTTTATATTTAACATTTTATATGTAATTTTTATTCTGATATTTTTTATTTAACATTATATTATAAATTAGTTTTCATCATATACTACATTTAGTGAAATTCTATCAGAATTTGCTTATGGTGTATTTAACTTTCCAAAAAAATTGCAATTGACCATTGAACAACATGGGTTTGAACTGCCTGGGTCCACTGATATGCAGATTTTTTTTAGTACTCTAAATGTATTTTCCTTATGGTTTTCTTAACATTTTCTTTTCTCTGGCTTACCTTATTGTAACGGTACAGCATATACATACACAAAATATGTGTTAATCAACTGTCTATATTATTGGTAAGGCTTACAGTCAACAGTAGGCTATTAGTAAAGTTTTGGGAGGAGCTGCATGGGGGAAGTCGGCTCCCCTAACCCCCCACGTTGTTCAAGGGTCAACTGTATATGCATTTGGATTTCCATTACTGATTTATCAAAGGCCTCTCAAAGCCAGTCTCAGAAATTTGTGTTAAGTATTCTGATGGCTATAGTACTCGATCATGTACTTTCAGGATCAGAATTGGAAGATATGGTCACTTCCTTGGAGGAGCTGATTACCTATGGTTGGCAAATAACAGTTTTCCTTTATAATGGCATCATTGGGGGAAAATTAATTCTGTAAAATAATCCACTTTACATATATAAAATGCCTCTAAATAACTCAAAAGCCAACTTTTGTGTTGGTTAAAATTAGATGACCTTTCCTTTGTGATTCCTTTAATGTTATGTAGTGGAAAATAAGAGCAGTTAAGTGAACAATTACTTGAGTAAAGGTGAAGTGCACTGCAAAAGAGGGCTGTATAATTTCTTCCCAGGTTAATGAGGGGGCTAACAGTGGCTAGTGTTGGAATGTAGCATTTGCTGAGCATTCATTATGTTTTACCGTAATTAAAGATTGAATTAAATTAATCACGAATTGAGTCTAATTTTGGCATAATAGGTGGAGACTACCATAATGAAGGACTTTGGTCAAGTGTTCAGTGATATTAGGCATAGTGTTTTTGACTGAATCTGATCTACCTTTTTGGGAAGGTTTAGTTTCTTTCCATGCATCAGGAAGAGGAACCTTTCAGGTTTCCTCTTTCCTCCGACACCTGATCTATTTTACTGCTTTTAGCCAACAATGGGAAATACTTCATTACCAAATAAGCAAGGTGGTTATAAATATACATGAAATAAAAATCCATAGCCCTCTACTATGGGTAAAGTGCATGCATGGACTTTGAGAAACTTTTTTTTCCCCATTTTTCACTCCAAGGCTGTATTTACAGTATTGTGGCTGGGTGTCTGGCATCAGATGAAATGGGCATTACAGACTTGCAGTGTCGATTTTTAAAGGGAAATGAAGTACTCAGGATGCTTGAGGGAGTTGCGCAAGGCTATATGTGGTGTGAGAGCAGGTATCTACTCCAGGGCCAAGCATCTTCCCACTTTACATAATGAGCATTTACTTTTATTCTGGAAAAGTGTATTCTGATATTAAGCACAAAGTTAGTCTCTGTGCCAGTTACTGTAGCTAAAATGAGGACTAAGGCACTTAATATATACCTGCCCTCAAGAGGGATGTAGTGAAAGTGTGTGCTCCACCTGTGAAAATATTAAATCGTAGATGCCTAAGTTTTAACATCTTACCCTACCTTCCAAGAAGGAACTTTAGATAGAAAAGTCCCTGGAGATTTGTTTGGTTTGAAAATATGTAATGCCACTCAGCAACTACGTACGAGCCATTCAGGTTCTACATCTGAACATTTCTTTCTTTTAGTGAAATGTGGGAATTTGGAGATCTTATATCAAGCATTTTTATGTACATCAGTACTCTTCCCAGACATGTTTTCACACTGTTTAATTTGGTTCTTGTATCCCTGTGAAGTCAGGAAGTCAGGTTCTCTCCATTTTATTATGTAAATGAAGAAACCAAGGCTTGGGCATGCTAGGTGACTTGTCCAAAGTGCTTAAGTGGTAGGTACTGGAGCCTACGTTCATATTCAGGATTTGTGTCCTTGAAATGTGTAGGTGAAATGTGTGGGAATTCCTAAGCAATCAGGACTATTCAAATTTAAGATGGCATTAGTATGCCACCTTAACAATAGAGATTAACCCTAAAAGAAGGTTTTAAAATAATTACACAGGCTAACCCAGCCACCATTGATGACATTGCTTCTTTGGGAAACATTCTTCTTCAAGACTGGGAGTTTGTTTCTAGGTCTGTCAGACTCCTATACTTACAAAAGGATCTTAAAGTGATTTACTAAGGTGAACATTCTTATTTCAAAGATAGGGGCTACTGTACAGCTTAGCCAACATTGTCTAGCAAGACAAGAGGGATAAGAGCTTGGGTCTTTTGACTTGCATTTTTCTGTAGCTGTTTGAGGTATTCTGAGTGGAGCCTTTTGGTTTACTCTGGGAATATAAGTAATAATTTTTGCTTAAGTAAAGTTGCTTGTTTAGTTGTGGTAGGAGGACTCTGCTTTGAATTGTATATTTCCAAGTCTTGATTTTCTTCAAAGGAAGAAAGATTGGGTCAGCAACATCTATCTCAAGGGCCTAGAGCTGTCACCACCGAGTGATTCAGTAGGTGGCCAGTGATTTCAACCGCTAATGGGGCTGGGGAATGTTGATTTGATTTTAGGTATGACGCTTAATATATTAAAATTTTTTCAATTAAAATTAAGAGAGGGCTTAAGATTTTTGTCTTTATTAAAAAAAAAAAGGATGATAAGTCATCAACCTAAGGAAGAGGAAAGATTAAATACACGTTCAAATTCCTTCCAGGCCCAAAGGGACTTAAAAAACACATCTCTGTTACTTTCTAATGTGCGTGTGTATTTGTGTGAGTGTGAAATTAAAGCTCAAAAAGTTGAGATTTTCTAAGGTTTACAGCTCATAAAAGTTGGGGAGCCAATACTCGATTCCAGTTCTTCTATACATGTACAATGTAACGACAGCCAGAACTATATGTATTGAAGGTGGAGGTACAGATAGGAGATATTCCAGCAGAAGATTTTGCTACTGAGAACTTTTATGGCTCATAAGTTGACAATTCCTCTTTTACGGTAGTTGGAGCCTTACTAGATAAACTGCAAGTTTAGTAATAAATGAAAATGCCTCTACTGGTGCCCAATTTGTGTACTTACTCATGGAGTAGGGAATTTGACTTTGTGTGTGAAGTTTTAGATTAATTCCCATAGATATTGTTAATGAGTTAAATGATTATAAGGTGTTTGTCTTCCTCATAAATGGCATTCCAGTAAATGGGGGTGAAAAGTAGGAGGAGAAACACCAGTGGAAAAATATTATTCATCAGCCCACATTGCACAAAACCATCCTCCTGGAAGATTCTGAGTGTATCTAGACTCAGACCTTTAGTTCAGGACCGTCTAACTGCTTGTTTTTGTATAGAAAAGGTAAAAACATCTAGAAACTATGCAGTGGTCATTTGGTTTCAACAAGTGGCTGCCTTTGACCTGTATAATTCCTCAGCAAATAAAAACACTCAAAAAATAATGAAATCTGATATAAACCCATTTTTTAAAAAGGTTAAAGTATGAAAATTGTTTTAAATATGCCTGACAAGAATAATAATCTGGATATGACATCGTATTTACGTTGGAGCCAGTGCACCCAGATACCACAAACACATCTCTAATAATTACTTATTCAGGAAGCAACACTGACGTAGGTGAAGACAGAGAGGATAGTTGGGAAACTCTTAAAGAGCCTTTATGATATTTTAGGTTCAGTAACAAGTAACCTATTTAGGATTTAGTTTTCCACACAGACCTGAAGGCTGGTTCTACACAGAGGTGGGCACAAGTAGTATTGTTCTGGGATCAAAATCAGTACGCTCGGAGCAGAAAAATGGGTGATCATTTAGTATTAGTAATAAAGAGTACTGTTATGCTGACGTAAGAGAATTGCCATTCTGTCTGAATTCTGCTGGAGTTTTTGTAGGTGAAAAAAATGTGTGAATTGAGCACTGAGTGCTCCCCTCTTCCTAACTGATTTTAAGTTAACTTTTCGTTCCACAAATATTGACTGAGTCTCTTTACTTGTGCCATCGATGCTCTAAGTACCTCAAACATGTCCTCGCTGCCTACTTCATCAGTAAAATGAGGGCATTATCTTCCAGCTTCCATGATTTCTTTGGCAGCTTTATGGGGGTGTCATTTGAATATCATAAAAATCCACCTGTTTTAAATGTAGACCATTTCTATCTGGGAAGGAAACCTTGTACCTGTTTGTAGTGACTCTCCATTCCCACCCCCAGCTCTAGGCAACTGCTAATGTATTTTCCATCGTTACAGATTTGCCTTTTCTGGCTATTTCATATAAAAGAAATCATGTAATACGTGGTTTCTTGTGTCTGGCTTCTTTTACTTAGCTTAATGTTTTTGAGATTAATCCATGTGGTAGCATGTGTTTCTTATTCCAGTGTATGGCTATACCACATTTTATTTATCAGTTCATCGGTTGATAGACATTTGGGTTGTTTCCACTTTTTGGCTATTAAGAATATTCAGTGCTGTTACGGGCATTCTAAGAAACTATTGTACTATTTTAAGAAACTGCCAAACTGTTTTCCACAGTGGCTATGCCATTTTACGTTCCCATCAGCAATGTATGAGGGTTCCAGTTTCTCTGCATTTTTGGCAACACTTGTTATTAACTGTATTTTTGATGTTAGCCATTCTGGTGGGTGTGAGGTAGTATCTCATTGTGGTTTTGATTTACATTTCCTTAACTAATGATGTAGAGAATCTTTTCATGTGCATATAGTCCATTCATATATCTTTGGTGAAATGTCTATTCAAATCCTTTACCCATTTTTAAACTGTTTTTTTTTTGTCTTCTTATTAATGAGTTGTAAGAGTACTTTAGATATAGTATTCCAGTTACAAGTCTCTCATCACATATATAATTTGCAAATATTTTCTCCCATTCTGTGGTTTGTCTTTTGGTTTTCTTGATGATATCTTCTGAAATGCAAAAGTTTTTAATTTCGATGAAGTCCAAGTTATTAATGTTTTCTTTTTCCAAGTTCCTTTGTGTATTGCCCAATCATGCCTTTACCCTTCTTGAAGGACCTTTTGGAAACTGGGATGTTGGATCTCTGTTAGCTTTGTGATGTTTTTCCAGTAAAACTAAACTTATTTTCAATATTTGAATACAGGGACTACAGAGCAAATGTTCTTCTTGAAACTTACTCTGTTTGGGACATTTTTCTCAGACATGTTTACCTTTCACAGTAAGCTAGCATGTGCTGCAGATACAGTTGTCATCCTGAGCAGACATTGATGTTTTTTGTGAGGTTTTATGACTCGATGCTGATTTGTTTATGAAAACTTACATTTGAATATAAAAATGATTTTCATCTCATAATTGTCCTCTTTCGGCTTATGTGTTCTGTCTTCCAGAAAACCACCATTCATAAATTATTTTCAAAGCATGTAAGATTAATTGCCAGGTAATTTTTGGGGTTAAAATAATTAAAGAAGACATTTGAGATAATATTTTAACAGAGATAGATTTTATTAGATACAGATGAAAGGCATTTATATCTGTGATGGGGGTTATGATGCCTGGCTGTAAAGGCGAGTTTCAGTTCTGTGAGATAATAAAACCAACTTTGCATTTTGAACTTTTATTTTGTTTCATGAATACTGCTAAGTCAGGTTCACGAGTTCCTTTGTTTTAGATCAGGGTTTCTCAACCTTAGCACTGTTGGCATTTTGGGCTGGGTAAGTCCGTGGTGTCGCGACTGCCCTGTGCATTGCAGGGGTTCGGCAGTACTCTTGGCCTGTGCCCACTGGATGCCAGTAGCGTCTCCCCGCTTGTGACAACCCAAATTGTCTCCAGAGGTTGATATATGACCCCTGAGAAGCAAAATCACCTCCCCATAAAGAACCACTGCTTTAGATATATATCTAGAACTATGATTTTGAATAAACAGTAATAGTAATGAAATTCAGAGAAGCCCCCCAACCCCCAAATATGGGTAGGAATTGTCCCTCAGCTGTGCCACTGGGGTTGATAAAGTGGTCTTTGCATGTAGCCCATAAAACTTAGAGGCTGATGCTTCCTCCTTAGCCCACAAAACACTTCTCCATAGTCTCTCCTTGCTGCCAGCTTTATGTTTTTGTGTGCATGTGTGTCTCTCACTGCATTGTGAGCTCTTCTAGTAAGGGCAAGCAGAGATTATGGGCTCCCCCTCCCACCCCCTCCGTTATTTTAGGGTGAAGCTGTGTCCAATTCCAAATGGCTATTGGGAGAAAGTAAACTTGAGGAAAAGGAGGAGGACAGGGTTGATTTCCTCTGCTTCAACTTTTAAAACTTTTCCACTGTGATATAAAAAGCCCCAAAGCACATGGAAATGTGAATTTAGAGTGTGACCAGAGAGAAGGAGTGCGCGAGGGAAAGGTAATTAAGTGTTGTAAGCAAACCAGAATTGCTGTACTCTTGTTAAAACAGTGGTATGTTGCTTTAACTCAATCCAGTTACTCCTCCTTCAGCAACTTAATATGCTCCAGTAATCGATCTGTCATACAGACTGAAACAAATACTGCGTATCCAGTGGACCCTTGAACATTACGGGGGTTAGGGACACTGATCCCCCACACAGTGCAAAATCCACGTATAACTTGTGAGTCTCCCAAAACTTAACTACTGTCCTTGTACCAGGAGGCTGTAGGATGATTACTCAGAGAGTCACAGATGTGACTTTCCCGACATTTGTCTGTGTAAAGTCCCAACTTTAACATTACAGTTTTAACCTTTAAGTGGCACAGGCTCCATTGCAGCAGTATCAGCTACTAGTCCTCGGGGAATAATCTGTTAGTTAATAACTGCCACGAAGTATTTGACAGAGCAGCACCCATCTTGAATGACATTCTCATGAAATTGTGGCCTCGGAATTCTAACTGGCTGCAGCAGTATGGAACCATGGTGATTTGTGAAAGTCTCTCTTTGCTTATCCTTGCTGGTTTTAATGAAAACTCTGGCTTTCGTATTTTTTTCCCCAAATTACATTTTGCTCCATTTTTTGCTTTCATAATGGCTACTTTCCCCTTCAACTGACGCCAGACTCTGCTGCCTCCTATAATTTTCCTAATTGCTTTCTCTCCTGTCTCGGTTTATGCCTTAACAATGGAAAAGAAAAATATTAGAAGGCATATTTTGGGAAGGGAGGGGCCAGAGCAGCTCAAAGGAGGTGGCTATTTCCTAATTGTAATGTGTCTTACTAACTCCTCAGTGCACCTCTGGCCTACCTTCCTGGCAGTAGTGTTGTCACAAATGCAAAACACTGAGCTGGGAAGGAGGAAATGAGTATACTGAGAGCCTACTGTGTGTCTGTACTTAGGCTTTGTTTCACTTAATCTTCAAGAAGTGTTTCTGTCCCCATTTGCAGGTGAGGAAATGAGACGGAAAGGTTAATTTGCCCTTCTCGCAGAGAGAGGGCCAGCATTCAGATGCCAGTCTGTCTGACTCCAGGTCTGTGTTGTTTTACGGCCTGGCCTTTTCCGGTGCCATGACAAAGGGAAGGGAGAGGAGCTTCGGGTCCCAGAAGAGGGTTACCATGAAACATACTCATATCTGGGGTTCACGTTATGATACTTCGCTTGTAGAGGCAGTTTCAGTCTGTGAGAAAGAATAAAACCAACTCCATTCTCAGAAGAGTGCTCATTTCTGGAACAATCATCTTAACTTGAGGTGGCAGCTGTCACTTTCCTCAGGGCATAGAGTATAAGATTTAATCACTGGACCTCTTTTCTTCACAAAGAATGCCATTAGTTAAGTGTACATTAATTCTACTGGTATTAAAATTGTCCCTAATTCTACTAAAGGAGATTTGAATAATCCAAAAACTATTAATGCACTTAGTTTGAAATGTACTTATTTTGTCTTTTTTGACTGGGGTAGGTAGGTGAGGGGGTAGGTAGGAGTAATGTGTGTGTGTGTGTGTGTGTGTGTGTGTGTGTGTGTGTGTTTGAGGTGGGGGAGAGGATATTTGTTGTGTTTTGGGAATTTACCTTGGAACTTCAGTTGGCTTCCTAATTCGTGCTAAAGAGAATTATCACCTCTTATTGATTCTGAACCATAGAAAGCTAGCTGCCTCCTTTCTTGCCAAATGTACACTTTCTCTGAGGGAAGGAACATTAGCATAGACCCGGAGTTGTGTGGGAGGGGGAGGTGTTGGATCACTGAACTGAAATGTTCCTTGGCACACAGCTTTCTTCAACTCTCTTGAATCTTTCTTTTTCACTAACTTGCCGTGTGGGACTCTAGGGGAAATGAGTTCACCAAGGAAGTGAGAAAGTAAACAGGAGTTGCTGGAGAGTTGGTGGCTATGTAAAACAGTTTCTCAAACAGGGAAAGAGATTTATACTTGCACTTAAAATCGAGGGAAAGGTTTATGCTTGCTACTGGATCTGGGTTGACATTTAACTTCTCTCATCTGAAAACACTACAAATTAACTATTTTAAGCTGTGAGACCAAGTTTGTAGTAACAGACCCAGCAATTAATCATCTCGTATGTTCATCTCTTAAAAAATGATGTTGCACAGCTCCACCAGGTGGCTGCCGGCAGTGGGAATGAGCCAGGCTGACATCCACCAGGAGGGAGAAGCGGCTCCGGATTGTATTTGTGCACCATCTCCACGACATCAAATTCAGTTTAATAAAGGGCAGAGGAGAGGCTTTTGCAGGTTTTTCTAGGAAGTCTGTCTGGCAACTCCCCCCACGCCCCCAAACACACACACGAGATCGCTATGACTCACTTTTGACATCTAAATACCTGAAACCCATAGACCGCTTTCTGATGCGTAATTGGGCTGCAGGCTCATATGTTCTGGTGGCCTCGTTCTGACTCTTATTTTTGGTTTACATAAAAGGGGAAAGGATACTGTAGGCTTCTGACCAGTAGACCCTCGAGTGCGATCTGGCTCAGATGCTAAATATCATAATGTGTAATGCTTCATAGTGTAGTAGGAAAGAATGCCGGTGACCTGAATTCTGTGTTATGCTCTGCTCCTTTCAGAAGGTGGCTTCTTTTTTCTGGCTTTCAGTTTTATCATCTGTGAAATGAGTGAATATATACTGGCTGATCTCCAGAAGCTCTTAGCCATGTGCATAAGCGTTGGAGTGATTTTGATTTTAATTTGGAAAAAAATAAACTTGTTAAACATTTGAAATCAAATAGAAAAGATGAGGGAGAAGAACTATATTTAGTGTAGATATTTACATTTTTTAAATTAAGCTCTGCATTATGATATTGATGATGAGAACTGGAATGAAGCAGTCTTCAGTATTCTCCATCTAGTTCTAATATGGCACAGATGTGATAATAAAGTCCATATGCAGCCTTGCTGAAAGTATCTGATTAGATATAAAATGTTAAAAATAAGTAAATTGAGGTATCAAATTGTTTTAGGCAGCACAGAGAATTAAAAAAAAAGTCCAGCTACTAAAACATTGAAAGGTGAAATTTATTTTCCCAATTTGTTGGTTCTATTCTCATCTAGGTTTAGAGAAAAGAGAAAGAAATAGCTTCTTTCTGTGTGTTAAGTAAATATCTTAGTTATTTGACAACCAAAGATGGTATAAAATAGAAATTTTAAGTGCTCTGAGTACCACTCATTGGTTTGTTCTTTTGTATTCTAAACATTGATTAATAAAATGAACCATCCTCCATACATTTTAACTGATTTTATTTTGTCATGTTAGGTGAAGACACTGTCTTGAAAAAAGCCATAACCCAAATTTTATTCCAGTTTTTAACAGAACAACCAGTTTAGGAAATACCACTGACTGTAGTGATGATAGAAGTACCAGTCCCATCGTCCTTGTACTTTCCCCGTTGACAAGTGAATTTATTATTTTGCTATTTCTGCATTCCCCTTTAAAAAAAAAAAACGAGTGAATTCATTATTTAAAAAAATTACCCGGGAATGAAGACTGACCCATATGGTGGCTCCTCCTACCTTTTCAGAACAATCAGGTTCTACATTTTTGCTACTATCCTTTTTTTAATTTGCCTTCTTCCATATGTGCTTTTATTGGCATATTGCTGTGCCACCTGCTTGGAGTTGGGAGTATTAACTCTGAATGCAACATAGGCTGATCTAGGAGTGTTCTTGCCTGTGAGACATTCAGATGAAAAAAGAATCTTTGATTTTACTAACTTACGTGTTTTTCCTGTTTATTTCCTACCTGAACTTGTCATAAGGCTCTGTGAGGACATTGTATCTGGTTGCTATGGAATTGATTGATAATTAATAAAGAGTATGACTTTAGGTAGAAATTAAGCAGAGAGAACTGCTGCTTTCTTAAAGAGACTGGATAAACTCAAGAGTTGCGAATATTGGCACAGACCCTTTATTAATTTAATAATTCTGGTTTTGGTGGAAAATTTTAGAAAGTTAGTTTTAAAGTCTGCCTTACCTCAAAGGTAAAGTCTTCAATTCATTTTAAATTTGATTTTTTTTGTTTAAGAAGTTTCATGTTCACTTCCTCTTAATAGCCACATGATGAAAGTTTACCAATGAAAAAGACACACGTACACACATACACATACAGACTTTATATATGAGTATACATTATTCTTATCAGTTGTTTGAACTAAATAATCTTCCCAAGTCTTCTTGTTGAGCAAAAACCATGGCAGTGTTCCAAATACATATTTTTAGCTCTGGAATTTAAATTTTAATTTCTACTTTCCAGTGTCCTAACTGTGAGTTTGAGAAATATTTTACCTGTTCATCTTATTATGCATTGAAAGGAGTTTGTGGCCATTTTGCCGTACATTCTTGCAATAACTCAGTTAGTGGCATGTCATTTTATTTATCTAAGTTCATTTTCCACATCTGTGTCAAATGGAGGTTGTGGGTATGGGCATGAGAGACGGGGAGCAGGTTAGAACAATTTCTAATGTCTCTTCCAGTTCTAAACAGTTTATGACATTATAGAAGCAAAATGCTTCGATGGCTCCATGACCACATCTATTTTTGTTCATCATTGACTTGGCTTATGCTGTAAGAACTTCATTAGCTATACCCATGCTGCATGTGGGTTTCTGAAAGATTTAGTTATATTCTAAGTCATTTAATTTGCTTGGCTATTATACGTTTAAAATTTGCCCGAAGTGTCTTTGTCAAACAAGAATTTGAGTTGGCTTTCAAAGAATCTGAACATAAATGGAATTGGAGTCATTATCATATCCATTCTTTTATTAGTTGAATTAATGTGTAAGCATTTGGCCCAAGGAATGTGTGTAACTCTTCATTTTATTAATGGTTTAGCCTTAATGCCATATTCCTCGTAACTTGCAATAAATACGGAATAGTATAGGCATGAGTAGAATCCCACATTTTTTAGGATGCTTATATCTTCCATCTCCCATGAAGTCCATAAGCAGTAAAACAAATACAGCTGTCATTCTATCTCTCCTACTTGCTCTTTTCTATGAGTTTGGTTAGATGACTATTTTGTTCTCTACTACTATCTAAATCTAGTCAGAATACTTTTTGTGTTCTTAAAGAAAAGAGCCAATGAGTTATATTATGTCACCATTACTTCTACAATCTAATGATCAGAGAAGAAAACGCCCTGATAAATGTGAGGCCCTTTGAAATCCTTGCACGAAGGGAAGCAGCCAAAGTACCATGTTAATCTAGTATCTTACTGGGAAAATTGTACTGTGTATATTGGTTTTGCACTTGCCATAGTGATGTTGTGTCATTTATTTAGATATCCTTGGAACAGAAGATCTTATTGTGGAAGCGACTGCTAGTGATGCTGTGAGATTTTATCCTTGGACCATTGATAATAAATACTATTCAGCGGATATCAATCTATGTGTGGTGCCAAACAAGTTTCTTGTCACTGCAGAGATTGCAGAGTCTGTCCAAGCGTTCGTGGTTTACTTTGACAGCACACAAGTAAGATTTTGTTTTCCATGGACTCAATAAGACATTATCTTGGGCTTTCTTTCCCCCACTCCCCATCCCCCCACCCCCGCCTTTTCTATGAGTGAGTTCTCTTAATGTCTCTTTTTCTGGCTTTGTCTGTATGTTTGTTTTTCCTCCACCTAGAAGTCTGGTCTTGACAGTGTCTCCTCATGGCTTCCACTGGCAGAAGCCTGGTTACCTGAGGTGATGATCCTGGTCTGTGATAGAGTATCCGAAACTGGTAAGACACCTGGATGGGACACCCACGTTTGCCATTGCTTGGTAAACAGTACATTTGATTCCTCAACTTAGAATAGTACGTCACATGTGACTGTATTACTTTACAAAATATTTTCAGCTATTTCTTTTTGGAATCTGGCAATATTTACTTTTTTTTTTTTTTTTTTTAAGAATAGGCACTTTGGGTTTGAGAAATCGTTTTCTTTCTATTGCTTTATTTTGGATACCTTTAGAATAACATTGACATTAATGGAAACACATTGAAATTTATGGAAAGTATTGCAGCAGTATTCATGTTTTATTTTTACATATAAAGATATTTTTGCATATTGTTTTAGGTGTAAACCGACAAAAAGCTCAAGAATGGTGTATCAAACATGGCTTTGAGTTGGTAGAACTTAGTCCAGAGGAGTTGCCTGAGGAGGATGGTAAGTGTTTATGGCAGGAGAAAATATGGCATTTGGATTCAGATACGAGATTATTTAATTCAAGGAAGAAGAATCACACGGAAATTTAAAAAACAATTTTCCCCCCCAGCTGTTTGAAAAGATTTGTGCAGAATCCATTGATGTGGCTTTACCTTTAATGGAATAATCCATTTATTTGGTTTCACTATCCATTTCAGGGTTTTTGAAATGTTGTGTGTTTTTCTTATGGATAAAGTGAGAGGATTTCTACCTTAATCTTAGTCATTTCCCCAATCTCTTATCCATTCTCCATGGGGAAAAAGGAGAGTTCATAAATAGGTAAAATTTATGTTACTTATTTTGACTTCCTAGTAACATAACGCTGAATTCCCATAGGGGGTATGTCAGTCTTATTTGTATATCTTTTGGACATTTAAAACCAAAAACAGACCCAGAATGCCCTCTTGGGGTAGCTCTGCACTTAACTGCCTTCTGCTGCAATCTGGACTTTCTATTTCTTCCCCCTCATCATTGACCCACCCCCATTTATCTTCTCATCTTTACTCCTTCCAAGTACACCTAGGCTAGCTGCCTTGGGATCTACCAAGATAAGACAGATTTTGGCCCACCAAAAGGTTATAGTCTGATACAAGAGATAAAACATGTATACAAATAATTGAATTACCAGTGGGACATCGTAAGTATTATAAAAAACTATTGGTACTGTGGTATTTCAGAGACAGAAGAGAAGAGACCGTGTCAAAGAATGAATTGGCACCATGAACTCTCACATGTCAACTATTCATGGGGAAGAAATGGAAAACATACTGGAATTGTATTTAGAGGACTGGTGGGGACATGGCATTGAGAAGATGCCACTTGTTCCAAAAGACATTTTAGGCCAGGTCAACCAATACAAGTTAAACTATGTAGATAGGATATAAGTAATCATTACACAAAACATATATTTTTTAAAGGAATTAAGAAATGTCTCTCTATGTTATGGCTTATTTAGAATTTTTCCAAAATGTTACCTTTGGGAATAAAACCCTGCCAGAGAAGAAGAGGCTGGTTTTTCTCCCTGTACCTTTTCAAGAATTTTGAAAATTAACAAGTACAGTTCCTTCTTCCGTGTTTTTCTGGGTCCCCTAAAACTTGTGCCCTGTTTTGCGTATGTGAGTGTGTGTGCAATCACTTATATTTGGTACTAGAATGTTCTCTTCTTCCCGTTGTCCTTGAGCGTCAACATTTGAGTCATTTATTTAAATCTGTTTTCATTTTGGAATCTAGGCTCCTTTATACCACTACACTTCTCCTTGCTCCTTTTCTGAACAATGTTCTTGTATTAATTCAACTTAAGATTGATTTTTGGCATATCATCTTTAGGTAATGTAACTAAAACCTGCCTAGAATTTTTTAGTACAAACAGTTATCAAGCCATATACCCTCATCCTTTATTTGCATGTATTATTCAAACATCAGTTTGAGACTTTATGCTTGTTTGCATAAAATTTCATTTTATTGGCTCTTTATTTCAGATCATATTTTTGGTTCCTGGTTATATCATCTGAAGTATTAGTTATTGGTTCAAGAATTGAATCATTCATAGTTAAGATAAACATGCCTTTTATTTCTTCACTTAAACATTAATGATGATAAACTCATTTTTGTAGGGTATTTTCCATTTAACCCTCACCATATTTCTGTTAAGTTGGTAGGCTGGTATTCCTTACATGATTCATCAGTCTGTCAGTTACTAAGTGCCCGCTCTGCTGTCTTTCAGGCACTGTATTAGGCAGTTGGGATAATGAACCCAGTAAGACATGTTTCCTGCCTTCAAGGAGTATCCAGGCTAGAGGAGAAAGTTACGCAAGTAAATCATCAGTTCCAATGCATCTTTCCTCCAGGAGAGGTGTGCACGGAGTAGTGTCATCCCCACTTTTCTTTGAGAAGAGAGCAGGAACAGGCCAGGCCACATAGAGACAGGTTCTATGTGGACTGTGCTCTAGAAACTCATAGGAGAGAGACTTCTCTTTCAGCCACATGCTGTCTTATAATAATCATTATCTGAGGGATCTCCATTTCCTTTATACACATTCATACCTCCAGTGTAGCTAAGAATACCACCGTATTCCTGGTTTGCTAACAGATGAACACCCTGTTGTTTAGAATAGTATCGATGAAATTCCAGAAGCAGGGCAATACCAATACTAAATTAAGTAAACTAAGTTGTCGGGTTTTTGTTTTAGCGATGCTTATCCTCTTACACTCTGGTTATGGTAATTTCATTTCTTACTCTTAAACTGTCTTTCTCTGATTAAGAAGTTCTCCAGATATCTCTTATAAACAATGTACTCTCCCAGGATTGTATAATTAATACAAACTAGCATTTTCAGGAGAATATGAGTAAATGCTGTGTTTCCCCGAAAGTAAGACCAGGTCTTATATTAATTTTTGCTCCAAAAGACGCATGAGGGCTTATGTTCAGGGGATGTCATCATGAAAAATTATGCGAGGGCTTATTTTCTGGTTAGGTCTTATTTTCAGGGAAACACGGTGCCATTGGTGAAGCAATGGGGATGATGTTCTTATACATATAAGCCTATTATATTGTGTGTTTTTGTCATTGTTTTAGTTTCCAGAATATTCTTATCAGGAGCTCTAAGCTCTGTATTTGCTTTATTTTTTTCCAAATTACATAAGTTATAATGTGAAGTAACAACTAAATGAGCAAAATAAGTAAGCCACAGTTATTTAAAAATATGGCTTGGGGGATATATATACACACATGCATGTACGTACGTGTATGTATAACTGAATGTGTAAATACATATCTATTTTACCTCCCTGATTAGATGACTTTCCAGAATCTACAGGAGTAAAGCGAATTGTTCAAGCCTTGAATGCCAATGTCTGGTCCAATGTAGTGATGAAGAATGGTAAGTAACTTGGGACTAAAAGTCCTAAGGAGGTTTTTCTTCCTGGGCCTTGTAAGTTTTAAATTATTCGGATATATGTGGAACCATTAGGATTATATGAAATCCGTAGATTTGGTCCATTTTAAATCCCCAGTTGAAGCAAGAGCCAAAAGTAATGTCTCTAAGAATTTTTACTATATGTTTAATAGTTAATTCAGTAAGAATTTAGAGCTTACCTGTGATAATACCTAGCATTGTCTTTGGCTTTGAGGAATACCCCCAATATTGTAAAGCATGACCCTCTCCTTATGGAGCTCACAGTCCACCTGTGGAATCAAAGTGTGCAATGTGCAAACGCTAGGTCCCCATGGATGGCTGCCTGAGATGGTGCAGAATGACTGAGAGAAGCAGTAAATTCCAGGAGGTCAGAGGAGTGGCCTTTGCTGTGGGCTGGAGGACACAGAGAGAGCTTCAAGGAGAAAGCGGGTCTTGGCAGTAGCCTTGCGATTGGTGAAGGGGGAAAGTGACAAGCAGGGAGGAAGCATGGCATCAATGATAATGGCTGTATAGTCTAGGGTCGCTAGTGGAATCTCGCCTAGCAATTGGAGCTGGCTTAGAATAGAGAAGACCTGAAAGCGAGGCGGGAGGATCTGGCTTTTTAATGGTAGGAACTGGTGAATCCTAGAGACTTTTTAACAAGAGAGTAATGCAAAGAAGTTGGCATCCTTGAAGGATTAATATCATGGTGGTCTGCAGCCGGGTATGCAGGTCTGGAGTCAGGGAGACCAGGCAGCTGTTGCAGTCTCACGAGTGAGTTGTGGGGGCCCGGTCTCACATGGTAGCCCTGGCCAGGGGTGGAAAGCTGGATCTCAACTACAGTATGAAGCTGGTAGGCTAGTTAGTGCACATGCGCCTCTGGTCTGTATCAGTTCGCTGGGGCTGCAGTAACAAAGTACCACAAATTGGATGGCTGAAAACAACAGGTATTTATTGTCTCACAGTTCCAGATGCCAAAAGTCCGAAATCAAGGTGTCAGCAGGGCCATGTTCTCTCTGGAAGTGATTGGGAAGGATCTGCTCCAGGTCTCTTGTCTGGCTTCTGGTAGTTCTTTAGCTCGTGGCAGCATAACTCCAGTCTTCACATGGCGTTCTTCCTGTGTACTGTCCATGTCCAAATTTCTGCTTTATGTAAAGACAATAGTCATATTGAATTAAGGGCCCACCCAACTCCAGTATGACTTCATCTTCACTAATTACGTCTGTAATGACCATATTTCTAACTAAGGTCACCTTCTGAAGTGTTGGGAATTAGAACTTCACCAAATGAATTTTGCGGGGATACAATTCAACCCATAACAAAGTCCTTTAGGAACTGCTGGCTGAGTAGTGTTTTTCTCTCCTGTAGCTCTTGGCGCCTCAACAGGCATGCTATGCTAGGTGAAGCGCTACAGACGGGAATAAGAAAAAGCGTATTTATAGCGAGCTAACCCAATCTTCCCTGAGATAAAGGGGCAAGTGGCAGATCGGTTTTATAGACGTAAAATATTTCTTCTCAGTTTTTGGTCAATACTTGGAGTGTTAAGTGAGACTGCATGCTTTAGCTTGCCTTAGATCTGTTATAAACCACGTGATCATTCACAGACTCCTTCTGGCCTAGTAAGGTATTCCTTCCTCCTTCCCACTTTATTCTTTCTAGAGGATATGTAATGTGTCTGTTGCATTGAATCGCAAAGATATGAGATACTGTTTTATTGCAGTAGCATTCGGAGTGAGACTCTGATCTAGAAAACTTCAGGACATTTTAGCCTCTGTTGTCATCTTCCTGCTACCAAAACAAACTCAAACTCAAATTGAGGCTTGGTCTTTCAGATTCATTTATTCAGCAAATCCTTGTTGAGCATTTATCATAGTGAGACCATATCTTCACTATAAAAATACGTGTAAGGTATGGTACATAAACTGAATCGATTTGGAATAAAATTTTATTCAGTGGTGCTTATGATATTTATGAGAACTATTTTCAGAAAAGCTTATTTGGCTTCAATCACTTTTTGAAACATCTGCCTCCCAAGTTGATACATTAAAGAAGTACTGCCTTGTAATTTACATTTGTGGCTATAAATTTAGAGTTTGGACTGAACACATTTTATTACTTTGGAATTGTGGTCAAAGGTATTTTCTGAAAATATGCCATTTTGCAAAGTGACAAAGCACACTGGATTTTTCAGGGCTCTTTGCCCTGGAGTATCTTTGCTTTCTTCTTTTTCGACAGTGTTGGTACATTGGTTTGCCATCAACCAAAAACCAAAATATTGCCATTAGCTTAATTCCATGTTTAAGAGGATCCTGGCCTATGTGGTATGAAGGAAACCTACCTATCTTCTTTCTAGGAGGAGCCTTAGATACCGAAGTATCTAAGTGTCACTTGGATGCAGCCCAGGTCCTAGGAAGCATGAAGGACATGGTTCTATAGCCCCACATCTTAGAGACAAAGCTCTATGAATATACGTTGGGTCCTATTACTCTCCCAGGGAGACCTGCCTCCTGTGCTCTTTGCAGAGCCTGGCTTTGCTGGTGGTCTGTGTGGAGGCCCAGTGAACTGCACCTTTCTCTCCGCAGGCTTTTCTTGAATGTTGTCTACCAGCAGGTGCTCAGACTGGTTTATTTATTTTAGAGGGTCTCTCCATCTTCTGTACTTTTCTATTTCACTTCCACCCTCCTTTTCTCTTTCTCTCCTTTTAATTTTCTCTTACTTTTTAAAAATTGTGATTAAATATACGTAGCATAATATTTACCACGTTAATCATTCTTAAGTGTGCAGTTCCAGAAGTATCAAGTACATTCACATTGTTGTGCAGCTATCACCACTCAAAACTTTTTAAACCCAAAAACCTTTTTTTAATCAAAAAGTTGGTTGACAAAGTAAAGAAAGATATTAGAGGTATTTTTTTTTTTAAACAGGAAATTCAACCAATTATTTAACAAAGGAATGCATTTGAGAATAATAAGAGAAGTAGCATACATACCTAATTCATTTTAAGGCTAGCTTAACATGATCCAAACTCCTAGTATCAGTAAAGAAAATGATTAGAGGCTATCTCATTTGTGAACGTAGATGCCATGATTTTAATCAACATATTAATAACCGTAACCCAGAGATACATAAAAAAGAATATATCATGACCTACTAGTTGGGTTATTCCAAGAACGTATCATTCTTAATATAAGAAATATCTGTTTAAATTACCACATGAATAGGTTACAGTGGAGGAAATCATATGATTATTGCAATCAATGAAAAAAGCATTTAAAAACTTCAGAATCTATGCAGAAGGAGGAAATAAACTGAACAAATTAGAAATGGGCCACTGTGGCAGAAATTGATAATCTGTCATATAGTAAATAGCATACTGAGTGTGAAATAGGGAAATGTAGAGAGTGATGCCACCTCTCACTTTCAGGACACTAATGACCAGTTTTTTTGTTTGTTTTTATTAGAAAAATTACTATAATCACAATTGATTCTTGGGACTGTTACATTTACATTGCAAGTTTCATAACCCAAGTAATTTGGGATAATGTGTCTGTTTAGTAGTTAGCAGTAATGAAACACCAAATTTATACTGATCTTTAATTTTGTACTGATTCAGAAAAAATACTAGTTTGAAACTAAAAAAATCAATTTTAAGTGTGCTCAGTTTGAGAAAAACAGTCCCAATACTAGTAAGAACTATGAAAATTTAGCTGTTATAGCAAATAGCTCTGAAAATGTACAAGTCTGACTCGGGTTTTATTTCTTTGCAGTTTATTGTCCACTTGGCATTTAAAGGCCACAAACTTAATCTGAAAACCTAGTTAATTAAAAACTTAGAAATGGGTAGCTGCCTTTCTCCCCTCCATCAAGGTAAAGTGAATGTTTTTCCTAAATGGGAATTCGTGAACTAAATCAGTGGCCAGCTCAGGCCTACTTATTACACGTCTGAACAACTTACCTGGTTATCGGGTATCCTAATAACTTTTATCTCTACTCTCTTCCTTAAAAGTTAGTAATACACAAACAACCAAGGAAAAGGTAGGTTAGTTGGACTTCATCAAAAATTAAAACCTTAATGTACTTCGAAGGACACTCAGGAAACTGAAGAGATAACCCTCAGAATGGGAGAAAGTATTTGTAAACCATGTATCTGATAAGGATCTAGTATCTGGAATGTCTAAAAAACTCTTATAACTCAATAATAAAAAGACAGCCCAATTTAAAGATGGCAAAGGAGTTGAATAGACATTGTTCCAAAGAAGAAGCACAAATGGCCAGTAAGCACATGAAAAGATTCTTAACATCCTTGGTCACTAGGGAAATCCCAACCACGATGAGATACTACTTCACATCCACCAGGTTAGCTATAATTACAAAGAGACAATCACAAGTGTTGGTGAGGACATGGAGAAATTGGAGCCCTCATATACTGCTGGTGGAAATGTAAAATGGTGCTGCAGCCTCTTTGGAACAGCAGTAGTTGCTCAAAATGTAAAACCATATGACCCAACAATTCCACTCATAGGTATGATACCCAAGAGAACTGAAAACAAATACCCACACAAAAATTTGTGCTAGAAACAAATGTTTCTAGCAGCATTATTCATAATAGCCAAAAGTGAAAACAATGCTGAATTTGAAAAAACGACTGAAAACAAAATGTGGTATAGTCGTGTAATGAAATAGTATTCAACAATTAAAAGAAACGAGGCATGGATGCATGCTACGACATCGATGGACCTCAAAAACATTATGCTAGGTGCAAAAACCAGACACAAAGACCACACATTTTATGGTTCCAGGTATATGAAATGCCCAGCATAGTTAAATTCATAGAGACAAAGTAGATTAGTGGTTCCCAGGGACTGGGAGGAGAGGTTACTAATAGGTACAGGTTTCTTTTTGGGGTGATGAAAATAATCTGGAATTAGATAGTGATGGTAGTTATACAACTTTTTGAATACAAAAACCACCGAATTTTGCACTTTTAAAAAGGTGAATGTTATGATATGTGAATGATAATAAGAAGGGAAAAAAAGGAAAAGAAGGAGGGAGGAAAGAAAGGGAGGGAGGGAAAAATAGTACCATTGATGATGGTAATGGTGGAAGGGATGGATGGCGGGAGTAGAAGGCAGTGAGGTGGTAGTATTCCACTGTATGTGGAGACCACTCTTCAGCCAGTTGTCCATGAAGTTGATCTCCATGCATGGCTCCCAGCTTTGGCTGCACATTCACTTCATCTGGGAAGCTGTCAAATCCCAGGCTGTCACGGCCTCACCCACACCATTTATCTCAGAAGGGAGGGGCAGCAATAGTGTTTTATTCAAGTGCCTCAGGAATTTAAATATGCAACCCTAGTTGACAGCCACTGACATGATAGGTATCCACTCGTTGAGTAAACTGGCATTTGGAAAGCTGCATTAGCCCTCTGACAGACTTGTTTTCTCCTATTCCTAAATCACATCGTAGTCACTCGTCACTCCTCTGATTTAGAAAGCCAGAGGAAGGGGATAGGACTGTGCCCAGTGTAGAGTTAGTTGCCTAGAGGCAAAGAGGAAAATAGTGGGAGCTGCCCTCCATACTTCCTCAGTCCTGTTCCCAGTGCGGGCTGGTATCAGGTCACGGTCACCGGTGCTTGTATTAAACAGTCCTCTTTGATCGGAAAGAAATAATACAACCTTTCTAAGTAGCTACTGTGTTTCCCCGAAAATAAGACCTAGCTGGACAATCAGCTCTAATGTGTCTTTTGGAGCAAAAATTAATATAAGACCCGGTCTTGTTTTACTGTAATGTAAGACTGGATATAATATAATACAATATTATATAATATTACATAATATTGCATAATGTATAATATGATATATTTAATATAATATAATACCGGGTCATATTAATTTTTGCTCCAAAAGACACATTAGAGCTAGGTCTTATTTTCGGGAAAACAGGGTAAGTGTCTGGGAGCATAATTGAGACACTGGGTGTTTCTAGGCCATTTGAGTAGTTTTTCTTCTGTCAACCTCAACTCTCATTCTAGTCTACAATTTAAGATGTGTTTTCAAGTCTTCATTCATTCGTTCATTGAGCACTTACTGTGTGCCAGGCATTGATCTGTGTACTTGGGTACATCAGTGAAGTAAATGAACAAAACTTTGTGTCCTTGTGGCGCTTTCATTCTGGTGGAACGCAGTAGTCAATAGACAATACAAGTGATTCGGAAGTTGCACAGTATGTTAGAAGATAATGAGTGATATGGAAAAAATAATTAAGCAGAGCTGGGTATTGAGATTGCCCTATAGATTGCAACATCAAACAGGGTGATCACAGTAGGTCTTGAGAGCTTGAGATTTGAGGAAGGCGATGAGGCAGTTTACCATGTGGCTGCCTGGGAGAGAAGCAGAGGAGGCACAGGGAGTAGCTATGGGAAAGGCCCTAAGGGGAAAGCAGGCCTGATGTGTTTGAAGAATATCAAGGAGTGCACGGTGGCTGCGGGGGAGACAGCGTCAGAGAGATCATGGAGGAGCAGATTATTTAGGGCTTTGTACCATCATAGTAACTTTCACATTTACTCAGTCAGCTAGAGAGCTATTGCAGGGCATTGTGTACAAGAGTGACGTGATGTGATCTGACGGATCATGTCTAAAAAGATCACTCTGGTTGCTCTGGAGAATAGATGGTGGAGGGAGAGGTACCACGAAGGTCTCTTAGGCGATTGCAGTATTCCAGGTGAGAGAGAGTGGGGGCTTGGATCAGAACTGTAGCAAAGAAAGGGGTGAGAAAGGTCAAGTTTGGGCTCTATTTTGAGGTAGAGCCAGCATGATTTCCTGATGGTTTTTGTATGTGAGGTGTGAGAGAAGAGAGCAATCAAGAGGGACTCCAGGATTGGGGCCTGAGCAATTTGGAGGATAGATTGTCAACCAGTGCGACAAGGAAGCTGCAGGTGAAGCGGACTTTGAGGAGCAGGGTGACATGTCAGTCGTTCAGTTTTGGACCTGTTAACTTTGAGACGGCTGCTAGCCTTCCACGTGGGGATGTTAAGGAGCCAGTAGGAGAGATGTGTGGAGTTTGGCCTATGCATAGTATTGAAATCTTTAGCCTGGATGAGATCACCAAGGGAGTAAGTGCAGTAAGTAAAGAGGCCCAAGGACTCAGCCCAGGGACGTGCCAACATCAAGAGGATGGGGACGAGAGAAGGACCCAGCAAAGGACACTGAGAAAGAATGATCAGTGAGGGAGGAAAACCAAGCATGTAGAGTTTTGCAAACAAAAGTGGAGTATTGTCGAGGTGGGAGGGGTAGTCAGTGATGCCAGATGCTTCTGATAGATCAAGTAAGATGAGAACTGAGAATTGACCTTTGGGTCAGCAATGCGGAGGTCATCAGGGACTTTAAAGAGAACAGTTTCAGTGAAGTAGGTTTAAGAGCGATTGGGAGGAGAGAAATTGGAGGTGGTGACTATAAACAACTCTTCTGAAAAATTTTGCAAGAAAAAGTAGCAAAGAAATAGTTGGGAGCTAGTGAGAAGAGTGTGATTGAGATTGATGGATTGATTGATTGATTGATTGATTTGATGAGAATAAGAGCAGCATGTTTGTAGGCTGAAGGAAAAGACCTAGTAGAGAATGGAAAAACTGATGAAGCAGGAGCAAGAGCAGAGAATTGCTGGAGTGATTTGAGTAGGTGAGATGGGGTGGGCTGTACAGGTGGAGGAATGGCTTTTGGACAGGAGGAGGAAAGGAAATCTGTGGATAGAGGCGGAAGGGGAGTACGTGGGTGCAAATGTTTGCTGGGTAGAGAGATGTGGCACTAAAATCTGGAAGTTTCTCCTGGTTGCTTCAGTTTTCTCAGTGAAATAGGGAGTCAGATTATCAACTGAGAGGGCAAAAGGAGGTAGTGTTAGGATTTGAGGAAAGAGAAGAAAATGTGAAAGTCATGTAGGAGAGAGAGAGCACAGATGAACCTAGAGATGCAAGTGAAGTATGATTCCCAGAGAGCATGAAGGGGCCCGCTTGAAATTTGGTATGATAAATTTAAAGTGAAGCTGGGCACCAAACTGGGGTGTATGTGTGTGTGTTTGTTCCTCAGCTATGTTAAGCTGCATGGGTGCAGGCATGGAGTAATCAGTTTTGCTTTTACCAAGCAAGGATATCATAGCAAGAGAGAGGCAAGGGATTAGAGTGTACGTAAGAGAATAATTGTAATGATTGACCATGGAATTTAAGCGGGGTAAGAAAGGGAGAGAGAAAACCAGCGAGGAGAGCTTCAGTGAAAAGTTGTTAGTTTCAAGGTCCCAGTGGAGTTGAAGGATAGTTGGGTTGAGATACTGTAGGGAGGGAGGGAGCTGGAAAGATAGGTGATGGTCAGAGCGTGGAATGCGTGAAACCGAGATTGTGGAGGGATTGTAGTTATTGGTAATAATAAGGTCTTAGGGTTTGACCATGGGATACATGGCTGAAGTAGGGTAGAGGGCAACATTTTGTAAACAGAAATTCAGTGAATTGAGAGTCAGATTGTTGGAAGGATCATCTATATGTGTGTTGAATTTGCTAAGAATAAAGACAGAAGTAGTAGTGGAGAAAATGACAGTGAGCCAGTGATTAAAATTGTGAAGAAATGAGGGGGGATGGTTGGAGGGATGGTTGAATGACGGTGGCAAAGTGTCTTAGACTCTTGCCTTGAAATGAAGATATTCTGTATGAGGATATCAGTAGGCTTTTATATTCAGAGGAGATTTTAGGAATAATTTAATCCAGTGATTCTCAAGTGAGACCCTCTGGGGGTGTGGAGGTATGCTACACACGCTCTCTGGAGATATTTGCCTGGCTCCCTTGACAGTCACTTTAACTAGTGTTACCAGTTGTTTGATAGGACGATGTTATCTCTCAGCTGCACTGGGATAGAAAACTGTTAGGAAATTTCGAGGTAGTCTGTTCTATCCAGTACAGGAACGGCTTCTGTAGCATCCTTGCCAGATGATCATCCACCCTTTTTGCTTGAATACTTCAAATAACAGGTGTCTCAGTACTTTTGTGAAGCAGTCCTAGAAGCAATTAACTGCATAGAAAAATCAAAGAACTGTCCTGTTAATACTCAGCAGACAGAATATCTTTTTATGTTGGTAGTTTGGGGAAAGGATATTTATTTTACTTTGTCATGGAGCTGAAAACAATGGTGAAATTTTTCTCTCAATGACGTATTCTCTCTGCTTCTCCCTGTTACTGGCTTTCATTTTGATCACTCTTCTTCCTAGTCTTCCTAGGAGGTGAAGAAAGTTCCAACGGATTTAGAAAAAATTTAGCTCAGGGCAGTCGAAGTGAGCGGGGCATGGGAAGAATGCAGATTGTCTAATGTAATAAGTTTGGAAAAACCAAAGCTGAGAAGGGATTTAATTGGAATCTGTTGTACAGGGTATGTACACGGTAAATATGGACTTCATTTGCCAAATCCTAGACTGCTATAACTTAGGGACACACCCTAAAGCTTAAAATGGTTTACCAATTACAAATAAAACGAAGGCACTGTTGAGCACTAGCAGGAGGTAATTTATGGGGTACTCCATTAAGGTGATCCAGGCGTAAAATAGATATGGTTCAAAAGGGGCCGACAAGTTCTCATGAATGACACTTGGACCTAATTCAGGTTAGGAAGGTATTTGGCCTAAACTTTTAAGACTATTATCTTGGAGAGCAATTATATTTTTCTTCCCAATATTTTTCTGTGCAATATCTTTTTTATGAAGTCTTGTACTGGCTGGGCTGACTCAGATTACATGTTCTTGAATTTTATAGAATTTAATAAGGGGCATTGTTTTGTTTGGTATGCTAGTGTAAGTGAATTAGCCAGGTGCAGGCCCTCAGAGCGTAGATTCTCCATGCGTGCATCTGGTATGACGTCTGCCTTTTCCAGATGGGGACAGGAGGCCTCAGGAAGGAGAGGTGACTTGCCCATATTCACACAGGAACTCAGTAGCTAAGGTGGGACCAGAGGGCAGGTCTCCTGACCAGGAGTGTTGTGTGTTTTTCCATTACAGTTTGCTGATTTACATTATTGGCTGAGAAATGGTTAGAGAAATGAACACAGAGCCGTTAAATAATTTACCCAGGCTGCATGGGAAATGACTGGCAGAGGCAGATGAGTTCATTCCCTGCAGAGCCCCCTCAGACGTAGGTGTTCTGGCAGGAGTAAGGTTTTAATGAGACAGACTAGGAGTAATGATCTTATCTGAGCTTTTGGACTTTTTTGCTTATTGCATTTTAAATAAATCCTTTTTAAAAGACTGTCTGAAATGGTATTGATATGAACTCTACCTCGTTGTTTTGCATTTAATCCAAAGTACAGATAAGGCTCCTGGATAATTAATGTAATAAATATATATTACTTCTGAGTGATATTTTAATAAATTATTTTGCTTAAAGTCCTAACAGATTCTCTTCAGTTTGAGTTAAGACTCTTATTTGTACATAGTAAGTACTCAGTTAATGTGTTTTTGTTACTTAATTTCAAATTGTAAAAGCAAACAGGTTATAGTACTGCAGTTGTAGGCAAATTATTTTATTCTAGAAAGAGATTGTCAACGTAAGAAATGTCTAAACCTGTAGAGAATTTTAATGAGTTTATTTGAGCCAAACTGACAACAATTGCCAGGAAGCAAAATCTCAAGGGATTAAGAAAATGCTCTGGAGAATGGCAGTTTTGCAGCTTATTTTATACATTAGAATCAAAGGAGGAGATGTAAGGAGGGTTACATGAAATCCATTAGTGATAGATTAAGGGGGTGGGAGAAAGCAAAGTGGGGGAATCTCTGGGACTGGATAAAAAGTAAAACAGAGACACACGTTTCTTTTGTATTGGTGGGTACAGGATAGTTATTAATTAACATTTCACAGCACATAGAGATGGTATTCGGGGAACAAGATAACAACGAGGGGTTCTGTGGTGCAGTGGGTGTGCCCAGAGGGGTCCAGAAAAAGAGGTTTATTCTGACGTTCCAAGGGTATGTTATCTTAGATGCAAAAAGATAATAGACAGGCTTACTTAAGGTAAAGATTGACTTTTGTCAAGAAAGCTACCAGCCCAAGATGTGACTACCCGCCGTGACCCACTTTTAGTTAGGAATTTTTTTAAAATACATTTTATTGCGGAATATCGGGGGACAGTGTGTTCTCTAGGGCCCATCAGCTCCAAGTCATGGTCCTTCAATCTAGTCGTGGAGGGCGCAGCTCATCTCCAAATCCAGTTGCTGTTTTCAATCTTTAGTTGCAGGGGGCGTAGCCCACCATCCCACGCGGGAATTGAACCGGCAACCTTGTTGTTGAGAGCTCGCGCTCTAACCAACTGAGCCATCCGGCCGCCCCTCCAGTAGCTCAGCGGCAGCTTGCTGTCTTCAATCTAGTTGTGGAGGGCGCAGCTCACTGGCCCATGTGGGAATCGAACCGGCAACCCTGTTGTTCAGAGCTCGTGCTCTAACCAACTGAGCCATCCGGCCGCCCCTAGTTAGGAATTTTTATGTTCAGACTGTCCTGTGTGTCTCATTTCAGTCTCTGAATTTATAGGGCCCACCATGCCGGCCTTGCCTGAGCTTGTCAGGCCCCTTTTTCATCCACAAGATTTATAAATTTTCCTGATAAGGAGACGTAACTTCTGGGTTAACTTATAATAACCTAGTTTTATATTGTTGGCTTTACCAATGTCTTGTTTCATAAGTTAAAGCATGCATTCTTAACAGAGCATTATTGCCGCCAAAGGGGTGAAAACTGATTCTATGGGGGGCAAAAAATACTCCTATTTTTATGTCTTAAACACAGTTAAACATATAATGTATACACATATATACAGTATGTCTGTGGTATTAATATTTCAATGTGGAGGGTATGTCATGATTAGGAAAAAAATGTCTAAAAAGGCCCACAGGGTAGTGTGTCTCCAGTTTCTGGCACAGAACTCCTAATTAAATACAATAAATTAATATTTGGTTTTTACCCTGGCCCCTGTGACAGCTCCAGGGCAATACAGGTGTAAGGAGCATCTTTTGTTATTCAATAACAAGCCCTTCTGAGGATGGGACCCGGTTGCTAGGGGAACCATTCACGTGATTAGGGGGTTAAAATTTTCAGCCTCACCCCCTGATCTCCTGGGAGGGGAGAAGGGCTGGGGATTGAGTTAAACACCAAGGTGATGAATTCAGTCATGCCTCCTTAATGGAACCTCCATAAAACCCTAAGCAATGGGGTTTGGAGAGTTTCCAGGTTGGTGAACACATGGAGGTGCTGAGAGGCTGGCACACCCAGGTCCCTTGCTCCTTGCATCTCTTAGATCCGGCTGTTCCTGCGTCATATTCTTTTATAATAAATTGCTAACTAATCTAGTAAGTAAACTGTTTGCCTGAGTTCTGTGAGCCGTCCTGTCAATCCTGTCAAATGATCAAACTTGAGGAGGGAGTTGTGGGAACCCCCAATTTATAGCCAGTTGGTTAGAAATACAGGTGAGAACCTGAGACTTGCTATTGGTATCTGAAGTGGGGGAGAGGGTAGCCTTGTAGGACTGAGCCCTTAACTTGGGGGGCCTGTGCCAACTCTGGGCCGTTAGTGACAGAATTGAGTTAAATTGTAGGACACCCAGTTGGTGTCCTCTGAGAACTGGAGAATTGTGTGGTGTGGAAAACCCCACACATCTGGTGTCAGAAGTGTTGGTTATGAGTAGAGAGAAGGAAACAGAAGTTTTTCCTTTAGGGGCCGTGATGAAAATGATTGAGAAACATTGGATCTGGTTGTATATACTAAGCTCTGCCTTAGAGGAAATCCCCAGATATCATTGTATTCTTTGTAAAGGTCAAATTCTAGGGAAGTTAAGAGTTTCCACCATATGCATTAAAGATGTGACATTAAAATGGTCCAGGAAATGAAGTAGTTAGGACTGCCTTTACAATTGAGCTGTGCTTTTTAGATGTCTCCATCCACACCAGTTTGCTCACTGTGTAACACTTCCTATGCTGTCTTGCCTTACATTTCTTTGACCTAAAATTCTGACTGTGGCTCAACAGATGTGGCTAAAATCTCAACTGCCTACTTGAGTTACCTACCTTCAGCCCCTGTCAGAGCTGGGCTTATGGATCTGGAGGACTACTATTTGGGTCTATCTTATATAATTTGATAACGTCCCCTTATTATCATGAAAGGAGAAACTGTGAGTCAGTGCTTTATGCCAAATGTGACAGATTTTAAAAGTTGATTCTCCCCACCCTTTTGGTCTCCAGTGAGATTGCCTTGTCTTTCCATTTGTCTGTCCCATTTGTACAGTGCTTTGTTATCATTAGATAATCTAGGCCTCATGCTCAGTACTGTGCCTTGAACTTGGGAGGCACTCGCTAAATAAGACTTGGTTTTGAGGGCAAAGAAGATGGTGAGTTGAAACCTGTGGAGTTGTTTTTGTTTTTCAAATGAAGTTGTCACTTACTGTTTCATATAGGAAGGCAGCATACACAGTCCCCTTGTTTATAAAGTGTTAGTTTAATTTACCCCCAGGACCTCATGCCGGGTTTTGTCACCTGACCACTGGTGAGGGCTGTGGAGGGTGGTTTGCTCTATACTCCTGGCTCCTGGGTATTCAGTGGGTTTTTCTACAAATAACTACTGCTGAGTGAAGGTCAAGGAAGGGAAATTCTGTGATCTTTTATTGTTTCTAATCAGTTCAGGAAGGATTAGACTAAACAATAATATTACAAAATTGTGACTTTGATTCCTCAGTGGTAAACAATAATTGTAGAGATTGGCTTTCAAAAGCCCTGAGAGTGTTCATCTATTACTAGTTTAATCTCTAGTGATGCAGGTGGGTCAAGATTAAGTGGAATTGTAATAATGGAAACAACAGTTCTTTCATATGGTAGTTTTCCATGTTTTCCCATTACAAACGAAAAGAATTGATCTGTTAATGTGTATCCCCCTGAATTTACTTGGTAACAAGATGCCATGTCAGAAATCCCAGATAACAGTTTAAGGAATCATTTGCAATTGTTATACAGAGCAGTGGCAAGAAATGAGTACCAAAAACACAAGATCTGTCTGGCTACCTGGGCTACTCTCCTGAGAAAGTATCAGTAATGGCTAAAGCCTGTAATAAAAAAAATTTTTTAAGCAGAAAGATTAAAAATATTGAGGATTAAATAAAAATTTGTATTTAATGTTACAGAAAATAAAACATCAAATTAGTGAGAGGAAGAGGGGTTAATGAAGAGGGTTCTCTAGTGGGGTCTGTCTCTACCTGGGTGATCTTTGGAGGATGGCATCATGTCTCTGAACCCTTTTCCTAAGCTGTGGGATAGAGTACAATTAACATTATATTCTATGGAGCTGAGTTCCTTGAGTCAGGGTGAGTTGCTCCTCTTTTTATTCCCATGCCTAATATTGTGGAACTGAAGAAAGAAATTGAGTAGCCTCTGACAGTTGTCTGTAAATGTTGTGGTCAAAAATAAAATAAGATAATTCTTTTCCCGCTCCGGTCTGCGTGTGTAGAAGGCATAATTTGGTGGCGGGGATTACGTTGTAAGAGAAAAAGGGGAAGAGGGAATTGTGAAAAATTAGAGAAGCTGGAAGGGAATAAATATGTGAGTAAAATGGTGAGAGTTTGTTTTAAGAAATCATGCCCCAAATTGTCCATAAGCAAATGAATGGTGGGAAATCTCTTCAGATTAGTCATCCGGGAGGTGCTGCAGGCCTGCGGCCACCTTGCAAAACATGTCTGGTAGTCTTGCTTTGGAATTATTTTTAGGGCTGTTATGAACCACATAAGAAAAGTTATCTTTTTCTTCATGGTAAAGTCTTGTTTCTTTGTTCTCATTATTCCCCACACTCAGGTCTGAATGATATTTTGACTTGATTCTAAGCATTCCTTGGAGACTTTTCAAGAGTGTGCTTCAGGCTCTGGAGCATTTAAAATGGGAGCATTACTGGAATTAGTGTAAAGCTTTCCTTTACAAGAACTTTGGAAAACACAGTACTCATTCTGATGTATAGCTCAGTTTATTAAGAATCCGTGTGTATGCATACCGTGCATAGAAAAAAAGACTAGGAGGACATGTACCAAAGGATTAATTGGCATCTTTGGTGATTTAATCTTCTTCTTTGTACTTGTTTCTATTTTCCTAATTTTTCTACAATGAACATATCGTTTACAATCAGGAAAAAGAGCAAAAACCTTGTCTGATTCCTTTCTGGTCAGGTTCATTATATGTTCGAGGCTTGGCAGAAACAGTTGTTGACTTGTTGAGCAGGTGTCCCAGGTGTCATAGCGAGAGCACAGATTCACTTTTCTAAATCCAGAGTGAATGGTGGCGCCAGAGACAGTGCTTAAGCCTGTTTTTCTAAATAAGTGCTGTTATGAATAATGTACTTCAAAGTTTTACCCCTTTCAAGCTTTAGTTAAGTCAAAGAATAAATAAGTTCTAATTCTTTTTTGATTTCAAAAGCATTTCAATTTATCAAGCGGAAGTGGAATGTGATGGCAAAGTTGTAGGCTTATTTCCCTTCTACTAGTGAAATCATTGCTGATGGAGTGCTGCTTAAAATGAGTTTTTATGTAAATAATATGGTGTGATTTAAAAATATCATTTAAAAATAGGTACAGCTTCTCTGTGTAACTTGAAATACCTTAGTTGTGGTTATGGTAAGTTTGGTCATGTTTATCACATGGGTGGAAAAGAAAATATTTTGTGGGGAGAGTAGGGGATGTAAGGAAAACTTAAAATATGGGGAACACTTGAACTTTAAGATGATGCCAAATAATTGCTGCTTTAAAGAAATAAAAGTTGAAATATGAACACAGAAAATATATAACAGGTCATCTAAGGCATTTTGGGGGTGTGTTCATGGCAATTCTTAATATTATGAGCAGTATATGTAAATTTGAAGTAAAGACTTCTCTGTTTAGCTAATGCTTGCAGCCTCTGTCTGACAGTCATACAAGGCTGTCAGCGGATATTCCGCATCCCCACTGTGTATACTTGGCACTATGCTGGGAGCCGTGGAAGGTCGAACAACCCTTTGCTATTGTCTGTGTCTGCAGGGAATTTATCATAGTTAAGGATGGCAGATAGACTTCAGACGAGTATTTTGCTAGCACATTCTGTAAAGGGTTAATTGACTAGAAAGGAACAACAAAAGCAAATGGCACTGAGGGAGAAGTGATTAAGAGCTGCAGTCATCTATAGAAGTTTCCCGGATGAGGGGCCGAAGGTGTTTATAATGCTGACAGGAGGAAATGTGGAATGTTTTAAATATTTTTATTCTCTTTTTTCATTAAAAATATTTTCGAGAAATGACTTAAACCCTGAGAACTTGAACCAAAAATTTCCTGTCCTAATTCGTACATCTATATCCGTGGTTCTCAATTGGAGGTGAGTTTTGTGTCTCCACCCCCACCCCAGACATTTGGCAGTGCTATCGGCGTTTGGTGGGTCTGGGCAGGATGCACAGGACTCTCCTACCCACCCCCACACACACACAAAGAAGCCTCAAATGTCAATATGTCAGTAGTGCTGAGATTGAGAAACCCTTGACTACAGGTACGTGGGAGACAGCGGTGCCTAACCCCCTGTCTGCCACTAGGTTTATGAAACTAATGCCTTCAGGAGTTGCGGGGCTGGGCAGGGATTAGTTAATGAGAAGCGTTAAAATAGTTTATGATTAATTATTCAGTCCTGAGCTGTTTAGCTTAGTTCAGTTGCATTCGGTTTAAAGTAGTGACATAATGAAGGGTTACGGGCAAAAGAGAACTGTACGTGAATAAAAAGACACTTTCTGCATTTGTCCCCAGTTTGTCTCATATCCAGTATTTCTATATTAAGTATTGACTGTCTCAACTTTTACTCTTTACGTGTTACCTCAGGGCTTAATGGAAAGAGTGGGGGATTTAGAATCCGAGTTCTGCTTTTCATATTCAGGTTAGCTATGTGACTTTGGACAAGTTCTTGATCTCTAGTTTACTCTAAAAAAAAAAATAATAATAAAATAAATCCTCTGTAAAAGAAGACAATAAAATAAAGCAGCTAAATGTTGATTTCTATGTGTGTGTATTTGTGTATAGAAGGCATCCTTTGGTTGTGAGAAGGAAAGCAGCACTGTATGTTTAGTATGAGAATGTTCCCTTGTACATAGTCAGCACTCAGTCAATGTTGGTTATTACTATTATTAACCCTTACAGTAATTCTGCAAGTTAAGTATTGTTATACCCTCTACATAGACGTGGAAACAGGTACAGAAAGGGCATCACTTGTATAAGGCCACACAGTAAATAGTAGGACTAGGATTCAAATCCATGTCTTTATTTATCTCCAAATTCATATGCTTATCACGTTGCCTTGATAAAATAATGGAGAAGAGCAGAAAAATTAGAAGAAAAAAATACTTTTTTAAGGATGACTTTCCCTTCCCCCCATACTAAAATTTCCCTTTCTACCTAGGTTTTTAATTCTCTAAATGTATGTCAAAATTGCTACGTGGAATGTTTCTAACATAACAATGTGCCTTTAGATTTGTAAAGAGATACCCACATAATTTCATATACTTCAAGTTTTCTTGAAACTTACTAAAAATAAATAAATAAAAGCTCTTCCCCAAGGCTTGAGAATTTCCCACTTCTAATCTTTATTCTAGAGGCAGTAGTTTTGTTTCTGACGCTTGCTGAAAGAATTCTGTGCTAATGACCAGCACCACTGGATTTTTTTTTTCATGATAGTATCATTTTTATCTATTATTCCGCTGGTGCCAATTTACTAGTGTACTGAAACTGAATCAGATGTTTGTAGAACCAGAGTGTAATATACTTACTCTGCCTTCCAGAATAATGTATTTTATATCACTTAACAACTTCCCCTTTCTGCAGCTCTGAAGTTCCAGAAGAATCAGTTGAGTAGGTCGATTCCTTTATTCATTCCTAGTTTAGTATTTTGTGGCATCAATAAAACCAGAGGTGCTAAAGCCAGTTTCAATAACTACCTGCTAAAAGAATAAATCCTTCTTAATAGGGAAGACATTTCCATGCCCTGAATCCTGGGGAGAAAAATCTGGCAAACTAGAAAAGATTTATGTAATGCTTTTCTGTAAGAAGAATAGTTTTACAGTGGGTGCACACAGACATAATTTTGCTAAAAATCGAACTAAGCAAAACAGTTTCTTTAAAATTGTAAATGTAAAAAACAAAATCCAAGATTTTTGAGCAACATTAATGTGCAAGCAATTGGCTTTAAATAAACAAAAATGAATTGTTTTTCTAATTGTGAAAACTTTGTTTCTAACTTCCTTAAAACATAAACTGGAGAACATAGTGAACTCTCTTGTTAGTTGACTAAATCCTCCATTGTTTATAAGAAAATACTGAACAAAAAAATTATAATTAGCCTGAAACCTGATTATAATAAACTCAGTCATCTGTGAACCTTAAAAGGATTCTGAAATTTAAGGTTCTTTCTTTTTTTTTCTCTCTAGTAAGTAATTTAAAAAAACATCTAAGCCCAGCTAATTCAAAAGTACTGTCAAGAGAGAATAAAGAACCCCTCTTTATAAAATCACAAATTTCTAAAGCAGACTGGAGCTTAACAACCACGTATAGCAACCCTCTTATTTTACAGAACAGAAAATCGAGGCACAGAAAGATTGATTCATTTGTCCAAGATCATACTGGTAGGCAGAACCAAGAATGAAATCCAGGCTTTCTGACCACTAGCCCAGTTCTCTTCCCACTATTCTGACTTTTTCATAATATTAATCCATTATTAGAATTGGGGCATTCCATTTTTTTATTGTGGTAAAATACACCTAGCGTATAATCATTAAATTAAAATAAATGTCTTTGCATAGGTAAACACGCGAACATGGAACAAAAGTCAAAAGGTGCACAAAGGTTTACAGTGTATAGTGACAAGTCTGGCTCCCTCTAACTCTGGCTCGTTCTAACTCTTGTCCATCCAGAGCCCCTCCTTGGAGGCAGCCACTGTAAAGAATGAGGCATTTTAAATCGACTGCTTTGGTCTAATAACATGCCCAAGCTGACATTGTATTGCATTATTCTTCATGGACTGCAGTCTGGCCTGCCAAGTTTAGGTAATGCCCAGCAGAGGAAAAACATAAAGCAGTGGAATTGGAATATGGAGAGATTTGTGAATTGATTTTGAAAATTGCCCAAAGTCTACGTTATTTCCAGGAATAGAAGGAAGTGTTCTTTTACAGCAGCACTCTATTACTCCATAATGCCGTTTGTAAAAAGAGCCTGAAGTATTTTATAAGAGCGCTCATGCATGCATCCTCATGACATGTAAAATCCCTGTCTGAGTATTGCATAACTGCATATAACTGCTGTAAAGTCTGTAGCACAGTGGCCAAAATGAAAGAATTTTGTTGCTGTTTGAATAACATCCCCAGGCCCTGAAACCATCAGTGTGGGGGCACCACGTGGGCCTGCTTCTCTCAGCCTCCGCCTCCCCGGCCTACCTTGATGAAACCTTAGTGCCTGGTCTTTGGATGGGGCACACCCAGGCATTTGGCCTGGAGAGTTCCTCCAAGAGTGAGCAAGTTGGATGGGAAGGTGAAACGGGGCTCCAGGAGTGCACGTGCACCTTTGGCCCCGCTGCCACTGTTGAGGTTGTTTGTGGAGCAGGAAAAAGAGCAGGGCAGCAGCAGGCTTAGTACTGAAGCCTTCAAAACACAGGTACTGGGTTGGTAGCGGCATGCACTAGGGCGGCCAGGCGACTGCCCACATGGTGAGAAGTCAGGCTGCACGAGCTGCAGGCCTAGACCCAGCGCTTCATCCCAGTTTAAAAGGCACATCTCCCCCGAGTGAAAGGAAGGAGGACGGGGACTGCAAGTGGTTCTCTTTCTTTGATCCCTCTGTGTGACTGAGCATCTGACAAGAGGTTTCACCTGGCAGGGGAGAGGACATAGGAAGTTCGCAGGTGGTGGAAAGAGAGAGAAGAATGGTTTCAGGAAGGGATAGGGAGAGGAGAGCAAGGTGGGAGGAAGTTATCTTTTTGAGAGTTCTTTGACTACTATACTGTTAGACTCTTGAAATGTGGGTTTCACGTTCTACTCTAAGACAGTTGTTTTCAGTGTCCCGATCCTGACTCTCCTGGAGTACTTGCTAAAAGTTCAGATTCCTTGGCCTCTATCCCAAAGATTCTGTGTCAGTCTGAAGTATACTGCCTGCTGAATTCCGGGGTAGTTTTGATAAGTGCCCTGGTGATTCTGGGGAACACTGTCAGATCAGGGCTGGGCCTTTTGTTCATCAGTTCTAGACGTTCTGCTCCAGGTTTGTCCTCCATTGTGAATACAAGTATCCAGAGTATTGGAAGCCTTAACTGCAGATGGCCCACTCATACCAAAACTGGAGCTTTATTTCAAAAAGCATGCACGTTCCTTTTCACCTGATGATAATGCCTTGGTGTTGATTTTTTTAAAATGTTTTTTAGTGTTTAAAACACTGGAATATTAGTTCATAGTGACTGTTAAAACTTTAGTGCTGTTAATCTTTGCAAACAGAACCACTGAGTGGCCTTTTGTTTGTTGTAATGGCCTGCCATTATATTTGAACTGGACTGATACTCTGCAATTTTAAAAAATTAGTCAGCATAGAGAGAATAGTAATTGATAGTAATTTTTTATAATTAGTATTTTTTGTAATTACAACTTTTATAATGAGAAAAGAGCCATTGTTTCATCATCAGAGTCATGTTAACAATTTAAAATGTAAATAAGAAGTTTCAGTGATTATATTTTTTCTTTTCAGACAGGAACCAAGGCTTTAGCCTTCTCAGCTCATTGGCTGGAGCAAACCATAGCATTGGGTCAGCAGAGACCTGTCTCTCAGAGGTAAAGATTTTCCTGGATCTTTTCTCCTCTTTGGCGTTAATTTCTCCCTGTCACTATGAATCTTTATATCATTTATCATTTTTTCCTTTCCATTTAAGAAATGGCAGAGAATATTAAAAATAGATAAAAGGAGACTTTGAAATGACTCTCTTGTGCCTGGTACCTGTTGAGAGAAGGCTGGTTCAGCATCACACCAGTAAGCCCTTTCAAGATGTTTGCAATTTAGGCTCTTCCATGTTTTCTTGCAAGTGTTTTTATAAAAATGTTAGGATTTCCTCGAGGCATAAAGTTGCCTCCAGATCTTAAATATAAAATAAAATTGATGGATCTTTTTCGGTACTTCCTGTGTACAAGGCCCTATACAAATCTGAGGCAAGGTCCCTGCCCGAAATGAGTTTGATAGGCTGATTTCAACCCTCTGTCTTCAAGGTCTTTGGTTCCAGTTTACCTAGGTCAGCATGCTGGAACCAAGAGCACATTAGAGATGCCACATTGTCTTTCCAGGCATCTTTTCATCAGTCTCAGCTGTTTGTAACACCATGTACATTTTCACATTTCTAATAAAACATGAATCTTAAACAAAACAAATAATATGTTTTAATAGTCAATAGCAAAATCGTAACACTTCCTAATTTTTCCTTGAGGGGAAATAAATACTCCTGAGTTAGTGAATCTTTAGCCGTTTATTTTTTTATGTGACATTGAGCCTTCTTCCATTTTTCCTTGTCTCTAGCTCCTATAGTAATAGGCTTCTCGAAAGCCAACCAGCGAGTGGAAGTATGAGCCTTTAGGATTTAGTTCTGAAGTAGCTCACTACGAAATTGCTGCCTGTGTGTATTTTCCTCCACAGCAGCCCCACTTGCCGGCAGCAGATAGGACTGAATCCCTGCTGGGTCCTCGGGGTGGTGCGTCCAACACAGCAGACGCTCAGGTTGACAGCATTGTGGGTAAGTTCCTCCTTCGCTGCCAAGAGACTGCTCTGTGGAACTTGAAATGGCCAGTGTATCAGGGCATAAATCACCCAGGGGGAAATTGACTTTGAGCATGGACATGGGAAGAAAGTTGGTAGTGTGCCCCAAATGAATGTGAGCCTTGTCAGAAAAAAGGAAGGAGAATAAATACATTACAAATCTGTGGGTACCGTTTTCTCTCTGATTCTCTCAGCAGGATCTTGATTCAGATCATCTTAGCTAAAACAGACAGGGCCAGGTGGTGAAACAGCTTTCTATCTCCATATTCCACAGTTTTTTCATAGTATTTAACAGTAGTCAGAATTGATGGTAACAAGAATAATACAACTTTATAAGCCCTTTCACATCCTTTTAAAGTTCTATTATATTCACTTTCTCATTTGGTAATGAAGTTTGGCAGAGAAGTTGTGTTACGGAGATGAAGGTGAGGCCCAGAGCAGTTCAGTACTTGTCCAAGGGCATCTAACAAGGTCCTGGAACTGAAACTAGAATCCAGTCTGCTGACCAAAAGCCAGAAAGCCAAGGAGCTTAGTTGAAATAACTATAAATGTTTTTTCTGTTGGGGAGCTACTGACATCTCTACTTTCTCTTTATGCCCTAGAGTGCTCATATGCAGTAATAAAACTTTTAAACAGTTTTTTATGATTATAAAATAATCCATATAGAAAACTCAAGTGATTAGTTATAGAAACATATTAAGAAGAAAAAATTACATATAATCTCTTTTCTCTCTCGTTTGTTCAGTCTTGTCCTTTCAATCGAATCTTTCCTGTTGTTGTTTTTTTAATTGAAGTATAATTGATATACAATATTATATCAGTTTCAGCCGGCTTTTAAACCTGCTGAAGTTTCTGCCATGAAAACAAACCATTAATCACCCTGAAGGAGGTAGGGAAGACAGCACCTAACCTAAGTAACTTGGGAAACAAGTATTCAGACTGAATATCATAAGGCTAAAAACAAGACAGAAATACTGCACTTTGCTTAATAAATGTGATTCTCACAGGGGCATAGGTCAGAAATTCTGAAATCACATATATTTTACATGTATTATGGTTGAAAAAATAATAAAATAAAGTGTAGATAAAGCTAGATTTCTCACTGTCAGAGAAAGAAGTTATAAATACAGAAAGAGGAAGTCTGGGGTGAACCCTTTGGTACTGGACTGAAATTGAAGGTATCAGTATGAACTCATGGTTTTTAAAAGTATATTTATAGTTAGAGAAATAAATATAGATGTGTGTATGCATGTGTTAGAATACACACACACACACAGTGCCAAAAAATGTATACGCATTTTAAGAAAGGAAAAAACTATTAAAATTGTAATACAATGAATGATGCTAGCATTCATTTGATTAATGCCATCTTTTGAACGAATGACATACTACACATTGCTACTGTAATTCAATTCAGCTTCGAAAAGTAATACATAGATAACATCTCTTAACACGTGTACATTTCTTTGGCACCCCCCGTAGATATGTATAAATGAAATATATATATATTTTCTAGCTCTATTTCCTGAGAGGGCCTAGAAGCAACAATACGCCTATAGCAATGGACACACTTAGCACTGAGATCTTGGTTTCTAATTTCCATTCCCCAATGAAAGGTACCAGTGCTACTTGGAGAAGTAGATGACTCCAGAGCTGAGGCAGGAAAAATGTAGGATAAACCTGGAGCATCTCATGGTGACAGAAAGTAAGGAAGTGCTCAAAAAAGAATGAGGACATGTTGAAAAGGCAGTGGAACCAACCTGAAAGAGCTTCCAATGGCTAAAGCTGGAATAATTTGGCCAGCAAAATAACTTAATATAGTATTGGGTTATAACCCATAGACTAAAGTAAATATTCATGAATCCATACTAATAAACATAAATAATTGAATAAACAAAACAATAACTGGGAAAGAAAGGGCTGCTCCTCCCTACAGAAGAATTCCAAGTAATAAATGTAGAAGGAATGAGATAAATAGAAAATCACCATTCATTACACCCCACAGTAATAGTTGTTAAGGTCAGATCCACTGATGGATGTTAAATTTGGTAGATGAAAGTTTGAGAAGAAACACATTTGCATAGTCTAAAAGTATCTCTATTTATTTATTTATTACAAAGGGGAAAATAGTAACTTTATACTGGAAAAACGTGGAAGATACCACTTAAAATGAGGAAAATTACATCACTAGTATAAGACATACTGGCACCATCTCCCCCTAATATGATGCACTGAACAGCCACTCACTCCTGTGGTGTTCTGGCCGAAGGTGCGTAACCTCAGTCTAATAATAAAACATCAGGCAAACCCAAATGGAGGGACATTATACAAAAAAACTGACCAGGACTCTTCAAAAGTGTAAAGCCATGAAGCATGAGGAAAGACTAAGGAACAAATTGGAGAAGACTTAAGGAGATTTGACAGCTCAATTCTGTGTAGGGTCCTTGATTGGATCCTAGAACAGAAAAAAGGGTATGAGTGGAAAAACTGATGACGTTTGAATGAAGTCTGTAGTTTAGTTAATAGCACTGTACCATTATTAACTTCTTGACGTTTATAATTATAACGTGGTTATGTAAGATGTTAACACTAAGGGCAGGGGAGTGAAGGGCACATTGGAACTCTCTACTATTTTTATAACTTTTTTGTAGGACTAAATTTATTTAAATTTTTTTTTAAAAAAAGGCAAAACCAAACCAACAAAAGTAAAACACTTCCTCAACTCCATGTTTCCCTCCTTTCTTTACTAAACTTATTTCCATTCCTCACCTCCCGTTCACTCCTCAATGCAGTCCCATCTAGCTTTCGCCTCCATTTCCTACTCATACAGCTCACCAATGATTTCCATACCGCTAAACCTGATAGATGTCAGCCAGTCCTCGTCTTGGCACCTTGGCAGCATTCAATATTATGGATCAATCCTTTTTGGAAACAATATCTTCTCTTAACTCACCCAACTCTTCTCCTAGTTTTCTTCCTACTTCCCTGATTACTCCTTCCGTTTCTTTGGAAGATTACCCTCCTTTACCCAGCCTTTACGTATTGCCATTCCTCAGTGCTCTGTCTAAACTCCTATTCCAAATCCATACTTAAGCACGAAGTAATCAACATGACGTGCCCATTGAACTAAAGGAAATTTATCAACCAAAGTGCATTTTTAACACCAAATTACCTGTACGGTATTGTAGTAGGTGCAAAGAATTATCAGTTACCCTCCTTCAAAGAGCTTTCTGTCTAAAAATGCAGAGGTCAGACCGTGTAATGCAGTGGTTAAGCTCATGGGCTTGCAGACCTGGATAACCGGCTGCAAATCATGGCTCCGCCACTGGTAGTGAGACGACCTTGAGTAAGTTATTTAGCCTCCATGGGCCTTCGAGTCCCCTTCTGTAAAATAGAGGTTAACAGCTCTCCTCACAACACTGTTGCAGAGTGAAATGCAATAGGATAAGTTCAAGCTCTCAGTGGTACAGGTACAAAGTAAACACTCCCTCTTACTATCTAATGGTAGAGAGATGTCAGCATACAAAGTAGCATACGCCAGTGCCAAGACAGTTCTGTGCACACAAGTGTGGGTCAAGTTCAGAGGAAGGAGACCTGTGACCTGGCATGGTTGGGAGGGCATCCTAGAGGTGGTTGGTCTGGAGGGAAGCGTGAGTGAAAATTCTGATTTCAAACAAACTTTGATAACGAGGCAACACGCTGAGGTAGAAATAGGAAAGGATTGGTAGTAGGAGGAGAACAGGACTGTAAATCGGCTCCACCTCTGAATAGCTGTAATTTTAGATGAGTTCATTTTTAAACCCAGGTTTCTTCATGTGTAAAGTGCAGACAGTGGTATCTGTCCTAACCGCCTTCTATGGTTGTCAGAAATAAATGGGAGGATATTTGTTGCACAGTAAAATCTGGTATAAATTTCAGGAGTTCATCGTTGAGTCAGTGTCCCTTAGTGGAGAGTGTGGCCTATAGAGTTGTGAGCACCTAAGTCTGAATCCAAGGTCACACTTACTAGCTGTCACCTTGAGCAAGTCACTTCAACTCCAAGCTCTAGTTTTCTCCTCTCTGAAATGAAAACCGTATGTCTTGCCTCGTTACAACGCTGTAAGGATAAAATAAGTTACTGTTCATTGGTGAGGACCCACTGGCAGCCAGGCAAGGGGAAGGAAGCGCCGTGAGCTGGAAAGCTGATCCGCGTGGGGCACTCATTGCTGGTGACTTCCATCAAAGCCTTAGGATTCTGTGTATTTAGCACATATAAATAACGTGTGACAATGTGGCGACTCTTTATTTCAGATCCCATGTTAGATCTGGATATTCAAGAATTAGCCAGTCTTACTACGGGTGGAGGAGATTTGGAGAATTTTGAAAGACTATTTTCCAAGTTAAAGGAAATGAAAGGTAAGTGAACCTATTGTGTCTAACATGTTTCCATATTTGATGCTCCTCAGTTTTACAGAGGGTTTTATTTTGTAACTGCTGATTGGCTTCCATGCTCTGGTCTCAGCTGTCTTGAGAAACTTAGCTACTGGGGGACTGTGCCCCTCTGTTGGTAAAAATTCCCTGGGGAAATTTTCCCTCTTCATTCTCTTTCCTCTTATTTTCCCTTCTTCTCTTGCCTCTTTCTTTTGTGTGTCTCATTGACATGGAATTAGTAAAACCCCTACCAATATTATACTCACATCATTCCCATCTGGAAAATTTGGAAGACTTAAACTTCCTAACGGCTGTCATGACGACAACCATAAACAAATGTCTTTAAACCCACCTCTCATCTTGTAGTATTAGAATATCCATACACTCCAGATTCTCCTGTGCTATTAGACAAATTTCTTAAGATATATTTTCCCCCTAGACAAGGCTGCGACGCTTCCTCACGAGCAAAGAAAGTTGCATGCAGAAAAGGTGAGACAATCAGGCAGGTATTTATTGAGTACCTACAAAAGGTCCAGTACTGTTAGAATTATAGTACTTGTTTATTCATTATACTTGTTTACTTCTAAAGTGTCTTAGTGTGAAGTTTTCATTGGATTTTAACTTACAACTAATTGAATATTTATACAATAAATATTCAGTCAAATCGAGATTTTTCAGATGTATGTTGAGTGACGTGGAACGTTCATTTGGACTCATGATGTTTGCCTTCCCAACTGTTGGACTGGAAAATTCTGAGTTATTTTGTTTGGTTTGGTTATTACCAACGCAACACATGTTCTCGGCAGGAAACATATATGGTTTATGGTATTCTATTGTATGAATGTGTCATAATTTATCCAGTTCCCTTTTGGACAATTAGGTCATGTGAATTTTTTGCTTCTATAAATAGTGAAGCTGCGCATGTCCTGGCCCATCCCATTGTACACGGCTCTGATTATACTCTGAGTGTAAATTTCTAGAAGTGGAAGTCCTGGGTCAGGGTAGTCAAGCGTTTTGATATATGTTGCCAGAGGACTAGAGGGGTAAGGCCTAGAATTTTAGGTCTTAATCAGTTCAAAGGATGACACACAAGATGAGCGGAGATGGAGCTGTTGCCTAAAATGTGTTGCCTGCTTCTCTCCACAGGTGGCCAAAGCATTCTGGATGGCAATTGGGGGAGACAGAGATGAAATTGAAGGCCTCTCATCTGATGAAGAGCACTAAATTATTCATCCTAGGTTTTGACTAACAAAGATGCTAACACTCTACCTGAGATCCTTCCCAACTCAATCCCGTTACATTTTGCTGAACTTCCCACCATCACGTTGGCCTCCTGACTTGTTTATAGGATAGGATCCCCTTAAGTCTGGTTTTCAGTAGAGGGTTAAGGAGATAGTTTTTCTCCCTCAGCATACTGAGGGGGTGAGGGTGTAAGGGGTGAGGAGTATAATGATAGTGAAGAGTGAGAGTTTTTCAGCATCCCTTTCTGTTCTAGGCATGGGGGTGGAATGAGAAGCTCAGAGGTCGGTGTGATTTGCCCAAGTTAAGAAAAAACCACCAAGCCATTCTTAGTCACCCTTTTTAAAGGAGCATTCCCTGCTCGCACGTGATGACTGCAGATCAGGAACGTGTGCCACCTTTCCTGGGTGTTTTGGATTTTCTGCTTCCAAGGAAGTTGCCGCTCTGAGCTTGGATGCTTTCAGAGGGAAGAAAGGAGCCATCTGCAGATTTGATTTGTGCTGTAGTATAGGTGGGACCAAGGACAGTGACCGTCAAGTTAGTCTCTAGCTAAAAAAAGATGCTTTTGGGCATTTCAATTAAAATATAGTGTCCGAGCTCATGTTAGAAATTATTGAGAAGCCAGTGTGAATTTTTAGACTATAATTAATGAGGCAAAGGTTTCCTACTCTGGTAGGGATAAAACAGACCCCTTCACTAAGTTGTTGTCGTGCATGTAAGAGACAGAAAGAAATTAAGGAATTCCTTATATGGGCCACTGAAACCATATGTGATCATATACTGAGATTTGCCTTGGTATTAATGTGAAGAAACTCTTCGTCCTTAGAGTTCTCCCCTGCTCCTTGAGATGTGAGAGCTGTGCTGTCACACTTTATACCCTCAAAACAAGGCAAGTTTCCCCTCCTTCTCTCTGAAAGACAAACAGAGATCACTGCCAAAATAGTGGGTGAGGTGGGAAAGGATGTGAAACGTTAGGTAACGAATCCCTAAGTACCTTGTATTACTTCCAGGGCTGAGTGGGTCAGCCCCAGGGGAGCTGATCACCAAAAGAAAAGTTTCCAGAGGAAGAGTGGGAAATGCAGCAAATAAAAATCCTCATTTCTGTTTTTGTAGACACTTTGTAATGCATGTTATTAACCTTCACTGTGGTCGTCACTGCCATGACTCTAAATGGCACCAGGGCTGGGTGGTGCTGGCACTGGGGCTGAGAACTGCTTCTTGAAACAAGTTTCAGACCCGTGTGCACCATCTTCTAAGCACTGCAGAACACGAAACAGATGGCAGAAGGAGTGGCAGGCTCCAGTGCCAGGCCAGGGCCATCACAGGAGGGAGGGGTTCAGTAAGGGGAACATTCAGAAGAGCCATTCCAGGCGAACTTGGAGGCTCTCTTGCTTGGTGACTTTCTTTTTCCCCCCTCCTTTTTTTTTTCCTATTCAGAAGGGTCTTTGAGACTATAGTTTACCACCATTCCACCAGTGTTTCTTTGAGATGACTGCGTTAGCCATTCATTAGGAATGTAAGGGAAGTTGGCTCCATGTTGCAAAACAAAAGGTGGAACGTGTTTTTTTTAAAAACATGAAAGGTTTCAGAAAATATATCAGGATCACATGGTTAGGGAAAACAGAGTAGAGAAAGCTATGAACTGGATTTTGTGGATTAAACAAAGCCAGATGATTAAAATGTGATTTATGTATAAAGTCTGTTAATGTGTATTATGATTTTGGTTTTCAGGAGGGAACGTGTGTGGGGGAAGCCTTCCTTCGGTGGAGCAGGCATAAATAGTGAATAAGAGTTTATCAAACTATTTTGGAATTGATTATGCCTATGTGTAATATCAAGTCATGTTTAAACATTTCTCTATTTGTGTAGCACACTGTCTGGCACATAGTAGGCCCTTAATTTTGATTTGGATTCGTATTTGATAGTTTGATGAATATGATCCCAAAGTTTGACAGTCCATGCATGTTGGAAGGTAAGGAGTGACAAGAATAAACTTTTTCCTGTGAAAATCATGTGTTATGTAATAATTTTAGAGTGATGAAGACATAGATATTTTTATAATTTTAAAATACGTTATCCTGCCAGAGTATGAGAAGATTGACAGAACCAATTTGCTTTCTCTCTATTTATAGAACTTGGCCACATCTAATTCAGAGAAGCTGGAGATTCAGGGAAGCTAGACTTAGATGGCTGAGTAATATGGGATGTGGTTCAAGACCATAGAGCACGTCAGGCCACTACTGCATACTACCTACAGCACATGAAATGTGATATATGGCTAACTGAAAGTTCCCACTCTGGAGAGGTGGGGATAAGCTGTTTGCATGGCTGATGTTGGACTCCCGTAACCATGGGCCAGTCTCTTAACAATGGCCATGGAGAGGGAACGCAGATTGCCCCTTGCCCTGCCTTGGCCTGCCACGGAAAAACAATCTTAGAAGAATCACTGTCTAAGGGTAAGATGAGAGCCCCGTGAACTATTCTGAGCTTGAGTGTTTGCTGATGCAAAGCTAAATTTAGCCAACATGTGTCTAGTGTGGTCAGAGGTTCTGATTCATTGAACGTTCTGATTGATGGAAACAGAGTTCCAGAGAATGCTGTAATGAGGAGAGCTGCTTTTCACCCTCCCCAAATTTAAAAATAGATAAGACAATTTAGCTACAGCATTCTGTCATTAAATACCAAACCTTAATAGAGGATTGTAGGTGGAGAGAGTGTGAAAACTCTGGTCAAGTGTACCACCTTAGTCTAAGATTGGCTTGAAAACAACACCCTATTCACTTTCCCATTATTTGTATGTCTCCTAAAAGTAGCATGCTGACTGCAGGGCAAATTTCTAGTTTTGATTTAGATTCCACTTGGGGTTTAGTTTACTGATCCATGCTTGTACCTTTGGCATGTAAGCTCTTGCAGAAAAGGTCTTAGAAATTCTCTAAGTGTCCTATTTTCTGCATTACCTGTGCCTGTTAATATCTCAAGTCTTGCTCTTAATGTAGAGATCTTTATTCAAAGTTAAGTGTGTGTGTGACAGTTGTAGTATAGGAAGTGTCTTGCTGGATTCTGAGGTGTTTCTCTGATTTGCAGAACAAAGAACTAAGAGGTGTTAGAAACAGTGTGGGCCTCTTGTTGCAACATCACTGAGCCCCGTTCCAGCTCTTAATGATTTATAGTTCTATTTTGTTTCCTGTTGGAAAAGTATTGGTGCAAAACCTGGGCTTTATGGTTATTACTGCATCTTTGGAACACAGGTATGAGAAAAACAAACTTTTTTCCCTCTAAAACCTGTTAATATCTGTGTATCTGGTGATCGGCTCAAATACTCTCTCCTTATGACTCTAAATCAATCTGGGAGGCACGAGCAGGTCACATACAGCAGTCCATGAGCAGCGTCCCTGGTTCTCACCTCTGAAGGATATGACCGATCATTGCCTCTCCCTTTCTTATCAGCCAGGTGGTTTCAATGCTACAAAAACATGGGCTAAGTGAGGCCTGGGATGAGAGCTTGATGCAAACAGCTGCGTAATTTGGGGCAGAGAAGATTTTGTTTGTCTGAGCCCAAGGACTTGGCCTGCATCAATCCTGCAGCGTGAGGAAATGCTCAGGAAGTTATAAAGGGTGAAGTTAGAAAGCTTCAAACCTAAAGATGAGAAAAGGCAACTGTAACCCATTCCTTTCCCCGGGTGAGAGCTGAAACAAGAAGCCAGGGTCCAGCCAACATTGACTGGGAACTTTCTTGGTGCCAGACCGTGCTCCGTGTGGCCGAGGCTGCAGACTTGGTAAGGATGTGGGTTCTCTTCTCTAGGAGCCCGTCCAGCTCAGGTGGGAGTAGGGGACAAGCAAGAGGGCAAAGAAGGTAGAATATTGGGCAGAATGTGAAGAGTGCCGTGACCAGCCATAATTGCTGTGGGAAGGGGAGCAGAGTTGGAAAAAAAAGTGCATCATGGAGCAGTAGTTCTCAAACTTGAGCCCAGAGGCCCCCACTCCCAGACTTTCTGATTCAGTGGGTCCAGGGTGAGGACTGAGAATGTGCATTTCTAACATCCAGGTGATACTGATTCCACACTTTGAGACCCACTGACTTCAAGTGATGCTTGAATTGAGCCGGAAGGGTAAGAATTTGGGCAGGTAGGTAGGTGGAGGCAGCAAAATTCTTCGAGGAAGTTACAGTAGAAACAAAGGTATGGAGATAAGAAAGTAAGGGGTCATGTTGGGAAAACCCCAGTAGTCCAGTTAGAAAAATGGTGGTAGGTGAGGATGGAGGGATGTTGGAGAGAACCTTGAAATCCTACTTTGTGGAGCCTGCGCTTACTCTGGAGTCAACGGGACCAATTGGTTAGAGCAGAAAAGACGTCTGACCATGATTGCATTCCAGGGCAATCTGTATTAGCCAAGGCTAATCAATAGCACTGTGTGCCTGGAAAGCTGTGTTGAGAAGGATTCTGAGGCCGAGAATGGACCAAGCACTGTGATGAGTGCTTTTTCCCATGGATATAGAAGTAGAAAATGGTGGTAATTTTGCCCCGTATTTGCCATCCTTGGACTAGAGGGAGACTAAGAGAATATTGGAATGAATAGCTGTGATAAAAGGTGAATAGGAGCTGTGTTTTAGTGGCATTCCTTCAACCATTTGTAAGCACTTACTATAGGGTAGCACATGGAAATGGATGCAAAAGATACTGCTAAGGTAGCATCTAGTAGATATGATATGGGCTCTGGCTGATTCATTTATTCAACGAAAACGTGATGGCCAAAAGCAGCCGGGGATATAAGATGTAAGCCCTGCTCTCAGGGAACTCAGCCTAGAGGAAGGAACACACAGTTAACACACAATTGAGAATATGGTGATAAGATTTAAGAAAAGGCTTCTTACAGATGTCTAACCTGAGTCTCCAAGCATGAGTGAAAGGCAGGTGAACTGGGAATGGGTGTCGGACAGGTCGGGGGCAGGGCGTGTAGACTGGGGAAGAGGGGTCTGTGTTCCCAGCAGAGTCTAAGGACCATGTTGCTTGGTTGCAGAGTGAGGCAGCCAGCTGCGAGAGCTACCCAGGAGCCAAATGATGACCAGCTGGTCCACGTTAAAGACCTTAGACTCTGCTGTGGCCTGGGGTGGGGGTGGTGCGGGCGGTGCGTTTGTGGGAAAGCAGGCTGCGTAGGGCAGTGAGAGTGGGGAAACAGGACTGATTGGATGAGCGGCATGAAGCAGGGTTGGGGGGATTGACTTCTGTGGCTGTCTGGTGGGGAAATGGTTGGGCCAAAAGTGGGGCCGAAGGCCAGCGGAGAGAGATGGTTTAATAAGGGCAATGAGGAATTCCACTTTTCAAATTGTGAGTTGGAGGTATTTGTGGCACCTCCATGTACCAGTAGCCAGCAGGCTGTTGGCTGCTGAGTCTGACGGTTGGGATTTGATGTCTGGGCTGTAAATACTGATTTGGGAGTCGTTAGCATTTGTGTGGCTTGAAATTATGCGAGTAGATGAGATCACTCGGGAGGAATGTCAAGAATACATACAGTGGTCTGGGAACACCAACCCAGCAGGAGCAGGTAGGAGGAGGTGCAGGGCCTAGGAGAAGCGGCCTTTCCAAACGGGGGAGGTTTGACCAATAGGGGCAGCTGCAGCAGAGGTGGTGCAAGAGCAAGGAGAAGAAATCCACAGGCTGCTCGGGGCTCGGGGGAGGCTACTGATCAAAACAGTCAGAAAAGGGAGCTAGCTTAAGTGAGGTGGGAGGTGACTGAGTTTCGGGGGTGTTATGTTTTGGATCATGTTTAACGCAGCTGGAATTTAACGTTGGGGAGCTCAAGAATAGGTTAGGTTAGAGGTGCAAATTTGAGAGTCATTTGCTGAGAAATACAGACGAGATTTTTTAAAAAAAAAAAAAGCCTTGAGGAATATTGTTTAGGGGGAAGGAGGGCAGATCGGGCGTATAATCACCACGTTGGGCATTTGATGCTGCCATGGAGGCCCAATCTGTGGGCTCACAAGTGCCATCTTGTGATACCTGCCTCCCTCCTGGTCCGGGAGGTGTTTGGACTCGGGTGAGGTCCTTAGAAGTGACCCGGCTAAAGGACTGTTCCAACCCCATTCCACCCCACCCCCAATTCTGTTTATTCATTTTAATTATCCTGTTTCTTAATTCACATCATCTGGGGTCAGGGTAAGGTTCAGCCAAGGAAATAATTCTGAAGTCTCTTTCTCCTTGGGAGTTTCAAATTTAAGATGAGTTTTCACAGGAGCTAACAGGCGAAGTCGTCTGAGCTGGAAAGTGTGAAAACCTCTTTTCATGAGTCTAAAACTGCCTCCATGCCCGTGGGAGGATTAGGGTGGTGGCATCTAATCATTTGCCAAAGGCCTTCAAGTGCAAGGGAAATGAAGGCAAAACGCCACTGCCGAGACGGCAGCGATGGGACTTGTGTGGTGCTTCGATGTGGGGAGCAAGGGGGATGCACCAGCTGCAGCTGGACTTTGGACCTTTGCTCGGCTGACCGGGGGCTCCTGCTGTCACTGGCTGGCACTGCCTGTTGCCTTGTGAGTGAATGAGGGAGCGGGGCATTACAAGGGGCTGTGGCAGAAGGGGGCCTGGTACCTCCTTGGTCAGAGTGCACTTGGGCTTGGAGACATTTTTGTCCACTGCCCTTGAGTTCGGGGGCCCCACTGGGCTCCCTCGTAAATCTTGTCCATGCACAGCAGCAGGAATGAGCCTGAGCTCCTGGCGCAGGAGCTTTTCCATGAAAATTTTATTAGACGGGTACTTACAGGGGGAAGAGAAGGAGAAAGGACACATCTTTTTAACAATAGTACAATGCTTAAACAGGTGCTCTGCTCTTAAGATACAAAAGTTAGAAAAATCTAAAACACTATAAATACATACATGCTTTTTACAAAGGTATTAAAAGGTCAGGCTGGCTGAGAAGTGAAGGTAATCAACATTGTCCACGTTCTATTCCCCACCAAACGCGCACCAAACAGAACAGCCTGGTTGCAACAGCAGCAGTGAGGGTGAGTGAAGGCGTCTTGGAGAAAGGGGGCTCCAGCCATTGTGTAAAGTTCTCACACACTGTGACACGTTTAGCGAGCCTGGCCTGGTGTTGAGCCAAAAAGCCACTGCGCCCTCAACCCACATTTAGACCTGGCTGTGCCCCAGCTCTTCCCAGCCACTGTCCTTGGGAGGAGAGACCTTTCCCACTTTTCTTCAAAAAATTAAATAGTTGTCTGTCTTGAATGGTTTTGAAAGACACTACATAAATACAAAATACCAGGATGAGAGGATGTACATTACTTGAGCATAAAATAAGAAAATCAACTACAGAATCAGAGTTTCTCAATCCAGTTTACACGACAGGCACGTTTGCTTTGTTTCTGCAAAGCTGCCTGTGCGTCCTTTCCCCCCGACTGGCACCCTCCCACCAGAGCTGCCGTGTCTTCATTTTTGACCCATGTCCTCTGTATACATTTTTCTACTTTCCCACCTACGTGAGAAGTAGCTGACACTCCTTAAAAGGGTGACACACATTGTGAAGACTGATACTTGAAGGGGTTTTAGAAGGGAACACTGATGCCACACCAAGAAACATGGTACAACTTCGCTGTGTTGAGTTGAGGTTTTCTTCTAGGAAAGTGGAGACACATGTCGATTTTGGGAGAACTCCCAACTCTGCCACTTGCAGTCCCACAGTAAGACAGGGTCCAGCACTAAACTCAGGCCCTCTCACTACTGGTGACCCCTGGTAAATAGTCCCATGCGCAATCTGCAGAGCCCTCTCCCACCCTCTCCTTTTAAGGACTACAGAGAGGGGTCTCACGTGAGCTCCCCGTCCCGGCAGGAGCCTCAGACATGGCAGCCGGGGGCTAAGGATGAAGTCAGGTATCTGCCTTCTCCCCAGACTGCTCACACACATACATGCATGACATGCACACACTTCAAGAAAACCTTTTTCTGCAGTTTCAATAAAAGCATTTAAGCCCTGGAATATGTCCAAACTAGGAAGCCAAGGGGAGATGGAGAAAAACAAAAACTAAGCACAAGATAACGTGCTACAGCTCATTCCAATACATTAACAATGATTTAAAAAAATAATCACGGTCAATAAAAAAATACAACACAGACACCATAAGGACAACGGAGAAGTCTGCCAGCAGCCTTGCCCTCATGTATGTTCTTCCTAAGAGTCCAAGTCCCCGCTCCTGACTCTAGGCTTGTCTCAAAATGTCAGCTCTTCTGCAGCCTGCCAGGAAGGTGGCCAACTGAGATGACGGTCCAGCATGGGCCTGTAACCGGAACCCGCTGGGGCGGCTACCTACGGCTGTGCTGGAAGGATCTAAGTTACTAAATTAAGTTTGGAAGGGCAAGGAGAGGAAAGGGAATAGAAGTTGGCTCTGGGGGAGGTGCTGAGGCCCAGGCCTGCACCCCAGGCCTAGCTACTCTTGGGACCCCAAGGTGAAGGCAACCTGGTGGGGAGCCCATGGCAAGGGAACAACACGCAGCGGCAGCCGACTGTTGCCCCTTTCAACTGTACTTTAAAAACGTTTTTTTTAAATGCATAAATGCCTTTCATACAACAGGATTTTAAGAAGAAAACATTTTGTGATGAAGGAAGAACACTATTCCACATGCCCCAAAGCACCTACGCAGCCTCTACCATGGAAACGGCGCCAGCTTCTACCTAACCGCTAGGTACGACTGAACTCATTTTTAGTGGGGCCAAAGATGGGCTTACCTATGTTTTCCTTACGCTGCCACCTCCAGCGGTCCAGTCTATAAAGAAAAAGGACCAAATAAGTAGCTTTGGGGAAAACACAAAACTGAAACGTCCTGCCTCCTCGGAGTAGCCTTTGGCTGAGCAGTGAGGGTTCTAAGACACCGCCCAAATGTAGCCAAACCTGACCGTTCAACTACAAAGACTGGGCTATACCTGCAGCTAGTTGCCAAGTACCTGGAGGACAGCTGTGTGCCACAGGAAGCCCTCCCGGGATCATGCAGCAGGTGGAGAATGCAGGCCCTCAGAAACCACGGCCCATGGCTTTTAGGAAGGAGAGGCCAAAGGAATCATGCAAAGCACGAGTCTCAGACCTGACTGGGAGCGTGAATACACATCCTGGAAGTTCAGACAGCTTCCTGTTATCTGTAAGAAGTCCACAGATCCTTTTACACCAGGCACAAGCTTCACACACACACAGTATTTGGCCCTTTTAGGTGGAACGAAGGGATCTGCGTTGTCTCTGGGTTCTGTGACAACAGCCTCGTGAGAAGGCTAGCACAGGTGCTCCTCCCGTCTCTTCCTGTGTCAGGCGTCTTGGCGAGCAACTCTCCTCCCTGGAAACCTCAAAGCTAGAGCTTCCGGGGGGCAGATTCCTGCAGGGGAGGCCCCAGGAAGCCCCCAACGTCTCCATACAGTATCAGAAATGTCATCACATTTGAGGTTGATAACCTGTCAAAAGTACTCACTCTCTTCCCTTCACCTGGAATAAGACAGGACTTCCATAGGAAATCCCTTTATTTTTCCTGGTAGAAATCCATGCAGAAATATGGAATAAGTCATTTCATACAAAAACAGCAGCAAAGAATAAAGTACCAATTGCAAGTGACAATTCTGTCTGCTGTATTCTGCAAAAGGCCAGTAAAAGGGCTCTCCTCTTTTTTTTCCAGTTGAAATAATTTATAATAGTTTTCTCACTAATTGCCACCGGGAATAGTACTTATTACACAATATAACTGCTAGAGTTGTCACTGATAATCCTCTGCTGTGAACTAGATAATCTTATATCCCAGGGGAAAGATGACAGACCTCTTTGTACCAAGCCTGCAATTTTCAAAGGTGTAAAAAAAAAAACTTTAATAGCCCTTTCATTTGCCTATATTGGCCTGAGATTTTTCCCTTCTGGTGAATTTGCTTCCGTTAATTTCAGCTTCCAAAAGTGCTGGCAGGTGTCTTCTCAACAAAACCTGCAAAGATTCACCTTGGGAGAGAAGTGGCTGGGTCCCACTCTGGTTCCCCAGTCAGTGTGCCAACCCAGGATTTTTTAAAAGTATATAAAACAAACATTTAAAAGAGCACATGATAAAGTTCATTTAATTAATGCAACTTGACTACAGAAACCGATCTAGCCGAATGCGTAAGAATACGAAATGAGCTCTTACGACGAGGACCCACGCAATGCATGTAGTGCTGCCTCAGCCCGAACGCCATCACTCCACAGTGCCTCCTGCTTCGTGTGAAGACTTCACGGAGATGAACGTGATCACATAAACTATACATGGCACTGAGCCTCAGCACATCCTTCTAAATGTTCAAAGTGAGAAAGGACAAATTTAAGAGCGTTTTTAAAGAAGAGGTCTCACTGTCCAACTTCTCTCACTGTCCCTGCGTGGTCGGAACAGACACCGATCCGTGTGTTCTGACGGGGAGAAGACAGTCAAGTCCCTCCCCACCCCAAGTCAGTCCATCTCCGCTGCAGGCTCTGTGGAGGGAGTGCTGGGGCTCCCTATGCTCAGTGGAAGAGGCATTTGTCAAAAGAGCCAGCGGGCTGGGCATGAGGTTTGCACACACCCCTGCAGGCTTTTCCCTACCTCGAACACCCACGGTGAACTCCACTCTGCAGTCCTGAACAGAGAGCCATTTCCTGTTGGACAGTGACATCCTGTTGGACAGATTGCTGTCATTAAAAAAGAAGGGGGCCAGGGGGAGGGGGCCGGTGGTGACATAACTACCTGTTTGCTCAAGACACCAAAGCAAAAGACATTTCTTGCCCTTCAAACTGAGGCCAAAGGGCAAATGTGTACAGCAGACACAGCTGATCATAAAATCCATCTCTGGGTTTGCTTTTGTGTTTTTGGAGAACAGGCTGGTGCCACTTTGGTTGAGGGAGGAACATTTCTTCTTCCTTTGACAACAGTTGCGTGGAGTTCCCATTTTCTCCACCTCCTCCATGGCCATTTCCCCCAAGCCCGCCCTCCCCCGCCCCCCCTTCACACCCAACGTCTCTAAGACACACTGGAACAGCGGATGCTTGGGGAGCCCATCTGGGTGAGGACCTTGTCAAGCCACTGCAATGGCCCATTCAGGTGCAGCTCGATCCAGCAGGGGGTGCTGGTCACTGTCTGTCTCCTGTAAAACACGGAAAGGGAAAGGGTGGGAGACTTAAAACATGTCCAGGACATACATATAAGTCAGAATCCCTTTTCCTGCTTTGGTGACAGTCTTCTTCCCAGAGACAGAGATAGATCCTCCTTGCTAAACCCCAAGTGCCCTAGCGGAGTTGCCAATAACTCGCTCAAACTGTCAGGCCCAATTCCTCCGAACAGGAAGAGCTTTGAGTGAAATCAGCTTCTCTTGATGGGATGGAGGTGGCTCTTAAAGAGTTAAACATGTAAGGCAAATTCCAGGGTACCCCAGAGGCCCACCAGTTGGTGTGACAGGCCCCCGACAGAGAACCTCCAGCCTGAACAAAGGTCTTCCTGGATCCCATCTGTCCTGAATGGACATCTCAGCTCCCCCATTTCCAGACCCGGGCCCGGCCCCAGCAGGCCGCGATGACGTGTGTCTGTCTGATTGAGGGGTGTTTTTTACAAAGCGCCGACAGAGTCCGCATGCCGTCGGTTCCCAGTGTGCTGATATAATTCCCATCTATGGCCTTATTTTGGAAAATCTTACAAGCAGAGCGAGCCATGAAACAATTACTGGAAAAAACCAAGGCACACCACACGTTTCTTTTCCCCAAAGCACTTTGTCTAACTTCAGGCTGGTTGATGACGCAGCTCACAGGCGAGCTCCCAAAGGCCTCCACTGAGCAAAGGCTATCTGCCTAGGCGGAGTCGCTGGTGCCAGCTGGAGGTGAGAGGCCTGGGCCCTGGGCCCTGCTCTGGGCCACCTCACAGAGAGCAGGGATGAAACCTTACTCTCTTGGCCCAAAAGGCAGAAGGAGGGCAAGACTGTTCTGGGAAGGGGCCGCACCCACCAGTTAGGCTGCTCTGCGTGCTGCCAGGTGGCAGTGACGTGGGCATAGGACGGGGTGTGCTGGCACTGTGTCCTGCATGGTGATACAGTGCCCCCAGGGAAAGGCTTCTACCACCAAGGGGCCTCTTCTTCCCAGCACTTGAAGCTGGAGGGCTGAGTGCCGCTGCCCGCCTTGCTTCACCCCAGTGGAGAGCTAGAAATGGGCTTGCAGACTTGCCCCTGGGATGCCCACCTGATCTAGGTGCCTGAGTGGGGCCCTCTGGACTGCAGTCTGAGTGTTAGAAGAGCAAATGGACCTCTTCCTGGCTCTTTTCCATTGGATCCATCTTTACATATTTCCCTTCCCCACTAAAAAAAAAAATATTAATTTTCTAACCTTTCAACTCCTGTTCCCTAAGTGATTTGAGCCAGGGCTAAAAGGTGGGCTGAAACATCCCTTGGGCTAGGCCTTTGGGCTAACCTCAGGCCATTCTAACCGGGTTGTAAGTTCTCCTGAGGTCTGAGCACTTGGATTGCTCAATGGGTCACTCATTCTGGACTTCAGAGAGATGCCCACAGACCAAGGTGCTATGTTCCCTGGCACTGTGGGGCAGACGCAGGGAACAGCAGCTAAAATACGGTAAATGGAAGAAGAGGATTTTACGGACCGAAACCCTCTAATGAGAATCTGACTTTCCATAAGTCATGCTCATCTGGATTTCATTATAAACAGTGGCCCAGAGCCAATATTGAAATGGGTTTGGCTCAAGTGCAGAATGACTGCAAAACAAAATGGATTCCAAACATCTGGAAAAATGAAGAGAAGGGGAGAGGAGCTTGCAAGGCGCGGGCTCCCGCTGACGTGTGGGTACCTCTGCGTCTGCCTCCCAGCTAGGGGTGGGGGTTGAGTGCAGCCGGAGGAGGGGCACACAGCCCTGCCTCTCAGGAAACTCTTGTTCAGGTGTGAAAGAGAAGGGACTGGATTCTCGAAGCCCAAACCAGAGTGTTCTGAGAGGCAACAGGCTGACCCCTGCCAGTGTCAGGCTTAAGCTGATATCTGAAATTCTGAAAGACATCATTGCTTTTCCCAGCAAGTAGACTTTGTTTCTTTATGACTACCCAAATCTCCTCCTCCCTTCCCTGCTTATCAGTTATTTCATATTCTAGATCCTCAGGGCCACCCGAATCAGAGATGGAACCACAGAGGAGGGAAGGAATATGGAGATGAAAACTTAACTCCCTGGAGAAGGTCGTTCTAGACCCATCTGCCCAAAATGAACAATGAGGAAGAAACCAACAGGGCAGAGTTCTAGGCTCAGCCCTTCCACTAATGATGTGACTTCAGGCAAGTCACTTTCCCTCCCTGGGCCTCAGTTCCTTCACCCATACAACGGGGATGATGCAATGTCCCCACCCCGGGTTGTGGTGAGGGTGACATGGAGCACGTGTGTTTACAGCGCATGAGAAACTGGAAGAGCACTGCTCAGCTCTTCCTTATCTAGTGGGGCTCGGCTCTGCCAGGCCTCTCTCTGATCCTCGGCCTCTGCTCTTTGGACGGGGGCTGGCCTAGCTCGTCTCTGAGGAGCCCCTGCTCTGCTGTTCCGAGTCCCCTGCAGTCCCTGGACCCCGGGACCTGCGGCCCCCAGACCTGACCTGTACTCTGCCCCCCAGCCTTTGACGAAGCTCATGCGGATGGTGCACATGCGTGTCAGCTGGTAGACGGCCTCGAAGCCCTGGTTGACGGACTGAGCCAGGAGGGCGGCAAACTCCTGGTTGTTGAAGATCTTCAGGTTGCATCCTGCCAACAGAACAAAAACAGTGCTCGTAGGGACGAAGGGCAGACATGTCCCGTGCTCCCCTCCTGGCTAAAGCCATCCCTGGGTCACCCAGAACGGCGTAACTCACACAGCTGAAGTGGTACACAAAGTCCACGCTCAGCAACATGCTAGGGACAGACCCACTTGGTCCCTGCCCTTGAAGCCAATGCCACCTCCATGGTGGAGGGGGGAGGTTACAGCTGACATGTGAGGGGGGAGATTTAAACACTGGCCTGCAAGCTCCAGCTCCTAGAGCTGTGGGATTGCTGGGGAAGACTGGTCAAGTAGGCTACCGAGAATAAGGAAGATGGTTTGGAGATGGTTTACCCTGGGTAAAGGGGCCAAGGCAGGACTCCAGGGAACAGAGAGGTAAGAGACCCAAGCTACAATGCCCACAGCCGCGTGGGGTATGGCCGACCACCTGGGGAAGAATGACCACCTTGCCATTCCACAGAGGGAGTGCTGACCGAGACAGGTCAGCAGAAAGGCTACTCAGCCTGCCATTCCATCAGGAAGCTCAGCACACGGTCCCAGGGCATCTCCCACCAGGCCCCTCTGATGAATCCACCTCATGCTGGAGCCAGGTGGGAGTGAGAGATCTGGGCCACATTTTGGCCTCCAGGCACAAGGCTGGGTCAGGGTGACATTCACAGCAAAGCAAAGGTGCGTGTCTAACCCTCCAGGCAGTAAAACTAGAGAAAGGCACAAATAAAGTTTATAATAAACCTCTTGTTTGAAGTCCTACCACCTGAGTGCCAGGAATGTGTCAACCAGAAAAATAAAGACAAAAGCACATGCTGGAAACGCCCAAAAGGTGAGCTGAGGTGACATTTAATGGGCCGACACTGGGCTCCTAATCTTGTGGTGTGACTCTGGGCTGGTCACTTTCTCTTTGTAAGCCTTTGTCTCCTTTATAAGATGAGGGGCTGGCCTCGGAGGACCCTGAGGAGCTGGCCTCGGAGGACCCTGAGCGCTGACATTCCATGAGCTATACACCACCAGAGCCAACTCAGCCCTCACCAAAAAGATGTGGGGAGGGCTGGGGAAGGGAGTAGGCAAAATGCCAAGAATGCAACCCAGCTTCCTCTTCTGGCTTTCTCCAAGGGGAAGTGCGGTGAGGTAGGGCCAAAAGTGGGCTCTGGCCTCCAGCGGAGCCAAAAACAGAGGAGCATTAGACTCAGGAGTCACAGTTAGTCCGAGGCTCATCCTGGCTGGGCCACTTAGTAGCTGTGTGTCCTTGGGCAAGTGGCTTAACCTCTCTGAACTTGTCTCAACATGCGCCCTCACCTGAAGAGCCAGAATAACTGGAGAGGACTCAGTGAGAGCAGAGCTATGAAGGTACTCGGTAGACACGACCACCTAATGCTCTGGAAACGCAGAGCACTGTTACCATTTCAGACTGTCTGCATTCATAAGTTGACCTGCCCATGCCCCCACTCCACTCTCATCTGCTACTCCGTGGGCAGGAAAAGACAGGCCCCAGTCACGGGCCTGATCTGGGCCACACACTCTACCAGCCAGTCACAGTCCACGCTCTACGGGCTGCGTGCCCAGTGGCCGCATGCCATGTAAGAAGTGGGCTTTGGCTGGGGCTTCCTATCTTGGATTTCTAAGTAAAGAGGCCTTAGATGGGATCAGCCTCCTGCCAGGCGCTGCCACCCAGGCCTGGCCCTGTCCAAGCCATCCTCTGGGGTACAGCCTGACACCCCTTCTTAGAGTACAGGTGGAATTCATCAGCCCTGCTCAGAAAACCCTCAACAGTTCTCCAGAATAAAAGCAAATCTTTGTCATGTCCTCCCTGGCCTGGTCCCGTCATGCTTTCTAAACATTTCCCCTGACTGTCTTCTGTACAGCCTGTCCTCCAGCCAGAGTGCTGCCCACATGTGCCCTGCCCTCCATCACCTCAGGACCCTAGCCCGGAATGCCCTCATGGTCCCCACCCCACGCTCTCCCTGTGCCTGATGCCTCTCCTCCAGGAAGACTTCCCTGATCCATCCCTACAGTTAAATGTGTTTTTCCCCCTGGAGCCAAGAGCACTTGACCTATGCTGCTCACCTCATCTATGCTTAGCACCCTCCCTTGTATTAAACCCATTCATGTCTTTGTCTTGTACACTAAGCTGGTCTGTAAAGTCTATGGGGACAGCAGCAGGGCTTCCTGCACCCCTCCACCCCTAGGAGCACTGCATGCCCTGCATGTTAGGGGGAGGGAGGGAGAAAGGGAGGGAGGCAAGGAGAGAGGGAGCTGCCTGAGCATCTATGCACACAGGGCAAGGAGCCGGTACCCACGGGTCAAAGGCAGATCCGGAAGATGCTGCGTCTGCTCCCTGCTGCTTCAGGGAGGGTACAGTCAAACAGTGAGGCACAGAGAAAACCCAGATGAAGCACCTCCAGGTTGACAATGGAAACCCCGATGAAGAGAAAAGGTCAGAAAAAAAAACAAAAGAGCAACCTCTGCAGTATCCCAGGGGAGAGGACCACAGAGAAGGGGCGGGTGTGTAGATACAGTACCTGGTGGAATCTTGCAGACGGTAGCCGGGTGCCAGCCATAGCGCTGGTTACAGTTGGGGGACTGCACGAAGATTGCGCTGTCACTGAGGCACTCTGCGAAGACCTCCCCTCCGATGTAGTACAGCCGCACGCCACGCCCTAGAGAGACTTGGGTCAGACCGGACCAGGGAGCCCGGGCCCACACGGTGGCCTTAGGGCCAGCTGCGGCTAGCAAAGGGGGCAGAGCAGCAGCTGATGGCTCCAAGTGACTGGTTCTTTGCCAGCTTCAAAAGGCACATGGGACCCAGAGCCCAAACCTAAACCCACACTAGGGAGGAAGGGCAACACTGGGTCCCTTACGCCAGAGGAGGCAGGCGACCAGAGAAAAGAGCATGAGGGACCTTTCCATGACAGCCTCTGCCTCTGACCAGCCATGGGCCTCAGTCCAGTTACTGTACCTCTGAGCCTCAGTTAAAACGGGGACAAGAATAATACCTACCTCCTCGGCTTGTTGTGAGATACACACAGTAAGTGCCTGCTGAGTGTTAGCTGCTACTGCTTCTACTACTAGGTCCCCTCCCCTCGAAGAGTCAGAAATTCATCCAGTAAACCTGCAGAGCTCCTCCTGAGGCAGCAGACACCCCGGGAGCCCTTCACTGCAGGGATGGCTTAGTGCCATCCCCTGTACCTTGCTCCCTCAATGCATTTTTCTAAAACATTCCATAGGTTTATATCATTTACTTCTCTTTTATCTCTGAAATCCACTCCAGATGGACAAAAATTATTTTTAAATTGGCTTTGCAATTTAAGCAGTTACATAAACACTCTGACAAGGAGCTCTCCGTGAGGCCAGGGGATGCCCCCCTTCTTGTACGTGGGAAGGGCTCTGTTCCCACTCCTGGGAAGAGGCCCCGAGGGCTGGAAAATGGAGCCAGACTTTACAGGCACAACGTCAAGTGCGATGGAAACCAGGTGACAGACTTACGGGCCACCGGAGGTTCTCCCTGTCTCCTCGTCCCACGGCTGTCCCCTCCCCCACCTGCTCCCCATTTCTTCTCGGTTCAGTGTTATAGGACTTTGTGTTTCACGGATGTGCAGGGTGCTGGTGGACTTGGGGTTCCTAAGAGGGGCTGCAGTGCTATGTCCATCAAGAGAGGGGGGCAGAGATGGAGGTGGGAGGCCCCAGACCAAAAGAACAAAAACATTTATTGTGTGATGGTAATTTTTGAAATACTTTTAAAATATAGGAAAGTATAAAGAGAATCAGCAACACCTGTGTATGCCACCCAGGTATGGGTGGCATATTCAGGTATGCCACCTGAATATCTTTTTTAAAGTAAAAAGACAAAAAAGAATTTTAAAAAATGGGGAGGCCGTCTGGGAAGGATGCTGGCTCAGTGACGGGCTGTGTGTCACCGAACTGTGTCACACTTGCTGTGTGGCCCCTACAGGGCTCTGCCCCTTTCTGGGCATCAGATTACTCCCTGGAGAACAAGCACACCAGACTAGACCCACGGCTTTCAAATTTTTCTTTTCTTAAACTATAAAAATCCTCTCTTCAGATGACTCTTCTGTGAACACCCGAGATATAATACAAACGAGCAGGGGTACTCTGATTCAATGGGCCAGACGCCCTGCTGCCCTGCCCAGCTCCTGGCTTTGCTCTTGGCATTGGAGCCCTCGACCAACACCAGGGACTCTGGGCCATGTCTGAGAATACCCCACTACATGTCTACATGGCCCTTCTATGCTACTCTGGATCACAAAATGATGAATACCCTTAGCGTGATAATTTTATGAGCAAACCAAGTGATAAATATTAAGGCTTCATCTTCCCTAAATTAAGCGATCTTTTATTATATTCTGGGTGTTAGAAGACAGAACATCAGCCACATTGGTTTGGTGCCCCAGCAGTGGGCAAGTCTAAACTTCCTACTTTTTCTACATTTTCTAGAATAATCATACATGAAATTAACAAACAAAAGATCACTCCTCCAAAACGAATTACCTACTTACCCACCTATTGGTAATTTAAGGGTATATTTGTTAAGAGGATTGCATATGTTGCCTTCCCTATAGATTTACCTTTCTTGTCCCGTTAAGAGAAGTGCTTTCCTCTATGGCTTTCAAATTTTCAGAGATGATGATGTGTCTCTGAGTGAGAATGACCAAACAAGCTGAACTCTACCTGTCTGACCGACCCTACACAAGACAATGCAGAACTTGGGGGTGGAGGTGGGGGGTGTGAGCCCTCTCCCCAGTTCCCAGCAGGAGGTGGGCTGGGTTCTGTGCAGAGGCTGGGCTGCGGCCGTGGGGAGGGGAATAAGGGGGAAATGCAGCCACCCTTGCCCCTTACCGATATGTCTCCGCGTGAGTTCCACGGCCGCATTCCTGTTGACATTGGAAAGCAGCCCTAGGCAGAAGCGCTCTGAGTTGGAGGGGTCGGTGAAGCCATCCACGGTCATGGACGGCTGCGAGGCGTGGAATGTCTCCCCGACGCGCTGGTTCAGCTCATAGTAGGAGATGGAGCACCAGAAGGCCGGCTCGCAGTAGGTGACGGGCTGCAGGTCTGAGAGACAGGCCAGGCTGCGGGTCAGTGGGGTCCCCAGGCCCCATGGAGCCCCCTGGATGTTGTTGTGAAACACTGTTTCTCCACCTCTCAGAGGGGATTATAATCCCTGCCCTCATGCCTTTTATTGTATAGCACTTGCAGGATCCAAGGGGACAAATTACTAGGTGTCTGGAGAAGCATTCCAACAGGCCTGCCACACTTCATTTACTTTTAGCTTACAAAAACCCTGTCCCGCCTGGCCTGGCCGTAGGTTGAAGCAGTCTTCAGCGAAGTGCTGGGCCAAACCTGTAGAGGGCCAGGCATCAACCAGCAGTGGGCAAACCCACTGGACAGGCCCAGCATGCCACGACAGTCAGGCACGTCCCCTACCAGTCACCTCCCAGCCTCTCTTCCAAAGTCCTCGAAGTAACCCATGCTGTTCTCTGCCCCCAAAAGGGCTTTCATCTTTTCTTTTTTTTTTTTTTGAGTATTTTAGTATTGTTTAAAATTTATCACATTCAGATAACGTGAGTGAGAAGACCATGAATCAGGGCTTTCAGCTTTTGTCCCTGCCTGGTCTTGGGCAATCTCCTAGTTTGTCAAGCAGCGGTATCCAAGCCTGTAAAATGACGAGGCTGGCGTAGCCTAGGCGGGCTCAGTGCTGTGCTCAGCGTCGGCAACCACACAGGCCCCAGGCGCTGTCTGCACAGGGATCGCGCCTGTATCTCTTATTACAGACACTATCTTCCAGATGTATCCAGATGTTATCTGTTGGAGTGGCTAAGATACAAGCTCACCTAAAAGAAATTCTGGACTTGTCCTAGTTGTCAGCCTGTGGTCTCAATCAAGGTCTCCTCACAGCAAAATTGCCATCTTGTGAGGGGTTGGTTCTCTTTCCCAGAAGGGTTGGGAACCCTTGAAATAGAGGTTTCCCCTCATGTGATCCCACATCACCTTTCCTGTAAGTGTCTAGCCTTCCTGTCACCTCCAGCCATTCTGGGCTCCACAACTGCCCAGGCTCCCCTGCCCTCCTCCTGCCCGTCTTGCCATCCTCTCTCTCCTCAGCGGGTCCGTCCTCTGAGCCCTGAGTCAGCCCTCATCACTCCTCACTTGCTTCAATGCCCCATGTTCTAACGGAATTCCCCAGCACTCCAGACTCTTCCAGCCGCTTCTCGCACTGCAGTTCTCCCACCTGGGCCGGGAGCGCTAAGTCCTACCACATCCTGCTCTCCGCCTGCTTAAATCCCACCCGTTTGCTGGAGAATCGGGGAGTCTCCTGCTCATTCTCACTCCTCCTCCACCTCGGACCTCCAGCCTGGATCATTCACTCTGGCTCATATCTGTTTAGAGCCTCCTGGTTACTTAGGGCATGTCTTTGTGGGAGCTGGTGAAAGGGACAGGAAGGGTTGGCCAGGCCATGTCTCAGCACTGGCCTGAGACCCCTGTTCACTGCCTTTCAGGCAACACCCCAGAGCAAGACCACCAGACCTCTGAAAGTGTGTCAAGCCCAAGAGAGAAAAATCAGAAAGCTGTCCTGAGAGGGGCTTGGTGCCCTCTGCAGAGCAAAGCGGTCCTGATCGCCTTCCGGGGTCTATACCCGTGATCCCCTCTCAGGGTAAAGAGACTGCTACCACACCAGGAGGAACTGCAGGCTGAGAACAGCCCTGTATTCAACACACACCCACTGTGTCAGCTGGAGGGTTAGGACACCAAGCTCAGGTTTCTCAACCTTGGCATTATTGACAGTTTGGGCCAGATCCGTCTTTGTTTCGGGGGAGGGGCGATTCTGTACATTATAGGATGGTTAGCAGCAGCCTGGCCTCCACCCACAAGATGCCAGTAGCACCTACCCACCTCACCCTCCCAAGCTGTGACAATAAGAAATGTTTCCAGATGCTGCGAGATGTACTTCTAGGGGACAAACAGCCCCTGGTTGAAAATTACTGCCCTAGATGTTAACCAGGCCACGGAGCACAAGTTTTAAAGCCAGGCGGACGGAGCTCTCTCAGCTCCAGCGCGGATTAGCTGTGTGACTGTGAGCGAACCAGTTCAGCTCTGACTTTCAGCTCCCACGTCCCCTGCCCCCAGCCACCTGAGTGCAGAACCTTCTTTACTACCAGGTGCTATTTGTGGATGGACTGAGAGAACTCATACGAAGTGAAGGGCATGCATCAAGCACTCAAGACATGGTGTTAACAACAATTATAAGGGTGATTATTTGAACTTGAGAACATCCTGTTCCTGTCCTGACCTCCATTACAAGAGGGGCAAAGTGTCCTTGCCCCTTTCCTCTCTCCCTAGAGTGGAGCAAGGGAAGACGAGGGAAGGCAAGAGGTCTGCTGGGGGGGAGGGGAGTGACAAGGCAGCAGCGGCCAAGGCCTGTGGCCTGTGCCCCTGAGGTTGGGTTGAGCCACGTCAGCCATATCCGGCTCAGGCTTTGCTAGATACCTCAACATTCCAATGAGATAAGCTATATTCTAAACAATGTGGTCACTAAAATGTGAGCAATGTTGCTTTGGAAACCTTAAAAAAAAAATAAATCCAAGCGTAATCCAAGCATTCGAAGTGGTCGGGCAGCATGTCAGGGCAAGAGGTACTGGGGAAGGGCTGCCGGCCACCACTGCCCACAGGCTCGCTCTGCTGACTTGGCCCTGTGGCCTTGGAAATGGGACCTCTCTCTTTAGCCTCGGATTCCCAGTCTGAACCGTGTCTGCAGTGTACCGGAAGACATCTAAAGCAGACCATCTAAGTCACTGTCCTTCGGGCACAGGTCAGCCTGATGAGGCAAATCAGGGCTGGCCGAGGCTTCCCCCGCAAAACAGAGAACAGCAGACAGTCCTCGTTCCCAAATTATAAAGCCTTGTCCAGCACCCCCTGGGCTTAGTCCAGGCAGCAAAGAGAGAGCTAGGCTCCCAAGCACACACTGACGCAGCCCACCTGCTAGAAGAAGAAAAGCCACCCATCGGGTGGGTGACAAGGGGCCCAGGACCTCACTCTGGGGAAGTGTGGGCTTCAAGATGGCTCAGAATCCGAGAGAGGCTTAGGGTCTCAGCCCAAGAGACCCTCCTTGGGGGGGTCTGAGCCCTTATCCAAACATCCCTGTAATTGCAGACACACACTGGACAGTGTTGGGAAAACACTGGACGCAGGAGCCTGACACGTAATTAAGAAGATGCTAGTTTGGGGAAGCAGTGCCGTCAGGCCAGGACAGTCTGAAGGCTGCCATTTCAAAGAGGGCTGTTTGGACAAGCTGACCCGCATTCAGAACTGGATTCAGCACCCTCAGCCACACGTTCACTGTTCTCTGCAAACAACTGAAAGCCAGCTCTGCCTTCCACCCCTCTCCCTCCCATCATCCCTCAGCTGCTTCCTCAAGGCACTTCTCCAAGAGGAGCTGCACACCAGAAAGTAGGATTACCACCTCTGGGTTCTGCCTTGAATGGTACTTTATTTTTAAACTGCACATATGCCCTCATTTCTTTCCCACCAAAGGACTTATCCACATCACAGTTAAGTATAAGAGAAACAAAAAAGTCAGGACCTTGGAAAAGAGAAGAGTACAAACGGGATACCCATGAAATCATAGCTACGAAAAACACTCAGCTTGCTCTGAGCTTCCTAGCAGACAAAGCAAAAAGGGAGCATACTATACTACAAGGCTCTCTCTGGTTGGTGGACAGACTATTCTTACTAGTTCTGCGAGGGAAACAAAGCTTGTCCTAGCACTAAATCTTAAAAGAAGTCTGGCAGGTGGTAACCCCTCCCCCACGTCAATAATCAAGCCAGCCAGCCAGCCAGCCCTGCTTCCAAGAGTTTCCCCACAAATGCAGAAGTGATTTTATACAAGGTTGCTTCTTGAAAAGGACCTGACGACATGCCAGTCAAAGGCCCTTGTGGGAGGACGACTCTATCGGGGTAAGGTGACTTGCCCCAGATGGATTGTGGTTTTGCTTCTCCAGGCCAAGCACTTGGCACACCTGGAATAGTAGACAAGGGCAAGTGCCCAAGTCCTTCCCTTCAAACGGCCCTGCTCCCGGCCAGACTGCTGAGTCTGTGCTAATCTCTGTTCCTGGAGCAGAGGTGTTGGAGACACAGGAACCTCCAGCTCTAGCCATTCTCGGCCCCCCGCCCCCATCCACGTGGTGTCGGCCAGACTTCTCGAATGGCATGGGGCACTTAATTCATGACTGGCCCCCTGCCAGCCTTACACATTGGCTGGCTTCAGTTTTGAGCGCTATTCCAAGCTGGCATAGACTTTCTGTTTTGTTTAAGGAAAAGAAAACAGAATAAAACCCAGAAGGCAACACTTGGATTAAGGGATGCCTATTAAAAACATGTGCAAGAAATCCAAATCCGGTAAAGAAGGCGGGGGGCGGAGGGGGTGAGGCCAGAGGGGAAATTAACTTTCTATTATAAATCAAAAGCGGGGAGCGGGCAACGGCCAGTAGCACTGACACTGCAGGGCTAAAGGGCAAACCCAAATGGACTAGCTTCCTCTGGGCCCTCCTCACTGTGGAAGCCGCTCGCTCGACCTCGGTGCAGCAGTCTCCATGCTCCAGCCCCATGTGCTTCATGCTGCCGTATCTCAGTCCTTGCTGGTCCCGGCCTGAGCTGCCCATCCCCAACCTTTAAGGCCCAGCTCACGTGGCTGTGAAACATTGTCTCACCCCTCCATGCAGGATGAGCCACCTGTGTACCTCAGGGTTACTTCCTGTGCACCCGGGCCAGCTGTGTCCCAGCAGCTGGGACATCAATTCCAACCTACCTCACTAAGGATGAGGGCAACACACCAAGGTGTACACAGAAAGAACACCACGTGCTTCAGCCTAGGACCAGTTTACTGAGACCAAGAATAGTGGCAAAGTCTCAGAGCCAAACCCTTGGGAATATGAGGGTACAGTGGCAGCTGACTTCCGGTCATTAAGATGCCTGTGATTTCCCAAGTTTACAGATCAGAGGCTGAGGAGGGCTTAAAAAAAAAGCCTTGTGTGGCAACAGGTAGACACCTGAAACTGGACACCTGTCCTGTAACCTGGATCGCCAATCTCTGTCAGGGGCCAGGGGTTCTCCTACTGCCGGGCCGCCCTGGTCTCTCTCTCTCTCTCTCTCTCTCTCTCTCTCTCTCTCTGTCTCTCTCTCTCTCTCTGCAGGAGAGGAAGGTACCTCTGCCTGAGGCACTCTGGGAAACCATCACCTCCTTAAGCTCCAGCTCGGCTGCTGCTCCAGGGTACTCCCTGGAACCTTGTTTCCCTTGGCCAAGGCCCATCCTGAAATGTCTCACTTCAAAAGCACAGAACAACTTACTCGCCAGCAGGATCCAGCTCGTTATCTTTTTTTCTCTCTCCACCTCCCTCCTCCTTCCCCTCGATTTGCCCCAATCCTTTTGACTTAAATGCTTAGGAAATTCCAGGTGATTCATCCAGCACCATGTGTAATAACAGGAACATCACTTGCTCACATCCCTTCCCTGAAAAACAAAGCCCTAGGGTAGCTGGGAGCCTCTGGCAGGAGGCTGAGCTGGCTCTCTATCACACACTGGGGATCCCACGAGTCACCACAAGTGGCTTTACTGTGGCAGGAAGCCTGACCTATTGCCTGGAGTGGGGAGGAAATGAAGAAGGAGCCAGATGTCTTATGCTTTATTTCTTTTTTGTATAATAATTTCTTTACAAGAAATAATCAGATGTCCTGAGATTCCCCATCTTTCTCTAGAAGAACTCACTGTGTGCCTCTTATCCTCCCGCCATTTGGGACACAAAGGCCGGAGAAGAAGAAATGCAGAGGCTGCTGCCACCTGCTCCCTCCCCACCCCCACCATTTATTTGCCCTTCAGCTCACCGCTGACCCACCTCAGCCTCCACCTCTCCCCATACCTGCTCTCCAAAGGACGCCTTTGAACTCCTGGTGTCAAACTGAAGGCCTCTTCTTACATCTCACTTTGCATCGCTGCAGGATTTGCCCTAGCACCTCCCTCCGCACCTCCCCAAGTGCTGTGGCCCCATCCTCCACCTGACCCTCAGCCTCTTCCTTAACCCCTGTCCCTCCCTGAGGGGGGGCTCCATCAGCTGGGTCTACCTCTCTGCTGAATTCATCCACTCCCCTGACTTCAGCCGAACCTTCGTCAATGTTTCCAAAATGAGATCTATGAATGGTCAATGGGATTGTAAGAGAAAAGTGTTCCAGCAGTGGTCGCGTCGCTGGGAGAAAGGGATCAAACAGGCAGCCTTTCTGCAGGACTTCTCGGAGGCGTTACTATGCCAGTGCCCCGGGCGCCCCACGAGGGGGTACAACACAGACTTTCTAAACTCACTGAGTAACAAAATCCTGTCTCTCTGACCCCACGTTGGGAAAGGCTGTCACGCGCGCTAATGGCTTCCAAATCTGTGCCTCTCTCCTGCCTGTTTGCTGCTTCTCCACACAGTTAAACAAAGGCAACTCACCCGTCTTCTTCCAACCCAAACCCATCTCATCTCCTGGGTGTCCTGCTTGAGTTAAGAGGCCTCACCAGCTAAAGCTGATCAATAAATCCTGCTGATCCATGGCTCTCTCTCCAATGCCCTCTCCTGGCCCAGCTGCCATTTTTCTAAAGCATTAATCTCAGCATCTCTCAGTGCTACCGCTGCCTAAGTTGTTGTTGTTGTTGGTGGTGGTGGTGGTGGTGGTGGTGGTGGTGTGTGTGTGTGTTTGGGGGGGGTGGCCTCCAATAATTTCCCCTATAATTTAATTTCCCCTAGTGGACAGAGAAATCTTTATGAAGCGCGTGCACGTGCACATGCACACAAACACACACACACACACACACACACACACCAGAACCCACCAACGACTTTATTCTGTAGGCAAGATGGAGCTAAATATAGGAGGAAGCATGGCATTCAGGGCTCTTTCCTTAGTGCCCCACCAGCCCTCTCAGCCTCATCTTCTTCACTGTGCCTCTCCACATGCCAACCAAGCACAATGCCAGCTGTCCTCAGAGCTCCCCCTGGCCTTTCATTCCATTCCTTCCATCTACAGTGTCCTTCCCTCCTTCTCTGCCTCACGGTATCCCACATGTCCGTCAGGGTCCAGTTCACACACGTCACCACAACTCTGAGGTCGTCCCACCCCATCGGCACCATCCTCCTTGGCATATACAGTTTCTCCCTCCTCTGTACTTGCTCCCTTGGCATCTGGCAGTGCATCACAGGTAGACACGGACACGTCCAGCCACTCCACCAAATTGTGAATCCTCCGCAGCTCTGGAACTCCAGCATTTGTACATCCTGGGAATTCAGCCAGTGTGGACTGAATGAATGATACACAGGAGACACTGGCCAGCCGGGGCGCGTATCCCCACTGGAATGCCATCATCACCGCCTCTGACTCCTCGGGATATTTCATCCACACCCACTTCTGGTTTTATAATTAGGTATAGTCCTGCCTTATTTATCCCAGCAAGGACATAAGCACCTTGATGGCAGGGTCTGTGAGTCCTCTTCGACTCCCTCCCCACCTGGACTGGCACACAGCAACCAGGCAGGAATGCCTCGTGAACAAATAAGGAAGAGACAGGCAAGTAGGCAGGGCTCCCATCCAGGGACCACATGGGACACAGGGTCCTCCACCTGACATGTTTCCCCAACTATACGCTAATAAATGCCCTTCTTGAGCCCTGGTCTTCTGAGTGAGAGTGATGGGGCAGGGAGAGCTGGTCTAAATGACCCAGCAAGGTAGCGTCCTGCTGCAGACGGGAGTACATGCTCTGGATCCCAACGGCCTGAGTTCAAAGCCAGCTTCTCCATTTACTAGCTGTGTGACCTGGGACAAGCAGTCTGCCCCTTGGTTTCCTAATCTACAAAATGAAAAATTACAATACCACTACCTTATACAGTGGTTATGAAGACTGGCATGAAGCACTCTGAATCACACTCAGTAAATGGTAAGTTCTCAAGAAATGTTTGCCATCATTATCACCATCACCTCCTTCTCTTCCAGCTATGATGCCAGGAGCCTACGAGATTGTATGAGTGGGAAGAAGCCAACAGTTCTAAATAGGTGAAGGTGAGGGTGTGAGGGCTCCTCAAGCAGAGAGGAAGTTGGGCCTGTGGTACCCATGTCTCATCACGAATCCTAACCCTGACTCGTCCACTGACTCGTCCCCCCATTCAGATCTTTCCAGCAGAGTGGCACCCACTCTGCCTGTCAGGCTCCAGGGCTGTTCCTTCCTCTGGAAGAAATGTCCTAAGAATTCTCAGCCCTCAGACAAGAGGCCCGAGGATCAGCGCAGCAGGGAGGGAGAACTGCATCAACAGGGCACACTGCTTTGAGTCCAAGTTCAAGAGCCATCTTGCCTTCCTGGTCCACACTCTCCAGAGGGGCATTCACAGCAAGGTGCCACCTGGGGCAACTGTCAGTCTGAACCACTGAGTCAGGTGGCGGAGTTTCAAAGGTGAGTGCCTGCTCCAAAGCCTACTTGTCTACTGGAAGCGCTGCCGTGCACGCAGCAGGGTAAAATGGTGGGATAAAATGAAATCCCAGCCAGCCGACCACAAGAGCAGAAAGACCAGAGTCAAGTTCACAATCACGGCCTTTAATTTCTCAAGTGTTAACATAGCTGCTAGCCTTCAGAGTTTGTTTTTAATAACTCAATCAGTCCTCTCACATCAGGAATTTGACCTTCCCTCTGCAAAAACCAACACTCACAGTGATATGATTTTTTACAAAGATGTTAAAACAGATCCCCCAAAGTCACATTTCACAATGCCCACTTGTCAGCCTGCATTAAAGGGTTTTCGAGCATCTCCCAATGTTCCAAAGGATGACTTTCTTCATCTGATGCTATTAGTGATGGACTGGAAACAACTGGGAACAAAAGCCAGGCCAATCCCCTCTGATTCGCCAAGCTTGGATATTAACTATTTCTTTTCCTGAGCCACACATTAAACCCCAGCAATAAAGGCCAAAACAAAATCAAACTCGCATTTTTCTAAAACTACCAGACAAGCACATAAAAAATTCCCCTCAATAAAAACGGAATGGGTATTTCATTTGTTTTGAGCCCTTCTGCAGGCCCCACACCAGAGCTGAAGTTTGCTCTGGAGTAGAAAAGCAAATCTCAGAAAAACTGACCCAGAAGTGCAACAACTGAGGGAAGGGTGTGGAAACGATGGCCTAGCTGCTCCAAAACATCATGAGATAACGCAAAATGATAAACGAGGCATCGAAATACAGAAATGTGTTTACAAAATAACATAAAGAGGAGAAAAAATGAAAAAGTAGATATGTACTCTGATCTCAATGGCAAAACACGCATGCACATGCCTGATCCACAAACATCAGAAGGGCTGCGATAAAACAAAAACAGTGTTTTGGGGTGAAGCGATGGTGGGCAATTTTGCTTTTTTTCAAATTCCTTACGTGTTGCTGTTTTAAATAAAAACGACATCATTGTCAGATGAAATGATCAGATAAAAATCCAAATAAGTACCTGAAACAAGTCTACAAAAGTCAGGGGCTGGAGTCTGCACTGCTGCCCATGGCTTTGTCTCCAACCACAGACGGAGGCTTGCCTGACCGGAGACCCTTGTTTCCTGAGTGTGAGGTTTGGGGAATTTTCACTCACTCACATCTTACTGCCACCGAGGGGAAACACAAACCTGACATATGGTTGCCTTTCCTGCCACCACTGTTCTCAGGTTTCCCCTTCTGTGGGTGACCCTCGAGTCCCTGTAACCAGAAACCTGATGGGATGGTTGAGCTGGCCAGTGGTAGGGGCTTGGGGGTGGAAACTCACCTTCAGGACCCCCTCCCCACACCAGCCAGGGCTGCAGCTAGAGGTGGTTACAGTCATATGGACAAGGAAACACTTACCCAAGTTACTGTGTGCTGGGGACATCGGATTCGGGGATAGGTTTGGCGAACCTGCGAGGTGAGACACAGGTGTTAGACTTCATAAAGGACTCTTGGCCAGAGAGCCCAATTACTGACTGCTTACACCGACGTGTAGCAGCTCAACACAGCAGGAAGAAACCCTGGGCTGAGCCTCCACGGCCCAGGAGAAGGTCTAACACCATAGCTTTGCCCGTATTCTCCCTCCCGGGCCCCAGGTTCTTCATCTGTGGAACGAATGGATGAGTGGATTATCTCAAAGTCTCTGTCACAACTTGAGACCCGAGCCCAGCGCTGCTAAGTTCCCAACTAAGGAACACTGACCCCACACCACACTGCTCCTCCCTGTTCACTACGCCTCCCAGGAGAATGAGAGGGGCAGGAGAGAGGGGAAGGCCCCCTCCCCAGCTGCTCAAAGACCCAGGCAGCAAAGGCTAGCCCTCCCACACAGGTGGTGCTGCAGCTGGGCAGACATCACCAGTCACTGTTCTCAGTGGCTCAGACACCTGGAAATACCAATCCAGACCTTTCCCTGTGTTTCTCCTGAAAACTGCCTTAGAAATCCCACAGTGACCAGACTGACATTTTATTCAAGACATAATGCTACATGTGGGAAAAAGTCCAAACCTACCCAGTCCTTTCTACTCTATTATCTTCTCTCTACACCTCAACCCAGAAAAAGTAAAAAAATAAAAAAAATTTAAAAAAGCCCACATAGCATCAACCTTCCGGAAAACCAAGTGGCTGCCTTTCCACAGAGCAACACTGGGCACATGGGGCTATGGAGAATTGTTTATTTATTAACAGCCCTGGGGGGCCCGCTCTAACCTGAAATCTACCAGTCCTTGAGGCTGGGCCTCATGCATATGCCTCCTTGAGCTGTTACTAGGGATCTGTTCCTGCTCCTGCCACGGGTTTCTTTTTCTCCCCCAGCACCCAATCCGTCCGGGGATGGGGAAGAGTCCCAGAAGAAGCAGATCTTCTAAGTCACCACAGGGTCGGACGTGCCTCCGTACATTGGCTACAGGACTTTGGCAAAGTGGTTTAACCTCTTTGAGCCTTGACTTTTTCCCTCAGGTACACAATGGGGATAATACCATCTATTGTGTGACTTGTGGAAATGAAGTGAGACCGTGCATATAAAATGCCTCCACCATGCCTGGTACATAGTCTAGGCACTCAATAAATGTTACTTTCCCACTTTATAGTGGTTTATGAGGACCCAGGAAGGCTGTGGGACCTTCTCACTGATCTGGACGGACATGCGTGTGCATTAGGGGAGGGAGACACAGGGCTGGACAAGGTGATCCTTGAGCTCCAACTGGGACACCACCATATGGCAGCTGTCCACGAACAGCTGGACCATGAGCAACTGGACTGGTTTCCACACAGACAACTCTGAGTGAGGAACATGGACTAAACAGGAGCTGCCACGCACCCACCCACAGGCCGGCTGGCGTCCACAAAGCCCTGTGTCTACTTTGGATAAATCACTAATGTTCACAAGAGGGCCCTGCAAATACGCTTATGGGAACAGAGGAAGGAGGGACAGAAGACGGAAAAAATGGGGCAGAAAGGAGAGGGAGGAGGACGAAGAACCGAGAGCTGAGGGGGCAAAAAGGCCGCTGCTCGGGCCATATACAGACCCCCCTCTTTTAGAGCACTCATTCCACAAACACGAAGAGCAGCAAAGCAGGAACAGAGAAGGAAGAGTGAGAAGAAACGCAGCATCTGGGGAGACGCTGCTTAGCTGGCCTGCTTCCCATGCCAGCATTTAATAGCTGTAGGCTAGCCGTGGCCACTTGGCATCCAACACAGGAAGGTCTTCAATGCATTCCAGCTGGGTTCACACTGTCAGCCGCTCATCCAGGGCGTGTGTTGGGGGAGGGGGTGCTAAACCCCAAAGTGCCGCCATGCCCAGGCTAGGGATCAAGCAACTCCCCTTGCAATGAACATGTGAATGTCTTTTGTCGTTCTCAGGAATTGCACACTCTCTTTTGGGCTGTGTGCAAGGCAGGTGGCTTTGGTGCATCTAGTGGCTCCGTGGGTACAAGGCAGGCCTGCCAGCATTGGAACGGAACATCTGCTTGGCTCCCTCCTCCTCCTCACCCAACCGCACACAGCGCAGTGCACATTCCATGTGGCAGCTGGGGTTCAATTCAAGAAGCTGCTGGTGTGGAGCCAATTTGGTCCCATAATAAATGACGCGGGAACATCTGGAGGTGTGACTGGAGACAACTGGGCTGGGTCCCCCACAGTAGGAACCACGGATCACATTTGGTTACCACAGAGAAGTAGAGGCTTCAGGGACCTCCACTGGCCACTGGCAAGACCCTGCCTCTACTCTGGCTCTCCGGAACTGTTTCTGGTGATGGAGGCTACCGTCCACCCTACTGCCACCACATCTCACTGAGGCACAGACTCGGCGTAAAAGCCTGCAGTCGCTCCCCATCGGCCCCTCCCCCCAACTCCTGACGTCTGACTGACACGCCCTGGTCTGTCCCTGCTCTGGAGGAGCAGGGCTCTGGTCACACTGAGTGCTTACCATTTGCAGACTTCTCCGGACTCTCCTGCCCTTGCCCCATGCCTCTGCCTGGCACACCCTTTGCCTGCCCAATGGCTTGGCCAACACCTACACATCGCCAAGATTCAACTCAAGAAAAACCTACACCGCCAAGTACTGCTCTGTCCCCAGCACGTCCTCCCCAGGCTGGGTTAGGTGGCCCTGCTCTGTGCGCCTGAGACCACGTGGCATCTTCCATCGGGGCATGTATAAGCCAGCACAGTAACTACTACTTGTCTTGTCAGTCTCACCCACAAGCTGTAAGCAGCTCAGGCTTCTCCTCTATCCCCAGCGCCTGGCACAGTGCCTGGCACAGAGTGGTTGCTCTATAAATACTGGCTAGAGGGACGGAGGGAGGGGTGTGGAGGGACAGAGCGAGGGCAAGCACTCGGGATTATGAGCACCCCCCTTTGAGACTCTGACCTGCATCCATGCTGTGGTTCATCTGGTGGTCACTGGTCTCTCCATCTTCACTCAGGTAGCCAGGGGGTGGGGTTTCTGGGAACCAGAAGGAAGGTGGTTCATGAAATGGCTCGGCTCTCGAGAGACCTTTTGCAAACTTATCACATATTCCCACCACCATACCAGTAGCAAGCTCTGGAGGAACTCTGGGCCTCAGAGCAAGGGCACAGCTCCTGGATCTTGCTGTCCTCGTGCTCTCCACCTCCAGGCTGATCATTACTGCCTTGGTTCACACCATCCGGCTCCCGAGTCTGACATGCCTATTCCTACAGCCTCTGCCAGGCTAATTTCTCCCCCTCCTTCAAGGTCAGGTTGAAGCTCACCCCTCCAGGGAAGCTGTGGCCTTGCTTCAGCCTTGCCCATCTCTGTCCTCGAAGGGCGACCGCCTCAAACCCCACTGTGGCTCTGCCATCGACTCCTGTGCAGGTGCCTTTTTGTTTGCTGTCTCCTTAGCGGCTGTCTTAGCTTCCCAAGTGAGTAGCACGTGCAGTGACAGCAGAGACTAATCTATTTCTTTGAATGACCCCCCGCCCTCGCCCTGACCGACTTAGCTCTCTAAGGCTTGCTGCATGACCAGAGGGGGTGACCTGCTCTTTGGACACCAGTGCTACCTGTGCAGAATCTGAAAAGACTGGCTGTGCAAAGTGGGTCTCTCCTGAGTGCTGTGACCCACGCACACAGGCCTGTGGTTCACCTCAGATAGTAAACTCACTCGGGGTGAAGGCTCATCCAAATCAGACTGCTCTGAAAGGAACGCAGAGAAGTTACTGGGCAGCCGCAGTCCCTGCATGGTGACCAGCCCAAATGCTGCCAAGCGTTTCTCTGGACTCGGAGAGTGCTGCTGGTTCACACATTATTTGCATGTAAATGAGGGGCTTCTAAAAACATCTGCACTCTTTGACAGTGGAGCCCATTTCTCCCTGTGGAGCAAAAACTAAAATTGGGCCTCACCCCCCACCCGGGCTGTAACCGCTCAGCAGGCTGACTTACAGGCCAGCTTTCTGCTCACTGCTGCCTGGCCCACAGTGCTCCCACTGCCTCTGCAGCCCCCAGACCATCGGGGATTCTGCCTGAACTCCCGCCTAGGCCTCAAGGGCGGTGAGAGGAACACAGTGTTGCTATTTCCGCTTCCAAAATAAATGACTGCACTGAGGCCGGGCGGAAGGGTCACGCCGCTGCTCCTCCGTGCCAAGAAAAGCATCATTAGTGAGCAGGGAGCCAAGGCCACGGGTCCTCTCCCAACAGGGATGCGGTTCTGAGTCAGGGTCCAGGCTGTGTGCAGAGAGGGGGTGCCGGGGAGGGCCGAGGGGGCCTTGACCGGAGCAGTGGGACCCACATCCCCAGACTGGTCTGCACCGCCATGTACCTACCTGGAATATTGCTCTGCGGCTCGATGCCCGCGGGGAAGTTAGTGTTTTCAGGAATGGAATGGCTGTAGTCGTCCAGCGGGGGGAACTCGGCCGGGATCTCTGTGTGGCGTGGAACCAACACAGGAGGTAGAACTGTCCAGTGGAGACAGAGCAGAGGCAGATCGGCATGGATGCCAGCCTGGCACCAAAGCCCCTGTACCCCCCAATACACTGCAGACCCTCCCTCAGGGAAAGGAAAGGGGAGCAGGAGGGGGAGGCGATGACGTGTGCAGACCCCACAGAGAGGCAGGGGAGCGTACCTGGGGTCTCCACCCTCTGATAGTGGTACGGATTCACGCAGACCTCATCCTTCTTCATGTTGAAGGCGAACTCACACAGCTCCATGGCCCGCAGCTCGTGGTGGCTATGCAGGTCGGGCCATCGCCACAGACGGCAATAGATGACATGGGGGAGCCCCTTCCGATGGGACACCTGCAGTCGGCCATCCAAGGACCTGCCAGGGTGGGAGGGGCAAAAGGAGGCAGAGACGTGGACTTGGCTTGCCTTCCCCAAAGTTCCGCAGCCCCAGCGAGTTTGCTGGGCAGAGACTCAGCAAGATTGCCCCGCCTCCTTTCTCTCAGATGCCGAGGGCCCGGAGATCAGAGAACCAGTGCTGGAAGGGATCCCAGGAGAAGAACACAGAGGCCCACCCAGGAAGGGTAAGGCCCCCCCGGGCTGGCAGAGGGGGCCATGAGCGCACCAGGCCCTGCGGTGAGTTCTCCATCTCCCCAAACCAACCCTACTCTCCTCCATATGAAGGGAATGGCACTTGAATGGTGCCCTGAAAAGGTCCACGAGCCCGTGGAGGTGGGCGGGCGGACAGGGCTGAGCAAGAAAACGAGTTATTTAGGTAAGAACATGAGGACCACAGTGATATGGGGGTGTAGGTGATACAAAGCACACAGACCATCTCTGATCTCTTTCAACATTCACCCAGGTCCTCCTTCACACATTAGAAAACAAGGGAAAAAAAAAACACACCTCTCGTTTTTAGATGAGGCAGAGAAGGAGAAAAGGACTTTCAAGGGACTTTTAAATGGTAAGAGCCTATACAGCAGACTTCCCAGGAGTCCTTGTCAGTGTGAGGGTCGTCTGCCTGTTGACGCAGGTGTCACCATCCATAGCTCCCTTCTAGTTCAGAGCGAAGGCCGGCGGGGCCGTGCATGGACTGAGCAGGAACGGAGCGTGCGACTCCACACCACACTTAGTTCCACAACTGTCCCAGCCTGGCTGTGCCAAACACACGGAAGATGTCGGTGCCCTGTCCCTGGACAAAGTCTGTCTTCTCTGAGGACCTGGCCTCTGAGCAGGTGTGACCCCCACCCCCACCCCGTCACCTCTCATGGGTCCACAGAAGTCTGTTTAACAGGTAGAGCCCACCCCAACTTACTAAATCAGAATCCTCCTCTTTATAAACTCTCCAGGTGATCTGCAGGACAAGCAAGTTGGCACAGTGCCACCGGACAGACGTCACCAGTGGCAGAAACACTGCTGGCCAAGAGGAAAGGAGGGAGGTAGGGGGCTTCTGAGTGAGGTGGAATTTCAGATGGCATCCAGTGTCAGAGAGCGAGAAGATTCTACTCACACATAAAAGATTAACACATATTTCCTAAGGAATAAAGTGGTGGGCATGACTTTTTTTAACGACTAGGCGGGTCTGGTGGAGAGGCATTTGCAAGCTCTCCTTCCCTGCCCCCATATGACTGAGGGCACCCATGTGCCTGAATAAACAGGATTTAGGGGCACTCTGAGGGAGGGCTAGCCAGATGCAAGCTGAGGCACCGCCCAAAGAGAGAGAAACAGAGGAATCCAATCAAACTCTCCAGGCCACGAGCCTGGGCATTGGGAAGGACAGACAAAGGTCAGAACTGGGCTTTGTCACAGGGACTGATGGGAGCTGCCGGACTAAGGGCATCTCAAAGGATGTAATTACCTCCTTCCCATAGGGCCTCAGACCAAGGAACCCCTAACAGCCGAAAAAACAGTAATTACCAGGCAGAAAGCAGAGGACAGTCTCAGACTCGCCCCTGAGGTATAGAAAGAAGACTGCCAGATACGGAGTCAGGAAACCTGGGGTCTACATGGAGTCCTACTCTTGTAGCTGGGAGGCACTGGGCAAGTCTTGAAGTCTCGGGACCCTCAGTTACTTCACCTGTAAAATGGAAACATCCTCCCATCCCCTTGAACCACTGCATCTGTGGCTACAATGCAAAGTGCTTCGTAAAACACCAACCATGAGTGTTATTATCCCACATGACAACAGCCAGTCTCCAAGCCCAGCCCTGGATAAATGGGGTGAGTGTGGGGCTGAGGAGGAGCGAAAGGAGAGTGGGAAGTGGTGAGAGAGGACAGAGGACAGACCATCATCCAGCTGCTCCCATTCTCTTGCAAAGCCACTGAGCGCCCACAGAAGTGGACACATGTGCGCTTCAGTGTCTGACAAAAGCCCAACAAAGGGCCAGCTGGACATCTGTAGCTGCCTCTGCAGAGGGAGGCCGAGGAGAAAGGCACAGGCTGGCAGCAAGGGAGGAATGGGGCTGCGGACGGAGCCCCCCACCCTCACCTGGTTGATGGCAGGGGTGCTCTCTTGCTTTAAAACTAATAACCTACAGCAGGAGGAGGGGTGATGGTGCATGACACGGGAGGAGGGTCTCAGCCTCCACGCAGCAGGAAGCTTACGAGAATGAGCGAAGTTCCCATCAGCCCTGGACCCAGGCCGCAGTCTTTAGGAAGGGACAGTGGAGGGGACAGGATGCTGTGTGTGTCCAGGAGACTCTGGGCATTCCATATGAGGAAGGACACTCACGGCCCTCACATTCTGAACCCCTAGAACCCAGGGCACCAGCCAGGCCCCTCACTCAACCGAGATCCATAGTGGAGCCGGGGCCTCACACCTGCTCAGGGACTTACAAGGGAAAAGAAGGCATGGAGTGGGCAGAAACGGGGTGGCCAGTGGGACACGAAGCTCAGGCACAGTGCAGGTGAGGCGTGAGGCCCCGGGGCTGTGATGTGGTCATCACGGTTTTCATAGCTGAGGGATGGGAAGGAGAGTCAAGTGGGGGGTGAAGGAGGACGGAAGGTCTGTCATGTCTGTAGGTCGGGAACTGCAGTTTCCTGATTCCTTACCAATCCTTTCTATATTACTGGCCTGTTTCCCCCTCAGGGCCCGAAGAGGTTGGCTATATACTGGAACAATTATGGCACACAAAGCTCCAGGCAAAGAAGGAGGAAGGAGGAGAAAGGAGGAGGAGTAAGATATGGGGGGCAGGGTAGAAGAGGATGGTGGAAGGGAGGGAGAGGGGAGGAAAAGAGGGGCAGGAGCTAGATGGTGGGGGCAGGGGAAAGGGGAAAGGAGGGGGGCAGGGCGAGAAGGGTAAAAGGCGCCCTTTGGTCAAATAAAACAAACTGAATGGATGCATTTATCTCTGTCCTGCGCAACACAATGACTAGGGGAACAGAGCAGACAAAAGTAGAAAGCAGATGGCAGAATGGGAACAGACCTAGCAGAGGGGAGTGAGCTGAAACCAAGCGCCGATCAGAGGAAGCCAACAAAAGTGACTCCATTTGTGCCTCAGAACCCGGGAAAGATTCAGGGATTGGAGGCTCAAGATGAAGCTGAAAACAGGAGGGGGGGTTGAAAGTCTATAGAAGAGGCAGTCAGATCACAGCCCCCCTCCCTCAGCCTCCACAAACAGGGCCTTCACAATCCTGAGAGAGACAGGTTTGCTCTCTGCAGAAAATAAACCGGACAGCGGGCTCTGGACCAGGCTACCAGGTCACAGCTGGGGGTGTAGGTGAAATGAGTGCAGGAACAAGGATTTCATGAAGGCTCCCTTGCTCACTTGGTACCCAGGACAGTGACTGATGGTCTGTGCCTCCATCCCCTCCTATGGATAAATCAAACAGCCAGTCCACAAAAAAACCCCTGCAATCCTGACATTAGAGGATTCCCCCCAACAAAATGGCCCTGTTCCTGCCAGTTCACCCAAGACTACAGGACAGCACACCAGCCAACAATCCTCTTCCATCTCCATACATGGAGCATTTAATCAGCTTTTTATTGTCTTACTCAAATATGAATGCACAGCCAGAATCCCCAGCCATTTAAAGAAAGCCTCTAACAGGAGGCACAGAGAAAGAAACAAGAAGGAGGCAAAAAGGGAAGTCTGAGACAATGCAGGGAGAAGAAAACTTCCAAGCTAAATAAAACAAAACAAACACTACTCTCAGGGAGATAAGATATTGCAATCCAAAAATAGGAACATTTACAGACTATTAGAAAAAAACCTATTGGAAACAAAAAATAAGAATATAAATTAAAAATTCAAGAGAGAATCAAGTCAAGGACTTCTTAAGTTCCTAAACTATTATGTACATGAAGTATTTTGATAATATAATTCAATTTTTTAAAAGCAAGAGAGCTACAGTAATCAAGTCAGTGTGGTAACGGCAAAAAGGCTGATAAACAGATGATGGAACCTAATAGAGTCTAGAAATAGTCAAATAGATGTGGACAACCGATATTTGACAAAGGCCCAAAAACTAGTTAGTAAAGAAAGGATAGACTTTTCAACACATGGTGCTAGAACAGTTGGATATCCATATGCAAGGAAAATGAACTTCAGTCTACACCTGGTATCTGGTATAAAGATTAGCTGAAGCGGGTCATAATATAAAGCCTAAAACAATACAACTTCTAGAAGAAAACATAGAAGAAACTCCGTGTGACCTTGGGATAGGCAAACATTGCCTAGACGCACACCAGAAGCACATTCCGTTTTTAACAAGTTGATAAATTGGACTTCATCAAAATTCAAGCCTTTGGTCTTCCGAAGTCACTGCTAAGAGAAAGAAGAGACGAGACAGAAAATTGGGAGGAAATATTTGCAAAGCATACATCCAGTGAAGGACCTATGTCCAGAATATGCAAAGAACTCTGAAAACTCCATATTAAGAAAACAAACAACCCAACTATTAAAAAATATATATTTGAGCAGATACTACACACAAAGATATAAAGATGGCAAATACACACATGAAAAGATGTTGGACATCATTTGCCATTAGAGCAGTGCAAATTAAAACTACAGTGAGATACCACCATGTAATTATTAGAATGGCTACAATAAAGACTGTGCTACACGTGGGCAAGAATGTGGAGCAACTAGAACTTCAAACATTACTGGTAGGAATGTAAAATAGTACAGCTACTTTGGGAAACAGTTTGGAAGTTTCTTCAGAAGCTGAAAACAAACCTAGCATAACATCTACCCATTTCATTCCGAAGTGCTTACCCCAAAGAAATCAAAGCATCCGCCCATACGCAAGTGTCCACAGCAGCTTCATTTATAACAGCGCCAAACTGGAAATTACTCAATGTTTATCAACAGGTGAACGGATAAACAAACCATGACAGACCCATAAAAAGGCATACTATACAGCAATACCCATACAGCAATAACAAAGAAGGAACTACTGATACATGCAACACGACAGATGAACCTACGGATGAACCTAAAAATAATCATGCTGAGTGAAAAAAGCCAGACAGGATTCCGTTTAGGTAAAATTATAGAGTTATTTAAAGTTGTAGCAAAAATACAACCTAGAGTGACAGAAAGTAGATCAGCGGTTGCCTGCTCATGGGGAGCTCATCAAAGGCTACTACCTTCATGACTACCCATATAACAGTGCCCGACAAAGTGAGCCAGAGAGTAGGTACCCACAAACGCCTCCCCTCCCGTTTCGGCCATCTGGATGCACAGCCACGTGGGCTGCAGGGAAACCTCCGTCAGCCTGGTGCTTCGGATTTTCCCAACGCTGCTGTGCTCCCTATCTCCGGTGAGCCCCACCGCAATGCTGTGCAGGTAACAAGACACGTCTTGTAGTGGTCCTGCCTCACTGTGCGCCTGGTACATCCAAGAGGCAAACCTCCCATCCCAGAAGCACACAGCAGTCTGCACCAGGGCTGCGGGTAGAAGCAAGCTCTCCTGGCTGTCACGCCGGGCCCAAGAGCAGGGAGACAGGCAAGTTCTGCAGCTCGTGAGCATGTGACCACTGGTCTGGCTTGGCAGTATTTTCCAGAAGTCATCTGGTCCGTGTCCCTGCTTCTGGGCCATATAATTCCCCCCTAATTCATGACAGGGATGGCATCTCCTTCACTTTATATGCATCAGTGATGACTCCTGTTGGTTCAATCTGGGCTGCCAGGAGCCAGCCCTGGTAGTCCTTCCTTCTCCCTCTGTCCCACTCAAAATACACACCAATGCTTCCCAAAGGAGTAATAGTGAATCGGGAGTTTCAGCTGCTGAATTTAATTTAGCTGATGTGTCCGGTACACACCCTCCCGAGCCTCACAGGGCACCAGGCCCATTTTAAGTCAACCCAATAAATAGGTCTTAATTCTGAGCTGATGTTACCATAAACAAACTCGGCTACAGAAAAGGACCTATTTATGACCTACTCTCCTGGCCCAGCCTTCCTGGTAGCCCAAGACCAGCTCTTGGGGCTAAGAGTATAGTCCCAGGAACCCACCTTCACGCCTCCTCCCCATTTATGGCTGAGATCACTTCCCACACCCAGTGACTTCCTGATGAGAGACCCCTAAAAGTCCTTCTCCAGCAATTCCCTCCAGCTCCTTTAACAAAGATTTTAATCCTTAAATATATTCTTCACCAGCTAAACCATTTCCTGTGGCAGGAAATTAGGTTTCCTCCCATTGCCTCCAAGTGCGACCCATAAAGTATCCCAAAATGGTGGTGGGAGCCACAGCCAAGGATGTGGACATGCCAGAATCCAAAGCCGACAGTGAGGGGAAGCTTGCCAGAGTGCTCCCAAGGGGAGAGAACAGGCTGTGGCCCACCTCCTGCCACATGCCACTTGCATTCTCTGTTACCAGTGACCAGCTACCCACAGCTGTCTGAGGGCCGATGTGAATACCAGTGGACTTGGACATGGCAGTTGGAGAGGAGACTGGAAGCAGAGAACAGAAGCTCTAGAAATAGGCCAAGGTCTATTCAGCATGAACCGTGTGCCAAACACACTACGACTGTGTAAGAATACAAAAATGGCAAAGCCCAGTATACCCTGCCTTCGCCAAGCACAGAGAACTTTAGGGGCTTGCCCAAGGTCAGATAACTTGTGAAACACAGGGTCAGAATACAAACCCAGACCAGTGCTGAGAAATGAAGGGCAAGGGGTGGGGTGAACGGCTTTTTCTGCTCTCCCATGCTGCACCCCCATCAGGGAAACTGACCTCTTAAATCATCAACTGGTTACTGAACACCCACTACTTCCCAGGCACTGTGCCAGTTACCTTAGTCAAAGACGTGAACAAAACGTACATTTATTAACACTATCATATTTCAGTTGAAATGGATTTTACTTAACACACATCCAATAATAAACTTTCTAGCTTCTTTAAGAGACAAGCTTTCTCTTTTGATTTGCTTATGTTGAGGAGTAGTAATAACAACAACAGTAGCAGAAGTTACTACCACGATGTGCCACACACTGTGCTGGTCACTTGATGATTGAGGTAGATTGAATCAGTCACCCTCTCCGTGTCCATGCCCTTTGCTGGAAGACTCTGCTGCTCCTCCTACCATGGGTGGAGTGTACACCCTTGTCCCTTGACTTTGGTGAGGCTATTGACTTGCTTTGGCCCGTGGAATGTGAGCAGAAGGGGTAAATTGCCATCGAGTGTTTCGGCTTGCCCTCTTGCACCTCTGTCCTCGCCAAGGGAAGAGCTTCCCCAGGCAGGCGCTGCCCCTCAGCCTTGGCCCAGGAACCAACACAGTTGGAACAGTCTGAGCCAAGCCCTCAGCAAGACACCAAGCCCAGGTGAACCACAGAAGCAAGAGTCAACACGAACAATGGCTGTTTCAAGCTGCTGAGCTTTTGAAGTGGTTTGTTACTCATCACTAGCTGACTGATACACTGGCTCTACTGCCAGTCTTCCCAATAAACTTGCTAGTATCATTATCTTTGTATACTGATGGGGAAACAGAGTGTCTGAAACGTTATCCAACTTTGCAGAGGCCCAGACTTAATCTAAAGTGAAGGCAGGCTGTGTGACTCACTCTCCCCTAACTATAAATGGGGTATAACACTATTTCCTGACCTTGAATATAATACCACGATAAGACAACCATTTCAGAAAAACTTAGTTTTTGTTTATGGAGAACAAACTATCTACTGGCTTTCAGGGTCAATCTGCATAAAATGTGAATTTACCCCAAATGCTCAACTAATATTAATTTTTTGAAGAGGTCCAAGTAACACATTGATAACGCAATGTGTTATCAATATCAAACCAAACATCTGCCAACCATTTCAACTCCATTTATTCTTTATCTTTACATTTCTCTCTAATATCTGCTATATTTTAGTGTAAGAAAAAAAAGGGATTATTTCTCATCTTGGGGGTTCTAATATACTACGAACCCACACTCATACATATTCTTCCCGGAACGTACATGCTGCAGCTGATAGGTCCACCTGCTATGGATGTTAATACCTTCCCTTCCTACACGAGTGGAATGAGTCCTCACCTTTCTCCCTTTGACAAGAATCAAGCTAGTTCACTATCCCATGTTCGTTCACCTGCAATAAAATCTTTATACTCCATTCTTCTTGAGATTTACATTATATGTGGGTTTTACTTTTTTTTTGGTTTAAAATAAAAACAAGGCTTGAGTAACTTCAAGAATTATATGCTCACTCATCAAACCTTCTAAGAAGGCAGAAAAAATTCTGCTTGAGACGTTAAAAGGCCCCTTGCATTGGTTCCACTAGCCTTTGAGGGATAGTGCTCTGAGCTCAGATCTCTCTCTCTCTCTCTCTCTCTCTCCCCCCAACCCCACCCACCCCGCTGCTCCTTAATATGCAAGTATCAGAATGTGCCTTTATCTCTTCCATGTCAAGGACAACCCAGGACAACTATTTAACAGCATAGCAAATATGAAAGCTCTGAAACTCTCCTGCTGAGTCATTTGATTTTGGGGTTCACTGGGATCCTTTTCCTTAGACAAACATAGCCAAAACTAAGCATCCTTGGTTCTTGGCAGAAGTTCTGCTGGGGGTTATGTGCCTAGTCCCCTGGCTGCAGGTGATAAACCAGAGAGGCCTAACCTTCAGGGAACAAAGTGTCCTGGTCAGCTGAAGCTCTGGCTATCTAAATGTACACCTCAAAACCCACTTTGGAGAAGATCAGACAGCTGGTACTTGTGGACCCTTGAAAGCATCTTGTCCAGTCCCTTCCTTTTGTAGTTGAGGAAACCAAGACCAATGTACCTGAAGGTCACCCAGGAAATGAACGCAGAGCTTTGAGAAGGCGGCCTCCCAAATGCTATTCCATTAGCCAGGCCTCCCCGCTGATGCGTCTGTAAGATGTATTTGAGTCCGTTTGCCCGCCTTGGCAAGTTGAGTACAACGAAACATATTTTCTTTCGTGTATTGAATTTTAAGGTGCCCGAAGGTCTCACTCTTCAGGATGACAAAAGCTGTTTTTCAAAAATGGGACTGAGCAACTTGTGACTCTGAGTGAATGACGTATACTGCAATCCTTGTCCTATTGTTGCAACTTTCTGAGGTTCAAAATTATATTAAAATAAAAAGTTACAAACACACAAAAAAATTGAGCTGTACACTAAATATACTATTCTGACACTTTCAAAGTTTTCTTTGATTGTTGGTGTTTAAATAAAAAGCAACATTTCCAACATCAGCCTGTTCTTGTCATTTGGTGTCACCAAGAAGGAACCTGGTTAGGTGAGCTTTGTGGTGGGGGCAGGTGCTAGATAATTGAGGTTTCGTTGTCAGCTCTGCCACAGTGACCTAAGGCTCTAGCCCAGTTTCCTAAGTGTTCTCAGCAAGTTCTGTAACTATGCTAAGCACATTTTTTAACGTTCCAGTTGAGATTGGCCTGTGAGGCGCTGAAACCAGCAATTCACAATCCTTGATACCATCACCGAACAATTTCTACCAAGAACAACTCAATTCCCATCTGAATTCCCAGATGGCTAATATCCAGAGCTTCACGTTGCCTAACTGGGGGGACACCCAATGAGATGCCAGGCTGAAGCCCCCTGTGCTGTGCTTCAGAGCAGCAGCTAGCCTCTTCTTCACTCCCTCCCACTGTATTTATGGCTCCCCTCCCACTGCTAGTTTTCCAGAACAGCTGGCTCAGGTCCAGGACAAGTGGGAGCTGACGGGGCCTGAGTGTGAGCCCCAGAGATCGCTGAAACATCCTGGGGTGGGGGGCGGCTGAACCCCACAGGAAACACATGAAGATCATCGGATCTCGGGGCTTCCTTCCTCCCAAGGGGCCAGGAGAGGGCATAGAGAGTGTCCTTTCTGAAAAAGGAGGAGGCTGAGTTGTGGAGAAAGTTCAGCTTCATTATACTCATCTGTAAAGCACACATACGCTGAGAACTTTCCAGTATCAGGCTATGAGTAAGGCGAGCCCCACTGTTTCTCAACCGCAGCTCTCCCAACATTTAGGGCCAGATAATTCTCTTGGTGGGGCAGGGGTTGTCCTGTGCACTGTAGGATGGTTAGCAGCATTCTGGACTCTACCTGTAAGTAGCACCCCTACCCCCAGTTTTCATAACCAAAACTGTCTCCAGATATTGCCGAGGGGGCATGTTCATTTCCTGGGCCCCATGAGAATCATGGGTGAAGGAACCATTCTGGGGGTGGAAGCAGGTCGAGAAGCAATTTATACCTCAGAGCAGCTGTTTGCTCGGCACTTCTCACTCATTATCTCACTAGATACAGAGATCCCATGAGCTGGGTACCCTCACTTCCATTTTACAGGTGACAGAGTCCTGTGATGAGTGACTTGCCCAAAGTTGCCCAGAACAGCAAGAAGCAGTACCTGGCCTTGAACCTGGATGTGACACCCCAAAGCCAGTTCCCTATGACAGCAAAACACAGCGTTCACCGTGATAGAATCATCCGAGAGTCTCCGTGGGCTCTCGGCAGACAACCCTTGCCCCTCCCTTCCCCAAGCAAAGAAAGTAGTGAAATCTCGAAGGAGAAAGGGGTGGGAAGGGGAAAGGAGGGAGATTTCATCTGAAATCTTTCCTTTTAACAGCTTCGTTTTCACAAACTTTTTTTTTCTCTAAGCGCCAACTTGATGGGGATTACTTTTTCTCGAGTGTCAGCAGGCTGACAGAGGTTTCAAGTCTCCAACGGAAGATGTTACAGAGATCTGGGTTGGTCTCTGGTTACTGGACGAAGGGGAAAGAATAGTTGCCAGGCTTCACAGAACTTTCTGGATGGCTATTTCATTCTGCTAGTTAACATTCACTGGGACTGGAATTAAACCCAAAGATCATCTATTGGTTTATTTTTAAAGCGATCACTCGTGGCCCATTCAGAAGACTCACAGCCCTTGGCAACGTTTTGATGGGCTTAAGGCAAAAAGGAACTTCACCCCAGCTTTACGACACCCCCACTCCCAAAGTTCACCTCATAAAATACAGGGAGTTTGAAGTGGAATCATGGATCCAGGTGCATTTAGACACCTCTTCTCACTCTCATTTTGGCCTCCAAGGGTCCTGCTGGGCAGTAGGGCTCTGCACAATCCAACACTCAGAGGCTCTCTGTTTCCAAACTGCTTCTAGGAAACAGATTCATTTGTATTTTCAATTTGGGGGGAAAACAAAATAAAATGCCAAACTGAAGTCCACAGAACAGAAGCACACGGGACAGAAAGGATTCCTTCTCTCTATGACAACATGATACTCTGTGTGGGAAACACAAATCAGCAGTTAGGGAAAGATATTTACTAGCCTCAAAAGTCTAACTTTGGAGGGAAAGGTAAAAAGCAAAGAAGAAAGAGCTTTTGGAGACTTTTAGATATTATCTCAGTGTAGCCCCTTTTCTCTGCAGAAGAGAAAAACGGGGGCTTAGAATTGGTAAGGGGGCGGTGGGGGGAGATGGAATTAGTGACCTTCCACTAATAAATGGCCTTAAGTCTTAGAAACATGTTTGCTCCCTTAAAGAATAAAACGGGCAGGACACTGAAAAGCCACCTCCCCTGACAAATGCTATTCCCCTTATCTGCCAGCGACCTTCAATATTAGCTCACTTCACTACACAAACAATTCTTATTACAGCCCTCTTAGTCATTCTGTTTTTCACTTTCTTCCACGAAGCAGAAACCATGAAGGTCTGAGTATCCTCTCTGTGTTGTCTCTTCCCGGACCCGGTTCTCCCAGCCTCCCACCTCCTGCCCCGTCAGGTTTGCATGAATCCAGCACCATGAATCACTTCCTGTGGGCAGACTGCACGTTTGGGGGTGGGGTTTCTTTCTTCTTTTTTTTTCTTTTCTTTTTCTTTTTTTTTTTTTTGAGAAGAAGAATTCTCACAGACATTTGGGGTTAAACAAGTGGAACCAAGTGATGATGATGATGACTCGCTGTCTTGTCCTATCAAAACACATCAAAGTTTCCAAAGACTTATAGAAAATATCAGACAGGCATTCGTGACTTGGGGAGCTGGGGGGAGAGGTGAAGAGGGCATAAATAAGGAGGTTTTCTGTTAATTGCATAGTTTTGACATCCTTCATTATGAGTCATTGGCCAGGGAGATAAAACTGTGCCACAAGCGTTCTTAAGCATGCAAAGGGTAAACTGGGCAACTCAGTGACATTCGAACCAAGAGGCAATGCTTCTGGACAAGTGCTCACTGAAGCTCCGATTTTATAACAATTCCTAGCGAAATACCATACAGTATGGGTTGGGAAAGGAACATTCCCACATTTCACACTTAACCACATTCACAACTCTTTCCTTATTTTTAAAAGAGGCCCCAAAGTCCTTAGAATCCTCCAACCTTTCAGTTCAGCCACTGTGGGAGAGCTGGAAGTAAGGGAGGGGTGGGAAATGACCACATTTCTAGAAAACGTTAGTTTAAGGATCATGAAGTTAAATAGCTACCTTTGTATACAGAAAACACAGCATTTGCAGGACTCCGATCTCTAACATTCCACAAACACTCTGCTTCTTTCTGGACCAAAGCTTTACAAGCTTACGTAAGCGGTTTCCATCTAACCTGTAACAAAGACCGGGTGTCCTGTGTATTCTGGGCACCAGTATTCTGAAGACAGTTAAGCAGCCAATTAGCATTCCTTTCAGTCTAAGGGGACAGACTTCCTATTGTACCTAAACAAAAGGTTCTGGTTCACTGGGGGCAATTTTACCTAAGACAGCAAAGAACCCCTATGGGCAGGAAGATAGGAATTCCAAATAAACAAGAAGGGAGGACTTCAGACAGGCCAGGCAAGCACTTACAATGTCAGGGTGGCAATGGCCTGCCACTTTCACTGGCCTCATCAACTAAATGGCTCTTGGCCAAAAGCTACATCTAAAAGCAGCTCCCATGGGGAGCACAGGAAAGTTTCCAGGTGAGGCTCCCTCCTCTGGGTCCTGGACACTTACAGTTCTCTCCCATACCCAGCCCACCCGGTCCTGGCTACAATGCACACAGTACCTGCCATGCATGACTTCATCAGAGTCCCACTTCCTAAATAGCAGTCATGTTTCAAGGCCTGATTTACAGATATGGAAATTCAAAATGCTTACCTTCCCCAAGGAGAGGTAACATGCTGCAACCACAGCATTGAACTTGGGGCTTCTGCCTCCCCCAGTCAAACATCTACAGCCAGTAATGGCATGCTGAGATGCTATGTGAATCCAGAGGCTCTCTTCAGCCCTATGACAGGCCCAGTTATCCCATTCCGTGGCTCTTTCTGCAGAATGACCTCTCTCTGCCCTCCCCGCTTCAAAGTCTTACAGCCCCTATTGTCCCACACTCACCAAACTCAACATCACTTAGCACCAGCTTGCGGCAATTAAGTAACTTCTGTGTGTTTCTGGCTTTACTTCCCCAACCCACAGGAGCTCCTTGAGGGCAAAGAGACCCAACTTAACTTTCCCTGTACCCTGGACGGAGCACAGGGCTTGAATATCACATTTGCTCACAAGTAGGTCATGATAATGGAATTTTTCTGTGTGCCAACAATCAGAAAGTGCAGGAAACAAACAAAAACCTGAGGCTGGACCCCAGCCTTATAACCCAGTCAAGACATCAAGCCTTATAGGAAAGGGACCCACAGATGCATATTACTGCCAGAGACCCAATACCAGAAATGTTCTTTAAGCAGTCAGTTGGTCTTGAGAGGTGCAATTAAAAACAGCAGGGGAAAGGCAACCTCAGGTGCCAGTTAGTTATGCTAAAGCAGCCAGTGGGGAAATGCAGAAAGCTAAAATGCCTTTGAAGGGAGAATTTCACCCACTTCACTTGCCATACTAGAGTGAAAGTCATCTGTGGTTTAGGTTATAGTCAGACATTAGGTACAGGCTTTGCAATAAATTTGTTCAACAAATATTTGTCGAATGGAGATTTTATCAGCGTTGGATTTACCAGAAGAGAAAGCATGCAGACATCTGGGGCTACACTGGGGAGTGGGCTGGAACATCAGTGGTTCTCACACTGGCTATGCTGCTGAATAAGGGTGAGGGCAGGGTCTCTAGGTATAGGTCATCCCATCTATAAAACGAGAGGTTTCACCATTTCTAGTGTCTCCTTGCCTTCTAGAACTGACATTCCACATACCCGTGAAATACTCTAATCGGCAGTGAAAAGCAGCTTGAAGGTGGCTGTGTCTACACTTTCCATTCCTTTACTGCCTTTAGGCACGTAGAGCCTCGGAGAAAACAAACCTGAATCAATAGCAGCAGAGCAAATACATGATCAAGAATGAGGACTCCCAACAAAAATCCCTTTCTCCTCTACTATAAATGGAACAACAAACAGAGGGTGAGAAGAAAATGTCACAACTCTGACTCTCTGCAGGTTAGAGGCAAAACAAACAAACAAACAAAAAACCCCAACCTAGCCGCAATATCAGTAAAACAAGAGGCAGACACAGCTGTGATGTGATAAGAAGGAATGAAATAGATATCAAACAACTTCCTGCGAGAGAAGGTTGCTTCAAACCAGAAAGGTGAGGGAGGACGCAGAACTGCTGACCTCAAAAGTCAGGTCACGAAACGAAGGTGATGGTTCACAGACGTGCTCACATCTCTGGCTGGCTTTGGTGGAATTCCACCCAGACAGGCGTGAACACAGGTGACCTCTTGTGTCATCTCCCAGGGCTCGGGGAATCACAGGACTTCGGAGCTGGGGGACTCTAGAGATCAGCCATTTCACTGCCACCCCCTTTGCTTCCCCCCAACACAGGAGGAGGAAAACAGGGCCCAGGAGGGGCCAGCATCTACCCCAGGATCCTTCTGAGTAAACTGCACTGTTCTTTTTTCTATCCCAGGAATCTCTGATCCCCAAACTCCCTGTGACCCAAAACGGAAAACTCAGCTGTGGGCTAAAAAAGAAGCTAATTATCACAGCAGAGGGCAGGGGCTCCCATCGCTAGCAGGAAAATCAGCGCGGTTTCTGTGAAGGAGGATTGTGTTCTTCCCAACCTCCACACACCCAGCTGTTGGGCCCCAGCACCATTTCGGCCTGTCTTTCAAGTAAGCGGGGGCCCATCTCTCCAGCTCTGTAAACAGTGCCGGCTCTCTCCCAGAGCAGCAGAACACCCCATGCCACTGGGGCCTGGATTGTTTGCTAACAATGGAGGGAACGTGAAACAAGGGTTGAAGACGGGAAGTGAATCACTGAATTCTCAAACAGGCTCCTTGGAAGCAGAATAGCAGGAGGGGCGTGGTCAAATGGGAGGAAGGGTTCAGGGGTGTTCCCTATTTACCCCACAATAGGGAGCCCTCAAACTGCCTGCCTGTGACCAGGGAGCCTCTTTATGCATCAGGCGAGGTCCAGGCCCTGAGTCACAAGGCCACTTGTGGAGGTCTCCCAGGTGTTTGTCCTCTGCATCACGCAGAAGGAGGGGTGGGGTGGAGAAGGAGTGCCTCTTCTCCAAACACTGGCCCAACTTTGTCCCTTTAAAATGTCTGGACCTGAGACAAGGTGGCTTCTGGCTCTCCCTGCGGAGGGAGTGGGCTCGTTCTCCTCCCTTCCCTATTCAAAGAGCATGAATTACTGAAATGGAGATGTTCTAAACAACAACACAGGGAACCAGGGCTGGGCATGACTAGAGGTTGCAGCTCAGTATCTGACAGAAATGTCTTCCCCGGCCCTGCTGCTAGTCTGCACTGACCCCCACTCAGCCCTGGCTGTTCTGGGGTCATGGCACAGCCACCTCCAGCACAACACTCACCTCCATGCCTCAGCTCCACTCACTGGCCACCTGCCCGGGGCCTGAATAGCACCTTCAAGGTCTGGTTTCTGCCAGGACTTTGTCCTGCTCTATTCAAACCATGTGTAGGGTATGTGCAGGCGCACACACTCTACTACTCCAAGCATCTGCAAGGACAACGCTTGATCAGCCAGCCTGTCTTTATTGTGGGCCTACTATGTGCCAGGCACTTGGTGAGTACCCCAGTTTTCATAACTTTGCCAAGGATCAAGGGCTAATGAACAAACCAGGAAACACGTGAGATGCTGAGTGCAAGAAGAGCAAGTCCCAGGGCACCCCACAGTTTATGCCAATGTGTCCTAATTTCTTCTTGACAGACCCTTTTCATCACACACAGCTTTTCCCACATCTGCCTCACTTTCATTAAGAAAGTAACATCGACCAGTAGCTTCCTATACGCAAGTTCTTTGCTAAGCACTTTATATGTATATACTTTAATCCCATAGGATAGAGCCTCATTTTCCAAAAGGAGGTTAATTCAGAGAGGTTAAGATTCTTCCACGAGTTCACACAGTGAGCAGAGTTAAACTCTGAACTCCAATCACAAAAGCCCAGAGTCTTCCCACTGTGTCATGCTGGTTCCCCACACACCACTTGCCTTGAAGGGGAACATGGTGGAAACAAGATGAGACTGGGAACCAGGAACTGGATTCCAACTCTAGCTCCTTTCTTGGCCACCTGGGAGACTTTAGGCAAAGTGTCTCATCTCCCAGGGCCAGTTTCCTCACTGGGAAAGACTGGAGAGACTGTCAAGGGGCTCATGTGAGAGACCGCACATGAAGGTCCTTCATACACTGAGACGTGCTACACAGACCTAAGGTATCACCTTCCATTCACAGGCCAGAAAGTACTGCGCAACAAGGCTGCTGATCACCCCCCTCCCCCAATTTTTAATTTATTCCTGGAACAAGTGGCTGACAAGATCAGGAGACTGTGAGATGTGAGAACATTCTAGAAACATCATCTGGGGACAATTCATGGTGTCTTTTTTTCTTTTTTTTCTTTTTTTAATGGTAGAAGCAGCTTTGAGCACAGGCAGAGAGATTAATAATTGCCTTCCCAAGCCTACCAAATTTTGCCAAGTCTTCTTGACACTCCCACCCTCACAGATTATGAAAGTGAAGGTCTAAAGCAGTCGCCTGGGTTTCCCAAGTCCCAGTTCTGCTATCAGTGACTATGTGTGAGTGGCTCCCACCCTCTGAGCCTCGGTCCTCATCTGTAACATGGGCAAGCTGGACCAGATATGTCTGAGCTCCCTTCTCTGACAACGTGGCTTTTAATCAGAGGCTCCCTGGTGTTTCTCACACAGAGACTTCTTTCAGGAGAATTTCACTGAACAATGGAAAAGGGGGCACATTTCCAGCTCCCCAGTAATATCATTCCATTCTGGTTCCTGTTGGCAACCGACCAAATACTAGGAACATAACTCCCACGGTAAACTCCCACCCCCCTGCCCCCTCCTTGTGTGGTGCGTGGTTTCGTGAGGATGAGGGAATTCATGAGGTTTACTTCCTGCCTGCACCCCACCCCCTCTCACGCAATGCTCTGAGCAGGAATTCCAGCACTGCAGAAATGCAGCTCTGAGATCCCATTCCCCATGCCTGGCCACAGAAGAATCGAGGGCAGAGAAGGCATATCTGCCATAACGTTCTTCAGAATCAGAAAACAGCGTCAGGCCCCAAGAAGACTGTGGAAGGCAAGACTCCACTGTATTTGCAAAGATGGCAGAGTTCCGTGTCTAAGAGGCCTGCAGCCCTAGCACGCGTAGGATGTGGTGCCACTAACTACTGACAGAACTGCGTAAGCAAATCAACTACTGGCTGTGTGACATGAAGTCCTGTGCTCTGCAAGTACTCAATACTGACTGGCCTCAGTAAGTGAAAATCCAGGGCCAAATGAGTTCTAAATGAGTATTTGCTCTTTCAAAGCACATTATAAAAAAAAACTACTCGTCCATAAAAAATTTGTAAAACAAAAAGAAAACACAAGTGTTCAAGTTCGCCACTGACATAATATTTTACATAGATGATTTACTTCTGCTATTCTTAGTTAAAATTCTTTGATTATAACATGAAAATCAAAACTCCTCTGTTTAGATCCCTACACTGAAATATCACCCAGCCATAAAAAGGAATTCATGATTGCACTATGCAAAAACATGGAAGAATCTGAAAAGAATTATACTATACAGATAACCTCCCCCCAAAGAGTACACCCTGTACAATTCCATTAATATAAGATTTTAGGAAATTCAAACTAATGCATGGTAACAGAAAGCAGATCAGTTGTTGTCTTGGGATTGGGTGGGGCGGGGGGCGGGCAGCTGGCAAACAGGAGTGTGAAATGATAACGGGTCAGAAAGAACCTTTTGAGGATAATGGGTATGTTCATTTTCTTGGTTGTGGTGATGGTTTCATGGTGTACACATATGTTAAATTCATCAAACTGTACATTTTTATTATGTGTCAGTCATTGTATGTCAATTATACCTCAACATAAGTGTTAAAAAAAAAACAACAACAAAAAACCTCCCTAAACTCTGATGGGAAAGTTATTAGAACCCTGATTTTAAAATGCAGCAAAACAAGTAAAAAACCCAGACACCTATTACTCCATCAGACTGTTCAAAGGTGTCTTCTTCCGCTCATTCCACTCTAAAAGGAGCCACAGTGAAACATGATGGCTGTGATATTATGTTCCAACAAAAGTGAGGTAAATACACACACTACAGATTTCATTGAAAAAGTAGCTATGGCCTATCTACTGTGTGAATGGCTCATCTATTTAGTTATTTACCTGAAAACATACGCAGATCCATTACTGATGACGTGAAAAGCACCACTCTGGGCTGACACCATGTAGAACAACTGCTCGGCAATGAGAAGCCCTGACGGGCAAAGCACCCCAAAGTGAGTCACCAAATTTCAAGTTGGTATTAACAGAATAAATGGTACCCAGAGCCCGCCACCACCATCACCTCTGCTGCAGTGATGCTGGGACTGGGCTGTACTGCTCAGAGGTCTGGTCCGGCCGGGAATGATCTGCTGAGCAAAGGGTCTTGCCATGGAAAGTGAGGAGGCTGTTCAAATCCAGGAGAGAAGTGCTGGGAGTGCCGGATGCTGGGCTCTCTCCTACACAGGCGCGCAGGTCCCTGTGTTCCAGACCAACATTGTGGGCCCACCTGGTGAACCACAGGGGCCCTTTCACGAGCATGACACGACTATTTTGTAAGCTCTCTCTCTTTTTTTTTTAATCCCCTTTAAATTTTGAGGTAACTACAGTTTCACCGTTATTTTGCACAGTGGTTTTCAAACATAGAGATGCCAGCAACCTCTAGTCACTCAGGCCTCCACACTCCCCTATGCCAGCCTCCTCTTCCAAAACAAACCAGACGTCAATTCTCTGTCCATCACGAAGCCTGAGATCTGGGGTGGGAGGGTGCATGTCGAGGGTCATCATTTGGACACCTCTTTTCTAGGACACTGAGCAGGAACACAGCACTTAACACACTTAAGGTTGACACCGGGGGAAGCAAAGGTGGGGGGCAGCATTCACAAGGTGAAAACAGAGTATTGCCATTCCTGACGGAAATTTTTTCTAGCCTGTTGGTGATTTGTCCTCCAAAGTTCTGCAGAAAGACCTAGTTTATTGCCAGCCTAGCCCCAGGGTCGAGTGTTTCTAGTACAATTCTACACAAACCATGGAGGTTCAGTAAACGTTCACAGATGGTGTTGAATTCCTACTTATGGCCAACTGCACAAGGGGAAAAAAAACCCCTAGCTATTCCACATCTGAACGCTGATTGTCCTGAAACCATGGGGATGGCGAGGGGGGTGGAGATACACAGAAGAATGAACACACAAAAGGAAATTTAAAATCCTGGTCCAGGACCCAGCATTGTCCAGTTGTGTGGCTTTGAACAAGTTACTTAAACTCTCTATGTCTAAGTTGCCTCAAACCATCTTGTAAATAAGTATTATTATCCCCAAGTTAAAATTCATGGTGCAGGAGACCTGAAAATGTGAGTGACATTCACAGCATCAAGAGCAGAGTCTCCAAGAGCCCGTGTTCCTGCACCCCACCCTTCCCCCAGGCAAACTGAGTCTGTTTGCATCAGAATTGTACTACTTTTTCTGGGGCACCTCACCCAAAGTTCAGCTTCCAGCCCATACCTGCTAGCAGTCCGTCAGAAATAAGAGCCATGAACCAGAAAGGGTTTAAGGCCCAGGAGTCTAGTGCGTGTGCGGGAGGCGACCTCAAGGGATCAGACTTTCTGGGTAATGAGAGACCAGCTTAGAGGTCATCTAGCCAAACAACCACAGGATGCAGAGCACTATAAGAAAGTTCTGCCATGTACAGAGCTGAATGCAGTCTTTTCCTCACTGACTTCTGCCTCCCAGTCCTGGGAATCTCTCAGGACAAGTGTCCCTGGATGGGTTCCCTCTGCTCCAGCTTCCATGTCCCCAGGTTTTTCCTCAGATGAGGACCATCTTCTGGGGACTTCTGCTGTGTTAAGCTGACATCCAATGAACTTTTCAGGGCCTGATAACTGGGCCCCAGGTCCTCCCTCCCCATATATCCTCTTGAGATTCCCCCCATTGTGTCCGTCCTGGTTATACTCCCAGGGGAGAGGGCATGGAACCACAACAGTTTGCAATATAGAGTCCATCAGTGTCATTCCAAACATTTAAACAGAAAACATAGGATAACAGAGAAAGTGCTCCGAACATAACAGGTGCTCGATAAATATTTATTGTGCAGATGAATGCTCAATGGAAGCCAAGTCACGCTCCTCTCTCCTCTTCCCCACCTCTCTTGTGGTCAATCTGGGCAACTTCCGTAAGAAACTTCCCGTTGCCGGAATTCAAAGACACAGAAGACAGCCACCAATTAATTTGGTCTGGGCCGGAGGTCGAAAACAGGCAGCGGCCCACAGATGTTGTGTTTGGCTAGCACAGTGTTTTTGAAATTTTTAAATCAGTTGCCAACTTTTAAAAGCTGGGAGATTTCATTTGTAAATCTAGATGTTTGGCTTCTCTTGAAAAAAAATCAGAAGATCTGGCAACACTCGGCCACAAGCTAATGCCGAGTTGCCCCTTTAGACTGGTAACAAATCCTTGGTCCTGCTCTTCCCACACTCCGCCGGTCCCTGTGAGCATGTGAGCTTGCAACTAGAGCCTGTGCTTCCAAGGAGGGAGGCAGTACTCCTGATGAAACAGAATGGAATCTGAAGGACCACGGGCTGGCCTTTGAGGGGCAGGCACATGCCCCCGTTTGTGTAGAACAGTTCCATTCACACCTACTGTCCTGATGTCATTAATAACGGACGGAATCCCCGGTCACTCTCAGAGCCCCGGATGTGTTAACAAATTGAACGGCCCTGACCCTCTCTGCCCGCCCTAGACCCACCTGGCTCTCCGCAAGGATCCCCTACCCAGAGCCCTCAGAAGGAAGGCCACTTGCTCTCTACACAGCTTCCCAACCTGAAGATTTCAAACTTCCAGTGCCGTTCACGCCACAAAAAATGCCTTCGACTACTCTGCAGGGGTAGCCAGGACTACAGGGTGCTTTTGGGGGAGGCAGAGGTCACGAGAGGAAGGAAAAGAAGGGTAGGGAGAAGAAAGGAGAACACAGAGATAAGGCTAATTACGAGTCCCACCCCCAGGTACCACTTCTCTTGTCTGAAGTCAAAGGGAGAACCAAGGCTACCCCAAGCTTCACCGTCACTTTCAGTGGCGACTAGGGAAGAAGAGAGGGTAGTGGTTTTATGGGGAGACGAGTCATCCCCATACTTATTATGTCTTCCAGAAACTTCCACCCTCTTGAATCAAACACATTCACATGTCAAGGCCAGGAATACAGTGTCCACTCCTGCCTACAGATGGACAGACTTACCAAATCTGTAACTGAGGGTCAGGGTTAAAAAAAAAAATCTAGTTGCCCAACATTTGGGGGGCCTTTTAGCATAGTTGGGGCAGTACCTCACTTGAAAAGGGATGCTTGGCAAAGGCACAGCCAAAGGAAGGGAAGCAGGTAATGGGAGCTGCTTTTCATACCAAAATGCTAACAATTCTTAAGGACTCCCCAATATCCCAGAATTCCAGCCTAGGCCAATAGGAAGCTTCATACTTAATCCTAAACCAGAATATTCTCTTCCCAATCTTTAAAGGGTTAAAGGCCAGGGAGGGAATGATTTCACTGAGGGAGGAGGGTAGCAGAATGGCCCCCTCCCCCTAATAAAAACCTGCCAAGAGCAGACAGTATGCAAGCGGGGAAAGGCAAGGCAGGAAACCGAGTATTGCTGTCTTGACATTTTATAAGAAAACCTGACGTAACTGGATATCACAGGGCATCTGAGGCTTATTTTTTCCCCCCTAATGTGAGCAAAGAGAAGAAAATCTGCTTTTTAAAATCCTTAACGTCCATGCAAACTTAAATCTGTGACCCTCTTCTTTTCCCCAGTGAGCACATCACACAAGAATCCCCGTAGCCGGAATCTGTTTTCAAGTGTCCTTCGGTAGCTGCCTCAGATACGCCCAAGCCCATTTTACTGGACAGCAGAGAACTAATATATAAGGCATAATCTGTGTCTAAATGGGTTCCCCACACTTCAGTCTCTCAAAGGTAATTTTGTAAACAGGCACAGGAAAGAGCTTTTGCTTTGAAGTGGGCAGGGAGTCAGCTACAGTTGCTTAAACACTGATCAAATTCCACAAAAAGGATAAAGAGAAAACACATCAAAAGAAATTGTATTTTACATCTTCCCTGATCAAGCCAAACCAACAGCTTTGGTTAGAAGGGTTAATGGGATGGAGTTTTAACATCTTGTAGGGAGGGGGGAGGAGTTGAAGGGTATTTATAAATTTGCAGCTGGCCTCTGGCCAGGGCTGCTTTTATTGATCTAGACAAACACAAATTATAACGGTCTGACACGACTTGTATATACAAATAGCCATCTGAAAACAGTCACAGGCCTAACTGAAGGAGACAGCAAGAAATCAAAGGAAGGACAGACAGAGGTAACAAAAAATGCCCAGGTCCACAGAGCAGCATTCCAGCTGCCGGGAGAGGCTGAGCAGGGGCTTTTGCTTTGAGGGGAGGTGGATGTTTACTTACACAGATGAGTTTGGCTCCCCAGGGTGCAACTGTCCCAGGGAGCCACTCGGTGCAGCCCTGATCGGAAAGAACAACAGCAGCCCTTGCCAGCAGGCTCTCCCCTCACATTCTGCTGCAATGGCAGGCTGGGCCCTGATGTCATGCGGGGGAACAGGGTCCTAGGGGCCAAACCTGAGCAGAGGGCCAGCAATGCCTCTGCTTCACCCACAAGCGGGGTTTCCTACAGGACACCTCAGGCATCCACGTATTCGTACCCAGAAGAGGATAAAGCCAGAAGACCTTCAATAGCTCTCAGACCAGCAACCCCATGGACAGACTGGGAGATCAGCCCCTGAGAAGAGGGGATTCGTCCACAGGGTGGGGCTTCTGCTTCCTAGCATACCAGCTTGGAGCTGCCCCTCTGACATTTGCCTAGGGTACAGGCACTAAGCATTCGTGCATTTGGGAGGTCACAGAGTAGACAGCAACAATTCTGATGACAGAGACAGCACAGCCCTTCCTTGGAAATGTCTGACCCCTAATTGCTCCCATTTCCTCTGTCGCTAAGAGGAAAGCCCTGGCAACACCCAGAAAGGAGAAATCCAAAGGGAGAAGAATACTTTACAAGCTTGTTCCAAACTCTTCAAGAAAGAAAGCAAGACATTTTGAACTGTCCCTCTGATCCCCACAGGCATTCGACCAGGTTATCCAACAAAAATTAGACTTGAGAGAAATAATCAACCCCCCAAAACTGATCGTGGTTCAAATCACACACCTTAAACATTTGTTGAAGATAAAAAGCCGATTGAAGAATCCCATCTTCTGTGCAACATTGAAAATTGCAAAACTGACCCAGAGAAAAAATAAACCACAGAGAAAAAAGTGCAACACAAAATAAAACCTGTGCAGGCAATAAAAGTCAATGACTAAAAAATGATGGAAAAAATCCAGTAACTCAGATATGCAAAATTATACCCAGGAAAATTGGACTTGGTGGAAATAAGGCACAAAAGAAAATTTCAAAAGGAACGAAGCTAAAATCAGTGCCAACAGCAAGCAAACAAACAAAAACAGAAGCAAGTTTTGTTGCAAAATTCACATGGAAAAGAACTGATGCTAATGAAAATAATTTCAGTTTAAAAAAACAGAAAAGGAAGAACTCAGGAAGAGTTTGCGGTACCCAGAAAATGGCTGAGGTATTACATTGATTTGCAATTAGTTTTAAATGGTAAAACAAAAATGTCCTAGACGTTTTCAGAAAAGGTGTTCTATGGTGAAGCCCAGGAAACCCTCACAAAAGCAGCCAGGTCTGCGGCTACACCTCCCAGGTTCCCTGAAGAAGGAGCAGGATCCCTATCCTTTGTTGGGCACTTATTGTGCGTAGGTCCGGGCCAGGCATGGGAGGATTAGACCTCAGCATGAAGAGCAGACATGGTGACAAAAACACCTTCTGGTTCTGGCTGGACCACTGACCTGACCTTAGGTGGCTTCCTCTCTCACTTTGGGGACACACACCCTATTGTAAAATGGAAGATGGGCCAGACAAGCTCGGGGACCCTATGAGACCACAGTGCTGGCTCCACTTGAAGGACCCAATGACCTCCAATTCTCTACCCTGAAGGGGGTGAGAAGGGAGGGGAAAGGCTGGGGTAGCAGCACAGTACATGATTTTAATCTTTGCTTCTCTGTCTGTTCCAAATTCTCTATAATAAGCACACATTACCGCTGTGATCAAGGTTGGGGATGGGGGTTGGGGGACAGCATTAAAGAAAAAAGCCAAAACACCTATTCTAAGAATAACTTATTCCGGAATGTATTTACTCATATGAAAGGTCCAGATGACCCTGGGAGCTCAAAATGGCACAAGCTCCATTATTTGCAATTAAGAATGGAAGTTTTGCAAGTTTTCAGTCACAGGCAATGGATCTATAATTTTGGAATTTCAATTTGGGTGCAGGTGGGTTTGCTCTCTCTGAAGTCACTCCCCTGGACTTGGATATCCAGGCTTCTCCTAAATGTTGATCATTTGCTTTGATGATTCAAACACATTCCAATGGGGTTATTTGATTTTGCAAATAATACACTACAAAATCCTGGCTGGGAAGGACACACACAGATTTTAAGAGAGTAAATATCTATGAGAAGGGAGGGAGAAGAATGGAAAGGGGCAGGGGGGAAGAGGACTTCAGCAGAGGCGCGCGCTCTCTCTCTCTCTCTCTCTCTCTCTCTCAATTTAGTAAAGAAATAAGACATTACAGATATCTGAAGTGAATATGGAAAAATATTAACATGTGTTTAATTTGTGGAAGGTCCTTGGGAAAGTTATATTTTACCTGTAAAGCGTTATGTTTCAATTTTCTATAATACAATGAAAACACACACAGAACTCCCAACAACAATAGACCGAGGCAGGGAACTGCTTCTGGCATCTTAGAGAGGGTGTCTGAATCAGCACAGGCCCAGCTGAGAAAATCAAAGTTCAAAGTCCTTTGGTATGTAAACACTGAGGAAATTCTTGGCCTGAGAGTATATACAGCAACATATTAATCTGTCTCTGTCTTTTAAAATTTTTGTTATCACAGGAAAAAAAAAACACCACATTTATTTTTTTTTAAAAAAATGAGGGGAAGGGAAAATGAAGACTATTATTTAGAGAGGGCCTACTTGGTACCAGACACTTTACAAGGAGCCTCAAGTATCAGCTCATCTAATCTTAACAATGAAGAAGGGTATTGTGACCCCTTTGTTTCCCAGAGGAGGAAACTGAATTTCTAAAGGGCAAAGCCATGGCCCAAGGTCGCACAGCCAACAAGGAGGGCTGTGAGAGAGGCAGGCAGGCGAATGACCTGGGGCTGTCTTCTGGACTACCAGCACAGGGCCAGGGGCCCCAGAGTGAGAGGGATTCACTGAGGCCTGTCTTTCTCACCCTCAGTGTGGTCACCCTCTCTCCCATACCAACCTACCTGCCACCCTCACAGAGCCAGGGCCAAGACTGTCGACCCACGGGACAGACAAGGAACCTTCCCCAAACACAGCCTTTCCCTGCCATCTCATCTCCTGCCACTCCAAAACTGGGCCAGCTGTCCCCAGCACCTCCCCAGCTTCCATGCCACTCTCCTAGGACAATGCCACCTGGGGCACATCCCCCCTAGCGAGACACTGGGGGGTTCTGAAGGGCAGGTGGTTCGGGTTCCAATCCCATCACCAAGCCTCACAGGTTCATAAAACTTAACCTCTTTCAACTTTAGTCTCCTCATCTGCAAAACAAAGGTATTACTTCTCTGTGTCACGTGGTCACTGTGAGTGTTTGGTGCAATAACACCCACAGGCCCTGCTGTAAGAGCCTGGCACAGTCACTTGCAAATATTTATTATCGGCATTATGGTGCTGAACAACTGCATATAAATAAGCTTTCCTGACTACCTGGACGTCAGATTCTTTGAGAGCAGGAGCTGTGCCTTTAATAATTTCACACCCCCTCAACATGCACACACAGCACCTGGTGTCAGAGGGGAAAGAAAGGAAATCAAGAGGCTCGGTGTGGTGGGGTTAAGTGTCCACCCGGGAAAGAGAGCTGTGCAACTTGTAGGAAGGGTCACTCCAAGCCCTTTAAGACATCCCGTTGGTAAGGAAAGAATGGCGACAAAGACTGGGAACTCTCAGCAGTGGCTTTTCTTAGTGCTGCTCTGCCAACTTGGATTTGTGTGTGTGTGTGTGTGTGTGTGGACAAACACACACAACAGGGGGGGTTGACATCACAAGGCTTCCCCTCGAATGGGTCAGAGACGACAGCATTTCAAAGGCCTCTGATGGCTCCATGACATCTTAAAGCCCCAGTTCATCTGAGCTTAGGGAGTCACAGGAAGAGCTCCTGCTGCAAACATCTAAACACTGACACACATTCACTGCTAATTAACCACAGGCTGATTTCACTCACAGAACAGCGGATTCTAAATGTGCAGTGCTGGGGCTTGGCTTTGGGTGAGCTTTGGGAATAACCAGGCTCCTTAAAGGGAGAGAGAAACCACCGCTTTCTCCCTGTAACCAGCATGATATGTAGTGTGCCCCAGTATATCTGAGCCCTAAGTGCCTGGAAGAGCCTGACCCTGACCGAACTGCTCCCTTTCCTCTACTCTCACAAGGAGCAGCGCTTTAGATATGAGCACAGCTCAAGTGCTAAACGTGAAAAGCTCAAGCAGCAAGCACCCAGGAGGCAGGGGCAGTGGCAGCCTGCGTGTTAGCACATGGGCTCTGGCCATCCTGGCTGTGTGACTTTGGGCAAGTCGCTTACGCTCCCTGAGTCTCTCAGTTGCTTCATTCAGAAAATGAGAAGGTTAGAACAGATCATTTCAAAGGTTTTTAAACTGTTGGGAAAGTGCTGTCTTCTAGGGGATATTTGAGTCTGCCTTACTCTCCCAAAGTCACACAGACTTGAGTGAAAACTAAAGCAACTCTTGAGTGCCCCCCTCCTCTGCTTCTGCTAGTTTTGTGTGCTAGTCCCTGAAAAGTCCTCTCAACCCTTTTCTAATTTGTAGTTAATTACAAAGAACTGCACTTACATTCATTTTGGGGTTCGCAAATGGAAAATACTAATGACTTTGCAAATTAATTTCAGATTTGGCTCCATAGTTTCTGGCAAGATCATACTTTGTTTTCCTTTTCATTGTTTTTAGAGACAACTGGAAACACAGCCCACCCACCCCCAAAAAATGCATTAAAAATTCCAATTAAGTTTTTCTGAAAAAACACAATATAATATTGGCATCTGGGGCAAACTTATGTTAGTGTGGAAGATTATAGCTATAAGCCTGAAAGTGCCCAGATGTGCCGAATGAACATGGTTTTCTTCTGGCAAGAAGACAGATAAGAGGTCCGGGAAGGCTTTTCCCATTTCCGCCGGCAGCTCAGCAATGCCATTGAGTTCACCCTTCCATAAAGCCAGACTAATCACAGCGACCCGCCAGGAGAGGAGGAACAGACCCCCCCCACGAGTCACAGTCTCTGCTACTTTGGCTGGGCTACTGCATCCTGTCCTGGGTGTGACATTGGATCGGCCATAAACAAGTTGGACAAGCATTTAAAAGGGGGTGAGCAGGAAGGGGAGGAGGTGCAACACCTGGGTCACGGGAGGAACAGATGAGGAAACTAAGGATACTTTGTCAGGAGAAGACCCAGGGGACAGGGCAGCGTATCCCACACGACAGAAGACTGAGTGATGGGCTATTCTAAAAGGTAGAGCAGAAGTTACAGGGAGGCTGACAGCGGCTCAACTCACAGAGGAGTTTATAAGAAAGGAGAGAAAATTACTTAAGGTGACGCGTGAAAGGTGTCAGCAGCTTGTTGATGATAAAACAAGCCTGTCTTACATCAAAGTCATGTTTCCCGGTTATTCAGTAATATTAAGCATGATACCTCATTTGATTCATGCAACTGTTCTCCAAGGACAAAACCCAAATCTATCTGTGAGTTCATCTTCCTCGATGGAGTCACAAGGGCTTAGAGAGTTGGTGCTGTGCCCCAAGTCACGTAGCTAATAAATGCAGGTGCAGGGACCTGAACCCGGGCCTTGTACCCAGAGTTCTTTCCCCCATAATTCCTCCTACTCCAGAGCCTCGGTAGCCCTGTCTCTCGGATCAGAAGGCTGGGCTCGGGAGTCTGCCTCCTCAACCCCTCTCAGGAAGCACAAGGTATCTGTCCTGGCCTAGGTCCATCTGCCTATGGAGGGGCATGCAGATTCCCAGGGATGCCCAACGCCATGCAGTGTAAATGTTCCTTGATTTTCCATCTCAGGAAAGGGCAGATGGTAAGACTGGGCCTCTCAAAGCCCCCTGGCAGGGTCAGTGGGGACAGTCATTCACCCACAAAGTGCTTAATTCTCAGTATCCACTTCCTGTGAAGAACTGTGAGGTCAGGCTGACGTTCCCAGCACGGGAACTTGCTGTTCAGACAGGGAGAGAGATGCACCCGCAACTGTATGGCTGATTTCTCTAGGACTCGGTTTCCCCTTCTATAAAGTGAACGGTTTGCTAGTTATTCTCCAGGATACCTTCCAGTCACGAAGTCCCGCATCTCTAAAGTGTAGGACCTGTAAGATGGTCATCAGTTTGGACCGGGTTCTCTGCAGGTTGGCTTCCATGGAGGATGACAGCTCCACGAGTGCTCCCAACCTAGAGAGGACCACACCCTGAGCTTCGCCTACATAATGAGGGAAGAGGGGCAGACAGTAGGAAAAAGAGTTGCCCTGATAGAGCTCACACATACTTGATTTCTTTCTTGTGTTATACGGCATTCTTAGCTCGGCAATCTCCTAGAGAAGCGTCATCTCCTAGGCAGGCTGATTTCTGAAGGGTTTGGACTGCCAGCCCCTGCCCCCACTTTACAGGAAGGAAAACTGAAGACCAGAAGAAGACCAAAGACTGAAGAAGGTACTGGGACAAACTGGGCTTCATTTTGGGACCAGTACTGGAACCCAGTCACAGAAAGGCAGTGACGTGTAGTGGCTCAGTCAAGGCTCTGGAGAGGCAGAGCCCAGCTCCACCCGAATCGTGTGACCCCAGAAAGTAACATGTCTCTGTGCCTCGGCTTCCTTCCTTTACAACAGGACTGGGAGCAATCCCTGAAGTGGATGGTGGCCAGCACCCCACGCAGTGCCTGGCATGCAATAGATAGCAGCCACTATTCAACATCTGGTAGCATTGTGATTGCGCTTAAATATAAACCAAAGCAAACACGGCAAACAAAACCAATCAACTCTGAGAGTGTAGCTCGATGCCTGGCAAATAGAAGCTCAACGACTGGCTGCTGGCTAGACAGACGAATGAGTCAAAACCCCTAGGTCCTGGTCCTGTGTCTCCCATTCAGTAGCCATACGACTTCTTGCAAGAGGTCTCCACTCTCTGAGCCTCAGCTTCTTGCTCCATGAAATGTGGATAATGCTCGTACTTCAGAGCATTGCTCTGAGGTCTAACCATGCTGATGAGCAGGATCCTCAGTTAAAACGTGATAAATAGCACGCAGGACAAGGTAACATAAATCATTTCTGCTCAAAGCACGCATTCAGTAAATATTTAGTGAGTGAGTGAACGCACGTATGCATTCAAGGACTTGCTCAATCCCAGCCTCCCTAAATTCTTGGGGTTTCTCCAAGCAGAAAGTCTCAACTGCTTGGAGCCCCATGAAGTATGGGGCCTTCCCAGGTGGCAAGGGGAGCAGGGCCCAGCTCACTGGCCTCTACAACTGCCGCTCATCACTGGCTCCCTAAGCCTACTGCATACCGTCTCCAGCTATCACCAGCCCCGCCCCCGAATGCTTTAGAGTTGGAGTTTCAGGAAAAAACCTGTCATTAGAAGGAATGCTGCTTTTACACACATACCACTTCAACCAAGGCAGGCCAGGCCTTCTGAATTGATGTCCCAAGCCCTCCTGTGCTCTGGGTCTTTCCTTAAGGACTTGGTATATGTACTATGCTATGTTCCAAGTCTCTGTCTCTGTGCAGGGAAAAGAGGACAGATGAATGGAAGGCGCTGAAGTCAGCAGGCCCTAATCCAAATTCCGACTCCACCTCTGACTGTGTGGCTTCGGGTGGGTTGCTTGGCCTCTCTGAGCCTCTCTGAGCCTCTGGCACCTCATTTGTAAAATGCACATGACATCCATCCACCACACAAGGCTGTTGTGAGAATTTGATGGAATAACAAAGGTAGAATGTCTAGCACAGTGCGTGGGACACAGTAGATCTTTAGTAAATGTAAGACTCCCCTGCTCCTAGTGGAAAGAGGACCTGAACTCTAGCCCCACTCTGCCCTTACTGGCTATATAACCCAAACAAGTCACGGCCCCTGTGAGCACAATTATTCCCCTCCAAAATGCAGACATTAGCTGACCTACCAAATAAATTCTAGCACTGTGCTGTCCGATATGGCAGCCACCAGTCACATGTGAGTACTGAGCACTTAAAATGTGGCCAGCCCAAATCCAAGTGTAGAGAACACACTGATTTCAAAGACGTATGAAAAAAGCAGGATGTAAACTATCCCATTACCATCTTTGATATTGAGTACATTCTGATATGATAATATTTTGGGCTATATTGTGTTAAAATATATTCTTAAAAATTAATTCTTTTGTTTCATTTACATTTTAACATGGCTAGTAGAAGCTTTCTCATTACCTATGCAGCTTGTATACTATTTCTATCAGGCAGCACTGCTCTAGGACACTAATGGGGTGTTATTGCCACGGGCATTATTCTCCCCCATGTAGACGGCAACTCTTTCTGGAGAGAGGACTCCTGTTAGTTCTTACCTTTATTTTTTTTCCCATAGCACTTCACACACAGTGCGTTACCAGAATCCTCTTAGGGACCTTATGAATAAAATCTTAAGGTGTTTAGACATGATCAAGTAGTCACGACACAGCAGGCTCCATGTCAGTAGGTAGAATCATACACCGGCTCACTTAATCCTTCTGCGAACCCAGGAGGTAAGTTTCACTCCCTGCATTTTACAGATAAGGACACTGAGCCTCAAAGGTTGAGAGACTGACTAGTCCAAGGCTACTAGATGGTCAGAGGCAATGGCTGGGATCCAAAGCCAGGCTGCTCTGATTCCAACTCCAGGAGACAAAGCCTGCAGCCCACACTCCTTGTTCACGTGAGGCCTTGACGTTGGACATCCTGGAAGAACTCCAGCCCCAGCAGGCTCTGCTTCCCACCCCTACCGCCAAAGGATTTCCCAGCAAGTCAGAAATGACACACCACAAAAGGGAGTCCATGCATAACCCTATCCACATCTGGCCCAGGCTCAGTTAGCTCAGAATTAGTCACATTTTAAAAGGGGTGAGTGATAGGGAAGGTGAATTCTATTTTCTTGCCTATGAACTTCCTGGCTAGGGTGCAGGCGGGAACCAGGAAATAAAGAACCGGTGAATAGCAAAGGGCCTGATAGTATTTTATTTTCCCCAGAGGCACTGAGAACTGCCGAGTCGCAGAAGCTCAGCTTCTCCTGACTCCATTAAAAATTGCCTCCCTGCACTCCCAGCCCATGCTGTCCTCTGGGCTCTGGCCGTCCACTCTACTTCTTTAGCACTGTGCGGGGAAGGCCCTGAGCTAGACACAGACTAGGCTGACCATAGTGTGTGTTGTGGGATGGGTGGGTAAGTAGATGGATGTACAAACAAACGAACTCTTAAAGGAACAGAAGAACTCTTAAAGGAACAGGCGTCTTAAGGAACTCACCAGACAGGGTACAAAGAATGTGAAAAATGAAAGGACAACATGAGAGCTGCATACAACTGCATACAGCTGCCAAATGAGTGTCACCTGTGAAGAGGAGGCAGGAGACAGAGGAGGAGTGAAGGGTCCTTCCTTTTGTCTAACCCATCCAAGTTCTCAGGTAGAAGAAGGCTGTCTGCAGGTTGAGCTCAGCCACGGGTAAGGTCAGTGTGGGACAGTCAATCTAGGAAGGCTTCAAGGAGGAGGACGAGCCTGCAGGAGGAGCAGGTTTCAGACAGGACTGGAGGACATTCTGATGGTTGGTTGCCTCAAGCCAGTCACTTAACCTCTCAACCTCTTGGTTTCCTTTTTTAAAAGGGGTTGGGATGGCAGGCAGAGAGGGAGGAGACAGAGAAAAACAAAACGCCTGGTAGACGGTTCACATTCAACCTCAGACAGGGTAAATATTTACTCATCCATTCATGGCCTGGCTCTAGCGATGGCCCTCCGTTTGGGCCACCTGGGTTTATACTGATGTCTGGTGTTGATCCGAGGCCCGAGGCAGCCAGTGTTTAGTCCGTGGCACAGAGTCCAGCCCTACACCTTGTCTGTCTGGGAACTAAATGGATCCCAGTTGATGGCAGTGGAAAAACTGACCATCACGATGACCCTGCTGCTCACAGCAAGACATCAGGGAGTCGCAATACGAGCTGCCCGCTACTGAGTGCCCACCCTGTGCAGGCATGTCCGAGTGTGTGTGCCTGTGGGGGACCGTTCACCTTATCCCCACCAGGAAGCTATAAGGGAGCCATACTTCCCACCCCCATTCCACGAATGAGGAAACCGAGGCTCCCCAAGGCCACACAATTCACACAGTTACACAGAAGGGAAACTGGAACCAGAGCTGCCACGCTCTATCCTCTACTCTCCCACACTAACCACAGAGCTGAGGAAAACACTCGCTCGTCCAACAAATATTTACTGAGGGCCTACTGGGTGCCAGGAACTGTCCAAGGCACTGGAGATCCGGCCATGGATAGGACAGGGACAGTCCCTGTCCTCGGGGAGCTGGCATTCCGTGTGAGAAGACTGGCCCTAAACACACAATACAAAATGAAGAGGTGACTTCAGTGGGTGATACAGGTTTCATGTCTGAGGTGGGAGGTTGAGCAGGGTCCGACCCTGGGCCTCTTTTGTGAAAATGTCTATAGGAATCACCTGGAAGCAATGTTTAAAATGAATATTCCCGGACCACACCCTGGGGTTCCATTAGAAGTCTAGGGAAAAGCCAGGAAATCCACATCTAGTATTGGGCTAGGAGACTGGAGGCAGGAGGACCCCGGACCTCCGGCAGCCTAGGGTCCAGGGACAGAGCTCTGGCCTTACCCCACCATTCATGAAGCAACAGTGGACAAGAATCTCAACTCACACCTCAATCTCCTCCTCCACAAAATGGACATGATAACACCTAGCCTAACCTACCTCGCAGGATGGGGCTGAGATGCAAAGAAAGCTATGAAGGTAAAGGGCTGAACAATTAGGAGTTATGTAGATTCTCAAACCACACAGTTAAGAGTGAATCGAGCAAAAGAAGAAAACCAAGCAACCCCCTAGAGACCCAGTGGCTGCCCAACCAATGAACAGCTGCTCGGTGACAAACACCCCCCCACAGAACCCACCCTGCCAAATAAGATAATTCTTGCTCAAGCGTGGTTGCTCAGCAGGGGCCTGAGTGTGGGTTTCCATGCAGCCATCCATCCTGTGGGAACCCAGCGTGTGAGGTTCCTGGTTAGGCGAGGGCTGCAGTAAATTACCCCACCGCCAGCCGCTCCAGCCCACATGTTGCTCTATGGTCAGCACACTTCATCCCAGCAGTGACCCAACCCCAGCACCGGTCAAGTCAGCAGCAGCCTCTCCTGTTATCCTCCTCACAGGCACCAGCTCACATGTCAGGCCGTTTGCTCCCCTGGGCATGACTCAGAGAGTCAGTTGTCTTGAAAAAAATGCTTTTCATATTTCAAATCAAAAATAAATACCACGCACTCTGGATGCAAGCCATCACAGATGTCTCCGTTGAGCTATTAAAGGGAAAAGGCCCAAGGAAGCCGAAAAAGTGGTTAATTCCCACCGCTCTGTCCCTGCTGCCTTAATCTGTGGTGAGCTGGAAGACAGCGCCCAAGGCCAGGTGACAGGGCTCATTGCTGCCTTGGGCAGTATCCGTGAGATCAGCGGTTTGTGCACTGAGACTCGAGAAGGTGAAAAGCAAAATGCCCAGCAGAGTAACCCCACTGGAAGACATCCTGTATCTAGGCAGAGAAGGGCAACAGAACCTCAAAGAGACGCTCTGTACACAGACTGGAGCAGGTCTTAATCCCTAAAGAAGGAAGGTGGGTGGTCAGCAACAGAAGCCACAATGATGAGGGGTGCAGCAGCAACCACAGCAGCGCCCGGACAAGCACCGTCCAGCCAGGAGGGGGCCTGCCCAGCACACAGGGATGCACCCAGCCATCAGGGTGCATTTGCTTCCCATGACTCCCTCCGCCCCTTATGCTGACCTACCCACGCCTCCGACCATTTGGCTTCCTGGGTGGGGTTCCCACAAGGAGAGAACGCCCTGATTATAACCTCACAGTGGCTATACTTTTCAATAAATAAACCAGTAGCTTGATTTGTGCTTCAGCTTCTTGCTAGTTAGTGGGAGCCAGCAGTTCTGACTCCGGGCCTGACAAAATGAGGTTTCTGAATTGGTAAAGCCAGGCCCAGCCCCCCGGTAAATTCATAAAGGTCAGGGCCATCTTCTGGCCACCAGCCTTCCCCTGGATGCCCGGCTGTCACATCTTTCCTTCCAACCCTGCCAGATGCACCCTCATGTGGGCACAGCACTGCAAGGATTTTCAAGGTACTCCAAGGTCACACCCAGAGGTACACTGTGAAAAACTGAAATTAAAAGCTGCAACTTCACCTTCAGCTGTGTTTCATTTCTAATCGAACATGGTCACAGCTGAGGTCTTGATCAACTGTGACATTTGGTAACAAGGCACTCTGATTTATGAATATTCTCATTAACCAAAAATAACCACAAAACTTCTTTCTTTTTCCAATGGCCTGTGAAAGTATTCTAGAAAGTATTTGTCCACTCATCTTCCTCAACATGTCCATTTGCTCTAAACATAATAGATTGTTTTTCTAAAGACAGAGGCTCCCTCCAGCCTCTCAGGTCTCATTATGAAGTGAATTCTCACTGAAGGGATCAACAAGCTGTGTAAGCTGCAAAGACGGACAGTTGGCCGGGTCACGTAAGACATCCCAGTACAGCCACTGGCAATGTCTCTTTCAAGGGAACTAAAGCCTTAAAATAACAACAACAATCTATTTTTCCAGTGATTTTTTTTTTTTTCAGTTTTATTCTACAGGGGATCCAAAGTGTTGGAAAATAAGATACACTATTTTCCCTCTGTTTCTAGACTTTGGGGATACTGTGGGATGTATACGTTATACCTTTTCAGATTAGCAGTTGGATCCATCAATTGAAATTTAGAGGTCTTCCACCTAAAACAACATCCAAGGGTTGCAGAAACACCTTGAACGTATTATTTGGAAATGTAACTTAAAAGACTGTTTCGAATTAAGTTTACCCTGTTCCCCAGCTTTGGGGCCTCGTGCATATCTGAGTGCCTTATGTGCTGGACACTAAAATTACGATAATAGAAGGATGCGATGATACTATCATAATATGAACGGCTACCATTTAATGAGCATTTATAGTAGGCCAGGACTTGTCAATCTCTTACACATTACAAGTTAATCTTTAAAACAAATCCAGTGAGATATTTCATCCCGATTTTACCAATGAAGAAACTGAGGTTCAGAAAGTTTGAAGTCTTTGCCTTAAGTCCCATAACTTCCGAGTGGTTGGGCCAGGATGCAGACCCGGGTCGGTTTGTACAACCCTAAAGCCTTGTTCTTCTCCACCCCACCGTGCTGCGTCTCAGACCACGGGGAATGTCACTGCAGTGTTGTTCTCTCCATGCAAAAACTATCCTTGTCCATGCCGTGATTGCTTTCTTAAGACTGTCAGATAAATCCTGGCTTGAAAACAAAAGTTGAAGAACCAGCTCAGCTCAGCTCCTAACTAGCTGCACGACCCTCCAAGAGCTTTCACCTCTCTGGACCTCGGCATTTTGGGCTATGAAACTCATATCTATTTCCTGAGATCGCCTCTGGTTCTGACAAGACCAACAACAACAACCACCACCAACCAAGAAATCACCAACCATCCATCCATAAATCCTCAACTAGGAAGCAGGTCAGAGGATTACTATAAGGAAAGAGTCCTAGCTTGCTCACTCCCAAACTCTGCTGAGGAAACCACCAGAAACCAGACACCCATAGCAGGATGGGGTGCAGGGGAAGGGAAGAAAGCCACTCTCATAGCACATCCCCCCCAGGCTACCTGAAAATCCCCAAAGCCTGTAGGTAGATCAATTTCTCTTTTCTAAGAAGGGGGGGGAAAGTATAACCTTCATTTTCCTTATTTGTAAAACGAAAATGCCTCATTTGCTCATTCAACAAAGGAATGGTATGTGAATCCACTGAAATAGCAGTCATAAATATGCTTTGTAAAAGCAAAAAAGGGGGTGGGGGATAGAGATGTGGGATAACGCAGATTTGGGTTAAACCTTCAGCTCTGTGTATTTACTGGCTACCAGTGGTCAAGTCAACTTAACCTCTATGGGGCTCCGTTTCCTCACCTATAAAGTTCAGACCTTAAACAGGTGCTAGAATTTTCTGTACTGATGAAAATGTCCTCCTCTGTGTTGGCTAATGTGGTCGCCATAAGTCACATGTGGTTACTGAGGACGTGAAATGTGGCTACTGTGACTGAGGAACTGGAATCCAAATTTTATCTTAACTACCTAAAACGTAAACAGCCACATGTGGGTAGTGGCTACAATATAACATAACACAGCCTTCTACTGCAGTGATAAGTGCTACATAACGTCTGTGAACTGCCTAGCACAGGAAGTTCTGAAGGAAAAATGCATGAAGATGTGGAAGCCCTATCAGTGGCCCTATATATGTACCGGGGGTGCCAGAAAAAGTACACATTTTAAAAGATGTTATCTATTATTACTTTTTGAAGTTGAATTGAATTACGGTAGCAACGTGTACTGTGACGTTCGCTCAAAAGATGGCATTAATCAAATGAATGCTAGCGTCATTCATTGTATCACAATTTTAATACAGTTTTTTCCCTTTCTTAAAATGTGTATACAGTTTTTTTGGCACCCTGTGTGTGTGTGTGTGTGTGTGTGTGTATTTTCTATCTATCTATCTATATATATATCTATATGTATACGTATATATATATACATATATATATATAGATAGATAGATACTTTTTTTTTAAAAGCAGAATATCCTCATATCAAGAAATGGAGGGACCAGAAGCTGATAAAGAGATACACAGACATTTTAGAAAGATATAAAGAAATTAGATCTACTGGAAACATTCCCTTAAGTGAGTAACTTGAATGGCTGAAAGTCTGTTTTGTTTTCTTCACAAATGTTCTTGTCAGCACACAGAGAGGTGTTTTAGACCAAGCTGGGTTTTTATAACCCTAAATGTCCAGTACAAAGTGCCCCATGAGAAAGCTCTCTCTCCTTCACAAAACCTTCTGTCTGAGGGCAGCTCCTGGGGTCTCTAGAGAGCTGCCCTCCAGCACCCAGCATGACAGAGACAGCAGGCATACCCTGCCCAGGACACACTCCCAGGGGAGTGGGAGCCACCCACAGAGCTTGGGGTTCACAGGGCGGGCGAGCTGGCAGTGGCCAGGTCGGGAGTGCCCACCGGCTCTCACTGGCAGCCCGCCTGCATCAGAGCTAACAGGAAACGAAGAGAAGACAGCATGGGCCGCGTGGAAATCCCCACCGGGCCCCACGCCAGAGTGTGACTCAGGGGGGCTGGCCTTCAAGCTGCCCTCCCCCCTCAGCCAGGACCCAGGGGGCCCTGCTTCAGGAAACAGCACAGCCTTTCTGCACAGATTAAGACACAAAAGTCCTGAAATACCATAATTTTACAGATCCAGTCTGGAAACATACAAGACAGAGTCTGAACACATCAGGTGGGGGTTCAAGGACCTTTTACAACAATAAACGCACTTTCTCTAAAGGGGGGTCTGAGTTCAAATCCTGAAACTACGACTAAATCTAAGAAACCCACTTAACCTTTCCAGGCCCGACTCCTGGACCAAGGGGCACACCCAGGATGAGTTGATTCCCATCCTCTCCAGGCAGCATTCCCAGGCATTCCCGATCCACCGTACCTCCTCCTCCTCTCAGCCCATCTAGCTGCCCTTTCTATTGCCACCCTGCAGCAGGTACCAGCCCTGCCCGTGCTGTGAATCATCCTAAACATGGACATTTTGTCAGGATCTACTAATGTCACCAGGACAGAAGCCAGGCCTTATAACTTCAAAGGGAGTTTGACACAGAGGAGTGTCCAAAATTGCGCGTGTATTGATTGAAAGAGATAGCGTGGAATGCTTTCAAGACTTACTATCCTTGACACCTGTTCAACTCCAAGTCACAGCTGGGCTGCCAGAGGCTCCTGCCACCTCCCCTCTGTCACATTCAGGACCTCAGGGCAAAGTCTGGCCCCAGGCTCTTTTTCTTTCCCCCATAAAGCACCCAGTGTACTCTGGGGGCTTGTGGATAGTGCAAAGCAAAAAGAAGCAACAAAGTTAGAACAAAAAAAACAAACAAAAAAAACCCATTCCTAGTGAGATGCAAGAAACTCAGTAAATCCAGAGTCTTTACCCTTTGAAATTACTAGAAAAATCTGACCCGTGTTATTTTACTTTACTAATACCAGCTTGCCTTGACTTTTTACCTTCAGGAGCTCTCTCAGGTAATTTTGCTGTTGGACTATAGACTTATTACAAAATACTCCATTTGCCCCATTGCCCGAGTGTCTATTGGTCTGAACTTAATAGATGTCTTTGGCAAGTCTGAGATGCAACTTGGCCAGGGTTCCGTGTATCTACTTAATAAATTCCGTTCAGCTGGCCCCTGAGGCACTCGAGGGCCGACCCCCACCGCAGAAGGGTCATCCCTTGCCCAGCTCCCTCTCCAGCCCCCACCCTTTGGCTGTTCTCCTGCCAGATGGGCTGCTAGCAGGAATAACCATGCCCTCTGTTTCCACTTTCTCTCTCACACTCACGATGGGACTCACTGCATGCGCTTCAGCCCCCAGCACTCCACCATGGCCTCGCTTACTATAGGTCACTAGTGACCTGCAGAGTACAAAATCCAAAGCACATGATTTTCATGCCTTCTCATTCTGGATTCTCTGTGACATCTAACACTGCTGATTACTTCCTCTAGCCGCAGGGTCTCGTCACTGTCAGCTTCATTGTCCTGTGCAGTCTTGCTTCTCCTCTCTCTCACTCCATCCCCTAAATGAGGCTGTGCCTCAGGTGCTGGCCTGAACCTGCTGGTCCCACATGCAGGTGCTCCCCAACTAACCTCATCCATATGATGACAACTCACAAATGTGTATCTCAGCTCAGACCTCTCCCCCAAACTCCACACTCAGCCACCCAGCAGCCTGGTTTATGTTACACATAGCAGGAGCTCCATAAACGTTTGCTGGTGTGCACTCACATTTAATAAGGACCTACTCTGGGCAGGGTACTGCGCTAGGTACAGCAGGAGATGTGTGGCCCTAGGCTCAAGGAGGACTCAGTGAGGAAATGCTATAGAATCTCGGAAACGGAGACCTCATCTGGCCGCGGCTCCTGAGGAAGGCACCACTGAGAAGTCAGTGTTTGGGTTGTGTCTTGAAAGACAGCTCAAGAAATGAGCATTTTTATTCGGTGATGTATTCAGGATTCAACACCCCCACATCATGTTGAGAGAGCACAGAGCCTTACCTGGCTGTTTTAAACTGGTATTTTGCATCCCACATTGAAAGAAAACCTCCTAGAGAAAGACATTTTCTAAGTAGAGCTCTTTTGGGGGCTTTTTGTAACAAACTGATATCCCTCTCCCCCCCACCCCGCGAAATCATAACCTGGTATAAAAGTGACAGACCTTTGGACCAGAGTTCACTGGCCCAAGTTCCACCCTCACTCAACGACAGGATATTACCTTTTCGGCAAATGTCAAAGACCACCGGAAATCAAGCAAAACAAGAACGGCCACTTATTAGCAGAAAATGCATTAGATTTGCTTTACTCTGGTAAGGAATGCTGTAAAGAGAAAAGCTCGATCCACGTTTTCACTTATGTTAGCCTTCTCTCGATCTCCTCTCAGCTGGACGGCCAGCCCCTCACTGGATCCCCCCACTGCAATTCCCACACGGGAGGATACGTGACGTGTGCGTGCCCACTGTGAGTTACACGCCCGTGGTCAGCACCTACCACACGCATGCTTAAAGAACGAATTTCAGACTCTTCATAAGGAGTTCTGACTATCAATTAGCTATGTGCTATGCTTAGTATTATTTGTTTTCCATACTATCATTAAAGCATCACCACTTGATCAGGTTTCTAGGCATTTCTACGCCAACAAGAGCTCTCTAAAGAAAGTTTCAAAATTTGTGCTTGACAAACCACATCTCTTTTGCATGAGCTTAGAGGGGTTCATGCTAGCAGGGGAATCTTGGCTCCCACCCGCGTCTCGTGCGCGCACCACCTGCTCCAAGTCCATGTGAGGACCTGGTGACTTCCTAACAATCCAAAGGGGACAGCCACTCTGTGCAGTGATGGCAGCAAGGGGCTGGGGCTTGGGGCACCTGAACCTGAGGGGTGGCCCCACCACCACTGCTGCTTTGGGGCACATGGCTTCCTCCCCCATAAAGTGAAGCACTGGGACGTAGGAGGTCTCAGGCTCCCACTGGTGCTAACAGAGGCTCTCTTCTACCTTCCTGGTCTAACCGAACAAAACCATGCCACCCAGTTCCTTCTGGGCAGAACTGAGAGTCGCCACCAGAGTGAGGTCACTGTGGTGGGAAAGCAGAGGACCTGCCTGTGTGTCCTAATCAGCATTTTCAGCCTGTGAGGCCTCCATGGAATTTAGGCACTCAAAATGGATTACTGCTCTTCCCAGAGAGTCCACTAGACAGGCAGCCGTGGCCCCACACTCAAGGAGCTAACCCTCCAAAACAGGAGGCAAAGATACGTCACACAGTGTGTGTTTTGGGTGCTAGGAAGATGGAAGGCCCAGAAGAACTGGGTGGGGCAGTCCAGAATGGCTTCCTGGAAGAAGCGAGTATGGGGATTTCCAAGCAATTTACAACTGTTTTCAAGATAAACATTGCATTTCTCTGCTTTCTCACCTCCTGACCTTCACCTTCCAAATCGGACATGCCATCATCTCCAGTCACAAGATTTTTCTATGACCATGAAGCAGAAAGCTGGCTGGGTTGTTTCCCTGTGACTGAGAAGCCATCGGCCCTGTTCACGGAACACGCATCCACTGCCCCCATGCCTAATGGACACCCCTGTCATCAAGGGTCTTCCTCATTCCTGCGGCTCAGGTCTCCTGCCTTCACTCATGAGCCTCTACTTAGGACCTCATCTTCTGTGGCCACGCAGCTCTCACAAGCTCTGAGGAGAACTCCTACCACCAGCAACTTCTTCTGATTTCTATGGCACCTACTTTCAAGACTAACTGCAAGACCGTTAGGAATAATAATCATAAGAACTGTGGCAGCACCCTTTTACCATATGTTCTTTAGCCAGGCACTTGCTTGGCACATCACAGTTATGATGGCAGCAATGCCCACACAACCCCAGAAGATGGGGACCACCACCGTGTTTCCCCAAAAATAAGACCTAGCTGGACCATCAGCTTTAATGCATCTTTTGAGGCAAAAATTAATATAAGACCTGGTATTACATTATAGTAAAATAAGACCGGGTCTCATATTAATTTTTGCCCCAAAAGATGCATTAGAGTTGATGGTCCGGCTAGGTGTTATTTTCGGGGAAACATGGCATTACCCCCACTCTACCAGGATGGAGCTGAGATTCAGAGCTTATGTCCCTTGCCTGAGGCCACACGGTCATCTGCAGGGAAGATTTCTAAGCTGCCCTGCATGGCTAGGTACAAATCTGCATCCTGGGGCCACTTGTGCAGTGGTTCTTTCGGTCCACACTGGGAAGGCACTGTGGATGGGGAGATGCGAACAGCAGGGCCATGCCTTCCTGTCCATCACACCAGCCATCATGCCCTGATAAAGCTGGGAGCTGCCCCCAGCATCTGGTGATGCACTTGACACCTGGTCGCTGCTCCAGGAAGGCCTAATGAATTAAACTAAATAGGACATGCTAGAGAATGATGTCCACAGTCCTCCAGGTGGGCTTCTCTCTGGTGTTAAACATTCCTCCCACGTCAGGGCTTCTGCACTTGCTTTACCTCTGCCCAGGCTACTCGTCACTCACCCCTTCTCCTGGGGACTCCTACTCATCCTTTGAACTTCAGTTCAAATATCACTTCCTCCGGGAAGCCTTCCCTGACTACCACTCCTTCCCCAAATAGAACCAGGTCTCTCTCTGCCTACAGAGCCTCGGCTCCCTCCCTGTCCTTCTCATTCATAGCTCCCACTGTCTGCAATGTGACATGTGCGATTGCCGGGTTCCCCAGGCTGCAGGTGTCTTGTTTCACAGTAGGCGCTGTCTTTGTTCACCACTGAATCCAGAGCCTGGCAGAGTAGAAGCTGTCACTAAGATGTGCTGAATGGAGGAAGGCATTCATGCCACTAAGTCTTATTTCAGCCAGACCATCCCTCCAGGAGGGAGGCCAACCAGATATCATCACCCCTCTGTACTGACGAGCAAATCGTGGCTCAGTGGACATATGTCTGTCACCGGAAGTCAGGGGCACCGTCAAGACCATGGCCAAAAATGCCCCAAAGGGGATGATGGATTTTTCGTGCTGAATTCTTTAGCAACTAACACAGCTCTGAGCACACCGTAGATTTGGACACCCACGTAGGTGGAAACAGTAAGAACGACCTGCTAGGTGGAGCCAAAAAGACTTGTTTTGTGGTGGTTGCTGAGCATCACGCTCCCATCATTGAAGGGAGGCCAGAATCTGCTGGGATGGAAGTCTCATGCGCTACAACTACCACAAAACAAGTCTGTGTTGCTTTTGATCCTATTCTACCTGCTCCGTTCTGAGAACGCAGCTCGGTGATGGAGAGGTACAAAGAAATCCGCGGGTGTAGGTGAGACTTCACTTCCGCGGGGAAAAAAAGACTTTCCTATTGTCTCATCATGTAGGTGATACGTGTGCTAAAGTGCTCCTGGAGGCACTCATGACAGCTAGACTTCCAGGAATTCTAGGTTTCTTGGTACAACTTGACACACATTTGCTCAAGGGCTGGGGCAAAGCACTGGACCAGGAGTCAGAGACCTGGCTCCTCAGCAATTGGTTAGGCATCTAACCAATTCAGTGTCCCTCTGAGCACAGTGGGATTAATAGCACCCACACTACCTTCTTCACAGGGCTGTGGCCAGGCTCAAATGAAATGGCAGGTGTGAAACACTCTGTTAGCTACAGGCAGTAATCAAATGTCCCTATTATTATATTCTTACAAGGCCGCTCCTGGCACAGGGCTGATGGTACAGAAGGTGATTGTTGGGGGCCGGGGTGGGGAAGGTTGCTTGTTGAACAGCCCCCACCCTTGGAGGCAAATGTAATTTTAAAGGGAACTGTACTTACCTCTCCAAAGGTGCCCAGGGCAGAAACAATGCGGGCCTCTCATATCCCCTAAACTGGATAAAGACTGGGGCCAGCCGGTAGAAAAGGAAGGAGAGAATGAAGTCAAAGTCAGGATTCCCTGGACTGGACTCATATCTTTGCGTGTCACTAGCTGTGTGACTCAGAGCATCTGTATTCTGAGACTCCATTTCCCTATCTGTAAATTGTAAAATAATGATAACCTCCCTAGAGGATGGTGTTCAACTCTTTTTTTTAAACGGATGCTACCAAGAAATAGTAAAGCCCTTTATTGAGGAAGACATGGAGGGCGACCCAACCTGACATATATAGTCAGTTAAAGGTGGCTTGTTCCTTTCCCCGGTGAGGGAGCCTGTCTGAGTGGGCCGTTTTGTGGAGTGGCCATCCCTGTGCCAAGCACAAGCGTAGGTGGCAGTGGCCCCAATTCTACAAGAAGCTGTCCAGTTTAGGCCAAGACCTCCCTCACACATGCTGGATTTTTCCATTAGGCAGGGGAGCTGGAATGCATGTCAGAGAGAGTAAACAGAAAGGACCCTCAGCACCGAGGAGGTGGAAAGGTGGGTGGGCTTCTAAGTCACTAACATGTCTCAGAGCAAAGGTGCCCACACTCAATGTTTACCACGACTCAGCTGGCTCTCAAGGAGCTGATGGCAAGAATAACTTCTAAAATGCAGCCAGAAGGGCAATAACCACCGCCACTTTTCTACCTCCACTTTACTCTCAACAAATCCTATCCTGATTAATGTCACCAAAAGACATAATCAACATTCTGAATCTTAGAAAGAACTCGATCGAGACTTTTGAAGCACCTCTATGTCCTGGCCTAGGCACTACGGGGGGCTGTGAGGGAAGTAAGAAGAGTTCCTACCTTCAAAGAGCTATCATCTAAAGAAACAGAACCAACACAAAGATAACAATTACGTGCTTAAGGAGCTCTGGTTCCTGGGGCCCGAAGGAGAAATCCTCTCACATTGCAGTCCCTGAAAATACTGTGTTTCTCTTTAGAAAATGTTTGTTTTGTTTTTCAATCTTATGGACACATGTTAGTGACTCTTGTCAGAGGTCACGTTTCCATTTTATCTTTGGCTGCTAGGAAGCTCAGAGCCAAATCTTCAGGCCACATCTAAAATCTCACAAAACTTTACAATATGCAATATGGTATATCAACATAGCCTCTGATCTCATCTTATTTTCCTACCTTTTTCTCCTCTTCCCCTAACTTCCTTGTCTGTTTCTCTCCTTTTTCATTCACTGCATTTCAGAGTTACTTCACATTATTTTTTGGAACATGGTAAATTATGAAAAAAATACATTAAAAAAGCTGATTAATATTACAAAGCTACAGTAATCGTGACTGGCATGAGGATGGATATATACAGATCAATGGAATAGAATTGAAAGTCCAGAAATAACCCTTACATTTATGGTCACTGATTTCTGACAAAGGTGCCAAGGTCATTCAATGGGGAAAGAACAGTCATTTCAGATAATGCATGGACAATTGGCTATCCATAGGCAAAAGAAGAACGTTGGACTCCTACCTCATATTGTATACAAAAATTAAGTCAAAATGGATCAGAAACCTAAATGCAAGAGCTAAAATTATAAAACTCTTAGAAGAAAACAAGGAAGTAAATCTTTGTGACCTCGGGTTAGACAATGGTTTCTTAGATATGAGACCAAAAGCAAGAGCAACAGAAGTGAAAAACAAATTTAGCTGCATCAAAATTAAAAACGTTTGTGCTTCAAAGGACAGCATCATGAAAGTGAGAAGACAACCCACAGAAGGGGAGAAAATATTTGCTAACCATCTATCTGATAAGGGAACTTGTATCCAGAATATAGAAAAGGAACTCTTACAACTTAACAATAGAAAGACAACCCAATTAAAAAATGGGCAAAGGATCTCAATAGATATGTCTTTAAAAGAGATATACAAATAGCCAATAAGCACATGAAAAGGTGCTCAGTTTCATTAGCCCATTAGGGAAATGCAAATCCAAGCCACAATGAGATACTACTTCACACCCAGTAGGATAACTGAAATAAAAGAGACAGACAATAACAAGTCTTAGAGAAATAGGAACCCTCACATATTGCTGGCGGGATTGTAATACGGTACAACCACTTTGGAAGAGGAAGGGCAGTTGCTCAAAAAGTTAACATAAAGTTATCAAGTGACCTACTTATTCTACACCTAGATGTCTACCCAAGAGAAAGGAAAACATATGACCACACAAAAATCTCGTAAGAGCCAAAAAGTGGAAACAACCCAATTATCCATAAACTGATGACTAGAGAAACAAAATACGGACTGTCCATACAATGGAATATTGTTTGGCTATAAAAAGGAATGAAGCACTGACATATGCTCTACCATGAACCTTGAAAACATTATGTTACATGAAAAAAGCCGGTCCCAAAAGACCACATACTGTATCTGTATGACACTTTTGTAGGAAATGTCCAAAAGAGGTGAATCCATAGAGACAGAAAGTAGATTAGGTTTCCAGGGCTGGGGGGGTAGGAAGTGGATAGGGAGTGGGTGCCAATGGGTATGAGGTTTCTTTTTGGGGTGATGAATACGTTCTAAAATTAGATAGTGGTTAAGTGTTGCAGAACTCGGTTAATACACTGAAACCAACAAATTATACACCTTAAAAGAATAAAGTTTATGGTATATGAATTATATGCCAACAAAACGTATTTTTTTAAGGGTTGATGAACTAAATGGAGTTGTATTCACAGTAATGTATGTGTGTTTGTTTCTTAGTTTTGACAAACGTGCAATGTGAGATGATTACACGAGGGAAATCGGAGTCAAGAACACACGGGAACTCTCTTGTGTTACCTTTGCAATTTTTTAGTAGATCTACAATTATTCCAAAATAAAAGGTTTCTTTCAAGAAAAGGTTGATCATACAGAACTAGCCATTAGGTAATTATTTAATTGGGCTGTGTGACTGTAGGGTGCCTCCCCTCTGGACCACAGCTGCTCTGAGGCAGGGAGAGCCCACACGGTCTACACACCACAGACACTCAGTGAACACAGGCGGAGGGCCTGAGCTAACAGCAACAAGCACGGTCCTTTTCCTCGAGCTATCTCCTTGAAGCCTCACAACAGCACTGTGAGGGGACCACTGTCACCCAGGGGGGAGGACAGCACAGCCCAAGGTGTGCCGTTAGCATTCCATCATCCCACCCCATCTCTTTCTGTTTAGATGACACGCACTTCTGTTTTGCCAAACCCACCATCCTCTAAATGCAAATCTTCTGACATATCCTGCTGTGGGCTGAGGTCATGGGGAAGCTAATAGGGCATTTTCTGGCCTTCCCTCTCCCAGCAGAGGTGGTGCCACTCTTGATGGTCCACGAAGCCTTGTATATGTGTTGAGTCGTTGAGTTGACTCAAGCCCTGAGGATCTCTGCATCTCTCAAAACTAGCACCTAAGTCCAAGGGCAGAGACAGTATCTTACTCATTCCTATACCTCCAAGGTCTTACAAATCTACACCCAAGCATTGCATGAGTCCACCCTTTATTCAGTAACTGATGACTCAGAAGAGTTCAGAGAGCACAAGGCAACACCATCCCGAAAGGAAATCTGAGTTCAGGCAGAGAACCCTTAAAAAGCAAAAATTCTTCTTGATCCTCTTTTTTTGCATGGACATCACTGATGGGTCAGGGTTTGTTTGATGAGAAGCCTGGGTTGTTTTTTCCCCACTCTGACTAGCCTGGGAGTGATGGTTTCTTGTTATCCAGATACACAGGTGGGTGGGAAATGGGCCGCGGGGCGGCGGGGGGGGGGGGGGCGGCTTCACATGCTCCACCAGGCTGATGGCAGCCCTGTTTCCTGTGGGGCTGTGGCCCGCTGACATCACCGAGAGGCAGTGTGCGCAGGGGGCACAGGGGTGTCGCAACTGCAGGCAGCACGAGGGGTCATGTGAAGTTCAGCGCTGGGGCTGTCTCAGTCCATTGGGTTTTACTCATCCCCTGTCCATTAAGTGTGTTTCTTCCCTTTCCTCTTCTTTGTGTGCGCGTGTGTTTTAATTATTCGATGGCTCTTGGCTCACGCTCCTAACCCCACATTAACATTTCTCTCTGCTACTGAGAAGCTAGGCAGTCCACCCACTGGAAAGCAGTCAAAGAGGCCAGGGAGAATTCCAGCTCTGTGCACGGACCCTGGGCCGCCGTCCGTGTCCAATCGCCAAAGAGGAGGATGTGAGAATTACAGGCAGCATGCGAGCAGGAGGCTTTCAGAAGCCACGTGGTCCACTCCCACCTCTGGCCCGTTTCGCAGGTGAGGGTCACGAGTCCCAGAAGGGTACAATGACTTGCACAAGCTCACCCCAGTTCAATCAGAGCAAAATGACTGTTTTTCAAAACGATTACCACAAAGCATTTTGCAATCCAGGCAAGCATTCTGCACAAAAAGCATTCCCATACACAAAGAATTTACAATGGAAATGGTATCTTACAAATTAACAAGCCATGGAGGTTTTCTAATCACCAAGCACTAAAAATTCCAAAATGCATATTCATCCCATGCATTCATTTGACATTTATTAATTGTCCACTCTCTATCAGGCACCGTGCTAGGCTCAGAGGACATAAGGATGAATAAGAACCGGTTCCTCTGCTTCAAGGAGAACCCACTTGTGAGACAAAGACCAACCCACGGAAAATAGACCTATTTCAAACAAACCTTGATTTATGTAACATTCATAATGAATAATATCTGCTTTGATCGTCATAATTTTAATCTCTGGATCAGCGAAATCTCTAGATTTCCACTATTTTCTCCTTCTTCCCAAATGAAAATGAAGCACAACTGTCTATTGCAGTATATTAAATCATTAAACTACAAGGCCAAAAGCTCAGTTGAGTATCAAGGCAGTCTAGAGAACAGAGTTCACACAACAAGGCAAGACCACCTTGCCATTCAGGTGAGTGACATGCACTGGTGCCAGCACCCTGCCAGCCTCCGACCCCTGCCCTCAAGGGACTCACTGGGATTGAAAAGAAAGACCCAGAAACAGATGATTGTGACATATCGTAGGGCGTAGTAAGACCTGGGTGTCCTCAGCAGCTGTGGGGGCACAGGGGCGGGGCACGTTCCAGTGCTGGGAGAAGGGGGTATTCAAAGGCTGCTTTCTGGAAGAGATCACGATGAATTCCATTTTGGAGAAAGCTGGCTGGATAGACTTGGGACATTCCAGGCTGGGCACGAGGCAAAGCAAGGAGGCAAGAAATGGCTTGGGGCAGGGTTGGGAAGGCATGCAGAACCCAGCATTGCCAGAATGGGGATGCCCAACCTTTTGGGGCAAACAGTGATCATTTTGAAATCCAATTTTCACAGACCTCTTGAAGATGGTCGTTGTACTTGAAATTTTTCACTCCATAGATGATGCTACTGTCCACGTGCAATGGAAATGGTATCTCACCAATTTACAAGCCGTGACTCTCTGGCCATTTGCAGCAAACATGCAACCTCACAGCGTCTTCAGTGGCCAGGTTGCAGAGCTCCGTACAAGAGCCACTGAGGGCAAGGCTGAGTGAGAGGAGATGGGAGAGAGACATCGAGCAGATCCCAAGGGACAAGCCAAGTTATCCCTGAGGCACTGGGAGCTACGGTTGGATTCTAAGCAGGGAGGTGCCAGGGCAAGATGTGTCCTTTAAAAAGATTACTCTGGGCTCCTGGGGAGAGCAGATCCAAGGGGCTGGGAGGGGAGGCTACAGGGGGATTGTCCGGGAGGCTCAGTCATGCAGGTGACGGAGGGTGACTTTCCATACCAGATGTCAGTGTCACGAAGTCACACCCAGATCATCCTCCCTGCCAAAAACTAAACTAAGCCAAAATCACCCACTCATTTTAAACAGCACTCTCTTTGTACCTAACACTAAAACAAATCAAAAAAGGGGGGTTTCTCAGAACAAAACCGAATGGCTACTCCTTTCTTCCTGCTTTCCCAGGCCACATCCACACAACAGAGAAAAGAAGAGTGTGGGTCAGGGGTGGGGGTGCAGGGAAGGAAGCCCTGTCAGCGGGCAGTGACCGGGCTACACAAACCCACGTGACCTTGGCAGGGCTCACAGGGGACTGGGGAAGCCACGCTCCTCTTAGAGGGTATTTCTAGCCCTTTCTGTTCATTGGCCTGAACCTGCAGGTGACCACAAACTGCATCAGACTCAGAGGAGGAGGACATGGTGACAAGACTCATCTCTCCTCTGGCACCTTGAAAAGCAGGGTTGGGAAATCTCATCCTGGGCAGGAGGACAAGTGCTTAAGTGATGTGACTGGTGTGGTCGGTGGGGACAGATCTGGAATTAGGGGCTCCGAAGGGCCAGCCCCCTCCACCTGGATAAAGCTACCTCTCTCCGCGTCTCCTGGCACTGTCACGGTCCCGGTGCCCGAAATTCCCACCATCTGTCATACCACTGGCATCCAAGACCCACAGACTGACTGACTGCACCAAACGCTTTGGTTAAAGCATGAGTCATTAATATCTACTTCTTTTAAGTTCATGTAGTAAACATTTATTGAGGGCCTGCCCATGCCAGCTACTAGGCAGGGTACTGGGTGGGAGAAAGGGAGACGACGAAGGCGTGGGGACCTGCAGCTGCAGAAGGAGACGAAAGCCAGGTTGTGCAGACAGGGACTTGTACACCTGGTTAAGGAAACTAGACTCTACTTGGACACACTGGGAAGTTACAGAAGAGTTTTAAGCTCCATGGGGAATGATACGTTTTGATACCATCATTTTGCATCCCTTCGGGTAATAAACACGATGTCATTAGCTCCATTAACACCTTAGTGTGAATTAGGTAATCAGATGAAGTGTCACCTTGCAAAAGACTGAGATGTGGGACTGATAAGTTTTGACGCCAAAGGAGTGAAGCCAGGTGCTCAGTGGCCACTCTGTGGGGACTGGGGGTGGGGGGGGATGGGGGTGCCAGGGCAACAGCAGCACAAGCAGACGTGTCCTCTACATACGATTCATGCCTGCAAATATTTACCGAGCTTCTCAGTCCTGGGCCCTGGGCATAGGGGAAAACAAAAGAGATGGGGATGGGACAACAGACAGTACACAAATAACCACACAGACACATAACCACAAGCTGGGGTGAGGTCTCTGAAGGAAAAGAACAGGATGCCATGAACGTGTATCGGGGCATATAGTTAAAAGGAAGAAAGGAACTAGGGAGGGCTCTCTTCAGAGATGATCGTTAAGCTGAGACCTGATTCACATTATTAGCCAGCTAAAAACTGTGGGGAAGAGCATTCCAGGCAGAAGAAACAGCATGTGCAAAGGCCCTGAGGAAGGCCATGGAAGAAGGCCAGAGTGGAGATGGGAGTCCAGTTGGGAGTGGAGGCTGAACAGATAGGCTCAGGCCAGACTCCACAGCCTCCAAGGGATTTGGACCATGACCCTCAAGGCAACAGGATGTCCCTGAATGATTTTCAGAAGACGTGTCAGATGATACGCATGTAATTTTTTTTTAGAGGTCACCCTGTCTGCCGGTGGAGAACGGGCCTGGTAGGGAAGTAAGTGTAGGGAAAGAGGCCAGTTAGGAGGAAGGCTAGGCCAGAGAGACCCTGAATTGGAGGAGGCTAGGGGAACAGATGGACATAGATGTTCTGGAGGCAGAACTGACAGGGCTTGCTGGCGAAGTGGATGATGAGAAGAGGGGAAGGCAGAAGGCGACAAGGACAACTTCTTAAGGTCTGGCTCAGGAACTCAGGGCATGGTGGTCCTTTCACTGGGAAAGGGAAGACTGGAGGAGGCGAAGCCGATGGCGGAGAGGATGGGGAGGAAAAGGACGGCAGATCAAGGCTTAGATTTGAGACATGCTTGAGCAAGGCCCAGAGAGGTGGCTCAGCAGAGAGGTCAACAGGGGGCATTAACGGGCCCTGTGAAGCTTCAGGCAGAGGTGGGTCACTGGTGGTGGAAAATCCCATGGGATCTCCAGCCAGGGCATCGGGGTAATAGAATTTCTTGGCACCTGAGTCCACAGAGGCACATTCCTGTTTCTCCCTCCTGTGCCCTATCCTGGAGGAAGGCTTTCCCTTTGCTGGAAGTGTCAAAAATGCAGCACAGGAAACTCCTTCAGCTGCCAGGGTGACTAATATTTATCACTGGTATATACAGTAGCATTCTTCAAGGCCTGAAATTCTGCCACAGTTACAGCCACAGGCCTCTCAGTGGCCCTGCCCTGCCCAGGCTCAGCCAGGCCTCGGCATTCCACAGGGCTGAATAATTCCACTTGCTTTCCACAGGGGCTCTGCTTACCCTGCACCCCACTTCTCAGCATCCCCTACTCGCTGCCTACAGGTCAGGGTCCAGAGTCTCCACGGAGGTGCACTGTAGCCCCACCCAGCCTGCCCCTCCAGCCTGGGTCCCCAGTGCAGGGCAGAAGCAATGCTTCCCTCCCTGCAGACAGCAGAGGAGGGACACTGATGGCAGGAACTTTGGAGAGCACTTCGGCCAATCTTTTTGTGTTTGCGGAGGAGCAAACTGAGGATCAGAGAGGTCAAGTAGTTTGCCCAAAGTCAAACAGTAGAGCTGAGACAAACAATCCAAGCCAGAGTTCACTCTTTGGGGTCCCGGCCATAGCATCAAAGGCAGCCGGGCTCGGCTTAGTGAGACGGAGCTGCGGGCCGCTTGACACTCAGACCCCAGGGAGAAAACAGGAAGCAGATCAGAAAAGTGGTCCCACAAGATCAAACTCTCAAAGAAGTTTGCATATGGGATGCCACACAGTCTGTCCTCCCTGAACAACTCTCAAATGAAAAGCCGATCGCAATGCTAAAAGCGAGGGGAAGAACTGGGCCTCAGGAGACTGACAAAAGGTTCCCCCTGGGGTCACAGGGGGCTTCTCAGAGGAGGCTTTAAGAAAGACTCCAGCTCTTAACAGAAATGGTTTCATGCACGCAATGCAGTGTATGAATTTATCTATGCCCAAAGGTTTCCGTGAAGGGATGCCCACAGAGGAAGTACTTTCTTGTGTGACAATGACCATCAAGGAAACAAGATAACAAGATAGCACGGAATAGAGCACACGGTGTTGTGAACTTTGCCATTTGTGCCAAGCCCCTTGCCAAGGTTCCCTGCCTACAGCACCAGCCAGCACAGAGGCGAGCAATGAGAATCCACGAGGAAAAAGGACACTGCCCACAATTAGTAGGGATTTCTACTACTCAGTGTGTGCTGAGTCCCCACTGGGTGCCAAGGAAAATTGGGTCTTCATTTCTTTCCAGTCATAGATGTTCCTGAATTCAGGAATACTGAAGGGTGACTACAAAATGCAGAAGAGCGGGGGACACAGGACAGCTTCCAAGGACAATGTTTTCTCCCTAGAAGCGCATCTTCTTCTATAATCACACACGTGGGTTAACATGTCTTAACCAATCACATCTGTTACTAACCGTGACTTTAGGTATAGACAGTAACACTCTACTGTGATGAAAACTGAAAAGTCCTTCATTCATTTATTAATTCATTCATTGACCATACTGAACTACCAAGCATTGTGCTAAACGCAGTGGTTTAAAAAGTTGAAAAATACCCAGGCCCTGCCCTACCTGCCCTGGAAAAGCTCTCAGCCCTCAAAAGTTTGGGGGGAGGGGGGCGAGGAGGGTGAAAATCCTGAAACCTGATCTTATCTATTTTCCTGCCTTTGAACACCACCACCACCAAACCAGTGGGGAGGCAGGCACTTCTGAAAGTAGGGGCCTGTTATACACACTTTCTCAGCTACTGGCCCCTTTTCCTTCCTTCAGGTTTCCTGCCTCCCCTTCTGTACCATCACCCCAACCACCCTTAAATGTCAACACCTCTGGAAAGGGCGAAATAATTCTGCCACCTTAAATAGCATAAACAGTCAAAGCGAGTGTTTATGGAGATGTAACAATAAGCTAGGCACGAGGAAAGAGGGCCAGGGTGACCACTCCAGGTGACATCAAAGCTACGATGGCCAACCCAGAAGCACTAATGGCTGGAAGCAGCCCACCTAATTGCTTCAGTGAGTTCTAGCCACACAGGAGTGGGGGGACCCGGCCCACCATGCCCTCCTCAACACAGCTCATGACTACCAGTGTCAGAGCTGGAAAGGGGAGGTGAGCTGAGGAAACTGAGGCCCAACGAGGGTGAGTAGAACTCAGGTGTCCTGGATGCCAGGTCAGTGACATACACCAGCGCTCCACTACCCGTGAGGCCCCTGGCTGGACCCAGCATCAATGCCAGGTCCCAGTTATCGATAGCCTAGCCACAGACCATTACTAACTCACGCTTGCATTGCGCTCTGCGACTTTCCAAAACTCTCTCCCATCCTCACTCTCTCCTGATCATCATGGTAGCCTGACAGGGCAATCTTACTATCCCTACTTTGTGTGAGATACAGTGAGTCCCAAGGGAGCTGTATGACTTGTCTGAAGTCACATGGAACAGGGAGAAGTATCTAGGCCTTGCAAGACCCTGTCTACTACTCTGCCGTTAGGGTGGTGAGAGGAAGGGGGAGGAATTTAAAAACAAGCCTAAGACACAACTCTTGTGCAAGGGAAGTTGGTGCTCACATCCGGGTGGATGAATGACACAGACAAGTTACCTACCTGGAGAAGGGCCAAAGTAATACATTCAAAACTATTTATTGAGTCTGTGCTCTGTGCCAGACCCGGGAAGTGATTCAGGCCATTTAGAAGAAAGGGGAGGTGATCACAGTGAGCTGGGATAGCCCAGGGAAACGTGACAGAGGAGGTGGGATCACTCTGGGTTTTAAAGACAAAAAAGGACAGAGACTCAGGGTAGTGTCTCAGGAAATGTACTTGTGCACCAAAGCAAGGTAGTGGGTGTGGATACACAGGTTGGCAGGGGGGAACTATGATAAGCCTCACCTGACAGGAGCAGAGAGCCCACAGAGAAGGAAAATCCACAAAGCGCGTGGTGCTGGGGGACGACATGCCTTGCCTACAAAAATGTGGGGTCTCCGGTTCTTCCCAGCCCATGCGAGGCTACTGCCCGCTATAGGCCCTCCAGGCCCACAGGAGGTTCAGAATTCCACCTGCTGCACAGAAGTCCCTGGGGCCTTGCTCCCATCACACACAGCCCAAGTCTGTATACAACACAGTCAGCCTGGGCTGGCCCTGAACTAGCACCTTGGGCAAACACAAAATTCCTGCAGATGAGGAAAGATCTGAACATTCACAAATCCAGTCCTGCTCAAGAGAATGTGGGTGTAAGGCATAGTTTCAAAAGGGCCATATTTCACACATTTTAAGTGGTTTTCACACATTTCTGAGCAAGTGCATGACTGCTGTGTGTGAGTATAAAGAGTTTCAAAAGGGAAAAAACAGTGGGTAAATCTGACTCATCCTACTCTCCTGACTTTTTCCTCTCTCAACACAATCTCTCTCTCTCTCTCTCTCTCTCTCTCTCTCTCTCTCTCTCTCTCTCACACACACACACACACACACACACACACACACACACACAGCCACAGCCATTCCTCTGGGATTCTGATTGAAACAGCACAGTGAGCCTGGGGACCTGGAGGATTCACCAGGTCAACGGGCTGGCTCTCAAAGGGCCCCCATTTCCAGGTGGCCCGTAAACAACACGAACTGTGAACTCCTGGAGGGCAGGAACTGGGTTTCACTCACACTGCCTCAGAAAGAAAGATGCCTCATAACCCTATTGACTTGATAGCAGAAATAAACAGCCGTGCATTCTGGGGCCTGCTCCCCACAACTCCCTGAAAATGAACGCCACTACTCTGCTCCATAACTCCCAACACAAACCAGTTTACATTAGTTCTTCATTATGCCTTTTCGTCACCCCACCCTTCAGTTTCATAAATCCCCTCAGTAAAAGCCTGGACAGCTAACAGCACTTTAATGCTCATCCTCTTGGGTGCTCACACCAATTCCATGACACTGGAGAGGCTGGGATATTATTCCCAGTCCAAGATGAGGAAGCCACAGCTTAGAAACTTTAGGCTACTTTGCTAAGGTCACGCCACTAATAAAACTCAGGTCTTGTCTGTCCCTGTCCGTGGATTTTACCAAGAGTACAACTTCCAAGAGCCTGAAATTTTATTCACCTCTCCAAAGGATTACATTTAATTCAATTACCACTCAACCTCTTTAAATGTTATTGTTATCGTCACTGTAACACTATATTGTCACCAGCCAGGGCAGTATGCTAGAGCTTCGCTTGAGAGAGAAGGCAAACCTAGATACTAAATAACCAGAGGGTGGGAGAGCCAGGGGGCTCGCTAAAATTGAAACCTTTTCTGACATCCAAGCATTTAAACAGCTCATTGCCTCCCATACATAAATATTACTATAAGCTACAGTTTCATTTACCCTGTGCTGGGGCCAAAAGGGTTCGAAAGTAGAGTGAGTGCAAATTAGGTACTGGAAAGTTACTTATTTCCTGTAGTGTCAGATGTTCACAGTCAAAAAGAAAAGAAAAGAAGAAGCAGTGTCACATGGTTAAGTCTCCCATCAAACACCAAATATATGTGTTTACACATAATTGGTTCCTTTTGCTAAATGCCGGAATTGAGTAGCACAACTGGAATTATTCTAGACACATGCTCAGAGACACAGCCCAGGTCTTTGCTATTTCTACTCAACAGCCCCAGGGCCTCCTGACAGTTGAGTTAATCCAGGGACAGTTTCCTCAGGTGCCCAAGGAAGGCACAAAACCACAGGTGGAACAGAACTGAGCCTTTGCAGCCCAGAATTTACCCAGCGACATAAAGTAGCTAAAAAAAACCCCACATTTCCACTGTGATTTTCCTAATGGAAAGTGAGAAGGCTAGAATCCAAATTCCACCTCCGGTACCTTGCTCTGTGCCCTTGGGCACGTCAGGAGCCTTCTCTGAGTCTCCGGTTCCTCTTAGTGGTAGAGCCTGAATAGTAAAGCCCCAAGCTTGCTTCTGCCTTAGTGCACACAGAAATGACCCCTTCCCTTTCTCTCCCACTCAACACAGCACATCAGAAGCCAAGCTGGTGGGAGGGATGTCTGAAGAGGAATACACTTTTAAAAAATACGTATAGCGTGATAAAATATACATACCATAAAATGTACCATTTTAACTACTTTAATATGTACAATTCGATGGCATTGATTTCATGCATAATATTGTGCAACCATCACGTTTATTTAGTTCCAGAACATTTTCATCACCTCCACAGGAAACCTTGCACCCATTAAGCAGTCACTCCCCAGTCTTCCCATCTCAACCCCCTTGCAACCACTCATCTACTTTCTGTCTCTATGAATTTGCCTATTCCAGATCGTTCATGTAAATGGAATCATACAGTATGTGGCCTTTTGAGTCTGGCTTCTTTTGCTCAGTGCCACGTTTTCAAGGTTTATTCATGTTGTAGCATGTGCTACATTTCTTGGCTGAAGACTATTCCACTGTATAGAGAAATATGCCTTTGAATTAATTGGTAAGTTGATCACTCACAGACTTCAATACTATTAATCATCAGTCATAATTAAATATGAAAATTGAATGTGCCAGGCACAGAGTGAGCGTTCAATTAGCAATACCTTTATTATCATCATCATTACCGACAAAAATTCCCCGAAGCACACCTCACTTGCAAATCGACGGCCTGGATGCCCCCCGAGACCCCGCCTAGGTCCCAACTTCTCTGAATGTGTGAATCAAAACATCGAGCATATGCACTCTATCTTTCCCCAGTTCCCCAGCATAGGTGAGCTGCTCTGGGCACCTGAGGAGTGAAGCGTAATAGTCACAAGCGAGCAAAACACTGGGACCCCCCTTTTAAGCCATCGTGCCACCTGAAATTTACCAAAATAGGAAACTGTTGGGGAGATAGTGTAATTCTTCATTTTTCAAAATGACTCACAACAGGATTCCTTTAAATGGTTTTCTTGGTACACTTAAAACATAATTCAATGTGCACAATCAATGTTTCAGCGAGATGCCTTTTCCATAAAACAGTATGCGGCTGTGCAAGTTGGACTCCAATCCTGGAGGACAGGGCTGGTTACAAGAGGCTTGGTGCTTGCTTTCCTCTCCCCATAATTAGCAGACTCCATCTGGAGACACAAGTCCTGAGTCCTTTTCCCACTTTCCAGCCCTGAACTGCCAACTGTCTGAGTGTCAACTTAAGCTTACGGAATACAGAAGTTGCATCCACTTTCACTAAGGCTGGTGTCAGAATCAAAACTGCCACAGAGATGTGAATTCTCATTACTCACAGAACTAACTCCTGATACATAGGCTCTGTCCACAATTTGGGGCAAAAGCCCTAATGTGTGAAGCACTTTACTAAGCACTCTCCCATCTTCACCTTAGGAAGGGTAGCTTGACCTTCCTCCACCGGGTCCCTCACAAAGCAAGATCTCCTGCCCACCCACCCCAGCCCCCCCACTCCGTAAGCCCTCCCACTGTCCCCTTCTGGGTCTGCCAGCTAAGAAGCGGTGGGACCTCAGTGCGCCACTGGGGACGACGCATGGGACCTGGCTGCCCACTTCCACCTGCCTTCCGGGGGCTGTGGGGACCTGCACAACCAAAGCAACCCACCCCGAGTGCTCTGTGGCCAGTTCGCTTCCAACTCCCAAAGCTTGTTTTCTTTAATTAGCTCACTGTGGCAGGAGAAAAACGCAGCCCCACCCTCAAAATGAGCAGATCTGGGCCTCAAATGTACTCTGTGGTTTGCCTCTGTGCTGCCAAGCTGTTAGCCAGGGAGTAACAAGCTACCGGGGCTTAGGAGGCAGGGGTGGTAAGAAACCCCTGCTGCATTAAGATAGGCCTTTCTCTTCCCAATATCTGACGTTTTTCAACCACAGGAAGGGGATGCAACCCTTCCTGAGTCCCTGAAACCTAGGATTGTGGTTCCCGTTGGGGGACGATTCCAAATTCTGCTGGTTTGCTTTCTCGCTTCCTCACTCCCTCCCTCTTTCCTTCTTTTTTAACCTGCTCACGGAGCAGCTTATGCTACGTCAAAATCCTATCCTCTAACCTCACAGATAAAGAACTGAGGCCCAAGGAAAGTACCTGCTTCTTAGTATCTCACAAGAGTAACCAAGATTTAAATAAATACGGAAGATTTACCATAGAATTCTACCTAACACAGCACTTTGAATTCAAGTTCATGAGAGATTTCTACCAATGTCATCTCAACAGGGCCTCATGCTGTAGGGAAGGCGGACCCATCACCACCGTTTTACAGATAGAGAAAGTGAGGTGTGGTGGGGAAGGGACTCTGAGGGTAACAGGGTCCCACGACAGGGTAACAGGTTAAGAGGATAAGGACCCAGATCTTCAAACTCTAAGGGCTACAATTTTTCTCTCATTCCAGTAGCTTCTAAAACAGTCTGCAGAGTTGCTTACAAGTCTGAGACAGAGGTTCTCTAGGCATTCATACTCAGATCTCTGAAGTTAGACCTGGATGGCTGGGGTCCTCCGATGATACCACTTTGGTCCTGGCACTCTTAGGGATTGTTCCTTCCTCCTTCACCGTCATGACCTTTCCTACCATTTATTCAATACCACGTACCAGACACAATGTTAACCCCTTCCCCTGTCCCCATTTAATACCCTAAGAGGTAGTTACCATTATGGGTAGTTACCCATTTGTACAGATGGGGAAACCAAGGCTCCAACAACCTGCCCAAAGTCCAATAACTAGTTAAGAGGCACAGAAGAGACTTGATCCAAGACTTCGGCCTCCAAGTAGCTCACACTCTTACTACATTATAACGGAGAGATTGAGGTTCACCATTTAAGGAAAGTGATCCAGAAAGAAATGACTTGCCCAAGAAGACTGAGTCAGACCTGGGATTCAAATTGGGGCCTTTCTCTCAGCCCACTGCTGGGCTTGTACCTCTATACGGGGCTGCTCAAAACTTCAGAAGAGTGAATGAATGCACAGAAGGCCCCCCAAAACCTCTCACATGGGTATGTGTGGCATCTGAAATGCCTCCACTGTGATATATCGACACACCATCACCTGGAACAGCCTGGAATCTTCAGAAGAAGTGTCATTGCTCACTTGTCTGTATGTTGTTTCTTGGCTCTGCAACCCAGAAGAGTGTGAAAAGACCAGGGCTCTGGCGAAGGGCCTGCATGTGCAGGACCCTGGGATGTGCCAGCCAGAGGGGGCTACAAAATGTGTGGGGCCCAGTGCAAAGTGAAAGTGTGAAGCCCTTTTGGCAAAGAGCAGGAAAAAAGTACCATTCTGGTGTTCAAATACAAGACTTGTTTCCCTTTCTTCCACAGTTTCTCGCTTGACTTGCTATGGTGCTTTTTATTCACTATTTAATACCAGAAAAATTAAAAACTTATACTATTAGCATGAGTTTTTTTCCATTTGTGTTTATATTGTGCAATGCCAGTTTTCAATGCAAACACGAGAGCATTTAACTAGTCTGTGGAATCACCAAAGTCACACATTTGTATTTCATAGCTTGTAAACACATACACGTTGTGTGTGACTTAGCACAGCAGCAACACTGCACAAATCTAACTCAACTGATTTTACTTCACTCCTTGATACATGCAGAGTCTACTAACATACTCTACCTTCTGCACACTGACGAGTAAAGAAGCGCTGGAAGGAAAAGGCACTACGGGTTGCTTTATCTTTCCTTTTTCATGTATGACCTCATTTTTAGTGTGAGTGGTTGGCTAATACAGGGAAGTAACACGCGGAAGAAAGCTTATGATAAGGTTCCTTGGTCAACGATGTTTCTTAGAATGACATCGCCTTCTTTCTGCATCCAAAACAAGTTCTGTTGCAAATGAAGTGTCAGGACAGTCAGAGCAGAAAGGAACAACATGCATCTCTCTTCCACTCCTGCGTATGCTCTGCTGCCTCATCTGGCTTCCCTTACAAAACACTAGCTCAAAGAAAACTAAGAATGTCAAGATGCTGACCAGACATTAAACCAAGCACAGGGCTCTCCTGAGCGCAGGGCTCTGTATGACTGACGGCACATGTCCTGTGCTTGTGAAGGTGGCCTTAATGCCAAGGACAGGCTCAAGACACACTCACACAGTTGTCCTCTCCTTTGCTGGCTGGCTGGTCTGAGGCCAAACAAGCTCAAGTCTCCACACTCAGAGGCTCTGGGTCCCTTCGAGATATGTTGGCTAACGGTTCCAATACTGAAACACGAAAAAGATCTGGATTAAAACGCTTATCTACCTCAGCACTTAATGGACTGGAAGACTTCACTGGCGTTTTTTAAATCTTTCTGAGGTTGCCATGCTATGTGACAGTACCTTTGTCCACAAAGTACAGCACGTTAGGTCAGCAACCAGCCATCTTTGGATCTGGTTAACACCAAAGGTAAGGGAAAAATGGATGAGCTGTTTACCGGCTCTCAGCAAGGTGCCAGACACTACGCTAAGCTAAGGTTTGCACATGCATTAACTCAACTTATAACAACCCTAAGAGACAGCTATCGTTATCCCCATTTTACTGCTGGAGAAACTGAGGCTCAGAGAAGTGACATGACTTGCTGCCGTCTATGGACTTATCTCCATCCTACTGAGGCCCCTCGGATACTGTCATTTATAACACAAATACATATTTGTTTTCTGTTCATGGTTCCTGGCACCTAGCTCCTAAAATTCTTATAATTTCCTACATAAGAGCCATCGGAGCATCTTTGTTGTAATGTTTAATTTTGTTCCCAGTTCCTGAAATATCTCCAGAGCAATAAAGGTGAAATGGATATCTTTTGTTACTCAAAACAAGCCCCTTTCAACCACACCTGAGTCTATGTAAATGGAGGGACTTTTGGAAAGCCCCTAAAGATGGGGGCTGGTTGCCAGGGAAACCAACCATTGATTACAAGGTTGGACCTTTCATCCTCAGCCCTCCACCTCCGCCCCCACCTCCAGGACATTGAATCAATCACCAACTGTCAATGATTTCAGGAATCAGGTCTAAATAATGAAGCCTCCATAAAAACCCAAAAGGATGGGATTCGGTGAACATGTGGAGATATGGGGAGAGGTGTGTATCCAGGGAGGGCAGAGAAGCTCTGTGCCCCTTCCCACATACCTTGCCCTCGTCATTTCCTCCACCTTGCTGTTCCTGACTTATATCCTTTTACAATAAATCAGTAAAATGTTTTCCAGAGTCCTGTGAGCTGCTCCAGCAAATCAACTGAACCCTAGAAAGGGGTTGATGGGAACCTCTGAAGCAACAGCTGGTGGGTCAAAAGCTCCGTAACAACCTGGACTTGCAACTGGCATCTGAAGTGGGGTGCGGGCAGTCTTACAAGGTAAGACTCCAGGTAGTGTCAAAAGTGAGCTGAATTGTAGGACACCCAGCTGGTATCCAGAGAATATGGGAAATCTTTCTCTCTCTCTCTCTCTCTCTCTCTCCCTCAATCACACACACACACACACACACACACACACACACACACACACACACGGTTACAGAAGTGTCAGAAGTGAAGTATTCTGTGAGTACTGAGAGTAGAGGACACACACGGAAGTGCTTTTAAACAACTCTCATGCAGCCAGCTCTGCCATGTGCCCAGAGGCTGGGTGGCACAGCTCAGTTAAAACTCAAGTGCACTGAAGTCCAGAAAAGGAAAGAAAAAAGAGCGATTCTGACTCCCAAAGTTCTGGTACTTCAAGGCAGTCGCAACCTGCGGGGGTTTAAATAAAGAATTAATGAAAACGCTTCTTCGCCACACCTATTAAATGGACATGGCCACATCCTTACCTAGGTCAGTGCAGCCCCATGTTTCTCTAAATGCCTGTAACGCAGATCCAGGTAATTAAGAGCCTCCCATGGTCCCCGGCCACATAAGAAATGTGTATTTATTGTGTGAAAAGCTCAGATCCTGCCTCCAGCAGTTATTCATAGTCATTAGGACCTGCCCTGGCAGGTCCTGAGTCCCTGCCCTGCCTTGCCACAGCCTTCTCCTCAGGGTAGCAATTTTGAGCAGAGCTTCGACAATAAGATTATTTTGTGCTGAGTCTACCTTAGAAGGTAGCCAGGTAAACGCCCTCAGCCCTGCCCGGGAGGGGCCGCCAGGTAGGCTGATGGCACCAACTGAACCCCAAATAGAGGGTGAATGGGAGCAACTGGAGCTCTTGTCCCAGAGGCTTCACCTCCTATCCTGATGTCACTTCTAGTTGCAACCCAAACACTAGAATGATATTTATTGGTTGGAGGATGACATGTGTTCTGACCTGCCCAAGGCTCACGCTAACTTCACTGGACCCGTCTCCTTGCAGGCCACCCACGCCAGCCACCTCATGCCGTCCTATAGCATCCCCCCCCCACCTTAGTACCCCCCACAGGATGGGTGGGAAAGGACTGGGAAAACTACTAAGTGTTGGGTATGTCTGGGCCTGGGGAGCATCCTGGAGTCATGCAATGAGCCCTGGACCAGAAACACTGCGATCTGGGCTCCCGTGCCTTGCCTGTGTAACCTCAGGTATACCACTGACTTCTACGAGCCTCTGTTTTCTTTTAGGTAACCAGCCTCCCAGCCAGCTCCAGCGGGCTCCTACCAGAATTGTGAACCCCACATATCAAGTCAGCAGGAGCCTGTACCCAGTTCCTCTTTCCCTTCTTAGCAGCCGCCACTCTCTGGATGGCTCTGAGGCACAGTGTGCCTGTTTGTCTCTTCAGGACCGGGTTTGCTCACATCCTTCCTCTTCAGCTATCTGAGCCTCAGTTACTTCTCGTAAGACTCCCTGCTCAGTAGGGTTGCTGGGAGGATTGAAAGAGAAAGATGTGTGGAAGCCCCCTGGCCTGGTGCCCTCCTACAGGTCGCTGTGAGGAGGACGACACACCAAGATGCCTGCCTCTGCTGACAAGACCGGACTAAGAACCTCCACGACGGGGGATGAGAGGCTTACAGACGTGGGTAGGCTGATGAAGTGCCCCTGCAGAGGTGTGGACCTGACAGGCTTTCTATTCATGAGGCTCACTAAGGCCTTCTAGACAGACTTCACATCCATCAATCCACCTGAGCTGCACCAGGGTCAGCAAGGGAGGCAAGGTAGAGGTTTTACAGGTACAGAAAGTGTTGCTCAGACAAATTAAGGGATATAAGCGCAGGAATACAGCCAGCCTGGGAAGCCAGGGGTCCTGGGACCAGGGTTCTTTCCACTCCACCACGAAAGAGTGACAAGATCGTAGCCATCACAGGGTCAGGTTGGAACACTAATAAAACACATAGCTGGGAAGGGAAGCTCGACTACAGATACCAAGATTCTTATTGACTCGAAGCTCGCTCGTCAGCCTCCGAAGCACTCTTCATTGCCGTTCAGACCACACATCTCAGGAACTAGCACCAGGGCCAATTCTGCATGGCCCAGAAGCTGGCTGCTATGGCCACACTTCCTTCCCCAAAGCTTCAAGAGAAGACCCAACAACACACACGGAACAGCATGCCCACTATTTCATTTAATCTTCACACCTCTACCCTGGTTTGGTAATTTTCACCGTTTAACAGAAGAAAGAACCCAAAGGAGGTTAACAGCAGGGGGAGGCTGGACTCTAGAGGTGTACAGCCCTGGAGTCTTGTGCCTTTTTCACTGCACCACACAGTTCTAGATAAAGACCCTCGCTCACCAGCACCCTCAGCATCCCACCCCTCCTTTGACAAGGTGCAGCATCGTCCGTAACAGTGGTCTGCAAACATCAATGCCCATCCTCATCCGAGGAGGGCATTTAAAACAGACTGCCGCGCCCCAGCCCTGGGTTTCTGATTCAGGAGGTCTGAGTGGGGCCTAAGACTCTGCGTTCCTAACAAGTTCCCCAGGGACGTTGACACTGCTGGTCGGGGACCACGCTGTGAGCAGTGCTGACCTATCATTATTTTAAGATTCACCCAACAGTTGTGGAACGGTGAGGTTAACTCTGGCACCTTCACTTGAGATAACATGTATAATTATGAAGACCATGTGGAAACATGGGGAGGGATGCTTATGACGACATCAACTCAGAACAGCAGGTTGGTACCCTGTGCTGGTCCGGGTACTATTTGCCCTGCAGTCTGTGCCTCATCCTGCCATGCCCTGCTCTGTATACCCAGACTTTCTAGGCCCCAGGTCAAGGAACATCTGGCAGGGTTTGGATAATGGCAGGAACTCCTGGGAGAGTGTAAGGTAGGAAGAATGGACAGGCCAGGGCATTTCTCTCTGCTCTCCCTCTCCGTCTTGGGTGGGCATTTTAGAAGCAGCTGCAGCTGCTCTAGATAGGCCCACGGGTGACCCTGACCTTGGACTCTGGGAACATCAGCTCTTCCATGTGTCCCTCCAGCCTACACGTGGCAGTGACTTTCTGCCCTGAAGTCTGGGTCACCTCAACTTCCCATGTTTGGCTTCTCAGCTCCTTTTTCACCTGTGTAACCAAGGTCCCGTATTAAATTCCCTTTGTGGTAAATACTTGATGGAGTTCCCGCTTTCCTGGTTAGACTGACTGATACACTCTGATTACAGCCATACAGAAACACTCACACAAACAGACAGTTCTGGAAGGGAATAGGGAAAAATTAAACAAGGTGAAAACACGAAGGTTTTAAAAAAAAAAAAGGTAGGAGAATACCAGTTATTTATTAATTAATATATAAAACTGGTACCAAGCATTTGATTTAAGAGAAAACAAGGAAACTCCTCTTGAGGAAAAGGTTGGGGATCCATGAGTCCATGACAACAAATCTAAGGAGACCAATCCTTATACTTCCATTTCTAAAAACACCTTATTTTGGAGAAACTCTGGCCACAGCCACAACGATACCAACAGTTCCCCTGAAAGTACCGGTGGTTATCTGGGGGTAAGTGACTCACCACTGAAGAGGTCACATCATGTGTTGTTACAACGCCTTGGGTGCAGGGCAGGTTACTGGGCAGGTCACTGGGCAAAACCCCAAACCACCTGAAGCCCTTGTCACTGTGAAGGCAGCTCCCATCTCAGCTCAGGCTCTGACCTGGAATGCATCCGGGAAACCCCCTCCAAGAAGACAGAGGCCCTGAGACTACTGGGGGAGCAGGAATAATAAATGAGGATGTTCAAAAACTCAGAGGATTTTGTTCAGCCACACCCATCAAGCATCGTAGCAGCAATGCATGTAGCCCGGGTGCTGAGGGAAGGAGCTTTATTTTTCCACCATTTAGGGTTTTTCTCTCCCAAGAGGAACAATTAAAATCAAAAGAAATAGACTCCACGAAACCAGATGGTAACAATACAAGAAATTATTCTGGATTCCTGCACTGAACTCAACACTGAAACACTGGCAGATAACCAAATGCTCAAGTGGGAAACGAGGGTCTTGGCCTTGGACCAACCACCATTTGGTGGTCTGTTCATAATCCTGTAGCCTGACAACACTGCACGAAATAGACCAGGAGGCTTACCACTGTAATGGGTACTTGCAGCCCCAAGCCAAAGATGATTTAAAGCCCTAGGGAAATGGGGGTGGGGAATGCAGTAAAGAGAAGCGTCGAGGGCTATAAGAGAAACGTACGTCTGCTTTCCCAATGCTTGAGCGGAATATCTTAGCGTCTGATCCATTAAGCATACTTAGAAAGTTAGCACTCGACTTACAACGGTTCACATCACACAAGCACCAAAAAGTATAGATTGCCCTGTCCCTCTCCCACACATTCTCCTCCCCACAAGAAGTTAGTATCAAAGGCCTCACACTTTCATCCCTGGGAGCTAGGGGACGTTACCACATAAGACAACCGACTGGACTACTCGACTGACTATTCGGGGAAATGGCAATTGGCCAGAGTGTGAACTAACAAGAAAAATTACCCCAGGTTCATGCACAACACAAGCCAACAAACAAACCAGCCGGCATGAGATCAAGAGACGTGGTCCTGACTCCTGCTTTGCCACTAATTCACTCTGGTCTCAGGCCAGTCCCTGTACTTCTCAGGGCCTCAGTTTCCCCATCTGTTAAGGGGGTTGGATTAGATGATCTATCAAGTCACTGCTGACCAGAGGAGTAACAATTATATGACCCATGCTGTGGCAGGGACCCCGCCCCAAGCTTCTCAAGGATACACCGACGACCCCCAAGTTGAAGTTCAAGAGTTGAAATGACTGTCCCAACAACCTTCAGCTACTAAGTAGCAAAGCTGGAATTTCCACAATATGTGTCAGACTCGACTCCCTGATCTTCCTCCTACACCAGAAGCGCCAGGATCAGAGAAGTGCTGTATTCCTAGATACACCCTTCAAAGTCCACCTATCGGTGATGCAAAATAGGAAGGCCCCACCCTGAGCAGGGTGAACCCTGACTCCAGCCACTTCCATGCAGCCTGTCACCACTCCCTCAAGGTGGCCCTTCACTTGACCTGGGTGTGCCCCCTCCTTGCACACTGGTCCAGGCTTCCACGCTGGGCAGGGCACACATTAGCAGGTCCCCTGGGAGAGACTCATGCTCAGGGACCAGGATCCTGCGTGGCTTCAGAGGCAAGAACAGCAGGACCTAATGCCTCCAAATGCCAGTGACACCACCGATTGCTCCACGGGACTCACGCTTCCCCATCCCAGCATCCAGCCGGTGCCACGCCCTCCCTATTGGGCCACTGGCCAGCTGGGTGCCCTGGGCCAAGTCACTCAGCATCTCCAGGTCTCCATTTGCTCATCTACTTCCAAGGATTGTCATGGAGATGAGATGAAATGGAATATGAGAAAGTACTCTGCAAACTGCAAGACGTTGTACATAGGGAAGGTCACAGTGGCGGTGTTTCCCCTTCCAGGTGGCAGCAGTTGAGAAAGAGCCCTTATTTTCTGAGGATGTATTGACAATGCTCGTGCACACACATCACGGGCATTTAGTTTTGAGGCAACGCAGTGTAGGAAAAGAACTACTCTGTCGAAGAACCGGACGAATGACCTCAATCCCTGCTTCTCCTCTGACATAGAAATTGTCCCTGGTCACCTACAAAGAAAGGGGTAAGTCCATCCAGGGCTGCTGTAAAGGTAGAACAATGGGAAATTGCTCTGCAAACCACGAAGTGTTCTATACATCATCCCACCATGAGCCGAAGATGAAGAATGTCACAGACAGAAGGAAACTTGGCTCGTTTTCCTGCTCTTCTAGATCACCAAGAGACTCCAAGGGAAAAGAAAGAGAGGAAAAGGATAGTTCGTTGAAAAAAATAGCAATCATCATTTGGCAGGGAGCGTTGAGGGGACGGGGTGGGAGGCGAGTTCAGGTTTTCGGGGTGTCTCTCTCATCCCTCTGAGGTCTCCTAGCTTGGCTTCTTCAGAACGAAGAAACAAGCAGCCATCTCCTTCCCCCCAAAAGCCCACTTTGCAAGAGAAAGCTGTTGAGTATGCTTGCACTCAGAACTTTGTGGTTTATGTCAAATGCTTTATTTTGGTGTATCCCGGGAACTCTGCAGGTCAGGGTGCCAAGGGGGAAGGGCCCTCCCTTCTAGGGGTTCACTGGGCTCCCTTTGTCCAGAGAAAGGTGGTCCTGACAAAGGAATGAGGTCAGCCCATGCTCTGGGTGCTGATGGACTCCAGGTGTGAAGTGCTTCCGTCAGCTGCTCCCTCCGTTAAGTGGGGGTTCTGGAATAGCCTTCCTAGCAGTGCTGCACTAAAAAATGGTATGAAAAAGAAGCAAAATACCGGTGTTTCCTTCTCTACTGTCCCCACCACATGGCCCAACAGCTTTGCTGCTTTCGTGGGGTTTTCTCCCCCAACTTTTCCTGCTCGCCTCTCTCTTCCAGATGTTTTCACACTCACCTGGCCTGGGCTTTACTCTCCTGCGCCAGTGTTGCTACGGTGGCTTCCCCAGCCCCTGCCTAACCCACCTGACAAGTAAAGCTAAGAAAGAACAGTGTGATCAATCCACCAAGTCTATTGGGAGAGGCCACTTCCACGTAGCAATGGCTAGACCTCGTGTGCCCAGCCTCCCAGCCACATCCTCTGCCATTAGCTCCAGGTGAGGGCTCCGGGTGAGGGCTCCAGGCACTCCTGATTTCCAGAGCAGAGGCATCAACACTTGGCAAACGGGGGACAGGGAAAACAAACACCAGGCCAGAATTACACACAGATGATTCCCCCCTGTGATAAAGGTGATAATGGGGATAAACTAACAATCCCCTCCCCCTTCAAGCTCCAGGTTTCTATTTTTACTCATCTAGAGGAGCTCGGGTAATCACGTCTGAGCTATCAACCAGCCCAGCCAGAGTAACTCTAAGAACTCTGATCTAAATAGTGGCTTCCAAAGGGCCTGGCCTGCTCCGCCTGTTTCGGGCAGGGCTGGCATCGCAGCAAAACAATTTCAAAGCACGGAGACCATAAACACAAAATTAAAAGGTAAAGTAAAAAGGGAGGAGATGTTTACTGGAAACTCAACTTCTGCTGCCCAGAAAATATAGGTCTTTTTTTAAACAAACACACACTCACACACACACACGCATAATGCCTCTGCCGCCCACCTTAAGAAATATGTACTTTGCTCTATATATGGCTTTCTTATCTGCCCGATTATGCCCAGCTCATGACTGTGAAGCCTGGAATAATTACCCGCAGAGAAGTAACAGCCTTGGCCCCAGCCGGGGCCAAAGAAAGCCAGTCCTGCCTTTATTGAGGATCACCCCACTTGCTCACAGGACAAACTGGAGTCTTCTGATGCACAGATAATCGTTACCATCCATACCTGAAATGCAGCCATCGCTGAGAGGGTGCCAGGTGGCTACTGGAACCAAGAACAATCATATTACACGGTATTTCTGGGTCCAGAACGAAAGGCTTTTCCCACGGAAACGACACAGGAAATTAAGATGGGCAGATGGTGATCATCAAAGCAGGGACCTGGCAAAGACCACCCCTCCCTTGCAGGAAAAGGAAAAAGCTAGAGGAAAATTTACTCCTGAAAGCAGAGGCTTTCGATGGAGGCAAGAACAGAAAGTCATTCCTGCTGGCAATGGGGTGCCCACTGGGGCTGTTCCCCAAAGACAATCAATATCATGTTAGAAGGGGTTAAGATACACCCCACTGGATAGCAGGCAGGTGCGTCCCTTTCACTAGCTCGGGCCCACACCGCTCCATGCATTTGTCTAATCCCCCCCAGCATTCCCCCTCCTCTGAACCCCTAAGGACTCACCATGTGACTGTAGCACAGAGGCCTTCATTACTATCGTCCCACTCTTGTATGTTCGACCCCCCAGTAAGACGTAAACTCTGAGGACAGGGGCCATAGCTTCCATTTCTGAGTGAATCCTCCATCATGAAGCTTGCTCAGCTTCATAAATATTTGTTGACTGATGGATTCCTCATTTGTCTGCAAAACAGCAACCTATAATCTGGCGTATGTCGACACCTACATCTCAAGCTTGCATCCCATTTTAAAAGCTTCTCAAGCCCCACCCCCTACTTCCACCCCCAACCTGTGAAATCCTTCCGGGTTGATCAGAACTGACAAGTTCTCTTCCCTCCTGGAGCTCGTCTCATACCCATTAAGTAGCCACCTTTCCATTCCTACCACCACAATATGTCCTCCCTCCATCTAAAAAAGATACTTGAATTCGGCTACCTTTTCCCTTAATGTTTAAAGCAAAGCTGTGCCCCCATCAGATTTCCTAGGCTATAGGGATGGGATCCTCGCAAGAAACCAACAACAACTGGGCACAAACAGGAGTGTTGAGATGATACAGCTTATGAAGTGGCGGGAGGCTCTCAACCCAAGACAGGGACACTCCCTGAGCCCCCGGAACAGCACACGTACTCTTGCAGCCCCTAGATTCCACCAAGCATTGCCAAGGATCTGACATCAAGGTGTGCTAGCGTTGGCGGAGGCCTCTGACTTAGTTTCATGAAAAATGTGTGGGTGTGTGTAATGGTCTGTTTAATCCATTCCTGCTCCACCCCTACCCTTGCTCCACCCCCCACTTAGTACTGAGTTTCCTAAGCAGAAATAACCAACTACAGATGGTTCCCCTACTTCAGAGATGTTGAGAAACCACCGACCCAGAGATAGCAGAGGACTGAGGCTCCAAACCTCAAACTATTCACCAACGGCAGTTATGATTACCAAATAAGCATAGTTCTAGAATCCAGAACTTTTTCTCTTTCCGGGTGCATGCACTTTCTTTGTCTTTTTTTTTTTTTTTTTTTTTTTTTTTTTGTAAAACCAACCACTGTCACTTTCCTCCCCGAGAACAGATGTAACACGGAACCACAGCTTTCCATAAGAGTTGGGGTTCTGATTCTCAACCCTGGCTATCCACCAGAATCACCTGGAGAACTTTAAACATACTGATTTCCCAGGTTCTACCCACAGAAATTCTGAATTAATTGGTCAGAGGTGTAGTCTGAGCATCCGAATTTTTATAAGCAGCCGGAGGTGAGAATCTTCTATGCTGAGCCCAACAATCAAATGTCAATCATTAGGAAGCAGAAGTCCCAGCTGCCACAGCCTACCCTCAGCCTCGAAACCTCTTTCCATCCTGTCCTCAACTGCGGGCCCCAGTCTCTAGCCCCCAGAGTGATTGCACAGTGATCCTGAAACTATCTGAATGAGTAAGAGAGTCAGTCATTTCTTTGAATGCAAGCGCAAGAATTAGAATTTTTGAGCAGAAGAAACTTTAAAATCCTGCTAATCCAATGCTTTTGGTTTATAGAGAAGGAAACCAGGGGCGTCGGGTAGCAAAGTGACTCACCCAAGGTCACAAAGCTGGTTCACGATGAGCCAGGCCTAGAACCCAAGTCTTCCACCTCTAGTTCTCTCTCCTGCACACCAGAGAGGAGCCCCTCTCGTCGGGTGACAGATCCCGACGAAAGCAATGGTCGTTGTTTATTTCGTGTATGCTTTCAGCAGCCATTGTCTAGTTACTTCATCCCTGGAAGGTGCCATCTCCTCATTGGCCTTAAAACAGAGGAGGGCAAAGATGGTTCTCTTTAAAGATTCCTGAGCATGCTGGTCAAATCATAATCCTCAAAGAATATACTTACTGGCTGGCTGAGGTTCATGGAAAAAGCCATTAGCAAAGAGAGCCTACCCCAGTTTTGAAAGGGTGCTCTGTTGAGCTGCAGGTCTGACAGACTGAAAGCCAGCAGTGGATTCTGGTTTCTTGTGGATAAGAGAGAGTTGATTGTTGGTTTCAAAATCTCTAACCAACCTGTGAACACGTTTCCCTTCCTTCCTGTATTTTTATGGCACCACGGTTGGAATGCAGCTGGTCCTAGAAGCACAGGCTTCCTGTGCTTTGGGCTACATGAGAATTCCTTTTTGCCTGCAGACTGATTTCCCCAAGCCCAGGAATAGGGAACAGATTCTCATCAGGTAAGCTTCATTTCCATACGAGCGTGGAAGCTCCAGGTGAGCAGGGGTATATACAACTGTCCAAATCAGCAGCGTCCTTACAGCTCCTGGACCACAGTGTGTGGTGGCATCACCACCAGCTCCTAAAGATGCTCAGTAAATATCTGATGAGTTGAACCATGACTTTAACCAAGTTAAATAAGGTCATTAAGGAATGGGCCTTCTCTGTAGGTAGATCATCAGATGTAAAGTTAGGTTTGTCCCCCAGGAAAATACATGCATCAGGAAAAGAGCAAAAGGCAAGAACCAAGGAAGAGAGGGCAGAGAGGTGTTGTGAAACATTAACGCTGATACAGATATGTGAGATTCTCTTCAAGCTTGTCATTTTGTAGATGCGAAGACTGATACCCAGAGTCAGTCAGAAGTCAAGCGGACTTTCCTGAAGTCATAAAGCCAGCCTCCATCAGAAAGTGGCCAAGAGGCCTCAGCCACACCAGAAAAACAGGATGCTAAGATACCAGGCCCTTTGTGTGCACATCTGCTTGTTCACTTGCTGATTCTACACTTCACTGAACCTGGAGCCTCTGATAACGATGACGATAAAGACCAGTGTATGTGGTAGGAGGAGTACAGGAACAAAGTGCGGTTCTGGGTGTTGCTGGGATGTTCCAATATCGATGCACAGACAGCATTTGGAGCTGAGGTTTCTCCAATTGTGGAGAACTACAGAGCTGGAAGTCATCTCCACAGTGAAACGAAAGGAGAGGAGAAGTTATTTGAACATAATTTTGATTCAGCCCAGCTGGGTAGAACAAGGTCCAACACGTGGTTCCATTTTTCCCATTCCTGAAGTTAAGGCCGATAGGCAAAAAGTAAAAATGAAAAACATAGTGGCCAAAGGATGACATTTTAAAAAGATTCTTGGATCAAAGTCCCTTTGTGAGTACTGTTATTTCACCCTCCTCCTGACAGTAACCACTTCCCACATGAGCCCCAGTAAGGCAACCGTGAAGCCCACAAAAGAGATAGAAATATGACCACACTTCCCTCTTATAAACAGGCGATGGTAAACATCTGCGACCACTGGTCCACAGCCGTGGTTAAACAAAGGGTTGGGGGCACCCTGGAATGGCTGTCATGGCTTCCATCTCCCCGTATGCTCACTCTCCCTCTGTGAGTGGTGAACTTGGGCCATTAACTTCAGAACTGAAGCTGATCAAACAGAACCAACCTCACACTGGGACAACTTAGTTCAGTTTCACGGCCAGGCTCACCTGGCCACTACTCCTGGAAACTGAAGAGTTTTCAAGGAAAGTAGCTGCTTTGGTTCCAGGCCCATGCTCAAAGGTGCCTCTCAGTGGGGGACCAGGCTAAGAGGGCAGGAGGACATGTCACATGTTTACTGAAGTGTGCAATCTGCCCCTGTCCAACCTTACCTCCTGGATCAGCAGTGGTGATAGATTCTCTTTTTTTAACAAAAGCAAAAAGTGCAACTCTTTCAATCAAGTAAGAAAAACAGGCAAACCTCAAACAAACATCTTTAATTAGTTTTGAGATGTTCCCCAGAGTCCCGAGTTATCCCAGCTCCTAGATCAATAGGAAAATAAAACACGAGGCCTTGGGACAAGCTCTGTTTTCTCCAAATTGGAGTGAAAAAGTATTTGCAGTCCTGAAGTCAGTTATTAGCTGACTGTGACAGGAAGACTCCAGGGTATTCCATGTCTGCAGAAAGTTCCATCAGAACACGACAACAAATTATATAAATCAGCCAGCACTTTGTTTCTAACCACCCAGCATTTATAGAGCTCTTATTTCTTCATCTATATGCTTTCAGAGAAAGTTTCCAGTAGATTCAAAGCCAGTGAGACGCACAAAGGCACTAAACGTGCAATTAAATTGCACATGATTTTGAAGCTAGAATACTGACCGCAAGCTCCTTTAGAAAATTTCCCCTCGGGGCAAGAGGCTCATGGCTCTGTGCCCTGCCCCCACTCTATACTCAAAGGCAAGTTTTTATCTTCATTTTGCGAACAGGAAAACAAAACTGGTGGAAGGGTGGAGACAGAAAGCTGAACTACCTTAAAGGACCTGGCTTGGGTTACAAACATGTCATCGCCAGGCATATCCATTTGTCTCCCTGAGCCCCAATTTCACGCCTCTCGCAAAGCTGCCCCGTGGCAGACTGCTGCAATCCTCCCAGTAGATGCTCCAAACAATTACATAATTGTTTCTCCACCTCAACTATAAGCTCCATGAGGGCAGGAACTGGTCTCTGACTGATTTACCACCATATCCTCAGAAATTAGCAAGACATCAGATAAGTGTTCAGAACTTTACTCAAAGAAGGAAATCAACAAATAATCAACAAGTATTAATATAAATGTACTAAGTGCCTGGCACTGTACTTAGTACTAAGTGCATGATGAGTCAAAGTAATAGCCTGGATCCTTGACTTCAAGAGGCTTATTCTAATCCATTATTTCAGCCATTGACTGCATGTGACACAATAGTAGCCAATAAGATACCAGGAGGCTTCTGGGAAAGGTTTTCTTCCTAGATGAAGAGATCCCCCCCACCTCCAAGGAGAAGCAGCCTTGGCCGCGCCTGGATGCAACTGTGTAAAAAGTGTAATGACTGGAGCAGCTGTGACCATCACTGGACCATGAGGGATCAAGTTTGAAGACAAAAAGCCTCAGGCTAAAGATGGCAGAGCAGAAAGATGAAGGCTCCCAAGTCCTTGCTGCGGCCTCAGACCTCCCTGCCCTAAACTTCGCAGAGGTAGATAATGAGCCCCCACACTGCTGAAGCTGTTAGTTGGATTTCAGGGTACTCATAGACAAAAGCATCCTGGTACAGTGAGTCTGAACCCTGATACAGCGTATCGGCTGGATCAGAGAGGCAAGGGGCCACCTGGCTTACTGCAGTACCCAGGCAGGAGGGACCGAGGGCCTCCAGTATGGAGGAGAGGCTGGCAATGGTGAAAGAGCTGGAACTTTAGACACAGAAGCAGATTCCAGCCTTACCCACAAGATGGCCTGGTCATCTCCATGAAGCCCGGGGCCCAGTTCCCACAATGACTATTCGATGAACCAGAACATAAATAATTAATACTCCCTGCCATACGCATCCACACACATGCCTCCTTATGTGTGTGTGGGGGGGGGGCGGGGGGTAAGAAGAACGGGTGGGGTAGGGAGAATGCATCTTGTTCTATTTATAAGACATGGCACAGCCACAAAGGATGACAACCAGAGCACCACGGGATCGGCTGAAGTTCTCCAAGCAAGTGCCAAGTTTGGTTTGAATTTACATTTCACTTTTCTCAGCCTGTAACCAGTCCTGTCACTCCAGCAGCTCTCCTTGGAGCTCATCAGACAGGGCCTCCTCACCCAAGGTAACAGTTTGGTTAGAGAGCATAACGGACTCAAATCCCACTCTAGACGTCCAATAAATCATTTGGGGCAAGAGAAGGGTGAGGCTCGCAGGACTGCAGAACTAATCCTGAGAGCATTAAGTAGGAGTGAAACAGTGCAGTCTTTCCGCGTTCCCTACAGAATTCCATTGGCAGGGGGGTTATTTGGGGCCACATGCTCCACAGAGGCTCTGGCACATTCCACGCATTTACCACAATCAAAGAGAAAGAAACAGCATGCTTGCTGTTATTTTTAATTCCTTCCTCAACGCCTTCCAAAATTCTTCAGCAGAAGGATTATCCCCCAACTCCCACCAGCTCTCAGCCGGTAGTATCTTTGAGACCTCAGTTGAATTGGAGCAGAAGAGGTCAGCTCACAGAAGTCTCCTGGCCATTAGACATCATCTAAGTTGTACTGAGCCTAGTGGCATCTCCTGGGTTTCAAAGTGACATGGCCCGATGAGGATGCAGACATTCCAGAGCCAGGTGAATGCCATACCACGCCTTTCCCGGCACTCTCAAAACCCCCAGACACACCCGACCTCCACCTCCCACCTCTGATCCCCTTCCCTTCAGAGTAGCCAGCAGCAAAGCCAAACATCCCCTAACTCCTACTCCAGTTAAGCAAGTTCTAGTGCTAATGTTACCACGTTAAATTATCTCCAAGGTCTCATCCAGTTTTAAAATATTATGTTGCCAACTTGCTGAATGACCTTAGGCAATTCATTGCACTTACAACAGCAGTAAACAATTCTGACACTCCCTTATACTTTATCAGTGGCATATAAACTGGCGGATCTAACCCTCCCGGTTACCTTGGTCAGGTAGCGTTGATCCCTGGCATACAGGCAGGGTACCTTGGGGTGACGAGACACCCACATTAGTCTGGCCGTCATTAATAACAGCTCTGCCCCTTTTCACTTTTACACTTGCCCTGGTTTGTTCAATAAATGATACAGTCCCACCCTAGACTGTAGAAGGGGTAGAGCTTTGGAGGCAAATCCGGCTCTGTCTTTCATCATGAGACCTAAGGCACCTTTTTATGAGGATGAGAATAATAGCCCTTTCTTGGGAAACCTGGAGGCAGACAACCAGCGCCAGGAACCAGAGACCTGAATTTGGGTTCCTGTTTTGCCAATGATCCCGCAAAGCCTTGGTGTCTTCTTCTCTCAACGGGGATGATTCCTCCTTCCCAGCATACCGCCGATGGCTGAGGAAGATCGGGCAGTGGATCCATGGCCTGCCATAGTGTGTGGCATACAGTTGGCACTCAGCTCACGCCGCACGTACCGGGATCGTTCCAGGTGAGAGGGTGCAGGTGATATGCCACAGGGCAGCACAGCTGACCCAAATCCTTGCTTGGACGAGGGGGAGAACATCATCTCACCGAAGCTCTGGTACCAGGCCCCACAGCATACGGTGCCTGAGTTCATACCTCCACTGAATTTCGGGCATCATTTTGATATTCTGTGCAAACGTCTGGGTGTACACTTGGAAGCCTTAACTCCTTCTCTGCCGGAAAGGGTGTTTAGCAATACTACAGAGTCGTGCTTCAAAAAGGGATAGTAGGTGACATAGCAGAATACTTTACAGTCTGCAAAGTGCTTTGAACGCAGAGCTCATCTATGTAAATAACTTCAACAATCCTACCGAAGGAGGTGTTATTTTTCCCATTTTACTGGTGAGGAAAGGGAGGCTCAAAGAAGTTAGGGAACTTGCAGTCACCAAAGCAGTAAATGAGGGAGCAGGGATTTGAACTCAAGTCTCCTGAATACAAACCCAGAGCTCTCCACTGCAGTGGAGACTCCCCTTCAGCAGCATGTCTCTATCAGTATTTTCAAAAACGGTCTGAGAACTATAATCGGTCCGTGGACACAAACCTTTATCTTCTAACATCCTTCAACTAACAACAACCAAAAAAAGCTGACTTTAACCAGATAAATTATACCCAATCTCTCCACGGTCAACATCATTTCTGTTTACTCTCAGTGATAAAATAAATCAACACCACCAACTTCAATTATTTTGCTCTCTTATTAAGGAATACAATTTGTTTTTCACACACTTAGCAGCCTTTTACGAGCCTGCGTAGAGAATGTAGGTCTTCTTGCTGGTTGCAGTGTGGTCTGGAACTGGGAAGCCTGGCCTACGTGTTCATCAATGAAGAAATGAAAAACACTGGCCGGAGACATTCCACACAGAGGCGCTGTGCCAGGCACAGGGAAGACCCAGAAAGAGGCCAAAACCTGATCGAGAGCCCTTTGCCTGGGGACACCAGGCGTGCATGGAGCCCAGCAACATTCCGCTTAATTTCCCAAGGAATCCATGTCAAGAGGCTGGCATGACTCACTGACTAATTACCTGAGCTCTGGGGTTCCCAGAGTTGTCCTGGCTGTACAACTCGTCTTCTCTCCTGATGGCGAACAAACACTATTTTCACCCTGGTCCAGACACAGCCGAAAGCTGTCCACATGGTGGTGTATGGGATTATGACTCTGACCTGGATAACTCAGGCAGAAAACCTGCTGTTACTGGCCATGCGGGGCGGGGGAAGAAAATGAAACACGAACAGAATGGTGGCTTCAGCCACACCACTCCCTACTTTAAAATCTCCTGGGCGCTTACAGAGCAGGCGGGGTCCAAACGCCAAGCTTGGCTGACCAAAATGTCCTTTGCAACATCCTTCTCCAACTCTTCTCTGGCTACTCCCTCGTCCGCGTTCTGGCCACCCCGAACTGTCCTGCCTGCCTCACACCAGGCCCTTCACTCTCTGTCTGGACAGTGCTCCACGCGGCCTTCACCCCGCTCCCACACTCCTACCCATCCTTTGAGGTCCTGCTCGAGGATCAGCTCCTCTGTGAAGCCTTCTGACTCCCCCAGAAAGCTGCTCGTCCTCTGGGCTCCCACACAAGACTGTGTTCAACCATCAGTAGCGTCTTTCCTATGAGTCCACCATGACTGTGGTCATTGCGTCCCTTTTTGCCTCTGCACAGTCCAGAGGCAGAACTTCCATCTCTGCATCTCTATACCGCGTTAGGCCCAGCATAAAGTCAGTGCCCAATAAATGTATCCAACAGACAAACGCACTGTCAGTTGGCCAGCTCTCCGCTCCACTTCAGACTAGTGGCTGCGATATGTATCACCTTCTCCGTCATCTGCATGGGATTCACTGTGATCTGGCTTCAAGGTGAAGGGCAGCAATTTCTGAGGAAGTCCCCACAATCCTGTCCGTATAATGGAGTCACCCTGAAAGGATGGTGCTAAAAAGAAGGTTGATTCTCTCCACCACTGGTGGGTCCCCGAGCAAGAGTACAGATGAAGGCCCACAGAGCATGTCACACTTCAAAAACAGAAGGTTAACAAACTGTGAAATAGAATGTGTTCTATCCTCCTACCTTGAAAGCTACCTTAATACAACATGGAAGGCCAGGTTTGGAATACAGAATTCTCTGACCCCCTGGTTACACTTAGGGAGAACTGGCCCCAAATCCCTGCCCACCCCCAATGCCAAGCCACACTTACAAGGGCTTCAGGCATCCCCATGCAGACACCACAAACCCGAGTTCCATCTGATTCCTCCATCTCCCTGTACCCCGTGTCAGCCCTCGGGACCATGGGTATGCACGCTGTCCATGGCCAATGCAGTCTTCCTTCATGCAGATGCCTGGGCAAGAGGCCCACACAGGACTTGGAAGCAGGCTTAAGACCTCTGGGGCAGGGAACTGCAGGGGCCGGACCCGAAGGGTGGTCTGGAAAGAGGAGGTGCAGGCTCTAGATGGGCCACCCCTCGGCCCTATAGCTCTGCCCCATGACAAGGAGCACATCCAGAGGAGCGCCAAAGCATGATCCTCTCAGCCCGGGTCCTCTCTTGTACAGAACAAAGGGCAATCAAGGGGACCCCTGCCCATGTCTAGGTTATTCTGAAGCCATGAGTTTATGGCACTGACCATTCTCACTTGCCAGCCAAGCCAACTGGTAAGGTGGTACTTCAGGGAAAGCCAGAACTGCCTTCCAACTGGGCCTCAAGAAACACCAGCAACAATAAACATCATACACTTCCACACACTTCCGGGCAGGCTATCGGTGACAAGCGCGTGAGTCACAGCATTTCTTCTTCAGGATCTTACCATCCCCCTCCCCAGGAGCACTGATTCATCAAAGTTTGTTTTCAATACTATTATTTTTAGTCAGCCGAACAATTTTTAAAATGACAATAGAGAAGGGGAGAGGGAAGGGCAGAACCACCTAAGAATATGAATTGTTTCTCTTTCAATAGCCTGTCAAGCCCTGAATCAACAAATGGCACAGTGCATAGTCACATGCTCTTAGGATACATGTGTCGATGGCAGATTGTTACTACATAACCCAAGGTTCTCCAAATGATGAGCTCTGAAAGTAAGGGAGGGGGAGTCCTCTACCAGAATTGACTGACACTCAGTCAAATTTCCCCCTTGAAAGGGAGAATGAGTATTTACTGAGCACCTACTATGTGCTGTGAGCTACAAATATCAGCCAATTGTTTGATCTCTCTCATCTCATTTGAATTGATTTATATGAAGTCGGTGGTCCTGTCCCTATTTTATAGATGAGGAAACTGAGGCTCCATAAATGGAAGCAAACGTACCGAAGGCTGCCACATAGCTGGTAAATGGCAAGCTCCAACCCAGGTCTGTCAGACTCCAAAGCCCTCAGTTCTTTCTTCATTACTGCACTCTTCCTGTCCACCCAGCCCCGCCACCCCTGCTCCCCAGGTGATAGTTTAAGAATCTGTTTGAGTAGAGATAAATGGCAACATACAAAATTTAAAGGGTAGCAAAACAAACTAACTCACCCTGCCTTCACATGCAGAGAAATAGACTCAACTCTCTGTCTGAATTCAATGAGAGTTAAGAGAAAGTTTACAATGGGGGAGATTTGAAGCAAAAGAAAAAACCCAATTTCCATCATCAGTGTCTGCTTTCAGCCACTTTTAACTACTCAAAAAGTCCTTTCTAGATCCATTACTCCACATTTGGGCTTAGCCCAGAGGTGATTTTTTAAGGAAAAAATGCCTTTTGGCATTTTTGAGCTGTGACAGCGTAAAAACAGACCTTTAAAAAACACACACCCAGAAAGCATTACTATTTTCAAAAGTCCAGTCGAAGACAAAAAAAAAATGGTGACACCTCAGAGCTACAACTTGGCTTGGCAGTTTATGATGTAACACTTAGCAGCAAAAGCCACCAGATTTGTCACTCTGTAGGTTTCAAAGGCAAACCCTTACACAGTATTTCTTAAACAATACTCGGCCTCAACCCCCAGCAAAGCATTCAAGAGAAAAACTTGCCAGATGTAAGCGGGGAAAGCCATGTGATACAGAAGAAGTACTATTTCAGGAGAAACTCACTTTTCATTTCCTAGCTGGGGTTTAAACTTGTAACCTCCATGCTGCCTAATAAAAGGCACATGCTTACGCAATCAAGTACAGCCTTTCTTTATATAGATGCTTGAAAATAAATAAAGGAAGCTTTCTCGGTAAACTCTGACATATGAGCAAACATTTTCCACAGGTATCCTCTATAATGCCTACCTCTTACATTTAACCATTTTTAGGCATTTGTGGTCATTAGTTTAAGTAAACTTCCTGCTCTGAGAATAGCCAAAAACAGCAACAAAAGAAGAAAAATTGCTCACTGCATCTCAAGACACACAGCCTCCACATCTTTATCCCAGTGTGCAGTTATTTTTATATTCCTTTGTAGTTAAATTTCACTGGTTTTGACTCACAAGGTAAGGAAGAGGTCGGGGTGGGGGTGGGGGTGGGGGAGGGGGTGGGGGGGTGGGAATAACCGAAATTAAAGACTGAATGATAGTTTTATTACTTTCATTTATATAAATGAATTGGCACCAGATTGATCGGGTCTTAGGACATTAACAATTAAGAAAGATCTGTGATTCATTGATCACTGGATTTGTGCAAATGACAGCTTCTGAAATGCTTGCATGCAAATTACTTTAGAGTTAGAAAGGCCCTCCAATACAGCTTCTCTAAGCCTGTTTTCCAGCTGAGAACACCTGTGGCCCAGAGATATTAAGTGACTTGCCCCAGGTCACACAGCTAATCAGAAACACAGCTAAGTCCAGAACCTACCTAGGTCTGCTGACTCTTGCCTCCAAAATGACCCCTAAAACCTTGTTTATAACTAATATTTCTTTGACAGCATTTACGGGGAGAAAAGATCTGCTAAATAAACTTCAGCTGAGTCCAGAATTAGCCAAACCTCTTAATTAATAGGCTTGTACTGTGTTTTCATTTTAAACTGAGTCTCTCTGTCAAAACATTCTGCAGCCGTGTGCCACTGTGGCAGGCTGCTGTTTACAGCAGGGGCCTCAGATAAGCAACAGCAGATAGTGTGACTTGTGCTACAGATTTGTTATTTCTAAAACTGTTAATTAAGTCTAAACAAAGAATAATGTTACACACACACACACACACACACACACACACACACACACTTACCCTTGCTTGTCAGGAGTCAATAAACTGCAGAGCTTGGGGGATTTGGGTCTTTGGCATCAAGAAAACAGTATTTACAAATTAACTATAGTGAACACATACACCATTATGTTAACTTCACAAAACCCGTGTGGGCAGCCAGTGGACTAGATGCTATAGAAGGGTAGGGACAGGAGCTATTTTGTCCCTGCTACCTAGCACAGGGTTTGGTCCCTGGTGGGTACACTGAAGGAAAGCATAAAAATGAAGTGGACAAGTTCTCTTGGTAGCTTTGTTCTAATATTGGGAATGGAGAAAAGTTTGAAACCAAACTTCTGGAGGGTAGGGTTAATAGGGCAGCTTCCAACTGTTTCCAGGAACCATTGTGCTTGAAGACGGGGAGATTGAAGGTTCGGCCTGGGAACTTGTCCTGGTCAACAGATGATTCCCAGCTCTCTTTGGGGAGGAGCGAGTCCCACCCAGCAGTGCACCAGCCACTGGTGTCAGCAGAAGGCTAGTAAGTAACCCGAGCCCCCAGCCCCACGCATGGGCAGCAGGCTGCCTGCAGAGCGGCCTTCCTGGACAGTCCCCTTCCCAGATAGCCAATACCACCAGATGTGGATTTGGGGAAGGGAGCCGGTGGATTTCATGTATCAAAGGAGATAAGGACAAAAGCTAATTAGGACTATTCATGAGCCTAGTTGATTGAGAACGCTGCATGCCACCTTAGAGGGAACATAACTGCACTTACAGGAGGCTGGGGGGCGGGGAGAAGGATAAAGACGGTGGGAGAACAAGGCAACGGGAAGAAAGTCTGATTTCCATTGTTAACGCAAGCACTGCTTGACTCTATTTATCTCATAAAGGAACACCTGCAGAATAATGGCTGTACTGTGTGTGCATCAAATGGCATTAAAATCTCCTAATAAATTAATGAGTGAGAATTAATGGTCGCTCAGTCCAATAAATGGCGTTAATTTTATTTCCATTATAGTAATACCGCAATTACAAGTTTACATTATTAAACCAATATTTAGTTTTCAAAACCTCATTTTAATTGGATTCCCGACGTGAGAAGCTTGAGCCAAATCTCTCAATTTCATCCACTTCTTACATTTCTCTTCAGAACTACATGACTACTGTATTCATTGACTTTTTCCTATTAGAATTGTCATTTAAAACTTTATGTCCTGGCAAAGACTTCAAAAAAATATATTATTAAACGCTCCCATGTCCATACAGTTTGAAACGTAGGCTTAAAGGATGTGCTTTCAGTAAGTGTTAAGAAGAGAAAGACTAGGTCACACTCAAACTCTGAGAGGCTAAGCATCCAGACATCTCCAAGTCGTCAACTTTTTATCGACACTGTTATAGTGTGAGCTAATATATCTAAGGTCTTTCCCATCGAGGAAACCTGAATTTCAGGTTTGCAAATACTAAGCTACTTTTTACTTCAAAGAGAGATCGCTGGACAGAGGAGTAAAATCCTGCACAGAGGTCACTAGCCCTTTGGTGCAACCTATAAGGGAACAATGCACAGCAGTGCTCAGTTTAGTAAAAGGCAGAAGATAAAGATGTCATTGCCTCATTCTTGTAGGCAACTGTCACCATGCACCCAAAAGCTCGCATGATCATACTGCAGTCCAGAAACTTCCTTTGGATAACAACTCCTGTCTGGTTTGTGGTTTTCCACCGCACATTGACCCCTTCCTCCTCTCCCACAGAATTAATGGTCTGTCCCCCCGTCCCTGGACACTTTGTACACTCCTCGGCTGCAGCTTAGGCCCTGAATCTGTATCTTTGGACAGGTCTGTCTCCCAATCTAGACAAGGAGCTCCTTAGGAACAGGCGCCCTACCTTGCTCATCATAATAGGTATTTAATAAATGATTAATTTATATTAATGAATAATTTAGTAATGAATGAATGACACATATCGAGAGCTAAATATAACACATCTGTCAAACTCTCTGGTTTACAAAACACTTTTACAGGCCTCCTCTCATCCTGATTTTTTTTACAGGTGCAGACCTGAAGATTCTGAGACATTCAGTGAACTCTTAAATCCATCCAGATATTAAAAGGGCAAGATCCAGGACCTGAATTCTGTCCTTTTTGCCTGGAGAAAACCAATGGTTGTCATTATTTTGTTTTCTAACACAGTGACTTCTACAGTATTTAAAAGACTCATCATAGGCCGCTCCTCTCCCCCAACCCCCCAAAAAAATACCACTCCATAGTAGAGTTCCTATTTCTTTTGATGGCTGGGAGTAAGAAAGAAATAGCAGTTGGACACTCAAATAATGCCCTACTAATGTTTCCCTTACTGAAGTGTAAGCTCTTCACAGGCAGGGTCCATTTCAAATTTGTGTCTGCACCCTCACCCCTTGTCTGGAACACTGACTCAGAACTGCCATAGCCAATAAATAATGAATCAACAAACTCCAACTCTGTAACATTTAATTAGGAACTATGAGCAAGGGGCTGTCTGCAACACACATTGGCTCAAACATTCAACTCCTGGGTGCAACAGCAAGATTCAAGGTTACAAATGTCAAGGGAACGTTAAGAGGCCCCTGGGTTCAGCCATGGCTCCGAGCCAACCCCACAGTCAGCTACCGGTTGTCCTTATGGGCCCCTCCTCTTCCCAGGCCCTGTGTGCAACTCTCCTGGTCAAGGTTAACAGCCTTGGCAATAGGTCTGTCCCCAGAAGGCTGAGAAAGGAGTGTTAAAGATGAGGATCTTTTTCGTTTCTCCCTAGGGTGAGAGTAGCCTGGCAAAGTCCAGGCAGGTAACAGGAGGAGGCTGTGCTAAAAGAAGAGAAGCACAGAGAGGGAGGAGATGGCGTGTATAAGAAAATTCCCCCATTTCCTCTGGACTGGGTGCTTCGACACAAGAAAGCCAAAATTCCCTTCCAAACAAACCAGGCCATAAGCTGGGTCCAGTTCCCAACGACTGGGCCAAGGCATGGATCCCATTGGTGGAAGCACAAGTTTATCAAGAGTCCATCAGAACAGTCATTTCTAAGTGTGCCTGGCTTCTTATTGCTGACATAACATGCACACACCTTCCCTGTCCCTCGGTGGCAAGTGCTAAGACTCCATTCTTATAAATCAGCCAGGAAGATACCTGCAGCTTTATTCAGGTACTTAGGCAGGTGAGGAGTGAGATACTGTTATACAACTTGTCTAAGTCCTGGCCATCCTGCCAGACCTCAGCGTATCCTGACAGCCCCTGTGTCAGTGTATCTAAATCAAGCTCTCACCACTTCCTTGGCATGGGTCTCTTTTACATTCTTGGTATCAGTAAGCCTGTATCACTCCAGTTCTCCTGATCACTGAGACAGGTTAGAGCTGGTGTAATAGAGAAGCAAGCATGGTCTGGAAGGCCCTAATATACAGTTATAATTGCCAAATGTTACTGTTGCCGCTTATGATTACATAGTAGCCAAAACACGCCTGTCAAAATCTCCTTAGACTGAGGGGTCCTTAACCCCCAAGGTCCAGACCTGCAGAGTACGTTTAAGTACCCAGTGCCCCCACCCGCCATACACAGTAGGATAACTCATAAAAGGCAGTGTGGAGAGAGCAGACAATTTGACAAGCAACACAACAGTCTACAGAGCTTAGCAGACAGAACGATATCACCAGCATGAGGCCAGCTAGCCATCTCCCCAAGACGTGGCCTTTAGTTGTCTGCCCACGACCAAAACAGTAGCAGCTGTTGCCAAGGGAGACAAGGTGACCCAGAGGCGTGGGCACAAAATCCGGGGATGGAAATCCATTTTGTCTGGATCCACCCAAGCAACTGGGTTTCCCTAACTGAGAAAAGACAAAAAAAAAAAAAAAAAAAGTCTGCCTTACCAGTCCTTGCCAGGCAGGTAGTAGAAGCCCCCAGTCCTAACAGGTCATGAGAAAGCCAGGGGGCAAGTTAGCTTGAACACTCAGAAATATTCAAAGCATTCATATGCCTCAAGCTGCAGACAACTGTAAAAGAAGGAAAAGCAGGCCATAGCTAGGTTCCCCCAGAGGGCAAACTTTTACCAAGGCAGGGGAAAAAGCAAGCCCTCTCCTCCAGGCTGTCACCAGCACACAGACTGAACATTGGCAAACTTACCAACATAAATCCACACTGCCCTCCACCTCTCCATCCACCCCTGGTCTCCTTAATAGTGCTTCAGCATTCAGCATTCAGCAAAGAACTATTCAGAACCTTCAAAGGAAATAGCAGCATGGGGTAGGAAAAGGAGCACATTGGGTCAGAATCCCATGTCTACAATAGCAAGCATTTTCACCTCTTCTCCAAAGTTTTCTCGACTTTACAAATGAGATAAACCTTAAGCCTAATTGCCTTATCTCTTTTCCAGGAGTTTCTTTCTTTCTTGATTTCATAACACCATGTGAAAGTGCTCTGTAAACTGTAAAACACTTTACACAGCTGCTTGTTTTATAATTGATACCTTTTTTTTCCCCTTCTGTTTCAAGGCACAAGGCACTTGTCCTTACTGCTCCTGGACAGGTAAGAGGGCAGGTCTCACAAACCCCTCCCCAGGCAGAAGTAGGACATTCATCACTCATTCACCCTACTCACCCACCCACCCACCCACCCCCGACTAAAGGAGTAAAGAAGAATGAAGAACCAGAGCTGGGACCAGAACCCAGGGCTCAGTGACCATCACATCACACCACCTCCTCTGAAGTCAGTTCTGGCTTCGGATCACACGCCCAGAGCGCACTTCCCAGACAGTACACCGCCTTCCCTCCCCCTTTATTGACTGGATCCACCCAGTTAAAAAAAAATTATTATTTTTTAAGTCAGCTCTCCCACCATATGTGGCATTTATTTCCAGAGAAGGCCTGCCCTGGGTTCCCAGGGACAGATGTTGCTTTGTGCCTGCCTGACACGGCTGGCAGCCCTTGTACAGCTGCCCCAAGCAGGTGGCCAAGGATGGGGACCACTGCTGGCCCACGAGTAAGGATGACAATCTCTGTGGGACTCAGGTCCTAGGAACACTCTACTCATGCCTCTGCAGCCTGGGACCCCAAGGACACACACACACACACACTCCTTTGGTGCAGAGTCAGACTTTAGAGGGGGCTGAGAGGAAGAGACAAGAGGCCAAGGTGTCCCCTCATACCCCAATTTCCATCCAGGCACAGCTAAACTAAGAGAAGGCCCTGGGGAGTGAAGTCACTGACCCCTTCTATCAGCCATCTGTGAGCTCCCTCCTAACCCCGCTAGCTAGCGTGTGGTGGCGGATAAAGGAGGTCCAGGCAGATGGCAAAGCGCTTTAGGAAGGAGGGCTCTGCAGGAATGCAAGGGCCGCTTCGAGGCCCACTTTGGGGTGAGTTTTGTTATCTCCTCAGCTCCAAGCACTCTCTGTTCTGCATCAACCCGCAGTCTCAGACTGAAAGGAGGGCAAAAAGCAGTCTCAGGAGGCAGGGGAGAAGACCCTACTCTCTGCCACTTGTCTCTCATTTGAAAGTCAGCATTGCACTGCAACCAAAGTGAATGTGTGCAGAGGGGGCGGGAGACTGGCACAACCAAGTCTAAAAATACTCGATAAAAATGCTAATCCCGAAGGCAAAGAGAGAACGAAGAAGGAATCTGTCAATCACGAAGCTCCCGCTCCTCACCCACAGCCCCAGCTGTACCGACTGCATTCCTGTTGACGAGGAAAGACGTGGGGGGACAGGACTGAAGAAAAGAAAGGGAGAGACACCACCACCTCCACGAGCGCGGGCCGCGGGGGCGGGAGGCGGCGGCGGAGGAGGGGCTCTGGCCCGCGGAGCTGAACAAAGCGGGCCTCAACTTTGAGCCCGCAGCTCCCCGGTGTGGGGGCGGACAATTCCAGCAGTACCCCTCTTTCCCTGAGGTGAAAAGCGAAATGTGAGGTCTGGCGTGAGAATGCCGCGTGGAAACCCCAGGCTCTTAATCTGCGAATGCAGAGAAGGTTTTGTTCAGGGTCTCCTTTCTGTCCGCACTCCCACCTCCCCTTACACAACACACACATACACACACACACACACGCACACACACACACACACACACCCCTCCCGCTCCAACCCCACCCGGCCGTCCCCGCCGCGCCAGGGGTCTGGGCCAGCGCGCCCCCGGGGTCGCTCGGGCCCCCACCTGGGAATAGTGATGCACTTGGTGTTGACGTTCTGCGTGGTGATGGCCTTCTCCAGTTCATCCAGCTGCCCCGTCTTCTTGAGCTTCTTGACCAAACTCTTGACCGCCTTCTCGCACCACTTCTCCTCCTGCCCGTTCTGCTCGCCCTTCTTCCAGCCCAGCAGGCGCTTCACGATCGGGGGGGTGAAGGGCAGGATGGACGACATGGCTGGGGAGGACGCGCGGGCGGCGAGGGGCGCCCCCGGCGGGGCTGGGCGCGGCGGGACGCCGGGGGCGCAGAAGGGAGCTGGGCCGGGGCTGCCCAAACTTCGCGTCAACTCTCGGCGAACTTGCCGGCGCTCCGGGCCGGGCCTCGGCACTGCAGCCTGCGGGGCTCCCACGGCGTTGAGAAGGACGGTGGGGGAAGCGGGCGGGAGGACGACTGCGGCGCCGGGTCGGCCAGGCCCCGAACGCGGGGCGGAGGCTGCAGCCGCGAGCCTCGGAGTGGCAGAAGAAAGTTTGGGTTTCCGCACGGGGTGGCTGTTTGGGTGCCGCCTCCAGGAAGGAAAGTCCAACCCCCACCCAAACTTTGCTCGCCTCGATCGCTTTGATGCGCAGATGCCTCCGACTCAGCAGCCTCGCCTCCCAGCTACCCTCCTCCTTCCCCGCTCGCTCGCTCGCTCGCTGGGCCGGCCCGGGCGGTGCGCCGCGCTCCCGCTCCCGCTCCCGCCCGCTCCCAGTCTGTGTTTCATGCAAATCCGCGTGCAGCCTCCTTTCCAAGCGCTGTCACCGCCCCCTTGCCGCCGGGGCTCCCCGCCTTCTCCCCCGCTCCCTCCCCCGCTCCCCGCCACCTCCTCCCCCGGGCGCCCTGCCCGCCCCCAGCCTCCGGGAGGGCGCCCGATCTCCCCCGCCCGGCCTGGAGCACGCCCACGTGGGCGATCCCGGACAGCGGCGGCCCTGGCTGGAGCGCGCAGGACCCCGCGCGGCCCCGACCTGAGTCCGGCCGGCGCCTGGAGGAAGTCGTGGGAAAGGAGCCGCGAGAGGGGCCCCCGGCGCGGAACCCACACTCAGGAAGCTCAGTTGAAGTTGCGGGCCCGAGAGGGTTAGATTCGCAGAGAATGAGCGCCGTACAGCCAAAGGCTGGCGGTGCACCCCTGGGAGGGCCCTGGTCCGAGAGAGGGCGCACCGAAAGCCGAGTCCCAGGAAGTCGGGGCGCACACTTGCACGCGCGAGCGCTGGTCCGGGTCAGGGCCCTTGGCCGGCGCTGGCGACCCGAGAGCTGTTTTCATTCTTTCAATTTTGAGATCACACTGGCTGAAAGCCCCGAAACTAGGTGCAAAGGAGGGAGTTGGGAGGCGGGAGAACTGGGATTCAAAAGTGGACTTTTGGGGACCCCAGTGACTCCCTGAATAATAGCTGGAGCTAGGGGGCCCTTGCGAATTGAGTGCCCGGTAGAAAATAAGCCTCAAAGACATCTCCTGAGTTCAAGAAGTAAGGAACGGGGGTGCTTTAGAATGTCTCTTTCAGAGGAAACATAACCGGGTGTTTGGAATCTTATGATACAGTAAGATCCGAAATTCGACACCCAATAAATAGATGGAGAGAGAGCTTTGTTTCCAAAGCTGTGAACTCGCAAAAAGTAGAGCAGAAGGGGAGTACTCGGATAGTTTATATATTCAAAGTTAGCCTTGGTGGGAGGCATTGAAACACCAGGCTATTGAGGAACTTTGGGGCTTTACTCCCCACTAGCAGAATTCATGGGCATCTGCCCACAAAGCCCTCAGCCTCTTTCAGGAGTTAGTCATCCCAGGCCCCCAGGGCCTTTCTCCTGCAGCCCCTCCCCTACCATGCCTGTAGCCTGGTGTTTAAGGCCTTTGTTTTTAACAGCAGGAAACCCCCCGGAGTGAGAAAGAAGTTATCTGCAAACCTTCAGGCCTGGGGAGTTACAGAGCCCTGTGAGGTAGGGCAGAATCCACAAAGTTGGCCCAGAAGCTGCAGGGGTCCCTGCCTTGTCAGAGAGAACGGCCTCCCACAAGCCTGTTGGCTGCTTCGGCTGCTGCTGAGCCTGGCTCTTCACACTTCTGTCCTAAGTCCCCACTACAAGGACCTTAAAAGAGAACCCCTGAACCCCACCTGGGGCTTAAGTACCTGCTTACTCTTCCTGGCTGGTCCTCTGGCTAACCCAAAGCCGCTGTAAGCCTTAGGTTTCACTCCCCACTTCCCAGCTCTCATCAAAAAAGCGAAGGAAGGCAATCCACAGATGGCTTTCTTCATTCCAGGTACCCAAGTGCTGTCCTCTGATTTAATCTTCGCAATAGCCGTTGAGGTAGACGTTCCTAGGCCTCCCATTTGCAGAGAGATTACAATACTCACTCGGGATTCCAACCAGAAGAGCTGGGATCTGAACCCCGTGCTTTGTGAGGCCTCAGTCCGCACTCTTGCCACTGCACCCAGCCTTATTATAGTTGTGGAAGGCAAAGATGACATCATTGATAGAGCTCTTTGCAAAACAAAAGTTCTTTACACAGTCACGCTATTGTCACACTCCAAGAAATGTTTGCTCACCTGTAAAATGGGGCTAGAAGTAGCTTTCCTCTCAACCTCCCAGGGTGGTCGTGGGACTCTAACATGAAAAGCTTTGCAAACAGTCAAATGTTGTAAATGAGAGGAACCCCACCTTGGGGCCACTGCTAAGGCCATGAAGAGTGGTGCGGGTGACGGAGCCCAGGTCAGTTAGACATGCACTCATTTCTGGGAAATGAAAAATGAAGCTTCCCTAACCTCAACCAGCTCAAGGCCTAGAGAAGCATGAAGGGGTGGGAGGTGTGTGTCTGGTCGAAAGGAGCCATTGCATTCGTCATATCCCAGTAATACAATATTCACCGGAATCAAATCAAGCAGGTCCAACTGTTGAAAGGCAGTCGGATAAAGACAAAGGTCTTCAAGCTCCATCAACGACTGGCTGGGCTTTCAATCCTGGCTCTCTCCCTCCTTTCACCCCATGAGCACCTGTTCTCTCAACGGTAAGGATGGAGGGAACGGTCCTTACTGTGCAGAGTGGTGTATCTAGAAAGAGCTTTAAAATTGTTCTCCTCCAATGCAAGTCCCTCATTTTACACTGGTAGAAGAGATGTCTGATGAAAGGAGGCGATTTGCACTGTGGAGGTAAAGAGCCTAAAAGAGATCTGAGGATTATATGTAGTGGAAGGATCTGGTATGTACCTAACCCTCTAAAGTCATGACATTGGAAGGGGCCTCATTCAGTCCTGTCATTTTCCTGAGAGGAAGAAATAGCCGCTAGTTAGTGTAACTAACCATGCTTTCCTGAACTTCCTTCGTATGCTGGCATCCATGTGACTGGGACAGCTGTACATGCAGAAAAACAGTGCTGGATCCACATGCGAGTCCAACAAGTACCGTTGCTGGGCTAATTCTTTCTCCTCTAGCCTCAGTTTCTCCACAGGAAGAGAGTTGAGGGAATAAGCCCAGTTTCACAAAGCAGTGAGGAGGGCTGATGACTGGATTGCTCCAGGTGCTAAGAGGACCCTGCGTGCGCCCTTGACTTGGGCCGTGAGTGGGTTGGCGGCTCCAGGTGGATAGGAATTCTGTTCTGGAGCCTGGTCTCCCAGGCCCGGGCCTTTGCAGAAGTTGTCCTTGGAAGGGAAACATTAGCCCGGTTAATTTTTCATCACGGTAGGTGCAAAGTTCAAGAGAGGCGGGATGGGGCCGGAGGCTGCGACTCCATTTCCCTGGGAATAGTTAGTCCTATCAGGGAGGAACCACGTAAGCGGACTTGCCAAAGGGTTTTCATGTGTTTGGAGCAGCTCCCAGGTAGAACAGTGGAAGGAAACAAACACCTGACTTCAATTCTGATTATTTTTCCATTGGCGAAAGGGTGTTTCATCAACAAGTTGTGAATCTAGAAAAAGCATTAAAATGGTCCTGTCTTCATGTGACACAGACATAAAGTGACATCTGGTGAAGGGAGGTGATACGTCTAGAGATACGTTAGGACTCTGCCAGGACTAGAACTCTCATCAGTGTGCCCTCACCTAAGAGAGAGCCACAGTCTCCAGCCAGACCTCTTTCTATATATAGCAGCTTATACACGTGAACTCTCCAGAGGCACCAGACAGATCTGAGTTAAACTAGTTCTACCACTTCTAGCTGTGTGACTTGGGGCAAGTCCCTCAACTCCCTGTGTGTCAGTTTCCTCATCCGTATAATGGGAATAATAATAACACCTACCTCTTAGGGTTGCTGTAAGGACTCAAATAACCCATGTAGAGAGCTTGCCATAAGCCCACAGTACGTTTTCAGTATTCTATGCCATAGAGCACAATGCAAAAGTTAGAAGCAATAAGTTCTGTGTACACAAAATAAAGGGACTGATCTTAAAAACAGTTCCAAAAATGAAAATAGTAACACAGAGAATGAAGTAAAAAACTATGCTACTCATGTGAAAAATTACATATAACCAAAATAACAATATATGTTGTGAAACAAATCATATAAACAAAAAGATACACATTGAACCACTTCACACCCATTAGGATGGCCATCAATATACACACGACTTGTATTCATCTTTGGTTATTGGTATATATTGAGTATTATAATTTTAATAAAGTGTTTTCCGTTCTTAGAATGCGTAGACTTTTTTTTTTTGGCACTCTCTGTATATATGTAAAACAGAAAATAACAAGAGTTGGTGAGATGTGGAGAAATTGGAACCCTTCTGCATTGCGTGTGGGAATATAAAATGATGCAGCCACTGTGGAAAATGGTATGTTGGGTCCTCAAAAAATTAAACATAGAATTACTACTTGATCAGCAACTCTGCTTCTGGGTATATACCCAAAAGAAGCAAAAGCAGGGACTCAAACAGATATTTGTATACCCATGTTCATAATACCATTATTCATGATAGCCAAAAGGGGGAAACAAACCAAGTGTCTCTTGATGGATGAATGGGTAAACAAAATGTGGGATACGAGGTGTAATCATAAAATACGATGAATGTTTAAATTTTAAAAGATGTATTACAATAAAAGACACATTAATATCCTTCAAAATACTCTCCCTCACTTTGAACACACTTATCCCATCATTCTTGCCACTTTCTGAAGCAGTTCTGGAAGTCCTCTTTCGTGAGTGTCTTGTGCTGTCGTGGCTGCCTCGATGTCCTGAATCAATTCAAAAAATTTTCCTTTCATGGTCATTTTGACTTTGGAGAAGAGCCAGAAGTTGCATGGTGCCAGATCCGGTAAATAGATGGATGAGGACATACAATAGTGTTTTTATGTGACAGAAATCGCCATACCAGAAGCAATGTGTGACACAGAGCGTTGTCACGATGGAGGATGAAGCAAAGACACTCACAAAAGAGAACTTCCAGAACTGCTTCAGAAAGTGGCAAGAACGATGGGACAAGTGTGTTCCAAGCGAGGGGGAGTATTTTGAGGGGAATTAATGGCAATGTGTCTTTTACTGTAATAAATTTTTTAAAATTTAAACATTCACCGTATTTTGTGATCACCCTTGTATACACACAACAGAATAGTATTCAGCCTTAAAAAGAAGGAAGTCCTATCACATGCTACAACATGGATGAATCTTGAAGACATTGTGCTAGGTGACATAAGCCAGTCACAAAACGACAAATACTGTATACTCCGTTTATACAAGGTACCTAGCATAGTCAAATTCATAGAGACAGAAAATAGAATGGTGGTTGCCAGGGGCTGGGGAGGAAGGAATGGGTAGTGTTTAATGGGTATAGAGTTTTAACTGGGGAAGATACAGTTCTGGAGATGGATGGTAGTGATGGTTACACAATGATGTGAATGTAGTCAATGCCACAGAACTGTACACTTAGAAATGGTTAAAATGATACATTTTATGTTATCTATATATGTATTTCACCACAATAAAAAATATATAAGAAAAAATACACATTGAACACAACAGAGTAGGTGTTCGAGGGTGGGAGTGTGGGAATAGAGGATGAGGCTAAACAGGGAAATAACTAAATGACTTCCTGGATCTGTGATGCTGGAGTCTTGTGTGCTAAGGGAGGGGTACGACTAACCTCACCTCTGCTTCAGAGCCACCTTCCGGCCCAGTGATCACAATATCTCACATTTGGAGAGCGCAGACAAGATTATTTAAAATGCCTGCCTCATGGGAATATGCAGGCTTGGCTGTTGCCTCCATCTGACAGCTAAGGGAACGAGGACTCCGGGACTCACGCCATTGGGGGGGTCTGCTCTTCACCAGGCTCTGGGCCCAGGACTTCAAGGGTGGGTTCTTGTTTGTCGTTCTCACAGTCACCACAGGATGGTTGATATTGTTGCTGCTTCACAGAACAGGGTCCAGAGACGCAGGGAGTCCAGCCACTGTTGTCCAGATTGGACTGCTGACCCCTGACTGCCAGCCCTGTGTGGGCCCCTGTCCCCAAAGTCCCCCTGCAGGGTTCCTGGTGTAGATTACAGAAAGTCCCTGGGAGAAGGGGGCTGTGACAGAGGAGCTGGGTGTAGGCACTGTCCAAGGAAGGGACTGAGAAAGACCACGTTGGACTTGGGGTTGGGGACAGCCACCTGCAGTTGTGTGTAGCCTGAGGCACAGGGCCAGGGCAGGGGGAGGACAGGATGGGCCTGTGGGCAGGCAGATGGAGCCCAGGGCAGGGTTCACAGGGCTATTTTGAGTTCTCCTGCAGGAGCTCCTTCCCAGCATTCAAAATTGAAGGTCTGTGATCCTGGTAGGTATGAGGGGTGTGTGTGTGTGTGTGTGTGTGTGTGTGTGTGTGTGTGTGTGTGTGTGTGTGTTTGATTTTACCATTTGTGTATGTCCTAGTGTGTTGGTATACTCTCTCTGTATATAAAGATGTTGTTGAAATTTAGATGTGTGTATGTTACATATCTCTTTCTGCTCATGCCTCTGAGATCTGTCTTGTTCAGATCACATTACTTCACAGAGTCCAGCCCTATTTGTTTAAGTAAAATGGGTATATATTGTGTAAGTTTTCTCCCTGGCTGCACAGGTTTTTGTCTTTGCATCTGTAATGTATATATCTTCACAGAGGTCACTGTAGTTTCCCTTTTCTATTTTCTGGGACAATCAGAATCACAAATAAATGCAGCCTTTGGCTCAGGCCCAGAATCTCTCTCAGTCCAGGTTCAATGTGCCATATGGACCTAAAAAATAGTAGTTGGAAAGTTGTTGGTTCATTACAATTGTATTTATTTTTAAAAGCACATGCGCCTATGGGCAGCCACCAAAGAGTGGTGTCCTGCAATGAAAATCTACTTCTACAATGGCAGTGAGATTATATGCCTTTAAATCATCTTTAATATATTGGCATGCGATTTTTACCTTAAAAATGAATAGAGTATACTCTATCAAAGTTACACCTCAATTTAAAAAAAGGTTTTAAAGAGAGAAAGGCAAGGTGTAGGGTGAGAGTGGAGTGGGGTCTCTGCAGTGTGAGGAAGGCGGGTGGATTCTGGAGAGTGGCAGGGCCGAGGCAATGGTTATCTGGACTGCACGGTCAGCTCTGAGAGAGTTGCTGGTGCACCAGGAGGCCTGGTCGTGCGTCTGTGCTGTCAGTCGCTGGGTGTGCACAAGGAGAAGCAAGCGTTCTCCCCTCTCAAAATGACACACACGTCTAGAATACTCTGCATCTTATATACAGCCCAGCATCTGGAAACATCCTGTGGTTGATGCAGACTTTAAAGGGATGAAATAAAAGTTAGAGAGACAAGGGAAGCTGTCCCTTTCCCCGGGGATTCAACCTCAGCAAAAGGAGGGAGGCCAGCTTAAAAACAGAAGAGATTGGTGGTGGTTGTTTTTGTTATAAAAGTAATATGTTTCCTTCGTAGGGACATTTAAATGTTTTTATAATGACATCAGTTTTTTAAAAAAGTCTATCTGCAATTGAAATGGCACGGATGACCTTTGAAAACATAATGCTAAGCAAAGAAACAGGTCACAAATGACCACAATTTGTGTGATTCCATTTCTAGGAAATGCCCAGAATAGGCCAATCTATAGAGACAGAAAGTAGATTTGGGGTTGCCAGGTGCTGGGGGAGAAGGCGGGGTGGGGAGTGACTTCTAGGGGGTACAGGGTTTTTTTCTGGAGTAGTGAAAATGCTCTAAGATTGACTGTGGTGATGGTTGCACAACTCTGAATATACTAAACACCACTGAATTGTTCACTTTTCAATGGGTGAATTTTATGATATGTGAATTTGATCTCAAGAAAGATGTTTTTTAAAACAATAACAATGGCTAACACATATGGAGGTCTTAGGAGTGCTAGGCCCTGTTCTAAGCACTTTCCATGGATTAGCTTAACTAATTTAATTTTTATAACTGCCTGTAGTGGGTGTTATTATCATCCCCTTTCTGGAAGAAGATTCTGAGGCGTGGTGAGGTGACATCAGTGAGTGACCTCACTCAATGGCCCTGCCAGACAGTTCTTGCTCTTCACCATGCTGGAGACAAACAACAATCAGTAACTAGAAATAACCCTACTGCAGTCACCTGCTTTTTCCTTGAACATACCGTGAACATCTTTCTATGTCAATAAATATACCTTTACTACCTTATTTTGAACACCTGTGACGCATTCTGTCATAATTTACTAAACCAGTTTCCCACAATTGGGCATGTAGTTTGCTTCCAACCATATTTGGTAACCTAAAAGTGCTGCTTTAAACATTTTTGTACATATGCATTTGTGTATATCTCTGATTATTTTCTTAGAATAAGTCCCTAGAAGAATAGCTACTTTTGATGCCATTACCAAATGGCCTCCTGAAAAGCGATTGTACCAACCTACCCTCACCATACCAGCTATATAAAGTGAGATTGCATCTGTGGCAGAATCTTCTCTTATTGTCTCCCTTAGTCGTCAATAGCTCCATTCAAGGGGGCCAGAGAGCTTTGTTTGTTTGTTTATTTGGTTTTCTTCTTAAATCAGCAAATGAAAAAGTGTCTATGCTGAAAGATCTCTCAGCATGGAGCAGAGAGCTAGCTGCCTGCCCTAAGGTGAGGAACCATAGGGTGTTATTGTTGGCAGGCAGTATATGTAACCATGCATTTGATACATTTTTCAGACCTCTTCCCCTGCCCTCCCCTAGGTGTTGGGGTTCTCCAGAGCCAGGTGTTTGCCTCTTTTCTTTTACATCCTCTCCCTGTGTGATCTGTTACCCTGGAGTCTCACCTACCCTTTATAAACTGACGCCCAAATCTACTTGTCCAGCCAAACTCCTCTCCAGAGCTCCAGTCTCAAACTGTCACCTGGGTGTTCAAGGCCCACAGCCACCTTGAGTTAGTGTTCAGAACTGAACTCATTCGCTTCCTCCACGAACCTCCTTAGTCCTCCATCCCTCAGGGGGCATCACCATTGTCTACAGTCACCCAACCAGCGGCCTAAAACACTCCTCCCTTCTCTCACTCCCATTTACCTGCCACCAAACACTGTGGAATCAACCTCCTCATCACCACGCCTCCTTCTTAATTCGAGCCCGTATCACTGCTCACCAACAATTATTACCAAAATTTTCTGATGTCTCCGCTCTCTACTTCCTGCCAGAGCGAGCATTCTAAAGCACAAATCTTATCTGCATCTCCCCTCCTTTTAAAAAAAAATGCTTTCAGTGATTTACATTGGCTACAGCAGTGCTGTCCAATAGAAATATAATGCAAGTGACACATATCATTTTAAATTTTCTTGAGGCTGCATTAAAAAAAGCAAAAAAAAAAACCAGGGGAAGTTAGGTTTAATACTTTATTTAACCCAATGTCGCCAGTATATGTCCTTTCAACATGTAATCAGTATAAACAAAGTATCTCTACCGTACATTCTTCTTTGTACCAATTCTTTGAAATCTGTTGTATGTCTTACACTTACCTCTCAATGTAGACTGGCCGCATTTCAAATGCTCAGGAGCCACGTGTGGACGACACGGGTCTAGAGAGTGGCATCCACAGTCCTTCCTAGGCCTTAGACGGTGCTGAGAAATGGGAGCCGGCCTCTCTCTGCCTCATCTCTCTTGCAGGGTCACATCGCATCTGCTCTCCAGCAAATCACAAAGGTTCCTGATTTTTCCGTGCCGCTGTGCCTTTGCTCATGCCACTCCTTCTTGCCGTCCATGTCCTCTGCATCCCCTTCAATCCCTACGTCCTACCTCTTCAACCAGATGAGCACCCCTTCCTCGTCGAGAACTAGGTTCCAGCCTCACCCCCTCCATAAAGCCTTTACTGCTCCATCTCCCTACTACCCTCCTCAGACCCGATGCTAATACCTAAAACCCATTAGTGTACTTATTTGTTTATTTAACCAGTCCATTACCCTGGATTTTAAGTGCCTTGAGGTCAAGGAGCTTGTCTTGTTCTTCTATCCCCAACACCTGTGCCGGAGCATATCAAAGGTTCTTAATAAATGTTTGGCAGATAAATGAATTAATAATTAGGAAACTGAGGCCAGAACGATTAAGTGATGTGTCCAAGGTCTCATAACTGAAATGTGGCATCCTGACTCGCATGGCAGACTCTCAGCCCAGTGCTCATTTGGACACTGGGTTAGGGGGTGACAGAAAGCCTGGTCTGCAGCGTGTGCGCATAGAAGGATTTATGTGAAGATTGGTTTGAGGTGCCAGGTGCTAAAATCCACGCAACCTGGACCACAATCCTGCTGTTTCTGGGATGGATTCCGTTTGAGTTGCACTATATTTTACTGCCCTCAACTAATTCCCAGGACATGACAGGAATCAAAAGAATCCTCGGTGCATGGTGCAGGATGATCCACCGGTCTCCTTCAGGCTGACCTCCCTCACAGACACAGAGGATGGCAGTGACTGGGGGAAGAATTACCTCTGCCTGCAAAGTACCTGAGGTGCTGGTAGCCTCGCTAAGTAGCAGGAGAACTGACTGAGAGAAGTACTAGGGGTCTGGAGGGTCTGGTTCTGTCCATGGACCTGATCCCAACGTGCGTGTTATGTACACTCCCAGTCGCAGTTTCTTCGTCTGTAAAATGAAGGTTGGACTAGCCTTGGGTACTGTAAAGACACGGCTCAAGTATCCTCCTTCGCATTACTCATGGCAGATGCTTCAAGTAGATTACTGAGTTCTTTCCTGCCTTGGACTCCTTTAAACTCAGTCATGGGGCTGTCATTCTTCTAGTTGAAGCCTGTTTGCCTTTGTGCCTCTTCTAGCTCTGACCTTCTAATTCCGTCCTAGAGACACATTCCTTTGGTCTTTGGGAATCCCCTAACTAGAGGCAAATGACTGTGGGAGAGTAACACCTCAAGTTCTTGTCAGCTTTAATCAGCTGCTAAACTCTCAGAGCCTGATCCTGCCAAGGCCACCCAGGAGGCCCAGGAGAGACGGCAGGAGAGGACATGGTAGCAGGGAAGGAAGCCCAGCGCCCACTGGGGTGCCAGGACACACGATTTCACTTTCATTTGTGAGCTGTTGGGCCCAGTGTTTGAGGATCCATTGTGGGCACACTTGCTCAGGGAGCTTTGTAGGAGAAATGCCATAAGAGAAGAGCCTGGCTTTCTGCCCTTGGGTAGCATGCAGTTTAATTTGGAAGCCAGAAAATAAGAGTTCTGCTCCCACTGACTTGAATAAACCAAGCAGGAGCTCATCTATTAATATCTAATTAATGGATATGTCACCAAGTGTCCAGGACAGCATCTGGCACAAAGCAGTCTCTCAATACGTTGTTGGATGAATGAATGAAAAACGAACATATACACACTAACAAAAGAACACTCCATCCTTGAAGCTTAGCTGCGTAGGGTGGAGTTGAGCTCCCAGCCAGCATGGACTCATATTTTCACACAGAGTTCCTTCCCTTTTCCTTTCAGATTTTTCCAAGTGAGGCCGTGTTACCTTAACTTGATGTCTAAAACACACACAATTATACACTCCCCCTCAAACTCAAACCCCACTTTCCGTGGTTTTGTGGTGTGTGACACATTCATTAAGTGTATTTTTGCCATCGTTGTTATTCTTTCAACGGACCCAGGCTGGTTTTAAGTAGGAATGTGTTACCCATACCATGTGTCTGCTTGGGGCTGCACCAGGAAATTCTAAAATCCCTTTGTGGAACGGCATCTTCTGTGAAATTCGGGGTTCCAGGCCCAGCGTTCCATTCGGTTCAGGCCTAGGAACGGATCCTTCTGTGGGAAACTTATCCAGCAGGGTCCGTCAGCACCAAGGGTCAGTCGACACCTGGCCAGATGTGGAAGCTCCAAACATAAATATTAGTTATGAGAGGGAACAACGTGTTTTTATTTTGCTGTCGCTTTAAACTAGAACTGAGGAAGGTTGCTGAGCCCACCCCCGTTCTCCTCCCCCCACTCCCCCTTCGTGTGTGTGTGTGTGTGTGTGTGTGTGTGTGTCTGCGCATGCATGCTGGGCTGGCACATGTTCTCTGCCCACATCCCAACACAGTACTGTTTGGATTGAGTCCTCTCCTGGGAAGTGGGCACACTTCATTCCATTTAGGACATGGATGGAGCACTCAGTATGTGCCCCCTTGGCAGACTGGGTGACTCAGGAGGCAGAACAAGTAGGCACTTAGGCCAACAGCAAATCCACCCTCCCTCCTGCCCCACTCCCAGCCCAAGGAGAAAAGTTCAGCTTCCTTGCATTCATCCAGGATTTTGCAATCAGAATCTCTAGAAGGAGCTATTTTGAGCTTAGCACACATGAATGGGTGGCACTTGTTCAGGCTGACAGGTTTAGAACTGTTTCTGTTCGAGTTTCTCATGAGGGGCCAGGTCTCTCAGGCCGTCCCCGGGTCTTCCCCCAGCCCTGTCCCGGTGGCCATCCCTGTGGGAGTGCAGAGGTGAGTCAGGCACCATCTCCAGGGTGTGGCCCACACAGTGAAACAACCACAGCTCTCCACGCCTGGGCCCATTGGTCTAAAGCTGGTAAAGAGGAGCAAGGGATCCCTGTGACCAGGCTGCCTGGACACCACAATTCCAGAGACCTGGACAAAAGCCCTAGGTAGTCCCCATGTTCCTTGGACCAACACAGTCACTTCCAGGGGCCAGAGGTGGCATCCTAGAAACATTCTGCTGAAATCAGGAACACTCGGCTGCTCTAGGAGTCAGGGGCGAAGGTTCTTATCCCAGCTCTGCTAGGAATCCCACTGAGATCTTAGGTCCAAGAGTCCTTGGTAAAGGCAGACCCCGTGTTCCCATGGTTTGATGATCGACTCCCACTGCTAACTCACGAGCTTCTCTGAGAGCCAGGTCGTCACCTATAAAATGATGTAATGAACACAGCCGCGAGTAGAGTGAAAGCCTTTGAAAAGCTCTGTGGTGCTGGCCAAGATACACTGCTTTTGTCTTCATCTCTCTTTCTCCCCACCTCCCTAACTCCCGGCTTCCTCGGAATCACCCCAGTACTGTGCCAGGCACTGAGCTAAGTTACGCTTATCCCCATTTACATAAGCGCTCCTTAAACCCCTCCCCTGGTCCCAGGGCCTTCCTGAGAAAGATCCAACTCCAGAAGTTAAATGTGGGGAACAGCAACCAGGGGGTGACGCCAGCGCCCATTTTACAAAAGGCCTGAGGATAAAGCAGAGCGCCCCTCGGCTAAGCTATCTTTCTCTTTCCTCGAGAGCCAGTGGGAAGAGACAGAGACCGTGGAAGACAGAGTCTTTGCCCTTGGAGCTCATTCGCCCTCGTCCCCAGGCACAGGTGGGTTCTGCCAGCCTTCCAGTGGGACTCATCGACCAGGGGCAAAAGTGTACCCAGGCTTGAGATGGAGGGTGTGGTGCCCCGAAAAGTAGGTTTTGGATTTTGCTGACCTGAGGCAAACACTCCACGTCCCATTTATCTTACCAGGTTAAGACACAGTTCCAGTGTGAACTAATTTCTCCATCTCTGGGCTATGCTATGGCAAATAACTTACTTATGAGTAATGTGGCCATGTTTGTACAGAGTTTATTTCGATAAGAAAAACAACCCCAGGCCTCATGGGAGGGGCCTCTGGGTTTCCTGGGCCTGCCGGGAGGGCCAGGCCTTCAGGTTATTGAGGGTGGACTTGGAGGGCTGCTGAAAATCTCACCTGCCCCAGATCTCTCAGGCCGTGCTTCTGGGAGTAAAGGTGAGGGAGGGAACAGAGGAGGGGGGACCAGAAAGCTGGGAGTTAGATACTGAGTGCAGCTGTGTCCCTCTGTAGTTGTATGGCTTTGGGTGAGACACTTCCGCTCTCTGAGCACTAGCTTCCCCTCTGTGAAAAAGGGTAATAATTATAGTGTCCACGCAATGGAACGGTTGTGGAGATTAGACACTTTGTAAGGGAGATCACCTTGTAAACTGCAGAGAGCACTGCACAGGTTAGTTATTAATTAATGTCTGGATTAAGGCCGTGTTCTCAGGCCACTCACACCAGTGCAATACGCACAATGCCAGAATTCAAAGGCCTGGGTCCAAGTTCCACCAGTCATGTGACTTTGAGTCTCTTCACCTCCCTGAGCCTCAGTGTTCTCCTCTGTGAAGTGGGAACAGTCAGTCATTCCTCCACTGTGTAATCTTCAAGGCTCTGACTTGCCTGGCTTGAAGGGAAGCTAGATATGAAAGTGGTTTGCAAAATGCAATACATACAAGTGTGAGATGAGTACAGTGCCAAGTTATTCAAAAGGTTATTCATCAGCCAACCTGTCAAATGCTTAGTGAGCCAGACACTGAGGGTACAGAAATCAAGCTGGAGGAAAGAAAAAGGAGGGCTGCGTGTGAAGAATTAACTAACAACACACGGTGACTGGCTTGGGCTAAAGCTGGCTTGGGGTGTCACTCATGTCCTCCTATTTGACACAGTCCTCTTTTACCTGTAACACTGTGAACAATGCCTTAACTCCAGCACTTGTTTTCAAACTTTGTTTTTTAAAGCAGACTCCATTTGATAAATAAAGAGTTAAATAGAAAGATAGGTCAGAAAGCAAATCTGCTCTGGCTGAAATGGGGGAAGGTCCAGAGCCGGGGCTCCCCAGCACCCCAACCGCATCCACCCACCCATCTCTCTCCGCAGTCCTGCTGCTCGGCAGCCCTGAGGCTCCTCCTCCAGGGCTGAGTGCCTACAGCTCTGAAAACACAGCCTGTGCACCCCACAGACACTCTCAGCGGGAGCACCTGGGCAGGTGTTCACAGAAGTGTTATTTGTGATGATGAAACTGGAAACAACCTACGTGTCCACCAGCAGGAGAAGAGGTAAACAGATGGGGATCTATGTATGCAGTGAAATTAACTTTGGTTCCGTGAAAGTGAGTGAAGGAGAGCTACACATATCAATAAAGACTGAACTCATAAATGTACTCAAAAAGCAAGTTGAAGAATATGTTATTATAGTGCTATGTTATTACTGTTATGTATTATTTGTATAAAAATCTAAAGATATGCAAAACAATATTGTATATGCTTAATGATACACATACATGTAGTTAGAGTATAAAGATGTGCATGGGAAATGATGAAACTTCTAAAGGAAAATGTAGGAGAACAGCTTCATGACCTAGGGGCAGGTGAAGATTTCTTAAACAGGGTACAAAAAGAACTACCCATAAAGATTTGATAAAATTTAAAAATTGATAAATTGGACTTCATGAAAATTAAGAACTGTTCATAAAAAGAGACAATGAAGGGAGATTTAAAAGCAACACAGAGTGTAGGAAAAGATATTGGCAATACAAATATCTAAGGACCTCATCCAAATTATATAACAAATTCCTCCAAATGAATAAGAAAAAGATTATTCAATTTTTTTTAAAAAAATCTAACTTGAATGGGCTTCTTATAAAAGAGGATGCCCAAAGGCTACTAAGCATGAAAAAAGGTGTTTTACATCATTAATCATCAAGAAAATGCAAATTAAAATATAATATAATGCCGTACCACTACACACCCATTAGGATGGCTCAAATTTTAAAGATTGACAACACCAAGTATTAACAAGGGTACAGGTCAACCAGAGCTCCCGCACGTTGCTGGTGGGACTGCAAATTGATGCCACCATGGGGAGGGATTGACTGTGAACAGCATGAAGGAAATTTCTGGAGTTCTAGAAATATTCTATATCTCAATCCAAGCGGTATTTACACAAGCGCATTCATTTGTAAAACTCATCAAGCTGCATGCATAAGATTTGAGCACATAGCTCATGTTGTACACTGATTAAAAACTTCTCAAACAAAAAGATGTGTATGGGAATGAACATTGCTAAGTTCAGGAGAAGTACCACCTACATTCAGAAGTGTTTCTTATGCAGGGAGGGAGAAATCACCTTGAACAGCTTCATGGAGAAGGTGGGCTTTTAATTGGATCTTCAAAAATACAGATGGGGCAGAGGTACTACCAGGAGCACACACTAGACAGAGAGAAAGCACAAGAGGTACTTAGAGAGAAATAGGCTGTTCCAAGAGCAGAAGATTCAGATCGTGTCTGGCAGAGGGGAAAGAAACAGCCTGGCGTGGTAGACGAAGGTGGGGCTTGGGCCTAGGAGTCTAAGTTCAAATCCTAACTCCACTACCGCCAAGCTGTGTGACCTTGGGGAGTCACTTCACCTCTCTGAGTCTCAGTTCCTCCTTTTGCAAGATGGCAATTGCTATGAAATGATGCATCTAAGCTGCCGAGTACAATGGCTGACACATAGTACTCAAGAAACACAAGTGCTCCCATCGCGATCGTTACATTAAGAAACTCTCCTAACAAGATGCTCCAATGGGGCACTAGCTATCTTTACCTCAGCCGACACTCTAAAGGCCTGAAATAATGCAGTAGGTGCCCCAAACCCCCAGATCCTAAAGCAAGGTCCTGGGCCATCTAAGGGACCGTGGAACATTCTGCAGCACCTACACGATAACAGAGAGTGACATTGAAAGAGGACAGTTGTGAGAAATTCTTTGAAGAGAGCTGCAAGCATGTCGTATGTTCCCTGACACGCAGGAGAAGGAGAGATGTATTTCAAGAGAGCGCTTCGAGAGCTCGGTCGAGTTTGCAGGACTTGGGGACACAGTCCTGCATAACCTAACAGTAAGGAGATACTTGGATGGGCTGGAGCAAGGAGGCAGTTGCTCTGGGAGGGAGCACCCCACTGTTGTCTGGTCAAGGGCGTCCCAGTTGGGGTCCCCTCAACTGGATCCCACTGCAGACAACACCTGAAAGGGGGAAGGGACCCTAATAGAGCTGAACGCCCAGGGCTGAGGGAGGAGTAAGTAGCAGAGGGGGGAGAAGCAGGGTGCCACAAAAGATGGCGGACTCCAGAGTGCCACCACTCCCCTCACTGCTGACCTTTCCTGCCCCTCGCCTCTCTTCCACCCCTGTGGCAGCCCTGCAGGGGCCAAAGCAGCAATGGGTTGGGAGGGGGGAGCAGAGCTGGAGTGAAGAAAGGTGAGCAGTGGCTCTGGCTCCCAGTGCCGTCTGAAGCCTAGAGTAGGCCTACAGGACAGGAGGTTTAATTAGATAAAAGCATGGAGTTTTGATATCAAACTACATTTGATTTTCTGTTTATCGAAGTGAGACTGTCTTGAAAACTAAAAAGGCCCAGGAAAGCTATAAGGCCTGTTTGCGATTTTATTTGGGGATGAGAAGAAAGAGAGCAGTCTAAAAAAGACAGGAAAGAAATACAGTTGACTTCTGTTTGCATGTTGAATCCAGCTGGAACCATCAAATGGTTACATCTGTGTAAAAGTGCCTGGCACATACTAGATGTACCTACTATTTCCTCTGGACCCTGGGAGTAGCTGCTTCCTAGGCCATCTTGGCATTGCTCCATGCCCAAGAAGCGCCTCGCACTCCCGGGAAGGCCTTCCTGGAGGCTGAAGGCTGACAGGGAAAAAAATTCCCCTGCAAAATGTTGCCTCAGCCTCTGGAATTTACACTTGCCCCACTGCTGTCTGCTGAACATTCTTGCCTGAAATTCCAGCCGAACCATGAAACAACTGCTCTGTGAAGGTCCTGGGACTGGCAGGGGCTGGCAGGCCTCTCCCAACTTCCGAATTGCTGTCAGAGGCTGTGACCTCACTTCCTTAGCCCGCTCCAAGGTGGGCCACCTCAGCCGTCCTGGATGCTATGTGGGCAGGAGGGCGGTGGCTTGGGCTCCTTGAGGGCCTGGCTCAGACTGCTGTGGGCCGCTGAGCAGGGCTTGGTTAGGCCACTGGAGAGTCACACACCTGTGCCCTTGTTCTAAGTTACATGCAGAGGAAATTCCCTATTCCAGGAGAGTTGGGGGAAGTGGATGTTCTATTAGCTCAGCTTTCTGGATAAGTAAAAAGGAGGAAAGGAGCTGCCATTTATTGAGTGCTTACTGTATACCAGGCCCTACACGAGGGGCTTTACACGGGCTGTCGTAGACTCCTAAAAGCAACCGAGTGAGATGGATATTATTCTTCCCATTTTCCAAATTAGAAGGAAGGATGCTCCAGAAGTTAGAAAACTAGCAAGTGGTGGGGCTGCATTTTCCACTTGTCCTTTCCTCAGCATTGTACTACTCTGGGTACGGTAACCTGCTCACATTACCATACTCCACAGCACGTGTACGTTCAGTGGCTTCCAATATTTTTTTTCCTGGAATATCACACTGAATGGAGTATTTATCGTGTTAAGAGACAAGGGCTGGGGTCAGTCTGCCTTAGTTCTACCGTTTATGAGCCATGTGCCCATAGAAGAGTTACTTAACTTCTCTGAGCCTCGCTTCCTTATTTGTGAGGAATAATACTCATAATAGTACCTTCTCTACAGAACTGTGAAGGTGACACACAATCATGCACGGGAAGTCCTTAGTCCTGGCTCGGCCTGTTGTATGTGCTCAGTGATTATTCCTTGGGATTACTCTGATCACAACCTAGTGAGGGGGTGGGATAGACTATGGTGACCTCATGTTGACAGACGATTAAGTGTCTAAGGTTCAAAGGTTAGATGATATCCAAGGTCACACATGGTCACTGAAATGTCCCTAATCCAGAGCCTGTATCTTGGCAGGGTGCCAGCCCCCTTGAGGGTCACCTGTCCCCTCTGGAGACCTCCCAGGGGTTTCTAGGCATTTGCCAACACTCTCCCTTCACAGCCCGCACGCAGGGGAAGGCACTGAGCCATGTGCGAAGACGGAGCCGGATGTGTAGGTGGCCGGTGCTGCAGGCTCCCAGAGAATGCTGGTTCTGTGTTCTGTCCTCTGGGGAGCAGTGTGCAGGGGTGGGAAGAGGTGGCTGCTTGGAACTGACAAAAAGCACAGAAGGCCCTGTAGGCCAAAAGGTCTCCCCAACCCCTCTGCTCCAAGCCGTGTGAGGCTCCCTCTGCCCGTAGGGTAAAGTCCTTCACATAGTTTCCCATCGTGTGAAGTTTTTATCCAGCTCCTTCCCAATTTGATCCCTTGAAACATTCTATTGAGCTTCTCCGTCCTTTGTCTCCCCAGTTGCCTAAACACAGTGAGTGTTTAGGAACACACGCACACTTGCACAGCACCAGCTCAGCTCTCGCCAGGTCAGGCTGGGGACCTCCCTCTCGTTCTCAATTCCACACATCTGGGCATCTGGACAATTGCTGGCCCGGGCTCTGGCAAATCGACAAGCAGAGGAACCCAGCTCATTCTGAGTAAAAATAACCTGTCAAATCAATTACAGTGGCAGAACCAATTAGGGTGACCACAGGAGAATAAATATTCAGTGTTTAACTTAATCATCTTTCTGTTCCAATGACACTCGGCAGGGCTGCATGACTAAGGCAAATGACTATTATATAAGTGATATTTTTATTCGTGGCCCCGTCTCATCAGAAAGAGAAGCCGTTAAATTTCCTTTTCCTTCGAAGTGGAAAACAAGAAGAAAGAAAAAAAAGAAGATTGTCTCTGAATTTGCACAGGTAAGAAAGTCTAGAACCCTCTATTGTGAATACATACATGTAAACTTACTTGTGAGCTATGTGACCTCAGGCAAGACACTTTCCTTCTGGTAATCCCCCATGTGCAAAGGAAGAGATTTGGACGTGGTGATCTCTAAGGGCTATCCTTACAAATTCTAACTTTCTATTACCTAGGATAACTTTGACCCTCAAATCCTGCTCAGCCACGGCAGGGTGTTATTTATCTTTGAGTTACCCCATTGCTCCTTGTATGGTATCTGTATACTGAGATGCCCCATAAATACTTGCTGAATTGAATCAGTTGGTTCACTCTTTATTTCAACATTTCCTGTCTCTAGGACACTTGTTAGGCACTACAAGACGAATAGCCAAGAGACAGAATGAAGAATGTCCTCCATTTGAGGGAAGCTAGGTATGTCTCTGAGAAGTGCCATTATCTATCTATGAGAGTGTCATAGGCTTAGAGAAGAAGGGTATGTTTAACCCTAGGATGATCATGAAGTACTTCCTGGAGGAGGTGACATTTGAGTGGGACCTTGAATTCTGACAGATCAATTAGATGAAAGATTCTCTAGAGCAGGGGTGTCCAAACTGCGGCCCGAGGCCAACTGCGGCCCATGATGCATTGTTAATTGGCCCGCAGCAAATTCCAAAAGTATATTCAGTTGACTTAAATAAACCAGGTGAGGCAATACGTACTTCACCTCGAGTGAGTGGCCGGCCGTTTGTGTATTTTACCGCATATGGCCCTTGGTGAAAAACGCTGAAAAAAGTCTGGACACCCTTGCTCTAGAGGTAGGAATGGCCTATGCAGAAGTGGGGAGGGAGAAAGCTTGACAGCAATGAGGGTTTGTGTTGGAAAGCAGAGAAGAATAAGGTATCTTGGAACCAGACTACGAAACACTCTGGAAGCTGGGGTGGAGGAGGGAGGTGTCAATATCCTGGATGCAATGGGAGAGGAAGGAGGGACAGAGTTTATAAGAACATCACTTTCTCCTGTGGCCGGTGGATGAACTCCTCACTGTGAAGACTGAAGAGGTGGATTCTGGCATCAGCCTCTGGGTACAGCCTAGAAGTCTAGCATCATGGGGAAGGGGCCGGGGATGTTGCTGATTGCACGGTGCAGTCCTTTTGCTCTGTGTGCACACCAAGGCCCTGAATTCACCCACTCTGCGCATCGCGTGCTCATAGCTTTCTGGCGCTGGAGGAGGTGTGAAGGTAACTTATTATGGCAGCTGCTGTCAGGGGGCTGCCCTACGGCCCCCCTCAGCCTCACTGAAGCCTGCTGACTTCCACGGCCTGCAAGCGCCTTGGGCTAGTGCGGGGTAAGCCCCAAGTGCCCAAGAGCGAATGCTCCTGGAAACAGCCCTCGTGAGTGAGGGATGACGATGTGGTGGACAAATCCCCAGCTTCCTCACTCCTCGGGCAGGTACCTCTCAGGTGTGCTTCACCGCTGTCTCCCAGACGCCCCATCGGGATTGAGCCCCAGTTGCCCATGGTGATGACCAGCTCAACAAAACACTTTGTACTGGCTTCTTTCTCCCCCTGTCATACTTCCTGGGTGTCCAGGGTTCATCTCCCAAATGAACTACAGTCAGCCCTCTGCATCTGTGGGTTCTGCATCCACAAATTCAACCAACCATAAATTGAATATATTTGAAAAACATTTATGTTGTTGCTGACATTTACTATGTTCTTAGGCCTATGATGGTTGCACCTGGACTGAACCTGTATGGGTTTTAGTTCTGTGTCATTATTCCCTAAATAATTCAGTATAATAATTATTTACATAGCATTTACATTGCGTTAAGTATTATAAGTAATCTAGAGACAATAAAAAGTATGTGGGAGGATGTGCGTCGCTTATATGCTAATTCTGTGCCATTTTATATAAGGGACGTGAGCATCCTGGGATTTTGGTATCCTCAGGTCCTGGAACCAATCCCTGGGCAATATGGAGGGACAACTGTACTTACAGTTCAATCCTTAACTCAAGGTCAGCTTCCGGGAAAACCCAAACCAAGACAATTAATGAAACTCCCTCATTTTATAGCTGGGGAACCTGAGGCCCAGAGAGGAGAAGGTGATTTTCTTATGGTCACCAAACGGCTGGTTGAGTCAGGGCCTGAGCCTGGGCCTGCAGGCCCCCAGCCCAGTGTCCCACCCACTAGACCAGACGTGTCTAGGTTACTGCTCCCATCCCTCTGCTCCCACACTGAGGCTCCCAACGTCAGGAGGCAGCACTAGAAACTATTCTTCTTCTGCTCCTATTTGAACAGACAGCAAGAGGCCTCAGCCAGGGGGAAGAGGCGAGGGTCTGAGGCTCCCAGATGTGGCCCTCTTTATCCTAGAAAATGTGCTTTTGTCTCTTCGGTAACCAGGGCAGCCACCCCATTTTATCTGATTTCAGTAAGCAGCCACATCCTTTGGTTCCAACTGCTGGGGCCTAAATGGTGTGATTGCAAAATGGAGTTATTAGCTCTTCAAAAAAAAAATGAGGAAATGGTGGGGGTTTTTTGTTTTTGTTTTTGCTTTTTTCCTCCAGGAAAGGGACATGAAGCTTGGGGTCTTTCTATATCAACATTTAACAAGTGAGGTATCCACAGAAACGACTTTAGGGGAGCCAGAGCAACTCCACATAGAGACAGCAACCAGAAAATGGCGTGTCGATGGTGTCCTTTAAAAGCAAGCAAATACATCTTAAAATGGTGAAGCTGTTTATTGTCAGTGAAAGGAATCCAAGGGGAATATCTTTGAGGAACAAAGACATGTTCTGTCTCTTTAAATAACTCAAGGCAGCTTGACATTTTAGTCAACAGAAGGAACAAAGATATTGTGTGTTCAGGGAAAGGAAACTATTTTTCTCTTGAAAAGAAAGCAGATGTTATCACCTAGCTCTGTAGAAGTTAGAGGAACCTAAGCACAATTTGACACTTTTCCAGGTTCAATAAACACTGCTTTGATGTGCTAACAACCCCTAATGAAGCTGGTCAGTTAAATGAGCTAACCTTTAGGCTACTAATAGATTGTTATGACAGTTTCCCTTTCTGCCTATGGAACGTTAAACTGCAGACCCTTGAGCAAATCATTCTGCTCCTGCCTTGCCATGGAGTATTTGTGAAGGACTAATTGCAAATTCATTCATTCATTCATTCATTCATTCATTCAGAAGTTATTATTTTTATTACCGTGTTTCCAAGAAAATAAGACCTAGCCAGACCATTAGCTCTAATGCGTCTTTTGGAGCAAAAATTAATATAAGACCTGGTCTTATTTTACTATAATACAAGACCGCATCTTATATAACATAACACAATATAAGATTGGGTCTTATATTAATTTTTGCTCCAAAAGACACAGTAGAGCCGATTGTCTGGCTAGGTCTTATTTTCAGGGAAACAGGGTACATGGTTGAAGAAACAAGATATATGCAGATGATGGGTTAAATTGTTCATATTTGTAATATGTAAGGTCCAAAGAGTGCCCCAGAGTGTTGTAGGCAGGGAAGGAAGTATCACTAGGGCTGGGGGAAGGAAAGGGAAATTTTCGCTAAGATCAAATCTCTTTTTCTCTGGCCTTCATATGATTTGGGGAGAATTTGAATACATAGGAGGGAAAAAGTGAAGGCCAAAGCCAAGGTAGCCTGGCTGGGGCAGATGGTGTATGATGTGGAGTTGTTGGAGAGGAAGCTGGAACGATAACTTGGAAGACCTTAAATGTCATACAAAGAAGTCTAAGCTTTTTCCTAAAGGCCGTAGGGAGCCATTGAATGCTCAGGATGATACTGGGGAGGGAAACTGAGCTCAAGATGGTGACTCCATAGGCAGTAGTTAATACCCTGACATGGTGTTGACATGATAGGAGGAGTCTGTTATGAAGTCCATTCACACGTACGGCTAACTTTTGGGGCAGGGGTGGGGGAGAGAGGGAGGAAGGGAGTGAGCTATTAAAGATTTCAGATTACAAAGTGGAAGAGCAATTTCTCAAATGGATCAGACAGCAAGGACATACTCTCCTTGCTGGGAACCGAGACCCAGCTGCTACCCGGGTCTGGCACACACCATGGAATTAGAGCAACACCTGTCTGAGCTGCTGGTTAAAATTCTGCTGGGTATTCCATGATTAAACCCTCAGACACCTAACATTTCTACAGCTCGTCCACAAAACGTTTGCTTTAGGCTAGACCTCAGCCTGTTACTAGCTTAATTAATTTGCTTTTTTCTGTTTTTCGTTTCCCAGCCTTCCTCCAAAATCTATCTGAGGGACTAACATTTCGGCAGGCTCTCTTGCTTTTTCAATTATTTGGGTTTTTCCCCTTCAACTCCTCTGAGACCAGACTTTGGTAATGTACGTTGCAGTCAATAATAATCTATTAAACAGAAAGCTCAGCGTGTAGGGGATGCAGGGTAATACAATTTTCTGGGTAAAAGAGGGATCTGTTGATAAAACTCAATGTGTTTCAGTCTTCTTTGTCACTGCTAATTATTAAAAAATGTCAGTCTGCTTTTTCTGCCCTCTGATTGTGAGTAAATGGATCTTTGCTGAAGAGGGTTCTTACAGGTCACAGAGAAGTAGTGTAGTCATTAATAACCACAGGCCAAGGCTGGAGAAGGGGATGGAAAAGGAGAAGGACCCGGGTCAGCACCCCGACCGTAGGACCGAAAGGCACCACGGGAAGTGAAAGCCAGCTGCAGCCGGATCCTTCACTCCCCTCCATCGGCCGCCTCACTTCACAACACCCAGTGGAGGAAGCAGGGTCAGAATCACATCACAACCCTTTTTTTTTGCCCAATCGTTACCTGACTTTCATGAGGAAAAGACAGATGTTGGGGGAAATACTCTTAAGGGGATTTGTTTTATTTCACTTATTTATTCAATTTATTGGGGTGACACTGGTTAGTAAAATTATATAGGTTTCAAGTGTACCTTTCTATACTCCACCAACAAACTATTAGAAACAATGAACAAATACAGTAAAGTTCGCAGGATACAAAATCAGTGTACAAAAATCCATTGCATTCCTATATACTAACAGTGAAATTTTCAGAAAAAGAAATGAGAAAGAAATTCCTTTTGCAATTGCAACAAAAAGAATAAAATACCTAGGAATACACTTAACAAAGAATGTGAAGGACCTAGACACTGAAAACTATAAGACACTATTAAAAGAAATTGAAGAAGACACAAAGAAATGGAAAAATATTCCGTGTTCATGGATTGGAAGAATCAACCTAGTTAAAATGGCCGTACTACCCAAAGCAATATACAGATTTAATGCAATCCCAATGGCATTTTTTCAAGAAATAGGACAAAGAAATCATCAGATTTGTATGGAATCACAAAAGACTCTGAATAGCCAAAGCAATCCTAAGAAAAAAGAACAAGGCTAGAGGTATCACACTCCCTGACTTCAATTTATACTACAAAGTGACAATAATCAAAACAGTAAATAATCAATGTTACCAGAAAAACAGACATATATACCAATGCACTAGAATTGAAATCCCAGAAATAAACCTACATCTATATGGCCAGATTATTTTTGACAAAGGAGCCAAAAACATACAATGGGGAAAAGGAAGCCTCTTCAATAAACGGTGCTGGGAAAAGTGGAAAGCCACGTGCAAAAGAAGGAAACTGGACTGCTATCTGTCACTATATACCAAAATTAACTCAAAATGGATCAAAGACCTAAACATAAGACCTGAAGCAATAAATTACATAAAAGACAGCATAGATATTAAACTTATGGACCTTGGGTTCAGAGAGGATTTTATGAATTTGACCTCAAAGGCAAGGGAAGTAAAAGCGAAAATAAAGGGGATTGTTTGAATTCCAGGGAAGGTCCTAAGGGTTTGGACAACCTGGGTCAAACAGGGTATTAGCAAGTTCGCTTCTCATCCTGGCTCTGCTATTCATTACCTGTGTGGCCTTGGGCAAGTGGCTTCTCTTCTTTTGGCCTCATTATCTGCCTCCATAAAGGGAGGGGGGGCTGGGCTGTGGTCTGCAGGGTCCCTTCCGTGGGCTGTAAAATTGGGATAATAATGCCTCCCCCCCACCTCCAGGAGGTGTGAGGAGATTAAAAAAAAAAAAAAGACTGGAACTACTTGGTAAGCTGTAAAGCCTTATGTAGTTGTGAGAGGTAAGTCTCTATGAGAGGCTCCCCTCAGCAGTCAGGAACTTCTTGATGCAAACCAGGTGTTGGTGGGATTAGATTTGAGGGAAGGGGACCTAGGGAGCCCCGTGGCCTGGGGCGGGGGAGACAGGAAATAAGGTGGGCAGCCTGGCCTCCAGAGTCTTTGGCAGGCAGGCTTCCCATTCCACCCTCGGTCTCTGTACCCAGCAGAACACACTTTTGTCCTGCTCATTTCCTGTCATGCTATGAGCAACTCCCTCGCTCCTGGGATTCCTTTGCCTGGGTCCTTGGGACATCCCTGGCAGAAAACAAGGTTCATCTTCCTCATGCGTCTGCCCAGATGAGAAACTGAGCCACCTCCAGAGAGAGGTTGATAACCCTAAGGAGATAACCCTAAGCCCCTGGCAAGTCAGAGCCCTAACTAGACCCAGGTCCACAATATTGTGGGAAAAGCACAGGCTCTGAAAGCAAAGGGTTCTAACTCCTACTGGACCAACTCCCTCACCAGCCTGCGTGACCTTGGACAAGCTATTTAACTTGTCTGAATCTCCGTTTCAGACAAATCTGGGAGGACTTCTGTATGTTTCTCAGGAGGTTCCAGCTGAGTTGAGCTCCCTTTTGCCCAGAGCAGTGAGCTCAACAGCAGCCCCTTATATTGGGCAATGCCCGGCCCTGGAGAGTCACTTACAAATGCCAGATGCAGCGGAAGCTGTGAAGTGCTCTGTTTTTTAGATGGTTTCCATCGAAAGCTCTGAAAACTTACCCCTCCCACTGCACCTGCCATCAGCATCCCCTAGAGCCTCACTGAAGTCCACCCTGACTCCCACACTGCTTCTCTTCACTCCCCCAGGCTTTGACCTTGAGGCTCCTCCAATCTCACGAGGGGGCTGGGACAGATCCACAACTCTGGGACTTCATCTCTCCTCAAAGGTGCGGGGAAGTTCTCAGGAAGTAGAATTTGGAGGGAGCTTCACTTTGGCCAAGGAGGTTGTAGTTTGGTCCGTTGAGCTCAGGGTTTAACTGAACCTTAAGACACATCTGGCAACTGTGTGTAATCTCTGCTCTGTGTCCCCAGCTGCAGGACAATGGGGGCCATTTATAACTTTGCACACGGAATGAGAACATCTGGTTCAAATAACACACGCACACACACACCAACAGGAATACATTACAATGGAGACAATCACTCTTAAATTGAATGCACTCTCCCTCTGTCAATCCAGAGGCCACAGGAAACAATAAATAAGGTACAGTCCTGTCCTCGAGGAACATAGAAATCATCTTATCTACATTGCTCGCTTTAAAGTTAGAAAGTCTGAGATGGCGACTGTCTAAGGTCACACAGCAAGCTAGAGACAGCAGTGGGACTGGAATCCTGTAGACCCAACTTCCAAGGTAAAGCTTTTCCCCAGCTCCACCTGGCCTGCGTGTGCTACTCTGCCCAGCGAGAAGAAAGCAGGCCCATTGCCCTTTGAGTCCTGAGGATGGAGAGAGGCACCCTCTTCCACCAGGAGGTCAGAGGACTCAGGGTCCCCAGGCAGCAGATAGTCATTTAGCACATGCAGCAAGGCCATCTGTGCAGCCAGTCCTAGCGCTGCAGACAGAGACCCCACCCAGAGTCATGGGATCCACGGGCACAGCTCTGCAACCTGCCAGGCCACCTTGGTCACAAACTGCAGGGCGTACAGGGCCTGTCCGCCAGGGGCAGTGCATGTGGGTGCAGGTGAGCCTGGTGGGGAGCAGCTAGTCGTGCCACCTGCCCACATGGTGGGGACTGTCCCACAAGTGCACGCCTCCTCCATGGAAAACTGCTGCAGAGGCCTGGCTGTCTTTTCTCATTGTTTTGTTCTTCCTCTTGATTTCTCTGTTCTCCCTCTTTCTAGGGTCCCTCCATTAGGGCTCTGCTGCCTTAGGTCTCCATACAGATTCCCCGGGGAGGGGACTAGGCAAAGCCGTGGAGACCTCTGCCCCACCTTGCCTTTCATCTTCTTTGGGAAATCAGTGACTTCTGAGGCCCTGAGGGATGAGAAATATTCCCTCATAGTCACCCCTTTCCTGTCTTCCCAGGAGACCAGCCCCACCGCCTGTGATGTCATGGACAGCTCCGTTAAAACCAGCACACCACGCAGCCAGTAGAACAAGGCTGATGTACGTGGGATTTGAGAGCTACAGAGGAAATCAAGGATGATTCCTACTTTTTTTTTTTTTTTTTTTTTTTTACCTAAACATCTACAAGGATGGCATTGCCATTAACTGAGATGGGGAAGAGGTGGGTGACATACGTTGGAGCAGTGAAGATCAGGAGTTTCATTCTGGACAAATTTGGTTTGTGGTCCCTATTGGACATCTAAGTGGGAGTTCTCAGAAGGCAGTTGGATATATGAGCTTGGAGTTCAGAAGAGAGGTCCGATTGGAGAAGGAAACTTGGGACCCCTCAGTAGAGACGATATAAAGTCACGGGACTGGATGAGATGACCAATGAAGGGAGTGTTGTCATGTCACCCCTCTCCTCTGAGGTGGGATGACCAGAGAACATTCTCCAGAGGGCTGTTGTGGGGATGAAATGGGATGATGACTGGTAGGTGCTTCGCACAACAGCTTTAGCTGCCTGGCACCTCATATTTAGCTACTACAGATGGGTACGGGGGGCGGGCAGCAGCAGGAACCTTGAGAAGGGGAGATTGCACATAGATTATTAACGGTAGAACGTAACCCCACCCCCTCGTAGGGTGGGGTCTCCCTCTCTGTAGAGATCAGATTCCCAGGTGCCCTCTGGACCCTGATCCTTTAATCCAAGCTGGCTTAACAATGAGTCCTCCATGCAGCCAGCAATCAGCTAGAGGGAGGTCTGGACATCCCATCCCTACCAAGACAAAACCCAGGCCTCGTGTTCACTGGACTCCAGCTACAATCTGGTGGTTCTCTTGCTTCTGACTGCTGGGGGCTTTCTGTTTCCCTGCCTGACATGCTCCCGTTGGACCAGGACACAGATCTGATGTCTTCCACCCCTGCACCATCCCCTTCTATCCCAACAATCCTATGAGGAAGGTTCTCTTGTTAATTCACTTCAGAAGGATGGCTAAAGTGACAACACTCACTCCCTAGGTCATCTCATCCAGTCCCATGGCCTCAAACACTATCTATAAATTTTTGTCTTCAACCAGACCTCTCTCCTGAACTTCAAATGCTTGTATCTAACTGCCTTCTTGGTTCTACAGAGTACTCTAGATGAATCAGAGAGCCAGAAAGAGATCTTACAACCTCATAGTCTCCCCTTGGAAGAGTCTTTTTTTTTTCTTAGAATGTGGAGTTGGAAAGGATCCTAGCAGCCTTCTGATCAACCTCTGTAGTTTTTTGTTTGTTTGTTTGTTTGTTTTGTTGTTTTTGTTTTTTTTAAGAGATGAGAAAATTGAGTCCCAAGAGAGGAAGTGACTTGCCTAAGGTCACATTCACGATCAAGCATCGGGCTCCATGTGCTGTCCACAGTGTCACAGCTGTCCTTTTGAAAGGAGGGAGCACAGTGCTCAACTCAGAGTCTGAGCTCAACACCCTCCTGTTGGAAATTCTTCAGTGGTTCCCTATTGCTTCATCACAATCAAGTCAAAATTCCTTCGAAGGACAGATAAGTCTCTGCTACCTCCACCTGCTGCAATCTCCTACCACTCCCAGGGGGTCCGCACCAAATCACTAGTGTATCCCTGCAAAAGCCCATACCTCCAGACCTTTATGCAGACGCTTATCTCTGCCTAAATGCCTTTCCACTTTACTTGGTCAGCTCTTCCTCACCTTTGTTTCAGCCTGGTGGCTCCACCTTTCAAGATACCTCCTCTACAAACCTCCCCTCAATCTGGACCAGAAACCCTCTCGAAGTCCCCATAGCATCTGGTCACCACATGGCGTCGTGATTGTTTTTTAGCTTCTCTACATCTCTAGGTTTGGTAAGGCTCATGGCTTAAAGTACAAAGAGAATGAGGGGGTAAATAATAACAAGTGCTGTTTCAGTATTAAACCAGGAAAGCCGATGCCACACCCCACTCCCTGCCCAGCCCTCAGAGAGGACTTTGGAGCAACAGATTCAGAATCAGGCAGGCGGGGGCTCAAACCCCAGCGCGGGTCGTTCTTAGCTGTGTGATCCATGACTCCTTATCTGTAACATGAGTTAATAATCATACCCACTTCATGGGATTGCTGTGAGAATTAGTTGAGGCCAGTCCTGGAACAGAGCAAGGCTCAAAAAATGGTAGAAGTAGTTGCTGTTATTCATGATCAACACTCTTCTTTTTGGAAAACAAACAAACAAACAAACAAATCAACAAACAAAATCTCAGTGCAAGTTGTAGAATGAGCATAATATGAAACCCAGGCCGTGCTCACTAGAAAAGAGAAAGAGGATAGTAAGTGGGAAGGCCAGACTTTGTTTGCAAAGCGTCCAGGTCATTTCTTCACATGGGCAATGACATTACTTTCCAACACAGAAGCTGAACAAAACCAGCAAACCTTTGACAAGTATGACCTGGAGAAATGGCTTTAGGAAGAGGTGATGCTGACTTTCCAGGGAAACCTCAATTGTAAATAAACGGCTGCTTGCAAAGTGTCGTCCCATCCATGTTCTAGACTCTGCCTCTTTCGTCCCCTCTATTTCCATCTTTCAGTCTCTCCACATGACACACCTGCTCACCTCTCAGCCTTTGGCTCTCTTGAATAAGTATCTCCCCTGTCGGAGACCTCAGTCATAAAGGCTGGCACAGGGGAACACACAGGGGTGGGAGCTGTGGCTGTCAGGAGAGGAGCCTGTGAATATGGCAGGGAGGCCCCACAAGAGTCCCCTGTAGGTTCTTTCCCCATTTCTCCCTGTTCCCATACCTGGCTGCCTGGTCAGATGCCTGCTGGGTGTGCCTCTGGCTCCAGACGCTAGGATCTTCCTTGCTCTAATTTGGCATCTCCTGGATGGAGCTCATTTTTAACATTGACCATCTCTGGCTGGGCTGTGGTCTTCAGCCTCTTCTTTTGGGCAGTAGACCTCAGGCCAGACCCCGTTTCAACCTTGCTAGTCTTAACAGGGAGCTGATTGCTTCAGGGACCTCCAGCCTCACCACTGGTTTGAGGTAGGACACACCCTCCACCTGCCAGGCTTCGGGGCTCAGTACAGCCTCGCCTCTTCTTTGAAGGGTTCTCGGTACTCTTGAGTCCTCACTGAACCCCCCGTGAACTCTTAAAGCCCTGCCCTTTTCTGTCCTAGGTACAATTTGCACTCATCTTTTTAGTCCTTAATTATATGCTTTAGAAATCAATCATTTTTGCATAGTGCAGTGAAAAAGAAGGCATTCTTTATAGTCACCAACTTCTGTCTCTGCTAAGGGACTTGGGCAAATGACTTCACCTTTCTCGGCCTCTGTTTCTGCATCTATGAAACTGGATAATAGTAACCTTTCTTGTGGGGATAATTGCAAGGATTAAATGCGTTATCACATTAGGTGCCCAGCTTAGAGACTGCCACATAATAAGTGATCAATAAACATCAGGGTTGTTATTGTTTAGGGAAACAGAGACACAGAATGTCTGCTCTAGGGCCAGACTGCTTGCTTTAAATGTGCTCCACCATCTTCCTAGCTTTGGGATCTTGGACAAACTTCTTAACCTTTATTAGCGTTGATTTCCTTATCTGTGAAATGGAACAAATAATTTCTATTTTGAAAGGCAAGGAAACCAAGGCACAGATAGGTTAAGTGACTTGCCCCAGATTACACAGCTGGCAGGTGTTAAATATAGGATCTGAAGACTCTGGATCTGGAGCCTACTCACTTGACCACTACCACAGAATAGCATGAGTGACACGCAGAGGCCTAAGTAACAAGGAAGTGACGAGGAAGGAGCCGTTACTTCTGCTGGGGAAGTGGGGCGAGAAGGGGAAAGCTTTAAACAGAAGGTGAAAATTGCTCTTGTCCTGGAAAGGTGCTATGCATGGCTAAGCTGAGAATGATGCTAGAAAGTCCCCCACGTGGTAGCACAACAGTGTGACCGTGCTTCATGCCCCAGAACAGTGCACTTTAAAATGGCTGAGATGGTAATTAATTCACTGAAAAAATGTAATGAAAAATAAAAATGTAACTTACAATTTTCTTAAAAATAACAACTCACTAGAGTGATATATATTTTCTGTGAACAGTCAGGAAATCAAGATCGTCAAGAAAAAAATGAATAAAATAGTTTGTTATTCCACCATTCAGATATACATAATGTTATTTTAACGTATAACTATCTGGGGGTGGGGGAGCGTTCCTATATATGTTTTGATTGTTAGTTACTAAAGATGGGAAGATTGTAAAGATTCTTATTTACAAGAGCTTATTGTAGTCCTATACTTGTATCCAACTTGCTTTGCCCACTCACTAAATTATGAAATTTTCATGTTATTAAGTTAAAAAAAGAAAGAAAGAAAAGGAAGTTATCCCAGGTAGGAGGGCTGGCATGAGCAAAGGCATAATGGGATGACAATACAAATCAAGACTGGAAAAAAATGAGTTTAGAATAAATGGAACACAAATTACAAAAAGGAATGTAGTGAAAAGAAAATGGATTGGTTGTTTAGATCTGGAGACTAAGGGGCATTAAAGGAAAAAGTAATTATGCTAAAAAATGAGCTAAAGGAAGATACTACACTTTATCACAAAACTTAGCTGAGGCTCCTGGTAGCCAAGACAAAAAGAGAAACAGAAAAAGGAAAAGAGCTTTCTTTGTCACAAAAGAATTAAGAGCACACGCTCTGGTGCCTGACTTTCAGGATTTGAGTCCTGGCTCCGCCACTCACTAGCTGTGTTGCTTTGCCAAATTAGTTCTCTTTGTGATTCAGTTCCTCTACTTATAAAACAGGAAAAATAATTATGCCAACTTCATACGGTTGTTGTGAGAATTAAATGAGCTAATACATGAAGGCACTTAGAAGAGAGCCTAACATATTGTGAACTCCCAATAGAAGTTAGAAGTCGTTTTTATTAATACGTTTTCCTGGCTGAATGCTAAGGTGAATTTATCTTGAAGTTTCCTTATGTAAAGAGCTCTGAGCAGCGTAAGGGATAGTCTTCTCAACAAAAGTGTGACAGTAACTATGGCTGCAGTCCCTGTAAGCCTGTGTCTGACATCTGGAAAGAAGCCAAGAGCAAGCAAAGGGCTCTGAGAGAGAGCCAGTGCTCACATCCAGGCCCCAAGCTTCCTGACCGTCTAACATGAGCCAGGAGAGCATTTGGAAAATGCTGAGAAAAGGAAGATTTTCACTCCCTTCCCGCTTGCCCTCTCTCCTTGTTCAGGTCATTCTCAACCTGGCATGCTGCCCAAGCAGTTTCCTGTTTCCTGAACATTGATCTTCTGCACATTCACGCTTTTTTTCACATATCATCCTCCTGCCTGGAATACTTCTTCCTTCCATATTCCTGGCAAGCTCCTACATGTCCTTCAAAACTCATTTCCTTTCTCTGGCATTCCCTAACTCTCCAAGTTCTTCTCTGCTCCTGGAGGACTCTGTACGTCCCCTCTCTTGTGTGACGTGTGATGGTGATGATGGTGATGATGGTGATAAAGATGGTGATGAAGCTGGTGGTGATGCTGGTGATGATGGTAGTGGAGATGAAGATGATGGGAGGCTTACCTTTGTTGGCCTCTAGGCACTATGCTAAGTGCTTTGCAAACATTATTGCAATTAATGCTTGCAACAACCCTGTAAGGAAGTTGCTATTTGCACCCTCATTTTAGAGAAAAGGAAACTGAGGCATAGAGTGGTTAAATAACTTGCTTGAGGCACATAGCTAGAAGCAAAAGAGCTGGGATTCATACACAGGGAATCTGTTTTCGAAAGCAGCACTCACAACCATGATGCCAAACTGCTTCCCTGTATTACTATTTCTATTTTTATGGTTATGATTATTACTAATTGATGATGAGTTTGTGTCCTTTGTCTTTACATCCTCAGGGCCCCTGGCTCCAGGACTGACACCAAGTGAGCACTGAAGAAATATCTGCCACTGTTCAGACGGGCAGTTTGGTTCTGTTAAAATGAGTCCAGGCTCCTTTCCAAGGCCCCTTCCTCCCTACTGGACCTCCCAACCACCCTGATCAGATTTGAAAGCGCCTTTCCTTGAGTCCCCTTATGGCTTTGTGCTTCACCAGTGGCACCTATGGTCCTGCAGTGTACACATGTGTGTGTGTGCACACGCGTACACACACACACTCACCCACACCGAGAATTCCTCCAGTGTGCAAGAGCAGCTGTCATATGGTACAGCTCTACTACATATTAATCAGCATACTGGGGACTTACATACCTTATCATTTAACCTTCACTCCATTGAATGAAATGGGCATTGCCATCCCCACTTCACAGACAAGGAAACCGAGGCTCCGAGCTGATGAGGGACCTGATAGTGTCTCCTACGTACTGACATTTCACACTCCCAAATCCTCAGCACAGAGCTCGGCACACAGTAGGCCTGCAATAAATCTTTGCTGAATTGAAATTAACTGGATCAGGGTGTGGGTGGTCCAAGAAAAATGTGCCAGGGCTCAGGCATTTCAAGTGAAATGCATAGTTTCCAACCCAAGCATGGAGGAGCTCGCTATTTTTGGATGGCCTTGCACAAATGTTGTGTGGGCTTCCTTTTTGCTACTAAATGTCACTGCATCAGTTTCCTAGTTTCATTCTCCAGCCTGGGCTAGGGAGGATTATGCAACCAGAGCCTGGAATGAGTCATCGCTGGCTCAGCTGCCAAACTGTCCACAATTGCCATGATATGGTACAGTCTTTTTTCTTTTCCAGGCTATTTGTGGGTGGTTTTGTTTAACTTTTACAGTCTTTCTTTCTTTCTTTCCTTCTAATTTTGCTTCTCCCTGTCTTTTTCTTTTTCTTTGAGGGAATAGGCTAGGAGTACTGAAGGCCTTCAAAACTCTGGCCACTCTGTCTGCGAGTGCACATTCATCTACCCTCTATGAAATTCACACAGGGAAGAAAACCCTTCTGGTGATGATGTTATGAGCAACTGACCCACAGAGGTGGAAACTCTCTTCAGGGCAGATGGGGTTTTCCTTTCACTGGACCAGCTACTGCCACCACCCGTACCCCTGTAAGCCTGGTGAGACACAAGCAGAATCGGGCTTCAGCATCCCGAACTATGGCTTTGCCCTTCTCATTCCTTACACAGGCTCGTTTCCGGGATTTGTTAAGGCCTCTGTTTACTTACAGCAGGACCCAGTGGCCTTGAGCCAGGGCAGCTCTGGGGCCAGCCCCCAGCCCTCACGGGATGAGTAAGGCTGGCCCGGCTGCAGGGGCCAGCAGCTGTGGACCACACAGGAGGGCAAGGCCCAGTGCTCAAGGTGACTAGTATGTATGTGGCACTTTCTTTGTGCCGGGTACAGTGCTGGGCAGCCCAATAGAAAGGGTGACCCGATGTCCAGCTATATAAGTGCTTCCTTACACAGGCTGATGGGTCTGCGAACCTGGGCAAGTCTGGACCCGTAGGTGAAACCAGTGGACCGACATGTGAGGGGTGGGAAAGGTGGAAACAGGAGCTGACCCTGGAAACTTTCTAGAGGAAATCAGCTACCAGCAATCAATGCTCAACCCAACGCTCGCATTGGGGATTGTCAGGCCCTGGGGGCCTGGGTTCAGGAGGACTCCTTGGGAACTTCTTCATAAGCTCCCGTAATAGTTGCCATATGTGCAATACTTGATCAATTCTCGAGCACTTTCCATACATGACTCAAATGACGCTGTAGAACAGGTGCCCAGCAATCCAGATTCAACAAGAGGAAGTCCTGTCTGTCCGTTTCCCAGCCCCGCAGCCAGGAGCGAGGTCAGCCCATGTGGAAACTACACATGAGAGTGGAAAGAACTCTGGATTAGAGGGGAGCGGAGTTCAGGCTGTGTGCATGTGGGCAACTCTCTTAACCTTTCTGAACCTCAATTTCCCCACCTTTAAGATGGTGGTAATAAGACAGCTGAGAAATGAGTTAACAGTGTAGTGACCTGCTTCTGCTTCACACTCTCCAATGGCTTCCCATTTCCCTGGGAGAAAAATCCAGAGTCCCTACATGAACTGCCCTGCCCCCATGACTCCCCGCATCTGATCTCCAACCCCAAGGCTGTTCCACACCTGGTTTTCCAACACGAGACTCACCCGCACCTCAGGGTTTTTGCACTGGCTGTTTGCTTTGCCTGGAGCACTTTCACTAGGTGTCTGTGCACTAGTACGGCCTCACCTCTCAAGTCTTTGCTCAAACAGTAGCATCTCAGTGGGGCCTTCCAAGAACTCCCTAAAATGACATCACCTACTCCCCATACACTTAGCCTCCTCCCTCCACTAAAATATTAGCTCCATGAATGCAGGACTTTTGTTTTGTTCTCTGCTGTAATCCCAGTGCCCAGAATAATGCCTGGGGGCACATAGTAGATGCTCAATAAATATTTCCTGAGTGAATGAAGTATTAAATGAACAAAGAGTTATTTAGTACTGTTATCCTAGAGTCAAAAGAGCCAGCTCCCCTTCTAGCATCCCGATACCACTAAGGCCAAGGGCTTGCGGTCTTGAAGCTGTGGTTTTAATGGGAAACGCTGCAGCCTCTCCCCTCTCACAGCTATTCTGAAACCTCCGTTTGATAAAACAGAGTATCAGAGAGTTATGTAGTGGATGACTGCATCTTGAACATCACGCTAATGGCTTGCTAGTGAGAAAATGGGCACTTTGCCTGTCATCAGAATCAAATGGGGTGAGAGAAGCTTCTTCAACTGCCCAATTTCCTAAAGAGAGGAACAATCCGTTTGCAAGAAACAGGGCAGTCTTTTATGACCAGTAGAGGTGGCAAGCCCAGTCAGTCTCCTATCTGTCTGTGAAACGAAGGAGCAGGTTTGGAGCAGGACTACGTCTTGTCTTGCTCTTTAAACTTGACTGCCAATCACTTCAGAGCTGCAGCCGGCTGGGAGAATGCCGGCTGACTCCTTTGACCACAAGAGTCCCAGGAGCGAGTTCCTCCGGGATCCTTTCTAAAGCTGGTTATTCCCTAAGTGATAGCGCATTTTCATGTCTTCCTTTGGAAGACAGATCTTGTTCCTTAAAAGGAAAGGCTAACTAATTCGCTCACAAAAGTTTTGGTTTTCCTTTTATACAAATTCTAGATTTTTAGATATTTTCCTTCTTTCTCCCTGACTCCCCTACCAATCCTTCATCCTGAATAATTAAAGTATGTTGGGGCAGGATGATTATATTTTGGTAATCAATACACTTCACCACAATGCTTTTATATCTATCATCTATCTATCTATCATCTGTCTATGTATCTATCTATGTATCTATGTATCTACCTATCATCTATCTACCTACCTAGCTACCTATGTATGTATGTATGTATATATATACATAAAGTAAGCTGGATATACTTATAATTCATAAATTTTAAAATGCTTCTCTCATCTCTCTTTTCAGTCTTGCAAACTTCCACCACTGCTATCTTTGTTTGCTGGGTGTTTTGAAGATTCCAGGTACAGGTCAGTTGTACCTGAAGACCAAAAAAAATAGATAGATGCCACTCCCAAATGTTTCCTAGTACCTTTGCTACACAGAAAGCCAGCTGAGGCCCCTCAGGTGGCCAGCATCAATACTGGGGTGAGCTGAGGCCAGCCAGAGATTGGGCAGGGAGCCCAGACCTGGTCGTCCAGCAAAAGCTGAGTCTGAATAGCTTGGGACTTGGCCAGGATGGGGGGAGCCCCAGCAGCTTCAGGAACCGTGTCTGGAGAGGCTGATGAGGAAGCAAGCCCAGGTAGGTGAGCCACTAAATCCATCCAGGTGGAAGTCCCGAGAGACTTGCCCCTGTGTGTCTCAGAGGCACAGCTCAGCAACCTGACAATCAGCAAGCTAACACAGAGAGGCACCATGTGTCTGTCAGAGGCCAGGCCCCGACAGTGACATGGGACATCTTGATTTCTGCCGCATGTGATGACAAGATGCAAATGTTCCTGTGTATCTGAATGGATTGACACCTATGCTGCTATGAAAAGCGGCGCGGTTAAGGCCCATATCATCCCATAAAATATAAGGGTAATAATAATAACACTTTCTTGAGTGCTTTATTGTGGAACAAGTGTGGTTCCAAGTGCTTTATAAGTTAGATCATTTATTTTTTACCACAATCCTATGGATAGCTATAAATACTATACTCATTTTAAAGCTGGGGAAACTGAGACAGGTGGCAGGTAGTTGAGTTGTTCCAGGTGGAGCTGGGCTATGAAGTCACATTAGTAAGGTTTCTCAACCGTGGCACTATGGACACGTTGGGACAGACAATTCTTTGTTGTGGGGCTGCCCTATACCTTGTAGAAGGTTTAGTAGCATCCCTGCCCTCTACCCACTAGATATCAGTGGGACCCCCAGCCCCACCCAAGATGTGACAACCCAAAGTATTTTCAGGCAGTGCTAAAGCTCTCCTTCCCTATTGAGAACCACTGCTCTACAGCCCAGACCACTCACTGTCAAGCCCCGCCGAACAGCTGAACTGGGTGATACCGGAGGTGGTATTTGAGATACACGAAAGAGGAAGACTCAAAGTAGCTGCTCATAGCAGGTCTCCCAAGGGGCTTCTCACAAAGGACCTTAGCTTTCAGGTTTAAAAACCCCATGTATCAGGTCATCTAGAATCAACTGGATCCAGGGAAACAAACTCCTTCCACTGCAGCTTATAAGCCAGTTCAATAACGACAATTCTGGCTCATGTATCACAGGGCAGAGGCGGAGAGGGGATGTCTGGCTGGCTGACCATACAGGACATTCCCTCAGGCAGGTGACGACCAAAGTCTTGAGCAGCGAGAGAACGTGGATGAGAGGTTAGATTTCTTTGCTGAATTCTGGTCCTGAGCTCTGGGCAGTTTCCTGTTTTTCTCTGTGAAATCTTTCGGGAGAGGAAAGGGGCCTTGCCTTTTTCCTGCCTTGTGAGGCAGGTAGGTGAAGTAGGTGAGTCAGGTGGCTCATTTGGCACAAGATAGAGCAGGACTGTTTGTCCCTACTTCTGGCATGTTCCTCCAACCACATGCTATCCTGTGAGGCTCCTGTGCCCCTGTAGGCCTCCCCTCCCTGAGAGGGAATCCACTCCGCAGCTTCCATTTTACTGTTTGTGAACTGAGGCTGAGCGACAGATAATTTATGGCTTTCTCAGTTACACAGATAATTAGCAACAGAACAAGGACAAAATCCCAGGGCTCTGGATCACCCCTTGCTGGTGGTTCTTCTCAGAATGCTGGAGAAAGGGGTCTCCAGAATTTGACTCTAACCTCCTTCAAAGATCAAGTCACGTGTATTTATTGAGGTCCCACTGTGCCCCCAATGTGCCAGGCCTTGTGAGGGATGCCAAGAGGTGCAATTCGCAAACCCTGACTTCAGAGAGATTACAGTCTAGTTATGGAGATGAGACAGAAGCTAAGCAATTAATCTATAGGTAAAATGAGGGGAGGGGCAGGAGGTACCATGGGGAGTCCCCCAGTTGGTTTCAGCACTTTACGACCCAGGTGAAAAGACGGGGTCCAGGGGAAGGTGATGATTCCCTTTGAGCCCTGCTGATTCAGAAGACCTGTGGGATGTCCAGGGGGAACGTCAGATGGCCAGATCAGAAACTCTAGCAGATCTCTGGGCCTGAGATGGAGGCTGGAGGCCATCACTGTAAAGAGAGGGATTGAGCTGTGGTAGCAGGTGGGGGGCGCACGGAGGGTCTGCAGAAGGATGAGCTGCTAGAGAAAGAAGACTGCAGGAATGACTGAAGGAGTAACTGGAGAGGAAGGGTGAAAGCCGAGGGGGGGCCGTGACCCCAAGACCAGGCTGCCCTGCCAGGAGGGCTGGTGACATGAGGACAGAAGAGGGCCGACTAGCACTAAAAGCACGGAGGTGCTCAGGACCTGATGGAGAACAAGTTGAGATGGGTGCTGGGGGCAGAAGCTAGAACAGCATGTGGAGAAGTGAGTAGGAGGAGTTGTGTACAGACACCACCTTCAAGAAGCTCTGCTGTGAAGGAGAGGAGAGAGGGCTTGAGCTTGAGGGAAATGCAGACTCTCACTTTCAAATTCCTGCCATTTGACCATCAGAGGAACTGGAAGATGGGGGAAGCCCCGAGATATTTCCTCACCAAACTGCCAGAGACTGCTTCCTCCAGTGGTTAATTCCACTTCCTCCACAGCCACGCCCACCATCTGTGCACCTCTTCTGGCCACCTCACTTCACATCTGGCACAGACCTCTCACCCTGGCTTGGCGGTTCCACACATGGTGAAAAGGTAGCTCAAACCAGGTGATAAATAAAGACACCCTGGCGTTCTCAGTGCACTGGAGGGAGGTCAGATCTAAAGCTCTGTGGACTCTGAACTAGAATATTTTTGCTAACACCTAGTCCAAAGCATCTCAGATCTTTCTAATGAAGAACCCCCTAGTGACACAAGGGAAAGAGCTCATATCCCAGGGATCAGGGGTCAAAGGGGGGTACATAGAAGTCACTACAAGCCCAGTGTTTCTCTAAAGCTTTATGTTTTAGCTTAAAAATGCAGGCAGTTTTGCATTCTACTCTGTGATGTACTTGTATGTTTTGGAGTTTTAAAATTACATTCTAAATTGCTTACCTTCATGTGAAACTGACACTCAAGGAAGATGTGCCAGCTTTGCCCCATGGTGCTCCAGTTAGGGCAATGGAGTCTGACCCATCTGTCTCTACCTCTCCATACCTGCATGCACCTGAGTGCAAGTACACACACACACACACACATTACAATTGAGGAGACTGAGGCTCAGAGAGGGGAGGTCACATGCCCAAGGTCACACAGCAAATGCACAAACGAATATCTAGGTCCATAGATTTTCTATCTCGTGCTCCTTCTATGGCCAAGGGAATCAAGAATTGCATAGCATTTGGGGGAGATTTTGAATTTCACCTTTGATTTTGATGGGTGAAATTAGGAATGGGGAGGAGCTTTGTAGTGGAAAACATGTGATTTAATTATTTGGGCTCAACTAGATTCTGATGCTTTTTAAGACTCAACATTATTGTTAGAATTAACAGCCATATTCCAGGGAAGTATTGAGAAGCTTCAAGAAGTACTTTCCACTCCAAATTATCTTTTCTATTCTGGTGTTAAAAGATCTGAAATACACTTTTCAATTAAGCATTGCCCTCTCCCCCTAGGTCACTGTTGTGGCTGAACTGTGTCCCCCAGAATTCATATGTTGAAGTCCTAACCCCCAGTACCTCAGTTAAAATGAAGTCTTTCAGGGGGGCCCTCATCCGATATGACTGCTGTCCTGATACGAAGAGGAGGTTAGGACACAGAGATCCACATAGAGGGAAGGTGATGGCAAGAGAGAGAAGGGGAGAAGGTGGCCACCTGCAGACTCAGGAGAATGGCCTGGAGCAGATCCTTCCCTCACAGCCCTCGGTCCAAACCAGTTCTGCGGACCCTTGATCTTAGACTTCTGTCTGGCCTCCAGAGCTGTGAAGCAATTTCTGTTGTTTAAGCCACTAGGAAACTAATCCAGTCAGCTTTGTGGTCCTGGAAGGAAAGCAGGTGGATTCCTGCCGCAGAAAGGCGTGATACTCCCTTAGCAAGGGGAGCTTCTGTGTTGGAGCTTGATCCTTTGCTGGGTACCTCACACGTGGCAGCTCATAGCCTCTTCACTGGACGAATAATAACAAAAATTGTTGCTCATATGTAGCGAGCCTTTATGTATTGGGCGGTTTTTAATGCTTTACATTTAATACCCCCTCCAGGAGGTATGAGGCACTATTCTTCCCATTTTATAGATGTGGAAATTTGAGTCCCAGCGTGGTCAAGTGCCTAGCCCAAGGCACTCAACTAACGTGAAGTGGCTGGACCAGAATTAGAATCCACTTCCACCCACCTTTCTATCTACTCTCAGGTCAAAGGATCTTCCCCAGGGCTTTCCTCCTGAGTGGACAGACAGGGAGCTGACCCCAGGCGCTGTGGGTTAGTGCAGGAAGGAGAGGAAGGAGGGGACTGCGCCCTGGTGCCTGAAACCCTGCACCTTCTGACCTGCGGGCAGCCCTCCCTCAACCCCCCGCAGGTCCGTGGGGCTTGGCCTGAGTTAGGGCTGACGTCAGCCTGCTGGAAATTCCTCTGCCTGCCGCTCAGAGCCTGCAGAACAAAAGCTCCCACCGCAGGAAAAAACTTCCTGCTCAGCCCTTAGCGAGAGGGCTCAGATTTCAACCACACAGCCGGTGAAGTCATCAGTCGTGGGCCTGTGGCAGAGGGGCTCCCAAGGGCATGGTGCAGCTGTGCGGGACGCCTCCTGTGCTCTTCCCCTCTGGGCAGAGGCCTGCTCCACAGCACCGAGATTCCCCAGCCGAGGGCGAAGGGCTGCGGCCAGCCCTTGTCAGACCTCCCATCGCTGACCTCAGCCAGTCCTCTCATCACAGTTTTGTCCACATCCATTTGCCAGTGGGGAAACAGGCCCAGAGAGGGAAAGTCAGTGGCTCACTGACATTCAGCCAATGAGACTCAGCATGGGAAGACTTGTACCCTGTCCTTGTTCCCTCCCTCCAATTCTTAAGAGAAGCTGAGTTATTGGTCCTTTGAATACTAAGCAAAGAGGGAAAGAAAGGTCCTCTAACAACAAAGATCTTGAAAGGAGACAAATTCCTCTTCCCCAGCCATCCATGCCGCCCCCAGTGGAGCACATTCACTCATTCATTCACTCATTCAGCACATCAGGCACTCACCTATTGTGGGGCCGCCGAGCTGTAGGCGCTGGCCAGCCTGGGCACCACGTGTGCCCAGCTAACTCACTTAAGTCAACTCCACAAGGTGGGGCCCACAATCAAAGTGAAGGGAGGAAGTAAGGGAGAAAATGGACAGAAAGCAGCTGGAGACACGAACAACATCGTCATTAACTCTTAGTCAATTACCAGCCACTCACACGGCAAGACGGCGCTGTGCTCCATCTCTGGTCAACAGGCTGTGGACCAGCCACTTCCCCTGGAATTTTGTTTCATCTTCACAACTACCCTGTGAGGCTGTGGAGTGGACACCAGGTCCAAATCTCCCTTTCTTGGGATCTGGGCCCCCTCCCTCATCCACAGGAGTGTGTCCCTGAGACCATATTTGTCCTGAGTCCTGAGTGGCCCTGCCTCAGGGTCCTAGGTGATTACATTAGAAGTGAACACGTGACCCAAAGCTGTGCCAATCAGATTCTCCTTTTTGAGAACTTGGAATGGGGATGTCTCATTATCAACTGAGTCTCACAGGAATCAGTTCTGGAAGAGGCAGAAAGGGAGAGGAGAGGGAGGAAGAGAGAGCGAGAGAGCCAGATCCAGAGTCAGAGCCAGAGCCAGAATGAATAACACAGCAGGTATGCTGAGGGCACTAGAGTGGTTGGTGGTGTTCCAGTCTGGCTGCATTCCACCCTGGGGTCTCCACATCTGCCTGCATCCTTATAGAACAACGCATTCTGGTTTTGCCAGCTTGAGCTGGTTTCTGTTACTTGCATCCAAGGAGTCTTAAGGAAACAGTGAGTTTCATGATGGCAAGGACCCCGTCTTGTTCACTAGTGTGTCCCCAGGCCCTGGCACATAAAAAGTACTCTCTAAATATTTGTTGAATCAATAATTTGCTGAAAAATAGAGTTTCAGAGAAGATCACTGATATGGACTCAAGATATACACTAATGAACAGCTGGGATTTGAATTGGGTCTTCCAGTGTCAGAGCAGGTGCTTTTTCTACTAGTATATTAAAATCCCAGGCAGTCAGAGCTGGAGTGGATCTGAAAGATCAGTAAGCCTGACTTCTTTGTTTTATATCTGGGAAATCGCAGCCTCGGGAGGGGAAGTAGCAGAAGTCTCTTGATTCCCTTGCAATCTCCTAACGCAGGCCAGCATTTAGTGATCGTGTCTGTGATATAGCCTGCTGTTTGTTGGAATGCTGAAGTCCTTTCAGACCTGTTGGGGAATGGCAGCTGCTGGGAGCCCCCAGGGGCCCTCTCTCTCTAGTCCCTCTCTTGGAGACCCTGGGCCTCCCATTACCCACAAGCAAAGAGGTGATGCTTAACCCAGCAGAGGTCTCCAGGCCCATGGTCAGTACGTGTGCCTGTGAAATATTTTGAATGCCAGCTCTGTACCTGCCTAGTGTGATCTGAAGCATTCCGGTCGCTTTCTTTGTCTCCCCACTATGAGAAACTCCCAGCTGAAATTCCACCAGTCAGAGACAGGTCATGCAGCCACTCAGTCTTTTATCCCACTAGTATTTACTGAGTGCCCCTGCTGGGCCAGGATTTCAGTCCCCAGGAGACCTTAATCTGGTGGAGCAGACAGGTAGCTGCTGAGAGCAAATTCCATGAGCACAAATATAGGAAGAGGAGTGAGGCATATTAGGATTTCGAACACTATGTCCCAGCCTAGGTACTTTGTTATGCAGTAGCTCATTATACCTCAAAACAGACTCAGCAGTAGATTTTGTTATTCCATTTTACAGATGGAAGAAACTGAGATTCAGTATTGCTAAGCAATTTTCACAAGGTGACATCCCTAATAATTAATGGAATTGGTATTTGCACCTGGATGTGGCATTCGGTAAATATCTGTTAAATCAATAAACTTCTGGCTCCTAAGTCCATGCCCACTCTACCACAAATGAGAGAAAATGATGTGGACGTCACCTCCCGCAATCCCCAAATAATAATAGCTAACACTTATATAGGACTTACTATGTGTTGTGCGCTGTTCCAAGCACTTTATATGTATATTGATTCATTTAAATCTCATTTGACTGATAAGAAAACAAAAGCACAGGGAGATTGTCACTTGCTGAAGGTCTCAGAAGTGGCTCATGGTAAAGCCAGTATTTATTCCTGCAGGCTGGCTCCTGACTCCTTGCTCTGAACTTCTCTATACCATCCTGCCTATTTCCCACAGCACAGGGTTTTGCCATTTTCTTTTATTTTGACCAGTTGGATAAGCATGTGCTGATACCTCAGAGATGATTTGTTTGCATTTCTCTCATTTCTGATTAGAAACAGGAATTATGTACCTTTTCATGTTTTGATTTACCATCTGTACTTCCTGTGTAAACTGTCTGTTCATCTCTTTTGCTGCTTACTGGGTGGAATCTGGGCACTGATTTTAGCTTTTTATGAAAAGCAAAAACTAATATATTTTAGACGTATTGGTGGCTTATGTTTTCCAGGCTGTTATTTTCCTCTTGTAATTGTCCTATATTTTATTCAATAAAAGCTTCCTATTCTTTAATTTGAAAATCTAATCTTTTTTGTCTCTGGTGATAGATTCTTTCCCAATATGATAAATGGGGAATTGCAGTTTCTTGTCTTTTTTATGGTTTCTTTTTTAGACATGCACTAAATCTCATCTGTAATTCATTGCAGAAAATGATAGAAGATGTAACTCCTCTCTGTATTAGTTATAGTTTACTCCAAAACATTTATTATATAGTAATCACTTTCCTCATTGTTGGGTTATTTCTAGTTTTACTCTCTATTGAATTCATTTGGGGTTCTTTAGTCTCATTTTTGTCCCCATTGTTACCATATGGTTTGGGTAATTGTCACTTTGTAATAATGTTATGAAATCTGGTAGGTTAAATTTACTATTACACCCTTTAAAAGAAGCTTAGTCTTTTCAACCATTTAATTCATTTATCAAACTCTTCTAAGTATTCCTGGGAGCCTTAGTAGGTAGTACAGTAAATCTATGTAGAAACTCAATGCAAATTGTTGCTTTCACTGTGTCTAATCTTCTAGCCTGGAGTGAGTGAGCGCTCCCTTTATTTTCACCTTCCTTTGTTTCTCCCAATAGGGTTCTATAACCTCTTTTGAAGAAATCTTATGACTTGAAGTAAACTAATGTCTAAGTATTGAATGTTTGATGTTTAAATGAAGGCAGCACCCTTTCCTGTGCATTTTCTGTCTATGTAGCAAGGGAATGTGTGTCAGAATGGGAGCTCTTGGCTCATGGGAAGGTCTCAATGACTTGGAAACTAGGCCCTCACCTCAGAGTGTGGCAGGTGCCTGGATGGCTGCAGACACTGGGAGGAAGTGTCCCTGGGGGATGGGGCTTGTGGTGGGCAGATCCTTGGGAGTTCTGTAAGAGGGAGGCACCCAATGGGGAATGAGACCCCATGAATGCTGAATGGGCCCGGCCTGCCACAGGGGGCCCATGTGGGGGCTGGGCATGGGTGGCAGGAGGGCTGTTTAGTCCAGGCCTTGAATTTAGACTCTTGACATTAGCTCCAGATGAGATTGTTTACATAGTCAATCAATGGGTCCTTTGGGGAAGCCATTGGCTAAGGGTATGACATCCTCCGAATCTCTGTTACACTCCTACCCAAAATGCTCTCTGCTGTCTGGAAGCTTGCTTTAGGAGGAGACAGGAGTCTATAACTTCTGTTGAATGCCAAACCCTGGGCTTGGAGCTCCACTCGTGCTACCTTGTTTGATCCTCACCACAGCCTGATGAGGTAAGTATCATTTTGCCCATTCTGAGATGGGGAAACTAAAGCTGCCAGAGGTTCAAGACAAAATCCAAAGGCCAGTAAGTTTCCAATCCTGCCATTGAACCCTGCGTGGTCTTCCAAGGCCACATTCTTTCAGTTTGTCATTCTGCTACTTCATAGTGCAGGGTCTCAGTGAGTGACATCGTCACTTAGGAAGGAGTGAGACGCAAGCAAACCCCGAGACTGAGCCCAGTCATTCACTCATTTTCTCATTCATTTATTATTCATCCAACAAGCATTTGTCAAGTGTCGATTATGCACTCCTCCACTTCTCCCAGGGTGGAATCTTCCACTCCATGGTTTCAACCACCAACATGCTAAAGACTTTCACATCTATCCTTCTAGCCCAAAAGGAAGGATTCTTTCCAAAGAAGAATTTAGTTTCTTTCCTAAACTTCCCATTTGAATAGACAACTTCCTGTTGGTAAATCGAGCAGGATGTTTCACGTCTCAACATGTCAGAACAGAACTGGCCATTTCTCCTTCATCTCCCAAAGCTGTTCTCCTGTGTTGTTTCTCAGTGAACAGTGCCACCACTTATCCTCCCTCTTGTTCATTCCTTATATTCAATTTTTCACCAAGGCTTATCGATTTTGTTTTAAAATATGAGGGAATCTGTTTCTTCCTCTCTACCTCAACAACCACTCTGTTCGGCTAAATCCTGCCCATTTGTGTGTGGTGTGAGTTGCTACTCCTTTCAGAGCCTGACTCCGCTCTGGCATCCTTTGTGTATCTCAGGTGGACCTTCCTGAGCCATGACTCTTGACACCATCCTAGACTGAGAAATGCAAATTCAGTTTGGGTGCAAAACCTCCAAACTGGACTTTTGTGCCAGCGATGTCAATTGTAGCACCTGCCTTTTAAGTCCCTTCCAAGGGGAACTGGCCCCACTATTACCAACGACTCAAAGGACAACTGTGTTTTGGGCCATGTCGGCTGATTGAATCAGGGATGGCCACCTGGCCCAAAGGCAGCTGGCTGATTGGCTAGCCAGCAACATGTGACAGGATTTGGTGTAAAAGCAGCATGTTAGGTGGATCAGATTCTCCTGTGAGAATGTGGGCACAGAAATACTAAGAGAAAGTGGAAATTGAGGTTGAGAAGCCCTGAATCAGAGTTGGGGCTACAGAAGTCACTATTAGTGCCTTGTGCAATGTGGAACATGCACTAGAAGAGGAAGCTGGTAAGTACAGAGAGGAGGATGGAGCTAACACGGGGCACGGGAGCATGGAAAGGAAGCTGTGCATCATAAATAGGATTCTTTGAAGGGACTACAGTTAGCTCTAGGGAAAACTCCCTACACTGTCCTTTTTTTCTTGTTTTCCTATAGGCTAGTGAAGATCACAGTGGGATGTTGGGGGTCCCCGAGTCTGGCTCACATCAAACAAGCCCTCTTGTAAACTGGGGGCTCGAGAGAGGCTGCAGAAGTCTTGCAGAACTAGAGAAACCGTCTTAGATCTTCCCTCTGGGAAATTCAGACAATAGCAACTGCTGACTTTTTTCTACTGAAATATCACCACACGTGGTGAGGCACGGATGCTTCTCTTCAATATTTAGACTTCAGAGCTGTGGAAGTCAGCGGTGTTTGTTATTCTGGTGGCTGGTGTTTGGAGAAGCACATTGTCTCTGCTGCGATGCCTGGTGCTCACCAGTGGTGCCATTGTCTGGAGGTCCTGCCAGCATGAGATCACAGGGCTGGTCCAGAACATTCTTTCTGATAAGGTCCCAGGAGGTTTGGGGCTAATCTGATTCCCTGAAGGAAGCTGGCTTCCTGACTGGGGGTCAGCGTGGGGTGCAGGTGCCAGGGCCTGTACCCTAAGACTGTGGGCACAGACATGTTGGTGTTTAGAGAAGGGGTTCACATGCATGGGCTCTGGAGTTAGACCTTCTGGGTTTGTAAACTGGCTCCATCGCTTACCAGCTGCGTGTCCTTGGGTAAGTCACTTAATCTCTCTGTGCCTCAGTCTCCTCATTTGTAAAACGAGCATAATAACTGTATATACTTCATAGAGCTTTTATCAGGATTAAATAAAGTAATGTATTAGGTTGACCAATATAAAACTGTCATTTCTATTGGTCAAAAATTGTTTATCCTAATACAATTGTGACTAGCAAAGTAAGTGCTAGCTAAAAATGTAAAAAATTATATTAGCATTTATTATTATTATTTCAGCCCTTCTCTGACAGTGAGCACCACCCATTTCTGACCAGGCCTTGCCCAGACTGGCACAGAGAAGCCGTGGGGTGCTGATGCCCACTTTTGTGTTTTGGACACCAGGAGAATGTAGTTCCTTAGTGCTCGGTCTGGATCTGCCACTATTTGCTGTATTGCTTACCCTCCAACCTTTTTCTCCTGACAAAATTCATGACATGGATAATAAGCTCGTAAAAACCTCTTCTAGCTCTGATTATCTGATTCTAAGGGTTCTCAGACGATAGCAATCACTCCTTTTCACCAAAAACTATAAAACATCAATGAAAGAAATTTGAAGATGACAAAAATAAATGGAAAGATATCCTATGTTTATGGATTGGAAGATTTAATATTGTTAAAATGTCCATACTACCCAAAGCAATCTATGGATTCAACATAACCCCTATCAATAATCCAATGGTATTTTTCACAGAAATAGAAAAAAACAATCCTAAAATTCATATGGAACCACAAAAGACCATGAACAGTCAAAGCAATGTTGAGCAAACAACCAAAACAGATATCAAAATATACTACTACCTGATTTCAAAATATAATACAAAGCTATGGTAATCAAAACAGCATGGTACTGGCATAAAAACAGACATATAGACTAATGGAACAGAATAGAAACCCAGAAATAAATTCATGCATTTATGGCCAGTTGATCTTTGTGCCAAGATACACAATACGGAAAGGACAGTCTCTTCAATAAACAGTGTTGGGAAACTAGTTATCTATGTGCAGAATAATGAAATTGGAGTCTTATCTTACTCCGTAGGCAAAAATGAACTCAAATGGATCAAAGACTTAACATTAAATGTAAGGTCTGAAACTGTAAAACCACTAGAAGAAAACATAGGGGAAAAGCTTCTTGACATTGGTCTGGGTAATGGTTTTTTGAATATGACTGCAAAAGTACAGGCAACAAAAGCAAAAGTAGACAAATGGGATTGCATCAAACAAAAGAGTTTTGGTATAGCAAAAGAAACTCTCAATAGGGTGAAGAGACAACTAATGGAATGGGAGAAAATATTTGCAAACCATACATTTGATAAGAGGTTAATATCCAAAATATATAAAAGGAACTCAAACAACTCAATTGCAAGAAAATAAATAACCCAGTTAAAAAATGAGCAAAAGACCTGAATAGACATTTTCAAAAGAAGACATGCAAATGGTCAACAGGTATATGAAAACATGCTCAACATCACTAATCATCAGGGAAACACAAATCAAAACCACAATGAAATAGCACCTCACACCTACTAGGAGGGCTATTATCAAAAAAATAAGATAAATGTTGGTGAGGATGTGGAGAAAAGGGAATCCTTGTACACCGTCAGTGGCATTGTACATTGGTACAACCATTATGGAAAACACTATGGATGTTTCTCAGAAAATTAAAAATAGAACTGTCATATGGCTGAGCAGTCTCAGTTCTGGGTATTTATCTAAAAGAAATGAAATCAGTATGTGGAAAAGCTGTTTATACTCCCATGTTCATGGAATCAACCCAAGTGTCTGTTGATGGATGAATGGATAAAGAAAATGTGATATAACACAATGGAATATTATTTAGCCTTAAAAAGAAGGAAATCTTGTCATTTGCAACAACATGGATGAATGTGGAGGACATTATCCTCAGAGAAATAAGCCAGGCACAGAAAGACAAATATTGCATGATTTCACTTATACGTGGAGTCTTAAAAAGCGGAATATATGGAAACAGAGAGTAGAAGGGTGGTTACCAGGGCCAGGGAGAAGGGGAAAGTGGGGAGGTGTTGGTCAAAGGGTACAAAGTTGCACTGATGTAGAATGAATAAGCTTAGAGAACTAAGGTAGAGCCTGATGACTTCAGTTAATAGACTATACTGAATATTGGAAATTTGCTTAAAGAGTAAATTTCAGGTGCTCTTACCACACACAAAAAATGGTAATTATGTGAGGAGGTGATATGTTAATTAGCTTGACTGTAGGAATCCTTTCACTATGTATAAGTATATCAAATCATCATGTTGTATACCTTAAATATATACAATTGTTATTAAAAATAATTTTTTAAATAAAAGTGGTTCACAGTGAAGTAGGAAAAAAAGTTAAACACATACCTACGATATAGTCTAGCAATTCTACTGCTAGGAAGCTTCTCAAGGGAAACAAAAACATGTTCACACATGTACAGGAATGCTCATAAAATATTATACACATAGGGTATAATTATCATGGAATCTATTTCAAAAGTGGTTAATAAAGTCATTTTAAAATAACATTATTTATTAGGCATTTGTGAACTCACTGTGTAGTGAATCATGTGTAACTAGCTGTGCTTTGATGAATCCTAATCTTAACATGGCTGTTTTATTTTACCTGTGATTGCTAGATGAAACTCACACATTACATATTAAAGTATTATTTGAGTGAAAACAATGTAACTACTCTAAGAAAAATCAAAATGAAGTGGAAAATTCAATCATGATCCACTTTTTTTGACAAATCAAGTAATTTATTTTTCCTTGTTCCCATCTGGTACTTGTCTGTATGCATAAAACATTTTTCCATAGTTGTAAAATTCCAATTTTGCATTCAGCTTTAAAAAACAATTATAATATGGTAAACTGTTTTCAGTATTGCTACCTAGACTTCACAATTGTTTTTAATGACCATGTTCTTTACTTTGCGGATCTACCACTCTAACATTTCCCCTATTGCTCTACACCTATAGGTTAAATATATATATTTTTTTTTTTAAATTAGAAAAAATGTTTTAATTAATATCTTCATGTATAAAACTTTTTCTTTCTTTTGGATTACTTCCTTGGAGTGGAATTACTGAATTAAAATATATGAACATTTCTATAGCTCTCAAAATATATTGTTAAATGGATTTCCATCCATTCATTCACCAAATATTTATTGAGCACTTTCTTCTTGCCAGTGAGGAAGAACATACAGTCTATATTCATAGGCCCTACTGTCTGGTCAGGGGGACAGATTCAATCAGGTCCTCACACAGATGGATAAAATTGTAACCATGCTAAGCATTACTGAGGAGAGAGAGACATGGAACAATCAAAGAATGTCACGGTGGAAGTTGCCCTGGTGGTTAATGAAAGAATTTCCTAAGGAAAAAGTGATTGAGCTGGGGACTAAAGGATAACAAAGAGCGAATTAGACAAAAGAGGAGGAAAGAACAGCATTCTAGGCAGAGGGAGCAGCGTGTACAAATGCCTTTTGGCAGAGTTAAGGAGATTACAAAAGCTGGAGCTCAACGAGCTGGGGGAGCCTGGGCCAGACCAGGCAGCGCCTATGAGCCTCGAATAGGGTGCCTGTTTATCTTGAGAGCAATGGGACACTCCTAAACTGGCTGTGCTGTGAAACACTCTGGCTGAAGTACGTGGGGGGTTTGAAGGATGAGGGGTACCAACTGGCAGCTGTTGCCGTGGTCAGGATGAAAGATGACAGAACTGCTTAGATGACAAGAGTAGGGATAGGAACGGTAAGTGGACACATTTAGAAAATATTTAGGAGGTCAAATTGACAAGACCTGGTAGGGGATTTAATTTAAGATGTGTGGGTGAAGAGGAAGGAGAAGGGAATATGAAGGACAACGGTTTGATTTCTGGGGTAAGGAACGGGATGAATGGGGATGCCGTTCACAGATACAGGGAACAATGGGGAAAGAATTGCGTGGTTTTCTTCATAAGGAGTTCAGTGTGTCTTTGAGATCAGCAGGAGGAGCTGTCAGGTGAGCAGCTGGGCTATGGGTCTGGAACTCAGTCGAGTCTGGGTCAGAGCCAGGCACTGACGAGTCATCAGTGTGCTGACAGTGACGAAAGCCACAGGCAGGGGCGGGCTTGCCTCAGGAGAAAGGTTGAGAGTGGACACAGTCTAGACCAGGTGAGTGCGGAACTCCCACCTGCACGTGGGGGAAGACCGCTGGCCAAGGAACTGGGAGCGATATGGGAAGAAAACCAGGAGGACTTGATGTCACAGATGCCAAGGGGAGCATTATAGAAAGAAGAGAGTAGTCACCAGGGTAGAATGCTGCCAAGAGGTCCCAGCAAATGGATTTCTATCAATGGTGACCTTGGCAAGACCTGTAATGATGGAGAGACAAACAGGGTAAAGTAATGAATGGAAACTAAGGACATGGGGATGGCCTGTCTATATAGCCCTTTCCAGAAGTGTGGCTTGAGATATGGAAGTGGATGGATAGCTGGAGAAGATGGAGTGAGGGCTTGAGGGAGGAGTTTGGGTTTTCTTTTTCTTTCTTCCTTTCTTTCTTCCTTTCTTCCTTCCTTCCTTCCTTCGTCCTTTCTTTTTTTCTTTCTTTTTCAGAAAGGAAGATTTGTATGTATGTTGAATGCTAATGGGAAAACTTGGGTCAAGAGCAAGTGGGTGAATGTCAAGAGAGAAGTGACAATAGATAATCAGGTCTCTGAGAAGGATGAGGTCCTGAAGCATAGGTGAAGGGATTGGCTGAGTAGGAAAAGGAACACCTCCTCTCCTGTAACAGTGCTGTACTCATTTATATGCCCTCCAACGAGGACTTTCAAGAGCCCAGCATTTGGTTTAATGCTCTGCTCTCACTGTCTTGAAATTCTTAATAATTTTTGAACAAGAGACGCCACCCTTGCAGTTTGCACTGGGCCCTGCAAATCCTGTAGCTGGTCCAGCCTTCATCAGCATCAGAGTAATTCCTTCCCCCAGACCTTATCAGAATTGACTATAATCATCTAAACCTTTGTGTTACGGCTATTAATTTAACAGGTGGAAATGTGCACCTCAGTGGTTTTAATTTGCATTTCTTTGATTCCTATCCAGGTTGACTGTGTTTCCTCATGTCTGTTTACTAACTATATTTCCTTTTGTGTACACTGCTATGTCCTTTGCCTATTTGTGATGTTTTCAAACGCCAAAAACCAGTTTCTGTACACAGTATGGGGTGTGAGGAAGGAAGACCCAGGCCAGGGCTGCCTTGGAAAGCAAAGATCCTTCATGTCAAGGTAATCCCACTGGGACATGTGCATGGCCGTCCTTCAACCCAGCACCTTCACACCTAGGCGCTCCTTTAATCCTCTGACAGAATGCAGGCACTCGCCACTCTGTGCTTTGCCCGATGGGCCTCTTGTCTGGAGACCCCCTTTCCCCTTGACTTCCCCGGGACCAGACTCACAGCATTCTGTTCACTGTGATATATTTAAAATAGATGTATACAGCAGTGTGCCCCAAAAATGTATACAAGTGGACACCTTGGTCAACATTGCTCAAGCAGTAGTTCGCCATAATCAGAGTGTCTGGACGCTAATGGTAACCATTCTGAGCACCTCTTGTAATTGCAGAAGTCAAACGTGACGTGTATTCATCTTTTGTTATTGATGTAGATTGAGTATTGCACTTTTAATACAGTTTTTTCCTTTCTTAAAATGTGTACACATTTTTGGGGCACTGTATGTGTGTATTTTTTTGTAATTTTTGATACTTTTTATCGTAATTATTGATTTCACATCTGTTCCCCCTTCTAGGCCAATGGTGTATCTTTTCTCTTGCTCTCACTCTCTCTCGGTCTTCACGCTCAGTGTCTCACATGGTGTCTGCACATACAAGGCACTCAACTTCAGTTGAGAAGCGAATGAAATCAACTGATAAGCGATTTGTATATGAAGCTCTCTGGACCCCTTGCTTCTCCTCCAGCACAATCCGTTGACCTTTGACCCCACCTGTGCAGCATTCCATCAGGGACACGAACTGTAAGGAGTGAAGGTCTCTGAGAACAAGGTCCCTAGAGAGCAAGGGAACTGGGAGACTGTCATCAGATATTTGAAAGGTGATGGTTAATTTTATATGTCAGTTTGTCTGGGCCATGGGATGTCCAGATATTTGGTTAAACATTATTCCGGGTGTGTCTGGGAGGGTGTTTCCGGATGAGATTAACATTTGAATCCGTAGACTGAGTAAAGCAGATTGCCCTCCAACATGTGGGAGGCCTCATCCAATGCTCTGAAGGCCTGAATAGAACAAAAAGGCAGGGTAAGGGGGACTTTGTCCTCTGCCTATCTTTCAGGTGGACATCACTCATCTCCTGCCCTTGGTCTCAGACTCAGAACGGAACTTACGCCACTGGCTGTCCTGGTTCTCAGGCTACGGATTCACATGGGAACTGTACTATAGACTCTCCTTCGTGTCCAGCTTGCTGACTGAAGACATGGGGCTTCTCGGCTTCCAAAACCATGTGAGCCAATTCCTTATTATATATATGTATTAGTGTGTGTGTATATAATATGTATGTGTGTGTACAGATACACACATATATGGATATATATATATATACACACACACACATATATATGGATATATATACACACATATATGGATATATATATGGATATACATATATCTCCTATTAGTTCTATTTGGTGAATCCAGACTAATAAACATCTCTACTCAGACCAGCACCCCTGCAGACACACGCTAGCTAACTCTGTCTTTATTTTTAGAATGAGACCTTTACGAGAAGAGCAGTTTTGTCTTCAGTTTCCTCTCCCCCCACCCGGCGTGGTCTGAGCTGAAGCCAGTTCCCTCCCAGAAGTCATCACTGGCCGGTGGGAGCTGTAGCCTCAGCCCTGCACACAGACCGGCCAGTGTCTGCTTGGCTCCAGGGCAGTGAGGACCTGCCTTGGGACGGACAGAAAATTGACCAGTTTGTTTTTCTTTGGGACCAGAAGAAACCAGCTCCTTTGAATTCTCAATGGCCAGGCTTGGAAATCTAGCTTGCCAGAAGAGCAGTCCTTTGGGGGAGGCTCTGGCCAGGGCATTAAAGAGGCAGGACTTTGCTGGAAATTGTGTTCCCTGGCCAAGACCAGGTGGAAAGATCAATTTGGGCTTTATGAATTAGTCCCTTCATTTTTCTGGGTCTGCTTTTCCTCATCTGTAAAACAGGTTGGGCCATTAGGCTACATAGTGGACATAAGTCAGGGTCCAGGGAAATGACATAGGGTCCCAGTTACTGGGCCTTGGGCCTGAGGCAGGGGTTGGGTGGACAGCAGGAGGTCAAAACCAGGTGTTAGGCAGACACAACTATGAGAGTAAAAGCTCCAGTGTTCAAATCAGCTTGACTCATGAGAACAAGCGGGGCACAACCACACATCTTCCAATAGCCTGTGATCCATCTGTCTCCGTTTCTGACCTTGCTTCACCCAGCTTCTAACCCTCAACTCCATTTACACCCCATTGAGCTTGCATTTGGTATTTAGGCCCCATGGTTACAACACCTGTCATGCTCCGTGGATACGGGTTTTGATCTGCTCTTTTGGCTCTTGCTGCTTTGGTCCTTGTCAGGTAGGACACCCCGACTCTGGTGTATTAGTTAGGTACTGCCATAAAAAATAGATACAAACAGGGCCGGCCCGGTGGATCAGGCGGTTAGAGCTCCATGCTCCTAACTCCGAAGGCTGCCGGTTTGATTCCCACATGGGCCAGTGGGCTCTCAACCACAAGGTTGCCAGTTCAATTCCTCGAGTCCCGCAAGGGATGGTGGGCTGCGCCCCCTGCAACTAGCAACGGCAAGTGGACCTGGAGCTGAGCTGCGCCCTTCACAACTAAGACTGAAAGGACAACAACTTGACTTGGAAAAAAGTCCTGGAAGTACACACTGTTCCCCCAATAAAGTCCTGTTCCCCTTCCCCAATAAAATCTTTAAAAAACATCTTAAAAAAAATAGATATAAACAGATAGTAAACAGGATGGACGTTTATTTGGTGCCCTATCTACCAGTCCAGGGAGATTCTAGATTGAGGTTCAGGTGTGATAAATGTGGGGGCATCATTCTCCATGCAACCAGTCAGAGACTTTAGCTGATGACAGCCATGCCATCTTTAAACTGGCTTCCAAAATCATGCTGGGGGCAGGGGGTGGTCACCATCAGTTGACCAAGAGAGAGCATGGCAGGGTTTTATTGGTCAGGCTCGGAGAGAGCACACGTCTATGACTTTTCATTGATCTGAGCTATGTTGCATGGCCTCGCTCGGCTCCAAGAATGGAGTCTAGCTGTGAGCCCAGGAAGAAGAGGAAGTGGGCTGGGTGAACAGCTAGAAAGTCTCTGCCACGTCTAACTTCAGCCCAGTGGCATCTCTGGCAGCCTGGCCTCATGGCCCGTTCTGGCTCAAACACTAGGCTCAGTGTACGGTTCCTGAAAGCCTTCTGACTGGGAATGGGAGTGGTCTGGGATTCGGGGAAGTGTCATTTCTATCTCAGATGGGTTAAGCGGAAGGGTGTAGAGCAAGGAGACAGGCAGGATGCCTCACCATGGCTGTCACCACTGTCACCAATCACCATCATTAACCACATGCCCTCCAGGCCTAGGAAATCTACTTTGCTACGAGGAGGGCGGGAGTGGTGAGAATGAGCTTGCTGGTGGTGAGCTCACCAGAACCTCAGGAGGTGTTTCTCGGTCCCATGGCTCTGAGATTTCCCGGTAACTCACCTCAATCTCTCTCTCTCTCTCTCTCTCTCTCTCTCTCTCTCTGTGTGTGTGTGTGTGTGTGAGATGGTGACCACACAAAATAATCACAACAATGTAGAAGCATTATTATCCCCATTTTACAGATGAGAAAACTGAAGCTCAGAGAAACTGTGACTTCTCTATGTGCAAATGCTAAGCCAGGGTTTGTAAACAGGTCATCTGGCTCCATAGTCCGTACTTCTCCCACTCTTCCCCTCCTTCTCTCTTTCATGTCCTTCAATCTATTCAAATGCCACCTCCCCACAAAGCCTGGTGCTGCTGTGTCAGAATCTTCACTGCCCTTCATCTGTGCCTCCTTTAAGGCTGCCTCGTGGTAGGATTTTTCGGTGCATCTTATTCCCTTGCAAGCCTCTTGAGGGCAGAGACAATGTCAAATTCACCTCTGAACCTACCCCTCCTGAAAGCCACCTGTATATAAATATCCATTCAGTGAATGAATGCTTTAGTCAGAGAATTCTTGAATTTGGTTGAAATGGAAAATCTAAGCCAACCATGAAAGAAAGATCAAAGGACAATTTATAGTAAAGTACACACTCGCTCCTGTATTTTTTCTTCACACCCTGTTCCCTTCTCCCATCTCCTGGTTTTCCCAGGCGGGCTTCCATGGGGCTTGGCTCATTCACTCTGGCTGGAGAATTTCTTCACATTCTGTTTAGAAATAGTAGTAGTGGCGGTGGTACTGTCACTATGAATGACTGCAATTTATAGAGACCCTCAATGGTGTCCTCCTTGGGTGCAGGGCCTGTATAGGCCCTGGGCCCCAGCACAGGCCTGGCCCACTGTACACTTTCCATATGTGTTTCTTGAGTAAATGAAAAGACTTGTGTAGTGTTAGGCATTAGGTCAGACTCTCTAAATATATTACGTTAAATTTTCAAAAGCACCTAGCAAGGAAGTTATTATAATCATTGCTTTACAGATGAGGAAACCGAGGCTCAGTGAGGTTAAGTAATTTCCCCAAGCTCACACAGGTGCCTGTCAAGGACCGTCTGACCTCAGGGTGCAGCCTCTTGTTATTCAGTCACACTGCTGCCTGGTGCCCTTTGCCTATTGCACGTCAGTCTCTCTCTTTCCTTTACCTACTCACTTACCATGTTTCCCTGAAAATAAGTCTGGGTCTTATATTAATTTTTGTTCCAAAAGATGCATTAGGGCTTATGTTCAGGGGACGTCATCCTGAAAACTCATGCTAGGGCTTATTTTCCTGTTAGGTCTTCTTTTCGGGGAAACACGATACTTACTTAGGAAATATTGCTGAGCATTGAGTATATGTGTGATGCCACATAGGGATAAACAGTGCAGACACGGTGTTTGCCCTAATGGAGCTCATGGTCCAGTGGTCAACCTAGATATTAAACAAGCAAAAGCCCACTTTAAAACATGGTCAGTGCCATGAGGGGGAGAGCAGAATGCCATGGAGGATTCTTGGCCTCAATGGCCAGAGAAAGCCTCTCTGAAATGTGGACTTGGTAGGTAAAGAATGACAAAGAGCCCGCCTCGTGAGCACAGGGTGTTCCAGGCAGTGGGAACAGTATTGCGGTAGGCCCTGAGGCAGGGCAGTGGTGGGCACAGAGAGAAATAGAGAGAAGGCCAGTGTGACAAGCATTGGTACAGAGGACTGTGGAGGAATGTGAGCTGTCACCTACAGCTAGATGGCAGGGCCATTGGGTGAGGAGCCTGGATTGTATTCTGAGTGCAATGGCAGACCATGGAAGAGCTTTAAGCAGGGGAACTACTGTGCAATGAGTGGACTGGATGGAGACCAGACTGGAAAGAGGAAGAAGGCTATTGCAGTAATCCAGGCAAAGAGATAAAGGGGGCTTGACCCAGGGAGAGGCAGGAAATGAGGAGAGTAAGGGACACATTGGCAGTGGAATTGACAGGGCTCATGGATAGAGCTTTTGCAGAGGCATCAGGATGTCCCTCCATTGCCAGGACTTGGGCTAAATGCGGTCCATATAAAGAGGGAGGCCCTAGAGTAGGTTCCCAAGAACATCGGGTGACGAAGCTCAAGTTGACTCCATCAAGTCAAAGCAGTGGAGTCTTTATTCTGAGCATTTGCGACAGATGCCGTGACGGCACTCAAGTGAGCGCTGACTCTGCCTGTAAAGGTATGATTATGACAGAGTGAACGCATGACATGAAAATGGATAAGACCACCACGTCCAGAGGGAAAGTCGGGTCAGTGAGTCTGCAGCACAGAGCTGCCAGTTGGCTCAGGATGAGCCAGACCAGGATGAAATGTTGGAAGGAAGTATTTTTACCCTGGTCCAGAGGGAGGGTCCAGCTATCCAGGCAGAGGGACCACGTATCAAGAAGCAGGCTGTGCCTGTGGTGTGGCAGTGAGTTGGCTAGTGGACTGAAAGCTCAGCCTGGGGGTCACTGGCTAAATGGGATTAAGATGGTACTTGGTGGAACCTAAGGAATTGCAAAGGTTTCATGATTCATTTTGCAACTTGAGAAAGGTTTAGGGTTATTCTCTACTCTGACTTCTTTCCCAGAAATGCTCCAGTGAATCCCCCAAATACCAGTTATATTTGGGGAAGGACTTGTTCGGGATGGCTTCGTGTAATTTCTGGGTTTAACCAAACCGCTGGACTTGCCCTGCTGCTGGGTGAGATCGGCTTTCTGTGGCTTGGTAGTCCCTGGGTTCCAGTTCAATGAAAATAACGGGAGGACTTCAGTTAATGTCTGCCCTCAAACTCCCTCTCTGCTCCAGACCCCTATGCTGCTCCCTGAGTCTAGCTGCACCCACAACCCCAGCTCTGTGTGGGATACGTTTTCCCTGCCAGGCTCCTTTCGAGCCCTGCTCTGTCCCAGCCTCCTACCAGGAGAGGGGCTAGGACACCCACCGCACCTCTCTGAGTCCTCCATGGTTGAGAAGGCAGGTCCCACTAGCCCACACTCTCTCTCTCCTGAGGAAGCCAGGCCCTCTGAGCAAACCTGCAAGGGGCCACATAGTTCCCTCACCTTTTAAAAATAAGCATTCCCTGTGGCTCAAGTTGGCCCTCACCCTGGAGAGGTGAGTCCCTTCCAAAAACCTATGTCAGAGCTTCCTTTGTAACACTCAGGGAAGAGAGCAGGCAGAAAAAAAAAGGCTTCTATTTATCCGGATGTTTGACATCCAGAGAAGGAATATTATTGTTTCTCCAGTCAAATACTGGGGCTGCACTGAAAAATATTTTCAATCTGCCAGACTAAAGTCCAGCGTTTTTGTAAACCTCCGCCAATACACGTAGGCCCAGGGCGTTGAGTCAGGGCCTGTTTCTCCCAGGCAGCCACATGCTTGTCAGATAACTTGAATATGGCATATCTGGTCTTGGTCATGGAGGCGGCTGCTGTGACGTTGGCCCATCCTATCAGTGGGTCGGGTTAGGGAGTTCTCTCCCTGCCATTGCAGTATCATCCTGGCAACTGTCAGGGCAGGGATGGAGTCATGCCAAGGAAGGTCTGCCCTGGAGGTCACAGAAAAGAAGTGGCTGAAATCTCTTTCTGGTCAGCTAGTATCCTCCCGGATGCAGAAGCCTGCCTCGGTGCCTAGGGCCCATCTCGTCTCTCCTGCCATTCTACATGAAAAACACTGGTTTTGCAGGGGTTCCACTTTTTTTTACATTACAAATGCAATACGTAGTCATTAAAACAAATTTGGAAAACGTGGACAAACAAAAGGACAAAACGAAAATCAACTAATTTCCCATCTCCCAGAGAAAATAGTAACTATGTCCATTATATTTCATATCATTTGAGCATTCGTTTTATGCATGATGTATAGCTTTTAAAAAACACTAACATGATGTTAGACAGTATATATTATTTCATAACTTGATTTTTTTCACCTAACAGTATATCATGAATATCTCTCCCTTTTATTAAATACTCCTCTAAAACATTAATAAATAGCTATGTAGTATTTTATTCAACGGATGCATACCTTTTTTACAATTCTCAAGTAATGGGTATTTAGGTATTTTTCAATATTTTACTCCTCTCAACAACACTATGATGGACATCCATGAGGCCAACTCTTTGGGAGCACCTACAATTATTCATTAAGAGTGATGATAACAGCTGCGGTATTTTAGTGTGCACTCTACTTTATCTGAAAACGGATATCCACTTTGCCCAATGTACACAGCTATACACAGGCAGAATTCATACCCAGGTTTGTCTGGCCCCAAATCCAGATCTCCAAATGGCCATTCCCTCTGTTCTTTTAGGTAGATGCGTTACAATGATGGGGAACATGGTAAGACCAGTGACTTCCACGAGCACAAGCCCACTGACGCACTTCATTAGCTGTGAAATGAGTCCCCTAGTCAGAAGCAATGCTGTGTGAAATACCGTAACAGTAAATATGATATTCTGTAAGTCCATGGTAACATGGGCAGAAGTATTGAGGGTAGGGAAGACAAACCCATACCCAGAATACGAGGTGGGATCAAAAAACACAGTGGATGTTTAAATAAAAAAAGTTTATTACAGGGGCGGCTGGATGGCTCAATTGGTTAGAGCGCGAGCTCTGAACAACAGGGTTGCCGGTTTCATTCCCACATGGGCCAGTGAGCTGTACCCTCCACACCTAGATTGAAGACAATGAGCTGCCGCTGAGCTTCTAGAGGGGCAGCCGGATGGCTCAGATGCTTAGAGCGTAAGCTGTCAATAAGGTTGTAGGTTCAAGTCCCTCCATGGGATGCTGGGCTGCACCCCCCTGCAACTAAAGATTGAAAACGGCAACTGGACTTGGAGCTGAGTTGTGCCCTCCACAACTAGACTGTAGGACAACTTGGAGCTAATGGGCCCTGGAGAAACATTCTGTTCCCCAGTATTCCCCAATAAAATTTAAAAAAAAAAATTATCACAGTAAAAGACACATTGCCATTAATCCCCTTCAAAATACTACCCATGCTTCTAACACACTTATCCCATCATTCTTACCCCTTTCTGAAGCAGTTCTGGAAGTCCTCTTTCGTGTCTTTAGTTGCACTATTGTGGCTGCCTCGATGACCTGAACTGATTCAAAACATTTACCTTTCATGATCATTTTGACTTTGGGGAAGAGCCAGAAGTCACACGGTGCCAGATCCAGTGAATAAGGTGGATGAGGACACACCGTAATGTTTTTATTTGACAGAAATTGTCATATATACCAGAAGCTATGTGTGACATGGCATGTTGTCATGGTGGAGGATGATTTATGGCACACTTTAAAACATACCTTCTCTCAACCATAGCTCACACCAGACTGACTGCGCTGAACAAGTTGAAACTTGTCACACACTGTTACTAAGGCTCCACACGCCACTTCCCGTACTGAAGATCCCTGCCTTTCCATTGAATGGCACTCGGCAGCAGCATTCACCGTATTTTGTGATCACAACGGAAAGGTTCCGTGTCACACATCATTTCTGGTACAGCAATTTCTGTCAAATAAAAACATTATGGTGTGTCCTCATCCACCTTATTCGCTGGATCTGGCATCATGTGATTTCTGGATCTTCCCGAAAGTCAAAATGACCATGAAAGGTAAATGTTTTGAATAAATTCAGGACATCGAGAGAGCCACTCATGAAAGAGGACTTCCAGAACTGCTTCAGAAAGTGGAAAGAATGATGAGATAAACGTGTTCAAAGCAGGAGAGAGTATTTTGAGGGGGGTTAATGATAATGTCTTTTACTGTAATGATTTTTTAATTTTTATTTAAACTTTCACCGTACTGTTTGATCACACCTCATACCCACATACTCCAGTGCGGGGGGAAAAGTGCTTCCAAAATGGAAGTAGTCCACTGCAATGGACCTGCCACCAGGTATTTGGCTGGTCTCCCCAGAGAGTGACGTCATATTGGGAGCTCTGTGTTGGTAAGTAGGTTGGGTATTCAGCAGTGACTGTAGCCAAATTGGTCTTGGGACTGGAAGTCCATGGTGGTGGGCCCATGAGAAACCTCCCTCCATGCTGCCCTGCTGCTTTGTTTGTGAGCCTGTAGACACACACAGAATGGATCATCTTGTCAAGCCGGTTATTAAGATCATGCGGTGCTGAGATTGCTGTTTGATGAGCATGCACTTGGGACACAAATATCTTCACCCCTGAGCCCATTTGGAGAGGTCCATCCAAATGCCTCCATTTTAGACCTCCTCGTCATCAAATTTCCCACTGTGTTCCTTCCAAGTCCTTGACTAAATCATTAGCCGTGTCTATGAATGAACATGGATCCTAATTTCCAGCTACATGTTCTTCCAGGCAAGATTCACATCGAGGCGCTCAGAGTTCTGCCCCCTGGGAGGATTTCCCTTAACCACTGTCCTTGAGGAGCAGCCGAGTGGAGCACTAGTATGTGTCCCGATGTGATGCACCACCTCTGATGTATTCTTGCCAAAATAATGGACCTGAATCTGATCAAGCCTCTGATGCAAATACCAGTTTCCAGGTAAAGCAGAGGCCAGAGGACACATTAAATAAAACTATGAGACACAATCAGCCAAGACCAGAAGGTAGAAAGTTCCCTACGAGAAATCATCCTAATTCTTCAGGAAATAATAGGTACAAAACCACAAAAGGAGGGAAGATTTGTATAGCTGGAAAGACATGTAAGAGCATATTAGTGAAATACAATGTGTAGGTATTGCTCGGATACTGATTTGAATAAAACAACCATAGAAATACTTTTTTCAGATAATTAGGGGAAGCTGAACATGGTCTGGATATTAAATGATATTAAAGAATCATAGTTGGTGATGTCGGGTGGCATAGTGGTAACGCAACTGTACGTGTGGTTTTAAAGACGATCTGTTAGAAATCCACACTGAAGTGTTCACAAGTGAAATGATTGGGTGTCTGGAACTTCCTTTAAAATAAACGATGGAGATCTTCCACCCTAAAGGAGGGGGAGCACCACTCCCCATTCTTTAAGTATAAGCTGCGCATGTGACTTCCTTCCAAAGCTTGAGTACAGAAAGCGGGGAAATGAGTGACTACAGTGGAGACACCCAACAAACACGACTTCAGGCAGGTGTCAAGGCTAATGTCCGCGACAACAAATCACGTGGAAGGTACGTACCCGTAATATGGTGTGATGAAAACAGCACTTCACCTCTGTGGTTTTCCTTTCCAAAACCCATAACCCCAGACTAACCATGAGAGAAATATTCGCTAAATTCCACAATAGGGCATCCTATAATACACCTGACCAGTACGCCTCAAAATTGTCAAGGTCGTCAAATACAAGGAACATCTATGAAAGAAAAACTGCTTCTTGACCCACAACACTTCACACCAAATATGTGGGTTTTCCACGCCAAACAATTCCCCAGTATTCTGCAGACACCAAATGGGTGTTCCACAATTTAATTCAACTCTGACGCTAACTACCTGGAGTTAGTGCAGACCCCACAGGTTTAAGGTTCAGTCCCACAAGACTGCCCCCCACTTCAGATGCCAATTACAAGTAGCAGGTCTCCAGGTTACCCACATTTCTATCTGTCTCATTTGGCTACAAGTTGGTGGTTCCCACAATCCTCTCCTCAGGTTTGATAATTGGCTGTAAGGGTTCACGGGACTCAGGGAAACACATTTACTGGTGGTACTATAAAGGATGTTATAAGGGGTACAGAGGAACAGCCAGCTGAAGCGGTATACCGGGCAGGGTCCGGAAGTGTCCCAAGGGTCCCAAGGAGCAGGTGCTTCTTTCCCTCCCTCGTGAACATCCAGCGTATGGGTGTGTTTACCAACCTGGACATTCTCCAAACCCCTGTAAGTTTAGGGATTTTTATGGAACCTTCATCGTGGAGGCATGATCGATTATTAACTCAATCTTCAGCTGACTCTCCTCCCCTCCAATCATGCCTTGGTCGTTTTGGCAACCAGCCCCCATCTCACAGCTGTATAGGGACCCTAAGCCACCAGTCAGCTCATTAACGTACACGGATTCGCTCATCACTCAGGAGATTCCAAAGGTCTTCAAGTTCTTGTGTCAGGAACCAGGGACTAAGACTATTTTAACAAAAGATGCTCCTATCATCCCCATCACTCAGGAAATGACAAGGGTTTGAGGCGTTTGTACCAGGAGCCAGGGACAAAGACCAACTATATGTTTCTTATTATATCACACTATCACAGTACCCTTTATGGTGTGATGAAAGTAGCACTCTAATTCTGTGACCCTCTTCCCCCGAACCCAGAACCACAGTCTAACCATGAGAAAAAGAGTAGACAAGTACCCTGGCACGGCGTCCTACAATATGTCTGACCAGGACTCCTCAAAACTGTCAAGGTCATGAAATACGAGGAACGTCTGCGAAACTGTAACAGCCCAGAGAAGCCTAAGAAGATATGACAGTTAAATGTAATGTGGTTTCCAGGATGGAACTCTGGAAGAGGAAAAGAGCATTAGAGAAAAATGAAGGAAATCTGAGTAAAGCATGGCCTCAAGCTTCTGAAGTGGGAGGTGAGCTTGGTCCTCAACCAAGATTGACTATGGGGGGAATTCCCCAAACACAGGGAGGGGGTCTGCTGGGAGGGCCAGCATTTGCTTTCACAGCTTCACCACACTGGGCTGCGATAGCCCGGGTGCTTCTCTGTCTGGTGCTTTGTCATATCCTCCAAGCCTAACACCAAGCCTGGCTCCTGGGAGGCACCCAAACATGAATAAATGAGAAGATCAGGTCGTGGCAATGATCTTGCCTCTCAGAGAGGTGATGAAATACTGAAGTGGTGACCCTAGGATTCTGGCCCTGACTCTGCACCCCACAGGGTGTGTGCCTCGTGTGAAAACACGCCCCCTCTCTGAGCCTTCCTTCCTTCCCTCCGCCATGAGGGAGGTGGACCAAATCCTCGTTTAGCTTGTCCATTCTTCAACCTAAGTCAAGGTCACTGCCTGGACAAAGAGTCTAGGGCATCGGGTCCTGCTGCTGGAAGGCTGGCTCACAGCTGACCTGGTGACTCCTCCTTCAGATCCCACTCTCTCTGCTACACACCGGGGAGGCAGGCATCTGCCACGGACTGGTGAGGGACCTTCAGAAGGGTCTTGAGGGCCCTGAGAACTCTCTCCAAGCCTCAGTTTCCCCATCTGTAAGACAGGGGGATTGGTGAGCAATCCCCAAGGACTCTCCCGGCTCTGGGATTCTCTCGGTCATTCCTGAGCCCACCTGTGGAGGCCGCAGTCACAGACATCCTGACTCAACAACATCTCCAGGAGAGAAACCTGGGAGAAGGGCCTGGTCATGGGTGTTGTTTGCTTAGGACCGAGGGTGTGTCTGAGGCTGGCCTAGGGACTGGTTCTGTGGGAGCCCAGGAAAGCCAGAGTGGGTGGCACACGCTGTGTCTGTAGCAGGAGGGAGCCTCTGAGAGAGGAGCGAATCCTGGAACATAAATCAAATGAGGTGTAAAATTGTCCCCAGCCACGCTTCGTAAAGCTGCTGCAACATGTCGTTAACAGCAGCCCCAGAGCTGGGGACACACGGGTGGGCACCTGGCAGGTGGGTGGGGTGGCAATTAGTCCAGGAGTGATTATGGGGGGCTCACAGCTCATGTAGGGGGCGCTGTTGACCCACCCTGGCCTTCACTATCTCTCCAGCAGAACCTGAGGAAGGCAGCTGAGGGGCGGGTACCTAAGGCCTGCTGTCCTTACCAGCGCCTCCTCCTTGAATTCTCCTCTGAGCGTCTCACCATGGGCACCTTCGTGTCACAAGGGCACCTGAGGTCACCCCCACCTACAGTCCAATCTACAGAGGGATTCGACGCAAAGGGTAGACAGCAAGCATCTGCTGCCTGGAAAATGGCCAGGGCCCAAGGTGCCCAGCTAGTCTGTAGGCCAAGGTCAGCAGTCTGCTAACTCCCCGTGGTCAGGCCTCTGAGCCAGCAGCACTGGGGCCGCCTGCTCGGGGTGATTAGAGACCCATCAGACGTCCTCAGACATGTATTTCCAGGGTTCAGGGGGCCTTGGACAGGAGTCAGGCTGGTTCTCCAGGTGTGGGCAGAGTGGTGACAGAGCCCTATAGAAAGACATCACTTACTGAGGCAGGGAGTCTCAGGACTGGGGGCCGAGCCGCTTCTGGCCCTGGGTGTGTGGCCTGGAGCAAGTCCCTCCCACTCAGGACCCCCGGGGAAAAACGAGGGTCTAGCCTCTCTGAGGGCTCTTCCCTGGAGCTTCTAACCATCTGGGTTTCTCCTTCGAACTCCTATTGGGAGCCCCATGGCTTGTAGATCTGCTTCTGCAGGAAGCCCCCTGGGTGGCCTGGCCCCTCTACTCCCAGCTCCTGCCGCAATACGTTGGCCTGGACTCTGTGGATTCTATTTGGTCCTGGACAGCAGCAAGCTGTGCTCTGCCGTCTCTCCCCTCTCCGTCCTACTTGTCATCTACAAAGCACAATTGACCCTTGTCTTTGAAGAGGGGAGGGCAGCTGTGCACGTCACCTCCCCCAGCCCTTCTTTCTGATCCTGGGGAGGTGCAGCGAGGACTCCTGGGGAGACGAAGCTGAGAGGAGAAGGGGAGGCAATAAGGAAGCACGGAACAGGATGTGTGTGTGGGGGTGGGTAACGGGGTGGGGGATACAGGGGCTCCACATTCCTCAGGGAACCTCCTCCAAGAAACTTTATGCTCCAGCAAGAACTCATAAAATCAAAGATGTGCTTCCATATGCAATAATTTACCCAGAACAAGTGATGAAAACTTCCCTCCCATTAATCATTGGGTGAGAGGCTAATTGATTTATAGGCATGTGGTTTGTGCAGCACTCGGGAGGATTGTGTGTGGTGTGACTGTGGATATGACGTCATATGCTCGCCAGCTTGGCATTCAAGGCCGTGCCAGGCAGGGACCGGCCTGGCGATCCCAACCCCACCTGCTTCCTCCACAGCCCCACCACTCCCGCCAACTTCTAATATGTTCTTGAACCTGCTCTTGCTAAACCAGAGTCAGGGGTTATGACCATGCCAGGCAGGTTTTGGCTGTTTCAAACCAGTAACAACAGGCTCAAAGCACTTCTAACCTGTTCACGTGAGTTCTAGTCATCCTGACTAGATCCCGACGAAGACTGGTTCTAACACGATCTGAGGACATCACACCCATTTAGACCTTTTAAAACAGAGGCTGGCTAAATCTCACTGCAAAGCCTCAGTTTCCTCCTCTATAAAATGGGGATAATAATAGTGTCTGTTTCACTGTCACGGTAAAAACTAAGCACTTCAACACTGGTAGCCCACCGCAAGTGCACAACAAATGTTCCGTAGCTTTTTCTTACCATTAGGATAACTGTTGGGACTGTACAATTATTCCCGTGGTCATACAAATGGAAAACTACCAGGACTTGTCCTGGCTTTCAGCGTCACTTGAACCCTGACGCCACCTGCTTCCTCCCCAGGAGGGGTCACAGGAAGTTAGGAAGTGCTTACCACAGTGCTCTCTACTCTCACCTGCCAGGTGAACCCGAGGCCTGACCCAGGATGTGTTTTCCAATACTGCTCCTGGGAATTCGTCACTTCTAAATTGCTTTCTGACAACTGGTAGTGGTTTCCTCGTTATTGAGAGCTTCCTACGGGTGAGTGAACTCCCCTGGGACTGAGGAAATGGAGCGAGCTCGCCCTTGGGAGCTACATCTGGCGGGGTGGGCAGAGCCAAAGGCCCCTTGCGGGAGGTGGGCTGTGAGGGGGCTCTGCCTGGGCTGAGGAGAGAGCCTAGGGCTGAAGACGGGGGTCCCTGCCCTCCTCCAACCCCTGTATTAGGAAGAAGGACTAGCAGACGGGTAGCATCCTTTGGGGGCTCTCCAGGGGTCCTGGGGAGCTGAATCTTTGGGCTTTTTGACCCCGACTGGAGTGGTGGGTGGGGATAGGGATGGGGGGACAGAGCCTGGAAGTCACCTCAGCCCAGGAAGGATCCAGCTTCTGAGGTGGGCCCTGAACTCCCCTCTCCCTGTTCCCAGCCCCCTTTCTGTCCCTCTCTCTCAGAAACAAATTATACACATACGAGGTGTGCGGGCTTCGCCACAGGGCACTCATATACACCCCTGACCCCGAAGGGCCTCGAGGCTGGTGTAGGGATGGCTAGTGAAGATGCCCGCGACGTTAGCAGGGCTTGCACACCCCAAAACGAACAGTTCCCATGCATTACCGTTTGTTGGGGGTTTGCGGTGTTCCCCCCACTTTCCTGCACTGCCATTTACTATCACAACGATCCTATGAAGAGGTGCTCTTTTTACCCCCATCACAGAGGAAGAAATGGCCCAGAGAAGGGAGGGTAAACCCGGCCTGGTGTCTAAACCCCCACACCCAGACTTTGCCCTTAACGCTTCACGGCCTTTTTTTTTCACTTCGTTCCCTCCATCCCAGCCTGGGGCTGCAGGGGTCTGGGAAGTGATAAAATAGTAAAATGTGGCGGCTTGTCATCTGTTTGATAGTTTTGCTTAAGATGGTGGCAGGACACGGCTCAGAAACAACCTAAATCCTTCTGTGAGAGGGGAGCTCCGAGACCCCCTCCGCAGCAGCGCTTGGCCACCCAACCTCCACTTGCACACCCTTTCTACCGAGAAGCTCACCACCTCCCACAATGGAACCGCCACCCTCAGGCAGTTCCAACAGCTACAGCTGTCAGCTAACACTTACTGCAGCTGCAGCCACAGAAACCTCCCCTCTTAGGAAAAAGGACAGGGAGAATTTATAAAGTGTCTTTTCCACTTCACACATACAGAGTGATTGAGGAGATCCTCTCATTTAATTCTCACAACCCCATGAGGTAAACGCTCTCACTAGCTCCATTTTTTATGGATTAAAAAAAAAAACACTAATTGCCGTAAAATACACATGAAGTAAAATTGACCATTTTAACCATTTTCAAGCACACAGTTCAGACGTGTCAAGTACATTCACATTGTCGCGTGCCCAATCTCTAGGTCTCTTTTCATTTTGCAAAACAAACTCGGTGCTCATGAAACCACAATTCCCCATTCGCCCCTCCTTTCAGCCCCTGGCAGTCACCCTTCTCCTTACTATCTCTACGAATTTGACTTTGACGACGGCAGGTATCTCTTATAAATGAAATCATCCAGTCTTTGTCTTTTGGTGGTTACTAGCTCCATTTGAAAGTAAAGAAATAGAGGCTCAGTGACACTAAGCCACTTACCTGCCATCACCGACTAGTAAGTGACGCAGCCAGGATTTGAGTCCAGAGTTTTTCTTCGTAGGCCCACATACCCTGCTAATTTAGTGGGCATCCTCACCAACCATCCCTACTCCAGGTGGAACAGTATCGAGAACCTTCAGGGTCACAGGTATGAGTGTGTTGTGGGAAAGCCCGCACACCTGGCTCCAGGCCTAGGGATAACTCACGGAGGCTTGGATTTTGATCGTCATTCCCTTGAATCCCACGTGAAGGTATTCAGCCAGTCGGGGAAGGGGAGGATGCTCAAATCTTTCTCAGCTGCTCCCTGAGGCCCAACTTGCTTTCCCAGGCCCTTTTCCTTGGGAGGTGGGGTGGGGGAGTGACCTGTTCTTCCGAGTCTCCCCTGAACGACTGGCACTCGTTGTTCATTCTGAGTGACACATACCGACCTGTCAGTATGTCTAGGCCCAGGAGAGGCAGGGAGGCTCAGAAACAGATCATTGCCTCAAAAACCTCCCCGAACTAGGAGGGGCTGTGTCACCTGAACACAAGTGATTGCAGAGGAGGTGAGGCTAGATGAACACTCCTGGTGAGGCACAACTAACGGGGGAAGGAAGTCTGTAGGCAGAAGTCATTTCCAGGTGGGGCAATCAGGGAGGCCTTCTAGGAGGAGGTAGCACTGAGCTGGGAGAATCCAGACGTTGGGAAGAGGGAGTAGAAATGTAGCCCAATGGAAACAGCCTGATCAGAGGCACAAAGGCCTGAGAGTGTCCGTCAATCTTGTCCCCACAATGAAGGCAGGAACCAGGTCCTTGCTGTGTCTCGGGAAGTGCTCAGTAGGTTTGCCTGGATAATGAGGGTTCCTGGAGAGCGGGAAGAAGAGCAGGGGAGCCTTGTCCCCTGATTGGCCTCGGTCCTTTTCTTCCACCTCCCCACACCCACCAGAGCTCAGATTTACAAAGGTGGTCCCCTTCAGAACTGAAGTCACCCCTCTGATACCTGTACTTCTCCTAAGGGAGAAAGGACAACTGAGGGTGCCTACCGCCCCTGCCAGAGGGCTCTCTCAGCACCTTGCATGTAGTAAGTCTCAGAAAGCGCCTGCATCATGACCTCTGTTTGAAAGGAAAAGGGACAGACCAGGTGATGCGCTTGTTGATTGCACAGAGCGTTGGTTGAATCACCTGGAATTTCCTAAGTGAGTCAGTCAGGTTGAGGGAGGGTAGGGATAGGCCTGTGGAAAAAGAAATATGATGCACTGAAATTTATAGGAGGCAGAGAGCACCCTCGGACGGTCGTGGGGAATCCCTGAAAGTCTTCCAGGAGGTGGCAGCATTTGCTAAGATGGCCTTTGAGAAGATGGAATGGAGAGTAGTGATGAGGGCAGGTACCGCAGGCAGAGGGAACCGCACGGGCAAAGGCCCAGGAGTGGGATAGTCTGGGCTGCACACAGGGCCAAACAAATGTTTGTCATGGCTGAACCGTCAGGGGAGTGAAGAGGAGTCTGGGAAATGAAGTTGGAGATGGGCAGAAGGGCCAGATCCTGGACACTCTGCTGCTGGACTCTCCCGGGAAGGTCGTGGCGAGCCTTGGGAAGTCCTTGAGCAGAGACCTTTAGGAAGGACATGGGGGCAAGTTTCCAAAAGGCGCTGGATGGAGCGGAGGCAATCATGGACTCCTTGCAGGTAACAAGAGACAGAGCTACAAGGGCATTGAAGGCAAACGAGAAGGATGACACAGGACCAGTCCACAGAAACACTAGTTCATCCTCCTGTTTTCCAAATGGAAAAACTTGACAAGAATTGCCCAGGTCACCCAGCTGGTTAGGTAGCACCTCCAGCCAGGACACCAGGGATGGCAACCCCCAATCAATTGGTAGTGACTGCCAGAGCGCTGTTAGGAGAAAGATTCCGAACTGGAAAGAAAGAGTGATCTGACTGATTAATGATGTTTCCAGAATAAGGAAGTAGAGAAGAGTGGCCTCAAGCAGCCTGTTTGCTCTCTCTGCTCTCGGAAGCCCCCGGGTGAATGGTTCTGCCCTCCCTAGCATATGAAATAGCTGCAGGGATCAACACGCTCACTTGTATAAAAGTGTTTGAAGACTATCAAAACTGCATACGTGGGAGGAGTTGTTCCTATGGTTATGCAGGCCTCTCTTAGTCACCCTGATCCCGGTGCCAGAAAAAACACACAGCCCCCCAATATCCTTGACAGCCTTCCCCCACCAAATGTCCCCAGCCTGTGGACTTGCTGTTGACTAAAGCAGGCTTAGTCACAGGTGGCTGCATGGGGGCTGAGTTCGGGAGCATATGGAGGGATGACATATCTAACAACCACACACGGAGGGCCCGGTGAGTCACCAGCTCCTTGGCATATGGAATTGAGGGCAAGGTCCCTTTCCGTGGCCTACACCAGGTCTGTCTCTCACTTGTGACCTTGCAGGTTGGCTGGGTCTTCTGTTCTACAACATTCCTGTTCTAATTCTGAGTCCCAGGCTGACCGAGCAGCCACCATCTGAAACACTGCTGAGCCCTGCAGCAGAGGGAAGGAGGCTCGGGAGAGTCTCATATCAGTGATTATATGATCAAGCTCAGAAATCACACACTTTATTTCTGCTCCTCAGTTGTCAGCCAGCACGAGTCACATGGCCCCACCTAACCACACAGGGGCTGGGAAATACCTGGAAGCAGGAGGAGAATGAGACTAATCATCCCAGGCTTACGTTTGCGGGCATGACAGCTGGAAGCCTACCCAGGGCCATGCGAGGGCCTGGGCAGGCCGGGCGCTGGTGCAGTTGTGAGCACTCCAAAGCGGAGCCCCTTCTTTGGCACAATGCTGCCCCTGACAGGGGCTACCCAGGGCCCAGGAGCAGCCTGGAGCTGGCTGAAAGGTCTCCAGGGGGCAGGATGAGGTCAACAGGCCCTGGGAGTTGAAGTCCTGGTGGGACCATCCTAATTAGTGGAGTATCCATGGATGGTGGATGGCACAGTGTCATAGACCTCATCTTGGCCAGATCCTTTACAGAAAGGACATATCTGCCCATCAAATGTGCTCTGAGTTTCTCCTAGATATTCAGCTGGAGTCTCACAGTCCAGCTGGGGAGCTGGGATGGACACAGAGACAACTAAAAAGTCAATCTGTTGTAGGCGCTAGACAAGCAGAATGAGGGAAGATGGCAGATTAGACTCCCACATCTACTTTTGCTGCCTCCTCAGTCCTGGCCACAAAAACTGAAAGGATGACTTAAAAAAAAAAAAGTATAAAGATTGGGAGGACAAAAGAAACAATGGCAACAAAATATTGGAGGATAAAAGCCCAAGAGGATGGAATAGTAACACCACAGTGGGGAAAGCCAAGAGTCAACCTGGCTTACACGGCAGCGTTAGAAGGTTCCGTCATGTCAAACATGCTTCTGACGTGGATGCTTTGCTACAAAAAACATCATGAGGAAAACTGGAAAAACATGAATCTGGACTGATTCTGGTTCTGGCTTATAATTTATGAGCAAAAATGATGTATGTAATTTCTGAGCTTGATCAGGAACTGGAGGTTTCAGAATCTTGGAGAGGACAATGAAGAGAGGGGCTAAAACAAGGAAAACTGATGGACCCCCTGCTCCCTCCCCATCTCTAAACAGCTGGGTGTTTATCCCTCAGCCCCCTTCCCCAAATATTAGGGTTAGTCTCCTGAGTGGGTGACACAGGAGGGTCTCTTGACGGGTGGGCACCAACAAAAGTGGAGGGAGGGGGTGCATACCATCCACTGGGATCTGAGTGCTGTGTCACAGTAACGCTAACACCACCCCCACCCTCACCCTCTGCCGGGATTCAGCCCCCTGAAGGCAGAGATTGGAAGTCTTTTCTGAGCTGCTCAAGAAGAGTGGCCTAAAGATCCTGGCATGAGGAGTTCTCCAATTAAATGACCCAGGCGGCTCTAAAAAACAGAGACTCTTCCCTGTTGACATGACCACGACTCTCTCAGAGCTCCCAGTGGGAGGCTTTTTTCCTTGCCTCTGTAGAGAACTTTTCAAGGCATCTCTTTGTTGGTGTGAGGGCGCCCTCTTGTGGTTTTGTGGCAGAATGCAGCACTCGGCGTGAGTGGGGTCTGGGACTTCTGTTATTCTTCCCCAGCTAAGACGTTGGTGGAGATCATCTCATCAATCCCGGCCAGGGCTTCTCCTCACCTAGACCACAAAGATACCTGTGTTCTCTGCCTTCAAAGTTCCAGAGGTGTCACTTTCTGCTTGATACTGGGAACTGCCCCAAGGACTGGTCACCTTGGAGATTCTCTGGATGGATGGAGAGTTGTGAAGCCGCGTGATAGAGGGCTGGGCCAGTGACAAGGGCTGTAGAGGACGGAGCCCCGCTGGAAGGCCAGACACTGCCCCCAACCATCTGCCTGGCCTTGGGCCCATCACCTCCCTGCTCTCAACCTCTGTTTTCACCAGCTGCATTGGAGACCATGAAACTTGCCCAGATTTTCACAGGAGCTAATGAGATCAAAATGATAGATCCCAGCCCCCGACGAATGCTGACCACATGTCCAAGGCTGCCTAGGAAAAGCCTGATTTACACGTGCTGCCCGGCATCATGACCCCTCTTTCTCTCTCACAAGCACCCCACTTTGGATGATAGATCATTTGGTTACTTTACCAAGTATAGATAGTCTACCAAGTGGATAATAAATTGTCGGGCCACTTGCCACCTGTGCGCTCACTTCTTAATGGAGTTTTCAAAGCCCTCAGGTCAGTCTTTGTGGTTCCTTCCCAGCTCTTCCACTTTGGGCACAATGCTTGTAGGAGCAATGGGTGCAAACTCATTTTAGTACGACCCTCAGCAAATCACAGAGAACAAAAACTTGTCTGAGTTAGGAGCTCAGCCCACCTTAGGTAGCTGGGCACTTAGTGGCTGGCTAGCAGGGGATGGGCTCCTTCAGAAATCCAGGAGCCTGGGCAGGTAGGTCACAGGTGACTTGTTGAAAACAATATTTAATATCATGTATTTTTTGTGTTGGAAAATGAGAGCATCTTTCTCCCTCTCCCTAGGAAGGAGAATCCCAGACTTTGAGTTCCTGGGTCAGGAAGGGGTGGGCAGAGTAACAGCCTTTGTATGTTTCAGGGGCTGTCACCAGGTTTGGTCCATCCTAGGGATGGATCTGGCTTTTCCAGAAGGATGCAGGGAGAGCCCAGGGGCTAGGGTTCCTTGAAGGTCAGAGAAATGGTAACCCGGTACCCGAAGATGATGGGTGCCTGTCCACACTCCACTGGGAGAGGGGATGATGGGATTATGGTCCTATGCCTGCTGCCCTGTGTGGACAGGGCCTTGATGGGCGCGTGGGGGGAAGCTGAGGGCTGGACGGGGGTCTTCAGGGGTTCTGGGTGCAAACAGCTGAGTGGAGCACATTAGCAGCCAGCCCCATGCAGCAGGGAACAGAGGAGAAAGACCAGGCCCCCACAGTCATCTGCAGGAGAGGGGGTAGCAGCAATGTCAACAGCCACAGCCCCGACGGCAGGCAGCTTTGTGTGTTTGCCACTGGCCAGACCCCAAGCTCTGCACTTCATTGCCACCTTGCAAATCTTGCCAACTCGAACTGGGCAGGGAAGGGGATTCTGGGAAAGGCAGTTCTGAGCCTTGGAGGGGAATGGAGGTGCCAAGTTGACACGCCAACCAGTGTGGGAGGTAGCCAGGCAGCTGTGTGTCTTCGGTAAGCCTCTCTCCCTGCCACCCACCCCTCACACACAGGACAGACTCCGGGCAGCCTGCTGGCCCCTCCCGCTCCTCCTGGAGCCAAAGCAGATGGTCCAGGGGCAGTGGTGGTGGGAAATGTGGATCGCCACAGCGACTTCCTCAGGGAGCCCTTCAGCTCCACCATTCAGAAGGGAAAGAAGAGTCAGGGAGGTGGGCAACTGGTGGACTTGCTGTGGGACCCTGGACAAGGGTCCTTCTCCCTCGGTTTCCTGTCTTCTCTCTCCCCTGCCTTTGCCTGTTCCTGAAAGGGCCCTCCGTGCCACACAGAGGTTACAGAGCCCTGCTTTCCCCACAGCCCCTGCCCTGGGATGAGGGTGGGGGGACAGGAGAGACAGTAGGGGGGCCTCACCCAGAGCTGGCCCTGCCTTAACGCAGGCATCCTTGGGCCTGGCTCTGCTCACACGGCCTTGTGCTTTCTCTTCCCGGGGAGAAGACAAAGACCATCACCCTTCTCTCATGCTGGAACCTCCCTGCTCCGGAACACCTCCTTCCCAACTTTCCTCCATGGAAGGAGCCAACTAGAAAAAGTACCTTTTCCACAGTGGACTGAGAGAGGCAGCCCTGAGTGGGGTGGAAAGTGCTAGGAGCAAGAGATCAAGATCCAAGTCTGAGCCCAGCCCCTACCGCTGGCAGCTGTGATCCCTTGGGCACCTTTCTTCCTAAACTTTGGACTCGAGTTTCTGCCTGGGATGAGCACGTGGTACCGGCCTCACTGGCCTGTAGGCCGGATTAGTACAAGGAGAACGGCCCCCAGCACAGAGCTGGGCGCCTGGCAGACACACAATAAAGTCGTCCATATTGTTCAAGAAAGAAAACGCACCAGGGGCTGGGTGAGAGAAGGCTTGCTGAGGAAGATGAGATTGCAATGCTTCCCATGGGGAAGAATGGTGGCAGTTCCTGTGAGCGCTGTGGCAGGAGGAACGGTGCCGACAGCGCCATGAGGAGATGCTCTGGGCATAGGGGCAGGTCGGGAGCGTTCAGGGGAGCATGCAAGGGGGGAACAGGCTCTTAGCAGTTAGCACACAATAAATGTTAAATGAAAAGTGAAGGGCCCTGGAGGAAACAAAAGTACCTAAGGGCAGTGAAGAGCCTCAAAAGAGAAGCTGGGAAGACACAAGATAAAGAACAGTGATGGTGAGTATTACATGTCGGCACTTACAAACACAGTCACAGATGTTTTGTTTCCTCACAACCCTATGAAGCAGACCTTAGCATTTCCTCATCTCCACTTTCAAGACCACACGTTGCAAACCCCTGCTTTTATAGAGGAGGAATTGAAGCTCAGAGGGGAAGTGATGTCCCCAAGGCCCCACGTGGCCGCGTCAGGACTCTACCACTCATTTGGACCTTGTGATTTGGAGAACCCAGCACGGGCAAAGGCTGGGAGCTACACTAGGCTCTGCAGGCTTGGGTGGTAAGGTGACAGAGTGGGGTGGAGCAGAGGGGCTGCCCTGGGGACCCTGGCAATCCCTGAGGAAGATGGAGAAGTGGGTTGGGAGGCAAGGTGGACAACTGACAAAATGAAAACGCCACAGCAATCCTGCCCAACTGCCTGTCTGCTAAAATGCGTGGGTGTGTAGGCTTGTGGGGGCAGCGGGAGAAGGGGCTAGGGCTGGCCTGCAGAGGCTGGCAGCAGGGTCTGGTGGACGGAGCGCAGCTCAGACGACGCCTCTGACATTGGCTGAGCAGTCTCTCTGTGCCAGACTTTTTCACCCACCTCCTCTCACTCGAGTGGAAGTTATCATGTCCACGCGCCAGTTCAGAGCAGGTAGGCGCTGAGGAGTGAAGTCACTTCTGGAGGGTCACAGAAGGTTCCGCAGGTAGAACCATTTACTCAAACCAAAGTCTTCTGTCGCTCATGCCATGTTCTTTCCAAACATGGTCCATAGTTAATCAGAATTATGGATGACTGACTAGCAACCAGATACAGTGCTTTATCTGGATTATCTTTAACTTGCCTGACATTCCCTCATTTTATGGAGTAGGAATCTCAGGCTCAGAGAGGTTAAATGTCATGTCTGAAGCCACACAGCATTCAACTCAGATCTTCCTTGACTCCAAAGCCCATACTCTTTCCTCTGTAGCTTGTTTCCCAAAGTGTGTTCCACGGGGCATCCACTGGTATCCTGAAGGGGGGAGGGAGCTGTTGGTGGACACACATTTTGGGAAACATTATGTTAAACAGTTATCTTGACATTAAGATTTCTCAGGGCTTTATTAATCTAATCTATTTTGTGAATCTCTGATAGTGGAAATTGGTATGCCCAAACACGTTTGGTACACAGACCTCTTTTATCATAACACATTGTATTAGTTAGGGATGTGTTGAGCTGTGAGTAAAAGCACCACCTCCCCCCATAGTGGCCAAGAGCCGATATAGAAATAGGCAGTCCAGGCGTGGCGTCGGGAACCCAGGCTCCTTCTAGCTCCCTGCTCTGTCATCCTTAATATGTAGCTTCCAACCCCATAGTGGCAAAATGCAGCCCTTCCAGTCACCAGAGCTATAATATATTCCAGGTAGGAAGAAGGAGAAAGGTAACGAGCAAGGGTAAATCTGAACATTTATATCCTGGAGGTTCCCCCCAGCAGATTTCTGCTTTTATCTCATTGGCCAGAAATATGTCACGTGATCACTGGAGCTGCAAGGGAGCGTGGGATACTGAGTAATTTTAAGAGTCATATTATGATCTGGATGGAAATGGAGACCTGTGAGTAAGGAAGAATGGAAACCATAAAACCCCTCCTGGGACTGGTGTCCTATGAACCTGATTTGGAAAGTGCTGCTCTACTCTTGCCACCTCCCCTTATTTTCTGCCCAGTGAAAGTCAATTCATTCTCCAAGGCCTACATATGGCCCCACCCCTGCCATGCCCCTCTGATTCCCGCCTCCTAATCCCTGCCCCTCATTCTCACTCATCAGTGCACCGCAGGTTGTGCTAGAGTGAGGGTAGGGATGTCTGTCTCCCCTGTGGATGCCACCTATTGGCTGCTGGAGGGCAAGGACGTAGCCCACTGGTGTCTCTATCTATCAGGGCAAGCCCTGGCACAAATGTCAAATAATTGCGTGAATGGTGTACAGAGGTAGAAAGTGGTTCAGAATGCCTTGCTTGGTTAGTTGAAACAGGTACCAACTTGAGGCAGCATGAACAGAAAAGCAGACTTTGTAATAAGGATCGATGGGGTTCGGGGAACAGGAGGCTGGATGCAGTCAGGGCTCAGGAAGGGACGGGGCAAAGTCTGGAAGGGCACCGGATCCCAGGCAGCCTCTCTCCACTTGGGCTGCTTTACCTGCACATGTTGCAGCCTGGCCTTTTCTGCTTCTCTGTCCAGGGGGCTGGGGGAAGATGCCACACTTCAAAAGCACCCGATGAGATCAGCCCCAGATGAAAACGGACCCTCTTAGCCTGAATTCCCAAGTGGGGAAAGACTCTGAATAGCCTAGCTTAGGTCAGATGTCAGCCCGGTCCAATCAATTGTGCCCCTGGGCAGCTGGAGGGAGGACAGGTATGGCTCATATAATACAGTGGGTGGGACAGTTTAGGCAGATACCTCAAGATGTGACCACCTCAATTCAGGGTGTTGGAGTGTTGCAGGAGTCAGCAAATTAGGGCCCACAGGCTAAATCCAACTCACCACCATTTTTATAAATAAAATTTTATTAGAACGCAGCTATACTCATTCATTTAGATATCACATCTCATTTATATATGGTCCATGGCTGCTTTTGTGCTATGACTGCAGAGTTGAATAGTTGTGACAGAGACCATGTGGCTGCAAAGCCAGATATTTACTATCTGGCCCTTTATAGAACAAGTGTGCCAACCTCAATATTATCAGGAGAAAGTGTGTCTGCCTGGGAGCACGTAGGCAATTTAAGGGTAAGAATGTGTCATTCAGATCTGTACCCCAAAGGCCACAGCACAGGTAGCTGGGGGAAGAAGGAAGAAAGGGAGGGCTGCAGGGACGGAAGGATGGCAAAGGCAGACACTGGCATTGTTGCTAGTTCTCAGACCCCGGCTCTGGCTTTGAGCAGAGGGACGCTGGGGAAGGGGCTTTCTCCCTCCTCGTTCCCCCAGCCCCGCGTCTGCTCTTAATTGAGGCATAGTGGTACAAGCCTGATTGGGAATAGCAGGTGCTGGGACTTGGTGAACATTAGGGAATAGTCACTTGGCGGGCTCTGGAGCTGCCAAAAACAAAAGTGTGCCGGTGCACCAGATGTTCGCTCATTACCATCCGCTCTTCCTCAGAAACGTTTTAAGGGAACATTTGTTTGTTGAGGAAACACAGCTGTTCCTAGGGAAATGGGTTTCCCTCCTTTGGGCAGAGGAGCAGGGGAGGGGGCTGTCAGAGGAGGGACATTGGATGGGTGGCAGCTAAGACTCTGTCAAGGGCAGGGGTCCGTGAGGACAGTTCTTCAGAGACTGGAAAGTCCTGGCACGTCCATCGTGACTTTCTCCACACTTGTGTAAAAGACATCATTCGCCCCATTTCTCAGAGAAAGAAGCAGCCATGAGAGGCCACACAGCTAGTGGCCTTTCGCAGCCCAGAATCTGGCCTCTGTTCACTCTCCAAGACCGTTGCTCTTGCACAGCCCCACGTCTGCTCCTCTTCGGCTGTCTGGGTTTGGCTCTGCATCCTTAGACTCTTAGAATCTCCATTTCTCAGCCTGTTGGTGTTTCTGTCTCTGCATCACGTTAATTTCCTGTCTCTCTGGGCGTCTGTGTTTTCCACTAGATTTCACCTGTCTCCTTCTCAGCCCTGCTCGGGGGGCCGTGGTGTCAGCAGATGGGTGGCTCTGGCTGTGTTTGATTCTTCCTGTCCATCTCTCTCCCTCCTTCTCCTTCATCTCTGCCCTTGTTTATACCCAAGCTACTTTGGTGACGTCTGTAACCCCTCAGGGGCTGAAGCCACATCTGTGTGATTTTGTCTGCTTTGGGGTCACTTGACTCTTCCTTCTTATTCTCTCTTTCTCTCTAGTATCTATTTCTGTATTTTTTAGGATAGTGGTTTTCAAGTTGTATGTCATGAAATCAATTTACTAGATTGTGACCAGCAATTAAACAAACAAAAAAAAGAGAATAAAATAGAAACTTTCAGAATGTGTCACACATACTGTATGATGAATTATTCGTTTCAGTGCTCTCCACGACTGTGTGTACTGGTTTCCAATGTGAAACGTTTTCACCATAAGATTTAGTTTAAAAAAAGTTTGAAAACCACTGAAGGGAGACGCTATGGCGGCAAGTAGCAGAAATCTCTGACCCACCAAGCTCAACCAGAAGGAATTTGTTATCACCACTACAGGAAGTCCGGGCAGGGCAGCTCCAGCGCTGGTTAATTAGCTGCCAGACAATATCACTGGGAGTCAGGTACTTTCTCCTTTTGCCCTCGGCCATCCTTGGTGAGATGGCCAGCTCACTGTCACGGTCGCAGGGTGGTTCCTGGGGCTCCATCCTCCTCTGGCAGGTCCAGGAGAGAACAAGGACCTGTTTGGTCCCCTACATCCCTTTTTAGAAGCTAGGAAACCTTTCCTCTCACATCTTATTGGCCAGGACAGGGTCACATGCTCACCCCTTAACCAATCACTGGCGAAGGAGACAAGGCTTACTGTGATTGGTTTGGACTATTCAGGAAGAGGTCTCTTTCCTGAGCCTGTGGCTGCACGGATGAGGGTGGACACCAGAGGGCCTTCTCCTGCCAGAAAGAGGGACACAAGACAGAAAAGAGGTGGGAGTGCCATCCACATCTGCCACAGCCTGTCACTGTCCCTTCTGCCTGGGTGTCTGCCTCTGATTCCCTCCTAGACCCTCTGTGGGGCTGTCCTGAGGGGAGGCAACAGTAAGTGGCAGGTACAGTTTGGGGTCTCTGTATTAGTTTCCTGTGGCTGCTGTAACAAATTACCACAAGCTTGGTGGCTTAAACCAACAGAAATTTGTTCTCCGTTCTGAAGGCCAGAAGCCTAAAGCCAAGGTGTTAGCCAGGCCACTCTCCCCTGCAGACTCTAGGGGAGAATCCATCCTTGCTCTTCCAGCTGCTAATGGACCCCGCTGTTCCCTGGCTTGTGGCTACATCACTCCTATTCCTGTCTCCATCCTCACATGGCCTTTTCCTCTTCTCCCATGCCTGTCCTCTGTGTGTCTCTTATGGGACAGTGGCCATTGGATTTAGGGCCCACCTGGATAACGTAGCATGACCGCATCTCGAGATCCTTAATTACCTCAGCAAAGAACCTTTTTCTCCAGTAAGGCCACGCTCACAGGTTCCCGGACACAGACCTCTCTTTTGGTGCCACCATTCAGCTCAGTCAGGGCCTCTGCTCACCCAGCTCAGCCCAGGCTCTTGAAGCGGCAGCGCCCAGACTCACAGCCTCTCTACCACGTGCCACCTGGAGGCCTGCCCCCTGAGCTGCAGTGTCCTCATCTGCCAAACAGAAAACTGAACGGGTAACTGATGCGAAAAGACCTGGCAACTATCAAGAGGCAACACGTTTTCTTAGTGTTTCTTGTCCTTTAAGAAAAAGCAGGTTGACTTTTCCTACCCATTATCCAGGGAATTGGGGCTCTTATGGAAACTGGGCTGAGGCTTGGGGAGCTGATTAAAAAAAACCCCTCCCAGGTCCCCCGTGAGAGCCATAGGGCCTGGCCTGCCCCCCGTAGTCAGTCCCCGGAGTCACAGCCGCATGAGATCTCTAGAAGGCTCCTCTGATAAGGCCGTACCTGTTATCTGGTGGGGGCGGACAGGCTAACCTGGCCACACCCACAGCTATAGGAAAAGAAGGAGTGACGTCCCCTCAACTCCACCTAGAACCTCACAGTTCCCCGAGGGCCCCCACACATGGGACTCTAGCAATAATCCTCACGGTGCAGGTAAAGTGATTGAAGTATATTTATTCATTCCATGAGCACTGATGTAGCACCTACTATGTACCTGTCAGGCACTATTCCAGGCCCTGGGGATTCAGCAGCGACAAGACAAACAGCCCCGCCCTAATGGAGCTGACCGTAGCAGAGGCAGGTTAAGTGATGGATGGCCCAAGGCTGCCTGGGGCTGAATGACCAGGCCAGGCCCAGCATGGGGCCCCCTGGTGTTCTCCAGTGGATGGAGCAGTTGTCTCTTGGGAAGGCCTGTGGGAGTGATAGGATAAGGGCAACAACTAGGGAGAGTGTGTCATCAAGAATTTGGCGGGCCTTTGTCCCCTGTCCCTGGGAGTTCATTTCTAATCCCTTGGCATTTCCTAAATGATGGGGTGTCCTCCTTATTCACAGTGGGCCCCTCAGGTCACCCTGAGAAGCTGCTAATGAGGGGACTGATGGCCTCTCCACAGTTTCTGTTAATGAGATGACCTCGGCTAGGGGCTGGCTATGTAGAAAGAACCACCATGTGATTACAGGGTTGGGGCTTTGAGTCTTGTGATATCAGCCTGACCTGCGTGGGAGGAGCGGGAAGGGGGTCAAGGATTCAATCATCACGCCTGTGCCTGAAGCCTTAATAAAAACTCCGGACACCAAGCTTGGGGGAGCTGCCCTGGTTGACAATCCACGTTGTCACCCTTTGATGCTCAGAGGGCAATGGTCACTTGAAGATGACAGACACTTTGCACGTGGAACCCTCCCAGACCTCACCCTATGTGTGTCTCCCTTTCACTGATTCAGATTTGTAACCTTTTGCTATAATGAAACTGTAATCATCAAAAAGACAAACACTGTATGATTCCACTTATCCGAGGTACCTAGAGTAGTCCAATTTATAGAGACAGAAAGTGGAGAATGGTTGCCAGGGGCTGAGGCAAAGCAGGAATAGGGAATATTGTTTAACGGGTACGGTCTCAGTTTTGCAAGATGAAAAGAGTTCTGGAGATGGGTGGTACAACTGTGTGAAAGCACTTAATACAACTGAACCGGCGCGCTAAAAAGTGGTTCAGATGGTGAATTTTATGTAGTGGGTATTTTATCACAATTTTTAAAAACTATAATCATTAATATAGTACTTTCCTGAGTTCTGTTAGTCTTTCTAGTGAATTATCAACCTGAGGGTGGTCATAGGAACTCCCACATTTGTAGCCAGCTAGTCAGACTGCAGGTGACCCTGAAGTCCCCTGGATTTGCAGCTGGTGTCTGGCTCTTGTTAAGGACCATGCCCTTACCTGTGAACTTTGGACCAACTCCAGGTAGATGGGGCCAGGGGAGGCAGAAAGTGGGAGTTGGCAGGTAGAACAAATGGGTTTTGGAATCCCATCCAGCTCTGAGTTCCTGTGATTCCTCCATGAAAAGCCCCAGCCCCAGAGCACCCACCCCCCACTGTTTGTTTCACTCACTCGCAGCATGGTTTTCTCCCTTTGGTGTCCTTTTCAGGGTGTGTGTGTTCTCTCGCCATCTAGACTATGTGCTTTTCTCAGCCTGGAACTACACTGTCTGCAATTTTGTTGTTTCCACCACCAAAAGGTTTCTTTGTGGTTGAACTGATGGGTACTCACTGCTGGTACTCACTGCTGGGGTTTCATCTGAGTTTCCCTCTTTGGGTTGGCGCTGGATTGTTGTCTAGCGGTACCTCTAGTTATAGACCACCGGAAGAAAGAAGAGAGTTGCTCAGCTGTAGCACGCCGCCAGGCTGCCCGGCAATCTTACTTCCCCTGCCCCGGTCCTGAGGCCGTTGGAAGGGATCAGACCCTCCTTCTCAAGGATGACCTTGCTGCCCTGGGGATGTGGACTGTTTAATTAGAACACCTTCAATCGGAAACACTCATCCATTTATGGGGAAAACAGCGACAGGCTTTTAAGGACATGCCATAAGTTTTACAGTTATTGGATTTTTCAACTTGTTTACAAAAGCAATATTGTTAAATGGCCAATGGCCAGGCCTAGTTGTTTTTCCTCCTGTGCCTTCTGACGACAGGAAAGCATATTATCTCCCCCAGCCAGCTCCCAGGAGGTGTGTGGAACTGCATTCCATTTTGCTATCTGTTTAATTATCCATTTAGCTGGGCTTACGCTAAAGCTCTTTCTCGTTTGTTCACAGCCAGATCTGTTCTGGAATGCAGCTAAGAACTCCTTCTCCATTCCTCTACCCCCTACAGCAGCTTCTGCAAGCAGCTTCCCTAGGAGAAAACGCCACCCCTCTAAGAACCTGTCCCTTTGGAACAATGGATCCGAAAGGGGATACAGATGCCCTGGGTGACCTTGACACTGGACTGAAAACCTGTGTCCTGGGCTCCTCCTTGTTCAGAGAAAGAAGGGCTTTAGAAGAGTGGTTTCCAAACCAGGCAGCCAGGCACCAGAAGCCCCTGGGGGAGATTTATAATAACGCTTGCCCTGCCTTACCCTTTCCTATTCTGATTGCAAGGGTCTGGATCCGCAAATGTGGAGTTTTTAAAAGCTCCCCGGGTGATTCTGGTAACCTAGCAGCCAGATTTAGAGCCCCTCTGACTTGATCGTGCCTGCCTGCCTTTGACCCTGGGGTTCTGTGATGTTTTGTTCTGGCGGAGAGGAGGGGGGAGACCAGGCCTTCACACCAGCACCAGGTAGGAACACACCTGCTCACCTGGCTGAGTGCGAATAAACTCACACCTGGTGAAAAGTCATCTTGAGGGAAACATCCGGGTGGATGGGGGCTCCACAAGCACAAAGTAGCTATAAATAAACTGGGAAGTGCATCAGAGCTGATGCAAGGGTTTATGAATGACGTTACCCTGGACAGCCTGCACGGGTTCAGCAGGGTGTCTGAAGGGCCTGGGAAAACGTATCCCAGCCCACCTTCCATCAGGAAAGTGCCTCCAGATGCAAGTGGACTTGATAACTGCTGCGAGCTTGGCCCACGGATGTAGAGAGCAGAGGGAGGGGCAGATGGCTCCAGGAGGGAGCCCCTGCTCCTAGCAGCCCTGATTTGTCCCCAGAGGAGTAGGCCAGGGGAGAGGGGCCAGGAGCTCCTGCATTCAAACTCCCCCCCCCACCCCACCACCCCCCCCACCCCCCCACCCCCCCCCCACCCCCCCACCCCCGTGTAGTAGCTGGAGTGAGGCCAATAACGAGGGCAGTAGTAGCCTTACTGTGGACAAAAAGGGGTGCTGTAATAAATCTGACCGAAAGTAACCTCACAGGGTTATCTGATCATAAATTCCTAACTGGGCAGGTACTGGTTCGAAGTCACGCCCCAGGCCTATAACTTCTTTAGTGGAAGGTTTTAAGGCAGCCCTGTCCATTGTTCTTGTGCGTCTAGGTTAACACACCTTTGAAATACCAGAAGTAATGCCCCTTGAAGCTGTGACCACCCTCAAGAGAGCACATAATCTTGTTAATTATCCTGTAATCCAATCCCCGCCTTGCTTTCTCCCACCCTCATGTAATCTTCCTTAAATCCTCTCCTTAATTCCAAATGCATAAAAGACACTGCCAACCGTCATTCTCCGGAGCATTGAAGATCTCACGTCACGGCACTGTCATCAGTTTTTGCTCAAATAAACTCTTTTAAAAATTCTCTACAGCTTTGGACATTTCTGACGTGGACAGCACTAAGGCTTTACCTCCCTGTGACACTTCACAGTCTCGCACACACTTGCACATCCGTTAGCTCCCTCCATCCTTATATCTCTGTGACGCAGGCAGGGCAAGCCCACTTGACAGTTGAGGGGCCAAGACAGGAAAAGATTACAAGGCTGCGAAGTGATGGAGGCAGAATTTGCCCTCAGATCTAATTCCAAGTCCATAGCACCATGGGCTCCTGTGTTATAATGCACTTACTTACTTGGGCATCGGGCTTTCCCCCTTCTCAAGTGCTCCCGTGTATACGTCATACATGCCTCCATTTCACTAAGAGGGATAAGCAGGGAATGCTGCAGATCCGTAACTGACCCTTGAGGAAACTGAAGCTCCAAGAAGTGGGTGACCAAACAGCCGTACGTACCCCTTATAAACCAGGAACTACAACAAGGAAAGATGGAAAGCGGGGTTTGGCATTGGGCAGCAGAAATAGCATAAGGTTTGGAATTGGACTGTAGCTCTGACAAGCTGTGACTGGGCGAAGTACTTCATTGTTAAGTTTCATCGAGTATGTTTAAGGATAATTTTTTAAATGTTAAATAACCACTTTAAGACAAATATAAAGATGAACAAGTGTCAGAAAGATTTTAACTTCCTAATTAATGAGGGAACTAGTAAGGTATCAAAAACTGCTTCTAAAGAAAATTCAAAGAGCTTGCACACATAGAGGCAATCTAAAATGAATTTACAAATAGTTGCAAAACTGGTCAATATCCTCAAGGCAATAGTCATCTGCATTCCAAGAAATTTATTTGCATCTCTATAGACAAGAATCATTTGCATTATTATCAGTTCTCTACAAATTTATAGAGTTGTAAAATAGCTCAAAGACAATAAAATGTACAGATTACCCAGAAAGGTGCTCTATTCAAGACATAGAGTAATCTTTTTTTTCTCTCCTTTCAAAGACATACACAATTTTTCCAAACATTGTAAAATGGGGATGATCCGAAGGGCTGTTAAAAGGACTAAGTGAGATGGCCTGTTCCCTGCCTCGCATGAAATAAACGCCCAGTGCTAAAAGAGAACCGGCTCACAATGGAGTCACTTGTGCTAAGCTCCACATCACCAAACCAGGACTTAATACCTAACTTAACTACAGTTTCAGCCTTCCCCAGGAATGGACTCTTAAACTAGTCAATCTGGAATTACCTAGTAAGCAAACTAAAGTAATCTGCCTGATAGACTCCTGCCATCTCTTAGAGAAAGGTGGCCATGCCACAATCAGCTCTTTGCTAGTATAACTTCTTCTGCTAGAAAAGTCTTTCATTTTGTACAGCTCTTCAGAACTCCTTTCTGTTTGCTAGGTGGATGCTGCCCTACTCATGAATCATTGAATAACACCAGCAAGATCTTTACATTTCACTCCGTTGAATCTTGTCATTTAACAGCTTTGGCAGCAGCAACAGGATCCAAAGGAAACTTGACAGCTTTGGGAACAGTGAGAAAACCCTGGTACCTGCAAAGCCTTTACGTTCTCTGTGTTTCTTGCCATTTCCAGGTTTCTCTTGGTTCTGAGCTTGGCTCCCTTTGCATCAACCTTCCAATCTAACTGGCTTTCCAGTTCAAGGTTAACAGGTCAGTGTAGACTGACAGGAGGCCCTAACAGAGCGCCAGTCCTTAGCCCTTGGTCAGTCTGCAGTCCCAGTCCAGGGCTTAGCAGGCTGCCTTGAGCTGGCAGACGGTCCACCCAGAACCTGAGTCCCCAGCCGTTGGTTAGTCTGCAGTCCCTATTTGTGAGGGCCCGCTGGCCTACTCCATAGTTCCGTGACGGGGACTGCTGGTGGCATGCACGTAGGCCTTCTCTTGGCCAGGCTGCAGTAAGCCTCTCTGGTCACTGCTGGTGGCTAATGTGCACACGAGGTAAGGGCAATTGCTAATGGGACTCTCGGAAGGCGAAAGCCGCAGAACTGACGGCCATGGATCAAGCACTTAACGACTATTAGAGCACTTGCCACCTAACTCAAAGATTCCGTGTCAGGAGAAGTTGGTCACAGAACAGGTTAGATGGACACTAGGTCACCCACTACCCTCAAGAACATTTCTGTGTAATGAGGTACACTGTGAAATACCACACAATCCCCAACCCAGCGGCACGTCCCTCTCAGGCACTAATTTGGCTCCAATAGACCCGCGGCTTAGCTGAAATGGGATCCTTAGGTTCCAAAGAGTCGAGTGCGCCACCGTCAGGCACACCTGCTGATTTTATGTCGAAGAACGATGGTCCTAGAAGCTATAAATGTCTACAAAAATGGCAACATCTTACCAAAGACAAGCTAAAATTACAATGGCCACTATGGGGAATATTCCAAATAGACGAGTTTGTTCATTTAAGAAGTCCATTTGAAAGTGAGGGTTCCCAAATCAAACAAACAAAATAGGATACCTATTTTAATTGGCATGCAGAAAGAAGCTTCCAAAGGGCATCAAGAGTCCAGAATAGCTTTGTTGACAGATTCATTGCAAAAGGATAGTGAAAAAAGTAAAGACACAAGAGGAAACAAAGGCTATAAGGCTGAAACAATTCCCACTGCCCCACTCTGTTCTCCTTCACCTGAGTACTCAGTCTGCAAATCCTCTGTCTGAATTGTCTCTCGACTCTGAGGAGACTACATGACCATAAGCAAAAGTCCTCCAAGTTAGAAGCCTTACAGACACCCCATATCTACTCCAGGAGGAGAGCCCCCAGAGGGGCTTCTCCCGGGGTTGAAAGGACTCTGAGGGATTTTCTGGTAAACTGCTCCATTATTCCCTTAAACAGGCAAGGAAAACTAAAATTAAAATTAATGGAAAACCTTGCCAAATTCTGTTAGATACAGGGGCCTGCAAATGGGATCCTAGGAAAATTGGCAGAAGCCACAGAAGGGTGAGAATTCTTACCAGAGTCAGTTCTTCTGAATCTCTATCTGTAGTGTCAGTGGAGGAAGGAAAACAAAATTTCACATCGCCCTTTTTTTCCAAATCTAGACTCCTTAGTTACTGATCCTTTCTGTTCCAGGGACAGCGGCTACTTCCTTGTTTGTCCTCTTTTTTGTGTGTCCCAAGGACTTGGCTTGATAATCATCAGGTTGGAGGCCCCAAAATACAGCTGGACAGAAATGTGGGTGTTAGGCCATATTTAGGCCAGGAATAGGAACCTGCTTATCTTAAAAGCCATCTTGTCTTGCTTTATACCTTGTGTCTGCCATCTTGAGTTTGCCTTAGGCCTGGAGAAGCCACCTGGAGTGCAGAAACCATCTTATCCTGTCTTGCTTTGTACTTTGTTTGTCTCCTAGGGGCTTGTGATCAGCGGGCCTGGGTGGGCCTGGGGGTCTGGATGGAAGCCTGGGGGCCAGGGTATGGAGCTGGAGGGATTGGTCATGCCCCAAAACCCTTCTTGCTAGAGACAATGCAAGGAAAACCCCCTGAAGCATTGAAGGGGGAACCAACCTCGGTTTTACCAACTCCTACAAAACTCCACACCCCTTTTTGCTCTGGGAGGTTATGGTCTTTTCTAGCCTGACCTCCCACAGCTCAAACACGCCAAATAAATTCTAATAGACCAATTTTGGTCATTCCTCCGGCCATGCCTAACAGTGGGTTAAACTCCGTTTGTGGTTAGGGTCTCACCAAACTGCTGCCAGCCCTCAGAGGAATTATCTAAGTCTTTCTTTCTTTTAGCTAACGTTGGGAGTGGCTCTGAATCTTGGGAGGGTAATATCTTTTGCACCTTATTTGGGGACACCTCTTGAGTCCAAAGGGTTCTAGCTAAAAACTGACGAGATATTGAAAGGATTTTTTCCTCCCAAAGTTGCCATCTGGTCAGAAACTGGCCACATTGGAAGGTGATATTGAGAGCCTGATAAGAACAGTTTTAGCCCTCTTCCCCTAAGCTAAATGTACCCAGACAGACAGAAAGAAAAACCTTCTGAAGCCTTCGTTGAAGGATTTGTTGCAACATTCTTAAAACACACAGCTCTAAATCCAGAACATAGAAATACTTGACTTCCATCTTAGTTAAAGATCTCCCTGGTATAAAGAAGTGAGTGGAGGATAATGTAAGTTGGATGGATGTATCAACCTATGATGTCCTTTAAGTTGCAACCCAATTCCTTGAGGAATTAAAAGCAGATCTTTGCAAAAAAACAAACCAGAAATGCAGCTCCAGAAACAATTAAAAGTGCACCAATCCTTTTTACCAATCCCCAAACCTCCCGTGTTCATCTCCAAAGGCTTGTAAGTATTATAAAACTTGGAAAACTTCTGGCCTTAGGAAACAAAAGTCCAAGAAGAAGCAACTTCATTCTTTCCCTGTGCCTTTGAGATGGAATTGTTCTATCTTCTCTAGGAACTCTTACCTAGGCAATCTCTTTGAAATGCAAACACCAGAAAAAGGTAATTCTTATCAGAAAAAAATAAGGGCAGGTAGGTTATTTGCAACTTAGGCAAATGAAAATCATATCTATCTTCTCCACAAATATTTTCTAAAAACTTTTGCCGGCTGAACAGGTGATCTTAATTTAGTCTACAAAGCAGAAACACACTTTGGATCTAACTTCTTTTCTAACTAGTGAGTTTTATATTATTATACCTGATCATGGCTAAAATTGTAGAAAGGAAGCTACAAGGTCTCTGTTTGTATCTGTCTATATGTTTATGTGTGTCTATATATGTGTGGTAATTTTCTATCTCCGGATGGTATTGCTAAAATTAAGTTGTAAAATAACCCTATTTATTGGCTTAAAGAAAATTAAACACTAATATGAATTAGTACATCTAAAACTCTGAGAAATATAATAGAAACTTAATCCAAATATTTTTCAAGTTCACGTGATCTGGGATTAAACTAGTAAATAAGACTAGTTTAAGTTTGTTTGTTTAATTAAAACAAGCATAAGCATGAAATACAATCCTTTTTACCTAGAATTACTCTAAGTCAGGTAAGTTCATGCTATCTCTTATAAAATTTACCAGCAAGAAAAATAGCTTGGGATGGTGGCTGACTTTGTCTAATGTTTCATGAAGTTTTCATGGGTAGTCTAAACATAATTGTTCAGAACAAATGAATTCAATAAATATAAGTGCAATAAGAGTTTCTGGATGAACTTTTCAGCAATAATTATGTTTTATAGTATGTCAACTTATACAAGTTTTCCCAAATCTTTTTTGGAAACTTCCACCATTACAGTTTACTAGGTTAAATGATGGAAACTCTGAATAATTAGGCTGAGAGTCTGATCAAAAGGGGGGAGCTGTTAAAAAAAAGAGACAATAGACTCACAATGGAGTCACTTGTGTTGAGCCCCACATCAACAAACTGAGACGTAAGATCTAACTTAATTACAGTTTCAAAAGTAAATAAATAAATAAAAATAATTACAGTTTCAGCCTCCCCCAGGAATAGCATCTAAAACCAGTCAATCTGCAATTGCCGGGTTAGCCCTAGAGAGGTAATCTGCCTTACAGACCCCTAGCGTCCCCTAAGGAAAGGAGACCTCGCCACAGACAATCGGCTTTTTGCAAATATAACTTCTTTGTCCCACCCCTATCTGCCTATAAAAGCCTTTAATTTTGTACAGCTCTTCAGAGCTCCTTACTATTTACTAGATGGCATGCTGCCAATTCATGAAGAGTTGAATAAAGCCGACAAGATCTTTAAAATTTCCTCAGTTGAATTTTGTTTTTAACACCCCCAGCAAAGCTTCCCTCCCTGCTCAGGTCACGGGTGTTCCATTCTAGGATGCTCCCTGATTACCCAAAGCCCCGGGCGTTTTTCTCCCCCTGAGTCTGGGCACAGAGGAAAGGACTGGGCCTTAATATCCCGGGGTCTGGTCCTGACGCTGCCATATCCTTGAACAAGTTATTTCTCTGCTCCTTGGGCCTCAATTTGCCATCAGTAAAAAAAGAGTGGCTGGACCAAAAGAGCACAAGATTATCTTTAGCTCAATAAACCTTGGCTATATGTTGACTTACATAGCACAACCAGAACTGTGGATTTTCCAAGACGGATTCATGGCATAGCAAACAAACATGGACTTTGGAGCCAAACAGATGGATGTTTGAATCCCAGCTCCACATCTTAGAGTCTGTGTGACCTTGGATAAGTGGCTTAACATCTCTGAGTCTAGATTGCTTATCTGTCCGATGAGGTTACAACAGAGACCCCAAAAAGTTACTGTGAGGATGAAGTTGAATAGTATGTTACGTGCCTATCATATAGTTAATGCTCAGGTAAGTGTCCGTTTCTGTTTTCCACTTTCCTTCACTCACTGGGTCTCCGTTGGGTCATTGGGTCGGATATCCCCTGACTTTGTCCACGGTAAGTCAGTCGGTCGTGAACAAACCCTCACTGAGCTCTCTTCTGGCCTTGTGTTGAGGGCGCAATTAGCCTTGGCTCCTGTATTCAGGCAATTTCAGGGTTGCCATGAACCTAGACCAAGGACATAGCTAAGGTCAGGAGACAGGACTCAGTCCCTAGAGAGGAGCAGGCAAAGAGCTGGGAGAAGTCACAGGACATAGAGCTCACTTTGGCTTCCGGGAAGAGGTGATCCTTGAGTGGGCACTGCAAGATTTAGGCTCAGGAAGGTGCTTCACGTGTAGAGGGACCACTCAGACAAAGTCTCGGAGTCTGGGAGACAACCCATCTGCTGGGAAGCTACTTGTTGTTCAGGTTGACAAGTGCCCAGGGTACCCGGAGGGAATCCTGGGGGAAGGGTCTGGAAAGGGATGTGAGGTTTCCATTGCCAAGGGCTTTGAGTGATGGACAAAGGAGTTTGGACTTCACCCTTCAGATGGTGGGCTGCCAGGGGAGGAGACTGTGGGACACTTGTCTCCTAGCCAGCAGGTGATACCACGGAGGGGTGTATCTGCTCCACTTTGTACCCTCCCCAATGCCTGGTGCATGGAGGGCCAGATAAGTGGCCTCCCTAAATAAATATGGATTTCTTGTTTTCTAGGCCAGTGCTTCCCAAACTTGATAGCGCACACGAGTCCTCGGGGATCTTTTTAACATGCAGATTCTGATTAAATAGGTCTAGCATTAGGCCCGTGACTCTGCATTTCTAACCAGCTCCCTGGTGGTACCGATGCTTGTGGTCCCTGGGGTACATTTTGAGTAAGGACGGCTAGATCCACGGTGTCCTCAAAGCTTGCGAGTACCCTCAGGATCAGTAAGAGACAACGTGCCGGGAAGATGGGGTTTGGACGAGATAACTTTCTCTCCTCTTTCTTCTTTGTCTCCAGGCCCCAGCTCCCTATAGCCAGATTTCCTGTGTCCAGCTGCTTAGTACTCAGACCCCAACACACTGCCCCGCCGGGTTGCCCCTTCCAAGCACTAAAGATGCTGCAGGCCTTGCTTTCCCCCACTGTCACCATAACTTATCAGTCTATAGGAGGTGAGAAGGGGGAGACCGCTTCTTGCTAACCCTCCAGGGAAGCTCATGGAGCAGGCAGCCATTCAGCTAAGCCGGGAAGGGTGTCAGCAAGTGTCGAGGTTTCCTACCGACCGAGCCCGGGCCGGGACGACAATGGCTAACAAGAGCCTATTGCCCAGGACTCCCAGAACCCATTTGAATCCCACCGGGGGCGTCGAGCGCCTCAAAGCAGAGGAGTTAACCTACTGTGGGGCATCAGAGAAGCTTTAGGCCTCTCATCCGGGCACTTCTCACTTCGCCTCAGGCAGGCACCTCTCACTAGGACTCAGCTCGGGTCGTCGTCCTCCAGGCCCCTCTTCTCAGTTCCCAGAGGACCGCATGCTCCTTCACCATCATTGCCCCAGTGACCCGTCTCCCCTGCTACACCATGAACTTGGTGGGGAGAAGCACCCTGAAGCACGTGACTTTGCATCCCAGCGCCTGGCACGTGCTTTACAGTGTTGGAGAAATGAACAGGGGGCCATACGCAGAGCCCACCTATGTATAGATCAGTGGTTCTCAGTGGGGGGATTTTGTCCCCAGGGACATTTGGCAATGTCTGGAAACAATTTTGGTTTCACATCTGGGCTGGGGAGTAGGAGAGGGTTGCTGGCATTTGGAGGATGCTGTTACACATCCTTCAGTTCACAGGACAGCCCCTGTGGGGGGGGGGGAGCGTGGGGGGGGGATGCAGTTATCCAGCCCCAAATGCCAATGCTGTCAAGGTTGAGAAGTTTGGTGTGGGTAGGGACATGGTACTTCCAGGGGATGTTTGTCGGGGCATTGATTGCATCCACTATGGAAGCTGAGACCCAAAGGGGGTGAGGTGACTTTCTGTGGGTCACACCATGAGTTACCAACAGCCTGAAAAGTGTTTGGACTCATCAACTAGGGCTCTTTCTGCCACCAAGCCCCTTGTAGCCTCTTCACCCATGTTGTCACACCTCAAAATCATCCTTGCCCACCTCTGTGGCATAGTTTAATAAAAATACTTCAGTAACAGAAGTGAATGTGTCTTGAAAAACACCATATAGTTCAAGCCTATGGGACTTTGAGACCTTCACTGACAGAAAGACTCTGAGTCCTTTTCTCAGACCTGCGTCTGTAGAAGCATTCCCACTCAAGAATTAATTGAAGAAAAATTTAAATGTTAACAAATAAGTAAAAGCAAGCAACAGTGAGCCGGATTTCCGGACAGTTAAATTGGTTAATGCATTTCCCTTTGGCTTGTGGATCAATCTTGGTGACTGAAGAGACACAGCAGCCACCTAGTTATACATTACAGCTTAAACGCCTCGGTGACACCAGCAAAGTCCTGCTCTCCAGGTAAGGGCTTGATTCAAGGACAGCCCAGTGGAAGAAACAGATGACTCTGCACCCACCATTGGAGCTCCTGGGGGGCCTCACTCTCTCATACCCTCCAATATGAACACGGAGCCACCCTAACAAGCAGTTACACACATGCAAGTAAAAGTAATTGACTCAATTAAATATATTCTGTAATTAATTAATTCCTGTAATCAATTAATTAAGTTAATCAATTATTGCCTATAATGCATTGGCATGGAGAAAACCATAGTGTGGGAGAGTTTGGGGCACCGTTGCTGGGCAGAATCTCTGCAGCAGACATCTCAAGGGGGTGATTTCTACTCTTCTGGCCAGTGATGTGGCTCAGAGCTCAGTGAGCACCATGAAAACCAGGCCTGGACCTCCATTCTGTGGAATGAGATAAGCTATGCTTTCAGTTTCCTTATCTGTTAAATGGGGGCTAAGAACCAACCTTCCATCCATCCTTTCTTCCTTCTTTCTCCCTTCGCTCATTGAGGTCCTGGTATGTGCTGACTCTGAGCTAGGCACTGGGAATGGAACTGGAGAAGAGGAACAAAGAGGAAAGATTGGGAGGGGCCAAGGATGGCGAGGCCATGGACAGGGGGTGCAAGCTGAGTGAAGTCAGGTGGGGATATTATTCATCTGGGACAGGCCCGCAGGTCCACACTCCACCTGTGAATTCATGGCCTTCCCCACCATGCCCAGTCCCCGCCCCCAACCCCCAGTCCTCCCCCCCCTCCCCCCGGTAGTGATCAAGGCCAGGGTTTCTCCGCGGCCCTTGCCTCCTTGGATGTCATCCTCCTGTACCTGACGCATCCTTCCCACCTCACACACTGCTCTTTTCCACTATCTCCATGGTCCCTGCCTCCTCCTCATGGTTGCTGATGTTTCCACTGTGTTATCATTTGTTAATTTTCACATGGGTTTGCCTTGACTCAAAAGCTAAGCTACAGCTCTTCAAACACATTAGGATGGCTAGTATAACAACAACAACAGCAACAACAAAAAACAGAAAACAAATATTGGTTTCCCCTGAGGAGGTGGAGAGATCGGAACCCTTGTGCATTGCTGGTGGGAATGTGAAATGGTGCGGCCGCGAAGGAAAATTGTATGGCAGTTCCTCAAAAAATTAAACATAGAGCTACCATTTGATCCAACAATTTCACCTGTGGATATACCCACAAAAAAAGTGAAAGCAGGGACTCCAACAGATATTTATACAGCCATGCTCATTACAGTATTATTTACAATAGCCAAAAGGTGTAAAAACCCAAATGTCTATTGACAGATGAATGGATAAACAAAACGTGATATATACATAAAATAGAATATTATTCAGCTTTTAAAAGGAATGAAGTTCCTATATACGCTGCAATACAGATGAACCTTGAAGACATCATACTGAGTGAAATAAGCAGTCACAAATATTATATGCTTCTACTTACATGAGATACATAGAGTAGTCAAATACATAGAAAGTATAATGGGGTTACCAGGGGCCAGGAGGAGGCGGGCTAGGGAGCTGTTGTTTGATGGGTACAGAGTTTCAGTTTGGGAAGATGAAAACGTTCTGGAGATGGATGACGGTGATGGTTACACAACACTGTGATTATATGTCATGCCACTGACCTGTACACATAAAAGTTTTAATATTTACATTTTTTGTCCATGTCTCCTCAGGCCAAGGCAACAAAAGAAAAAATAAATAAGTGGGGCTACGTCAAACTAAAAAGCTTTTTGCACAGTGAAGGAAACCTTACTTAACAAGATGAAAAGACAACCTACTGAATGGGAGAAGATATTTGCAAATGATGTATCCAGTAAGAAGTTAACATCCAAAATATATGAAAAACTCATACACCTCAACATCAAAAAATATCCAATTAAAAAAATTGGCAGAAGACCTTAATAGATATTTCTCCGAAGAAGTTATACAGATGGACCAACAGACACATGAAAAGATGCTCAACATCACTAATCGTCAGGAAAATGCAAATCAAAACCACAATGAGATACCACCTCACGCCTGTCAGAATGTTTACTATCAAAAAGACAACAAATAACAAGTGTTGGTGAGGATGTGGAGAAAAAGGAACTTTTGTGCACTGTTGGTGGGATTGCAAATTAGTGTAGCCACCATGGAAAACAGCATAGAGGTTCCTCAAAAAATTAAAAATAGAACTACCTTATGACCCAGCAATTCCACTTCTGGGTATTTACCCAAAGAAAATGAAAACAATTCAAAAAAACACGTGCCTCCCCCATGTTCACTGCAGTGCTGTTTACAATAGCCATGATATGGAAGCAAACTAGGTGCCCTTTGATAGTTGAAAGGATAAAGAGGTGGTACATATATACAATGGAATATTACTCAGACATAAAAAGGATGAAATCTTACCATTACTACACGCATGGATATTATGCTAAGTAAAATGTCGGACAAAGAAAAATACCACATGATTTTGCTTATACGTGGAATCTTAAAAAGAAAACAAACAAACAAATGAAACAGAAATGAACTCATAGATGCAAAGAACAAATTGACAGTTGCTGGATAGGAGAGGGGCTGGGGGCCTGGGTGAAAAGGTGAAAGGGATTAAGAAGTGCAAATTCTGCTGCCTTCCCGTAAGCCTCATCCCTCTCCCCACTCCCCAGACCCTCTCACAGCCTTCACAAAACAGGTCAGCGATGCTCGTTTCAGTGGAGCTGCTCTTCAGCAGTGCTGCTTTCCTACGGCTGTTGTAACAAATAACCACACACTTGATGGCTTTAAACAAGAGAAATGTCTTCTCTCCCTGTTCTGGAGGCCTGAAGCCTGACGTCAAGGTGCTGGCAGGGCCACGCTCCCTCCGAAGGCCCTTCCAGCTCCTGGTGGCCCGGTCATTCCTGGGCCGGTTGAAGCATCACTCCAATGCCTGCGTCTGTCTCCTCCTGGCCTGCTCCTCTGTCTCTGTGTCTTTTCTGTCTCTTATAAAGATGCTCTTAGTGGATTGAGGGCCCATGCTAATGCCATACGATTTCATTGCAAGATCCTTACCTTAATTACATTTACAAAGACCCTATTTGCAAATAAGGTCACATTGTGGTCCCAGGGGAACATGAATTTGGGGGCGAATACTATTCTGCTCACTACAAGTAGAAATATCCAGATGCAGAGAGAAAAGCTGAAGACAGTGGACTAACTGTCTCCACCCAGACACAGACGCTCCTTTTTCTGGAGCCAAATGTCACATGTGAGGCAACCCCAACATTTCAGCTCCTGCAACCGCCGGGGTCACTGCTGCCCTATCTCGGGAGGTCCCATTATGCCACCCTCTGCATCTCATCTACAGGTTGTTGGCAAGGTCTGTCTGTCAAAGCACACACTGTAATAAAGCCATGTGGAACTTTCCATGTGGGAACTGACAATAGAGTGAGGGAAAAGGAAAAGAATTAAACAAATAAAGGCAAAGTCTTCATCACCCACAAAACAATATGCAAAAACCAGGGCATTCCCCTGGACCATCAATAAATAATCCAGACCACACAAATAATACATTAGACAGCTTGTGTAACGGTAGCATGTGAAAGACTGTGGAACTTTCTAAAATTAATTTTCTTCATTTTGGTTTATTAAAATTGCACTCATCTATCTCCCCTGTTAAATATTTTATTTTTTCATATTAATGGCTGCAATTTCAGCTTGTGCCTCTTTCTGTCATTAACACTGTACAAACTTAATATCATTAGTAGTTTTTCCCTTAATTATGTGACTAGAGAAGAAAAACATCAAAGTTTCCGTGAAATTGGAATAGTATATCTAAATTGCCTCATGTTTATTTTAACATTAACAGTAAATGAAGCTAATGGGCTTTTATATTATTAAAAGCACTCATTTGTGTCCTGCCTGTTCTAATATATAACGCAGCTTTAAAAGATGTTAAATAATTAGTTATTTAATAGGGAGAGGTGGCATAGATCAAACAAAAGGAAAAGCTGAAGGTAACGGATGCACACAGTTGAGGGGTCCGTCCCTTTCAGGGCTTTCAAACGGGATTCCCTCTCCCCAGGTATCCTGCCCCACTGTCAACGTGAGAGCTATAATTTATAATGACCCTGGAGAGTTAAAGCAACAAAATCTACTGCTGCAGCCCCGCGGAAGACACACGTATGTGGGGGGTAATGCTGTTTGCAATTATTTCTGGGCGACCTCCATTCATAATTCAATACCTGTGCAAGGCCGGTGTTAGGCTGGAGCTGGGAAGTCCGCTGCGGGAGGCCGGCCCTGCGCTGTCGCTCCTGGTCCCCTCCTCCCTTGCAGCCTCCTTGCCTCCTCCTAGCGGAAGGGGGGGTGTTTCCTTGGCTTCAAGGATGCTGATGAATGGCTGAATGGAGGCATTCTTCTGTGCAAGGGGCCCAGTGAGATCTAGGTAAGGACTCTGACTTGTGGGTCTAAAACGGGGGTTAGACTCTTGTTATTCTCCTGCTCAAAGACCTGCAAGCACTCCCCGTGGCCTGCTCTGTGAAGGCCAACCTCCTTGCTTGGCACTGAAGGCCCTACTTATCCGACCCTAGCTCCTGTGCTTCCCAACATTTGTACTCTGTTCCATCCAGCTGTCCTCCCTGAGCCTAGCACGTGCCGAGTTGTCCCAGCTCCCCACATTTACCCAGGCCATTGCCGTCACCTGAAACCACTTTCGCCCTTTCTTCTGCCTATCCAAATGCTAGTCATTCTTTATAATTCAAATTCCACATCCTCCATAGGTCGCTCCTGGTCCCTCTGTCTCCTGAATTCCTATGGCCCTGGTTCTCAGACTTGAGCATGCGTCAGAATCACAGAGAGGGTTCATTACAGCACAGATGGTTGGGCCCCACCCCTAGAGAGTTTGATTCCGTAGGTCGGCATTTCTAACTCGTTCCCAGGTACTGCTGAGGCTGCTGATCTGAGGACCACACTTTGAGAACCACTGGAGCATATGCACTCACTCCAGACCTTCAGGTTCTGTGTGTGCACCGGCTTGAAAGGTTCTCTGATAGTGTCATGTGTGGCCAAGACTTGTCTCCTCAAACAGACAGCAGGTTCCTTGAGGGTAGGGACGCTGGGCTTCTTCACTACGTCCTTCAAAACACCACTGGCTCAAGGACGGGCTCATGGTGTGAGAGCCAATGACTCCTAACAAATTGACTGACTAGTTGCCATGAAGTTTCATTCAATCCCTAGAGAAATCTCTGTTTTATAGGAGAGGAAGTTGACGCTTACTATTAAGTGACAGACAAGATTTGATCCCAGGTTCATCTCCAGAGCCCAGGTCAACGCTTTTTAATGAAATGATTTTGGGCATGAGGACTTGGGAGGACAGACACCTGTATTGGGAGGAGACTGGCTGCTTTTATCATTGCTGTGCTAAGGAGCTTGGTCTTCCAGAAGAGTTATATCTAGGAATGGGGGGGGGAATTGAGATGCTTCCCTGTCCATAGATTTAGTGATCTTTTAGTCTGCAGCAGAACACACATGGTGACTAAGCTGCCTCTCTCCTGCTCCCCTCCAGTCAATTGCTGCACTGTCACCCTGATCTTAGGGACAGTCTCAGCATCTTTCTTAATATACCAACTGATTGGCATTTCAACGACAAGATAAAATATATTTGCCATTCATAATCTAGTCCAACTTCTCCACTATGTTGATGAGAAAACTGAGGCCCAGAGAGGAAATGCAACCTGGCCATGCAGCAAATTAGTGATATGTATTAGTTATCCCTTGCTGTGCAACAAATTATCCCAAAACTCAGCAGCTTAAAACAACAAACATGAATTTACTCATAGTTTCTATGTGTCATGAATTTGGGAGCAGCTTAGCTGAGTGGTTCGGGCTGAGGGTGTCTCGTGTGGTTGCAGTCAGGAGATTGGCAGGAGCTGCAGTCACTTAAGTGTTGACTGAGGCTGACTGATCTGATTCCAAGGAAGCTTGCTCACTTTGCTGTTGGCTGGAGGCCCAAGTTCATTATCACATGAGCTTCTCCATAGCCTGATTGAGTGTCCTAACGACATGGCTTCCCCAGAGCAAGTGATCCAAGAGAAAACAATGCGGAAGTTACCGTGGCTTTTATGGTCTGGTCTCTGAAGTCACACCTCGTCACTTTGACTTCATTCTATTCCTAAGAAACAAGTTTAATAACTAAGTCCGATCCACATTCAAGGAGTGGGGTATTATGTTCCTTCACTTGAAGGGAGGAATATGAAAGAATTTATGGACACCACATGATAAAACAGAGTTGGAAATACATCATGCAAACATACATTAAAGATACATATATGGTATAAAGCATAATTATAAAACAAACTGCTGAGCAATCACCACCCAAATTACTAGGCCTAGAACTTTAGCACCCTAGAACTCCTGTGTGTCCCTGCTGTTTATGACCGCTTCCCCCCAAGATGTAACCACTCTCCTGACTTCTGTGATTTTTCATTTTCTTGTCTTTCTCTATAATTTTACCAATTGTGAATTACTAAACAATATAGATTTGTTTGTTCTGTTTTTTGAACTTCATGTAAAAGGAATCATACTGTAGTAATTCTTCAGTGTCTTGTTTCTTTTGCTTATCGTATGTGAGTTTCATTCATGTTTTTGCATGTAGCTATATTTTGTTCCTTTTTTGATGTACAAAGGCCCTCTTTATCTTCAATAATTCTTTTTTCCTTAAAGATTATGCTGTTTGATATTAACATCACTATATCAGATTTCTTCCAGTAAGTATTTGCATGATACAATTTTTTCCCATCCATTTGGATGTATCCTTGCACTTTAGAATACTTTTTCTAGTATTCTTAAATATAATCTGATCATCTTCAGTTTTTTAATTGAAACATTTACTTTAATTACAGTTAATGTAATTCCCGATATATTTGGATTTATTACTACTACGTTATTTTGTGCTTTCTATCTGCTCCACCTTTTCTATCTTTCTTTCACCCTCCTTTCTTGTCTTTTTTTTTTGGGGGGGAGGGAATTAATGGAATACTTTTGACCATTCATAATTAATCCTTGAATTAGTTGGAAAGGTATATTCTGCTTCTATTTTTTAAATAGTCAATCTAGAATTGCAAAAATATGCATTCAAAACATCAATCGCTAAAATAGAACCTCCTTCTGGCCTATACACAGGCCTTAGAACACTTTGAATCACTTAAGTCCTGATTTATATGTTGGTGTTTTTTATCTTTTCGTATTTTACATTCTATCTTTTCTTTTAATCCCACACATTATTATTACAGCTTAATGTAGTTAATGTTTATTTAGCTTTATCTGCATAGTTACCAGTTTCTGTGCTCTTCATTTGTTTATACACTTCAGTTCTCATTCTGGGATCACTTTCTTACGCCCGTCAGTACAACACAGCATTGCCGTTAGAGAGTCACTCTGAATGGCAATTTTTTCTTCTACTTTTTTTTTTAATTTCAAAAACCTTAATTTTATTCTTGAAAGACATTTTCAATGACTGAAAATTCTAGTGGTTGTTTTTTATCAGCATATGCTAACATATTCTATCTTTTGGCTCCCACTGTTGCTGTTGAAAGTCAGCTGCTAATCTAGATGTTTCTTTTGAATAAACTGTAACCTGTTTTTCCCTTTCTCTGGCAGCTTGAAAAATCTTTTCTTTGTACTGGCTGTTCTCCAGTTTCAGTCTGATAAATCTACATGTGAATTTTATTTCTTTAACCTTCTAAGGCTTTTGAAAGCTATGGATCAATATCTTTCTTCAGGTCTGGAAATTCTTGGCCATTATTTCCTGAATTATTGCCTCTGCCCCATTTTCTTACTCTTCTCCTTCTGGAACTCTGATCTGATACACATTAGATCTTTTCATTTTATCTCCCATATCTCTAACTTCTCTTTTATATTTGGCATCTCGTTTTCTCTCTTTGCTGCATTTGTCTAGTTCATTGATTCTCTCCTCAGCTATGTCTAATCTGCTGTTATACACACCTGTGGTGTGTCTATTTCAGTTATGTTTTTCATTTCTAAATGTAATAGTTCCTTCTTTTTTGGAATCTGTTAAGTCTTTCTCTCTCTCTCTCTCTCTCTCTCTCTCTCTCTCTCTCTCTCTCTCTCTCCCCCGCTCTCTCTCTCTCTCTCTCTTTTTTTAAAACATTTTCCTGTTCCCTGCAGATATTATCAACTTTGTCTTTTTACTCCTTTCAAATAGCAAGCATCATCGTTTTATATTCTGTATCTGATAATTCCAATATCTGAAATCTTACAGATCTGTTTAGGCTAACTCTTTCTTCAAATTCTCATTCCCAGGGCCTTGCTTTCTTGTGTAGTTGGTTATTTTTTTGTCTGAGTTGATTTTCCTTGGAAAATTATTTTGGTAATTCTTTGAGGTCTGGAATGAACTGATCTCTATTTACTTCTGCCAGGTACCTTACAGGCATCACCAGTTCAGCGCTACTTTAAATTACATGCATGGTTATGATTATTCTGACCACTTAGGTTACGTGAATTTGGGCCTTGCCCTCTTCCAGTCCGTTCTTCTCACTGTCTTCCTCCTCAGGGTCTTCTAAGACACAGCTCAGATGCAGTACCCCCACAGCTCCCAGCCCGTAACTGGCTCCCAGCACTCAGGACCTGTCCAAGCTGCCTTCTGTGGTCCCCCTACCCCCTCAGCCTCTTCCTCAGGGCCTCCCATCCGACCCAGGAACTCTCTGGATACTTAGGACCCCGACACTAGGATTTTTAGGACGCCACAGCTCAGCCTCAAGTTTTGGGCCAGCAGAATTGACAGGCAGACCAAATTCCCCAGTGTTTAAGAGCTAACTTCTGGCATTGGCTGCCACTTCTGCCTTGTAATTGTCTCCTCAAGAACCAATGGGGACACTTCAGCCTCCATCCTATAAGGATGTGGACCTGACCTCCCTTCTCCCACAGGCTCCCAGAGATGAACTGAGGTCTACGACTCCCTCTGCTCTTCCGTGAACTTCCCTTGCTGCCTCTTCTGAACAGTCGCAACTTCATCCTTCCCGGCTCCCCTGGTGGTGGGCTGCAGGATCTCCCTGCAGGAGTGCCTCAGAGAGCCCCCCACTTCCTCTCTCCCTGAAAGTCCTTTTAGTCCCCTCAGCTATAACCCTTGACCTGGTGGGGGCCTTTGAGGTCAAGCCAGCCCTGCCTTTGGGAGACACAGGAGGCACCTGAGAGAAGCCAGAGATGAAATAGAGCCTGGTGGGCTGTGGAAGCCGGGTTCCTGCATCACTGCACTGACCCACCACTCAGTCATTCATTCATTCATTGATTCAACAAACAGTTACTGGAGTGGACACTGGAAGAGAACGGGCAGTCATGGTACTTTCCCTAATAGAGCGTATAGTGTAGGGAGGGGCCAAAGGACAACAAGATACTGAGCAATCCTAGGTATATGGTCCGGGATGGGGCCAAATCACTCCTTCCTGAATCTCCATTCCTCATCTGTAACCACTACCCACCCCCCAAGGCAGGGGGGATGATCAAATGAGACCACACATATAAAGTCTCCCACAGGTGACGGGAGCCTGAGGCATTTTTCAAACTGAGGGTTGAGTCACAAGAATGGGATGCAAAGAATTTTGTGAATCATGAACAATTTCTTCTACAAAGGAAATAGAATAAAAACATTATATGCATCATATGTAATAAAATTTTGTCAAACTTCAGCCTTAGTTATAAGGGTGTGTGTGTGTGTGTGTGTGTGTGTATACACTGCATTGAAAGCCACTGACCCTAGTGATTCAGAGCAGGGTCTTGGGGTCACATGGGTTTAGCTCAAATAGCATCTTCACCTTATTACAGTGTATGATGTGGACACTTCCCTTCACCTACGAGCCTCACCAGCTGCTGTGAGGACTGATGAGACAGTGCGTGTGAACAAGTCGCTCAGAACAGCACCTGGGACATCGCAGGGCTTCAACTTATCAGTACCCATTCCTCGTGTTCATTTTGTTTACGTATAATAGGACCTCAAGTAAGGGCTAAGTGCAATTTAAAACATGACAAGTAAAAAGAAGTTAGTATTGTTATTGCTGGGTTTTTTGTTTTTTTAATCAATAACTAACAATTTTAGGCATTTGTGCACCAGTCACCAACCTCATTTAATCCTCACAGCAGCTCTGTGAGGTAAATTCTATCATTATTCCCATTGTACAGCTGAGGAAACTGAGGTAATGGGAAGTGTAGACTTGGAGTGGGTCTCAGAGGTAGACCGATCAAATGCACACTCCTGCCACAGCACCAGCAGCACTCCCTGCCCTGATTCAGGGTCTCCTCTGGCCCCAAGGTCCCCAGTGGCTGCAGATTCAAGCCTCCTGGGCCAGCCCTAGCTGCTGGTCCTTTTCTCTGGTGCCCTATCTGCCTGACCTCTCTGCCCCGGGTTCCTCAGGCACTAGCCTGTCCTCTTGCTATCGCACTCCAGCTATTTCTTATTTAAAACCCCTGCTCCTCAATGTTCCCAGAGGCTGCTTTGACCCTGGCAGCAGCCAGAGATCCGGTCCCAGGTACCCAGGGAGCGGGCAGGAGCCTGGTCTTTGAGGCCAGAACCAGGCCTAGGGGCTATGGCCCTGCTCCGAATGGCCAGGAGAATGGGGCTCAGCTTCTGCCACTGTCTCCGGGATTGAAAAAGCAATAGAAACGGAGGTCTTCCCCGCTGGAGCCCCAACTCGGGAGATGACTCCTGACCCGGAAGTCGAGAGCTTCTGCAGGGCCTCACCGGGCGGCTTGAGGTGCCAACAACACTAATGCAGGGAGCACAGGCAGCAAAGCAGCGCGGTGTCAGCCGCCGGCTCCTACCACATCCATCATCCAGTCCTTAAGACATATTAAAATGGATTTAAAAAGACATTTTGCATTTTCTCTCCTTAACACCCACATTAGTGCTACGCATCGGCTTTTGTTTTAATTAAAATCGGTTTTGAAATCCTCCATGAAACTTCAGTGGGATTGTTAAAGGCAGCAATTTCCTTATCGGCAGTGCATCCCCACAACATACTGTAATAGTTATTTTGCAACAAAGCACAAGTCTTATTAATTTAGCTCAATCAAATCAGCACCACGTTAATTTATGGGGCTGTAAAAATCTGGCAGTGCTGCTCTAGATCAAGGAACTTAGGGCAGGCAAGGCACCAAGTGGAATGTTTATTTTGTACAATGGTCCCTAACTGCATTTCTGTGATTTAAAAGCTTTCCGAGGCGTGCGATGATAATATTACATGTATATAGAATTGTGTGTTTGCTATGCCTCATTACTCCCCACAGAGACCCAAAATCATTTGGTATTCAACTCCTACCTAAAATATTTCCTTTTACATACAAATATTTTTTTCTTCTTTAAATGGCTTCTCTATGTTAAAATCTTTTTCCAGGGCTGTGAAGCAAGATCGTTTCCTACGTGGGGTTCTATTTTGGTCTAGTATTAATCTTTAGTAGTGTTTGCTAAGTGGGTACTTGGCTTTCCCCCTTCTTTTTCTTTGGCCAATCCCTCCAAATACAAAGCAGGTGAAGTTTTCCATGGGATTGATTTTGCATTTCCTCCTCCCTTCCAGATTCCTGGTTTACTTCTACTGATGTTTTCTTCAGAGACTAGGAATGTTTCTCTCGCTCACATCTTATAACAAAGCTTCACAATAATACTTAGAATGATTTGCCAGGAGATGCAGCTTAGCAGCCGGTGGAGGATTTGCAAGACAGTGTGGGGTAGGGAACTGTAGCAGATATGGGGTAGAAATAGGAAGATGGAGACTCAGAGAGAGCAAGTGACCTACCCAAGGTCACACAGCAGGTTAGGAAGAGTACTGGACTCTGGGACTGAGATCATCTGAGCCCCAATTTTCCCATCAGTAGGACCATAAGAATTAGAGGGAGGTCACTCACATGAAGGGCATTGCAAAGGCCTGGCACAGCGTGGGTGCTCAGCAAGGTTAGATACGGATTAGATACAGATATAATCATGCTGCCCTTCCTCAGCAAATCCAGGTCCAGTTTTTCAAGCACCTGATTCTGAACTGCAGAGCTGGACTATGCTCCAGGACAAGCAAAAACAACTGACATCTCAAATGCTTACACCTGCAGTGCTTCTCCAGTGCACAAAGATGCTTCTGTCTGCTCCAGGAGGGCAGACGCCTGCTCTGGGGATACAGACTGGACACTGAAATACAATGTATGTATTAACTAATGGACTCAACACAACCTGTCTCAAGATAGACAAGCATGAAACCCCATTTAATGGATGAGAAAACTGAGATTATCTGAAAGTTTTGATGACTGCCCCTAGGGTCAGTCACTTGATGGCAAAGGGGAGATTCCAACTCAGGGCTATGGACTCCAAGGTCAGTGCCCATTCTAGCACACTGGCCACCTCCTGCACCCTTGCCGGTCCATCAGAGCCCAGGAAGATGGTAGCTGAGGTTTGGATGGGAAGCACATTTCCTATTGGTGGTCTAAGCAGCTGCTGGTGTGACAGCATTTAAGAGGCCTCAGAAAACACCTCTTGCTCCCTTCCTGACTATGGCCAAGCTTTAGAGAGAATTGTCTTCTAGGTTAAGTCTTGCCTTTTCCGAACCACATCTCTTTATTTATTTTAATGATATAAGCCACACTACCCATGAACGTTCCTTCTCTGGCCCGTTAGTGAGAATGAGTTTCTGGTTAGTCTAAATAACAGGAGAGCTCTCAGTGCTCAGAGGGGCCTTTGTGTTGGGGGAGGAGCTTCTGATGTGTGACTCCCAGCAGCCGTCACATGACGACATGGGACTCACTAACTGCAGAGACAGCCCACCCCGTTGGTAGACAACGCTCTCACTTGAAACGTACCTTTCCTGTATGCAACCCAAACCAACATCTTGAGTAAAGCATTATCACTTCATGATCAGTGGCCAGCATCCTCTCTAATCTGCCCAGTGCCAGGAGGTTCCAGAGCCACCTGGAGATGGCAGGTGTGACAGCTGTGCCAAGCACCAACTCAGAACCAAATAGTTGGAGGCAAAAGAGCTCTCTCTGTGGACCTGGGTAAGCGCAGTCCTCACTCCTAGGAGGGCAGAGAAGTGGAGATGAAGTCGTGAGAAGGTGGGGAAAGGGTGTTTCAGGCCCAGGGCAGATGCAGCACGCTGTCTGCTATGCAGGGCCTTGAGGCCTCCAGTGAGAAATGGAGCCAGAGAAGTCACAGCCAATCTAGGCATTGTCAGTGCCTTGCTTTAATTGTGAAGCTACATTAACTATGAAAAATTTAGGCTAAGATTTAGTTGAAGTAATGGAAAAAAATGGGTGGGGAGAGGTGCTCAGTTCTAGGCAAATCCAACCCCTTCAGCCACGTACCAGAAAAGACCATGAAAATGAGCTAAGAGCCTGCTGGATGAAGTTTTGTAGGAGGCTTCATGACGAGGCAGTGATGCTAAGACCAAAAGCATCACTTTTGACTTAACTCAACAAGCACTTTGGGAAACCCACTGTGTGTGCAGCACAGGGTGGACTCGGAAAAGAAGCAGCAGAAAGCGTGCCATGGGCCATGAGTCGGCAGGCTCTGGGTCTACATTTTGTCCTGGTGAGAGTTAGTCCCCATTTCCTGCCACATTTGGTTTCTCCTTAATCAAGGCTGTGCTGGCTTTGGAGGCTGGGCCCAGGAGCAATGTTCCCAGAGGAGGCTGCGCTTTGGACATCCTAGCTCAGCCCTGCAAACCAACGCGAAGCCTGTGCAAGGCCAGTTCCCATGGTTGAACCAGTCTGGGAGGCATTCGCTGCCACAGAAAAGAGGCAGCAGCTTGCTCGCTTTCAAAATGGCTTCTCTCAGACAAGGCCCAAGCTAGGTCATCGAGTGCCTTTGTGTGAATTAGAAGAAGGCGCCCTTTGGGGCAGAGACAGCCCCACAGGACCTCAGCTTGGCTCATGGATCACAGGATGGACTTCAGCCTTCACAGCTCCCTGGGCGGGGCACACTTGAGCAGTGAACATGTACAACTATAATTGGTGGCTCTGCCCCAGGCCCTAGCTGTGTGACCGAAGCCCCCAGAACTTTTTGGTCATTATCTGTGAGAGGATTCAGGCCTAGGCTCCCCTTAGACATATGGATCACCCTAGATCGAAGCCATGACTCCCTGCAAAAGATGGAAGGAAGCTGTGATTTCACACTCCCACCCACACAACAACCAAGTTGCTCAGAAACCCAGCACCGCACACATGGCCTCGTCCATCATCCCATCATTCCTTTCATGGAGGGACAGGTGGACATAGCAGGAGGCGGGGCAAAGAGCCCTGAAACACCTTTCTGCAAGCAGTCCCAAGCCTTCCCCTCTTCTTGCTGCTTTTTGAGAAGGTTTTCTAAAGAGGAGGAACCTTCCGTGGGAGCAGATGGCGGATAAGTAGGAATGGTAAATAGTTTTAATTACTGCATAATGTAAGTGAGACAATAAAGGGGAGTCCGTGGAAGCAAGCTGCTGCCGCCGAGGCCCTGAAACTGTTGTGGGGCCCAATTTGTCTGGCATGTGCTGTTCTCAGTCTTGGGAGGGCTTTAAAGAGAACGCCGAAAATATTAATTGCCCGCCTCACTGGCCCATCCATCTTCACAACCGAGTAACACGCTTTTTTAATTTCAGGGGAATCGTTTTCAAATGGGAATCATGCAAATGAGTATTTTAGCTATTCATTTGTTTTACTGCGAGCGCTTTGTGAGCAAATGGCCTACAGCTTGCAATGAATTAAAAGACATGGGCACTGGAGACCGATTTTTAATACAAAGTCTTGACTCGGAGACGACCCCGACTAGCAGCACAGAAAATGTTGGCATAGCAACTTTGGGCATTTTCATGCAAATTGGCTTCTATATAGATGATACGAATGCAATGTTTTCCTTCAACTAATCATCATAAAATTAGTTTCACTATATTTAAATGCCTCCACTTAATGCATTATATCCATATGCATGAAATTGCCTCCGCTAATGCAGTACATAAAATGCCAAAGATACAATGAATAGCCAAATTGCAAGCAGTTATGTTATCTCCCATAAAAACAACGCCCCTCCCCCCTTCTTTTTTTTGTGAGTGTGGGTGTTATTGAATGTGTGGACCCCAAAGGCATCTATCACAAATTGCTATTAACACACACACGCACACGCACGTGCGTACACACACACACACCAAACTCCTCTTCAGTTAAATAACATTAAGTTTGTAACAATCCACAAAAGCCAGACAAGTTGCAGGCTGGGCTGGCGGTGCTCACCAGGGCTGGCCAACCTTACAGAGTGTGCAGCCAGAGGAGACAGGGGAGCAAAGAGCACTGGACTTGCTTTGGAATTAGCTGCCAGAAGGGGTAGCTTCATGCCTTCCCCCAGGTACCCATTGAATTGGGAGGCCTGAGAGAGATGTATCTGAGCCAATCAGGGTCCAAGAACCCAACTGGAAATAATCAAAGGTGGAGCCACTGTTGGTGAAAACAACCCCTGAACACTGGCCCTGGCAGCCAGGAGTGATGAGAACTCTGGAGGCACATGATCAAAGTCAATCACTGAGAAAGGACTTGAGAGGAAGGAAAAAAAGGCATGTCCATGGAACTCCTCCATTCTGGGTGCTATCCTTGGCTCTATACATCTTCTACGTTATGTCATCTTTACAAAAGTGAAAAAGCTGACATAATCATCACTGGTCTTGTGGACTATGAAATGAGTCTCAAAGAAATTGAAGAACACATCCAAGGTCACATGACCAGGAGCAGCAGCAGAAGAATTTAAACCCAGGTCTCTCTGATTTCAAAGCTGCACTTTTCTCTGCGCCAGGTTGACCCCTGAAAGTGGCAGTGAGCAATGGCAGGAATGGGTTCCATTACCCTTTTTACTCCGAGGGGAGCTGTTCTCTCTCCAGCAAGACAGGCACTGTTAAGGGTAGAAGGAGATTATGGTTTTGTGAGTCTTTCCTTTAACGTTTAGGTTTGATTCTCCCCAAATCACTCTCTGAACCTCTATATCTTCCGAGTCTGCCAAGGAAATCAGGATTCTTCTCTGCTTCAGCGTTGGTGGATTTGAAATCTGGCTTAAATATACAGGTGCTATTCATGTGCAGGATGGGTATTATGAGGGAGAAAAGAAAGAGGTGAACTTGGAAAAAATACAAGCCCTTCCTTTCCACCTGGAGATGGAGTTCTGCCTCAGGAGCTCTCCAATTCTCCTTCCTTGGCGGACTTTGTGTTCGGCCTAAGTAGGGGTGCATTTCCTCATAAGAATTCATGAGGTAGCTATGGAAACAGTATGGCGGTTCCTCAAAAAATTAAAAATAGAATTACCATATGATCCAGCAATTTCACTTTTGGGTGTAGATCTAAAAGAAGTGAAAGCAGGGACTCAAACAGATCTTGGCACACCCATGGTCAGGGCAGCACTACTTAGGATAGTGAAGAGGTGGGTGGGAGCAATCCAAGTGTTCATCAATGTATAAAGAGATAAACAAAAATTGTTTACCTGTCAGTAGATAAACAAAATTTTGTTTATATGATGGAATATTATTCAGCCTTGAAAAGGAAGGAAATTCTGACACATGCTACAATATGGGTGAACCCTGAGGATATTACGCTAAGTGAAACAAGCCAGTTGCAAAAAACAAAAAGACGATATAATTACACTTACATAAGTTCCCTAGAGCAGTCAAATTAAGAAACAGAAAGTAGAATGGTGGTTGCCAGAGCCTAACATGAGGGGGGAATGGGGAATTAGTGTTTAGTAGGTACTGAGTTTCAGTTTGAGAAGAGAAAAGGAGTTCTGGAGATGGATGGTAGTGATGGTTGCAGAACAGTATGAATATACTTAATACTACCGAGGTGTATGCGTAAAAACGGTTAACGTGGTAAATTTTTGTTATGTTTAGTTTATCATGGTTAAAAATTAAAGATAAACAAAAGAATGTATGAGGCAGGAAGATATCTTCCCCAAGATCCCAAGCATGTCACAGAATTCAGGGACCAAACGGTCTGGGCAGCTTGATGAGGAGGTGAGAATAGCTCCTGATCGGTCAGGACTGGCCACCTCTGGAGAAGCACTTCTGTATGCAATACAGCCCTACTGAGCTAAACTAAGTGTTAACGTGAGGAAGACCCCTAAGAGTGACATGGTTAGCTGGGGTCTAAGGCGTGGATCAGGAACTCCTCCAATCTCATTAAGTTGATCTATTTTCATTTCCTTCTAACTTTCTCTCTCTTGTCTTCTATCTTGTCTGGACAACCCATCTCCAACACAAAAATACTCCTACCCTGTTTCCCCAAAAATAAGACCGAGCCGGACAATCAGCTCTAATGCATCTTATGGAGCAAAAATTAATATAAGACCCGGTATTATATTAAATTATATTATATTATATTATATAAGACCGGGTCTTATAGTAAAATGAGACCGAGTCTTATATTAATTTTTTGCTCCAAAAGACACATTAGAGCTGAATGGTTATGTCTTATTTTCGGGGGAACACGGTATTACATTTCTTTCCGTTGGTCTTTTCTCTTTGTTTCCCCTCCCCAAGTGGTCTTGTCACCACCTGGAATTGTTTATGGCTACAGTGACTTACAAACACGAAAGCAAGTTGGCCTGCTGTCTTGCAAATCGAATGATTTATCCTAGGCATTGCTATCCTCCACCAATCCTTATCCTTAACATCGGTCCTGTGATTCCAATAGCAGCCACCAGGTGGCATGTTTTGGAAAACCCAACCTCTATCAGTTATGGCAAATACCTCCTCTGGTGGCTGTAGTGAGATCTGCAGGCACGGTGCGTAGGTGGCACTAACCAGGACGTGAGGGGGCACATCTGTATTAATAAAGCCAGCCCTTGTCAGTGACTGCAAGCGCTTTTGCCCCACAGCTCCAGCTGTCTTGTTCTGCCTTGTACCTTTAGCTCCAAGAACCAGTACAGTGCTATACCTTCTTGTGTATAACCTGCCTCTAATACAGGACTGTACACTTCAGCTCTAGCAGTACTCATCGGGTCATTCTCTCCCACGGCCTAGATCCCAAGGTGAGACCAAACATTCCAGTTCATTCTGTTTCTACTGTCTTTTCCAGATTCGGTTTTTAAATTGTTCTCTCATGGAAAACCTCTTGTGGTTTTGTTCCTAGCACACCCTCCCTGAGGCAGCTTCCTTTGCTACTTTCTTCCATGTCTACTGTGGGGGAACGTGGGTCTTCTGCTGCAGTGGAATCATGTCATTCTTGATCTGCAATGTTGTCACCTCCCTTTGTAGAACTTCCTTTGGCAACTGACCGTCTATAAGCAGTAAGAAAAAAGAAAAAAGAAATGGCGACTACCAGGAATTAGTTGGGGGACTCACTAAGGAAAGTCATGGCGAATTCACCTGGTTGTTCTTCTGATGAGATACTGTAGACATAATGTATTTTGATTTCGCAAAGCATTTTGTAAGTCTCTCTTGTGAGCCTTGTGAACAAAATGGAGACCTGGGACAAGACGAGAGTTTAGCAGTGCAAAGTCACATCAACCCCACATAAAGAACAGAGCGATTGATGGGAAGGAGATCACTGGTGAAATAGTGTAGGGCCCAGCCTTGTCCCTGCTCTATTCTGCATTTTATTGCCTTGAATGAAGACCCTCAAAGCAGAGTTTATGCATTTCCAGGCTTTGCAGAAGGACTGGAGTGACAAAAGCATTTAATAGGCTACGAAAAATGGGCCAAATGAAATAAGGTGAAACCTAACAGACAAAAAATGTAAAATTTCCCCATTTAAATTCAAACAATCTGTTGTCTGAGCATAGGAGGAGGGATACTTGGCTGGACAGTAGGTTCTTGTTTAAAACCCCTGGGTTGGTGTTGGCTCAGGTGGTTGGAGCGCAGCACTCATACTACCCAGATCGCCAGTTCGATTCCCACATGGGCCAGTGAGCTGCGCCCTCCACAACTAGATTGAAAACAACGACTTGACTTGGAGCTGATGGGTCCTGGAAGAACACCTTTTCCCCAATAGACCCCAATAAAAATTAAAAATAAATAAAATCCCTGGGTTTTAACCATTTATAAACAGATTGATTCCTCACTAAAGAGGAGATATAGCTACTAAAAGAACTAATGCCAGATTAGGTGGTAGTAAGGCAAGTGTGGGGTAAAGAGACCAGTGGAGTTAGACCCACTGAGGACACTGGGGTGAGTGATCAGGAGGGTCAGTATGACGCAGTCATTTCATACAAGCGATGCTTGAACTCCAGAAGGAGACGGACAGATCTAGTACCTGGGAAGGGACCGCATCCCATTGACGTTTATGTCCCTAACATCTACTGGCACCTGGTAGAAGAGAAGCTGATCACGTTTGCTGAAAGAATGAATGCATGAATGATTGGGGGGGGTCAGGAGGCTCTTTTTGAACCCCGGAAGGGCTTTCACATGAAAGAGGGAGCCAGGGTCCGACAGTGATGAGGGCCCAGGGTATCTTGGGTACCCTGAACCCCCTTTGCTGAGAGCCCACCCACACACCTACCGATGAGAGTCCATTCCTGGAGCTCCAGTGATAAGTAATTTGCATACGCTGTAGCAGAAGGAGATATCCACGCCCGGGTTCAAATTCTTTCTCTACCACTTCTTGTGTGATCCTGGGCAAACTCACTTCTCAGCACCTCTTTCTCTAACTGCCAAATGGAAGTTAAACTACTGTCTCCTTCGTGGGGTTGTTGTGAGGATTGAAACAAAAGGCATAAGTAAGAAATATGGCACATAAGAAGGGCTCCAAAAAAAATTGTTGAGTGAATGAATTTTCTTTGAACACCTCTCATGCACCCCGGTCACTCATGTACTACAATGTCACTGATAAAAAAGAAAAAAAAAAAAAACTCCTGTGCCCACTAAATTCTGCTCTTTCTTCAGGTGCAGGACCTCCCCTCCTGTGTGAGGAAACCTTCCTCACTATACCGGCCATGATTCTTCCGGCCTCTTCTGGTTCCCCAACTCACTCTCTGTCTGTTCCACGCCCTGTTGCCTGATTCCCCTGGGGGAACCGGAGGGTATCTGCAGGGGTGACCATCTGGGTCTGCCCTTGCTGCCTCCCAGATAGATACCCCAGTGTTGCAAGCTGGACTGGGCAGTGTGGAGTGCGAACAGCACCCTAACTGGGGCCTCTAGACACCTGGACTCCAGCCACAGCTGCTACAAAACTGGGCAATTCTGTCCCCTTTCCAGGCCTCACAGAAGGTTCTCCACACTGTCCCTCACATACAATGATTCTCTGTGATACTCTAGCTTCATGGTATTCTCAGTAAGTACAAGGTAAAGATGGGTCCTTGGCAGAAGGGGGTACCTATGTGGCAGCCATTTTCTTTTCTTTTTTATATTTTACTAGGGAAGGGGAACAGGACTTTATTGGGGAACAGTGTGTACTTCCAGGACTTTTTTTTTTCCAAGTCAAGTTGTTGTCCTTTCAATCTCAGTTGTGGAGGGCGCAGCTCAGCTCCAGGTACAGTTGCCGTTGCTCGTTGCAGGGGGCGCAGCCCACCATCCCTTGTGGGACTCGAGGAATCAAACCGGCAACCTTGTGGTTGAGAGCCCACTGGCCCATGTGGGAATCGAACCGGCGGCCTTCGGAGTTAGGAGCATGGAGCTCCAACTGTCTGAGCCACCGGGCCGGCCCATGTGGCAGCCATTTTTATCTTGCAAGGAAGACTCAGGTACGTGGAGACAATGACACTCTGCCCCTTCCCATAATATTTGTCCAAGTATTTCCTTAATTGCTGAGGAGATGCGGTTCTTCAGGCCCCTCAGGATGCACGGGTCGTCCATGTCAGCAGGACACCCTCTGAGGCTCCTCGAAGCGCTCGCTCGCTTTCTCAGAAGTAGAAGCACCTTGATTGGGAGTCTCTATGCCCTGGAGGACTTGGGGAACCTCCCTTCCCCCTCTGGACCTCATTTTCTCCATTTATACAATGAAAGGATTCAGGTAGAGGAGCTCTGAGGTTCCTATTGGCAACGACATGCAAACTATTTATTTTAGTGTGGCCATACCCCCTATAATTGAGGTAGAAATATCAAAACAGGATCGGGGTTAGTAAACAAAGCTTATTAAATGGAACCCTCAAATAATTATTCTTCCAATCTTAATCAAGAGACCTAAATAATCTGGCTTCTCAATTTGCTCCAGCAATTTCCTTGAATTCCTGCTGTTGATTAGTTCGGGTAGCCAGTTAATGGAGTCTGGCACACCAAACCCATTCATTTTGTTTTCTTAGAGGCAGGCTCCATCTTGGAAATCAGAACCATGAGGTAATGGCTTCTGATGTGTTGTCAACAGCAGAGCCAGGGAGTTCTCATACAGTGTCATGGCCACCTGGAATCCCACAGGACAATGACATTGAGAATGAGGATGACGAAGGGTGGGGAAGGATGTCCCAGGTCGAGGGTGCCCCGCCATCATCGGTCATGGGATGGTGTGGACATCTGGTGAGACACGGCTGGCAGCAGCAGAGCCCACGGGCAAGCTGGTCGGGACCGGGGGTGTCCAGTGGTGTCATTTGGGGGGAGCAGAGGGGTCAATAATGGGAATTCCCAATTGGGTATTGAGAAGAAGCAGAAATCCTAATTCCAGAGACCAAGTTAACTTGCCACCAGTGAGCTGGCAGGTGTCAAAGGCAGGAGCAAAGGCTCAGGGCCTGACTGGTTCAGAGTACGTCCATTCATCCAACAATATTCACTGAGGAACTCCTACATGCCAACCACTGTTCTAGGTACTGGGAAGACAGCCATGAAACAAGCCAGACCGGCCCTGGCCACATGGAAGCAAATAACAAACAAATAATTACACAACCCAATGTCACATCATGCTTGATAAGGGTCATGCAAAAGTGATGAAGGAAACAGCAATGGAGAGTGATGGGAGCTGCCATTTTAGATTGGGTGGTCAGGAAAGACTCCTCTGAGAAAACGACAGAGAACAAAGACCTGAATGAAGCAGGGAGTGAGCCATGTGAATATCAAATGGATTTCACCAAAAGCTGATCTTGTCACCATGGGTGACAGAGCTATTAGGATCGCATTCAAGGTGTAAGCTTCAGAAAATCCAGCTCATCATGGCTTGAGCAAAGAGCATTAATTTAACTCACTGAAAAAGTGTGAGGTAAGCAGCCCAGGGCTGGAACAGAGGGCCCGTGGGGCCCAGACTCCTCTTTCTCTTCAACTATAGTTAGTGCTTTTGTCCTCAAGGCCATGTGGCAGCTGCTCGCCTCCAGACACAGAGGACAACTTCAAGACACAAAGGGAGACTAGGGACAGGCATAAAGACCAAAGGGCCATCAGCTGAGTCTGTCCCCGTAAGCTGCACCCAACAACTTCTGCTATGTCTTAATGGCCAGAACTGAGTCATGTGGCCACCTCTGTACTAGTCCCTGGCAGAGAGAAGGGGGTTGTGTGTCGGGGCTGGGTCAGCCAGTCAACACCCCCCACCATGGGTCATGTGATTAGGGCCACCCCTCTCAGAGGGCAGCTCTGCATCGATTTCACCCTGGGTCATCTGAAAAGCTCTTCTCTCTTCTAATGAGTAAAAATAGGCTTATAGGGAATCAGGACAACCCAGCTCCATTTCTGCCACAAACCTGCTGTGTGACCTCAGGCCAGTTGCTTCTGGTCTCTGGGTCTTGCCGGAACAATCATGAGATTGCTCTCTGCTGTAATGGTCTAGGGTTCCCAGTGCCATCCCCATCTCAGCCACTATCACGTCTGCCAGTTAGAGCCCTAGGAAGCCAGCCAGGTCCTGGAGGGGCACACGGAATGGTCATTTTACCAAAGGAGAGATAAATTCTAAGAGGCAACCCAGCTGGCAGGGCCAGAACAAGGGTTAGGAGACTGAGGCACTCGCCTACAGGAACACAATTTAAGCAGGTGCCAAAAAATACAGCAATCACAATGCATAATATCTTCCTGCAATTTTTTCAAAACTCAGGATTAATGCCAAAAAATCCAGGATGAACAAAATATCAAAATTTAAAATTTCGATCAGTAGTATCAGTTTTTCCTTTTGATTCGGACTCCAATACAGCTTGGCACCACATGGCCTCGTTACTGACCCTGTCTTTATTTAAAATGTTGAAATTTCATTTACCATCAATTTGTTGCATTAATTTTGATTTTTGAAAAGATATGACATTAAAATATTATTTGATTGCTCAGTATTTCGGTACCCATTTAAATTCTGCTCCCAATGTGAATGCCTCACCTGCCTCACCTGGTCCCACCTCTGCCAGATGCAGTCCTGTAAGGAGCCCCTTGCTGTACGTAGAACAGCCAGTCTGTCCAGCCAGGCACTTACCATGTCTGGGGACTTCAGGGTCACACAGTGGACGTGTGTGATTTTTATCCCTTTGCCATGAAGTGTTTGAATTAAAGACCTTGGTATTTCTTTAATAAGAAAGACAGGCTGTAGTCATTAAAAATTTAGCCCCACAAATGAGTAGCTCCTCTCCGAGGTGCTGTATTTATTTAATCATAGTAAATTTGGGCCAAATCCTCTCCCGGGACTTCCAGCACCTGCCTCCAGACCCCTGAAGAGTTTGTCGCCAGGACCATGCTATTCGCGCAAAATCCCTCTGCCTGTGGCTCCCCTGGCCCGCTGGCTCACAGGGAGATAAACACCTTAGCCTCATTACTCAGATGGCTAATTGCGAACTGATTTAATTAAAGTATACAGATATTTCCCCAAGTTAGTTACATTTCATATCACTCCATTAGGAGTAATTGGCTGGAATGAGGAGCTGCAGAGAAGGAGGCTGGCCAGGTGGGTGGGGAGCCAGGAGCCCCCTCAGTCTGTGCAGGCTCCTGCCTGACTATTGGGGGGTTTGCAGGCATTCTTGACAGCACAGGGTCACCAAGAGACCCACCTGTACACAGCAGCCTCCTGGGACTCCCTGGGTCCTTTGAATTACATGCACTGAATTGCCCACAGCCTAGGTGGGCAACATGGCTTTCCAGCCCCCTCCAACACTCAAGAGCTCTGTGACCTGGAGCAGGCACCTCATTTAGCTGAGCCTTGGTTTCTCCTCTGTAAAATGGGAATAATAGTAATGTCTACCTCAAATGGTTGCCACCAGATTAAATGGAACAAGCCTGGAAAACCTTTGGCTTAGTACCTGGCACATAGTTACTGCTTAATAAATACTAATAACATTGTTATTTGTGAACAGGTGGATGGCTACAGAGTGAAGCGGTATAGACAGTGGAAGAAGCATCTTTCGCAGAGTCAGAAGTTTCAGGGTCTGGTCTCAGGTGTGTATCCTAACTTTCTGTGCAATCTTGGACAACTTGCTTCATTCCCTGGGCCTTGATTTACGCACCTCACAAATTAGGGGAAGGCGAATTCGGAAGATGAGGTTGGCCCACCCTGTATCCATTCTCCCCCTTTTCCTTCCTATTGCAGCCCTGATTGGGGCAACAACACCCACATTCCCCAATCTCCTTTATAGGTAAGGCTGGCCCGATGACCCATTCTGGTCAATGAGATGAAAACCAAAGGCGTTCCCTTCTTGGGTGGGGTTCTCAAGAAGTCTTACTGAAAAGACTTCAACTGACATGCACCCCTTCCACCCTTCCCGCTTCCTTCTTTCTTCCAAATAGAATGTGAATGTGATGGTTGGCACTCTGGTGGCCATCTTAGGACATGAGGTAACCTTAAAAGCCACTTGCATAGCCAGTGGGCCAAGCAGAAAGATAGGAGACGCCAGAGCCTTGGATGACACCTTGGAGTTGTTGCCCCAGCCCTGACCACCCTGGATTTCACAGTATACAAGCGAAAAATTGGCCTCATCGTGTGTGCTTGGTTTTGTTTATTTTTTTAGTTAAGTCTTTGCTTTTTGGGTCTTGATACTTGTTGCCAAATGCTATCCCTAACTGATACAGGTTTTCCTGCTGTATGAGAATAGTGAAAGCTTGATCTCTGAGTTGGTCCAAACTGCCTGCCGATCCCCTTTCTGCACCAGGAGCAATCCCTCAGCCTGAAGCAAGGTCACCCCACCCTGACCCTAGCTCGCCTAGCTCAGGATCTTCACTTTGGAGCCAAGCTCCCCATGTTTCTAGCCTGAAAGTCTGAAAACTTGAGGAGATAAGAAGTAGCCCCTGATCACAGAGAGATCAGGCCCCAGTTCTACATACGTCCCAAGTGCCTTTCCAGCCAATCCATTTGCTGACTGCCCCTGGCAAGGGAGGCAGACTGGGGTGCAGGTTTATTTATGAGCTCAAAGTGCAGTAGAAAGTACAAGGATTCGCGGCTGACATATCTGGTTTTAATCTCTGTTCTGTCCCGTACTGATTGTTTGACTGCTATAGACTGAATATTTGTGTCCCCCCAACATTCGTGTATTGAAATCCTGCTGCCCAATGTTTTAATGTTAGGAGGTAGGGCCTGTGGGAGGTTATCAAGTCATGAGGGCAGAGCTCTCCTAAACGGGGTTAGTGCCCTTATAAAAGGGATCTTGTCCCCTCCGCCCTGTGAGGTTACAGAGAGAAGACGGCTGACTGTCTATGAGGAAGTGGGCTCTCACCAGACACTTACGAGTAATCTGCCAGCACCTTGGTCTTGGACTTTCCAGCCTCCAGAACTGTGAGAAATGGATTTCTGTTGTGTATAAGCCACACTGTCTATGGCATTTTGTTATAGCAGCCTGAATGGACAAAGACAGTGACCTTTGGAAAGTCTCTAAGTCTCTCTGGACCTTGGTTTTCTCATCTATAAAGTGAGCATAATAATACTGTACCCATTCTGTAGGGGGTGGGGTGAGGAAACGAGATGTATGTGAAATACACTGTAAGTCAAAAAGCACGGTACACTCACCAGGAATTGTTGTCGGAGACCATTTTTGGAGCCGGTCTGCCAGTCTTTACCGAGCTCCTTCTCTGAGCCCAGCCCTGTAGGCATGGTGAGGGGAATACTAAAAAAAGTACAAGCCATTGTCCTCCATTTTACAGAGGAGAAAATGGAGGCTCAGAGAGGGTAAGTCACTTGTCTAAAGCTACACAGGTAAAGAGTGGAGGTGCTGGGATTTGAGTCTAGCTGCCTTACTACAGAGAGATGAAGAGCTGTGGCCAAATCTAGCCACCACCTGATTTTATAAATAAAGTCTTACTGGACCACAGACACACTCATTTATTTATACCTTGTCTAGGGCTGCTTTTGCACTACAGGTATAGAGCTGAGTAGTTGCAACAGAGATTGTATGGCTCGCAAAACTTAAACTATTTCCAATCTGGCCTTTTACAGACAAAGTTCTCTGAACCCTGATCTACAGCATCCGGTCTATTTGTCCATCATCTAGCCACCAGTGACCATCTCTCGCGTGCCTTGACACTATGCTGGACACCGGTGATTCGGAGACAAATTGAGTGAGGACCTGCTGTTTCTCAGGTTACCAGGGAGGCTGTCCCATTTCACAGATGAGGAGACTGAGGTCTGGAACCGCTAAGCATCCCATATTCCCAAAAGATTTGTAGTTGAAATGAACCCAAATCCAGTCTGGCGCCTCACCTGGTCCCACTCCACCTCATAGGAACTCAGGCTCCACAGGAAGGGTCCACGTCAGCATCCAATGAGGGGAAAGGGATGGAGAGGGTGGAAAGCATCGGTCTCTCTCTCACTCTGCCTCTTTCAATCCCCTCCACCAATGCCCACTTGTTGGGAAGCCAGGGTACATTGCAGCACCTTACTGGGAATGAAAAATAATAATACTAACGAGCACTAATTACCGAGTACTACATATGTGGTAAGCACGTTAAGAATAGATACCATTCTTCTTTTAATCTTACAGGGACACTGACAAGTGGGTGTTATAATTTCAGAGGAATTAAATGACTCGTCCAAGGTGGCAGAGGTCACAGAACGAGAAAGAGGTAGAGGCGGAACCCAAGTCTGATTCTGTTTTCCAGATGGGATGCCCCTCCCATTTGTATGTTCAGGGGTTCAGGGTTAGGAGCCGTGAGAATGGGTTTGCTCAGTTGGAAGAAGTTACGCAAGGGGAAAAGTTTGTTCCTGGTCCTCTCAGTCACGCTGTTCTGGGGGTTTTGACCCTCAACCTCGAGCCCTCCTGTTTCCCCCTGACGGTCACAAGTCACTTCTGTACCCTAAGTTAGCAACGACCAAGAACCAGGCCCCGTCCCAGGGAACTTTCCCCTTGAAAGGGGGATCAGCTATGAAAGAATCTTGTTTTAAGGGTGGAAATGCAGGCCTCTGCTGGCCAGGCACAGGGGCAAAGCTTTCCTGGGTCCCTGAAGCAATGCCTTAGAAGATACACCCTCTGTACCTTCTTATAAGGCAGGCTTCTGGCTTAAAGCCACAGGAAGGCTGCAGGGTGTCAGGAGCTAGCGTTCTGGTTTCCTTCTGCCTCCAAGACCTTAGGCAAGTTCTTCCATTTTTCTGAACCTCAGATTCTTCTTCTAAAACAAGAGGATGTTGTTTGCCCACTGGCAAACCGAGGGTGGAGAGAAGCTGCTTTTCCAAGCTGCTATGAATGACAGTGTTGGAAGAGAAGCAGGCTCCCGGTGGCAACTCGGCTTCTCATCGTCCCATCGTCACCCACCTGGGTCTTCATCACCCTTGCCCAAGCATCCTCTCTCCCTCCCGTTAGGCTGCAAACTTCAGCCATCTTTCTCACTGCTGCATCAAGACACAGGTCGTCCAGGATAATCCCTGGGAAATGACTCACACACCTGGTCCTCTTCCCTCTTTCCTCCATCAACAGAAGTCACATCCACTCAGCAGACAGGCTGGGCACTGGCTCTGCCTGGCAAGGGAGGCCTGACTCACAGCCTCTGCCCTTCCTCCATTCCCTGAACTTCTGCCTCCTCAGGTCAGATCAAAGTACCAGGTAGTCCACCTTGCTCACCACCCAAAGCCCCCGAGCCCTTCTGGCCTGTCTGCCCCCAGCCACTTGACTGGTGTGTTTACTTAAGGCTGAATGCTATATCTGGAAGTTCATTAATTTTTTGTGGGTGCCAAAATGCGGATCATTTGTGCTTATCCTCAACTAAATAAGTCAGGTCATAAGAGGTAATGCCATGGGTAGTGGAATGTAAACAAACACATTCTACCTCAATAAACATGCTAATTTCCAGCTATAATATTCACAAGTAAAAGATCCATCACACCGACCCTATTTGGCAAAGGCAGCCGGCCTCATCCGTCAACGAGGGAGGCTCCCGCCAGTTCACTGCAGGAGGGAAATAGTACAACTTAACTTGCTTGATGACGCCCTCGGGGGGGAAGCATGAGCCTCATAAATGAGTCTGGAAATGTGATAAAAGGATAATCTTGCATAAATGAGCCTATATCATCATTACCTGCACCGACCAAGGCCAGGCGCAAGCTTTGAGTGATGGAGTCACATTTCATATAAATGAAGGCTGAGCAGTCAGTGCACCAGGCCAGCGGGGGCTCTCCGTCCTTGCTGTGTCCCACTGGCCACCCTCGCCTGAGGCTGCCACCAGGCGTGGTGTGGGGCCAAGAGGAGGCTTCAGACCTGGCTGGAGCTGGGGTGCTTGGGGGGGCAGAGCAAGGACAGCCTGGGCCCTGCCTGAACACGAGTGCAGCCTTGGCAGAAAGAGTGACGTCAGATGGGGTCTTGGCCCTTTCCACCACGTCATAAAAAAATTAAGGAATCTATTATTTGATTTACTCAGTAATGTTTATTGGACACCCTTAAACATTGTTTATTGGACACCCTTATTAAGTGTCAAGGAACTTAGAAAATCAAAATAAGACGAAGCCCGGGCCTTAAGAATTCACAGTGGGCTCAGGGAGGCAAAACAAGTCCTCACAACTTGTGGTCAAGTGCGGAGGGCGCTCGGAGGATGGAAAGACTCCCTGGGCCTGCGTCCGGCAGTGAAGGTCAGGTCCGCGGGTGCACGATGGCCAGTGGGCCCCTCCCGCTCCTTCCGGCCTCTATCCGGCCCCTCTCCATCCCCAAGGTCCCTCTCGGGGACACTTGGCCCGGCCCCAAGCTTAGGTGTGCAGCTTCTGCTGAGCAACTCTGCACCTGCCTGAGTCCTTTTAGCAAAAGACAGAAAGATGGATGACAAATTCACAGAACATGTACACCAGCTAGGGAACGACCGGGGGAGAGCTGCATGCTCCTTCCTGATCCTCCGTGCCCTGTTCCATGTCCCCGACACACGGCTGAGGACCTGGGTCCCACTGCTGGAGTGCGGGCGGCTGGCTACACCTCAGGAGCACCCTCTCTGCAGAGAATCTGCCTTTGGTCAAAAAGCCCAGTACCCCTGTGTGCCCCTCCGATGTCACACTAGGTGGTCCCCTTTGACTGAAGCAAGTCGCGGTCGCGCTCTGAGGTGCACTTCCCACCCCGAGCTCCGTGTGGGTCAGGCTGAGGCCACACTTGCTGCCCCCTCCTGCTTCCCTCCCTCTCTTCTCCTAATAACATGTCCCTTTTCCTCCAGTAAACCCCATGCATCCAAATCCCCATCTCACGCTCTGCTTTTAGGGAGTCTGACCTAGATACCCCATTTTCCTTTCGGTGCCCAACTCTTGTGTGCTCTCTCCTCAAAGGCACATGTGGAAACAGCCCATTACTATGCAGAGCCGTGGGGGCAGTACCCCCATTATGACCAATGCACTGTGGGAGCAGCTAAATAAATACACCTCAGAGGGTCAGGGAGGGCGTCTCACAGAAGGGGTGCCCACCTTCTTTGGGCTGGGGCCTGAGATTTCCAGGTGGGGGAGGTAGGAAGGGTGTTCTTGGCACTTCCGTATACCACTTCATAGCAAAGAGCACCAGGATGTAAACTGGAAAGTGCTTGCTTTCGAAGCCCCCAGAACCTTTGCCAGGGCTGAGGGTGGCCAGGCCCTCCGCTGCAGTAAATGCTTGTTGCAGGAATGAGTGAACGTGTGTAAACGAGTGAGCAAAATCGCTGTGAATATTCTCTCCAATGGACGACATTTTATCTACCCTGTCATTTCCCTGCGGTGCCTGCTCCCTCTCCAGACCAGAAAATCCTTTACAACAGGGACTGGGGCTTGGGTATCAGGGTGTCTCCATGAGGCTCAGCTCTGCTCTTTGCACATAATTGATGCTCAGAAAATATTTGTTCCATGGCTTTGAACAGTTGGCTTGACAGGAGAAGGAGGGTGCTTACACTGGCGTTCCTTCATTGGCCAAACATCTCTGTGAGGAAACAGATCCAGTGGCCGAGACAAGGAAGAGAGGAAATGATTGTGCACCTACTGTGTGCAGGAATTGTACTAGGTGCTTTCATGTGCTGCACTTAAACGTCGTGATAACCTGGAGGTGAGTATTATCGTTGCCATTTCACAGACGACAAAGCCAAGGGGCGCAGACAGATGTACAGTTGACACCCAAGAGTCCATGGTCTTTCCATCCTCTCTCCCTTCTTTAATCCCATGGAAGAATATTTTTAAATCAAAGTTGCAGAGGCCTGCAATGGGTTAACCAGCTCTTTCTGGAAGCAGAAAATCTGGAAGACCTCCAGGAATCCCTTTCAGCAGAGAATCCTCCGATTCAGGCGGCCTGAGCCCAATGGCCCTGATGGACAGCAGCTCTCCATCCCAGGCCAAAGACTGCTCTCCTGAGCCGCATCCCAAACCACACCTCTAAGAGAGAGAGGGAGAGACAGAGAGAGAAACAGAGAGAGGCAGAGAGAGAGACAGAGACAGAGAGACACAGACAGAGAGAGAGAAACCGGGCTTCCAGAAGTGCATGATTCAGAACCTGCTTTAGGGTTAATTTTCTGAAGGAAGAAAAAAGATATAAACACTGTTGAAAAACTGAGCTTTCGAGCGTGTGGGAAACCTGAGCAGCAGAAGACGTGGTCAAAGCACTGGCTGAGAAATTGCTGGCCCCTGCCAAACCCTGCGAATGGAAGCTTGCACATTCCTGGGGCTGCATGTTTCAAATACTTTCCGCGGTTTCGCCAGTGGAGGGCCAGGAGAGAAGAATCTGTCATTACCAACTTGGGTCTGCAAAACAGCCTGGCTGGCAGGGAGCTGTGAAATTGCAGGAGGCGGAAAACCTGACTCATGAGCTGCAGGGGGGAGCAGAGGGAGAGGCAACCTAACCTCAGACCCTCAGGGGCAGGAGTGGATCCTTTGACTCAATGCATTCTTGCCAGCTAATCACTGTGACTGCCCGGCCCTCTGGGGTGACAGCCTTCTGCAATTTCCATCAGGGAACATATTTGTTGAGCACCTATTAGGGGCCATGCATCCTGCTGAATGTCTGATTCAACACCCCAAGGAAGTTAGCAGAGCGGGCATCATATGCCTATTTTGCAAACGAGGAAACTGAGAGCCAAAAAGGTATCGGAACTGCCCCGTGACCACGCAGCAAATGGCCAGAAGATCATTCCATCCTTTGTGTATTCAGGGCCTGCTACGTGCTGGGCACTGGGTCAAGGACAGGGGTACAAAGATGGAGATGACGGGCCTTTTTCAGTGAAGGGCTCAAAATCTGAGTTGAACCATTTGGTGTTTTTCAAGACATGTTCATATCTGCTACCAAAGTTTTCTTATTAAGCCATGCGAGGGCAAAGGGGCAAAAAATGATCTGGAGACCTGATATCACAGTTGTGGGGAGGACAGGGATGGTGGCAGAAGGAGCCCTGGGCGGCGACACGTCAGGAGACGGAGCTTCTTGGTTCAGCCTGTTGCTACCTGGTTCACCAGTGTGACCTGGGGAAAGTTACTTCAGTCCCTTTGTGTCTTGGTTTCTGAAAACCACACTCTCCATGCCCAGCCAACCTCCCTTTGGAAGTACGGCTCCCTACATATCGCTGCCTTCGTGCCCGTGGCACGCCTCCACCGCTCTCTGCCTAAAGACCTCCTCTGGCTGCAGGAGGATGCTGCACCCACAGGTGGAGAGCTGGGGAGTTCTTCCCCAGGAGCAGCCTCCCATGAAAGACAGACAGGAGCTGGGAGATGGAAACCCAGCTGCCTGTCCCTTTGAACAGGACAACACTGACGGCATGTGTGACAGGCTCCCGGGGCTCCCAGGGACACGGATCCTCGCTGCCCACGTGAGTCCTCTGTTCATCAAGCACCCGGTTCTTTCCTTTCCATCCTCCTCTCACATCCCCACCGCTGCTGCCTGTGATCGCCTCCCAAATAAACTGCTTGCACTCAAATCCTGCTTCAGGCTCTGCTTCTGGGGGCTGCCAAACTAAAATAGATTCCTTATCTGTAAAGGAGGAATCCAGCCCAGGAGCGGAGTTAGCCATCATCTGTGACAACCTTACTATTGAGACCCCAGAATGACTGTCATTTCCCCACCTTTGTTGTCTCTTTTTCCTCGGGTGGTTATAGAGATGGTGGAGACAAAGAGAAGCTCTTACAGAGCAGCGAGAAGGCTGGTGGCCGGGGAGGGAAACCAGAGGGTCTGGGTAGAGGGGGTCCTGGGCTTCCCCTGCAGGAAGCCTGATGGGGAAACCAAGGGCCAGGGATTTGGGAGCCCAGACCAGAGTCTCAGAGGGTCAGTTCTGGTGCATTGCATAGCTCCAGGGACCTCCGATCCCAGCTGGAGACATGCAATGAAGCAGCTCTGGGACAAGTCCCTTCTTAGGACAATTCTGTAGAAGGGCAGTGGTTTTCAAAGCTTTTCTAGCTATGGAATCTGCACAAAATCCTACCTAGAAGTCCAACACATAAATAATTGCCCCCAGCAAAGTGTAGGGCAAATGGGGGCGGAGTTGCCAGTCCTCTCAAGGACCCCTTATCCTGAGGCGAACCACTCTGAGAGTACCCTGAGGCTTCACAGAGTCATTTAGACATCACTGGCCAAAGTGGGGCTAGTTGATTTGTTTCTGAGGACCCAGGTTCTACGTCTACTCTGCTACTTCCAGGCTGCGTGACCCTGGGCGAGTCGCTTCACCTCTCTGGTCTTCAGTTTCCTCATCCCCACAGTGGATGAGGGAACCTCTCCCTCACAGGGTGACTGAGAGACTCAAAGGTGATAACCACAATAGTTTGGCACCTTATTATGGTCACACATACAATTTGTTGCCAGGAGGCCCAGAGGACATGAGAAACTTTGTGTCATCTTGAAAGAGAGGCTCTCTGGTGGCGCTGAAGCCCTGGGCTGCAAAACAGACACAGGCTGCGCGACTTCATGGTTGCCTGTCTTCCTGGGGTTTCAGGCTCTAAGTGCCCCAGACCTCATTACCCAGCCAGCTGGGGCCCTCACACAGTCACTGTTTCTCTTCCCTGGATGTGGGGCTGGGACACGTGAGCTCGGAAAATGCCTCCCCTCACCGCTCCACCAGCCAAACCCCAGTCCCAGCCTGGGACACGGACCCCTAAAGGGAGATGGAGGCAGAGAGTTCTGGCTCCAGGAACCAGCGAATGGAACCTTGTTAATTACTATGTAAATTATTTGAATAGCCTGGATCCCCCTCAGACAATTGTTTAAGGGCTTGAGGCCCTAGACTGGGAAAATGGGGTCTCTGGCGAGGGGCAGGAGCAGCCTTCATAGGCCCAAAGGCTCCCATATATGGTTTCCTACCAGGGCACGAGTAAATGCACAGATGGGGAACTGCAGAAAAGGATGACTTCACATCTGACCCTGGCCTATGAGGATTCTGAAAGTGATACTGACATGCAGGAATCAAGTCCATCCCGGAACGCTGGAACTCAAAAGGACCTCAGATGACCTCTAGTCCACTCCCAACCCCCTCACTGCATCCAGAGAGAAACAGAAGTCCAGAGTAGGTGTGTGACTTCTCCAGAGTCACACAGCAAGGTGATGGCCAGGGAGGGGCCAGAACGCCAATCTCCCACCTCTAGCGCAGTGCTTCTCACACTGGCACCTGCGGGATGAGCTGAACCTGGTGTCCTGCCTGAAACATCATGTAGTGAGACTTTCCCAATTTACAGAGGAAAAAAAGCTAAGTTCTTAATTTTAACTTCTATGTGTAGTGATGTTTTCAAGATACACTATCCTACAGATGTAATAAGGAGTTATATTTCCTTCCATAAGTGTGCTCTTGTACTAAAGTATGTCAAAATGTCATAGCATTCCATGACGGACACCCAGACTTGAAGATTCTCTGACCTGAAGGAGACCCTCAGTCCTGAAGCACTTTGAGCTCAATTTTCCAGACAAGGGCGAAGACAACAAGAGATGCGGACTCCTCATTTGGGACATCTGACGGGTCAGTGCTCTTGCAGCCAGGCCAGGTCTTAGGAATATGTGTAAACAACACGTGAATAGGTTCTGAAAGAGGGCAGCGCGAGGAGGGAGTGGGGAGCAGGAGGCTGATAGTCCCACGGGCCGCTGCCAGGTGATGAGCTTGTGTGGCACATGAGCTGTATTTGACAGGCATCCCGACATCTGTCCCGGCTACTCCTGGGTGTACTGCTCCCTTCTGTAGCACCGGCCAGCTTTCAGATGGTAGGTCTGCTGGCCCGATGACGGCTGGAGTGGAGGGGTTTTACCGTAACCTGGTGGTTCCGTGGCCACTTGCTACCTGTGTGACCTTGGGCATGTGGCCTCACCTCTCTGAGTCTCTATTTCTTCCCTGGAAAATGGGAGCAAGAATTCTTGCCTCACAGGATGGTTGAGACAATGCAAGGAGGTAATGCTAGGCATCTGGCATGGTGCCAGGCACGAAGTCATCCTCATCTTCTCCCTCTTTGTCTCTGTCTATTTCTTTCTCTAAGGTGTAGATATAAATATTTTTAAATCAGAGTCAGGTGCATGGACTTGGGGTGTGTCACTGGGTAAATGCGGCAGGCCTGCAAGCTCCCGCTGAAGCCCAGGGCCTTCCTCGTATCTGACCAGAGGCCCTCAGTGCCCAGGAAATCTCCCCAGAGGCTCGCCCTCACTGCCCTCAGTCCCAGCTCTGCCCTTTGCTCGGGCACTGGCTCCTTTGCTCGGGCACTGAGCACCTCCCACAGGGCACTGTCGTGGCCCATTTGCCTGCCTTTCCCTGCACTGGACTGAGCTCTAGAAAGGGAGGAGCCACGTCTCATTCACCTGGCTCTGGACTGGTTTTGGCTGCAAGTAACTGAATCCAACTAAAGCTACTTAATCCAAAGGGAATTTCCTGGATGGCCAGAAATGTGGTTTAGGAGAGGCCCAAGGAGATGTAGCAGGAAGGCCCCAGGAAGAGCTGAAACCAGAAACGGATCACCCTCCAGACTTCCCCTTCAGCTCTTACCCCTGACTCTTTCTCCTCTCTCTGTGGGATTTTATAACGTGAGATTTTGCTGAGCCCCCCAAATGATACGCCGTTACCAAAGTGAGAAGCGAGCAGTATGCCGTGCACAATTTTCAAGTAAGTGGTCAAAGCTGCTTGATAACCTTACGGCCCTCACATAGAGGTTATAACAGGGTTGGGAGTCAGAGATTAGGAGTTTGAGGAAGACCCCTGTGGGGCTGGTATAGCCTTACCATCGATAATGAGAAACGGTACAACCCAGCACTGATGGAGTGCTCCCCGCGTGCCAGGCTCCATGCTAAGCGGCGTGCGTGGGTGGTCTCATTCAACCCTCTCAACAGACATCTGAGGGCAGTTCTATTATTCTCCCCCATTTTACATACAGATGAGAACACCGAAGCTTGGGAAGATTTAGTAACTTGCCTAGTAAGTTGCAGAGCTGGGATCCAAACTGGCTGCCCGACTCCCAAGCTCTGGCGTGTGCTACGTCATGTGTCAGCCTGTGGGTGAGGCGCATGGCATTCTAGTGTGTGTTAGACTACACATCCATCTGACAGCTGACAGAGTGTCCATGGGTGTGCCCACGGGGCTGCTCCTATGGGCACATGCATGTGTGCAGGCCAGTGCACTGCCCACAGGGGAGCCTGAGGAGGGCGGCATCGTCACACGTCTGCCTGGTTCATTCATCTCTCACGCAGGGCTGGTGAAGCTTTACCCAGCTGTGTTCCTTGCTGACCATTTTTCTTAATGAAAAATTTAGTGAACAGCAAAATGGTTGTGAAGCACTGGGGAGCCCTGAAGGCTTGCTGGGTTTTGGCAGATGACATCCCAGGGAGTGGAGCAGGACCCGTGGCGCTCCCTGTTCCCACCTCTGTTGGCAGCTCTCGAGGTAAACCGTGACCTCGCACAGGGAGACACATGTGGCTTGGAAGGACCCTGGAGACCTCGGCAGCTGCCTTCTCTTGGTCTTTGCCACCCACCAGGTAGGCTTCCCACAGCCTTGTTTCCAGCCCCCTCCTCCATGCTACCTCCAAAGCTGCCTTCTGAACACCCACTCCATCCCGATCACATCCTGCTCCACTATCTTCCATGGCTCCCTTCTACCCTAAACATAAACTCCAAGGTGCTTGCTCAGCTTTCCTCTGCCACCTGGTCCCAACCTGCTTTTGCAGACAACCCTCTGAAGCAGGTGCCAGAGCCAGCACTTGGCTGAGGGGAGAGATGCCCAGAGCACAAAATCCAAGGAGGCTTTTACTCTTGGGGTCCAGCCCACCCACTTTTCCTCGGTATCCTCTGCCATGGCTGGCACAGGAGTGGGCAAACCCATGGGCTCCTCAGAAAAGAACGAAAAGTGCTACAGGAAGTTCCACTCAGATTCAGCAAACACAGTGCCAGCTCCGTGCTGGGCTTTCACATCCATCCTATCGCTCAGCCTCATAGCGCCCTGTTTTGAAAGCGGGTACCTCACCACGCTGAGAATCCAACATGCTAACGTCACAGAACCAGCATTAGCAGAAGCACAGTAACAACTACCACGGATTAGGAACCTCCTGTGGTACAAACTGCTAAAGGGCTTCCACCGAGGACCTGGTGGAAGGGAATAGGAGACAAGCCAGGGAGCTTGGCACTACAGTCGGGCCTCATTGGTCACGGATCCCAAATTGGCCAACGCCTACTCAGTGAAGTGTATTTTAACCCCCAATCCATACTCACTGTGCTTCCAGGGGCATTCGCAGACATGTGTAGTCGAGTGGTGAAAAATTTGAGTCACCGTACGCACACGTTCCCAGTTGAAGTCCAACAAGGCGACGCTCTGCCCTCCTGTTTCAGCTCACACTGTAAAATGGTGTCCTTTTTGTGGTCTGTTTAGTGCCCTGTTTTTCACGTTTGTGCTTTGTGTTGGGGATTTCACTATTTTAAATGGCCCCACATGTAGTGCTGAAGTGCTTTCTAGTGTTCCTAATAGCAAGAGGCTGTGATGGGCCTTACAGAGAAAACAGGTGTGTGAGAACAGGTGTGTCTGTTTTGTTAAGGAACCAACAATATGTATTAAATAAGGTGTCTAAACAGAAACACATAAGACAAGGTTAAGTATTGATCCCTTGACGAAAACCTGACCAGAGGTTCACAAAAACCGAACCCTGTGTTTTCTCTAGGATAAAAGCTCAGTATTTGCTAAAGCAGTGTTCCCTGCTTAGAACATGCCCCTGTGAATAATGAGAATCAGCTGTATGTTTTCCTCCTCTGACATTAAAGAAACTACGGCTCAGAGAGGTTAAGTCACCCACCTGGGCTTGCACAGCTCGTGAGTGGCAGGCCATTCTGAGAGGAGTCAGAAACAAGCCCCCTGCTCTTTTATGAGGTGTGGGGTAAATGCTGGTGGCCTGGGCCATAAATGTGGGGGGCAGGTGCAGACTTAGTGTTAAATAGCATTATCTATAGTTCTTTCTCATTTATCTTTCAATCCTTACACTTGGATGCAAAGAAAAGCCTGGGCTTGCTCTGGTCAGTTCTTAGCACCTCTCAGACTCCTCCTGCTAATTCCCCTTATTAATCTAGAAAGAGAAGCCCTCAGGGTCGGAGCCTCCAGCAGGTAGCGTCTAGCTGAAATTTAGTACCAATTATTTTTATACTTGCCTTCTAATTGAATATTTGCCATAAATGATGGCTCCTAATAATGATTTTTAACTTTCAACACAGTGATAGAAAGTTTCTTTTCAAATAGATATAGTTAAGTAAAGATGGAACTATGTAAAGAAAAATGTGAAGTACATAATTGTAAGAACAATCCGAAGGTGGCAGGGAGTGAGATGTGGATGAGGGAAAAAGCAGGAAGGGATGTGAATGACTGGTACTGGGGCTGCGAGCAAAGTTCCATTTCTTGATCTGCAAGCGGAATACACAAAGGTGTATGAAAACTTTCAATGACTTAAAAACCATAGTGGCTTACAACAACACCATCGTGTGTTGATGAGGCTGGGTCCTGGAGACTCTAGAGGAGACTCTGTTCCCTCGTCTTTCCCAGCTTCCAGAGCCTGCCTGCATGCCTTAGCTCGCGGCCATTTCGTTCATCTTCAAAGCCAACATCAAATGTCTCTCCTGCCTCCCTCCTCTGAGGACCCTGGGATTACATTGGGCCCACCCAGATAATCCAGGATAATCTCCCCCATTTCAAGATCTTCAACTTAACCACATCTGCAAAGTCCCTTTTGCAACATAAGGCAATGTTCCCAGGTTCTGGGGCTCAGGACAGTGGCCATCTTTGGGGGCTACTATTCTGCCTCCTACACGTGCGTGTGCAATTCATGGAAGTGTTTGTGTGACTGAGGGTGTGTGAATGCACTTGCCGAGAAGCACGCGTGTGCACGTGTGGGTGTGTACAGAGCCTGTGGAGCTGGGCACTTAGTAACTAAGACTTCTCCATGCTCACAGCATTCCAGCACAGCCAAGCGTGCAGCTGCCATCTGCCACTGTCCCTTCAAAGCCTCCCTTTACAACCAAGCTGTAGCCAGCAAAGTCGCCTTTTCCCTCCACGCCGGGATCAGGGTAGAGGAGAGGCCTGTGATCCCCACGCTGGGCCAGGCCCAGGCGCTGGCAGTGCCCAGGGCCCCTGCTGGAGAGATAGATGGCCTGGGTGGGGAAGGCAGCCCCCACACCTCATTCCATTGCTTTTAATGGGCTCCCCCAGCAAACCTATGGCAGGTTCATCGTCTGTATTCACAGGGAGCCATTTGGTCACATTTCTGGGTTCCATCAACATGCCCCATTGTGGTTTAACTGGGTTTGGGGGCTTACAAACTGCAAATCCATCTGCCTTCATGATTGCACTATTTATTTGCAATACTGAGGTGTCTCTTGGAAAGAGTTTATTGTTAATAATAAAACACAGTAACAACCAGCTATACTTTATGTACCACATACCTTCATGTCAGCATGCTAAACCCTTGACACACATGCTATCCTTTACCCTCAAGTCAACCCCACGAGGAGGTATTATTACTAGCCAAGTTTCCCAGATAAGAAATCTGAAACTCAGAGAGGTCGACTCGCCCAAGGTCCTGAAGCAGGTGAATAGGGGAGCTAGGATTTGGGTGCAGGTCTCTCTGGCTACAGAACCCCCCTAAAGGTAACCCACACAAGGGCACGCACCTCGGTTGGGTCATGTTGGATCTCAGTTTTCTCAGTTTTATAAAAGCAGAACAGCTGCAGCTGTTCTTTCTGGCCCCTCTGCCTCTGAGATGACATCCACATGTATAGGCAGCAGATAGAGCAGAAAGAATAGACCAAGGACCAGCGTTGCTCGCTGCAACATTCTCCTGTTTCTGCCAGCGTTCCCTTCACCTGAGCCCTGTCCTGGGGACCCAGGGCCCCCACACTGGGCGTCTCCTGTACCGTGAGAAATTGAGGCAGAGTCCCCTATCACTGACCCAAAGGCATACCAGTCCCACAGGTAGAAAGGGCAGCCCTTGGGAGTCTGGCTCCAGAACCCATGTTTCGAAGCACTGTGCTCTCCGAAAAGCCACCCTGAGAAAATAATCAGGACTTACCTAACATTCTATGTGCAAAGGCGTTCATCACGGTGTGTTTACAATGGGAATGAACTAAATGTTCAACAATAGGAGAATAGTACAAATGACTGTGAAATCGCCACCAGATGGGCTATCACACAGCCATGAAGATGAGGTGTTTGAGGAGATTTTAATGACATAAAGAAACTATTTGTGCAAGTTAAGCAAAGAAAGAGGAGACACGATGAATACGTGTACAGCCTGGCCTTGGTCGCTGTACTCCAGCCCTTCATTCTGACATCTGCTGGTGGAGCCCCGGGAAACACAGGGCCCTCCCGTTGGAGCCCACATTTACTCACTGGTAAGTGATTCCAAGCATTATTTTTACATTTTCAAAAGACTGCTATATTGTGGGGTGGAGTGCAAACTTTGCACCCATTGTTAAGACAAGACACTTGAGCCTTCCCAGAACTTTTCTGCTTCTTATGGTTGCTTCAGCTGGGCTTCCCAGCCTCAGGGCCTACATTCTCTTTCCTCAGAGGCAGCTAGATGGAATCTCTGCTCTTAGTGCAGTCCGGATCCCCCAGGTAATATAAATTCCTTTGTGGCAGGTCTCATGTTGCTGATTCCCATACTTAGGCCTCAGGGGGAAGGAGCATCAGGTCTTTCCCGGGAACTGTGATGAGGCAGGAGGAGCCCAGGGAAAAGCTTGCTCACTGTGTAATGTCAAAGGACAAACATCTGGAGCAGTTCAGGTATCAAAGACCGACAGTCTAGTTCTATCACTTTCTGCTCTGTGACGTTGGCTCCTTGCTTCATCTCTGAGTCAAGCAGACAGTGAGACAAGAAATTGAGTTGCAAGGAATTATTTGGGAGGTGATTTCAGGAAGTGCCGATAGGACAGCGCAGAAGTGAGACAGGGAAAGAAACCAATGCTTGTGTGCTACTGAGCAGGTGACTCATTCCACTGGGAAAAGCTAGGGGACTCAGTAGAACATGCCTCAAGATTGTCCCACCTGAGGGGAGAGGAGGAGGGGCCCCTATTGGTCCTCTGTCTCCCGGTTCTTATTGATTGACAGCTGCTCTCAGAAGCATTAACTCCCCAGCCCTTCCTTCCTACCCTCAGGACAGACGGACTGGCCGGTGTTTGCACTAGGGTGTCCTGGGCGTGGATTAGGATGAGGAGTGCAGAGGGACAAGGGGACTCAGCAGTTGCTACCAGGCCCGTTATTTCCTGCCCTGCAGAGGTTACAGCCCAATGAGATACGGGGCAGGAAAAAGTTCCATAGGAATGTAAAGGTCTGTAAATGAGTTACTGGTTTCACTGGGGTCAAGGCCCTAAATGGTTTAAATGTTGGCGTGAAGAGTCACAGGCCTGGGAGGGTGGTCTGCCCAGGAGGCAGGCTGGTGGTGGCAGCCTACTGCCTCTCCCCCTGAGATCCTACAGAGGATGCAGAGCAAACCGAGGCTTCAGGTTATCCAGGAAGGGCGGGGCCTGCCAAGCCATCTAATTAGCACTTGCAGCAGGACAGGCAGCTGACACCCCTGACCCTCCCAGCTGCCTGCCATCCACCACAGGTGGTGTGGGAAATGCCAGGCTGGACCTGCTCCTGGACCCGCCTCCAAAATTCCATGATTATATAATTTATTGTCCAAGCCAGATACTTTTAGCCGTGAAAGAGAATGCTAAAAATAACTTACATGCTTTTTGAAATTTATACTATTGACTGACAAATTATTTTTGTGTTTGTGGATCTATGAAATACTTCTATTCAGGAACTACCTTCACAAGTAAAATCATTTTCAAAAATTAACATCTCTGAGAAAGACATTGTTATGAGAATAAAAAGAAAAGCCACAAACTGGGAGAAAACATTTGCAAAACACATATCTAATAAAGAATTTGTATCTAAAATATACAAAGAACTCTGAAAGCTCAACAACAAGAAAACAAACAACCCAATCAAAAATGGGTAAGAGATCTGAACAGATTACCAAGGAAGATATACAGATGGCAAATAAGCACATGAAAAGATACTTAACAGCATTTGTCATTAGGGAATTGCATATTAAAACTACAATGAGATCCCACTGCATACCTATTAGAATGGCTAAAATCCAAAAAACTGATAACATCAATTGCTGGAGAAGATGTGGAGCAACAGGAACTCACATTCATTACCGGTGGAAATGCAAAATACTGCAGCCACTTGGGAAGACATTTTCAGTTTCTTACAAAGCTAAACGTAGGTTTACCATGTGATCCAGCAATTATGCTCCTTCGTATTTACTCAACTGATTTTAAAAACTTACATCTACATGAATACCTGCACATGAATGTTTGTAGAAATTTTATCCACAATCACCAAAAATGGGAAGAAACCCAGATGTCTTTAAATAGGTGTATGAGTAAGCAAACTGTGATATATCTGTGCAATGAAGTACTATTCAGGGATTAGAAAAAGAATGAGTTAAAGACATGGATGAATAAATATTAAACGCATATTGCTAAGTGAAAGAAGCCAGTCGAAAAAGCTACAATACTGCATGATTCCATTTAAATGACGTTCTAGAAAAGGCAAAACTGAAAGAACTGGTAAATAAACATATTGCCAGGTGTTTGTGGGGAGGCGTTGAATAAGTAAAGCACAGGGATGGGCTTTTTAGGGCAGTAAAACTATTCTATATAATATCAGAATGGTGGGTACCTCTCACTGTGCATTCCTCAAAACCCATAGGACTTGACAGCACAAAGAGTGAAGTTTAATGTATACAAACTTTGAAAAAATAGTTTAGGAGGTCAAGGGATCACAGGATGGAATGCATATTGTTACAAAAGAACCTAACTGTATTATAATACAAATGTATGAAACAGCCTCACTGAATGGTGTGGGGAAAGAGATGCTGACCTAAGTAGCTTTGGAATTGAGTGGAGTCTGTAAGACTAAAGACAAACGGCGCTGTACGTAAGGGCAACACTTTAGTTGATAAAGTGTTTTCTCACAGGGGTAGACATTAAGGATTCTAAAACCGCTATATGTAGACTGGAAGTGAACAATTAAGTATATGGATGGTGGAGGGTGGGAGTCAGATTTTCACTGTTGGAGTGGGAAGTTACAGATAAGCAAGGGGAGCAGGCTAGAATGCTCCATGCAGTAATGGATTAGAATTGAAGGCATCACTGTGGACTTACATTTAGCTTCATATAAATGGTTACATATAGAACTGTTTACAGATATGGGTACATAAATAGGTTAGTATACACATGTTCCCTTGTGCTGTCAGCTGAGAGGGCCTACAGCCCAGATCTAGGTTTCTACCCCAGGAAAAGGAACCATGACTCCCTGGAATCAGAAATGGCTGATTCCAGAACTGGGAAGGAAATACACAAGATACGCCTGGAGCGTATTGTAGTGCCAGAAAGTAAGGAAGTGCTTAAAAAAAACAGAAAAAACACCCACAATGAAGGTTATGTCATAGGGACACCGGAACCAACAGAAAAAGCTTTGAATGGCTGGAACTGGAACAATTTAAGCAATAAAATAAATAAAGAAGGATTGGATTATAATCCAAAGTATAAAATCCATAGTGCTATAAATTATTGATTGAATAAATAAATACATGAGGAAAACAAGATAAAACTCTGATGCAAAAGGATTCCGAATAATTTAGCAGATACGCTCCCTTCAAGGAAGAGGAGCACGAGTCCCCAAGCCTGAAATGTGGGCTTTGCACAGTGACCTCTTTCCAAAGAGTACAGTATGGGAAGGGGGAAAGAGGCACTTTACAGAGAAGACATCCCACAGACACCACCTCGGCCAGGTGATCACGGCCGACGCCAGCAGTGACCAGTTACCTCGATAGTATGTATGTACCTTTAATCCAGTGTGATGAAAATGGCCCTCAGTGGTCTTCCTCCCCAAAACTTTTAACCCTGGTCTAATGATGAGAAAAACAATAAAGTCCAATAGAGGACCATGTATACCTGACCAGTACTCCTCAAAACTGGTAAGGTCATCAAAACAAGAGAAGTGAAAAATTATCACAGCTAAGAGGAGCCTAAGGAGACAGGAGAACTAAATGTAGTGTGATATCCTGGATCCTGGAACAGAAAAAGACTGTAGGGAAAAACAAAAACAATCTGAATAATCTATGGATTTTAGTAAGAGTGCATCAATATTGGTTTATTAATTATAACAAATGTACCAAAGTAATGTAAGATGTTAATAACAGGGGAAGCTGGGTGTGGGGCAAACAAAAGTTCTCTGTACTATCTTTGCAATTTTTCTGTAAATACAAAGCTATTCTAAAATTAAAAGTTTATTTTAAAAATAACATTAAATCATTCTTTAATATGTACATTAAATTCTTAAAAACTGTATTTATTACCTGAACACTAAAAGTGACATAAAAAGGAAAATAATTTTGGTATATATTTATGTACTAAAATGAATTTCTTAACCATATCTGTTTCTAATACAGTGTCACTGGTATTTTCCTGAAGAATATGTGATTTTTTAAATGTGATCTCTTTCCCCCCCAAATAATTGCTTATAACCATCTTCAAAGTTACATTTATGATTAATAAAAGGGAAATTTTTGACACCCTTCATAGACTCTTCTCTGTAGATCATAATATTTTTAATGATAATATAGTTTCTCTGCCAAGGTACCTGATAAGCTCAGAGAAAATTCTGCTAAATGGAGGATACTGTCAATTTTAATTTTTTTAGATAGGAATAGTTAACTATTTCAGCCCAAATATTTTCACAGGTAGTGTATTATATTTTTACTTCTATTTAAAGTATCTTTCTTTCAAAAATATTATGAGAAGATAAAACTCATCATATAAGTGGACTGCAATGTTTAAATATATATTTTGCCGATTGTAGATGCTGCAAAACCATATCTTTCTTCCCTTCAAGTACAAAATGTAATTTTCTCAATTAAAAATAGGAGCTCCATCAAAATATTCTTTCCACAAGGCATTCCAAAGAAAAATTATAGAATTTCTAAATTAAATCTTAGCCACCCTTTGAGCTCTCAATACTTAATTTGTTCAGCAACTTTCTTGCTTTTGAAGGATAAATGTGAATGTTTTCCAGTGTGAAATAAATGAAGTTTGCTAAAAGTTTTGTTTACAATGCCTAAAATTTGATAAAAGTTTCAAAAGTTAAAGTTTATTTTGGCACACTTGTTGAACACTCTGATGAAAGATTTTCAGTTGCTTTAGAAAAAAAATTTGAGGACTCATTCACAAAATGTTCAATTCCATTGTAAACACTCAAAATGACTTACAAAGTAGTTCTTCAAAAGCTCAGACATTTGTTTTTTTGAGAGGTAGAGGAGCAAAGATTTCTATTAAAGCAAAAGTACAGCTCTCTTATGAGCCCCGAAACTGGGATGCCCCAAAACTCAAACATTTTTAAAATTCGACCGATGGCAGATAGCTAAAACAGAAAACACACTGCTGTGCATTGCTGTGCCAAGTCATATTGGAGCCCAAGGCAAAAAGAAAAATTGGTAAAACTGATCCAGTCTTTATCTAAAATTTTGATACTTTGTTCATCACGGATTTTTGCATTATTTTTTTTTAAATACTGAATTAAAATACTATTTCTGTTCATTACTGAGTGTTTTGGTGCCCCCTTAGACCATGTACCTGAGGTGGGTGCTTCATGGTCCTCACCATCGTCCTGGCTGTGCTGCCATGCTGAAGTATGTTTTATATTCAACATCATCTTTGCCACAAAAATACCATAGTGTAATTACTCTTTAGCTATAAGTGTGCGTGTATACAAACAACTAGTGTTTGTTTCCATTGATATACCATTTCCAGCTTGTTTTATTTCAATTTCCAATTATATGTGCGCCACCACCAATTCCAAGTTCATTTCTGCTCCATGGATTTCCTAATTGGATATGAATATTGTTTTTACCACGCTGCTGTGTTCTGCTAAAATTTATATTCATATTTGCAAGCACAAATAATTCTGTCTTCAATACTGAAAGTTGTAAATGAATTTATAAGAATATATACAACAATGTTGGATGTTTCACACTCAGAATGAATTTTCAAAAGCTTGACTTTGATTTCATTATTAAAATCAACTGAATTTCTGTCTGAAGCACCTGATAACCTTGATTTAAAACTGCTGAGGGCCGGTGTGTTTGGTTGCAAGGAACAGAGGCCCTCTTGAGCTAGCTCAGATTGGGGGATTTTGTGATGGGGATGATTCCACCAGGAGCTGGGAGAGAAGCTCATGGAGATCTGAGCTGGGCCCCATGGGCCAGGTTGCTGAGAGACCATGTGGCATCTAGGAAAAGCCCACGCACCCAATGGCAGGAAATTTCCCCTATGTCTGCTTCATTTTATTCTGCTCCCACCTGCAAGTTCTTTCCATGCAGTCAGGTCAAGTTCATGAACCAGGAAATCTGAATGGATAGACCATTTTTTGGAGCAATGATGTGGGTGAGTGGCCAGCCTATGGATTGGCTGCTCATGGGTTAGGTGCCAGCCTTTAGTCTAATCAGCTGAGACCAAGGGGCAAGGGGTGGCACATGGTCACTTGGGACAGAACATGGCCTCCTGAAACACATGGGCAATTTCCTCAGGAGGAGCTGTGGCTATGGCCTCAGTGGTCACCGACTAGTGGCCCTGGCCCAGTGAGCGCACAGCTGCTGTCAAGCCTCAGTGACTCTTCCTCCAGGGAGCTCTTCTCTCTACTGATTGCCCATTAGACATTGATGCCCTCAGCTCCATTACTGCAAGCTGCTCTCCAGGCCCACTTAGCCAGGTATTCTGGAAAGGAAACTATGTACTCCATAGCAATCATTCTTCTCCACTCTGAGACCACATTCCCAAAATTACCCAGAAGAAGCTGCCAGCTTCTGCTCATGTGGAGCTGGCACCTCCTCAGGACCATACCAGCAAAAATTTATGGAGCCCTTTCAGAGCATTTATAGCTTCCCTTGCACTCTTCACTTGGGTGGCCATGGGACACAGCCAATGAGATGTGAGGGTAGGTTGTTGAGTGAAACTTTTAGGAAAGACCCTGAAAATGGGGCAGGCTCAGTCACCCAATGCCTGTGGACCCTTCCTTCTCCAGGACTGTAATTACCCAGGGAGAGGCAGAGCAGCCATCTTGGACCGTGAGTGACATGAAGGATTCTGGGCCTCTGATGACATCAAGGTGACACCACTCTGATGCCACCACTCTGCCAGCACTAGGTTGCCTGTCTTTATATTTCTTTACTCAAAGGAAGGAAATGAAACTCTAATTTGTTGAAGTTGCTGTTTGGGGAATCTCCCGGAAAATTATTCCTGACTGATTCAGCACCCAATCTTTCCCATCTCACTGGATCTAGTGCAGGGTAATTGGATGGAGCCACCCGGAAGCATATGTCGTATACAGTCCAGGGCAGTGACACATCCCCTGTCCCCAGACAGTGTTTTCTCAACCAGTTACAAGCAGCAACAGCCCTTGTATTCAGATCACAGTTCTAGGATCATAAGGAGGGGAGACTCATCCCAACCCTTCAGGAAGTCCACTCAGATGGGACATGAAGGGAAGTATCTGTTATGGGCAAGAGGCTTCAGCTGTCCTGACTTATTTAATCCTCAGAAGAACCTTACAAGATAGGTGTTTGTTCCATTCTATCCATAAGGAAACTGAGGTTCTGAAAAGCTAAATTAATTGCTGTCTTAGTCCATTCAGGCTGTTATAACAAAGTATTATACACTGAATGGCTTATAAACAGCAGAAATTTATTTCTCAGTTCTGTAGGCTGGGAAGTCCAAGATCAAGGTGCCAGCAGATTTAGCACCTATGTTAGAGCCCACTTCCTAGTGCACGGACGGTGTCTGCTCGCTGTGTCTTCACATGGTGGAAGGAGTGAGGGAAGCTCTCTGGGGTCTCTTTTACAAGGGCACTAATCCCATTCATGAGAGTTCCATCCTCATGACTTAATTACCTCCAAATACAATGACACTGGAGATTAGGTTTCAACATACAAATTTTGGGGGGGACACAAACATTTAGTCTGTAGAAGTTGTACAGGGTCACGTGGCTCGGAGCAGGGTGCCACAGAGCTGGGAATGGAATCCAGACCTCTGACATCACCACTCTGCTCTCTCCACTGCACTGCACTACCCTTGCAGCAGACAGCTCCCATGCAGTCTAGGGACAGCTCTACCTGTCCTCTGGGAGAACTGCTCATTCCCTCCTCCAACTCTGTGGTTCTAATTGAGGCTGCCAATCACAGGTTCTCAAGGGTTGGTGCAGAATCCAAGTTGGACCAATTGGTGGAGCTACAAAATGTGAGGTCAGGTTGACACATGGAGGAAACCAGTCTGTAGACAGGATGGTGTTGACATGCAGAAAGAGCCTTGCAGGGTCTCCCCGAACCCTGAGGCAGCTTCACCCTCCCTTGTCCCATGGTTTGGTTGTGTGACCCTATACACTTCTTGACTAAGCTACTTTGAATTGGATTTCTGTCACTTAATTTCTGGTGGGAATGCAATATGGTTCAACCACTTAGGAAAACTGTTCAGTAGCATCTGTGAAAGCTGAACATGTGCATAGCCTATCAACCAGCCATTCCACCCTCCAGCATATGCCCAACAGAAATGAGTGCACGTGTACAATAAACACTTGTGCTAGAAAGTATTCAAAGCAGCTCCATTCCTAACAGTCCCAAATGGAAACAACCCAAACATCCACCAACAAGATAATGGATAAACAAATGTAGTATATCCATACGATGCAATGCTTCACAACAATGAGAATAAACAATCCACAGGTATATGCAACAATGTGATTGAATCTCACAGACATTAAATGGAGTAAAAGAGTACATACTGTAGATTCCCTCTCTGTGAAATTTAAGAACAAAACTAATCAATGGTCACAGAAGTCAGAATAATTGACGTGGAGAGTAGTAAAAAAGAAAAAGGAGAGAGAGAGAGAGAATCCCTGTTGTAGAACAGTTGTTGGGCTTCCTTTCAAAATGATAGTCCTGCAAGGAAGGAATTATTCTTGTTCTAAAAGATCTGGAAAGCTCTGAGCTTTAGCCTCAAAACTATTGACAAGGGAAAGGAGGCGAGGACAACAGATCCCAGGAATCCTGCTCCTGTCCACTTCATGGGGGGGGAGCTCCCACTTCCCACAGGTGTTTCTGATTCAGAGGCTGAATTTGCCACCCTAAATCTCAAGCTATGTTCAAGTCCCATCACAGACATTCTTAAAGTGACATGGGGAACAGAAGGCCCAAATTGGGAGGGAGAAGAGAGGAAAAGAAGACACCATAAACTGTTTTTAGAGACTCTACCTTGTCTAAGATAATATAAAATACAGCCACAGTTGTTGCTTCTATGCCAAGCATTTTGCACCTTTGATTTCATCTTATCCTCAGAGCAGTCCTGTAGTTTAGCACTATTATTCCAATATTCCAGGTAAGGAGACTACAGCTCAGAGGAATTCAGTGACATAACGCAAACCACACAGCGGAGACCTGATTTGCCCACATCCCTTCTTGTCTGCCCCCATAACTGAGTCATTCTCTCCAATGCAGTCAGAACGATCTTTTTAATACATGCTTCCAATCCCACCTCTGTTTCAACCCCTTCAGTGTGTTCCCGCTGCAATTATACACAGACCACATCCTCATTCTGGTACCTGGCCCCTATCTTTCCCATGTCATTTGGCCATTTGCTTCTGCCACCTTGCCCTCAAAGGTCTGTACTTCCTCTTACCCACAGAACTCTCCATTCGTGCTGTCCCCTCTGCCAACAATGCCCAACCCCACCCTCTTCTCCTGGGAGACTCCCTCCATCCTTCCAGGGTTAGCCCAAATGTCATCTTCTCAGGCAAGCCTGCCTTGGCCTCTCCCATTCCCAGTTTCAATCCATGCTCAGAGAATTCTGCATATTTTCCTCATATCTCTTACCACGATCTTATATGATGAGCTAAATATCTACCTTCCCCACTAGAATGTAAGCTCCCTGGGTTTGCTTAGCTCACCACTATATCTACAGAGCCTACCAGTATTCCCAGTACATTAAGGATTCTCAGATACTTGGTGGATGGTTGGATGGTTGGTTGGTTGGATGGATGGATGGATGGATGGATGGATGGATGGATGGATGGATGGATGGATGAATGGATGGACAATGGATGGTTAGATGTATAGTTGGATAGATGGATGGGTGTATGGATGGTTAGATAAATGTATGGGCAGAGAGAGTATTCCAACCCAAGTCCCTAGGACCCTAGGACCCTGCTCTTTCTACTCCATTTTATCAAGTCTGCAGTCCCAGGATTTTTATTAAGACCAAGTAAAACCAACTTAGTTAAAGCTAAAAAGGACCTCAAAGATGTTCAGGTCACCAGTCCAGAGAGAGGATGTGACTTGCCCAGGTCACACAAAAGAGTGGCCCAAGAAAGGCTAGAACCCAGGCCTCCTTGTTATTAAAAAGAATGATAAGGGTCTTCAGGTAAATTCCTCAGTAATGATGTGTGAGTAGAGTATCCTGAGTCCTTGCATGTTTAAAACTGGTCTATAGCCTTTATGTTTTTCTGGATCTGAAAATCATTGGCTTATACTTTCTTTCCTGGAGTTTTTGAAAATGTTGTTTCACTGTGGTCTTTCTTCATATGTTGCTATTAAGAAGTATGATGACAAACTGATTTTCTTTCCATTATTAGGGAATTTGTCTTCTTTAATTCAAGGCCAGAGGATTTATTTCTTTATCCTAAAGTGAAATGTCTTGGAATTGACTGTTCCAGATCTATTTTCCCATGCACATAGTACGCCTTTGAACACGTAGATTCATGTCTTATTTTAGGTCCACAAAGTTTTATTGTATAATAGTTTTAAATTTTAATTCTGTTTTTTTAAATAACATTTTGTAAGCTAGTAACATTTTGTTACTGTCCCACAGGTCCCTGAGACTCCGTTCAATTTTTTCATTCTTTTTTTCTCTCTATTGTTTAGACGGAATAATTTCACTGACCTATCTTCAAGTTCACCTACTCTTTCCTCTGTCATTTCCGTTCTGCTATTGAGCCCATCCAGTTATTTTTAAATTGGGGATATTGTATTTTTTTAGTTATACAATTTCTATTTGGTTCTTCTTTATGTCTTCTATTTCTTTGTTGAGAATTTCTATCTTCTCATTCATTGCAAGAGTGTTCACCCTTAATTCTTAAAGTATAGTTACAATAGCTGCTTTAAAATATTTTTCTGATAATTTCAACATCTGTGTTATCTCAGGGTTGACATTGTTTGCCTTTTTACTGTGAGTTGAGATTTTTCTAGTTCCTCATATTCCAAGTCATTTTAGGTTGTATCCTGGATATTTTGAATATCATGTTATGTGACTCTGAGTCTTGTTTAAATACTAAAAAGATTTTTTTTCTTTTTTATGTTATCAGACAATTGACCTAGGCTAGATGCAGTTGCAAGTTTCAACCCACTTTCTGTGGGCTCTGCTTCCAATATCAGTTCCGTTTTCAAAGCCTTTTTTAGTGCTATTCAAATGGATCCTTCATGTGCGACACCAGTGGGTAGTCTGAGACCTGGGTGGTGGTCTGCCCCATGGTTCAGTTCTCAAAGCCTTTCCTATCCTGTTTGGGGTCAGATCCATGCATGTATAGTTTGGAACTAATCCCAGAAGTTCACACACAAAGTGATGGGGTCACTCTCTTATGCTGTCTTCTCTCCATGATCACCCCAACACTTTCAGGCTCCCTGAGGTCTCCCTTCCCAGTCCCCTAGCCAGAAATCTGGCGCTTCAATTTCCCAGCTTTGTTGTGCACTTCTTATGACTGCATCTATGTTGAGGGCTAAGCAGTGGGAGGACAGGGCTGGTCGGGGGAAGCAACTAGAATCTGCCCATGCTCTTGGGTTCACGGCTCCTCTGATTTTCTTTCCCTCAGAATTTTCTTTCCCTCAGAATTTTAGGCACCTACTTGGCTGATGCTGCCATCACCGTTGCCACTGCCACCACTGCAAGATTGAAGCTCCTTCTCCCTGTATTTGGGGCACCCTTCTAGGTTTTAGGCTGTCTTTGAGTACAGACCAGCCAATACTGGAGAGAAAAAAAGGGAAATTCACCGCAGTTCAGTTGTACTTTAAATCCTTGTTTTCTTCTCCAATCTACTGGCTACTATTTACTTTTCAAGTGGTCAGACAGCGGGTCCATACATTCTGTCCGGGTTCATAAATACATTCAGTAGGAGACGTCTGTTTGCTCCATCTTTCCCAGAACCAATACCTCATCCATTGGATTTTAATTTCAATTATATTTGCTATTTCTAGAAATTGTATTTGGTTCTTTTTCAAATTCATCTGATCGGTTTTGATACTCTAATTTTTTGTCATACATTCAACCACCTCTTTAGTTTCCTTAAGAAACCACACATAATTATTTTATATTCTATAACAGATAATTCCAATATCTTTAGTTGTTGTGGGTCTGATTATTCAGCAATGCTGTTTCTGCTGACTCTCATTTCATGTAGCTCATTTCCTCTTCTGTTTAATGATTTTTTTTTAGTTTTTATTTTTTTTAGTATGACCTCCTGTTTCTTGGAAGTTTATCTGTGATAATTCTTTGGAGCCTAGATTTAAAGTGTGTTCCTCTGGGGAGCATTTGCAATTGTTTTATCAGGCATCCAGGAAACACTTTAAACTGCATTTTTAGCTATTTTGGAGGGGGGAGCATGAGGAGTAATATGAATTCTGGTGAATTCCGGTGCCACACCCACTTAAATCTGGACTTGTCCTAGAGATTCTCATGGAAAACCTTTCTTTCCTCTGCTCCAACCCCAGTGAAGACAAAGACAGACAAATCTCTATGGACACTTTTTTTCTCTAGCCCTTTGGGATCCTAGCTCTATGCAGGGGTCTTCTAACCTATTTCCCGCCTTGCTTGGACCCCAGGAATTCTCATCTGTGCCATGAGCTGTGTAGCCTGTTAAACCCCAGACTGTGGGTCACCAGGGATAGACAGATATCCTTTGGGTAAACTCTGGCTCCAAAACTTATTTACCTCTGTGGACTCATGATTTCTTGATGCTTCTGAACACTGACATTTTCCTTATTTGCTGTCATCTAAGCTATGTTTCAAAATATATACTTTTTAAAAGTTATCAGCATTCTAGGTGTTCCGTCCAGGGGATATTTCTTTATCTATCTACTGGAAATGGCATCTTTGACTTCTGATAGGGGAGTTCATTCAGATTACCGTTATTGTGATAGCTAGTAAACTTAGTTTTATTTTTCCCACCTAATTTTGTGTTTACTACTAATTATGTTTTCGTCCCTCTGTCTCCCTTTTCTCTGCTGGCTTGGTCAGGTTTCTCTTTATTCCTTATTTAAAATCCCATCACCACCACCATCATTCCTTGCTTATTTAGAAATTCTACTCTGCTTTTCAATTTTGCTGTACAGATTTTGCCTGGTCACTTCTCCCCTACCCTTTTAGAAGATCTTTAGAATACTTCAATTCTCTACTCTCCAAAACATATCTTCCCCTTGCTGATAATTTAGACCAGCACTGTCCAAAATAACTTGTCGCAATGAGGGAAATGTTCCATATATGTTCTGTCCAATACAGTAGAGACCAGCCACATGCAGCCATTCAACACGTGAAAAGTGGCTCGTGCAGCTAAGGAACTGAATATTTCATTTTATTTTCATTAATTTGAATGTCAGGAGCCACATGTGACTGGTGGCTACCACACTGAACAGAGCAGACTTTGATTATTTCATTTCTGACTCATGATAGTTTTCCCCTTACAGCATGGCTTTGTTTCAAGAATCCCTACTTAAAACTACAAATTATTAATCACACTGTCATCATTCATTGAGATTGAATTATATGTATCCATTCCTCCCTACTGTTTCCTGTATACTTTTTCATCCCTATCTTGAAATCTCTCTTCTAACCCAGTTTTCATTTGGTTTGAGTATTTCCTTGAGTACTTTGTTTAGTCCTTATGTGCCCCCCAAAATGCCCTGACAGAATTAATGGTGTCTTAACTGGGATTAAGACTCTTGGATCACAAATCTTTTCCCCAATAGTCTGTGGAAATGTTGTCATCCAGTATTGCAGATGTGAAGATGTTAGTTTGCTTCTCTTTGAAAGCCACTGCTTCGCACCTGTATGAACCTGTGTGATGTGCCCTTTATCCTCAGATGGCAGGTACGAATCTCAGACCACAAACGGAGGTATATGAGAAATAGAACTTGCCTTATCTAACTGAAGTGTGTTTCTATTTGGAGCCCTCCTTTCCCTTAGATGGAGAATACCTCATTTTAGTCAAGGCTACATCTTAGTTCTTGGGTGGGGGTAGGGATTGTGTGGTACTCAGGGAAGAGGCGGGGGGAGCACAGGAGGATCCAGCCCTTGGTCTCTGACGGGCTGTCAGAGGTGCTCCCCCAAGATACCTGGACAGACATTGTTGGCCACTGAGCACTCGCAGCCACCCACCCTCTAGGCCCACCTCAGTCTCTTCAGGTCCTCCAGGTCTCTGTGCCTTGGCTGTGCCACTGTCGGGCACATTAGAAACATACTGTTCTATCTATCTCACTCTAGGCTGTGGGAAACCCTGTTAGGCACACAAGAGCCCCCTGCTGCTCCTGGGAGCTCTGTGAGGGTACATCAGGCCCGTCTGCCTGGATGTGCCCACTGGACAACTTCCACTGCTGCTCTGGTACCTGTCACAGCACAAGGAGCTCGGGCTCCTCCCACCTCCCTGGCTGCACCAGGGGCCCGGACTTCTCCATGCTTAAATCCTCAGACTGATCTGGGAGATCCAGTTTTTTCCTCTCCCTTCCGCTATGCATCTCCTCCCTCCCTAGCTCAAGGAATCTTTATTTGGTTTGGGGGCCACTTAAGGTGCACGTAGCAAAGACTGGATTCAAATCCAGATGTCTAGACATGCTAGACAGGCTCCTTCCAAACCTGCAGGAAGTGTTCGCACAGCAGGACGCATCCTGCCCTGTACAGAAGTGCCAGGGAACCCCTCAGGCAGGGACTTCCCTGCCCAGGAAGCATTCAATAACCACTAATGGATGAGGTTGATGCCACCCAGGCAGGAGGCGCGCAGTGTCACGCGTGGTTGAGTCCCCAGTGTGGGCCTGACAGGGATCACTCCTTGACCCATTAGCCAGAGAGGTGTGAGAGGTGGGGCGGGGGAAGAGGTGGAGGATAAGAGGTGAATGAGTGTACCCCCAGCACGTTGCGTAGCACAGCCAGCCACATCACAATGATGTGATGCCAGCTGCTGGGCTCGGAGCTTTGCACATGTTCTCTTACTGATTCCTCACGTTGCTGTTTGGGGAACGAAAGTGAGATTCTTCTTCATTCCCATTTTATAGATGGGGAAATCGAGGCTTCAAGAGATTGAGCAACTTGCCCAAAGTCATACAACTAGTAACTGGAGAAGCTGGATTCAAATTAGCTCAAAAGGTGAGCCCCAAACCTCCACGTCACACAGCTTCTTCTCCACCAGCTGTGTGTGACGATACCCACTTGACAGATGAGGGAACTGAGGCCAGAGGAGAGAAATAATCTGCTCGAGTTAATGGAAGAGCTGGACCCAAACCCAAGACTAGAGTCTGGGCTATTTAACCTCAGTGGTCCTTGCCTACTTGAGGCTTCCAGGCTAATGGGAAGGCAGGTCTGAGCGTTCCTACCCTGGGGTGGCAGTCATCAGTAGGCATAGTGCCAGTCCTGGCCAGCAGAGGTCAGCCTTTCAAGGTGGGCAATAGCAGGGCAGGCCCATGCGGGTACTCCTCCAGGCCAGGCAGCCTGCATGCCCCGGCACGGAGATAAACAAGAGTCCAGCTCCTGGCATTGAGGATCTACCAGGTGTGTCGCCCTGAGAGGACACATGCCCCAACAGAATGCCACCCCCACCTCACACCACCTCACCTCCCCTGCCAGTGCCCACACATCACCATGCTCACCTGCACTTTAGCGAGCAGGCTCAGGCCCTGTGAGTGGGCGCCAGGCCATAGCTGATTGGACCGGAGCTGGACACCTGACCCAGGCTAGGCCAATCAACTTCTTTCTCTCCTGATTTTACAGAAACCCAAATTTTCCTTCCTTCCACCTGTGGACCTCATGGTCATCCTCCAGACCAGGATGGTGAGAAAGGGCCCTGCCAGACAGGCGGCTTTTGATGGCCCTGAGAAGACACCCCCAGATCTCCGACTGTGGGGAGCAGAACTGACCAACAGCTTCAGCAGCTGTGTTCTGGGCCTTGAAGATAGATAAGTCCACCTGCGTCATTTTATGTGTCGGGAAACTGAGGCTCAGAGAGGGGGTGACGTGGTCGAGGTGAGGGAGAAGGGCGTGGCCATCTCAACAGTTGGGCATGAGCAGATGGTTCAATTTGAAAGTCAACAGAATTAAGACTGAGCAAGAGGCACCCCCCCCACACACCCCATGCCTGACTCAGCATTCACAGCGCCACTATTCCAGAAGGGGTTTTCTCACCATCAGTCACAATGCTTGCGCACCTCCGCGTCCTGTGTGTGCAGAGGCCGCACTTCCCACAGGTTCCTTCCAGTCAGTGACGGGTACAGCAGGGATATGAAGCCCACACATTCCCAAGGGAGGTGGGAGTCTTCTGACAGGCACCTCGGCCAGAACGCTCCCACTGGCCTTGCCTAATCTTCTTAAAATTTTGCTCTACAGTCAAATATGCTTTCGCTCAGCCTCCCTTCCTCCCTTCCCTCTCTCTTTCTCCTAGTTCAGATCAGCATCTTGGTCTGACACTCTCCCAGCCTCCCTAGGCCCTTCCCTACTCACTTTCACAAATACGTTCTCTAATTAATCTCTTGTACATCTAATCCCGTTTTAGCGTCTGCTTCTCAGAGAATTTGGATTAATTCTAGTCCTCACTTTGCAGGCCAGTCCTGGCTATGGGACCACTCTGTGGTTCCTGAAGTTATGGGACATCCATGGTCCACATACCAACTGGGATGGTGGGCCAGTGAGTGCCAGTCCTCGTCATGCCCAGGACCCATTACCCCCTAACACCCAGACTGAGAGAATTCACCCCTTCCGGGACCCAGGCATCCCTTTCCTTTTCAGACAATCCCAGTTCTGGGACTCTGTCCACACATTGAGGTGAAAGTGTGGGCCTGGAAGTCTAGCAGAAAATTATAGTTATATGTTCATTTACATCTGTTTTATTATCCAGGAATTCATCAAGTGCCTACTATATGCAAGGCACAGTGACAGCAGAGTACTCCAGAAACTGCATAGGATTTGGATATGCTTCAAAAAGAAAGTCTGAGTTTGAGCATTCCCACTTAGAGCTGTGTGACTTTGAGCAAGTTACTTAGCCTCTCTGATCCCATTTCTTCATTTATAAATGGGTTGTATGAGAATTTCATGTTACAGAGCACAACAAACTGACAATCACAGATTTCTACAAATAGCCAGAGTCATACTGTTAGGGATGCAGTCATTACTTCTCTCCCTGAATGAAAGAGCCAGGCAATGACCTGGCTCTGACACTTCATTCCGGGCACCCAGTGACACAGCTCAGCAGCTGGAGCCTGTGTTATGGACAGCCATTTGCCTGCTGAAGGACAGGACCCAACAAGAGTCTGGCCCCAGGCTCGTGTCTGTCTCCTCTACCACCAGACCTCCTTCCATGAAAGCAGCCCTTACTGGCTAAAGCCAAGGGCATGGAGGAGGGGGAAAGGAAGAGTGGGGATCAGGGCCCTAGAGGATGACCTGGACACCCACGGGGGGGCTCAGTGTTTGGAAGGATTTAGATCTGAAGTAGACATAGAACAAGTCCTCAGGGATGGGCTGCAGAACTGGACATCTGCGCTCTGAGTCACCCGGCTAACCTCTCTGCATCCCAGAGACAAATGTAGACAAAGTGACCAGGAGATTTAGAGGAAGGAGAGCTCAGACCCAATCGAAAAATCAAGTAAGTCTTACTGGAGGAAGTGCATTTCGCCAACTCTTGAAAGATATAGCAAGGACTAGCGGAGACGGTAGGACACTTTGGGAAAAGAACCAGCATGAGCATCTCCTAAGATCGGAAAGGATGGGATAATGTCCACCTGGCGTGGGACAGAAAAGGAGAAGAGTCAAAAGGAGGCCATGGGGTGACCACGCAGGGATCAGCTTCTGGAAGGCCCTAAATGCACTGGCCAAGAGTTTGATATTCACCCTGTTCAAAAGGAGGGCAAGAATGATGATATTTTGAGCAGAGGAAGAATGTTCTCAACGTGTGTTAGCAAGATGGGTGGCCCAGGGAATTTTGCAACCCTGGGTGTCCCGGGCAGACCAGAAAGGTTTTGCCATCCTTTGCCTTTGTTTTAAATGGCCCCACCTCTCTGTCTGTGTTTTCATCAGGGGCTGAGAGTTAGGGAAGCGATGCATTCTATATGTCATGAGCCTGTCACACATCCCCTATATAACCACTCCCAATACACAGACACACACGTACACATTCCCAGTCATGCCGGTTGCCAAGCCCATTTCCAGTGTGCATGGCCAATGTTGGCCACTAGAGGGCGCGCCCAACATCCCAGCGAGGAGAGAGCCTGACTCTGGACTAAGAACAGGCCCTAAGCAGTAGGCACCTTAGAGACCAGTAAGTCCACCTGCCTCATTTTACATGTGGGGAAACCGAGGCACATGTAAAGCGAGCAGGGTGACATGATCAAAGTGAGGGAGGAGGGAGTGGCCACCTCAACAGTTGGACATGAGAACATGGTTCTTAAGTTGCAATTTGAAAGTCAACAGAATTAAGACTGAGAAAGAGGCCCGCCGCTCCCCCCACCCATCACCCCCATGCCAGCACATACAGCATTCACGTCGCCACTGTCCCAGAAAGGGTTTTCTTCACCAGCTGCCACAGTGCCTGTCTTTCCACCTAATGGTGGAAAGGGTCACTCTTTTAGATTAAAATACACCATGTCCTGCGAATCTCTGTAAATGTGTATGTCCCCGTAAGGGTGACAGAGTTCATCCTCGGGCCCTGAGGTGGGAGGTCTGCACTGCCACTGGGTTCCCACAGCCCCCGGGAACACACTGCAAGCTGGGAGTGGGAGGAATCCTCCTCCTTTTTCCAGGTGTTGCCCCTTCTCTACCTCTTCTGATAGCAAGGTCCCTTCATCCTTCACCCTCCTATGTAACTCCCTCCGGAAACTTTCTAATGTTTCTCTCCACCCTGTTTTCCACCACTCTCTGGACTCACCCCAATTCAGATGAGTACCTGTCCTCAGCCTCGGCCTTTGGGAGCCCCTCAAGGGTAGGGAGAGTGACCCTGGTGTCTGGCTCAGAGGCTGGCCCCCTCCAGCTGCTGCTGAATGTTGCCTCGCTGCTCTTTGATGGAAGGAGACAACATGGTCCCAGAGAGTTGGGACTGAAATCAGGAGACCTGCGCTCTAGTCCCAGTTCTGCCACAAAGGTGTGTATATAAGTCCCCTCTCCTCCTCAAGGTCTCCTTACATTCTTTCTGCCCCTTCAGAGGAATGGCCTAGACACCCCTGGGATGCTTCCCACTCATAGGTTCTGAATCTGAGGTTGAGCATACAATGACCCTTCGGAGAAATCAGGTCCCGCTATAATCGTAGACAATTCCCAAGGCCCACAGTGTGGCCCTTCCGCCATTGTGGGTCGGCCATCTCCCATTCCTGGAAATATCTTCTGCAAACAGCAGGGGGCGGGAGCTCTTCAGTACGTGAAAGGGATGGAATTACACCGCCGGGCGTGGACTAGAGCAGCAATGAGGCTGCTGTTATTGCAGACAATGCTCTCAAATTCAGACCCATCATTCCACGAATTATTAATTTGAATTTTTTGATGCTTAGAAAGCCTTTGAGATTCTATAGACTCTATTTTAATGGTGGATCTTGAATGGTAACTGGTCGCAGGGAAGATTTTGGAAAACTTTCAGGAGCCCTCAAACTTTACTTGTCAGTGCCTAAACCTCAGGCTGGCTTGGCCTTGAAGGTCCTGAACCCGCATGTTGCCCTAGCCCCCAACTCTTTCTAGGCCTCCTCAGGCTCCTCCCTCCTGGCAGAAGTACTGATGCCATGGTCACACTCTTTTTTTTAAAATGAACACAGTCAAACCACTGCCTAATCACGTGCTCTGGAGAATAACTGGAAATGGGCCTATGGCTTTCCAGTCTTTGTCTGCAAGGGGCTAGGTTGAAGGGATGGGAGGTGGGGGTGGGTCCTCCGGAGAGCAGCCAGCCTCCAGCCTGAGGGCCTGCATTTGGGAGGCCTAAGGGAGAAGACGTGGAGGCAAACAGAGCTGAGTCTGGTCTCAATCTCCTTGCAGGACAGCTGAGCCTCGACTAAGCAGGGGCTCACAGGTCTGAGGCCTTCATGAACCCCAAATTCTTCCTCCCGCTCCTACTCTTCTCATCTCATCCTCTTCCTCCCATCAAGCACACAGATGCTTCTCAGGCGGGTGGAGCACTGGCCTGGGAGTCAGGAGGTACAAAGCTGGTTCCCACCTGTCATCAGACAAGTCACTTGGGCCTCAACTACCCTGTTGGTAAAACAGGGACAAGAGCTGCTGCCCCACCAAGCGTATCAGAGCTCCCATGCTCTTGCAGGCTTCTGAGCCCTGGCAGATGTTGTTCCCCTGCCTGGACGGCCTTCTTCCCAGGCTTCCAGTGGCAAACACCTGCTGTCCTAACTCAGCGAAGGGGTCTCCCTAGCGCACCTTGCTCATTCTGTTGCCGACGACGTGCTTAGTTTGGGGGTGGGAGTAGACACACCCTCTAATGCCCCCACAAAACTCCCACGAGCAGAGAGGTTCATTTCAGTGTTATTTGCAATAGAATAAAGTTAGAATTTAAATGCCCACGATTAGGAAAAATAGTAATAATAATAATAATGACAATGCCTGACACTCACTGAGTGCTTACCATACATATGATTCACAATTAACTCTTGCAAGGAACTTACAAGGAGACACTATTATCTCCATTTTACAAATGAGGAAACTGAGGCATAGAGAGGTTAAGTGGTAGGGCTAGGATAAGATACATTCATTTAATGGCATATTATACAATCATTTAAAATCATGTGCTGAAATTTAACGCCATGAGAAAATATGTATGTTATAATGTTAACAGTCACACACACATATGTATGTATAAAATAGAATATAAAAAATATGTTTTTAAAAAGAAAGTTCAATAAAAATACACCAAATTCCCACAGTAGTTTACCCAGGGTAACGGGTTATTTCTATTTTCTTCTTTGTATCTCTCTGTATTTTCCACATTTTCTACAATAAGCAGATGCCCGTTTAAATTGTGCTATGAAGCAGGCATCATATGTTATCTGCAAGCAATTTAAAGGAACAATTCTGACCCGTGTTAGGTCTGAAGAGAATGTGAGGGGTAAAGAAACCTTGATCTTGAATGTGCTTTTCCAAACTCCCCTCTGATTTGGCTTTCCAGGCAGAGAGGCTGTTTTATCCTCACAAGATTGACTGATTGATTGATTGATTGATTCATTCATTCATTCATTCATTCATTCCCATGCCAGGCATATGGGAGGAGCCACAGAGATAATCAGACCTTTTTGTGTCCCTCACTGAGCTCAGACTAGAAGAAAGTCACTGGGCAGCAGAAGATGCAGGGGCAGAAAGGCCCACACGGGGAAGTGGGGGGAGCGTCCAGGACCAGTGCATGGTAGTGGAGCCCCTCAGGGCCACTCCATTCATAGCTGTATCCCCAGCATCCAGCGACTTGAGATGAATGAGTAAATAATTAAACGAACAAACAAACAAATAAGACAAATGACCAACGGGGTGAATATACCTGAACCTTTACCACAGACAAGGAATTAATGCCTCTAATGTATAAAGAGCTTCTAAAAGTAGGGAAGCTCTAAAAGTAGGGAAAGGAAAAACCAACAACCTCCTAGAAAAATGGTCTAAAAATACTACCAGACAATTCACAGAAAAAGAAATGCAAGCGGACCTTAACCATTGGAAAGATGATCAACATTGCTCAAATAAAAGAAATGCAAATTGAAACTACCGGAGATACCATTTTCCACCTATCAGATTGGCAAAAATCCAAAAGTTTGGCAATGTGTTCTGCTGGGGAAGCAGTGGGGTAACCAGTGCGCTCCTGTGCAGTTGATGGGAATGCAAAATGGTGCGATCCCTCTGCAGAGGAATTTGGCAAAAGCTAGCAAAATTGTTGGTGTATTCATCCTGTGACTCAGGAATCCCATTGCTGGAAATCGACCCCAGCAGGTATACCAAAAGATGTTAGCACAAGGATTTTTATTGCAACTCAATGTGTAATAGCAAAAGACTGGGAACAAGGAAAATGTTTCTCAGTAGAGACTGGGGTTAACAAGCACAATGGAGGACTGGTGGTAAAGGAGAAGAAGGAAAATCTGAACAGACTGCTGCAGGCAAGATCACAGAACCAGGACGTACCATGAATAAAGCAAAGTGGAGGAAAGTGACATTTACCTAAGAAAAGAAGGGAGGGATACAAATATATATGTATGTATGTAATAGAGATATAAATCAATGGAAGGATAAAGCATAATTTTTCTAAATGAACAGTTATGAGGACGGGAGATTGAATGAGGGGAACACAAAAGTCAGATCTTTCTAAATATACTTTATTTTATATGATACTTTGGAACCATAAATGAAAGAATTTTAAGTAAATTCATAAAGCCCACAAGCAAAATGAAGCAAGTAAATCTATGCACTGTGTTAGTGATAGAACCACAAAGAGAAGACTTGTCCCGCGTGACTTCCAAGCAGTTCCCTGAAGACCCATAAAACAATCACAATGTGTGGGCCTCATTTGCATCCCGACTCAAACAAGTTGTAAAAGCAAAATGATGCCATTCATGAGGCAATCAGGGAAATGCGAACTTATTAGATATTTGATGCTATTAGCTGTGACAATGGCACACATTTTAGCCATGATAAGGGAGAAATAATCCTTATCTTTTAGAAATAATATTGAATATTTATGAATGAAATGATATGACAGCTGGGATTTGCTTCAAAAAGAATTTGGTCGTTGTTGGGGGGTGGGTGGGTGGGTGATGAAACAGTATCTTGAGTGGGTCGTCGCTGAAGCCTGCTCACCGGTGGGCAGAGCCCAGAGCCACCTCTCCCCCACTCACTGCCGCGTCCCAGTGTGTGGGGGCCATGCGGGAGACACAGTCCCTTTCCTGGAAGATCCTTAGTCTAATCTAATGGGTAACCCTGACCTCACCCCAAGAGTTCCCCGGCCGGAAGAAACCCTGACTCATTCTTGTGGTTCTCAAGCTTGACTACCTCCCCAATTTGTTGAGCCTTAATAATATCATAGTTTCTTGAGGACAAAGTTAGAGACAAACATGTTTTAACTATTGATAAGTATATGGAGCAAGGTGGATCAAAACTTCTGAGTCTAAGGCCCAAGTATGGCAACTAAGGGAGTCTGGGGTCAAAAAGGGAAAGAAGGGCCGGCCTGGTGGCTCAGGCGGTTAGAGCTCCGTGCTCCTAACTCCGAAGGCTGCCGGTTCGATTCCCACATGGACCAGTGGGCTCTCAACCACAAGGTTGCCGGTTCAACTCCTCGAGTCCCGCAAAGGATGGTGGGCAGCAGCCCCTGCAACTAAGATTGAACACGGCACCTTGGGCTGAGCTGCTGCTGAGCTCCCGGATGGCTCAGTTGGTTGGAGCACGTCTTCTCAACCACAAGGTTGCTGGTTCGACTCCCTCAAGGGATGGTGGGCTGCGCCCCCTGCAACTAACAACGGCAACTGGACCTGGAGCTGAGCTGCGCCCTCCACAACTAAGACTGAAAGGACAACAACTTGAAGCTGAACAGCACCCTCCACAGCTAGGATTGAAAGTACAACAACTTGACTTGGAAAAAAGGCCTGAAAGTGCACACTGTGGAAGTGCACACTGTTCCCCAATAAAGTCCTGTTCCCTTTCCCCAATAAAATCTTAAAAAAAAAAAAAAAAAAAAAAAGGAAAGAAAACTTTTCAAGAAAAACTTCTAAATGATCCAGCATGGTGAGTCAATGTCACTGAAGGGCTGTAGGGGGCGCTAGAAGAACGTAAGCATCCATGGGCCACTCAAGGGAGGACTCAAGCCTGGGGAAAAGTTTCAGAAGTTTTGAAACACTGTCTCCCCAGGGGCATGTGTGGCACTTGACATGTAAAAGCCAAAAGGTCGTCATACTTGCCTCCCATGGTTATTAGAAAGATCAAGTGTATCACGTAGGTTAAACAGGACAGAGGAGTTATGTGCAAAAAAGAATGCCTGAAGCCAGGTCAACCAAATGGCATTGGGTCATGAGACTCATTACTGGTGTAAGCCAGTTCTTGCAATGCAGTGGAAGGAGCACCTGAAGTCAGAGATGTCTGGTTTCAACCTGTCTTCCCTACTGCAGAGCTATGTGGCATTGGGCAGGTCACTACACCTGTCTGAGCGTCAGTTTCCATATCTGTAAAATGGGCATTGCACTTTACGCAGCAGCTGTGAGGATTAATGAGAGGAATGTATTGGTGTGCCTGGTGCCCCCTGAGCTCAGCCCACCGGAGAGCCTCGGTGAGTGAAAGTGCACAGAACAGGATGGTGAGCCAGCTTCCCAGAGCCATGGTGAGGAGGCTCTGAGGTGACAGAATGGCTAGCATCTGGACTGCACTGACAGGACTGGGCCCGCTGAGGAGGGCCCTGCCCCAGGCGCAGGGGAGGGGGTAGGGGCCTCAAAAAACATGGAGACACCTGGACATCCAAACTGAGGGTTTAGCCTTGGACCCAAGTCCTGGTTGCACTGCCTACAAACTACGGGACTCTAGTCAAGTGTCTTTACTTCTCTGCACCTCACTTTTCTCTTCTGTAAAGTGGGGATACTGAACTTGCATCATGGTGATCGGTGTGTATATATGGCTGGTGCAGAAGTTAGCATGTTCCCAGTAGCCTCTCCCCAGCCCAGCTTTGCCCTTCAGCTCCTCCCATCCCAAGAACTTTGTGGAGGCAGAGTCTGAGAGGAGGGGGAGCAGATAGAAGCCCTGGAGGACCCAGGGAGGAAGGGACCTATCCAACGTGTCTCAGGAAGTCAGAGGCAGAGCCAGCCTGCTTCCTGGAGGGGGTGGCCCTCTGGAAAGCAAAGAGCCTCCCTCCACTTATTAGGGTTTTTATGTCTGAATCTGTGTCCTTGTACCTCATTCTGTGACTTCCCACGTGCTTCTCTCACATTCCCCCAGGACGCCTGCACTTCCTGAGATCCCAGGGAGTGATGGTCTTTGCGGGGCTAGGGAGCCTCTAGGCCAGACACGGGACAACCCTGTTATCAAGAGACCAGAAAGAGGAGAGGTTTGGGTGAGGCCTGGGGAGAAGGCAGGGATGTCCAACGAGGAGTCATGCCAGCATCCCAACACCCCGGCCTGAGGAGCATCGGCTAGAAGAGCGTGCAGACAGGAGGGTGGAAAAGAGGGGGCCTGAGAAGGCAAACACTATGAAGCTTTAGGAGAGGTGCTCCTAAGATGGGGGAACTAACTCAGAACTCACGGCAATGGGCTTCGTGGGGTCAGGGGCCCCCCTCTCTTAATAGTAGCTGCTGGAGGTCTTGGGGCAAATTCTTGGTGGCTCCTGCTTCAAAATCTATTCAGCCCTTATCTTTTAGTGACACATACTGACCAATTTATGGATGAGTTAAGACGATATCTAGGATTTGCTTCAAAATAAACCAGTTTCCTGGAGGGGTGAAAGGTTTCCATGAAACACTGTTGGCTGTGAACTGGTGATGGCTGGAGTGTGTGATGGGGACACAGGAGTTCCATGTCCTATCTGCACGTTTGACGTTTTCCATAATAAAAAGTTCATCTATCCAGAATCAGCCATTCCTCCTCAGCTGCATGCTCACTGCCCTGCTCCTCTGGCCTGGATGCTACAACCACCTCCCAGGTCTGCCAACCTGCGCCATGCCCCTTCAGCTTATTCTCAACACGGCCGCCAGAGGGAGCCTACCACAACGTGAGTCCCACGCTGAAACCCTCCCCAGGCCTGGTCTCAACTGAGTACCCCAGTCTCCAAGCCCACATTCCATCTCACCCCTTTACCTCTCCGGCTCTTCTCTGGCCACACGTCAGCCTCTCTCAGTCTCCTCCATGGCCCCTAAAGCCCTTTGTGATGGGGGTGGGGCGTGGGGAGAGTTCCGATTTGACAAGACCTCATCCACCCCTCTTGACACTCAGACATTGCAATGTTGCATGGGACATAATTATACGTTTTTTGTCATTGTTTATCTGAATTCAAATCCAGTTGGACATCCTGTATTATATCTAGCGACCTACCCCTAACAGACTATGAACACCGACCAGAAGAACCTGCTGTCATCTCAATGTCCCCAGTGTCTACCACACAAAGGTGCTACCTTCTAGCAGATAGTTGCAAAAAAGCACCCTCTGGGCTGATGCAGCTCCTTGCCCAGTTGCAAGGATTTCAGGCCCACTTGCTTCAATGGCAAGGTGACTTTTATAGTGTACAACCTGCCCAACCATTCTTGGAAGTTCTGCAGGAAGCCAGAGAAGCAGGTGCTTCCAGAATGAGAGACTAAGCCAGTCCTCCCGGCTCTTTCTCTCCCTAACAGTGGGCAGGGACTGGGAGGGAGTGACCAAAGCCTCGGCTGGCAGTTCCTTCTGGGTGCTTTTGGATTTGTGCCCATCTGGGATGGGTCTGAACCCTTGCAGTGCCCTATGGTGGTGGGCCGAGGGGCCCTTTGCCAGGCGCCAGCTGCCCCCGTGGCCTGAGGGTGCAGACTCAAACCATTCCAAGTAAACATTTGACCAGCACGGCCCCAGCCCTCATCCCACACCAACACTTGGCCCTTGTTCCTGGACAGGCTCCTCTGTGTCCCATTCTTTGTGGCTGACATTTCAGCCAGGCCCTGGAGGGGCTGGAGTGACCCGGTGCCCCATCCTCATTCTGTAGACGGGCCCCAAGGGGGTGGTCCCTGTGGCAGTGGGCACTCAGCGGGGGAGTCCCAGCAGACGGGCCGTCGCCAGGCTGGGCCAGCCATCCCCAGACACCCCACCAGGCCCTGGGGCTGCGGAGCCCACGGTCTGAACCGTGGAGCCACGGGGCTGCCAGCTGACTTGGCTGCTTTGTTCCAGTCCTCGAGTGGTCGGAGGGTGGTTGAGGACTGTGGCTCCTTCTTTGCTGAGAAGCCACAGATAACACCGGCGACAGAGCCTGATAACGTGTCTGTTGGAGGCTCTGTCCCAGACAAGCCCCGCTGTTCCCACCAGCCCCAACGGCCCCGGCAGCCCAGCCTGTCTCCAGAGGCCAGCCCCTCCCAGGGGTCTCAGCCCTTCTCTTCCAGAGGCTGAGGCACAGGCTGGCGGGCCCCTCTAAAAAGGTCCTCAGGACTCTTGGCCCAAGAGCGGAATAAAGTAATCCTGATTTATTTCCTGGAAGAGAATGTCAGGGAATATGCCTCTTTCAGTGGAATTCCAGACGGTGGTTCCTGAGGAGTTGGGGTGGAAGGTGGAATCTCTTTCTATTATAGAGGCCCTCAAATGACATTCTGAGTCACCTTTTTCACGTCACAAGAGCCCACCCTATGCCATGCCTTTAGGGTGGGCACGGGGACACAGGAACAAATAAGACCTGGTCCACGTCCACAGACGCTTCCAGGAAGAGGGCACTGAAGAGGGCCTGCACACCAGGTCTAAGGTGGCATGGCCTGGAGCAGGCAGTATAAGAGGGAGTACCTAGTCTGCCATGGGGGTCCTGGGGTGAGACTCAGTGCCAAAGGGCTGCAGAGCTGAGACCTGAGGCGCCCAGGAGCAGGCTCCAGTGTGAGAGAAAAGACACAGGCCCTGCTCTGGGGAAGGTCTTGTCTGCTGCTCGGGGAGGAGTCAGAAGACACCTTTGCCAAGGCCCAGAGAGTACGCATCATTTCTGAAGTCAGTTCTCACAGTGTCCTGAGCACAGTTCAGGTAAGCAGGTATGGGCTATGGGCATTGCCAAGAGAAAATTTCCCCTCCCTGCTGCCCTAGACTGCATCGGGACACTGGGCTCCCAGTTTAACCACAGGGAGTACAGGGGTGGCGGTGGAGGCCCCGAGCATGGAGTGAATCCTTGCTCTGCTTCTCCTCCTTCTCCTCACTGTGGGACCCAGGGCAGACCTCTGGGCTCTCTGAGGCCTGGGCTAGACGCTCTCCAGACCTCGTGGGGACAGAAGCCCCAGGAGAGTCCCTGTCTGAGAGCCAGTGTGCCTGGAGGGACAAGGCCTGAGCAGCCTCCCTCCTCAGAAGGAGTATTTCTCCTGGCTCCCCTTGGAGTACTGTGGAGAGCGGGGACCCAGTTTTCTAGCATCTGTGGACTCAGGAGCTGGCTGCCTTTCACCAATGCAGGGACCCTACAGTTTCATAGGCAGGCCTCTGGCTCAGAAACGAGAGGCCTGAGGTCCCAGGTGTACAGGCTTCCAGAGAAGCCTCCTGCCAACTACTGCCCTCCAGCCAGCTCCCTCTGAAAGCTAAGCAACCACCCAGGCTCAGCCTAAGGGGACTCCAGAGCAGTTCTTATTCATTCATCCTTCCCTCCAAGATCTTCTTTGTGCCAGGCACCAGAGGCCCAGTGGTGACTAAAACAGACACAGCTCCTGTCTTCAAGAAGCTTCTAGTCTTGTGGGGGAAAGGCAGGCCAATAATCAGATAACGAAAAGTGAGGGATGCAGGTGGCGCAGAAACAGAACAAGCTATGAGAGAGGATCGGGGTGGAGGGCCAAGGATCAGGGGAGGGCTTTCCAAGGAGGTGACACTGAAACTGACACCTGGGCAGGTGAGAAGGGAGAGATCAGTGTCTGTATTGGTCTCGGGCTGAGTCACATTCACCTCAGGCCACCCCTACCTCACACCGAGCGCGGTGCCAAGCAGATTCAAACCAAGATCGTGCAGCTTGGAAACATGGGTAGCTGTGATATTTCTATGGGGAGCAAGGGAAGGAGTGGCACAAAGGGGAGGTGAATGCTAGATTGTGAGTCCGACACAGGAGGAGCTTAGATGATGGGGTCACCCTGTCCACCACCTGGTAGAGAAGCCCAGCCCCCCAAGCCGAGTTGATACTATAAGTGCTCCCCCAACCTTTAATCCTACAGATGCCCTCTCTCTTCAGAGCAGGAGGGAACACACACTCCAGTCTTTGCTCAGAAGGGGTCCTGCCCCCATGGGCATGAGGGGGAAGCTTGGCTGGCAGCCCAGGCCTGCAACCTCTAACTCTGCCCTCCGCCCATGGTCTGGCCGGCTCTACTGCAGACTTCCTGTGTGGCCTTTGGGAAGTCCCTCCCTTCTCCGGGCTTGCGACAGTGACTTCAGGACAGGGTGGAAAGGTGGAAGTGGTATAGTTGTCCCCAGCCAGTTGATTCTGGGAGCATTTTGGATGTGGGCTAGTGGGAGGTGGAAGGGGTGGGTCTCTGCCACTTGCTGCGTGAATCTAGTGTCCTCAGGCCTCCCTCTCTGGGGAATCCTGCCCATCTGCAAAGACAGGGTACTGCTCTCAATGCCATCTCCTAGGCCCCAGGCCAGGAAAGCTGAATGCTCCCCACTCTGGGGGTCTCCACTGCACACCAGGCCTGTGGACCTGAGCACCAGCAAGTTGCCACATTTAGAGATAAAAGCAATAATTTCGCATCACAAAGCAAAGCAACAGAAAAAATCAGCCAAAAAACAAGTTGCTGAGATAAAGCTCCCACATGGGTCTAGAGCCCTTGGGCAGGCTGAGGTGTTACCCAGCCTCACCACGGTGGCCTCCAGGCACGGCTGCAACACAACCGCCATAGCTGGTTCTCAACGCAGCCAGACAGTGCCTCTGGGTACTGCTGGGCTGGCCCTTCCGGAGGGGGGAGATTTAGGATTTCTGGGTAAGGAGGGGGAGCCAATGGCCACAGATTTCCCCAAATGACTTTTCCCTCCAGGGTTCTCAGAGATCATCTTCAAAACGGGTGGTCCTAGGAATGATTTGAGGGGTCCAGGAAGGTTGCCATCTCTGTTGCACCCGGCTTAGAATACATTCTTCATTCCCCACGGCCACTTGCTCATCTTGGAAGCCTTTGCTGATTCATGCTATGCCTCTGGGCCTCAGTTTCTTCCTCCGTAAAACAGGTGGAACTTGGCCACAAAACACGGTAAAGAAACAGCCCTAGATCAAAGGTCTGCTGGCATGAGTTATCATAGCTCAGGACTGCTGTATGTTCTCCGGCAAAGTCCTGCCCGCTCTGGGCTTCAGGTTCCCTGCATGTCAAATGAGGGAGTGTGGCAGAACTATCTCCAAGGACTGAAACCCTTTCTTGGGTGTGAGTGAAGTGACCTCCTGTCCTTTCCCAAGGAAGGGCAGGTTTAGCCAGGGAGGTAGGGAGAGGGAACCAAGGGATAGGAAAAGGGTGAGGATATGAAATGCGAACTTCACCAATGTCATAGCTGTGCCCTGACCTGGGCGAGCTGGAGGTTTCCTCTCTGAAGCCCACTGAATGCCTGGCTGAGACATGGACATCTGGTCGGATAGAGGGGGTTGGGGGAGGGAGCTCTGTCCTACTGCTTTTCTTTCTATAAACAGGGCTCTGAGTCCCAGAGGGTGACCAACACCAGACCACAACTGGGAACCATTTCCCAGAGTTTGTCCGAGCTGCTCAGTCAGAACTCTGCCACTTTCCCATCACTACCAAGACGGGGGAAGGGTACGTCCACTTTTTACTCCAAGTCAGAGAGACACCCAATATTCGGATGAAGAAAACCGAGGTCTTCCTAGGGACCCCACAGACCATTCGTTTGAGCTCATAAGTACACCCAAGTCTGGGCTTGCAACATGTTGGTGTCACCTCATTGAAGCCTCACACAACCCTATAAGGAACATGCCATTATTCTCTCCAGTTGACAGATGATAGAATGACCACTCAGAGAGGTTAAGTGACTTGTGCAACGTCACACACCCAGTGAGTAGCAGGGCCAGAATTTAAAAAACCAGGTCTGTCTAACTCCAGATCTGCTCTGCGTGCTTCCTTCCTGTAGATTGGTGGAGAAAGGGGAGTGATCTTGTGCTTCAGGAGCCCAGGAGCCTGAGAGATTAATTCTGCCAGCAAGGGAAGGGGGGAGGAGCCAGAGCCTTTGCACCTGCCATTTGCTTTATCCAAGACCTTCCCCTAGATAATTGCTGTGCTCACTGCCACACTTCACTCAGGTCTCCTCAACTCAAAGGGCACTTTGCCACGAAGGCCTTCCTTCCTGGACCACTGAATCTAAAATAAAACCCCTCTCACTCCCACAAGGCTTTCTCCCTTACCCATTACTTTGCTCCCTAACTCCTATCACCATCTGAAGCACTGTTATCTAATGTGTGTGTTTGTTTATTATTGGTCTCCTCTGAGAATGTAAGGTTTTATCTGTCTTATTCATCACTATAACCCAAGGCTTAACGCAATGCCTGGCACACAGTAGGTGTGCAACCAATAGCTGTAGACAGAAGGCATGAGAGTCCTTTTCCCTAGTAAATGAAAGAAGCACCTATTATGTGCTAGGCATGGAAAAGAGGGTTGACCCAAGCACATCTCATTTCACCTGTTAACCCATTTCACAGATGGGGGAACTGAGGCTCCCTCCAGCATCAAAGGCCCATAGATGGTGAGTGACAGATCAACCCCTCCATTAGGGCTGGGGCATTAAATCTCATGGCGAACTGGCTCCACGCCCAGTGCCCCTTCTGAAAGTGGGGGCAGCTCCCAGAAAGGGGAAGAAGTGCCCAAGGCCCCCAGAGCTCTCACGCTCGGTCCTGTGGCCGCGCTGGCTCCAAACGCCTCCCGCCCCGCCCCACGTTGCACCGCCCTGCAGTCCCACCCGCGCCAAGTGCGTCCTGCGCCGCCAGGGCTCCTGCTCTCGCAGTACCGACAGGGTGGTAATGACCCGCGAACTGGCCACAGGCTGCTCCTGACCCCCAGACTCCGGGCGCCCGCAGGCCCCGCGGGTCAGCGGGAACCAGCAATTTCCCGGCCGCCCGGCCCGCACCCGCTCTGTACTTAGCCTGATGACGGGTTCCCTTGGCCCTAATGGCGGGGCGGGCGGCGGGCGAAGCCGGCCCAGCCGGTCCCGTGCTCGGCTCTCAGGCGGCTGCCTAGCCTGTGTCATCCACCAGGAATTTCAGTTTTCCCCTCCGCGGGGCTGGAAGAAAAAACAATAATTAGGTCACTGGGCAGGCGGCAGAGAGGGTGTGGGACAGCCTAGTGGCGCCCTGTTGGGCAGGGAAAGGGTCTGGGAGGATGATGGGGAAGGAGAGGCCCCCACAACGCTCCCTGTCCCCTTCCTGTCCCCCCACCATGCCAGCTAATGGAAACAAAGGCGTCCCTGACCCTGTCCACCGTTCATTCATGGCACTTATTCATTCCAAGTACTTATTCAGTACCTCTTATGCGCTAAATTCTGTGCCAGGCACTGGGGACTGAGCATTGAAGGAAAGAGGGCTTGGTAGAAAGGATGTGACAAGCAGCCATGCAATGATAAACAGTGGGGGACCACTGCACCAGGCAGGTGAGTTTCAGGGACTGTGCTTGCCCAGAGACAGGTGGGGAGGATTAGGGAAGCCTTCCTCAAGGAAGTGGCACCTGCGCAGAGGCCTGAAAGAGGAGTGAGGATTGGTCAGGCCAAGTGGAGGGGAAGGCAGGCAGTGTGTGGGGTATGGAAGGAGCAACATGTGCAAAGGCTTGGAGGTAAGAGGACAGTGCATATTACAAGAACTGAAAGTACAATAGAGAAGCATCACATGAACTTTTCATTCTGCATGTGACTCCACTGATTAAAGACACGTATTTTTGGTGCCACTAAACACAAGCCACCTACTTTATCTGGTGATCAGTTGAAGATAATACCACCTGTTTCTACACTGGAGGAAAACTGTTTTGGACTTAGAGGTCCTAGGTCTGGATACCGTACCTATGGGCAGTTTAAGGGATTTTCAAGGGCCATTTGGACTTAGTACATTTCTCACCTTTCACTTTGACCTTAGAACAACTCCCTGGAAAAGACAGGAAGCTGAAGCAACTCTATCTAGTGGCACTGCTCTAAATATGAGCTATAAGACTGGGGAAGTGGTCAGGATTGGAGCATAAAGGGTTTTATGGGTCCTGGGAAGGACTGTAGACTTTATCTTAAGGGAAATAGGCAGCAGGGGTTTAAAGCTCCTATTATGTGCCAGTCCTAAATGTTTTATACACAACCTCTCACTAAGCTTGATGACAATCTCGTGAGAACGTTTCTTAGTCCCATTTTATAGAAGAGGAAACAGGCTAAGGAGGTCATTTGCCCCAGATCATCTGCTCATAAGGGGCAGAACCAGAATTGAACTGTGCTAGGCCCTGTTCTCGGAGCTATAGCGAGAAGGGAGGCCGCATCTCTACCCTCCAGGAGCTTGCTGCCTGCTGGGGAACGTGTGTGTGATGTATTGGTCAGAGCCATGTCAGAGTAGAGTTGACTTTTCTCCCCTTTGCTGACCCAGGGGTGGATTGCTCAGGACTGGAATGGTGATCCCACACCCAGACCCCTTCCACCTGTCATTCTGCCACTTCAATATGTCCACGTTGGCTCCGCTACACATCTACATACCACACGTCTACATACCGGGCAAAAGAAAGGGGAGGGAGGGTTAGGGAACATCACTTCTGCATCTGTGTCTATATCTGTATCTGCATCTGTATCTGTTCCTGAATCCACATCCACATGTGATTCTGTGCCTCTATCAATAGCTTCACCAATCACCCAGCACCCAAAGCATCAGCTTTAAGGATAGAAGTCTTGGTGCCAAAAAGGTAAAATACAATGATGGGTGAAACCAACCCCTAGTGGCGAAGCCTGGAAACAGAACACATTACTGAAGACATCATCATTTCACTTCCTAGTGACATCCTATTGGTAGTTTTCTTAACAAAAATATTCCTGTCTATAACACTTGATTTACCTGAACAAAATAAAATACTTTCAGTATGGTTATGATAAAAAAATTAATTTTTTTCAAAAATGTTTCCTTATAAAATTGAGGTGTGTCATTTATATCTGTGGGTTTTATGGGTCAGCAAATATGGGAGCTGCTGGGCAAATAGTTGCAAAGATGAACAAGACAGGGCACTGCCCTTCATGGTTCTTTCAACCACACCCCACTCCCTCAAAGGAGACCGTGCCTACACAGGCACTCAGGGCCACCGCGACTCGCCCTCAGTCCATGCTTTGGGGACCACCAGGAGACGGATTTGGGAAACAGATAGTCTAAAGCACTGATTCTCAAAGTGTGGCCCTCCCCTGGACGTATCAGCAACACCTGGAAATTATCAGAAATGCAAATTCTCAGGCCCCACCCAGGCCTACAGAATCAGAAACTCCAAGGGTGGGGCCCAGCTACCTGTGTTTTCACAAGCCCTCCAGATGATTCTGATACAGGCTGAGGTTTGAGGAGCCCTGGCCTCGAGCCCTGCACACAGGGCTGAGCATCAGAACACTGTGATTTGAATCCTGGCCACAGCAGCCCCCGGCTCTGTGACCTTGACCAGTCAGGCCCCGTCCCTCGGCCTTTGCGTCTTTAGGTATAAGCTGGTGGGGTTGGCTTTGGGAGCTTCCCTGGCTTATGGTCCGTGCTCTCCTGACCTGACTGCTGTGAAGGGGGTCTTGAAGCAGGGAATGGTGTCTTCTTTGGAGAGAAATGCTCCCACTCCAAAGGGTTCTGGTGACGGGAATGTGGGAAGTAGGGTCACAGAAGACCCTGGATGTCCCGGCCCGGGATGAGGCCCCAGCAGCCCTGCCCAAATATGGGCTCTCTGTAGTCTGAGAAGGATGCACATCTGGGCCAGCCACACATCTGGATCTGGTGAGTACTCTGAGAGGTTGTTTATGTCACCCATCTTTCTGCCTGGGCACAAGCCCCAAAAAGCTGTCAGTCCCAGGTCCCAGCTAGAGGTAGAGACTGTTTGACCTCTGAGCTCAACTGGGGACGGATGTGTCCGAGCTCACTCACACTCTTGTTGGCAGGATTTGGTGCCTCGTGTGTGCTGCACTGCAGACCTCAGTACCTCCCTGGCCTTGCTGTCGCTGGCTGTTGGCCAGAGGCGTCCCTCAGCTCCTTGCCATATGGGCTTCTCTATTGGGCAGCTCACAGCGGGGCAGCTTGGCTTCACTCAGAGACAGCAAAAGGGCACTTGAGATGAAAGCCATGGTCTTTTTGTAACCTAATATCAGAAGTGTCATTCCATCACTTTTGCTGTATTCTATTTGCTAGAAGCGGTCACTAAGCGTAGCCCACACTGAAGGAGAGGGGATTGATTATACACAGGCGTTAATACCAGGAAGGAGGGTGACTGGGGGTTATCTTAGAAGCTCCCTACCACACATGCAAAACCGAGTTCCAAGCACAGCCCTAAGATGGAAGGAACTCTGAATAGAGGGAGATCCTGGGAGAGGCCAGAGAAATATGTTGCCTTATGGAGGACCTCCTAAGATAGGGTCCCCAGTGCCTGCCCACCCTGATTTTTATCTTTACTACAGGGCCTCTCTGATAGGGGGTTGGGGGGTCGCTTATTTGCAGCCAGCAGGAGCTGCATTCCAGGGCTGGGTACTTAACATTCCAGAGGAGCTCTCAGCTAATTATTGCCTTGCCGGCCCAGGCCTGGACCACCCGGCTCCCCTGAGCTCCCAGGGCTTGGCCAGAGGACTCTCATGGCTTTGTTCCTGGGTCATATTGAAAGGCCCAGGCCACACAGCAAGGAGTCGCTGGCAATGTAGGGGCTGGAGCCCAGGTCCTTTTACTCATAGCTGTGGGCAAAGGGCAGGTGCAGCAGGAGACTTGGGGCTGTGCTTTCTGGGGTGAGGTGAACTAAAGCAGACCTCAGGCAAATGACTATTTCTCTGAGCCTCCATTTCCTCACCTATAAAAAGGGGAACTATCCCAACATCCCGTAACATGTGACAAAGACTCTCCCCTTGATCAAACTGCAGACAGGCTCCTCTGAGCCCATTTCTCCACTAGGCCTCGTCCTTGGGCCTTGGCTTGCGCCTCCCTACACCAGTTTTAGCAAGAATCTTACGTCAGTTTAGCAAGAATCCCTCCACCCGAGTATCTGATCACCTTGGCCTGCCTTCAGCAAGAATCCCCCCTACCCTTGATGTCACCTCTTAGTAATTTTCCATCTACTGACCCACTTGTTCTGTTTGTTGGCTATAAATCCCCAACTGCCTTTGCTGTATCCAGAGCCCAATCTCTCCCTGCTATTCTGATAGTCTTGACATCTATCGCAATAGTTCTGAATTAAGTCTTGCTTATTTACTGTTTCAACAAGTGTCAGGATAATTTTCTCTTTAACACATACATCCTAATATGCAGATATAGATATATAGATATAGATATACCGGGGATGCCAAAAAAAAATGTATACACATTTTAAGAGATGTTAACAGTTTGGTGAGTGTGGCTCAAGCAGTAGTTCGCCATCATAAGTGTCTGGATGCCGACAGTAACCACTTCGAACACCTCTTGTAATTGCAGAAGTCAGACGTGACTTGTATTCGTCTTTTGTTATCGGTATGTATTTAGCCTTTTTCCTTAAAATGTGTACACATTTTTTTGGCACCGTGGTGTGTGTGTGTGTGTGTGTGTGTGTGTGTATTGCAGTCCCTTCCCCGTGCAAAGGGGTCCCAGGAGGCACAACGCTCCCACTGCTCTTTGGGTGGTGAAAGAGGAGGGTAAGCTTGGTGTGGGCAGCCCTTTGTCCCAACACCAGAAACAAGAAAGAGAGCTGGGCAGCCGGAGGCCTTGGGCCTGAGAAAGGCCAGCAGGACCCCTTCCCAACTCCTCCCACTCAGCAATGATATGTTTAGAGCAAGTCCTGAGGGCTAAGGGAGCAAGATGGTGTGTGACATGCCTCTGACGGGGGCAGGGGAACACTGGGCAGAGGCGGGAATTGCATGGGGCTTGGCAAGCCAAGTAGGACTCAGTACATGCACATGGAGGCAGGGCATTTCCAGTGAAGTCACAAGCCTGGCAGAGGCACAGAAGTGGGTGGCACGAGGAGCTGCAGGGTCCAGAGGGTGGCGCACGACATAAGTGGGAAATGCCTGCGGTGCTGAGCATTTGGGGAGGCTGCTGCACCCCTCAGCTACCAGGGACTAAGTGTCAGGGTCGTCCAGCCAGAGCCGCAGGCAGGCGGCCCAGGCTTCTCATCGCCCCAGGGGCGACGCTCACCTGCTTCTCCCCTCTTTCCTCAGCACCCAACCCCTGGCTTTCCCTCAGGCTTTCCCAAACAGGGACTCTATTGTAAATATAAATCATGCCATTTGTTAAATACTTTCATATCCACACGGCACAAACTCAACAACTCTCCCTCCCTCCCCATTGTCCTAGCGCCCAGGCAGCTTTGCTGGTACAAGCAAGCTTAATGCTTTTTGTTCATACACAAACCATAGCTTACTACATTCACGGTACTGTACCTTGCTTTTTTCATTTATTGTTATATCTTGGATTCTCCCATACCAACCCATGTCATTCTTTTGACACCTACATAGTATTCTATTATATGACTATATCAACGTATATTTAACTAGTCTCCAAAATGGCAGATTAGTATTAGCCTGTAAACTTTTGTCAATAAACGTGTACAGAGTGTCTATTACAGCTCAGGCAGGCAGCACATCCCAGAGGTACAGGGGTGGTTGTGACCTGGTTGGTATGAACTGGAGCTTCCGGGCTCATGGAGACGACAGGATGCCTAGTGGGCTGCAGAGTGGACAAGAGTCTTTCCAGCAAAGGCTACTTCTTCCGTGGGCTGGAGGGAGGTCGGTCTTTGAGCACAGAAGTGGGCTTTCTTTGAGGGGTAAGTTGGATTAATGACAGGAAAGGGAAGGCTGGCATTCTAGGCCAAGGGACCTGTGTGAGCAAATTGGAGGACAGGGAACTCATGTTTGTTGTGTAATGAATGAGGGTCCGGGGCATGTGGACGGAGGTGGGGATGAGGTTGTTTGGAGAATGAGTCTGGGAAAGCCTTGACTTCCGGGGAGATGGCTGTGGCCTGATTCCTGCTATTCTCCCAGAGCCTTCCCTTTGGGAAAGGGGGCTCGGGAGAGGGGTTGGAAAGCAAAAAGAGTCTTCTAGGGAGGAGGCAGGGAAGAGGCAAGTCTAGGCCGGAAGGAGACTTGCTTGTGATTAGTGAGGTCTTCCCTGTGCGGGGCATTTCATTTAATTTTTGTTACATTTACTTTATCTCTGAACCATTGGAGAGTTAGTTGCAGACATGGTGTTTTCCCCTAAGTATTTCAGCAACTCTCTCTTAAGAATGAGGACATTGTCCTACACAATCTCTCTACAGTGAAGACACGCAGGAAACTTAACATGGCCATACTATTATCTCATGTACTAGTTGTCAGGCAGGGACTCAGCTCTCACTCCCCACTCAAGAACGCAGGATATGGTGAGGCCAAAGAGGAACACCCACAGAGCCATAGATGGGGGAGTCATACCACTATATTCTCGATGGCGCCAGTACCCCAACGAGGGGCCTTCCTGCACCCCAGTCTCGCTGGCGCCGGGCGAGACACAGGATCAACACGATCCACAATGTAATCCACTTGCTAACTGCACTTGCTAGCCTCAATCTGCAGTCCGCTTCTCTTCCAACCAACCCCCTGGCAGTTATATTAGTGGCTAATGGATAACCGGTAACAGCTGATGGCCACGCAGTCACAGCAGATGGCCATCTGATCAAGCTGACGGCCATTTAATAACTGAACCAGCACCTTTCCACGTGAGACCGAGAGCCTGGAAACTGCTCTCTGGGACTCTGTCCCCACGCTGTCCCTATGCAAGTTTGCCTGATGGTCTCAATAATGTTCTTCATAGCTTTCCCACACTGCACACAATCACTCTCTGCACCATTTTATCTAGAATAGTTCTCCAGACTTTTTTTCTTTATTGCTTTCATGCCGTTGGCATTTTTGAAAAGGCCAGGCCAGGTGCTTTGAACAATGTCACTCCATTTGATTTGTTTCCTAGTGACTAGTTTCAGGTTCAATGTTTTCAGCAGGAAGCTTGGTGCGGTGTGCTTCTCAGGTGGGTTTTCCCCACTACTAGTGACATTAATTTGGGGATTGTGTCTGCCAGGTTTTTTCCATTGTAATGCAGTAGGTTGTAACTTTCACCTCTACTTCATTTTGCAGGTGAATAGCCAGGTTCTCTGCTATTTTTCCCTGGGACCCCATGGCTCCCCATGGCTCAGCCAATGTTGGGTCTTCTCTCTCCATCTGACCCTCCAAGGACATTTGCCCACCCCTGTGTTGGATGGAGGCCAAGTTTGTCCCAGGTCTCAGCTTTGTCCTGCATGGCTATTCAGTAGGGAAACCCAGCCAAGGGCTCCAGGCAGAGTCCTGAGGAGGGGCCACAGCAAAGCGAGTGTCAGAGAGAACAGAGAAAAGACGGTCACCTGGGCCCTGAAAGTCTCCTAGAGGGGGTGGTTTCAGTTTGGGGCCTGAGGGAGGACAATTTCTGCCCCAGGCTATCCGGACCCATGACTCACAGGAAGGCTTCAGAGCTGTGGCAGGATGTGATGTCAGCCTCCTCGGCTAGCCAGCCTGGTCTGGGGGCTCGGCCAGGCCCTGGCTGGGCTCCCCAAGAAGGCCACCTCCAGCCCAGTACTGAAAACATAAAGCCCAACCAGCTTGGCTCTTTCTCAAGATGTACAAACCTATTTAATAGAACAGAGTCAAATAAACCCAGAGAATCATGGGCTCTCCACGAAGCCCAACAGAACCCCCAGGCCAGCGACTTTCCAATGCAACCCCTACAGCAGGGTGGGTAAGTGCACAGGAAAATTGCTACTCGGCCTCCAGAATCAGCCAGCCCAGGCTCAATTTACTGTCAGCTGGGTGATGCTCGGCAAGTTGCTTATCCTCTCTGGGCCTCAGTTTTCTCATCTGCCAAATGCAAATAATGACCATACCTACCTCACAGAGTTATCCTCAGGATTTAATGAAATAATGCAGGAGGAGCTGCTGGCTCGGGGAGTGGCAGTCACACAAAACGAGATCTCACTGTGCCTTTTCTATATATCAGGTGTGACTATTTTAGTTACAACAAACACCCATTTAAACTAGCTATAGCAAGTAAAAGAAAAAGCCTTCTTTTTTTTTTTTTTTGGAGGGTCGGGGGACAAAGAAGATATTGAAAGGAGCCTGGAGTAGCTCTTGGAATCCCAGACCAGGACCCAGTCGGCCTCAGGAGAGGGAGCAGTCGGGGCTGGGAGCCCTGTGGGTGCCCAGCTGGGCTCCTTTCCTTCTCTCACCTTGCTGCTTTCTGCTGTCTCTTCCTCTTCCTCGCCCAGCTCCGGTTCTGTCCACTCTTCCAATCGGTGGTGGAAAACATGGCTGTCAACAGCTCCTGGGCTGGTGTGGCCTCTAGATGTGAAGACAGCCAGCCTGAGCTAAAGTCTTTTGGTTCCAAGTCCAAATTCTCCACAGAAGACGCTGATTTTCTCAGCTCGGTTCAGATGTTCACCACCTAGGGAGAATAAATGTGGTAAATCTACTGGAAAACTGTGGCTGGTGACAGCGGGGAGCTGTTCCCACAAAGTGGGTGATGCTGGGCAAAGAAAACAATAGGTGTCTCTTGTATACTTTGGGTTCTACCCACCCAACCAGACCCTGGACTCCCACCCACCTTCCATCACAGAAACAAAGCAGGCGAGCATTTCTCTCTTCAGGCGGGCTGATTTTATCGGTTTGGAGAAAAACATACCCCCCACCCCCAACACAGCCAGGGCAGATATCTGTGATTGGGAAACCAAATCCAACTTGCAGTTCTGCTTCATAATACAGGTGCTTTGAGAACAGTGTGCAAAAACACTTGATTTGAGTTGGCTTTTAAGTAGTACAACACCTGAGGCTGCCACCCCCTGAGCCAGTCTCCACATTGGTTGTCTGCCTGCTGCCTGTGGGTCCTACCTGGGTGAGTATCCGCTCTAGCACTTGGGCTTTCTTGCCCTCAGCCCAAGTCTCCAGGCTCATGGAGTGCTGGCCTGGTAGCAGGGGCCAGGCAGCAGGCTAGAGTCTGCATTTGGAGCTCTGACCAAGGGCTGGGCCTGCTGCAGCCAGAGAATAGGAAAGTCTGGGCCGTGAGTGAAGGTGTTCACAAGTGGCCAAGGGCGGCTCCATGAGTAGCTCAGGCCCTTATAGGCCAGGCCATACTGCCTTGTTGAAAACACAGACCTGTGAGGATTCTGAAGAGATGTCCTGTGGGAGGCGTTTCTTTAGAAGTCTCCACAATAACAGACATGTATGCATAGCACCTGAGCACTTGCAAAGGCCTTTCCCATCCATCATCTGCAACCCTCATTATGACCTTTAGAAGCAGACCTCCATTTTACAGATGGGAATACTAAGACTTCAAGCCACCCAGCATGTCCAAATCAGAACTGGAATTCTACACCAAGGCCTTGTGCCAGGTGAATCTCCCACTCTTCTGCCTCCAAACCCAGAGTGGGGCTCCACGTGGGGCCTGCGTTTCCCATTGCCCACTCCAAGGTCCCATCCTCCGTGTGGCTCCCTTTCTTCTCCGCCAGCGTGGACTCCATGGTCCCAGCCCGCCACAACCAGTTTATGGGTGCGATGTGATCTGTGGGGGGTGTGGGCTCTCATCCCTCAAGCACCTGGCCCCGTCAGGCCTCAGGCCCCCAGAACTGCCAGGACAGCTCCCCTCAAAGGCCTCCTAAGAGCCTCCCCTCCTGGCCTGGTTTCAGCACTCCCCTGGCCGGGGCGGCCCTCTCAAAGCCCTGCTGTAGCTGTCCAGACCTAGGTCAGAAGCCCGACGGGAGCTCTCTCTGTGGTCCCATCCTCAGCAGCATCACCTCCTCAGTGACCCCCAGCACCTCGCTTTCTCCCATGGAGGCGCTGGGGAGGAGACAGCCTCATGAGCCACAGGAGAGTTGAGAATGGAACATGTTTGCCTGGCGAGAGGCAAGTCCACAGAAGTAGCCAAGCTGAACGTCAGGAGGGAAGAGTGAAGGCTGTGTGGAGACGGAACTGGCCATTTCAAATTCTTCCTACTGGGGACACGTTTCCTGTCATCGGTGCTGAGTGTGCAAACTCGGCCAGTTATGACCTCCAGGGTCCGTTCCCCAAGTCCTCCTTGGTAGCAGAACCCCCAATTCTTAGCCGGGGGGCCACAGGGCCACCCAAAATAAAGAATATGCTTCTCAGTCTCCCTCGAAGTTAACTGGCCATGGGATAAAGCCTTGACAATGGCTTATGAGTAGTACAACTTCCAGGAGAATCCTTAAAGGGACAAAACAGCTGGAGCTGCTGCAACTACTTTGCGCCAGGAAGAAAGTGTGGGGTGGAGGCCATGCCCTGCGAAGCACCCTACGAGCCCTGGGCCTTCCACCCCCAGATGTCTGCTTGTTTAAGCTACTTTTATTTTTGTACTTACGGTTTTTGTTTGGTGGCAGTGGTGTTGCTTTGACTCAGCGCCAAATGTAAACCTAAGGGGAAAAGCCAGCAAACACTTAGTCAGTCTTGAAAACCCAGCTCAGTTGTCACCTCCCTCAGGAAGCCTTCCTAATTCCCAGACAGTAAACTGCTTCCAGACTTGACCATTCTCCTATTTTTATTTTGATCCCTCTGTATTGCACCTTACCTATTTAGATGTCAGTTATCCTTCCAGTTTGTGAGACTGTGAGCTCCCTCAGGTGAAGAACACTGAAATATCCAGCTTGGAACTTAGTAAAAGTAGTGGCAGAGGAAGAAGGGGAATAGTAGTAATGGAACTAGATCAGATTTACTGAGCACCTACCACGAGTCAGGTACTATTTTAAGAACTTGTACATATTGCCTCATTTAATCTTCATAGTAACTCTATGAGAGAGGCACAAGCATTAACTTCGTTTTATAGATGAAGAAACTGAGGCACAGAAAGGTTAAGTAAGTTGCCCAAGGTCACACAGCTAGAAATTGGCAGAGCTGGACTTAAATCCCAGGAATCTGAGCCCAGAGTCTGAGCTCTTAGCTTATCATTCTTGCCATCAGAGCTCCGTTAATTTGTCTTAGGAGTGCCTTCAAAATGGGAGGTGGGGGAACCACATGAGTCCCTTATTCTTCCCCAGTATAAGGGGATTAAAAAAGGAGGAAAGCCCTTGCCAGTTGTTCAGTAACCATGGGAACCAGGGCTCAGGGAGGTTAGCAGTCCCAGGGACTAGACCCTAGGCATTTGCCAGGCCATCTGTTTCCGTTATCTATGCTGTGTAACAAACCAACCCACAACGTAGTGGCTTTAAATAACAGTGCTTTAGTACTTCTCCCAGTTGCGTGGGATCAGCGTGGCTGTGTCCAGCTGGGAGCTCAGCTGGGCTGGACCATCTGAGGGGACTTCTCATGTGCTTGTGCTGCTACTCCTCGGCTCTCCTCTCCTTGGTCTGTCTGTCCATGCGGTTCCTCATCACTGGCTAGTCTGCCCAAGCTTCTGTTCATGGCAGCTGGCCTGGGGGGGGGGGGGGGGTGGGGGGTGGGGGGGGGGGAGCAGAAGGCCCTAGGCCATTTAAGGCTATGCCTGGAACCGGCCCAGAATCATTTCTGCCATATTCTCTTCATCAAAGAAAGTCACAAGGCCAGTGAAGATTCAAGGGGAGCAGAAACAGCTCCTCCCCTTTCTGGGAAGAGCATCATGTGGGTTCAGGGACGGAGAAATTGTTGGCAACCACCTTTGCAATAAATGTGCCATCCTACCTCACAAGATTTTCTGAAGGGGTCCCAAAAGGACATGGCACTTGGACAGATTGGTGCAGGACAGACAAGATTCCCCTGTGTTGGACAGACTGGTTTCCATCCTGCCTGGGGCACATTCTAGCTCTGTGACTCTAGGAAGACAGCCCACCCCCGTCCCCCGCCGAGCCTCTAAGGCTCAGGGATCCTAACCTCACAGGGTACAGTGAGGATCCGAGACAGTGCAGGATAGGGGAGCTCTAAAGGGGGATGTGGTTCCCCCAGGTCATACCCTCAGTACATGGGAACATGGCTTTGGAACCCAGGTAGCCAGGTTCCAAAGGTCACGGCCTCCCCAGAGGCCAAGGTCTAGAGAAACGTCAGAAATGGGTTCCTTGACTGTGATGCTAGAAAGGCTCTAATTATCATTATTCTAAGGAAAAACTGTTGAGATGGGTCTGGCTTTCCGTGTGGAGGATGAGCAAAGCCCCAGTGAGAGGGTCAGAATAGAGCACGGAGATGGGGCTGGAGCACAAAGGATGGAGCAGACTTGGCACCCGATTAGAAGGGAAAGATAAAAGAACAAAGGTCAACCCTCCCTCTCTCAGCGGGTCTGAGCTGCTACAAGAAGTATAGACTGGGGGACTGAAAAACAACAGAAATTTATTTCTCACAGTTTTGGGGGCTGGAAGTCCGAGACCAGGGTGCCAGGATGGCTGGGCTCTGGTGAGAACTTTCTTCTGGGTTGCAGGCTGTCACCTTCTCACTGTATCCCTATACGGCAGAAGGAGAGTGTGACAGCTCTCTGGAGCCTCTTTTATAAGGGAACTAAACCCATTCATGAGGCTTCCACCGCCATGACCTAGTCACCTCCCAAAGGCTCCACACACTAATACGGTCACAGTGGGGGTTAGGATTTCAACATACGAATTTTGAGGGGACATGTACTCCCTCCCAGCTAATCAACTTTCACTGGCTCTCTGTTGCCCACTTAGAGAGCCTGGCATTCAGAGTTTGCCGCCATCAGGCTCCTTGATGGAGCAGTCCGGTCTCGTTTCCCACATTGCCGGTCATACTGGGTGACAGTCCCCAAACACACCTGGTGGGAGTACGTCTCCAGGCTTGTGCCTGCTTCCTCTGCCTGTGACACCTTCTTACTTCTTCAAGAATCCGTGCTGTGTTACTATTTATTCTGTGGCTCATTCCCTGACGTCTCAGCTCGGAACTCATTGTTCTTCCCCGGCTTCTTCAGACGCCCCCCATAGAGCCCTTATTACCTGCAATCTACAGGCCGGTTGGTTGCATACACATCTGCTTATGTCATTGATTGCCATGATAATGCCACATAACAAGCGCCCCGACCTCAGTGGCAAACACTGGTCTAGCTTACAAGTTTGTGGAGAGCAGCTGATCTGGGCTGGGATGACAGCCCAGATCACTGGGATGACAAGGGTGACTTGCTCGGGGACACATGTCTAGTCCTTCAGCAAGCTGGCTGGTATGTTCTTATGACAGTGGCAGAAGAGAAAGAGCAAAAAGGGAAATGTGTGAGTACGTCGTCAAGCCTCTGTTTGCACCAAGTCTGCTAACGTCCTGTCAGCCAAAGCAAATCACGGAGCTGAGCCCAGAGCCAAGGATTGGGCAGAACATTCTACCCCCGGAAGGCATTGCAGAGCTACTGGAAAAGGATGTGGATACAGGGAGGGGTGAAGAATTGTAGGGCCATGAATACAACTGATCTTCCACAAGGCCCATCTTCTCCGCTAGGCCATGCATTTATTTCTCAAGGGCTGATTATCTTTTCTGCCTCAGATTGGTTGGATTTTGGTAGGAGAAAAAGGGCCAGGGACCTCAGCCTTTCCTACCTCTGTGACCTTGAGAAAAACACTGACTTGCTCTCAAAGTCTCCGTTTCCTCATTTGTGAAAAAAGGAAGAGAGAAGCCTGCCCTCCTATGACACAGAATTAGGGAGAACAATTGAGATCTGAGCTCTGCCCAGTTTCCTCACCTGTAAAATAGAGATGCAATGGGTACACCCCACAGGTCCCATAGGTGAGTCAACATCGAGGCCTTAAGGAAGTACCGGCCTTCAAGGGCAGTTGGCCCTTATTATGCGCTCTTGCAGTACCGCGTTCTTTTCCTTCCTGACACTTGTTAAATGTAATGTTGCATTGATGTGTGCAGTCATTAAGGTCCTCCCCCCTCATGGGAAGCGAAAGCTCCTTGAAGGAAGGCACCACGCTCAGCGCTGTATCCCCAGCACCAGACACAAAGAGGGTGCTTATGAAGTATTTGTGGAACAAGTGGCTGCATGAATGAACAGATGGATGAGAGAGGGCGTGGATGGAGACACACTTGGGCATCTGGCAGGGGTAGGAAAAGCTTCATTATCTTTGGCCAGGGTGGCCCGTTTCAAGGTCCATTACCAAATCCAATTTCTTTCCATCCACTGATCTTAAATTGAAAGGGAACCTGCTCCAGTCACTCCCAAACCCTGTGCCAGAGGATGCACCTTTCCATGTTGATCACGGAAGGCAGCAGCCCGCTCTGCATTCTCACTCCTGGGAGCCCTGAGCCTGCGGTCTCTCCGCCCACCCCACCCATAGTGGGAAGGATCACATTACCAAACCCACTGCCAGTCCCTCTACCCCTCACAACAGGGAGCTAACACGGCTGCTGTTCCCATCTCATGGAGTAGGAAACTGAGGTTGCTAAGTGGCCAAGCAAGTCAGTTCTGCACCTCACAGAAATAGCCAAGTAACAATCTGAGAGCACCCCAGGTGAATGGACACTGAGCAGAACCAAAGCTTAGGGATATACCCCCCTTCCTGAGTCTTCACTTCAGGCTAGAAGGGCCAGCAGAGATGGTCTCAGTCCCAGTTTGCCCTTAAGAGTCATGTCAGATACACAAAAATTAACTCAAAAAGGATTAAGGACTTGAGTGTAAGACCAGAAACCATAAAATACATAAGCAGTAAGCTCCTTGACGTTGGTCTTAGCGATGTTTTTGTGGATTTGACTCCAACAGGAATGGGAACAAAAGCAAAAATAAACAAATGGGACTACATCAAACTGAAAAGCTTCTGCACAGCAAAGGAAACCATCAACAAAACAAAAAGACAACCCACCGAATGGCAAAAGATATTTGCAAATTATATATCTGATAAGGGGCTAATATCCAAATTATATAAAGAACTCATGCAAAGATAAACGTCTAAGTATTACTTTGTCTTGTGCACCTGAAACTAATAATAAAAAAAACTAAACAACAAAAAAGAAAGAACTCATGCAACTCCACAACAATAAAAAAAACCCTACTGGATTAAAAAATGGACAGAGAATCTGAATAGACATTTTTCTAAAGCAGACACACATATGGCCAACAGGCACATGAAAAGATGCTCCACATCACTTATCATCAGGGAAATGCAAATCAAAACCACAATGAGTTATTACGTCACACCTGTTAGAATGGCTATTGTCAAAAAAACTTGAAATAAGTATTGAAGAGGATGTGGAGAAAAGGGAACACTTGTACACTGTTGATGGGAATGAAATCGGTACAGCCACTGTGGAAAACAGTATGGAGATTCCTCAAAAAATTAAGAGTAGAACTACCATATGATCCAGCAACTCCACTTCTGGGTATTTATTTGAAGAAAATGAAAACACTAACTTGAAAAGATATATGCGCCCTTATGGTTACTGCAGCATTATTTATAATAGCCAAGATATAGACACAGCCTAGGTGTCCATCAATAGATAAACAGATAAAGAACATGTGATATATATATCACACAAAAAAAATGTATACACATTTTAAGAAAGGAAAAATCTGTATTAAATTGTAATACTCAATATATACCGATAGCAAAAGATGAATACAAGTCGTATGTATTCACACACACACACACACACACACACACACACACACAATGGAATACTACTTAAACATAAAAAAAGATGGAATCTTGCCATTGCAACAACATGGACAGACCTTGAGGTTATTATGCTAAGTGAAATAGGTCAGGTGGAGAAAGACTACTATTGTATGACTTCACTCATATGTGGAATCTAAAAACAAAACAAAAACAAACTCCCATATGTAAACAAAAGATCATTGGTGACCAGAGGGGATGCGGGCTGAAGAGAGAGCAAAATGGGTAACGGGGGTCAACGGCAAGGTGAGGGATGGAAACCAGACTTTTGATGATGAGTCCGAAGTACGGCGTGTAGATGTCGCATTATAATTAACATACATAATGTGAGACATCAGTGTTCGCAATGAAAAAAACAAAAGTCATGTCAGCAGTATTTAAAGTGCCCAGGCCAGACCACCACGCAAGCCGAGAGGTGTCGCACTCACGAAGCCCTCGGACTGGCCGTCCCCAGCTGGTGTCAGTGATTTCTGCTGACCGCAGTGATTTCTGCTGACCGCAGTGCTGATGGGCAGTTATGGTGGTCTTGGATTATTTATACACAGGAACTAAAGATTTACCCAATATCATTTGGGAATAACAGTGACGTGCCTCTCCTGAGGCTCGGCCTGGCCCCTTTATGCATACCTGTGGCACCCCCACGTCCCAGGTGAGGCTAATTATGTCCACGGGGCAAATGGGAGTCTGAGGCTGGAGATGTTAAATTATCGTCCCAAAGTCACCCAACCAGGTAGAAGCAGGGGTATCTTAACTGGCAGTGACTTTGGGGTCATTTCCTACTGCTCTGTGCCAACTTAGTTGCTTGGTCTGCCCTGGGGATGGGGAGGGGCAGGGGGTTGTTTCCTTTCAATGGAAGTGTTCTTCTTCAAGGATTTGCCGGGCAGACATAATGCTTTCAAAACATGTGATCATATTATGGGGAAGGTAGAATGGCCCCTTGGTGGATGTCTAGCTTTCATACGGGACTCATGTCTCCTCTCTAAAGGCCCCTGGCCGTTGTTCCCATCCTCTGTATCAGGGAGCCCACGGCCGCTGAGGTCACTCCCTGCTTCTGGCCAAGCATGCTGCACTTGCCCTGTCTGGGGCTCCCACACACCATCCCAGCGGGAGGTACAAGCGTTCTCCATGGAGCAGCAGCCTCTGACTTGCCTCTCATTTTCTGAGGCCAGTTGCCTCTCTCCTCCCAGGGATATTATGTGTGACCAAGTAACAGAGCTGTGTTTCCCACTCGGCTCTGAAGCCAAACTCCATGGAGTTTCAAATACCCCCAAGGCCTCCAAGGAGGAAGACCACTCAGCATGCCTGGGGAAAGGGCTGTGTCTGGTCTGCATTAACCAGTAGCTGCCCCTGCATCAAACCCTGTTGGGGATCAGGGCCAGATCAGGGGGACCTTGAGAACGACCCTGAAGGAGAGGGCTCAGCTCCCTGCTGGCCTTCCTCCACCCATCTCCGCCCTTCCCTTAGGACCACAAAGGTGAGAAGGCCCTTTGAGACATTCAGGTCAGACGTCCTGTATCTTAGTGTGGAAGCTGAAGTGAGGTGGCACAGGCAGAACCATGAGGCATTTGGGGCTTCTGACACCAATCAAAGTTCTTTCTGCTGCCCCATGCCAGATGCTTAAAGCCTGGCAAGTCCAGGGCCGGGCCTTCTCCCAGGAGGGGGACAGTGCTCCACAGGCTCTGTCCCTCAAGCTGCCTCACAGCACTGACACCAGCTACTGGCCACCAGCCCAGGAGGAAGCAGAAACTGGCACTATGGGTTCACATGACTTTGAGACAAGTGGGGAAAACACCAACGCTGCAAGGAGAAGAAACGATTCTCAGAAGGCATGAGTTCCCAAGCCAGACACAGAACAAGGGTTTCTCAAAACATATGCTTTTTGACCTGCAAAAGCTTCTCCTCACCCCAGGCCCATCTGTACGTTGAGTTCCACCCACACTGCTTGAGTTCCTGGCCTGAGCCTGATTCTCCTTCCACGGAGCCCATGTGTCACCCTGGCGGCCTCTCACAGCAGTCCCATTTCATAGAGGAGGGCACTGGACTTCCCTTCTCTGAGCATGGAACCTGTGCTGGGGTGGGGGAAGTCTGACTGCTTCTCTCCACCTCTGCACCTAAGACAGGGCATGTGGGGGGCACCTGCTTCCTAATGCCCTCCACTCCAGACCTTTGTCCTGGGGCTCCACTGGGATCCAGCTGGGTGAGGGGCTGACAGCAGAATGGTTATGAGCTGATTTTGTTTGTCTGCTTGTTCTTTGGACCCCGAGAAGACTTCACAACAAAGTACTATATAAACAAGAAAGAAAGGGGTATATCTCCAGAGCTGAGTCTTCTCCCACTTCCCTAAGCGCACCCCAAAAAGAAAGAAAGTGAGAGGAAGAAAGAAAAAAAGAGAGAATAAAAAAGGAAGAGGAAAAGAAGGAAGGAAGGAAGGAAGGAAGGAAAGAAAGAAGGAAGGAAGGAAGGAAGGGAGGGAGGGAGGGAGGGAGAGAGGGAGGGAGGGAGGGAGGGAGGAAATGAAAATGTCCCCAAACTCCTGAAAGCACAGAACAGAGAATAAGGGGATCAGGAAATCTTGACATTCCGCCGCTCAGATGGCATCTCAGGAGTGCAGAATGATGTGGGCTCCCTGCTCCACCACAGGAGCCTTTAACAAAGTCCTCAGGTACATGACCCAGCCTAAAATTAACTCTCTAAACCTTTGGCTGTGTATTTTTCATTTTTCCCCATTATGCTTCTGAAACAAAACTAGAAATATTAAGAAAATTGGGAAAGTAAATTGCCAAAACTCCTACAATTATATTGCAATCAAACATGCACACACACACATACACACACACACATATGCATGTACACACAAAATCATATATATCTATATATATCTATATGCGTATATATACATATATATAAATGATTCAGTATATTTCTTTTTCACTTTGCAACAGACCGAGAGACCTGCTATCTTTCTGTTACTGATTTCTAGTTCTATTTCTTTGTGATCTGAGAACATACGTTGTATGACTTCTGTTATTTTCAGTTTGTGAACACGGTCTATCTTGATGAATGTTCCATGTGACCTTGAGAAGAACTGTTGTTATTTTGCTGTTGTTGGATGATATAGTCTATAAATTAGATGCAGTTGATGATGGTGCTGTTTAGTTCAAATATATCCCTACAGATTTTCTGCCGCAGGATCTGTCAGTTACTGGTAGGGGATGTTGAAGTCTGCAGATACAATAGTGGTTTTGTCTATTTGTCCTTTCAGTTCTATCAGGGTTTGGCCTCATGTGCTTTGATGTTTCCTTGTTAGATGCATACACATTAAGGATTATTGTATCTTCTCAGAAACTTCATCCCTTTATCATATGTCATGCCCCACTTTATTCCTGATAATTTTCCTTGTTTGGAAGTCTGCCTTTTCTGAAATTAGTGTAGCTATTTCAGCTTTCTCTGATTAGTGTTAGCATGGTATATCTTTCTCTATCCCTTTACTTTTAATGTATCTGTGTCTTTATTATTAAAGTGGGCTTCTGATAGCCAACAGATAGCTGAGTCTTGCTTTTTAAATCTCTCTGGTAGTCTCTGTGTTTTAGTTGGTGTATTTACATCATTCATATTTAAGGTGATTACTAATGTAGTTGGATTCATACCTACCATGTTTGTAACTGTTTTTTATATGTTGCATTTGTTTCTTTTTTTAAGTTTTCCCTTTTCCTGCCTTATCTGGTTTTATATGATTCCATTTTCTCCCCCCTCTTAGCATCTCAAATAAATTTCTTTTAAAAAATTTCAGTTGTTGCCCTACTGTTTGCAATATACATTTACAAGTAACCTAAGTCCACTTTCAATAACTCTATATCATTTCATGGTAACTTACAGCAGCATATTCCCAATTTCTCCTTCCCATCCCTTATAACATAGGGGGTATTCATTTCACTTATCCACGTGCTATAATCACCCAATACTTTTTGTTACAATTGTGCTATTGTGACTTTGAACAAACAGTTATCTATTAGAGCAATTAAGAATAAGAAAAGAGATTTTATTTTGTCTTTATTATTCCTCCTCTGATACTCTTCCTTTCTCTATGTACATTCAAGTTTTTGACCTACATCATTTTCTTTCTGTCCAAAGAACTCCTTTTAACATTTCTTGGAAGGCAGGCCTGCTAGTGACAAATTCTCTCAAATTTTGCTTCTGAGAAAATCTTTATTTCTCTTTCACTTTCAAGTATAATTTTGCTGGATATAGAATTCTAGGTTGATGGGTACTTTTCTTTCAATATTTTAAAAGTTTTACTCTATTCTCTTCTTTGCATGGTTTCTAATGAGAAGTCTGATATAATTCTTATCCTTGTTCCTCTGTGGGTAAAATGTATTTTTCCTCTGGCTTCTTTCAAAATTTTCTTTGTCTTTGGTTTCCTGAGATTTGACCATGATGTGCTTAGGTGTAGGTATTTTTATATTTATCCTGCTCAGTTTTCTATGAGCTTCCTAGATCTATGGTTTGGTGTCTGTCATTGATTTTGGAAAATTCCCAGCCATTATCATTTCAAATATTTCTTCTGCTTCTTCCTCTGCTATTCCCATTACACGTCACACCTTTTGTAATTGTCCCATACTTCTTGGCTATTCTATTCCTTTTTTAAAATTCTTTTTTCTCTTTACATTTCCATTTGGGAAGGTTATTGATATATCTTCATGCTCACTGATTCTCTCCTTGGCCATGTCTAGTCTACTGATGGCCCCATCAAAGGCATTCTTCACTTTTGTTACGATGTTTTTGATTTCTCACATTTCCTTTCGATTTTTTTTCTTAGTTTCCTTCTCTCTGCTTATATTACCCATGTAGTTTTACATGTTACCTACTTTTTCCTTTGGAATATTAATCATACTCATTGTAAATCATTTGTTTAATTCCAAAAATCTTTGTGATATCTGAGTCAGGTTCTAATGTTTGCTTTGTCTCCTTAGACTGTGTTTTTTCTTTCCTTTTAGCATGCCTTTTAATTTTTTGTTGAAAGCTAGGTATGATATATTTGGTTATGGGTAATTAGGCTTTGACCATGAGATTTTATGTTAGTTTGGCTAGAAGCTGGGCTGTGTTTAAGGTTTGCTGTAGCTGCAAGTACCAGAGACTTCAGTTGCCTAGAATCTCCCTGTTTGTTTTCCTCCCCTATTATCTTTGGGTTTCCCTAAGAACTACTTCTTAAAAAGAGTCTGTGTCTTACAGCTCTTTCAGTTATAATCCACTGTTATTCTACTGAAGGCCTGCTATTGGTGGTAAGACGTTGGGGAGGGGAAGCATTCTATACTCCTCATTACTTCTCAGAGTTTTAGTTGGCCTGAGTCCCTGGGCTGTGACTTTCAGAAGCATATCTTAGCCCTTTTTTCTCCCCTTAAATGAGACAGGAAGGCTAGAGAGGGCTGGAGTTATCTAATTGCCCTTCCCCAGGTCAGACAAGACTCTGGTAAAGTAGTTTCTCCTGAAGGATAGATCTTTGTTATGAAGAAAGCTCTGGGCATATTTTAAAATGTTTATTTTTCCTCTCTTCCTGCCCAAAACAGAGGTGTTTTTTCCTCTGATCTTTACTATTTACCATGTGAACCTCATGCAGTTCCTGGGGGGTAAAGCCCATGAAAGTATAAGGGGCTTAAGACTGGGTCCCCAGAAGCATTTAACTTTCAAACTAGTTCACATTCAGCTTTCAGAATTCATCAAAATTATCATTTAATAATAATAATAATGATGATGATAAATAAAGAGTATGAGAATAAACTTTTGGAAGTGATGGATGTATTTATGGCATAGATTGTAATGATGGTGTCACAAGTATATACTTATGTGTAACCTCATCAAGCTATAAATATTAAATATGTACAACTTCTTGTATGTCAATCATACCTCAATAATGTAGGATTGAAAATTACCATTTAAGTGTTCCTAACAGTGGCTTCTGGTGGCTTCTGCTTCAGTAAGCTGATCTTGGCTGATTCTCTGTATTCACCTATTTCTTTAGATTTCAGAGTGGCACTTTGCCCTGTAATCTTAACTCTCTGATAAATCTAAGAAAAGCTGTTGACTTTCAGGTTGTTTAGCTTTTTGTTGTGGTGTGTATGACGTGATAACTTCCAAGATCTTTATGCATTAGAGCTGAAACAGGAAGGCCACCCTTGCTAGGGTGTTAACACATCTGCCAAAGGCCTGCCTTCCCGTCGTGGGACAGAAGGATGGGCAAACTCTGTTGGGAAAACAAGGCCAGGAGCAGCTAAACCCACTTCAGGTCCATTCAGCAGACCTGCTCTGCAACCTGCAAGAAGGAAGCATCACCCAAGGGAAACTGAGGCCCAAGGGAGTGAGCCATGGACCACATCCTCAGGAGACTCTGCACTCCTCTGCAGCTCTGGTCTTCTGGAGCCCTTTGTCTCCTTAGGGAAACGGTTGGGCTGCAGTGGCAGTAAGGCATGGGGTCATGTGAAGCAGGTGTGGGTGGAGGTCAGGCTGGCCAGGCAGCCCCAGCAAACACCAATTCTACCCTCATTAACTGTAACCTTGGGCAGGTCACCGTACTTCTGAGACCTCAATTCTCCTTTGCAAGCTCTGAAAATGAAAGTGTGGATAGGAGGAAAATCCCTGGTACTGAGCCTGCATATCACAGGTATCACATAAACCCATTTCCTTCTTTCTCCCAGCAGGAGCGCCTGTTACCTCGGGAATCCAGTTCAGTAGCCCCACTTGGCACCAACTCTTCACAGGTCAGGACTGCCTTTTCTCTATCCCACCCCATTATTCTAAGTGCTTTATGTGTATTCACTGATTTAATCTGCCATCCAAAATATATGATCTAGTAGTAAATATTGTTGCCCTGCTTTGCAGAAAAGAAAAATTGAGGCACCGAGAAGTTTCCAACTAGAATCGTCAATAAGTGGCAGAACTTGAGTTTGAACCCAAAGCCCACATTCTAGGGAGAAGGTAAGGGCAGTGAAGATCCTTTACCTTGGGTAGAGGGAAGCTGGCAAATGGAGAGTCCCTCCCACTATATTAGTTTGGCTGCAGATTTTACGGGCTGGACTTCCCCTCCAGGGCTCTGGGTTCCAGGGTTTACTAAGGGGATGTTTGTGCTAGCATGGAAGTGGGAGCCCCAGGGGGCTGGGCTGAGGCTGCTGCAGATCCCAGATCCCGTGACCCTGCCCCACCCTGTGCTTCCCGAACCTGAAAGGGCACATGATCATGTTAAAACGCAGCTTCAGATTCAGTCTGTCTGGATCGGGCACAAAATCCTGAATTTCTAATAGGGTCCTAGGTAATGTGAATGCTGCTGGTCCAGGGATTACATTTGGAGAAACAAGGTTCTATAGGACCCAGTTTCTCTCAGGCCCAGCTTCTTTTGGTCTCTTCTTTTATCTCTGACTCCACCTGCCTGAATGCCTCAGCCTAGTTCTGCAGTCAGAAGTCTTTCCACTGTCATTTCTCAGGGGTCAGGGCAGCCTCTGAAAGGCATTTAGGAAAAGCTGCCCAGCAAAAGGTCAGCCACGTAAACCAATTAACCAGCATAGGCCATATCTATGAGTTGGGCCCAGCATCTTCCTTCACCTTCAAAGTCCTAAAATGCTGGCTTCTGGATGAAAAGCACCACTTACGTCACCCGTCAAAATGGAGAAATGATCACAGAACCCGACCTCAGGGTGGACGTGAGGATGAAATGAATTGGCACCTGTAAAGCAGTGAGCGCAGTACCCAGCACACAGTAAGCACTGCTTAAGCATTACCTCCTAATTTTCTGAATGGACAACCAGCAGATGTGAGTGAAGCTGCCTTAAAGGTCATTAAATGCGGGGGTCCTCAGACCTGAGTACCATCCAAAGGGCCTGGAGGGCTTCTTAAAACACAGATCTCTGAACTCCACCCCTAGTGTTTCTGGTATAGTAGGTCTGGGCAGGGGCCTGAGAAGCTTCATTTAGAATCACTTCCCAGCTGATGCTGATGCTTAGGCTGCTGGTCCAGGGACCAGTTCTGAGAACCCCTGCCCCTGCCCTGCCGCTGCCCCATGAGGCAGAGCCTAGAGGCCAGGTCACACTGGGAGGCAGGAGTCCTCCCAGCAGCCCGGACTCCAAGGACACCAGAGAGGGGCCTGTCTGAGGCAGAGACCCCTCCACAGGCCTCTCCTCCAAGCCTGCTCCCTCCTGCCTGGCCCAGCGCCTCAGCTCTCGGAAGGCCCCTCCACCCAGCTTTGTTTGCATTCCTGGAGCCTGCGTCAGCCTGGGCAGCAGGCATGTCTATGCTGGCAGGCGTTGTGCTCCAGCCCTCCTGAGCCAGGGCTGCAGTGGCCACGCAGGGCTCACTTAGCAGGCTGGTGACTCACACTTCCTCCCAGATTCCGGGAAATGCTTTCCTGCTGCTGCTGCTGCTGCTGCTTTTTTCTTGTTTAATGAGAAGTTCTCTGCAGACTTCCATGGCAACCTTAGGATGGGGAGGCAGGAGAAGGTGGACAAATCCATTCCCAAGAGGGGCCCCAAGAATTCCCATCTCCCACACACTCACACACACACACACTTGCACACACACACCCCCAACCCTCCTGCGAGCCTCAGCCTGAGCCCCCAACCCACCATGGAGCTTTGGTCCAGGAGGGCCAGCCCCAGAAATGCTTGCTTTTATTAAAAAGGAATGGCCTCACAAAGGCACGACTGTAGGAAAGGTTGTAATTTGCCCAAATAAAACTTAATTTGATCCATGAAATAGCTGTGGTTTATTGTGTAATAGATGTGCTATGTGTTTCAATTTAATAGAAGCCAATATAATAGGGGGCCAGCTGGGGCCTTCAGAGGCCGGCCTCTTTCCCACCACGCACAGTAGGGCCACACAGCCTGCCCTCACGGTGGGACCTCCACCAGGAGAGGACAGAAAAGGGCTGGCCATAGATTCCTGGCCCAGACCACAGAGGTCCATGGGAGAGACAGCTCAGGGGCAGACAAGTAAGAGTGCTTGAAGGGAAAAAAAGAAAAAGAAAAAAAAAAAAGGAAAGAAATGAAAACCACCCCTTTTCCAAAGCAAGACTGTGAGTGTGTGAGTCTGCAGAGGGGGCTGTGGGGGTTGAGTCACTTTCCTGTCCCCTGCTGGAGTGGGAGGGCCCCTACCAGGGGATGTGGGAGAAAGAAGGATGGGTTTGTCACCTGGAATGTGTTGAGGAGGAACCCTCTGGAGAAGCTTTGAGGGACGGGACCTGAGGCAGTGGGCAGCGGCCTCAGGTCCTGGAGCCTTTTCGGGCAGATTCAGACAGTACAGGCTAAGGAAGCGTGGGCTGGGGGTAAGGGGCTCACTTGGGTATGGAGAGGCCCCCAGAGATGGCCCGACAGGCCTCCCCTGCTCAGCCCACCCAGGCAGCGCAGACTGAGACCCAGAACGTAAGTGAGCTGCGCAAGGTCACATAGCCAGGGAGCAGCTCAGCTGGCTCTTGCTCCATAAACGCTTATGACACATTAGTGCTGGGTCAGGGATGGGGAGGGCAAGGGTGGCATGCCAGACTGGTTCTACAGAGCCCCAGAGCGCTGACCAACTGATAGAGACCAGCAGGGAAGGGAAAGTGAGGGGAGAAACCTCACATTCGTCAGGCATCTCCTGTGAGCTTGGTATCTCTCTAAGAAGGTCATGTGCATCATCCCATTTAATCCTCGTGACAACCCTTCACAACAGATAGCAACAGCCACATTTTTCAGATGAGAAAATTGAGGCTGGGGTGGTGGCTTGTCCAAAATCATAGTTATCCCCGGCCCCTCTGCTGCCTCCTGTGGGTGGAGAAGTACCCACCCAGTTGTCCCATCCTTTCCCTAGTCCTTTCCGGCTCTGGGGCTCTGATCCAGGGTCCAGGTTGTTCTGGATTCATTCTCCCCATCAGTACTTCCCTAAAAAGGCCTTTATTTGGCTCAATGTGACCTTGGACAAACCTCTGAGCCTCCATTTTCTCATTTGTAAAATGAGAATGAATTACACATACCCACAAAGGCTGTTCTGAAGATTAAATGAGATACCATATAAAGATCACTGAAGCCAGGGGTTGGTATTCAGTGGGTCCTCATTAAATCCATCCATTTCAAACCACTTCTGCTGAGAATACCATATGCCAGGTAAGTTCTGGACATTAGTTTGGGAGGGAGAACCACCCCTCCTATTTGAATTTCAACTCTGCCGTTTACTTGCCAGGTATCTGGACAGGTTATTTTACCTGAGTCTCAGTTTCGTCATCTGTAAAATGAACACAGCATTACCTACTTCACAGGGCTGATGGGATAATTCAATGAGATAATAGATGGCACGTAATAGGTGCTCAATAAATGATAGTTGTTATTGTATTACTGTTGTTTTTGTTATTATTCTCTTCTATGACCTGGCCTCCAGTGTGTAGGACCCACATGTCCAGTGCAGAACTGCCCCCATAATCTTGCTGACGATGTCCCCTTCCCCCCCCCAAGGATTTCTTAGTTTACCTGTGAACTGCCCTGAGGCTGTATCCTGAGCACCCCAGAAACAAATCCCACGTGAAGCCAATGCCTGAAAGAACAGAACGCATTTCCAGGACATGGCCTCCTCTTTTGTTCTTCCAAGGAAAGGTCACCTCTTTGCCAAACCCACTTTGGGGCTGAGAAGGGCAGGTCTGTGGGCATCAGGAAGGGCAGGAGCCTCATTAGGCAGGGTGGGGTCTTCCAGAGACAGCAGTCTGAAAGCCAAATGAGAGATGAGATGCACTCCATCACCTCTCGACGACTGGACGTGCTCCCCAACTCCCCTCCTGCCCTGCCAACTCCCACGTAAGCCTAGTGGCCCCTGAAGAGGCAGGAAGCCGAGTTAGAAAGCCATGCTGTGGCCTGGTCATCTAAAGATGAGATTGGAGCCCTCGAGGACGGTGACTCACCCAAGGTCATAACAGGTGTGTGTGTAGGTAGGTGTGTGTGTGCTTAAGTTATCTTTTTCATACACAAGCATCCTGTGATAACTTTTTCATACACAAGAATCCCCTTCTTTTTGAAAGTTCGCTTTATGCCAGTTCACTTCTATGAAAGACCTACATTAGTACTTGTTCTCACTAACTAAAAGAAATTTGAAGAGGCTTTTCACTTTTATGAAAAAAGGCGAAAAGCCAAAATAGTGATCAGCATTTGTTTTGCCGCACGCGGTATAAAAGCAGTGGTACCCAGAGCAGCCACGTGGCCTGCCACGCTCCTTCCCTGGGAGCTACCCTCAGCATCAGCCCCAGAGCTTTGAACTGGGTCTGTGAGCAGCTCTGCTTTACCTCGATTTATTTTGTGCATCCATGAGCACGATGTGTCCTAAGGTATCAGAAAAGCCCACAAGAGCTCCTAAGGGGGTTCTGCTTAGTGTAAAACTGGATGTAATTAAGGATTTTGATCATGGTGAACAAAAATAAGAATACTGTGCATACCTTGAATTTTAGGTCTAAGAATACTCAAAAAAATTTCCATATAAATTAATGGTCGTTGCTTCTTTGTTTTACACCATTTTGGCTTGTGAAAGATTGCATCGGAACGCTCTACTTTCGAATAGTGGGGGACACCTACAATTTAAAATATCCTAAAACATGATATTTTCTGTATAAAAATAACACATGCTTATGGTGAGGTAAATAGTCCAGAAAACTAGAAAGTGGAAAGAAAAAAAAACACACAAAAAAACCCACTTGCACCTTGATAGCCTCTTCCATTCTCCAAGGTGCAATTGCCATGAACAACTAAACACGATTTTTAAAGGCTGCATAATATTTTATCACATTGATGTGCCATCATTTGTGTCATTCCCCACATTATTGGATGCTTAGACTGTTTCAGAATTTTCCTGTTATAAAAGGCTAGTATTTCTCAGGAAAGATCCCCAGAGGCAGAATGGCTGGAACAAAGGGAATAAACGTTTTAAAGGCTTTTGATCCAGACTGAGAAACTGACTTCCTCTGAAGGCTGCCCTCACTTACAGTCATCAGCACGGAAGGAGAACATTATCTCGCTCATCTCACTTTATCTCAGCCCCACCGAAGCACTACTTTAAAAAAAAAAATAGTTTGGCCAAAGTAATAAGGGAGAAATAACATCTCACTATTTTAATTGAATTTTTTGTTTTCTATTGAGGTTAAACAGGTTTTCATATACTTACACACTTACATTTCCTTTTTGTTAATCTTCTTTGCGTGTCCACTGCCCATTTTTTTCTCCCGAGGCGTTTAGATTTTTTTTTTCTTTTTGATTTGCAAGTGCTCTTCACATATTTGTTTTTATTTAATTCTATTTATGGTATGTTTTGATGTACAGAAGTTTCCACTCTTAAGTATATAAATACCTATATACATTTTTTTCCTCTATAATTTCTTTCATAACTGCTGTGCTTAGAGAAGCCCGTCCCATCCAGAGATCAAAATCACGAATATTTTATTCTAGTTATTTCATGGTTTCATTGTTTTCACATTTTACAGTCTCATCCATCTGGAATTTATTCTGTTCTATAATGTGAGGTGAAGATGTAGCTATTTTTCCCCACCGCCACCCCCACCATCTCCTTGGTTTCCCCAGCACCACTCACTAAGCAAACCTTCCCTTCTAGGGGACCCTGTGACATGCAGCAGCCCCAGGTACCATGTGCCCTCTCCATCTGAAGACACCCCAGTCCTCCAACAATACCTTTGACATGTATTCACCATGTACTAGGGCCCTCTGTCTCTCACTGGGGACATCAACACAACGGTGACCACCCTGCTAGAGAGAAAATAGGCCAGTCAACAGACAATCACCACACATGTGCCAAAGGCTTAAACAAGGAGGAACATTTGGATGCTGTGTGAGACTCAACAGGCGGGGTTCACCTGGGCCAGGTAAGGAGATAGCTGTTAGGGGGTGAGTCCCAGGGGAACAGACAGGTGAGCTGGAACACTGAGAAGTGAACATATGAAAAGACACAAACACACCCATCACATAGGGAGCGCAATGGGGTCTGGGTGGCTGGGGTCTGGATGGGAGGAGACAATTGTCACTATATACCATTTTATGCCACATGCATGTAATAAATACATTAAATATTCATAAGGATCACAATTTAAATGAACAGAAAGGAGTTTTACAATTAAGCAACGGGGTGGGTGAAGGGCATCTAAAAAGGGAACAGCAAAAGCAAAGGCTTGGAGGAGTCACAAATCCGTTGGGCCTACGTGGGTGGGGGCTGGTTTGGCCTAGGTGGGTGGGGGCTGCAGACTAAGGAGGGCCTTATATGTCCCATAAGAGGCTTGGACTCTTATGGGAGGACAACCGGTGGCTTTATACCACGGAATGACTTGGCCAGGGCTACATTTTAGGAAGATCCATCTGGCTGCAAAGTAGAGAGAACAAAAGGAGCTCCTGGAGGTAGGTGGGGGGACCCATTATGAAGCAGCTGTGACAACTACAGAACGATGATGATGTCCCCAGAGCCACCTGGGCTGGGGCTGTGCCTTCCAGTCTAAAAGCCTCTCCTGGAAGAAGGTCAGCCTGTGTGCACCTGGCCTTTGGTGGCTTTGGGATCCCACCCACAGGGCAGGATTCCAGGGGCCCCTTGCCCAGGCCACAGGCTCAGCATGCTTGGCTTCTTTGGGATGAAAGCCAAAGGTATAGAAAACCAAGGAGTTCAAAGGCAACAGGACTCTGAAGCAAGAGCGATCTCATCCAAACCTTGGCTCTGTTCCTTATCTCCCATGAGAACTTAGGCAAAAACTGAGCTCCTCTGAGCCTCATTTTTCCACATCCATAAAGTGGGACTAAAAGTGTTAGTGTGAGTGTCCCGTGTGAGTATCCCATTAGATAATTTCTGTGGCCTAGAAATTGTCACAGAAGACTCTGATGATATTGCCCACCTGGGCTGGGGCCAGGCCAGCCAGAGACCTCACCCCTAGCCGAGTACCCTGGGAATCGCCAGACTCCAACTCAGACTGGGAACCCAAACATATAGACCGACAATTCCTCAATTTAAAACCCTTTGTGTCTCAAGGTGGTTTTTCTTCCCTGCAAGCTGCGGCGGGGACTCTCTCAGCACAGCTGGCCAGGTGTGGCAGAGATCCTGGCTGTAGGCCTGGATGGAGCCAGTGGCCCCAAGTGGCCTGGATGGAGCCCCTCAGCCCCAGAGTAAGGAGAGCCCAGGAGCCAGCCAAGGCCTGTCACCAAGGCAGACCAGGTGCCACTCAGCTCTCTGGGGCTCTGATGTGGTTTATGATGTTCACTGATGTTATATTTTGGGTAGCATAAAGCAGGAGATTCTTAAAGAGTCAAAATAGTCGTCATCAGGAATGATAACCATCCTCGTTCTATGGGTAGAGCAGGAAAGAAAAGGTGCAGGGGTGGGGGTGGCGTAGTCATTTCCAAAGCGTCTGTTTCCAATACACAGACTTAGAAAACACCAAAATGCTGCCCATTTTAGACAACTTAAGGAATTTGGCCAACACTGAATGGCCGATGCAAGAGATTTTTTTCCTGTCCTCTAAAAATCTTGTGATTAGTTATGTTTCTCTTAAAATGTTAAGGAAAGTGCATCTTGGAGTGCATGTATACAGTGTTGTTTGTATGTGTTTTTTCTAGGCATTCCTAAAGCTCCGTTTTGTTCATTGCTCAATAATGAGAAATAGAAAGCGAAACTTTAAAAAAAATTTTCCAAATAATTTGCTGCTTCAAACAAAACTGACCAAAACAAAATAAAACAAAATAAAGCTTGTCAACAACATAATATTTTTCAAATTCAACAAATGCTAAATGTTACTCACTACTAGTCAGGCCCGGTTCAAACTACTTCACAAATATATACCCATTTAATTTAATCTTCCTAACCACTCTATTCTGACATCCATTCTAACAAATGAGGAAACTGAAGCTCAGAGACCTTAAGTATCTTGCCCAGGGTCACTTAGCTAAAGGCAGAACTGGGCCTGGAGACCCTGGAAAGTCAAGTTTAGAAATGCTACCACCCGCGGGGTGTGGGGTAGGAACACCAGTTCTGGAACCAGAGAGACCTGGGTGAGAATCCTAGTTCTGATACTTAGTAGTTGTGTGACCTTGGGCAACTTGCTTAACTTCTCTGAGCCTTATCTGTAAAACAAGGATAAGGATTAAATGAGATGATACAAGGTACCTAGTACAATAGTCCCCCTTATCCACAGGGAACATGCTCCAAGACCCCCAATAGATGCCTGAAACTGCAGATGGTACGAAACCCTATGTTTTTTTCCTATCCATACATACTGATGATAAAGTTGAACTTACACATTTGGCATAGTAAGAGATTAAAAATGATCATAAGAAAATAGAACAATTAAGAACAATATACTGTAATAAAAGTTCCGTGAATGTTGGTCTCTCTCAAAATATCTCCTTGCACTGTACTCACCCTTCTCGCGATGATGTGAGATGAGACAACGCCGATACCATGAGCCGAGAGGAGGTGAATGACGCAGCGCTGTGACATAACGACAGGCTACTAGCGCCCGGCTGACAATCCATAACAAGCACTTTACAGCTTCTCTTTGGCGTATCCAAATTGCTAGCATTACTACATTGCCCTTTGGGGCGCTTATTAAGTCAAATAAGGGTTACTACACACAAGCACTGCGATACCACAACAGTCACCCTGATAACCAAGATGGCGGCTAAGGGACTCACAGCGTGAAGCGACTACGGCGTGAAGATGCTGGACAAATGGATGAGTCACGTCCCGGGTAGGACAGAGTAGGACTCGCGAGATTTCAGCACGCTACTCAGAACAGCTCGCATTTAAACAGATGAATTGTTTATTCTGGAATTTTCTATTTAATATTTTTAACCGAAATCATGGAAAGTGAAAATATGGACAAGAAGGACTACTGTATACAAGTCCCTCAGTAAATAACTGGTCTTGTTTTTGCTAAACAAAGTACTAGTTCTATTGTTAGTGACTGTCCCGGCTCCCCCCAGCAGGTCCAATATGAAAGTCCACTCTCGCTGCCACTCTTGGGACATAGATTTTTGGGGCAGGGGCAGGAGCTCTCTAGAGCCCCTAGGCTCTCCCAGTAGGCACCACCTAGCCATCTGGTTTAGATCTTTCATTTTTCAGGGGAAATTGAGGCCCAGAAAGGGAGGGGTCTCCCCCAACATCACTCAGCCAGGTCTCCACGGTGCCCCCAGAAAGTCCAAGGAAGTCACATGAAAAACCATCTCTCTCCAGTGCTCAGCCCATGGGCTCCCTCCTGGGTTCATGTTCAGAAATTCTGGACCTTTTATCGACACCCCACTCGCCTTACTGTGACCTGCTTTGAGAACAGTCAGGGAGGCTATGAGGCTGTTCCAGCCTGTATCCCCAGTGATGGTCAGCTTAGACTGGACACCCCCTTCCCTAGCACCCTCCACCAACCCCCCAACCGGGCCAGAGTGACACACAGCTTCCTCTGGGCTGTCAGAGCTGCCGGAAGTCAGCAAAGGCCTCAAAATCCCAGAGTGAAGAATTTTAAAACTTTGTCTGCATTTGCCTTTTATTAAAAAGTATACGGGACAGACACAACAATGAGAATGTACGTCATGCCACAGAACTGTTCACTTACAAAGGGTTAAAATGGCCAATTTTATGTTGTGACTATTTTATCGCAATAACGTTAAAAAAGCATAGGGAAAATGAAAAGGCTCTAGAGATGGATGGTGGTTATGGTTGTACAACAAAGGGAATGTGCTTAATGCCATTGAGCTGTACACATAAAAATGGTTAAACCCGTCAATTTTATGTTATATGTATTTTACCACAATTAAAAACAAACAAACAAAAAAACCAAAAATGATCTGCACTCCTACCCTTATTTCTTCTCACTGCTTTGCTCAGGCCTTATGGCTTCACAGAAGCCTTTGCAGCATCACTGAGAGCCCCAAGACATGGGTGTGGCTCCCATCTGCCACTGCCTTGCTGTGTGACTCTGGTTAGCACTTGCCCTCTCTGGGCCTCAGCTCTATGATAGTTCATAGAACTAAATGCACTCTAAGAACCTTCCCAGCTTCGACATTCTGAGTCTGTGCTGTACATTATCAAAGGGACACCTTCCCCCGCTCTTCAACCCTCCCCAGAAATTCTTGCTACCACACTCCAGAGAGGTTAGAATAAGGCTAGAGGACAGGAGCCCCCAGAGCCCAGGGCCTGAAGATAGGGAAGGGGTGGAGGCTTCCTAGGGGCGTGTAAGGAGAAGCCAGCTGGGGATTGTCATGGAGACACATGATACTAATAAACACACCCCCTCTGATGCCTGCTTAGTCCTTTAGCATTTATAAAACACACCCACATCCATTACCTCCGTGACCCTTTCATTCTACAAACATCCAGGGGCCCAGGACCATGGGAGCGAATGGAACATGAGACATCGCTGGTTTCCAGGAGATTCCCCAGAGTGGGAGAGGGCCAGCGGTGTGGTCAGAGCTTGGACTGGGCAGGCTGGGACATGGTCCAGAGTAGGGACAGTTTGGACAAAGACCTGGAAGAGAAAGAGAAAGACAGACAGGTCTGGAGTGTGGTGTTTGAAGGGGGTTGGCCAGGTGGAGATGGGGCAGGGTAGACTCCCGCAGGGCTACACAGGCCACCCTAAGAGGTAGTTTTTTATCCTGAGGGTAGAGGGAGATGTCAGAGAGGTCCTGTCGCAGAGAGGAAGCACACTGTCAGATTTGGGTGCAGACCCCCACTCTGGGTGGAGGAGAGTGAATCAGAGGAGGCAGGAGAGGGGCAGGAGGGGCCCAGTGAAGAAGCCACAGCAACTGGCAGGGGGGAGGCCCTGATGTGCAGACTGGGTGATCCCAGCAGATCACCAACTCTACTGTCCCCCTGAGGAAACTGAGGTTTATACAGGTCAGGAGATTGAACAAAGTCATTAGCGAGTTAAGGGATCTGGATTCGAGTCCTCGTATTTGCTGAGTCTCTGACCAAATCTTTTCTCACCTCCTTGAGCTGTCTTCCAGGCCCCAAATAATATTAGTGAGCACCTGCTGAGCACTTCATACAGGCCAGTTGAGTGCCTGATATGCATTAATTCATTTAAGCTTCCCAACAACCTTAGAAGGTAGACTCTTATTATTATCCAGATGAGGAAACGGAGGCACAGAGATGGTAAGTGATTTGCCTAAGATCACATAGCTGGTAAGTGGCAGAATCAGGATTAGAACTCAGCAGCTGCAGTCAGAGGTGGCTGGAACTTTTAAGCCTCCTGAAATATGTGTGTGGGTTGGGAGCTTCCAGGACAGAAGGAAAGGGGAGGGGGGAGTCCCCGGAGGTGAATAGAGGTGTGGGCTCACCCTCCAAAACCCTGACGGAATCTGTGCCCAGACACAGCAGAAGCAGCTAGACCAGAAATCCTGACACCTGAGTTTTTGGCTCAGCTCCGCCCTGAACTTACTGTGTGACTTTGGGCTACTCACACCCCTCTCTGGGCATAGGGTTTTCTCATCTGAGGCATGAACACAAGATCTCCAGGGTGGCCCCTCTCTCCCTGGTCGACTTCTCCCACTCTTAGATCATATCCCTCCACCCCTATACCACCAGACTCTCCCAGAGACAGAGGCTGAGGAAGAGCTCAAGATGGGGGTGGGCTATGGAATGGAGAAGAGTGGGCAACAGAGGAACTGACCTGTCTCCAAACCTAGTCAATGGCAGGAAATCCTGCCTTCTGCCCCCTCCCCCTCTCCAGGCCTGAGCTTGGGTTTGGGGGCAGTAAGCCCCACCCACCTCACTTCCTGGGACTGCAGGGACCTGGCTCCCATCACACTCTCCAGGGACCAGGCTTTGTTTAGAAAGTGTCTCCTTTGGAGCCTGAGTCACCAGATCCCTGGGTGGTCTGGGGGAAACCATAATGACGGGGGTACCGTGACTGGGAAAGAGGGGAGGATGGCAGGTCCTGCTGCCACTTGTGATAGCAATTCAGCCTTTCCTGTCTAGGACTCGGTTTCTCCATCTGTAAACTGAGGGGCAGGAACTGGATTTCAGACCCCCATGAAGAAAGGCAGCCACAGGGCCTCTCCCTGAAACTCGAGGCCACACAAGGACCTCAGGGAGGTCTGCAGCTTCAGGCCAGGGTGGGTCAGGGATCGATGGCCCTGGGTCCCCAGAGTTCAGCCCTTCTGGCTTGCCGACTTTCCCCGAGGGCCAAGCCCTATGCCAGCTGAGCCAATCACAGCCAACCCATGGGAGGAGCCCCTAGCTGGCATCTGAGACAGAGGGCTTGTTCCTTTCCCCAGGGAGTTTGGGCAAAGGACAGCATTCATGTCATAACTGAGAACACTGCACAGAGATTCTCGTGGAGATTAGACGCATGAACACCACTTAGGGTATAGGAAGGGCTCACAAGCGGTGAGTTAAGTGTTGTTAGTGATTGCCTTGAAAAGAAAAACGCAGTTACTGGCAGCTCATCCTTCTGCAGCACAGCCCGGCTCTGCTCCTTGCGCTGTAGGCCAAGGGCCTGGGAGGTGCAGGCCCGCAGAGGGAGCTGGTCTCCCGGGAGGGTCAGACCCGAGACCGGCAGAGTGAAGTGAAGGAATCTGGACCAGCAGGGAAACCAGGAGTTCTCCTTCCCGCAGGACAGTGTGGCTCATGAGGCTTAACTCTAGAGGGAATCCATGTATTCTGCCTAAGTGGACACCCTCTAAGAATCCGGGAGACAGGGAAAGGACGTCACCATCTGGTCTGCATGGAATAGGCCCTGTGGGGGAAGGCGGGAAACCTGGTCATATCCCATCATCTATGATCTCTATCAAACAGGAGTGTCAATCCCTATCACTCTCGCTCCCTGATGAAGGGGGATTGTGATCATCACTTCCACACCCAGACACTGGCTGCTTCTTCTAAAGGGCAAGGAGTCTGTCAGGAGGCTGGTATTGGTGGGCACCGTGCTCTGGGGAGCCAAGATGGGTTCAGGGCTCAGGTGACTCACTCCTTCCTGCAGCCTGCCCCCCACAAAGCCCCTACACATCGCTTCTTAAAGTCCACATCTGATCTCTCACTCAGAAACAAGCCCGCCTTCCCCACTGCCTGCTGGATGCCACCCCAGCTCAGCTTGGCATGTGAGGGCTCCCGGCCTCCCTTTCCAGCTCTGGCCCAGTATTAATAACAGCGATAGGCACTGATGATGGACCAGGCTGTGTGTTCTTAGTTCTCCAGGCCACACCTATTTCTCAGGTGGGAACAATTTTATCCTCTTAACACTGAGGCACATTAAGAAATCTCTAAGTTTATTAGTGGCAAAGCTGGAGTTTGCAGGCAGCCTGGATCCGGAGCACGAGTGTTCCCTCTCCTGCCTCCTGGGTATGCCACACAAAGGATACCTCCTGGTTTCTGTGACTCCCATGGCCTTGCCCCTTTACTCCTGCCCCCTCCACCACTCCTAGCCTGTCAGCGTGCCACTCACTCATTGTGAGGACCACAGCTGAGCCTTCCTGGGAGGGCTCCCGATTCCTCGCCTCAGCACTCCCACAGAAGTGGCTCCTTAGTCCATCCTTCCTGGACACCCCACTGACTGCCTGAGCCCGAGGTTCTGCCACACGGACTCCACCCCAAGAGTAACCAGCAAGGCAGGCATTCCAGATGAGCATCTTCGGGGCAGAGCCTCAGCCTGGGGTGCCCTGGCATGTCCAGCAGTTTAGCAGGGGCCAGGCTGGAGGCACCAATGCACCTTAGTATGGAGAAGTAGCAGAGGTGGGGAAAGAGTCTATTGGCAAATAACTTTGAGAAACAAAATGAAACGGTGTATTTCTTGGAGGATATGACAGCCATGATCCCCACCTCCTGGCATTCACACTCGTGTGTAGTTCCTCCCACATTGTAGCAAGAATGGTTGGTGTGAGCAACAGAATAGGGCACAAGTGATGGTGTGTAACTTCGGAGGTAAGGTCACGTAAGGTGGCAGCTTCATTCTTGGTCTCCCTCTTTTGGTTCGTGTGCTCTGGGGGAAGCCATGTCATGAGTAGGCCTCCGTAGTGAGGAACTAAGGCCTCCTGCCAACAGCCCCAGGAGTGAGCTTGGACGTGGGTCCTGCAGTCCCCGTTAAGCCTCAGGTGACTGCAGCCCTGGCCAACAGCTTGACTGCAACCGAATGAAACCCTGAATCAGAACCACCCAGCTAAGTTGCTCCTGCATTCCTGAATGCAGAAACTGTGAGATAATAAATGTGAGTTGTTTCAAGCTGCTAACTTTTAGGATAATTTATTATGCAGCAGTACATAATCCACAGGACTTCTCAGGGCATTTACTCTGTTGATATAACTCTCCAAGAAAGAAGATATATAATGTAACATTCCCCTTAGCTATTTGGCCAACGAGGCCTCCTTTTTTGAGTTTTCTCAAGAGAGAAAACTGATTTAATATGGCTCTGGTCCTACAATTAAATATAACTTCTAATCTAGATTTGTCATGAGCTAGCCATTTACCCTTCCAGAAACTCAACTTTTCCCTTTTATAGAGTAGAAAGAAACCACTGGATTTTGCATAAATCACAAATGCAGCCCCAGATGTACAGGTTCTGAGCTGTTTGGTGGGGGATGGGAGAGTAGCTTGGCGAGGCCAGAAGGACTTCACTGTGGGTTCTACACCCTGGTAGGTGAGCCGAAGGCCCAGCCTCCCAGTCTTTCTTCCTCAGGCCATTTCCCTGAAGTAGTAAGAAACAGTGTCTTCTTCTAGCTTGTGCACAACTTAGAGATGGGAGGCGTGGACCTGAGTCTCCACCATCAGACTGACTTCCTTCAGGAGAGACAGAGCATGAGCCATCAGACGGGAAAGCTCACCCAGGATGGATGGGCCATGCACTCATCCCTCCTCCTCGCCATCCTGTGGACACACCGCAGCCATAGACAGGAAGGAACAGCAGAACCTCCTGTGGCCTTAACAGTAAACATATGTCCTTCCTCCCTTTTCAATTTCTTCTTTCTAGTCTTTATCTGGCAAAGGACTGAAATTAAGTGTCAGGGTGCCTGAGTCAGAAACTCACTGAAGCACTACACGTCCCTCTTTGTTAAAAAGAAGACAGTTTAAAAAAAAAAAAAAAAACCATAATGCGAATACTTTATTATCGAGTGACTGGTATTAGCTTTTTGTCTGGGCATTAATATTTTTAAAACCATACACCAAACCCAGGCTTTTCCACCTAGCTCTGCTGTATCATTTTCTTTAAAAAAAAAAAAAAAAACAAAAAAAAAAAAAAAAAAAAAAGGGAGGAAGGAAAGAAAGAAAATATATCTGTATTGAAAGAATTATAAGCCAAAGTGCGTCTTTCTTGTTTTGTCCATATACACACATTGCACCATACATAAATAATTACATTGTAAAAATGACTCCATAATTACAAGTATAATATATATTTCCATATAATATATAAAACTTTATATTAAATCTAGGTAGATGATATTTGGGGGTTTCGTCCGTGGGGGCTGTGTCTCTGGGCACGGGCCTCCCCTGGAGGGGGCCGATGGTGGGCCGCTGCCTGAGCGGCGGCCGCTATCTGTGGTTGTTGAGCAGAATCTCCAGCCAGCAGGGACAGGAGGTGATGAACTGCCGGGAGTAGCAGGGCCCCCAGCCCTTGGCGAAGCTGATGCGGACGCTGTTGGGGTCGTAGGGCCCGTCAGCAGCGTCCGCCTCAGGCCCGTGCTGGAGCAGGCCCGAGCGCTCGAAGTCGAACACCTTGATGGAGTAGCCAGGGGGCACCTTGCGCACAACTAGGGTGCGGCCGCCGGGCGCGTCCAGCGTCGGGGAGTTGACGAAGATGGGGTGCTCGCCCCGATTGTAGGCCCACACGCCGTCCGGCTCCTTGCTGAGAAGGATGCCGAAGCCAATCTTGCTGCGCGTCCGCCGCACCGACTCGCTGCGCTGCTCCAGGTTGAGCTGGCCCAGGCAGAAGCCGCTGCCCTGAGGTAGGTCGTAGAAGATGCTGACGGCCTGGTCGTACACCGCGTAGAGGCGGCCCACACGCGTCCGGTGCTCCCAGTATGCCACGCTGCACCAGTGGCTCGGCTTGGTGGCATCCGGAGACATGCTGGCGTCTGCAGAGCAAGCACAGGGTACAGGGTGTTTATGGCAGGTGGGGAGGTGGGTGGCAGATGGGAGCAGAAGTGGCACTGCTGCCTGGCTGGTAGGGGTGCGGTGGTGTTTCTAGCAATCGACACGCATGCCAGAACCTACTGTGTGCCAGGTTGGACTCAGGAAATAAAACATACAGCAGGAACCACCCCCCCCACACACACACACAAGAGAAAACAGAAGCTATGAACCTACAGAGAAGGCAAGGCACCTACTGTGTGCTACGTTCTGTGGGAACACAAACATGAAGCAGAGCCGGCTCCTGGCAACAGAATTTCACAAAAACCCACACCCCCGAAGGCGGCACTGACTGACCGCTGAATGGCTACAGCTGAATGACTACAGCACTCCCGGCGCTGTGCACTGCACTTCTCACTGCCGCGGACCTCACTGGGCCCTCCCACAGATCACTCTGTGAAGAGGCCACCTTCTTTCTCCTCCTTTTAAAGGAGGATCCAAGACTTGCCAGACACCAGCACCTGCCCAAAGCCACACAGCTACTGAGTGGCACGGCCAGCATTTGAACCCAGTCAGTCCAAGCCTCCACCTGAACAGAGCCAGGTTAAGCTAGAGGGCACATCATCACCACTCGGGGACTCAGGCCTAGGAAGGTAGGGGGGGGGGAGTTGGCCGCAGGATCCCTTGCAGCCCGGAATCATGGCTGCCTGACTGCTCCCAGCCTTGGCCTGGAGCACTATGCTGAGTCCCCTACCCCCTGCCCCTCGAGTTGGCTCTTCGCAGGAAGGGTAGGTTTTCACCAGAACTGCAGCCACCTCTGTGAGACAGAGAAGCTGAAAGTCTCTAAAGCTAAAGAAAACCGCTCCTCAAGGGATTTACCAGCTCTCACAATTGTGTGCTGCACCTCTCCGGGCCTCAGTTTCCCCACAGACAGCAAAGGGGTGGCCTAGAGGATTACTGGAATCCCTTCTCACTCTGGCTTGGGGCATCTCTGTGTGTCTGGATGAATTTAACAATTTTCTGAGACCAGACCGAAGACCCAAACACACAGGCTGGGGCCTGCCTTAAAGGGCAGCGCCATGCTCTCTGCTCTCATGTGGGGGCGGCTTCTCAGATTCGGAAGCCTTTGGACATTCTGCTCTTTCCTTTGAGCTCACAGCTCTGAGGAGCAGGTGAACACCCCTGACTGTCCAGCCAGGTGATATGTTCTCCCACAGGCCCCGGCTGGGGCTTTTGCACAGAGGGAGAATTCTGCAGGCAGCCTGATGAGAACACAGCAAGCAAGGCACTTTATGGCTCCTGTTCTCCAAGAGAAACTGATCAAAGTCCAGCGAAATCCGAGGGAAGAAACACTGCGAACACCTTCATTCGGGAGGCTGGGTGAGGTCAGCTCTGTCTGCCTTCAGTTTGGCACCACCTAGAAGCTCCAGAGCAGCAGGTGACAGGTCCCCGACATCCTCTGCACGCTTGGAGGCCTGCCTCGTCACCCAGCAGGGAACTAACTGTCTGTGTGAGGGGCATCCTGTGGGCGTCCTGTGGGCTGCCGGCTCTGCTGAAGCTTTGGGCTGGTCAACAAACCCCAACGGGCACGCACCTTACCCTCCGCCTGCCTTTAGGTCCCAGCCACAGGCCCCCAGGCCAGCTCCTGAGGAAACTATCATTTGGCCTCATATCTCTATCTATCCAGGGCCCTCATGCTCGTCTGGCGGGGAGAGAAGAGGCACTACTCTCTGTCCTCCCTGACCCGCTCCTTAGGCAGCGGGCAGAGAGACAGCTCTATCCAGGGGTAGGTAACCAGCTGTAGGCACTAGACCAGTCCCAGCATGTGGGCAGCCAGGAACACCCAGGCCCCTCCTACCATCCATCCATTTGGCACTGGTCTGGGGGTTCCCAAGAGCCAGGAAAACGGCATTATCCCAGCCGGGCCACAAAACTCTAGCACCAACCTTCTCACCAAGCAAACAGAATTCCTACAGTGCTCTCAGCACAGAGATGGGGAAGCAAAGACGCTGAGCCTGGAGAACGTTGGGCAACAGGACAGGCAACAGGCAGCCTGAGTACCTTGCATGAGAGAGGTGCCTTCTTCACAGCAGCTTTGGTTCACCTCATTTCACAGGTGCAGAAACTGAGGCCCAGGGAGGTGCCCTAACACACTAGTGAGTGCTGGAGCCAGCGTCAGTGCCAGGCCACACTCCAGAGGGGAGCGCTTCTCTATACTTCGGGAAGACTCCCTGCTAAAACCCATGCACAAAGCCAGCCTCTTCCCTTCTCTAAGCCTCCATCTGTAACCACGACCGCTTTCCTTTTCTGTGAGTCCCAAGGTGCTTACCCACAAGCTGGTGAGTCATTCCCACCCCACAAACGAAAGGGCTTTACTCCCTGAGGACTCGCTGCACAGTGTCACCAAGTGAGGTCTTACGGCTATCCCCTTTTCACAGATAAGGTTCATAGAGGGCCGCCCAGTCTCAAAGTGGCAGCTCTGCCCCAGGGTATAGCCACGCCATTGAGGGGGGTGGGGTGACCGTAATGGGACTGGGGTGGAGGGTTCCTCTCTCCAAGCTCCCACAAGCCTTTTAATCCAAGGCCAGATAGGACTTCCTGGCCCCCTACTCTCACCCGGGGCCAAGCCAAATGCCCCCCCAATCAACACCTGTGTCCCCAGCGTTCCCTCAGTGCCCCTCCCGGGTATGGTATCCTGTGCTTGGGGACGAACCCCACAGAGCTGCCCTAGGGCCCAGCTGGCCCAGATGTCTGGCTCAGGGACCTGCCTGGGCCAGGCCTCGCCTCCTGCGGCCTCTTTGGTTGAGCAGCCTGGGTAACACCTCATCAGGCCTGGGCTCCCGGCCAAGTCTTCCAAATTCCAGGAGATGGACTGCTGCCTCAGAAAAGCCCTCTCTGACCCCTCCCTCCTGGGCGTCTACAGCCTTCCATGCAGCCTCTCCCTTGGCCTGAGCAGGTGTCTGTGCTGTTGGTCAGTAAGTGCCACTGGCTGGCCCTCTCCAGGAAGAAGGGGCGGGTTTCAGTCCTCTCTGCGTCTGTCCCAAGGCTGCCTGTATCCCTAGGGTGCTCTCGGAACACAGTAGCTGGGAAGGAGGAAGGAACTAAAACACACCCCCAGTGTTGGCACACTGTCCTCACCCCATCCCACATCGGGATCCTGCCTGGCAGGTGGTGCCGATGGCCTCAGGACCGAGAGGATGGTGGGCAAGGACTCAGGGGTCAGGTCTGACCCCCAGAGCAAGCCGGCAGGTGAGCCATCACCATGCTCTGGGGCCTCCCCACCCGCACGCAGCTCTCAGGGTCTCGGGACTCCAGAGCTTGAGGGATCTCCCTAACAGCTCGTCATCTAGGGAGCTCCAACACTGCGCTTTTGCAAACCAATACGATGCTTAACAGAGGGGTTGGGAATGGCACAGGGTTACCACTGTTTATTTTGTCATGTACGGACTTATTCAAACCCCCCAAACCATCTACTATCACGAGCACAAAAGGAAGTATAATTTGACACTAACATAATTACAAGAAAAGTATAATCTGATACAGTAACAAAACCAGAAATTTAAAAGTTAATCCATTTAGATTATAAGAAATTTTCTCATTTCTTTCATCATGGACCAATGAAAACTTAGTCCTGAGACTGGCCTGTGGGAACCACCAATTAAGCCCAATGTCCTTGTGCCCCAGATGGAGCCCTGGGTATACAAGGTGACTCACCCAGGGACACCCAGTCGTGGGTGGCAGAATGGGGACCAGAACTTAAAGAGACCTCAGAATTCTAATCTAATGCTTGTCATGTGATCTAAAGGTTTCAGAGCTGAGGTAGACCTAAGGCTCTCACCACTAACTGGATGTGTGGCAATGGACAAGCCACTGAATGTCCTCAAGCCTCAGTCTCCCCATCTGTGAAATGGGGCTTACTCATAATTGAGTGTCTCACTTACACAGTCCATCTTTGGGTTTTCTGGAAATTCTGGCAGCAGATCATCTGGGTACAGAAAAAAGCAGTCATCTGTTTATTGGTCCCAGCATTGGCCGGACCTTTCTAAGCTCAGGACTCCTTAGGGATGTTGGGGTCATGACCCAGGGTCTCCACCATATGAGGTTACAATAGGACAATGGATGGCAATGCCCTTTGCAAAAAGTAAAGCACTTTATAAATGTTAAGGTTTATTTCCTAGCCTGGAACCTGAGGTGAAAGAGGTGTCCAGGAAGTGAAGGAATGAATGAAGCAATGAGTAACTGAACGTCTAGAACAAAGGCAAGTACTGCCGTGGCACTATTTACACACACATGTACGTACGTATGTCTGAATCTCATGCAGTGCCTGCAACAAGCTGACACGCTGTCTGCCAGTGAGAAAGCAGGCACCCCCAAGCCCAGGTCTCCTCTGTACTTCACGCAGTTGCAGAACCCCACTCCACCCACCATGCCTCTCGTCTGCAGCCTGAGCTGCCACTCAGGGTGCGAGGGGACAGTCTCTTGTGGAAGATCTTTTTCTCCCTGTGGCTCCAAGGCTGTGGTCCTGCCATCAGCCTAATTAGGAACCAGCTCCTTAATTGCAAATAAATGCCCACGAGTCAGACCCGAGTGAACAACATCAAAGATGACCGCGCTCTGACCGAAACTCCTGCTCACTCCCCCCTGCTCGGGGCCTGGCCTAGTTCCCAGCCAGACTCTGGGTTGCGGCTGGGAGGGTTCCGGGGGGAGGAGGGGAGGAGAGGCGCAGTCTGGCGCTGATCTGGCAGGTGTCCTTCCTCCGGGCCCTGATAAGGCCGGTCACCTCCCATCTCCTGGCCTTAGTCTTCGCATCCGAACAATGAACTCTAAATTTCTGTGATTTAGTGAATGTTCACAGCAGCCCTACTCATAATCACTCAATCTTGGAAAACCGCCCACATGTCCATCAACAGGAGAATGGATGTTATAGACCTTCAGATGTTCTGTGTTGAAATCCTAACCCCCAATGTGATGGCACTGGGAGGCGGGGCCTTCAGCAGGTGATTAGGTCATGAGGGTAAAGCCCTCATGAACGGGATAGTGCCCTTATAAAAGAGACCCCAGCGAGCTCTCTAACCCTTCCAGCATGTCAGGACACGGCAGGAAGATGCCATCTATAAACGAGAAATGGGCTCTCACTAGACACCAAACCTGCCGGCACCTTGATCTTGGACTTCCCAGCCTCCAGAGAAATAAATGTGTCGCGTAAGCCACCTCGTCTGTGGCATTTTGCTATAGCAGCCCAAATGGACTAAGACAATGAATAAACAAGAATAAGGCACATCCATATGATGGAACATGACTCACTAAGAAAAAGGAACAAACTACTCAAACACACAACACACATCACACGGAATGAAAGAAGCCTGAGCTGCCAAGAGGCCCACAGAAGACGTGTGGTGTGTTTCCATTTATATGAAATCCTTGAGTAGATAAAACGAACCTACAGTGACAGAAATCAGAACAGGAATTACTTCTGGGGAGGGGGGATGTCTGGAAAGGGGCACGAGGGAACTTTCTGGGGCCATGGAGAGGGTTGACATCCTAACTGGTGTAATGGGAACTCAGGTGTACACGTGGTCAAAAATCATGACACACTTAAGAGCTGTGGATTTCACTGCAGGTGTGAGGCCTTGAAAGAATTAAAATGAAGGCAGGAGGAAGGTGCTGCCAGGCCAGGTCCCCGTGGCTGTCCTGGAGTGGCCTCAGCGGGGCTCGGTGGTGACCCAGGGGACTGCCCCAGTGTTTCCAGGCCCCACAGGGGTGGCCTGGCCTCATGGCGGTGCCCACATTCCTGCCACCAGAGGGAGGAGACAGGCCCACAATAGGCGCTCTCCCAGGCACTGGAGCCAGGGCCTCCAGTGGTTGGCATTCCTTCCTCTTGGCCTCTCTGCCCAGGGAGGGTGCTGTGAACCCAACGTGTAATTTTGTGGGGGTGCTGGGGCACCAAAGAGGCCAACTGCAGTCTGGGGGAGGAAGGGAGAGCTTAAATCCCAAGAAAAGCCTTTAGCTTCTTCGAATCAGCAGTTTTCTGTCAAAACAAAAGGCAGGAACGTTCCTGTGTGCTCCCCCGTGGGCTGCACGCTCCAAAAGCCTGAGCACACGCAATGCAGCTTGTTTTCCTCGTGATTCCCCTCTTTCCATTTGGCCAGACTGCCTTGGACTCGGCAGTCCCGTTAAGGGAACCGGAGATATACCCAGATTAAAAGTTTCTGATCCCTTAGACTCTAAGGGATCTAGATGTGAAGGCTCAGAGCGTTTGCAGGAGGCTGGCCCGGGATCCTCTTGGTCTCCAGGGGCCTGGCCAAGCCACCTGTGCTCCTATGTGTTCAAAGCCTCTGCTGTTGCTTCACGTCCCCTTGGGCCACAGCCACTTCCCTGCCTCTCCCAGGGCTGGATGGAAAGGGTCGGCCCAGGCACACCTCAGTGAGCAAAAAGTAAAGGCAGACAGATCCAGACCCAAACCCCACTGAGAGCTGGGAAGGGAGACTCAGAGACACAGACGCCCAGAGAGGTAAAGTGACTTGCCCAGGGTCACCTAGCAAGTTGGTGGCAGAATCAGAGGGGAGCCCAGGGCTGGCTTTTCTAATCCCCTTTTCAGCAGGGCCACACTGGGGCCTCCGGCCCTCCTGGAAAATGCCTTTCTTCTGTCCCATGTCATTCCTGTGGCTTCAAGTTCCAGTCCAACCGGCAGCTTTTTCATCTGCGGCTCCCAGGCCTGGGAATAATTATGTAGCCCTGCATCTGGTTAACCTAACACCCCTTTAAAAGCCTTGTTTGCCCATTAGATAAGTAGTTTTTGTTATCAAACTTAAGGGGGGGAAAAGGAGTTTCCACTTAACCTTCCTTTGTCATTTTAAGCTGCAGAAATGGCTCCAGGTTTTGCAGCAAGTCCAGAGATGCAGCATTAATTAGAGGCTCTTTTTTTCCCTTTGTTAAGGAGGGGAGAACAACCCTTTATCCACTGGGCCGGGGCAGTAAAAGCAGAGAAGAAATGTGCACGGGCCGTGTTAATGGTCAACCGCTTAGACGGAGCCTCTCTGCTGAACGCTTTCCAAAAGCAGAGCCCAGCTGACAGGAGTTTCCTCTTATTCGTCCCCCTTCCCCAGCCCCCACCTCAGCTCCAGCACCTTTGGCTCCTAGAGGAAGCCTGGCTTCCAAGAGGAAGTTCCTAATCGGTCATTACATCACGGGCGGTCTGGCCACCACCAAGGCCTGCACAGGGTCCACCTCGCGGGCTCTTTCGGCCGCTGGTCTCTGAGGCTAAGGGCTGTGCTTACCACACAGACCAGCAGCTGCTCTGCTGGGGGAATAACCCCCAAGACAGGGCGCGGACAGGAATGCAAAGGGAGAATGGCAGAGAACAGAGGAGGGAGGTCAGGAAACACTCAGTCCATGAGGCCAGAATTCACAATTTTGCAGATGTGAAAACTGAGGCCCAAAGAGCTAAAGTGACTTGCCAAGGTCACAGCGGAAATTAGCCATATGGTTAGGACTGGTCAATTGTCTCCTACACAGGGCTGGCTTAAGAGCATGGGCCCAGGGGCAAATCTGCCTGCATGTGAATGGCAGCTGTGCCACTCACCAGCTCTGAAATCTTAGGCAAATGACTTTCCTCCCCTGGACCTCACTTTCCTAATCTGTAAAATGGAGATGCAATCAGTGCTTTACTTCATCGGGCTGTTGAGATTCATTTCAAGTGTGTCTAATAATGCCTGGTTCAAAATAAGAACTCCATAAGTAACAGCTATTACTGTTTTTACTAATATTATTACCACTGTACAGTCTTACCTCTATAGATTATGTGTAAATTATTTAATAGATTGACTCAGTATTCATATTAGGTAATAATACCTGCGAAGACAGTATGCGCCAATGGAGTTGAGAACCAAGGGGAAATCCTAATAGTCGTAGCAGTGGTAGTGCAGTCAATAATAATGAAAATCAGCCGACATTTAATGAAGCTTTACCAAACGCCAGGCAGAGTATGAAGCACTTTACACGCACTGTCTTGACATACTGTGAATCCTCTCAGTCATTTGTAAGTCCATGTAAGACAAAGGAGCCGAGGCTTTGCCCACAGTCCTCAGCTAGGAAGTTAGCTGCAAAGCGGGGATTGGATCTCACGGCTATCACGGCTATCTGCATTACTCCCATGGGTGCAACCAGTGGGCTACACCACCCCCGAGGACACAGGGTAAGGGCACAGGGACCGTGCTGGAACAGCCCAGCCATGCCCATTCCACGCCAGCATGTGGAGGCTCTATGAAGACTGGACATTAAAAGGGGTCCTTGGAAGGGGCAATGTAGGGGCCACTGCCCCGCCGCACGCTGCCCACCTTCCCGGGAGGGCAGTGGGGCTTTCAGATAGCATGCCTTTCACAGCTATCCACGTCCCCCTATGCAGCCCTATGAACCCATCCTTTTTTCGTTTTTCGGTTTCTCCTCTGCACTCCCAGCACCCCTCCAAAACACAAGGAGCATTTTCTAGAAGTACTGCCATAATGAATAGTGATCTTGGGACCGGGCTGCTAACCCTGGCTGAGTTGCTGGAGGGTGGGAGGTGCTGGCTGTTCTGTGCTCGTCCTCGGTTCTCCCTTCCAAACCTTGTTGTCCAGGAGGTAGAATCAGCATTCTGAGGACAGCCTCCAAAGGGGAGGCCACACAGCAGTGCGGCGTAGGACTCCCAACCGGCTAGCCTGGCTCTGAGCCCACCCTCTCTCCCCGGGCCCTTTGTGCTGCCTCATCTGCTCCCCAGGCTATTTTGGGGAGTCCTCAGAGCCCCTGGCCTAGAGAGAGGCTTAGGAAGGATACGGGTATAAGGAGAGTCGGTGGGTGCCTGGCTGAGCCATAACTGCCCTTCTCTGGGAGAGGCCCGCTGGGCCCCGCAGGAAGACCTTTCTTTCAGCCTTGGCACCCTGAGCCCGGCCTGCTCAGCCCCATGTCTCCAGTGGAACCAAGTGGCAGCCTGGGCCAGGGTGGGTAAGGTTTCCATTCTTTTATCTCATGTAGTATTCAGACAAATCCTGAAAAGATAAACTCATCTTGCAACCCGACATAAAACAAGCTTTTGCCCAGGCTCTAATACACAGGCCTGCTCAGCGTCTCTTCCTCAGAGCCGACTGTACCGGTAGGCGGGGGACCCTCCAGAGGAAGAAACCCGGGGTTCTGCTTCCATGAGCCTTCATCTCGCCCTGCTGCCCTGGCAAGACTGTTCCAGGTTTCCTGGGCCCAGGGAGCAGTGGCTTGTCTCCCTCGGCCTCAATGCTCCCTTCTTAACTCCACTCGCAGGCAGTATAGCTTCGAAGAGCTACCGTGAGGCTGCCATCAGCCTGATCTCCCCATCAGAGCTGATGGAGCAGACTCCACACCAGAAACCCCGGTGTGCCTGCCTGGCCGGCCCTCGTAAGGGAAACCCCACAGCCTAAGCCAGAAAGAACAAGACACCCGGGGAAGCAGGGCAGGGAAACCCCTCAGATCTCTGGCAGGGAGGTGAGCTGGGTGGGAGAATTCTGGTTCCTGGGTCCTGGGAGGGGAGGGTGATGAGTAACGGGGTGGGGGGGAGACAGCAATAAGCAGCTTATAAAATCAGCCCACATTTTTGAGAAGGAACCAGTTTCTGCAACAAAAGGCTGTGAACTTTGCTCCCATTCCAAGCCCTCTTTTGTTTTATCACAAAGTCAGACTCAGTGTGTTTGTTTGTTTTCTTACCCAGAGATCCCCCTGGGGTGGGAAAGCCTGGCTTTTCATATTGGCCCTGGAAAGATTCTAAAACAACACTATTTGTGCAAGATAATGAAGCTGGGTACCTGGCTCCCCACGAAAGAGGTGGCAGCTGTGAGAAGGGAAGGGGCCCCCAGATCCTCCCTGCCTGCAGGTCTGCACTGCTAATGACTGGTTTCTTGAATTTACAGACAAACCAGGCCCCTCGCGGGTCTTTGGGGTGCGTCTTAGCCGAGTCTGGGTTTTCATCTTAGGCTTTAAGTGCCCAAGTTTGCTGATTCAACCCAACCTTGACCTTCCTGTTGACTCCGAGACCACCGAGAACAAAACTGGCCCTTCAGGGGTTCAGATGGGGACAGCCTGGGCGCGTGACAGAGGGGCAGGGATGCAGGTCTGTGGCAGATGGCGGTGTGCTTCACGGAATATTCCCGACCTGCAGGTTAGGTTCCCAGAGCAGGGAGAATTCGCGGTACCTCCATTTTCCTTTTATTTCCCAAATACAACTTGAGTTTTATTGGCAAACCTCCTGCCTCAGACTTCTACTTGGACCCAATACAAAGCCGTAAAAGCAAAGTACCTCAAAATTGCCCTCAATCAGCCTGTCTTAACTTTCAGGGGCAGGAACCCCCATTGGTGCACAAACACCCCAGAGGATGACCAGATGAGGCCCCCACAGCCCGGGCCCCTCAAAGCCCTGGCCTCACCATCTCCCGCTATCAGGGTCCCTTAGCTCTCTGCGCCTCGAACAGCTCCACTCTGTGTGGACTCTGTCCACCTCACTCTCTGTTGATCTGGAAGGTTCCCTGAGAGCACAGGCAGCAGAGAGATGAACTGGTGCAAACGCTAACGGCTGTTACCGTGGGCAGGTGACTACATCTCTGAGTTCCAGAACCAGCTACTGATTTAGGGGGCCCAAGGCAAAATGAAAACGCAGCGCTCCTCCTTCAAACGTTATTCAGAATTTCAATGGTGAAAGCAGAGCTTTAAACTAAGCAGAAGCCCCTTCTGAGCAGGGGCCTGAGAGAGGTACATGCTGCACGCCCACTACGCTGGGCGGGAGCACTGGTTTCCTCTCGCTTCACACCTCACTCAGAGGGGTGCGGAGGGGGTTAGTGAGGACGGCATATGGCAGTCCTCCCCTGTTCCCCAGTGTTTCCAGAGTCTTGCTCAACTGTCAAGACCCCGATGCTCCTTCCTTTGCAAAGCCTTCCCCAGTCCCTGGGTCTGAACCTCCTCTGTGACACTAATTAATGTCATAGGGGGGCGTGTATCTCCACCCCATTCACCTGTGAGCAGGCGAACCTAGGATGACGCTACTCTCATCTCTGCCCCTCCTCCCCTGCGACCTGGCACCAGACAAGGGTGCTTTCCACAGTGGGGTGCTGATGGAATTTTACATTTGAGAGCTGGGAGGGCAGTTGGGAAACGGTCGGGTTTGCCCTGGGTCTGAAAAAGGTGCAGCGACAGCGCTGTTCCCATTTAACAGATGATACCACTGATGCTCGGAAGCCCGGACATTGAGGCAGGGAGGAAGGAGCGATGTCCCTACGTGCTGATTCTCATGATGCAGCCTGGCCAGTGGGGCCAGATAAGCTTACTATGTGTGAGGCTTGTTTCAGTGGCTCAGAAAAAATCATCTAAAGCCTACAGCCATCTCATCCAGCAATGGGGGTGGATTTCACTTCTCTGGCTTGCTAAGCCTATGAGGGTGAAGGGAACGGGGAGCATGGTTCTGAATGGAAAAGCCAAAGAATAGAGTGGGGGAGAGAGGGGGCACTGGTTTTCTTACTAGCAAAGCTCTCAAAAATAAGCCTCATCTAACACCAGCATGTTGTTATTTACCAAGGAGACAGTGTCATGTGAGCTTTGTAAGTCAAATACTCCTACCTGGCAAGGGGGGGGTGGGCGGGGGGTGGATTTCATTTCTCCGGCTTGCTAAGTCTATGAGGGTGAAGGGAACAGGAAGCACTTTGGGATAAACATCCCCAAATTAGAGTCCCAGAAGTGAGGGCATTCAGTTTTAAAATACACCTTGCATTAAATCCTTTCCTTTAAAATCTCCTTTTATATATAATACAAAGGTACATAATCCAGGCCTCTTTAGCAAATGCAGAGTCCTATATACTTCATCTTCCTAAAATAAGGGTTGCCTGGATCATTCTTGTGTATTTCTGGAACAAACAGGAGTGCTTTAGAATAAGCAAAAAAGCTAATATTGACTGGAGAGATCATTAAGCCACAATCAAATACTAATATTTGCTGTAAAGAACGCAGTAACGTGAGATTTAAATGTACCCTGCAAAACTGTTGCAAAATGACCCACCAGCTTGGCAGAAGCTCACCCCTGTGACCTGGTCTCGTTTGTGGCTGTGCTACTGTGCACAGCTGAAGCAGCTACAACTGCTCAGGGCCATTCTTGCCCAAGTTCCAAGATGCCTGGGAAGGGACGGCATGTTTGACCTGGAGCGGGAGGTGCAGAGGAGGGACGGAGCCAGCCAGTCCATTCACCCCACCGGGCTAACAGGTGGACACCGCCCCGCACACCTGGGCCCCACGCCTCAACCCCAAGTCCAACACGGTTTCCAAAGCAGGAGGAGGCCCAGCTTGGTTCTCACAGCACCTATAGCCTCAGCCAAGAAGGTGGTCCAATCAGCACTACACCACCAACAGCGGGATGCTGTCTTTACCTGTGGAGGATTTTCCCATTCTCGAAGTTCCATTCATAAACGACCCTGTTTTAGGTGATGGCATAGAAAGCTCAGTGAGGCTGGGTGACTGTCCCGTGGTCCACAAGGCTAATAAGGGAGCAGGAGTAGGGGCCCATCCAGGTGTTCTGAGGTAGGAGACGCCCCTTCCACTCTCACTGCCTCCTCCCAAGCATCTTGGGAAGGTGAACCACGCCCTCAGTAACAGTTTCCTGTTTCTCGAAGCAATTCTTCGGCCCTGGTCTGGATACACTTGGGCGCACACTGCATGACTCACGTCAGTGACACAGCATGTGCGTGAAGCTCACAACTGTCAGCTGTGCTTCTAGTTGGTCTTCTATTCCCAACGCTAAGTTTTCCGCAAGGACAGACATATGGCTTGTTTTCCATTATCCAGTTCATCATCCTTGATATCTTCTAGAAAAGACAAGGGGGCCCAGGAAGACATCTGGGCTGAACCCAACTGACAGCCATGCCCAAGTGCCTTCCAGAACCGCCTCCCCCTCTGGGGGGCTGTTTGCAGCCACAGGGTTTCATGCGATAAAGGGGGGAAGGAGTGCCTTTCCTGACTCACCAGGAAGCCTGAAGGGGAACTTGGGGTGAAGGGACTCTTGGGGACGGGGGTTCAATAACTGTGCCGACCCTAGCGAGCTGCACACCTGGCATGCATGGGCCTAGCAAACACAGCAGAGATTTGCTAAGTAACGACCCTGCTTAGAGTTGCTGCAGGGGCCTTTCCAGTCACCCTATGGAAATCCAGCTGCCACTGAGCACCTCTGTCCATACACCCCATCTCATTTAACAATCCTAGGAGGCAAGGACAATCCTACAGAGGCGGAAATGAAGGCTCAGGGACGTTAAGTCCCTTGCCCAAGTCCACACAGCCAATTAGGCAGAATTTGCACCCAGGGCAGCCAGACTCCACACCCACTCTTCCTTCCACTCCTCCTTGCAGAGTATGTCCTGGTGGGCACACAACTTCTACCCTATACCTACTTCCAGCAGGCGGTCCGTGCAGGTCCGTCTCCCACGGGTGTGACTCGCACCTCCTCCACCGAGGCTGGCGCCTGCCATGCTGCCCCCACCCCTTCCTCCTCCCTTCCCCGTGGGCACAAATGGCCCTGCAGGCCGCCAGTCTGCATTCCTGGAGCACATGCCCAACTTGGGGCCACTAAGGAGGATCCCAAGTAATTCAGCCCATAAATCATGGCCATTGTGAATTTCCCTTTTAGCCACAGGCAAAGTCAAACTTTTCCTTCCCCCACTCTAGTTAACCACTCTTTGTTCACTGTATCTCTCACAGCTCCGCCTGGCTGGGGGCCAGCTCTCAATTATTAATTAATCTGGGAGGCGCAGGTTGCATTCCTGGCCACCTAACCACTTCCTCCTCGGTGGGGAACGCGCAGGCCAGGCCCTTTTGGTTATATCAAGCGTCTCACAACATCCCAGGCCTATCTTGTGGCCATAGCTGCAAGAAAGGACACTTAAAACCAGAGCTTAAAATAACTGCAGAAAACCCAACACCCAGAAGCCCCTTTTCCCAACTACCTCCCACAGCACCAGCCCAACCTGTGTGCCGCCATCATCATAAAACCACAACCTGTCTCAGTCATTGAAATGGGGGTACATTCCCCCAACATGCAAGGCGGGGGTGTGTGTGTGTGTGTGTATGCGTGTGTGTGTGTGTGTGTGTGTGTGTAGGAAAGTGCTGCCTCCACCTTTATCTGTTCACTTCACCCTCACTGGACGAAGGAAATGACAGGCAGAAAGGTGGGGGAGGCGGGGGGAGGGCAGGAGAGGCCATAGCTGAGTGTTCAGGTTTATTAAAGTCATTCAGTATCTTTAGGGACAATGAGGAGGACGATGGAAGTGTGAGCCTCTCTTTGTCTGGGTCAAGTCTTTGGGAGGCCTTTGCATGGACAAACGCCCCAAGAAATTTGGGGATCAACGGAACAAGGTGACCAACCTTGGTGTGAAACGTAGCTCCCGTGACAGTGAGAACCACTTGTGAAATCAGAGCACAGTTCTAACTTCACTGCCTCACGCTTAGGCGAAGTCGGATCTTTAATTCCCAATTAGAAGTAACGCTGAATGGTGGGTGCCCGTGCTAGCTGGCTGATTGTCAAAAGGAAGCCATAGACCAATGTAGGGCAAACATGACAGCGGGAACATATCAGATTATTAAAAAGAATACACATTTGTTGTTGCTGGAAATTTCCATCAAGTGTCCTTTGGTCCTCTTCCTCGTCTCCTCCTCCCGCCATGGGCCCCACACACACCCCACAGTTTGTCAGCCTCGCCCAGTGTCCACTGAGCCAGTCAAGCCCCCGGGACTCAACACCTTATAGTCCAGGAAAGATCTTAGAAATCTCATGCTTTATTTACTCCACCACGTCTGCTTTTGATCTGGTAAGACAAATGACTTCTCCCCCACGTCTTCGTGTAACATTGGCTCTGAGGCGGAAGGGACACTTCTGGCTTCCCTTATCCAAAGCGCTGAGGCTTTTGGATAAAGCGCGCATACTGCCAAGATAAATTTTTGTGCACATACAATAAAGTACCATTAATTAGGACTCATAAATCCAGAGTTTGTAATAATTCCGAAAGCAGCTGGGTTGAAGTTAAAAAAAAAAAAGTTTCGATAAACAAATGCAAAATATAAATAAGGTTCAAGAGAACTGTTTATCCTACGAGTGCTGTATATAAACAACTGGCATACCAACTCCAAATCGCTCCTATCTGTTCACTAAAGCACATCTCCCAGTGACCTCTAACAGGAAACATTATCCGGTTAGCATCACCGTCTATGGTATTTGAAAATCACAAAACTTGGTTTTTCACACACTCTTCTTTCCAATCACCCACTGAATTTACCTGCATTGGTGAGGAATCCCCGAGTTGTCAGAGCTCCCTTTCAGCGTAACATCTGGAAAGGAAGCCACCTGGATGGCTGCCCCTCCAGCGACCCCAGGTCCCCCAGATCCTTCAGTGGCTGCCCAGGAAAGAGTGGTGGCCTGCGGCACACTAACATGCCACCCCGGCATCTCCATGCCCACCTTAAAAAAAGTGTTTCCAGGGCCTTCGACCAGGAGATCCAGCCAACTGGGGTGTGTCCACGTGAGAGCCCCCTCAGACGTCAACTGCAGTAGGTGAACCAAGGACGTTTATGGCCTCCTTGATGACTTACAAATTAGCCAGGCCCCATGTTTTCTCCCAGGGAGGAAGAGACACTTTCAACTCCAGGGGATCCATAATATTTTTGGAGCAGCAGGCAAGGTGAGGAGCCCACAGATACGCGTGGGGAGTGGAGGGTGGCAGGAAGAGGTCCTGGGCGAGGTTGGGAAGCCAACCACCAAGCTGAGAGGGTGTGTTGGTCCTGGCCTGTGAGAAACAGACTGCAGGGCCCCAGTGAGGTGGGCAGTGGGCCAAGCTGGAAATACCGAGGGCTGCTCCAGCTCGAGGAGGAGGCCCTGCCAAGCTGGGGAGGCGGCACTGACAGGGGAATGGCAGGTTCCGGCCGGGCGGATCCCCAAGGCCACCGAGTCAGGGGCAACCGCCTGTGTCTCTGGGCACGTGGGGGCTGGAGCTGTGCCAGGGAGACCCAGAGCCGCCAGTCTCCCCGGGGTGCCTCTGTCCTGGCGCTACCCCGCAGCACCCAGGCCTAAGGCCCCTGACGAATGCGGAGCCCCTCCGAGGGGTGCTGACCTTGGGCAGGGAGCCGGGCCCTGCCTCCAGGCCAGAAGACTGTTCTCCTTCCACCTTCCATCTCCTAGTTTCAGAGGTGTTCAGCAGAGCCCCCCAAGACCACAGCCCACTCGAGGCCTGCTGCTACTGCCCCTGTGGGCATTTCAGACATCTTCTGCATTACCAAGACCCTGAGAGCACCCTCTGGTGATAGATCCAGCCTCAGAAATGCCCCCAAGGCTAGCAGGGGCCTCTCTGCTGTGTCCCTTGGGGGAGGTTCATTTTTTGAGGCAGAGAAGGCAGGTCTCCTGGCGGATGCTTTTTCTCACTCCCCTACCAATTCCTCTGCACCTCCCGCTTGGGCTTCAAAAATAATGATCAGTAAGACCAACAAAGACACTGAGGCCGGGGCTTGCCACACACATGCCTCTTACCACCAGATGGACGCTCCGCCATAGACACCATGAATTCTGGAGTTGACCCGCAGTTTGATTAAATGGAGCTTCTCCATATATACGGAATCTGAGCATCCGCTTGGTTCAACCCTCTCCCTCCTCACGGCCTTTACCGTGAAACAGGCAGACTGACTCACTTATTTATAAAGACCCACGAAGAACCACATCCTAGCAGGTCATTCATTCAGACTCTGACCATCTCTACCTTCCCGAAGCGCCCCCTCCTGATGGCTCCCTCCCAGCTGCAAGAACTGCTCTGCCTCAGCCTTGAACATGTGGAGCTCCACCCTGAAACCCTGAAAGCAAATTCCCTGAAGGGAAAGAGTGGGTAGGATGTTTTCAAGAACCACTCATTGTGGGTTTGGGGTCCAGCCAACAGACGTGCCACTGAGATGCAAGAACATTTGCTTAGGAGGCACCTCTCTCATGCTCGCTAAGTGCCTACTATGTGCAAGGATGCACCAACCAACACAGGCTTCCTGGAGGAGTTAATCCTGTGGCGAGGGAAGGCTGGAGGCTAAAGTCGGGAGAAAGTAACGGAGATGTCAAAGGAAATCAGAGAGACTCTTGTTTTTGTAAACACCATTCCTTCTGGTCAGTGCCAAGTTATTTAGTGGGCTGTACACACATATTTTCTCCCTCAAACCAAAATAGTCCTCCCTAAGACTTCCACTCTGAGGGGAATAAAAGAAACGGCATAAACATTCTTTGCAGCCTATAGACCATCACTAGCCCGGGCCTGCAGCTAACTGCAAGTCTGTGGAAAGCCCCACGCCTGTGAGTTCTGACGCTCATTTCCCGACTCTCAAGTCAAAACGGACTCTGTCACCTGGGGAATCCACCCACCACCCGCAGTGGGTCATGTGAATGTCTCCGAGTTTGGAGGGGGGATGTCACTCTTGGATTGGTGGAAACTCTGAAAATTATAGGGTGCTGTGGAACACACTAAGCAACATCATGTTTATTTCCAAGAGAAACTTGGAGGAAGCTCGGGAAATCGAAAGGAGTCTTGGGAAATTGCTAAATGTCAGGGCTAGAGATCATTCAGCCCAGCCTCCTCCCTGGATAAGAGAGGAAACTGAGGCTTAGAGAACAGAAACCATTTGCCAGAGCTTAGGCAGCAGGGCCGGGCCTCACGGCGAGGGCTCCTGTCTCTGAGGAATGAGTTGGTCCTCGATACCACGGGGCGCAAGGAACAAATAATCCTGATGAGACCGGCCAACATGAATTATTTTTGCAAAAGGGTCTGTTTGTTTGTTCTTGTGGGTAGCAGGGAGAGAGTCCTTCCTCCATCGCTGTCGGAACGACTCCCTGCCTCCGCCTGAGAAGTGACCCGCCCAGGCTGGCCGGCACCACCACAGACTCTCAGGCAAAGGATGTGCGTTGCAAAAATGGGGCAAAGTTTCCTATTCTGAAGATAACATTGTAAGACACAGGAAGTCTGCGAGCAGAGCCTGTGTTTCCAGAAGGTCTCTGCACACCCATTCGCAACCACTTCCATTGTACAGGGTTTCTAGAGATTTGAGGCTGGGGGGTGGGGACCAAGGGGTGGGGGCCAGTGCTGGAAAGGGGCCGCAGCCACATCCCAGGTGAGATTCCAGAGAGGGCTTTCCATACGCCAGACTCCCTGGGCCTCCCACAATGCAGACCCCTCTCTGAGGCCTGGCTTCTTCAACAGAAAGATAAAAGGGTTAAAAGAGCCAGTGATTCCCCTACTTGGGGCCCTCAAGTCCAGATTCCCAGGCCCCACCCCTGGAGATTCTGATTCATGGGTCCTGGGTGGAGCCCAGGAATCTCTGTTTTTAACAAGATTTAAGAGGCCCCTTTTCTGGCTCTGATATGCCACGATCCCACGAGTGGAGAGTTCAACGGCCTGGCACATTAGCGAAAGAGTTGGCTTCCTCGAGGGAGGAATGACAGGGGAAGGAAGGAGACCAAACCAAATCGACTTCCTAGCATGAGACGGACGTGGCAGTCCCAGCGCCAGGCCAGGAGACCGGCAGGGAAGGCGACACTCTGGAGCCACCGCGGATGGCCCTGACTCAGTGTGTCTGGGTGTGATTGAGGACAGGCCCTTGGGTCAATGTGCACCTCTGCATGGAATCAAGAGCCTCAGTTCAAATCCCAACTCTGCCACTTTCTAGCTGTGTGTCTGGGAAGAATGGCCTTTGCCTCTCTGGGCCTCGGGTTCTCCGTCTGTGGAATGGGATCAAAAGCACCCATAACAAAAACTCATTGGATGGAGACTACCCTGCTGATAGCTGTCACGTCCTGCAAGCTCACCATGGAAAAGAAACATCTAGTTCCCACAACAACCCAGCTGGTGGATATTTTTAATTGTCCCATTTTACAGATGAGAAGGAAACCTGAGGCCTCCTGAACAATCAGGCTTACCCACTGATAAAGGGGCGGTGCTGGGGTTCCCAAACATTCAGTTCAGGAACCTTCTGTTCCTGGCAGGTGTGCTGCACTTGGGGAGCCTCTCCACGGATGCTGCCTTCCTTCCACGGGCACTGCCTAAAGCCTAAGCTGCACACAACTCTGTCCCCCTGGGTGCCAGGGGACCAGACACACTTCTGCCCTCAGAGCTCCTAGTCCAGGGAAAGAAAGGACACAACTACAAAAGAGCATTATAAATGAGGGGCAGCGAGGCAAGGAAGAGCTGGCCACCAAATCCATCTAGGACAGGAGGGTGGCTGAGTGCCATGACAGAGGGGGTGGCAGGGATGGGGACGGAAAGTGGTGCTCTAGGAACAGCCTCGGCAAAGACACACAAGGAGGAGAAGACAAGGCGAAAATGGTCTTCTGTGGCCAGATCACAGGACTCGGAAGGGTTCGTGGAGAAAGAAGAGTCTACAGAGGTTGGCTAGGGCCAGACCGTGACTCTCTGCGGCTGAGCACGTGTGCTGTGTTGTGGGTACAGGGAGGCACAGGAAGGTGGTGGGCAAAAGCGGTCAGGGCCCGACAGTTCTCCACTGTGCCCACCCCATACCTCAAGTGCCCATTAGCTCATTAAGGGCGGGGACCCTGCCTACAACTGGGTGTGACAGGTGGGTCTTAGGACCAGGAACTCTAGGACAGTGCAAAGCACTCAACACTGAAGACACAGATTCCCCCCGCCCCCATCTTTATTTATCAAGCCCATGTGGAAACAGACTCCTCTAGTTAAAAACAAATAAATAAATAAAACCCAAGGGATGACCAAAGGCCTGACACAGTTCAGTGGGACAGGCATCAATCAATATGTATGTATCAGCAGCTTTACACTGTTGTTTCTAATTCTCTGTCTCTCCGATCTGTCAACTTCTGAAAGCACGGTGTGATAAAGTCCCATTCTCCTGGGGGTTTCTCAAGTTCTCTTTTTATTTCTATCCATCTTTGATTTAGATATTTCAATGCTATATTGTTAGGTGTGTAAAGCTCCTTGATTATTATTCTAGCTGATCATTTTAGCTTTGATCTATGTCAGGTGTCAGCAAAGGCTAAATTCAGCCTGCCACTGTTCTTGTAAATAAAGTTTTATTGGAACACAGTCATGCTCCTTGTTTTATGCGTTGTCTGTGGATGCCACAATGGCAGCGTTGAGCAGTTGGGACAAAGACTGTACAGCCTGCAAAGCCGAAAATATTTACTACCTGGCCCTTTACAGAAAAGTCTGCCAACCTTGATCTATGTAAAATATGCCTCTTCGTTCCTTTTTTTTTTCTTCATTCCTTTTAGTGCTCTTTTGCCTGAAATTATTTTATCTCCTATTACTATTGCTGCATATCTGTCTTTTTGTTTAGCATGAAATAATATAATAATATATATTTTTCCAATTTTCTTTTGTTTCAATCTTCCTATATAATTATGTTTAGGTGTCTCTCTTCAGGAAATCCAGCATGTAGTAGGTTTATAAGAACAGTCTGAGAACTTTTATCACATGTATTGTCACTAGTGTTTGGACTTGCCATATTATTCTATATATATATATAGTACATATATACATATACATATATATTTTTAAATCTACCATGTGTTGTTGTTTTCATCCTACCGAGTTTTAGAGTAGTTAACGCTCAGGAGGAAAGTGGGATGGGTAAGAAAAGGAGACTTCTGCTTTTTCAGTATATTTGAAATTTTACAGAAAGAGAATATAATTATATTATTTGTGTAACAACATATTACTTTATATTTAATACTAAAAAGGAGAATTTTAACGAACTAAGACTCATGGATAGATAAGGATCTGTGAGATGAGTTCTTCAGTCAACAAACGTTCTCATCACACTTTCCTTCCTACCATCTCCACCGGCAGACACACACAAAGACAACAACAACTTTATATAAATAGAGTTTATATAATGTGGAGTTTGCTTCAAGGAGTGTCCCAGCCCTCTCAGTAAGATTAACCCGAAACCAGCCCCTCTGGCCACGGGAAACTGCTCCTTGAGGTCACCAAGCGCGCCCAGGCGGCCGCTCTCCCTCCCTGGCCCCAGCCAGGCCAGCTCCACGTTTACAGAGGGCCTAATCCCCAGTGCCCAGGCCCATCGCGTTCCACCAGCGGCTCTGTTGTCCTGCCAGCACTTCCTTCACAGCTCTGTGGACATTCCAGCATCCAGGGCGTGTGTGCAAGGAATGCGGCCCTCAGGGCAGGCCTGGCCAGGGCGCCCTCCTGCACAGAACTCACCCCCACCCCCAGCCCCGGGCTCTCCCTGCTGGCCCCACCTCCAGACTTTCCTTTAGCCCTTTCCAGAATGGGAGAGCCAGGCAAGACCTCCAAGAGATTGGGGGCAAGGCCCTGAAAGGGGCTGGAATCAAGATGGACCAGCCCCCAGCCTGGGGAATCAGGAGAGACCCATCCTGAGGAGCCATCAGGAATGACGTCTTAGGTTCAAGCTCTGCCTCTGACAAGTCCCCTGCCACCTCTGGACCTCTGCCCCGCTAAGCTAAATAATTTGTCCACTCTTTCCTGACTCCACTCCAGACCCTGTCATTCTGGGTGACTCCTCATTAAGGGAAGGGTGGCTGGAGGAGTTAGGTCCCTAACTGAGAGGGAAGGGGCATTTCCTGCTACGTCTGACCTGGGTCTGGGGCACCCAGACACCAGCTTTGCCCACATGTCACACCTCTCCTTCCATGTCCCAACCTGGGTGTCAGAGTGGGCAGTTTGTGAGAGTTTGACAAAAGCGTTCCCTGGACATCCGCTGCGCTCATTGCCAGCCCTTCTACCACCACCCGCTCCCATCAGCTCCTTACAACACGCAAGGACTATCCCCTACGCTGTACAGACGGGGAAATGGATGTTCAGGGAGCTCCCACAATTTACCCGGGTCCCAGAAGCCAGCCAGCAGCAGGAGCCCTTCCCTACCGCCCCAGGTCTCAGGGCTCTCGGTGGGGGTTTTCCATTATGCCATAGCTGCCTCAGGTAGACACGGAGCAGAACTTCCCTCCCAACCCGGGAGGATCTTCCTGAGGAGAAGAAACAGCCAAAATATCCCCAACCCTTGACGCTCACCTCTGTCCAGAGGACCCCGCTTTGGCCTCAGGCCACTCTGCCCCTACTTGGCTGTGTGACTTTAAGCAAGTCACTCCTCCACTTTGACCCCCCATTTCCAAAACAAGGGGGTGGAACTATAAGAAACTCTGGTGTCCCTTCCAGCTCCATCAGCCCAATTCCACCCATTACCAAACCTGCTTGAGTCTCTACTGGAAGATTCTGCAGCGTACGGGAACCCTCCCCCTTGCGGGTATGTGGGATGCAGGGGAGGGCAGACAGAGCAATGGAAAACAAATATGTTCAAGGGATGGGAGTAAACACCGCTGTTGGCATGGCAGAGCCCGTGGAGTTGCTGAACTAGAATCCTGAAACCGTTAAAAATAGGAAAAGAAACGGTACAGTTCACATATTTTGCAAAGCTAAGTTAAATCAACATCTGCAAAAAATATCCCCGTTAAACGGAATAGCAGGATTTCATTAAGTAAATTGCAAGTTGGCAAAAATTCTGAAAGAAAGGGGAAAAGCCACGGGCTGGCCTGTAATTTAAACCTTATTTTAACTGTGACAGCATGACTGCAAAGAGCTCCATTTCCAAATGAAAGGAAAAAAATAAAACCTAAAAAATAAAAAAAAAAATTTTAAAGGGCCTCCTGCACTCCCAGGCATGCCCCTCCCCCTAGCTTCCACAGACCCACAATATTTTCAGTAATTATAATGTTACCTAGTTTTCCCATGGATATAACAAATGAGGGACAGAGAGAAGGGGGAGGTGTGGGGACGAGGGAGGAAAAAGTGAGCATACAGACAAAGTCACCATTGTCACCTCTAATTAGGTTTTTTTTACCAAAATGGCTTGAAGCATAGAACTCTGGGAATCTTTTCCTTCCTCCAGGAGGCCTCTCAGTTTAACCCCACTGTGGGTTCCCCTGGCTTGACGCCCCATTTGGAGGTGGGGGCCAAGCGCAGCCCTGCCCAGGGATGGGGGAGATTCCCCCCACTGCATGGTCCTGCCACTCCCTCAGCCCCCACCTCAGGCAGGGCTCCTCCTTCTCTGAGCCTCAGTTCCTCATCCCTAAAATGGGGTGATAACAGTGGCTGCCCCGCCAAGGCCGTGCTTGGAGAGCAGTGGTGAGCACCTTGTAAAATGCGAAGCACCCCCAAAGTCCTGGGACACTGTGGGCTCTTCTACCTGGAGCCCAGGTAGGGCCATGCCTGCAAGCAAGCAGACGGCTGCGGTGACAACTTCATGGACTGGCAAGCAATCCCAGGCACGGCCTGTAATGCCCAGAATCCTGCCTTATGTCCTCTAGCCAGCACCCATCCTTCCCGTCCTTCAGGGCTCCCTGGGGGTCACCCCAGGATGACCTTCACATAATAGCGTCCTCATTATAAAGAGATGTGAGCTGAAAGGGATCATCTACGTGGCGCTTGAACTTTGTTCTCTTTATTTAGCAGTGGAACCCCGACTCCCCTTTCTCTCCCATGGAGAGATTTACCCTTAGACGCAGGATCTAAAACAGGGGGAAGCACAGCCGCTCCACCCCTCATGCATTGCAGCAGTACCTGAGAAAGTCTGACAACCACGGATCCAAGCTGTCTCCTCCCCTCTCCTGCCACAAAAGGGGAAAGTGAGGCCGAGGAACCGGAAGTGGCCGTGGTTTGCTAGTTTCAGGGCAGCTGGGGTCTGGGAAGTGTGGCCCTGCACTCACACTAGGGGTCTGCCTGGTACCTTCCTGTGAGCAAACAGGAATTTCTGTCAGGTCCCCAGCCCGGTGGGGACTGCTCAATAGGAAAGGTAACCCCCACACCCCTAAGAAGCTTTGGAAAAGTAAGGGCAGCGCTGCAATCAATAGACAGCTCATTTCTGCACACAACTGATCTGCTGCCGGAGTTTCCAGAAAATCCAAAGATGGGCTGAATGAGTGTGCAGTCTAATAGACCCAGAGAGGGAAAGGAACTTGCGTCAAGTCACATATTAGGTTGGTGCAAAGGTAACTGCGGTTTTTGCAATTTTGAATCTTTTAAACCGCAATTACTTTTGCACCAGCCTAATAGCAAGTAAGTGGCAGAGGGAGGACTGGGGCCAAGAATAAAGCAGCCCATTCGTGGCCCCAACTGAAGTCTTACCTCCTTGTTGAGGTGAGACACACTGTACCCCAAACTACAGAGCCTACTCTGCCCCCCAGTTCTCCAAGCTGCTTCTGCAGGGAGCCATAGGCCTCATCTGGTCCCTTGCACTGTTCTCTGAAATGGACTTTTAAGCCCTGCACTATTACCTTAAGTTGACAAGGGACTTTTCTCTGAGCCTCAGTGAACCCACCTGTAAAATGGGGATTATAATTAACTATACTCCCGACACCACCCCCCGCCCCGCCACCATGGCTATAAGGATTATGGGAGATGCTCTTTGTAAAATGCCCAACTCTGCGGAATGGCTAGTAGGCACTTACTATACTCCACCCTACAATGTCCACTACAGAAGGCACCCACCTGGTAGCATCACTGCAGAGGGACAGAAAATAAAATGGACACGTGCATTTACGGAGCTCCTACCAAGTACCACCAGTCATACTGCACACGAGGGATCTGCGTGAACCGCGTATGTTCACGTGCAAGGGGAAGGTGGTCAGGGAGAAGTGGACGTGACCCCTGCCAACTGCCAACGGCAGCCACATCTTTCTGCAGCATGAGACCCAGGCAGTGTCACCTGGAGCCTGGCAAACTCGGACTTTGAGAGTATGAGTTTGAAGTCAAGCCCTGCCTTTAATGTAAGGAGAGAGCAAGCCGGCAGCCAGCCTGCTCATAAGAATGGCGGTGGCTGAGGGCATCTGGAGAACACACAGAGTCACATGGGGAGAGAGGAGGGATAAGAAGTGCCCCTGTGTCTCAGGGCCACACAGCATCACCCACGTATGGCACCCTTACTGTATGCGCGTTATTAACTCGCTCCCCTGACGTAGGCCTACCATTATCTGCATTTTTACGGAGGGGGACAGATGAGCCCTTGACCACCCGTGATGAGTGTGGTGGGGCTGACATCTGACCCCAGAGCTGGAGCCTCTAAGCCTCCCACACGCTGCCTTTTGGGGCCTCTGTGGGTGAAGGCAGGCAGTGCCAGGAAGCTGGGCCAGGAAATGAAGCTTCAGCGTCACCCCGCTGGGGCTCCTTCCCTCAGCAAGACCCTGTCCCCACAAATCTCCAAAACAGTGATGAAGCAAGTGCTTGCAAGAAGAGAAGCAAATGTTTTTATAAATTCCTCCTCAAGTCTGAGGATCTTTGGTGGGGCAGTGGGGGGACCCGAGTTGTGAAGAACGAGTATTGGATCCCGTTAGCCATCCCTTCATGGCAGAGGCTAGGGGGTCCCCCACGGTCACTCCTAGCCAGTGATCATCAAGAGTTCTGGCCCAGTCCCTAATGCAGTGTGACTGTGAGCAAGTCATTTTCCCTCTCAGAGCATCTGTGTCACCCAATCCGTGGAGTGAAAGCTTGCGCTGAGTGACCCCGATGTCACAGGCTCATGGAGCAGGACCGTCAGAAAAGGCCGCCCAGAGGTTTGGGAGAGGAGCAGGCACGCGGAGGCCGCCCTGGCTTGGTGCATGTCGGAGGCCCCCCAAGGGAGCCAAGGCAGGAGGAGGACAGGAGGGGAGATGGTGCCTAAAAGACGCTGTGAAGGAGCCCTTGAGGGTCCTTGGGGACGTCCAAGTCACACCAGGCCCAACTCTACCCAGAGCCCACAGCTGGAATGACAGGAGGGCAGACTGGCATTGAGGTGGGCACTGAGACTGCCCACTCCCACCCTGGGCACCACCTCTACAGGACTGTGCAGCCTCATCACCTTTTGCGCAAATCTCAGATCTTCAAAGTGCTGGAAAGGTCTGCTCGGGCCTTGAGGCCTTTGTGGCCGTGGCACGGCAGGCTTCAGAGAGGTACACGGAAGACAAGGGGCTTTAAAACCCCATCCATGAGTCTCCAAACAAGCCGTGTCCCCTCTCTGGAGCCCAATGACCCCATCTGCAAAATGGCAATAATTAAACAACCTTCCTAGGGCTGTCTGTTGTGAGAACTCAATTAGACAACACATGTAAAGCACAGTGCACATGGTATGTGTTTGGCACATGCTACTGTCATCCCTTTGCCCCTTCGCCCTGGAGTGTCCCTCACGGTTCCCTGCCCAGGGCTACATGCCACCTCCTCCAGGAAGCCTTCCCACAGTCACCTAGGTGACCCCTGCTGGGATCCCACAGCGATCTGTTCAGATCTCGATTATAGATTTCTGTACATAATTTTTAATTAGGTATCTGCTTCCAATAAACTGTGAGCATTCTGAGAGAAGAGGCTCGAGCTGGTGAGATGATGAAAGACCATCTGTCCCAACGAAAGCGCTCAAAGCACAAGGGTGATGTGACTCCCTGTACTAACCAGCATGCCAGAGCCAGAGGTAGCCTTGAACAACCCATTCGAGTCCCCTGTATGGCAGAAAAATGACTGCCCTGGGAGTTCCAAGACCCAGGCAAGCTTCCCGGACCTCAGTTACTCTAGCCTGAAAATGGGGGATACCCCGGTCCCTTCAATGGTTTTCCTAAGGAGCAAGGGAAAAGCTGGGTTGTAAACTGCTCTTTCAAAAAGGCACCGTTGAACCGAAGGGATTCTTATTCTGTTTATAAGCAACTATAATAAAACATACTCCACATAGCAGCCTCCTATGGAAGAAGCAGGAAGAAAAGCAAGCTGGCCAGCAGGGGCCTGGCTGCACTTCTGGTTGTTAAGTCACTGGGTGACTTGGGGAAGGCACTGGTGTCTCTGGGACAGTTTCTTCTTCTCAACAAAACAAAGGTTTGGGCTGGTGACCGCCACAGCCCCACTAGCGCTGGTATCTTGTTTAATGCCCAGCACTGTCTAGGCACTGAGGATAGAGAGGGCACCAATCAGGAGCTCACGTTCTAGACGGTAAATATCCTGATGCAACAACCCGCTCAAGGCAGTGAGTGTCAGTCACTCCAGAGCGCACGGCCCTTCCATCCCACTCTAGCAGGGCTTCCCCTCCTCCCTGCCCCAGGCTGGCTTTGCAGTTCGCTTTGCCTTTGACCTACACCTGTCATGTTCAGGAAAGCAGTGTGGCCCAGGAGCTCGGGAGGCCCGGTTTGGGTCTTAGTTCATATGAGCCTCAGTTTCCTACTGTGAAAGAGGCAGCAACAGACCGTGTCCCACCTGCCACTGCAGAGCCTGTCAGGAGGGTAACAGAAGTGTGTGCGTCATCAGCCTAGAAGGCCTGGGAATGGGAGGGACCATTTTTTGAGCGTCTACATGCCAGGCATCAGGCTAAGTCTTGTACTTGGACTATCCTTTAATTTAAGGGTCAATAAGCCAGCAAGGTAGGTTCCATGGCTTCCCCAAGGCCACAGGCTACCAACTGGCCTTGTCTTCTGATTCTGGAGCGATGGTAACAGCCTCCAGGTCTGAGCCCTCTGTGCAGAGCTGAGGTCACCACCACCATCCTCCGACGACCCGCAGAACAGAACGCAGCAATTCACAAAGCACTTTCACCCAGAGAACCTCAAACACAGGCCTTTCTCAGCCTCGTTCTGCAAAGGGCAGGGGCTTGTCAGGCTCTCCTTCGCTTAGAACAAACTACTGCTCTAGGAGGTCGGTGGCAGGGCCTGGGGGCCACCCGTGGTCTGGCACATGGAGGGTGCTCAATGCACGCTGGTGGATTGAGTGGACTGAATGAACACCTCTTTGGTGCTCTGCCCACATCCCCGCAGCCCTCGCCAATTCAGTGCATGGCCTAGCTTCCAAATGCCAACACCTGCTTTTGTCCAAGGACATGCTGAGTTCGGGGAAGGGCCAGGGATGAATGCCCCAGCTCCCTTTCCTCTCACACTCAGGTAGGAAATCTCTGAGGTGAGCTTGATATTGTTTTCCAAAGTTCCCAGCAAGGTTCAGCTCTAAAGTCCCTGCACTGGCCTCCCTCCCTTCCCCACTCTGCCCCTGCTGTTTCCTGGGTCCACCCCCTACCCCATTAAACTGTGCACCTGAGTTTTTTGTCTCAAGGTCTGCTTCTGGGAACACCCAAACTAAGAACACCTTGCTCTGGCACCAAACAAGTTGTAGCTTACAGCAGCTGTTCCCAAGCCCAGCTCCTAGAGAGACAGCAAGTGCCACAAAGGGGGCTGGGTCTCCTCTGCCTGTGCCCCTGTACCAGGCACGTGCCTGCTCCTGGGAGGTGCCCGTAAATGGAGCCAAATGAACTTAAGATGCCTCATTCACTGTTAGTCACTGGAACACTCATCCTGCTCCTGAGGAGTCCCCAGTCTAGCAGGAGATAAGACATAAAACAGTTCAGGAAGAGACTCACACACAAAAAAGAGGTATTTGGTACCAGAGGTTTTTCTTAGGCGTCTAGATAAAGGACATGAGTCTTACTGAGAGATGATGTGCGCAAGGTCCCATGGCTCTTCTGTCTTATGTATGAAAACAGATTACAAGCCCCTCAAGGGCAGGGTTGAGAGGAGTCTCTCCGTGTCCCCCACAGCAGCTCACAGCGTGCCCTGGACAGGGCAGGCAATCAATAAAGGGCCACTGGTTAATCTTTGAGGAAAGACCCGGAGCGCTGGCCTCGGTGAACCTTCGAGGGAGTGCCTGTGTGTGCTTCCCATGTGTACACATTAACCTCGAAGAACAGTACCTGGCCAAGTCTGGAAAATACTCTGCACACCCATGATCTTCCCTTTCTCTCAGATGCCAAACCCAACCTGTCAGCCAGCCCTTGCAGGCTCTACTGTCCAGGCAGCGCGGAACCACTGTCCACACACACAGATTCAATTCCGGGACGTGGCGTGGGGCTGGGCCCCCTTCAGCCTTCAACAGGTACCCCAGTCCACCCCCCAAGACTAGAATCACAAAGTCCCTAAACCCAAGAGGATTCAACGAGGCAACTTGCAGGGAGCCCTGAGCACATGGCCCGGCCCCAGGAGGTGCCCAGTGGTCACTGTGTCCCTGCCCTCTGAATTGCTAGAGCCGGAAGAGCCCTCGGGAACACCTACTCCAGTAATTTTTAACTAGGAAGGCACAACATTGGCACCTGGGGAACCCGCTGAATCAGACTGGGCACCAGGCATGTGTGCTGTGACAAAGTTCGCCTGAGGATCTCCTCCAAGCCCCTCATTTCCCGGGGGAGAAACTGAGTCTCAGGGAGGGGTGGTGACCAACTCAGGGTTCCAAAGCTCACGCCATATCCTGGCAAATACATTTGGAAAGGCACATCTCGTGCAGGCCTCTCCTGATAGCTTTACAAGGAAACTCCAGTCTAGTTCAGTTGCCTTTTCCTGACATCTCCGGCAAAAGGGAGTTAGGTCGCAGCAGGGAAGGGGGAAAAACCTGGGCAGGGGCAGGAGCGTGACCCCTCCCCCAGGAGCCTTGGGGTCTAATGAAGCGAAGAGACGGATTCAGGTGGCAGTTCAAACGATCACATTTTAGAGATGAAAGTATGCGATTCAATTAAATGTTTAAGTAGTGTTTTCTCATACTAAATCACTGAAACGTTTGTGCATTCCTTGAATTTCTCAGGGCACTGTTCATTTTTATTTATTGTTGTAACCCAATGCCCTTAGCAGCGTGAATGGTGCTATTCGAAGGAAACTTGTTTTGCAACGGGGAAAGTTGTCCCAGGTCTCTTAAAAGGTTCATTATGTGCATGGTTAGTCCGTTCTATTAATAATCCCGGACTATATAGGCAGGGCTTACTTTCCATTTAGCATTATATTTTCCACAATTCTGTAAACAGGTCCTCACACAAATCCTTTGGATACTCAATTCCTCCCTGCTTTTTCCCTAACCACTTTTCTCTCTGGGCCTACTCCTTATTAAAAAAAAAGAAAGAAAGAAAGAAAGAAAAAGGAAAAAAAAAAAAAAAAGAAAGAAAGAAATCACCAAGCACACATATTTTTCCAATTAAGCCATGTTTGGTGCCAAAATATATGGATCCCAGTAATAGCCATAAGTAATCTTAAGGTCTTTTCCCCAAATATTTTGATTATTTTACAAATCCCCCAAGGAATGTGCTCTTAGGGTGATTTATGGAGCCCAGGCAGGATTCATCCTACAGGGAGGGGTCTGGTTGCAAGGGGGCAAGTTACGATGGGGGGGGGTGGCTGTGTGTACCCACCAAACACTGCCTCACACTCTGGCAAAGCAGAGGGGACCGAAGGGCTCTCGGGGAAAACTTGAGGCCATCTCTGCAGGGGTGAGAAGGGTGAGGTAGTAGTGCCTACACAGCACAGATGGCTGCAGTCGGCCCTCTGAGGAAACTGGCTGGAGCAGAAATGACCACCCCAGATAGCTTCCAACGTCCAGTGATTCCCCAGTCAGCTGTTTTTGCCTTGCATTCTAAGGTGGGGTGTTTAGTTCAACCTCTATTACATTCGCACTGCTCACTTTTCAACTATGTGACTAAGGGGGAAACCATGATGTCGGGAGAAAGATAACCTGGAATTAAGAACTATCTAGGAGCAATCTTTAGGTGAAGAAACAATGCTGGTGGGGAAATGGGGAGATGCCAATGAAATGGCCCGGTGGGCTCTATAAATAGCGTCTCCAGCCCCTCTAACCATTGGCCCTTCAATCCCCCAGGAAACATGCAAGAGACCGTCAAAAATGAGCTGGGACTGGCAGGCTAGCTTCCCTACAGAGCACCTGAGGAGGTGACCAAGGGGACCCAAACCAAGGACGGGCTTCTTAGCAAGGGCAGACGAGTCTCTCAGGTGAAGGGCAGGTGAAGGTCAGGGGCCAGGTCTCTGAAGCCAGAGGCAGAAGGCCCAGTCACATGTCAGTGACTCATGAGCTTGGCAAGCCATGCAACCTCAGCCAAGCCTCAGTCTCCCCACCTGCCAGTGGAGCTAAGTATTTCTGTCTTCCCAGCTGGATCCTCTTGTGGAAGAGCAACTGGATCAATTGCACTGTTTTTTGTAAATTGAAAATCAGGTCAGAAGGAATTTTGGGTATTAATGTTGTCACACCGATAACTGACATATGAAATGTCCAAATGCATAGCATCTCTCAGAGAGTAGCTTAGATACGCGCCTTTCCCTTATTTACGATTTAACAAGAGTAACCCTCAGAGCCAGTGTCTCCGCATTCCAGGATCATCCCCCTACCTCTGGGGAATTCGATTCTTCACACTTAACTCTGACTCAAATGTCCTGTGAATGCACACTGGGGGGACTTCCTGGATTCACTAGTGGGTCCTCATAACCATTCACTTGGGAAGCAAGTCCTCTCTGCATTCTCTCTCTCGGCTACTGTCAAATTGAACCTTATCCTTGACTGGCTACCTGAGTAGTTTAATTATCACGCCCACCAAGGGCATGAAATCAGCCACAGCCACAAGTAGCAGTTACTGCCTGCCTCAGCCCCCCACACAGCGAGAGGGTGTCCCAAAATGACATTTTCCCTGAATGAACGAATGACTGCTCATAAGCAGGTCTGCACAGATCCCAACCCCCAGGGCCCCACTGCCAACACCAGGAACCCCCCTCTCCCGTGTGAATCCAGAGAGGAACTGGGAGCCTCTGTGTCCGCAGCAGGAACAATAGGCTGAAGTCAGGGTCCTTGAGGATGTGCAACAAAGAGCTGGCTTGCAGGGAAGGGAGACCTTTAACTTCCAGAAATCACACACGTCCCATCACACACGTCCCACATTCCGAGAGAGAGCCTCAGGGTCACATGGCCTTTGAATGTCCCAGGTTTGCTGGGGCCAGAAACCACCCCCCCAACCTTGCAAACATATAATAGGTCAGGAGTCACCGAAGTTGCACAGGCTGCTGCGTCCCTTTCTCTCTACAAGTCCAGCATTTGTCATGCATGAAACCTCCTCTCACCTGTACGAGAGAGCTTGGGGAGGCCCCAGCTGGGGCGGGCAAAGGCTGGTGAGACCGGTGCCAGCTTGCCCTATCTCCCCGTGGCCCCAGCACCTCCAGCTGATTCACAGGGAGCCTCGGCCTCTTATCAGGGCCCGCCAACCAGGCACCAGCACACATCCCTGCTGGCCGCACCTTCCGCCCAGAGCAAGCCTTTGTCTCTGGCTCCAAACTGGCTGCGGATAGTGGGGCTCAAGGGAGGGCTGAGGGTGCCAGAGGGCCCTGGAGGCACTGCAAGGGGCTGCCCCACCCGATGCCTCAGGATCCTCACCCAGAGAGAGAATCAGAGGTGGAAAGGAAAGGAACTCAAAAGACCCTCCACCACCCACCCACTCACTCTGTGGATGAGCAAACTGAGGCCCAGAGAGGGAATGGGATTTGACAAAGGTCACACAGCAAGCTGGAGGCAGAGGCAGGGCTGGAGCCCCCATTTTCCTATGGTAGGCCACTGCTGCGCTGTGCACCCTGGGCAACTAACTTCACTTTTCTGATGCTTAGTGTCCTCACTGAAAAATGGATTCAGCACTCAGATCCTAAGGATACAAGTCCAAGATGGGAAAGTGTTTTGACAAAGTAAAAGTGCCCTCCTAGAGTACAAAGCCCTTCTTCTCTAAGCAGAGTGAAAGTTTAGGAAAATGAGTAGAAGGGAGCCATCAGAGCTGTTTTATTGTGGGGTCCAGGAAGTGGGGTGGGGGTGGAGGAGTCAAGCTGAGGGGCAGACAGCATGCCAGCCCAGGGGCTGCAAAAGAGGGGCCTTGCAGATAGGGAGTAAGGGGTCGGGGATGGAGAGACTGAGGCTGGAGCTCTGGATTTTAAAAGCGGGATGTTTGGGGCCTCTCCTCTCAAATAAACAATCCGCAACCTTATTCAAAACAGAGGGTCACCCTGGGGAAGGGCTGGATCACCTTATTTCCATATCCCCTCTCTAGGGCTGTGCCACCAACCACCTCTGGGGGCCCAGCTGAGGGGCGGGGTGAGAGGCAGTAGCAGGGACCAGGGTTGGGCAGCAGCTGCCCTCAGTCCAGAGGTCACAGGGAGGGGTGGGGGGGCATCTTGCTGGATGTGTGGGGCCAGAGTCTGGCCAAATGACACCCTCCCTGGTCCCATACTGACCACAGGCACACAGATTCTTGGCCTGAGAGCTACAAAGGGGGCTGTAAGAACAAAATCTAGTCCCTCAAGAAAACTGAGGGTCAGACAATGAGGCAACTACAGGAGCAGGGGCACAAAATTGACACCCGGACTCTGTATCCAGTTCTAGTACCCACGAGAGGGGTGGAGGCTGTACAAGCTGCACATCCCACGTCCTTGTGGTGATCTGGGCCACTCCCTCACCACTTCCTTGGATTTATTTGTCCCATGGAGCCAATATTCTCCCAGTCAGTATTTACAGAGAAGGTACACTGTTCTAGGCTCGGGGTACAGCCAGATGTATCCACGGCTCAGACCCTACTTCAAAGAGCTCACTTTGGCCTCCACTGTTAACAATCGCTTTTTGTTATTCGACAAATATCCACAGCCCTTCTAGTGCCTTGAGCACTGAACCAGATGCCAGGGACGGCGGTGGCCGAGGTGGCTGAAGTGACGTGGCCCTGCCCATAGCCTGAACTGGCTGCGTATCCTGGGCTCACACTCCTGCTGCCTTTCAGGTGTCCATCATCTTCCCCATTCAGGAGAGGGGCAGGGAGCCAGGGATACCGACCAGGCCTCCGCTCTCTCCCTCCTGTACGTTCCCACATGGCCCGGCCTGAGGCAGGCCGCAGAGCATCCACTCAGAAACTAGGAGTGGACTATTTACCAAATGCCTCCCTTCCTCTGGCAGGAAGTTGCTCCCAGCACGGTGGTTTTTATTTTTTATTTTTTCCAACTCTTTCTGGGCTCGTGGTTTGGAAATAGCCAAGGGTTGTGAGTTACAAGATCCGGGCCTTCTCCTACACGGCTACTGGGAGAGAAAACGGATACAGCCTTTCCGGAGGCACTCTGACCTTAAGTGTGCATGGCCTTTGACCTTGCAGTCCCACTTCTAGGAATTTATCCTGAGGAAATAAGCAGTGATGCGCTCAAAGATGTATGCATGAGGATACTCGCCAAGCAAGCACAAGTGTTTGGCAGAGTTAAAATCTAAATGTCTGGGCCGGGGGAGTGGTAAGTAAATATGGCACATCCATGAAACGGAATACTAAGCAGCCCTTAAAAATCACACAGAATGTGTCTTAAATTGAAGAAATGTTCTCAATATTGCTAAGAGAAAAAAGGGAGCTAAAAACAGCTAGATGTACTTTTTATAGCTCCCTTCTTTTCATTTCGAGAGAGAGCAGATTTCTACATCCCATCTTTTGTTAAGAAAGAAGATGACAAGAAAATTAGCATTCTAAGCTAACCAAAACATAATAATGATTTCCTTTCAGAATGGTAGACATAAGGGTAATTTGTTTTTCCTTTGTGCTTTTCTTGTTTTCTAAATGTTCTGTATTAATCATGTAATACTTTAGAAAACAAGAAGAAATGCTATTAGGGCGAGGCTTGGCTCCTTCACTAACTGGCTGTATCAACAAGCCATTTAATATCTTTGGTAGACCACTTTATTCATCTGTTGACAGCCAGAAAGGTAATACCTGCACAGGTGTTAGCATACATCATTTCATTTCAGTCACCAAAGCCCTTTCGGGTAGATACCCATTTTACAGATGCAGAAACTGACTCCATGACAGCCCAGAGGCCTCTGCTCAGCATCCAAGTCCCACCACCAGCAACTCCAAGGGAACACAGCCCACGTCAATCTAGTGGGATTGGCTGGGAGTCACGAGGGTTGAGTGGGACCCTGGGAGAAAACTGCCCCATCACAGAGCCACTAACCCTTCTAGTAAAGCAAACTCTCAGATGCTACATTCTCACTGCAAACTGCAGGGGACCCTTAGAATCCTACGGGAATGAGGCACTGCAGGGTCTCTGGCAGGTAGGTGCATCCAGCCATCACTCAGCCTTCCCTGGGAAGCTGCCACATCCAGGGTAGAGGTGACTCATGCCAAGTACAGGGCTAGAAAGAACCAGTATGTCTTGATGTGGAAAATGAGGCCTGAAGAGGGAAAGGCCACACAGCCAGGGCATGGCCTACTACATGCTGATGCTGGAGAGGCAGTGGCTCTGGAATGCCAGACCTCCAGGTGGGCGATCCAAGGGAAAGAATTTCAGGACCAGGATTCAGGCAAGAATTCGGGAGAAGCACCTAAGCCCAGAAGCAAAGCCAGGTCTCAGGCCAGGGAGCCCACGGGGCAATCCAAAGCAAAGGCCATGCCCACCATCCTACCAGGCTTTGTAAGTAAGCCTGGGGGCTTGGGAAGGGGTCAGAAATGCCAGTGGTGACCCTGAGAGCCAAAAGCTACATCAGGAGAGGACAGGGAGCCAACCAGCCATGGCTTCCGTGGGAGAAGGGTCAACCAGCAATAGTAGTATGGCTGGGTCCTATTCTGGTGGCTACCAATTACTGTCCAATGGGCTGACTGGACCCGAAGCCACAAATACAGAGGCTGCAGAGGAGCTTGTGCAGGGTCTCACCACCTGAGGACACCCGCCGGGGAGTAGCCTGCTCAAGACCACTAGACGCACCCTCTGCCAGGATCATCTGCAAGGAGGTGAGGAAACACTAGGAAACAACTTGTTCCCTGATTGACAAGGCGGGAAATAAAGTAACTTGTCCCTCCCACCCAGACTCGGTGACACTCACAAAGGCCTTTCTGCTAGGGGGTGAAATTTCCAAGTGCCCCAAGTGCCTTAGAGGGGAATTCAAGGAAGGTGTGACATCAGTGGGATTACAAGGACCTCACCCGTAGTGGCTGGAACAGGGTGGCTTGATCAGGGCAGCAAGAGAATGCTGACACCCACCAGGGCTGGGCTGAGAAAGGGGAGAAGGGCATCCCTGAGGGTGGGGAGCCCGAGGGGCCATTACTGTGCACGTGTCTGGCTGTGAGCCCAAAGCTGCTCAAGCTGCTCCCAGAATCCCAGGCTGGGGGCTAAAGAGCCACCAGATCTGAGTAAGTGACCGCTAACTGGCTTTCAGGTGTCTGTCAGGGGAAGGGTGTCTGCTTCCCTGGTTAGTTGTGAGGAATCAGAATCACCTCTCCCACACCTCTCTCTCAGAGACCCCTCCTCTCAGTTCACTGAGGTCCCAAACACCTGATTCTTTCAGCAGGGAACTCTTGCAGGGAGCAGCCTCACTGCCTAGTACCCAGGGGTCCATCCCAGTCAAATGCCTCAGGGACACTCTCTTGCAGAGGTCCCCAGAGGAACGGAGAGCCTCAGAATCTCTTGGGGCATTTGTTAAAAATGTACATCCCTTCTGGAATTCCATAGTGGTGATGGGTGCATAACACTGAGACTATACCAAGAACCACTAAACCTCACGCTTTAAAACAGTGAACTCTATGTTATGTGAATTTAATGTCAATTTAAAAAATTGCCCCCAAAATGTTCACTGCTAGACTCTGGCCTGGAGATTGTAGTTCAGTAGGTCTGGGCATCGATCGCCATTTAACACTTGGTTCCCTGCCACCACTGGAAACCCTCAACCCTGGATCCTGGTTTCCACACAACGCTGGGTCTTAAAGTTACACATCCTCCCACCAATTTCCTCCCTCATTTTGCAGACGAGGAAACTGAGACCCAGAGTAGGAAAAGGACCCAAAGCTCTTGCAGGATCCTACTGAAATCCCCCAAATCCTTCTGCTCTGGAGGGTCGCTGCGAGGCAAAGCCCCTTGGTCATCCTGCAGAGGGGGTAGAGTGGCCCAACCTTCTCGTCCCTGAGAAAGGGGGTACCCTTCCTGTCTGACGGCCCCATACCGAGTACACAGGGCAGGGACATCCACCACCTCCCCACCTGGGTCTGAAGGAACCAGAAAGTCAGAGTAGATGGAGATTTTTTATTATTCTTATTGTTATTTTTTAAATACGAATTATTTCCAGCCGGAAGGCAGAGGGATGAGGGCCACCGGAGGCCTCCGGCCGTCGGCACCCGGCCAGCCTCGTAAATGTCTGGCAGCTGGAGGGAGACTCAGCTCATTGCTATCGAAATGAGCTCTTTACTGCTGATTTCCTTGGCTCACCAACTGATGTATCCAGTGTGTTTCTGAATCTCCAAAGACGTTTCCTACACCACCCTCAAGGGATCTGCCAAGAGGCACAGAGTGTAGGCGGAACTTCAGGGTGGCCTCAGTTTCCCCAACCAAAGTGTGGGCAGAAGAAAAGGGAGCAAAGATAGTTCATTCAATTGTAGCTGAATCGACTATAGTTAGTTCGGGTCAACCATTCCCCACTGGGTTGTTCATTTCTGTGAGTGAAAGGGGAGATGACAGATAGGACACTCTCGCTGTTGACACTCGGAATAACCCCCCCACCATTTACAAAGCACCCACCACGTCCATGGACAGTACTAGGCACCTGGCATAGATGATCTCTTCTCATTTACACAACAAACCAGCACCCAGGACGTTCTTATCACTCACATTTCACAGATACCAAGATTCAGAGAGGTTAAGGAACTTGCCAAAATTCACACAGCTAACGAATGGCAAGGCCTTCCTTTAAAGCCAGACCTTTGCGAAGCAAGTAAAAACATGAGGCTAAACATGGCAGAACGATGCCTACCCTTAAGCACACAGAATCTAGGCAGTACGTGCGAAGGCTCGTCCTTCGTACGTGCAAGTTCAGAGAAGAGGGCAAACACCCACTTGCCACCCCAAGCTAGAGTGAGCAGAGAAGGCTTCCTGGAAGAGCCATCCCATTCATGCCCAGAGCTGCCAAAGTTCAAAGGTGGGAGTGGTTAACGCCACCCATGCCGGGTGTCTACCTCCCTGGACCAGGCTCAGGCAGGGAGCATCACAGCCCAGAGGACAGGTCAGGGAGGACTGAAGGAGCCAGAGCCACTGCCTGCCCCGGGTCCGAGCCCTCCTCATGGCTGGGGTTCATCTTCCCACCTGCGAGGCCAGGTGTCCCACTTATGAGCTAGTAAGTCAGCCCTGGTCGATCCATAGGCCAGAACAGAACGCAGCCATCAAAAACTGTTTATGAAGAGCGTTAATGACATGGGAAAATATTTACGTAATGCTGAGGGAGAAGGGCAGGATACAAAACTGTATTTTTTAACAGAAAAAAAAATTTTTAAACAGAATAAGCCAAAATGTTAACAGTGGTTCTCTCTGGAGGGTCGGATTATGGGAGTTTCTTCTTTGTATCTTTTTGTACTTTGCTATGCTTTCCAAATTTTCCATCAGGAGCCACATGCTTCTTTGAGAAACAAAAGCAAATAGGTGTGTTTTAAGCTAAGCAAAATGATGCCACTGCTGGTGCCCTATCTCTCTCCAAGGGTCCTCAGCAGTGCACACCTGTGTCCTGGAGCAGCTCCCCACCGGCTTTCCCCACCATCTGTGCGGAGGATGAGGGAACCCCACGGGGAAACAGATGGCCTGGGTAAGGCTCTCTCTCCAGGAGGCTCTGGGAGTGCCAATACGAGGCCCAAGAAAGACAGACACGTATGTCAGACATACACTGTCCACCTCCAGTGTCTGGAAGACTGTCGGGTCGAGCAATCCACACCTGGGTTCCCTTTGCAGCCAGGTGAGAGCCTTAGCTCCTACAGGTGATGAAGGACCGAGAGAGGGATGCCTGTGAATGTCATGCATAGACTCAAAGATGCCACAAAAGTATTCCCAGCATCCACTGTCCCCAACCTTTCTCAGAAAAGGAGGTGCCCCACAAGCTGCCGAAGCGTCTGGCCTACTCCGTCTACCTGTCAGCCCACCCATCTGAACCTGTGCTCTGGCCCCGGTGCAGCCGGCCCCACCCCTTGGAAGGGTTAATGGTAGGACTGCTCCCTGAACAAAGTAGGTTTATTCATGAACAATGGGAAGCTTGGGGGTGCAACATGGAAACGTGGTGCTAATATAACACTAAGGAGGAGGGCAGAAAGGAAAATGCTATCGTCTATGCCACTGCATTGCAGCCACACGAAAATTCGCATGAGCCAAGACAGTGGAGGACAGAGAAGGAACTGAGCGCAGCAGTGTGCAACGGGCAATGTTTTTCTCTTTTCTGAACGTCCTGGATCATTGTGACACGTTTCATGTACCACGACCCCCCGTTTTCGTGGCGATGACACAAACAGATAGATTTATAAGTGGGCCATGTACACCAGCATCTCACGTCCCATGTGGGGCCACGCCCAGCAGGGCGCCCCCACTGCACACGTCCAGCTGAGCCCCGTTCTCTCATGTCCAACCTTCCTTGGCTGGTTGGTCCTATCTCCCCACAAGAATGAGGGCAGGGGCCTATTTTACTTATCTGTGTTCCCAGTCAGGGATGTAAAAATAGCCTCTCATTGTATATTTTCAATAGAATTGAATATAAAGCTTTAAAAAGCCATTCTTTTGCAAGATGAAGAGAGTTCTGTGGATGGGTGGTGCTGATGGTTACACAACAATGCGAATGAACTTGATGCCACTGAGCTGTGCAATTAAACAAATGGTTAAAGTGGTCGACTTTATGTTATGTGTATTTACCACAATTTAAAAAAAAAACCCAAACATTCTTTTAATACCTGAACAGCAAGTCCCTGAGCTCTCCTCCCCAACCCCTCGGCCTCCTTCTGAGCCACGGCCCCTTTCAAAAGCGGGGAGGCTTCGCTCCTCACTTCCGTGTTGATCCGGAGTGGAGTTTTGGGAAGCAGAGCATCAGCCCGGCTGGCTGGGGCCTGTCTCCAAGGCTCTGGGTTTGCCACAGGGGCCTTTTTCCATCTACCCAGGCTCGGAGCTGGCACTGCAGGACTTCCTGACTCACTTGCTTTTTTCTTCCCTCAAGTCATTATAAACCTATTTACCTTTGGGCTGCACAGGCCTAAACTCCAGGTAAATGAACTGGGTGCCAGCCCAGAAGAGGAGTGGTGCAAATAGGGGACCTTCCTGGAGACAACAGGATGAGGAGGAAAGATGGGACCCCACTCTCACAACCAAATCCTTCCTTCTCCCTCAGTTCAATTCCCATTTCCCAGGTGCCTCGCCACGCCAGGCCCCACCTTCAGACACGGAGAAGCAGGGAGGCAGCAGACCCCTCACTCATTCCTGCTAAGAAGTGAGCTGCTATTGTTGAGTCTGTGCCATGAGGCAATGGAGGATGGGGAGGCCAGCTCTGCTGTGGGTGGCAGGACAGGCTCCAAGAGGAGGTGACACGAGCTGGACCTCTAGCAGGAATAGGAAGAGTGGGCCAGGTGGACAAAACAGCCTGATAGGCACTCCAAGTAGAGGCGGGGGCAAAGGCTGGGGGCTGTGAGAGCGCCCAGCAGGCTGGCGGTAGGGGCAGGGCCTGCACGCGGCCGAAACTCTCGCCTGCCATGAGACGATGCGGAACTGCAGAGGGCGAAGCAAGGGCTCCCCGCCTCTCCCTAACCCACTCCTGGGCCCGAGCCAGGCAGAGGCTCTGGGTACTTTCCAGGTGCCAGAGGGTTCCCTCTTGGTCTCTGGTGGACGCCTTCCCACATTCATGAAACAATGAGCGCTGGGGCGGGGTGGGGCCGGGCCAATGATCCTTGGCCATGGTTACATGTCAGATTCACCCGCGTAAGCTTAAAAAACTTCTGGGGGGAAGAGTGGGGTTATCCAACAGAGGCGCTCATTTCATTGGGCTGGGGTGGGGCCCCGGCATCAGTATTTTTCGAAGCTGCCCAGATGATTCTAACAACTGCTCTCAGGTACTACCTTAATGAGGCTCTGGCAAGACACTGCCTTCAAAAACCCTTTGTGAGTGCTGCACCCATTGGGGTTGAAAAACATAAGCTTTGGTGTCAGCCCCAACTGAGTACGAATCTTAGCTCCGCCACTTACAAGACAAGTGCCCTGGGCAGGCGGTTTCTCAGGTAAAATACAAGATGCACTGTTAAAATCCAAATTTCCGGTAAATAGTGAACAACGTTTTAGTATAAGTATTTCCCAAACACTACGTGGAACATACTTAGACTAAAATGGTCTTGTTGTTTACCTGACATTCAAATATAGCTGACACCTTGTGTTTTTATTTGCTAAATCTGGCAACCTTAGACCTAGGGCTAGTTATTTAACTTCTCTGAGTCTCAACTTCCCCATCTGTCTCAGGGAAATAACCCAGGTAAAAGAAGGCAGTGAGCTGCCTGGCATAAAGCCAGCACCCGGTGGGTGAAGTTCCCTTTCCTTCCTTCCTTCTCAGAACCTAGTTTCAGTAGAGATTTTTTTCATTATGAAAAATTCAAGCCTACACCAAAAGCAAAAAGAACAGTAACAATAAACCATCGATCCATGTAGTAGATGCTGTCACAGGGCCCCCCACCCCAGGTCCTCTTTACCCCCAGCTACAAGGTTTGGTTCCCAATGGTTCACAGATGCCCTTTGATGAGAGAATTGTCCTGGGTCAGGTGATTATAGCCACCCCACCCACCCCCAACATGGTGTGTGTGTGTGTGTGTGTGTGTGTGTGTGCACGCGTGCGCCAACAACCAGTGATTAACTCCCATGGGAACACAAGGCTGACCCTTGCCTCAAGGTGTGACCACCTCTGTGGGGCAGTGCCAGCCTGAGAGGAGAGCTCGCTGTGGGTGAGGCTGAGGCTGGACTCCAGCTGAGACCACATCCTTGCTGCCCCATCCTGCTTCCCTCACTCGCTTCTCCTGAGCACACCCTCCCCCCGCACCCCCTAATAAACCACATGCATCCAATCCCCGTCTCAGCCTCTGCTTCTAAGAACCCAGCCCAGCTAACTCTCCCTCAATTCACCAATGACCACGATGGCTTCATTTAGCCTCCTGTGTTTCGTTATTTGCTTGTTTGTTTTGGCCAGAGTACCTCATATCATTTCCCCCTACATCCTTCATTATACATCTCTAAAAAAAATATGGGCACTTAGGTTTTCACTTCCCTCTCTGATTGCTCTCCCAAAGGGGAAAGCTCTTGTGGGGGAAAGTGATAACTCCCAGCAGTTCCAAGGGGAAGAGAGCAGAGGCCAACCAGGCAGGCACCAGGCTACCCACTCTGGCTCCAGCCCAGCCCTGAGCCAGGGCATGGCTTTGGTGGCCAGCAGGCCGTGGGCACTCCAGGTCCCACCTCTTTCGTGTGGACTGAGAGCTCTGGGACAGTGTTCCAACATTCTCTTGGGGGACGCTGCCAGAGTCTAAGTTTCTCTCTATCCTTAAAGAGGGGAATGATGTGGAAAAGCCAACCCAGCGTGGCTGTCCACTGGCCAAAGCCCCTGCCCGCCCTTCTGCTTGGACCCTGGGCAGTCCCACCCACCAGGAGGTATCTCCATGCCAAAGAACCTACTTGGTGGTAGATGCCACGGATAGGGGAAAGGGCACACCAGCTTTTTTTTTAAATTATAGTGAAATACACATTATATAAAATTAAGCAGTTTTAAATGTGCAGTTCAGAGGAATTAAACACACTTACAAGGTTGTGCAGCCATTACCACTATTGAGTTCCAGAACTTTCTCATCATCCCAACGGAAACCCTGTGCCCATTAGTAACTCCTCCACATCACACCAGCTTTTGAGTTCAGAGACAACTTGGGTTTGAATCACAGCTCCCTCCCTTGCTACCTGGTAGATAAGTGAAACCTGAGTCTCAGTGTCTTCATCTGTAAAATGGGATGATAACTCACAGAGGTGCCATGAAAATCAAAGCCAATGGGCATTAAATGCTAAGAGCTGCTCCTGGCTCTATTAAGTAAAGGCCACATGGACCCCTGTGGCTGAGGAGGCTCTTTCCCTTCCTTCTCCGCTCCGTCCCTTTCAGGTTCCTGCGCCATCTGCAGTGACTAAGTAGAGGGGAGATTGCTTCCCCCTCCAGAAGCAGAGCAACAGGAACAAGCACTAACGGGTTCCAGTGTTTTCCCCTAGCCATGCCCAGACCCTGTTCCAAACCAGAGTTACAAAGGCCTTTAAACTCCACACTGCAGGCAAGGTCAGCCAAAACCCGCATTTCCAAGCATGGTGCTTTTACACTTTGAAAACAGCCAAATGTAAACTGGCCACTTCTGAACTGATGGTGGCCTCTCCAGCTTCTCTCTCCCTCCCTCCCTCCTGCTGTGGCAGTGGTGTCACCTCCCAGTCACCATGCTGGGCTGTCTTTCACTGTCCAAATCAGGGGTCCTGTCCTCTCAGCAGCTAGGACTGTGCAAGCCCAGGAAAGTTCTGAGAAATAAGGAGAGGGTTCCCTAAGATAAGGCCTCCGCTCTCTCCCAAATCTCCTATCCTGTAGTTTATATGAACAGCAGGCTCAGAGCTGGAAGGGATCTCACAGGTCATCTGATCCAGTTCTCGCCATTGCCTTCCATTGTACAGACAGGAAACTGACACCCAAGGGCTTAGGCAATTTGCCCAAGATGTCACATCTACCTCAGTAGGATAAATCGACACTTGATTATCTTAGGGAATGGCATGGGGCAGAGGTAGTGTTTCTAAGTCCAGGAATAAAACTCCTCCACTTTGCAACTCTTCCTTTGAAACACAGCATTCCACGCCAAGCACTGGAGCCATTAAAATCCTATGTATATGAGGTCAACATATAAAAATTAATTGTATTTCTATATACTAGTAATAAATAATTGTAAAATGTTTTACAATTTACAATACAACCAAGAAACGTGAACTACACTGGTATAAATTTAACAATAATGTGCAAGATCTGTATTCTCTGATGAGAGAAATCAAAGACCTAAAGGTATAGAGATATGCCATGTTGATTGATTGGAAGACTCGATATTGTCAAGATGTCAATTCTGCTCAAACTTGATTTATAGAGTTAATGCAAAATCAAAATCCCAATCAAGATCCCAGTAGGCCTTTATGTAGAAACCAACAGCTGATTCTAAAATTAATATATAAATGCAAATGCCTGGAAGAGCCAAAAAAACTTGGAAAAAGAAAAAAGTCAGGGGACTCACACTACCAGATTTTGAAACTGTGAAGCTACCATACTCAAAACAGTGCAGTATTGGTAAAAGGATAGACACACAGACAATGAAACAGAATAGAATCCAGAAAGAGAACACACATATACGATTAATTGATTTTTGACAAAAGGACCAACATAACTTGAAAGAGAAGGGTAGTCTTTTCAACAAATGGTACTAGAACAATTGAACCCAGACCCTTATCTCATTCCTTACACAAAAATTAACTCGACATGATTATAAACCTAAAAGTAAAACGTAAAACTGTAAAATTTCCAGAAGAAAACCAGAGAAAATCTTTGTGTCCATGGGTTTGACAGAGTTCCTCATACAATACAAAAAGCATAAAAACAAAAAACTGATAAATTGGACTTCAGAAAAATTAAGAACTTCTGTTTTTCAAAAGACTCCATTATGAAAATAAAAAGACAAGCCACAGACTAGCGGAAAATAGTTACAAAATACGTATCTTTTAAAGGACAGATAGCTGGAATATGTAAAGAATTCTCAAAATTTAATAAGAAAGCAACCAACCTAATATAAAAAAAAAACAAGTGAAAAGATCTGAAAGGACACTTTACCAAAGATATACAGTACAGATCCCAAATAAGCACATGAAAAGATATTCAACATCATTAGTCATTAGGAAAATGTGGATTAAAACCACAATGAAATACCACTACACATCTATTAGAATAACCCAAAGAAAACTAAGCTGACCGTACTAAGTGCTGGTGAGGATGTGTGGGATAATTGTCTTACATTGCTGGAGATTGCAAAATGGTACAACCACTTTGGAAAACTATTTGATAGCTTTTTAACATACAGTTAAGCATCCCTTAACCGTACACCCAACAATCCTATTCCTAGTATTTGCCCAAGTGAACTGAAAATTCACATTCACACAAAAACCTTAACACAAATGTCTATAACCAAAAACACTGGAAATAACCCAAAGGTCCATCCATGCAACAACATGGATAAATCTCAAAGAATTATTCTGAGTTTTAAAAAAAAAAGGTACAAAAGATTACTCGCTGTATGATTACATTTGTAGGATATTCTAGAAAAGGCAAAACCAAAGAGAGAGGAATCAGCCGGGTGATTGCTAACAGCTGGGGGCTGGGGTAAAGACTGACCATAAAGAGGCACCAAGAAACTTTTTGGGGCAATGGAAATGTTCTGTACCTTGACTGACATGGTTACACAACTGACAAATTTCACAGAACATACACTTTCCAAAAGTGTTGCATCTTAATAAACCAAAACAAACAACAAACCCTATGCAGCCTCATGAGGACCTCTCTTGTTTCTCCAACCAGTCTGTGAACTCACTGATAGCATGTGGGGTGATTCCCGCCCAGAGAGGTAAAGTGACTTATGCAAGGACCCACGCTCTGGAGTCAGGTAAATCTGGGTTCACATCCCACCTCTTCCACTTATTAGCTTGTTGCCCCTGGCAAATTACTTCTTCCTTCTGAGCCTGTTTTCTCATCTGAAAAATGGGGGCAAGTAACAACAGAACCTACATTATTGGGACCGAATGAGCTTAAGGAATAAGAACCACAGTGTCTGTCACATGTTTTGCACTCACATGTTAGTCATTATTACTGCTTCTCCTGCTCTTGTCATTATTATTGGAAAAGAGCAGGAGAAGCAGTAACAATAATGGCTAAAATGTGGGTGCAAAACATGCACTCACATTTAGTTGTGAGTTGGTCCCAGGATTGAGTTGCAGGGACCAACTTCAATCCATGTCTTCCTGCACGAGGTGGGCAGTGCCAGGTACCAGGGCCACCAGTTTCCCTGAGGGGCAGAGGCAGACCCAGACCCTGCCCAGAAGGCATTCATTCCATCTGGTGGGGACAATGGATAAACTAAATGCAAAGTCAACTCTCTGCAAGGGAGCAGTAGAGATAAAAACTACTGAAAGTTCAGAAAATACCGAAGCCACTGTGGACTGTGCAACAACCCCTGAAGTTTTCCTGGGAAGGCTTGTAGTGAGCTTCAAAGGCCAAATCAGATGTAATTAAATCAAAGAAAAGAAGCTATCAGGAAGGCAGGGAACCAGAAAATCCCTCTACCCCTAACTTCTCCCCCACCCATCCCTGGCAAAAGGCAGCAGAAAGCCCGAAGCCTTAGCATTTCCTTCCAAGGAACAGCCCTGGGCCAAGGGGAAGGGCAGGCATGACAACAGAAAGCCGGGCACCATGCGTCAGCCGGGTACCCACATGTGTCCCCACATCTGGGCTGGAAGGTCCCACGGAGGGCTGGCCCGGGATGCTGGGTTTTCACTTTCCCCCTTTTTTCCCATGGACCTGAATTTGGGTTTGTCTGGCAGTGTTTTCTTAAAGCCCAAGTGTTTTTCCTGCAGCCCAGGCCCGCCCCTCCCTGCCCCTTCTGGCCGGTCTGCAGCGCCAGGCCAGTGAACCACTTTGATGCGCTCCCCTCCCCAGACTTCAATGTCGCTGTGTGCACGGCCCCTTTAATAAGTTATTTCCGTGGAAAACCCTGGTAACTCGGTTGTGAATCAAGCCTATAAACACCTCAAACCGATCAAAGCACCCAAGAAAGGGAGGCGGTGGGCATGTGAAGAAAATCTCTGCCGGTAACTCACACACCGCTCCCTCAGAAGGCCTTGGAGGCCTGTTGTCAGAGGCCCCGCTGGGGCTGAGCCAGCCCCATGAAAAACTGACATGCCACCCCCAGTCCAGGGATCCAAAGCCCGAAGGACACTGCCTGTCTGTGTGTCCCGGGGACGATGCAAGAGTCCCAACCAAATGCCCAGCAAGATTTACAGCCGAGAGAGGCAAACCCAGCCGGCTGCTCCCGGGGTCCAGGAATGTAATGTTTTGGCTACTGGTGAAAGGCCCAGTTTATTGGAAACACACTTCTTTTCCAATGTTTGGTTTCCTTTCACTCTTTTCTCTGTTTTGTTTTTTCCCAGAGTGCACTGCCCAGGGCCTTCGAAAAGGATACTGAGCTAAAATCCTGCCTCAGGGGTGAAGGGGGGAGATGGGGTACGGGACCTGAATTCCTCTGTGTGGGCAGAGGCTCTGGACTCGAAGCGGGGAGACTTCAGGTCTAGACCGAGCTCTACCACTTGGGAGTTGTGGGACCCAGGACAAGCACTACCCCTCTTGGTGTCTCAGTAAAATGGGTGGAATGAACGAAAACCCCCCTAAAGTGTTTCTGACTGCATGCCGTGGCCTCGGACAGCAGTCTGGCAGGGCGTGGAAAAAAGCTGCCCACAGACTAACGTAGAGCCCAGCAATTCCACTCCTGGGTATATATCCAGGTGAAGTATGTCCTTATGTCCACAGAAAGGCTTGTCCAAGAATATTTACTGTATATCATCGGTAGGAGCCAGCAACTGGGAACTACCCATTAGTGGTGGAATGGATACATTAGACCAGGAGAACCGCTGGTCTATGCCCAGAAATTATTATCCAGCAACGAATGAGCGATCACAGGTGTCACGACAACATGAATGGGCCTCGCAAACATTCTGTTGAGTTAAAAGAAGAGCCCACAGGATTAGGGGTTGCCAAATGTTGGGGGGGAAGGGCATAGGGGAGGGGGAGGCGGGTGTCAAAAGATACAAACTTCCAGTTATAAGATAAGTAAGTCCTGGGGATGTAATGTACAGCAAGGCGACTTAGTTAACACTGCTGTATGGTACACGGAAAAGTTGTTAAGAGAGTAAATCCTAAGAGTTCTCATCACAGGAAAAAAAAATTTTAACGGTGTAGTGATAATGCTAACTAAACTGGTAATCGTGTCATGATATATTCATATATCAAACCATGATGTTGTCCACCTTGAATTAATACAATGTTATGTATCAATTAAAACAAAAAAGAAGAGCCCCAGTGTATATATACTTCCATTTGCACCAGGCTCAAAACCAGGAAAAGGAGTCCATGCTGTTCCCAGTCAGGATGGAGCTTAGTTGCCCGTGAGGGGTGAAGAGGGGCTGGAAAGACCCCTGAGAGGGAGGTTTTGATGTCACGTTCTATTTCTTGATCTGGGCAGTAGTTACACAAATACATGAAGTTTGGAAATATTGTTCACTTGTATGTGTTTTTCTGCACACATATTATATACATCAATAAAAAGTTTACATCAAGCAAACAAAACTCTACACTCTTGGGCCATACTAGCCTATCCTCGAAGGTTGCAGTCAATCCATCTATCAGTCAGAAGTACTTTGGGGGCCTGCAGCCACGGCCCACCACAGAGGAAAGTCCAGCCCTCCCTGAAATGCCATTCCAGGTCCTCCCCACTTCTTCCTTCCCTGCCAGGACCACTCGTCTGCCCAGAACAGGCATCTTCACACTGTCTTTCTTTTGCCCAGCAGGTCCCCAGGCCTGGGTGCCCTTTCCTCCCCAGCCTGGTGAAACCCTCTGCTTCCTTCAAGCCCAGCTCTGCTCCTGGCATCCCTGCATCCCTGCAGCCACCCTGGGCAGCGCTGTCTCTCAGCCCACACCGCCCACTCAGGAAACAGCACTCGCCCTGCCTCTCTAGGCCGAGATGAGATTCCCAGTTCCCTGAAAAGGCCCTCCCTTGGCTATCTTCCTCTTCCTGCTACGCTATCCCTCATGCTACTACGTGGTGACCAATTCACTTAATTACCATTTTCTACAAATCCAATGTGCGCCACACACTGTGCCACCTATGATACACAGGGCACCTCCATGGAGTCTATGGGGTGTTGCCCAGCCCACTTGTTAGAAGTGGAGTGAAGTGAGGCTGCAAAATGGAGGCTACATCATTTAGAGCATAGGTCTGTCTGGCCTCAAAGCCTGAGCTTTTCACCCCTGCCTTCTTGGATCCCCAGCACCCCCTGGTCATCTGTACCCCTCACTCCACACCCGACTCTGAGGTCTAAAAGCAAGCGTGGGCAGAGCTGAGTGGTTCATTTTATTTTTTAGTAAAGCTATTCAGACCCAAGGGAGGCATGAGGACCCAGGGAGGGCTGCCCCCCGGCTTTCTTGAGCAATCACAGAGAACCCACCTTCCTGAGGAGGACGGAAGCTGCGACATCCGCATGGAACCAATCAGATACTTGCCTTCCGCTGAGTATCTCTGAGCAAGTCACTTTACCTCCCAAACTCAGATTTCTCACCTGAAAACTGGAAGTTACAACACCCACTTCATCAGTTATGGAGACACCTGGTGTGTAGGCACCTGGTGACCCCAGAGGGACATTCAGATGTGACCTCCCTGGTGCTCTCAGAACACACATCAAAGCTAAAGGGACTGGAGCCGGGGGCAGCTCACAAACATAACAGGCTATTTTAAACGGATATGTGTGCCTGTCCCCAGAAGTGACCAAATACAGGCTGGGGGCCCAGATACAGAAAAGGCTCCTGCCTTGAGAAGATGGCTAGATGCGCTAGGTCTCTTCTAGGTCCATCCAGACCTGGGTCATTAGCCCTGGCTGCATATCAGAATCTGCTGGGAAGTTTTAAAAATCCTGATGCCCAGTCCCTCCCCAACCACTTCTGGAATGGGGTCTGAGCTATTTAAAAAGTCTTCACGGGACTCTGTGAAAAGAGGGTTGAGAACCAATGAGAACCAAGTAGCCCATTTTACAGTTGGAGAAGCTGACTACCAAGAGATGTGGGAGAGAGCCAGAATGGGAACCGCGTCTCGTGACCCCCAGGCCAGGTGCGGCACTACCTTTGGACTCAGAGGAAGCCCCTGGGGCTCTCTCCAGACTTTGTCTTGTGAGGGAGACGGCTGGTAGTTAAAACACAGCTGGGCAGCCAGGTAGAAGGAGATGGGGTCTGTCTCCCCAAGTGCCTGGGCCCTCTCTCCCCTCCTCTCTCGGGTCAGAGAACAGCGGAGGCCCAAAGGCAGGGCTCTCCCACCCCAAGTCAGGGTCTCTTTGAGCCTGAGACAAACAACATGAACTGAGTGAGTCCAGTTGTGCGGAGAAGCCTCCGTGACTCACAAACACAATCGCAACATCCACTGGCCAGCACGCCAGGCCCTGAGCTGGCCAGGCCCTGAGCTGGCCAGGCCCTGAGCTGGCCAGGCCCTGAGCTGGCCAGGCCCTGAGCTGGCCGCTCAGTGGAAGAGACCCCGCCCTCAGAATTAAGGCCCCCGAGGCCCATTCCCAACTTCTGAGAAAAGCCCAGAGTCCTGGCTTGGGAAACAACGCCCCTCTTCTCCTGGGACCCTGCAGGCAGGCCTGGGGGGGACCCTGCCCATCCCTTGGCCCAGCAGGGCAGAACCTGAGGCCCAGAAAGGCCGTGTGGTTGGTGGGAGACCACACAGCCGCTGAGTGGAAGGCTAGGGCTGTGGGGTGTTGCGCCTCAGGACGGGACACAAGGCTGTGGACAGGAGGGCGGAGGGCTGGGGACACACAGTCTGGACATTCTGGGGCGCACGCCCGCTGATGGGCTGATGTGGACAGCCTGTCTACCAGGGTGCCTGTGGGATGCCCCATTTCACCCCATTCAGCCCAAGAGGCCGGAGCCGGAGCCAGACAGCTGCACCATGCCCCCGTCCCTCTCCCAACGTGCCCACCGCACACATCTGCCAAGCAACATCCCTCCCTCAGCGGCTGCCCAGGCTGAGGAGCCCCCAGCCCAGCTCTGCCCCACTCTTCCTGATTTCAACTTGTGTGATGGAGCCCCCAGCTCTATTTTGTCCTCCCACCTGCCCCAGAAGGCCCAACAGCCCCATCTCCCAGCTCCGTCTGGTGCTTGCAGTATCCTGGCCAACTCAGAATCAAAATGGCTCCTAGGCTCCTATCTCTTGGCTCCCACCTCTCCTTCTAAAGATCCATTCAAGTCTCCGCAATGATTCACCTCAGGCTGGGACGTCCACTCCAGACGTGAGACCGCTACTTTTCCAAACCCATACAACTTCTACCCCAAGGTGAGGGTAGCATCCTTGCTCTGCACACGTGCCAGCCCCCAAGGTCTGACCTTCTGTGGCTGAGGGTACCAGGCCCTGAGTGGGGGGCGAGGGGCACGTAGAAAAGCCTGTGAACCCCAGGAATTCTTTCCATCAGGGCAACTAGAAAAGCCACACATCTCTGCTTCCCTTGGCAGCCAAGGGCCACAGAAGGAGAACGTTTAATATAAAACATCTGACAAAGTACCTTCAGGATATATTTTTTGCATCAAAGAAGGAGCTCTTGGCAACAGCCACTCTCCCCTGACAAGGAAACTTTCGAGCACGGCTCCCGATTGTTGCAGGCGCCCGGAGAAAGCATGCCAGCAAGGCTAGGAGGAGAGCGAGCCATGGGACCCAGCAGACACATGGTTGTGATTAGGCTGTATGCAAGCAAGTATATTTTCTGGAATTTCAGGTCTCCTGAGAAAACCTGCCGGTTCCCCTCGGTGATGCAGGCCACCCGAGGCACAGTGAACGGTAGAGGCCACGTGCCACTAGCTCTGAGTCAAGCAGTGCGAGATAAGCACAGGACTGCCTTTTGCCCAAGCCTCCTCTCAGAAGCCCATCTACCCTCCATCTCACTGGTCATTCCTTTCTTCATCCAGCAACCATCCTGAGCAGAGCTGCTCTGGGGCCTAGTGATAGTTGTTCATGCCGAATCTTGGATACCCAGGGTCCCAGAGGCCCCCGAGGAGCCAGAACTATGTGACTCCTACATCTTCCAGGGGGCAGAGAAGGCACCGTGCCAGACTCTGGGGAACCCAAGGGGCCAGACTGCCTGTGTACTAATCCCAGTTATACTGCTTTCTAGCTGGGTGACCTTGGGCAAGTTACTTAACCTCTCTGAGCCTCAGTTACTTCTTTAACTTGGCTAATAAAAATGGCTACCTCCTAAGAGTTGTGGGGAGGATTCCATGAATGAATATGTACACAGCACTTAAAGAGTGCCTAGCACAGAGCTCTGTGTTAGCTGTGATTTTTAAATATGTGTTTGGATATTTGTTTTTATCTTTACGTGTTCTCTCTCTCTCTGGATGTCTTTTTCCCAGGCAAAAATTCATTCATTGATTCATTCATTCATTCATTCCACAATGACCTTTGGCTATGGGCTAGGCCCTGTGCTGGATGCCAGACAAGGTCCAGAGCCCCTTCAGGACCAAGTGTACCACAGAGGTCCCCTGGCCCAGTGACAACAGTCCGTCCGTTCCAGTCCATTCCTGCAAATTCAAGACACCCTCTCTGGATTCACCTTTCCCTATTCTCCCATCTCTCACATATTAACCTTCTCGTCACAAACAAACTCAGACACAGCGTTCTGCACAAGCTGTTCCCTCTACAGTCTGTCTACGTCCTGTTAGCTTCTCAATGAACTCCTAGTCACCCTACAAAACCCAACTCGGAATCACTTTCTCCTTGAAGCTTTTCTGAACACCCCATTCCCACCCCAACAGTCTTCTGGCTCCTGTTTCTGAGCCAGTGCTAAGCCGTGCCCACAGTACCACAGCACTTAGCAAAATCACTCCCCATGCTTTGTGCTTGATGTCTTCCTCTCCTGACCATCAGCTCCTCAAGGGGAAGGTCCGGGCTTTCATCGTTTTGTACTACCTGATACTGGCCTGCAGTAGATTCTTAATAAATGTTCAGTACATTGACTTGTTACTCCAAAGCCTATAGTCAGGAAACATACCAGCCCTGGGGTCTTCTGCAGAGGGTGTAAAAGCTGGTGATCTCTGGCGAGTCAGTCGCCCTCTCTGGGCCTTGGGTTCTTTAGTGGTCAAGTATCCCCTCACCGCAGTCCCCAAGCTTTAGTGCTCTGGGATTGGGGTGTGGTGTATCCAGGACACTGATCACCTCCCTCCACATGGTGCTGTCCGAGGCCTTCGTTTTGCTTTGGGACAATCATGAGAAGCTCAGATTCTGTGGGCCAAAAGCCCCAGCTCTCCACACAACCCCTCACGGCCTGGGAGCTGGTACCTTCTGCCTGGAACACATCAGCATCCAGGGGTCCCAGAGATCAGTGGCCCAATGGCCCTAATGTACCACTGAGCAAACTGAGACTGGGACGTAAGGAGCTCCTGAAGTCCCACGGCAGGGTGAGGGACAAAGCCAAGCCTGGAGCCCACTCTGGCTTCGTGGCCAACCAGGATGCCCAGAACCTTCCACCACTGCCCGGTACACCCAGGGCTGCTGAAGCCACCTCTGTCACTCACCCTTCACCCCTCACTACCTCTACTCCAGCCTCAAACAAGCAACCCAGAAAGAACAGGTCCCCCTGTGAGATACCCCAAAGGTTCTAAGGAGGGAAGAGGCTCTTTTTACTCTTCGGTCAAAGCTAAAAAAATGCAAGGCAGAGGCTTAATGTAAGTTCCAAATGCTGCTGATTTGGAAAGCGGAAGTGAGTGCTCCTTCTCCGTCACCCCCACCCGGAGAGAAGGCAAGGAGTCTGAGGCCATTTCTGAATTGGAAATGGCAAGCTGGTCCTGGTCTGGGAGCTCAGGGTCCTCCCGAAACCTGTCTACCACCTGCAGGCCGCAGCCTGACTTAGTGGGTCGGCAGAGTGGGTGTGGCCACCCCAAGGGCCAGCTCTTGCCGTGGAGATTGATCTAAGTTCAAGTCTAATTGTGTCAGGACGGCAGGTAAGACGTCCTTCCTGTTCTCCAAAGCCAAATAAAACCCTCTTTTCAGCTAAAAAGTTACTCTCTGCCCATTCACGAGGCATGTGCATTATCGTGTGTCAAAAAGCGGAAGTGAGTGCTCCTTCTCCGTCACCCCCACCCGGAGAGAAGGCAAGGAGTCTGAGGCCATTTCTGAATTGGAAATGGCAAGCTGGTCCTGGTCTGGGAGCTCAGGGTCCTCCCGAAACCTGTCTACCACCTGCAGGCCGCAGCCTGACTTAGTGGGTCGGCAGAGTGGGTGTGGCCACCCCAAGGGCCAGCTCTTGCCGTGGAGATTGATCTAAGTTCAAGTCTAATTGTGTCAGGACGGCAGGTAAGACGTCCTTCCTGTTCTCCAAAGCCAAATAAAACCCTCTTTTCAGCTAAAAAGTTACTCTCTGCCCATTCACGAGGCATGTGCATTATCGTGTGTCAGGACGCAGCGCTGTCATGTATGGCAATGTCATCCAGGCCTGTCACCCAGGTGTGATCAGTTTGCAAAACCTCACTGAGCTGGACACCTACCTGTGCACTCTGTATATTATAGTACAAAGTGTTAAAAAGACATTATCCAGGCCCTGGCTTCCCCCTGCCTCATCTCCCACCAAAGCCTGGTGCTTTGCTTCCCAACCCCTCTGACCTCCTTTCGCTTCCCAACGCATTAGGCTGTCCTCACACCTCCAAGTCTTTGCACCTGCTATTCCTTGTACCTTGAACTCATCTCCTATCCCCACGTCTTATCTCTTTAGTAGACTCCTATTCATCCTGTAAAACTCAACCTGGATATCACCTCTTCCAGGGAGTCTCCCTGGGTCGTCTCCCCACCACAACAAGAGTTGATCACTAATCCTTTCTTTCTCTAGCCTGCCTCTTATACTCCTCATTTCTACTGTTTGTGTCTCTACCTGGGACTTCCCTGAGGGTAGAAATGATGTCATTTTTATCTCTGTGCCCCCAGACCTAAGCACAGAGCCTGGCATACTGTAATGGCCTTGCCTGATTCACAGGCATCATCTAACTTAACCCTCACCATAAGATAGGGTGTTATTATCATCCCCATTTTACAGGTGAGAAAACCGAGGGACAGCGTAGTAAAGTGGATTCCTCCAAGCAGGAAATGGCACAGCTGGAACTTGATCCCAAGGTACACTGGTGCACAGCCCAGGCTCTTCTGCCCACCTTGCTACAGAGGCTCCGCAAACACTGGCTGGGCTGGCTGGGCGCTCTGGAGAACAAGGGGCTCAAGGGTCTGTGTCAGACAAGGGCATCTGAGGGCAGGCTTGGGGCCTGGAATGAGCTAGCGGCAGGAGACAATACTGCATCAACACACTCGTCTCCCTGCGTCTGTGGGCACCAACGGTGAACATCAGACAGCACCGGCCCTGACAGGGACCACTGAGGAAAGGACGCAGGTGGGTGGGCAGCAGGGAGCCACCAAGGCTGTGAACTAGCTCTACTTGCTTATGCTTGCTGTGTGGCCCTCAGCCATTCTCCTAACCTCTCAGAGCCTCTGTTCCCAAACTCTGTCAATCTGCAGACTGCAAGGGTCCTAGAGAAGGACATATGCCTTCAAGGAGTGTGGTCTGGTTGGTGGAGGAAAGACACCCACATCCTGCGGAGCCCCCACTCTCCAAATGGTCCTGGGTAGCTCCCTTTCTGCCCCAGGCCTTCTCCTCTTTAAAATGAGGGGCTTGCCCTAGCTGATGCAGCTCTGAAGAAACCAGCACGCTCTGAGGACTGAGAAGCCAGAACACACATCCAAGGTCAGCCAAAGGGACAGCCCGGTCCCCATGACAGGCAGCTTATGCCATGCCTTGCATAGAGTGGGTGCTTAATAAAGCACTTGAACAGTTATCCAGTAGGCACTAGAATACGATACCAGAGGGGAGTCACTGGTTGCTGAAGAAGCCCGCTCAGTGCTGCACCCCCAACCCCACAGCACGAAGTCAGGCAGAGCCAGCTTCTAAAGCAGCCCCACCACCTCAAGCTCTTGTTAAATGGTCCAGAGCTCACTCAGCACCCAGCACCGAGCTTGGCCTGGCTGCTCCTTGTCTCACCCAGGGCACAAAGCTCCTTGTGTCCTGCTCATTCTCTTCCTCTAGCCTAGAGTACTGTAGAGTGGAGAGAACCCTGCCCTCTTCCCTCAGCCCTCCTCACATGGCTATTCCCATGTAACCCTTCACCCTACCAGCCACTCACACCTTAGTATGAATTTAAATAGCTAATCTTGCTTTCATCCCCAAACTAAACTGAAATCAAGGGAACGGCAGAAGTGGAGATGTTGCAGAGAGGAAGAGGATGGCCCGAGGGGGCTTTAGACAGTCAGGGGACAGTGCCTCAGGCCCTGAGTTAAGCCAGGAACCCAGAGTGTCAAGCTCTGCTCCTCGCTGAGGGATCTGGTAAAGTCACTTGCCCCCTCTGAGCTTCAGTTTTCTGGGCTGTTCAGAGGGGATCACGCAGCTAGATTTGGAGCTGGTGTAGGGACCAGATGAATGTTGTGTCAACCATTCAGCAGAGAGCTGAAATAAGACAGTCCCCTGTCTGCCACCCCCCGATACGTTCTTGCCTGCCCAGCTGTGACTGAGCCTCAAAATTCCCACCATTCCTTCTGAAGTGGCCTCAACAACAGGACAGGAAAGTGAAGCAGAGACCTTGGAGCTGGATAAAAATAGACAGCCCCAGGCGGGGTGCTGGGATTGTCATTGTACAAGACAAACAAGGGCGGTCTCCGTCCTGGGGCTGCAGACACCCTGGTCGAGCAGGTCACCCATCCCAAGGCACTGAGAAGGGGACCTGGCGAGGCCTGGGGCGGCTGTCTGCTGTGGTCTCAGGTGGTCTGCAAGTTCTGCCTCATGTGACGGGGACAAGCACCGAGCCCAGTGTCTCTCGCCAGCCCCCCACCCCTATCCTTGGTACTTAAATTGGGATCAGCCGCCCCCAGGCTCCTTTTGATCACTCTAGGTTGGCCCCCAGGGTGTGCCTCCGGGTGGGGGATGGGAACCCTTGCTGTGGAATGCTGGCCGGGCCCACAGAGGAGAGAGCTGGACAGTCACACTGCTCAGGCTCCTGTCCTCAGCCTGGTGCTGCCAGTTCGTAATCTGGGCAGCGGGCCCAGCCATGAGCCTCAGTTTCCTCACCTGTAAAACAGGGGGAATCACGTCTGTGTCTCTGGGTTGTGATAAAGAGTCACTGAGATGGAGAATGAGCAGCACTTAGCAAAGCGCTTAGTAGTGAGTGTCAATAAATGTCAACTGTTGTCGTCAACAGCAGCACTATCCGTCACCCAATGGGAACACCCAATGGCCTGGTCTGGCCCTCACCTCCCACCCGGGCCTCAGGCACAGCCCTGCATTCCATCCGCGCAGGGTGAGTCCTGCCTTCCTCATCCACAGAGACCTCCATCCCTCTGGGCCTTTTCCCCACCCTAGGGAGGCTCCCTGCCGGAGCCTGTCCTCCAGTGTGACGGCCACCACGACCCCAGGTCTGTGAGCTCCCAGAAGGCAGGGGCAGTGCCAGCCCACTGGTCCTCAGACCCCCAGAGCACGAGTAAACTGGAAAAGCTGAACAGTGAACCTCTGGAGCAGGAGGAGATGCATGTCGTGCCGGGGTGGCCACGACGAGGAATGACACTCACCTACCAGGACCTCCTGGCACTCAGACCAAAGCCCACTAGACGCCATGCAATCTCCTCTCCACAGGAAAACCCAAACTTCCTCCCAGTTCCTTCAGCCCCTGAGAATGCCATGCCACTGGATGCCAAATTTCCTCACGAGAACCACTCAGTCCTGGAAGATCCACCAGAGCCTTCTCCGTGGCCAGGACCAAAGACTGCTCGGGGATAGCTGGGCGGGAAGCCCAAACACAGCCCCCCCCCCCCCCCCCGAGCAGCCAGACCCAGTGGCTCCCAGCCTCCCGACGATGCTCTCTCCTGGGAACCAGATGGGGGTTGGACCTCCTACAGGTGCTTTGGGGTCTGCTCCTTCCCACCTGAGCCACACACCACGCCCGCAAGGGGATGACAGAGATCAAAAGAGACTCTGTGAACACACCGTGAAACCGTAAGGCATCTCCACACATGGAAGTTTCCACAATTAATGACGGGGGGGAAGGGGACGTCAAAACATCACCCACCCACCCAACCAATGTCAAATGTGATCCATGTAAATTAAACACCTTTAGGATAGGCAAGAACACAGAACCGTGCGTTCAGAAATACTTTCAATCCTCTTCTACAAGATTATATGCGGCTTCCATCCCCACAGGCACAGGGGAAAAAGAATGGATTAAAATGTTCACTTCTTGTGTCCATCTGGTTAGGTCTTTCAGGGAAAGACACTATAACCAAGTAGGCCAAAAGGCAGAGAAGAAAACAAAATAGCCCATTAGAGGGGCCATCCGAGACCAGAAGGTAAGTGGGACCCAGAAGACCTGGACCCCAGGACCAGCTGTGCCATGAGCCCCCCTATGAGACCCTGTGCAAGACAATTCCTGCCCCTGCTTCTCGTTTCTCCCTCTTTGAAACAGATGTACTCCTGTGACCTCCCACGGCTGTGACGGGATAGACAATGAATGGCGAAGGGCCCTGGACGTGGGCAATGGCCAGGCACCACTAGAAGCCGGCATCGTGTAGTCACCGGGAGAGTATGGTGAGGACGTTCCAAACTCTGTGCGAAATAAGTTTATAGGAGGTACACTCAGCCCTTGCAAAGGAGAGGGCAGAACAGCGGTGATGGAGGAGCAGAGTGGCAAATGGCTCTGCTACCACATGCCCCTGGGGAAGCTCCTTCACCATCCTTCTGAGATGCATGTAAAGGGGCCGAAGTAAACACTCGATAGCTCTGCTCACGGCATAGGCCTGCAGTAGGGGAAAGACAGTTCCGATGCAGACAGAGGCCTTCACCCCGAGATCCAGCCCTGTCCACTCGGGCAGCACCTGCAGCCCAAGGGGCTGTCACTCAGTGCTGCAGGAGCCAGGCCACAAGCCCCAGCTCTTCTCATAGCACAGCACCTGCCATGCTTCCAAAGGTCCCCACAGACCCTGGCACCCAAGTCCCGCCCGGCCCTCGATGCCCCCAGGTCACCACCAACCTCTCATCTCTTCAGGAAAGTTTGATTTAGGTATTCCCAGAATGTCCCTATGGCCAACGCTTAATTGCAGGGGTTGGGGAGCTCCAAACCGGGGTTCTTTCTGCTCCCTAGCCCAGCATCCACTGCTCAGGGAGAGATATAGAAACCTCTGGCCTCTGTCAAACCCTGTTTACCAGTCTACCCACTCCATTTCCCCCTCTTCTGACCCTTCCCAGAGTGGGGACAGGAAGAGAAACCCATGACAAGAGAAATGTATACAAGCACATCTATTTGCTGCCTGTCGGCAGCTGGCAGAAGAAGACCCCTTGCTAAAATGAGAGATGACGAGTTATGCTGGGCTTTACTCATTTCTACAAGAGACATGGTAGAGACAACGGGTTAAAACACGGATTGACATATACTTTAAATTACCCTCTTTAGGTCTCATTCATACAGACTCTTCTTAACCCCAGCACCACCAGTCAGGAAGGGGTGGGAGGAAAAGGAAAAAGAAAAAGAGTGGGAATATCAAAAAGGCCTCTATCGAGGACCACCCCCATCCGTCCCCTTCTGTAAAGTTCAACACCACAACGTGCAGAGAAAATCCAATGCCAACCTGAGAATTCACCAGGAGCAGTGATGAGGGAGTTGGTGGCCTCCGTTTCAGTGTAAGACAATGTGGAATCAGATAGATCTATGGGGAGGAAAGAGAAAGAGAATTTAGTTGGGGAGAGGGGGCAGGGAGGACACCTCCCTTTCCTGCTTTCTCATGCATCTGTGTGTGCGTGTGTGCACGTGCACGTGTGTGCACACAAGTGCTTGCAAAGGGCAGCATGGCCCTCCCAACTTTCTGATGCCACTCTGTAACCCTGTCCCATGATCATACGAGGCCAGGCCAGCCAGCCCTGCAACTCTTCTGGAAAATGCTGACTGCTGCAGCCCTGGCACCTGAAAAAGTTGCAATTGCTCTGACCACAGAAATAACCCAAGTTTAGGGGACTGAGCAAGTAGCAACTTGGAGCCTCCTTGGGTAAGGTTAAATTAAGCCCCTAAACAATTCATAGTTGCTGTACTTAATTACAACCATTAAAATTCTTGAAGTTGTTCCTTCTTGCTTCCTTCCTTCCTTCCTTCCTCCCGCTGGAGCTGGGGAAACTCTGTTTTAACAAGTTACCAGCCATCCTCACTCTGTCCTGCTTACACCCCTCTAATTAAGGGCTCAAGCATTTGCTCCCAGAGTAACTTTTCTTTTCTCTCCCCTCCTCCACTCCCTAACATCTAAACCTGTTCACAGAGCAACTTTCAATGCCTGGACTGTTTTTTTGTGTTGTGTTTTTTTTTGTTTTTTTTTAAGGCATTTATTTTTTGTAAGTAGTTTTAAGTACTTCATATGGTGTGCATTATTTGTTTTCCCCTCTCTGCAGGGCAGTTCGATGGGGAAAGGAAAAGCTTTTGAAGGATTTTTTCTTGAACACTGAGCTGCTAGCTTGACAAGCTAATGCCTTTTGGGGCAAGCCGACTTGGAAAATTTTTCCTGGGCCCGTGCCTCCTGCTACCAGCCATGGGGTGTTATTCCGGTGAAGAGACAGGCCTGTCCAGGAGTCACAAGGCATGTTCTATGAAGCCTGCAGCATTTTCATCTCATCTTCTCACCCACCACAACCCAGGTATGGCTCAGCAGGTCACACCTGGCTCCCAAGAGGCACCCCAAAATGGGGATACCTGGGGTAAAAACCGTTAGCCTAGGCTTTTACTAGCTAGAATTCCATTCCATCCTGCAGGATTTTTCTTCCCCCTTTTACCACATGGCTTCGGGAGCGGGAAGATGAAACATTAACCAATTTGGCCTTTTTTTTTTCGTTTCCCACTTGCCAGATGCTGACTGGGTGTTCTGGGTTTTATTTTGTTTTTTTGGTCTCATGTGATCACTGGGGCTTAGAAGGGCACTGACTTGTTGTTTATGAGAAAGCAACAATGCAAGGAAAAGAAAATACTACAAAAAAGAACTCAGACTATTTATCAGGGCATGAAAAAGTTATCTGCTGGTAAAACGTGTTTGAAGGAAAATAAGGACAGATGGAAAAATCTCTTCAAAAAAAAAAAAAAAAGAACAACCTCAATGTCTCCGTGGGAACTCCTTTAAAGATTGTTGCTTTTAATAACTAATGTTCCCCAAGTGTTCAGCACCCCGAAATCGCTGCCACTTCTTGTTTGAAGTAGCAACATCACAGGCTGGACCCTATTTCTCATGAAAGCCTGTGGAGCCAACACAGGCAGCTTTGTAAGGTTCCCAGGAGTGGGAACAACAGGCAGTTTCCACCTCTCACAGCTATTAGGTTGGTGCAAAAGCAATTGTGGTTTAAAAGGTTAAAAATAATTACAAAAACCTCAATTACTTTTGCACCAGCCTAACAGTAAGTCCCTACCATGCACTCTCCAAACTCTCACACATTGGAGCTTCTAGGGAGGCCCTCGAAGTCTGAAGTGTCTTCGGGGTGTTATAGAAAAAGACCCTACCTTGATCACTGCGTAAGCCCCAAGAAGGGACCCCATCTGGAAGTTGGGGAGCCCCAGATTCAAGTCCATCCTACCTTCACTCTTAGCAAAATCAGGAGTCACCAACTTTTTTTGCCCAACAGTAAGAATTTGCAGCCTCGCGAGCCATACAATCTCTGCTGCAATTATTCAAGTCTGCACAGTGGTGTGGGAGCCGCCACAGACAATATGGAAACGGGTGACCGTGGCTACGTTCCAGTAGAACTTTATTACAGACACGGAAATGTGAATTTCATATAATTGTCACATGTCATGAAATATTCGTCTTCTCTTGATTTTTTTTAAGCCTCTAAGAAAGTGAAAATCATTTTTAGCTCACAAGCCGTACAAAAACAGATGGTGGTCTGGAGTTGCAGGACCGCTGAGCTATATGATCACCAGCAAATGTCACTTCCTCTTTCTATGGCCTCAGTTGTCCCAATCACAAAATAACCAGGACACCTGTTGATTTCCAAATGGTCACTCTGCAGGGCTGCAAGGTGTCTGGATTTTTGCTGCTTTATCACAGGCTGACCCACAATTCCTCAGAGCGATGGTCCTTGACATTCAAACTGAGGTGCTGCATTTGCTAAGAACATTTGAAGGGGGTTTTTTGTTCCCCCCCCAATGGAAATAGGGATCTTCTAAATGACTAGTGGAACTATGCTGACTTACAAAATGCTGAGACAGGCCTAGGAGGGAAAGATGGAGAACCGGACATTGAATAGGGGGTTGCTTTGGGTTTCTGCCTCAGCCCTGCTGCTGGTTAGTTGGGGGGCCCTCCCTGTCCTTCAGTCTGATTCCTCCTCTACGAAGTGACGTGGTCCCACTACATGACCTCTCCAGTTCCCCAGAGAACTAAATACATCTCCTCTATCCATGGAGGCTCATGCATCGGGAAAAACAATGAGGAAGCTGCCCTCTGACTCACACCCTGTCATAGGACAGCCTCTGTCCGCCTAGACTGAGGTCAAACTCCTGGAGGGAGCGGATGGGCACTTCTGACTCCACAGGGGGCCTGGAAGGCAAACTGGACTGGATGCCTGCGAGTGGACAACACTTAGACGGGACCTCCCATGTGATGCTGACACACGCTACTGGGAAGAGAGGCCTTTACCCAAAACAAAACAAAACCCACTTTTTGTGGTCGCTCGATGGAATGTGTTAGCATCACTGCCACGCCATCTGACTTTTAAAGCTTGAGTCCCACGGGAACGGCCTGGGTCACAAAGCTTCTCTCCTGGTCCTACTGAGGCCAAACTAACTCAGCCCACCACCAGGATTCTCCACTGGAGGCAGCAGGAGGGCCAGGAAACAGGCCATGTCTACTTCTGAAACCACATGCATCGACTCCGGAACATGAGCTGTCCCTGTAGCTCCCAGGTTTACAGAAAGCACGTTCTACTCCTGAAGGGGACCTGTCGAAAATGACATTCCCACCTCCACCAAACAGTGTATCTGTTCCCGCCCAGGTGAACTTCGTGGCTTAAAAAGGGGGGGAACATTCAGTTCCTCTCAACAGACTTCTTGCTCCACCTATTCATCGTAGTAATAATTAATACACGCTAACGGAGAACAATCTAAGGCTAGGGAGGGAGCGAAAGGAAAAGAGACAAATACCAACCCACCCCCAATGAGATGCTTAAGCCGAAACCCATTCATCTCCCACAGGCCCACGTTGAAAGGTCACAGAGAGGTTAATGATGAGCTGAGGAATTTCAAGATGTAAATAGCCTGCTGCAGAGGCTGGGTCTGCTTTGGCCCAGCGGAGGGTGTGCTTGTAAAACTTCACCCCATTTCAAAGGCAACCAGGCCGGCTGGCCCCCCTCCCCTCCAGCCCTTCAGCACTGAGGCTGGGCGGGCAGGCACCAGCTCTGGACTGAAGGGGAGCCCAGAATGAACACACACCTCCCCAAGGGTCAGGAGGAGGACACACTTACCCAGTGGCTTGTACTCGTCCCGAGGAGACAGCCGAGAGTAGGGGGGTGGTGGTGATTCTGGAAGACAGGAGACAGCATGTCACTACCAGGGTGGGCGAGTTCACACCTGGGTGTTCTACATGCTTTTGATTATTGGTTTCCTCCACTAATAACCCAGCCCCCAGGAAGCCCTCTTTTTCTCCCACTACCTCTGCTACTCAGATCCACAAGAACATAATGGCCCAACAGTAAGGCTGCAGGCCTGGGGTCCAGACTTGGGATCAAACCCTGCTCTTTGGCTGTGTGACCTTGGGCAAGTTACTTCACCTCTCTGAGCCTGTTATCTCAGCTCTAAAATGGGGGAAATAATCATATGGACCTCCTAGGTTTGCCAGGAGGGCAAAAGAAGATAATGTATGCAAAATGCTTAGTACAGTTCTTGGTAGTGTGGAAAAATATCTCCACAAACAGTAACTATTATTATTATAACAAAAGAAAGGCGGGTGCAGAGAAAGTCAGAGCCAGAGTTGCCTAAAAAAAAATACCAGATGCTCAGGTAAATTTGAATTTTGGGTATACGTGGCATAATTTTTTGGTATACAAGTATATCCCTTATAATTTTTGGAACATACTCATACTAAAAGAGTATGTCCTGTTTACCTGAAATTCAAACTTAACTGGGCATTCTGTGTTTTCAGTTGCTAAATTTGGTAGTAAAGTGTGAATGCAGAGGCCCAGACATAGAAGCTCATCTCCATTAACAAGCTGCATTAGAACCAGCATTCTTTGGGGCGGGGGGAGGGCAAGATTCCTTGAGACCCAGGAAGCCAAACCCAGCTACCTACTGGAGACGGGAGTCCTCGAAGCAGTCACGGCCAGCTCTCAGCCTGTCTCCTCCTTGGTAAGGAGAAGGGAAGCTCTCACTGCCTTCCAGCTCAGACCCTCTGTGATTCCTTATTGTCTATGGTATTTTTCTTTTGGTTTCCTTTCATTTGCCTAAAATACTCCTCCTTAAAAACATATACTTTGTCTTCAGAAGAATTCCTTAGCCTCTTGCTTTAGGGGAAGTAACAATTTGCTAAACTAAGTAACAATTTGCATGAATGAAATGACCCTTCATTTTCCCTAAATGAAACTGTTACCATCAAATCGCAAACTAAAACAAACTCTCAGTGGTAGTAAAGTGGTAATAACTATTATTAGGCAGGTATCAGTAATGACACAAGGGGTAATAAGTGTTTTTCGCAATTATAATAAGGCGCAATTAGTTGTAGGAGCATTTGTTTTGCACTATACACCCAGTGCAGCTTCAGCTCTTCCCCACCCTGGCTTTTCCAGCCAGAAATTACTTCAACAAAGTGAAGGCTCTGAGGTCTAGGAACAGGGACTCTTTTGTGGACAGTATTTAGGGAGAAGGAAAAGTGAATCATGGAGTAGCCACTGGAGAGAAGCACACATTTGCTGAACGCCTATCCTCTCTGTCTCTCTCCATGCCAGGCATTTTCAGTTTCATTGATTGTATTTTATCCTCTTGGAACTTAGGTATAGAGTGGTTAATTACGCTCATGGGGCACCTGTTTTGAATTCATCCTTTCTCAAAAAAAAGTAAGATGGCCGATATTATTCTCATTTTTCAGATGAGGAAATGGACTTGCCCAGTGTCCACCAGCCAACCATGGTGGAGCTGGGATTTCAGCCCAGGCCTGACTCTGCTCTACACCCCAATGAGACAGGCAATCAAGAGGCCCCCTGTCTTCCACGCCTTCATCCCTGCTGGGTCCAGTCCATCACGTGCACAGAAAGTTTGTGGACAGACAATAGTGATGAGGATAATGGTCAAGATGAAGGCATCTGCAGACAAGAGGTGTGGAGCAAGAGGACGTGGGGAGCCAAAGGGCTGACCCACAGGGGACCCCAAACAAGACTCAAGGAAGGGAGCTATTTGCTTCAGTAGGACTCCCCTTATCCACCAGTCCTCAGGCCTTGGCATGGCGAGAGACCAGACGCAAGTGAGGAATAGCCTCTCAGAACAAGAGGCAGCACACAGGTGGGGCTAGAGCTCCACAGGGAGGGAGAATTGAGGCCAGCTCTCCACTGGACAGAGAACGCTGACGCCTGGACAGTGGAAGTGACTCCCTCAGGGCCAGACAGAGAACTGGTTCCGGAGCCAGAACCAGAAGCCAGGTCTCCTGACCCCCAGCCTCGTGCCCTTTCCACTCCTCCACAAATTTATCAGGAGGCCTGCAATTCCTTTGTTAGGGTTCCTTTGGCAAAACCTGACTGGCGGAGGCCCAGGCCACACAAGGTGGGGAGCTCTGGACATCTGCCCCCCAGATCTGTCCTCAAAAGTGAAACTTGGCAGCGATGGGCAGTGGTGGCTGGAGTCAAGCCACTCACTGTACTGCAATCAACGTTGGCATCTCCTTCAGTGGCCATTTACCTGCGACCCAAAAGGTGGAGGCGGGGAAGGGCTCAGGAAGTGCCCCCAACAGGTGGCGCGTAGGCCTTAGAATTGTGACACACACTAGCCATGGCCACACCTGAGCTGGGTGGGAGGTGGAGAGGTGGGTTCTACCGTCATGAATGATACAGAAAGCAAATCTACAAACTTAAAATATCAGACACACTGCAAAGTTCTTAGGAGAGACCTTCGCAGGACCCCATTTGCTCCAGCAAAAGGCTTTGCACAGGACTGTTTAACAACTGTGGGGAGACTGGAAGCTAATCGCTAACTTCCATTCCAGGCAAGTAAAAAAGTCTGAGGGCCCATAAACTTCACCATCAACACGCGGATTTAGAATGTCAGGTTTGCCCAAGTCAACTTCTTTTCACCGATGGGGCATCTGAGGTCCAGCCAGGTAAAGGACCTGCCCAAGGCCACACAGGAAGACAGATGTTATCCTATTTCAACTGAACAAAGGGGGAGGCGGCCAGTTGAGGGCCAATACCAAGTTACCTTTTTAAAAAAAAAAATTGAGTTATCATTCACATACGCTGAGATTCTCTCTTTTGAAGTGTACAAGTCAGTGGTTTTTAGTATATTCCGAGTTGGGAGACCAACACCATCAGCTAATTATAGGACATTTTCATCACCTCAGAAGAAACCCTGTCCCCATTAGCTGTCAGTTCCTATTTTCCCCAACCCCCAAACCCTTCAGCAACCACACATCTACTTTCTCTCTGTGTGGATTTGCCTAGTCTGGACATTTTACACACATGGATTCACATAATGTTGCCTTTGTGTCTGGCTTCTTTCACTTAGCATAATGTTTTCAAGGTTCATCCACGTTGTAGCATGTATTAGAGTATCGTTCTTTTTTACGGCTGACTGGTACTCTACTGGATGGAGAGACATTTTGTTTATCCGTTCATCAGCTAATGGACATTTAGGTTCTTCCCACTTTGGGGCTGGTAGGAATACTGCTGCTATAACAGCAATGGGTAACCTGTAGCTGGTACCTCCACTCCGCTCCTGCACATCCAGGCCCCATGGATCTGGGAGAGCGGATGGAGCCAGAGGACACTAAGTCAGGTAGGCAAGGTGGGCACTCAGGTGGGACGCTCATGTGTGAGACAAAAGGTCATAAGAAAAGTGTGAGCGATGTCCAGGCCCTCTGTTCACTCCCCTCTTAGAAGGTAGCTTAGGGCTTGCAAAAGTGATGTTCATTTTAAAAATAACTTATGTGCTCTAAACTTTAAGGGGACAACTAGAACCCTGCAGGGCCCTCTGAGAGAAAGGAACATGGGGGGTGGGAGAGAGAGAGGAAAGCAGAAGGTGGAAGGGAGAGAGGCAGAGAAGGAGGGGGGAGATGGAGAGAGAGGGAGAGGGTGACAGAGAGAGACACACACAGAGAGGGAGAGAAGAGACATCACAAATTCCAGTCCTCTCAGACATCCAGCCTCAGGCATCAACTTCAGGAATCTCCTCCAACTTCCTCCAGAAGTGAGAGCAGTCAGCCAGGGGCTGAGTGTACCAGAAGGCTAATGCTCAGTTCAACTCAGCCCCAACTGCCTCTGGTTAGCCTCCAGGGGCTACTTAGCCTTTTGAGACCTAATTCTAAAGCCAGAAGAGTTCACAGCCTCTCCCAGTGCCGGGTAATTTCAGTCTGGGACGTTACCTTCCACCCCGTCCTCACAGCCCAGCATCTCGCTTAGGCAAGGCTCCACTCACCTCCCCGGGCCTCCCAGTTTCCACCCTACCAAGGGCTGGCTGGGGGGGGGGGGGGGCGGGGGCCTCCCTGGACTCCGGTCCCCTCCACGTCCAGAACCTGAAGGCTCGGCCCCAGGCCCCAGGGTGGGAGACACAGAAAAGGAGCTCCTGGCACTTTAAGGCCGGCTGAGCCTAATTGCCCAGATTCCCCCGGCAGCCAGATAAACAGCGCGGCCGGCTGGCGCCAGCAAGAGGCAAACTGCACATTATCACCCCTTCCTCACCTCCAAGGAGGGGCTTGGAGGAGCAGGGAGGCCAGGCCCGGGCCGACAGAGGGCTGGGGCGGGGGCTGGGAAGCCCAACTTGAAATTGATCTCATTTCAAAGGGATCATGCCAGGCCAAATAAAAGGAAAACTTTCTAGCCCATCCTAATTCCTATAGTCCTGGCCTGGGAACCCTGTGTTTTCCTAGGCAGCCTCCTCCAGTCGTTTAGAAGTTCTCTCTCACTCTGTCTCTTTCCCTGGCGCAATTTGGATAATAGTAATTTACTGAATATAATTACAGAAAAAAAAAAGTGGTAAAGCAAAGAGCAGGAGATTTATTCCAAAGTTAATGGATACTTTCAGGAGAAAGGAGCTCTATAAACACAGGTTAGAACTGTGATTAAAGTATTTCTCCACATTTCCGTCCACATAGGCACCGAGCTCAGCGAACTGGCTTTTCCTGGGACAGAAAGACACACCAGAGGGAGGGAGCCCCAGGGCCGGACTCCCACACGGGGTGGGAGGCAGCGCTGGGCACAGCGGGACGACCTCACTTCTGAGACAAGCATGAGAGAGAGGGCAGGGTAGGGGAGGCAGGCCTGCTAATCTGGAATCTGCCCGGAAGACCTCAGGGATTCTGTCCACTCCCTCCCCTTTACAGATGGGGAAAGGGGCCCAAAGAGGGGAACTGGCCCCAATACCCCAAAACAAGTCATCGATGAAGCAGGGTTTACTCTGAGCAGACAGGGTCTGCCCGGCCCAGAAAGGGGCCTCCTGTCACTGGGGCTCCCACTGAGGTCAGGGGGCACTGGGTGACTGGTGCCAGGTGAGTGTCCCTCAGTTAGCTTTCTGGGGGTTCCAGTGGACTCTATCTGTGTGTGTGTGTCTGTCTGTCTGTCTGTCTGCCTGCCTGCCTGCCTACCCCAGAGCGCCAGCCCTCTCCCCCAGAGCCCTGGAAGGAGCAGTCTCCTTATCAAGACTCGCACGGCTGAGCTCCAGCTATGTACCCGCCCAGCTCCGGGAGCCAGGCTGGCAGCCAGGCAGCAGGGGTGGGGTGGGCAGCAAAGGGCTCCCCCAGTTCTCAGTCCCAGTCCCCACGGCCCAAACCCTCAGGCAGGGGAATGAAGCAAGAGGGTCAATCTGGAGCCTACTGGAAACTTCCCAGAGTGTCAGTCCTCCCAACAGCCCCCAGGCTCACCTGAAAGGGGGTCCCCTGGGCTAGCAAAGAGGGAGAACAGACACAGCCCCTGCAATAGCACCTCCTTCTGGGAGCAGGAAGGGAGTCAAGGGCCAATGCTTTATCTAGAATTAGACATGAAGAATGTTCTTGGAGCCACCGCCACTGATAGTAGGGAGACTAAGAAGGGAGGTTACTTGTCCAAGGTCAAGTTGTGTTACTGGCCAGGCAGAGCCTAGAACCAAGTCTGTGGTTAAGCACCATCACACTGTTGTTTGCTCCTCAAATTGTACCTGCCCAAGTGTAAGAAACTCAAACCAACACCCAAGCTGATGTCTCATCCAAGGAGCAGGGACCCCACCCATCCTTGGCAAAAGTGGGTCCTGTCTGTGGTCTTCAACTTTTTCACTCCACCCCTTCCCACTCACATGTCTGAGTTCCCCTGGCACCTTGACTCCCAGGTGGCCTCTGCTACTCAGCACCCACCCTCCAAAGCCTTGCTCCAGGTTACAGCAACAAGCTCCTGTGTGTGAGACCCTGTTACAGACACACGTCGGGCCTCCTTCCACAGAGGCAGAAAGGAGAAAGGGTGGCTGGCAGAAGGGAGGAAACCACTGTCAGGAAGAGATGCAAGAGGCACAGAAAGCTCATCACTGATCAGGAACTGCCAAAATCTCCTGAATCCAGCCTGGAGTAACTATGCGGGGAGAGTGCAGGCGGATCAAAGCTGCCTCTCCCACCAGCCCCCAACCGTGACCCACCACAGACACCTTCCTTGGCACTGCAGCCACCACCCCACACACACTCCTAGGCCCGCCCTCCACTTCCACGTTGCGAGTCAGACCTGTGATCTGACCCTCTATGGACCCCCACGCCGGGTGCTGATTCTCTCTAGTGGGGCCACACTGGAGAAATTCCGAGCCCTCCCACACCAGCAGCCTATAACTCTCTGTCATACCCCTGTAGAATCCCCAGTGTCATCTAAGATGCTACACCCTGAAGATGCTACAGGCTAAAATGTGTTTCCTGCAAGCTTCTGGCCTGCCAGGAACCTCCACCTGTCCTCACCTCTTCTTCAGAACCCAGGGCATCCTCAGGTAAGCAGGGCTGGGGGTGGGGTGCAGGAAGTCCCAGGAAGAGAACAAAGAAGGGGAGTAGTTCTCAGATGTAATAAAATACCTGGCTTCCTCACCTACTCACAGATGCCCCCAGAACCCTCAACTATACAAAAGCTGGACACAGAATTGAGAATGATGATGATGGAAGGCCCTGGCATTTGACACTCAAGGGATGCTGGGCGCAATCAGGGCAAGAGGGTGGTCTCCACTTTGAGAGGGGTTACCCTGCAAAAGCTTTGCTCCAAATATACAAAGAAACAAGAGGAACGATTTACAAACACTTTGACTCTAGCCATGGATTGTTTCCACCCAATTTCACAACTTACATCTACTTGGATATAGTAAAGTATCACATAGATACAGGCATATGCACACAAATGCTACAGGCCTGGGCACAGACTGGGGGTTAATGGGGGGGACACACAAGTCTTCGGCTTCTCCTAAGCCTGCCCTTCCCATTCACTGTTTATGAAGTTGGAGCCTACGTTCCGTCCCTGAAACTGCACAGAGAAAACTCAACCATGTAGCTTTTTAAGTTTGCCAGAGCCTTGATGAAGTTGCCATTTGACGTATGTGCCCACATCCCCACTCCCTGGCAGGACCAGGGTGAGGCTCCCAGCCTCCAGGGCACCCGCAGTGTTCCACCAGCCCTAGTTAAGTGTCTGGGATAAAAAGAAGGCCACGGAATGGGGCTGGAGGTAGACCCCCAAGCCCCCCGCCCCCCGCGCCCCGCCAGGCGCGGCGCGCTCACCTGGCCCGCAGAGCCGGCTGAAGTGGTAGGGGTTGCAGCACACGGTAGGGCCGTCGGCGGCGGCGGCGAAGCTGTGGCAGCCGCACAGGGGCTTCAGCTCCACAGCGTGCTGCAGGTCTGGCCAGCGGAACAGGCGGCCGAGCAGCAGCTGCGGCGGGGCGGGCTGGCCGCCCAGGCGGAGGTCGGCGCGCGGCACCAGCACGCAGCCGCCCGGCACGCCACCGCGGGACTCCACCGCCTCCAACAGCGTGTCCAGCGAGCGCTCCTTGAGCCGCTTCAGCAGCGAGTACGTGACCGTCTTGAGTTCCTGCTCCAGCAGAAGCAGCCGCGAGCGGGCTTCGCGACTCCGCCCGCTGCCCGCCGGCTCTAGGGCCGCCTCCGCCAGGGGGTCGCCGGCGTCCTGGGGTGCGCCTGCGGCGTCCCGCTCCGAGAAGAGACAGCAAGTCACAGTCTCGCAGTCACTTTCCGGCAGCCAGCCCGGGCCTCCCGGCTCCGCCACGTCCAGCGGGGAGCCCCCAGCGCCGGCCCCTGGCTCCGACATGGGCCTCGGGGGGCCCCCTGCACGCCGGCGCCTCCCCGCGCCCTGGGCGCCTCGCTGTCCCACTGTGTCCCGGGGCCGCCGCGGGGCTACCGGGCGGACTTCGGAGCGGCCGCAGCCTCCGCCTTCTCGTGCCCGCGGGGCCGGCTCAGCTCGGCTGCCCAAGCTCCCATCCTCGTCGCCGCCGCCGCCGCTGCCGCTGCCTTCCTCCCGGTCAGGGACCACACGACTTCGCCAAAGTCGCCGCACCAGCCCCGAGCGTTTGGACCTGAACATACGATATCCTTTGGCGCCGGGGGTGGGGGGGGGAGGCGGTCTCCGGTTACCGGGGGTCAGTTCCTTCAGCGAGGCGCCGGCTGCGCGGGCCGCAGCCCCACATGAAGCTCCGCCGCCGGGCGCCGTGCAGACCGCGCACAGCCTATCGTCGAAGGGGCGCCGCAGGGCTGCAACATGAGGGAGCTCGCCGGGGCGGGCCGGCGGGGAACACTCGCACGCCGAGCCACAGTCCGCGCCCGGCCAGCGGCTACATGGACCCCGGCGGCCGGGCTACTCAGCAACTCCAGCCCCAGCGCTTGAGGGGTACCGCGGGCGACGCGCCGCCAGCAAGTCCCCGCATGGGCCGGCGACCCTTCAAAAGTTGCGCGGCTGGCCCATGAGCACAAAGCGCTCGCGCCGAACCCCCCAAATGTGTCTGGAAAGCCCTGCCTGTAAAACCCAAGCGCTTAACTACATGGACTTTTCCTGCAGGATCCGAAAGACAAGCTTGTTGATATCCCCAGCTTCCTTACTCCCTGGAAAATAAAAAAGAAAAAAGAAAAAAAGAAACCCCAAACAAAACCAAAATCCCTGCAATTGCATGCACGAAAGGCCAACTCCGTCTCAGGTCTCAGGCGCTAGATGCACTTGGAGCGAGTTTCTCCCGAACGCGGGTGACAACACATGAGTGGAAACTGTAAAAATCCCAAAGAGCCGCTGGGAATCCTTAATTAAAAATGCAATCCACCAAGGTAGAGGTCACAGCCCTCCCCACGCTGCGCTCGGACGCCCAGGGCGCCGCGGCTGCAGAGGTCGCCCCCCTCCCCCTTCACAAAAAGTGCCTCCCGGTGGCCCCGCGGTCCCGGCGAGGTCTGGCGAGGCAGCGCCCGGCGGCTCTTTCTCTCTGCTCGGCTCCCTCGCTCGCTCCCCCGCTCGGCTCTCTCTCTCTCTTTTTTGTTCTCCTCAAACGCACACTGAGGGCCCCCGGAGGAGCGCCGCGGAGTCATTGGCTGCCTCCCATCATATGCCAGTCTAGACACTTTGGCGGCTCCGCGGCGCTGATTGTTGCGCAAACAAGGTTTCAAGTTTCTTAACTCTTAAAGGAGAACACGTCCCATTGCAAGGCCCGCGGCTCCGAGGGGCCGGCTCCCGGGGCGGGCCGAGCCCTGGCTCCCGCCCTGCGCTCGCCTCGGCACCCCCTCCCGGGACCTGACAGCGCCCACAACCCGCTCTCCGGCTCGCGTTGCGCCGCGGGCACAGATGCGAGCGAGCACACGCGCGCGCGCACACACACAACACACGGTTACACGAACCAGGGGCGCGCGGTGCAAGGGTCCACCGGACCCACTGAGACTCGGACGCAAACCGAGTCTTGCCTCTCTCTGGCCGGGGCACAAACTTAGAAACACACATTGCATTTTAGATCGGTCCAAACCCCCATCGCAAGGAAGGCTAATAAAAATGGGTGCGCGTGTGAGCCTTCCTAGCTTGCGTCTCTTGGGAGCAGGGGGCAGCTGGTTTGTTGGGGTAGCGGGATCTTCCGTGATGGCACGAGGTCTCCACATCCCCTGCGCAAAGTCAGGGGTGGCTCTGCTGGGCCAAACCCAGGGCGTGGGACGCTTCGCGCACGGGGACTCCAGGCTTGCCCCAGGTAGGGAGTTACAGAGGGTGGGGTAGAGGCGGGGAGTGTCTCCTCTCCGGCTGCTTAGTCGCCACAGCCCTCCCTCGGAGCCAGGCGGGCCGCCAGCCGTCCCGGGCCCCCTCAGGCTGTTGCTTCCTCTTCCCCCTTCCCCAATTTATTCTCTGAACCACGGAAAGGAATGTGGGTAGGGGGTCGTGCTTTCCCCAGCCACGTTTCGCAACGGAAATAGGGGTAGGCTTGGGGACGGGGTCCCTCCGGGTGTGGGACGAGCTGGGGGGCGCGGCGGTAGCAGCAGGCCGTCCGGCGCGGGAAGGGTTAAGGCCGGTCCAGGCCCTGGAGCCGGCGCGGCGGGGTACCTCCTCGGGCGCGCTCGCTCATCCGAGGGTGGCAAAAGTTCAAGCTTGTAAAGTCCGGATTGGTCCCGCGCGGAGGGAAAAAAGGCCCGGTCCCCCCTTCCCCCCCGGGCGCGGCGCCGATTGGCGGGGCCACGGGGCGGGCACCGCCCTCTCCCCTGCGCGCGGCGGTCCCGCCCCCGGCACGGCGCCCCGCCCCTTTCCGGGCAGGAGCCGGAGTTCGGCCCCTTGCTGAATGAAAGAAATTCCGCTACTCCGATTGGCCCGGGGCTGGGCGCCATTCCCCCACCGGGGCCGCAGGGGCTCGGGCGAGCGGGTCTTCCTCGGGGTGCCCACGTGTGGGCATGGCCTTCCGAGTGTGCGGCGGTGCGAGTCCCCGGCCCTGAGTCTGTGTGCGCTGGGGGAAGGGCAGTATTTGCAGGAAGGATTCGGAACCATTTGAGCTTTACCTGGAGCCAGGTAGTGCTGGTGCTGCGCTCTCTGGGGGAGGCAGTTGCTCTCCCGAATGGAAGATTGAGCTGAGAGGCTTCCCCACCCTCATCCCCTACTACTTTGGCTAAATCAAAATAGTTGTCTTTGGCTCAGTTTTGTGTTTGAAAATGGGAATGATGATGCCTGCCCTGCGTTGTTCACAGACCCATATAGATCCTGGGAGAGAGTGCATTTTAAGAGGGCAAATCCCAAGTGATCGGCAGGATGGATTTTCACAAGTGAACACACACCTGTGTAACCAGTACCCAGAAGACGACGTGACCTGCACCCCAGAAGCCTCCTCTCTTGTGGCCTCTTTTAGTCACTTCTCGCCCCCAGGGAAATTAATGCATCTTAAAATACAAGGAGAAATTCAATGTACTGTATTTTCTTTTATCAGGGTATTTGCTGGTTTGGCTGTGGATTACAATAATAGTTCATGGTACTGAGTCCTTACTATGGGCAAGGCAATGTTCCAAGCATTACAAAGATTTAGTCATTTAGTTCTCACAACAACCCAGATAGGTATTACCTCCATTTTACAGATGAGGAAACTGAGGCACAGGATCTTGCCTTTCAATTTGCCATTGAAATGACGGTATTGAAAGTGCTGAAATGTTAAAACCCAAGGGGCATAAACCAGTATGGGCTCTCACCCCCAGCGGCCAGAAAGTGGAGTGTGGGTCTGCGTAGCTAAAGCACAGCCTTCAGAGCAGCTATTTTCAAACTGGGGCCCATTGGGCTTGCTGTATCAAAGAATATTGAGGGGAGGCCCGGGACTCCATAGAACAGCACTTTGGGGGTAGGAGGTATGGTTGTTACCACAAATTTACAGATAAGGACACTGAGGCACAGAGACATTAAGTAACTTCCACAAACTTGTTTAGTGGCAGAGGTGGAATTTGAACCCAGCCAGTAATGGCTGGGGTAAGGGGTATGTATGTTAAATACACATGCATGCCCCTTACCTGTCCCATTCCCTTTGCTTTCCTAATGGGCCAGCAGGCAGGAGACAGATTACCCCACAGGGCTTCTACTAATGCTCAGCACCTACTCCTGGGGGCAACTGTGTGAACCGTGGCTCTTTCCCTTCCATCCCCCCCAAACCTCTCTGAGGTACAATGGCATCCTTTTCTGCAGCGTTCCTGGGGAGCGCTGTGAGAGATGCCTGGCCTCTGTTGGGGCCTCAGGCCTAGGAGAGACTGAAGCATCCTAGGAGGACTGCCTTCTTTCCTGAGCAGTAATTTGGACCAAGTTTGGCTTCAGCTCTTGCTCATTGAGAGATGTGGTATTGGGGGTGGGGTGCCATTAGGGGCTATTTGGATGAACCTGAAGAGCAGTAAATCCAGAGTCTGCTAGGCCTGAGTTCCACACTGACCCTACTTAACCTTTCTCAGCTCTGTAAGCCTCGGGGTTCTCATCTGTGAAATGGGAGTAGGAATCATGCTTGAGGTGGTTGCCAAAATTGGGACATGAGGACCCAGAGTCATCCCTCCTTATGGGAAGACTTCTTCTGAGGGGAGATAGTATCAAGAAGGGAAGGGTGGTGACAGTCATTCCCACTGTCCTTGGATTCCCAGGGCCCATGCAGCCTAGTACCAACCTGCACTGTGACCACAAGAGGGTGTGTGCGGTGGGGCCCAGCAGGGCAGGGCCGTGGAGCTACAGCCCCTGGAAAACAAGCTCCAGTTTCTTGGGGGTGTAGAAGCAAAGAAGTAAGTCTAACCTCTCAGATTCAAATCTAACCCCTCCCCATTATTCCAATTTCCCCCAAAGCACCCTGCATTTCCCCTTGACAGCACTCCTCACAGTTTGTAACTGTACAATTCCTTGTGGTTCTCCTCTGCCTCTGGAATGTAAGCCCAACGTGGGTAGAGATAGTGAAACTATCAGGCACAGGCCACACAGCAGCGTGGAGGGAGTGGAGTCAGAAGCAGGCCATTTGATGCCATTCTGTCCATGCCTTCAAAGAAGCTAATTTGCACAGGACAGCGCCTGCCCCATTTCTCCTCCCCAGTCTCCCTAGCACAATGCACGTCACACAGTGGGTGCTCAATAAATATTTGTCATGTGGTTGAACTGTAATCCCTCACTTCACCAAGCTCCATGCTCACCATCATCTGGTACCAAACACTTATATGCACTATCTCATCAAATCCCCCGAACAACATAAGAAGTTATTCTTATCCGGCCTAGTTCTTTTACAGAAGGAAAGCAACCAAGACATTCAATAATTTGTCTCTGGTCACACAGCCAATAGGTGGCAGAGTTGGGACTTGAACCCAGGGCTGCTTGAGGTAAGTGTCCATCCTCTTAACACCTGGTCCTAGAAAAGAAAACATGGTCCTTTGCCCTTGGGAAGTTTCCACATTAGCTAGGAAGACACAAGGCATGAAACAAATCACATAAGGCAGAGCTTGCTTCTTGGTGGTGGAAGGGGTAGGCTCCAGGGGCCACTGCTTCTGAACAGAAGGTCACAGAGGGAGTTTGGGCCACCTCTCCTAAAGTCAGATGGAGACTAATTCATCCTAACCCACTTCACAGGAAACTGATGGATAAACCAAGGTCCTATTTACTAATTTTTAAGGAGAATAACTTAAAACTTAGCCCAACTGGCTAAGTGGTATTGTCTGCCCTTTAGGAAGGTAAATCTACTTGGCCAACATGTCCCCAAATGGAGGAGTTGGGATACCCTTGGGTGGTAGACAACCCCTCTGAGGCTTTGATGAATGCTATGAACACCTCTCTTGAAAAATGCACATGTGCATGAATGGAAATTTGTGTTCATTCATTCGACACATGCTTACTGAGCTCCTAATGGGTTGCCAGGCCGTGTTCTAGGTGCTAGGGATCCTACAGTAAGTAAAACACAAACATTCCTGAGCTCAAGGAGTCTCGTGGGAGGACAGACAGACCATAAACAATCAGCTATACGGTGTTTTGGAAGGTAAAGGTGCCAAGATCAAAAACAAAGCAGAGAAGAGGAGAGAGGAATGCCAAGAGAGGGTATAGGTGGTTCAAAGAAAGTAGCCGAAGAAGGCTCCCCAGAGAACATGATATCTGAGCAAGGACTTGATGGTGGTGGGGGAACTGCTATGACACCATCTGGGAGAAGAATGTTCCAGACACAGAGAACAGCAAGAGCAAGGATCTTGAGGCGGGACCGTGCCTGGCGTGTTCCAGTACCATTGAAGAGGAAAGGAGATGGGAGAAATACTGGAGGCAGCCTGTAGGCTGACACCGGCCATTGTTGGGTCTTTGGCTTGTCCTCTGAGTGAGCCAGGAGATCGGAGGTTCCGAGTGGAGCATGATCTGCCTTGCTTTAGCTGGCTCCCTCTAGCGGTCCTGTGGAGAATAAACTGTAGGGGGCAGGGTGGCAAGGGGCCTGGTGCTGTGATCCAAGGAGAGGTCATACTGGTTTGGGGAGAATTGGCCAGTTCCTGGACATATTTGAAGCTAGAACCAGCATGATTTGCTGTTACATATCTAAGAGAGTGAGAGAACGTCTGAACAGTGTACACATGTTATCAACGCTTATTCATTTTTAAAATCAATTCACTTGTATTTAGCCCTATCATAAGCTGTAATATCCATGAAGTCACGAATGTCCTAGTTATATTTATCACTTTAAAACAAATACATAAAATATGTTTATCTGTGAATGACCTGAAATTATCCTGGGAACTACCAGGATACATGCAATGTTGAGAACACTGGTTTAACCAATTCCTAACCTCACCCACTTTTAGGCATTTTTGTTTGTTTATTTATTGGCTTTTTACTACTTTCCCTCAGAGAGAATGATTTTCCTGGTCCTGTCTATAATTATGGGGCCCATTACCACAGCCTCTCTAAATCCACTGCTGGTTTTACTATTGCTGCTCCATGCAGCCTGTGCTTGGACAGTACAAAGTAATAGTTCTTAACCATTACTTTAGAACCATTACTTTGTTGAACCCAACAGACCTGGATTCAAATCCTGCACAGCCATCTTTTACCTCTGTGGTCTTGGACAACTCTCTTCACCTCCTGCAATAACCCCCAATACTGTGCTATTATTATTCCCAGTTTATAGATTACAGATGGGGAGCCCGAGACTTAACTGGTAATAATAATACTGGGAGGTTGTTTTGAAGATTAAAATGCTTAGCACAGTGCCTGGCATCTAATAAGTTCTCGGTAAATGGTAGCTATTAGTGAAATGAACATGGAGCCAATCATTATCAGGTTGAGCCACTGAACCAACCCTGCCAACTACTCACTCCCTAGGAGATTCAGTTTCCTCATCTATAAAATGGACCTACTTGACTGAGTTAAATAGGTAAAGTCCTGACACACTGTAGGACTCAGCAGCTCATCGTGGGAAGTGACCTGGAGAAGGAAGGTGGGCTGTGTAAGGGAACCAAGAGAAACTTCCCCTCCAATGGCTACTGGTCACAAGTCTGGGCTGCATTTAACCCTCCACTATCTAAACAGCCTTTCACGAGTGCAGAGCAGAATGGGACAGGGACGGGGAGCCTGAGGAGATACTAGGACCAGGAAAGGAGCCGGACTTGCCCAAGATCACAGGGCCAATTAGAGGCATTAGGGAATGGAGCCGAGGTTTGCTGACTCCCAGGGCTCCTTGCCCCTTATCCCAGTGCTTAAGGCTTCTTGCCCGCCCCCAGTTGGGCAATGTGTGTAGCGCAGGAGGTAAAAGGGCAGGGCAAGCTGTGCGGTCAGACTGCCTGGGTCCTAATCCTGGCTCTGCTCCTTACAGAGTGACCTTCGTTACTTTACCTATCCTTTCTGAGTTTCGGTTTCCTCATATGTAAAATGGGTTTAATAATAATAGTACCTACCTTATAGGATCATCGTGAGTATTGATTGAGATAACATAGGCAAAGCTTTCAGAGCTGCTGTTGCCATTTTGCTCCTTGTGGATGTCACAGGAGAGGCCACACCCTACACGTTCTCAGCTTCCAGAAATATCAAATGTTTGAATGAAGAGAGGTGTGAATGAGTGAAGTGCAGACAGTCTCACAGTTGTTGAGAGGGCTGGAGGCAGTAGCACAAAGGTCAGGCTGAGGACTGTGGATTTGCTACAGTGAAACTGGATTACCTGCACCAATCTGTCTCAAACTGAGTGCTGGGGTGAGGGTGGGGAGGTCTTGAAGCAAAGGATTTTTCTGGAGAGCTCATTTGAGTCAAAAGATGATGGTGAAATGTATTTACATATTATATTATATTTGTAATAGATTCCATTTAATATTAAAGCTAACCCAGATACATCAGGGAATAGAATGCAAAACTCCCAGGAATTCTGGACAGAGCTGGGAGACTTCTAAAGAATGGCATAGTCACTGAGTAGCATCAGACCACGAGCCCAGACCTCACCTGAACCCAGCGCCTCCTGGAAGAGGCTCACTCCCCTCCACCTGAAGGGGAATACAGGCACCCTCGATTAAGAAACGATACCCAGGGATACGGCTCATTTTGGTGCTTGGCTGTAATGTTTCTACTGGGCACTTGCTACAGGCCAAAGGCATTTAGGGCAGGGAGCCCTGCCCTTCAGGGACTGGGAGTTTATTGGAAGAAATGTCTGTCTGCATCTAATCGTTCCTTTACACCATGGCCAGAGAGAGCCTTCCTGCCTTCCTTTCTGACCCTGAGGCTCCCAGAATGAAAACCCTTCACTGGATCTCCATAACCAGCAAGAGTAGCTTCTCCACCCCGTTAAGTGTAGGTTCCACCTCATCTCCCTCTCCCACCATGTGGGCCCTGAACAAGAGAGTGTGTGCTCCTGAGAACACCCCAAATTTCCTGTGTCCCGCTCTCTGTCACCCAGCCTTCACACAAGCTCGTCTGTCTGCCTGGAATGCCATTCTCCTTTTCCTCTGAACAAATATTTTTTTCTCTTTCTCCTCCAGTGAGGCTCTATTCCTTGCACTGTCCTGGCATTTGTACATTTTCCTTCCCAGGGCTGAAAATGATGAGTCAATATCTGAGAGCACAGCCTGAGTGTTCCTTATCTCTGTACCCCTACCTAGTCCAGCACACAGGAGGGGCTCCAGAAATTGGGGAGAGGAGATTTAATTTTTGATATATATGACAGAGGTACCAACTTCCTCTCCCTGCAGCCATGCCCACACCTGTTGATGCTGCAATTCCATTTTATATTTATACCATACAGATGTGCTTGCATCTGAGTGAAATGATGTATTTATACAGTTACATAACACACAACTTAACGACTAGGAAGTTATGTTCCAGAAGGTTACTGTATAATAAAAAGAAACTGGAAACCACCTTTGTCAGTAGAGGATCTAGTTAAATAAATCATGGTAGATCATCCAGCTGTTGAAAAGGAATGCGGCTGTCCTCGGTATCAAAAGATCAAGATACTAAGTGGCTAACAACAATGTGTACAGTATTCTACAATTTGCATACATTTTTTACAAAGCATATGCGAGTATGTTTGCATATGCATAAAATGTCTGTGGAAAGAAACCTGGTAAGCTGGTAGAGATGACTGTCTGGTCGGGTGAGGACAGGGAGGCTGGAAGCCAGGTGAGAGGAAGATCAACCCATGCCTGTTTGGGTTTTTGTTTGCTTGCTCGCTTGTTTTAATTCATTTTATTAAATAGGTAATGCTTGCATATGGTATAAACTCTAAGCAGGACCAGAGTGTCCGTGAAAAGAAGCCTCCATCTTTCTCCTGCCTCCAGCCTTCTTGGTGGGCACTATTCAATACCTTTCGAAGGTTTGCACCGTGGGCTGAATTACCCATTCTAAAGGAATTCAATCAAGTATTGAAAAATAAAAAAGTGTATTTTAAAATAGTAAACATTTGTTGAAGAAAAGAATAACTCAACAAAAGAAGAGTTGATTGAAGAATTAAATACATGAAAAAGTTCAATAACCTGCAGGACCTGACTGAGTGACAAATGAAATGACAGAAACAAAACGAGCTGTAAGTAAGAACTGACGACAATTGGAGTGTCTCCTATCCTGTCTTGCTCTTGGTTTCCTGTGTGTTCCTCTTCCTAGCTAGACCAGGGCAGGCTTTATGCTCTTGCTTACTTCCTAGAGCTAGGCATATAGAAAGTGTATCCTAAACATTTCTTACCTTAATCTTCACTAGTACTAGCCATGCTCTGGGGAGGGGCTGAGGGACATAGTTGCCAGTGCCTTCCAGGGCCCAGGACTGTGTGCAGGGTTGCATTATGCGTTCCCTGAGCCCTAGACTCTTTTGTCTTCATGGGCCCCTTCTTCCATTATATATATATATATATATATGTTATACATATATATTATATATATGTATACATATATGTTATACATATATATTATATATAACATATTATATCATATAATATATACATATTATATATATATTTTTTTTATTTTTAACAAGTGTAGTGGCATCAAGATAAATGTAGTCCAGGCTGGGTTCATTCATTGTTATATATTCATTATTACTCATTGTTTTCCCCTTCTGGTTTCAAACACAAGTAAAATTGAAACATTTCATAGCCCCCCTAAAATTCTCGTGGGCCCTAGGCACTGAGTCTCCTGCCTCTAATGGATCCTTTGGCCCTGGGCCTGTGCCCTGAGCCTGTGTCCTGGGCCTAGCTGGTGTTCAATAAACAGGCACTGCTTCTGGGTGCAGTTTGGCCAGGGAATATGCATGGGCTGTATCCCAGCTCCAGCATTCCCCGCTGGGGCTCTGAAGGCAATCACCAAGGCTTCCTGAGCTTAGTTTCCTCCCTGCGAAAATGCAGTGTTGCAGTGAGGATTAGACGTAACATAAGGTGCTTAATAAATGCCTAATATTATTGGTTTATTTGTCCCCAGGATGAAAGAGTACCTCTGGAGGTGGGCCAGGAGGTAGGACCCCAACCACAGCCAAGAATCCCAGCCCCTTCAGAAGGAGAGATGGAAGGAAGGTGGTGGTGGGAGGTACAGTCATCTGGCCTTCTCTTAGTGTAAGTCTGGAGCAGATAAAGAAAGATTCAAAATCAGCTGCTGCTCGGGGCTTCTCAGCCTTCACTGTGTGTAATAGTCACCTGGGAGCTTGAAAATCACTAAGTCTCAATCCCCACCCCAGACCGTTATTAATCAGAATATCTACTTTGGGTCTCAGGTATGTTGTGTGTTTTTTTGTTAAGCTCTCCCAGGTGATTCTAATATGGGGCAAGACGAAGCATCCCCACGGCTGTTCCTGTGGATGGAAGGATGGAGCCGGGGAATGACCTATCTTGTCCAGCAGACAACTTCTCACTCCGACAACATCTAAGACCACGAACTCTCAGTGGCTGCCAGAAGTGGATTGTAAGTAGGGCGAACTTGTAAGGGTCCCTTCCAAGACCCTGCACCCAACAGAGTGTTCCTTTTCTTAAAGACAGCCTCCCAAATGGTGTAACTTCAGGTTGTCCTTAGCCTGGATCCAACCGTGTGGGTGCCGCTCTCAGCCCAGAACCTTGCTGGACCCTCAGATAAAGGGAGAAGAACATGCCCCTGCCTAACGGTGGGGGTGTATAACGAAGAAGACACAGGACTTACCCCAGCAAGCACTGAGTGGGTTTCTCCAAGGGTGGGCAGTGGGCCCCTCCGCCTAAAGACTCAGGTGTACTTAACCTGCCCTCCTGAGCCATCCCAGACCCAGCATCTCTGGGTTAGGCCAGCGGCTGCATGGCTCACGTTCTCCCAAGGGGATTCTCATGCACAGAAATATTTTTGAGTTAAGAGAGGACCCATGTTCTATATCTTAATCAGGGAGGAGGTTACACAATACATGTGTCAAAAAAATCAACACTTAAGATATATACTTTATGTACCTGACTCAAAAACAAAATGGAAACAAAACAAAAGAAAATCAAACTACCACGTGTCTGCAGCTTAATGAAGGAGAATCAGGGCAGCTGCCTGGAAGAGAGGCTCTTTGAGGTAGGCCTATGCAGGGAGAGGAGCAGGGAACAGGACAGCGGGGGAAGAGACTCCTGTAGCCATAGCAGTGGGAGGCAGGTGGGAACAGAGAGAAGGTTGGTTCTGAGGCCACTGCTTCACTCTCACCTGGAAAGAAGGTGTCCTCAGAGGCCCACAGGCTGCTGCGGTCAGCATAGGTAGCCCTATGTAAACTCCCCACTTGCCTCCAAGTGCTTCCAGGTCATTCTCCCCAACAAGACGGCATTGTTTAGGGCTTCAATGCCGGGCAAGAAAAACAGAGAGCCCAATTGTCCCTGTCATAATGGGTATATAATTTATAATAATGTCAGCTATTAAAGGATTTTAGTAATTAACTGACAGTGGTGTGCTATTTCACTGAATTTTTGCCTGCTATAATGATCTTGAACTTTGCGAGGCGGTTTTGAACTTGCTCAAAATAAGCCCTGAATACAAAGAAGGGCAAGATCATTCCAAATGAGGGGTAAGAGAGGTTGGACAAAATGAGGCTGTTCTCCCAGGAAGAGGGGTGAGCTGTGCAGAACCAGGGAGATCTGAGGCCCACTGTCTTCCCAGGGAGCTGCACAGCCAGTAAAATGCCTGCCAGTCCAGAGTGGTGAATAAAGCAAGTGAGCTGTTTCATAATGATGTGCTAAGTGGCATTCTTTTCAACACACCTTGTTTGCGTGATACACAGCTAGGAATATTTTTCTCTTCCCCTAAGAAATATGCTTCCATTCTCATTTTTCTTAAAACATATGACAATCTTGGTAAACCTTTTGCTCTTCTGATTTTTAATAGACACATATGATGGGGGGGGAAAGCCAGCACAAGCTCAATGATAAATAGTAACTGACACTGAGTGCTAGAGAGGCATTAGGGAGTGGTGGGGTCTGTGGCAAGTTGGTGAGCTCAGGCCCAATGTGAACACAACATCTGCTACTCCACTCTAGATAATCAAGACTACAGGCCCCTGGCAGAGGCTGTTAGGTGCCTATTGCAACCTCAGTTCTCCTTTTTCTTCTCTTTAACAGCAGGATGATAATTCTTTTTTTTTTTTTTTTTTAGCTGGGCATATTTTATCCTCGGGAGAAGGACTAGCTTAGCCTGAGCATAGGCACAGGACTAGCCCTATCCATCCTTGCACTTGGTGTAGCCATGTGACTATTTCTGGCCAATAAGATCTAAGTAGAAGTTTTATGCAGGAATTTTGGGAAGGCTGCATAAGGAGAGCTGACTCAGCTGGGAGGCACCCTTTTATGCTTTCAACTTTTTCTTCTCCTAAATTATGATTGTGATGGCTGGAGCCCTCGACGCCATCATGCAGCATGAAGCAAACTTCAAATGGGAGCTATCCACTGACGACAACAGAGCAGAAAGAGAGGAGCCTAAGCCTGATGACTTTTTTAATCCACCACCCCAGGCCAGGGCTGCCTATCTGTCACCTGGCTATTTTTATATGAGAAAGAAGCATCTATCTTGTTTAAGCTACTGTTACTTTGCATTTTTCTCTTACCATCTGCCCAACTTAATCCTAATTAATACAACTGGCCTTACTATCACCAGCTCACCCAAGCTTTCACATTTAGCTAGGTTACACAGATTGGTAGATGACATAGCTTGATGTCATGAATGCTGGAAACCTTTTAAAAATATTTAAAATACTGAACAGGCCAAGAAAACCATGTCTGAGCTACATTCAGCCCAAGCACCCCTCGGGCCTGTACCACTGATGGCAGTTATGAGGACTGTTGACAAATAGCCAGTCCTCTCTTTTCTTGGAACATATTTGGAGTAGGATTCTACGTGCTGCTCTACCCCCTTGAACTCGGCATATCTATGTGGCTTGCTTTGCCAACGCAATATGAGCAGAAGTGATGTGAAACAGGTGATTGAAGAGCCAGTGTTGGGTTTGCCACATTCTCTTTTTTCTGCCTCTGTTATTATGGAAGCAAGTCAATATGGCGTTTCCTCCAACTGCAGCTTTGAATCGGAAGACCAGAGCCTGATCACCCACCAAGTAGTGTACACACAAGAAATAAAGATGGTTGGAAAGCCACTGGGACTTGGGGGTGTTTGTTACCACAGCCTGACCTAGACCATCCTGATTGATTTGCCATCTGCACCCTGGATATTGATCGTTGGAATTTTATGAAGCCCTCCTGCGGTCTTTATCTCTAGGGTGAAATTTCCCCATACTTGTAGCCTTCTTACTCGTTCTAGTTTTCCCCCATTTATCCATGCATTCATACATCAAACACAGGGGTCAAGTCAAATCACTGCTGTCTGGGAGCTCACATCCTTCCTTTGACTGGGTTGTTTCTCTTTCTGATATCCCTTTGGACCCTTCCCAACCTGCCTCATATCCAACCTAGCACCGGAAAGGAAAGGAATGAAAGAAGGATGAAGTCCTTTGAGGGGAGCCTCTTAGGGCTAGCATGTGTGTCAGGGTTTGTTTGTTTCTTTCTTTTATCTAACTCAACCCTTATCATCTTCAGTAAGAAAACCAAGACTCAGAGATGTTAACTAACTTGCCCAAAGTCACACAGTTGGAAAGCAGCAGACCTAGACTTGAAGCCAGTTCTGACAAGGCCTGTGCCCCTCGACTACCCTACACCACCTGCCTCCACGGAAGTCTCTTTCCTGTGGTCAGTGACACTACTGGAAGCCATCTGTAGCTACAGGGCAGCCTAGCAGAGGGCCCATCTCCCACTTTGACTCCTTCTTTCATCACAGATTGAAAAAGCGTTTGAAACTTCCCTGAATCTGATGCACGCAGTGCAAGCCCATGGGCAGCAGAGGAAAACAGGAGTGCTTGGTCTGCAATACACGGGAGCCTAGATTGCTTGAACACGGGGTTTGGAATTGGTGAGTGGAAGCTGTGCCCATTAGGGAGCTTTGGGCTGCAAGTAATACAACTCAATGGGGTCCAAACAATAAGAATTTTTTTTTTTTATTTCATGAAAAAAGAAAGTTGGAGGTAGGATAGTTCTCAGAGAAGTTCCACAAAGACATTGAGGAGTCAGCTCTCTCCATGTCTGCTGATTCATCCTCAGTGGGTCAGTTTTGCCTTAGGCTGTTTTTCCTCACTGTTGCAAAATGGCTACTGCAGGTCCAGGAGTCACATCACACACAGTGAAGAATCTCTCTCCTGCTGTCTCCTTCCTAAGAGTAAACCTTTTCCCAGAAACTCCCTAGCAGATTTCCCCTCAAGTCTCATTTGCCAGAATGGGATCGCTGATTGACTTCAGCTAAAGAAATGTTACTTGGTAGGGGGCTAGATATCTTCCATTCATCCATTCCATTCCCTTCTCCATCCTCTCTGTGTCCTGTGAGGCTGACGTGTGTGGACTGCATCAACAGGCAGCCTTGCTCTCTCACTTCAGGTTGGACTCGGCCAAGGGGAGACACCAGCAAGTGCCCCCAGAACAGGAAGAGGAAGCAGTCAGGGTATTTACTCCCCTGTGTGCTTCCTGCTGGGTGGCCATGAGTTATCTGCATCTTCTACTGAAGACCTCAGCTCCTGTAAGGCAGCACTCTCCATACCATTCCCTCTCCTGGTTTTGGTTCCCGCTCGCTCCCTTGGGGTCTCCTCAGGCCTAGGGGGCGGTATCTCCCCACCATTGCTAGCCCCAGGCTACTTCACCACCCCTCCTGCAATGCCCAAACCTTCCACAGGCACGCACGCACGCACGCACGCACGCACGCACGCCTTTGTAAGTAGTCCTTTATCCACCCCTCTCAATAGTCTGAATGTGCTATTCTCTACCCTTCCCCAGACCTGACTGATACACCAGCTGGGCATAAAGCTCCCTTTTCAGTCTTGAATCACTGTCTCCTGGGCCTTTTCCCAGAAGGTCTCTTTAGCACTTAACCCCCAGTCTGTCCCAAATACCATGCATCTCCTTCTTGCTCCCCCAGGCTGACTTCCCCATGTCTGTCAGCCTCCCAGGATCAAAACCTGGTTGTTAGCTTCTCTGTCCCACTGCCCTGCCTGCCTCACCTCAATCCAGAACAGGTTTCATCGATTCCACCTCTGCTCCCTCTCTCCCATCCCTCACTCCCTACCCAGTTTCAGGCCTCCATCACTGCTCACCTGCCTCATGACAGACAGCAGCCTCCTACATGACCCCCTGCTTCTGATTCACGCCCCCCCTGCCGTCACAGGAAACTCCCTTAACCACAGCTCTGATCCTGATCTGATTCTCCTGATCAAAAACCTGCTCCTGTTTCCTGCAAATTAAACTCCAAATGCCTTAATCTGACATCAAAGCTCTCCACATTCAGTCCCCAACCCTGTTTCCCAGGCTCAGTTCCTACTGCAAGTATAACCCTCTGGCTATGCAGGTTGTATCAGTCAGCTATTTCTGGATAAAAAGTCACCCCAAGTCCCAGTAGCTTAAAACAACAACTTATATTATTGCTAACAAGTCTAAGGTCAGCCAGAAGTCCTGCTGCTCTGGGCCCGGCTCAGCTGATCTTGGCTTGGCTCACGCATATGTCTAAGCAGCTAACAGGTTGGCTGGACTTGGCTGGTCTAGGATGGCTTCCCCCACATGTCTGGTGGTTGTCTGGGGGAAAGAAAGTGACAGGGCTGCATGTCACTCATCACCTAGCGCACTAGTCTGGTGACTTATTAGTTATCTATTGCTGCGTAACAAATTACAGAGCTAAGCACAACAAGCTTTTACTTTCCCCCAGGTTCTGTGGGTCAGGAATCCAAGTGCCCTGTAGCCGGGTATCTTTGGGTCAGGGCTTCTCATAAGGCTGCAGTCAAGGAATGGACGAGGGCTTCAGTCACCTCAAGGCTCACACAGGGGGAGGATCTATTTCTAAATCTCGCTCACGTGGTTTTTGGCAGGTCTCAGGTCCTCCCGGGCTGTTGACCAGAGACATCATTTCCGTGCCACGTGGGCTTCTCCATAGGGCATTCATGGCATAGCAGCTGCAGCCCCTCAAAGCTTGCCAGCAAGAGAGCAAAAGGGAGGGCAAGATGGAAGTCACAAAGTCTTTTCGTAACCTAATATCAGAAGTGCCAGCCCACGTCTTTTGTTGTATTTTATTCATGAGAAGTGAGGCACTAGGTCCAGCCAACACCCAGTGGGAGAGGATTAAACAGGATATTAATCCCAGGAGGTGGGGATCACTGGGACATTTTAGAGGCTTTCTGTCACACCGAGGCTTGGTCAGACACTGGTGGCAGGGTTCCAAGAACAGCAACAGCGAGTCCAGAGGTGGGCAGTGCCTCTTGAGGCCTAGGCTCGGAACGTGCATATGTATGGCCAAAGCAAGTCATAGGGCCAAGTGCCAATTCAAGGGACGGGGAAACAGACTCCATCTCTTGATCAGAAAAGCTGCCTAGTTACATTGCAAAGAGAATATTGGCAAGGGTGGGGGAATCATGTCCATGTTTGCAAAGCCACACAGGCTTTCCCACTGGTCCCCCTAAATGCCTTGTGCTTTCTAACCTAGGGCCCTCTAGGCACACAGTTTCCTCTTTCTTTCCTGGCCCCACCTCTGCCTGTTACCATCCTGCCAGTCTTCAAGGACCTGTATTAGTTTCCTTTTGCTGCTATAACAAATTACCACAAACGTAGTGCCTTAAAACAACTCAAATTGTAGGACCTTATAGTTCTGTAGATGGGTGTCACTGGGCTAAAACAAGAGCACTGGTAGGGCTGCATACCTTTCTGGGGGCTCTAGGGAAAATTCATTTCCTTGCATTTTCCAGCTTCTAGAGGCAGCCCGCATTTCTTGGCTTCTGGCCCCTTCACCCATCTTCAAAGCCAGAATGACTGAGAAAGTCCTTCTCACTTACATCACTGACACTGATTCTCTCAGTCTCCCTCTTCCACTTATAAGGACCCTTGTGAGTACATTGGGGCCACCCGATATTACAGGATAATCTCCCATCTCAAGGTCAGCCGATTAGCAACCCTAATTCCCCTTTCCTAGGGAACCTAACAGAATCACAGATTCCAGAGACTAGGACATGGACATCTTGGAGGGTGGGCATTATTCTGTCTACCGTCCCCCCACTCCCGCCCCCATGAACAAGAATGGCAGCAGCATTTGTTGAGCACTTACTATATGCCTGTCGGCGTGCCCAGTGTTCCCTTCCCTAAACGATCTTATCCATTCTTCACAACCCTTTGAGAAGGTTCTATTAGTGTTCTCATTTTGCAGACTCATAGGAGTTAAGCAATTCCTCAAAGCCCAATGAGAACGTGCTGGGTATTTGGGATTCGAACTCAAGTCTGCCCAACTATGAAGCCACAGTCCCAACCGCTTGCTCATGAGGCTCCTATGAAGCCATCCGATCCCTTCAACTACACGTCACCCGTCCTCTGTGCTCCCAGAGCTGAGCGATTGGGCCTCTCTTTTGAGAAATACTCTTCTGAAGTCTCAGTTTGGGGCAGGGCCACCTCAGCGGGCAAAGTAATCATAGTAGTTTGTTAATGAAAATCTACTAATGACAGTTCACGTGCAACATCTCTCACACCCATTGCTAAGGCAGGTGCTCTTTCCACTCTTCAGCGGAGAAAACTGGCTCAGAGGGGTAAGGTTCAGCCTCAGGGCTCCTTAGCATCAGTGCTGGGAGTTGAACCCAAGCAGATTTCCAAAGCTAGTTCTTCCCTTTGCTGGGCTGCCTCTGCAGTAGTAAGTGGGGTGAAACATATATATCATTACCTAACGAAGCTGGCAATGTAGCACGATGGTTCAATGGGAGATTCTGGAGTCATATTTCTAAGGTTCAAGTTCCAGCCTTCCCATTTCCTGCCTGTGTGATTTGGGCAAGTTACTTAACCCACACCTGCCTCAATGTCTTCACCTGTAAAATGGACATAATGATAGCACCTGCCTCAGAAGGGCTGTGTGGGGATTAACGGAGCTAATATCCCTGAAGTGCTTGTGGCAGTCACTCGATAAGTGTTAGGTATTCCTGTGTGTTGGTCTTGTCAGCTGACGGTCAGGCATGGCCCTGCCCCAATGTCTGGCCACGTCACTGGCCTCTGCTCCAGCCTTGCTAGGCATCTCTCTTCTGTGCAAGGGCATCCCCCAAGCTACCTAAATGGAAGGTTATCTGGAAGAGCAAAGAAGGTAAGTGTTGAGAAAATGCTTGTGAACTCTGGAGTGAAGTGCCCACGTTGGCTGCAATGACCTTAGGAAGGGCTTCAGTCAGGCTCTAACCCATAGGCCCCAGGGAGGACCCAGCGCAGGCCTGCTCAGTGTGCACTCCAGGGGAACAGAGCGCCAGCAGCTGTCGTATTTCTTCCTCCCCTCCCACCCATCTCCACACCCCACCCCACCCCAGCCCCCCCCCCCCATCCATCCTGGGGTGGCTGTGGCTGCAGGAATGCGATGGTATCTCAGCAAACAGACAGTTTGTTCCCAGAGGAGACTGGGCCACCCCCAGGAGGCCCCACTCTCCCAGGCACAGTAAACACAAGGGTCTGTCCTCTTTATCAGCTTGGCTCAGCAGCAGCGGAGACAGTCTGCCCGCTGGAGAGTCTCTGCAGAGCGATAAGCCGCTGGGCCCCTTGTTGGCTGCCCTCCTGGGGCTGCATCCGAGCTACTCCTCCGGAATAAGAATCTGGGGGCTGGCCTGGCTTGGAGCCTAAACACCTCATCCAGGGGCTGGGGGCTGAGGGTGGGGGCTGGCTGCCTGTACTCTGAGGGTGTTGTCCACTCCCCTGAAAGAAGCAAAGGCCTAGAGTGGTGCCAAGAGGGCAGCGTGCACAGCCTGCAAAGCCCCCAGTTGCTCTCAAAGACTTGTGAATCCTTTAATTACATGGCTTTGCAAGAGATCTTCATCATCATCTTTGCAGACCATATATATTGATGACCGTTTTCCCTCCAATGTGTTCCAGTCCACACTCTATTCAATGAATTAATGCACAGAAAGCACTTGGCACTGGTTCTGCTAAGGGCTCGGTGACAGTGAGCTTGCAGTAGGTGCGGTGCAGCAGTAGCAGACCTGCCATCGTCCCAGGGATGTGGGCCACCCCCGGTCCCTTGGAATTATATAACAGCTAACCTACGTGGGGAGGGGGTCCATCATATCCTCCGTTTCTCAGCTGACAGGAGGTGGGGAATACTGGAGGGCACAGCATTCCCATTTGTCAGAGGAGGAAACAGGAGCACAGAGAGATGATGCACTTTGCCTGAGGCTGCACAGCCAGGACACGGCACTGCTAGGACCAGCCCCCAGCCCTCAGACTCAAAGTCTGACACATCCTTTTCCACCCTGGCCACTTCCTGCGCTCCAGTAACCATTGAGGAGCCCAGGCTGGGTCACTGGTCCATGTCCTGGATCCTCCCAGGGATCAGGCAGGGACAGATCAGGATCCTGGGGGGTGGGGAGTGGCTAACAGCTCCCCCATAGCACCCTAGAAAACAGCAGTGACTGCAACTCCGAAATAATTGGTGGCAGCTGTGAGCTCACAGGCTGAGCACTTGGCTGAGAGTCCAATAGCCCCAGGCTCCAGGCCCAACTCTGCTGTGTTTAAGGTGATGACCTGGGGCTGGGCATTTACCCTCTCTGGGCTTGGTCTCAAGATCTTTATTTCCTTATCTGTAAAATGTCGCCTCCTTTGCCTTGGCTACCTTCTCTGAAAGTTGCTGAGTGAATTAAATGAAATAGTACACGTTAAAACCTTCTGATTTGGAGCTTCTGAGTAAAACGTCCTCTCCTCCTGATCAGCTGACTTTCAACCCCCTGACTTTCATTCAGTGCCAAGCTCATGCCTCTTCTTCCAGGAAGGCCTCCTGGTCTTTCAGCTGGTCACAACAGAAGCCTCCCTGGAGCCATCACATCTCTCCTGAGGTACCTTCTCCCTTGCATAGGGTCAAAGTTCAGGACCGATTCCTCCTGGCATTCCCAGATCCCAGCATAGCATCCAACAACCTATTAAGTGCTTAACAAAGTGAATGAGTAAATGAACTACCAAAGAGAAATGGCCGCTGTATCCCTCTTCGCTGCCTACAAGACTTAGAGAGCATGTCTCCTCCTCCCCTTTGGGCAGCTCACACTGGCGAAGACCCCTGAGTGGAAACTCTTCCTGAATATCGCTTCCTTGCTTTGCCACCTCGTACTCAGCTCCAGAGCCTCGTGTGTTCCCGAGGATTCTGTCCTGACTGCCTGGCCTGGCCTTCAAGGCTCTTCCCAGCCAGGCCTCTGTGTCTGCTCAGCTTCTTCTCTGGTGCCTGGTCCTGAGAGAACCCTGTCCCTGGACCTTCCTGCCGTATCTGTTCTTCAACACTCACAGAAACACCTCTGCTCAGCCACGACCATTGCAGGAACTTCAGACGTCTTCTCCTTTCTAAATGCTCCCCCCCCACACACATATACCGCAGGGACCCTCTCCTAGCCAAGGGATGTCCAGGTGGCCTTTGGTTCTCATGAATGGGTCCACCATCACTCACCCCAACAACGCAACAGGGCCACTGAATCTCTCTCCCCCGTATCAACAGGCTCTGATTCTCAGAGTAGCAGAGAGAAGGGATGGGTACTGAGCTGGAATTTCATATAGAACAGCCCCAACTATGTCTCAGGTTTTCTCTAGGCCACATCTTCCTCCCAGCACCTGCTGGAGTCTTCCTGCTTCCATATCTTATTCAGATACTACATCACGGGGTGCCCCTTCTCCACGGCTGCAGCCTGGGACCTCTGGCTACCTCCCCAGGCATGGCCATGGCCTTGCTGCCATCTGCTCCTGAACCCCCACCCTGTCACCACCACAGTCACAGATACTGAGTGTCTACACTGCCAGGTATACAGGTACTGCGGACACAGCAGAGAACACAACTGACACGGTCCCTTCCCTCATGGAGCTTTCACTCTAATGAAGGAAATGAAGGAAACAGACAAAACAAATGAGCAAAATATACAGCATTTTAAGTTAGTCTTATTATAGGGAACTACTATCATTGAAAGTAAGGACTTTGGGCTGGCCCAGTGACTCAGGAGGTTGGAGCTCTGTGCTCTTAACGCCGAAGGCTGCCGGTTCGATTCCCACATGGGCCAGTGGGCTCTCAACCACAAGGTTGTCGGTTCAACCCTTCACTCCCGCATGGGATGGTGGGCTGCGCCCCCTGCAACTAACAACGGCAACTGGACCTGGAGCTGAGCTGCGCCCTCCACAAGTAAGATTTAAAGGACAACAACTTGACTTGGAAAAAGTCCTGGAAATATACACTGTTCCCCAATTAAGTCCTGTTCCCCTTCCCCAATAAAATCTTTAAAAAAAAAAAATGTAAGGACTTTGGCTAAAATTAAAGCAGGGATGAGTTTGAGGAGTGTGGATTAGCGTTACTATTTATTACTATGGAGTGGTTAAATAGGCTGCCTTGAGAAAGTGACATTTATTCAAAGAGTTGAAAGAGGCAAAGGGGTAGGCTCTGAAGGTCTGGGTGAACAGCATTCCAAACAGAGGGAACAGCCAGTGCAAAGGCCCTTGCTTGAATTCGTGTTCCCTCCTCTGTGCGCTCACATTTTTCACTCCTTTATTTGGCCCTTAGCAGAGTTCTAGAGTGTTAGGTGAGCTTGTTCACTTGGCCACCGGTCCTGCTGCACCAGGAGCTCCTTGGGGCAGGGACCCTGTAATGGTCAACTTCATAGTCACCCCACACCCCACCCTGACAGGTCCAGACACACACACACCCAGACCCACACACTCATGCCCAGACATACACACCTACACTTGCACGGAGACCATCCAGCAGGGCAAATAGAGAGGCCTCGGTTATTGTCTACTGAGATGAACTGAAGGCAGAGTAAATAATAATTAAATGCGCCCAGCCCTGTCTAGCTTACAAAGGTCTCCCTTGTGCCTACTCTTTGAGCTTGAGAACTGGGTGGTTATTAAAGTGAGGCTCAGAGAGGCCAAGGTGAGCAGGCTGGTAATTGGTATTTGCAATACTGGAACACAGCTCTTCTGATTACCATCCAATATATGTTTTCATTAAAAAAAATAGGTCAGAGGTGAATGTAGCACAAAATTCAAAATGTTTATAGAGGGAAGTGTCCCTCTTCCCCCACGCCATACCTACCCCAGGCCCCCAGCTCTCTCCCTGGAGTCTGACCGCAGGGTTTATTTCCAATTTACTTAAATGGAGATTTAGGCTCCCTTCTCTCTGAGAAGAGAATCTGCTTTGCAAATACAGCGGACAGGGTGAAAACAGGCTGGGAGCCCCAGCTCTGGAAGCACATCCCCTCTGCTCCTAGAGACGAGGCTGTCTGGGCCCAGGCTGGGCATCCATTTGGTTTCCCCAAACCACAGCCTCTTGGATCCATGACGTGCTCACTGCGTGTCCTACCTCGTAGTCCCTGGGGAGGTTCCAGTCTCCATGAGGAACATATTGTCCTCCAGAGGGGAGGCAGGGACAAGGCAGAAGGGGGAAGGGGCTTGGGAGAGGGCTTGGGGAGTGGCAGCTGGGCACTGCGGAGGAAATCACACGGTGCTGGAGTGTCCTTAACATGAGAACCCCACGTGCGGACCTTTGTATTCTTCCCCCGTGGTTTTCCAGCGGATGAACTGTGAGTTCCCTGTGAGATGCACGGTGCTGGAATCACTGGGTGACTACGCAGCACATCCAGCAGTGTCCCAGGCACACTCGACTACAACCGTGTGGTTGTGCCTGCCTTTCCTTTACTGGGAGCAGATGAAAGTGAGTCAGCGCTGGGCCTGCTGGGAGCAGCTTCCAGTCAGGGGAGGGCGCACACACACCCCGCGGGGACAGAGCTCAGGGAGCCTTGGGGAACCAAAGGACGGTGTTCCTCCTGGAGTGAGAGAAGCAGAGAAAAGACGAAACACCCAGGACCACAGGCAGAGGAGCTGACATATGTAAAGAGCAGGGATATTGACGAAATGTTAAGGAGAACTTTGGTCTTGGGCGGCACAGACCAAACAGGAAGAGTTGGCGGGGGTCAGAAGTGAGGGGCCTGAATGTCAAGGGGAGTGTTTGACTTTATCTTATAGGTGGAGGTTTCCAAGCAGGCTTGTGGCACGATATGATTAGTGTCTGCTCTGGATCTCACAGATTGTGAGTACAGCAGACAATAGGTTGGAGGCAGGAGATTCTAGAGGTTTCCAGGGCATGGGATATCAAGGCCTGACTAAAGCTGAGAGCATGTATTCACAATGCTTATTTCTTAAACAGGACGATGGGTACACGATATTCATGTTCTTTTTTTTATATGTCTGATAGTTCATAATGAGAAAGAAATTTTAAATAAAAGAGATGTCCATGAATACCAGGGGTGCCAAAAAAAATGTACACAAGTGGACACTTTGGTCCACGTTGCTCAAGCAGTAGCTCACCGTCATCAGAAGTGTCTGGACGCAGATGGTAACCACTGTGAGCACCTCTTGTAATTGCGGAAGTCAGACGTGACTTGTATTCATCTTTTGTTGTCGGTATAGATCGAGTATTACACTTTTAATAGTTTTCCATTCTTAAAATGTGTATACTTTTTTTTTTGGCACGTTCTGTATAAGCTCCTAGCGGATGAAGATAGTAATTGCTAATACTGAAGCTTATTATGCCCTCAATAAGAGTCCTCAATAGGCACTATTCCTAGGACTTTACAAATATGCGCTCATTTAATCCTCACAACTCTATGAGACAGGTGTTTTACTCCCAAATTACAGATGAAGTCAATGAGGTACAGGGAAGTTGAATATCTTATTCGAGGTCACCCAGTGAGTAGGCTAGAACGCTGGATTCAAGGATCGCGCTCTTAACCAGGGCTTGTACTGCCACGTGGGTTCTGTGCACTAACACATCCCCAGCACCTGGCACCAAATCTACAGTAAGTTTTTGTTGAATGAATGAAGCCCAGAGAAGTTCAGCAAGTTCCCTTAGGTTACACAGCCCTTCAAGTTTAGGCCCCTAAGCGAGCCTAGGTGGCAGGCTCTGATGCAGTGCTCCTTTCCCAACCTGGCTACACCCTTCTTCCCTCTCCTGTTCCTCTTACTGTCTCCATTCCCAGCTGTCCCCAGTCACTATGCTGGCATCCAAAGCCTGTCAGCCCACAGGCCACGCACTGGGTGGGGCTAGATTGGGCGGGGCTAGGAGGGGCGGGGCCCACACAGACAGAGGCAGCTGTCTTACAGCTAGCTCTGTCGCTTGGTATCTGTGTTACAAACTATGAGAGATCCAGCTATTGGGGGTTTGTTTTCCAACCCCAAATGGCAGTGCCTTGGCAAGGCCTAGGCTGGGTAGACCCGGGAGGAGGTCCAAAGAGCCATCCTCTGCCCGGGAACCAGATGCCAAGATTCTAGGCTCAAGGCCTGAAAACATCCCCTACTGTGGCCAAATATGGCAGTTGAAGGGGTCTTTCCACTGCTAGTGCCTGGGGAGCTTCCGGAGATACCCACTCCCCACCCCCACTCTTGTCCTCTAGCAAAACTGTCACTGGTTTTCCCAGTGTGATACACAGACCAGCATTAGCAGAGTCCCCTGAGAACTTGTCAGAAATGCAAATTCTTGGGCCTCATCTCAGCCCCACTGAATTAGGAATTCTAGAGACAGTGTCCAGCAATCTGGTTTAACCAGCCCTCCAGGGATTATGATGCAGGCTCAAATCTGAAAACCATCGTTCTAATCTGTAATTTCCCTGATTCTGGCCTAAAGCACAGCTGCCATCTTTCTTGTGCTCAAAACATCATCAATGGCTCCCGACTGTCCTAGAATCAAGCCCAAGCCCTTCTCCTGCCATCCAAGGCCTTTCACAACTTAACCCCCCTTTATACTCCAGCCCCCCACCCCCCAAGTCCAGCCAGCCTCTACAACTCTTTTAGACAACTACATAAGCTGTCTTCCCCAAAACACATCCTGCATGTGTTTCCAGGCCCTTGTTAATGCTGTTCCCTGTGCCTGGATTGTCCTTCCTTCTTTTGAGTTTCTCTCTTCCAGGAAATCTTTCCAGAGTGCCCAATTCTTGATGCCTCTCTCTGGAAACGCCTCCGTCTTTGTACTCTTGACCAGGTCTTAGCATTGATTGGGGTTTGGCTTTGTTATAGTCTAAATTGTGTCCCCCTCAAAATTCATTGTTGAAGTCCCAACCCCCAGTACCTCAGAATGTGATTCTATTCAGAGAGACGGCTTTTAAAGAGGCGACTAAGTTAAAATGAGGGTGTAGTGCGGGCCTTGGTCCATTCTGATTTGTATCCTTAAAAAAAGAGGAAATCAGGGCCGGCCCGGTGGCTCAGGCAGTTGGAGCTCCGTGCTCCTAACCCCGAAGGCTGCTGGTTTGATTCCCACACATGGGCCAGTGGGCTCTCAATCACAGTGTTGTAGGTTCAATTCCTCGAGTCCCGCAAGGGATGGTGGGCTCCGCCCCCTGCAACTAAGATTGAACATAGCACTTTGAGCTGAGCTGCCGGTGAGCTGCTGGATGGCTCAGTTGGTTGGAGCATGGGCTCTCAACCAGAAGGTTGCCAGTTTGACTGAGCCCCTTGCAACTAGAAACGGCAACTGGACCTGGAGCTGAGCTGCGCCCTCCACAGCTAGGATTGAAAGGACAACAACTTGACTTAAAAAAAAGTCCTGGAAGTACACACTGTTCCCCAATAAAGTCCTGTTCCCCTTCCCCAATAAAATCTTTCAAAAAAAAAAAAAAGAGGAAATCTGGAGACACAGGGGACGTGTGCCCATAGTGCAAAGAAAACGTGAAGAGGCTGCAAGAGGGCGGCTGTCGTTAACCAAAGAAAGAGGCCACAGAGGAAACCAATCTTGTGGCACCTTGATCTTGGACTTACAGCCTCCAGAACTGTGAGAAAATAAATGTCTGTTGTTTAAGCCAGTCTGTGGTATTTTGTTATGACAGCCCTAATAGACTAATATAGATTTCCTAGGGGTTCATTATATTTTTCCTGAGGTCTCTGGCTCCACTTTCAAAATGTCACTCCCGCCCAGGCCACTGTGGCAGTCTGTGCCACTGCTCCCTAGCATGACCCTGGACCCCAACAATAGCCACTTACCAGATGGGGATCCCAGCTCTCCCACTGGGGGCATGGATACACACACACAAAGGCAGATGGACACTGTCGACTCCCTCTCTGTCCCAGCTTCACGAATGGCTTCTCTCTGAGGAAGAGTGTGCTTAGCATTAAAAGGGAAGAAGAAATCATTTCCAGTTAGTGGATTCCACCTTCCTTATTCCTTGCCTCTTCCCCTTTCCTCAAGTCACCTTGCGATACAAGCGACAACACTTAATATGACCCACCTAGGAAACTCTGACATCTAGTGCACAGAGTCCTGAAAACCTGGGTTCCAGACTTGGCTCCCTAACCTGCTGTGTGGCCCTGGTCTCTCTCTGGGCTCTGGATGTCCCTGTGAAAGGAAGAGCCTGGATGAGCAAATGCCAAGCAGTTCTGGGGGAATATGAGAGGCTCCAACTGATTAGAACAGAATGTGGGGTGGGAAGCAGGCAAATCAGGTTGGAGGAGAAAGAAGAAGCTGGACCATGGAGATCCTTGCAAAACCACACCAGGAGGTGAGAATTGTGAAGCCAGGCAGTGAGGGGCCACAGGCAGGCTTCCGAGCCGAGCGCGGAGGGGCCAAGGCACCTGATGATGACTGGCCGTGCAGCAGGGGGCAGGAAGCTGCCTCAGAATGCCCACGCCCCCGCCTTCCTAGCTTCCTCCCTTGCCACACTCCCTGGGTTTACTCCTCACCTCCTTGGAATATTCCAAGCCCTTTCCCACCTCGTGACCTTTACCCTTGCTGTTTCCTTTGCTGGAAAAGTGGAAGACGCAAACATTGCTAGCAAGCCCTTACTAGGACTAAACACTTCCTAAGCACTTCACATATATTTACTCATTTAATCCTCTCCACAACCCTACAGGTAGATACTGTTATTATTCTTATTGTGCAGATGAGCAAGCTGAGGCACAGAGAGAAGTGACTTGCAGAAGACCTCACAGCGGGGGCAGGGCTGGGATTCAACTCTTACCCCTTGGGAACAGCTTGCCTCGCCCTTCACCACCCAGCATAAAACCCCTCCCCATGCACACCTCCCACTACCCCTAACCATCTGTGGTTTTCAGCAGAGCATTTTTGTCTTCCTGACATTTTGCATTTCTTTTTTGGTCTCTGTTATCTGAGTTGTCCATCCGATTGTGAGCTCTGTGAAGGCAAGACTTTGTCTTGTTCACCCTTGTATCCCTGGCTCCCAGCACAGGGCCTGGCATATAGCAGGGACTCAATAAAGTTTTTTGAATGATTGACTAAAGGAACAGGCATGTGGATGTGAGATGGGAAAACTCAGCTCAAGCCTCACTGGACCCCTCTCCTTTCCTGAACCCCCAGGCCCGAGAGAAAGGGTCCCTCCCTCCCGCTTTGTGCCCCCTATCCCTGCACTTGTTAGCCCACCCAAATGTGTCTCCCCACGAGACTGTTCACCACCTAAAGTCAGCAACCGTGTCACGGCCATCTTAATACAAAGTATACTAATTAGAACACATTCTTACTATTGCTTTCAGGTGTACAAAACAATGTAGTGATTAGACAGTTACACACCTCACCAAGTGGGAACCCCAACAAGTCTACTGTACATGGCTATTCCAATACCATTGAGTGTATTCCCTATGCTGTACTTTACATCCCGTGACTGTATATTTTGGAGCGTTTATTGTGTCCGGCACTGTTCTAAGCATTGTACAGGAACCCATTTAATCATTCCCACAGTTTTGTGAGGTGTATACCGCTATCCCCATTCTATAGATGAGGAAATGGAGGCAGAGTTAGATTAAGTATCTTGCCCAAAGTCATACACCTAGTAAATGGCAAATCCAGGATTTGGACTCAGGCCCTCCGGACTATAAAGTCAGTGCTGTCTTCCCCATGCAGCAGCGGCAGGGCTGCGCCCCACTGGGTCCTGGGTGGGGCTGAGGCCTGCATCAAGCTCTGGCCTCCTCATGGGCTGGCTAGCACCTCTTCCTGACTATACACAGGCCTGCAGGCCCTCAGGGCCACACGTGGAGCATTGGTGGACCTGAAGCCTGAATACAGAGACTGTGCCCCTGCATCTACTGGGGTTTCCAGTGCAGAGGAAAGAGCTGGCAGGGCAGCCGCTTCTGGGATATACTCGTTTCCTGTTGCTGCCATAACAAATTGCCACAAATTTAGTGGCTTAAAAGAACACAGATTTATGATCTTATAGTTCTGTAGGTCAGAACTTGGACAAGGGTCTCTAAAATCCAGGTGTGAGAAGGGGCAAATCCATTTTCTGGCCTTTTCCAGCTTCTAGAGGCCTCCTGCATTCCCAGGCACCTGGCGTCCTCCTCCATCTTCAAAACCAGCAATAGCAGATCCCGTCCTCACGTGCATCTCTCTGACTCTGCTTCTTTCATCCTCTCTCTTTCTCTGGCTCTCTTCTTCTGCCTCCCTCTTCCAATTTTAAGGACTCCTGTGATTACATTGGCCCCCTCCAGAGCATTGAGAACAATCTTTCCACCTTAAGGTCAGCTGGTAGTAACCTTCATTCCATCTGCAACCTTAATTCTGCATTTCATGTACGCTAACACATTCATGGGTTCTGGGGATTAGGATGTGGCCATCTTGGCGGGGAGGGGCATGAGTCTACCTACCACACCAGGTGTTTCTCAGACTGTTCCTCAAACTTCCCCAGCCCTAAATATCTATGAAATCATTGCAGCAGCCCCAAAGACCTGCCCAATAGGACAGCCCGGGCCGCAGTTCCCTCGAGGTCTCCAGTGTTGGGACAGGTAGGGGGCACAGGCCTCCCTCAGAGAAGCCCCTCACGACCTACAAGGAAAACACATGAGGGCCAGCCAAGGACTTGTAGTGGAGAGTGATCCCTTAGAACACTGCCAGCTGTTATCAATATCTCACTAATCCTGAGCAGGAAAAGATTCTCATCCCCATTGTCAAGGGCAGGAAAGTGAGGCTTGGAGAAATGAGGTCACTTGCCCAACATATTGCCAAAAGCCTATGTACGTGCACATGCTCTGAATGGTGTGCTCACTCTGCAACCCTGCTTCACACAGTGAGGGCTGTGCATCATCCGGGTGGTCAAGGGCCTGGAATTCAGACAAACATGACCCTTCTTGCCCCATAATAATGCTTTATTGAACATAAGTTGACCCAAAATATTCCTTCTTTTTTAAAATAGCACAAATATATAAAATAAAATGCAAAAGTCACTTGAATTTTTAAGAAAAAGCCTGAGTCCTAATAGAAACTTGGGGGTCGAGGGGTGGGAGTGGGGGTTTGCATTGGTCATGTCTGTTAATCTTGGAGGTACATTTTTCTATTCCCCAATCTTGAGGGACATTTCAAAGAAGCGAGGTGCCACAGCACCAACACAAAACTGCAGACACATATGTGAGCACACACACTGTGGGAACAGAGCCCCAGAGAGCAGTTTCCAGGCTCTCGGCCTCGCGTGAAAAGGTGCTGGCTCAGGTAGTAAATGGCCATCAACTGTGATTGGATGGCCATCAGCTGTGGCTAGTTGGCCGTCAACTGTAACCAGTGAGCCATTGGCCACTAATATAACTGCCGTGGCTACGCTAGCAGAAAATGGGGGCTAGCAAGAAGATGGAGGCTGAGCTAGCAAGAGCAGATTGCAGTTAGCACGAAGGAGTGTGATGGAGTGTGGATTGCGGATTCTGTGGCTCCTGCTTCCTGTGTCTCCAACCCAGCTGCCAGTGAGACTATAGTGATATGACTCCCCTACTTACGGCTCCGTGGGTGTTCCTTTTTGGCCTCACTATATCCTGCATTCTTATGTGGGGAACGGGACCAGAGACCCCGCGTGACTCTCCGCATGACACACACACACACACACACACACACACACACACACACAGCCACTCTCCCCAGAGGCCCAGAAAAGTCTGTGGTCCAGCTGCAGCTGACTCAATTCTTCCTTTCCAATATGGATGCTTTATATTTCTTTTTCTTGCCTGACTGCACTAGCTAGAACTTCTAGTGCAATACTGAATAGAAATGGTGAGTGGACAGCCTCAGCCCATTAAAAAAAAAAAAAAAAAAATCTTACCATTTGCAACAACATGGATGGACCTAAAGGGTATTATGCTAAGTGAAATAAGTCAGAGAAAGACAAATACCATATGATCTTACTTATACGTGGAATCTAAAGGACAAAATAAAGAAACAAACGAAAAAAGCCCAGCAAAAATAGATGTTAGCTGTGAATTTTTCACAGATGCCCTTAATGAAGCTGAGAAGCTCCCTTTTATCTTTTATTCCTAACTTAATTGAGAGTTTTTATCCAGAATGAATGTCAGATTTTGTCAAATGCTTTTTCTGCACTTACTGAAATGATCATATGGTTTTTCACGTTTAGTCTGTTAATATGATCAATTACATTGTTTTTTTTTTTTAAATAGTACATCAACCTTGCATACCTGGGTAAACTCTACTTGATATAATGCATTATCTTTTTCATATATTGCCAAATTCAATTTGCGAAAACTTTGCTATTAATTTTAACATCTATGTTCATAAGGGGTATTGGTCTGTAGTTTTCTTGTAATGTCTTTGCCTGGTTTTAGTATGAGAGTAACGCCAGCCTAATAGAATGGGTTATGAAGTATGCCCTCCTCTTCAGTTTCCTAGATTTTGTGTATAATAGTATGCTTTCTTCCTTAAATATCTGATAGAATTCTTCAGTGAAGCCATCTGAGCCTAGAGTTTTCTTTGTGGAAGGTTTTTCACTGCAAATTTAATGTTTTCAATAGATATTGGGCTATTCAGGTTATCTATTTCTTCTTAAGTTTTGGAAGATTGTGTCTTTCAAGGAATTTGTCCACTTCATCTAAATTGTCAAGTATATTGCCACATCTTGTATATCGCATTCCCTTATTAGTATTCTAATATCTGTAGAATCTGTAGTGATGGCCATTCCCAGTGTTGGTAATTTTTAATCTATTATTTTTCTGGGTTTTATTCCATTAGTTTTTGTTCTGATCTTCATTGTTTCCCTCTACTTCCTTTGGGTTTTTTTTACTCTTCTAATTCTTTAAGGTAGACACTGAGGTAATAGATTGAGGATATATTCTTTTTAATATAGGCAGTTTAGTGCTATAATTTTTCCTCTGCATACTGCTTTAGATGTATCCCACAAATTTGGATATGTTGTGTTTTAATTTACATTCAGTTCAAAATTTTTAATTTACCTTTGATTTCTCCTTTGGCTCATGGTTTACTTAGAAGTATGTTGCTTAGTTTCCAAATATTTGGGGATTTTCCAGAGATCTTTCTGTTGTTATTTTCTGATTACTTCCATTGTGATCAGAGAACATACTTGGTATGACTTGAATCGTTTTAAATTCATTGAGACATGTTTAATGGCCCAGAGTGTGATCTGTCTTGATAAATGTTCTGTATGCACTTGAAAAGAAAGTGTATTCTGCAATTGCTAGATATGGTGTTCTAGAAATGTCAATTAGGTCAAGTCGGTTGGTAGTGTTTTTGAAATCCTCTATGTCATTCTATATCACTGATTTTCTGTGTCTTTATTCTATGAATTATTGAGAGAAGAGTATTGAAATACGTCTGTAATTGTGAATTTGTCTATTCTTCTTGCAGTTCTATTACTTTTTGCTTCATGTACTTTGAAGTGTGGTTATCAGGTGTATAACCATTTAAGATTGTTATGTCACTTTAATGAATTGACCTCTTTATCATTATAAAATTAACTCCTTTATCCCTAGTATTGGTTTTGTTCTGATATCTATATTGTCTGATATTAGCATAGCCACTGCAGCTTTCTCTTGATTCGTATTAGTATGGTATACTTTTTCTATCCTTTTACTTTTAATTTTTTTTTCTCTTTATATTTAAAGTGGGTTTCTTGAAGGCAGCATATGGTTTGGTCTTCTTTTATTTTTTTTAACTTTAAACAGTGAAACTTTATGTTTAAAATGAATAATGAAAGTAGTTTGGATGATAAAAGCAGTTTAAGGGTCTTGTTCTTTTATCCAATCTGACAATCTCTGGCTTTTACTGGGGGTGTTCACCTTTAATCACATTTAATGTGACTATTGATAGAATTGGGTTTAAATCTATCATTTTGCTATTTGCTTTCTATGTGTTTTATCTGTCATTTGTTCCTTTTTCATCTTGTGAAAAAAATTAACTGAGTAGTTTCTTAAGATTCTATTTTATCTCTTTTGTTAGCTTATTAGCTATAATTCTTTTTGTGTGTGTGTTGTTAGTGGTTTCTTTAGTATACCGCTTTAATTTATCACAGTCTACCTTCAAATGATACTATACCACTTTGCATAGAATACAAGAATTTTATAATAGTATTCTTACCTTTGTCTCAGCCTTTGTGCAATTGTTGTCAGACATTTTACATTTGTATTTATATTGAATTTATAAATTCAGCAATACATTGTTATTATTTTTCCTCTAGTCAATTATATTTTAAATATATTAATAAATAAGAAAAATAGTAGTAACCATTTCCAGTGCTCTTTATACTTTGTGTAGATCTGGGTTTCCATCAGGCATCATTTTCCTTCAGCTTGAATCTTGTGAGAGTTTAAAAATTCTTGTAGGGAAGATATGTTAGTGATGGATTCTTTCCACTACCATATGTCAAAAAAAAGTTTTTCCTTCACTTTTATTTTTGAAAGATGTTTTTTCTGTTTAAAGATTTTCCTTCCTTCCTTCCTTCCTTCCTTCCTTCCTTCCTTCCTTCCTTCCTTCCTTCCTTCCTTCCTTTATTTTTTATATTTTGAGAATGTTCCAGTCTTCTATGTTGCATTTTTTACAATAAGAAATCTGCTGCCATCCTTAGCTTTGTTTTTCAGTATGTAATGTGTCTTTTTTTTTTTTTTTTTAACCTCTGGCTACTTACAAATTTTTCTCTTAATCACCAGTTTTAAGCAATTTGATTATGATGTGCTTTGGTTTCGTTTTCTTTCTGTTTCTTTTGCTGGGCTTTGTTGCATTGCTCAGATCTGTGGGTTTATAGTTTTCATCAAATTTGGAAAAATTTCAACCATTATTTCTTTAAATCTTTTATCAATCCTGCTCTCTGTTCCTTAAAAGATTTCAGTTACACGTATATTTGGCCTCTTGAAGTTTTTCCCACAGTTCCCTGATGCTTGGTTCATTTTTCTTAATCCATTTTTTCTTGCTGTGTTTCATTTTGGGCAATTTCTTTAACTGTGTCTTCAAAATCACTATTTTTTTTTCCTTCCGTAACATTCAATCTATCATTAATTCTATTCAGTATGTTTTTCATCTTAGACATTGTGGTTTTCATCTTTAGAAGTTTGATTTTGGATCTTTTTTATGTCTTATGTGTCTCTATTTAACATGTTCAAGCTTTAGCTTCTTGAACTTATGGTATACAATGTAATAGCTGTTTTTATCTCCTTTATTTATTATGCACTAATGACCCTCTCCTTATGGAGGGCTGCATTTTCCTTTTTCTTTGCATACCTGGTAATTTTAATTAGATGCCAAGCATTGTGACCTGTTGGGGTAAAATCCTTTTGTATTACTAAAGTTATTCCTGAGATTACTTCTGGGACATAGTCAAGCTACTTGGAAAGAGTGTGATGTTTTTAGGTCTTGACATTAAGCTTCACGAGGCAGAAGCGTAGCGATTAGTCTAGGGCTACGTCTCCCCACTACTGAGATGAGATCTTCCACAGCACTCCAACTGATGGCCCATGAGCTACGATGTTTTATGCTGTGCATGTTGGGAAGAGAAACTATGCTAAGCTCTGTAAAGCTCCAGGTGCTATTCCTTCTAATCTTTGGGGTTCTTTCCTGGCCTTGGGTAGTTTTCTCACACACATGCGCTGATCAGTACTCAACTGAGTACTAGAGAGAACTCTGACTTTCCAGATGTAGCTCTCTCCTATCCAGTGCTTTTCCCTGTGAATTCTAGCTACCTCGGCTTCCTTGGACTCCCAGCTCAATCTCCCAACTCAAGATGACTGCTGGGCTCTTCCTGGGTCACTGTCCCTTAGCTGTGGCCTAGAAATGCCCTCCAGTCAGTAATTTGGAGCAATCATCATAGCATCTCATTTGTTTTCCATCACTGTCCTCTATTACCTGATATCCACTGTCTGGAGCATCTTTGTTTCTTATATTTTTGTCTGGTTTTAAATTGTTTTCAGGTAGTAGGGTTAATCCAGTTCCTGCTACCTGAAATTATCAATAATCAGAATTTGATATTTAAAACAAAAACAGTACTATTTACAAATATTAAATACAAATATATCTGACAAAAGAAGCACAAGACCTGTACAGTGAAAACTATAAAATGTTGCTAAGAGGAAATTAAAGCATATTTAAATAAATACCATCTTCATGTATCAGAAGAATCACTATTGCTAAGATGACAATTCTGTCCAAATTGACATGTAGATTCAATAAAATCCTAATCACAATCCTAGCAGCTATTTTTTGTTGAAATTACCAAACTGATTTTAAAATCCATATGGAAATGCAAAGGACCTAAAATACCCAAAACAATTTTGAAAACAAAAATCAAAGTTGGAGGCGCCGGCCCGCTGGCTCAGGCGGTTAGAGCTCCATGCTCCTAACTCCGAAGGCTGCCAGTTCGATTCCCAATGGGCCAGTGGGCTCTCAACCACAAGGTTGCCAGTTCAATTCCTTGAGTCCTGCAAGGGATGGTGGGCAGCAACCCCTGCAACTAAAATTGAACACGGCACCTTGAACTGAGCTGCCGCTGAGCTCCTGCATGGCTCAGTTGGTTGGAGCGCGTCCTCTCAACCACAAGGTTGCCAGTTCGACTCCCGCAAGGGATGGTGGGCTGTGCCCCCTGCAACTAGCGACGGCAACTGAACCTGGAGCTGAGCTGCGCCCTCCACAACTAAGACTGAAAGGACAACTTGACTTGGAAAAAACCCTGGAAGTAGTACACATTGTTCCCCAATAAAGTCCTGTACCCCTTCCCCAATAAAAAATCTTTTAAAAAAAATCAAAGTTGGAGGACTTACACTACCTGTCCTCAAGACTTATAAAGCTACAGTAATCAAGGCAGTGTGGCATTGCCCTCAAGAGAGGCAAATATATCAACGAAACAGAACAGAGAGTTCAGAAATAGACCCACAAGTAAGTGGTCGATTGATTTGTGACAAATGTTCCAAGATAATTCAATACGGAAACTTTTGTTTCCTTTTGGTTTTTTTTTGAAGACTTTTGTTGTCTTTTCAACAAATGGTGCTAGGACAATTGGATATCAGGATGAGGAGGAGGAGGAGGAGGAGGAGGAAAGGGAGGGGGAGGGGAGGAGGAGGAGGAGGAGGGGAGGGGGAGGGGGAAGAGGAAGGGGAGGAGAAAAAGGAGAAGGAGAACTTTAATCCATACCTTGCACCATACATAAAAAATTAACTCAAAGTGCATCATAGACCTAAATGTAAAACCTAATACGACAAAACTTTAGAAGAAAACAAGAGGAAATCTTTGTGACCCCGGATTAGGCAAAGATTCTTTTAGATGCACACCAAAACTACAATTGATACAAGAAAAAAACTGATAAATTGGACTTTATCAACATAAGAACTTCTGCTCTTTGAAAGGCACTAGTAAGAGGATGAAGAGAGAAGCTACAGATGGGGAGAAAATACTTGCAAATCAGATATTTGATAAAGGACTTGTACCCAGAATATACATAGGACTCTCAAAACTCCATAATGCGAAAATAAACAACTCAATTTTTTTAAATGGGCAAGTGATTTGAAGGAAACAGTTCACCAAAGAAGATATACAGATAGCAAATAAGCAAATGAAAAGCTGCACAATATCGCTCGTCATTAGGGAAATGTAAATGAATATCACGGCACACGTTAGAATGTCTAAAACCAAAAAGCCTGATCATACCAAATGTTGGCAAAGACGTGGAACAACTGGAATTCTTACACTGCTGGTTGGAAGGAAAACGGTAGAACCACTTTGGAAAACAGTTTAGCCATTTCTTTAAAAAGCTAACCATGCATCTACTATATGACCCAGCCTCCCATTCCTAGGTATTAACCCAAGAAGAATGAAAGCTTATGTTCAGACAAAGACTCGTGTATGAATGTTCATAGCAGCTTTATTTATAACAGTAAAAAACTGGAAGCATCCCAAATGCCCACGGACAGGTGGATAGATAAGCAAATTGTGGAACATCCATTCAATGGAAAACTAGTCAGCCATAAAAAGGAACGGACAATTAAAATATGTACGCTATGCATGAATCTCAAATAATTATGCTAGTGAAAGAAGCCTTATACCCCAGAATACCTCCTGTCTGACTCCACTTATATAAACTTCTTGAAAATGCGAACTAATGGTTAGTAACCTAAAGCAGATCCCTGGTTGCCTAGGGACTGAGGTGGGTGGGTAGGAGAGGGGAAGAGAGGGAAGGATTACAGAGTGGCAGAAGAAACTTGGCAATGATGGACATGTTCATTTTCTTGATTATGGTGATGGTTTCATGAGCATAAACATATGTCAAAACTTATCATGTTGTACACTGTAAATACATGCAATTTATTGTATGTCAACCACATCTTAACTGAGCTGTTTTTAAAACATGAAAAAAAGAAACAGAGATAAATCTGACCTGGACTCTGCTTCTAGCACCCTCCTGGCGAGGGGGAGGAGGGCTGTGCATTGTAACCTAATCAAACCCTCGGCTGGAAGGGCGGAGTTTGGGCACAGAGCTCGGTGAGAAGAGCGCTGAAAGCACAACCTTCTGAGTTCCTGAAGTCACCCCCCCACACACACGGGAGGCTGGCTCTCCCTTATCTCTAATGGGCCTTCTCTCTCCAACATTCTTTCATCCTAAGACGTTTCCAGCCAAAAAGAGTCTTCCTGAAATTGGGCCGGGCAGACTGAGGAGGCAAGAATGGTATTAGAGCCCCAACTCTGGAGCCAGGCTCTCTGCACACATTCGTGTATTTAACACTCCTGTCACCCCGTTATGAGCTATTAGTGTGGTCTGTGGTCACACTTTGCTAATGAAGAAACTGAGGAGGCGGGGAGAACAATGGAGGCTGATAAAGGTGACACACTGATCCAAGGACAACAGCTGACTGAGCCTTCCAGCCACAGCACGGCCCTGGGGGTGTTCACACCAGTGGGGGGGCGGGTAGTTTTAAGCGTCTTCTCACTCTTATTTTGGATCCCACCCCACTCCAAATAAGGCATATTAAACCCACAGATCCGCCAGTAAATGATTTTTTACTGGGATTATTCATTGTACTGCAGGGTCTTTGTTGTCTTTAGGAGCCAAGACATGTATTTTTTCCCAGTTTCAAACATTTTCTTAAACTCTAAGTTCTAATGGCAAAAGAGCCTTATTTGTTAAGGGTCTTTTCTGGGGGTGTGATGGGAGTCCTGGCTTTGTGGGCAAGGATGTGAAGATCCCGTAAGAGGCCCTGGGCTCAAATACAGGCAGTGGGGCGCAGCGCTTCAGGGAAGCTTAGCTTGGCATGCACGCTCGAGTCCGAGCGGTCTGCTGCATACGCTGGCTGCACTGCCATTCCTGTGTAACCTTCGCACTGCCACCCCACCTCTCTGAGCCTCGGTGTCTTCTTCTGTGACGTTGGGACCTTAATACCTACTTGACAGGGTCGGTGACTAAAGCATCTTTGGTTACGTGGTGTTTACGTTCCTTTGCTGTGCAGAGACACGTGAAGACTCAAGAACTAATGTCTGAATAGGTGCCAGAAATCCCGTCCTGTTGGCCATTTCAGAGCCCTGCTGGACTGGGGCTGTTTTCCTTTGGAGTCATCTTACCTTATCAAGTCACAAGTCCCTGAGTCACCCCCAGCCCCGGTGCCAGCTCCCAGGCTGTCCCCGCCACACTTCCTGTGGCCCTCCTCCACCCGTCCCACATTGTTCCCTGCCCCACGACATTCAGGGACGTTTTGTCTCTCTGGGTCTGGCGACTGTGAGCCGCTGGGAACAGGAACTGCTGGATAGAGGCCCCTGGCCATTTCCAGGAAGTCCATGTGGAATGGAAGAGAACGTGTCAAGCAGCAGGCCTGTCTGCACAGCCTGGATTCCAGCTTCCAGCCACTCACCGCCTGTTACCTCCACCCCCACCCGCCCGTGACAGAGGGCAATAACAAGGTCAGAACAAAAGACACCAGGCCGACTTTGGGCCCCCATTTGCCTTTCATAGTCACAATGTTCACCCACCATTCTAGCAGGGTCCTGGATGTGCCATTAAAGGTTCTGGATATGGGGCGGTCCAGGGGCCTGGGGGCCAGGGGCCAGGCAGCCTCAGCACTGGAGCGGGGAGCATTGGCATTGGTTATTTCTAACACATATAGAAGTGCATCAATAGTTTAACCGCTGGTGTGGTCATGCCCATGCATGCCAACTGAAGGTCAGCCCTGCAGGTTCAGCCCTCTCTACTTACTCAGGAGACACCCCTTCCAGGAAGCCCTACCTGACGCCATCAGCCAATATTAGGGGCCCTTTCCATTGGCTGTGATTACCCCCATCATACCACTTGTCAGACCATGATCCCCAATACCTGTTGCCTTATCTGTCTCTCCCTCGAGATATTCTGGGAAGAAGGATTCAGGCTGTCTTTTCCATCTCTATCTCCATGAAAGGGGCTGCACTTTTTTCTTAAATGAATAAAAGATATTTATAGGTTCAGAATCAGTCTGGCTGGGTTCAAATCTCTGCCTCCCTTCTCATAGTTATGAGATCTTAATATGTTTGTGAACCCACTGTACCTCAGTTTCCAACTCTGATGAATGGGTTAATAATGGCTGCCTAAAGCATTAGCTAGAACCATTTGGGCTGTGTCTTCCTTCTTTTTTCACTAACCCTTAGATGAAGCTTGAGCCACCACCTGCCACAGACCCAGACAGAGGGGTAGCTTCTGGTTGGAAGGGGAAAGATCTCCTGAAAGACCTCACTTGAACTTGGCTGCTGCCCAACCCCTCCTAACTCTGCTAAATGCAAGGCCCATCCCTCTTTGTGAACTCCCAGGCTTTGAAATGTGTGCATTGACATATGTGCTACATATGAAAGGGTCACTGTTATCTTAATGGGAACAACTTACTTTTACAAAGGGCTTTGGGAGTCACACACCTGATCTTAATTAACCTCCCTGTTACAAGCACCCTGTAATACCAATAACAGGAGCTTCCCTTTGTACAGATGAGAAAACTAAGGTTTCAAGAGTCCCACAGCCTGCTCACTCATGGTGGGGTTTCAGGCAGCCGTCAGTGGGCTGGAAGAGGAAACTGAGGGAGGGCAAAGGGGCTTTCCCCGGGCTTTTGAAACCTGATCCCACAGCTGATCAGGCCCCCTCTTACCTGCAAGTTAGACCTAGAAAGCAAACAAACCCTGTGCGCTTGCTGACTCTCTGGACAGGGAAGATCCAGGGAGAAACGGCCCAGGGAGTGTACGGAGCTGACTCTCCACCCTTGGTTTTTATAAGTTCAGGCAGGAGAAAAAGCTGGGAGAAAATCTGCTACTAATAAGGAAATCAATTAGTTGGTGTGCGTGTCACGAAATGCTTCAATAAAGATATGCCTTTCGGGGTTTTTTTCCTCTCCCTTTAATTTTTTCCCCCAAACAGACCTGGCTGGGGCCAGAAGGCGTTTCCAGCCTCCTCCTGTAAGAGGGTGGCTACGACGCAGCTGTGTCTGGAGCTGATTACCTACCAGAGGGATATGCTCCACTGCCCTGCTGGCATCGTGGGCAGCCACGGGGTCCCCTCCTCTGCCTGGCACGGCTACACCCATGGGGGGGTTCAAGGAGCAAGGGGGTGTCCACCCCAGGTCCCTATCAACCTGGTCCTCCAACACACACAATGACACACATACAACAGTCACTCCAAATCACACGCCTGTGTAATCACACACACGTCCACAAACACACATATAATCTCTCCTAATAACATGCTCACAAGCAGTCCAAATTGCCCACAGACCCACATATAACCCACATACATGCACACATACAATTACACATACACTCACCCCCGAACATACATATACACAATCACCCTTCTCCATAGACACATATAATCACACACACTCCAATCGTACACACTCACATATACAAATCACCATACATAATCTACACACACTCTCACGCACAATTAATTACACCACGTACTCACCATCCCCCACATAGAATCACACACCTAATCATACAGTCATTCACATAATCACACACACACACACCTAATTGCCTACGATTGCACACACAATCACACACATATATTTAATTTGGGAACCCAGGAATATCTGAGCTAGGATGGATCTTCAAAGTCTTCAATTCTAACCCTTCCTCACATTATCCGTGGGGAAAGTGAGGCCCAGAAAGAAGACATGAATTGCACAAAAGACACTTCTCTATCCCTACCCACCACCCAGTTAAAGACGTCTTGGGATGAGAACTATTGACCAGGGGATCTGGGAATGAGAGGTGGAGCCCAGCCCCCAAAGAACTTCAGCCAAATCTCCTAATGAGGAAATATAGAAATAATAACCAGGAAGGACTCCACAAAACCCCATAGTCTACGTGCAGAAACTAGGGCCTTACTGGGGATCAGGCTTCCTGAACCGTGGCTCTGCCAAACTTGGTTGCTCGGTGACCTAGGGCAAGATGCTTCATCTCTCTGAGCCTCAGTTTTTTCAACTGTAAAAGGGGAATAAAACTGATCTCATGGGATCATGGGGAGGGAGAACAAGTTCACGTCTCCAGAGCATTCAGCACTGTGCCTGGCAGGCAGCAGGTATTCAACCAATCCTACTTCCTTTTCCCTCTGTCCCTTACTCAGGCCACAGGTTTGCTGTCTGACCTGGGTGAGTGCCTTCCTTCTCCAGGCTCTGGCCTCTCCAGTTAAACAGATCTCTAATGCCAAATGGCAATGAGCTTCTTGGCTGAGAGCTGGAGAACAGAGTGGGCCCAGGTGGTAACCAAGATAATGGCCTAGAACTTGCCCCTGAGATTCTGGGCCTTTAGGTTCGAGGGGAGCAGGGTATTGCCCCTCAGAGAGAAAGCTTTGAGGGGAACTCAGCCTTTGTCAGCCCCAGCCTGGTGAGGCTGGTATTTGAAATATTCTTCTGAGCGGTTGAGAGACGCTGGGAGGTCTCAGGGCAAGCTGGGAGGAGGGATGGGGTTGCCTAGGAAACCATGTGTTTTCACTTTTCTGAGAGGGGGAGCCTGAAGAGGAAGGGCCTGGGGTGCATACAAGTGGAGGGGAGTAGGGGGGAATGTGTACCCTTGGGGGGCAAGCTGAGGGGGAAGGGAGGAAGCCAGTCAGGAAGGGGCTCAGTGCGAAGCTTGAGAGAAAAGTGACTGAGGACAAACGGCAGACTAAGAACCACCAAAATGCTTGCCAAAACTACAGATTCCCAGGCCCTGCCAGGGACCCATGAAGTGGGCAGGAGGCTGGACAGGGGAATGAAAATCTGTTATTAACCAGCTCCTGGCCTGGGAACATGGGGAGGACAACAGGGGTATCAAATCAAGGAGAAGAAAACAGGCCAATCCTGGCCCCTGTTGGGACATGGGTGTCTTCATCCATAAAAGTAGGGCTAGAGGAGGGTGGAGCAAATGGCACCAAAGGCTTCTCTGCACATCCAATCCCTGGAGGCTGTGTCAGCAGCCTGGGCTTTCTGCAACCGGCTGAACTGGACTCAAATTCAAGTTCTCCCAGTTACTGGCATAATCTTGGACAAGTCGTTTCCCTGAGCCTCAGTTTGCTTGACTGCAAGATGGGTATAACACCTATTATAATTTATCATTTTATTAATGTGGTAGAGTAACATGTAATATGAGACCTGTTCTTCTATCCTTGCCTTGGGGTATAAGAGCTTCTCAGTCTGGTTCCTGCTGAAATTACCTTTCATCTCCACCCCCCCACCCACCCCAGCCACCTTACATCCTCCTGCTATACCCCCGATACCTCACACGGGGGCCCAGGCCTTGCCTATGCTGGGCTGTCTGTCTTCTTCCTTGTAATCACGCAGACCAGCTCAAACATCCCGCCCTGGCTGTTCCCTGGCTTCCCCTCCCCTGGGACTCCACAATGCCTGCTCCATTCTTGCCAAGCTCTTCACCACTGCCTCTCAGCTCAGCAGCCCCCTAGCTGACACATGGCACTCACAGAGGGAAGGGGGAACTGCTGGGTGGCTGCATGAGATCTGGGTCAAACTCACCGGCAGGTATGCCCTGCAGGACCAGCCCAGCTTAGCGCCCCAAAGAGCACGTTATACTACATCCCCCACCCCAAGTGTCTTCACCTGCAACTTCCTGGGTTACTTCAGACCACCGGTAGCTGGGAAGGAGGGGAGAGGTATCTTCTTGTCCTTTTTTCATGTGTAGGTGGTTCTAGTTCCCCCCGCCGCCATCACCTAGGGGCTGAAGGTGGTCTTTGGGTGGCACCTTACAGAGAAAAGAGGAGCCCTTTAAGCTGACGTGAAGAGGGCATTCATTCTAAGCCACCGGAGCAACCACAGTAAAGGCGGCCCATGTAGCTGAGGACAAAGAAGCACTTCTAGGAAAATGGACTCAGCTGTCTCCAACCCCATTGCAAAGGAACCCAACCATTTTTGCTGGATCAGGGTATGGGCCCCCACTGGCAGTTGGCACATTCTGGGGCTCAGCTAGCCCTGCCTCTTTGCCACCCAGGCTCTGGGAAAGGAAAGCCTTCTAGACCCAGAATGGGGAAGATCTTGATGGGAGACTAGGAGAGGGGGTGGCTTTGGTCACTTGTGCCCTTCTCTGCGTCCCAAGTATCTCTTCTATAAAACAGGTATGGGGCGATCTCCCACAAGGGCTCTCTGGGCTCCCAGTTGGCCAGTTCCTCCCATATCAGCTGCCAGGGGCTGGTTAGGGCCTCTCTGCCCCCCCTGCCCCCCCACCCCCCCACCCCCCTACCCCCCGCAGGCCTTCACAGGCCGTCCACCCACCAGCAGCCCCACTTCTCCCATACCCTCCCCAGGCCCCAGGGGCTGGGAGCAGGTTAGGCCTCCTTCCTGCTCTGCGGGACACCCCCACCCCAGCTTTGCCCTGGGGGAGCCCGGAGGGACCAGCCCGCCAGCGTGGAGCCGGAGCGGAGCTGGAGCCGGGTGGGGGGAGAAGCCGGCCCGCCAGGGAGGCCGGCGGCGGGAGACAGCGCGGAGACAGGAGCGATAAGCCGGCAGCTCCCCGGGCGGCCCCTACGGGCCCTTCTGGGTCACAAAAAAAACGAACTCAAACATCCGGCGCGGGGAGGAGTGGAGCGGGGCAGGGAGAGGAGGGGGGCCCACTCAGGCGGGTGGGGTGCACAGGACTCCCTGCATGGTCTCACTCGGTTAGGACCCCGCCCCCACTCCCGCCCCCCTGCCTCCGGAAGGCTAAGGGTTGGGGAGGTAAAGGGCCACTGTGCCCTACTGGGACAGGCTGTGGACCAGGGGCTAAGGTCCCTGCTCTCACCCTTTGGGACAGTGGGGCCCAGGAACTGGGGTGCGCAGGGCTCTCTAGGAACTTGGGAATGGAGCACTCTTACCACCCAACTGCCAGCAGGCTTTCCTCATCCCTGCAGAAGAGTCTTCCAGCCTCCTGATTGGGGTGCTTCCTGCCCTGGGGAACCACTGGTTAGGGCCTCTCTGCCCCCATCCTGATAGTGCATGGGACCCAACCCCCAGCCCAACAGGGGCTGTACTTTAAGACTCGGGAAGTGGGTGAGGTCTGGTTACCAGCATTGACTGACCACATACATACCGTGTGCCTAACCATTATTATTATTATTATCCTTTAAAACACAAAAATCCAGAGAGGCTGGTTTGGCTTGGCTTTGGCTTGGCTAAGGCCCCTGTCCCTTCCAAGTATCACACGCCCTCCTTTTACAGTTTCTCAGTCAAACATCTCAATAGCCTGCACTTGCTCTATACACTTCCTTGAATCCCTTTGCATCTGTGTTTTCATTCATTAATACTCATTCATTCCAATGCACGAGGCCCTTACTCCAATGCCAGGCACCAACCCTGGTGTGGCAATGTACGCGGGACACAGAACAGGCCCCTGCCCCGCACAGTATTTCACAGTCGAAAGAGAAAGAAAAGGAGCACAATCAAAATCTTGTTGACAGTTGTGAGGAGCATTTCGCAGTGGGAACAGTGTGTACAAAACAAGAAAATTGGCCTCCTTGGAGTGGGGATGGGGTTCAGGGACCTTCCTTTAGAAGGCAGTTTGCCCCAGGGATCTGACAGCCCGGGAGACCCAAGTGAAGGGGGTAAGGGGGTGGACTCTGGGGGTCTCCCCTGTGGAGGTGCTGAAGCTGGAGGGGACTCCCACAGGTAGGAGAAGCTTGAAGCAGGTGCCTCGTTCAGAGCTGAGGCTGGAAATATGAATGGGTGTGGGGCAGATGCCAGAAGGCTTCCTGAGCGCTGATCCATGGTAAGAATGGTGGTGGGGTGACAAGAGAGTGTGAGAAACCTGGCTGCACCGTGACCTGGGTGTGTTTTAAGCCCCCCACCCTCACCCCCAGCCACTGTGCAGTGAATGGACTCAAGGGGTGAGGATAGAGCAGGGAGACCAGACAGGAGGCTGTGGCAGACGCCCATGGAAGAGATGCCAGGGGCTTGCCCCCATCTGACCGCCTCATCGCTCGCTCCATCGAACTGCGTTTGACAGGTTCCTCGGTGAGCTCCACGTGGCCACGTCGCCGTGATCCTCTGTGCTGCTGGGCCTGCTGGCTGCTCCCTCACTGAACTGCCCCTGTCCGCGGCATCCTGGGCCCAGGGTCTCCAGCACCTCCCACTTCCGCCTTCCCACCACTGTGCTCAGGCCCTTCCACTCCACCCATAATGTCCGGACATGCAGGCTTCGGGCTCCCCTTACTCTTCAGACAGCCTCAGCCACGCTCACAGATCCAACCACTGCCTAGACACAAATGACTTTCAAACATCTTCCCCCTCTGCTCCAAACACCTTTGTCCACTGCACTCTGGACGTCCCACCTGGCTTTCCTTGGGTACCTGAAAGCATCCTGCCCCCAGAAGACATGTTTCGATCCCCCTGCATTCCCCCAGCCGGAAACTTAGTGCCATCTTCAACCCCTCCCACTCTGTCTCTCACACACCGGACCCCACCATCCCCCTTCATATCTCAGATTCATTTGCTCTTCTCCTTGCCCATAGCAACTGCTTTTTAAAACACAGATCGGTCTCACCTGTCCTTCATGCTGCTTCTCTGACTCTCCGTCAGCCTCAGAAGAAGCCCAGGATTCCTGGCGCAGCTTCCATGACCTCCAAGGCCCAGGATTTACACTCTCATCCCCCACCAGCCCTCCTGCCTCACTGCCATTCTTTAGACACACTTTTACACAGGTTATTTCTTCTGCCTGCTGATCTGTACACTCTGCTAAGACCCTCTCCTCCAGGAAACCTGCCCTGACTCCTGGTTCTGCTTGCTCCCTGCATTCCTCCCACTTGGCGTTGGTGATGGATGGGGAAGACAGACCTTGCCCTTCCTATATGGTCAGGAATCGCTGGAGAAGAGGTCTGACCTAACAGACCTACTTCTAGGAGTCATGGCCACAAAAAGATGGGACATCAGAGACAGACAGAGAGTTAGTCCAGCTCCATTCTGGACCTGCAGGATGATTACAAGGGGAGCCTATGGGACATCCCCATTGGCCCAGAACCCTTCATACCAACTGCACAGGGCTCACCTAGAGGTGCTATGGGAGGCGTCAGGAAGGCAGCTCATGTTGCCCATCTCCCTTCCTGGAAGTCCCCTTAGAGCCCCTCTGCTAGGAGACGCATTATCCTCCCCTCTCCCCTGATCAACTGCAAACTCTCCAAGACGGGATGTACACATTGAACAGCACTTCTTGCTAGATCCCCCTTAGAGATCAAGCATCCAACCCTGATCAGCTGCGGGCAGCTTAGGGCTGTGTGACAGGATGGTACTTATGTTTCAACACTCTACGTACACAGAGCAGAACCCTGAGGAACTCCGTGTTCACAAACACACAGTGGGGGGATTACCTAGAGGGCTGTTTCCCACAGTGGGTGGCCTGCTTTGCTCTGCCGACAGCTTGGCGTATAAAGTTGCTTGAAATCCCTCCTGCTATAGAGACGTGGGCTAATCCGAGGGGCCTCCATCTCTACCTCGGCCCTGCGGCTGACAGAACACTCCTCAAATGAGGCCGTGAGAGGGCAGAAAGGGTCTTCAGAGCTCACCTGCTACAGCCCGTCATCGACAGACGGAGAAACTGAGGCCCAGAGGGGGTCGGGGGCTTACTCGGGGCTACAGAGCAGGGCAATAGGCCGGACCGCAAGTTCCCAGATACCAGGCCCGTGCTCTCCGGTTGCTTCGGGGCCTAGGCGTGGAAACGTTCTGAATTCAGTGGGGGTGGTATTTTCTAAAGGCACCAGTGACTCTGCAGTTGGTTAAGTCGTGGGGAAGGAAGACTGAGGGGCCTCGCTTTAATAATTTTTGGAGGGGGGTTACTGCTGACAGAATGACACAGCTGGCTTTGGGGAGGTTGTACAGAAGTCCCTAGAGACTCCTAGAGCTGCATAAATTCTCCGTGATTAGTTTAAAATCACTACAACACACTTATACATACAAACTCATATACCACTGCTGTTTTCATTTAGCTGATTTTACTATACGAGCGTGCCATACTCATTGAAAAAAATTAGACAATACAGATAAACAAAAATCAAGCAATGTAATTCATCCACAAGTCTACCTCGAGCGACAAAGAGGCAGTACTGCCAAGGAGTCGGGAGTGCAAGCACAACAGACTACCTTGACCTGAATTCAGCCCTGACTGTCCTGCTTAGCGGCTGTGTGACCTTCAACAGGACGCTTAACTTCTCTGAGCCACAGTTTCCTCATTTATAAGATGGACACTAGTCTAGAAGTTATGGTGATATTCACTTGGTGTTTGGCCTTCCAGAAACCACCCCCATTTTCAAGGACAAATGTAGAGAAAAATAGTTCATAGAATTGGACCAAGTAACCTTTGCCTTCCCACCCCACCCAGCTTCTGTGATTGTAGCATGTTGATGATGGGCCCTGGGGGCAGGGGCCTTTTTTGCCTCCAGGCCTCCGTTTCCCTGCCTGTATTCTAGATTCAGGACCAAAACAGTTACTCTGTTGGCCAGGCCTGATGGACCATCTTTGTGCCCTGGCTGGACCATCTTTGTGCCCTGATCCCTGGAGAGGTGCCAATGGCCAGGAGGCCAGCCCAGGCCGCTGGTGACCGGAGCAGCTGAGTGCAGTCAGAATCTCTAGACCACTGCAAGCCTTCCCCAGCAGCGCTGTGTACCCGCGGCAGGCCAACCAAGCCAAATACATGGGTGCATGCACTTCACGCAGCCTCCCTAGCTGAGCCACATCAAAGACCAACTACAGGCCAATTACACCGAGATGTTGAGTCACAGGCCATGGGGGCGGCATCCCAGACCACTGACCCTTAGGGGTGCAGGAGGAAGTACTAGAGATTCATCCATTCATCAACTCACTCACTTATTCATTCACTGGTTCGTTCATTCAATAAACTCACAGAGCATTGTCTAAATACCATGCATTGTGTTAATGCCGAGGATTCAGACTGAGCAAAACAGCCCCTGCTTTCAGGTGGCTCCTGGGCTGGCAAGGACATAATTCCCAAAGGTACCATCAAGGTCCATGCACTGCGAGGTGAGATCCAGAGGAAAGCATGAGCCCTTCTAGTTTTTGAGATTCAGGAAGACTTACCAGACAGAAGACGTGGCCTTTGAAGCAGGCTTTGATGGTCCCTTGAAGGTAGGAGTAGGCCAGACAGAAAAGAGAGTCAAGACGTCCTGGCAGAGGGTCCAGAGTTAGCAAACGCTGTGATTGGTGAGTTGATCATAGAAATCACAGAGTGAGCCCTGGAAAAAGCCAGAGATCAACTTGTCCCATCCCCTCATGTTACAGAAAGGAAGACTGTGGCCCGGGCGAGCCCAAGTGTGGCTGGCATTGCCTTGCAGGAGGAGGGATCTGAAAACTTTGCCACAGTTAATGTGAGTCACCAGCTTAGCTGCCCAAAGGCTTGAGGTTCAGGCCAAACTGAAGACAGGTGTCCCAGGCAAAGCCTGTCTCTTCCCAAGGGACCTGCAAGGAGTCGTTTGTGTCCTTGTGTTTTTATGGCCTGCCTTTATTTGGTTAGTTAGTTATCATCACTAATAGAATAAGCAGCCAAGAACCTGAAGCTCTTTCTACTTTTAAGTAGCACAGAGAGCAGGATAAAATATGTCTGAGCTTCTGCAAGAGAGCTTCAGGGTAGATGTGAGGAAGAACTTTCTAAGGGTGGATGGGCCAAGTGGGGCACAGGAACAAAGGCCAGAGAAGAGGCCCCATAGGACCCACTTGTCTCCTCACTCCAAGCTCCCTTTTCTATCGCACAGCGGTCCGTGCCCTGGTACCCCCAAGGGAACTGTATGTCTGGGTCTCCTATGAGAAGGGCCCTGAGCTCTGGAGGCTCTTCTGGGGCCCAAAGTGGTTCAGATTTGGGGCATGCACCCATTTGGGAGTCTGACAAAGACTCCCGTCCCAGAAAAACTCTCCACCTGTCCAGATTTCACCTGCAGTTTCAGCAGTTCCTGGAGCCCCTGAGGCCTGTCTGTGAACTCCAGTGTGGTGGGAGGAGGCTCAGAAGACAGACAGGCCCGAGTTCCAAGGCAGGCGCCACCTGTCACCAGATATGTGACCTTGAGTCACATAACAGCTCTGGGCCTCAACTTCCCTGCTGTGAAAAGGCGAGAAAGACTACCCTTCCCACAGAGTTTGGCAGGAGATTGATTAATGCATGTAAAGCAGCGAGCACAGCGCTGGGCACTGAGAGAGGGTGTGTATGCATGTCTTTCCCTCCCTCCTGAAGGGCAGGCTCATCAGAGATAGCGGGAGAGACAAATTAAACAGACAGAAACTTCTTCAAAAACTCTCTCCACAGTAGAAGACTGGGACTTTTGTTCACTTCTCAAGGCTTTCCAACCTTTCTACAAAGAACACACATTTATATATATATATATATATATATATATATATATATATATATATATATATACACACACACACACACACACACACACACACACACACACAATGTTATTATAGGGGAGAAATAGGTCCAACGTGGGCGTATGAATAAGCTTGCCCTGTGGAGCTGCACAGGCCCCTAACCCTGGCACCTCCCCACCATGGCACCTGTCCCACTCAGCCCTCAGGCACACTTTTGTGTCTTTGTTCACGTGGTTTCCTCACCTGATACTTCCTTCTGCTCTTTTCTACCTAGGAAACTCCTAGCCAACCATCACAACCCACCCCAAATGCCCCCTCTTGTCTGTGTTGGACAAGCTTGCCACCACACCGAGCCTGCCCACAGGAATTTGGTCTCCCCTCCAGCACAGATGTGTTCTGGCTAGTTGTTGAAAGCTGGGACCAAGGTCCTCACATCCCACCTCGTACCCTGCGCCAAGTGGTAGTTTTGTGACCTGGGTAAATGTCAAAACCTAGGTGACCTCATCAACCCTTCTCAGGAGTTTCTGAGAAGGTGAGCACGTCCTGATTCCGGACCTTATAGTAAACCCTGTGCTGGGTGGGACCAGCCAGAGAAGCAAAGGAAAGGCGGTGCAGAGGGGTGAACTGAGCTCTAACTCAAGAGCAGTGACTCTCAACCTTTTATTCATTATTGCCTCCCCACCCCAGCCTTTGGAGACAGTGTTTTCTATTTGCTCCCCACCACAAAATTCCAACACCCCAGATACACTGTATGTCTGTCTAAGTACCATACATATATTCATGATTTCAGATTTTTTCATGCATCTTCTCTGAACTGATTTTTGCCCCCCGGGGGGCAATATTACCCCGTGAGAATGGCTGCTTTAGGGGAGGGAATCATCCACATTAGCCCCACCAGCCTTCACACCAGCCTGTGAGGAAGGCACCAGGAACCCCTTTGTACAGATGTTTAACCTGAGGCACAGCTGAGTTAACGGCCCAGCCAGGATTCTCAGAACACAGATCCCTTGACTCGCCACTTGCCTTGAGGGAGACAGCAGGCAGCTGCATGCTGACGGGGAGAAGCCCTGAGCTGGGAGGCAGTCCCTTCCTGCTTCCGGGCCTCAGTTTACTTTCTCCTAAAGTGAGGAGGGGGTCTCAGTGTATCCTAAGTACCCCGAAGGTTTCAAGCCTCTCAAAGGAGTCTTTGGTGGCCTCCCCCATGCTGGGAGAGGGCCCGCCACCGACTGGAGCTGCTGGAGTCAGGTGGAGGGAGGGGGTGGCTGAGCTGCCAGCCCCAGAGACTGAGACGTCTGCTCCCAGCTGGCGGCCTCCCAGGGGTGCTCGGCTGGGAGCCTGGCTGGCCCCAGCTTTCCCCAGGGCCTGATAAAGCAGAAAAAAAGAAAGCACACTGTGAAGGGAAGGAAGCACCAGCAGACAAAGGAGGGAAGGGCACGCTGATTCCATCAGCTCCAAGCCCTCAGCCACCCTGGAGGGCTGGGCAGGGCAGGACGTGCAGACGGGTGGCCTGGGGAGCTGGCGGCAGGATGCTGGGAGCCGGCTGCCCAGTGATCATGGTGACTGCCTATCCTGGTGCCCAGGCTGCCTGGGGTGGGGACAGGGACCGGCCAGTGGAGACAGGCTTCAGCACACTGGCCCTGCAGCCTCCCCACAATTATTCCCATACAGTGGTGTCTTTGAGCCTCTTATGGGGCCAAAGCACACAGCTAGTCAGGGGCAAAGCCAGGTTGGGGCCTGGGTCTTTGGCTTCAAACTCCAGGCTCTCTTCTACCCCATATCTCACTGTGTCTACCAAAACCTGATTCTGTCATCTGAGGAGGCAGGGAACCGCTCAGAACATAGAAATTGAATCGACCCAGCTCATGATGTACCGGGCACTGACTTCATCTCCTCAAGGGCCCCATGACGTCGGCTGTGTTATCATTTCTACTTTACCGAGGAGGAAACTGAGACCTAGAGCGGTGAAAAAACACGCCCAAGGAACTAGGGTTGGAATCAGAGCCCATGTTCCTCACAGCTGGGCCTTTGCAAGGGCCTCCAGGGCATCCAGCTTTCCCCTGGTCGGGGGTGGGGGCTCCAGGGAGGGGGCAGGAAGCCTCCCAGACTCCTGTCCCAGAGCTCCGGGGCCTTCTCTGAGGGCTGAAGGAGGGGGAAGAACAGCTAGACTTTTTTTCTAAAATTAGGAACCAGAAAAGATACTCTAAACTTGCAAACAGAAAAAAAAAAAAAAGGAGTGCAGCGTACGTAGCTTGGCTCTGGCCCTTCCTTGGGGTCCCAGTGGGATGAATGACACCCAGTGGGATGGGTGGACTGGGAATCTGCAGGTCGGGGTTCGGTGCCAGCTCTGCCACTACGTCCAGCTGTCCATCTACCTCTCACCGGGCTGCTGAGAGGAGCAGAGAGAATCTGCTCTCCTCAGAGGCTCTCCCCAAAGGGGAGCTGAGAGGACGTGAGATGGGCTTGAGAGGTGTCCCACTGAAGCGTCCCCCCTTCTCAGTCAATGGTCCCCGGGCTAGCGGCACCCAAGGATGGGTCAGACCGGACGCCTCCGCTCTAGAAGCTCACAGCCAGTGAGGAGCCCTCACGCACATTCTCCCACCAGGAGATACTGACAACCAGACCACCATTCACTCAGCAGCCCCAGGAGACAGAGATTCTCTCCATTTGACGGGGGCGCACACTGAGGCTTGGAGAGTGAAGGACCTTCACGAAGCCTCACTCCAAGCCTGAAGCCTTTGCAGTGTTTCTCGTGGGGGTGGGAAGTACTGAAGGGCTTTAGAGAAGGGAGGCTGACGAGGAGGTGGTGCTGGCTCTGGACCTCAGAGGCCGAGCACAGCTTACCCCCTGCTTGTTCTCTGTCCCCTGTCTTCCCGCAACCACCCCACCTGGAGTCACAAAGAGCATCTCACCAGGACCTAAAATCACAGCTCATGAGGCTGGAAGGCCCTCAGGGGCCGGCTGACTCAAGTTTTCAGCCACCTTCCTGTGAGAAAACAGGCTCAGAGAGGGACATGATGTGCCCAAGCTCACACAGCATGGGGTGAAAGCCAACCTGAGAGCCCAGGTCTCCTGACTCCCAGTGCAGTGCTCTCTCCCAGGTAGGTAGCACATGCAGCATTCTCTGGGGTCCTGTCCCCACTCAGTACAGTTCACTGGGGTGACTCATTCACCCTATTCAATGGCTGAATCTCCTTCCTGAGGTGTGCTGGGCTCAAAGCAGAGTGCTGCAGGGAGCGGGAGACCCTAGGCTTGGGCCAGGGTGGAGGAGGGGCCATGGGTGAGAAGGAGGCAACAGGGCAGGGCTAAGGGACCCTGGATATTACATCCAGGGACAAAGTGATGGCTCCGCCCTCCTTCCCTGCTATGCAAGTACCCCAGCCAGGGCATTGGGCAGAAAGGACCCCTCACTCACCCAGGCACAGGGGTACTGAAAACGGGGCTAGTGCTAAGCCTAGGTGACCTAAAGTACCAAAAATAGGGGCTGGAGGGGGGATCGAAAACACAAAACAAACACATAACCGCCCCCAAAGGAAAAGTCCAGAGTCTGAATTTTAAACAGGAAGAACCAGGCGTCAGACTCGGAGGAAGATAACAGGGCCCAGCTGAGCAAAGAAACAACAGAAAAAGAACTGAGGAACGCTGGAGGTGGGGGAGGGTGTTCCTGCCCGGAGCCTGAGACCTTCCCAGCTCTCCCTGGTCCCCAGGGAGCAGAGGTGCTGGGGTGCCAGCTGCCACGCGGTGACAAGGGTCCAGGCTCACCTGAGGAACTGTGGAAGGCCTGCGGAAGGAGAGTACCAGGGAATGCAGGAAAGAGCCTGGGTTGGGAGCCAGGCAGACCAAGGCTGGAATCCTTGGGCAGGTGACTTTCTGAGCCTGTTTCCCCGTCTGAAAAAGGTGACTAAGAAGATCTACCTTGAAGTGTAGAGAGGACCAACGTAGACAGGAATGGCCAGCGCTGGGCCATTGTATGAACCACAGAGGGCTGATTTTTATTATCCCGGAGACCCCGAGGTCCACAGGCCCAGTGAGTGCGGCCTCCTTCCTCTTCTGGAAGCACTGTGGGCACATGGGTTCGTGCCTTTGACAGGTCCTGGCAGCCTGGTGAATCAAAGACGGTCCTTCTAACACCAGACAGACAACATCTAACCCATGAGTCTGCTCGGGCCGCCATAACAAAGAACCACAGGCTGGCTGGCGCACACCATAGAAATTCATTTTCTCACAGTTCTGGAGACTGGAAGTCTGAAATCAGGTGTCGGCGGGGTTGGTTCCTTCTGAGGCCTCTCTCCTTGGCTTGTAAAGGCCACCTTCTCCCTGTAGATCTGCATAGATCTGTCTCTCAATCTCCTCCTCTGATAAGGACACCAGTCTTATTGGATTAGGGACCATCCTAATGACCACGTTTTAACTTAGTTACCTTTTAAAGACCCTATCTCCAAATCTAGTCACATTCTGAGGTACTGAGGGTTAGGACTTCATTATATGAATTTTGGTGGGGACACAATTCAACCCGTAACACTCGCCAAGTCCCCTCTACCAAGCCTCCCCATTCAGGGCTCCATCCCAGAATCTTCCGGAAGGAGAAATAACCATCCTGAAGTCCAACTCAAGTTTTTCAAGAGAGGGTAAGTGATCATCTTAGGTGACACACAAAGAAAAATATCCATAAAATCTAGACTCCTGGAGGAGAACACAATCCAGAGAGAAGAGAATCCAAAGAGAACAATCTTGAGTCCCTCAGCCGAGGGCATCCTGAAGGTGACGTCCTCATGTCTGTGTGCTCTGCCAGCTCAGAAAAGTTGGGGATTGAAGACTTTGGTGAGGGTAGGGAGGGCGACACAAGTCTGCCTGCAACTTCCCCAGAGTGCCAGAAAGAAAACAGCTAGTGTTTATGAGCACCTACTGTGTGCGGGCACTGTTCAAAGCACTTCACATGTATTAACTTGTCTAAGCCGCACAACAATCCTATGATATATGAGACAATTTGTACAACCACTTTAGACAAGGGAAAACTGAAGCACAGAGAAGTTAGGCGACTTGCCCGTGACCACACATTTGACAATGACTGAGCGTGGCATTGCTAGGATTCAATCCCAGCAATCCTGCTTCCAGGGACTGTGTTCTCATCGGTAATGCTTCACTGCAGGTGAAGTGGCACGAAACAAACCCTAGGCTGGTCGTCTGGCCTGGCACTTCTAGCACTTGCAGTGGGACCTTGGCCTCCAGTGTCCCCACCTGCCACAGGACACGTAAGAGCAGATGACTCTTGAGTCTAAGGCAAGCTACCCCTTCCCTCTTTCTTGTCCCTTTGAGGCTTCCCTCAGGAGCAGAAGAGCCGTCTCTGGCCTCACTGCTGTGGAACAAAGTTGCCTCTCAGGGACTAAGGGTCTGGAGGGCAGAGCAGGGAACAAGACAAGCCCTCGGCCGTGTTTGCCTCTGTGCATCCTCCACAGCTGCTTTGCCCACACAGGGGTGGCCCTGGCTCAGCAAGGTGGTAAAGTCTATTTTGGGGAAACCATCCCCAAAATAGAGGCCCCGCGAGCAAGGAGAGGAGGTCCCGGGTGTAGTCGGGTCTGTGCCTGGCTCCTGGAGGTGAACCTTCTCCTGCCTCAGCCACCGTGCGAGTCCTGCCCCCACCACCACCTCCAGAAGGTCCCCAGCCTCTCACTCCACTCCCAGCCTCCCCCACCCAGGGCAGAGGCCTGGAGGTAGGAACCTCAGGGTATCACAGCATCTGTCACTTACCCCCTTGGACCTCACCAAACCAGTGCACCCATCCAAACTTCTCCACAGCTACGAGGGGAAAAGGGTGCTGTAGATGGATACTTGCGGACAAGGTGAAATGTTGTGGAAATATTGGTAAGTGAAAAAAAGGGGAAAACTTTACAAAACAATATATAAAATATTATTCTATAGTCTTTAACACACATATACACAGAGATATTTTGAAACACATGCCTAGGCAGAAAAGCTCCACCAAAATGTTACCAGTGGTTTCCCTGGGAACGGACACTATGATCTCTCTCTCTCTCTCTCTCTCTCTCCCTCTCCCCTTCTCTCTCTCCTTCTTTCCTTCCTTCCTTCCTTCCTTTCTGTTTTTTCTATTTCCTTACACTTGTGATAAAGTCTGTTTTGGAAGCCATAAAAACACAAATTAACTATATAAGCAAACATGAGAAATAGAGTAGTAATGTTAAAAACGTGCACAGAGCTTGGACACCTCCCGCAATAACCTCTCTCCTTAGACGATTGTAATCCGTCTCCCCCCGCCGGCCCTCTATTTTTTTCCAACTTCTCTTCATAAACCTCACACATGCCCTTCTTTTTATAATTTTCAAAGAAATATCACGTCCATTACACGTGTCAGTCCTCAGGGGATGAGTGAGGCCGATGATTAGCATGAACGCATTACGCAGATGAGGAAACTGAGGCCCAAGGAAGAGCTGTGACTTGTTCCAAAGTCATCTTGCAAGTGAGAGGCAGAGTGGGCTTCACCCCCTGCCTCTGGAGCCCTCCAGTCTGGGGGTGCCCTCAGGGACTTGGGGGACCTGAGCCAGAGCTTTGGAAGTCAGGGGGCTGAGAGCAGAAGGTGTTGGTCTGAACTCTTCTGGACCCAAAGGAATCACTACTGTGTTTTTTTGTTTTTGTTTTGAGGAGCACAAGAGACTTACAGGCAAAAAAGGCCCAGTTGAGACCAAGTGAAAAATTAAAGTGTGATTTAAGCAAAGAAAATGTGTTGGGGCGTGGTGAAGTGGAAAGGAATGAAGAGGACTACAAAATCAAGCAAGAGCGAGTCAGTTAGGAAAATTAATTTACATCAAGGAGTTTGGATTTCATCCAAAGGCTGGTGGGTAACCATTAGCAGGGAAGTTGCATGACCAGTTTTGACTTTTAGGAGGGTCAGTCTGTCCAGAAGGTCGACAGCTGATTGGTGGCATGGAGAACAGGTAGGAGGGCACTGCCTTACACCAGGTGAAAGATGATGATGGTGTGAAATAAGGTGATTGCAGGGCTAATGGGGGCAAACGAATGACTGGACAGCCCAGCGTAAGTGACAGAAAAGGTAATAGCAAGGTTGGCATTTAGGTTTCTGGCTTCAGCAGCTGGCCAGATAGATGGTGGTGTGATTCAGTGAGCTAGCTGGATAAAGTATGTGGTGAATTGTTTTGTACATATGGAGTTTGAGGTTCCTGTAAGCCAAGTCCAAATGTCCAATATGCAGGTGGACATAGGGGTTTGTGGCTCTGAGCCAGAGATCCCTCCCTGGGACTCAGCAGCAGCAGCGGGGTAGTGGTCAGAGACATGGCAGTGACTTAACACAAGGAAAACTGGGAGAGGACATTGCATGGAACGTGAATCGCCAACTTGCTCTGAAGCTTTCTGCCTAGATTTCTCCAACTGCAAAAGAGCAAGCAGTTCCCTGCAGGAAGAACAAGCTTGGCCTTCTCCCCATTTACCCCTCCGTCCTAAGTTGGCTGGAGGGACCCTACCTGCTGGAATAGAGTCTGGGGCTCAGCCACATCCTGTTCTCTGTCCTGTGCCTTAGGCCTGGCCCTTAGAGCCATCCTCCCCCGCCCCTCTTCTTGGCTCCCCCACACTCCCCACAGGGCCCTGGCTCCTTCATGGAGGTGCTCAGCAATTGCCCTGCCTGAACTGGAAAGGCGGGGAGGGCAGTGGGCACAGCGCTGGCCCAGGTACCAGGCTCTGCCTGTCCTGGCTTACCATGTGACCCAGCGCAGCCAGCCAGTCCACCTCTCGCGGCCTCTGCCCGAGAGTGAAAGATGCCCCTTTATGGTCCCTGCAGAACGAGCATTAACTGAGCACAGAACTTCGCTAAAAGACGTTCAAGCTAAGCACTAGCAGCGCCACGGCTGCACCGTGGACAGAGTGGAGTCTCCAGGCAGGTCACTGGCCCCCGTCTGGAAAAGAGCTCTTTGCCTGCACTTAGAGGCACAACGTACCACTGAACCGCGGGGGATGGGACTTCACTTTCCTGGGCCTCGGGATTCCTCCATGTAAAATGGGAGGTGAGTGGACAGGGCCCTGCACGGCCAGTTTTTAAAAACCAACCACGACAAGAACAACAGCTTCTCTGGCTCTGCTTCTGGCCTGGGGGATGGAAAGCCAAGAATAACAGTGGACTTCCATGGGCCCAGGACTTTACAGGTTATACCATATTCCAAAACACCCAATGTGTTTGCTGCCTTCCCAAACATGGGAAAGGGTGGACGCTTCTGGTAAGCAGATCTAGAGAGGGCAAGTTTCAGGCAGGGAGGAGTCAGGGCCATATGGGAGCCTGGAGCACCCGGGCCCAGATCAGTTTGGCCCCTGTGACCCTGGAGCTGCCCTCTGGCTCCACAGACTGAGCAATGTAACCACAGAATGATAATCGTGCCATTCATAATAGCCACCCTTTACGCATCACTCACCTTGTGCCAACAATGGGAGGTGCTGTACTTGATTTAATTTATTTAAACTTCAGGCAACTGGATGAGGAAGGTTCTATTATCATCCCCTGGTTGGTGAATGGGAAAACTAAGGCACAAGGAGATCCAGGAACACGCCTCAGGTGAGACAGCTGGCAAGCGGCAGAGCTGGGATTTGAACCCAGGCAGCCTGACCCCAGCACTGACTCCCTTTAAACGCTGTTACACTGGCTCCCAGGAGAACGGCCCCGGATGCATGAGACCCCAGGCCCCATCTCAGCTGCAAGCCTTCCTACTGCTCTTGTCTCTCTATGCCCACGAAGCACGTCCCAGCCCGACTGGGACACAACAGAGGGGGACACATTAGGGATGTGAGACCAGCACCCCACTGTTAAACCCCCACAAGGGCCCCTTGAAACGCCCGATGCTATCCTCTCCACTGTACTCTCAACAGGTGGCTTCGTGAGGCGGAATTAGGTGCGTGCCATGACACATCCTGCAAACACCATCTATCATTCGGCCCTGTTCATGTGAAATTCAATAAGCACACACATCTATCTGCATAGAGACACGACAGGAAGGATGCTCCCCAGTGAGGTAACCATGGCTACGTCTGGGTGGTAGGACTTGTAGGTTTCTCTTTATATTTTTCTATACTTAAAAAATATTTTTAAACAATCACTTGCATCATTTCTATCAAAATAATACAAAATTTTTATGAAGCATCTAAGGGCCAAAGCCAGGTTGGAACCCAGGTCTACGGGGCTCGAAACCCTTCATTCTTTGCCCTTTTCCATTCTACCTCACTGAAATGCTGTCACTTCTTCAGTCTGAGGCTGGGTGTCCTCCGGGGGCAGGGCCAGCTTCCAACATCACGGAGTCAAGTGTCAGCTACTCCCCAGGCTGCCCTCCTTTGGAGGAGGGTGGGCGCTGACACCTTCAGCCTTAGCAGAATAATTTGAGGTACTCTCAGCATATTTAGCCATCAACCCACCTCCAGTGTCTTAAATCCCACCATTAACTTTAGTAATAAGTACGAATAATCAGTAATAATCGGCAAAGGAATTACCAGTGGCTTTTTTCCTTATCTCTATATACTAATATTTTGACAATGATTCATATATTGCCTTACAGTAAGAAAAATATTTTTTTCAAAATTATAAGATTAGCGGAACTCCAAGCTTTGATTCTTACCCCAGGACATAAAGGTTTTCTTTTTCTCTATCTCCCATGTAAAACCTCTAAGCTAAACACTTTATGCACATTACCCATGATCTCAGGGATATACACATATAATATCCTTGCGAGAAAGAAACTCTTGTCTCCATGTTCGAGTGGAGGAGCTGAGACTCTGAGAGGCTACAAGGGTAGGAGACCTGCCCGAGGTCACACAGGCAAGAAGCCGCCCAGTCTGGGTTCAAACCCAGCTCTGTCTGCCGCCCCAGTCAGGGTTCTCTCCCTGAGGCTGCCCTTTCAGCCGCCCCCACCCCCCATCTCCTCCACATCACACCACCACCTTACTTCCGCCCTGCCTTCCCTTCCAATTTGGTCACCAGCTTCTGCCAGTCCACCCCGACTGACCACCAGAGGAGGAACTGGTTAGCATTCCTTCTACTAGATCCTATAAAACGCTTGGGTCCGGGCAGCCACATCCACGCTGTAATTAGAAGCACATTTCTGTGGCTCGGTGGTGCCCGCTGCAGACCCTGGGCCAGCATCATACTGCTGTGTGCCTGCCAGGAATACACACCATGTAATTTCTGCCCTATTGACCAAAGGTGTTCTTTGTCCTTCCCAAACCACACAAAAACCCCATCTAGGGGACGGGGCCCAAGCCTGAGAGAGTTTAAAGCCAGTCTCCCACAAATGGGAGGGACGGGTCCATGGGAAGGAGGCAGGCCCTAGTGGCCCAGGGCTGGGCTCCGAACCTGGAACAGAGTACACGGGAGCAGAGCCGCCACCCACGTACTTCCTTACCTGGAAGCCAGAGAGGGGAAAGGAGGCCAAAGCCACATACTCTTCAGGGCCCTGTGGGGGTCCCAGCTCTCCAGGACAGGAAATCTCCCCAACCCCACTTTGTGGGAAGGACAGACCACTGCCCAAGCACATGTTGGGTGCCAGGAATACAGAAATGAAAGGCTGGCCCTGCCCTCAAGGAACACCCAGTCCCCCAGGGGAGACAGACCCGTACTCATAAATCAGTCTTTCCGCACTACCTGGCCATGTGTGCTTCTGTGCGGACCCAAAGCTGTGCAGACTTGTGTAGTAGCAATCAGAGGGGGGCAAGGAGAATCGCCAGGGGAGTGAAAACAGAGGCAAAGGCATGCCCCCCCCAACACTCCCCCACCAGGTCTGAGGGTGTCAGCAACACCGAGACAGGCAGGGGTGGGGAGGGGTTAAGCTGATAACACTACTGGGTGGGCTGGCAGGGGGTGCCTCAAAGGCCTGCTGAGGAGGTCAGACAGGCCCTCTAGGCGGTGGGAGCTGTTCAAAGGTTTTAAATAGAGTAAAACGGTCCAATTTGCATTTGGGAGCTGGAACTTGGGAACTTCTAGGGAAGAGAAGTGTGAATGAGTGTGTGTGGGGGGTTTGTTGGCAAGGCTGGGGGCGAAAGAGGCTTGTTGGGGAAGTAGGGTCAGGGTCCCAGTAGGAGGAGAGGAGGAGGGAGAGCAGGCCAGGGCCGGGGAGAAGCTGGGGAGGTAGGAGTCACAGGGCTTGGTGACTGACTCTCCCTGGGGAGCGAGGGCCAGCAGGGCACCCAGAGTCTCGCCTGGGTCCATGGCTGGTACACCCCACAGGAGCTGGCACAGGTCTGGAGAGAGGTGAGGAGTGCAGTGTCAGACCAGCCTCACGAGGGTGTCTGTGGGGTCCCTCGCCATGGTGGGACTCATACCCGCACAATCCTCAGCCTCCCCTTGGCCCTGACTATCCCCCAAACCTCACCCCCGTCTCCTACCTCCAGCCTCCAACAGTCTCTGTCCAAAATATCCCACATCTACGGGGGGCTTTGAGGGCCCCTCCTCCCAGCACCACCTCCCACCCCTAGAGACGTGGGTTTGGTCCAGCCATCTAGTCTCCCTGGGCAAGAAGCCAGGGGCAGCTGGGGGAGGCCATGCATGCCACGTCTGGGGACCACACCCAGTGGGGGTTGACAGGCAACCCTGCATCACCCCGGCTGGGATCCTGGGACACAGGAGGAGCCCCCACCCCTGCTCCCTGGGCACAGACTCGGTCCCCGGCGCATCCTCACACCTGTGCAGCGAGCAGAATGTCTGACCCCATCGCTGAGATAAGGGCACTGCAGCCCAGACAGGCTATATGATGCTTTTCTGATCACGTCCCCTCTAGCCTCTGTGTCCCCATCTGGACAAGGGGGCTCTGTGTGGCTCCTGGAAGAGAGTGGAAGGGGTCTGGGAGCCAGCTGTGTGCTCCGCTGCCCCGGGGTCTAGGACATACCTGCACCCATCGGGCCTCAGTTTGCGCATCTAGAAAATGGGCACCGTGGTGTCCTCCCCCTCCCGCCCAGTGGCTGTAAGGACTGAATGGAGTGTGGACGTTACGAAGTACACACCAAACCTGTCTCCAGAGAGGGGGAACTTATCGTTCACATACTGATGATTTTAGAAGGAGAATACAGTTTTGGATCACATGTATCATTTTAAAATAACACCAAAAATTTGTTCTCTAAAACTTAAACCACAGCATGTCTGAGGCAGAGCAATCCCTGGGCCCCAGACCTGGCTCTACATCCTCCCCAGACACCCCCACCCCAGCCTGACTCCTGGAAAAACACCCCCCTGGCTCCCCAGCCTGGCGAAGGGCTGGGGGACACTTTCCCAGCAATGAGTCCAGCTCAGCCGGGTGGGACACAGTGGCGGCAGCTGATAAGACGGCCTGTTTAGTTCTGTCTGCCGCAGGCCTGGGGGAGGTCCCGGCGGCAGACAGTGTGGCTGTGGCCTCTTCCCCTTCCTGGGCCAGCCTGGTGCCCCCCAGGCTGGGCCCGCCTTTGCCAGGGGGTCCTGCAGCCACTGTCTCCAGGCCCCTGACTAGAATGAGCTGGGCGCCAGGGCGAGCACAGTCATGCGTGGTTGTTGGTTTACGTTATTCTGTCGTTTGGTGTATTACATTCTTTCAGTTCAGAAAGCTCCATAGGGTTTCCGTCCCTCATCTGCTGCCCTCCTCCCCCGTGCTCTCCCCAGAGGCCAGTGCTGTGGGAAGACTTGTGGATGTACAAACAAACATGTGTGTATATCCTGGCCTTGGTGCTCCATGCATCCTCCCCACAGCACTGGCATGAGGGCGTCCAGGGGGTGTGCCCGCGTCTCTGGATAAGTCTTGGTCCATAGGTGCCACCTTGTCACTGGCCACCAGCCCTGCCCATCGGCCATTCCTCTGCCTGGCACATGCTCCTCCATTCCCCTCTCTCACACCCCTTACTCCCCATACCCTTCCTTTCCTTCTTTGCTCTGCTCATTCTTTCTCATCCTCCAAGTGTCAACTTAAATGCCTTCCCTCTGAGCCCTCTCTGGTTCCCAGGCTTCAGCCCTCCCCTGCTTGGTGCTTCCATGACACCCCAAACGTTTTTTTACCATGCCCATCTGGAATAGCTTGTTTAATGATCTGTGCCCCCACTAGAGAGTAGGGCGACCAACTTGTCCCAGTTTACCATAGATGTTTCCCGTTTGGGCACTGAGAAATCCACATTCCCGGGAGGCCCTTGGGCCCTGACCAGTGAAGACAGTTGGTCACTCAGGAAGACACTGACTCTGCGAGGGACAGGAAGGACTCTCCCTCATCCATCTCAGTCCCTCCAGCATCTACAGTCTCCATAAGTATTTGCTGCATCATAAAATAACAGCCCCACTTAGGACATAGCAATTACTCTACGCCAGGCACTGTTCTAAGCACCCTACACATATAAACTCATTTAATCTTCACAACAACCCAACAAAGCAAACGAAGGCCCCAGGTTAAGACAATTGCCCAAGGTCACACAGCAAGTGAGGGTTGGAGCCAGGATTCAAGGGTCTTTACCCCGCCACTCTGGGTGCACAGCTATTCCTCGGTCTCCTGCACTGGCCTGCAGGGGCTCCTGCAGAGGGAGAGTTGGGAAGGAAGAAGCCCCTGGGCTCCCACAGCCCTGCGGTGGGCAGTACTGCCAGAGACCGGGCTGGCCAGGCCCGGAGGAGAAACCTTGCTTTAGGACAGCACTGCTGGAGTATGAGCACTCCTAGGAACTCCACCCAATGCCCCAGAGCTTTGCTACACAGTTGAGAATTCTCTCTGCTGTGGGCAGAGGGGCCAGGCTCAGAAAGGGAAATAAGGGGAACAATAATCACTGTCCCCATTTTACAGGCAGCTTACAGAGGATTAATGATCTGGCTTCTGAAAGCCTAAGAGCTCTGCATAGCTGCCCCTTCAACAAAGAACTCCTCTTTTGTTTAAAAAATAGAAAAAAAGAAAGACAGAAAAAGAAAAAAGGAAGGAAGGAAGAAAAAAGCTTCCCCTTCATTATGGAGTCCTGGGACCTCAGCCCTGGCTCAGCTTCTTTTTCACTCTGGCTGTGTGTCCTTGCACAGGTTTCTGAACCTCTCTGAGCCTCTTTCCCCACCTGTAAAGTGAGACTAACAATCGTACCTACCTCATAAAATTGTTTGTGGATTCAATGAAAATATATAAAGTATTTAAAAGAGTTGTGATACAGAGCAAACCCTCGGTAAGTGTTGACTGACGTTATTTCATTTTTATGCTGTTCCTTCTTAGAATGCCCTTCTCCGCGACATGGTGCAACCCAACACGCTTCAAGGCTTTCCTGGCCCCGTGACTCACACCTGCCCTGGTGTGTCTGAGATCCGGGGACACTCTGCACCTTGGGAGCTGCAGCCTCATCTGTTATTTGCAGTAAAAGGCTGACGAGTAGCACAGTCAGACCTGACCCTACTCAGTTACAATAAACCGGCCGCTGGGAACAGTCAGAAGGATTGCAGGGACATGACTGAGTGGCTTCTGTCAGAAGGTTTCGGGAAGTGGGGGTGTGAGTGAACAGAGCCTGAGATAGTGTGTGGGGATCAGGAGCACCCACATTCCAGTCTGGACCCCAGCTCCTTTATTAGCTAACTGTGTGACCGTGGGTTCCGAGTTGCCTTCCTCATCTGGAAAACGGGGGACAAGCACCATCCTCCTAGTGCTATTAGGAAGATGCTTTAAGTAACACACGGGGGGCACTTCCCTAGGACCAGGACGGGCCACCAAACGCACAGCTGTACAGCTTCATGCAGGTTCCAGCCGGCTGAGCAGCAGCTTCCTGTCTACAGCTCTACGGTCATTCCTCATACCTCAGACCTCATACCTCACACCGTGCTTGAGGGCACACTCCTAGCAGGGAGCCTAGGAGCATGGATGGTGTGGTAAGTGTTGCAGACATGGTACTTCCCTATTCCCTTCCACTGCTCCCTGATGGAAGGGACAAAGGTCTGGAGGACTGTCACTCTTTCCTTTTTAAAAAAATTTTTATTGGGGAACAGTGTGTTTCTCTGGAGCCCATCAGCTCCAAGTCCAGTCACCATTTTCAGTCTTTAGTTGTAGGGGGCACTGCCCACCATCCCATGCGGGAATCGAACCAGCAACCTTGTTGTTGAGAGCTTACGCTCTAACCAACTGAGCCATCCGGCTGCCCCAGAGGAGTAGTCACTCTTAAGTTGCTTTAGGCAAGTCACCCAGTTCAGCTGGGCTGGAAGAGGGAAGGAAGGAGAGAGGAAAAGAAATAAGGGAGCGAGGAAGCGGGGAGGGTGAGATGGAAGGAGGTGGGGAGAAGTGAGAAAGGAAGGCGAAGGGAGAAAGGAAGAAAAAGGGGAAATGGGGAAAAGGAAGGAAAGAGGGAAGGGAGGAGGGAAGAAAAGAAGGAAATGAAGGAAGAAAGAGATGGGGCCGGTGCAGGCCAAGCTGACCACGAGAGAGAAGGGTGGAGGGCTGACCACGTCAACCACTCTGTCTGGGTAACAGGAGCTTCCCAAGGTATGAGTTCAATCCCATTTTCTTCCCCTGGGTCTCCTCAGCCTGCCACCCAGGGATACCAGTTCAAAATTTACTTGATGGAAATCTGCCACCTTAAAACAAGGGGCAGAAGAAAAGAACAAAGTTGGTGGCCTCACACTTCCTGGTTTCAAAACATATTACAAAGTCCACTAATTAAAACAATACCATACTGGCATAAGACAGACATATACCTCAATGGGACCGAAAAGGAGCCCGAAAATAAACCCTCACGTATACTGTCAAATGATCTTGGTCAAGGATGCCAAGGCTACATAATGTAGAAAGGACAGTGTCTTCAAGAAACTGTGCAGGGAAAACCGGGCAAGCACATCCGAAAGAATTAAGTTAGATCCTTGCCTTACACCATATACAAAAATCAATTCAAAATGGGTTAAAGACCTAAATGTAAGACCTGAAAATATAAAACTACTAGTAGACAACATAGGGGAAAAGCTTCATAACACTGAATTTGACAATGATGTCTTGGATCTGACACCAAAAGCACAGGCAACAAAAGCAAAAATAGACAAAGGGGACTACATCAAACTTAAAAACTTCCACAAACCAACGAAACAATCAACAGAGTGAAAAGGCAATCTACAGAATGGGAGAAAATATTTGCAAACCATATATTTAATAAGGGGCTAATATCCAGAATATATGAAGAACTTCTATAACTCAATAGTGTGCGTGTGTGTGCACACACCCTGTCAACCCTTTCTGGGTTCTATTTCCCCGTGGGACAGGGAGGAGGTTGGAAAGTGTCTCCACTCCTCCAAGGCACACACGCACACACACACACATAATTTAAAAATAGGCAAAGGACTTGAATAGATATTTCTCCAAAGCAGACATACAAACGGCCCACAAGCACATGAAACGCTCAACATCACTCATCATCAGGGAAAGGCAAATCATAACCACAATGAAATGTCACCTCATACTCGTTAAGATGGTCACCATCAAAAAAACAGAAAATAACAAGTGCTGGTGAGGATGTGGAGAAATTGGAACCCCTGTGCACTGCTGGTAGAAATGTAAAAGGGAGTGGCCGCTGTGGAAAACAAAATGGAGTTTCCTTTAAGAAAAATTAAAAATAAAATTACCATACGATCCAGCAATTCCACTTCTTGGTATATGTCTTTGTCTATTCAGGCTGCTGTAACAATGGATCATAGACTGGGTGACTCATAAACAACAGAAGTTTATTTCTCACAGTTCTAAAGTCCAGGTGTCTGAGATCAGGGTGCTGCATGATCAGGTTTTGGGGAGAACCTGCTTCTGGGTTGCAGACTGCTGACTGCTCGATTATCCTCACCTAGTAGAAACCAGAGAGCTAGCTAGCGCTCTGGCCTCTTCTTCTAAGGGCACTAATAACATTTATGAGGGCTCTAACCTCCTGGCCTAATTACCACCCTAAGGCCCCACCTCCAAATAACATCTCATTAAGATTAGAGTTTCAACATATGTATTTGGAGGACACAAACATTTAGTCCATAGCAGTGTATATTCACAAGAATTGCAAACAGGATCTCGAAGCTGTATTTCCATATCCATGTTCAGTACAGCATTATTCACAATCACCAAGAGGTGAAAGTAACCTACATGTCCATCAAAGGATGAATGGATCGACAAAATGTAGCATACACATGCAGGGGAATGTTTGTTATTCCACCTTATAAAAAGAAGGAAATCTTGTCACAAGGTATAACATGGATGAACCTTGAGGACACTATGTTAAGTGAAATGTCAGTCACAAAAAGACAAATACTGCATGATTCCATTTATACGAGGTATATAAAATAGTTAAACTCAGAAGCAGAAAGCAGAATGTGGTTTCCAGGGGCTGAGGGGAGGGGGGGCTGAGGGGAGGGGGAGCTGAGGGGAGGGGGGCTGAGGGGAGGGGGAGCTGAGGAGTTGTTCAATGGGTAGTCGGTGATACAAAATGAAAAAATCTGTTGCACGATACAGTTAACGCTACTGTACGTTTAAAAATCATTAAGATGGTAACTTTTATGTTATGTGTTTCTCACAGTTAAAAAATAAAATGCATAAATCTGAAAAAAAAAAAATACTGGGGAAGGAGTTCCACCATCCTAACCCAATTTCTGGTTCTTGTCCACATTTCCTCATTGCAATCAAAGTACACAAACACGGTATACTTCAAAAGAAAAAAATACTCCACTGTTTTGTCATTGCAAAAGTAATAATGCTTATTGAATTGTAAAAATGCAAACAATAGAGACATGTAAAAACAAAAACCCCCTTCAGCATGCCCCATGGCTCAGAAGTGACCTCCAACACTTGCCATGTCCTTTCCCTGCTTCTTTTACATATTTACAAATAGACTCTTCCTTTTCACACAAATGGAACCTCGGGGTTTAGTTATTGCCTTGCAACTTTTCTTCTTTTGTTGTGGGTGATCAAATTAATTGCAATTTAATCCAAATTAAAACAACAATGCATGTGCCTCAACAAGCCAAAAGTCACAGAGATGGGGACCAAGAAAATGCCGCCCCTCTTTCCTCCCACCCCCATGAAATCCATGGAACTATCCAGAACAGGCTGGCAGAAACCTTTCCTCGGGTCCACATGCAGGGAAGAAAGGGTTCATATCCCTCATATGTGGAATTCCTACCGATGAAATGGAGAAAGTCAAACTATAGAAAAATGAGCAAACAAAGCAGTGATACCAGAGGTGGCGGTTGAGGGTGGAAGGGGGTCAAAAGGCATAAACATCCAGTTGTAAGATAAGTCCGTCCTGGGGACGTAATGTACAGCATGGTAACTATGGTTAACGATACTCTAGTGTATATTTGAAAGTTGCTAAGAGAGTAGATCTTAAATGTTCTCATCACAAGAAAAAAAAACTTAACTATATGAGGTGATAGATGCTAACTAAATTTATTGTGGTAATCATTTCACAATATATAGACATATTAAATCATTACGTTGTATATCTGAACCTTATACAATGTTATAGGCCAAGCAGACCAAGAGAGTCAATCAATATCTCAATAAAACTGGGGGAAAAAAGAAAACTGGGCAAAATTACTTGCCACTTTCTTTCAATATATGCACACCCTTTTCTTTAGGTTCATACAAACATAACCAACATATTTACCCTGGTGAAGCCTTTGAGGCTTGCTCCTGCCACACACACACACACACACACACACACACACAGACACACACACTTTTTTTAAAACACAAAATGGGATACTTTAGGTACGACTGCACAACTGCCTTTCGTCGCCTAACAGATTATCACAGACAACCCCACCGGTCACTGCATGTAGATCCAACGAGCTCATGCTTAGTAGTCTACAGTATTTGCCGGTATGGATGTAACCAAATTTATCCACCCATACCCCAGAGGTAGACACTGAAATTGTCACTATGATCAACACAGCAATTAAAAAAAAAAAATTTTTTTTAAGTTCTGGAAGTGGGATTGGTGGGGGAAAGGGCTTGCAGGTTTCTATTTCAATAGTTAGTGCTTGGTGGAAAAGGGTATTTTGTTTCTATTTTTATTTGCATTTCCCCAACAACGGGGGAGGTCTGTGCCTTTCTCATTTTGCATTTCCTCTCCTTTGAAGTGTGTATTGTCCATTTTTCTATTGTTTGACTTTCTCTAACTAATCTGTAGGAATTCTGTATGAGGAATTACGAGGGATATGAGGCATGAACCCTTTATCTCCGTTATACATAATAAACATTTCTTTCCATGTGCTGTTGCCTCTAGTCTTGTTTGTGGAGTCTTACCATCTAGACATTTAAACATCTTATGTGGTCTAATCCGTCTCTTCCCTTATGGTCCTGAGTTCCTGGCTAGTTTGAGAAGATCCTCCCTACCTCCAAGATTATACTTTTCCTAAATATTTACCTTATATTTTGACTTCTAATTTTTCATATGTAGGTCATTTATCCAGATGGATACAACTTTCTTTTTATTTATCACCTGCAGCCTTTCTCATTAGCTTACACAGATTAGCTCACTCTTTTTAAATGCTACATTCTGTTCCCCTGAAAGATACACTAACTTATTTAATAATAGCTACGAATTATTGAGTGCTTATTACATGCCAGGCACAGACCTAAACATCGCTAAACATAGGCATTGCACATATTAGCTCATTTAACCCTCACAAGTTATGGGTAGATTCTATTATCTCTTTTTATAAATGAGGAAATATATCTTGTCAAGATCACACAGCTAGGAAATCAGTGGTAAAGCTAGGATTCTGACCTAATCCAAGGAAAAAGGACTCAAAAATCCCAAGCTCTTAAGCACCATACGCACTTTCTCTACTGTTTACAAATGTGACTTGAAATGTCCCATACTTTCATTTCTGTAAGGACGGAGAAAGGGGGAAAATAAACATTTCATACATTCTTCCTCTACCCCAAACCCTATACTGGGGGTTTTCACAGGTTGTCTCCCGGAATTCTTTGGAAAGTCCTCTTTCTGGTGGAGCTATCCACTTTCCAGACACAAAACTGGAAACTCAGCGAGGTTAAGCCACTCACCCAAGGTCTGTAGGTGACTGTGGTGGCTTCAAGCCCAGTTCCATATCGCTGGTGTATTCCAGTTTTTCACTTATGTGAAGGGTATGTTTACTAGCTTTACAAACAACACATCGATGAACCCATAGTTTTGTTTTGCTTTTCTTTCGCTGCTACCGCACTATTTTCTTGGGATATATTCCCAGAGTGAGTCAAAGAGTATGAATACTTTTATGGTTTTCCATCTATACTGCCAAACTGTTATTACAAAGGGCTGCACCCACGTTCTCTGACACTAGCCCTAAGGGGAGCTTCATTTCCTACAAATTCAAACATTCAGGTGGGGAAACTGAGCTTCCAATGGGGGGCGCTGTGCCACATTTAACCCATTAAACCCCAAGCAGAAGCTTTATAGAGCGATCTAGTGGATAAGCTTTTAAGGAAAAGACAAATCGGACAAACAAAAACCAACCAAACAAAAACCCCTTTCTGATGTCGTACCCCTTGGGGAAAGCGCTCCCATCAGCTTGGTCCGGGAGTAGGGAAGCCCAGGGAGGCGTCTTGGGGAGGGAGCAACCCAGGGAGGAGGGTCGAGCCAGGTCGGGGACCAGGGCCGGAGGGCGTGGCCCTGTTTCACCTCCATCCCGGCGCCCGCCGGGACCTAGGCCCTGGCGGGGGCGGCCGATAAGGCGGGAGCGGCCAGTCACCACAGCGGTCCCGGCCGGGCGAGAAGGTGGAAAGGGTCCCCAGTCGGGGGAGAGTAGATAACGCCCCGCGCTCAGTCCTCCGAGACTCAATGACGCCGCGGCCGCGGGATATAGAGGCGCCCTGGCCCGGGCGCGGCTCCCGGCCCCCGGCTCCCGGCGCCCACAGCGGGCAGGCCCGGGGCAGCAGGGCAGCGGGGCAGCGGACGCGCCCATGGCCGGGAGGCTCCAGGAACGCCCACGGCGGGACCGCCCCAGCGCCCTCACCCGCCTGCAGAGCCGCGGCCCAGCTAGACCACCAAGAGGCCTCCACCAGCGCCAGGATCCTGGCCCCTGCCCGGGTCTGCCTGGTGACTTTAGACAAAAGTCTTCCCCTTGGACTTCGTTTTCCTTCTCTGTAAAACAGGGGCATTGAGGAATTGTCAATAACCCCTCCACACAGAGCATGTCGGGCGCTTTGCAGTGTACAAGGACCCCCTGTCACGGAGCTTGGCTCTCCAACAGCTCTAGAGGAAGATGGTGCTGACGTTTCCCCCTTTCCACAGGTCGCGGGTTAAGGGACTTGCCCTGGCCACCTGGCCACAGAGCATCTGGACAAGGTCCAGAACCCAGCATGCCAGCGTCTCTCCCATTGCCCCACAAAGAGGGGTCTCTCCCTTTAAAGGTTGATAAGGAAATCCCCAACAGTGGCATTTGCATTCTGCCTTTTCAAATTCCTCAAATTCCCCACATAAAATTCAGTTGGCTCCCAGACAGCCAGGGAGGAGGAGGGCTGGGACAGGCTGCACAGGGGCAGCCAGGAGCCATAAACTGGCCCCAGCCCTCTGACAGAGACACAACTTTGGGGGTGGGTGGAAATTCATACACACATAGAAAATCTCCCTTTAATCACCCCACTGCCAAAACCAAACATCTCAAGACAACAGCAAGCCATCCTGACGTCTCCACCTGGCATTCAAGGCCCTGCCCAGCTTGGCACAGACCCTCCTGTACCTGCCAGCCCTCCACAGCACCCCTTCCACTGCACACAATTTGCCTGCTGCAATGTCTCACCCACCCTCTTGCCTCTCTGGCAGTCCAAAAGCCTTCCTTTTTCTCCCTACTCACCCCCATAAGAATTTAACTCTTCATGGTGCCATCCTGATTTTTTTTTTTTTTTTTGCATTCAATTTGCCTTAAGAACCATGCCCCAAGTAAGATGTGATGCTCTGTAAAACAGCTATGGTTGATTGCATGCCTGTGTCAGGCCCGCTCATACAGTATCAAATCCTGTCAACAAGCCCAGGAGATAGGCAATATCACTCCCATTTTACAGATATGGAAAACTGAGCTCAAAGAGGTTTGTTAACTTGTCCAGGGTCACAGAACCAGGAATTGGATTAGCCTAAGTCCAGACTGAGGCAGAACATGAGTAAAAAGCGACTGACTGGGAGACCTTGGATCGCCTGGGGGTGCTGGCACTAATGCAGTGTGACTTCTCTTGGGCAAGTCCCTCCCGTTCTCTGGGCCTCAGTCTCCTAGGAGAGAAATGGAGATGATGAAAGCACCTCCTTCCTAGGGCATCGATGAGGCTGGGCCCAGAGGTCAGCCCCTTCTGGAGAAATCTGGTTTACAGGTATGCCCCTTCCCCCAGGTTATAAGCATTAATTCATGGAAACTGAATTAGCTGTGCCCCATGCAACCCAGGCAGGCCTCTTCTGGAAACAGGTGGCCATTTCCTTCTGGCGTGTGGGCAATACCATCAACCTCTGGGCCCTCGGCTTCCATCCTCTGTACACACTCCTGTTCCTCCCCTCTCTCCACCCGCAGGCTCTCAGGGCCCTGCTCCCTCTCTCTTCCCCGTTTAAACTCTCTCAGGGATAAGCCACTCCATCAGTAAGTTACAGTTGAGTATGAATGAGTTCAAGTTACCAGCATGCTCATCCCAAAATACGCATGTTATCTATCAGCCTGGGATTCTGGACAGTTACTAATTTGGGGAAATAAGCCCCTCTCTCTCCCCAGGCAGGAAGTGCATCTGGAATTTCATATTTTTATATTTTTATTGTTTTTCCCTCTGCCCCCCCCCACATCCTGAGCTGGGGGAGAGGGTTTATATGAACCCACTAATTAACAGAGAACAGAAGCCTTTTTATTTTATAAATACAAGCATAGATATACTGTATGAGTAGAAATGCCGAATGTTCCCTAGAGAGTGTTTAAACTTTTAAAAATATTCCCCCCAGGGTCTGGGCAGGTGGGGCCCTGAGGGGCTTTTCCATGGAAGACATTGTGGGGGATGGGGGTGTCCCTCAGGAGAAGGGAGGCTCCTTGGGCTCTGAGCTGGGCCCTTTTGCAACATGGCCTCAAGCCCACGGGGGCCCCCTAAGTGTTAATTCCTGCCCAGCTGTACAGGCCCTTCCCCACATGGGCACCTTTGCCAGGGCAAAGGTGAGAGAATAGTTAATGACAGCTGTCCCAAAGGTTAGTGGACCTGGATTCTGGGGTGGCCAGGCAGGGCTGTGAGACCTTGGGCAAAGGTCTGGACTCTGGCTCTCTTCCATCTGAAGCATGGAAGTTACCGGTGAGAGGAGCCCTGGGGAATCTTCCCGCTCTAACGTCTGGTGCGGCTGTTCAGATGCTGTTCTGGGAGCTGCAGGCGGACTCAGCTCACCTGTAGGTGGCTGGACTCTGTCCTACAGGTTAAATGCCTCCGATCACTTCAAACGTGGGCTATTATTCATCCTCATGATGACACAAAACAGCCCTCTACCATTATACCAGTTTCAGACGCGGAAACAGGCTCCGTGTTTGACCTGCCACCCAGACCCTGTGAAAAAAGCCAAGCAGAAGGGACTCTCCCTTTTCTGCAACTATGGAAACTGAGGTCTAGAGAAATCCAACAACTCTTGTCATGGGGCCGGGTCCTTGTTCATCAAACCCTGGGAAGCACCAAGTGCGAGCTGAGTGCCTGTGGTGGGTCACTGCCCCTCCGGGGCTAAGTTTCCCTCGCTGCGACGTGAGGCTAATGGGATTTGGCCTCACGTTTGGCACATTCGGAGGAGAGAGACCACGCTAAAACAGACAGGAAAAAACCCTCTTCTTCCTTGCCAAGGAAGTGGCCTGAGTGGCGCCATCTGGTGGCTTGGCCTCATCACTGCAGGAGCTCCAGAGTCTGGGAGGCTCAGGGCCTTCCGGTTAGATTTCCCAGAGTTTCCAGAAACAATCTGCACGAGTTTTGAGCCCAGATCTGGATGCAACCAGAAGAATTCAGAGGAAGCCGGTTTGACGGCTAGAGCAGCTTCCACTCTGGCCCTGACAAAGGAAGGGCTCCTTCCTACCTGGTCTCCAGGGAACCAGAGAGCCAGGCTGCTGTGGTAGCATCTCACATGCCACCCCAGAGATTCCTGTGCCCACAGCACAATGGGGAGACTGAGGCCCTGGAAAGAATATCCAGCCCTTGATCACAGTCACACAGCAAACAGGGAAGCAGACAGGCCCAGGAGTAATTCCGTGCTTACCGTGTGTAGCAAAGCCTAGCTTGCTGTGTGACCTTGCACAAAGGACACACCATCTCTGAGCCTCAGTTTTCATTAGAAAAGGACATCACGTGTAAAGTTGCTCTGCAAATGATATGAGCTGTATTTATCATTATTATTCCAGCAGATGTTTCCACTGTCACGTCTCAGCCTCTCTACAGTGAGGGCCCCATAGCACCACTTCACAGAGGCCCACAGCTTGAACAGCTTGCCCTGGAATACACTTAGTAAGTGGTCAGTCAGGAATTCAAACACTGGCTATTTCAGGAACCGCAAGCCAAAGACATAAGGGACACAGAGGTGTGATGCTGGAAGACTCCTTTCAGGTGGTTCCAGAAAAAGGATTCATATGGGAGAATGAGAATGATGAAGCAGAATGGGGCAGACTGTAAACAATTGAGGAATCTAGCTATGGGTTATACAGGAATTCTCTGTTCTAGTTTTGCAACTTTTCCCTAAATTTGAAATTATATCACAAAAATGTTTTAAAGCCCAGCTATTTCAAAATGCCATCTCGGTGCCACTACACACTCCTGGGGAGCAGATGAAAAACCCAGGCTTCTGAGCTCTTTGCTCTAGACCTGTGGTCCAATTCCTGAGTCCTCTGGTGGAAAACGTGCCTGCTGGCCACAGCCCCACAATCCCTCCGTGGAAAGTCAGAGGGTCCCTGCTCAGCAGCCAGCATTACCCAGGTCCCCAAGCCTCCTCAGGGCCTCTCCTCAGCCTGCCTGTTTCCCAGCCCCCACCTCACTCCCACCCAGGTCCCGGCCAGGCTGTGGTGTGAGGCCGAGGTGGGGTTTATTTATAAGTTCCCGCTGATTATGAATCACTGGAGGAACTGCCTGCAGACTGGAGACAAAAGTCTGGGGCTGCCTGGCCAGGAGGAAACACTCTTTACATTCGACTTTCCCCTTGGCACAGGTCTCCCCGCGCCTGGCCTGGTCAGGTTCTGCCAGCCCCTTCTGTTCTCAGAGGCAGAAGCACATTTGCCGCCAAGTCCTGTCGGCCTGTCCGCCTTGCTGTGTAAACAGGACCTGGGGCTGGCGGCCTGGCCCCACACTGGAAATGAGCCTGCCTTCCGCAGCCCGGCTACTTCCTCCTCACATCCGGAGACTCCTCAGAGTTCAGATGAGGGCTCTTGTGCAGGAGCGAGAAGAAGCTGGGGTTTTGCCCTCTATGGTCTTCATCAGCCCTGATGGAGGATCAATCGACGAACGGAGGAGCAGAGGACTCAAAGCCCAGTACAAATGATCCCTTCTCTGGCAAACCACCCACCCTGGTCTGCCCCCTATTGTAGTTCATAGTTTAGTTACAGTCAATGAACATGGACGGAGCACCTCCTATGTTCCAGGCTCTGAGTAAGGTTCCTGTGAGGCAGTGAGGCGTGGAGATATCTCATTCATATCATCATTAATTCCTTTCATTTGACTGTAAGCCTCTTACGGGCAGAGTTACTGTCTGACTCATGATTTGCTAATCTTACAAAGTTCCTAGCATGGTACGTACACGTAGTAAAAGCTCAAAAAAGTTTCTGTTGCATTGACCTGGATTAAACTAGGGCACGCCAACTAGAAGGAGCCCAAGTGCCAGCCCACTCCCCTTTTAGGGCCTCTGTCCCCACCCTGCCTTGGCATTCTGTGACCTGAGAGCCATATTCCTTCTAGGAGCAACTTGGTTTCCCTTTATGAATATCTGAACCAGGTTTCTATGAGTGACTAAACGTGTAAGGGATTTGATTTTAGGAGGTGCTAGAAACCGTCACCTCACCTCACCCTGAAACACCTTCCCCACTGCTCTGAGATGTCACCCACTTGGAGGCATCCCTCTGGGTTGGGCATTGCCTTCTCTCCAGAGTCATTGATGTGATGGTAAATCTCCCCTTGGGTGGGTAGCACTTCTGGGTGAATGAAGGGAGTTCACTCTGGGTGGTTGGCTTTGTATCCCCATTGTACAGATGAGAAAACTGTAGCTTAGAGAAGTGACACACTTGATCAGGGCTAATACAAGGGAGAGTCAGGTTTTGAGCTCAGCTCTCTGCAGCCGATGCCCACTAGTCTTCACACGGAGTTGAACTGCCTTCCCTTTATCGGATGCCATCTTCAAGTAGGACGAAAGGGGGAAAGCTACGTCTCGTGAGAGGGAGGGAAGAGTGAACGTCAAGTCCAAAACTTGCTATGCCAGCCATTCCAGGCTGTGCCCATGCAATCTTTCCATCTCTCCATTTGTCAATATCTGCATTTAACAGATGGCAAAACTGAGGCTTGGAGAGGTTAGGATGGGCTCAAGGTCATCAAGCTAGTGATGGCAGCCAGGACGCTACCAGGCCCCCGCTCCTGTCTGGATAGCCTGGGGTTGGTACAGTTCCACGGAAAAGCCAGCCTGACGTGCAGGGACACCTGGACAGAATGATTGTCAGAGGGCTTTAGGCCAAATGTGATGCAGGGCTTTCTTATAACGTAAGGGTTGGGAGACGGGCAAACATCTAAAGGTGTTTTTATTCCTGTAGCTTCTATTTTACTTGCCTCAAGGGTTTTGCAAGAGTCCTGCACAGCTGTATAAAGCAAGGCCTTCTCCTTTTCTGAATGTGAACCTACACCTTCCACGGCCTAGCTCTAGAAGCCTCTCCCAGAGGAGTTAGGGTTACCAGGTGAGGCTTAAATCCCACTCACTTTCTAGCTCAGAAGCCTCCGGTAAATCTGTCCAAGGGTCAGTTTCCTTATTTGCTCATCTGCAAAATGGGGATAATATTAGCAATTCACAAAGCTGTCTTTGGGAAGAAATGAGTTAAGACATGAGCTATCTTCAGAAAGCAAAGTGTGAGCAAAGAGATGGTCATTATGGCGGCCTGCACTGGTCTTGTGCCTTCACACAGGATGTCCCCTCCTCACCACCAAGATCCTCAAGTACCTGAGGGAGGGCAGGGTGACGGGGGTGCTGTGTCCTGCTCTTCAGCTCTACCTTCCCCTCGTCTCATTCCGTACCATCCCTCCTTGCCCGTTATGCTAAGCAAAATGGTGTGTGACCCTCTCAGTTCCTGCTGATGGCGTAGACTCATTAGACCTGGAGGCAGAGGAATGGGCTCAGGACTTCTCTAGGTCCTGTCTGACCAGAACATTCTGAGAGATGAAAGCCCCCTGAACAGGGTCCTGAAGTCTCTTGCCTCCACCAGTGGGCAGGGATTTTTACATCCATTGGCCCACTTAACTTCACAGCAATCCTACCAATTAGACACCATGAGCCCCATTTGGCAGATGAGAAAACCGAGGCTCAGAGGGGCTCAGTGACTTGCCCCAAACCACTAGGCTAGTAGGTGGTTTCAAACCAAGGCCAGCGGCTCATGTGTACTCGTTTCAGTAGCTGAGGTCTTGGTGCCCAGGAAAGACCCAGGTCTGAATCCTGACCCTGACTCTCATGAACTATGCGGCCTGGAGCAAGTTCACTCACCTGAGGCTGTCTCTGAAAATGAGGACAATGACACCCTATTGGTTGTTGGAAAAGTTCAATGATACAATAGATGTAGACCCCCGATGCCGCAGCTGGCATGCAGGGCTGAATCAATGTTCATGGGCCCCCACCCCTGCCACTAGGCTTCCCCCAACTCTAGGGACTCTTCTTCGTCAATGACGACCTCAGTGTCCCCATCAAAAGAGCAGGAAGGAGGGTGGCACCAGCTCCAGCGGCAGGATCCTGACTGGAAAGCATGGACCTCTTAGCAGCTGAGCTCCCCAGTTTCTGTCTGTGTGCTGGTATCTGGCATGGTGCCCACACAAAGTGGGTGCTCGGAAAACATTGTTGAATGAATAGATTTTGTTTGGATGCCGAAAGGCACTGCCACCTGTTTGCTGTTCCAGGGGACAATGGGTCGGCCTATTAGGAATGGGGGGTGTCCCAGCACGTCTGAGGGGTGAGGTCACTGGGCTTGCGTGCACTGCTTACAGGAAGCATGCTAGTTCGAGAACGCCTGATGCCAGCCGGCAGACATTTCCTGGCTGGCATCAGCCCCCTGCCTCTTCCTCCTCCTCTCGGGCCCCCAGGCCTGGCCCTGGGCTGGCTTTTCTTCTTGCCTCCAGTCCCATCCTGGGATTAGGATGCCTGCGTGTCCCCTGGGGTCCTCCCCTCCCTGCGCCCTCCCAGGATCCAGGGCCACCTTGTCCTCAGCAGTCGGAGGAGATAGAGCTGCTGTCCTCTCCAAGGCCACCTCCTCCCTTAGGGGTCTTGGCACCCTGCTGGGGTAGGCGCCCCAATTTGACTCCTTCCATCGACCACGTCAGTGGACCCTTGGGCTGTCCCATGCATGAGACAAGGGGGCCGTGTTATACCAATAATACCCCGGTGCTCCAGAAGCACAGCACCCCCAACAGCTCTTGGTGTGACTGACAGAGGGTGACACTGAGGCACAGGCAGGTTAAAACAGTTTTCTAGGACTGTCCTGAAGTCCAGACTGGGGACTCCTGCCAAGTGCTGGGACTGGCTCCTGCTTCTCCACAGTCTTTGGGCAAAACCCTTCTTTGGGGCTCTTTCTCCTCCTCTGAAAAATGAGCAGAAAGGGTTGGATAAGACTTTTGCTCCTTCCAGCCTTCTGACTCGGAGTACATCCTCCCTCCTTCAACAAATTCACCCACACCCCCTGTTACGTGACTCACCAAAGCCCCTCAACCATTCTCCCCTGTGCTTTTCTGCTTCAGTGACAGAACTGTATATAACTCAGCAGTGTTAATAATCTCTCACTTGCATACATCGGTACTGTTTTAAAAATCACTTTCACACATAAAACTTTAATTTTCCTTATACCCCATTTTACAGATGAAGAAACTGAGGCCCAGAGGAGCTGTCTGGGTAGCTGGCCTATGGCAGAGCTGGGATTTGAACCTGTGCCTGTGCAGGGGCTGTGTTTAACTCATCCTCCCTGCTCCCTTGGCCTGGGTGCTGGGCCAGGCACAAACCAGAAGCCTAATAAACCTGTGTGGGCATGTGTTTGCTCTTCTGGGGTCTGACATGCCCATTTAAATGGGGGTCTTCTGGAGATGACCAGAGGGAATTGGTTGGACTTTCAGACCCACAACAGGACCAAATCGGCAGGTACTTCTGCCTTCCCATGTGCTCTGGTGGTCACCAGAGCTGGGGAGCCATTCCCTTAGTTTCCCCATCTATAAAACGGGAGTAACAAACACGCTCAAGTCTTAGGGATGGTGTGAGTATGTACTGGTGCCAAGTCACCTCCCTCCACTGGGCCAAGGCAGCCAGGCCCTGCCAGCTTCTGGGGTTTAAAAGTAGGAGCTGGCCTTGTGCCACCAAGGTAGGCTGGGAGCCCACACCTCCATCTCCCAGCTTCAGCACCGCTCACATCAAAGCCCAGCCACTCTCCGTTCCCGCCAACCCAAACCTGGCTGGCAGGAGTGGCTGCAGCCAAGAAAAAGGCTGGGTCTGACAGGGGATTTTTGCTGTCCAGCGCTCAGTGATTGTGGTGTAATGACCTCGGTGGCCGTCAAAGGGGACTCTGTTCTCTGAAGCCAGGGCTCCCCCAAGGTGGGAGGGAGCCAGCTACCCACAGCGTGAACTCGGGCCAACAGGGCTGCTGGCTCTGGACCTGGCAGAGGCCTCCATGCTTCACGCGCATGACCTCATTTAATCCTGTGACAACCTTGCCAAAGTGCTGTGACTATCTGCATTGAGTGGACAGGCAAATTGAGGTGCAGGGAGATGAAATGACTCATCCATAGTCTCACTACTAGTGAGGGGCAAACCAGGTCTGTCTGACCCCACTAGGCACAACGAATGACCCCAGCACCAAGATCTGGCTACAACCTGTTTCACAGTAAGTCCACACTGATGGCTGGATTGGATCGACTTGAGCACCTACTGTGTGCTAGCCTAGCTACTTTGTTTGAATGTCATTGGACCTAAAATTGAGTAACTTAGAGAAGGAGGCATCACTAGCCCCATTGTACAAATGAGTAAACTGAGGCTCACACAAGATCCACTTCAAATATCCACAGGCCCAGGGAACTGTTTAGTAGCTGAGCTGACCCCTTCACCCCCTTCTTCCTGCCATGTTGGAAACAGAACAACAGTCCCCAGTGGTACTATCCTCCTGACTCCCGAATAATGCCCCTATGTGTGTGTGGCCTGTATTGCCAAGTGCAGCTGGATTGTGGCTCCTCATTCTTTGGTGTCTAGGAGGACCTGGCCCTGTCCTTTTTCCTTGGCAAGATCAGAAGTAAACAGCTCAATGAATTATCAAAAAGCGAATACAACAGTGTAACCTCCAAAGCCCTGCTTTTGGAAATGAGTCTGTTCACCCAAGCAGCACAGAAGCACTTGGGGAAGCCAGACTGAAGGATCAGCCTGGGACTTGGAACGACTGCCCTTCTAAGGTGCTGCCTACTGGTGCGGGAGCTGCCAGCCTCTTCCTGACAGTGCAGAAGTGAGTGGCAGCCTCGGCATCCCCTGCAGCTTGCTGGCAATGCAGCAGCTCAGGCCCACCCCAGACACACTGAGCACCAGTCAGCTGCGGGCACTGAAAGCTACTGAGGCCCCGTCTCCAGACGTCCTCACTGAATTGTTCTGGGCTGGGGCCTGGGCCTTGGTATTCCTGACGGCTCCCTCTGGGCAAGCACACCAGAGGTACCTCTGAGGCTCGGGGGCAGCTGGGCAGCTGGGCAGCTGGGCTGTGGAGCCACGAGTCCTCAGTGCTGCTACTGTTCTACCTCTGCCCTTCATGGAGGACGAGAAAGAGCGCCCTGTCCGAGGGCACACCGTGTGTGAGCAGATGCGTCTAATGTTAAAACAGGAAGTGATCTTGGAGTTAAACTTATCCAACCCCCTCTTACTGCACTGAGAGAAACTGAGGCCAAGGGAGGAGCACTGAAGTCTAGGGCTTCTCTCCATCACACCATGCTGTCTCTTGGCTGCTGTTGTCTCCCTACAGAGATCAGATTCCAGACCAAGCAGAGGACAGGCCCCTCTGCACCTCTGGCTCTTCTGCTACGAATGGCGAAACACTTTCTCCCCTAAATATCAATATGTAGATTAAGGACCTTCTCGCTCACTGGGGTCATAGTATGAAAAATGCAACTCTGCAAGAAACCAAGACTCCATTAAGGGAATACTGAAAACTGCTATTATATCCATTTTGGAAATGAAACAAAACAAACCTGAAAAATATTTGCCAATAATTATGACAAGCCAAAGATTAATTTGATGATATCCTTCCTATGTAAAGCACTTTTACAATCAATAAGAAATAGACAACTCAAAAGTGAGCAATGGATATCAGAAAAGTTATAAAAGGCCCATAAGGGGCGGCCAGAGGGCTCAGCTGGTTAGAGCGCGAGCTCTCAACAACTAGGCTGCCGGTCCAATTCCCGCGTGGGATGGTGGGCTGCGCCCCCTGCAACTAAAGATTGAAAACAGCGACTGGACTTGGAGCTGGGCTGCGCCCTCCACAACTAGATTGAAGGATGACAACTTGGAGCTGAGGGGCCCTGGAGAAACACACTGACCCCCAATATTCCCCAATAAAATAATAATAATACAAAGGCCCATAAATATAACAAAAGGTGTCCAACTTCACTTACAGTTGAAAAACCGCGAATGAAAACACTGGGACACAAACCTCACTCATCAGGTAAATAAAGATTTCAGAAACGACTCGGTCATGATGTGGGGAAACAGGCAAGTGCACACACGCCGCGTGAACACGTAAATGTACAAAATGTGGTTTTGGCAGCTTGGTGACATCTATGAACATTTTAAACATGCGTGTTCTTTGACTCAGTAATTCCCCTCCTAGAAAGTTACCTTGCAGATAAATTCATACAGGGACCCAAAGATTAGGTACAAAGTGTCATATCAGCACTGCTAGCAATACTGGAAGACTGGCAAGGACCCCAACGCCCATGGATGCGGTCATTCAAACAACGAGAGTGACTCACGCGTCCCACTTGGAAGGGTGTGTACGTTGCAGAACAGTGTACGAGTTATGATTGTTTGCACAAAAAATAGATAAATATTTACATAGTTCATACGTGCACAGAAATGTCTGGAATGATACACTAAACTGTTAATATTAAACAATGAGATAGAGGGGGAGACTTTTCCTTTTTTTAAAAATCTCATATGAGTTTGCGATGTTCACCCAAAAGCCCATACTACTTTTGTTACAAGTCATTTTTAACGCAATTGAGTTGTGCTTAGTACTCTTTCAGTGGTTGCTGGAGACAATGTCGGTTTGAGATGGGGTGCAACATACTAGAACTTTCTCAGAAGGACCCCTGGAAATCTCATTTTAATAGTTAGCAGTCACCAGTACAACAAAATGCAGACCATGCTACTGGTAAAATCCATTGTTTAAATTAAGTGATAAAATCTGCCGAACTATATTCCTTGTATGTCTTTATATCAGGCTAGAGGATAAAAGCAGAAATTCAGGGAGAGAAGACAGAAAGGGGAGTGGCTGTGGGGTTAGTACATAAAGGCTTATGACAGCATGAAGCTAAATGAAAAGCTCCACTGGGTCAACCCCCCGTTTTCCCAGTGTCCACGGGGGTGTGAGGGGCCCAAGGGGAACAGCAGTGTCCCAGCTAGAGAGGGACTTCTTTCCTCAGAACTTGGAGCAGGACAGCCCCTTGGCGTTCACTTAATTTGCAAACTGAAAAGAAGGTGCATGAAGCCCTTCTTCCGGTCAGGTGAAGGGCGGGGGCCGGGGGAGGCGTGGGTGGGGAACGCTGGCTCCTGTGGGTGCAGCAGAAAGGTGTCCGCAGACCCCAAGGTCTGGGTCCAGGTCTCACCATAGGAGGAGTGCCCACCTGCCGTGCCCCCATGACGTGACGTGGTTCCCTTCAGACCCCCGGACTTCTTATGCCCACCCCTCTTCCCACCGTCAAATCCTGTTCTCAAGGGGGCAGGGGGGAGGGAAGGGTGCAGGGGGAGGTTGGGTCATGCTTTCCACTGATGCACAAGATATAGAGCTGGATAGAGCCTGGAGATTCCTTGGGACAATTTCCTCATTTTATAGCTGGGAGAAGAGGTCCAAAGAGCAGAAGGGACTTGCCCAAGGTCATCCAGACAGCTAGTGGCAGAGCTGAAACTGGGCCTTTGAATGAGGAAAAGTCCCAACCCGTCTGTCTCCACACTCTTCTGGATCTGTCTGGCTGACCTTCTCCATGGCCCCATCTGTTTGTTATTCAACAAATATTTACTGAGCACCTGCTATATGCCAGAAAATGTTCTAGGCCCTGAGGACACTGCAGTGAACCAAACAGACAAAACTCCTACGCTCGTGGAGCTTATATTCTAGCATAATTACACTGCCCACCTGCTATGTTTTATGGAGTGCAGCTGGGAAGGTCTGGTCAGCAAAAACCACTCTGTCCATGTCCCATGCTTTGCAGGACAGAGGGTCTCATCTCCAGAGAAAATGGAGCATCATCCAGGAGTGGGCCCAAGGGATCCCCGGAGCCCAGCTCTGCAGGGGAAACACGCCCCCACCCATGAGAACCATCTCCTTTGATCCCCAGAACCACCCTATGAAGTATTCTTATCACCACTTTACAAGTGAGGAAACGGAGGCCCAGAAAGTGAACACACCAGGCAAGTAAGTGGCAGGCCTGGGCTCTCTCCTGCCCTCAGACAGGGGTTCTGGCTACTGCCCAGGCTCGGGCGGGGTGGGGGGGTGGTGGAGCAAGGGGAACACGGTGTGTTTTCTATCTGGCTCCTACTTTTGGAGGAGAGAGTGGGGGTGGGGGCTCTGCTGATATTTTCTCAGGGTGCTCAGAGAAGGTCACATTGCCTGCCCTGCCCTTCAGTCCCAGCCCCCGTCCTGGGACTCTAGTACCCAGAAGAGTTCCTCACCATGGAGGGTACCAGCCTTTTCTGTGAAGCTTAATGAAAAACATAGGCCTTCTCCCTAGAAATATTCTAAACGCCCCCGTCACATCCTTTTGCATACAAATTCCCTGAAGCCCATCCTTGTACCAACCACTCTGGGCAGGGTGGGCCCTCCAGGGAGCTCTCCTAATGGGGGGGGGGGGTGAATCACAGCATGAAGTTGAAAGTTCAGTCCCCCCTGACGTTCCTGCTGCCCCTTCAGAGCATGGCTATTTGAGGGGCCGGCAGCTTGTCCCGGGAGGCACCTCTGGCCAGGCTGTGCTGCCCAGATGGGGTGTGAGTGCCCCCTGGGGGCGGCTCGTCCAAGTGTCCCAGGAAATATGAAGCCACCCCCTTCCCTACTGTCATTTAATTTGATGCCAAGACTTGGTCAAGAAAAGTTGTTACTTAAAACACTATTTTTAAATTAAAATGGTCACCGATGGGCGTTAGAATGCCAACTCTGCTTTAAATGTAGGACACAATCTGTCACACTACTTCAGTCTCCAGGGAATAGGAACTTGCTCTCCCCTGCCTGCAGTGGTGTGACCATGGAAGTCTTTACCTCTCTCTGCCAAATTTTCTCAGCTGTAAAATGGCCATAATAACACTCCCTGCCCCGCAGGGCTTCTATGAGGGTTAATGCACGTAAAAGCACCCAGAACACAGCGCCCGAGAGATGGAATCTCTTACTGCTGTCACTACTGCCGTTGTTATTATTGACGGTCGTAGGTGTTAACGCTGGAGAACTGCTGGAGCCACGCCCCTGCAGCACAGAAGGACCCGGACTGGAGCCTCACACCCATTAGGAACCCAGGATCCACACACCCCCAGTGCCCCCAGCTGTTCCCCACCTCCCAGCTCCCCTACTCTGTCAGGGCACCAGTGTCGCCGCAGCTCCTCCAGCAGCTCAGAGGTGAGCTGCAGCCTATCCCAACCCCCACGTTTGTGGGGTCCTGCAGATCTGAGGGTCTTAAGCGCTACAGGTTCAGGAAGCTGAGGGAGAGGGAGTGCTGGGCACGAGGGATAGGGAGGGGGAGACGCTCCAGGTGAAGAGCACTGAGAAGAGCCGTGATCCTGAGGGTGGCCTCAGACAGTCCTGGTGAGGAGCCAGGAAGACCAGGCATTGGTGCCCATTTGGTCCCGCTCTGGGGGTGTTACCTTGGGCAATTCATTTCCCCTCTCTGGGCCTCAGTTTGCTTCTGGCAGTGAGGAAGGCTGGACTCACCAGATGAGTCCAAGTCCTGGGGGGCCTGGCTCTAGCCGCTTGGCGGAGAACTAATTTCTTTCTTTGTCCAGACCCGTGGGGCAGGGTCCTTGGTCTACACTTCCCAAAGCCTAACAACTCAAGTCTTTGGCCTCCTGCTAGGCTTTCGAGGGCTCAACATCTGTGTCAGGGCTCAAACAGGTTCCGAGAGCTGAAGGGGGCTCAGGGGACCCTCTAAATCCAAGCGTCCATTTCACAGCCAAGGGGACTGGGTGCGAGAGGGAAGTGCAGGGACCTGTCCAAGGTCACAGAGGGAGACACGATAAGCCCAGGGATCTATTTCCTGGTCCTACTGATTTATAAGCCCCGACGACCACCTTCAGCAAGGCCAGCTTGGTAACAGCCCCGCATGGAGGCAGAGAGCACCAAAAAGAATCCTTTCTCCTCCAGTGGGGCTGCGGAAGGTAGAGGGCTGGCACTGGTCTCACAAAGGAGTCTCAACCCCGCCCAAATCAACTTCCAAGGCCTGGTCTGCCTGGCCTCCTCTCCCGAGCGTAAAACACAGAAGGGGCCCTGACGCTGTCCTCACCCCCAGACCAGCCATAGCTGGCGGAGAGAAGGGGAGGGAGGGAGGGGAAGAGATAGAGTGATAGCTCAACTCAGTTTACCCAAGACTGTTCCAGTTTTCTGAGTCCCAGGAACTGCAAACCAGGGTACCCCTCCTCTTCGGGGAAATGGCCATGGGGGTTCATGGCCCAGGTAGGCCCTGGAAGCCGTTTGGGCCTCATTTCCCTAATAAAGCCTGGAGAGGAGCTGCAGGCTGGCTTCCCTGGAGAGGAAGGGATGTCCAGCCTGCATCTCCTCTCTGGGCTTTATCAGGGAAACAAGGCCCGAGGGCTTCCAGGACCCACCTGGGCCACTGACCCCATGTCCCTGCAGACTCACGACTGACTAGTGATATCAGAGCAGCATGTTACCTGCTCTCCAAGAAAGAGAGTGGAACGTCACCTTGCCCTCAACAGCAGAGCTGCCAGGGACCAGGGTGGGTGCTCAGCCCACACTGGTGTTCAGTTCCCAGGAGCCCAGAGGACCACCTCCCTTGCTGCCCACCCAGGCCCCAGCCCCTGGGCTGCAGGGTAGAGAGATGACAAGAACCACTGATGAAATCTGAGATATCCTTGGAAACAACTGAGCCTGAGGTATGAGTTACGTCTGAGGTTCCAGGCACCAAGGAAACCTCCCTTAGAAGGGGAATTTCTGGGGGAGCGTGTCTCGACAGACAGGGCTATGAGCACATCACAGAAGTTTCTGAGTCCCAGCAAGACCTCAGAACAGGCAGGATGATCCTCAGGCCCCCAAGAGCCTGGAGAGGGCCATACAATTAAATTGAGACTACCCTTTGGGGATAAAGGGAAGAACCCAAACTGCCTGAGTTTGTACCACTTCCCCCTTCTGCCTCCCCTCCCCCAGGAGGGCTTAACATGGATAGTGAATGCTATGAGGGAAAAATTCATTTCTATTCCTTCTCATCTGAATCACTGACCTAAAATTTACTCCTGCTACATTGCCCGTCCAGTTCACTCCTCCCTCCGTGTCCCCAAACCCTCTCAAAGCCCCAAAAGGATAGAGAAACGGAGGGGAAAATGAACCCCCGTCAGAAGGCACAGATGCATCAGTGTCCTGGGGTTCAAATACCGGCTCTGCCACTTACCAGCCGCAAGCCTGTACCAAGCTCATAAAGCTTCTGAACCTTGATTTTCCTATCTATAAAATAGGGATAATAAGCCCCAAGTCAGGGACTGATGAATGAGCTAATTCACACAGACCGACCCTGAATCAGCATTCATTTCCTCCTTCCACCTGGGGCCTCGATTTGCCCATCTGTACTGTGAGAAGTCTGCCCCAGCTGGTCACCCAGGTGACCTTCTGGCTCTTTTGGTCAGTTGGCTCCGGCTGGCTTTCTGTTACCCACAGAGGGTTCCAGCATGAAACAGCGACATCTGCCAGAGCACAACTCCAGCTTTCAGGAGGGAGGGGCCCACCTCAGCCCTGATTAAATCCTGTTGAAAGCTCTAGCTGGCCCTGGCCAGGCCCAATGCCCAGCACACACCTGTCAGGAATGAATGACCCTTTATACCAGACCCGTCCTGGAGACCCCAGCCATCAACCCTATGCCCCAGACAGCCTGCTGCATTGCCCTCTGTCTGGGCATTTTGTGTGATTGAGTGGAAGATGCTAATATTTGAAGCCACAGACAGGTGGGCTGGGCTGCTTGCTCAGTTACAATGCACAGATGGGGGAGGGGCCGCCGCAGGTGAGATCAGGCTTCCAAGTGGATGGAATCCAGCATCTGCCAGCCTCTTCTCCCAGGATGCTCCTGTGGAGACCACAGAGCCCGGGCATTCAAAGGAGGAATGGGTAGATACAGCCCTTTCTCTGGGTACCCGCTTCATTAGCTCTGGGGCAAGGAGAGGAAGGGGGCATGAGAGAGAAAAGGATGGATGGAGATGCTGAAAGAAGTGAAGAGATCAAGCTCAGACACTGCCCCCTTCTAGAAACACTCCCTGCTGCCCGTAACAGGAAATGGCTGCCCCAGCCGGATCCAGAGCTTGGTACTGACGAGAGCCCACTGCCTGTCCTCCTGGGTAATGAGGTGCTCTCAGCAACCCCCCCCCCGCCCCAGTTTAGCCACCTGGTACTCTTCTGGGGACTCGAGTCACAGCTTCTCCTTTCTGACCTTCACACATAAAGGGTGGCCCGTTCCCCGCTTCCTGGCTAAGACTTGGTTGTCCCCTAGGGGACCCACTACTCTGAGATGCACACAAAGCTTCCAACAAGCACGAGTGATTCCCCTTTGCCAAAGTGTCACGTACCTCTTCCCTAAGAAATCAAAGCAAAAAGGAAAAAACCCACAAGTTTAATTTCCAGCGGGGTCTTCTGTGACAATTGCCTTGTAGTTACTCAGGGAGCGTTTAGGGCTAACAGTTGGGGGGCTGGGTGTGGTTAGGCCTGAGCTGTCCAACATGGGCCCACCTGCCACGTGTGGCTATTGAGAACTGAACTGTGCCCCGTCTGAGCTGAGATGCACTGTTAGTGTAAAATGCACCTGAGCTCAAAGACTTAGTAGAAAAGAAAGAATGTTAAAAATCTCATTAACAATTTTTATACTGATTACATGTTGAAATGATAATATTTTGGACATATTAGGGTAAGAAAATATGGTATTAAAATTAGTTCTACTTATTTCTTTTTACTTTTTAATGTGGCTACTAAAACAACTATACTACACTTGTGGCTCACGTTGTATTTCTATTGGACGGCATTGGGTTGAGTATTTCTTTCCTCCCCGCGAGGCTCTGAGCTCTCTCAGGGCAGCAAAGGCAGCCCGGGAGGGAAAAAAGCCTCTAAGACATTAGGAAAGGCCTTGAATGCCAGGCTGAGAATTGCCCTCTCAGCACTGGGGAGCACTGAATCTGGGAAGGGGTTCTCATAAGGCCAGTTCCATGTACCCGTCATCCAGGAAGACAGACTCCCAGCCCCAACCCTCTGCCCCACCAGGTCGAGGAGGGGGTGGTACCTGAAAGCAGAGTACTGTTGGGGTAGGAAGGGAAACGACGTCCAGGAGGACAGAGCAACCGCTCAGTGGCAGCTGAGTCAGGCCATGCCGGGAGGGGACCAGAGAGAAGGGAACGGACCGGAGGTCAAAAGAGGAGAGGAATAAAAGAGGGCAGGGAAGAGGAAAGCAGCCAAAAGTGGGAACAGAGGAGGAAAGAGTAGCTATCTTTGAAGGAAGTTTCTTTGAAGGAAATAGTACAGTCCTGATCTTTGAGCCCTCCACACTGTGAGGCAGACTTTCAAAGAACTCCCCCCCTACCCCCCATCTCCCAGAGGAAGGAAGTCTCCAGGTGACACTGTTGGTCTCCCCCCACCCTTCCCTGAGCCGCAGGCCCCTGCCACCACCTGAGCTGGCCCTGTACCACACTGGCCCAGGGGCAGGCTTGGAACTGGTGGAGAACTGGGTAGAAGACAGGCAGCTTTGGAGCCAACATTTGCCACCACTTCCCGCCCTAAGATGGATGCTAGACTTGGCAGGATCGGGTCCTTAAGAAGACCTGTTTCTCATTTAAGAAGGAGCTGTGTCTGCAAAGGGCCTGGACTTACCATGAGCAGGGCCCGGGCCCTGTCCGTGCCTCCGCTATGCTGCAGACAAGCGTCCAGGCAGAGGGAAGGTATTAGCATCACAGCCACTGACCTCTGGGAGGCAAAACCAGACTGAAGAAGGCGCTGGTGCAATGGTGCCCTTTCTGGTTATCCGAGGATGTAGAGGGGTGGGGTGGGGGGAGGGTCAGCAAACTATCACTTGAGTTTGTATGGCCACCTGGGTTTGTATGGCCTATGAGCTAAGAATGGCTTTATGGTTTTTAATGGTTTGCCAAAAAATCATAAGATGAATATTATTTCATGACCCATGAAAATTATAGCAAATTCAAATTTCAGCATCTCTAAATGAAGTTTCACTGGCAAACAGCCATGTCCATTCGTTTACAGATTGTCTATAGCTGCTTTCACGATACAACAACAGGGTGGGGCAGTTTTAACAGAGGCCGTGGGGCCAGCAAAGCCTAAAATATTTACTATCTGGCCCTTCACAGAAAATATTTTCAGACTTAAAAGGTACTGATTTTCAGGATCAGACAGACCTGGGTGGGAATCCAGCCCAGCACTTGCTAATGGGGTAACCTGGGAGATAAAAAGGGTCAACCTTGTATGTTGAGAGGTTTAAGTGAGATGACGCAGGTACATACTCAATAAGTGTTAGCCATTGTTCTTTCTGCCATTATTATTCCTCGTAGGTGGAAGAGGCCGAAGACCTTCAGATCTCCGTCACCACCCAGACAGTGAGCTCCACTGGACATGCCACACTCGGCCTGATGGCCTGCTCCCCTAAACCCGCTCCTCCTCCTGACACCCCCATCCTGGCTGGTGATAGGGAATCGTGGGACCGTTGTCAAGTGCCCTTCACCCTGACTCTCCAACCCAGCAAGTGCGGGGTGGGCAGCTCACATCTGTGAGCAGGTGAGCAGGCAAGGCTGAGCAGCCAGGTAATGAAGGAAACAAGGACGAGAGGGATGTGTGTGGCATTGCCCTTGTTACGGGCAATCCCAAGATCCTTATCGGCTGGTGGTGTTGTCACCATTTTACAGAAGAGGAGACTAAGGCTCAGAGAAGACAAGTGACTTGCTGAAGTATACACGGATACATATATATACCGGGGATGCCAAAAAAATGTATACAAGTGGACACTTTGGTCAACGCTGCTCAAGCAGTAGTTCGCCATAATCAGTGTCTGGACGCTTGATGGTAACCACTTTGAGCACCTCTTGTAATTGCAGAAGTCAAATGTGACTTCATCTTTTGTTATCGGTATATATTATTACAATTTTAATAGTTTTTTCCTTTTTTAAAGTGTGTATACATTTTTTGATATAAATATATATACATATATATACATATATATATATACATATATATATCACATAATTTGAAATTCCAAATGTAGAAAAGAATGCAATAAAAAGTCTGACTCCCAACCCTGAATCCCAGCCACCAAGTTCTCTGTCCTGGAAGCAGCTGGCCTTGTGTGTCCTTCCAAAGATATTCTATGCATATATAAGCAAATATGAAAAAAAATATACACACATAAATAAATAGCTATATGTAGACATCCTTCCCTCCCCATTTTCTTTACCCAAATGGTAGTAAACTATATACATTGATCTGTGTGTTGCTTTTAACACTTACAACATATCTTGTGTTCTTTCCCCATTAGGATAGAGAGTAATTTCATTCTGTTTCACATAGCATTCCATTGCATGAATGTATAATTTATTTACCCAACCCTATAATGATGGACATTTGAGTTGTTTCCAATCTTTTGCAATTACAAAAGTAATGCTGCAGTGAATAGCCTTATATATTTGCTGCTTCATACGTGTGTGAGTATATCTGTAGGATAAATTCCTAAAGTAGAATTGCTGGGTTAAGAGCTCTGTGCATTCATAGTTTTGATAGATAATGTCAAAGAGTCTGCAATACAGATTGATCCAATTTACAATCCCACCAGCAACACGTGAACACAGAGGCAGGATTCGAATTCAGGTCCATCTGGTTCCAAAGCCAGCACTTGTTCTGCTGCACCATGACCAGCACTGCATGACAAGAAAAGTTTTTCCTGATAACTGAGGCCACCTCCCACTCTTGGGTGGTCATGCTGACCCACCTGGAATGCCTGACGGACATGTGGAAGTCCTCCCTGATCCCTCCTCCACACCCTCAATATTTAACTAACATTAAGTCCTGTTGGTTCTACCTCTGAAATAGTTCTTGAAAGCTTCCATTTGTCTCATCCCAGCTGCCACCTCCCAGTCCAGACCACCATACTTTCTCACTTGGATTATTCCAATGGCCTCTTACCTGGTCTGTCTGCCTCCACGCTCAGGTCTACCAATCCCCTCTCTACATCTCCTGTGGATAAAACCACTAACTATTCTCCACTCTTCATTCTTCTCTTCTTTATTAACAGAACCCCTGTGGGCACCTTTCCCAGCCTGCCTTGTAGACAGATGGGACCACGTGACCAAGCTCTGGCTTCCCAGGGAGAGCACTTATGACAGGCAGAGCTCCCATCTGCCCTTAAAGGGGAAGGGCACACTTTCTACCTGCCTCTCCCCGTCCCACTGCTGGAACACGACCAACAGTCACCTTAGACCTCGAGATGAGGCTGGGAGTTGAGGATGGCAGAGCCACAAACGAGAAGGAGCCTCAGGAGGCTTCTGGGCGAAGAGCAAGGTCCTGGCAGGGAGCCCTGGCTGATGCACCAACGGCACGGCCCACGCTGCCTCAATACCTGAGATCCAGCCAGCCAGCCAGCACGGATACGGCAGGAAGCAAAACCTTCTTGGGAGTTGACTTGGAGCTCAGCCATTGAAATGTCATTCTCCTGGGTTCCTGCTACACACACAAACACACCCGCACACGTGCTCATGCCTGGCAGCTCTCTGCTAGGAAAGAATGCGGCCTTTTCCCTTTCGTCCATCATCACTATGGTTTCAGACAGCCTGCATTCCTCCTCCGTGACGTCAGCAGCCTCTCACTCCGGGCAGTCACGGAGAACCTACACACACTCAGTGATCCACTCTACTGGGCCAGCTCTACTCTCTGGGCCAAAGGAAGAGCAGCCGAGACAGTCCCCAAAAAGGTGATCAGCACACACACCTAGTACACATGGACGTACATTCTCTTTATCTATAACCAGGTGTATCCACGACGGGCTACGTGCACAGCTGGATCTGAAAGGACGGGCTACGTGCACAGCTGGATCTGAAAGCTGGATCTGAGTCCTTTCTGAACAGCAGCCTCTGCTCTCCAGAGCGAGGATGCCAGTATTGGTGACATCATGTCATTCAGAGCTCAGATCTGTGTATAACCATTCATGTTGCACAGGCTGTGGTCCCCACCTGCCAAGGCCACCTGTACAATCCCCTGCCAAGTTCACCTAACTATGTCGTCAGTTCTCAAAGCATGTCTCATATGATCTCACAGGAAAGAACAGTTAATAAACATGAGTTTTCTACCTTTTTTCTTTTCCTACTATAGCTTTATAGTTAAGTTTTGAAAATAGGTAGTGTGAATCTTCTAGTTTTGTCTTCTTTCTCAAACTTGTTCTGGCTTTTCTAGTTTCCTTGATTTTCTGTATACATGTTAGAATCAGCTTGTCAATTTCTACTGAAAATATCGTGCTGGAACTTTAATTGGAATTGTATTAAATCTCTAGATCAGTTTGGGAAAATTTAACATCTTACCAACTTTGAGCCCAACAGTCCATGAACATAGTATATCATTCCATTTGTTTAGGTCTTCTTTGATTTCTTTCATCATTTTGTAGTTTTCAGCATATAGATCCGGCACCTAAGTAATTCATGGATTTTGGTTCTGCTGTGGGTGGTACTTTTAAAAAATGTATTCAATTTCCAATTGTTTATTGCTACTATAGAGCAGTAGGCTGGTTTGTTTGTTTGTTTGTTTATTTTTGGTTTTTTGTTTTGTTCTGTTCTGTTTTGTTTTGTATAGTGACCCTGTATCCTGTGATCTTACTAAACTTACTTATCACTACAAGCAGCTTTTTGTAGATCTTGGGGGCATTTTCTATGTAGACAATGTTACATATGAATTGTGCTGTTTCTCCCTTTCTAATCTGTGAGCTTTTCCCCCCTTATCTTATTGTATTGCTTGAAAGCTCCACTATAATGTTGAAGAGAATGTTAAGAGTGGAAATCCTTGTTTTTGGTCTTCCCTTTGTGCTTCCCAGAGTGTCTGGGAATTTACTGCTGACATCGCTTGCTAGCTTAGTGATGAGGGGTGGAGATATTCCCATTGTCTGTTCTCAGCGATCCTGTCTCTCTCTCAGCAGTAAGGGATATCTGATGACCTGGACCCCCTCCTTTTTCTGTCTCTCCCCATGGATACATATTTTTTTTAATTCCTTTTCCCTAGTTGCACTAAGTCTTCCCCCTGTACCCTAAGCATTGCCTTTTCTTTTTTAAATAATACTTTTCTTTATTTTAAGTGTGTTTTTCCAGGACCCATCAGCTCCAAGTCAAGCAGTCATTTCAATCTAGTTGTGGAGGGCGCAGCTCACAGTGGCCCATGCGGGGATCGAACCGGCAACCTTGTTGTTAAGAGCACCGCGCTCTAACCAACTGAGCTAACTGGACACCCCAGCATTGCCCTTTCTTACCTAAGCCGCTTGAGTTTTGTGGTGGAGAAATGGTAGAGGCATCCAGGGCAGGGCATTGTTTCTTTCCTGAAGTGGGAACTATACATCTCCCCTAGACCTCCCTTTTAAAGAGGGTTTTTCACCCTTTTTAAAACTTTTCTTCTTTCATGAGCTCATTAGCCAGAATTAAGAAGTACCTCACCCAGTGATTGTCATTGTACCTAGATGTCCCTTCCTCTCTGAGAGCCAAGCTTTGTCCTGGGCCCTGTCCCTCAGCCCGACTCCTGTCCAGGAGCCTTCTCTGACCTTATGTACGTAGCCCCCAGTGCCCTCGCCACAGCTCTGCACTCCAACACGTCTGTGTCACATGGCTGCACCAGCTCACTCTAGGGACCACACCACAATGAATACAACTTTCCCCATTTTATCCATGAGGAAACAGTCTCACAGCAACTGACTCCCCCACCATCACATAGCCAGGTGGTGCAAAAACCCACAGCACTCATCAGCCACCATCAATTATTCAATCAGACATCTGTGAGGCGGCGTGGAGGGAGGAATTTTTAGGGCTAGAGAAGTGGAGAGGGTCTTCGAGTTTTAATGATAGCAGACAGTGGAATAAGAGTGGAATTGAAGATTTAAGAGAGGAGATCTAAGGGGAGGAAGCAGATGTGGATTAAGGAGTCATTTAAGTTGGAATAGCAGGGAGAGAAAAGGAACTTAGGCCTTAGAACCACAACTCCAAAACAGAAGCCTCTATTTTCTCTAGTGTTAGGGCGTGCAGGGGCCCAGGCTGGAATTCGCAGGACTTCAATCAGTTGCCTTCTTAGGCCACTTTCCCTAGCAGCCCTCCCAGCCAGGGAGCAGGAATGGAGATAAGACATGGACCCCCAGTGGAGGAGGGGAACAAAGTGCTGCAAGAGACGGGCAGGGCCAATGGTGGCTGGCCCCTGTCCGGAGGGCTCCTGGAGGAAGTGGACCAAGCACATAGTGAGCAGTCAGTAAGTCTTTTTCTTAATTGCTTTAAATGTCCCAGGAAATATCTGTGGACGAATTCTCTGAATCCCAGGGTGGAGCTCATGGTGGCCATGCTGCCACTGCCATCACTTTGCATGCCTGAGCTCACAGAGGCAGGGAGATGTCTGCGTCTGGGCCTGGGGGAAGGCACAGGCAGCTGTCTGTGCCAGGCAGCAGGGGGAAGAGGGATGCTGAAGGCATGAAGACAAGGGCAGTGACCTGGCCTCCGCATGCCGGCCTTAAAGGTCAGGCTAAAGCTGGCGACTCTGTGACGACTGCCCAGGCACAGGCTGGCTGTCAGGGGCTGCAGGGACCCTTCCTGCACATGTCATTGTTGCCTGTCATGTGTGCAGCTGTATCTCCAGTGCCCAGAACTGTGCCTGGCACGGATAGATGCGCGACAAATTTGTTAAGTATATGAATTAATAAATTTCTTCCTCACAATATCCTTGTGTGATATAATAATTTCTACTTTACGGAGCAGGAACTAAGATTGAAAGGAGTTCAGACTCAGCTTTTGTGGGAGGCAGAATTCTAAGAGTGACCCCATGACACTTGACCTGGTAGGAGCCCCTCCCCTTTGTGTGTGGGTGGTATTTGTGAACATGATGAGATTTCATTCTCACGGTTATGTTATATGACAAAAGGGAGACCTGGGTGGGCCTCATCGAATCACTTGAGCCATTGAAAAGTAATTTTCTCCAGCTGGTGGCAGAAGGGGACGTCAGAGCGATTTGAAGCACCAGACCCCTTCAATGCACCATTGTAGCTTTGAAGATGGAGGCACCACACACAAGAACCAGAGTGGCTTCTAGGGGCTGACGGTGACCCCCAGCTAACAGCCTGCAAGGAAATAGGACCTCAGTCTTATAACCACAAGGAACTGAATTCTGCCAACAACATGAATGACACTGGAAATGAATTCTTCCCTAACGTGTCCAGAGAAGAGCCCCGTCACAACTTGATTTTGACCTTGCAAGACCCTAAGCAGAGAACCCAGACATCCCCACTTGGACTTCTGCCCCACAGAACTGTGAGTTACTCAGTGCATGTTCAGTGCTTTCCTGGGCCCTCAGCTCACAGATGGCAGGTCAATGGAGCTCTCAGCCTCCGAAACTGCATGAGCCAATCCTTCCTAGTAAATCTTTTGCCATGTTATCTATACTCATATATTTCCTATTGGTTCCTTTTCTCTGAAGAACCCTGACTAGTGCAGGTCCCTCCCAGCAGGCACGATCACCCATTTCCAGCACTTGAGTCACGCTGTTCACCAACACTGCCCATGGCACACCCATCATGTGTCACAGCTTCTCCGAAAAGACTCTAAGGTGGAATTTAAGGAACAGGGTGTTTATTAGAGAGGCTCTTAGGATCAACACCTGTGGAAGGGAGTGAACAGAAGCAGGAGTGGGCAGAGGGAGCAGGTGAGCTGTGGTGCAGGTCCCAGCCCACGGGAGCTCGGGAGTACACGTGCCCTTCAGAAGTGTCCTGAGTAGGGCTGGGACGGCCTCAGTAAGGCAGTGGATGTGGGCCACCTGGGGAAGCGGTGTAACCTTAGTGAAGCAGCTCTTGGCAGTAGAGGCCATCCCTGACAGCACGCCCAGCAGCTGGGGCAGCAAGTTCTTCCTAGAAGAGGGGTCTGGGTGCTGCAGCGCCCTGGCCACCACAATTTGTCACGTGGCAGTCACTTCCCCCACCTGCTCCAGACAGACTCCCTGGAGTGGAGGGAGCCTACAAGCTGAGTCAATTCTACATCCTTTGCCTCTCTCCTCCCACCCCAAACCACCTTCGAGGCTGTCATCCTTGGCACAGACCCCAGGTGCTCGTGGAGTTCAGAGGGTGTCTGTGAGGGGGGGGGGGGGGGTGCCACGCCCAGGCTGCAGGGCAGGGAGCCAAGCTGGAAGCCAGGAGCTCGGGTTCCCTGCGTGGCCTCCTAATACTGACCCTCAGAGAGCAGACACTGCCTCCAGGACACGGTTTATAGAGTTGTGGCTAAGTGGGTTGGATGTCACAGTGATGGGGGACAGGCACCGTTGGTGATGAAAGAATTGTCCCAGGTCCCATCCTGGTGAAAACCCTGTTTATAAATCTCCCAAGTCTAGAACCTGTCTGTTTTGTTTTGTTTTTACATATACAAAAAGTATATGTAAAATTTATGTATATTTTACAAAGCATTTTGTCGTATGGCTTAAAAGCATACACGGGAATGCAACCACTCTGTAAATCAAGGAAAGATAAGTACTTTGTTTAGTTTGACATTTGATCAAGAAATAGTCCTTGTTCAGAAAATCATGTCAGGTGTTTGACTCCCCAGAACGACAGCCCTGTATCCACCTGCATTTTACTGGCCACATTCTCAGTGCTTCTCTTTATCGCTAAGGGGTACTGAAACATGACAACGTTTTCCTAGTGTAGTGGTGCTTATACATTTACAGATTGAAATACCTTGTGTTTTATTCTCAGTTGCTTTCTTTTTATTTCTCCTTTATATTACAATTAAGGCACTATATTTGGTTTTTCATTATGTCTCTGGATCGGTGGTAATATCTGTGAATTTCATTTCAGGATGGTAAAGGGGCATCCACAACATTTTATATTAGAAGGAGGGTGATAGGTCTGACAGGTTAATCACCTCTGACGTGGGTGTCTTCCTCTTGACACTATCTCCAAAACTCTTCCCATCGCTCACCACCATCACCATCCCGGGAAAGTGGATTCTGAAACCTGTGGGGGGAGGGTGCCCTCTGCAGGCCCGGCCCCCTTTACGGGTGCACCCTCCCAGCTTTATTCCTTTCACTCTACAAGGCTTCAGGCAGCGATGCTGGGCCCAGGCAGGGAATCTCCCAGGGCAGAGACAGAGACCAGCCCACGTAGCAGACCTTACGGCATCAGTGGGTATCTATGTGGCGCTTGAGTCTGTCTGAACAACTAGAAAGGTGCCTGGGAGCTAAGGAGTAGGGTTACCGGGTAAAATACAAGATGCCCAGTTCATTTGGATTTCAGATAAACCACAAATCATTTTAGTGTAAGTATGTACCATGCAATGCTTGGAACATATTTACAGTAAAATAGTACAAGTTGCTCATCCAAAGTTGAAATGTAACTGGGCGTTCTGTATTTTTGTTTGCAAACCTGGCAGCCCTACTCGGGAACCAAGTCCACATGTCTGTGTGACCCACCATTGTCAGTATGGCTGAGTGACTATGGGGACAGTGTGCGTGTGTGCGTGTGTGAGTGTGTGTGCAGGGGCTGTGCACAAACCCCAAAGGTACCATGGGAAGGCAGAACTGGAGGATGATACTACCACGAATGCCAGGCCTGAGGCGTGCGCCTGTCAAGGAAAGAGGGTCAGGAACAACTCACGTGGACGCAGCTTGAGTGCTGGGCCCATCACCCAGCAGGCTCCGGGGACTCCTGGGGTTCAGATTCCCAGAACTAGTCCCTCCACACATACACACCCACCTCTAGATTCTGTGTCACTGGGTCTAGGCTAGAACCTGGCTCCTGTTTCCCTGGGTTGGTGACAGTTTTGTCATTAATGTAAGTTAAGGCCTAGACCCAGGCTTTGAGGTGTGGGGAACAGGCAGCCCTGCTCCTTGGAGGTCCGTGGGCTCAGCTCCCCAGTGGATGCACTGGCTGGAGCCTGACTTACCTTCTCCTGTCAGCAGTCCAGCCTCCTGGCTATGGTTCATCTTCTCTGCCTTCCCAGCGGTCTGCTGCGTCCCTGTGGAGAAGGTTCTAGTATGAACAACACTGTTCAGATGAAGAAACTGAGGTCACAAGACAGAGCCAGGACCGGAACCCCGCCTGCCTGAGTCCAGGCTGATGGAAGGACCGGGCTCCAGAGTGATCCCCGCCGCCAGCCCCGCCTGGGTCTCCTCAGCTCCCCAAGGGCCCGCAGGCACGGCCCCTATTCGTTCACATTTCCCGGCCCGGCCAGGTCCAATTGCAGTCTGTGTGCCGTGTTCCAAGTTCCTGACCACCCCTTCCTTCCCACCCTCTCTCCTCTGTGCTGGGAAGACGTTCTGCACAGCTGGCTGTGCCTGGTCTTCCTGCACCAGAATATTATTACCTACAGGTGAGCGCTCTGATGATGCAGACGCAGCCCCATTCGCCACTGCTTGGCGCGGTAGGGCGTTCTGGGCGTGCTGGGAGAATGAATCGCGGGGGGAGACCTATCTGATAAGTGGCCTACAGAACTGACTTCAGGTGTCCTCAGCTGCCTGAATAAAGTTTCCCGAAAATAAGACCGGGTCTTATATTAAGTTTTGCTCCAAAAAACACATTAGGGCTTATGTTCAGGGGATGTCCTCCTGGAAAATCATGCCAGGGCTTATTTTCCGGTTAGGTCTGATTTTCGGGGAAACACGGCATCATCAGGAAGCCCCATAGCTGCAAACACCACTTTCCGAAAACCTAGGACTGTCAGCTGTTGAATGTGAACACTGTCTGATTAGGAACGAGCCCAAATGCTCACAGGTCGGTAAGTGCTTCCTAGCCACACAGGAGGAGGAATTGTGAGGAATAACTTCATGTCTTCAGTGCCGTGTGCCGGGTGATCACAGCTGCATAGACAGCCTGGAGCTTCCATTATTCACTAATGTTATTTTGCGGTCATTTGCAAGTCCTTAAAGTCCCACGGAATGGATATTCACATATCTTAGGATCGCTTCAAATTCAGGAGTCTTAGGGTTAAGTGAAAAATTGTATTTATATAGTACATGAATTTCCTACGGCTGCTGTAACAAATTACCACAAATTTAGTGGCTTAAAACAACACAAATTTATTATCTTACAGTCCTGGAGAACAGAAGTCCCAAATGGGTCTCACTTGGCTAAAATCAAGGTGTGGGCAGGGCTGCATTCCTGCTGGAGGCTCTAGGGGAGAATCAGTTTCCCTACCTTCTCCTGCTTCTAGAAGCTGCTCTCATTTCTTGGCCAGTGGCTCCCTTTCAGCCAGCAATCACATCACTCCAACTTCTGCTTCTGTTATCACGTCTCTCTCTCCCTCCCTCTGACTCTCCTGCCTCCCCTTGCCTTACCCTTTAAGGGCCCTGTTACACTGGGACCACCTGGATAGTGCAGGATAACTTCCCCATCTCAAGACCCCTAGCTTAGTCACATCTACAAAGTCCCTTCATATTCACAGGTTCCAGGGGTTAGGATATGAATCTCTTTTGTGGGCATATTATTTTGCCTATCACACCTAGTTTAACGGTCAAAATCCAATCATGTTATCAGCCGGAGAGGGAGCTGTACCACAACTGGGAAGTGTGTGGAAAATTTGGCATCAAGGACGTGGGCTACTTGACCGTGACATAGATTTTTTTGTATTAAGAAGTAATTTGTACATATGTACTTGGTATGTACAGATTATAATGATTGTAATGTATAAGACAATTTGGTCTTTTGGAGTGATGGCTTTTTAATTAATAATTGAATAACTTAAACTGAGGGTTTTAAGTTGAACTCTTACCAAGTTCATACACAGTATTAGAACATATAAGAAAACTTTACATTCACCATATTTTAATTTTTACTATTACTTAATTTAGATTTTTATTTTTATAAGTTTAACTTATTTGGTTTTATAAATATTATTTAGTACTCAGGAGGAAAGCTCTCAATGGTTGTCAGAAGTCAGAGTACTGAAATAGGAAGTCTAATTTTTAAATAAAGTTTAAAATATTTCAAGTTATTTGATTAGCTAAGTTTATAAACAGGACCAAACATTATTCAAAGAGCTCTCAAAGGAGACGGTTAAAATTTGCTGGACGTAAATAGAATAGTGAGATTTGCAAGCTGAATTTAAAGTGAAGAAAGCAATCCCTGGTTTTGTTTCCCCTGAAGGGGGAATAAAGAGGGAAGGTGTTGCCCTGAGCTGTTGCCACAGCAGCCTGAGGAAAGACTGGCGTGAGGTCCCAAAGGGCTGCACAGACCCGGGACAAATCACATCAGACTGAGGCAAGTGGATGCCTCTCGCTGCATTTTTTGATTGTTCATTGTTGTTTTGAACTTTTTTTTGTATTGTGAGAAAAAAGTAAGCGTTTATTTTTTAGATGTCATATTTTCAATTTAAAAGAAAATGGGCACAGTTACAGGATCAAAAGTTAAGTAGGAACTCTATCAGGTTAGAATCAAATTGGAGAGGACCTCTCTTCCAGTAAAGGCAGATTTAGATGACTCAGACCATCCTTGCTACTGAAAGCAACTTAAAAAAAACTGGCCACAACATTTTCATAATCTTAAAAGCATCAAAAAGCTAACAAGACACAAAGAAGTTGCCCGGCCAGCGAGTCTGGCATTGGGAGGCGCTTCTGCAGTGATGGAGTTGGCCATGCAGAGAGAGGTGGCTGAGAAGCTGAGCAGAACCTCTGCGAGCCTTGAGTGGGTCAAGGAACAGAGATTAGGGCACAGAACCGGGAAACCAACCCCCACTCAGGAGTGGGAAATTCAAGAGGCGGCACTCTAAGAGTCAGTGTGGACCAGAAGCAAACTGGCCCTCGCCAGGTCACTGCTCTGGCTGTGAACGATCTGCGCCAGCCACGAAGTCTGAAGCCTTCCACTGGACTAAGGTGATCCTGGATTGCTAGTGTCCCAGAGGCCTGGGAGCAGCTAACTGCACTCCTCCCTGAAAGAAGATGACATCCTTGTAGGCCTCACGTCATTTTGAAAGGTGGTGTTTCACACAAATGTCCATCCTCCAATTAAAGATGCACAAGGTGACAAGACCACCTAACCAAGGGCCAGCTGAAACGAGAGACATCCAAAAGATCCGTGAGATATGATCAGATCACACTGTGAAACAAATGTGCTTGTTGTTTTTCCAAAAGGGAGTCGTGTGCGTGTGTGTGCGTGTGTACGTGTGTGTGTGTGTGTGTGTGTGTGTGTGTGTGTGTGTGTGTGTATTCCCAAGGGGAAAGGGCTGGAAGAGAATGCTGGCCTCTGCACACCGGCCTCCTGCCTGTCCCTTCCCCTCCACTCACAACTCACGCCCCCAGGTGGCCCTGAGAAGTCTTGATTGCACTTTCCTTCCTTTGTGCCTTTGTTCCAAGGGTTCCCAAATCCTACTGGAGCCCCCCAGGATGGATGCCATTTCCTATAAGCCTTCCCTACTCCTTCCAGCCAGGATTCATCTTTTTCTCCCCTATTATCTTCATCTCTTGGTACCCTCTTATCCCTCTGCCGTGGACTTTGAACTGTTGTATTCCTGCCTCGAGCCCCACTGGACCAAGAGCCCCTCCCGTTTTCACCTTGCATGCCCTCTGCCCAGGGCTGGGCACTTTGGAGGGCAACCACAGGGGGGCAGTAGACAGGACTGCTCGTCAAAACTCTTGTCAATTCCTACCACCGTTATCTTGACCCTGGTTCTAAAGGCCAAGGGAACACTCAGGGGACCCACTTCCACCCAAGCCCTCCCACAGGCGGACGTGTGAAGACTTACGACACTAGTGCTTACATTTTCAGTGTGCTTGAACACACCCAGGATCTCAATTTTTCCCAGCAGCTGTGAAGGGTCGGCATCGTTAGCCCCATTTGACAGGCGAGAGACTGAGGCTTAGGGAGTGACTAGCCCACCGATTCTCAAGCCTGGATACAGTTCGGAATCACCTGAGAGCTTTTAAAAAATAAGTCCAAATCACTTGGGGTATTGCCCAGGTGTTGGTATTTTTTAAAGCTCTCTAGGAGATTCTAATATGTAACCATCGGCCAAGTTCAAGGCTCACAGCCAGTGGGAAGCTGAGCCAGTTCTAGAATCCCAAATCCTAAGGTAGTGCTCTTCCTTTTATCCCGGGAATTGGGGAGGTTGCTGGACCATTGGTTACTTGGGGTCCTACAAGCAAGAAGAGTGTTCAGAGCGGGTGGGCTCCACCGTCTTGGATTCTGTGAGGCCCACCCCTTCCCTCCTTTCCTTCCCTGACTCCAGAACTCAGGCCCAGACAGCTGAGGCCCAGGGGACACCGGGTGACTCAGATGCTTCCTGTTTTCTTGGCTACAGTGACAGGGGGATGGAAACGGCCTGGGCTGGGGTTCATGGCCTAAGACAGGGCCCTGGAAAGAGAAGGAGGTTGAGCTGTGGGGCCAGCCTGCCCTGAGATGCAGGAGGGGTGAGCTAGGCAGAGCCACACGGGGTGGTTGACCGGCCTCAGCGAGTGGAGATGAGGGTGATTTGTTGAGTGGCCAGGTCAGCAAAGCCAGCTTTTCTTGAAATGCAGGGATTTTCTGAGTCCTCAGCGGTTGAAGGAGAGACCTGCAGTTCCCCCTGGATGTTTGGTTCAGGCAAAGCTGGCAAGCTGGGAGGCTGTTTGGGTCAGAGGCAAGAGCTCTACTGGAGGCAAAGGATCTGTGTTACCTGGTCCAAGCCCTGCCATGAATTACCGTGTAACCCTGAGTAAGCCTCTGCTCATCTCTGAGCCCCTGCTTCCTCTCCTGTGAGATGGGAAGAGGTTGGCATAAACTGAGCCCTGAGAGGCCCTGGGATTTTAAGACAAACCATAACGTCTCCCAGCCTTACAGAGCACAGTGCAGCCGCTAGGGAACATTTACATGATTTTGATTTGAAGCCAGACAATAACCCTAAAAGTTAGGCAGGGAAACTACTGTAATTACCCGACTGCTGTTGTAGACAATAACTAGGGAGACTAAGACAGCTGCTGGCCAAGGGTATCTGGAAATGGGGACTTGGACACTCGTGGTGGCCCAACTTGGTTGCTCCCTTCCTCGAAGGGCAACACCTTGGAGATGTTTATGAAAACTTATGCATGCTTGAATCCTGGCCTCGCTCATCTCCCTGCCGGGGTCACCCTCCGCAAATGATCCTAAATTCAGAAAAGCCTTGTTGGACAGGAAGATGTTCACTAGATGAATTTTGTATGAATGAAGTGTTAAACACAGTGCGGCCCTTTAGTGATAGGAAAATGCAGACTGTACAATGAGTGTTAGCTACCTATTTCTGAATAACAAATTACCCTCAAAACGAGTGGCTGAACAAGCATTTCTTACTACCTCCCCGTTTCTGTGGGTCAGGAAGCCAGGCCCACGTTGGCTGGGGGCCTCTGGCTGAGGGTCCCTCAGGAGGCTACAATCTGGGTGTGGGCTGGGGCTGCGCTCATGTCCACGTCTGGCTGGGAGAGGACCCGCTTCCCGGTTCACTCACAGAGCTGCTCCCCAGTCTCAGGTGCTTGCTGGCTCCTGAGAGAGACACCAGCTCCCCCACGTGTGGGCCCTCCATGGAGCACCCCCAACACGGCAGCTGGCTTCCCCAGAGCAAAGGAGCAACCCGGACGCACGGTCCTTCTGTCACCTGATCTTGAAAGTGACCTCCCTCATTTCTGCTGTCCAGCCAGTCGTTCCTCGGGATCTACAACGGATTGGTTCCAAGACTCTTGAGGATACCAAAGTCCAAGGTGGCTCAAGTCCCTTACATAAAATGGCATAGAACAATGCATACAGTCAGCCCCTGCACCTGTGGATTCCTGGCCGCGGATTAAAACTATCGTAGAGTCCATGGATTCGGAACCCTCGAATAAGGAGGGCCAACTGTATGCTGTTCATTAAGAGCGAGTCACTAGATCTAGTCCAGGTTCAAGGGGAGGGGATTACATAAGCCAGGAGGCGGGGACTGTAGGGGAGGTAAACGTTTCCTCAACCTTCTTAGGGTCCCTGGCTAGGTCTAAAAATTATTAGGTTGGTGCAAAAGTAATCGCGGTTTAAAAGGTTAAAAATAATTGCAAAAAACTGCGATTGCTTTTGCACCAACCTAATAAATTGAAAAAGACAGATTAACAGGAGAAAAGCACACACATGTATTTACTATAAGTTTTACGTGACACAGGAGCCTACATAATGAAATGAAGACCTGAAGAAGCAGTTAGACTTAAGTATTTGGATGCTAGGTTTGCTGAAGAGTAGGAGGTCGTGTAGAAATATGAGGCCAGAGAACGAGGCAAGTGTAGTACAGTAAACTGGGAGAAACTGGCAAGGGCTGTTTGTTCAGATTCCTCTTGGTGTCCCTTTGTCTTTAGAGATAAAGCTGCTCCTTTCCCGCTGGTACAAGGAGGGTACCTCTCACAGGAGGGGTTTATGACCTGATTCGGGAGAAAAGGGCAGCGGAAGATCAAGGAGACCTTCCTGCTTCTGCTGTTTTCTCATATGGCTTCAATGTGAAATATTCACTATGCCAAGGTGCCATATTTCAGGGCACCGTGTCCTGATCCCTATCTAGACCACTGGGAGCCAGCTCAGACACTGCCTATCATATAGCATATGTGAAATGTTCATGAGCTTCAGTGAAAGGAGGACAACACGATGATCACTTCTGAGGAAGAATACAACAGGGAAAATAAATGGGAAGGAATGTGTTAAAAACACATGTACACCCCTACAAATCAAATGGGGTCTACATGATAAAGCACCTTTATAAATTGGGTCTTTTGCTCTTCCACACAGGTATTCACTTATGCATCATTCCCCCCGCCCCCCAATTATTTATCCTCCAAAGTTCAGTAACTACTTTTCTGGCCTAAAGGCCAAGGGGCTGGGTAAGAAGGAGTCCAGGCCCCACCTTCTGTCCTTGAGCCCGTGAAGCAATAGGAAGCTACAAATTCTCACACTGGGACAGGCTCAGGGGCTGTAGTCCAGGCAAATCCTAACCACCTCTTATCTCACTGCATATTCCTGGGTTTATGGGATGCTGAGGAGTCGGCTTTGGGGTGGTCCTGCAGGCAGCATTGTTTGGGGAGGATTTGGTTGTAGAGGGCGTGGCAAGGAGTGGAGAGACAAAGGAAGTGACCCAGAGAGAAAGGGGAAAGCAGCTGACATGGTGGAAAAACACCTGAAAGTTGAAGTCTGGGCCTGTCAGTCACTCGAGTGACTCATTCAAGTCTCAGTTTCCTCATCCATAGAATGGGATGAAAATAAATATTGTCTTTCCTCATTCAGCAGAGTTAAATGAGATTGATTATGCACAGCAATACACGCTATAAACTGTTACGCTCTGGACCTGTGTTGGTTTCTTCAGGGATTAACTAGAGCAAATATACCCACTTCTTGCTATTGAGCTCCCAGTAGGAGTCAAGCCCGTCCCCAACCACCAGCAGGCAGGGGGCCTTGTTGGCTCCCACATCCTGAGCCACAGTTTCATTCTCATCTCTAACAAGTTACGTTAGTTAAATGATGATGCTGAATATGCTTCTTTTAAAAAGAATGAAGTTACCTCTCATGAAAGATGATTGGGCAACATCCATCAAAATCACAATTGACTACGCAATTCCATTTTTAGGACTAGACACACACACACACACACACACACACACACACACGCGTGCACGGATATGAAATTACATGTACCGGCATTTTCACTGCAGCATTATTTGTGAGAGCAAAGCATTGTAAAGAAAACAATGTCCATCCACAGGGGACTGGTTAGATCAGTTATGGATCACCCATAGCATGGAATGCTGTGAAGCCATTAAAACGAAGGAGGCAGTGCTGGGTGCACTGATCCAGAAAGATCTCCAACACGTATTATAAAATGATAAAAAGCCAGTTGCCAAACTACGTCATCTATCTCTCTCCACTAATGCAGAAAGTCAAACCAAACTACCTGATTTGTATGAAATACTGAGGAAACACAGGGAATGACTCTGCCAGTTGTCAGAAGTGGCCGTTTGGGGAAGGGAAGGTGGGGAGAAGGGATAAGAAGGGCCTTACCCTTTTTTATTCCATATACTTCAGGAACGGTTGCCATTTTTTTTCTTCTTCCTTTCTTTTCTTTCTTTCTTCCTGTCTCTCTCTCTTTTAGAAACTGTTTATTTTCCTTTTTTTGTTGAAGAGTCTGTGGAAGACTGGCTGAAGAGCCCTCTGTGGTTGTCCCTACCCATTCAATGGCCTGCGCAGTGGAGACTTCAGCAGGGAACGGCTGAACAGGCGCGGAGGTCACCTGCACGCCTCTAGACCAGTCTGCGACCTCGGGTTGAGTGGCAGTAAACTTAGGCAGTGAAGAGGTCCATTTACCCTGAAATTCCTCCTCAGTCGCGGCCTTTGCATCAGGAGCCTGCTCTTTCTCTTCAGACTCTTCGGGGTCTCTGTAGAAGTAGCGATGGGGTGACCTCCCGCAGGGGCTCATGGGACATGGTGCTGCGTGGGCGCACAGCTTCCGGGGTCAGCACGCACCACCTCAGCCCTGATGAGTGAGCTCGCTTGTTGTTGCATGGGTTGGCAATGTCCACATAGCGCAGAGGAGAGTCTGTTCCACAGAACGAGGGTAGGCAGGTTAACATCAGAAGCCTCTGTGAGAGGTGGTCAGCCCGGGGACCAGTGACCCCCGGAAGTCACGTCTCCCGGAAGCCTGCGGGGAGCTGCGTAGTGCAGGTTAGTTACAGGACTGAAGCACTAGCAACAGGAGTGGCTTCTGGGGAGCAGCACACTTCGGCACAGCCGCTGGCTGCTATTCCTGGATGACACTGGTATTAGCTAGGTTTTCTAGGGCAACTATATAGCATTGCTGCCGGCAGAAGCTTCTCCAGATTTATGATGTGGATACCCTCGCGTTTCCTCTGGGAGCTGTGCTGTTCCACTTGGACATCAAGGTCGCTGCCACCTGGGTGGATTCCTGCTGCAATAAAATTCTATTTTTTAGCAGGACTTTATTGGGGAACAGTGTGTACTTCCAGGACTTTTCAAAGTCAAGTTGTTGTCCTTTCAGTCTTAGTTGTGGAGGGCGCAGCTCAACTCCAGGTCCAGTTGCCGTTGTTAGTTGCAGGGGGCGGAGCCCACCACCCTTGTGGGAGTCCAGGAGTCCAACAGGCAACCTTCCGGTTGAGGCCACGCTCCAACCAACTGAGCCATCTGGCCACCCGGGAGCCCAGCGGCAGTTCATTGACTTCATTCTAGTTGAGGAGGGCGCAGCTCGCTGTCCCATGTGGGAGTCAAACAGGCAGCCCCGTTGCCCAGGGCTCGAGCTCTAACCAACTGAGCCACCCGTCCGCCCGTTGCAATAAATTTGAGGACATCCTCCTACTTCATTTTCAGGACCTCAAGGGCTCCAGTCACTGTGAAAGTTTCCCTTTAAGTTATAACAGTGAAGCAGAAAAATGCTTTTTGGACAACCTCTCTAGGTAGCATGAAAAGGGGTTGCCATTTCTTTGTGATGTGAATATATTCATATATTTTCTGTGTAATTTTTTAAACTTAAAATATGTATTTTTAATTTTAATATATTTTAATTTTATATAGTTATATTTGTATTTTTTTGTTATAGTTGAATTTTAGGTAATTATATAAAAGTTTTCATCCCTAAGTTTCAGAAAACTTCTGAGATCATCACTGGGCCTGCAGACACTTATTCCTTAGGATGGCGTCACCTCTCTGTAGGAGGACCCAGGCGCCCCTCTTCCAAGATGGCGCCTCTTCCCAGATGAGGTGCTCTATGTATCTCGGAGTTTGTCAGACCAGGACCCCAGAACCCCTACCCCAGGCCTGCTCCCTGCCCAGGGATGTTCCCTTGAGCGTGTTCTCACACCATCTGTGTAGGGATGAAAGCAAAACAAATAAAAACCCTTCATTTATTCCTTCCTTAAACAAACAGTATTGCCCTGGACAAAGTGACAGAGGTTCAATGGTAAATAACAACAGATAAGGTTAGAGTCTAGTAAGGTGACAGACTCTAATCAAACAGCCTCCTAAATGAAAGTGAAATGAGGTCTGTGATGGATGCTCTGTAAAACAGACCCAGAGAATGTCCTAAGGAGAGAAAAGCTGAGGAGACTTTCCCCCATTTTCACCGAGACTCTTTCCCACTCCCCACCCATCCATCCTTTCCACTTTTCATGAACTGGAACCCGAAGACTTGGCTGGGGTCTTCAGCAGCCGCCCTGGGGGCTCCCCATGAGTGGAGATGAAGGGAGAAAATGCAAGGCAGGACCCAGGAAATCACCAGCAGATGAGCTCAGACCAAAGAGCCCTGGTGGGGATGTGCTGTCCAGGGAAACAGGCTGGCTCCAGACCTGTCACCATCATCATTTCTTGTTCTCAGGCACCAGCCTTGAGCCATCCACGGCCACAGTTCTAAGCACCATCCCCTCCCCAACCTTGGCCCGCAGGGGTCCTGGGCAGCAAGGTTTCACTACCAATGCCAGTGTCTGGATGGAGAAAAGACTTCTTCGTGTGTGTGTGTGTACACACTGCATACTATACACAGGTCCGTACTCCGTGGATAGTGTCAATTCATTCCAGATTTACTGGAACAGCCTCAATTTTCACATATTTGGATACCACAAACCATTGAAATATCCTGAAAATTCCAATATGATTATTTATGTAGCACTCCTTCAGTCTTGTTCCAAAAAAAGGATTTGAGAACCAGCTTGCAGAGTCGTATATACTTCAGAGGATTTAAAAATAACAGACAAGGGAATCGGGGAGAAGGGAGAGTTAGATGACGCACAGAAATGCATAATTCAAGTCCTGTGTACATGCTGGAGGCAGATCCCAAATGTATCTCGGAATTTCCAAGCAGCCAGAACTAAAAGGGAAACAAGATGGCACGGATTCCTGCCCTTGACACCTGCAGGAGTTTTCCCCAAAAGTCCTCAGAAAGACTCAGTGTGACTTCAAGTTAGAAAGGAACAAATTCATGTTCCGCATCTTAATAGTGGTTTGGTTACACAAATGACCGCATTTGTCAAAACTCACAGAACAGTATACTTAAGATTTGTGCATTTCACCGTCAGCAAACTTTACCACAAAAAGAAAAGAATTATAAACAAATGTAGTTAATGATATGCTTGCTGAAGTGTTTAGGGCTGAGGTGAACTGACATTCACAGCTTATTTTGAAATGCATCAAAAAGGTAAGATGAATTGCTGGATGGAAGGAGGAATAGAGGGACTGACAAGCGAGAAAGCAAGTGTAGTAAAATAGAGTCTCAGTGGCGGGCAGAGGGTGTGGACAGTAGGATTCTCTGAACTTAATCTGTGCTTGAACATTTTTATAATAAAAGGTTGGAGGCTCTGAGAAATGAAGTTGCCTTTGGAAATTACCATCAACACCCACAGGGTAAAAGACCCCAAGTTTTGTTTGCAGAGCTAGAGCTAGCAGCTGACCCCCTGGGCACCTGGCCCGTGGGCAGTGAGTGACAAGCTCTGCCCTTTTGGGTGCAGAGCTCTGGCTTCAGCAGGGACGGAGAAGCCTGGCTCCTGCAGAGCCCACAGCATGGCAGGGTTTTGGCATCAAAGATCGTGGAAGCCCCTTGTCAGGCCCCTTGGAGGCACTGTGCCTCATCCAGAGACCCTTAGAAGGGGCAGAGTTGGATTTCAGCCTTGACAATATGATTACATGGATGATGGCATCGCTTATGGGGGCTTTTCTCTCTGCTGGCACCGCACTAAGCATTTACATTTATATATCATTGAATAACACAGATACTATTGTCATTACCATTCACATGTGCAAAATGACTCGGAAAAGTTCAGTAACTCATATGTAACACTCAGCTGGCAAATGCTGAGCTGTGATTCAAAGTTCTGTTTGGCGCCAGAGGTTTCGATCCTAAGCCTGCCCTCTTCTGCTCCACACCTGCTCTCCCCAGCCCTTCCACTTTCTTTCCCATCCCCTCTCCCAAAGGCCTGTCACACACTTGTCTCTGCTCTGGCCTCAGAAGAGAGCTCAGGAGAAAGTCCGACTCAGGCTCAGAGTGCGCCTTATAAACCAAGCACCCCACTTCTGCCCCTGTATTTCTCCCCAGAATGCTGCTCTGACTGACTTCCCTGCCTACCACAAAATTAAGACCTAGGCACTTGAAAACAGCCTGTTGCCTCTTTAATAGAATCCCTGAGCTAAGGAAGACTTCAGACAGTGATAGCCAGGAGGAAATGAAAGCCCAGAGAGGGGCAGTGCTGGCCCCATGTCACACAGTATGCCAGGACTGAGCCTTGTCTCCTTAGCTCAGGGCTGGGCAGAGCTGAATTGGGATGCAGGGCTGTCGGGAGGTGTTGGGAGGTGGTGGATGGGGCCTAGAGACCCTCTCTCGGGATAGAAAGACTAGTCCTAAGACCAGAGAGGAGAATTGCTGGGCCCTGCAGTATTATCCGGGGGACTCTGAAGAGTGATTCTCATTTCATAGATGGGGAGCCTCAGTTCCCGAGAGGCTGTGCCTGTCACTGGATCCCACAGCCAGTTCCTGGCTACAGGGAGGCAGGGATCCTTCTCCCTGAATCTCCAGGATCCTTCCCACTTCACCCTGGATGAGCTCTGAAGGATCCTGAGACACAGAGCAGGCTGGGTGGCCCAGCGAATCCGAGCTGCAGCTCCCTGGTATCCATATCCACTGCATCCCCACCCGCACCTTCCCTCCCTCCATGCTTGGGACCCATCAGTCCTCCCCAGGACCCAAGACCAGACCTTTGGCTTTTACCAAGTCCCTTCCTAAATGTCACAGAGCTTGGGCCATAGCCTGAGCCCTGCAGGAGCTATTGGGAGAGGTGCCCCGAGCTCTGCAGCCCCTGGCAGTGAAGCAAGAGGAGACAGTTACAGGGGCCCAAGGGTTAAGCCACCCCCGACACACCTGCTGTTCAGCCAGGCCTGGCCCCCAGGGACTTCAGGGTCCTGCCCTGGTTGCTCTAGGCCCCAGGGCCCAAGCAGCCCCTGGAGCGTGTGTATGTGGGGGAGGGAGTCTGTAGGGGGGTCACCCAGCTGTGAGGCCCACGTCCTTCCAGCCAGAGCCAGGCGTAGAGCCATGGGAGGAGCGCAGGATCAGTCAGTGGAGATTGGGTCCACAGACAGAGCCTAAGGAACCCTGGCCATGCCAGGCCAGCGAGCAGACCCTCCAACACAAACACTGGGCCCCTGGCTGTGCGGGAAGAGGGCATTTTTCAGAGATGACATCAGCTCTTAAAGTTTTATGTTTCCTGCCTACCTCAGCCCAGAGAGCCACGTCCCCAGAGCCCATGAGCCTGGAAAGGCGGGCAGCAGCTCCACTGCAAGTGGCACATCACTGGCCTTGCACAGGACAGATGGCCATAATGGTGGCTGTCCAGCGGCCGGCTCTCCATGACGACACAGGCCTGCCTCTGTAGCACAGATGCCGGAGGAGAGGAGATCTGAGGTCCCCAAACACGCCTCGGGGCCTTGGCTCATGCTTCCCTCTGTTCCCCTGCCTGCCCTGCTCTGCCATCTAGCAAATGCCTCCCTGTCCTCCAAGAATCACGTCGTGTCCCCTGCTGTGAAGCCAGCCCACCCCCCAGAGCCTCCGCCATGTCCTGTCCACCCTTCCACTAGAGGTCTGACCCCTCTGAGCCATGTTTAGAACCACCAACCTTTACCTTTCTCCTCGCTCCTTCCTCCGTCGGACTGGAGCCCCCGGAGAGCACAGGCCAAGTCCCATGTCACTTTGGTCCGCAGGGCCTCCTATAGTACTTGGTGGGGACTCAGGAGGCGTTTGCGGAGGAAAGGCTGGAGCAGACAGCGGCGAGACAGCTCTACTCAGCATTCCCCGTCCCTTCACCGGGTATTTGCTGGGGGACCAGCCCTGGCCTCCACTCTGACAGGCAGTTTCTGCCCCAGGAACGTGCCTGGGGAGCCTCAGAGTCTAGCGGGAAAGCGCCTTAGTCACCTTACCACAGCCTTTGACAGTGCTGTCCAAGGCAGCCAGCCCCAGCCCCCAGCTGAGCCCCAGGTGCGGGGAGGGGACGTCAGAGGGACAGCAGAACCTGCCTGTGTCTGGCCACCTGCCCCCAGGCCTTCCTCAGCAAACCTCTGGACAATTGCACGTGGCAAGACCCAGAGTTGCTCAGGCAGGAAATGGTGGAGGAGCTCAGAACGGGTTCAGTAGTGCTGCCAGCCTCAGAGCAGGGCCTCCTCCAGGCTGGCATGAGGTGCAGAGGGGCCACTTCTGTCTGCACTGCAGAACAAATCTGCCCTTACTGGGGGCCTGGAAATCCACAGCCCGTCTGCTACACCAAGGCTGAGGCTGCTTCGGCGGCAGGGGATGCTGGGCGGATTACATGAATCAATATGTGAAAACACCTGGGAAGCACCCACTATGTGTTATTCTTTTTCAGGATAATCATCATGTTAGTATTTGTGCTGCCGAAGCGAGCACTATCATGTTATTTAGATTCTACTCACATGATTAAGTGCCAGCTGAGTGCTGGGAATGCTGGGTGAGCACGGCAGGCATGCCCGTCTCCCAGGAGCCTAGAGGTGGGCAGGAAACACAGACAAATAAACAGCTGACATGGAAGCACAGGGCTGGAGGGGTAAATCCTAACCTGGCTGGGGGGCGGGGGGAGTCAGGGAAGGCTTCCTGTAGGATGTGCTGCTGCCCACAGACCTGAAGGATGAGTAGAAAGAAATTAATCAACTACAAAAGGGCAAACCCCTCCCAGCTGAAAGAACCACAATGAGGGTTCAGCTAAAGGAAAGAAGGATGCAGGCTGAGTGAGGTGAAGTGAGCTGCAAGAGGGGAAAGGGAGAAGTGGGGGCACTGCCGTGAAGGAAGCCCCAGTGGGGGACCTGGGCAGCCAGGGTGGGGAGAAGGAGGTGCTGAGCTTCCAGGGAGGGTGTGTTCCAAAAGGTAGTCCTGGTTAAATGAGTAAGTGAAGGAATGAATGAGGGGTCCTAAGAGGAGGGCGAGGTGGAAAAACCAACTTTCCCTTCTACAGTGAATGTTCTCTGGCCGCAGGGAGGGGTAGACACAGAGACAAGTGCCCACATATGCCGAGCCCCACTCTGCCATCCCCACCTCAAGCTTAGCAGGCTAAGGTGTGGCACATCAGGCCCAGAAAGGGCCAGGGGGCCTGGGTCGCTGCCCCTCTGCCCTGGGAGAGGGCTGACTACGCCACAGGCCCAAGGCCCAGCTGCCAGGCTGCTGACTCAGGCCCCACGGGCCAGCTCAGCATTCCTGGCCGCCCCACTAAATGGGATATTGAAGCTCTTTGGAGGGGAGGGAGGTTAGGCCACTGACCACGCCCCCAACCAGAACCTTCGGCTGGACTGTGGGCTCCGCTCTCAGGGGGCAGCACAAGCCCTGGCTGTCAGTCTGAGAACCCTCTGGCCACCAGCAGCTGCTCTGGGGAGTCTGGGACCAAGGACAATTAGGTAAGTAAGCTGGCTAGGCTGGCATCAGAGAGGGGAGCCCAGTGGGACGGAATCACCCTGACCCTTAGGACTGCAGGCCCTGAAATGGAGACCCTGTTCACGGACCCCAGCTTGGAGAGGGGTCTGTCTCTCTGCTCATACCACTGTGTGTAGGTGGGGGTGCTGCAGGCGCCTCCCCTACCCGACTGGAGCTTCCCTATGGCAGAGGTGGTTTTCCCATTAGATTGGGGCTTCTCACAGGGTATGGGCTGGGTCTCCCCCATCACACAGGGAGCGGAGTTTGGAGCCTTTCCCATCAGCCCCTGCGCTGCCCGAGCCCCGTGTTCATCCCCTCCTTACTGTCTCACACAGGAATCCCACCTGGTACTCAGCATCAGCCTCTGCGGGTGGGGCCCAGCACAACCAACCCTTCTCTAGATAACGCGCCCCGCTTCATCCTGTCCTCTTCCCATCCTGGCCTTCGCCCCAGGCTGTGATCTGGCCCCCTAATCCTAGCTGTGTGGGCCTCTACCTGTCAGGTGTGCTTTTCCAGGAATAGGGGAGGGCCGGGCGCCATGAAGCCAGTGCCGGCTGTCACCCTTTGGTGGGTGCTACTGCTGGTACCCAGGCTGGGGGCCACCAGGACGGGATCCCCAGAAGAGGCCTCCTTCTACTACGGAACCTTCCCACTTGGTATGTCCATTCCTCTTTAGGTCTGTCTGTCTGTCAGCTTGCCCACCTTGGCTGGCTCGCCAAGGAGTTTGGTATTTTAGCTTCCTGACAGGTAGAATGTGGAAAATAACTCCTTGTAGTTGTTGTAAAATGGAAGTCCCTGACAGTTTTTGAAGTGACCGTGCAGACAGTATGCTAATCAGAGCTAACTTTGTCCAAACTAATGTTTGTAGTGTCTTATGCCTTCACCCATCCTGCCCCTCATGCCCGCACTCCTAGGGAGCCAGGGGTTGGCAACTGGGGACGGGACTTGCCCTGCGGCCCAACACCATAGCCCCAGTGCTGGGTGAGAAGTTGGGGAGCCCAGAGCCCAGCGTGGGGTCTCTGCTTGCAGGCTTCTCCTGGGGCGTGGGCAGTTCTGCCTTCCAGACGGAGGGCGCCTGGGACCAGGATGGGAAAGGGGCCAGCATCTGGGACGCCTTCACGCACAGTGGGAAGGGGAAGGTGCTCGGGGACGAAACAGCAGATGTGGCCTGTGATGGCTACTACAAGGTCCAGGTGCGTGAAGGGGTGTGTGTGTGAGCATGTGTGAGCTGAGAGGTGGGCAGTGACAGGCCGGGGAGCCCAGGTGACGACGTCAACCCAGTGCTCTGCTAAACACCCCCACCAAAGGGTGCAGTGCCAGTGGGGATTGGGGCGTATGCGGGGTGTGGGAAGGTGGATGTAGGAAGGAAGGAAAGCAGGGCCCTCCTTGAGCCAGGGCCTTGGTCCAAGTGCCGGGTGGCCACAGGGCTGATGCCACGGCCCCAGGACCTGCAGGCTAGCGTGGCCTGAACTCCTGGGCCCAGCATGTGAGTGGGCCCCCTGTGGAGCGAGTGGGACCGGCTCATCCTGAATCCCTCTGCTCCACACCCACTTTCCTCTCTGGATTGACTTCTTGGGGAATTCATCACCCAAGTTTTTTAGGAACACCCTGATGGACTTCTCAAAGTGCCCTCATAGCCTGCATTTTATTTGACTCTTGGCATATTCCTAGAAGGAAGTGGGGGCAGATGGCATTGCACCTATTGTATAGATGTGGACAGCTGCTCCCTCACCCACCAGTAGTAGGAACAGGAGTGAGCCTTGGCCTGGGGGCCCCTAGTGTGACCCCTCCCTGCCCACCCCAGGGCCCCAGGTGACCCTGCCCTGCCTCCTGCCATCTGCACAGGAGGACATCCTTCTGCTGAGGGAGCTGCACGTGAACCACTACCGATTCTCCCTGTCTTGGCCTCGGATCCTACCCACTGGCATCCGAGGTGAGTTAGGGCCCCTTTGGGCCATGTTGCTTTGCAGGGACACCGTGAGTCCTGGGAAGGGAGATCGCTGACGTGGTTTCTTCCGGCAGCAGCTCTCACAGGCTCTGCAGATAGCTGGGCTCCCAGGTCTACATAAACCACCCGTCTGCGTGACGAGGTGCTGGTGGGCTAAGGTGCCTTCGGGCCCACGAATGCTGCGTTGCAGAAGGCCAAGGCCACGGCCCTTTCTTGTCAAGTCCCCTTTTATCTCACCTTCAGCTGACCAAGTGAACCAGGAGGGAATCAAATTCTACAGCGACTTCATCGATGCCCTTCTGGGGAACAACGTCACCCCCATTGTGACCTTGTACCACTGGGATCTCCCACAGGTGAGAGCCGTGCAGGCTCAGAGGCCCACAGAACTCAGCAGGGGGAGCCTGGTCTGGGGACCTGGGGTATCCTGCGGCAGGGGGGTAAGGTGGGTTTCTGGACCGAAAAATGTGAGGGAGTGAAAGAGAAATCTCTCTGACTCACCAATGGCCGGAGATCACGCTAGTGTCACTGATGTTTGTAATAAGTGATAAGTGCAGATTTTGATGTTTTCTGAAACATTTGCCCTAAAAACAACAAATCAAACTATAAAGACAGAAAGGACACGGCATGATTAACAAGTTTGTTTAGACGTTTTTCCCAGTTTGTTTGAGCCAGCCCCCTATGTGCTCGTATGAGCCCCAGCCCCTCCCCAAGTGATTTCCACTAAGTCTCCCCGTGCTTAAGAATATCACTGGCAGACATTACTTGTCAAGTGATATTCACATTCATTTAACAAGGCCCCACGGGGATCGTGGCTCAGCCGGGACAGGAGCCCTGTGTGTCCCTCTCGGTAACACAGGCGGCGGGAGGTCAGAGGATAGAGACATGGCTTCAGGGAGCTGTTGGGGAGGAGGTGGAGTCCTGTCAGTACTTGGAAGGGTGGGGCATGAGGTGGGATGAAGGGGTGTTCTAGCTCAAGGAGCAAGGCCAGGAGGCAGGGAAGGGCTGGGCAAGTGATTGCGTTGGAGTTTGAGAGCAGGCAGGAGGGGAAAGGATAGAGTTTGCACACACGTAACTTGGAAGGCCTCAACAGCTCAGCTAAGGGAACGAGGGTTTGTTCTGTGCGAAGGGAAGTCACCAGAGGCCCCTAAGCTGGGACTAAGGGCCTAGAGCAGGCATTAGAGAGATGAACTAACTGGAAACCACCTCCCACCCTCTCCCTTAGTTAATTGCTCTCACTAACCTACCACTTCAGCATCCCCTCAAGCCCACCAAGGAGAGCTTGGTAGATAATATTGATGGAATGATGAATCTTGGGAAAATCTGCCCTTGTAAGCAGGTGCCTTTGGGTGGGAGAGAGCCCCCTGCTGAAGAAAGCGAAACCCATTCTCATAACAGGTTTCTGACATCTGTACGGCTGCCCAAACCCTAATCAGAGCTTCTATGCCCAGTATCGTATCTTATTTCTTCAAAAGTTATATTCAAGACTATTTTCCCATTATCAGACCTCTTTCCCTTTACAAATTTTCTTATTCAATCTGTCAAGTTCCTCCATCTTGTCTGTATGTCACACAGCTCATTTCCACATTTATGTTGTTTCATGGTTCATCTCTGCCGCCATCTTCAAGCCTGAACGCCCACGACCCTGCATCTTTGCTCTCCTTTCCTCTAAACATCCTCTGTAGCTGTGATCATCCATCTTTCTTCCACAAACTTGGCCAATTGGCTCCAAAGGTCTTTTCTGCTTCTCTCTCCACTCGTATGTTCACAGCTGCTCCAAGTCGAGTACGGCGGCTGGCAGAACATAAGCATGACCAAGTACTTCACTGATTATGCCAATCTGTGCTTTGAGGTCTTTGGGGACCGGGTGAAGCACTGGGTCACTTTCAGTGATCCTCGGGTAAGCAGGACCCCTCTCCAGGTGGGAAAACCCACTTCCCAGACCGAGTGTACCCTGCCAATTCTTATGGGTCCTGCGGTCCCCACTTGCCATCCCTGTAGAAAATGGCAGAAAAAGGCTATGAGACGGGTCACCATGCCCCAGGCCTGAAGCTCCACGGCACGGGTCTGTACAAAGCGGCACACCACATCATTAAGGTGAGATGGGCCCTTGTGGGAGGGAAGGCTGGGTTCAATGTGGAGGGATGAACCCGTGTCAGCTCAGCCTGCCCCAGGGGTCTAAGCCTGAGCTCGGTCCTCGGCCACTCCACCTCAAAACCAGCATATTCCAAAGCACTTTTGCACCGTCCTCTTTCCTTCTATAAGGATTTATGAGGGAATGTCCTGTAATCCAGGGCTCTGCTGGACACAGCAGCTAAGACAGAATAGTGGCTGCTGTCTAGAACCTACAATCTAGCCTAAGGACGGAGCACATGCGTGTGAAAACTTGTCATCTACAGGCTTAAACTGTCTCGTGTGGAATGGTGACAGGAGGAAGGAGGGATGACAGTGAACTAGGGGCAAAAACTGTCAATGAATGAGAAATAACTGGAGAATGGTGAGGGCCAGCAGTCAGAAGGGGTTAGGCGTGCTCGCTCGTCTCATAGCATGGACTTCAACAGAACTGGGGTTTTGAAGAAGGAAGGGGAAATAGTTTGGAAGCAGCAATAAAGAGCAGGGCAAACACTTCCCTAAGGTGTGTGTGGTGTGAGAAAACAAAAATGGCCTGTGCTGGAAAGAGCTGTAGTGGAGGCTCAGTTAGGGCACGAAAGTGACGGAAACACTCAGAGAGGATGATGAAGGCGACCTACCATGAGTTATAAGGCTACCAGAAAGGCTTGAGAAGGGAGGGAGGGAATCGGGTCACATTACAGGACATACTAGGTCTGGACAGTTAAGTTCGCGAACTCATCCTAGAAAAAGCACTACAGACCTCATGGCTGAGTATCACTACGGTCACCTTCGAAGTACGCCCCTTGGGAAGCTATGCACCAATGCCAGCGCCTAGTCCACCCTTCAAAGCAGTTTTGGAACTCTTTTTCTGGAATGGCCATCGGAGCTGTCGTCGTATTCCCCTGATGTCCTGAATGTCATCAAAATGTCTTCCTTTCAATATTGCCTTTCTCTTCGGGTAAAGAAAGAAGTCATTGGGGGCCAGATCAGGTGAATAGGGAAGGTGTTCAGATACAGTTATTTGTTTACTGGCTAAAAACTTCCTCAGAGACAAGTGCCGTGTGAGCTGGTGCATTGTCATGACGCAAGAGCCATGAATTGTTGGCGAAAAGTTCAGGTCGTCTAACTGTTTCATGCAATCTTTTCAGCACTTCCAAATAGTAAACTTGGTTAACTGTTTGCCCAGGTGGTACAAATTCATAATGAATAATCCCTTTGATATCAAAAAAGTTTAGCAACATCGTTGCAACAAGTTCACGAACTTAATTGTCAGACCTTGCATATGCGCATACTGGGGATGACTGGGGATAGGGATGCAAGGCATGATGGGGGACTCTGAGCAGAAGGCGGACAGTCTGATCCAGAAGGAAGGCAAGGGGCCACTGGGTGACATATCAGACCCTCAAATTCGTATTAAAGAAAAAATTTGCTCTTTCTAAATTTGGCTTATGATATATTAAACTGTGAATATTTAAAAGGCAGAGATCTGAAGACATCAGTCAGTCACTGGTAGAAAATATGGGGGGAAGATTTTCCAGATGCTTGGTATTTTCCTAACTTCCGAGCTCATTATGGGAAAAGCACTGCCGAGTTACTGCAGAGGACAACCAAGATACACAGCAAGAAACTTCCGCAAAAATCTTCGAAGTAGGAAATAACACAAAGTGGTGGTTTATGTGTTTATGCCAGATTTAGATCAATTTTCCTCTACCGTACAAAAAACAAATAAGTGCCTCTGGAGGTTAGAGGATGGCAGACTATAGATTGGGATCATCAAGGCTGGACTTAATGAAAATGACAGGACTTTACGTGGATCTCTAGAGTTAGGCAGGAAAGGTCACCTCAGACTGACAGGGAGGAGAGAAATGGGCAGGGAAGGCACCTCGGGTGAATTCCTTCCTCTTTCAGGCCCATGCCCAAGCCTGGCATTCTTACCACCACACATGGCGCAGCAAGCAGCAAGGTGAGGTTTACCACCACGTGTGCCCAGGACAGACAAGTACCCAGAGGAGCGATGTCATCCTTACCTGCCACCCGCTTCTCTTTCTTTTCTTGTAAGGGCTTGTGGGGATTTCATTAAACTGCGATTGGGGAGAACCTGTGGACATTAGTAACCCCAAGGACGTAGAAGCTGCTGAGAGATACCTGCAGTTCTGCCTGGGCTGGTTTGCCAACCCCATTTATGCTGGTGACTACCCCCAAGTTATGAAGGAGCATATCGGTGAGCCAAGTCCCATTTCTCTCTCTCTCTCTCTCTTTCTCTCTCTCTCTCTCTCTTAATTGGGGAATATTGGGGAACAGTGTGTTTTTCCAGGACCCATCAGTTCCATGGCAAGTCGTTTTCAATCTAGTTGAGGGAGCAGCTTAGCTCTAGGCCAAGTCGTCGTCTTCAATCTAGTTGTGGAAGGCGCAGCTCACTGGCCCACGTGGGAATCAAACCGGGGACCTAAGTGTTATGCGCGCTGCGCTCTAACCACTGAGCCAACTGGCTGCCCGCCAAGTCCTATTCTAAACTCCAGACTCCACAGTAACAGCACTGAACTCATGCAATGACCGAAAGGCAGGGCAATGGAAGGACACACCGGGCTTGGGTGAGGCACTCAAGGCATCACCAGCCCCCAAGGAATTGAGAACTGGTTATTTGTGCCGGCGTGGGGGGTGTGGAGGGAGGACGGGACACCCAAATAAATCCCTCAACATGGAAAGAGAAAAATTAAGCAATTCTCTGGGCTGCTTGCTTTTATGTTCTGCTGTCCTGGCTCCTCCTCCCCACTCCACTCCGTTTTAACTGCAGTGAAGTAGAAGACTTCAAAGTCACAACTGTGGCAGTGGCAGTTCTAACCCTGGTTCTTTCTGTCACTTAAGAAATACTTTCCAAGCTTTGGTTTCCAGTGTCAGAGAAGAGAATAAAGACAGGTAGAGCTCACAAGACTGTATCAGTTTGGATGCTTTTAAGTACCACATAACAGAAAATTCCAACTAAAATTGCTTGAAAAGTAGGGAATTTACCATCTCACCTGAGTCCAGAAAAGGATGATCCAGGACTAGTTAATCCAGCCCTCAGGAATGTCTTTGAGGATCCAGGCCCATTCCATCTTTCCATTCTGGCACCTTGAGTTAGTCCATTAACTACTCCCTGTGGGAACAAGACAGCTGCAGCAGCTCCAGGCATCACGTCTTCACACAACATCACCCAGAGGCAGAAAAAAGGAAATAGCTCTGTCATATCTGTTTTTAAAAACAAGGAAAATCTTCCCAGGAAACAGCTCCCCAGGAAGCTGCCTTCCCTTTGTGCTTCAAGGGACAAACATGTCACATGCCCTGGAGGGCCCTAGGCCACCAGGACTAGGGCCTTGGGGAGGGTCTGGGACTCCCATAAATGGTACAGTCCCTTGGAGGAGGGTGAGGAAGAGGGCGAGGAAGGAGACAGACATGGGACCACTGTGCAGGCAACCAGCGGTGTCTGGTGTTAGGAATTTAAACATATTTCTGTGTGATTGAGAGGTATCAGCCTGCACCCCACTAACAATAATAAATAAAAATAAAAAAGGGAGACAAGGATGACACTGAAATAGGTTACAACCTCACACAACGCAGGTATCTTGGATGTTTGACTAAGAGAGAACTGTCAGCATTTCCAAACTTTCCCTTTCTAAAGCACCATTTATCAGACTCATCTGGGACAGGAGCAGCAACTTCTGACTCCAGCCCTTCACTAACCAGTAATTGGACAAGGTGCTTCATCTCTTTGGGTGTTGGTCTTATCATCTGAAAATGAAGGATTAGACAAAATAATCTCTAAAAATCTTTTGGCAATAAGCAATTCTGTGACACATTTATACACGTACACTCAGAATCTTGAGAAGGATTCCTCAAGATGCACAAGGAAAGAGCCCTTGTGAGCACACAGTGCAGTGTTCCTGCAGACACATCCCATCACTCAAATGGGCATTCAATCCCCTGGGCCCCTCAGAGGCCATTGCAGGAGCCAGAACAGGACTGCACTAAAAAGCCAAATTGATTATTTGTCATAAAGCAGTTCTTGGGCTTAAGGCCAATCATCCCAGACCCCACCAACTCCAGCTTTGTGATAACTCAAATGGAAAATGGGCTGAATTTTTCACTTCATACAATGTGGAAAGAAGGATCCTCTAAGCAGTTGATGTTTTCTTTAGTGAAAGCATCTGCTTGAAATTTTGTTCACAAATTACTTTCAGGCATCTCAAGCACCCATTTAGTCACAATAAATATATGAACAAAAGTAATTCTAGACCAGTGCTGGCCAATAGAACTTTTGGTGATGATGGAAATGTGATATGTAATATATATATATACATATATAGATGAATATACAGATATACATTATACAGACATATAATGTGTCTGTGCTGTCCAATATGACAGCGTTTAGCCATTTGTGCCTATTTAAATTTAAATGAAGTTTAAAGAATTAAAAATTCAGTCCTTTAGTGTAGCTGAATTACAGATGCAGTTACACTAGCCATATTCTAATAGCCACACGTGGTAAGTGGCTACTGTATTAAGACAGTACAATGAGAATATGTTGTGTGGTTTTTCTCAAGTTACTAAATGTAGCGGAAAGTAATAACATGCTGATATTTTAAATGCATTTAATAATACAAACTTTTCACTCATTTAATCTAAACCGATAGCCTCTGTGGAAACATTTTTAATGGTTATATTTTATATCAATGCATAAAAATGTTACTTTTCTTTATTCATTTAAAACTTTTTTTTGATAGGTTATATAAAGAAGTGCATGTTTCAAATTTTTTAAAGAAAGTACAAAGTGAAAATTCAGTTTCAGTTCTGCCCCCCACCTCCCTACCCCACTGCTCCCATCCTCCCCAGGAGGAAGCATACTTCCGGATATGGATTGTGCACGTGTGAGCAAAAACACTGCTGCTAGGTGGTATTTACGATATGCAACTCTCTGCATCTTTGTTTCACTTAAATATGTATCTTGGCATTCTTTCCATGTTGGTATACAAAGTGCTGCCTCATTCCTTTCAATGGCTGCAGTGCTGTACTGATGGATATCCCATCATTTATTTAACCAGTCTCTCCTAATAGACATTTAGATGATTTCTAACCTCTTCCTACTCAGTCTACAATGAAGATCCTTGTACATATACCCTTTTACATGTGTGAGTAAAATGTAGGATGGATTTAGAATTGGTCAATGAAAGGACATAGACTGTTACAATTTTGAAAGCTAGGACAAAATTCAAACTTTCCTAACACAGACGTGTACCAGCTTACATTACAACCACGCACGAATGTGATCACCATACCCCCCACCCCCCTACCCCCTTACTGGCCTTCCAGTTCTCTTCCCAGAGGCAACCAAAACCACCAATTTTCAATGTTAGAAATAATACAGGAATCCAACTTTTACTTTTTTCCAGATGTCCACATACCACTTACTGAATAATCTGTGAAAGTATTACTTTTAAGCAATGTAAACTTTTAAATTTTTGGATAGTCTTCAAATGTCAAAATTCCAGTTTGAAAAGCTACGGTTATTATTTTCCATACAAATGAATCACAAAGTCCAGGATCTGGAAAACAGGTTTTAAGTGAACATGACAGCATCATCATGGTACATAAAATAATTGTAAGTAAAACTTTGTTAAATTCCATTTTTCCCTCTCAATAGGAAGAAAGAGTGCAGAGCAAGGCCTGGATGTGTCAAGGTTACCGGAGTTCTCACTCCAGGAAAAGAGCTACATTAAAGGCACATCTGATTTCTTGGGATTGGGTCATTTTACGACTCGGTACATCACCGCAAAGAACTACCCCTCCCGCCAGGGTCCCAGCTACCAGAACGATCGTGACTTAATAGAACTGGTTGACCCAAACTGGCCTGATCTGGGGTCTACGTGGCTATATTCTGTGCCCTGGGGATTCAGGAGGCTCCTTAACTTTGCCCAGGTGATTATAACAATTAAGCTATTTAAAAGGCATTTTTGACCTGAATTCATGGTTGTAGAGCTTAAGCACCGGTACTTACATTTTAAAGTTAATAAAACAAAATAAATCCAGTTACTCATACTTCAGAGGGTACTAGATGTAGAACTTATAGACTAATGCCTACTGTCAATAACCTTTCAATGTATACAACTGTAGCTAAGTCTTACCCCACAATTATTCCACAAAATAATTACTGCCCTTCTCACCTGAAATGGAATACGTGTATAACAATGTATTAACAAGACCTGTAATACATTTTCTCTACAATGACGCTCATTTATTGAGAAATGTATTCTTTCATATGAATTTGCCTCCTGCCTACATTCATCTCTAAATAAACATGTGAACTGGCATCTGCCAAACATAAACACACTCGATTAGAATATAACAGGCTTGAACGTGTGTGCCTACATGTGTCTCAGACTCAGAAACCCACCTGTAAATTGGAATTTTTAAGCTATTCGTTATTATGACTCACTTTCAGACTCAATATGGTGATCCTCCCATGTATGTGATGGAAAATGGAGCATCTCAAAAATTACACAGCACTCATTTATGTGACAAGTGGAGAATCCAATACCTCAAAGGATATATAAATGAAATGCTAAAAGGTGAGACACAAACCAAGACTGTCTTCACATATTTTTCTATTAATATTTAACCTGGACAAAATCTGATAAGACACATGACTGATGAAAACTTGTTTCTAATATGTCATAAATGAAAACACTTAAGATTATCTTTACAATATTATTTTCCAAGTAAATTAAATATATTAAATATGGCATAAAATGTCTTTGCAGCTATAAAAGATGGAGCTCACATAAAAGGGTACACTTCCTGGTCTCTGTTGGATAAGTTTGAATGGGAGAATGGATACTCAGATAGATATGGATTCTACTATGTCAAATTTAACAACAGAAATAAGCCACGCTATCCAAAGGCTTCGGTTCATTACTATAAGAAGATTATAACTGCCAATGGGTTTCCCAATCCAAGAGAGGTAGGACTGATTAATGACCCATGTCACTCATTCTGGATTTTAGAACTAGGCAGCTGGGGTGAGAGAGTTTGGCGAGCACCTCTCCTCTCACCTCCAGGAAGGAGGACAGAGGTATGTGGGAGCGTGGCTTTTTGTCTCTTCCCGGAACTCACACAACCTCTTTGTTCATTTGCTTAGAAGGGGTAAGCACGCCTTAAACTTCAGTCCTAACATGCAGAATATTAAGGGCAGACTAGGGTTATGCAGGAGTCCTGTTTGCTTTAGGTTATAATAGTGAACAGAGACTTTTAGTTATATGTTATTCTAAACGTTGTATTGTAAGGCAAACAAATACCACCTATTCTTCAACATACATGAAAAGTTAAGTAAATCAAATGTACAACGACTACATAATTTTCATTTCTTTTCCCACCAAGCGGCAGTCATACAAATGCACTGGCTCCAAAATGAGATTTAAAATAATCAAACTTAATAATCCTTTAAAACCTACAAACGTTTTCAATAACCTATACATTTTCCTATCAGCTCTCTATGTTGCTGCACCTAATTGTCATTTGGAATGTCTTAATAAAAATATTTTTTAAAACAAAATCTTACTTGTTCACCAACATTCTTTTAGGGTGAGCCCAGTGGGAATATACATGGAAGCAGTGACAGATAGCTACCAGCCAGTCACTAGTTCTGTGTTACTAGAAAAGCACTAGATTATAAGCTCCTCAAGAATAAAGACTGTGTTTTGACCCCGCATAATGACAGACATAGATGTTCGATAAATATGAACTATTTTAAGCTATAAGCAGATTTAAAACATTTTTTATCTTACACTATTCCAAAAATAAGTTCAAACAGCAAAAAATTAGTGTAAGACAACATTACTTATCAAGTGGCTTTTTCTTAGGTGAAAAGTTGGTACTTCAAAGCCTTGGAAACTTGCTCTATCAACAACCAGATGCTTGCTGCAGGTTAGTATATTTTAATTATTCCCTTTGATAATTAAACCACATAATTGTATAATGATATTACCAAAAACCTCAAAATGTGGGTCTACCCTAAGTCAAGCTTCCAAAACCATGATTAAAAATGGATTTCTTCTTTACTCTGATGCAATGACAAATTCCTATTTTATAAGCATTTTAAATAATATTTTTAAAAAACCTACCAAAAAGAGAAATATTTTATCCACTCTATAGTTTTATCATTTCTGAATCCTACTGTAAACTTATAAATCTACTATTTTGTTATAGTGGGCTATGAGGAAGGAGGGGGAAAATTCAACCATTATACCAAATGGAATGAAGAAAAGTCAAAGAACACTCTAGATATTACATTCACTCATTCAGCAAGTAATTGTTAAACACTCACTATTAGCGAGGGGGTGTTTTAAGCTCTGGGGACACAGCAATGAACAAAACAAGGTTCCTCACCTCATAGAAAGCATCATTTCTTATGCAATGGGACCTAAAAGGCTAAGAGATACAGAGTAACAAAGATGCAACTATATACATCAACAAATGCCAACACATAGCATTTAAAAAAAATTTTTGTCTTTATTTCTCTATCAGAGGAATGCACTTCCTGTTTTAACAAACTCACCTTTAATGTGGTATCAGAGGTGGAAAGTGCTAGACAAAGTCCCACCAATTCAGCTATTTTTATACCACTGTGCCCACCCCCTTACCCCCATCTAAATAACCAGGCAATCTTAAGAATGTATATGACATTAAATTAAATTTTTATTTTATTGTGAGAGACATGATGGAGAATTTACTGTTGAGCTTATGACTCCATGAGAGCGGGTAGGGCCTATGCCTTATTTATCTTGGCAACCAGAGTGCCAGGCAAAAAACCTAAAAGCAGGTATTACATCAATGTCCACTTCTATATTCATGTCCATGATATACGTTTAACATTTAATGCTTCAAGACTATTACTTAACTATGCAAGAATTACCATACAAAATTTCAATATAGAAACTCCTAGACCTCTTAAGATACAAAATAACATCTTCAAAAGGTTGGAAATGTTTCCCAAGGATTTTTTTTTCACCAATCCCCCCAGTGAAAATGATAGAAACCATGAAATATAGCTGCTACTGTTCTGACATTAATTATGGTAAGCATGCATACTGATACACATTTAGACTTTATTACAGTACCAATGGAAGAGCCACATGTAGGCATTCTTTACCCCATATTTTCTGAAATATTTTCCAAAGCCCACCTGTGATTTTTTTAATAACATTTAATTCACCAGATTCTCTTTTATAGCATATGAGAATTAGAAAGTGTGCTGCCATTTTCCAAGTTTTTCCAATACAGTTAAAGCTTTTAGGATGAAGCAATACTCGCTAAAATGATCACATTCCCCTTTGTGGTGGTGTTCTCTGTCCTGTTTCAGAGCCTTTGCTAAGTCACATGCAGATGGCGACGGAGATCGTGGTACCTACAGTCTGTACCCTCTGTGTACTAATCGCTGCGCTTCTCCTAATGCTCCTCCTGCAAAGACAGCGCTGAGACAGGGTTACATTCTGCAGCTTCACCTTGCAGAGAAAATCTTCTGGATCTTCTTCCTTTTTTGGCTTCGAAGAGTTACATACATTTCTGTTTTCAGGATCTGTAATAATTACTTTTTCTTCTTTCTTTTTGGGGCTGATGCTGGGATTTAAGAGTTAGAAAATAAAAATAAGCATTTAATAAATAAAATAAAATTCACCTGTCATCTCACCCCTCTCAAAGTCAAACTTATTTTACTGTATATTATGCACCTGTTTTCAGTTGGCAAAAGGGCTCATAGTGTACAGATTGTTTTATGACTGGATTGCTTTCATTTTTAAATCTGTCCTGAAACATAACATTAATGTAGAAATGAATGCCATCTCAGCACTGTCCTACAAATGATGGATAGAGTTGATTATCTAAGATAACAATCCTTTCAGGCTGTAAATCCTATCAGGCAACCAGGGAAAAGCATTAGGTGGGGACCAAACAAATGAGCATATACACTTTTCTAAATTCAATTCGCTTCACTCAATGAAACATCTCTAAGAAATATTATATATTTAATTTGTGTATCTTTTCTTTAACTAGATATTTTGTTTTTTAAAATAAGGGTTCATTTTATTCTTAACTATGCTAAAATTAACTAATATCCATTTGGGAACAAAACACGGCTTAAGAAAGAATAATATCAGGCATTTTACTTATCTGATTCTATTTAATGTTGTTTCTGAAACACAAAAACAGTAACATAATAGAAAATGCCAGTACATTAAACCTTTGGTTAATACCATTTCAAATTAAACATTTTAAAAATCGTATTTACATCGGGGGGATTTAGTCCTACAATGCGGCTGGGGTAAAACTGCTTTTAATTAACCTTCGCTTTCAATGTCAAACTGATACTATGACTGTTCAGGGTTTCCCCCTTCCATCAATGTTTTTGAAATCAAACTCTCTTTCTACTCTATATATCCAGATGTAAAGTACAAAGATACTACCACACACAAAACAATGTTTTTGTTTCTCTGGTTTTAGGATTAAACTAACCTATTTAGTTGACTACAGAAGGTAGAAAGGAAATTAAAGACTTGCACCGCTCAGTAACATCTGGTCAGCTTCGATGGGCTTACTGATAAGTAATCCATATTCCTAATGTATTAAGTCGGCATTTCTGTTGTAGAAAGAACTAAAACTTAAGGTACTTAACACATTACAAAGTATTCAAAGAGAACAAAATGTGAACAGATTACCTGACAGAGGACCTCCATCAGCACACTTCACTTGAAATGCACCTGGCTACAGGTAACCATGCTAGTAAAGGATATCCTTTCTTCCAGGCTACCGTTTAATGTTAATTCAGAAAAATCTGTAAATCAGAAAGATAGCGAGATCAGAATTGCTTACTACCCTGCTGGCTTTTGTACCATGTATACATGCTAGAAAATTTACAATAATTGAGAGGTAGTCTGAATTACATAGGTAATTCTACTTTAAGAATTCTACAAATTCTACTTTAAGAGAATTTGTTAGACAAAAATCAGAAAGGATAATTCCTTTAAATAGTTAACCTTCTTGGTACACTGAAAATATGACTAAAAAAACTAAAAGACAAAGCAGATTTTTAAAAAATTATGTATTTTAAATTTGGGAACCTACTGCTTTATTTTTTTGTGCCTCATCCACTAAGGTTAAACAATTGTCTTTTTTCCAATCTTAACATGTATTTCAGAAAACATTTACTACTTGGCATTTGTAGTCTTAGGGCTAGACACATATCTGTCTTTTTTTCTCCAGATGACTGTTGTATTTCAAAATAAATGGTACAATTAACATTTAGATGAAATTATGTCCACTTCTTTGTGGTTCAACATTTTGGTTTCCAAATTCTCACCATTACCAACAATCATTTGCGGAGCACTCACTGGGTGAACAGCACTGTAGTGGACACTGTTTTTCTCCCCCACTAACTCCAAATCATTATTCTCTCTCCCCAGGGCAGACAAAGGTACACATTTCTTTCTTAAGTCTTCCTGCTCTTGATGTCAACTGTTTTACTCAAGAGTATCATACCATTAGATATTCTGAAAAACTAGTATTCAACCTAAGTGCTCAGTACAATGAAATAGAAAATCTAACTCCTTAAATGCAAATGATCTTTGGCAAAAAAATAAATCATTATTGGGCTTTAATATTTACAACCAGGGCTTTGTTTGAATACAAATGAGGTCCTCCTTTAACAGGTGGTCTTGCTTTGGGCCAAAGGTCTCTGAATAATTTCTAGACAAACACACAAAGAATGCATGATGGGTGGAAGAAGTTATAAGATTCAAGCTAAAATGGAGTTTGTGTTTCTAAGCACACATGTAGAATTTCATAAAAATTCTTTATTTTCATAAAAGGAGTCATGGGACCAATATATCATCAAATTGTTTAAACTCTAACATTCAAAAAAACTTTCACTCTTTTGGAAAGGAACTGCATCATAAAGACTCTAAAAGATATGTTCAGTATACTTCACTTATTTAGCATCATTGGAAAAAGGTGTTTAATCTTGCATGAATTTCCTCATAACAGAGATTTAATCTTTATGTAATAAAATTTTAAAATGGTATTTTTCAAAAATGTATCACATATGTTCATGTCCTTAAAACTTTCTTTTTAATAAAAGTAATACATATCTTTTTTAAAAAAACACCTGAAACAACATAAGGAGATAAAATAAAATGTTTAAGCTGGTGGTTCGCAACCTCAGTTGCACAATGGAATCACCTGGAGAACTTAAATATTATTGATGTCCAGGCTCTATTTCCAGAGATTCTGATTTACTGCATCTGGGTATTAGAACTTTAAAAGCTCCCCAGATGATTCTAATGTTCAGCCAAGCTGAGAACTACCCCTGCCCTCACCATTCCACACCTCAGGAATTTGGTTGTATCCTTCCAGACCTTTTTCTATGCCCCATTCTCCATGTTTTTTCCCAGGACTTTGCTACTGTAAAAATACTACCGTTAATAACCTTGTTTTTAGGTCTTCTTGCACGTCTGGTTATGTGTGTGGAATAAATTCCTATTAATGAAACTGCTGGGCAAAAACAATGTATTCTTGTAAAATTTTGGCGAATGTTGCCTTCCACAGGAGCTATACAGCTTTACACTCCAACCAGCAATGTGTGAGGCTGACTGCCTGTTCCCCCGTGTCCTGGCCAGCACTGTGACATCCAACTTTTTGATCTTGCTAAACTGACAGGTGAAAAATGGTATGTAACGTAACACATAAATTTGCATTTCTCTTTGTATAGGTGGAGGTGAGCATCTTTTATTTTTAAGATGACATTTGAATTTCCTTTTTGGTAAACTGTTCATTTTACTTGATCATTTTTCTATTGAGTTATTAATATATTTCTTATTGATCTGAAATGTCTTTACTAGGGAATATAGCTCCTTTTCTGAACTAGAGCTGCAAATTACTTTTCCTAGTTTATCATTTGTCTGTTGTTTGGCTTCTTGTATTTTTTGCTATGCAGGAATGTTTCTATTTTTATATAGTTGATTTTTAATCTTTTATAGCTTCCATGTATTATATCACTTAGAAAAGACAGCATGATTTTAACTGATGATTCTCAGGAAAATTCTTTCAGTTTCTTTAGGACTTATACAATTTAGCCATACAAGTAGAGAAGTTCCAATTCTAGTTGAGAGATTTCATTATCCCTGAATCAAAATATATTTTGGGGAGAAGGATAAACATTTTCTGGAAATAATTTTCAAGGTATCAATCACTTAAATAGGACTATTAGTAGTCCCAGCAGTAGTAAACTATAGGCTTTTGAAGTCTTCTGGGCTTCTGTCTTAAAACCATCAGATTTGATTTTGGATAATCCTTGCAATATTTGAATGAAGACATTTAAGACCTATACGAATAAGAGACAACAGCATCATACAATCCACTGATGTGAAACTAATAGTTTCATAGGTGCTTACTGAAGGAGAACTTGGTGGGCCAGCTAAATACACCTGAGGCTGAAAGACATTCTTTGACTAATGTGAACCATCTTTGATAGAATATTAGAAATCTCAACCCTTATTCCAAAGAGAAGAAATTACAGTAGAAATATAATCACTATTTTAAACAGGGCACAAAAGTGTGAAGTATGGCACTTCAATCTTCTAACTCTATTTTTACTCCTATGTCCCTATTGCTTGATTTCTTTTAATAAAAGTTCCTCTATTCAGGATAATGAAAAAAGCACCTCTTCATGATTTTTTTTCAGAATAAAAATGTTTTACACCTAGAGTTCAGGAAAATTATTTAAAATTGGGCACAAGAGCTAAAATAATGATCTCTATCAGTAACATTTTATTTTCATTTTCAATTTATCTAAATAGATTACAAACCATATTTACCAGGTTTGTGGCAATTCAGATGGTCTACAGGTGGACTGTCACTCAGTTGCCAAACTGTTTTCACCTTTTTTTGACCGCTACTTATTTCCACTCTCCATTTCTGTGGATTCTCACTAAGGAATAAAAACATCAAAGGAAAAAAACCTAGTTATTTCCTTCCTTTCTTCTTTCTATAGTCCTTTAGTAAAGTCCTTATGTGATGAGCACTAAGGGAGAAGATATGAACAGGTCACGATTCTAAATTTGGATTTTAGAGTATGAACTGCCTACAGGACACTGAAGTTGGGGATTCACATCTAACAGGCATTTAGAAACATGGGTCCGAAGCTCAGGAGAAGCTGGAAATGTGGGCTATGAATTTTCATTAGCCCAGAGGAATTAAAGCCTTGAGTATGAATGCAATCGCCCAGGGAAGATAGAAAGTAAGAAAAGAGGGCAGAGGATAGAGCTCTGCTGAAAACTCGCATATAAGAAGCAGACAGAGGAAGAACTTGGCTGAGAACTATTCTCAGTCTTGGAGGTGGGCTAGAGAGGTAGAATTAAAATTAACACAGAATGTTATGTCGCAGAAATGAAGGAAGGCGATAGGTTCAAGAAAGCAATTGTGTTAAAGCTAAACCGCCTTATAAGTACTTTCTAAAAGAGAAAGAATTGGTGGGCCAGCTAATTACACCAGGACTAAAAAACACTGTTTTACTGGAAAGTGTCCATTGGATTTGGTGATTAGAAGGCCCCTGGTGATCTTTGCCAGAGCAGTTTCATGGGAACTGTTGAGGTTTGAATAAGAGAGAACTAAATAAAGGGAAGGTATAAATAGAGTGACTTCAGTGTGAGAGGAAGTTCAAGTACCTGATATGCTGAGGGGAGGCCATCATTTGAGGCAAACTCAGTGTCCATGTGGATGGCCAATCTCATCTTAGCCTCACCGTTCTCTATCTCCCCAACCCCAAACTCTTCTCTCACTCCCACTGCCATAGCCTTGACTCTCTTGCCATTACCCTGATCACTTTTTTCCCAAGCTGTCATTTCCCTTCTGGCTATACTTTCTACCCTGTCTGGCAAAGGAATTACAAATTGAGAGAAAAATGAAAGACTGGAGGCCCAACGGTCGAAAGAGAGTAGACAGAAGGTCTGGGAGAAGGCAGAGGGAGAACTCCATGAGACGCGCCCTGAGAAGGGGTAAGATGATTCCGGTTTCAGAGGTGAAGCAGCTCTGGGTCAGGGGGTCCCCCTGGTGCAGACACTGAATCATGACCGGACTTAAAGTATTATTTAATTATTAAAGTGCTTACCTTTGATATAAGTTTTTTACAGCAGTTGGTCTGACAGGCAGCTGAAAAATGTGTTGCTCATCAAGAGGATTTTGTTTATAATATTTTATGCAGGATCTAAACAAATGAAAACGTGAAGCTCTTTTAGAAGAAACTGCCACTTGGAGGTAAAGGCTTCCGTGTAATCTAAGGCTCGAAGGGAACGTGTCACTGAATACCACTAACCACCACATTCACGACAGAATCTTTTCAGGGACGCAAAAGGCAAAAACAAACACAATACCCCCAGCTCCCAACAAACATAGCCTGTGTTGTTTTTCTTTGAAAGGAACTGTCATTTGCTTTTTAAAAATTAATATACATATTTCTCATAAACATAAAACATATTTAGGTTGAGCCCAAATAAAGGTTTAAGTAGGGAGAGAGACCTATCAGAAAGAGAAAAACAAAGAGGCAAGAGAGAAAGATACAGCCTTCATGGTTTTCAGAGTCTGGGGAATTAAAGAGTTAACTTATTTATACTACTAATGGAAAAAAAAAACCCAATAACAATTTCAAACTTTTCCCTTTAAGACTAAGGCAAATTCTAGTTTTGGAAAAGACAGTGAGTGGTACATTTCCTTTCACAGGGAAAAAGAAACCCAGTCCTTCTACTGGGTGGTTCACTTATTTCCAGTTTGAGCCCTCCAATACACACAAGACACCAGCAATCCACGTATCAGGATTATTCCAAACTGACTGGCGGAAATCTCTAAAATTATAGCAATACTATTGACAGAGAGGTCTGGTTATATTTAATTCAATTCAGTTATACTCGTACAGATGGCTGGCAATTAGTTTGGCCCAAATATATAAGGATGTAAAGAAAAGGGATGGAACTAATATTTATTAAGTACCTAGCAAGTGACATGTACTTTATATGCTTTACATCATTTAATCCTGACAACAAATACATGAGGTTAATAGATCCCTTTTGTAGATAGGAAAACAAGATGCAGTAAAAGGGAACTTCCTCTGGAAGTTAGAAAGTGCTAGAGCCAAGTGTCAAACCTGATTTCTTCTGAATCCATAGCCTTTGCTTCCTATTAGAGTGTGAAAATAGAGTGCATAGATTCTATCCTAACTGATAATAAAAAAAAAGGCACATATTTTGGCTGAACTATTTTGGAAGAGAAACATTTTTACATAGGTAAACAACAGAGAAATACTTACTGTGTTAAAGAAAAGAGGAGCTCATGTTGAGGTTTAATGAAAAGCTTGCAACTGACTAATATTTCTAGAATATGGTGAAGTTTTTGAACACGATAAACTTGTTCTTGTATATCTACTGATGGAGAAATAAAATATTCCTGGAATGAAAAAAAGTATAAGTATTATAAGGAATTAAAGAAGTGGAACCTTTGGAAAGAATATGGCTATGCATGTTAAACCTAAGTGTGAATGCTTCATTCATAGAGGGAAAAAAACAGCGAGATAGAATATACCATCTTTCAATACTACCGTGTTTCCCCAAAAATAAGACCTAACTGGAAAATAAGCCCTAGCATGATTTTTCAGGAGGACATCCCCTGAACATAAGCCCTAATGCGTCTTTTGGAGCAAAAATTAATATAAGACCCGGTCTTATTTTCGGGGAAACACGGTATTCCTCTAACTAACCTGTAAGTAAAGGCTTCACTGAGACTGTTCTAAGAAAACCATTATACATATTCTCTGGTGAAGGCAAATCACAGAACTGCTTTATGAAGGAGGTCTAAGTGGGTGACTCATGACACCCATTAGCCTCTCCAGATGGAATGGCAAATCCACAAAATAATTCTTAACTTCAATACTCTTGAGCTAGGTTGACGGAGGTGTCCACCTCTAAAAATAGGTAGCAAACCTGAAGTACCAAGAAACTGAGCAAGTATATTGATAAGATTCCACTCACATATATTACTAGTAAATGGGTGCAAAACTTTAGAAATTTGGCAATGTATTATAATGCCAAGTATAAAGTGCTCAGACCTTCTAATCCTATTTCTGAGAACCCATCCTAAGGAAATAATCCACGGTAAATACGGTAGGTGGCATTTTATGATAGTCCCCAAGATTCCCACCTCCTGGAGTACACATCTTGTATAATACTATCCCCTTGAGGGAGGCCAGAACCTCTGAATACGATGGGATGTCACTCCCATGACTGGGTTACTAACTGATGGACTCTGAATTAATCAAAAGGGAGACTTCGGTCATTACTGTGACCCAATCAGGTGAGTTCTTTAAAAGAAAATGATTAGAGACGTTCTCCTGCTGGTTCTGAAGAAACAAAACGCCTATCAGGTGTAGAGAGGGCCACACAGCAAGGACCCACAAGCAACTTCTACGACCTGAGACTGGTCCTAGGCCAACAGCTAGCAAGAAAATGGAGACCTTTGTCATAGTGCCACAAGGAAATGAATTCTGCCAACAATAAATGAGGCAACTTGGAAGTGGATCTTTCCCTAGTCAAGCCTCCAGAGGAATGTGCAGACAGCTGACACCTTGATTTCAGCCTTGTGAAACTCTTGAGAGAGGACCAAGCTAAAATGTGCCCAACTCCTGACTCCTAGAAACTGTAAGATAATAAATTTGTGTTCATTTAAGCTTTTAAGTTTGTAGTAATTTGTTATGTAACAGAAAACTAATATAGTAAGGGAAAAACATCAGAATCATTTGGAATACGAGATGGCTTATTTAAAAAGACATATTCCTAAACCCTAGACCTATTGAGTCACTGGGGCCTAGGAATTATCATTTTAACAAGCCTTCCTGGGATTCTCAAGTTTAAGGACTATTGTGTCAAAAGTTTGGAGTCAAACCACACTAAAAACAAACAAACAAACAAAACCAGGTACATGAAATGACTAGAGGGAAATTCACAAAAATAAGAGTACTCATTTGGGTGATGAGATTTAGGGTACATTTGCCCTATACAGTATTCTAACTTTCAAAAACGTTATTACCTTTCTAAATTTAAAAAAACATTATCAAACCATTCCCCTGTGGGCCCTCCATTATCATATATGTACATATATATATAGTTGTTGCTAGAGCATGTTTCCACTAAAAAGGTATATTCTTAATAAAATGGATGCTGTTCAATCTCCTAAACTTTCTAAGACACTAGAAAAATACAAAAACTTGGGGGGTGGGGATAAGGGGGAAGGTGAGGGGATTAGAAAACAGTCGGTAACCACAAGATGGGTTTTGAAAATTAATTTGGGGAATGTAATCAATAATGTTGTAAAGATTTTGTAGGGTATCCGATGGACACGTGTCCCATTTGGGAGACCACCTTAGGGATGATGTAGATGTCTGATCACTCCACTGTACACCTGAAGCTGAACAATAATGAATGCCAACTATAATTTTATATATATATATGTATATATATGTATGTATATACTTACAAGAAGCGGAGTATAGCATTAGGAATAGAGACAGTGGAAATGTAATGGCTCTGTGCGATGTCAGAGGGATAGAGGATGGGGGAGGGGGGTTCACACAGTGTGAGGGATATAAATGATAAATGTCTAAGTATCACTTTGTCTTGTGCACCTGAAACTAATAATAAAAAAGAAATACAAAAGCTTGTAATCATGATCCTGAAACCCAGAAGTCTCTTTTGAATCAATATATTAAAGAATATCGTTAAGTTCTTTGGAATTTGTGTATACTAGAAGTGGGTCAAAAGAATATAAAGCAAAAATTCCTCTATAGGGCCTAACAAAGAAAAGGATTCCCTGATCACTTCAGATAAATGAGTTATGAGAGTACACTAGCTTGAGCAGAATACAACTATATGTAAACATCATAAATTTATAGAGAATGAGAAATGACACTAAATGGGCTACTTTTATGTCTATCTTACTAGGCAGTAGTAATTAAGGGCATTAACTGTCTCATTTATCTGTTTTCTAGGACCTAGGACAGAGGCTGGCACAGATTAGGCATTTAATAATTATATACATAATGAATTAATGAATAAAAGAAAAATCAACTTTTGAATAAAAAAATAAACTCACCAAATGATTCAAAGATGCAAGTTCCTGACCTATTATGAAAAAACATGTAAGCTTTTACATGTTAAAGAACCCAAGTAAAAATTTTCATAGTTCATATGTAAAAGAGATGTTCAAGCTCAATAGTTCCTCAGAAATGGTCAAATTTTTTGGCACATTACACCATAAATATATACCAGTAGTTATTCCAAAAATGATCACAGTTTGGCCTAATAAAAACAACCAAGTGTTGGGTATTAAAGTAGCATCTCATAAAAGGGTTATTATTTACTACACTAATCATAGAATCTCAAAAATTTTAAGCTAAAAGAAATAAAAATTATAGTTATCTTTAATCTGTTTACTGAGAGGGAAATTAAAGGTCCAGAGAACAGGGACAAAGCCAGGACTACTAGGGACAAGCAGAAAGATAAAATCTGAGAATACCTACGGGCTGACAACTGTGATATACTTCTTAATTTTTTGAGCTGGGAAAGGGACTTACCTATGAAAAAACTGATGTAATCTTTCTTTAGTTTGTCCAAACCAACTTCCAAAAGCATCTGAACTGGAACAGTCCCACTGAGAGAAACTGTGTCCATGGTTCCATGGTAAGACTGATGAATGAGCTTACTTAGTAAACTGTTACTTCCACTATGGAGCTAGAAATCAAGAAAATTTTATGAAACTATGAATAAATCCAAGAAGCAAAAGAGAAGCAAACTGCATCAGCTACAAGCTAAAAACTGTAAGCTTGCATCTTTACTCTCCTGATACTATAAATTGTTTGGATAAAAGCCCTCAAGTTGCACACAGTTTCTAACATGCCATTCTTGACTCATTTGCTCAAGTCCAAAGCAATTAAGAAGGGTTTAAACTTATCACCCCCAGATGTAATTCCACCAAAGAGAAGGCAGAGTTGGTCTTTTGAAGCTTTACAACTAGGAATTCTCTTCTCCTGGCTAAGTGCTATCTGGCATCTTTTTCCAAATTGAACATCTTCAACTACACTGAAAACCTGATGCTACAGGTAAACTCTCCCTCAATGGTCCATGAACGTGTCATAAGGAACTCCTTATTGGCTACAATATCCAACATACTAACTTGATTATTTACAAATTAAAAAGAGCTGTGAACTTACAGATCTAACATGTATTCCAAATGTTAAACAATTAAATTTAAACATACCTAAAATGTTTGATAGTTTCTCACTACTGCCTATTACCTCTAATTTTCATCACAATCTTTTGCACTTTCTTTTTAAAAACTATTTCCACTTCGTTTGCACTCATTGCACATGGTAGGGATATACTCGTGAACACTTCACAAACAGAAACTCTCAAGAAAAAAATTCAATGGCCAAGACTAAAATGCCTATAATCACTAATGCCCAACTAAGGGGCAGAATTTTCATGCCTATGCTCTAGAGTGTATCTTTGTTCACACCTATGAAAGTTTCAAAGTTTTATAGCTATGAATTGGCAGCAATGTTATTTAAAATAATTCCTATTAAATGAGGAATCTTTTTGTTTCTAGCTTTTTACTTACCTTTTTCTTGATTATAAAAGCACAAATTCACTATGAAAAATTCATGACGTACAGAAATGTATAATGCAGTTGGAAAAACTAATTTGTAACGCTACCTTCCAGAGGTGACTGCTAAAACATTTTAGCATTTGATTCCAGGTTTTTCTCTCCAAAGTGTGCATTTTTTTAATAGCATATACTCCTTTCTTTTCACTGAACATAAGAAGCATTTCTCCACATCATCTATCAGCATCATTTTTAGCCAACTATCACACGTTGCATTCTGTGGTTATATTATTATTTACTTAGTCATTCCATTAACAGTGGAAACTTAGGTCATTTAAAATTTTTTGCTACCATAGATGAGGCTTTAATGATTACTCTGATACATAAAATCTTGATACATATTTCTGTGTATGAGCTTAAGATGGATCCTAACAAAAAGAATTGATTCACATGGCATAACACATTTGGAGGATCATTATCAAAATTGCTTTTTAGAGTATTCCAATTTGTACTGTCATCAGTAGTATATGAGAATTATCATTCACAACAACAGCAACAATGACAATATTAGTAGCTTACAAATATTGAGCACTTACCTGTGAACAAGGTGCTTTACATGAATTATTTAATCCTAAAACAACACTATGAGGTAGTAGTATTTCTACCCCTACTTTACAGATGAGGAAACTTGAGCTCAGAGAAGGAGACAGCTATAAGTCGCAGGGCTGGAATTCAAGCTCAGGAAGTCTATGCCAGAGCCTGGGTTCTTAACCATAGTGCTATGCTGCTGAGAAAATGTTCTAACACACAATCCTAGACCTACCCATGGCTGTACGTCACCACGTTGTAGACTCTGGATGATCAATGTGAAACACTTCACCAAGTCTTGATAGGAAATCACACCTTGAAAAACCAAGTCAGTCTAACATTATTTTCACGGTATTTCTGCAGATCAAATACATCATTAATCTTAAGGATACACAAATGAAGTGGAAGATAAGTATCTGTATTTTGTGCATGGGGAAAGGGGAAGAAAAAGGCAAAAAAAAAGACTTAATGCATTTCTAAAGAAAGAAATTAAACTGACTGCCACAAAATAACACACTTAGTAAAATATTAAGGAATACCTTTTCCTTTTACTAATAATCGTACTTTCATTAAAGTATATGTGTTGGTATATAAACACAGCATAAAAACCACCTAAGTCTTATACTTAAGGCAGGAGAAAACAATAGATTCTGCGAATTGCCTTGTCTGAGTACAATTCTTGTGCAGAATGTGCCAGTGCATTAGTAGAAATAAATTTGTATTAATAAAACAGGAACCAACTTCCACACAAAGCTAGTAGTACAGACTGTATTTCCAAAAGGCTTCATTAAAAGTAAACCTAAGAAGTAGCAGGAACAATTTTATTTTACAATCCTGATGGACACCTACTACTACTCATTTTGCACCACAGCTGCTCAGCAAAATCGAGATCACACCGTACTGTGAAAAGACACTCGATGGAACGATCAAATGCAGCACTGTCGTGCTTCACTGTCTGAAAAAAAAGCATCAGAGAATACTCAGTTTCATTTTTTTAAAAAGGTTAATTTAAGGCCAATAAGCTTTCAAATGCTGCTCTTAGAAAATATGGATCTATGATCACACACAAAGAAAGAGGCACAAATCAATAGACAGTGAAAAACTGGGCCCCTAAAATTGTTTTAAAACTGCAATGCCTTAAAACAAGCATCAACTTTCCTTCATATAAAAATATTTAATTAAATTACTGTTGTCTCCATTTTCCTATTTTTCAAATGACAACACAATTAGCTTAATTGAATAATACCACCCCTGGCATATTAACGTGCCATCTTATAATATATTAATAAAATAATGTGTTATAGTATATTAACATATTCATTTCTACTTCTCTGCAGTTGAGCAATTAATAATACATATGTATTAGTTCTCTTTAAAAATATTTATCAGCTCGTAAGAAAAACAATCACCAGAGCTGACATTAAAGACCAAGAAAAAAACTACCCTGTACACTCCTTCCACTGTACAGATTCACTTGAGATAGATGATACAGGATGAAACATAACAGTAAAATCACATTTTGAAAGTGATTTCAATATACATTTCTAACTGATAACAACCACGTACCTCTGTGTCTTTTTTTGTAGAATCACCAAATCCATCCAGCTTATTTAAGTCTAGAAAGTGACAAAAGTTTATTAATTCTGCATTTTATTTTTCTGCTTTCCAAATTATTTCCATCCTGATTCTATTTTCAAATGGCAAATGAGGACAATAAAAATGTAACTGGAGTTTAGCAAATGACTTAACTCTCCGACAGAAGTCATAATCGATACCCACCAGGTAGGCGTACGAGGATGAATGGAGGTACCTGACACACAATGGCAGGTACATGGTAAGTGCTCAAAGGCTACTGTTCCATCCCTCTTTTCCTATAATCTCAAATATGGTTGTGGTCTATAAATTTTAAAGTAAATCTTATTCTTAAAATTACTTAGGCTGTTACCATTAGCAATTCTGAATGAAAGACTTCATAGCTTCATATATCCCAATCAAAAACAGTACTAAGCCTAGAAAGACAATTTATATTTAACGATAGCAAGAATAAATTCCCAGGTAAGAAAAACAAACAATGCAGAGCATGAGTTAGGAAAACAAACACCATTCAGGAATTCCTGCACAACTTCAACAGCAGGTTTTGCTTCCAGAGGCGCAGGCCATTCAGTAACACCAGTCCTCAAACCATCAGCCAAAACCTATGAGAGATTTAAAAAGCACAAAAGCTTGTTAGTAGAAAACATAGTTTAATCAGTAAGGATGTATTTACTAATAATAATAGTAGCAGTAATATTTCTTGAATGTTTAATCTCATGCCAGGAACTGTTCTAAGTGTTTCATATGTAGTATGTTATTTAATCCTCACAAAAACTCTATGAGGGAGACATTAATATTTACCTCCACTTTATTGAAGCTAAAAAAGGGTAAGTAAGTTGCTTAAGGCCACACAATTAGTGCCTGGCAGTACCAGGGCACACACCCAAAGCTGGTGTTCTGAACTATGACGCCCTATGCGTAGATGCTACAGGATTCGAGGCTGATGAGCCTGCTCTGAAGATGCTTGTAATGTGGGGTACGAGGTCCAGATAATACAGATGAAGTAACTAAATGGAAGCTTATATAAAAGTAATATAAATGCATGTGCCTATATATACAATATCTAAACCAAAGTACTAACGAAAGGGGGTCAAGATAGGCTGGAATAGCCAGGGGTACAATGTGAAACCTCAGCTCAACTCCAACTCAAACGTGGGAAGCATCAGCTAAACGTGGGAAGCAGGGCTGGGAAGGAGCATGGAATGAGATGAAGAATGTGGGATGATTCTAACCAGCTGGAGAAAACACCTAGGGAACGCTGGGAAAAAAGATTATAAGGAATAGGGGCTAGACAGCAATAGTGATCTTAAATCTTAAAAAAATTGTTTATTTTGCAGAGAAGAAAACAGCCACTGTTGATTTTGGTGCAAGAAAAATGACATGATCAAATAGTTAAGAATTCCTCATCAGAAATACCCAGGATGGACTCTAAGGAAAAGAGCAAGTACCATGTTTCTCTATAGAAGTGACCTCAATCTCTACCCCCAGGGGGTCTTTGGCAAAACGTGCAGATAATTTTTGGTGTCACAATGACTGGGGGAGCAGGAGCACTTTGAGCATTTAATTTGGTAGAGGCCAAGGATGCAAAACATTTTGCGATGTGTCCAATGAACGCAAACCACAAAGCGTGGTCCTGCCCACAATGCCCATAGGGTCCCTGTCGAGAAACAATGAGAGATCATTAGAGTGGTCCAGGAGGGACGTGATAAGGTTTTAACCAAGATGAACACAGGGACAGAAACTTCAAAGGAAGAAAAGAACAATGTATGAGGGAGGGAGGGAAAAAGGAAAAACAAAAAATCCTTCCCAAAAAACACAGAGGGTTGAACTTGAAGAGACTATGGCCCTGTGCACATCTAAGATTCTGTGAATTTATAAGGGAGATTATAACAAAGCATGGATGACTTTCAAGTCAGACAGACAGACATTGAACCAGCTCTTTCGTTTACTAGTGGCATAACTGAACCATCCAGCACCACATGTTTGGCACATAGTAGAGTGGCCGCTTCTAGCTGTGGTAGTAAGGGTGGTGGTAGAAATAGTTCTTACTAAGTAAAATACAGTTGACCCTTGAACAACATGGATTTGAACTGCATGGGTCCAGTTATATGTAGATTTTTAAATAAATACAAATGTGTTTTCTCTTCCTTATGGTTTTCTTAATAACATTTTCTTCTTCCTAGCTTACTTTATTGTGAAAATACAGTATAATATATACAACATTCAAAACGTGTTAATCAACTATTTGTTATTAGTAAGGCTTCCAGTCAACAGTAGGCTATTAGTAGTTAAGTTGTGGGGGAGTCAAAAGTTATACTCAGATTGTCGATTGTGGGGCGGGGGGCTGGGGCAGTCGGTGCCCTTAACCCCTGTGTTGTTCAAGGGTAAACTATATAAGGGAAATGGAAGGAATGGTGGAACCAGATAGGGGTTCCCGGTCCAGAGATCTAGTCTAGAGAAGATTTCATGTTTCATTTTGGACATATTGAATTTGAGGCAATAGCACTCTACTCAAGTTGGAAATAATTTGATGGAAGTAAGAAAGACGGGAACTGGTTATCAGCTTAAAGCAGAGATCTGGAGTTCCCTTGTAAAGGCATTAGTCAAATCATTGAATATATAAGGTCTCTGCCAGGGTAGAGAGAGAAGGGCAGAGACACGAGGGGAGAAGTATGATGGCAGCCCACAGCAATGGTCCTGAAAGAGGTGCTTTCAAGAAGAAAGGTGAGAAAGGCAGAAAAAATACCAAATTTTGTACAAACAGAGCAATAACAACAATAGGAGGAAAAAGTATGCAGAATGCTTGGTCCTATACTAGCGGCTGAAGGCACAAGAGGTACCTGGCACTGAAGTCTAGTAAGGGAGACAGGTAAGTAAATGAATTACTGTGTGTGGTAAACGCTTTGACGCGGTATGTGTGGAGTTCTATAGCAGCACAAAGCACAAGCAGCATAGGCCATGCTGGGGGATCAATGCAATCGTCCTCACAGAGAGCTCACCCAGCAAAGAGGTGGGAGAAGGGCATACCAAGCAGAACAAGACTCACGCACCAGAAAGTGACAGAGTGACAGGATCAGAGCTACTACACGCAGGAAGCTCAATAGGGCAAGGGTTGGAGATTCACAGTGTTAGATTAAGCTAAAGAAGTAAGTCGGTGCCAATAGGAACAAGAAAAGGTGCTAAATGTCATTCGCCGTCAGGGAAATGCCACTTAATGAGACACTACTTCATCCCACTAGGACGGCTATAACACAAACCAAACAAAGTAAGATGAAATGAAAGCAGATAATATCAAGCACTGGCAAGGATGTGGGGAAAGTGAACCCTCATACTCTGCTGCTATGAATATAAAATGGTGGAGCCACTTTGGAAAAGTTATAGTTTGGCAGTTCCTCAAAAGGTTAAACATAGAGGTAAACCTATGATCCATCATCTCCACCCAAGAGATGTGAAAAGATATGCCACACAAAAACCTGTACATGACTATTCACGGCAGGCAGCATTACTTAGAATAACCAAAAAGTAGAAACAACTGAAACATCCATCAGCTGATAGATGGATAAACAAAATGTGGTATAGCTATACAACTGAATGCTGTTCAGCAATAAAAAGGAATAAAGTACTGCAGAAAGTACCTTAGTGGTTGCCAAGGGCCAATGGGGGTGGGAGGTAACTGCTAATGGGTATGGGATTTCTTTTGGGGGTGATGAAAATGCTCTAAAATTAAATATGGTCATGGTTGTACAACTCTTTAAGTATACTAAAAACTACTGAACAAGTGAATTTTATGGGATGTAATTTATATCTCAATAAAGCTGTTAAAAAAAGAAATAAGAAAATAAGTAAGGCAGTGACTGAATATAACTGGCTTTGTATGCCAGGCTAAGACATTTGGAATTTCTACTGCATTAAAATGAGGCACCCCCTTGAGATTCAATTTGTAGAGTGGAGCTAAAATTACTGAAACATAAAATTCTTGAAGCACATGCTCATTAATCTTTAGCATCAATCAAAACCCAAGTTATTACCAAGCAGATTACATGTGCATTTAAAATAATTGGCAACTAACCCACCTGGAAGGAGGGGAATCCATCATATAAATAAAAACCAAACACTCTAGCAGCAAAGGCAGAACTGTAGCTACTATTTAACGCTCCTTTTAAATACAAGGACAACTGCCCCATAGTAAAATTAAACTGTCCAAATTGCCAAGAGTACTCAATGCATACATAACATTTGGAACAAATTTTGAAGAACACAAAACTAAGTAACAATGATATTAGCAAACATTTTTATGAAAACATAAGATTTAATGCAAGTTACAAATTCCAGAAGGATACTCACAAGGAGAAATTTCAGTTCTCTGTGAAGATGACTCAAAGGACTTCTAGGATCTCCTGACTCCACTTTAATATTCTACAAAGTTCCCAAAGTCAGTTTTCATTGGTAATCTCATCTTCTTGGCATAAGAGTCATACATAGTAAGTTGAATTTCAACTACCCACACATTAAAAAACATATTTCATAAAGCACTAATGAATTGAAAAAGTAGGCGATACTTCATTTAGAACACGTTACTCAGAGCAAGATACCATAGATCCTGCCCATCCCGATGCAGCAACCTAAATTCATTCAGGCCACCACATGCCCTCTCTATACCACAACTGTACCTACATGGGACAACTGCTGTCCTGCTCTCTCCCACTGAATTTCCAAAGGACAAGTAGGAGAAATATAAATATATCTCAAGACTCAATGACAAAGTTAGCATTACCACACACCAAAAATACCTCCCCCATAAAAATGTCCATTTTTATTAATGTCCATTCTCATTAATGTCCATTCTAATTAAACCAACAGTGTGCTGTCCTACCTGGAGGTCAAGTTTTACAACCCTAAGATATTAAAGAAAAAGAAAAAAGAGAGAGAGAAAGACAGAGAGAGAGAGAGAGAGAGAGAGAGAGGCAGTGAACAAAAATAAAAAAGTAAATTCTGTTGTAGGTAAATTCCTATTGTAGGAAAAGAAAAGCATTAAGAATGTAATTATCCATAATTCCACCACCCTGAGGGAACCACTATTAATACTATCCAGGCTTCTCTGTATACATTTTTTAAAAATATAGTTGAGATTTTATTACGTATACAGTTTTGTACTTTTTCCTTTGGTTTACTTAAAAATAAGCATTTTCTATTATTATTATTAAAGATACTTTAAATAGTGATTTTTAAAGAAAGTATGTTTCACCATGGATATCTATTCTAATCATTTCCTTATTGAACATACAGATTTTGTTTTTAATATTTTGGAAACACAGCTATATTACTGTGAATATCTTTGTACATACAGAGAGTGCCAAAAAAATGTATACACATTTTAAGAAAGGAAAAAACTGTATTAAAATTGTAATACTCAATATATACCCATAACAAGTCACGTTTGACTTCTGCAATTACAAAAGGTGCTCAAAGTGGTTACCATCAGCGTCCAGACACTTCTGATTACGACCAACTATGCTTGACCAAAGTGTCCACTTGTATCACTGTGCATGCCACTTCGATTTCTTCACAGTACCATGCGTTTCAAACTTATCAGGAATGCTGCCAATTGTTAGATGTGTTAGAGGTTCTGTTATATATTCACGCCTCCATTGTCGTTGTACTTCCACAACATTCTCGAATTTCAAATACCACTTTAAAATGATCTTGCACTCCTTGAATGACAACCATGCTTCCACCATTTTCTTTGACTGTCCTGCCTGTCCCATGGTGATGATAGCATGCATTTGATTAACGCCATCTTTTGAGCAAACATCGTACTACACATTGCTACCATAATTCAATTCAACTTCGAAAAGTAATACGTAGATCACATCCCTTAAAATGTGTATACATTTTTTCGGCACCGTCAGTATATATTTGTTAGCAATTCTGATTAATTTCTTAAGACAGATTCCTAGAAATGTAAATATAGGGTGAAAAGGCTTTTAATAGTGTGATTCTTGATGTGTTGCCAATATCTGCACTCTTCTAAGAATAGCAGAGATGGTAAGCACTCTGATGATTAGCACTTTGATGATTTCACTTGTGTCCCAACTTCAAGAGATTTTATTAATCACTGGAAAATTCTTACGTTACATAATTGCAGCACTGTGGGCAACTGATAGATCAGATCACCTGGCCAAACCTCCACTAGCTGCCCTGGTGAGACTTCAGGGGCCACTTGAGCCTTTCAGAGCTCAGGGAGGGCTGGGGCTGGGCTCAGCAACAAGCAAGTTAAAAGTAAACGCACTGAGTAAACGCAGCAACAGAAAGCAGGCTTCGCTCTTACCAGAGTTGCATTTGAAGAAAGTGGAGGAATTTGAAGAATCTCATCCACGGGACTCCAGGAAACATCCAAAGTGATGGTAGTTTGCGACGCAGGGACTGTGTCATCCAAGGCAGTGGACTTCAAGAGCTCATACTGGGCAAAGCCCCTGGCTGTAACCTGAAAAGAGCGCATCCAGTAGGCAATTCACTATGCTGTCACATGACCAAAGGCCCATTATTGAAACTACTTTCGTTTCTCAAAAGAAGGAAAAATGCCATACTTTTATCCCAAATGGAAAAATAAGACAACTTTTTTAAATCACAAAGATTAGCTAAAAGACAGAAGGCATATACCAAAAAAGTACCAAAAAAATGTATACACATGTCTTGTATTCATCTTTTGTTATCGATATATATTATTACAATTTTAATAAAGTTTTTTCCTTTCTTAAAATGTGTATACATTTTTTTGGCACCCTCTGTATTTTAATTTTAATCATTAGCTGATATGAAAATAAAAACAAACATTTCGATACTACAGAAAAATATCTAGTCCTATTAAAAGTGAAAAAAATTTAAATTAGGAAGACAGGTAGGTAACAGTTTGAAGAAAATAATGAGAAAAGAAATACTTACAGTAGACAAGTGATGTCTTTTCTTATGTGAATTTTTTAAGTCTTCAAGATTTACAGAATAATTTTTATCAGCTATGGGACATTAAAGAAAAAAAATAATTTAAAGGTACAATTCAAAATAACAGCACTAGAAAATTCAAATTCTGAGGGTACCATAATTTAACACTAATAACAGTTGAGATTAAATTTTAAATCACAGATGAATGAAATCTTTATAGAAAAATGAAAGTGGAACAAAGGTCAATACTACCACCAAAAATATAATTATATGCCTACTATAAGACTGGAAATATATTGTCATTGTATTCAATTTTTTTTTATTCTCCAATAAAGAAAAATTTCCAAAATGACACATACAAATCAAATGAAACCCAAACAAAACAGTTATAAACTCTTGTCCAGATTTTTGTAGACCTGTTTCTGGAGATTCTAGAATACCGCCTACACGCTGCAAGTTACACACAAGAGTAGATTCATGGCTAACACAAGTTCCACTGTGTGCACCTCCCTCTTAACAATATGAATTTTCAGTTAAAACCACGAAACAATAACTATCAAATAATACGCACACATACACCCATAAAAGTAGTAAGAGTGAGCTCTCACCTTTACAACTGACCACATATAAGACGATTCCTGCAATGCTGCTATTTGTTGTGATAAGCTCAGCTCCAAGCCAACAGGTCCCTTCAGGATCTGAACTGTCACACCTCACCCAGAGGGGAGGAAGGGCAGTAACTGGCCGACTAATCTTCAAATGGGTCATATTAGGATTGTGAGCCATGGTGTAAAGTCCGATTAACTGCCTTGAAAACAAGAGTAAGAAGAATAAATTATAGGTAGAGATTGCCAATCAGTCAAGAATTTTCTTTTCCAAAGATATCACTAAGGTTTGTCCCAGAAACAAAAATCTGGAAATTAAGTTGCAAAGTACACATAAATATTTCACCCAGTGAAGAAGTGAGAGGAGGGCACACCAGGCAGATCAAGGCTCACACACCAGAAAGTGACAGGATCAGAGCCACTCTAAGCAGGGAGTTCAATATGGTAAAGGTAGAGGTTCAGTGGGAGTGAAAGCATGTTGTGAAATGAAGCTAAGGAAATAAATAGAATGTGTCAGTTATATCTCAATAAAGCTGGGGGCGGGGGCAGAGAAAGAAGTAGGAGCCAATAAGCACATGAAAAGATGCTTGATGTCATTAGTCATTGGGACACATAAGGAAATCTGACTATGAACTGTGAATTTGATACTAGCATTGTAACAAGGTTAAATTTCCAGATTTTGATCATTGTTCTGTGGCATGTAAAAGAATGTACTTGTTCTTAGCAAATACATCGTGAAGTATTTAGGGGTAAAGAATAATAATGTCTCCAACATACTGTCAATATTTCACAAAAAATTGTGCATGTGAGATGTGTATATTATATATCAATAGACAGTGGGAGTGGGGGAGGAGGAGGAATGAAGAATGACAAAGCAGATGCAGCAAAATGTAAATAATTGTTGAACCTGTGTTAAGGATATACAGAAGTTCCTACACTATTCTTGTAACTGTTCTGTAAATTTGAAAATATGTCAAAATTAAAAGTTACCCCAAAATGTGACCTAAATTTTTTTCCAAAGAGATGAAAACTGAATTTATTGCCAACAGATGTTCAGGAAAGGAATTTCTAAGGGGTTGTACTTCAAAAAGGAAATACAATAATCCCAGAAGGAAGGTCTGAAATGCAAGAAGAAATGGAGAGCAAAGAAATGATAAGCATATGGGTAAATCCCAACAAACACTGGCTGGAGAAAACAATACAAATAAATAATGTTTAAGTTGTGGGGGAGGAAAGAAAAAAGGCCTTCAAATATGATTTAAAATCAAGAAGCCAAGAAAGTGTTAATTTAGCTACATAAAAATGTTAGAAGCTTCCACATAACAAAACAAACAAAAACCACCACGAAGGAAAGTCACTTTGTGAATAGTGTCATTATAGTTGTTCTCTAATATTATTATTTATAGGACTATATCTTTCAGAACTCCTTGGTGGCAAGGACTTTTTGGTTTTGGAGGTGGGGAGGCCGGGCAGAGGGAAGTGTAGATGGCTACACAGGGAGGAGGCAGGAAGTAAGGCTGGCAAGGCAGACAGAGGCAGCAGGGTTTCTAACACAGCGGGGTCATTCTTCATTGGGCAGGAGAGCCCCATGCATTGCAGGACATTTACAATCCATGGTCCAGGCCAATAGCTCCCCTCAGTCGTCATGATAACCAAAAAGTACCCCTGCAATTTCCAAATGCCTGCTGGGTACCCTTGGTGGAAGACTTCTGGACTAGACAAGGAAGGCTCCTGTGTGTCACTCAAAAGGAATTTGGATGTTTTCATGAGGCAATGAGAACCGCTGAGGGATTTATAAGCAGGGGAGGAACACAATCAGGCTTTCTGGCAGGAGTGAGGAAGAAAGATTGGAGGGGAACCAGATTAGACACAAGGAAAACATTTAAGCAACAACAACAAACGGTACAGGGATTGGAGAAAGGGAAGATCACTGCAGCCTTCTTGGTCATGCCCGGGATACCTATGGGATATTCAAGTAGCGCTATCCTTAGAGAGAGTTAGGTATACCTATCTGGGAGGGGAGGGGAAGGAGGGATCTAGGATAGACATATATTTTTCCCAATGTTTATAAGAATGCTTCCATTTAAATTCCTACCCTCCATCCTAGTCCTACCCCAATACTAAGAAAAAACTTACCTTGCCCTCCCAACTGGTAAAGCAAGTGGTCCGACATTCTCACCACTAGAGAAATCAGAAATAGCAGTTTCTTCAGATTGTAGTTCTTCAACAGGACTTGTTTCTTCCTTTTCTAAAGGCTTTAAAAATGTTTTAAAATTATTTAACCAGGTAAAAGAACATTTAAGATAGCAGTCAACTCTTCCATGCTAAAACATAATGTACTGATTTCTACAACCTGAAGCACAAACGATTGGGTTATGGCAAGAATCGTAACTACAAACCAGTTTGGTACCAACAAATCTTGCCCTAAGAAGCATTTCCACTGTCCTATCAAAACATATTGCTCTAGATTGCTACTGATAAAGGAAGTATCTGATGCCATTAGAAAAGAAAGTGTTCCAACACGTACGAAATGATGCGTTCAAGACAAAATACCAAGGGAGACCCAGGGGAGGGAGACTCCCCAAGTCCGTCCAGCTCTTTGCTCCCGAACATGAACATCCACAGCCCTTGCTCCTTAAAGCTATTCCTCTGCGGGCTATCACTCTCAGTTGGGTGACAGGGTTCTGATATCTCTGAGTTTCAGTAGTTAACTAGCTCAGCTTTGCCAACAATAACAATTATGAGTAAACGTTTCCTAAGCATTACCAGGTACTAGCTACTGCTCTAAGTTTTCTTTTATTCTTCATAAAAGCCCTGAGATAGATACTATTACTAACCCTGTTTTCGAGATGGGAAACCTGAGGTAGCGAATGGCTGAATAACTTGCCTAGGATAACACAGCTGCTGAGTGCAAAGCCAACATTTGAATCTAGGTAGTCTCTTCTGGCAGTACATCTGCTGCTGACTTAATAGCTTATCAGACCTAGATGTTTCCTCAGCTTTGAATTTCTTTTGCCAGATTCCAGATTTCATTCTCTTCCAGACTTGGGTTTCCAAAAAGTTCCTAGAACTAGAAGTACCCAAGAAACATCATTTTTTCCTCTGTTCTACTTTTCAATAGTCATATACCTAAAACTCATGCTTTAAGCTCTACTGATCTTTGCAGAAACAACGGCCATTTTAATTGCTCACCATCCAAAAATGCCAGGGCCTAACTAAATTCCAGGTAACTACTTACAACTCTGAGCTGCATTCTGATCAGCATCCTAACCAAGATTTCCACAAATACCCTCTGCTCATCTTTACCTTTCCCAAGATAACAACTCATCTTCATCTGACCATCTCTATTTTTTCATAAATTTCCCCTTCTCCCCACTACAAACGTCTAAAGTCAGCCATAATTCACCTATAATTATTTTCCAAGCATTTGTCCACCATAGATAAGCACTAATAACACCCATTCGTTAACATAAAAAATAAAGTAGTTCCCCTCCTCAGAAAAGAGTTTTCATGTGTGTGTATTTAAAATAAAGAGCTCCCCGTTCATTTATCACAATGCCTGTCCAGACAGCATGAGTGAGGGTCCCAAAGCAGACCGGTGCTGCGTTCCTTCTGAAGGAACCTCCACTTTCCCCTATGAGAGCCTGTTCCTATTACTTCAGGACACAATGTAACCAAAGGAATGGATGCTGGTCCCCAGCAACCATGTAATGTGACAGCATACCAGCACTCAGTGAAAACCACTCTGTCAAAACAGTTACCATAGTTAAAACACAAAAGTTTAAGATTGTAATTATAAAATGATACAAAAATAAGAAGTTCCCTCTTGTTACATTTAACAAACAAAAATGAAAGTAGAACTTCATAGTTACTTATGCTGTGTCCTTCACTATAGCAGTCACCTGCCAAATGCGGCTACTGAACACTTGAAATGTGGCCAGACCAAACTGAGATGTAAGCGTAAAATAAACACCAGATTTTGATGATGTAGTATGGAAAAAAGAACTTAAAACATCTCATTAATGATTTTTTATATTAATTAGCTGTTGAAATAATAGCAGATTAAATAAAAAACATTACTAAACCTAATTTCAAACCCAGCAATCCCACATCCGCGTTACTGACTGTAAACAACAGTTATGCGTACACAAAAATCTGTACAAAAATGATTATATTAGCTCTGTTTGTGACTGAAAACTGAAAACAACACAAATGTCCTTCAAAGGGTGAATGGGTAAATAAACTGTGGTATATCCATTCCATGAAACACTATAACTAAAAGAAATGGACTACTGATACAACTTGGATGAATCTCACAGGCATTATGCTAAGTGAAAGAAGCCAAACTCCAAAGGCTACACACTGTATGATTCCATTCATGACATTCTTAAAGAGACAAAACTACAGAGAGGGAAAAGAGTTGCCCAGGGATAGCGGTTGTGGGAGGGTATGATTTTAAAGGGATAGCACAGGGAGTTTTGGGGGTGATGGAATTATTTTGTGTCCTGATTGTCGTGCTGATTACCAGAATCTATATCTGTGTTAAAATTCACATGACTGGACAACAAAAGAAAAAAAGTCAATTTTACTTTATCATAATTACACTTATTTCTTTTTGTGTAATAGGGCGACTAGAAAATTTTAGGGGCCGGCCCAGTGGCTCAGGTAGTTAGAGTGCCATGCTCCTAAGGCCGGGTCGCCGGTTCAATTCCCACACGGGCCAGTGAGCTGCGTCCTCTACAGCAACGATTGTGAACAACGGTTCTCCCTGGAGCTGGGCTGCCACGAGCTGCGTGAACAGCTGGAGGTCGGCGTGAGCTGCCTTGGGCTACCGTGTGCTGCCATGAGCAGCCAGCCGGTGGCCATCATGAGAGGCCAGCAGCCAGCGTGACCTGCTGTGAGCGGCCGACTGACTACCAGCAATCGCAATCGACTGCCTGGGAGGCGGGGGACGCGCAAGGCTCATAATACCAGCATGGGCCAGAGAGCTGTGTCCTACACAACTAGACTGACAAACAGTGGCTTGAACCGGAGTGGGGAGGGAGGCAGAAGGAGAGGGGGGAAAAAAGAAAATTTTAAATTACATATGTGGTTCACATTATATTTCTATTGGACAGCACTGCACTTATTCCTAAAGGAATTAGAATCCACTTTCAAAACTATGATTAAAAAATGTGTACATTTGAGATGATTCCCACAAAACCAAATCTGGCTATTAAGAATTAAACAACCACAAAGCCCAAGCATACTTACCACTTTTTCCAAGATGAAGACTACATCATTTTCATTTAGAATATTTTTCAAAGGGTTCGGTTGGCCTTTGCTGATCAACTGCACTTGGACATCAGCCTATCAAAAACAGACAATGTCAAGCAATGTTTTACACACACATACACACACAAACACACACACGTACAAATATTTAAACACATAAAGACCAGGTCTCTGCAAGTAACTGGAAAGGAGAATTTGAATAAGACATGTTTTAAAAGTAAGATTTCATTTATTTTTTGTCCATGTTGTTTTTCATGTTTAGAAAATCTAGATTACATCTGTAGCTATACATGCTTCAAGGTCCACGTGAAGTGCATCCTGCCTTGTAAAGCTGTCTTTTGATTAGGATCACACTGACATCCTTTTCCTCTAATCATATTGTACTTATCATGTACACAAAATTAACCCTTTACTAGATATTATCCTTTCTTCTGATTATACTATGGAATTTAGAACTTTATCAGTTTATAGGAAATACATGGTTTTTTTTACTCCAATTACAATACATGTTTATTGTAGAAGAGTTTGAAAATAGATAGCTAAAAGAGATTTAAAAAAAAATTCACCTATAACTCTACTAGCCAGAGTAATCACTACTGTTATTAATCTTGTTGGTATATATTTTGCCAGATCTTTTTCCAGGCATACAAATAAATCTATTTAAATCAAAATGTATCTGTTACTTAGATATCTAGATAGGATTTTGCTTAATAAAATAGAATATTCTAATAGTTTTATAACATGAACTTTCCATGCCATTAAATGCTCTTTGGTTGTGTAGTACGGTGGCTCTAACATCTTATATAATTAACTCCACATTGTTTGACATTTAGGTAGTTTAAGTTATTTGCTATAATAAACAATTGATAATGGACATCTTGAATTACTTTCTTAAGGTGAATACATAAAATCATATTGGTAGTGTCAAATTGCCTTTCAAATATATCATACCCACATATTTGCATTCTTATCACTTATTCAACACGTTATTTTCATTTACTTTTATTATCTTATAGCAAAAAATTTAATTTTCATTTGATCACTAATGAAGGTAAACACTTTCTAATATGCTTATTATTGACAAATTTCTCATTATTTAAATCTATTTAATTTCTTATTTTGGTTATTGAAGCATTTAGAAACCAAGTTCACAGAACAAAGGATGCTGTGTCTCTCTAATCTACTAGGTTCTTGAGTTTCAAATACTGTTGTGGTTGGAATTATGTTCCCCTCAAAAGATACATTGAAGTCCTAACCCCTGGTTCCTCTGAATGTGACTTTATTTGGAAATAGGGTGTTTGCAAATGTAATCAAGATGAGGATTAACTTGGATTAAAGGGAGGGGTCCTAAATCCAATGACTGGTGTACTTATAAAATGAGACTTAAAGACACAGACATATAGGGAGAAGGCCAGGTGTTGACAAAGGCAGAGATTAGAGATTAACATGTGTCTGTAATCTAAGAAACACCAAGGATTGTTGGAAACCATCAGAAGCTAGGAGGAGGCAAGGAAGGATCCTTTCCCAGAGCCTTCAGTGGGAACAAGGCCTTGTTGACACTTTGATTTCAGACTCCTAGTCTTCAGAACAGTGAAAGAATAAACTTCTGATGTTTTAAGCAAACTAATTTATGGTACTTTGTTACAGTAGCACTAGGAAACTAATACAGGCATCAAGTGGCAAGAATTCAGATAGGGAGGGGATTGATATTTACCTGGATATACTTGATTCCTGAGTTTGATTAGTGAGAATTCAAATAGTGAAAGATAACTATATTTGTATTTTTCTTTCTGTTATTACTTATTTGTGTCCTTCAATTATGGTTGTTTTTTTTCTGATTGATTTTAAAGAGCTTTTTACATATTTTATATATATGGATATTACGCTGTCATTTATGACTATTTCTCCATAGAGTAGTCTTTTTGGATATAATTTGCTTTAGTACAATTATTTTACGGATTAAACTCTATGGGGAGTTTAATCTATGGAACAGTTGGCGTATGTTAGATGTTTAATAAGTCCACGAATGTTTATACAACTTTATTCATAACTATCAAAAACTGGAAACAATCCAAGCGTCCATCAAGTGCTGAATAAATAACCAAACTGTACTGCATCCATACAATGGAATACTATTCAGCAATAAAAAGGAATGAACTACTGATACACAACAACGCAGATGAATCTTAAATGCACTATACTCATTGATAGAAACCAGACCCAAAAGGCTACATACTATGTGATAATTTGGAAAAAAGAACTCAAAATATCGCATTAATGATTTTATTTATATGACATTCTGGAAAAGGCAAAACAGGAGACAGGAAACAGAGGTAGAAAACAGGTTAGCGGTTGCCAGGGACCGGGAGCAAGGGAAAATGTTGACTATAAAGGAACATGGGGAGATTTTTGCAGGTGATAGAAATGTTCTATATCTTGATTATGTGACTGGTTATATGACTGGATGAATCTATAAAAACTCATAGAACTGAACTCTAAAAAGGTGACATTTACTCTATGGAAATTAACTTCAACAAACTGAACTTTTAAAAACTCACAATTTTAGGATTACTGAATCATGTTTAAAAACCAAATAAGTTTTTCATACCTCATAGATAAATGGATCTTTACAGATTCCTTTCTTTTCTTCATCAACTTCCCTGAAATGCAGAACCACATGTGAAAAAACAGGGCTATACTGTAGTATTCTGTCATTTAAACTTAGAAGTTAATCATCACTTCATCTCTGTGAGAGACACAAGTGAGAAAAGCAGAATGCAACGGCTTCTCAGAGCCAGCAGGAAATTAGAGTATCTACCTCTACTCTTATATTTTTTAAAACACATTACTAGCCACTATTAAAATGTAACTTACCACATGACTTTTGGAACGAAAAAAAAAGACTGGATTTTGATCTGTCACCGACTCAGTGGGCAACCACACAGAAGTTATTTGATGATCCCAGGCAGTAGATTTCTATGGCTAAAATGGAAGCATCTATCCTCCCTCCATTTTTATAAACTGTTACTGAAATATTAGTAAATTTGACGATGATAAACAAGTTCCTTTTAAAAATGTAAAAACAAAACTCTAGGATATCATCTAATAATTATCATTTCAGTCAAGAAAGTTTTAAAATAGTGATCCCAAAGCATTTAAACTATAAACCATTAACATACCAAAATGCACATCAGTCTGATCTATACTCAAAAGAGGAAAGAATCTTTAGAGTCCTAAAGGAATCCAGTGGAATTGTTTCAAAATACCAATTATTTTTTGATCTACTCTATGACTTACTGAAATAAAAATAGGAGAGATTAGGCCTATCAGTGACTGACTGATTCACTTTTGCCATTTTGGACAAGACTGTGACTTATTCTTAAAGATGTTTGTCTTTTAGGTATAACTCACGGATGTTATTCAATCAATCGTTCAACAATCATTTCTCAAGCATGTGTACATTTCTCAAACCATAGAATGAAATACATCGCAGTTAATAAAAAATAATGAAACAGATCTATAGGCTCTCATTTTGAAAGCTATTCAAGATATTGTTAGTTTAAAAAAGCTAGTGCTCCTTCTACAGTGATCAAAAAATTGACAAGAATTACCACTTTTGTAAGCAGGGAGAAAAGCAATAAAGATAAACAATGAAAAGTTATGTATGGCATTTAGAAAATAAGGGGTTAGATGACATCAGTGGTTCGCAAAGTGTGGTGTCAGGCCAGCAGCATCTGCTTCACCTGTCATTTGTTAGAAAGGCAAATTCTTTGCCACCACCCACCTTCCCAGGCCCAGCCCCCATACTTATTAATCAGAAACCCTAGAGGTGGGGCCCAGAATCTGTGTTTTGACTACTCTCCTAGTAATTCTCATGCGCACTCAAATGTGAGAACTACTTACTGGATTCGATTTTTACGTTGGATGCAGAACTAGAGAGAATCCTCTTTGGTACTAGTACGTCACTGTACTAATAAAATGAAGTCTTAGAGCATAGTGAAATTAAAGGTGCTTTACAAAGCCAGCGCACCATCACGTTATCATTACAGCTGTCGCTCATATGGTAACTATCTCGAATAGGCTATAATAATATGTTTCACACCAGCAAGGCTTCGAACAAGTGAAGGATGCCAACATGTAGTATACGTACTGGAAAGTGCCTCTAATATACTGCAAGTTGTATGCATTATTAGAACGAATAAAATGTCCCTTGGAAAACTTGTCATCTTCCACCTCAGTTGATAACGTACAGGCATTTTCTCCTAAACTGGACTACAACCAAGCCCCCACGGAGCCAGCCCCACACTGGAGCAGATAACCTGCCTCTTCTCAACTCCCGGACCCCGGGAAAGCTGACCCAGTCTTTAACGTACGCGCCGCAGAGAACTGACAAGACGCTAATCTCTAAGGCTGCCGCAAGAGGCTTGGGGCAGGGACCGAGATACCCCGAGGGAGTAATGCTGTCCTCGCAACCTAGCCAACAGCAGGGGCTACAACTCACTTCAGGAGACGGGTGTAAAACTCTTCAGCAGCTCGGTTCATTCGCGACCACATCCCGCCTCGGTCTGACAGCAGACGCTGAACCGCCAAACTGAACTGCGCGCCGGACGCTGACGCCCGGAGTCCTGACCCTTCCCGCCGGGACTACTTTTACCACCCCCACTGCTCCCAACAGGTCCCGTTGGTCCACAAGTTAAACTTTTGTTTTAGGGCACACAGCGGTTTTCCCTGTCCCAATAATTTTCCATTTCTGTATGAAAAAGTTAAAATATATTACAGTAGTTGAAATGAAGACACCACGTCTCGCGAGAGTTGGCCACGCCTACTTACGAATTAGTCCGCGAAAAGGAGTCCTTTGTTTCTAGGCGCTATTGTTGGCTTGGAAGTCAATAGATACCGTAATTTGATGCATATGAAGAAATAATACCCTGTTTTTTATTTTTTTAGAGTGGCAGAGAGATATTTTTATGTCCCTGGATTGGTTCTGAGGCGGAGCAAGGTGGGGGACGGGTTGAAGGTTACATATAGAAGGCGGGAGTGCTAAGCATTTCCTTTTCCTGTGGGAGCCTCCGGGTTGAGAGGAGCGTGGCCGTCTCCTCTCCCCGCCATGGTGAGTGGAAGTTCTTTCGACTGGACTTTCCCATGCTCTCGGGCTCGGCAGGAATGGGTTGGGGTTCAGGGCATAAAATCTGAAGGAGAGAAATCGAGGAAAAGGAGACAAGGACCAAAGGCCTCTGTTCCTCGGAGCTGGGTTATGCGGCTATACGGCAGCCATCTTAGAGACAACGTGGGAGTCCCGGCACAGGGCGCGCCTGGAGGCAACACAGGAGGACACCAGATCATTCTTAGGCGCAGAGGGACCTTCGGAATTCTAAATTTCCTTGATCTTAGAAGGCATGGGCTATACTGAAGACTTGAACGTTCGTGGGGCCTAAGACCGAATCGTGGTGCAATTCAATTTAGGGCTTTTTCCATGTGCTAATTAGTAAAGAATATTACATATTTTGGGAGAGATTTTGTTAAAGAAAAACTAATTCTCCACTTTTTGAATTCTGTTCACCTTAAGAATTGCCATTATAAAAAGTTTTCTGGTCCCCTTAACCTTAAAATTGTTGTTTGCTGTCCCCTTCTAAGTTTTTTAACTCAGACAGCTCATAGCGTGGCTAACATTAAATGTACTGCATTTCCACAAATAATGCCTGTATATGTTCTGTGTAGTGTCCTGGGACATGAGTTCAGTGAACAAAATAGGCAAAAAACCCTGCTTGGATAGTAATTGCGTTAGGTAAAATATTACATAGTAATGTTTGATGGTAGTGCTGTGGACATAGGGGTTGGAAAGGAGGCAGTTGGGCTTGAAACAATGCTTTAAGTAGAAGAAGCCTTTGGTGGGGAAAAAAGGCTGCATCTACCAGGAAACCAGCAGCTGAATAGGTAGTTAGGTTTTAAACAGTGATCAGGGAAACTTAGAGAAGGTGGCCTGAAGGAGGTGAGTATGCCAAGTATCTTTCAGGAGAAGACGGGGTACCTCTGAGGGGTATGGCCCTATGTGTAGGGAGGAGTGCATCTGAAAAAGGATGGGAGATGAGATGGAGCAGATTGGGTAGGCCATCTTCGGGACTAAGTTTTACTTTCGGGTGATCTTTGGAGAAGGTGTTTTTACTCGTAAGTTTTGGAAGATGTGTTTAGAATTGGATGAAGGAGGTGAGAGTGGACGTGTGCAGTAGAGCTGTGGTAGGCAAGATTTGCTGACATTTGGAATGAAAGAGTTGAGATGGTGGCTTTAAACAGCATTTTCAAACTTCACAGTATGGTTTTGATCATTTTGCTTTGTAAGCCCTGGTTTGAAAGTTTAATGATAAACCATTCTCTTTGAAAAAATTATGTAGCAGAACTTGATTCTAAGTGTCTTTCCAGTGTAAGAGTTGATGTTAATAGATTTGATATGCTGGTAATTTAGCCTTTGTTTTAGCTTTAAGGATTGTCAACCTCACCAAATCCGTAGTCTAGTAACTAGAGTGTTTAATGGCAGTGTTGGCACATGAGAAGAGTGCCTGTGACATGGCTTGTCAATATAAACATCTTTTCCTTTTTCCCAGGCGTGTGCTCGTCCACTGATATCGGTGTACTCCGAAAAGGGGGAATCATCTGGCAAAAATGTCACTTTGCCTGCTGTGTTCAAGGCTCCCATTCGACCGGATATTGTGAACTTTGTTCACACCAACTTGCGGAAAAACAATAGACAGCCCTATGCTGTCAGTGAATTAGCAGGTATGGATTTAGATCTTTCATGGGTTGATATTTTAAGAGCTGCTTAACAGCAGTGATGAAATTCCACTCCATTGGTCCGTGTTTCTGAATCTCATGATTTTCCTGGATGTTCTGATGCTGTTTGCCACTATACATACTAGTTATATTGGTATGGTTGGGTAGCTGAAACTTGTGTTTTTTCCGATTTCAGGTCATCAAACCAGTGCTGAGTCATGGGGTACTGGCAGAGCTGTGGCTCGAATTCCCAGAGTTCGAGGTGGTGGGACTCATCGTTCTGGCCAGGGTGCCTTTGGCAATGTATCCTTTGCGTCACTACCTAAATTGGTCAGCCATCATGGAATTTAGCAGACGGAACCTGGTTTATTCATGTTAGTAATTTGAAAATACTTGTGTTGAAGACGCTAATAGTTCCCAGGTTGCTCTACACAGATTTGGAATCTGGAAAAAATTTTTGTCAAATATTAAAGACAATAGGAGCTTGACATTAGGAAGTTTTGCTTGCCATGATGTCGTAATTTGCGTCATACTCTGTTCTCAGCGACAGTTGCCTGCTGTCAGTAAGCTGGTTCGGAAGGATGACGACAATTCTTACTGAGCAAGACATAACCTTTTAAATTCCTAACATTGGAAAAATGTGGTTCTTAACTGGGAAAATAGATGTGTCGTGGAGGCCGCATGTTTGCACCAACTAAAACCTGGCGCCGTTGGCACCGCAGAGTAAACACAACGCAGAAGCGATACGCCATCTGCTCTGCCTTGGCTGCCTCGGCCTTACCAGCGCTGGTTATGTCTAAAGGTTTGTGGTATTTTGTATTACAGGACTGGTATAAAATACACATTTTTCCCCCCTTCACCTGAATTTTTTGTGTTAATAGCCTGTGTAAATTCTATTTATCCCAGAGTACTCAAATTTCCTTCTAAATAGTTGTAACAATCTAACACATAAGTCATCAGTGAATATTATGTAATGGGAAGTAATTCAAACAGTGATTTAATATATTAGAAAACTTCAACTTAAAACGTCATCTTGTTGCCTATTCTTTTTATTTAACTGTCAAAATGATGAGTTTCCACTTCATTGGTCCGTGTTTCTGAAACACATGATATTTGTGGAAGTTCTGATTTGGCATGTTGCATACCATTTTGCTTTCGTGGGTTAAATAAAATGTTTCTTGATATTTCAAAAAGTCCGGGGTAACCAGGTCAATGTTAATTGGCTTTGTTAGGTCATCGTATTGAGGAAGTTCCTGAACTTCCTTTGGTGGTTGAAGATAAAGTGGAAGGCTACAAGAAGACCAAGGAGGCTGTTTTGCTTCTTAAGAAGCTTAAGGCCTGGAATGATATCAAAAAGGTAGGTTTACTGGACACATTCACAGTTTGGTAATCTTTCACAAATCATGTCAGGATTTAATTTTCTAAAGATTATTGAAGGACAGTATTAAGTTCAGTGGACATGAGCAGAGACTCTGGAACCACTACACTGCTTGACAATGGGATATATTCTGAGAAATGCATTTTTAGATGATTTTGTTGTCATGTGGACATAGCATGCTGACACAAGCCTGGGTGGTGTAACTTGCATATCTAGGCTATGTGATATACCACTGTCTATATGCATTCCAGCACATAACTCTACTTGAGTTTAAATCCTGACTGCCATTGATGGCTGTGTTTTAATGTTAGGCAAGTCATTTCTATCTTGTTTAATCTGTAAAAATGGGGTTTTTTAACAATGAAGATCTGTTACAGGGATCATCTTAATCAGAACACTAAATCATCTCACTTTGTAGGTCTATGCCTCTCAGCGAATGAGAGCTGGCAAGGGCAAAATGAGAAACCGTCGTCGTATCCAGCGCAGGGGCCCTTGCATTATCTATAACGAGGACAATGGCATCATCAAAGCCTTCAGAAACATCCCTGGTAATTCTTAGATTGCCAACGTGTTTTGATTGCCTATACTATGCAAGCTTATTCAGCTTTTTATTATGATGAGATTCTACTTTATGGTCCGTGTTTCTGAAACATGATTTTGTGGAACTTCTGATTCTAGGTGAATGCCTGTATCATTAGTAGTTGAAACTGCATAATTAATGATAGTTCTCAGGTACCTTAGGTAGCACATAATCCATAAAGATAATTTGTGTTTCTTCTGTTGAAATATACGTGCCCTAATTCTCTCTCCCTTTAAAAGGAATTACTCTGCTTAATGTAAGCAAACTGAACATTTTGAAACTTGCTCCTGGTGGGCATGTGGGCCGTTTCTGCATTTGGACTGAAAGTGCTTTCCGCAAGTTAGATGAGCTGTATGGCACGTGGCGTAAAGCCGCCTCCCTCAAGAGTAACTACAAGTAAGTGTTCTTCATACTCACATACTGAACATAGATGTTTATATTGTGGATATTTACATGTCTCTGTTGAGGTTTGTGTTCTTCAGTCAATCACACAAGAAATAAGAATTGAGCATCGATTATCAACATTTTTCTTGTTTTTTCTTTCAGCCTTCCCATGCACAAGATGCTCAATACAGACCTTAGCAGAATCTTGAAAAGCCCAGAGATTCAGAGAGCCCTCCGAGCACCACGGTAAAGTTGTGATACTTAACAGTAATTCTTGCCCCGACCTCATACAATGGGTTAGTTTTTAAATGTGGATGTTAATACAGTGTCTACCTTTTGATAGCAAAAAGATTCATCGCAGAGTCCTGAAGAAGAATCCACTGAAAAACCTGAGAATCATGTTGAAGCTAAACCCATATGCAAAGACCATGCGCCGGAACACCATTCTTCGCCAGGCCAAGAATGTAAGTGATAATTTGGTTTTTGCTAATGTTAAGTTTTTAGAAGGATTTGATTTTTAGATTTTCTTCCTAATTTGTTGCAGCACAAGCTCCGGATGGATAAAGCAGCAGCAGCTCTAGAAGCCAAATCAGATGAGAAGGGGGTTCCAGGCAAGAAGCCAGTGGTAGGAAAGAAAGGAAAGAAGGCTGTTGGCATTACAAAGCAGAAGAAGCCTCTAGTGGGAAAAAAGGCTGCAGCTACCAAGAAACCAGCAGCTGAGAAGAAGCCTGCAGAAAAGAAACCCACCACAGAAGAAAAGAAGCCCGTGGCATAAACTTAAATTTGTTTATTTCATGAAAGTGAGATCACTTTGGACAGCTAATTTTGAATAAAGGGATCAAAGAGGCAAGGAGAAACATGACTTGTTGGATGTGTTGTGTGAATCATTTGTTACAGTCTGGTATGAAATGGAGCATTGGATTTATACTAAATCCATGCTGTTGAATGGAAAGGGGTGTTCCATAAATCTGGATATAAAATCCGTTTGGTACAATCTGGATATAAAATCCATTTTGTAAGTACCATATTTTGCTGTGTATAATGAAATACACTCCTATGTTTTTGGACCAAGTTTTCAGGGAAACAGTACTACCCATGTATAATGGGTATCCTTATTTCCCCCTCATAAATGTGGGCCAAAAAAGTGCGCACAGCAAAATACAGTAACGTCTTGAGAAAGATGGTTAAAAGACTTGTCAGAAATATACAGAAGCTGTTAGAATTTAGCCTCCCAGCCAAAAAAAACCCACACTGGAAAATTCCATAAAGATTTGACATTTTCAGTAACCACAAGAGGGCAGTCAATACACACTTTGGGGTGCAGCAGTACGAAACAGTTCCCTCAGAAATGTTACAACCTACTGTAATAGAACTGCTCTTGGAGGAAATGCTTGCCACCCTCATTGTTGGCCCTTGAAAGTGCCAGAAGCATCTCAGAACCACTTGTGTGGTTTCCTTTTAACTAGGAGATGAATATATTGACCAAACATGGTGCAGAGGAGAGTACCTACAAGTGTTCTTTGCTAAAGCTTTTAATTTGTTCTGTCAATGTCTTCATCCTCGAGTTTACATGATTCCTACTCTTGTCCCATGTCAGGATCTTGATGTCCCCCTTCACCCCCCACTGGCAGTCTGAAATCCACAGGGTGATGTATAATCCCATTTGCAGATTCTAGAGCTCTCAGTTCCCCAACACAAAGACACCATCTCTCAATCCAATTTGTTAGCGTTGCTCAAATTTAATGCTCTTTAATTTTCGCGGACCTCCTGGGATATACATTCTGGTGGCCGGGAATCCTTTCCCACAAAAACCAGTAGGGTACGTGTGCCGTGCTAAGTGCTGGCGATACTGGCCGTGCCTTCAAATGCGTCTGCAGGTTTTGTGGCGTTAAAAATAGCCTCTTGTTCAACTGAAGCATTTGATACTCGATACTTGACCATTTCAATCTCCAGGTTCTTGACCACTCCAACGCCCTGTGCTTTAGGAATCCTGACCATTCGAGTCGGTATTTTCGTTTAAAACCCGCGTTTGTCCCGCAACAGAGCTGGCAGGAAGTACCCCGTCTCATGTGCCACCAGGCCGGCCCAGTCCACTTCCGTTTCCGGGAACGTGGAGGCCGTGGCGTCATCACCGAGCGCCTGACCGACTGGGTGGCGTGGAGGGCCCGGGCGTGAGGAGACGCGATGCTGAGCCGGCTCCAGGAGCTGCGGAAGGAGGAGGAGACGCTGCTCCGGCTGAAGGCGGCACTGCACGACCAGCTGAACCGGCTCAAGGTGACTCCGCGGCGCCCACCCCACCGCTGCCCCTACCCCAGGCCGCCTGGCTCTACGCTAACCCCTGGCGTCTGCGGCGCCCCGCTGCTACCGGCGATCCCTCCCTCACCTGGCCGTCGGGGTGCTGACCTGGTGGCTTACAATCCCCTGGATTGTTTGTTCTGAGATCAGGGACCCTCTTCAGAATCTTGATCCTGCAGGTCTAGGTTGACGCCCAGCAGCCTGCACGTAGGGCAGGTTCACTCCTATACCCGACACCCCAGAAATGCACCTGCCCCCCACGACACACGCTGAGGAAGTGCGATCTCCGTAAGGCTCGCCCGACCTCCCCCCTCCCACCGACCTCTTCCTCCCGAGCTCCGACAGCATTTACTCGCCACTATTTCCAAGCTTGTATTGCCGCCGCTTCAAACAGCTCGAGCATTGCAAAGCTAGAAGAGTCGCACACTCTCCCGTTCTGCGAAGACAGAGGCCCTAGAGAAGAGACTTATCGCAGAGTTCCCACTAGCTTTTCTTCCCTGAGGTACTGACTCCACGACCTTGACAGGCAGTGGAGATTTGGGCCCACCAGGACCATTTCCCAGACCTGTGGAGTTCAGCCCCCGTGGGATGACGCTGGATGATCCCTGCTCAGCGCCCTCCTACAGGATCTTTAAGTCCAAATGAGATGAGGGTTATGAAAGCCCTTGGTAAACGGAAAGCATTGTACAGCTGTGACATATCAAAATAGTAAGCATTTTTCCTCAAGACAGTGGTGATGGCCGACATTTATGTTCTCATAGCATCAAAGTACCTGTACACGTACCTAATGTGTTGATGATGACTTCCAAAGCCTAGATTCCTTTAGCTCCCAGAAATACTTCCTTTCTTCCTGCTTTCAGTTTTTCATTACTGGGTAGACAAGCTCAAGTGTTGGGAATCTGCCCTCTGTGGAATCAAAAGATGATACCTGGCTTTTTTAAGGGCACACTTGTGTTTTCTGCCCAGGGCTGCTAGGTCTGGGGGAGTGGAATCCTTGGCTCAGCTGGAATTCCTGTACACCCTAGGCTTTCTTTGCTCATTTTCTTTAAAGGCAGGGAAAGCTTATGAGCCCCACCCTTCTAGAGCTGCAGAGATTACAGTTTTCACTTCCTCTCATGATGCCAACCTTTTACAACATGGACAATTTTCCCACATCAGTAGCCCAGTGAAATAGTAAGGAAAATATCTTTAACTCTTTTCTAGGTTGAAGAACTGGCCCTCCAATCAATGATTAATTCCAGAAGAGGGGATGAGACACTGTCTTCCCAACCTGCACCTGAACAGTCACATGATGTAAGCTCAATCAAGTGTGGGCCTAGGGAGGGAAGACAAAGTCTATTCTGCTTTCATGCTACTTGGAGATCAAAAATTGTTGTAAATAACATTATTGAGCCCAAAAGACTCTGGGAAGTGCTGTTAAGAATTTTCTAGTTCGATAAATTGTCTATTCCATAATACTGTTTTAGACAAGGAACAACCCACCGTTATACCAGCTGGTTACACTTTGACTTATTAATTTGGGTATCGTTATATTACCTTCACCATCCTAGTCAGCCATCCTCTCTAGTTACTCTAATGAACCCAACCAAGGAGTGTGTGAAGATCTTTGCACGGATATGTCAAACTTACTGCTCTAGGAATAAGTAAGTTTGGGGTTCAAAAATAGAGTGTAGCTTCAACTACAAAGCACAGTGCACAAAGTGAGTTCTAGTTTTCATCATATTCCCTCCTTACCTATCACAGGCCCTCAATGTAAATCAGTAAAATCATCATCTTTCTAAATACACCATATTTTAGCAGTTCTTCTCCCAGATGTGTGTGAAGCTATTTAAACCCATTTGAAAGCAGCACATCTAAGTCAGCATAATTTTTATGTAACAACCATATTTGTATATCAGGTAACAATTCTAGAGAATTTACCTTCTCATTTTGGCACTGGAGGCTTATTGGGGTAGAATTTGGAGAAACAGGAAAGTAGCCATACCTCTAGTGGTAAATACTGATTGGAAATGAATATGCAACTGAGATTTGGCTTTAAGACATTTTTAAGAATTTGCTGTTTTAAGGCCAGTGTCCTTCCTACTAATCCATAATGTCCTTGGCAAAGCAGGTGTTGGTGCATGTAGACAATGAAGCATCAATCAACCAAACTACACTGGAGTTGAGCACAAGGAGCCATGTGCCAGAAGAAGAGGAGGAGGAAGAAGAATCAGATTCCTGAAGGGGAAAGAGCCAGGTTTAGTTACACAAATGTCATAAGTCTCAGGAACTTGCGCTCTTCAAAGAATTCTTGCCACGGGTCCCAGGGCCTGCTTTAAAGGGAAGCAAGAACTTTAGAAGGATGTGTACTTGTAAAAGTGGTTCCATCAATAATTCAAGTTTCAGAATGCTTTAACAAAAATCAGTGACAGAAAAGCAAAGATGCAATGTCTGAGCGTTGAGCAGTATGGGTGGTGCTGTGTCTATTCTGGTCAGATGCAGTAATTGTGTCCAAAACAGAAAATTTCCTCCGAAATTGTATTGAGAAAGTCTGGCATTTGCAAAAAGGGCAGAGTGTAAATACAGCCTTTCCAATCAACAATGCCTCCTTTAAGAAAACCAATTAGAGGCTGTTTGCATACCACTGAACCCTTGTAAGCAGAGCCCCAGTTTAGCAGAGAAACATGATGCGGACAGAGAGCCACTTGAGAGTACAAGCTGTTGCTATCTTTCAGTGACATCACAACACACTGCCCACTACAGACTGCTTTGTGCGACTGTCATCACATTGAGGTTGAGACATCACTATGGTAAAATGTGCTTAGAAATAAATTAGATAAATCACCTTCATGCAGCTTGCTGGTTTCCAAATAGCAACAGGGAAATGGGTCGGTTCCTCCTCTGGGGAAAACAGTACAGACGGATGGTTTAAAATGTATTTCTGGACTTAGAAAATGTGCCTTTACAGAAGGAATAACGAGGGGCGGCCGGTTAGCTCAGTTGGTTAGAACTCAGTGCTCTTAACAACAAGGTTGCCGGTTCGATCCCCACATGGGCCACTATGAGCTGCGCCCTCCACAACTAGATTGAAACAACTACTTGACTTGGAGCTGATGGGTCCTGGAAAAACACACTTAAATAAAAATTTTTTTAAAAAAGGAGTAACTATGCTTGGGAAACTGGATTTTTATAATAAAGAGATGACAATTACAGAATAAGTATTCTTAAAACTTGATATTTGAAGGTGAGATTCATTTCTTACTCTTACTGAATAATATACAGTTAAGTAGTTGGTTAACTTTATAAAAGTAATTTGCTTTGTCCAAGTAAGAAAAGCCAAACAAAATACAAAGAACCTTTTGAAGCAGAACTTATGTAACTGTTCCAGAAGAGAGAACATGGATATATCTGTTAATCATCGTTTCATTATTTTGAGTTATTTTGAACTACTCTTACAGGAAATAGCTGAAAATGTAAATGAGCATGTTTCTTGGAAAACACAGTATGAGGATAGCTTTGCAATGAAAAGCATCAAGATATACATTTTGGGGGTCTAATTTAAAATATGAGGATGGGTTTTTAAGAGCTAGAAAATTGGCTAGGAATTCTAGCTCTACCACTACTGATCGCTTGCTCGCTCACCTCTCTGCAACTCTCACTTTCTCATCTGTAAAACGAGGGTACTCACATCTGCTTTTGCAATTTTTACAGGTTACTGTGAGGTGCTAATGAGATATCACTGAAAAATCCAACTATTGTTGGTGTCTCAGAAGTTTGAGGAAGGAATCTGGCATGGGGAACTCAAAACAAACTGACGCAGGGAACATCCTTCTTGAGAATGTGATCATTCTTGGTAATTACAGGGAAAAAATCTTTTGCCTCTCAAAATGTGGTATCTTTGGATACGAAAAGAGAATTTAAAAGCACTCCTCAAAAAATACTGAGCATGAAAGCGTTCAGGTCCAGGCTGTAGACTCCAGGGTACGCCATTCCTTCCTCCTCAGGTGCAATTTGCACGTTTAAATGAGACATTCACAGTAGTAGTGGCATCTTCTCTATTAGCAAAAGACACAGTCTGAGGAGGGTGTGGGTCTTAAACCTCAGCCTGAATGTATGTCAAAAATGTGTAAGTTAGACTGTTGTCTTAGAACAGATATTAGCCTCACAGCAACAAAAAAATGACTGATTAGCTCAGGCAGCAGTATATACAACACTGGCCAGTTTTTAAAGCTCTGAATTCCAAGCTTGTATTCCAAGCTCTGGTAGATTCAGAGGGGAACTATCTGCTCAGGAGGTTTACCCAAGTTCTGTTTTTAATTTGAAAACAAAGTAGGCCTTTTATTTTTAAATACGTATTTACGTTGGCTTTCTATAACCTGCCCTCTCAAAGAAGAAAATGGGGGAAGAGGCACTGACCAGGCAGCCTAACATGTATTTCAAGTCCAAAAGTCAATTTTCAAAGAAGGAAAGGGTACCAGTGGCCAGCTGGGACATGGCTTTGTTTTCTGTGATCTCACTGCAGGCAGGACAAAGCCAGCACCAGGCACATGCCTGCTCTCCAGAAGGTGTAGTTAAGTATAATTGGTGCAAAGGGAAACCATTGCTCAGTGAAACAAAATAACACGGACAGACCGTACCGGGTGATGGCTCCAGTGCCAGCCAGGTCCCCTGGCCCCCAGCAAGGTGCTCCTGTGAGAATGCTAGCCCCTGCCAACTGCTTTTCCCTTATAGAAAGAGATGGAAGGAATAGATGGGATCTATCCAAAGAAAAAGTGGTTGGCAGAGTCACAGATAAGGGTGTTTGCTGAGACAAGTTGGACAAAATCCAAAGATCAGGATGACAGGAAGCCCCATTAGTCCAAAGCACGGAACTTATCCTCAGGGTGGCATTTCACCTTCCAGCCTCTTTCCTGTCTTTATCTCTATCCTCACAGTAATGCTTCACTACGTCATCTGATTTCTTGTGTGCTAGAGACATTGAACATCCTACCACAAAAGTAGAAATACCTATCAGCCTTTTAACTTTAGTATATTTATTAGAGTAAGAGATTATTTGTTAAACATCTGAATTAAAATGATTAAAAGGATTTTCATACAATTTTTAGGCACTATACACACTGTTGTTTACAATAGCGTCAGTAATTGGATTGGGGGAAGATAAATCTCATACATTTTAATGCCTTGATCCATTTGTAACATTCAAAGTAACTCCATTTTAGAAACACTAATCCAAACTTAGAGACATATACCACTAAATATCCCACACAGTATATTTAAAAATAAATATAGAACCACCAGAACAACCAGAAGTCTACAAATCATCAAAGTAGACTGGTAAGCCCCAATTATCATGGCAGTGCAGGGCTCTGGCTAGATTTTGATGGAAATTGCTGAATTCTACACCAAAAGCAAAAACATAATAAAATAACATGATAAACACTTTCTGAAGCTCATTTTCATAGTAGCAAAGCATGCTTCACATGCATTGCCTGTGAAGGGTCTTACAAGGCTCCTTCCTCAAGTAGAAAGAAGGTATGCCTGGCAAGAATGAAGTACCACCAAGTGTCAAAAGAATCCCCAAAATACAGGCGGCCAGCCAGTCACGGTGAGGAAAGCAGTGCAATTTTCAGTAAGAATGACAACCCACAGTCACCAAAGTTTCACTGTAATTCAAAGTTGCACATGTTTTGATCATCGATATACACAAAAATAGCCCCAAGCACAAAGCCAATCTACTTAGGGAAATAACAATAGTAACAAGAGTACAGTAATATTCAAAATGACACGAATAGAATTTTGGCACATGCTGTGTTCTTCATCCTTTGTCATAGGTGAAATAAATGCACATGTGAACAGAGACGGGCATGGGAACGAGGCCCGAAAGCAACATGGCAGGCCACTGGGCAGGGGACCTGCTCTGCTGTTTTTCAAATGCTCACACACCAGCCGCATGGGTTGGTGTGCTGGGCTGGTTAAGGCCGATGGTGGAGCAGAGCCAACCCGCAAAATCCACTTCCTCAGCATCAGATCTCTTGATAAAAGCATGAACCTGCGTGTGAGGAAATGGAAAGGAAGCGGTGGGAAAAAGCTACCAAGAAGGAAAATGCAAGAGTCCTGGTGGGTCTAGAGCAGGGGTGTCCAAACTTTTTTCAACGTTTTTCACCAAGGGCCATATGCGGTAAAATACACAAACAGCCGGGCCACTCACTCGAGGTGAAGTACGTATTGCCTCACCTGGTTTATTTAAGTCAACTAAATATATTTTTGGAATTTGCTGCGGGCCAATTAACAATGGATCATGGGCCACAGTTGGCCCGCGGGCCGCAGTTTGGACACCCCTGCTCTAGAGCTTGTGCCACACTTGGAAGGAGCTCCTGAAGCCTGCCCTTGAGCAGCAGTGGGGCCAGGAAAGCGGGCCAGCTGCAGCAGCAGGCCGCTCTGCCTGGGTCTGCCAGCACACCAGTGTGAGGCCCTGGGCCTGCTCTCACACTCTGAATGGGGGACAGCAGCTCTGCCTTCAATGCCCCACAGGGTAGTGAGAAGGAACAAAGGAAATGATGGACTTGGAAGTGTGTGTTACACCCTACAGGCTCTCCGAGGCATGTGAGCTCAGGTATTTGCAGTATTCCTACCCAACTCCTCCGCCTACTACTGCCACCAAATGAGGGGAGGCAAGTGGAGAGCAGCTTGGGGAGGGTGCTGAATGGAAGGTGAGCCAGTCAGTATTAGGAAAAGACCCTGTCCCCGTGAAGGGGCAGGTTGGCCCTTTCCCTGGACTCCTCGGGCTGCAGGGCCACCCAGCTTTTCCTTCAAACTGATGGGAGGACACAGACTGACTCTGGTACCCTGCAGCTGCAGGGTCAGCTGGACCGCAGTGGTCAAAGCAGAGCAGGAAAAGGACTCAAGAAGTACTGGATGGATAACTGACAGGAGAATCTAAAATAAGTGGACTTACCATGAGCTGCTTCAAATCTGCTCTCTCTGCAGGATTTTTTATTAAGCTTAAAGGAAGAAAGATAACGTGAAAACTATTGCCAGGAGCTGGCTCTAACTCCAATGACTTCTGTTTGCCTGCCTGCCCTCCCCACACCCTAGAGGCACTGAGGATGCCTGAGCCTTATTCACCTTGCTGTTCTTAGCACAACGTCATGCCCACAGTAGGTTAAATGTCTGCTGAACTAAGGTCAAGAGGCAATATGCCAGTCCCTGTACAGCAAGTGCCAAAAGCAGCTGCTATTTTACCCACTGCTATTGTCAGGCCACCTAAGTCTAGAAGAAGGGCAGTAGCCAAAGGGATCACAGGAGACAGGAAAGAGCAAAGCCATGCTCCCCAAGTTGAGGTGGGAGCCTGACAGAACCAGGGTACTCTTCCAGAGAACAAGGAGCCGACTCACCATTTATTCACAAAATCTTGAAATTCCAGACTGAATACTCCACTGGGCAGTTTTGGAGGAGGCTACAAATAAGTAAATGTCAACACATAAATGCCCGGCTTCCTGCCCCAGCCATCCCCTTCCCACGCCCACCTCTGGGTAGTGCTACCCTTATCCAGTCAAGGAAAGGCATGGGTAACAAGCCAATGGCTGCCTGCTGGGTCACTGGTGGAACCACTAGTCTCAACCCAGTTAGAACTGGGGCCACATAAGTGTTCTAGCACTCACTTATCTAGTGACTGAACAAATCACTGTTCCTCTTGAGTCTCAGTTTACCCTTCTATGGAAGGAGGAGGGCCTAATGATCTCTGGGACCCTCTCCAGCTCACACTCTACCAGTGTAAATCTTGGTGTGTGGCAAGGAAACGACCAGCAATTACTAGTAGCAGCAGCCAGGGGCCATATGCAATCCTCCAGGCAGTCCAGCCCAGGCAACTCCTGTGGCAGGCACAGAAGACTAGCTCGCTAAGTGATAAAATGTATCTCCCTCTTCTGAAGCCTGAAGGAGAAGAGAAAGGTTAGTAAAACATTAACTGGTAGAGGGCTGGGTCTGGAGGAATGTTAGCTGCGCGCTCACTCCAGGAATAAGGCTATGGACAGGCATTAGAGCAAGAGCTTTGTTTTTCTGGGGCGGGGAGGGGAGATCACACAGGGCTACACAGGACAAGGCCTGTGAGCACCCAGCTCCTGTGCTCCACGCAGCTCAGGAAACATGACCCACGCTCAGGTACCCTGTGTGCGGCTTCCTTATGAGTGGACGTCCAGACACTGCCCAGGGTGACACTGCTCTGATGCACTGCCCAAATCAACAGGTGATTCGAGACTAAAAATTAAATACTGACAACTATCAAAAGAGCCCAGCCTAGCCCTCTTCGCCTGAAGGCCTTATCAGAACAGCAGGTGAATCAGCCTGCTCCGAGGCCCAGCTTTGAGGCCCACCCTGCAGACTGTCCCTGCTGCTAACGCGATGGAGGAATCATTTGAGGGGGAGGCCAGGCCAGTCCTGAGCAGGAGGGAGCCAGGCAAGGCCGGGGCTGTGCCAGCAGGGTATGAGGTGCAGGCACCTGTCAGCCTCCAGGGAGGCTGGGGAGGAGTAGGTGATAAGGAAGAGCACCAGGTGGGAAGAACACGAGCCTGTCTCCTTACCTGTATGAAGAGGACACAAAACCAATTTGACCCACCTGAGCAGTGCTTGGAGAACTGCGCAGGGTACTGTGAGAACGTGGGAAAGCAGTGCACACTGGGCGACGGGCACCTGCATATTTGACCTCAGGCCCTCTCTTCCCTTAATGTGGCTCCCACTCAGCTTAGGTCGCAGCAGTAAGAGGATGTCTTTCCTGACTACTGTAAATGCACGCGCACAGCCTTTCTTGAGTCCTTAAGCAGCCAAGATCAGATCCTGAACCCTTCCGTGTCCCATGGTGCTTAGCTTAAAGCTGCGCAGTCAGGAGAGATCAGCTAACCTTCCTCGTAGACTGAACCAGTGACAGTGACTTATTAACTGCTGGGGTGAACCAGAATCTTCCTTGGAGAGTTTGTAATAGATAAGGGGACCTTTTCTGAGCCTTCTGGGATGTGGTTTTAGACAGCAGTAAAAAGGATGAAAAGTTATTCCACTAGTCTCAGGAAGAAGAAAACAGGGCGATGCCCTTACCATACACCTCAGTTGAGTGGGGGCCTCCAGCTCCCTCCCCAACACGCCAGAGCTTATCCCTTGCCCACTCCCCGTGTTGCTCCTGAGCCCGAGAGTGCTGGCCCTATCACCTAAAACCCTGCCCTGAGCCCAGCCCAGCTCTTCCAGCCCTGCCCCCTCCTGAGCAGCCGCGGTCCCAGCTTCCCACTCCCCCAAACCTACCCAAATTAGATGAATGCTTGGCAGTCTCTTCCTTCCTTGATCCTTTTTTCATTTAAACATACTGGTTTATATATTTATAAATAATACAGAGGGTGCCAAAAAATGTATACACATTTTAAGAAATGAAAACTATTAAAATTGTAATAGGCAGTATAAATTGATAACAAATGATGAATACAAGTCACGTCTGACTTCTGCAATTACAAGAGGTGCTCAAAGTGGTTACCATCAGTGTCCAGACACTTCTGATTACAACCAACTACTGCTTGAGCAACGTTGACCAAAGCGTCACTTGTGTACATTTTTGTGGCACCCCCGTATATGTTCCTTGTATTAAAGTCAGCTAATAGCAATAAGCAAAAAGAAACCTTAGTTACCTGTAGTTTCATCTCACAGAGATAACCATTATATTACTTTCCAGACTATATACGGACATACAGGCATAGATTTTTTTTTTAAAGAACTGATCATAATATACATACTATTTTATAATGTGCTTTTTTCATGCAACAATTTATAGTGAATGTTTTTCATATCTATTTCTACACTGGTCATTTTTTTATGTTCATCGCTTTTTAATGGCATTTACAAGACAAAAACATGTATTGCAGTTGTATATGCATTTGCCTGGCCTCTCCCAAACAATCGAATAGTCTTCAAGACCAGGGACTCTGGATTTTCCAGCTTTGGATCCCACCTCGTCCCTACCGCCACCCGCAGTGCTTAACACATAGTAAGTGCACAAGAAATGCTTGGTGAGTGAAGGAATGAGAATGTAAGTGGTAAGGTGGAGGCTCTGGAATCTGAGAAAGGCTAAGAGACTCTGAATTACCTGAAGATGTTCTCTGGGGAAGAGATTCTAAACCAGCCTCTAAACCAGCCACTAAATTACAAGAGCATGATGCACAAAGCAGAACCCATGGATCCTGGGGCGCAAGCAACCCATACTGTGGGCAAGACTCGTGGGTTTCCCAGTTCAATCAACTGAGTTTTCTCTTAAGAGGAGCAAATAAATTCCATGGTCAACGAAGCCATGCAGTACTTACCTCATTGACTATGTAATCCAACAACTCAAAAATTGCCATGGGAGGTCGGCTGTCCATTCCATAAGCTACAGATTTTAATAAAAAGAAAGGAGAAAACCCTTCTCAGAAACAGACAGGAGGTTATTTGCCAATAACAGGTTAGGAGTTGGTCATGGATCCCAAGGACCGGCACAGGGTAGTGAGCGATACACAGAGACAAACAGCCGTAGGTCAAGCCTGACCCCACAGAGGACCAGCAAAGGCCACAGTCAGCAGCCTGGGTATGAGACTGGGCTCTGCCACATCCAAGGTTTGTGACCTTGGGCAAATCAACTGACCACTAAGCCTAGGTCTGAGGTTTATAAAGTAGAGACAGATGATAATTAACACCTGCCCTTCCTCCCTTCCTTATATTGAGAGGAGCAAATGAGATAGTACTGAGTAACTAAAGGACTTAGTTTTCATTTTCCCTGAACTTGGATTTCTTCCTTTTATACCCCAGAGACACGAGCATCCTCAGGGGCCACAGCCACCAGCCTTTTCCAAGGACCCGCCATCAGTTACTTCCAGCCCCAAAAACTTTCTCTCATACACACCCTCTTCCATGTGGGCCTCATGAGGGTAAAGACCAGGTCTCCCTGGTCAGACAGGAATGTCCTGGCAGGAGCTATATTAGAAGAAGATGGCTGGGCCAGAACCTGCCAAGTACCAGCTTTACTTCACAGTATTCACATTCAAAGAGGCAGGCAGAGCTGCAAAGTGCTCCCCACCTCGGCCAGACCTGACCACTTACTAGTGTACGCGGCCTTGGTAAGTCAAGCACTCTATGCCTCAGTTTCCTCATATCTAAATGGAGATAACAGTGCTCACACACAATTGCTATTCTCATTAAAGAATGCTAGGTGAATCCATGAAGATAGAAAGCAGATTAGTGGTTGCCAGGGGGTGGGGTAAGAGGAGTTGGGAATGAATGCTAATGGAGGTGGGGTTTCTTTTCGGGGTGATGGAAATGTTCTGGGGTGACATAGTGGTAATGGAGGAATATACTAAAAACACGGAATTGAACACTTTAAAATGTGCATTTTATGTTATGTGTATTTTACCTCAATTAAAAAAAACCTACCTATAAAAAAAGAAAATGTCATTTTAAAAATCAGACAATGCATGTAAGTGCTCAGTGCCGTGCTGGGAACATAGCAGCACTCAACAAATGGTAGGACGTTGTTGGTAATAACAGTAATTTCCTACGCCCACCTGGAGACTCCTGCTGTTCTTCCTGACCCCAGGCTGGCGTCCAGAGACAGGGAATCGGTCTTGGGAGAATGTGCAGATAATCAGCCCCAGAAATGCCCAACAGTAAGGGACCCTCCCAGTCCAAGCTGGGGATACTCACAGCTGAGGGGCCTCCCAGGGGTCCTTGGCCTCGGCGGTGTCTCAGCCGCATCTCCCTCCACCTGGCACCCGAACAGCAGCTCCAGCTCCTTGGCATCGGGAGGGGGGATGGGGTACCTCCCAATCGCCATCTCAACCAGCGAGAGCCCCATGCTCCAGATGTCCGACTGCACCGAGTAGTGAGTCCCCTGGAGTCTTTCCGGCTACAAGAGAGACAGACACAGTTAGGGTCACCTGTGAGCTAATTTAGCCCACACAGAAGAGGAATGGGGGAGTCTCATGGATGCTCGAGGGAGCCTCAGGACATCCTGCCCGAGACCTGCCTGCACTGCAGGAGGGTGGGCTGCTGCGTGTCCCGGCCCGGGGTCTGCTGATACAGTGTATCTTCTTCTGTCCCTTCCTTTCCAGAGCTCACATCCCATTTCAATAACCTTTTAAATTCGGCCTCTCACCTGCCCCCAAATACTGTGCTTCCCATATCCTAGCCAGCTGCCATGGCTCTGGCCCCTCCTCAACACACTGTCTCCCCTATAACCTGCCCTAAACAGTATCCAACCTGGGTGAACTCTGGCTGCTGCTTCAGCTGTGGTTATAGCTTTGCCCAGCCCGAACGCTGTCTTGAGTGAGTGGGGCAGCCCGTCCAGAGCCCAGCAGGAGAGGCTCACTGTGTTACCTGAGTCTGAAACATGAAGCTTCCGGAACATGGGTCATGAATGAGATGGTACACTAGGTAGAAAGAACACTGGCCTGACGAGTCAGGAAAGCTGAGTTCTAAGTATAGCACTGCCATCTACTCACTGTTCTTGGACAACATGGAATGGTAGAAAAGGCAAAGAATCTGGCATTAGGAGACCTGGGTTCAAGTCCTAACTCTAGGACCTGTAAGCAATGTGACCCTGAGCCTCTGTTTCCTCATCTATGAAATGGGGCTCATGATAATGGGAACAGGAACATAACAAAATACCTGTTCTCCTCACTAGGGTTACTGAGATGGTCAAAGCAAAGAAAACGGATGTGGGATCTTGCAAAATGCTGTACAAATACGAGTTGTTATTGGTGGGAAAAGTCAAAGAAAAAAGTCTATAGTGCTATATAAAAGCGTCATTTTTATTGAGCATTATTTGAAATAGCACATATATTTCAAGAACTCTACAAAAAAATCTTTATTCTGACCATCATACATTTATTTGGACAACAAATTAACTTCTCCCATAGGATTTTTCTCTAACTCCAACGCTGAACTATTGTGGAACTGACCACATAACCACAAAAACCCAAACCATTAAACCCTGGATCAATAAGTCAGGGCCTGTTAATTGATTTTGAATGTGCACATTGGCAATTGAGTGGTCAAGGATGCTAGCTGCTCAGTTTTTAGACATGTATGGAAGAAGCAATGAGGGGATGACAGGGAGAAAACTGGAAGAACGCTCTGAAGGGCCCGTGGCTTTCATCTGTCGTAAGACTGTGGGTTACTGGAGGAGGATGGAGATGTGGGTCAGCACCAGCTGAGTGACACTGACAGTGAGTGGAGTGGCGGTGGGACAGGGCAGGCGAGAAGGAATGAACATGTGGACATGAACTTCCCGTGGGGAGGCAGGAGCAGCTGACAAACCCCACCTGAGAGGCGTGTGGGCGTGCTCGCAAAGGAAGACTTACTGACAAAAACGGGACCTCGCTTTCAATCCCAGCTCTGAAAGGTAAGTGAACAGGTCACTTAACCTTCCTCAATTTAGAGTCCCTCATCTCTAAAACGGGAATAATCTTTACTTCCTGGGACAACCTCATTGATCAAAGATCACTCAAGTGCTTAAAACAGAACACCTAAACCGCTCCCTGTGCTAAGACGCCCCGAGCTCTGTGCTGCCCCCCAATCCTCGCATGCACTCACAGCCGCCTCCATGGCGCCCCTCACTCACTCCACTGCTCCCCTGCTCTGCCCCCCTCAGCCCTCACCAGTCACACTTCTCCCTGTGTTGTCTCAGCAGTGTGCTAGCCATTAACCCACCCATTCAGTCAACCAAACGTTCCCTGAGCACCCACTGTGTGCCAGGCCCCAAACCAGACCCTAGGCCCTAACCCTGCCCCCAAGGAGCTCGCTGTATGGAACAGGGAAGAGAACAAGCTGGCGCTGCCATGGGCATGGGCACAGCCACGCACAGAGCTCTGGTGATAGTGGGAACCACTGAAGTTAGAAGCAGGAGGGAAGATCCCCCAGGACGGGGCATCAGCTGAATCAGAGCAGAGACGCCAGCCAAGGGCCAGGGAGCTATGTGAGCTACGCTGTGGTGAGAAGCAGAGGCAGTTAACGGGGAGACATGCGGGGAGGAAGCAGAAGAGGCTGGACTGGGGAAACCATTCTGAATAGACTCATATGCGTCAGGGGCCACGGGATGCTGAAAGGATGGGGAACTAGAAAGGGAGGCTGATACTCAGGTCTCTACCTTGGGAAACCAAGGAAACAGTGATGCCATTTATTGGTAATGGAAGAGAAAAGGTGGGGCAGTATTGGATGGGGCCATTTCTCAGCACGTTGGGTTTGAAGTTCAGGAGACAATCAGGCAGAGGTGTCCAGAGGGTAGACGGAGCTCACAATCTCTTCAAAATGGAAGCTAAGCTCTGGAAAACATCCGAGTGTTGGCGACAGTGGAAGCTGTGATCTACAATCTCTTCTAGTAAGAGGCCCAGTACCCCAATTATGCTCCAACGCCTATGAAAGGCTGAGACCCCCATTAGACTGCAATCTCCTCAAGGAGGAGACACAATACTTCACCCCCTCCCATCTCCCATCACCAGACTCTGCCTTCACAGGGAAAGGCATCTAAGTGGCTCCTATCCCTGACCAGACAAGAAGCTCAAGAAAAGGAACTCGCTGCTCATACCGACATGTAGGACCTCGTGCCCACGAAGGAGTTGGCCATGGAGTCGATGAGCTGCCCGCTGACCCCAAAGTCACACAGGTTGATCTCCCCACGAGAGTTCACTAAGATGTTGGAAGGCTTGACATCTGCAGGGAGAAAAAAATAGAAAACTAGGGAAATGATACAGGAAGTCTGGGAGGGAAAGGGTCAGCGCTCCATAGATGAGCCTTGACCATGAGTGCCAGGACACACCCCACCCCACCACAGAGCCAGCCCTCAGCTTGCACACACTGGACACCAAGGCCCTTTATTCCCCCTTGTTCAGGGTTCGAGGAAGGACTGTCGGGAAAGGACATGACAAGCTGCTGGAGAAGCAGGACAGAAAGCCAGAGGATTTCCACTCTGAGAATCCACACTTGGCCAGATGACCCACAGGAAGGAGTCAGTTACCATCCATGATCAAGATTTCAAAGTCTATTGCTTCAACCACCCCTACTGGCAAGACATGGTATCTGTGCTTGGATCATAAGGCAGGAAGGAAAACACAAATAATAAGACCTGTATGCTCGCTGACGCTACAGACCAAAGACTAAAGGGGGAGGGAAGGGGTGCGACTTCCTCTTCTTGACCTCCATTCCAAGCACAGACCATGTGGGTTTTATGAATATGTACTGGCAGGTGTTAGGAGGGGCTGACATGATTCTCTTTCCCTGAAGTCATTTATTTCTGTAACAGCTGACACAGCTGCATCTACCTGTTAGTCAAGGAGAACCCCTCTCTATCAGAGAACTGGGGGGGCCTGAAAAACTGCTCCTCAGGGTGGTCAAGGAAGTGCCCCCAATACCAGTCCTGTCCCCCTTCCCTGCACGTGGACTTTCCCACTTCCCGCCTTGGCTACCATCACCACCACCTCTCCCTTTGCAGAGAGGGGTAAACTTTCAAGTGTTTTTCTTCCACCATCTCCTCTGATTCAAATAGCTGCCTGTACAGTGAGCAGACCAGAGCCAAGAATTCTCATTTAGTTGGGAAAACTGAGGCTGGGACTTCAAAAAAGTCCCCAGGGGCCGGCCCGGTGGCTCAGGTGGTTAGAGCTCCATGCTCCTAACTCCGAAGGCTGCCGGTTCGATTCCCACATGAGCCAGTGGGCTCTCAACCACAAGGTTGCTGGTTCGACTCCCGCAAGGGATGGTGGGCTGTGCCCCCTGCAACTAGAAACAGCAACTGGGCCTGGAGCTGAGCTGTGCCCTCCCAACTAAGACTGAAAGGACAACAACTTGACTTGGAAAAAAGGCCTGGAAGTACACACTGTTCCCCAGTAAAGTCCTGTTCCCCTTCCCCAATAAAATCTTAAAAAAAAAAAAAAGTCCTCAGGACAGGGTTTTGTGGTCAGACATCAGCAAACATGAGACCCACTGAAGAGCAGGCCACACACAGGGGCAAAATCATAAACTATGACAGGGAATCTTCGACAGACGTAATATAGATACTATATAGAACATCTGGAGAATCAGGAACATCTGGAGAATCAGGAAAAAAACCCAAATCCCCATAAGTCCAACCTACCAGAACCACTATTAACATTTTATTTTTCCCTTCAATACTCTCATACGAATGCATCTATTCATTCTTAAATGGTGTCTAACAGATGTACTGAAGTGTTTTTACACAAGCAAATTGAAAAACAGAATCACCGTCCTATTGCACTGTCCTTCCCCTGGCCCAGCCCCCCTAGCCCCGCCATCTCCAGCCCAGGGGGGTCAAAACCACATTCCCGCGCCAGCTCTAGCCCCTCTCCACCTGCCACCAGCTCCACACAGGAGGGTACAAGTCGGCTGTCTGCTTCGCACTGTAACCCCAGAGCCAGGACAAGACCTGGCAAGCGGCAGGTGCTCCCAAACACGGTGAATGACTGACCTAAAGCCACTATAAACCAATGCACACACTTCAAGCCATCTGTGCGGTCTTTCTAAGACACAGCTCTCATAATGTCACAGGATATGAGAACACAGGATACGAGAACTTTCCACACCCCTCAGCAACCCCGTGTCTCCTACACACAGACTTTCAGAATGTAGGCATCAGGAGTGGCCTTAGGGGGCATCCGGTTCCTCCCTTCATGGTGGAGACAAAATGTCTAAGGCCCAAAGGAGTCCAGGACTTGTCCGAGGTCAGACAGCAAAAACGGGGTATAGTGGAACCAGAACTCACAACTTCTGACACCTAAATTGGTCCTGTTCCCACGCGCCTTGCTCTTGCTGCCACGGTTTCACTCATTCACCTACTCTTCACTGAGCACCTACTACGAGCCAGGCATCAGGCACCACACCAGGGAGACGATAGCGAGCAAACCGATCAAGCTCCCAATGAAAAATAAAGCTTACATTTTAGTGTGAGGAGACAGACAGAAACAGACTGCAAGCACACGGGGAGATCACAAGCTTCAGGAACTCAGAGACTAGCTTTTCTTTGGTTTCTTTTCCACGCCTGCAATCAGGACAGGCCCAGACAAATGCTTTAACCAAGGGGCCCTCCTCTCCACAGCGCTTGGCCCTTGTCAAACAGAGGACAGAGGTCTGCACCCTGGAAGTCGGTGCTCAGTGTCTGGAAAGTGCTGCTGAGGAACAGCACAGCACTGCACGAGCTAGGCGTGTGACAGCGCTTCCTGGGGCCTGGCTGGGGGGGCACCACCATGAGCCCCTCTCCCACTCTCACCGCATGCCACAGCCCTTCATTCATCCCTGTGCCGGCACCACCAATATGGAGCCCTTAGCTCCCTCACCTTCCAAAACCTTCCACGGCCTGTTTGGAAAGGACTTGTTAGGCCTTGTTTTAAAGTGAAAAAGCAGAGGTGGCTGAAGGGACAGAGATCTGTATTCAAATCCTGGCCCTGCCACCTGCTCTACATGTGGCCTTGGGCAAGCCACTTCACTTCTCTAGTCTGTCTCTGAAAATTGCAGCTCTGGCAGCCTCGCCAGATGGAGACCAGGATCAATCTAATGCAGTGTGGGCATTTAAATAGCACACCATGTGACAGGAACACAAAGAACGATTCTTTCATACGCTGTGCGCTAAGAGAAGGCAGCACCAGCGCCTCCCCCAGGCCCGGACCTCCTTCCTCTGTGGCTCAGACACTTCTCTCCAGGCTGCAGCTGCTGCTCAGGAGTGGCTGCACTACCTCTGCAGCTGTCCTTCTATCTGAGTTCCGTTCACATGGCAAGCAAGCCTCCTTTTTTTCAAACTTACATAACACACTTTCCTCCATCCCTGGCCGTCAGCTCCAGCTTCCCCCACCCGACCCAGGAAACGGCACCGCCTGGGAGGCTGCAAAGATCCATGATGGGGTAGGTTCTGAGAGGAGCAGACGGAAACCCTGAGGGGCGTTGCCTTGCTTGGACCAAATCCATCCTGGGAGCCAGATGCTCTGCACATGGCCCCTCTTGATGACCCAGGAAGCCTGACAAGAAGTTGCTTGGAGACCAGGGCATACATACTAAATCCCTCAACTCCAGAGCATGTAGCTGGAGCGCCCAGGCCGGGACAAGCTCCTCCCTGGCAGCTCCAGTCAAGTCAGGCTCTTCTCTGGGGGCAGAAAGGGGTACACGTCAGACAAGGCCCGAGAGAGACTGTCCCCTCCAACTGTCAGCATCCACATCTGCTTTCTATCATCATGACCCCTCCCTCCTCTGTCCCTGCCCCAGTATCTCCCTCCTGCAGTGGGACAGCCCTGCCCAGAGCCCGCAGTGGCTCCCACCTGCCGTACAGCAGCGCCCAAGCCCCTCGGCCTGCCTTTCCAAGCCCTCCACTGTCCCTTCTGCTCTCCAACGTGTCTCTACGTCCACCCCCTCCAGGCTCCTGCTCACCCGCCTAACTATGCTGCTCTTGCACTGGTCCCTGCATCTAAAACACCCTCCTTTACCACCCACCCTCTCACCTCTATTTCTAGGTGCCTAGTTCTTCTAAGTTCCCTTCCCAACTTGGAATACTGCCCTGCTCCTGAAGCCCAGGGTCTTAACTGGCTTCCTCCCACTTCTTTCTGGGTTTCCCCGAAAATAAGACCTAACCAGGAAATAAGCCCTAGCGTGATTTTTCAGGATCACATCCCCATAAGCCCTAATGCGTCTTTTGGAGCAAAAATTAATATAAGACCCGGTCTTACTTTCGGGCAAACACGGTAGCAGCAAACTTAAAACTTGTTCAAGTAACAGGTCCAGTGCCTCCCTACTTCCTGAAGCCTTCTCAGGCCATGGGTTCTCTTTCTGATCCTTCAGTATCAACAGGGTGAGGCTGGGAGAAGCCCCCGCACCTGGTGGGCCAGGCTACACTGCGGAAGCATCCGCCACTGCCTAAGTTCCCAGGCTGACAAGCTTCCCTAGGAAACCGCTGACGCTCCGGTTTCATACGCCCATCCTCCCCAGCCTCTGCAACAAGAGGACAGGTAAACCTCCTTCTCCAAAAATGGACAAGGAGATTTTATGAAAAACGAAGTGGAAGAAAATATGTTCTTCTCTGATATTTTCTTTCTCAGAAATAACCATTGTTCAAAGCCCGCTGATTTCCCCCCAAGAGCACACTATTTTTACTTAATTTGTATTTCTTTACAACAAGGGGTTTGGCTTAAATAATTCAGCGGGTCATCTGTTTATTCTATAAACACTATACAGTGGCTGCACTGAGATGAGTAGAAAGGACACAGTTGCTGTCCTCAAGGCTGTTGCCACTACGGGAGACAGAATGCAACAAACAACAAGCACATGTGCACGTGTGTGACAGTAAGGGCAAAGAGAGACAGTAAGGGCAAAGAGGGCAGGGCATTGTGGACTCGGTCTAAAATCTTCCAGCCAGCCAGGATCGATGCCAACCTGACGAGCTAGCAAGGGCCACCAGGCAGATGAAGCAAGGGGAGCATCAGCCCCCATATGGTACTATGTTCAAGTAACCTCACTGGGTTTGGTTTATGGGTTTGGTTTAGGCTAATATTGTAAGAAGCTGCATTCCCTATTGGTGGGGTGCGGGAGGAAGGCAAGATGGAAGAGGTGGGACATGGAGGAATGGAAGGGCAGAGGAGCAGGGGAGGCAATGGGGAGCATAAGAGAAACAGAAAAGGAGAGATGGAGGGAAGAAATGAGGGCCCCAGAGAAGCAAGTTGAGCAACACTTGGACACCAGACTGGCTCATCTGTGACAAAGGCTGAATCCAAAAGTAAGATGATCTTGAATAAGTGAGAGTTAAAGGTTAAAGAAAAGAAAAAAAGATTTTTAAATGGTGACTCTAGACTTCAAATGACCTCTTCTCAGCATCCCTGGTAGAGCCTTAATAACCCTTCTCCAAAGATGAAGAAACAGAAGGGAAAGGTAGTTAACCCCGAAAAGTCAGTCTCAGAGCCACTTCCAGTCATCCATGGCCTCAGAGCTCATTAAGTAGCAAAGATAATTAAAATTCAGAGAAAAAGCCCAAACCCTTCAATTAGCATGACCTGTAACCTCTTTTTCCCACCCAATCTTCCCCAAGAGCATTAAACAGAAGCTCCAGCTCCCTCCCCTGGCTGCCTTCTCCCAGCTGAGGGGAATGGATGCAGCTAAAAGACTGGGGTGGGAGGATGGGGGCGCCAGTGAACCCAGCCAACCTAGGAAGACACCACAATAGCTATGGGTCATTGAGCACCTACCAGGCCAGCCCTTTTAAATATATTGTCTTCTTTAATCCTCATAAAAATAGTATGAAGCAAGCATTATAAACCCTTGTGTACAAATAAGAAAACACTGAGGCCCAGAGTTATCGGTTAAGATTACACTAACGGCAGAGGATAGAGAACTCAGAGCGTCTTGATTGATTATGCAAAGCAAATGGCAAACCACAGTGAGCTGTACTCCGAAGTTGCAGAAAAGCCATTTATTAAGTTGTAGGTGAAAGTGGTCGAAAGGCACCGCTTCCAGTTACAAGATAAATAAGTCCTGGAGATGTAATGTACAGCAAGCACGATGACTACAGTTAACAATACTGTATTATATACTTAAAATTTGCTAAGAGAGATCTTAAAAGTTATTGTCACAAGAAAAAAATTGTAACTACATGTGTTGATCAATGTTAACTAAATTTATTGTGGTGCTTATTACAAAATATGTACATATAGCAACTCATTGTTATACATCTAAAACTAATACAACGTTTTATGTCAATTATGTCTCAATTTTTTAAAAGTTGTGGTTGGGGAAGGGGGTCACTCATGTTATATAGATAGAACAAGCTTAATCTGGGAGAAGGATGTGACTTGGGGTAGGTTAAAATCCTTGAAATCTGCTTGTGAGAGAAAATAACTCCCTGCTCTGGGTTAGTCAGTGAGCGCTTCCTGCTGTGCTCCAGCTCGTTATCCTCCCTGACAAGTTTCACTGCAAGACGCAGCGGGAACTAGAGGTGGTTTTCCAGCTCCTTCTGACTAACAACTGAGTTCAACAGGGAGCCTTCCCAGGAGCAGGAGCAGGTGCCAGGTCCTAACAAGCAGCTATTTTTATCTCTCTTCATTTTCAAGACTTTTGCAACCAAGTCTAGCAACTGTACTTAAATTTTTCGTTTTGAAATGCTTTCATTCTCTACCTCTGTGCGCCCCTCTCTGCAAATTCAGCGCTCACATCTGACCCAAAAGGCACACAAATGCTGACAATTCAACATTAGATGATGTTGCAAGAGTCAGTATTTGGTTTTCATCAGTACAAGCCATTCCAAGAAATGGTCTAAATTTTAAAAATAGGATGTAACAAAAGCTAGAGGAAAACTATAAGGGGTTACACTACAGAGAGACAGAAAGAGGGGAACCAAAGGAAAGAGGGGCAGTAAAGGAAAAAGCTTATGGGTCCTAGATCCCCTGATCTCTCATTTCTAATGATGCATACTTGGCAGAGCAGCCCAATTTAACATACAGAAATTAAGGCTCAAATGAAGTCCCTTGCCAAAAGTCATAAAACAACCTTTCCACTAAAATATCTGCCTTAAAATAGTGTATTTCCCTCTCCAGACTGTCTAGGCTATTTCAGAAGACAAGCAGATACTCAGTCTATCACAAAGCCAATCAACCACCAGTGGGCAGGAAAACAATGTTGGCTAATTTGGATATTCATCATCTGCTACTCAAGAAAGGAAAATCAGCTAAAAACCTATTTTGACCTGCTGAAGACTTAGTCTGCTCAGCAGGAGAAGGGAAAAAGAAAGACAATGGAAAAGAGAAGGCCAGGCTGGAGATCCGTTCATTTTAAAATGAAGAGTGGGAGAGAATTTCTAGGAAACATCACTGGGTTTATGGTGATCCAAGCTCCAGCAAAGTAAGGCATTACCATTTGTGCCTGGGTCACAGCTCAGCATGATTCACCACAGAAGTCTGGAAGGCCGCTCCCCAGCCATTCCTAGCTTAGCTTGGGACAAGTCCCTGAAAGAAGCACTAAAAGAGTGTGATTGACAATTTAAGGACAAATGTAAGCAAAGTAACTCTGTTCCTTGTGTAGTCTACAAAGAAAAAGCCTCTCACCCCCCCCCCACCCTCCCCACACACACTTATTTGGAAGTGCTCTTTCCTCCAGCTGCTTCAGATGGAGACTGACCACCTCCGCCATGATGCTTCCCTAAAGGGAGCCGAGGAAGCCCTCTCCCTCCTCCAACTTCCCATCTGCTTCGCTTGAGGAGCTAGAGACAAACTCATCTAGAAGCCATAATCCATCGCTGTGGATCTAGGAGCTGACATACTTCTAGAGAGAACGTGACACTCATTTCTAACCAAGAGACCAGCATACTGGATTCCAGCTACTTACTAGCCACTCTCTGGTTCGCCCCATCTGTAAGGCGGGGCAGTCTAGACAGAGTTCAAAGGAATCAGCCTCCCTCTAGATTCACTGCCCCCCTTGGGGGGGGAGGAGACTAGTGAGCAAAAGAAGCAGAAGTGCAGCTAGGGTGGCCTCCTGGACACCATGGCAACGTATGGATCAAAGCACAGACATCGTCCTGACACACCCACAGGACTGCGCTCAGGACAGAACCCTGTGTGCGGCCTCAGGGGCCACCCTTCTGTCTCAGGGAGGCCTGGCAACATGCCAGAAAAGGCCTGGCAGGCAGGGCAGTGCTTTGCAAGAATTGCAGAAGCTACTCAGAAACTCATTACATGTGAATCTGCCACCAACAGCTGGTAAAACAACAACAAAACAAAAACAAACGTGGGCCACTGCAGATCTTGCTTTTCTGTGCCCACAGGAAGTCTGAAGAGAGGAAGGCTTCAGACACTGAAATCCTGCCTGTGACTGAGGACCCAGTTCCTCTGGAGACCGCTGCTGGGATACCCATGGGGTGCTCTGGAGATGCCCAGCTGTCCCCAGAGTAGGATCCAAAAACGCTCTTCTAGTCTCCAGGGAAGTTTTAATGTCATTCTGACCTGACAGCTCCCTGTTGTTATAACTCTTTATCCCGGGCAATAAGGAACTCTTTTGCAGTGCACTCCAAGCAGGTGGCCCCAAGGTACAAACTACTCCAGCTCTGAAGAGAACCATCTAGCTTGCTCCAATTATAGTCTGGCTCAAAAACCCAGGCTGGCTTTCTCAGCACCCTGCAGGCCCAGGCTACCAATACTCGGCATAAAGATCTAGCAGGCTACACACTGCTTCACCTGATAGAAGGGAAAGCAAAACAAGCTGAGGTATAATTTAACACTGTTCTTAGCCAGTCACTGATCATCAGCCAGCAACCCCAAGGCAGTAATAATTTACGGGCTAAACTGTATGAACTCCATATTGATCTAAACCATGTAATGCTTCTCCAGGGTCTCCATCAAAATAAGACGGTGGTCATTAGAGTGGGTTAAGAAGAGTGGTGGACTGGAAATGCACATCACTGCTTTAAATGGATGGAATCAGAGCTGTATTCTAGTCCCTTCTCACCCACTCACACAGTCTAACTCAGAGCCTAAGCACCTGGGCGTCAGCCTTGGACGAAGTGGACCTATGACCTCCTGCCACAGGAAATGGAAAGACTACACAGAACCCTTTGTAGCTAATTCCTGTCAGAGTTCCAGGGTCAGGGGGAAAAAAAAAACCCTCTCCTACCTATGCCATCCATCACGTTTTCATCACGAACTTAAAGTTGAGTTTTGTGATTAAATTCTAAAGTTTCCAGTCAGAGGATTCTTCTTCCCCTGAACCCAGTGGTTGGGAAGCTTGTTCTATAACGGCCCAGCGAGCAAACATTTTAGGCTTGGAGGGCCACACGGTCTCTTTCACAAGCTCTGTCATTATAGCACAGAAGCAGTTACAGACAACACTTACACAAGCATGCCTGTTTCCAATAAAACTTAATTTACAGACATCAAAATGTGAATTGCACAGAATTGTAACGTCACAAAATTCTGAAAAAGGATTCTTAGCTTGCAGGCCATACAAAAACAGGCAGGGTGGGCCAGATTTGGCCTGCAGGCTGCCAGTTCGTCCACCCCTGCCTTTATGGCTTAATTATTGTTTTGGTTTATGTTGGCAGTTTTTTTGTCCTTCTGACCTAATGCTTTATAGTATTTATAATGGAAAAACTTTGTTTTTTTTCTAATTTGCTTGCTTTCAGCATCCATTCCTCCTCCCCACCTTTAATAGAACCCCCTTTTTTCACCTGAGATATGCTCCTCCTCCAACAACAAGTGTTTCTCCTATAGGGTGTCAACCAAGACACCTCATCTATCCCACCACTGAGGTGGGCCTATCACCCAGGATGGCCAACCAGACTACTCTAGTTCCCTGAACACAATGATTGGTCCAGGAGTGGGTAGGCACTCCAAGCAGAGCCAATCAGTAGTTCAAGCACTGATCTGGATACAGAGGAGAGTGGGCGGAGCTCTTTCTCAGGGACAGGGAACAGTAGACTAGATGTGTGTGGGGGGGCGTGGGGGGGGTTAGTGAGGTCCGTGCGCCCGCCCAGTGAAGACAGTCAGACTAAAAGGACAGACTAAAAGAGTCACCTAGTACTCTTCTTTACAACGAAGAGTAAAGCAGAGAGGTACAGAGTCCTGAGACTGGCATTCGACCCCATATTCCTCCCTGCCTTCAGACCTCCTGGTAGCCCAGGCCAATACATTCCCTCTTTGGATTAAGTAGCCTTGAAGTGAGTTTCAGACGAAACCAAAGAATCCTATCTAGTTATATCACGTCAGATTCTATTTGAAAGTTGGCAGGGTAGTGACTCATGCATAAAACAATGACACTGGCTGTGTTCTACCAGGAGTCACTTACAGACATGTTTCTTTTCCACTGTTAGACTCTAAGCAATTGGAGGACATAATTCATTTGAGCCATCTGTACGCCCTCCATAGTGATTCATCCAATACCATGAATTTGGTAAATATTCTATAAACATTTTACAAATATGAATTATTTTTATTGGATGGGGGAAGCAACTGTGAGAAGGGCAAATAAAGATGTGCACGTTCCTATCCAGCAGAATGTCACCCAGAGATCTCACAGAAAACTTATACTCCCAGATATGTCACAGATCTAATGCCCACCCCCTGATCAACAGCCCACAAACCACATACACCAGGCTGAGACGCACAGACTGCTTCACCCTTCGAACATGCAGTGCAAATAAAACACAATGTCTGCAAAACGCCAGGACGGATCAGAGCGAACCAGTTTACCACGGATGAAATTCTCAACAGCTGGCTAGAGCTTCAGACAGTGGGAGTATCAGCTGTGCTTGTCCTGCCCAAGAAGTCCTGCTCCACAATGACAGAGACAAATCTCTGTAGGAATTGAGGGTGAGAACATACTTATCTCTAAGTTCCCATCCAGTGTGTAGGGAAATGTAGGAAAGCTAGCATGTGCACACCCAAAGCGGTGTACCTCACTAGAAACAAGACACACACCCAGTTAGAGAAAGATAGCTGAACAACTTTCAAGATGTCTCTACCAAGCTGTACCTAAATGGCACCTGGAAAGTTTTCTCCCCTTGAATACCATTATTGTACTTCCTCTTATTTAAAAAGTAATTTTTAAGTGCAGGAATTGCCTAGTTTTGCATCACCAACATATTCCTAAAAAGCAGTGTTTGAATCAAATTAATGTGATTTGCTTGCCTTTATGAAGATTCTATGAGAACATGTATTTGAAAGATCATGTTGTAGTGTTTTTAAAAAGCAAAGGATTGCCCCCAGAGCAACTTGTGTTATAAATTACTTTTGTACACTAGTTTTCCTTAGAGTGGGCACACCTAGAAATCACTTTCATCTAATTTAAAATCCTAAGTGTCACCTCTGCATGCTAGATTAGGTAACAGGGAGCCAACCTGTCTCCAACACTCAGTATGAGAGGATGGTGTCTCATGATACCTGCAAGATTGTTGTGGGAGTAGATGCTCTGGGGGCACTGACCCCTGAGTCCTCTGGGAGGTGACTGAGCCTGAAGTCCACCCCCGCAGTGACACTAAGCAGGCCAATTGGCCCAGAAGCAGTGCCCTGTAGTAGGTGTGAACTCGGCACAGCTGCTTTTCTGCTTGAGTGACCCAGCTCCCCAACCAGAGCGTCCCTAGTCCCTATCCGACAAAGTCTATGGGTTCAGCTTTTCAAAGGATTCCCTGAGCTTTCCTAGGATCCTTCTAGTGAGTAAGTTTTGAGAAGCTTAAACCACATTAGGCTGGTTTCTGTTGCTGATAATTATAACAGCCTATACCAAGTCATCTGCTAAGCAGCAGCTAATGTATATTACATGTCCATTATGTGAGCACTATTCTAAGTGCTTTGTAGGCATTATCTCAATTAATCCTCAAAACCTTTTAGGTAGGCTCTATTTTCTCCAATTCCCTGAGGTTTGGAGAAGTTAAATAACTCACCCAAGGCTACACAGTAAGTAAACAGTCAGGATTCAAACTTTTATCACTGTGACGGCATGAAAGAACTTGTTATAATATTTTGTAGCTCCTCCCAACAAGAGGTAGAATAGGTCGCTCTACTCTTTGAATCTTGGCTTGACCATGTAACTCGCTTTAACCGACAGGACAGTAACAAACTTGACATAAGCAGAGGCTTACGCGGTGCTGGAATGTTGGGATTACCCTCTTTTGCTACTGAAACCCTAAGACCATCGTGGGAAGGAAGACGCAAGGGATTTAGCCTCCCAGATGATATAAAAAAAAAACGGGGAGATCAGCCTTGCCAGCCCACAGATTGTAGAAAGGAATAAACTGTTGTTGTTTTAAACTACTAAGTTTTGAGGTGGTTTATTACACAGCAAAAGCTAATTGAAATAATCACTAAGCTATCGCCAGCAAATCAGTATCAACAGTAGGAATAAGCAGAAATTTGGAGCAGAGAAAAAGCCTTTTTATACTTCCTCATTTTTTCTCAGGGACAGAATGAGAAGAACAGCGTTTACATTTCATCAGGAAAGAATATATTTAGAGCAGAGGAAGAATTTACTGGCAGCGAGGAGGCCTAAAGACAGAAGCAGGGAGGTGCTCTCTCCTTCTCACCCTAACTCGGGTTTCCAGGACTCATCCACTCATTGTGCTTCTTGCTCAGGAACCAAGTGGTACAAGAGTACCATTCCACAGGCCAGACCTCACAGCCAATTCTTTCAGAACTTCTGGAGAAGACACACAAACAGCAAAGAGTCTGAGGAGCTAATAAGCAGCCAGGCCAGGTCAGCCCGCATACATGCTGCTCACTGGGGCAGAAGTCCTTCTAGTGACTTCCCCCTTCTTGGCTGGGTAAGTAGTGAACTCTCCACCAAAGACATCTGTCCAGAGACCTGTCTGGCTCACAAAGTAGCTCTTCATGCCAAAGAGTAATAACTGGTGGAGCCAGACAAGAAATTCCTGGGAAAGTGGAGGAGCACCAGGCTGAAAAGGAAAGCACGCTGGTTATTCCAGGAATGAGCTGAGACCTTCCTCTCTAAAATGCAAATCAAGTTAGAGCTTTCCATCAAAACCACAGAGAAGGCACATGGTAGGAAAAAAACACAGGACTAGATTAATGACTGTGTTACGAATAGGAGACATGAGTTCCTGGCCCAGTTTCATTGCTGATTCCTGTGTGTTCCGACAAAAAGTTATTCACACACCTACCCCTTTAACAACTCTTTGAGGAGGAGCTATTTTCTGCAATTATGTTAGGGACTGGAAAAACAAAGATGAATTAGACATGGTTCCTGATTTGAGGAAACCCAAAGCCTAGCAAGAGAAATATATAAACTCTGTGAGCTTTGGTTTCCACAAGTGTAAAATAGGAAAAATACACCTATTTCACAGGTTGTTTGAACAACAAATAAGTACCATAAAGCACATAATATGGTACTTGGTATGTAATAGGTCCTCAATAAATAATGACCATTATTTATTATGGACACTGTGTCAAAGGAATACAGAGGCCGCGCACTTAAAGGGCTGGTTCATGGGAAAGCTTCTCGGAAGAAGAGATGGCTGAGCTACTGATAACATTATTACTGTTAGCTAATACTTATTAATGATTTATACGGAAGACTAACTCAAAATTATATGAAGTAAGTATGCTATTGTTCTTTGGCATGACTTGTCCTCAATTACAAATGAATAAACAATTCAGAGAGTTTATACACCCTTTGATGTCAGCAAGTCAGGATTTGCACTTCGACTGGCCACTTCCCCTGCCACAGTGCTGTACTTAAAGGCTGAGCAAAGGTATGAGGAGTATGAGGGGAGCAGTGGGGATCAGAGAGGAGGCATTCCCAGGAAAGGCAGGAGGAGGAGCACACAAAGGTATGGTGCATGAAAGGAACTTCATCTCACTCAGTCTCAATTTCTTCACAAATTACATAAAGGAATAAGGAAGGCAATTAGCATCTGTTAAGCTCTTCTATATGCAAAACACTTTGCCAGTTGCTTCCTTTTGTGACATCACAAATCCTCACAGCAACCTAGAGCAGGCATGAGGACTCCATTTCATGCCTGATGTAATAATGGCTTTACTCCGGCAGAGCCTTCTAACGACACTGACCTCATGGGTACCTCTCAGCGCAATTCCGTATGTCGACTGCAGCCCTAGCACAGGGCCCCATGCTCAAGAAGTGTTCCTTCTTCTCCTTTCAGCTACTCCTATTTCCCAGAAATAAGTATACTAAAATATTCTAACATGGAACTCAGAGGTCTTAAAAAACCATAGATTAAGGGCCATAAAACTACTGGAAAACTGCTGTCCCCTCGCCATACCATACTTCCTACTGATACTTTCTTAACTGCCAGTGAAAAGAGGACAAAATGGTAGCCGTTTTGCTGCAGGAAGAAAGCAGAGACTTTCTACAGTTTTACTTTTTAAGTGTATAATTTCATTTTGTTTTTTTTCCAATAAATTGTATTGGGGAATATTGGGGAACAGTGTGCTTCTCCAGGGCCCATCAGCTCCAAGTCATTGTCCTTCAATCTGGTTGTGAAGGGCACAGCCCACTGGCCCATGTGGGAATCGAACCAGCAACCCCATAGCTCAGGGCTCACGCTCTAACCAACTGAGCCACCCGGCCGCCCCTAATTGATGTATTTTGAAAAAAATGTATACGTCTGTGAACGCACCATGAAAATGAAGATTTAATATTTTGATTACTCTAGAAAGTTCCTTCATGCCCATTTGAAGTTAATTCTCACTCTACCATTCCTACCCCACAGACCCACAGGCAATTATTGATTTACTTTATGTTACTGTGGATTAATTCTGTCCTAGAATTTCATATAAATGGAACCATGTAATATGTACTCTTTTGTGTCAGGCCTCTTTCATTTAGCATAATGTTTTCTGTTGTTTGAATATATCAAAGTTTGTTTACCCACCCATCTGGTGATAAACATTTTGGTTGTTTCTAGTTTGGGGCTATTAGGAATAAAGATGCTATCAACATTTGTGCACAAGCCTTTGTGTGGATAGATGTTTTGATTTCTCTTAGGTCAATACGGAAAAGTGGGTTGATGATTTAATTTTCAAAGAAACTACCAAACTGTTTTCCAAAGTTGTCATCCCTTTCCCTGGCTACTTTTAAGACTCTCTCTTTATCACTGGTTTTCAGCAACTTGACTATGTTTTTACTTTTCGGTTTTTTACAGCTTTGTTGGTATATAATTTTTATACAATAAATAAATCCATATAAAGTATATCATTTGATGAATATATATGACATCACCACAATCAAGATTAGAAACCTATCGGATGTGAGGGCGATCTGGCTGCGACATCTGTCACCCCACTGATCGCCAGGGTAGATTCGGCTGATCTGGCTGGCTCGGCGGGTGTCCCCTTCCTCCCTCACTGATCCATGTGAGTCCCTTCCGAAGCTGCGCACTCGGAAGAGGGCGACCTTCCCCGATGGAGGAGAGGACCATCTTCTTAGTCAAGGGTATCCGAGTAGCTGCGCTCCCCTGCTAGAACCTCCAAACAAGCTCTCAAGACTAGAAACCTATCACCACTAAAAGTTTCCTCATGCTCCTTTGTACTTCTTCTCTTTTTCCCCTTCCCTCATTCTCCAGGCAACCACTGATCTGCATTTTGTCACTACAGTTTGCAATTTCTGGAATTATATAAATGGAATCACATTATGTGCTTTTTGCCTGGCTCTTTCATTGAGGATCATTCTTTGAGGATTCACCCATATTGTTCGATGTATCGGTGGTCTTTCTATTCCTAACCAGTATCCTATTTGTGGATATACCACAATTTGTTTATCCAGTCAACTGCTGATGGACATTTGGATTGTTTCTAGTTTTTGGCTATCACAAATAAAACTACTATGAACATTCACATACAAGTCCCTGACTGGACACATGCTTTCATTTCTTCAGAGCAAATCCTCGGAGTGAGATGACTGAATGTACAGCAGATACATGCTTAACATTTATGAGACAGATAAGCTGTTTTCCAACATGATGCACCATTCCAATACAATGTACCATTTTACATTCCCACCAGCAGCATGTGAGAATTCCAGCTGATCCACATACTCAGTACCATAGGGTCAGTCTTTTTAGATACCCGGTGTTTTGTAATGTAATTAAAACCACAATGAGATTTCCCTAATAACTAATGATGTTGAATACCTTTTCATGTATTTTCTTTAGTGTCTGTTCCAATCTTTTACCCATTTTTTTATTGGGTTGTTTATCTTTTTATTATTAAGTTGTAAGAAGTCTTTATATATTCTACATAAAGTCATTTGACAGACACGCTTTTGCCAATATTTTCTTAGTCTGTGGCTGGCCTTTTTGTTTTTAATCACTGTCTGTTAAAAAGCAAATGTTTTTAATTTAGATGAAGTTGAATTTATTGATTTTTCTTTTATAATTTGTGCCCTTTGTGTCCCATTTAAAAACTCTTTGTTAAAACACAGGTCACTAAGATAGCTCCTTATGCCTCTTTTAGTTTTATAGTTTTAACTCTTTTCCAGTTAGGCCTATGATCCACTGAGAGTTAATTTTTGTATATGGTGTGAGGTTAGGTTTGTGAATAGGATATCCAATTGTTCCAGCATCATTGGCTGAAAAGATCATTCTTTCCTTATTGAACTACATTGTAATCTTTGTTAAAACTCAACTGACTATATATGTATGTGTCTATTTCTGAATTCTTCATTCTATTTTATCTATTATGTTTAGCTTTATACCTATACAACAATGTACTGATTACTATATCTTTATAACAAATTTTGAAATGAGGTAGTATAAGTCCTCCAACTTTTTCAAAGTTGTTTTGGCTATTCTATGTCCTTTGCATTTCCATATAAATTTTAGACACAATTTGACAATTCTATAAAAAAAGGATGCTGGGATTTTCAATGGGATGGCCTTGAATCTATAGATCAATAAAAGCAAAACTGGCACCTTAACAACACTAATGGTGGTGAAGGTTGCACAACAATCTTGAGTGTATATAATACCACTGAACTGTACACTTAAAATTGGTTAAAATGGTAAATTTTATGTTATGTGTATTTTACCACAATTTAAGAAAACAAATTTTAATGAAGAAAATGTCTTGTAAAATTTAGAATGTACCACCCAACGTATGGTCACTCATAAGCTGGCCAGTCAATTCCACCAGTCCTCCGCAGTCCGCAGTCCTCCGCAGTCCTCTCCAGTCCTCCCCAGTTCTCTCCAGTTCTCTCCAGTCCTCCTCCACCCTCCCTCTTTACTCCTGTCACTGTTAGCACACTGCAGCTGATGTGACATGGTCGAGAGCACTTTGTTTTTCTTTCCTCTGACGTCATCTTTTTTTAAAACAAACTTTATTGAGGTCTGATTTATATATTATAAAATGCAGCTACTTTAGTGAAAAGTTTGACTTTTGATAAATGCATATACCCATGTATGTATCACCACAATCAAGATGTAACATTTCCATCACCCCAAAAAGTTCCCTCATGTTCCTGTGAAGTTAATCTCTCCCTAGATCCTCAGGCAACCACTGATACTTTCTGTCACTATAGATTCGTTGTTGTTTTCTCTGTGATTTTATATAAATGAAATTTTGTGTTGGGTTTCTTTCATCCAGCATAAATGTTTTTGAGATTAATCAGCTGTTATGTGTATCAGTAGCCTGTTCATTTTTATTGCTGACTAGTATTCTATTGTATGGAGATACTACAATTTATTTATCTCTTTGCCTATTGAAGTACATTTTGATTGTTTCTACAATGAATAGTTGCTATAAATATTTGTACACGAGTCTGGGTGGACATATGTTTTCATTTATCTTGGATTAATATCTAAAAGTAGTATATCACATGGCAAGTGCATGTGTACCTTTATTAAAACAAACCAGAGTTTCTTTTATAATCAAACTCACATCCAGTCAGTTAGTCATGACTTTGGGCCTATGTACAATCTACTCCGTGGCAGACAGTGCACCGGGGGCTGGGTAAGTAAATCCTAGCTGAGCCTCTGGTCCAGGCTTGCTGCACGACTATGCCTATCACAGCTTCAGGTATCAGGTAAACCACAGACCCAAGAGGATGGTGGGACTTGCTGCTCCAGTCATCAAGCTAAATCATCAAAGACTTGTAATAAAACTTAAAAATACTATTAAATGGCTTTTACACCAAAACACAAAAGAAGATGCAACAACTTCCAGATTTCAGCTAAAATTTTAAAAGTAACAACTAGCAAATAATTTCTTACCTCTATGCATAATCTTGTGCTTCTCCCTCAAATATGTCAGGCCTTTTATTACCTAGAGGAAAGAGAATGTAAAGATATGGGAAACTGAAATACTGGTGAATAGAAAATACTCAATGCCTCTATTTTAAAATGATCTAGAAAATATTTCACCTAACATTACAAATTTACCTTTTTTATTTTGTTTGATTGTTTTAACCTGCCTTGTCAAGAAACCAGCTTTTTACTTTGCATATAGAATATTGTTTTTAAGTAAAATTGATTATCTCAAGTTTAAACAACATTAAAAAATACTTTGTTTGAATTCATTTCTTTCTAAACCTAAAATCTAGAAAGAGGCTTTCTGATATCACAAATCGGAATTCTTTTGGATACTCTTTCATATTTTTCAAGACAGATTTTAATACAGAGAAAGTCACTTTTCCAATTTAACGAGAGAGAATATTGTATCCAGAATCTAGATAGGGAAAATTCTAGTGAGTAAACCCCATTTTCTTACAAACTTCCCCTTTGATGACTTCCTAGCTTCCTCCCTTGTCCATTTCCTACCAACTCATTAAGTTATCAAGGAGGGGACCTGGAAGAAAAACTTCACAGTATACTCACAGCAATGCTAACTTTTCCTAAAATTTGTTCAGGAATTCTTCCAGCTTTCTTCAGGACTTGATCCAAGGAACCCCCATCCTAAGAACAAGAATACCAGTCCATTTAGTGACAATGTTTCTAACTAATCTTTTAAGTGTTCAACCTCAGGAGGAAAGTGAATCTCACAGGTGGCAGATCCTCCTAGAAGGGTACCCTTTGGTTTGTTCCAGATACCAAATGTCATATAAACGCAAAACATTGTGGGGACTATCAAATAACTAGTAACTCAAATCTTATGAATAATCATTAAATAAATTACTAATTCAGTGGTCAAACAAAGGGCTTGATTTGCACTGACAGTACAGTGTTGTGATTAGGAGTGCAGGTTCTAGAGGCAAACTGTCATTTTGAATCCCAACTCTTCTGCTTATTAAGTAAGGGACTTTGACCAAGATACTCAACTTATAAAATAGGGTTGATAATAATTGTAAGGTTATTATAATGATCACAAGACTATTATAACTATTAAACAAGCTAAAACGTATAAAGCACTAAGAACAATGTGTAGCACATAGTAAGTGCTCAATAAATGTTAACCATTTTATCACCGTCATATAAGTCACAACTTTCATCTGGTATTATCTTAACAAATCATAATCAATAAAAAATCTTAAAATGTCATGGAAAGCAATAAATTCTTTCCACAAATCCCACAAAGTGCCATGGGCTATGTTAGGTTCTATGGGAGACAGAGATATGAAAAGGACCTAGTTCCTGACCTCAATAAATTTACAAACTAGTGCAGGAATATATAAATCTCAATAAAATATAAACCTGAAATCTTCAAGAAATGCTTCACTCAGGGAACTCTAACATTTCAAGGCAGAAATAGGTTCATACCCTATGGCTTCAGGTGTAACCAATTATCAGCTGCAATTTAAAATTACCCCCAAAAGTAGAGAAAATTCCTGCAAACTCCGACTGATTTTCTAAAGTATCCTATCTACACTAAGTAGTTACCATCATCACTTATTTATTAATCACTTCTGTGTACAGCACAGGCATATGTAAGAAATTGGGATGGAAAAACCTATACATACATACAGAAAAAAAAAAACACTCTGCTTGGGCAGACAGGACCTATTCATAAAGAGGCAAGGCACCTTAAATCCTCCTCTGAAACAAGGTAGGGAACAAGTAATTGAATGCCAAACATTGGCTACAGGTGCTCAGAGGAGAAGCGATTCCTGCAGAGTAGCTGAGGGAAGGGCTCACAACAGGAGTGAGACAGAAGCTGAACCCTGGAGGTGGCAAGACCAGGGCGACGTTCCCTTCAGAATCACCAGGGCCCTACAATGTAACCATGGAATGCAAGGTTGCAGAACAACACGTAACATGATGAACTAAAGAAGGACAAAGGAAAATCCCATTTTTATAAAAGTGAAAAAGTGTGTGTTTGCTCACACAAAACCAGAACATCAAAATTGTTATCAATTGTTATTTCCAGGCGAGGTAGTAAGACTATCAAGGATTTTTGTTGTATGATGGGTTCTTCTTTGGGCTTTTCTATTGTTTATAAATTTTCAACAATGAATGTTTTACTCTTTTTAATGATGAAACTCATTTATGAAAGTGAAGAATTAAATCCTTAAATTAACAGTTATTTACTGAGTACCCATTTTGTGCAAAGGTACTGTTAGGTAGATACAACAACGGCTTTCTTTGTAAAGGAGGTGAGAAAACAAGTAAGATTCATTCAGGGATACAGACTCTCAGGAAATGTTACCTAAACAATGCTAAAAATAGATTATCAACTTAAAAATTCTATGCTGATAAGAGGATAGTTTGGGCCAATCATTTTCTGTCACGTCAACTCTGGATCATGGATGCTGATAGAAAAAGAAATAAGTACAGGTGTGGATCCTCAAAATGCACACTAACACCCCTGAATATGTCTGCCTTCTAATCATAATAAACCCCCCAGCACAACTACCTAATGATGGGTCAGTACACCAAGGAGCATGATAGAGGAGTCCAAAATTCAACCTAAAAAATCAAACATGCTATTATCTCCACACAGATACAAGAGTAGAATTATGAATCTAAAACCGAACAGAACTCCCCTGTAAACACACTTATCTTCCAAGAGCCCTTCTCAGGCTAAGGCTTGAGGCATCCTAAGAGCCTGGCTGCCTTCAGGACGCCACAGGCCCCTAGTGGCCAAGTCAAGACACCACCACAGCTCAGGTAACCAAACCCAAGTCAGCCAGCTCCTCGAAATCCCTAGCACCTCTCAATTCCCTTTACTGATGGAAAGAGGAACTCCAGTGCAGAGAGTTGCGGGGCCATTTCTATTTTGCTTCCAATTGAATGTGGCTTCAGATCCTTGTTTGAACAGCTTTGCCTAATTCTCAGGTAGGACTTCAATCACGGTAACAAAACGATTGTGTCAAAATCTGATTCAAATGAAGTAGAAACGCTAACCTTGTGGTTCTCAGGTTCCATAGCCGAGGAGAGAGGGCAGCTCAGCTAACTGTCTTGGTTTACACTTCCCTGGGAAGCTGAACACTTGTTAAAAAAGAAGAAACCTTGGCTCTTTTCCCTTTAACCTCCTTCTGTGCTATAAGCAGTTACAGTGTGAACAATGGAATTAGCAAGATTTCAGAAGCATGAACCACAGTTAGAATTACCTAGAGTTGCCTGCAGCTCACCTCACAACCTTTTAATTCTACTTCACTGTTGCCAAGGACCTGCCTTCACTGACTAAAGCTGCTGAAATTGTGCTTATTTTTAGAACCCGATTATTAACTAAGTCAATGGTGCTTTTGTGAAGGTTTTCTATAGGAGAGACAAATGCTTTCTGGGGGGGAAAAAAGAGCTCAAAAGCTTTTACTTCTGCATGAGAACCATCACCCCTGCGTACCCAGTCCCCTTGCTGCCCCACCGACCACCAGAGCAGGAATCTACTTTCCCAAAGACAAGAGCATTCCTGTTCTGCTCAGGGAGCACTCATTTACCCCTGGGGTCTCAAAATGCAGCCTGGGCAGTGCACACACAGCTTAATTCTAGGAAAGTCAGCCCCTGGCCAGTGCTATAGAAGATGGGGCTCAATGAATGCTGATGACACAAATTTACTTCAAAATGCATCCAAAAAATGATTTAAACAATGGATAGATGGACAATATTTGGTAAAGCAAATATGGCAAAACGTTAACTAAAGAATCTAGGTGACGGGTTTACAGGGCACATTATATAATTCCTTCAACTTTCCATATGTTTCAAATTTTCATAATAAAGTGTTGGGGTAGAATGTTAATGACAAAGAATATCACGCAAAGACTGTGACACAGAAAGGACCAAAGCACCTCAGAAGCTGGGGTATGGTTAATGAACAGAGCTCTGCATGTCAACACCTTTGAAATGTGGCAGCTGAGGCAAAGTAGAAATCCCGAACGAGAAGTAGCAGCCAGCAGTCAAGTCAGCCTCCCGACAGGAGGGCCTGCTCAGGAAGAGTGTCCAGAAAGCCACTCTGGTCCTCAAGGCTGCTTGGACTTCAGGCCACCAGTGCTTCCCTACAGGGTCCCGCCTCTGGCAGCTCTGAGCCTTTCCGGTAGTAGTAATAGACTATTCCCGCCGCCGGCGGAGACTATACACCCCCAGGCACGGACTGCCTGCCTCTCGCTGACTCCAGGACTCTCCCACTGAGCCCAGGCCTGACTGCCGCCCCATCCTCGCTTCCCTCCTTGGCATTCAACACTGATCACCTAATAGGTGTCAGACCCTGTGCTTGGCCCTCAAAGGGTTTGGCCCTCCCAGCCTCTGACAGCCAGTTTTCCAGGCGCAGGCTCCCCAGGGTAATTCCAGAGATATCCTCTGCTTCAGGAACTTGTGTGGGAGGACCTCACTATTCCCACAGAACCAAATCCATTGAGGGGGAGAGAGGGGACTGACCTGCAGATGCTGGAAATGGGCCAAGAGAATAGGAAACCAGCCCTGGTCATGTCCTGTCATCTTTTCCTCCTAGAGGGGAAGGCTGGAAGGATGGGGGTGGGACAGGGCAAGGGGCACAAAGATCAGGATCAAATCTATGAATCCTGAGTGAACAAAGGAGGATTCCAGAATGACAAAGCCTCAAAACAGGCCAATTTAAGATAAATAAAAAAACTGTCCCCCACATGGCAAGAGGCCACGTAAAGCTAATAAAAAAGATTCCAGGAAGGTCTGAATAAATGAATAGGCTACTGCCTATCAACATTTGGGGCCTAAGCATAACCTCTGAAGCTAGCACCCTAGAGTTCAACCACGTTCGCCCCATAAATAGCCTCCTGGTTCTCCTATTAAATGGAGAATTCTGGGTGACACAGACTTAGAGGAAAAATTTTCCGATGGTTCAGAAGACAGCAAGTATGAAATGACACATACCTGGTGCTCAGAAGCCCGTACGTCCACAATGGCACCCCTCACTCGAGGGAGCCAAGAACACAGCCATCCAACTCTAGCGGGGCAGAGATACTGTTCTCAACGTTTCTATCCCCTCAGCAGTTCACATGGCACCTTGACCTTGCACATAAGACACTGAAAATAAGTGTTTGTGAAGCCGAACCCATGTTGATTAACTAATGTAAATCCTGACAAGCTACAAGTGCCAAAAACCATAGAAACACAGGATGCTAACATGGAGAGGATTCCCTGCAGAAGACCTGGCCCAAATACTTCTTTGCAGAAATGAGAAAATCCTGAGTATATGACTTGCAAAAGGTAATGGAGAGAGTATGAAACTGAAAGAAAGCAAACGAATTAGAGACACTGGTTGGAGTTCAGCACAGACACTTACTGGTTATGTGATGTAGGCTAATTGCAAAACCTGTCACGCCCTTACTCTCTCCATCTATCATATGGGGTGGAGGACGGGGAGTGGGGTCAACAATCCATCTCACATGACAAGGCTGATGTGATTAATAACTTACATAACGTGAAAAGGACTCAGCAAGTGGTGGAAGATGCAAAAGCCAGTTGCTTTTATGTCTAATCATGCCACCACCCACCTTCCATTATTTTGGTGAGACCTAAGAGGAAAGAAGGCTACTCTCGACTTTCCTGTCATTGGCTTATCACCATCACTTCCACCTTCTTCTAGTTTTCCTGGCCCTCCACTGCCATATACACATAATCACCCAAAACTCTTGGCCTAGAGCTGGAAAACCAACCACCATGAGCACAAAGGACACAACAGACCCAAAGGATAAGGAAAAGCACCTCCCCCAGCCTCACCCCACCAACAGGAAGCCAAGACCCAAGTGAAAAATAATCAGCACCCCAGGCCCGGGCTAGGAACAAGCCAGAATGTTCACATGCTTCCCACAGACACTGCTCTGCTCTTGTTGAAGCAAGAGGGAATAAACACTTTCTCAGTAACCCGGAGACACGCAGATGTTTTCAGGATCCATGTTCCACGTAGGACCTGCCAAAGTCGGCAGGTGCCTGCACGAGTGTGCATGGCACTTCTTTATCATTAAAATAGACATTTAAAAGAATGGGGACCAGCAAGGGACAAACCTCCGAGGGAAGGCTCTCCTGGAGTTTATTCCCATCAGGCACCGCGGCTCTCATTCCAGAGGCCAGGGCAGGTCTAGAGAGTCCGGAAGGAAGTGGAGAAGTTGCTAAGGGACACTATGCTGGACTGAAAGCACAGCAGTCCTGACTCAGGAGACTTTTATCTCTGAACGGTCCACCCCAGTGAGAATAAAGCAAAAGCTAATGATTGCAGAAGACGTGCTGTGAGCCAGACCCTGCTAGAAGACTTACACCTATTATTACACCTATTACACCACAAAGAGACAGGTGTAATAATGGCCATTGTACAGATGAGGAAACTAAGAATCAAAAAGATAAAGAAACTTGCCCAAGGTCATGATGAGATGGTGACAATCAGTAAAAAAAAATAATTATTAGCACCTGCTGTGTGCCAAGACTATTCTGGGCTTTGGAGGCTCAGTGACAAACAAGATTTTTGTGGAGAAGAGCGGTATGAACAAACATCTGAATCCAAAGTCCCCTGTGCCATGCTACCTAATGGGAAGAGAAACAAATAGCAGCCATGAAGCCAAACTCTCTCTTTGAAGTTCTAGGCATCAAGGAGGAAACAGGGCCCCAATCACTATCCAGGGAATTAATCAAAACACAGGCACTGGGGTCAGACGGCAGCAGTTTAAGTTCTACCAATGCCACTTAGTATGGCCGTGGGTAAGTAATTCCATTTCTCTGAGACTATTTCCTCATTTGTAAAACCAGGGTGATGTATCCAACCATGAAAATTGTTGTGAAAATGCAACAAAATATTAATTTGCTTAGGATGTGTTTGATATAATACAGACCCAATATATATCAGTTTGTCGTTATTAGAATTGCTAACAGTGTTATTGTTGTTATTATTACTGTTAGTCACTGGGAAGAGAAAAAAGGTTCTCCAGGCAGTTAATGGTAAGAAGACTGGCAGCTCACATGTACGTGATTAGCTCACAACTGCCCTCTCACGTGCCCTCTTTGTTGTGTGTCAAAGGGGATTACTTCTCTACACGCCCAAAGAAACCCTTCAGGCCGCCCGTGGATCAGATTATAAACTCGCTGAGGGCAGGGACTGTCGCACTCATCTACACAACCCCGGAACCGGGTGCCTCACTCACAGCACTGCATATTATAAATGGATTAACCAGATTTTACCTATAGCAAAATCTTGGGGTCAAGAAAACTGGGAAATGTGCTCCAGGCACATCCACTAGGGGTAACTGGTTACCGTCACCTCTCTTTGAAGAGAGGCAGGGACCTAGGCAGGAGGCCTTTCATCGTTTGGCTCGTCCAATTTCTACAGTCAGACTTCCCAGGTGACCAAGACAGTACGGGGACCCAGGGAAACTAGCTGGTCAGGCCACCTCTCAGAGCGAAGATTAGACGAGAACCACTGTCATGCAGGGTGTCATGCGTGGTCTCTGTCCCGCTCCCCACATAAGAACGCAGGATATGGTGAGGCCAAAAAGGAACACCCACGGAGCCATAGGTAGGGGAGTCACACCACTATAGTCTCGCTGGCGGCTGGGTTGGAGACACAGGAAGCAGGAGCCAGACTATCCGCAACCTGCCGTCCACTTCGCTGCAATCGCAACCCGCACTCCACCGTGCTAACTGCAATCCGCTCTTCCTAGCTCAGCCACCATCTTCTTTGCTTGCCCCCATTTGCTGCTAGCGTAGCCACGGCAGTTATATTAGTGGCCAATGGCTCACTGGTTACAGCTGACGGCCAACTAGCCACAGCTGATGGCCATCCAATCACAGTTGATGGCCATTTACTACCTGAGGCAGCACCTTTCCACGCGAGGCCGAGAGCCTGGAAACTGCACTCCCGGCTCTGTCCCCACAGCCACCCAAGCCCAGGCTCCAGAGGCCAACAGGCCGCCACATACCATGTGCTCCATGCAGATGCTGATCTCGCCATCACTGTAGAAGGCACCGTAGAAGCCCACGATGTATGGGGAGTTACACTCATGGAGAACCTGCAGCTCCCTTATGATCTGGTTCCGGATTGCAGGTTTGATCTCCAGGTGAATTAGCTGAGGAAAAAAAAGTGGGAGGAAGAGAGGCTTTAAAAATATATGGATGGATGGATGGGAGCTTTCTTAAAAGCTTAAGCTCTTAAAAGTAGGATGAGAGGAAACAGGCAAGTTTTAACAAAAAGTTTCTGCCAAAAAGTTACTGAGTACCAACATACCAAGGCAGGTGTTGGCATTTGAGGAACTCTAACCAGAGGAAGACCAGCTGTGCCTCTGCTCCTGGGAGCCAAGACTGAGGAAGGGCTTACCCCTCCCAGAACAAGGCTGAATGGTGTGCTTCCTCTAAAAGGACCCGTGAAGCAGAGAGATGAAGGGAAAGTGGCCTCAAGGACTTGGCTACTAGTCAAGAGCTGTAGGAGTAGAAGGAAACGAGGAAATGGCTATGCTGACCTGAGCTGCCCAAGAGATTTCTCTTTGACCTCAGGAGCCTAATGTGGTTGAGATTTAGTAAAGGCCTCAGGTGCCACCTGATATCCCCCTAATTTGTCCCTTATTTCAGCCAGGGAGACAGGTGACAGACACAGGAAATGGTTCCCAAATAAGACTGAACTAAAAAGCAGCACAATGAGTGCCAGAGGGATATGGAAACAGTGGTCCTCAGTGCAGGCTGGAGCAGCTAGAGAAAGCTAAACAAGAGTGAACCCCAAAGATACACACTGTTTGAAACGATGGAAGGAACAACACAAGCAAAAATATGTGGACAGGAATAAACATAGTTTGCTGAAAACATGGAAGGGTCCCACTTCGCTGTATTCAGAAAGAGGAAAACCCAGCGTAGATGGGAAGGGAAATCCAGCTCAAAGAGCGCATGGCATGGTGGGGATCTGAGATGTTACACTGCAGGGAAATGAGGGGGACCACTGGCACGCTGGGGCATGGGGAGACAACTTGAAATGAGGGTTTTCTGCATCCCTGAGGCTTGGTAAATGCAACAGCTTCTCCTGCACTTGATAAATGACAACCATGCACTCTAGCATTTTTTCCAGAGCACACGGCAAGCTAACGAAGGGTCACTTGCTGTTATTTTCCAGTCTCAGGACGGCATAAATACACTAACACATCATTAGTGTATTTACCTACCATCTGATAGATAACATGAGTTCGAAATTCGAACAGCACAAAAGGTACTGAGTGAAAAGTCAGTCTTCCTTCCACCCTTGTCCCCAGGCCCCCACGTCTTCCAAGAGGTAAGCCAATTACCCGTTTACCAAGCAAGCTTAATGCAGTGGCCTCACCTTCCTGGCCATGACCAGGCCGGATGGCTTGTGGGAGACCTTGAACACGACCCCGCCATTGCCAGCGCCCAGCTCACTGATCTTCTCGAAGTCATCGTCCTTCAGTTCCCCCACCTTCTGCTTCTGGGTAAGAAAGGCCTCCAGGCGCTTCCGCTGCTGCTCGTCCAGCTCCAGCTCCTCCAGCTTCTTCTGCAAAGCCTCCAGGTTGGTCCTGTCCCAAAGCGGGGAGCACAGGTCACTACTGTCACCAGAGAAGTCCACTCAGAGAAAGAGGCTGGGAGCGAGGGTTCTATCTGCTACAGCTCTGCCCCCTTCACACCACCATCCCACACAATTCAACAGCGACAAGGCCTTGGTTTCCTCACTTGCAAAATAACATGCTACGAGTCTATGCTACTAGAGGAACCGAAGAATCCACTATAATCCAAAATGAGCCACCTTAATTTGCTTTAAATCCCCAGCTTCAAAAGCCCCGCTAGTGCTGTTAGTTGTATTGACACCATATACAAAATAAAATCTATTTACTAAAACCACTAAACTAAAACCAAACCAAGTCATCAAAACAGGTTCTAAAGTGAATCACCACAGTAGAAACCCTTCTTTCCAATGTGATCGGGTCGGGAATCAGGTTAATCAAAATAAAGCACGAATGGGGTGGCCGGATGGTCAGTTGGTTAGAGCGCGAGCTCTTAACAGCAAGGCTGCCGGTTCAATTCCCACATGGGATGGTGGGCTGCGCCCTCTGCAACTAAAGACTGAAAACGGTGACTGGATTTGGAGCTGGGCTGCGCCCTCCACAACTAGACTGATGGACAACGACTTGGAGCTGATGGGCCCTGGAGAAACACACTGTTCCTCAATAGTCCCCAATAAAAAAATTAAAAAAAAAAAAAGCACAAATCATAAAAAAAATACCTAAAGTTTTTATTTTTGAGTAATACATATAAATGTGCACTCATTCACCCACCTTGTAACATAGGGCAAGGCCCTCTCTTTGAGTAAGGGTCCACTGGTAAGAGCCTCATATTCTTTCGTATATGAACCAGAACATAATACATTGTCTATCATTTCCAATTCCTGATTCTTTAAAGTGGAGTAAAAATGTAGACACTTACAGAAAAACATCAGAATAAAAGTCTAAGAGTTTTATGATTTCCCGAATCTTCATGCTCATCTAATTGAACAATAATGTTTTTCAGTGACTTGGAATTATAGTGTCTTTCTACAGCGCAGTTCATAGGGGGGAAAAGAAAGAAAACCACCTCATTTGCAGCCATACTTCATCAGTCCATCTGATATTAAAATACATTACTTAACTCCAACACCAGCTATAACTGTGCAAATGGCTTTGGGAACAAACTGGCTCTTGGTAAGCACATAATTCAACCAGTGGGTGCTGAAGGAGTGGGCAAAGCCGCGAGCAGCCTGCTAGCTGGGCATTCAGCCTGCTGCGGGCATCACTCAGTGTGTCTTACAGGAGAGAACTGAAAAGAGTTCATTACTCCTGGGAGTTCATTGCGAAGAGGGTGGTAAAGAGCGCTTCTACTATGTTTCATCTGATTTCAGTTCCTAGTCTAAGCAAACAACACAGGTGACAAGACAGGCCGCCATCACTCATCAGAATGTGGGTGCCCCCATCCCCACACACATACACACCATTTCTGAGCTTGAATTCATACTCTTCATTCACACTCTCTTCCAATCTCAAAAAAGCAGGGAGATGGAGACCTAATGCCTCCCCAGTGTACGGAAGCTCCAACACGGCCTGACAAATAACACAGGACATGGGGCCAAAGAGGACACAAGGCTGATTTTACTTATTTTTCTCACTGGGTAACTTGGGGGGGAGGAAAGACGATGCTATGGACTGAACTGTGCCCCCCCAAATTCATATGTTGAAGCCCTAACCCCCAAATGTAACTATGCTTAGAGAGAGGCCTTTTAGAAGGTAATTAAGGTTAAATAAGGTCATATAAGTGGAGTCCTAATCAGACAGGATTGGTGGCCTTATAAGAGACGTGACCTCCTCCCCCACAACCTCACATACACTGGCACCCTTCTTGGACTTCAAGCCTCCAGAACTGTGAGAAAACAAATTTTTGTTGTTTAAGCCACCAGTTTATGGTATTTTATTATGCAGCCTGAGCAGGCTAGGATAGCTGGTCAATACCTGTTTCCCCGAAAATAAGACCTAGCCAGACCATCTGCTCTAGTGCGTCTTTTGGAGCAAAAATTAATATAAGACCTGGTCTTATTTTACTGTAAGACCAGGTATAATATAATATAAAATATAATATAATGTAATACCGGGTCATATATTAATTTTTGCTCCAGAAGACGCATTAGAGCTGATGGTCCGGCTAGGTCTTATTTTCGGGGAAACACGGTATTCTCATCCTACAAAAAGGCTCAACTAAGTCTCACAGCTGCCCCCAGACGCTCAGGTGTGGGGACCTGGAACAGTGTGGTTGGAGTGCATAGTGCACATCCTCTGGTTTCCTTTCTCTCAGGTCTCTCCACAAAGGAGCCCATTGATAACATTTAAACACACATGTCAAATGCAGACACACCCCACAGCAGGCCAGCTGGAAATGCAGACTCTAAAAGGTACTATCAAAAAGCCACACACATACACACACACACACACACACACACGGTATGAGGGAGGAAAGGAGGGCTGGGTGAAAGGAAAAGTCACTCTCCTCACAACACTGTGTATTATGCTAAGTGTTTTCTGTTTATGAATGCATTTAATCCACGATGCTACAATGACAACAGGTAATAAACTCAAACATACGCAACTGAAGTAACTTGTCCAAGGTTACACAGCAAGTCAGCGGCGGATTCAAACCTGGGCAGAGAGAATCTCTAACCTTCACCACAATACCATGCTGCTGCATTACCTCTTCAAAGAGTTCCTTCCAGACTTCAAGGGAGTCAACTAGCAAACATGGTATGATGTCAGTGTGGGGCACTGATGCACCAGGCTCAATCAGACGTGAAGACGGCGTGCCTACACGAGAGCCCTTTGCCCCACAGGCAATCCTGTTTCCCTTGCACATCAAGCTGAACACTGCCTTGCAATAACACTGGCCACAAGAAACCCCACCTATGTGGCCAATAAAATAAAATAAAAGGAACACTGATTCTGTTTCTCTTCCTGAGTCTCTGTAGAAATACGTAATTCTCCCACCTTCAGGAAGGAAAAGTAAATCTGGGCCTTGGGCCACCGCCCTCCCTCCTCCACCACCTACCCAACTGCCCCACCAGTAAGGAACTGGCTCCTGCTTGGTGCTCGCAGAAGGTGGAACCAGGGAGAGACTATACAGGGCAAAGACTATAAACTGTTGCAGCAAGACTCTAATGACGGCCAGGGGAACAGTGTCGCCAAAATAACAAATCATTAGTAACCTGGAATCCTGGATTCTCATCCCAAGTTAGTCATCAACTAGCTGTGTGACCATTTTAACCTTGACACATGTCAGTTTTCTGTTCTGTAAAATGGAGTAACAACTCCATGCCTACTTCACCAGGGGAGGAACAAAACAAAAACGAATGGGAAGAAACACTAGAATGTTGACACATTCCCACACTCATTTTAGGACAGGTGGGGGAAGGCTGGAGGAAAAGGAGCCAAGGCGGCAACAGCAAGATCCAGAAATACTACCTTTCCTTTAATTTAGTAATTCGTAAAACCCTCTAAAAGTTTTTTAAAATTGTTTCAGAGAATGAAAGACAAAAGATTTTATCTGAAAGTGAAAGGAAAATCCTGGCATCAAAATGACTTTCAGGACTCATTAAAAAGATATCCCCCCCCAACAGTATTCAGTATTGCTTCCTCTCGCACAGGGTTCCATGATGTTCGACAAGTCTCACTTCTGCCCTTCCAGGGTAAATGCTTCAAGCAAAGGAAATAGGAAGAGGGGCTCCTCACCCCTCACCCACAGCAACCTCCAAAACTCAGACGGTAAAAACCTGCCTCCTACATAATCTTTGGTTTTCAATGAAAAACAACAAAATCAGAAGTAGGGATTGAGAAAAGACATTGAAGCCCAGCACAATAATCTCTGACACCCATATACAGTCCTCTCCAGGGACCAGCTGTGATGAGCTCTGACCCCCATCCAGTTCACTACAGCAGAGAGAAAACCACACTCTGGAATGTGAATTCTGCACCACGGCAAACACAAGGTCGTTGAGATACAAGATTACAGGTTTGAAATGGGAAGGCAGGGAAAGGCAAAGAATGCTGCGAAAAACAAGGGCTGTCATTTGTGTTCTGCAAACACCCGGAGGCACAATGAAGTGGGTGGGGACAGGACGCTCCTCCAGGCGAGAACATCTCCTTCCCTCTCCTCTCACCAATCTGCTCAGCCTAATTACGGGACCACCACTGGAATCTTCCATGTGTGGCTTGGGGTTTAGATCCAGAAGCAATGTAACATGTAGCCCAGGGAGGGATCTTACAGACCACCCGATCCAACCCGCTTTACGGGTCAGGAAACGGAGACCCAGAGGACCAGGTCACAGCTTACTGGTTGCAGGTCTCCCAGCACCCAGGACAGAGCTGCTCTCAAGGCCCCACACTCCCACCTCCAACTCTCATGGCCACTGAAATAGGAAGGTGACCTAAAGGAACGACTGAAGTGGGAGGCAGACGAGGGCCAAAGGAATAGGGTCTTTAAACAGCCACACGCTGAACAGAAATTGGCCACAACTGCACGCAGAACACCATCCAGCTGTCTGTCCGCAGCCTGAGCCTGGCTCTAGCCTGGCAGAGCAAGGCTCCTCTGCCAGGAGGGAGCCCAGAGGGAAGAGCAGAGGATGGCAACCAATCTCAGTGCTGGAAGGAGAATGTTCCAGTGCAGGTAACTGCCCTCACTGAAGAGAGCCCAAGGAGTTTTGAAGTTCTCACTCCCCTGTGGCATTTGGCAAATAGGAACGCTCCTGGGGCAGGGAAGAGGGAAGCAGAGGCATGAAGACCCAAGCCCAGTGGGCACAGCACCCAAAGACTCCAGCTGCAACCCCTTGATCCACACCCTACACCAGTCCCCATCTGCGAGACCTGGGGCAAGTTACCTCCCTTTCTGGTCCTCAGTTTCCATATATATATATATATATATATATATATATATAGTGGGGGGAGGAGAGGAGAGAGGGGCGAGTTGTCTAGATGTCTCTGAGGTCCAAGCCTCTCGATGTGACAGCCAGCTGAGGTGCAGAATGAGGCTGAGGGGTGCCCAGGCTGAGGGGCTGCCCCAGGCCGTGGGGGAAAGAGAAGAACTGGCTTCAGGGTTCTCTGCACAGTCAATCCATGGACAACAGGGGCTGTAGGGTGTGCGGGGTCGGGGGTCACAGAGTAGTAAGAGAGGAAAGGAGAACGGGCCTGAAGAAGGCAGAGGGCCAAAGGCACCACTTACCAACTTCCAGACTCGACCCTTGCTAGCCCTTCTGTGTTAGAGAATGCAGACGTGCCAGCTAGCAGCAGCCCCAGACAACCTGGTGAAGAAGGGCCTCCATCTATACCCGCCACACCCCCACCCCGCAGGCCACTCTAGGAAGGCTAGTCAACCCACTAGGCAGTACAATTCTAGGCTTATGTATTCAGGCTCTGTGAAAGAAGCCAGATGCAAAAGAATACATGCTATGTCATTCCATCTGTAAAAAATTTTTTTCAAAAAAGGCAAAACTAATCTATGTAATTATAAAGTAGGAAAGAAATCACCCTTTGTGGGGGAGGGAGGGTAGTAACCAGAAGGGGGCATGTGATGGTTAACTTCACATGTCCATTTGTCTAGGCCACAGCGCCAAGATATTAGTCAAACATTATTCTGGATGTTCCTATGAAAGTATGCTTTTTGAGGGGTGGGGTGGGGTAGTGAGATTAACATTCAAATTGGTCGACTGAGTCAAGCACCAGATTACCATCTCTAATGTGAGTGGGCCTCATCCAATCAGTTGAAGGTCTTAATAAAACAAAGGCTGACCTCCCTGAAGAAAGAACTCGGCCAGCAGACTGCCTAGGAACTCAAATTGCAACTCTGTCATGGGTCTCCAGCCTGACAGACTACCCTGGAGATTTCGGACTTACCGAGGCTTCCACAATTACATAAGCCACTTCTTTTAAAAGTCCCAGTCTATCTGTCTCCTCTGTCTCTCAATCTCAATTTCTCTCTCTAGATAGGAAGGAAGGAAGGAAGGAAGGAAGGAAGGAAGGAAGGAAGGAAGGAAGGAAGGAAGGAAGGAAGGGGAAGGGGAAGGGGAGGGAAAGGAAAGGAAAGGAAAGGAAAGGAAAGGAAAGGAAAGGAAAGGAAAGGAAAGGAAAGGAAAGGAAAGGAAAGGAGAAAGAGAGAGAAAGAAATGTTGGGTGCTGTGTTCTGATTTATTTTAATTCTTTTTTTTTTTCCTCTTTGTGTTTCAGTTTGGATAATTTCTATTGACCTATCTTCAGGGTCCCTGATTCTTTCCTTAGTTCTGTCCAGTCTGCTGAGGAGCCTGTTAACCTTTGATGTCAACTTTTTTTTTTTTTAATTTCTAGCATTTCCACTCAACCTATTTTTAGACTGCATCTCTTCTGAAATTCCTCGTTTGTTCATGCAAGCTGTTGTCCACCTGTAACATTAATCATGGTTATTGTACAGCCCGTCTGACAATTCCAACATCTGAGTCATCCCTGAGTCTGGTTCTGTGGATTGCCTTATCTCTTGATAATATAACCGGTTGGTTTTTTCTCTCACTTGATTTTTGTGCCTTGTAATTTTTGACTGAAAGCTGGACATTATTACAGAAGAATAGAGACTGAGGGAAATCGTCTTCATGCTTGACAATGGGCGTGCTCTCCTGTCATGCTGTCAGTGTCTGTTAGTCAGGCTATTAGTCAGGAGTTGAGCTGGGCTGAGGTTTCCTTGTTAATGTTAAAACCACAGGCTGCAAATTTCTCCAATACTGAGTTTTATCTTGTGCTAAAAGTGGAGTCTGAGCTGCAGTGGTTTTTTTCCTACTCCTCCCTCAGCTTTGAACTGTCCCCTCATGCCTGGCTACAGAGTGGAGTCTTTTTCCATGCTCTTGTCCCCCCACCAGGGTAAACTGAAATGACTGTGTTTGGTGCTGGGCTTGTGGAGGAGTAGGTGGAGGGTGACAGGTCTCTTGTCCTGGCCCAGCCGCAGTCTTCAGCAGGCCTTTGAGCATGGCTTCCCCTCCTCTCCACAGCAGCCAAACTGTACCTTTTATTTGTGGCAATTCTTGGGCAGGAGAAGTTTCCTATACCTCCTCCAGCAATAGGAGACCTTTGTAGACCTCTGCTTGTTGGTGTTAAGCCCAGCTTCGGACTTAGATTCTTCAGCATGGGAAGTCATGCTTCAGCGAAGCCATTCTCCTTCATGGTTCCTAACGCACTTCACTGAATTTAGCAGAGGTATTTTTTTTCCCTTTTCCTTGACGCTGCTGCTCACGTCTTGGTCACCCACTCTTTTCTGCCTGCTAAGAGATGTGTAGGTGAGAAAAAGCTCACAGCCATTGTCCTTGATAGCAGCCCCCAGGCCCACTTCCAGGGACAGAGATATATGCAGGAAATCAGCTGCTTCCAGGTCAGCACAGAACTGGTCTTTCACAACGGCACAGGAAAGTACTAGAAAGTAGAGAAACATGCATGTGGCTGCCAGATACTTTATCTCATCCTCATTGCGTCTTCCTGTGAGACTAAATTAATTGTTTCATCTTCCCAGATCTTCCCTGAGAGTACATTCATTTCTACACTAGAAGGCCCTCAGTGAAATAGCGAAAGGAACACAGACAGCAAATGGCAGATGAAGACAATGATGTGATGATAACAGAAGCTGGTTGTAGAGATTAGAGTGCAATGTAAAAAAACGTTAGACTCACCTAAAATGCTAAACAAATATTTAATATTGTTATTCTACTGTCAGCTAATTATTGGTTAAGAAGAATAACACTTGATTTGAGAGTATCTATAGATTTATTGCACACCTGCTATATGCCACGTATTCTGCTGTGGATAAACTTCTTTAATCTCCTAACACCATCATGCTGGCATTACCACTGCTAGTGGTGTCTCACCACCACTCCCCAAAAGACAAGGGAACAAGGACCGCTCAACAGTTCCCCTTATTCTCACAAGGGTCCTAGGACACAAATGGCTCTATAGTTCAGGATATGCTGGAGTAATCAGAGTAAGTTTTGTGGGGATATGAGACCTGAATTGGTCTAGAACAATACATAAAATTTAGACAGATGTTGAATTGTACTTTTATACAGCTGAAAATTGTTATTAATCAAAGTTACCCTGATAAATTTAAAAAGTTTTAATTTTCCATGGCAAAAACAGAGAAAGGGCATTCTAGTAGGGTCCACTCTGTAGATAACGGTATAGAACTGAGATTTAAGAATATTATAAGGGCCGGCCCGGTGGCTCAGGCGGTTAGAGCTCCATGCTCCTAACTCCGAAGGCTGCCGGTTCGATTCCCACATGGGCCAGTGGGCTCTCAACCACAAGGTTGCCGGTTCGACTCCAACAAGGGATGGTGGGCTGCGCCCCCTGCAACTAGCAATGACAACTGAACCTGGAGCTGACCTGCGCCCTCCACAACTAAGACTTGAAGCTGAACGGCACCCTCCACAACTAAGATTGAAAGGACAACAACTTGACTTGGAAAAAAGGCCTGGAAGTACACACTGTTCCCCAATAAAGTCCTGTTCCCCTTCCCCAATAAAATCTTTATTAAAAAAAAAAAAGAATATTATAAGCAAAGAGTTAAGTGTTAGGAGAATAAAATAAAGAGAATTAAGATAGACGTTTATCTTTAATTTCACTTTAAACAAGTAAGAATCATATTCCTAGACTTAAAAAAAAAAATTCAACTTACCACTTGGAATCAACAGGTTCCTGAAATCATATATAAATTACCCTCCCACAGCATGTTTCCGCGAGACTCACTGAAAAACACATGTGACAAACACATGCATACACACACACACACACATACATACACAGAGGAACCTCTGGAGTGACAGACAATACCACTCACTCACATAGACTCTTCTTAAATATTGAACAATATCCTGAATCAGAGAGTGGTGTCACACTGTTGCTTGAAAAACTGACAGCCTATATAGGTTCCTTCTGCCCCAGTGGAAAAAATTTGTTTCATGTTAGCTACACATGAATTAATTCCTAAAGGATCAGGCTTCCATAGAAGTACAAAAAGGAAAAGAAATGGAGTTTGGAGGGAAAGGAAAAAAAGACCAGGAGACAGAGGACAAAAACAAATATCACCTTTACTTGACAGGGGCAAGAGAAGGACGTAACAGCCTGATAAAGAATAAAATTTAGATGCAGTTAAGAGATGAGCTTCCTAAATGCTAGCTGTGGTACACCCATTAACTCATTTAATACTCACAACATTAAAAAATAGGTACGTTGTTGTCCTTTTACAGATATGGAAATGGAGACCAAGAGCAGTTAAGTAATTTACCCAAAGGAAGGGCTGGAACTCCAAAGCTTCGTCTTTTCTCCACACTTTGCTGAAGAGCTCAAGTCCTTCAAACAAATCTCCCACCAACTCATCCCTAACACTCGATATTTACCCATCAGTGATTTATTTCTTTGAGGTCAAGAACTGTGTTCTGTTAAAAAGTCAAAGTTCCTGAAAGGACAATAAATACCCAAAGAGGAATGCCCTTCAGAGAACACTCAAGGCTGACACAAGATTGGGGTCAGAAGGGAACAGACAGGACACTGCCCAGGTGTCCTCCCCCACTGGGAGGAGCAGTAAGAAATCTGCCATCAGAAAAACAGAGGGAGCCCAGGGTCTGGTGGTGGCCACAGAATGGGTGTGGCTGGCTGTTCGGAAAGGACAATTGGTTGACTGTGGCCCTAGAAAGATGATGTATTTGACCCCACCCGATTCCCTGTTCTTGAGAACCTGACCTTTTAGAAACTTCCTGTCATAATGGCCCATAAAGATGCAGGTTGCTCTTCAATGGGAGAGGAGGTAGAGGACCCAATGTGACCATAATCTAAAGACCTCATAACCCAGAACCAAGAGGACGCTCCAGTCCCCAGGGCAGAAAGATCAACAGTGAGTGCCCGGAAGCACAGCTAAGGGCAGGGAGATGTAGTCAGAAGAATCACAGCACTCAAAAGGCTACCATTCTAGTCCTCGTTGAAGAATGTCAATTCCCCAGACCTGCTTCCTCCCTTCAATACACAAACAACATGTTTGACCTTTCTCCTTGCCCAAAGTATATAGGAAGGGTCAGCAAACCCCACCTGTGAGCACACATCACCTTTGAGGAAAATTCCACTCCCTAGATGGCTCTCTAGCAACGCTCAGGGAATCCTGATCTCAGGATCAGGCTGAAAGGCCATACAAAGTGCTCACTGAGGCACTCAACTTCTTAATCTAGGGCGTGGAAAACTACTATCCAGGTCCTCAAATTAATAGCAATTGGCCTGGCAGGGTCAAAATCTACCTGGCAGAATATCATGAACCAGAGAAAATGAAATTTAATTAAACCAAAACTGACATGCTTGCTTCTGTCTTGTGAAAGAAGGTGGAGGGTGGAGAAATAAGCACGCTAACAAACCCCTCCTAGCAGAGGCTCCCGGAAGGCCAGAAGGCTTGCCCACAGCTTAGAAGGCTCTGCTCCTAAGCCTGGGCATAGGCAGGAGCAGGCCTGAGCAGCACGTCGGGGTGGAGCTGCAGAGCTGAATTTTGTGGCAGAATAAAATGGGAGAGGCATGTTTTAGGGGTGGCTGTGAAACGCAAGGAAAGGAAAAGGATGCACCATGGCAGAGTGTCAAAGATCATTTAAGACCAAAAATACCTAATACTAGTAGGTTGTAAGTTCTTTATTGCTAAAATGTAATTCTTCCCACGCCAGACCTTCAGTCCAATCTGCCATGCACACAAATAGCTCTGCGTGTATTTTGTTCTGACTGCTGTTTGGGGGAAACCAAGAAAAGGGGGCTGAATTCCAAGCTGGTTCAACACAGAGAGAAAAGAAAAACCACAGAAAGGGAAACGTGAGTCCCACAGGAGGAGTGACCATGAGAATGTAAACCTCTAAAACTGCGCCAAAGTAGAAGAGGGCAGGGTATAGGAAACTTGAGCAGAAGTCTGGCTTCCACCCATTTATACCTACAGCTGTGAAAATGCAATACAGATTTATTATGGAGCAGCCACTGTGTGACAGGCAGGCACTATACATGCTCTGCTAGAGGCTAAGAAGGTGCAGGCGAGGAAGGTCCTGCCCATACCAGGCAGAGTGTGAGTGTGTGAGTGTGTGTGTGTGTGTGTGTGTGTGTGTAACAAGCATGGAGACAGGGATACAGAGATGAAAGAGAAACAGAGAGATATGACAGTGCAAGCCAAACACAGGGAAAAATACTAACAAGTACAGCAACTGCAGGGCAAGGCAGACCCTAATCCTGAAAGTGAGGTGGGCACAGGGGGTTATGGGGACAGCAAAAAAGACCCTAATTCTACCTAAGATGAGGAAGGGAAAGTGCACGTCAGAAAATGGAATGCTGAAGCTTAGTCCTGAAGGGAGTCAGTGTTTGCAGCAGAGGGAAAAGCACTCCAGGCTTGGGCATCAGTATGAACAAAAAAGTACTGAAAGTTACAAGCTGCTGCAAGTGGCCAAAGAGTAGATGCATCCAGAAGGGAGCCCAGATGCGGCTGGAGGGTAAGCTGGGGCTAGACCATGAAGGGCACAGCACACCAAACTAAGGAATTAGGTTTGGGGAGGAGGTGGGGGAATGAGGGAGATATTAGTCAAAGGATACAAACTTGCAATTAGAAGATAAATAGGTTCTGGAGATCTAATGCAGGGCATAATGATTAGAGTCAACAACACTGTATTACATACTTCAAAGTTGCTAAGAGACTAGATCTTAAATGTTCTCATCAGAAAAAAGAAGTGATAATTATGCGACAGGATAGAGCTGTTAGCTAATGCTATAGGGGTAATCATATTGCAATACATAAATGTATCAAATCAACACATGGATACTCTTTAAACTTACACAAAGTTAAAAAAAAAAAAATCATTGAGGGAGCAGCTGGATGGCTCAGTTGGTTAGAGCCCGAGCTCTGAACAAGGCTGCCGGTTCAATTCCCGCATGGGATGGTGGGTAGTGCCCCCTGCAATTAAAGATTAAAAACGGCGACTGGACTTGGGGCTGAGCTGCGCCCTCCACAACTAGATTGTATGACGACTTGGAGCTGATGGAACCTGGAGAAACACACGGTTCCCCAATATTCCCCAATAAAATTTATTTAAAAAACAACAATAACAACAACAAAAACGACAGTCCTAGCATACCAGCCTAGATAGAATGCCTCTGGATGTTTAGGGTTCAGCAAAGAGCGGCTTGACATCTTAGCTTCTAAAAAATGCCATAAGAATACTTGTTTTAATATTTAAACATCTAAAATACATGCAAGATATCACAATTTGACCAGGATGCAATTTAAGTATGCAGTTTTGGGGTCAAATCACCCATAACATGCTTATGCAAAGCAGACATTTGAGTAAGTGCAAAAATTCTATTTTGCAACCTTCATAGAAATGGAGTCAAGAGCTCCCAACTCAGGAGATACTGGCTTCCTTGAGACAAAGAGCGTATAGAAATCCGAAGTCTAAAGCCTGCTGAGCTCAGCTTTTCAGGTCCTTGGAAGCCCACTGTGGACTCCTTTGTTAGATAAGTAACTTCTCATCACCTCGTCTGAGGAAATAACCCTCAACTGAAAGTCGGGAGGCCTGGGGCCCTCCATCAACTCTGCTGGTAACTGGTCACCTACCCTTGAACATCTCTCATTTGCATTAAACGGAAGCACACTCCTCCTATATCACAAGGGACTGTTATAAGTACCTGCACAGAGAATGGTGAGAATGTCTTCCGAAACACTTAGATAGGTAAACACACTGAAAAGATACTCTGCTAAAAACAACAAAAATGCCTTTCTTCTAACTTGCTTTTGGTTAGAAAAGTGTGATTGTGGATGACACCTCACATTAATTATAAATCCTCAAAGAGCATTAAAGACTATACCAACGATCAAGATTAGAAAACAAAATCTACTAAGACAATAATACTCTACTGCATATTAAGTAGAGTTTATTAAACTTCAGCTGTAGAGAAAAGACAACTGCAAAATCAGCATTAAGCATTCTTCAGATCTTGGTCACTTTGGGTCAAAATTCTACAGGCTCTGCCTCGCATTCAAAAGGGACTCATGTTCTTACAACAGCAGATAAGATGTGTCCACCAAGCTCTTCCTCTTCATTTCTCCCCACCCACTTCCTTTTCTTCCAAAGGCGAGTCTCTCATTCACCCACTGGTTTGCCACATCCTGCCTCTGAAGCTACTTCCTAGGAGCTGCCTGGGCTATTCTGAGATGAGTGTTAACACCTTCAGGACCTCAGACCACCCGTATACTTCTGGCATCCCCTACCCACCCCAGTCATTTACAGTCTAGTAACTAGATTCTACTGGACCAGGTAATACTCCCAACTTCCTTCATGCCAGGCACTGAATAAGCACTATACCTACAACAGTCAGGCAAGAGCAACATATCTTGGTCCCATCTGGGGCTTCACTAGCCCAGATTTTGCTTAGTCAAAAAAAAAAAAAAAAAAAAAAGGAGGCGGAGAGGAAGAAATGATTTAAGAATGGTTACCAAGAAACTCAATGCACATAACATTGCATTTGATAGCAGGAAAAACCCAATATAGGCATACCTTGTTTTATTGCACAGCGCTTTATTGTAGTTCACAGAGGTTGTACTGTTTACAAATTGAAGGCAAGACCCTCCACCCCAGCAAAAAGATTACAACTCACTTTACTGTAATACTCACTTTATTGTGGTGGGCTGGAACCGAACCCACATCTCTGAGGCATACCTACAGAGCAAATCTCCTCTCCCACATGAGTTCTGTAAACTAACACCAACATTCATTCATTCCATATTTACAAACTACCACACTAGGCCTGGACTAGATGGGGCATAGAGACCGCAATCTTTTTTTTTTTTTTTTTTAATTGGGGAATATTGGGGAACAGTGTGTTTCTCCAGGGCCCTGCAGCTCCAAGTCGTGGTCCTTCAATCTAGTTGTGGAGGGCGCAGCTCAGCTCCAAGTCCAGTCGCCGTTTTCAATCTTTAGTTGTAGGGGGCGCTGCCCACCATCCCATGCGGGAATTGAACTGGCAACCTTGTTGAGAGCTTGTGCTCTAAAGAACTGAGCCATCCGGCCGCCTCTCCGGAAGCTCAGCGGCAGCTCGTTGTCTTCAATCTAGTTGTGGAGGGCACAGCTCACTGGCCCGTGTGGCAATCAAACCAGCAGCCCTGTGTTTAGAGCTCGCGCTCTAACCCACTGAGCCATCCGGCCGCCCTGGGCCTGCAGTCTTGACCTCCAGAAGTTCCCAGTTATCGTGGTGAAGCACAATAGATATGTATGAAGAGCACCACACACACACCCCCAAATAGTTTGTCACCCTAGTTCATGGACAACCCCACTGGAGCTTTTCCAAGGGAGACTAGGCAAAGTCTCACGGTCAAGGTAATATCTGACTTCAACCTGAAAGGAGAGGTCAGCTCCCAAACATTGGCAATAAACTTGAAGGAGAAACCCCAAATGAAATGTAAATAGTTGTGGGTAACATTTTATTGAGTGTTCACTATGCTTTAGGTGTTATGCCAAAGACCTTACATTTAACCCTCAACATAACACTACAATCTAGGTATTATTACCCCAAAACTTGGTAAGGAGGAAGCTAGGTATGAGAGAGGTAAAGTGACGAGCCCAACTGACACCACTTGTTTATGGGTGAGGCCAGGACTCCATCCTGCGCGGGCGCCTCCGCCGATCACTCCTGACACTGAGAGCAGGACAGAGTGTGTGCCTGGGGGGAGCGGGTCCTGGTACTAGAAAAGGAGCATGGCATAATTAGCTCCCGTTTTCCCCTTAATTAAAGAGATCTGAGATCTCTGTAGTCAAGAAAGAAGAGGAAGATCTTTTTCAAATCAAGAAATCAATAAACACTGACCACCTACATGTGAGCCTGTGCAAAGAATTATCCTCTGAAGTGTTACAACTGGGCTTCCTGCTAGACATTACCCAGTGCAGGTCAATTAGGCCGCTCTGGCTGGCCAGACGTGTGTCCCTCCTAAAAGTTCCCACTTAAACAAAGAGCACGCCACCCCCAATATGGGAGGATCAGAGTCCAGTCATCACACACCAGCTCCCGAGCTTCCCCAAGTCCACTAGCAGGAGAACGGAGAACATTGAAGCTTCTATGACAAATGAGAAGTATTATTTTTTTCAAGCTCCAGACTTGGACCTATTGTTATATTTTAATAATCCTCAGCAATCTGAACATCTGCCTTCTTTGAGACATCAAAATCTGATGATTTTTAGAGCTAAAGAGCCAAAAGGTATACTGTTAAAGAGAAAAACGAACAATAATTTTTCTCTCCCTCCACATATACTTACCACCCTTCCCTCTTTTTCTTTTGTTTGCTAAATTAAATCCTATCAGTCAAACCCACACAGGGTTACCCCTAGGCTGCAGCTGACCATACAGAAATACGCCAAGACTTTAATGGATCTCACCAAAGATATGTCAAAAGAAGCTGTGAGGGTTAACAGGAAATGAATTCACTCTGTGGTGGGGACCTTTAACAATGAACAAATGGTCACCTATATTCATTTTAAACTGAACATATAAACTCCCCTCTGGTTGTAAGACAGCTCGAAGGGCAGGCCGTAGGGCAGGACAGAGAAAAGGAGCCTCGAGGTAAGTCGGGGGCCCTGGGCCTCAGCCCAGGTCTTCAGTAGCCATACAATCTGAGTAAGCTGCCCAGGTTCTCTGAGTCTCAATCTCTTCAGGATACTTCCAGCAAGTTGAACTACCAAGATCTTTTCCATGCCTAACATTTAAGGACAGACAGGCAGCTGTACTCAGGGGAGAAGGAATGAAAGGTGCTGGTGGTGAAAAGGATTAATATAATGTAACGCTATCGTCGGTCCAGAAATAGCCTGGTTTGTGCTGCATTCACCTTATCAGCCTAGATTTATTGGGAAAGGAGGTGGGGTGCAGGAGGACTGGTGGGTGGGAATCACAGCCACCTACAGTGAAATCAAACTCTGCTCCCAAATGAGTTCTTCTGAAGTGTGATTTATCCGGAGAGTGTTAAACAACTACCAGCAGTATGAAACCATGTTACTGAAATTGTGTTACTGCACAAACTTAACTTTCCCCAATGGGATCTGCAGAGAGGATGCAGAGCTGAGAATCCTGTGTCTCTGGCCATCTGTCCTATCCCAGTCTCTGGAGAGGCGTGGGGGGGAGTGTGAAAAGCCACAGGTGCCATGTATATTCAGCCACCAATGTCACATATCCATCAAGGAGCCCAGAATAAATGTCAGCTCAGCATGTAAAAAGAGGCTTGCCAATCCAGCCAGCCCAGAACACTCCCGAGCCTTCCTCCGTGCCAGGCATGGGGCTGAGGGAACACCACAGAGTGTCACTGCCAGTTTCCCCTCTGGGCCAATAAGGGGCCCCTGGCTGAAAAGGCAGTCCAGACGATCACAGGTACTCCTGGCTGCCTGTATGACTTGACTTCCACAGGCCCTTAACCAGGGTCAGTTTCCTACCTACTGAGTAGAGATAACACACATCCTTCCTGCCTCACGTGGTTGAATGAGGAAATAAATGGATATAAAAACAGTGAAGAGTATACAAAGCTTTGCAGAACAAATGCTATTATTACCACCAACACTGGGACCCTTTTGTGCCGAAACACTGTAAACTAAAAATAATCAACCACCAACCACAGGGTTTAGCAGAGCCTTGACTTTGCAACAAGAGGTCTGCCCTCTGCCTTTACTGCCATCTCAAGGCTTGTTTAGTTATTCAACTAAATGTTACCAAACCAGATGCCAGGGAATAGGCTATGCACTGGAGATAATGATAAATAAGACGCAATCCCAGACTTCTCCAAGTCCAGTCCAACGAGACAGAGTCACACAAACAACTGAAATGTGGTAGGATACGTACGGAGTGCTTTAAAAAGTGGGGCAGGTGACCGCTGCCTGGAGTGGGTGGAGGAGGTCTGTGATGGATTTACAGACGTGGCGACCTACAAACTGAGTTCTGACGTAAGATTATAGACTCTCCACTTGCACTGAGGGTGGGGAAGGGAATTCCCAGCAGAAGACACAGTCTGAGCAGAGGCCAGGGCCCACTGGGGAATACACGTGGATGAACCTTGAAGGAAAAGTTGAACCCCAGATCTAAACAGAGCTGACCCCCAACATCTGGCTAGAGCCACAGGAAGAGTGTTACTTTCCCCTTATGTCAGTGACTACCCCTCCTACACACACACACACACACACCAGTAAATCCTCTTCACACTCCTGGAGAAGAAAGCTCAGCTTCCTGGGTAGTGCTTGTCATGCAGATGGCGGTCCTAGAGGAGCTGGGAGGAGTCTATATTGGGATGTACTATGCGACAGTTGTTTCCCAGGCACCTTTTGCAGCCTCCTGTTCACTGAACATAATTCTTTTGCTTCCTGCACATCCCCCAAAATTCCAAGTATGCCCGGCGTTGTCTCTATTCTAAGTCTGTGTAGATAAAGAACAGCTGAAGAGCCCCATCACTGGAAGTGCTTTGGGAGGTGAGAATTTTCTTTCCTCCTCACCTGACAGAATAAGGCACCCAGGGCATCTCACTCACCCTGCCCCTACCATCAGTCCTGTTAATTATAAGCAGCAGTTTATACACACGGAGTGCCTGAATCCTTTCCGCTGGGCAGGTGTAATACCCATTTTATAAATGTGGACACAGACTCAAGGATGTGAAAAAACTTGCACAAGATCACTCGGATAGTAAGAGACAGACACAGGAATCAACTCCAATTCTGCTGGCTCCAGACTTTCTGCTGTGCCCACCGTCTCCAGGCGATGCTTACTCAAAAGCCACACTCACAATTCAAAACAGAACCCGCTGTGTGATAAGGCCAGCTTCTCTTAACCCTTCTTTGTAGTCCTGGGTTCTTTTATCTGCCAAAAGATAGGAGTGCAACAAAGATCTCCAAGATTCCTTTCAACAATAAAATTTAATCTACTTAGTGTCTCAGAGCTTAAACACGCTCAGTGGTAGGTAACCTACATGATCACGTGGAGTTCATTATATAAACCCTGGAAAGTAGCGCGGCATTACCGTCACCCCACTTTGCAGAGCAGCAGCAGGCACACAGTGGTCATATGATGAGTTGTCGGTTAACAGTTGCGCCAGGGAAGGAGATCAGATCACACATTTTGCCTCTATACAAGGTACTGTTATTTAAAAGCACTGCAGCCTGAAAAGTCTGAAGCCTGCAGACTTTCAAACCCCTCTGGAAGAGAGGATAATCTCTGCAGTCAAATGAAACACTTGGGGAGGCAGAAACATTCATTCAGAATCTGACTGGGAAGCTGGGCTCTTCACTGCACTGCTAGCAAGCACCCCAAACAAGCACCACTCTAAGAGGGGAACAGAATGTCCTCCTCAGACCATCCTGAATTTGGGCCTGTTCATTCCAAAACTCTCATAAGCCTATTCCCAATTTTCTAGAAACTAGACCCTACTCTACAAACAATACAGGGTGCTCTGCCCCCCCTCGACCCCGTAGCGCTCAGGCAGTTGGACAGACCCGATGTGAGAGCTCCCTGGGATCCCTCCCGGCTGTCCCCACCATCTTTCAAGCCCTCTCCACCCCTGCCTTTGCGCTCTTAGGGAAGACAGGCTCTTTCCCGGATACACCGCCACCATTCTCATTTTGCTGTTTTTAATCTCTCTCGACATACTCATGCACGTGACTTTAACATTTCTTTAGGGAAAACCCTAAAACTTTAATTTCTCAGTTTCTGAAAGACAACCTTCTAAACCATGAGTCTGTTATAATGAAATCAAACATATTTAGGCTTCCTAAAAATATTACCCCAGCACTATGCCTTCCTTTTGCTTCCACATGCCCATCCCCCAAACACACACATATATACTGTGTTTCCCTGAAAATAAGACCTAGCCGGACCATCAGCTCTTATGCGTCTTTTGGAGCAAAAATTAATATAAGACCTGGTCTTGGAAAAGAAAGAATAGAATAGAATAGACTGGGTCTCATATTAATTTTTGCCCCAAAAGACGCATGTGAGCTGATGGTCCGGCTAGGTCTTATTTTCGGGGAAACATAGTATACTTTAGACTGTCATTTGGATACCGGAATGTGTAATTTAAATGTCTTTAATAGCATCTACTAAAAGGACATTTGCACATGATTCTTCACTTTACCTCAAAGCTATGATCCAAACTGGAGCTTTTAATGAATTTCAGAACTAAACAGGTAATACATGGATGGCAAATACTAACAATAAAATTCAGACCAGAATTTAAAATGCAATCAACTTGCCTATAACATTTGTATCTTTTTCAATTTTCAGCAAAAGTCCTTTGTGTCCATCTCTCAGCTCCGTGCCTAGTATATATAAGGTATGTACTGACTATCCGTTAAATGAATGTTAATACATCTTAATCTTTTTAACACATCTACTGTTACAATTTTGTTCTAAATCTATTTGACCTTAACACAAATGCCATTTGAATCAATAGCAAATAACAAGCAGCTGCTTGCATTCAAAGTATACATACCTCTGTCATTTGACCTGTTTTGAAGTTCTCTTCTTGTTTGGAAGACAAATGGTTAGCAGCTGCAAGTTCAATTACAAAACACTTGGTAGGAAGGCAGAGAAAGAAGCAGAGGGAATCAAAGTGCTATTTCATACATTAAGCGTGGAATTTTTTTCCAACAAATATCTTTCATGTCCCTAGGGGAAACTAATCCAGACATGCCCTTTGAACTTGGGAAAACACAGGGCTGTAGTTTGGGAGGCCAGGCAAAGCTGGGACCGTAGGGGAGTCACTCCTTTCACAAATCTCCATTCTGTTAATTTTTCTTTAAGGGAGTGTGGAGCAAGGGAAAAGCCACCAGTCGAAAGGCCTGGATTAATTAGGTATATGACAAGGTACTTCTTACCTTTGTCACTCATTTTCTCCTTCACAAAATAAAGAAGCAAAAATCAAATAAATTAATAAAAGGGTAAAACTGGTTTACCTCTAAGCACTAACAGAATTCTTCTGCAATGACGGAAATGTTCTAATCTGTGCTCTCCAATACAGCAGCCTAGCCACACGTGGCCACTGGGCCCCTGAAGTGTTCTAACGCAACTTAGGAACTGATTTTTAAACTTCAATTTTAATTAACTTAAACTTAAATAGCTACATATGGCTAGTGGCCATAGTTTTGCTGAGTGAAGCTCTAAAAAGACCTCTAGCATTTTACTCAATCTTTGGAGGACGTGTGGAAAAAGCATAGGTATTAGAGTAAGACAGACGTGGGTGCTAAACTTAGTTCCGCCACTTACTAGTTGTGCAAACTTGTTTAAATAACTTCCTTGAACTTCATTTTCTTTATTTTTACAAAAGAATATTATGCGCTTTCTTGAATTTTAGTGCAAATTCAACATAACGAAGGTAAAATAGACCAGACAGACCCTCAACAATGATAGTTATTTTTCTAGTTACAGTGTCCTTTAGGGATAAGTTTCACATCTTCTGACTTCATCTTACTGTTCCTTCCGGATGTGTTCCTTCCCCATAATTAATTATCACCCCACAGATTAACAGCTGTGATCATACCAATGCAGCTAAAGATGCAGCCCTTGTCTTTCAAGAAAGCAGCTAGCTCAGGAATTGTTCCAGGTCCTCAGCTGCGGGCGAGCCTTCTGTAACCCAAGTCCTGCGCACCCCCGGAACTGCTGATTTCCGCCTACCCTGGGTCCCCTCCACCTCAAACCAGCATTCAGGAATTCACAAAACCCCTCCCGATGACTGACTGCCTATCAAGCTGCAGCTTTGTTCAATGCAACTAAAACACCTGTTGATGGTTTCTGGTACTTTCCTCATGAACTCTCCCCTTGACTTCCCCTAATAAATAGTTTATGGCTTTTTTTTAATTTAGAAATGTTTATGACTATCTTTAAAAAAATTTTTTTGGTAATTGCTCAGTGATTTAGAACATTCAGAAATAGAAATATAGCAAGCTACATTTATGGTTACCCCAGCATTAGTTTAGTTCCCAAAATAAAACAAGGCAAAGGAGTCTGTCTTCTGAGTGTTCCAGTAAAACAATAACAGTGTTGCAATCTTAAATTAATAGACCCTGTTAAGCGCCTGATCCAAAAGTTTCACTGGTTCTTCCTTTGGTAAATGTAACATTTCCACGGTTCCAATGGCCAAGTTTATCAGTGAACATACATGAATGACTAAAGTAAGCAGGATAAATTTTCCATTATTAATAACTGTTGGAATGTGAAGCTGCTTGTTTCCCCATCATTACGCAGACTCAGAGCTGGAGAGGGGAGAGGAGAACTGAAATACAGGCAGGCATTTTGGTAGGATTTCAATCTGGATTTGACTAAGCCATTAGACAAAAGGTTTCCAGTTAGCTTGGAATTCATGTTAACCTCTGAGGCCTCCCCCAACAAGGACATTCCTGAAGGACTGTTTACTGAAGGATGAAATCAAATAGGGCAAATAATTTTGACTCTGCACTCTTAAATGTGGTGACAGTCTGAACTTATTTTTTAAAACTAACCTGGATATGTAAGTTATAACTCAATAAAGAAGGAAACATAATTAACCCAAATCCAGACAAACCTGTGAGTACAATACGATTGTCTAATCAGTCATTACAACTCCCCAAATTTCAAGATTTAACCTGAATCTAGAACTCATGTGGATCATTCACTCAATTTTTCTACTTTGTCTGAAAAGTAAATGCATCTTAAGAGCATTCAAGATTCTGAACCTTTCTTGGTAACAGTTAAACTCAAAACAGATCAATTCCAGTAAGGCATTCATTTCAAGGGGACTTTTGTCTGTGGTTATTTTTGAAAACCACTGCCTTTAAAACTGACATTATGAAGCTTAAAAATAGGTCCTTCTACTAAGGATCCTGGACTGAAATATCCTTTCCTTCCCCCCATTTCCTTATTCCCTTTTCCCTCAAACACCTAGGAAAGTGGTAATAGAGAGGGGTATCTTCTCCCCAGTTTCAGATTATTACTTGAAAAGAGGTTTTTAAAATTTGTTTTAGAAAATTGGGTAAGGTTACCAAACTTCAGGGTTAGGTAAACTTGGAAAATTTTCAAACCAAAGTAAGTATATAATATATACACCGTAAGAAAATGAGTTGAGATATAAACTCAACCACCTCTTTCCACTCTGTATGAACTCCTGGCAAGCTCCTTCCCCTCTCTGAGACTGATTTCCTCGTCTCACAAATGAAGGCACTGGGCTAAAGGATCTGTAAGGTCTCATCCAGTCCTAAGAGGCTCTGCCTCTCTAAAGCTGGGCAGCTGCTTCTTATTTTCATGGCTCCTTGGAAAGAGCAGGAAAGCCTCTGGCCCAGCAGGTGCCTGGGAAGCCTCGTTATACATAATAGTGTTCCCTTGGGACACAAGACCAATGAAAGATGTTGAGAGAAAATATAAAAGGTGTGGAGAGAAAAAAAACTTATGTTTTGCAGATGACACTAGTAAATCTAGAAATGCATATATATTCAATCAAAACAGTACTAGATATAATGAGTAAATTTAACAAAGCTGCAGGAAATAAACAATTGATACAAATCAAACCATAGGCAAGGTGAAAAATACAAATGTAAACATGTTCAATCACAACAGCATCAAAATGTTAAGTATTTGAAATATTAACAGGACAAAAAAGAATTATTCAGAAGAAACTACAACACCATAAAGAGGAGACAATAACTAGAAAGGTATACCATGAAAATTTTTAGTTTCTTTACGCATTACCACGTTTTAAAAGGACTATCAAAACTACATAAGAATGAGTTAAAAAAATAAATTTTAGAAATAGAACAAAATACCATAAAGACCAAACAAAGGTAAATCTGAAAATACAACAAGTGAATAAATAAATCATATTTAATACACTCCAGTCAGATACTAGAACTCATTGTGGAGAAAAATTAATTTAGATCCATATCTCACGCCAAAAACATTAATTAATTCCAGATGGGATAAAGAGTTAACCATAGAAGGGAGAGAAAAGGCTAGAAGGAAATGAAGCCACATACTCCTGCTGGTTATGAAGATGTCTAAATACTAAAAAAAAGTAAGCTACCCCACATAACAGACATGCTTTTGAAGATTAAAAAAATATTTTTTCTTAATACAACATAAAAGGAAAACATCACAACAGGACAATGTAATAACTACATAATTTGTAAAACCTTAAAATACAAAGCACACTGACCTACTGCTTCAATAAACTAGAAGACAAGTAATTGTATATGGGTTAATAAATGATATGAACAAAAAAGAAAATACAAACCACATAAAAACTATTCAGACATATCTTAAAAAACTGCATGTGATTTTTCAAAGTGTCCAGCTGGCGCCACAAAACTGTCCTACCTACCTCTCCAGCTTCATCTCCTGCAACCTGCACTGATAAACCAGGCACACTCCTTGCCGGCTCCTTCACGCATCCCAAGCTTTCCCTCGTGTGAAGTGGCTCATCGTGAGCTCTCTTTCTGCCCCCCCCCCGCCCCCATTCCCATGGAAATCCCAGCCATCCTTCAAGACCCAGCTCAAATGTCATCTCCTCTGTGAAGGCTCTCCTAATCTTCCTCACTGGATGTGCATCTTCCTCCTCTCAATGAGCTCCCACAGTACTTTCTCTGTACTTCTTCTTTCAGGGCACTTTTCTTACTCTGCAGCCATTTGTTTCCTTCTTCTTGTGCCCCTGCAACCTCTTCCTATTATATGAGAGTTTAAGGTCCTTGGAAGCAAAGACAGCCTTAGTCACCTACCTACAGCTTCCAGCATAGTAAATTACATTCAGTAAGCAGTCAATAAATATTAAACTGAATTCATGAAATACAGAAAAATAATCCCATTTCAAAAACACAGCCTGGCTAACAAAGTAAAGCAGACTGACTTTTAAAGGAGCCCTTATTAAACTGCCTACTAAACTGCCAAAAAAAAAAATCACTAAACTTAAAAAAAAAAAAAAACTTGAGGAAACAGTTGAAATATACATTGTAAATTACTTCTTTTTTGGGGGGAACATATTTTGTTAATGTGTAACAGCGGTAATATGGTTCATTGCCTCTGATTCTGCACATGAATTAATCTAAAAGCTGAACAAATTGGTTTAGAACATTTACAAGAGTATCAATAAAAATCTGGAAGCCACCTAAATAATCAACAAAGGTCATCTATGAAGCCAGACCCTATCAAATTCTACTCTTTGGTCAAAAATAAATTACAAGCATAAGGATTATGTCCCTCATAATTGTGTGAAAATTGTGTGTGTGGAGGGGGGTGACTTATCAACTGATCACAACTACTTAAGTATGAATATAATGGAAAAACCAAAAGTGAAACTAGAAAACTTAATGTCTGTAGGTTCTTTCTTCAAAAGGTGTTTATATATTCTTTTTTTTTTTTTTTTTTTGAAAGTTGTGCTTAAGAAGGCAAATGTTCAAAGAAGCGGTGAGGGGAAAAGAGGTCACTCTATCCTTGTCCACTTTCTCTTCAACCCCCATGTAACCTCTTCTTAATCTGACTCCCTTGCTGACATCAAAGCAGGAGGCCCCAAGGACCTACCAAGAAATCGGAGGCAGGATCAGCATTTTTAGCAGTGGGCCCTGCACCAGGATTCAGAGAACACCTGCTACTTTAAAACAAAACATCATTCATCCTGAGAGGTGTTAACTTTGCAAACAGGTATGTGAGCCTCCAACAGTTCTGAGCTTTCAGGCAACAGAACCAGGGCACAGGACATGAAATAAAATCACAAATCAAGTGTCAGTCAGAGACCATGATTTTTCAAAAGTGGCAACTTCTGGAAAGAACAACAGAAACAAAATTGGGACCCTATGCTTTCTTCTTAGACTCACTGCATCTTCTTCCGAGCCTGTGGGTTCTCTGGATTTTTTTTTTCAACATGTCAGAAAGATTTGCCACTGCTTGACCTGTGCTTCCTGTGATGATGCTGGAAATAACTACCAATTCATATAGAGGAAAGCTAGCAAGGAGTTTTTTTTATTGGTTTATTTGGTTCAACATTATTTTGGCTTTGTCCACTGTACCAAAAATTATTTATTTGATATCAACAGTGTTATAAGACACAGGGATCCAAAATACATGATCCCTAATAATCAAGTTAAGGAAATAAAGACACAAATGGAACATTTAGTGAGTAAGAAAGCATTATGATTAAAAAAATATTGCATTTAATGTGGTGTTTATTACACAAATAGGCCAGAAGTTCAAAAGGGAAGAGAAAAATGTGAGTTAACATTAAAAAAGGCGTAAAACTTAGGATGAATTTTGGTTTGGGGGCACTTTTAAAAAATGTATTACAAAGTTTTTCAAACATACAGAAAAATGAAGACTAAATAGTGAAACTCATAAACTAAACAAATGTGAATATCTGCCGCATTTGCTTTGTCCATTATGCATGTATGTGTATTTTTTCTGAACAATTTCATATAAGTTTCATGCATCAGCTGTGAATCACAACTCTCCTACATAATAATACTATTATTACATCTAAAAAATTAACAACTCTATTCAAATTTCCCTAATTGTGCCAAGAATGCATGTTATAGCTATTTCATTCTTTGATTCAGTACCCAATCGAGGTTCATGCATTCCATTTAGTTGGCATGTTCCTTAGTCTCTTATTCTAGAACAACACCATTACCCATCCCCCAACTTTTACCCTATGACACTGACTTTTTAAAGAGACTGGATCAGTTGTCTCAGAGAATATTCCACATCCTGGATTTGTCTGTTTCCTCCTGGTGCCATTTAACTTGTTCCTCTGTCCCTGTATTTGCTATAAACAGGAAGTTAGGTTTCAGACTTGATTAGATGCAGGTTGGGGTTGGATTTTAAAGGATGAGCAGCATATACAACGTCTAAATCAACGTGATTTATCGACATTTGCAGGTTGGTATTAAGATCAAAGGTACCAGTCAAGCTATCTGAGAAGGAACTCACAGCTGGCATCCTTACCAACACTTCCCATTTGGACAGCCTGTCAGTAATCATAAAGCACTTTCCTACATTATTTCAGGTGATGCTCACCTGCCCTCACAGGTTTGCTCCATTATCATCCTTACTTTACTAAGAAGGAAAATCAAGGCTCAGTGAAGTTAAATGACATGCTCAAGGGCAACAATTAAGATGTGGTGTATAACTAAGTCTCAAACCCAGGTCCTAGACTATCATGGAGTTACTCAGAAAAGGCTATATGGCAAATGAGATTTATGCTCGGTCTTGAAAGATGGGTAGCATTCATGCATTCCAGGCACTGTGCTAGACGCTGGGGAAATATCAGTACACCAGACAGTCATCGTCCCTGCCCTTATACTATGTTTCCCCGAAAATAAGACCTAGCTGGACAATCAGCTCTAATGCATCTTTTGGAGCAAAAATTAACATAAGACCCGGTCTTATAGTAAAATAAGTATTGTATTATATTATATTCTACCCGGTCTTATAAGACTTATAAGACCGGTCTTATAAGACCGGGTATAATATAATATAATACTTATAATACTTATAGTAAAATAAGTATAATATAATATAATACTTATAATACTTATAGTAAAATAAGACCGGATATAATACCGGGTATAATATAATATAATATATTATTTTACTATATTTATTTTACTATAAGACCGGGTCTTATATTAATTTTTGCTCCAAAAGACGCATTAGAGCTGATTGTCTGGCTAGGTCTTATTTTCGCAGAAACACAGTAGAAGCTAAAGTGTGGTGGCAAGTACAAAACAAAAATAAAATCACACAGGAAATCGGAGGAGGGCATTCCAGACAAAGGAAACCATGTGAGCAAGACTAGACAGAGGTAAGAAGCAGTATGCTGGGGCAAGGGGAGAACAATAAGGAGATGAGTCAGTGTGGGCCACAGCAGGTGAACTGGGAAAGAGAAAAACCAAACTAGATGGATAAAGCAGGGTCAACAGCTACACTACTGAAGTAGTCTCTCCCTTTCTTTCAAAGATGCACAAATAAGTGAAATTAGAATTTTGTGTTTATGTTCGCACAAGAGCTCCACACATCTCCTTGCCACTGGCTAAGTCAACTTTAGGAATTGTTTTCCATTCTGTATTTGCTTTAACAACAGCAGAGACGTTCTTCCCAAGCACATGGGCTTCAGCTGGCCTTACTTTTCACCAGAAGCTGTTCTCAAGAGACAGCACCAGTATTACTACAGCAACAAACCAGTAGAAGCATCCAAGTTCAAAACTACAAAATCAGTTCAAAAGCCCCTAGTTATCATGGGGCACATCCTTGAAAACCTGTAAGAGACCCCGAAAAAGCACATCACCCGATCTCAACCTTTTTGTTCCCTTCCTTAAAGGCCTTCACACTAGAACAGGTGTGTGTCCCTTACAAACACGGCAGAATTGCTGATGCTATAAACTATGCTCTGAATGCAAAACTTAAGTCTGAGTGTTTCAGGGTTACCTTGAAATGGTTCAAAATCCACAATCTGTGGCTGCCACCAAGAACAAGCAATGCACCCTCCTGTTTATTTAGCACCTTATGGTCTTCGAAGCACTTATCTTATTTAATCTTCACAATACTCCTTCCAAGTAGAAATTATTCAATCATTTAATCAACAGATATCTACTGAGTACCTACTAGGGGCCAGACACTGTTCTATATACAGAACAAGGAACAAAGCCAAGCCCTCACCCTCATGAAATTTACATTTTAATGATGGGGGCAGATAAATACTTGTACACAATGCAATTTTACTTAGCGGTAAGTGCTATGAAGGAAAGGAGAGCACAACAAAGGCGTAGAGAATGACAGCGAGTGCTTTATTAGAGTGATCAGGATGTCCTCTGTGCGGGGACATTTGAGCAGAGGTCGGAAGGAAATGAGGAAGCAAGTCATGTGGGTATTTGGGAGAAGAGCATTCCAGGCAGAGGGAATGGCAAGTGCAAAGGCTCTGAGACAGGGACGGGCCCACCCTACTTCAGAACAGCACGGAGAGCACTGTGGCTAGAGTGCACGAGTGAAGGGGACAGTGGGAGAAAACAAAGGACCTGATCACGTAGGGCCTTGTAAGCCATCAAGGTAAAGATTTTATAAACCATTATTATCTCCACTCTACAGGCAAGGAAACTAAATGGCAGAAAGTACAAAGGACTTGCCTAAGGTCAAAGAAAAAGTGAGGTCTTGAGAAGTACCCTGTGTTGCTATTGTGATTTCTACTTACGGCTCAGGCTTATCCTCATGGAGATTAAAAGTGTTCTGTACAAAACAAAGAAAGATTAAGTATGTGCCTCATCTTGGAAAGACAGGCACGGTACCCTAAGACCCAGCAATCCCATTTCTGAGTGCATTCACTCCACAGAGAACTCTCACGCGGGTCCAAAGGAGCTACGCACAAGGGTGGTCACAGCCATACTGGGTAAGGCATCATGGGGCTGGAAACAACAGGGGTCTTATTCTAGGGGAATAACAAGTGAGATGTGGTACGTGCACATGACGGACTGCAACTGAGAGAAATAGTGAACTATATGCACATACAGCATCATGAAGAGATCTCAGAAACGTGGGGTTTTTTTAAAGATAAGAAACTGAAATAAGAGTTTGGGAAAAGGAACACTGCTCCTGTTCAAATATTCTGGTTCTTTTCCAAGAAGATCCCAGCCCCCTGGGAAGATCAGTGTGACCATGTGATATGCTTTGGCCAATAAAATGGGAGCAAAAGTGACATGGGTCACTTGTGGGCAGAAACTTTAAAAGCCAAAATGTGGTTCACAAGATTCCCTTCTCACATACGCGTATCTCAGAGATGGTGCCTCCATCAGCCTGGTCCCTGATGGAATCAAAATAACAGAGCTTCCCCCTGACCTGGAAGTGTGTTAAATAAGATTTTGTTGTTGTTACTTCAACTTAACCCAGTCTATCCCGACTAATGCAGATTTATAGTACAATAACATTTTTAATAAAAACTGAATATATTTAAGGTATACAACATGATGATTTAATATAAGTAGACATAGTGAAATGATTACTAGTCAAGCTAATTAATCTATCCATCTCCTCAAATAGTTACCATTTGTGTGTGTGTGGGGTAAGAGCACCTAAAATCTACTCTGTTACCGTAGCAAATTTCCAATATTCAGTACCGTGTATTAACGAGAGTCATAATGCTATACATAGATCTAGACTTGTTCACTCTACATAACTGCAACTTTCTACCCTTTGACCAATAGCTCTCCATTTCCCCCACCCCCCCATCCCTGACAAGCACCTTTCTACTCTGTATCTGTGTATTCCACTTTTTTAAGATTCCACTTATAAGTGATACCATGCAGTACTTTTTTCCTATGTCTGGCTTATTTCACTTAGCATAATGTCCACCAGGTTCACCCATGTTGTCGCAAATGGCAGGACCTCCTTTTTTCAGGCTGAATAATAGCACAATAGTATTCAGCATTCTAAGCACAGAAACATACAAAACAATACTATCTACCTCACAAAGGTACACATATACCTAACAAAAGGGTAGACTGATAAGACTATACACTGAATACCCTAGAGTGAGTGAATAGTGACTGTGAAAGAAAAGCAAATGGGGGTGGGGGAATAAGAATAAGAGGGAAAATAAAAGAAAAAATGAAAAGGTATAAAAATTATTAAACACATTGTACAAATATTAGAAATTTCATTCACTCAACAATTCACTCAACAAACATTTCTGCACTTATTTATGTGCCAAATACTGTATTCTAGGTACTACTTACAGAACAGTGAATCAAAAATAAGCAGCCCTATGCTTATAGTTTATGGCGTACAGAAGAGAGAAATATTAAAAATACCCTAGGAAAAGATTATTGATAGTGAATGAGTGTCATTAAAAACTGAGGTGCAAGGGTGGCCCGATTGCTCAGTTGGTTAGAGTGCAGTGCTCTTAACAACAAGGTTGCCGGTTCGATCCCCACATGGGACAGTGAGCTGTGCCCTCCACAACTAGACTGAAACAACTACTTGATTGGAGCTGACGGGTCCTGGAAAAACACACTTAAATAAATAAAAGTTAAAAAAAATTAACTTTTTTTTTTAAAAAAAAAGCAAAAAACTACTGAGGTGACATGAGAAAAAGGGATCTACTTTAGGTAGTCTGTGAACATCTCTGAGGAAATGACATTTAAGTAGAGAGGTGAAGATTGCTTCCTTCCTAACTTGAGAAGAGGAAAGGATGATTCAGGCAAAAAGGAACAGCACATGCAAGGGCCTGATGGGAGCACGGATCATCCCACCGAGGAAGTGAAACAGGACCAATGTGGTGGAAGAAAGGAGCAGCAGGAAATGTAATCAAAGAGATGGGGGTGGGAGCCACACAGTGGCTCAGAGTCTCATAGTCCAATATAAGAAGTTTGGATTTTATTCTAACTGCAATGAAACCATGAAAACATTTTAAAGAGGGGAATATGATCTTATTCCCAATTAATTTCATTCCAACACTTAGCACCCTTCCAATATGATCATACGTTTTTTGCAAAACCTGCAAAAGAAGTATTTTTGTATTCATTTTCTTCAAGCACCTCCCAGAACCTGCATAAACTTCAGGTTCCACATAACCTAGCTCTGTCTGAACGGGTTAAGCGCTACGTTCAGACAAGGTGCCAGGGAGCCACAGAGAAGCAATCTTGCCAATTTAATACCAATAGTTCTTTACTGTCAATGGATTTTTTTCTTCTTTAGTTTACACTGTATGATAGAGTTCACAACTGTGCCCTGATGGAATCACAGAAATCACGGTAACAGTAGCTTTGCTTGAGAAACACTCTCAAAGGTGAAAGATGAAGATGTGTACAGCTTCTAATACCAACCCTTGTCCCATTAGTGCCAGAAAATGTAGTGGAACAGTCCCTGTTTGTCTCAGGCAGCCTACACAAAGATGCCTCCTATTGTAACACAGCAATGAGTCATGGAGGTGGATGCAGATGGCACAGAAAACTAAGCAAGGGAGAGTCATCCAGAAGCAAAGGCACCTTAACACACACACATATCCACCGGAGGAATGAAAATTACCTTCCAGTTTCCTTCAGCCTTCTCAACATTTATCCAATTAACAAAGGCACTAACTAACGTTTATGGAAGATTTACTACCATGTTTCCCCGAAAATCAGACCTAGCCGGACCATAATCTCTAATCCATCTTTTGGAGCAAAAATTAATATAAGATCCGGTCTTATAACATATAAGACCCAGTCTTACATTAAAATAAGACTGGGTATTACATTATATTAGACGCGGTCTTAAATACTATATTAAAATAAGACCGTGTGTTATACTAATTTTTGCTCCAAAAGACGCATTAGAGCTGATGGTCCAGTTAGGTCTTATTTTCGGGGAAACACGGTATGTATTAGCTTATTTAATCTTCACAACTACCCTAAGTCAGTTCTATCATTAGCCCCATTTTCACAGATGAAAAAACTAAACCTAAGCCTTAAAAAGACTAAAAGATTTGTCCCTAGTCACAAAACTACAAGTAACACAGCCAAGTTTCAAACTTAGCCTAACTCCAGAGTCCAACCTCTTAACCACTGTTTAGAATCTCCCAGTCCCACCCAAATTTTTCTGCCATCAGCTCCAGGGTAGCTTCTTCTTTTCCTCTCTGTATGATTTTCTGTTAATGAAATTTCCTCCCCTTTGCAAGAATACAACTGTAGTGTCACAATTAACAACAGAATGAACAGGTACTTCTACTTAGTACCTTCCTCCAAATCAAATAGGAGCAGAATGATCAGGTCACAACATTCAGCCAGAATTCACTCTGTTCAAAACAAAAGGTCAAAAGTTAGTCCTGAAAACAGTGACAGTTACTAAGGAATCCCCTGTCTCTGGGGGTTTTCAATCTGTTTTAAGGGGATAAAATTCTGTACACTAAAACTAAATGAATGTTTGCAAAGCAATGCACTGACCTGTACAAGTCAATATCATGCAAAACAGACACTAGGGGATTGAAGAGGATTTGTTGGGAGCAGGTGTGAAGAACCTGGCTGAGCTCACACCACAGGTCCACTACTGGCCTTAGGATCATTACAGAGATGGACAAAGTCACCAACAGGTCCCTGGACTATGAAAATCTAGAGAGGAAGGAAGGTTACAGAAATCACCGAAGGGCAGAAGGTTCAGGACTGCTCCATTCACTTAATCAGCTAGCTTCCTAAAGTCTCCCGTGTGCAGGTAAAAGTATAAGAGCCAAATCTTTCCTGGTTATTTCTCCAGCTAGCAGGGTCTCTCTCCCCTACACAGTCGTTCCTGTACCTCACCCCAAACCAAAAAAATTGGGGGAGCTCAGAAACCCCCATGAAACAATCTCATTATAATTTAATGTAATCGAGTGCTGGTTCGTGAGCAACCCTGGAAGCTGCAAAGATGGAGCATCTTGTGTGTAGTATTCGTGGCCCTGGTGTTCCTGTGTCAGGAGTGTGGGGATCACGGGGAAGTAACAAATGCCAGGAGAGGCACTGGTGAGGAGTGATTTGCAGAATGCAGGAATGAATGAAAGAGAGAATGAAGGAATGAATGAAGTCAGATGAAAAGGAAAGCCGCTCCCTATCAGACCAGATGGTTTCCAGGAAGAAGGGCAAGGACCAGGAGCCCCCAAAGTCGGCGATGGAAGAGCCTCACGGGGTTGTCGGTGTACACACGCCCCCGCTGGCCAGGCAGCGGGCCGGCAACCAGGCATTCCCGGCCCACAGGTGTCAGGCACCTAGGTGAGGATGCTCTAGTTGGTCCCAACTCCACTCCATACCCTGAGCCAGTCTCCAAGATGCAGATAACATCTTAATTCTTTCCAAGAATGTGTTCCCTTCTCCCCGTTACAAGTCAGAATCCCAGAGGATCGAATTCAGAAAACAGCGGGGGGAGGGGGGCGGGGCGGCGGGTGAACCAATCTTTCATTTTCTTGTGGCCAGGGATGACTGAAGGGGTCGGGAAAGAGGGGAAAAATCGAGACTGACTGGCCTGAATCCGGAGCACAATCAGTGCTTAGTCACAGATACCACGGCAGCCGGGAGTTCCTCGCTCCTGCCATTCCGAGACGTACGTGACGAACTCGAGCGGAGCTCGGCGCGCGGTGCACAAGCTCCTGCACCCCCTCGGGGACCTCGCCAGCCCAGCCTGGCGGTCGCCGCCCACCCCATACTTACTCCGCCGAGCTGGTGCCGTTAACCGCGGAGCCGTCTGGGGCCGGGTTCAGCTGGATGGGCGTCGGCTTCTTCTTGGGCATTTTGAACCCGGGAAAGGCGCTTCCAACTCCAAGGGGAAGGCGGCCCCTCTGCTTCCTCCCTCTGCGCTGCCCCGCGACCGCCACGCGGGGCCAACTGGGAGTCGCGGGCTTGGGGGCTGCTTTCGAGGGGGCGCGCCCCGCGCGGTCCCCTCAGCGCCGAGGAGCTGGTGGCGGTCTCGCGGGACCCCCACCCTAACTCGCCCAGGGCTCGGCGCACAGGGAACCGAAGGGCTTCCTCGCCGGCGCAGTTCGGCAGCCCGGGATTCCTTCCCGCTTTCCCTCAGTCAACGGGTCTCCTCGGGTTCGAGCGGCTCCGCCGAGCGCGCACCAGAGCCCTGCTCCAACCACAACCCAAGAAAGTACCGCCACCGCCGTCGCCGCGCTTCTAGCCGCTCCGCGAAGCGGTCCCTGGGAGGGACGGGAGGCGGGGGAGGGGTGGGGAAGGGGGAAGCCTCGCCCCCCGCCCCCCACTGGGGCTGCTGCCTTTTCCACACACCCACTCGGCTCCGCCCCAATTGCCTCGCCGACAGCCAATGGGAGCAAGCCTCGGAGGCAGATGACGCGGAAATACGTCACGGGGGCGCGGCGCGCTGCCCTGGGGGCGGAGTCCGGCGCGGGTTCCACAGCGCCCTCTGCTGACCGGAGGCAGCCAGGTAGACCCTCCGGAAAAGGACGTCATGCATCCTGGTTCCCCCAGGGAGCCGTTGTGTTGAGTTTATTCTGGACGGTACCCTGCTGACTCCTCCTCTGTAGTGACTGGAGCCCCGGGACTAAGTTACATTGACAGAGATGAAATAAAATAAAATAAGGTGAAGAACCCCTTCTCATGACAAGAGGAGAGGCAAAGTGGGAGATTAGAAAACTTGTTGAGAGACTCCTTGTGCTTAACAATCTGGTATATATGTACATACATACGTATATATTATATATATACATACAAACATATATATATATATTATATATATATTACATACATATATATGTAATACCACTGATCTACCGATGAGGGTACAGTGAGATGAATACTCAGTATTGATAAGGTTGTAAATTGGGGCAATCTGTTTGAGAGCAGATTAGTAATATTTTTTAAAGCCTTAAATAAAAAACCCTTTCATCCAATAAGCCCAGCTCTATGAAACTTGAAGAGTAAAGATGAGAATAAAAAGCTTAAGATAAAAGAGGCACAATGCCTACTCAAATATGCTCATCCAGTTTTCCCCTTTGTCCTTGCTAAAGTAATCCTAAAGGCATTAGGTGTGCAGAAACAAAGTAAGCATCTACAACTGGTGGTCCAGAGCAGGGTGTCAGCCACTCAAGCAGGGAAGGAGGCTGTAGAAAGCAGAGAGGGTGAGGAGGGCGTGCCCACCAAGTAGGCAGCCCTCCACTAAATCTTGTAGCCCTAGAGCCAAGTGGAGAGGCATGGAAGCTTAGATGGGGGCCTAAATATGATTAAAGATAATATAGCCAGATTTCTCACTGTGGGAAAAAGAAGTTTCAAATCAGGAAAGGAAGGAAAGGGAAAGAGAGAAAACCCTGTGGTGTTGTTTTGGAATTGGAAGTATTGATGTGAACACATAGTTTTCAATATATAGGAAAACATGTAAATGTATGCATGTGTGTGTGTAGATGTCACTCTGTATTCATGTTAAATATGCCAACTTTTCATATCAGAGTAAAATAATAAACATAAAAATTAATTGAAACTAATTTTTTCAGAACAATGTATATTGAGGAGCAAGGCAGGCTATCTTAATTCTAGCACAGTTTTATATTTACTAGTGCAAATGAATACTGGTGGAATTTTGACAAATCGATTGAGCTTTTCAAGGCCTCATTTTCACCCTGTGAAAAATATGAAAGTCCTCCAATACGGAAATATTATGATTCTGTGAATGCTGCTGAGGGTTGGCCTCCACTGAGTGGTATTTCTAAACCCTCACTGTAGCTTGAGGAGTCCAGATCAAGAAATGCCCTGGTGGTTTAAGTTTGTTAGAATAGCCCAAGATAGGAGTTTTCCTTATTTCCATTTTAGATAGGCAGTGATTCATCAATCCTGTCAACTTTTCCTAAGTGCCTAACATAAGTGCTGACCATATAGACAAGAATAAGACTCAGATATATGTGTGTGAACTAGTGATTACAATGTGATAAACACTATGTATTAGCCTGGACCGTATGGAGTTGCCGTTTGTGCGTGTAAAAAGTGCTTAGATTTTGGCAATTTCATATGGTTCATCCCATACGTACATATCATAGTGAGATCACAAATGTGAGGAACCAAGAAATACAAGGTCAACCAATGATGAAAATGTATCATGAACTGAGAGCTAGGTTTAACTCGGTACTCTATGAGGTCCAAAATCAAATAAAAGAAAACAACAAACAAACAGAAGAGCACGAATTTGAGAAAAAATGACCTGGATTCATTCCAGTTCTGCCTTGGACTGATTATTTTCTTTCTGGCCTCTGCTAACTCATCTATAAAATGAGAATTATACTACCTACTGTACCAGATTGTTATGAACATTAAATCAAATTGTGAAAGAACAGTGCCCAACATAGAGGAACTAAATAAATGGTGCGAGTGGTGGATTTTCATCATGTAAACATAATCTGACGGAAGGAGAATAATTAATAGAGGCTTTCTGGAAAAAATTTTGATTTTCAGTAGTATTCACACACTTTGACTCAGTAATCCCACTTCTATGAATCTCCTGTAAGGAAATTAGGAAAGCTATGTACCAGAATGGTATTATTTAAATAGCTAAAATCTGAAACCACCTAAATATTCAACAAAAGGGAAATTATTACATCATTTATGATACACCCATATGATGGAATGTTGGTCAAGAAAATATTGGCTTTTCTCTCCAGAAATTTCAATCAGTAAGCAATTTTTTGGACAATCGTTCTGGAATGTTATCTATTTTCTTACCAAGGAAGAGAAAAAGTGACTTGCTTAGTATCAACCTGTGTTTATGTAAACACTCAAATAAAAATGTAAGTGGAATGAGCCAGCATTGGGCCACCACCATTTTTGGTAAAATATAATAAAGTATGTAAACATCTGGGAAATGTCCAGGACTTTCATTTACATAGAATATTCAGTACAAGGCTTAGGGACAACTGACTGGCCATTTGGGAAAGAAATGAAGGTGACTCTCTAGTTTACTCCTATGTGAAAAATGAATTACAGGTTCATCAAAGATGAAACCATAGAAGTTCATCAGAAAGTCCATCAGAAAAGGAACATCAGAAAATAGTTTTTTAAAATTTGGGATGGAAAAAAACCATTCTAAGCAAGAACAAACCCCAAAAACTATAAAGGTAAAAGATTGATAAAATTAACCTCAAAAGCATTTAAAATTTCTCCATGGGGGAAAAATGCTTTGTACAAAGACATAAGTACACAAGTGAGATCTTGAGAAAACAAATGATTGCAATATATATAACAAAAGTCTAATTTCTTGACTATAAAAACAATTCTTAAAAATAAAGAAAAAGAAAAAATAAATAAATAAATAAATAAATAAAAATAATAAATAAAGAAAGAAAGAAAAAGGACCATCTACCCAACAGAAAAATGGTCAAAGCACATGAATATACATAGTTCATAGAAAAAGTAATAGAGTTTTCAAATATATGAGAAAATGTTCACCCTCATTTAATAGAGAAGTGCAAATTAAAATTAGATATCACCTTTCACTTCTCAATATCAAGTGTGTGTGGGGAGGAAGCACTCTCAGACACTATTGCTAGGAGTATAATTGCTGCAATCTTTTTTTTTTTTTGCTGCAATCTTTTTAAACAGCATTGTGGCACTAACTTTTTTTTAAAGTCCCATAAGTGACCCAGCAATTTCACTGTTAGGATTTTTCCCTACAAATTTACTTAGACATATGTCCAAAAAAAGATTCTTTAAAAGCATGTTCACTGCAATATTTAAAATCTTTTTAAAAACTGGAAACAACTCCACTATCGAGAGGAGAGTAAATTATGGAATGCAATTAAATAAATTATCATACATTTGTACAAAGAAGTACTATCCAGTCATTCAAAGAGAATTAGATAGACTTATCTATGCTGGTATAGAAAGATCTCCAAAATGTGTTATGTTACAAAAGAAAAAACAGAGTAGAACATTGTGTATGATGGTCCTATTTGTTATAGGAAAATGGATATATTTACATATATGCTTTATATAATAGAAAATTTCTGGAAAGACACAAAAGAAACTGTTAACCGTGGTCGCTTCCAAGGAGGAGCCCTAAGAAGTCTGGGGGTAGACTAAGGTTTCCTTTTCGTTTGGTATTGTTTGAATTTTTATTATATATAACTTATTCAATTAAAAACAACATTAAACATTTTTTAAAAATATTAAAATGGGAATGTAAAATAGTACAGATATTCGGAAAACAGTCTGGCAGTTTCTCAAACTGTTAAATATAGAGTTACTATATGACTCGGCCATTCCACTCCTAACAATATACTCAAGAGCAATGAAAATGTACATCCATACAAAAACCTGTACATAAATGTCTATAGCAGCGTTACTCATAAAAGCCAAAAGGTGGAAAGAACCCAAACGTTCATCAACTGATGAATGGGTAAACAAAATGTGGCATATTCGTACAATGGAATATTACCCATAAAAAAGAATGAAGTGCTGATCCATGCTTCAACATGAATGGACCTTGAAAACATTATACTAAGTGAAAGAAGCCAATCACGAAAGACCATGTGTTATATGATATATAAAATTTCCAAAACAGGCAAATCAATAGAGACCAAAAGCAGATTAGGGGTTGCTTAGGGCTTGCTGGGGCAGGTGAATGAGTGATAGTAGGATGATAGCTAAAGGGTATGGAGTTTCTTTACGAGGTGATGAAAATGTCCTAAAACTGACTGTGGTGATAGCTGCACATCTTTCTGAATTTATTAAAACTATTGAATTGTACACTTTAAATGGGTGAATTGTATGTTATGTGAACTGTTTCTCCATAAAGCTGTTATTAAAACAATAGCAACATGAACAAGGAAATTCAAGGGAAAAATAAAATATAGTCAAGACGGTAACGAAGAACAAAGCTGAAGGATTTACACTATCAGATATCGAGATCCATCTAAAGATTGAGTATTTAAGACAATATGGCACTGGCACAAGGACAAATAGGCCAATGCAGTAGAATAGAGAATCTGGAAATCAACCCATATGTATTTGATCACCCAGTTTATGACAAAGATGGCAATACAGTACCGCGGGGGGGAAGGATGTTCTTTTAATAAATGCACTGGGTCAATTAAATATCCATATGGAAAAAAATAAGTCTTAACCCCTACTTCTCTCTTTACATAACAAATCAACTCTAGATGGATTATAGAACTAAAACCTTTTTTGAAGAAAATATTGGAGAATATCTTCATGACAGTAGGGTAGGCAAAGATTTCTTAAACAAGACACACACAAAAACACAAATCATAAAGGAAAAATATGATAAATTGGACTATATTAAAGTTAATTGCTTCTGACCCTCAAAAAGGGTAAAAAAGAGAGAAGACATTTGCAATGCATATATTGCAAAGAGAACTTATATCCAAACTGTATAATATTAAGAACCCCTACATATTAGCAAGAAAAAGACAGACAATCCAATAAAAAAAATGGGTAAAAAGACTTGCACAGGCACTTCATAAAAGAAGATATCCAAATGGTCAATAATCATGAAAAGACGCTGAACTTCTTTAATTATCAGAGAAATGCAAATTAAAACCATAATGTGCGTACTTAATGCCGGCAACCTCTATATATAACACAGGTGTATTCCACTTATGATTTATGTACTTTTCTGGATGTGTGTTTCTCCTTCAATAAAACAATTACTAGAGAAAAGAAAAAGAAATTCACAATAAGACTTTTTTCCCTCAGAAAATGGGACAGGATGACCAAAATGCATTTTTATTTGTTCTGTTTTTCTTTTTAAAGTGAAAGAATAACATAGGCCTTTCTTACATTAAAACATTTACGTCTTCTGAATATTTTGTTTTTGTTGCAAATTTTGTGGATTTTTAAAAAATTATATAACTAATACCAGCTTATTGTGTTAGGAAAGAAAACTAGAAAAGCATAAAAAAAGATCAGAAAAACCATTCTTGATACATTACTCAGTGATAACTTCTGTTTACATTATGAGCTCCTGTATTTATCTTAGCCATACTCACACACTGTTGATAGTATAGGGTTAGTGAATTTTATGATATTATCAATTTATGAGTTTTATTTTAGAGGCACGTCCGTATTTGCCTCTTACAATTTAAGATCTTTTATTCTCTTACTATGACACATTCAGTTGGGATATTCAAAATTTAAAAAATGTCTAGTTATTGCAAACAGAAGTCATTTCATATGAAGAAATTCCACCTTATATTTTCTTCTCATTTTAATATCATATTTTCCTACTTTCTAGTTGTGAGAGAACTCTGACTTTATTCAATGCTTTACTATCATTAACTCCCTTTGCCAAGAATTCATTCTCCTCAGGGTGGGTCTAATATTTTAAATGTCTAAATAAATTGCTAAGGAATACAATCCTTTGTCTAGATGTTTAAGGTCCTGTGAGTTTGGCAGCTGTTCCTATTGAGTCAGTGAGTAAAGGGTGACAGTGTGAAGGGTCACACTACCCTCCCTTCCCACTTCAGAGGAGGTACATCCGCTTCCTCAATTCTGGATGTCAGACATTCTGAGTGCAGTGAAGCCACTGGGTTATTTTGGGAGCCACTTTTAATGGTCACTTGCCCTTCATTTAAAGGAAAAGATGCCTCAACAAGGTGAGGGATGATGCAATTTCAATCGTTCTCTAAGGATGTGGCTTCCACCAGACAGGATGTCAGATCTGGCACCTTTTTTTTTTTTTTGGAGGAGAGTGAGGGTAGGGACCTTGCCCTGGCTTGGCCTTTGAGAGAGGAGACATGGTACTCTGCTTTTCACCCTTGGGCAGCACAGTGAAAGAAGATATACTTGGACATACCAGCTTTCTAGAGAGCAGCTGTGGAGAAGGAAGTCTTGACTTCCTTTGGAATCAGAGTCCAGGATCCCAGATATTCTTATTCTCAAATCTGATCTGAGATTAAACAAATCTCTTTCCCAGGATTTTCAGTTGAATGTTTGACATCCTTGGTCTTTTAAAATTTTTTTAATCCTTTTTTCTATTCAACAGAAAACCCCTGCATCATCCTTTTCCTGCCAAGTGCTCTGCAAAGATTATAAGCAGGAAATTTAAAATGAGAATGACCATTTGAGCTACAGTCGTCTGGGAGTTGTGATAAGAGCATATGGCACCTACACATGCGGAGCCATCTTAAATCCATACATCTTTTTTATAATTCACACTCTTGCTCAGAGGCCAGTTTAACATATAGAGAGCTGAGAATTTGCCTGAAAGAGTTTCATCTCCAACAGTGAACTAACTGTACATGACACATAGTTCTGGGTTACGTATGCTTTAGGATAGTATAAACTATAATTATTGATACATTGATGTGTATTGTAGTTTTATATACTCCTAAGGAGCAAGGTATCTCTTCTCTACAATGTGCCAGATTGTTTTGACAGCCTCATAAGAATAAACGTTGTTATTATAATGATAGCATTGTTGTGTCATTATAATTACTACTGAACCATATGGTTATTTATCCTTGCTCCTGTGTGTGCTTTCTCTGACTAGATAGACCTTTATAACTAGAACTTAGAATGGCATCGGATAGGGGGCTTCTGTACATAGAAAATAACAGTTCATTGTAGAATTTTACAGCTGAACCATAGAGGTCATGGTGTCCAATCACCCAGTTTTGTAAATGAGAAAACTCAGCCTTGGAGGGGTCAGTGGTGTCCTTCAATCACACAGATAGTTAGGGGTCGTACAGGACACATCTCCCGATTCCCAGGCCAACAAGCGTTACAAAAGTCTCGCTACCTTGCCAAATAATAGGTAGGTAAACTTGGTTTTGTTTGATAGTCATAAGGTAGGTTTGTTTGTGACATTTTCAAGTATCTTTAATTATTAAGATACCAAAGCTCTTGGGAATGCCCATAAATAACAATAATATGAGTATTTTTCCTTTGTCACCCCTTTCTCTAATTTTAATGTTTACCTTCAATTTTAAGTGATATCAAACCATATTTGGCATAAGTTTAATAGATTTGGATGGGTGATAACCCATACTTCTTTTGAGTTCTATGAATTTGGGACCAAACTTAGAAACTGACAAATCTAGATACCATTCAAATTCAGTTTATAAATTTTTTTAAAAAAAAAGCAATTTCATATGATGTCCAGAATGCATATAGTTTAAATTTAGAAATTTATTTTAGGGAAATAATCAGAGATGTGCACAAAGATTTATGTACAATAGGAATGTTTATTTCAATAGCGTTACTCAGAATAAGATGTAGACACAAATTAATTTTTCCTTTGTACCCAACTTGTTTACTCTCTTTTATTGAATCCAATAGGTTTTTTTTTCCTTGGAAGAAACTACAAGAATTTGTTAACAGTAATTACCTTTAGAAAGAAAGAATTGCTGAGTGGTAAGAAAAGATTTCACTTTTCATTTTGTACCTTTTTGTATTATTTGATTTTTCTGTCCATATAAATGTACTACTTTTTTATTTTCTTCAAAAACATCAACAGATTGTCTTAGGTTGGAAGATTATGGACAATTTTTGGTTTCCTTCTTTAGATTTCTCTGTATTAAAGAAGTAATAAATTATCTTAAAAATTAATGTCCAGAAATAGAGGGTTTTATGATACATCTACATGATGAAATTCAATACATCAGTTTAAAAATCTCTTTTCAAAAGAATAATGGTAATGGCGTGGTAAAGCGTTCTGAAAATAGTGAAAAAAGCACTTATAAAAAGTATGAGCACCATTTTATTACTAAAATACAATATAAACATGTATGGCAGAGAGGGGGGACATAGGTAGAAAGAAGAAAAAGGAAATATCTCAAAGTGTTAACAGTATGTATTGCTAGCACGCAAAAAAGTAAGGGTGAGACTATTTTATTTTATTTTTTTTAAAGATTTTTTTTTTAATTGGGGAAGGGGAACAGGACTCTATTGGGGAACAGTGTGTACTTCCAGGCCCTTCTCCCAAGTCAAGCTGTTGTCCCTTCAATCTTAGTTGTGGAGGGTGCTTTTCAGCTTCAAAGTTGCTGTCCTTTCAGTCTTAGTTGTGGAGGGCGCAGCCCAGGTCCAGTTGCCGCTTTCAGGAGTCGAACCGGCAACCTTGTGGTGGAGAGGACGCACTCCAACCAACTGAGCCATCCGGAAGCTCAGCGGCAGCTCAGCTCAAGGTGCCGTGTTCAATTTTAGTTTCAGAAAATTGTCCCATCCCCTGTGGGACTCGAGGAGTTGAACCGGCAACCGTGTGGTTGAGAGCCCACTGGCCCATGTGGGAACCGAACCGGAATCCCCTGGAGTTAGGAGCACAACACTCCTACCGCCTGAGCCACCTGTCCAGATCCCGAAATATTTTTGATTCTCGTGCTCTTTGGTATTTTCTAGACTTGTTGGTGCACATTTATTAGTTGATAGTGCCTCAGACTCAGCCCCTTTTTCATCTACACTCACTGATTAGGTGACCTCTACCATCTATACATTGATGAGCTCACAGTTTTATTATGTCTGGTCTAGACTGCTCATCCTGAATTTCGACACACATGTGTAGCCAACTGCCTCCTTGGAATTTCTACTTGGATGGATCAGTGAACATCTCAAACTCAAAACATCTGAACTGGAGCACTTGATCCCGCTCCCTTACCCACTGTAACCATCTTAATTCCTGTCTATCCAGCATCACTCACGTCTAACCTGTCACAAAATTCTGAGGCCCTGCCCTGGGCCCTGGGCTTCTGAGGCTCCTCTCTGGCCCTTGTCTGGCCACACCCCTCCCTACATGGTGAGAAGTCCACAGGGCCAACAGGCCATGCCTGCATACAACCTGTGCTGCTTTCCTTCTAGACCATTCTCTGGTTACCTAAGACTCCAGAATTCCCTGCCCAAACAGTGCAAGCTTGCTGCCAGGGCCTTCAGTGGCTTCTTCCCCTGGTCCACTCTCCTGGGGGCAGAGTGACAGACTGCACTCAGGTGTAGACTCCTCTGGCCCCAAGATATGGCAAAAGACCTACTTGAAGAATATGTGGACAAAGTTTGGTTGGTGAGCTGGATTTCCGTGCACCTGTGGGTGAAGGTCCTTGCAGTGTGGGATGCAGTTGGAGGTGGGAAGAGAAGGGGGGAGAAGACAGAAGAAGACAGGCTAGGGGCCAGCTCCCCCCATGTTCCATTACGACATTCTAAGAAATGTGAGAAATCAATTCCAACCTGGGTGTCCACATTGTTATTAAAATATATTTTTCAAGATAGGAGGATAGAACATATTTTATTTAATGGTCTCTGCAACTTAATTTATAACTTTTACCTATGTAAGCATTTGGGTTTGGGCTTCCATCTTTTCTCTTGCCCTGGGCCCTGCAACCATCAGGGGTGGGCCTGCCTTTGAGTCCTATCTCCCAAATGTATAATCTTAACTGGTCCTCTGCTTTCCCGCTGGCCTCCTGATAGTCCATTCCTTACACAGCAGCTACAGGAGCTTAAAAAACAAACATTAGTGTACTGCTTAAGGCCCACCAGTGGATCCTTCGCTAAAACCCTTATCAGAACTTTCCAGCTCTGCCTCCTCCATACCTCACCTCATCCTACTCTCCCCTCACCCCCTCACCCCAAAATACCAAACTCTGGCCACTGTGACCTTCTTTGCTCCTCCTGAACACCCCTGCTTCTTCTCACCTTGGAGCTTTTGAGCTTCCTGTTTACTCAGCTTGGAGCTGTTTTCCCTTAGCCCTTTGCTTGGCTGCCCATTTCTTGCCATAAAGACTCTGCTCAAATGTCACTGAGCTACCCTTTCTACATTGTCCTCTAATCACTCTCTGTCACATTGCCATTTTATTTTCTTCTTTTATTATCTTCTATATCTATTTACTTATTTTCTGGTTCCCTATTGGAAGAGAGGTCCTCACCTGTCTTGTTCCCCATTTCATCGCTGGCTCTGAGAACCATACCTGGCATATAGACAATAAGTATTTGTTGAATGAATAAATCTCTCCCTTCTCTTTCTAACCAGATCCCGTAAACTATATCTTGAGGCACATTAATTAAGTAATATGATCCAGTGTGATCTCTGTTTTATAGAAGATGCTGGTTGCCAAAAAAGTTTGGGTTACACTATAAATCAGTAGCAAATACTGGACAGGATCCAGGGCCAGTGTCTCACCAGCCCCAGGCTCTTTCCACAGCAGCCTACCTGAGAGCTCAATGAAGCCAAATAACCCACCCTCCTCATGTGTTTTCCTATACTCTTTGCAAAAATATCTATAGAACGGTACCTTTTAGAGAAGGAAAAATGCTTAGCAAGTTTCTAAAAAAATTCCATCTGTGATGTGCTGTAATGCCCTCTTATAAAAAAGAAATATCCCAAAGATTTTATTCAAAACTGTGTCACAGGGGAGCAATTACATGTGAAGATATTTATGTCATGTTTATGTATAGTAATAAAAATTAAAAGTCACCTTACAAAAAAACACAAACTTTTTGTCACAGTTTTTCAGCCCTCATTGGCAATAAAAAATAGGTAGTTTCTTTTTGCATAAAATTATTTTGTTTATTTCAGGCCGATTAGCCAGTTTGCAATGTAAACATTAAAAGAAACATTCTCACCTTGAAAGGTTAAGACTGCTGGAGAGAACAGCTATAAAAATGAAATAATCAGCTAATTCACGTGGCCCTTTTTATTCCTCCCCTTGCAACTATAGTACTTTCATTGTTTTGCTTTGCTTTTGTTTGCTTTTTAATACAAAAAATAATAATAAGACAAAAAGTGAGTACTCATTCAATTCCTGTAAGGTAACGAGTCCCAAATTCAGTGCTATATACCCTCAATCACTGGGAACTCGATAAATATAATGAAATGAATTCAAATATTATTGAGGGAATTTTCTTCTGTTTTAAAAACATGTTTTATACTTTGAATATTTTTACAAAAACCGTGGCAGACTCACTTTCTTGAGGCAGACTTACTATAGGATAGACGGCACACATTGAAACTATAAAATTTGAACAGTGTTGACATCTGTGGAGAAACCATCACCACAATCAAGATAATGAACACATCCATCATCCCCCAACTGTTTCCTTGGGCCACTTTAGAATCCCTTCCTCATTTGCCCACTGCCCCCAGTATAGTTTGCATTTTCTGGAATTTTATATACACGGAATTGCATGGTATGTCCACTTTAATATGCTCTTTTTCAGTCAGGCTTCTTTCACTCAGCGTAATTGCTGAGATTCACGCATGTTGTGTAGATCAATGTCCATTGATTGCTGAGTAGTATGCCATTTTATGGATATACTGCAATTTGTTTATCTATTACCTTTTGATGGATATTTGTGTCATTTCCAGTTTTTTGGCTATTCCAAATCAAGCTGCTATGAACATCTTTGTACAAGTCTTTATATGGCTCTGTTTTCAGTTCTCTTGGGTAGACACCTAAGAGTAAGATGGCTTAGTCATAGGGCAGGCATATGTTTAATCTTTAAGAAACGTCCAAACTATTTAAACTATTTTACATTCCCATCAGCAGTGTAGGAGGGTTCCAGTTGTTGCATGTCGTTGCCAGTATCTGATATGATCAGAATTTTTTAATTTTAGCCATTCTAGTGGATGTGTAGTGGTATCTCATTGTGACTTTACTGAAAAATGGTACTGAGTATCTTTACATGCTTATTTGACATCCATGTATCTTCTTTGAAGTGCATGTTTAAGTCTTTTGCCCATTTTGAATTGGGTTGTTTGTCTTATTATCGAGTTGTAAGAGTTCTTTGTATACTCTAGATACAAGTCTTTTGTCATGTATATGATTTGCAACTATATTCTTTCTGCTTGTGATTTGTCTTTTCGTTTTCCTTGAAGAGCAAGTTTTTAATTTTGATGAAGTCCGATTTATTGATCTTTTTCTTTTGTAGTTCATGTTTTTTGTGTTCTAGTTAAGGAACTTTCACCATTTGAATGCCATCAGGGAAATTTTCTTCCATATTTTGAATAACACCTCTAAAACTTTGAATCTTTAACAAAATGCTCCTTGGTCATGCAAGCCCTTAAGGAACTGCTCCCCAGCTCCATCACCTGGTGAGAAGGCTCTTATAAAATATTTGAACATAAGACATTTTAAAATTGTGAGTCAGAAATAACCTTGTGTGTTTTTCTTTTTTCAAATTTTTTTCAGAATTGCAAAATTCCTTACCATTTGGGACACATAGGAAATAATTAGAAAATGTGAGACATGAAAATCAAATGGTGCTGGTCTCAATCTGTCAGGTGGTTGAGTGCTTGTTCTACTCCATTCCACTTTGGGAATACAGTCATACACTGCTTAATGATGAGGATACATTCTGAGAAATATGTCATTAGGCAATTTCCTCATTGTGCAACCATCGCACAGTGCACTTACACAAACCTAGATGGCATTTGCCTACTACGTACCTAGGCTATAATGTATAGCTTATTGTTCCTGGGCTACAAACCTGTACAACATGTTGCTGTACTGAATACTGTGGGCAATTGTAATACAGTGGTAAATACAGTACTTTTATATGACTGGCAGTGCAGTTAGGTTCCTTCATACCAGCATCTCACAAACACAAGAGTAATATCTTGCGCTAAGACCATCAAGTTCCCAAAAAAGGTGTCCAAGGCCCTGGGGAGAGCAGTGCGTCTTGGGGCCACAGGCTCCTGGCTCCTCCCCAACTGCACCTGGGTGCATTATGGGAGGGAAAAAAGAAGGAGGAGGAGGTAGAAGGGAAGAAAGGAGGGAGGTATGGAGGGAGGGGTGAGCCCTGTGAGAAAGTCAGGTAGGGCCACCTCGTAGCCAACCTTGTAGCCACACTCTGGGTCCTGCTGGTGCTATAATGTTAGGACATCATTAGGCAATAGGCAATTTTCCCAGTTCCATTATAATCTTACAGAACCAGCGCTGTACATGCCGTTGAGTGAAACTTATTATGTGGAGCATGACTGTAGTTTCTTATCACACTTCATTTCCATTAAATTCTATTTGGATGGACGTTAAGAACATTTTCCTACCTTAATGTAAGCACTAAAGTCCTCCATGGGAGAGGAGAGTTCTTATTGGGAAGAATACTGTATTTTAACAAGTGCTTGAAGTTGGTGAGCACCCACATACACTGCCTCCTACTCCTATCCCGAGGACGTCAATTGCTCCAAGCTTAAGACAGAAAAATAGTCTCTGTAACAGAGGAGATGGGAAGGAGAGAGAGAAAAGTGGGGAAGGTGGCATGGAGATGAAGGTTTTGCCAAATGTGACGTAACCCTCTCTCCAGGAACCCCACAAAGTGTCTACATCTACAGTGATTTTTATTGCTGAAACTGGAGAAAGTGCCTGAATTGAAGTGGTTCAAGACAGAAGTAATATTTGAGATTCAGGAGCTCAGAGGCCCAGATGACCCTGACACCGTAGGTCTCATTGAGTATTTACAAAAATCTGGGGAGGGCCCTCAACTTACATAGACAGTGGAAATGATGGGGATTTGAGTCATTTGTACTTAACCTTTGAGGAGTAGGGTGACTTCAGTTGATATCCTGGGTCTTTGCATGATCCTGAAATGGCACAAGCTCCAATATCACAAGTTAAACACTACCTTTTGACCTCAATGGGCTTATTGGCTCAAGTATTTTTCTGGGAACAAACCTTAGGCCCCATCCAGAGCCCAAATTCATTTAAGCTTCCACCTTCACTCAGTATCCACAACATGGAAAAAAATCACAGAACAAAATATGGAGTGAGAAAAGCAAACCCAACTAGATTGCATACAGATTGATAGCACTTTTATAAAGCTCGAAAACAAGTAATATTAAACAACATATTGCTTATATTGCTTAGTCCTACATACATATATACTAAAACTATTTTTTCAATGAATGATAAAGACAAAATTCAGGATAGTGGTGATCTCAGTAGGATATAGATGCAGGGGAGTGGGAGAAGGGATAATCAGATGTAAGATACTGGCTAGTTCTCAGGTTGGATGGTATGTTTACAGGTGTGTATATTTTATTGCTGTGCTTTACATATATTACATCTATTATTTTGTAGGTATCAAATATTATATTAAAATATTTAAAGCCTTTTAGGGGCTATGGAAAAAAATCTATGATGAGACCTCTCAGTTCACAATAGCTATCCTAACCTTTTCATTTTTCTTAGCAACTCAATCTGAGTCAATTAGGTTGGTCTTTTTATTGAATCTTAATCATTTTTTATGCTTTTGTTATTTCTCTTATTTTAGGACACCTTCCATATATCTATCCAAATCCTACCTAATTCCAATGTTCTGCTCAAGTTCCAGATCTTTCCAGAAGTCTTCACTGACTACTCTAGCTCTCATTCATTGTTCTTTCCTTTAACACTTACCAATTTTGGGTTCCAGGTAAATCAGCATTGAATTGTATGTTGTCTTACATCATTTACAATAAGTCAGTGTATTGCAAACAACAAAATCTAGTCTCATTACTAGTTTAAACAGAAATTTATTAAAGGATACAGATGGACAGAAAATGAGGCTAGGCAACTAAACAGGACTGATGCCACAATTGTGCTGCTCTATTGGAGACCCTAGTGGTACCCACACTGGGCAAAAGTGGACTTCCACTCTCACTGCTGACATCGGACAGTGATCATGACCACTAACACCTCTAGCCCTGCTGCCCTTGGTTGTTTTTCTTTTTTTGGTTTGTTTTTGCCAGAATGGATTGCAAACAGTGCCTCCATCTTCCCTTCACCCTCTTCTGACCTGAAATCTCATTCAGTTGTGGAATTGGGGTACCCAGTATATAGCTAGCCGTACAGAATCTGGGAAGTTGAGTTTTTCGCTTCTATCTTAGGGATGAACTCATAAGATGGTGTGAGTCCCCAAACATAGAAAGGATGTTCAAAGGTTATCTTATCTTACCAATTTAGTTTATTACAGAAAACAAATAACACTCAATAAGTACCTATTGACTTATTACCCTTCAGTATCCTCCATTAAAACAGTATCTTTAGATCATCTAATCCACACTTTCTGTATTACAAAAGAGCAAACAGATTCAGAGCAATAAAGTGATTTGATCATGGTCCAACTTTTAGTTCTTAGTAGAGCTGATGTTGTGGTCTGAGGATGAATTCTAGGCAAGATTCCAAAAGGCATACCATGTACAGTGATGTAATAGTCATCATGTGCTGAGAATTGCTTGTATGCATTACTGTGAAAATACTAGCTCTTCGCATTCTTAATATTTATTTTTGGAAACACTGCAAAATTGTAGATTTGCAAAATTAATATATTAATTTAATATTTTTCTATTTTGTTATTTATGGCAGTCTGCTAATTGTCCCCCAACATCTTTTCACCCTTTCTTCCACAGTAATAGTAATCCTGAATTTTTACCGGGTCATGACCACCAAGAATAAAGACTATATTCCCAGCTTCCTTTGCAGCTGTGAGTGTGTGGCCACGGAATTACATTTTGGATGTAAGCAGAACTACTGTATGCAACTTCTGAGAAATGGTCTTAAAATACAGGGCCATGCCCTTTTCTCTTTCCTCGTTCCTGCTGACTGGAATGCAGTTGGAGCTCTAGCAGCTATCTTGGACAATGGGGAAATCTTGAGAATAGAATGCTCACATGGTAAAGCAAGAAGACAGGAGACTGGATTGCTAACACCATGGAGCACCAGACCAGCTGTAGACTTAATATGTCTAGACTTCTTGTACACGAGAGAGTTCATTTTTGGTTATTTTCTTCCTGTTATTTGTAGCTGAACCAGATCCTAATTCATAATCCCTGGCCTGGCCTCTCGATTGCTGATGCAAACTTGACTGGGTGATATGATCCCAACTGTCATGTGCAAGGTAGGGGCAAGTAGATGTCATAACCTTGAGATGGATTCCTCAAGTACACAGCAGACCACTACCACCAGCCAGCCCAGCACTTACCTCAGTGATAAGCCCAAATAACACTAGCTAAGCAACGAGATTCAGAGACTTTACCTTTTAAAGACTTGGCTTTAATCTTTTGGTTTTAAAAGACTTACCCCATTTCTCTTCTTTCACACGTCATCTCTGGACTGGGTACACTGCTTGCCAGAATAACTTTTACACTTCATACTCCATTACTCAATCTTTTGTCTTTATTTTAATAATCTATTTTTTTTTAACAAAAACACTATTTACTTTTAAAAACATTAAATTGTTTTAAAAGAGTTTTAATGGCATGGTCTGTGGGAAAGCTATCTTTTATATCACTGATGAAATTCTAAGGAAAACATATTTCTAGTATTCCTCACATATGGAAAAAAGAAACAATTATTAGTCTTTGGCAATTATATGTCAAAGCCTTACAAGTGTGGTAGTTATATTCACATGGGCCCATGATTACTTATCAAAGTCTTTACATTTTCTAAAGGGTCAAAAATTCTAAAAATTATATGGATGATGATAGGTAACATTTATTAAGGACTATTCATTCAACCTTCCTCATAACCCTACAAAGTAGATAATATTATTAATAATGAGGAAACTGAAGCACAGTTGAAAGTCACCAAATAAATGATTGAACTGAGATTCAAATCCTCAGGACTTCTGCTCTGGGCTTTTTTCTGGGGGCATAGAGGTAGGCTGGTATAGAACTTTTTAATTTTTCAAAGTGCTTTCATATTACTTTATTAGACATAGAGAATATAGACTCTTTGAATAATTAGAAGAATGCCTCTTGCCTCAGTTATCCGTACTCTTGAGGTTGACATATTTCCTGTTCAAATTAATGTTAATTTAGTTAATAGCTTAATATTAATTATCTTGCATGTATAGAAATAAAACCATAAAATTAAGAAAAATGTGGTACATATACATATCTGCACACAGCTTTATCAGGTTGGTGCAATTGCGGTTTAAAAGTTAAAAAAAAAATGCAAAAACTGCAATTACTTTTGCACCAACCTAATAGATAGAACTTACAATTCATTTGATTTTCACACATTTTCTTTTATAATTTTAATAAAATATTTCAAGCTACTGAAAAATAGAATAACATTATTCTTGGTTTGTCAAATCTTGATGCTATATTTGCTGCAGATAAGCTTTCTTTAGTTTTTTGAATAGTTAATGCATTTGTACGTTCAAAAAAGTATAACGTTAAGTCCTCATCCCACCCTGGCCCATATGCCCCGTTCCCATCTCCACAGGTGTTAGTTATATATTTTCCCCCAGTTTTGTGCGTGTGCAAGTGCACATGTGTGTCTAGAAGCAAATACACGAATATATTTGCTTAAAAAAATTAAGGGTAACAAAAAAAATTAAGGGTAACAAATTTTTGGCATTCTTCTGTGTGTCTACACTCCTAACACTAACTCTTTGTTGTTGTTATTGTTGTCAAATGATATTTAATTGAAATATCTTCCTTTGTAATTCCTAACTAGCTGGGCATTCTACTGCACCACTGTTGGTGTCATCTATGATGCCAGGAGGGTGGCTGCCATCAACATTGTAGCCCACAGACTGGGATGTCCCCAAGATCTCTTTAATGGTTCCAGATAGTTCTCTAGCTAAAGTTTGGTGCCCCATCTGTCAGGCAATGTTAACAATCTCAACTAAAGTGATATTTCCACTGTGCTTAATGTTTTTGTTGCTTCTTTCTGTCTCTTGGCGGTTCTTTGAGGGCTTTGATGATCAGGGCAGAGGCAGAAGGTGGTACTTGCTCAATCTGGGCCTGTCTGTCCTGAATGATTAGCATCCTGTCATCCTCAGACCCTTCCAATCACCGGCTGCTTTGGCAATGCCATCACCAACCTTTTCTGGAGACAGATCCAGGGGGCCCATCTTTGGGGGCCAGGGCCGCCGGTGGCACGGACTTCCCCACCAGTGCATCTCAGGTATAGGACTTTGATCTCGTTGGGGTCAAACTTCTGTGGCATGATGGTGGCTGCTGTCAGATGAACCTGGATTCAGGATGACGGAAGAAAGTTGCACCTTGGCCTCCTCCGAAACACTAACTCTTTCTCAGCTCATTATTCAATAAACAATGAATAAAACTTTTACGTCCAAGGAATTCTGTTAACTCTGAAGCATCGGTAGTTCCTCACCAAATTTTCTGCCTCTATCTCTTCTCCTCCATCTGAAGCAGGGGCCCAGGTGGGCGCCCTGTAATAGGAGCTCTGCGGCTGGAGCGCAGAATGCCTCCGGGATGCCCTGTCCCCATCCTAGTTGGCTTCACTTTTTCCTTAGCCCGAAGTTAAACAGGAAATCACACCCCTGCAGCTGAGCTCAGAATGCCTCCCGGATGCCCTGCCACGTTCTGGCTCCTTATCTTAGAAGATCGCCTTGTAGATGCTTACTAATTACAAACGCTATCGTTTAGCTTTTTTCCCAGTCTAGCATTTTCCCCAGGTTACTCCCCCACAGTTCCCGGATCTCTAGCGCCACAAGAGATACAATGACAGAGGGGGGCATCATGAAAGAAGACCAAACCTCCCAGACCACAGTGCAGCCTCTGGGAGAGTGCCCTGATTTTCCCTTAAATACCCCCAGCCGGTCTGAGAATGTTAAGGCAGTTTCTGGAGGTGTTACCCTGCTGCCTTCTCAGACCACCAGTGCTCGGGTAATAAACACTTACTCTATCACCCAACTCCTGAGTCGGTCCATATTGGCTGAGCCAGCACGAGCCCCGGACTGGTTTGTCCTCTGATTACACATCCACAATCCAATTTTCTAAAAAAACTGAGACCTATTTTCAAAGTCTAAAGTACTTAGAGCGTAGCAAAGGTGAACTTTATGCAAATAAAGAGGCTTAACTCTTCTGACGAATTCAGCAGGAAGGAAGCTTGGAGGAATAGGGGTGGTGGGATGGACCGGTCCCTGGAAAGGCGGAGTCGGAGGTGAGTAGGCGGGATCTGGGCGGGGGGGTGGGGCAGTACCGCTGGGGCCGTGCGCAGATTTGGCGCCAAACACAGAAGACTCTGGGCCGTCGCTCTGGAGTCTCGCGAGAAGCGTGGTTTGCGGGCCTCCCCAAGCTCGGTGCTGTGGCTGCTGCAGTCTGCGTGAGGTGAGTGTGTGCGGGCGGGAGAGTGAGGTTCTTGAGCGCAGAGGCGGCTGAGGGAATCAGGTGGCGGAGCCGGGGGCCGGGGGAGTCGCAGGGAGGGAGTGAGGAGGTGGGAGGACAGGACTGAGGCGGCCTTGGGCTGAGCGGATCGGGAGAGGAGGCCGGACCGGGAGAGACCTGTGCGGAAAGGAGGCCGGTTGGGGAGGGTTGGCACGCTGACTTTTTATGTTTCGAGTCTGCCTCTCACTAAGCCGAGCCTTTTAGCCGGAGGGCACGTGTATCAGATACGTTGTTAAATGGCCAGCTTGGGTCCCGGGGCCTCTAACTATTCAAGGTGTCTCGTGAATATGGAATGCTGAAGTGAGAGAATAGACAAGGAACGAAGATGAGAAGGTTGGAGAATGGATGGGATGGGAAATTTAGTGCTTTTAGGGATTGTTAGCAAAGAGGGACATCGAGTCAGAGTGGCAGGACTTCCCTTGTGAATGGGCCTTCTGTTTTCGATAACTTGGAACAAGTTGGACATTGGACACTTAAGGATCTAGGAACCAACTGTAGTTTGGACATTACATTTCTTTGTTACCTTCACTCTTCTGCGAGTTCGAGGACTAGAGAGAGGAGTTAAGAGAATTTCATTGATGGCTAAAAAGAGAATGTGCAACCATTGTCAAGAAGTGAAAGACAGATGTTCACTATGTTTACCGACAAGCCCCACCCCGCGCTCGGCCAGTTCCTTACACCGTATCTTGCCACACTTAATATAGTTGGTGCCCGGTCATCAGATTTAGAGCCCCCGCTCAGGCGTCAAAGATGTGAACCCCATTTCTTCCCAGAGGGCTTAACTAGAATGGGGCTAAATATATTTATTGTAGGTAGGAAGCTGCTTAAGAGTATATGACGTCTCCGGAACTGCCTTTCCAGTTTTGAAAATCTATGATTCTTGAAAAACCTTACTTGAAGATACAGTGGGTCATCATCAGGAGTTGATACTTGTTTTGTCTTTATGTACTTATGATCATGGAAGTTTAGAATTGGAGAGACTAGAGTTCATCTAGCTCTAGTAGTTTTACAGTTTTGGGGAAGCTTTGGAATTCTTCATTCCTTCATTCAACAGGTAGTTATTGAGCGTCTTCTGTTTGGGGATACAATGGTGAGGCACAGGACCTACCTACCTGTCTTTGCCCTTTTAGAGCTACAGTCTAGTATGGGAGACAAACATGAATCAACTAGAACTTAATATTGAAACTGGGTTAGTGCTCTGAAACTTGTATTTTATATTTGAATGTTTATTATAGGAGGATTTAATTTAGGGAAATTAGGGTAGACTTTTCTGTGGAGTGATAGTTGAGATCTGAAAGAGATTAGGAGTCAAAGAAGAACCTTCAAGATAGGAAACAGCTTTTGCAAAAGTCTAGCGACCTGAGGGATGTGGCTCTTTCAAAAAAACCGAAAGAAAAAAGCATGGAGAGTGGTGTGAAGTAGGCTGGAGATGAAGGAGATGCCAAACCTTGGAGTTTTATCATTATCCTAAGAGCAGTAGGAAGCCATTGAAATATTTAAACCAAGTGGTAATGCAATCAGCTTTACATTTCCAAAGGTTCAACTTAGCTGTAATATGGAGAATGGATTGGAAAAGGCAAAACTGGATAGGAGTAATGCAGTAATCCAAGTAGAAATGTTAGGAAGTGGTTGTGGAGATGGGGAGAAATGGACAGATTCAAGGGATATTTAGGAAGTAAAATGAATAGGATATGTAGGGTGGGGGAAGGAAGTGTCAAGGAAGACTTGTAGGTTTCCGACTTGCGTAGCTGGATAGATGTCATTTAGCAAATAGGGAAAATTAGAAGTTCGGTTTAGTACGTGATGACTTAGAGGTGCCTTTGAGAAATTAGAGCTGTAAAAAGAGAAGTTGGAATCTGAAGCTCAGATTTGATTCCTAGATGGAAATAAATTAGTGAGTCATTTGTAAATGCTTATTAAAGCTATGTGCATAAATGAATGAACAGGGCCCAGGATGGAGTCTTACTGATCAGGTTAGAAGAAGGTGAATCTTCAAAGAAGATCCAGAAGGAGTGTCCAGAAAGGGAGGAAAACCAGGTGAGTACTGTATTTCAAAAGCCAGTGAAAACTCTTTTCCAGAAAAAGGAACTGATCAAAAGTGTCAGATGTTGCTGAGAGGTCAAGTAAGATGGTCCTGAAAAGTATTCTTTCAAGTTTATCAACCTGAATATTAATTCCCTTTCTTCAAAGGAAACCTTACCTAGAAGATCAATATGTAAAGACATTATTGTTGAAAACTGCTCTAGTTGAAGTAGGAGGTTGAGGTACCTGTACCCTGCCTCTTTCACATCCATTTGGACCACAGTTTGAAACCCTCTGAAGAATCCAAATCATTTTATGATACAGGAAACTCAACAGTTGAGGTAAAATGATTTGTTCAAAATCATGTTGTTATTTAGTGGTAGGGTCTACATTAGAACTCAGTTCTTCTGATTTCTAGCTCAATTCTTTTTTCTATAACTATTATCATCTCCACTCTTCATTATGTGTGAGTTTGAAATATGGTTTAACTGACTGAAACAGGTGAATTTTGCTGCAAGTAGAACTTAACTGTGTAACAGGAAGACTACTTGAATAAATAAACATGGTTACTTTTTTTCCATAGAGGAAAAGATGCTGGAACAGGAGAATGGCTTGATTGATCTACCAGATTATGAGAATGTAGATGAAACTTTTTCAAATCCTTTCCCACCTCCAGCTTCTCCAGAGCGAGGTGGTGAAGGAGCTGAACGTGATGAAGGTCGGTATAGAGTTCGAAAAAAGTGTCCATGTTCACTTATCCATCATCTTAGAAATGATACATTTTATAGACGAAGCTTAAATTATTTAAGTAATAATAAATATTGGTATATTTCATCAGAGTCAGGAAGAGAAGCACTTGTTCCTGTACCTCCAAAGAGAACAGTTAAAAGGAATATACCCAAACTGGATGCTCAGAGGTACATTTAATATTTTCTTAAACACATATACTTTTTCATTACATCTTTTTTTTTTCTTATGTTATAAGCTTTTGGTTGGGATGGTTTGGAGATGACATATTTCTAAAGACATTTTCAGGTCAGCAGGTAATATTTTTTATGGTCTTGGTTTGGCCTTGATGGCTTCAGAAAACATGTAATTAAAAACATATTTCTATTCACAGATTAACTTCAGAGAGAGGGCTTCCAGCATTAAGGCATGTGTTTGATAAGGCAAAATTCAAAGGTAAAGGTCATGAGGTAAGAAATGTCTGATTTTTATTTTAGACTTTTGTTGTTTAAAATACAGTCATCCCTCAGTATCGGAGGAGCATTGGTTCAAGGACCCCTGTGTATTCCGCAGATGCCCAAGTCCCTTATATAAAATGACGTAGTATTTGCATATAATCCATGTGCATACTTTATCTCTAGATTACTTGTAATACTTAATAAAATGTAAATGTTATGCAAGTAGTTGTTATGCTGTGTTGTTTAGGGAATAATGATAAGAAAAAATGTCAGTGCATGTTCAGTGCAGGTGCAACCATCATAGGCCTAACCATCACAGCACATGTCAGCAACAACGCAAGTTTTTTTCTGAATGTTTTCAATCTGCAATTGGTTGAATCCCCGGATGTGGGACCCGCGGATATGACGGGCCAACAATATCTATAAAACTGGGCTTATTATCTTGGTCTTAGGAATCTTGTAATGTCTTACAGATGCTATCATTCATTATCATATCTCTTGAAAAACTATAATGTGGAAAGGGCACTGTTTGAAGAATCAGAAAACATGTCTTGTAGTCTCAGTTTTGTCATAGTATGGCTTTAGGAAAATTGCATCAGTCAGTAAGCCTGAGTTTGTACTTCATAATTTTGAGGAATAAAATTTACTTTACCTTAAAGACTCAATTTAAACTTCATGAGAACAAGGACTTTACCTGTAATGATGGCTTATGTGTCGCCCAGATATGGCACCATGGTTCATAATAGGCAACAGTTAAATTTTGTTGAAAAATGGTGACATTTAAGAACTGTCAATCACTGGACAAATGTACATTTTAAAATTTTATTATCTTTGAATCCTATAGAGTGTAGGTACAATTTTTTGCAGGTAATCTCTTTATAGAGCTTTGCAGTTTATGAAGTATTTTCAAATATTTTATTTCTCACCTGTGAGGCAGATGTTGGTCCCATTATCTAATTAAGGAAATTGAGTTTTAGAGTTTTAAGGGTCCAGTGCCCACAGGGCAGAATCTAGACTTCTCATTTTATAGCCCAGCCAGAATACTGTTAAAGCCACAGTGAGCACCATGTTGGTGTGGTGTGCAGTGTAACTAGGGACGGCCTGGAGGCAGACAGCATTTCAGAAGCTGTTGTACTAGCAGTGGAACTGGGTGAAAGTAGCTTCGGTAGGGTAGAAGTGGGTGAACAACATGGTACTTCTAGTTGATTAGATACAGGGAAGTGAAAAAGGAGTCAAAAGTAACCCCAAGATTTCAAACCTGGGAGGCTGAAAACTTGTAGTACATTTGCTCAGCTTCATTGGACAGGAAGGTATCATAAGCCTGTGTCCTATTTTGCCACGTAACTAAATGTAAATCAGGATATATTAAAACCATACCCAGCTCAGTTAATTCATTGCCCTTGTTGAAATTTCCAGGTAATAATGATGAATTGGTGCTTTGAATTTATGAAGTCTCCATCATTTTCATAATAAGATAAACTTAAATGAAGAATAAATATTTTGTGTTTCATTGGGTACGAGTGGGCTCTGAGTTTATCTAGTCTTCTGTACTTTGCTCTTAAAAATTCTTACTATTTTCTCACAGTTGAATCCTCATTGTCTTTTTCTTCATGTATGACTTCCCACTGTATTTAGGTATTTCTTGTGTTCCTGGGGTCTAACATGACATTGTGAGGTAGCTGACCAGCTATCCTCAACAATTGGAAAATGATCTTAAGTGATTGAATTTTTAAAAGAACTTTTATCTTTGTTATCAGAGTGACAATAAGACATTACACTCTCACTATTACATATTTAATTATTGGTAGAGTTGATTGTCTCGACTGTTGGCTTCTTAGACAAGATTAAATAACAACAATAATTGCCAACATTTGAGTGCTCACTTTGTGTCAGTGCTTTACTTGTATTACTGACTCTTCATAATAACCTGATGAGGTATGTATATTATTTTCATTTTATACATAAAGAAAAAGGCACAGAGAGGTAAAGTAATTTCTTCAAAGTCATAGATATTAAGTGGTAGAATTGAGATTTGAATGTATGTAGTCTGATTCAGAGCCTGTGCTTTTAACCACTCCTATTTTAAAATGCTGTTAAGAGAATAAAATATTTTACAGTAAAACCAGGGATTTGGAACTTTTCTCATTCATTAATCCAGTTTATTAAACTTTGTTTTTTATTTTAATTTTTAAAAAATTTATGTTACATTGAAATTTCAAATATAGAGAGGTATTGTGGTCTGAGAATGTTGAACCTGTTCTTGCTGGTCTTTGATACTTTGCCCTTGGGATTTCTGAATATATTTTCACAATGCTAAATTCTCAATGCTTTCTTCTCTATATATGATTTAGGGACATGCCACTTTGTTCAGTTATTCCTAAAAGATATCTTGACATATTTTATTAAAGCTTATTTTAGTATTACTTTACATTTCTGAAAATAGGCATGTGATTATCTTTTAACTTTTATTAAGTTTTCATATGGCTTTTTTCCACCCTCTGATTTAAAAAACAAAAAATGGCTATTCAGTGCTCTTTTAGACTATAATCCTTTAAGCCTTTAATAGATATTTTTCTTCTTGAAGTTTCTTCACCTTATAAATGTGAAATGACACCAGTGACTTTGGTATCACTATTCAATTCTAAAATCTGCTGACAAGGTCAGTTCTGAGAACGAGCTTTCTGTTTAGCATTTTTATTTTTATGTGCCAGGCTGAAGACTTGAAGACGCTAATCAGACATATGGAGCACTGGGCACATAGGCTATTCCCTAAACTGCAATTTGAGGATTTTATTGACAGAATTGAATACCTGGGAAATAAAAAGGAAGTTCAGGTAGGTGTTGCGCGTATTATGGATGTCATTCACAGTGTTAAGTAGTACAGGATAGATTTAGTTAAGGCTAAGTGTCTGTTTGGGGTCTTCATTTTAAAATCTATCTTGGTAGAGAGAAGGAAAATTAATAGTAGTTATTTGAAAACCAACTTTTTTGGAACTCAGAATTGAATAAATGACCATTTTCCTCCAAATGTTATTAATGAAAATGTCTCTATTTTCAGACCTGTTTAAAACGAATTCGACTTGATCTGCCTATTTTACACGAAGATTTTATTAGCAATAATGGTAAGATTATAGGTTTATTAACTTTATAACAATTTTTCTTTTAGAAATGAATTTAGTTGGGGTAGACAGTATATTACAGGATTCGGTTCTTACTGTATTGAATATATAATTAAAGAAAAGTAAATAAGAATGAGTTGAATGCCTTGGTACATTTAGAATGTTGTATATGATACTTGTTTCTTTAAAGACATGGCTGCAATGCCATTGAGAGATGTAAAAATGTGCTTAGCCATGGAACATGAGCTTTTGAGAACTCTGATGGTGACCCACTGATCCTTTCTTTGTAGTGCTTGTTAGTAAAAATATCTGACAAGATATAATGTTCACATACGTGTACACCATTAAAAAAATGGCTCTGGGAAATTAGGCAGAATCATTTGATGATGAAATAGTTTACATTTCACTTAAGAGTGCAGATCCTGAATACAGGACTTTAGTAAGACCTACGTGACAGTTCCTGCTATTGGTTGCACTTGTTAGTGGTACAGTGCAACCACAGGCTGTCACACATATCAAAACATGGTTCCTGCCGACAGGGTCTGTATAGTTATCAGATGTTCTGTGCGATGGCTCCATACATGTTCGTTTGTTTTTGTTTTTCAAACTTTTAATAGATGTAGTAGAAAATGCAGACTCCATATAGGACCCCCCCAAAGTTGTTTAAAAGTTGCTTTTAAAAGTGTGAAGGATTGTGATGTAAATAATCCAAGATTTATTTATGTTTTTTGTAATTATGGTATGTACTGATGGCATGGGATTTGGTATATAGAAAGGAATTAGTTACTATAATATATACCACTGGGTTAGTTTATTCAGCAGCACTTTTTGAACTGCGTACTGTAATGCTCAAGTTTCAAGGATAAAGAATAAGATCAAACCCCTTGCCTCGCAGGCTAACGGACTAGTGAGCGAGTCAGACATATAACATTGCCAATAGTTTCACAGGTGCTGTAATTAGAGATATGAACAAAGGTGTAGAGTGCAAAGGAGAGCATAGTTAATTTTATCTTGGAGAGGAGAAAGCTTCCCAGAGGAGGTATCACAAGTACTTTGATAGAGAGGAGAGGTGAGGAAGAGATGATTTTTGGATAGAGAGAACCATTTATGCAGAGGAGTAAATGAACAGGACCATTCATGGAATTATAGCCATGCTGAAATATAGGGTACGTGGAGAAGTCCTGTCTCAGAGAGCCTTGTTTGTTGTTGAATCTGTTTTGTTTGTATCCTAAGACAATGATCTCCAAACTTTTTGGATCAGGCACCAAATGTTTTGAGCATTTTATTTACTTATTTTACTAATACATGTACTACAATACTGATTATAATGAAGATTTTTTTGTTGGCACCAAAACATTACTACACAGTTTTAAAGTGAGAACAATATGTTTGACTATTCTACTGAATAATTTTTTTTCAAAAGTCTTGGGCTAGTACTTCTTGATCAATGATTTGATGGTACGGTGTCTGTTGTTTTTTCCCTCCAATCTTGGTTTTACCTTAGTAAGATACATGAATCCAAGTGGAAGTAAATCATCAACTGTACTTAATAAATCTTGGTATTCATTTTTTAATCCCATTCACTAATGCAAAGATTTTTGTTGAAGTTTACTAGCAAATTTTCATTTACCCTTTTCAATCAATTGGTTTTCTTAAAAATTAAGCAAGGGTTATGTTACGTTTTTATATTTTTAACAAATGTGTAGCTCCTTATATCACTGAAAGTAAAAGCCAAAATCCTTGTCATGTCCAGCTTGGCCCGACACAGCCTGTTCCTGTGTCCTCACTCCATCCCCCTTGCCTCTCTGACTATCTTTTACTGTTCCCCACTCACACTGCTTTAGTCGCTCTTGCCTCCTAGCTGTTCCTGGAACCTTCCGGGCACATTTCTGTCTTAAGGCTTTTGCACTCTTTCGCTCTGCCTTGAACTCTGTCCTCCGACCTCCCTCCTGTCTCCAAATCTGCATGGCTGATTCTCTTACTGTCTTCAAACTGTGCTTCCTGACCACACTGTTAAAATTGTACCCCATCCCCATTCGTGATTCCCCTATGCCTTTTTTTCATAGCACTTATTTCCGTTTAATTATGATATAATTTGCTTATCTTTTACTTTATGTGTACTCAAATGATAGCATCCTGTAGCACCTTGAATATTTCTGGCTTTAGCTTCTTTGCCACAATAGCCTGCCTATGAATGTTGCAGTGAATGAATTTCCTGTGTGGTTCTAATTTGTTTTTAACCCCATTTTTATCCTAGTCAAATCTCCATCACTGGTTATGTTCACATTGTTTTTCCATAACACATTGTATTAAAGAGGTCATTTACTATTGATGATATCCTTCCTTTCATGTCTCACAAAAAAGTAGTTGTTTATACATTCCATTATTATTAATTCAGGATCCTGTAAGCCCTGTAAGGTGAATGAAGCATATTAGAAACCCTATATATTGCAAAATTGGTTCTAATACTTCTTTCTTAACTTCTCCAGCAATGTTTTTAACATGTACTCCATCAATATTTTCTGGCATAGCATGCATTTTAGTTTTTTGCCACAAATTTTTTCCACATCAGGAAGGGAAAAATGTATGACCTTTTGTCTTTTACTATTATGGAAGAAACCTCACAAGAGTTTTGAATTGTAAAAGACTGGATTAAATATCATATGATTTTTTAAACCTTAGCGGAATAGTTGTAAAGGTTTGTCTTCATGTTTTAAATGTTTTGCTGGTTGTAATGTTTTTCACTATCACTAGCTAATACCTCAAGGCACAGTGTATACATAAAACAAGGATGGTATATATAAATTCATATTTCAAATGGTAGTCTTGGTGATACCAATTTTTTTTTGCCTACTTGTCAGATCTGATGAGGTTACCATTTTTTTTAACCCATAATGTGAATGATGTTGAAAGAAGGTGAAGTATTAGCTTTACCATTTTCTTAGTTCTTGCTCAGGTTTGTATTAGCTTCTACCTATAGCTGTTTTATTTTGCAAAAATCTTTTTAAGCTATCACTTGTGCATTTTGTTGGAACTGTTTTAGTTAAAGCTAGATGGTCTGTCAGTCTACTTAAATGGGCAATCAGAATCAGCTGTCTGTCATAATATGCTGAAATTTAAAAATGAGTGAGGGCCCAGCTCTGCCACCCTTCCTCAGCGTGGAGCTGCTTTTACTAAGGTAGCTTACCTTAGTAAAGAACAGATGATAACTGCCATGGATAAGTGATAGTTTGTCACCGCCAGTCCTACATTTAAATGTAATGATTACATTTAAATGTAAGTTAGTGAAACTTAATTTTTTTTCATTCTTAAATAATATATTCCCATACCACTGTGGATCATTTTAGGGGTATCTTATTTTGAGATAACTAGTATGTAGGGCTTTAAGAATTTGTTAAGACTAATACTGTAGAGAACACTGAATTTTTTTTCAATTAACTTGGAAATAAATCCACAGATCTCTAAATTTCCTTTTTCACTTTTTGTCTGGGTTTTACCCCATTTAAAAATAGACTATATAAAATTATTACACAAGCTATTAAAATGTTTTTTGTTCAATGTAAAACCAGAATAAGCTTTAGAGTCTTTAAGTTCTTTTATTAGCCTAAGCATAAAATATTTCTAACCATAACTAAGAACTTTTGCTTTCTATTCATGCATGTTTTTAAACTAGTATTTCCATTTGACTTAAAATGCCTCTTTAAAGTGATTTATAAGTATTCCTTTTATTTGAATCAAGCCTGACTTGTAACATTAGTTGTTTCTTCTGGTCTGCACCTTGTCACTTTAAACTGGTTTTCAATTAATAGTGCGTGAGCTCTTTTTCTAACTGTTTTAGTACTAGAGATGTACTCACTTTTTCTTTTCTACTGCAGATGAAGTAGGGGAAAATAATGACCGTGATACAACTGCTACTGAATTAGATCCCTTTCTGACAAATTCACCTGAAAGTGAGAAGTTTGCTTCTGAGTCAAGTAGAAGCCTAACCGAAGAGCAACAACAAAGAATTGAGAGAAATAAACAACTGGCCTTGGAAAGAAGGCAGGCAAAGCTACTGAGTAATAGTCAGTCCCTAGGAAACGGTAAATTTTATGCCAGTTTTTATGTGCTACCATTAATATAGCAAGGGCATGTTAGAAATTTTAACTTCTCTACTATCTCCCAAAATAAAATACTTCTAGGGATAGGAAAATGATATAGTATATTAAGTTTATGTACATTTGAGAAAGAGAGAGAGAGAGAGAGAGAGCGAGAGAGAGAGAGAGAGAGAGAGCTATTTGGAATCCTCAAAGAATAAATGAGTCCAAGATGGTTTTCTGAATAGCTGAGTACCTGTTAAAAAATTATTTTAACCATTTAAAATTGTTTCTGAATCTTTCAAAAACATATTCTTCTCTGACTACTTAAAGCACGTGACACATAGTTTTATTTTTAGGATCATAATTGTGAACATTATTATGGTACTTTCCTAAACATATAAAATGCCTTTTGTACCCATTGAGGATTTTAGAGCCATTTGCTATGATGTGAATAGGTCCTAATTTTTTTTTTTATTGCATTGTGTCACTTTTCTTGTGAGCTATCAGTTTATCTGTTACATTCCTTTCTCTCTGTTAAAAATGCCTTACAATTTGTTGTCTTTAAAACAGACTGGGTTTCAAAACTAGACAGTCAGGTTCGTTGAAACTGTATTTAAAAATAGTTACAAATTGGTTTTGAATGAAGCAGGATGACATATGCCATTCCCAATTTCCAATTAAGTTTTTCCTTTTGAAATGGGAAAATAAGAATTATAGTCAGTAGTGAAGATACCATGTTATAAAACAAGTTTCACCCAAGGTAATAAAATTCTCAAGTGAAAATTATTGTGTGACTACATTATGAAATAAAATAAATCTAATTCTTAAATTTACAAATGGATGTTTTATTACTACTCTGTGAAAAATTACATGAAAATACAACTGTTGTTGAGAGCAGTGTCTTGTTCTCATTATCACAGTGCCTGGCAATGAGGATTTTAAGGCTCATCTTCTATTTATAATCTACAGCCTTAAACTTTGCCCAAATAGAAATAAATATCTTAAATTTTTTTTATAGTAGATCGCTTTCACATATAGTAGATCGCTTTGATTTTTTTAAAACTTCTGTGTAGTAGTTATGATTTTGAATGAGAATCACATTTGGCAATGATTCGAGAATTTGAGTTTAGTAGCTTTCAAGACTTGCATTTTTGAATGGACTTTATACATGTATAAACATGGCTTTATTTGGCAGAAAATAATCATAAGTAACATTAAAGTGATCATAAATATCATCTCTGTTGATCTAAGCTTGTGAAGAGATTTGCATTTATCAGGTAAGACTGGATCAGGTGCTTACAGTGAGTAATAAAGGTGATTTCTCTTTCAGACTTGTTAGCAAACACACCCGGGGCACAGACAGCTGAAGATGGTCATATGGATGAGGATGAACAAAAGGAGGAGTCAGATGGGTTTAACACAGACGTTCTAGACAATCTACATGACGCTGCTGCTGCTGCCAATACTGTAAGTGAAGAGCAGGAATTGAAAATAGAGAAGACACAACTGGACCAGTCCTTTTAAAATCTATAGCAGTAACTTATGCTGCATCCGGAAATGTTACTGAGGTTGGATAGACCTCAGCTAAGAGGGAATCTGTTAACTTGGTATCCTCCAAGTTTGAGATTACTATGTATTTTGTCTACTTTGAAATCCTTATGTAGTAAAACCTTTACAGACTCCTGTTTAACATCTGGTATTTATAATTATCGTTGTTTCTTATTAACTTTAGTCTTTCCTCTTTTAGTGTTTATTTTTATATAGATAAGACTTTGTAACAATTATTAGTGGTTAATAAGCCACTGCTGCTAGTGTGCCATTAAACGCCTTGTTTCACTAAATTGCGTGGTATTTTAAGATGTAAATATATAATGAGTATTAATACCCATTTAAAAAATAAAAATCTTACAAACTATCTCTAGAGGCTTTGTGAAAGTTTGTCATTGCTATTTAGTTCTGCATTTTACACTTTTGGTAAAATGTTAAATGTTTTTAAAATGTTAAAGGTGTGTTTACATGTATTTGGGGAGACACTTTAATACTTAAAGTCTCACATATTCCATAGTGAGAGATTGCCTGGCCCGCATAGGAGCTAGAGAGGTTCACGTGTTCTTTGGTACCTGTTGACTAGTTGGAGAGAAACTTGCGAAGTATTTTGAGGAACATAGAGCACCTGGGGGGATTCATTGGAGACCTTTGAGTTAGTGGAGATTCCAAGGATTGGGACGTACAGGTACAATAATAATACAGAAAGGAAAATGGGGGAAATAAGGACGATTTGGGAACGGTGAATGTGAGGCTAGAAGTGTTAGGGTCAGATAGTGAGAAGACCTGATTAGAATTTTCCCTACCTGAGATTATCAACTTGGAGGGGTAATTACAGATAAGAAAGTAGCACATTGACAACCAAGTTTAAAGAAGGTCTGTCTAGTTCTTGGCAGAGCTGCATCGGGGAGAGGGAAAGTTTTTACAAACCAGGAGGTGGGAAGATTGCTCTTTGTGAGAAACACTGGCAGAGTGATGGTGCTGAAGTGGCTTCTGTCTGTGAAGCTGGGATAGGTATCTTGCTCTCTTCAGGCTTGTTGACTTCAGGTGGGAATGCAGTGACAAGGATGGATTGGTTGAAAGGCAAGGACGTTGAATACAGAATATATGGGGTGTGGGGGCGGTGCCTGTAGGCGTGGTGGGACCGGCAGAGTGAGGAGCCGAGAGGCATAAGCCTCAGGATTGTAGCTTATTGCTAATAGGGGATCAGCTAGAAGATGATTCCAGTCTATTGATATACAACCAATGCCCAGAGAAAGTGCTTGCTCAGGACCTTGTTCTGGCCTCAACCCACCCTCACCAACTGGACTAGAAGAGCGTTCTTTTCCCAGTGGTAGGATTTGCTGGCAATGTGACAAGTCTCCAACAAGGGCAAGACCATTGTCACTCATCATCCGAGGAGTACTCAGGAAAGAAATGGTGGAAAGGGAGGTTTGAGACCAGACCTTACCTGCGCATCCCACCTCACCTCTCAGGCCCTAACACCAACTGGTGCTGCGGACAGCAGGGGAGGCTAGAGGCAAATGAATAATGGCTAGGTCGGACTAAGTCTTACTATGTGAGAGTGACTGAAAGTTCATCTGACAGTTGTCAAAGGGGCCCTATGACCCAAATGCCCCGAGGTAGCAATTACCGGAAAAATTATAACTTACTTTGAAAGAACTGATTTGTCACAGACTAACCCAGTATCAATTCTGGATTTATTAAAAATCAACTGGCGACTTGCAGAGCCACCATTCACTATTCATTTCTGAAAAATCAGTTTCTGTAGTGACCTAATTGTATTTTATTTAATGCAACTTGAACGATGAGAATATATTTTACACATAGTAGCCACCCCCTTACATGCAGGGGATACATTCCAAGACCTTGAGTAGGTGCTGAAACTGCACATAGTACCAAACCCCATATATAGTGTGTTTTTTTTCCTATATATACATTCCTATGATTAATTTATAAATTGGAATGGTAAGAGATTAGCAACAGTAATTACTAAAAGAAGTTATAACAATATACTATAATAAAAGTTATTTGAAAGTGGTGTCAGCAAACTAGCACAAATTTTTTTTCCTTCACAATTTCATGGATAGAAGATTCATTCTTACCATAGATCTTAGTAACCTCAGCATATAATTTATGTCCTTATTAAATTGACAACTGTCAGCTTTTCACTGAAAGGAAGAACTTTATGGCTTCTCTCTGGCATCATCCGAATCGCCATCATCACTACTCTTGTGCTTTGGGGCCGTTATAAAGTAAAGGTTACCTGAACACAAACACTGCAATCCTGTGAAAGTCAACCTGAAACCCGAGATGGCTAAGTGACTAATGGGTGGGTAGTGTACACCCACTGTATGCTGTGGAGATACTGGACAAAGGGGTGATTCGTGTCGCACGCAGGATGTTGAGAACCTTCATCACAATTCTCAGAATGGCATGCAATTTAAAACATACGAATTGTTAATTTCTGGAATTTTCCATTTAATATTTTCGGGCCGTGGTTGACTGTGGGTGACTGAAAACGGAAAGCAAGACCATAGATAAGGTGTAACTACTGTGTTTCCCTGAAAGTAAGACCTAGCCAGACCAATCAGCTCTAGTGCGTCTTTTGGAGCAAAAATTAAAATAAGACCAGGTATTATACTATAATGTTATACCAGCTCTTACATTATAGTAAAATAAGACCGGGTCTTATATTAATTTTTGCTCCAAAAGATGCATTAGAACTGATTGTCCGGCTAGGTCTTATTTTTGGGGAAACACGGTATGGTATGTGAAATCTCTACCCAATCCCAATCGACTAGAACATTGGGTGACAGAAAATTAGATTAACGTTAATATTGAAAAGAAGGTAAAACATTCACACAAGACAAAGCTCTTTTAATGAAGTAAGAAGAGTATTTCATTCATATTCCATGACTGTTTGAGACATCCAGGAGAGCTAGGTCCCGTATCTCCTCTAGAAGGGTATACAGGCTTCTTCCCTTGGTTTGGCAATATTTTTCACAATCTTCCTGAATGACGTTTACTTTGACTTCTTGGGCAAGCTGAGCTTCCTCCACAGATCTAGTTACTTCCTTCACTAAATCACTCTTTAGCAAGAGGGAACTCTGATGAAAAAGTTCTGTGTCTGGTATCATGTATGGTTTGTTGCTAATTATTTCAAGCCTGATGGTATCCGAATGGCAACGTGAGGCCTGTACAGATATTCTCACCTATCACAGAGGAGAAAATGCATATTATTAAATCACATTCTTTGCTCTTTACATTGAAAGTAATACTGGAGGTAAACGCAGACTTACTGTTACGTGGTCAAACAAATGGAACGTAACAGATTCCCCTCCTGTTGTGGTTGACGTGATTTTGTTTTGAAATCGTTGAAGGGATCCTGGTTTCCATTCAGAATGGCTGTCTGGGCCACATGAAATCACTAAACCATCTTTATTTTTCAGATAAGCAGCACCTTTAATCCCAAACCTGAATCATTGCCAGAATAAAAATCCAGAGATAATGTATTCTTAGTACCCAGACCTTGAAAAAAGAGAAAGCTAGTTTTTCTTCTAGATTAAAAACATCTTTTCCTGTGATTTACCTCCAAATATTTACTTCATTGATCAGATAGAAACAAAATAACTTGCTAAATAAGAAAGTAAAAACCTATCCTAAGCCTGATACAGATATACTACATTCTAATCTCATTTATACTTACATAGTGGATTATATGTTACATTATATACATATGGTAACTGCAAATAACTGCTAAAATAAATATTTTACTAAATTATATCTAATGTACTGTTTGGGTTCTACACTTTTAGTTTGACTAGGATTTCTTAAGAACTATTATGTTAGACAGTAACACACCTTGGTATAAACACAAGCACACCATTTGTTCTCATTGAATAAATAACCCCATCGGATATGCAACGGTCCTCAGTTTCTTGGTCTTTGTCTTTAAAATACATGCACTGGAAGAGCTCAGTAGATCGCTTCTGAGAACGCTGTGCTGCCTGGAAGAAGAAGCACGACCCTAACGCATGAAGAGACTTCCCCGATACGCCCAAAAGAAACATGGAATTCACAGTCCTACAGAAACAATGTCTTTAAAAAGGCTAGATTCTATAAAACTATTAATACAAATATTCTGCTCTAGCAAGAATTAAATCAATTTTTGTGGGAACTAAACCATCTGGTATCATTCTCTCAAAACTGTCTTAGAAAATTAATTCTTTAAGAAAGCAACCAGTTTGTTATTCAGAACCTGTGTCTAGATCATTCGGGTAGAGAAAAAGTATCCAGATCTATGTCTACCTTTTTTTCAAGTCTGTCCTACCAAAATCCTGTTGGTGGAAGTATAAGTTAGTACTGCTATTCTGGAGGACAATTACGTAATATGTATCAAAGTTCCGTATGTGTGCACCTTTCGACTCAGTGATTCCAGGCAATAATCTGAGAAGTCTGTAAAAGTGTATACACAAAGATAGTTATAAAACTGAATTGCCTGGAATAGCGTTGCCCAACAGAACCTTCTGCAGTGATGAAAATGTTGTATATCTGTGTTGCCCAATAGGTGGCCACTAGCCACACATGTCTATTATGCCTGTAAAATGTGGCTAGTGTGACTGAGGAATTGAATTTTTAATTTTTTTTTTTTTTAACAGGACTTTATTGGGGAACAGTGTGTACTGCCAGGACTTTTTTTTTCCCCCCAAGTCAAATTGCTGTCCTTTCAGTCTTAGTTGTGGAGGGTGCAGCTCAGCTCCAGGTCCAGTTGCCGTTGCTAGTTGCAGGGGGCACAGCCCACCATCCCTTGCGGGAGTTGAACCCGCAACCTTGTGGTTGAGAGCCCGTGCTCCAACCAACAGAGCCATTCGGGAGCTCAGCGACAGCTCAGCTCAAGGTGCCGTGTTCAATCTTAGTTGCAGGGGGCGCTGCTCACTATCCCTTGCGGGACTCAAGGAATTGAACCAGCAACCTTGTGGTTGAGAGCCCACTGGCCCATGTGGGAATCGAACTGACAGCATTCGGAGTTAGGAGCACAGAGCTCCAACTGCCTGAGCGACTGGGCCGGCCCCGAATTTTTAATTTTTAAAAATTTTAATTTAAATAGCCAATGTGGCTGGTAGCTATAATATTGCACAGCACAGAATTAGAACATTGGATATAGAAAATTATATTAAACATTTAGATAGTTTCTAACTTTCTGTATCACCAAATGGTCTAGTTCTATGCTGCAATATTAAAGCCACTGGCAACAATATGAAACATAGTATGAGGCAGCTTCTAAAACAATGATGTAACTATATTGACATGGTGTGCTATCAGTAACAGATGTGTTAAGTAAAAAAAAGCAGATTTCAAAGTAACAGATATGGTCTGATATTTTGATAAATAAAAAGCATTGTCTAGAATCATTACTAATGGTTATCGCTGGGTGGTACGATGACAGACGATCTTTAACATTTCTACAATTTGGGAAAAACATCTAACCTATTGTTAAATCTGCTATATCCACATTAAGCTACTTCAGAACATTTGTAAATGTATTGAGAGCTACTCGACAAACTAATTTTTCATGTTATTTCACTGGTTAGGATTCTAGAATTTAATTTGCTAGAATATATGGTACTTCATTCTATTACACCTTAAAGCTGATATTCTCTAAGCAAAGAAGATGATGGGTAAGAGAAATTCAAACCCCCTTACTCGGTTTCTGTTGTTGATATGTCTGCATAATTCCTCAAGATCTTTGTTGCTGAACAAATTTTCCTTACTTTCCATTTTCTTGTCTTTTGAAATGGCTGCCATTAGCAATCGGTGTACTATAATATCTGAATATCTTCTTATTGGAGAAGTAAAATGAGTATATTTATCTAATGCAAGACCTTCCAAAAGAAACCAAAAGATTGAAATAAACAAAATGAATAGTTTTTAAACAACCTGCTCAAGGTTATGGCCACAAAGGAAAACTTGATCATTCACCATAATGGTGGAACTCTTCCTCCGCACACGATCCGGTGGAGAAATACAATGCGTTAGACATGGCGTGCGTGGCCATCGATCGCAGCAGCCTGTTTACAATGGGATCGCTGGGGTCATTTGCGTTATCCAGAGAATCAGCCAGTGTCTTATTGGACCTGACAAAAATATGGAAAAACTTTTATTTAGTCCCCAGCAATCATTTAAAGTCAACACTCTGAGGAGAACACTTGACTCATCGGTCTGAATACTTTCATCTGCCAGGAATGAAATTTATTGTGGACATATTTCAAAAGGAATTCTTTTTAACTATGGAAATCTAGTTTGAAACCTTTAAGGTTTAAAAAACGAAAGTGTGTCACAATTTAAATATGTTTCTTAAGTAGTAAAGAGAAATGTGCTCATATCTACAGTGTTAAGTTAATGTTAGTAGGTTGTCAAATACTTGCTGAATTGAATTTCCAGCACCCTTAACCTTAAACATGCTGTACAGGGCAAAGAATGGACTATTTCTTTTTTTTAAATCAAGAATTATTGAGCTCGAGGGAGTTAAAAAAACAAAACTAAACTAAACCTGAGGTACACAGCAAAAGAAACCTAAATTATTTTTTTTTAAAGATAAGGAGATAAGGAAACATTCTATTTGTTTACTCTCAAATAACACTTTTTTAGAACCCAGGAAATATAGAATTATATTAAAAATTAAACTAAAAATACATCATATACCTAATTCAGTTCTGTAATGTAGCCCGCTAAGAGAAAAGGGGAAAGGAAGATGGAAAATGAACAGAAAAGTAACGTGACAGTGGGCATTGATGTGAACTTTTAAGCTAGACAGACTTGGCTTCAAATCCTGACTCTGACTTGACCAGCTGTTAAATTGTAGTCAAGTTACTCAACCTCTCCAGCCTTAATTTCGCTGTCTGTAAAATACGAATGACACAAGATGATGTCTGAGAGCTCCTAACACACGTGCCTGGCACATGCGCAGAGCTCAGCCACCAAATAAATCAGCAAAAGATGTTATCATCTAAAGATAAGAGGGAAAAAAAAATCCGTTTTGAAAAATGAATAAAACATATTTAATTAGCACCTGTTACTAGACAACAAACTTAAAAAAAAATCTTCTTTATATATCATTTTTTAATAGGGGAAATATTTTATTTTGGAGGGAGTAAAAAGTCTCATTCTATGGAGGGTTGGTATATATTGACCATCAGTGTCCTATCTTATAATATTGCCACAGAAATGTGCTGTGTTTTTAAAATATTGAAATAAATAGGATTATTTTTTGGCATTTGCCTAAGGGGTAGATGAAATTAAATCAAGGGTAACAAGTTCCTTATTTTTATATTACAAATTACAGTGGATCAAAATTATGCTGCAACAGACTTGTTTTAATTTTAAGTCTCTATACCTACATTATAGTAAATGAAGAAAGCCAAGAAGTTTTCTATTTTTGGTCAAGGATCTGTTTGTCCCATTTTAAGAACTACTGTAAGATAGTAAGTGTATAGCACTGCCTTCCCCCCTCGAAAGAGGAATTACCGTGTATCTATGAAGAAGCCTTTTGCTTTCGCACATTCTCGCAGTTCCGAAAAGAACTCCTGGTGTGGAGGAGGGTGTTGGCGCAACAAGGCCTGATGCGGGAAGCTCTCCCAGATCTTCTTGGCTACCCAGTGGTTGGCCAGGATCATGCATTCAGCCACTGTCTCGTGCACTTCCAGCGGCTGCTTGGGGATGAGGTCACAGATGTTCTTCTTCTCATCCAGCTGTATGCGCACCTCCACCCCTTCCAGTTCCAGGGCACCATGTCGTTTAGCTCGGACATGGCGCGCTATGTCAGTCAGCTTTCTAACTGCCCACACTAACTCCTCTAGCTTGGCTTGTCTGCTTTTCTCATCCAAGTCTCTGAATTCTGGAATATCATCAATGACGCTGAAGTTTCCATCCAATAGTTCCTGGGCTGCTTCATAAAACAGTTTGTATGCTGATCGAATAATGGTTCTGCCGTACCACACTTTCTTAATTTCGTAAGAGGTTTTATCCAATTCCCACAGGACGCTTACAGCATACCTACAAAACCAGTAACATTGACATCTTTATTTAATTCTTCCATTCTTTAAGCAAGCAGTAGACCCTGAATGTCACTTGAAAGAAATGGCATTGCTACAGGTTTTTGGTCTGTTGTCTCAATTCAAATACCCCACCACCAAATCAAAGTTAGACTAGGTTCCCCTGAGCTCTGAGCAAATCTGAAACGAGTTCACATGTAATGTTATGAATCCTATCTTATAGTTCTCCATTTTGATTAGAAGAGCATAGCACTGACAGAGGGAGTCAAGTCTATTGGGCTGTCTAATAAAGAAGAGGAAAGCCTTTCATATCCTACAGAATGACACTGAACTAGATCAGTTTTGATGGTAGGTAAATTAGCAAAAGTTCATTTAGTAGAGAACCACTTAGCTACCAAATTGCTCTATTTAAAAACATATGCAACATTTGCAACTCATAAAAAACAAAGGGCTGGGCTGGCCCGGTGGCTCAGGCGGTTAGAGCTCCATGCTCCTAACTCCGAAGGCTGCCGGTTGGATTCCCACATGGGCCAGTGGGCTCTCAACCACAAGGTTGCGGGTTCGACTCCCGCAAGGGATGGTGGGCTGTGCCCCCTGCAACTAGCAACGGCAACTGGACCTGGAGCTGAGCTGCGCCCTCCACAACTAAGACTGAAAGGACAACAACTTGACTTGGAAAAAAGGCCTGGGAGTACACACTGTTCCCCAATAAAGTCCTGTTCCCCTTCCCCAATAAAATAAAAAAAAATAAATTAAAAAAAATAATAAATAAATAAATAATAATAAAATAAAATAAATTAAAAAACCCACTTAAACAGAAGTTAAAAAATTAATTTAAAAAAACAAAAACAAAGGGCTGATTTTCCTAATATGGAAATAGCTCATATAAATCAATTACTAATAGATAAAAAACTCAAAAGGGCAAAAAAAAAAGAAATAATTCACAGAAAAGGATACGTAAATGACTGTTAAACATATAAAAACTGTTTGACTTTACTCACAATAGTTGAGTTCAAAATGCAAATTAAAACCACTCTAAGATACCATTTTCATCTATTAAACTGGCAAAGATAAAAAAATACAACACATTGTGTTGGTAAGGCTGTGGGGAAACAAGCATTCTCATATATTGATGGTGCGAATATAACTGTAACCTTTGGAGAGCAATTTGATTAAATCTGATACCAATACATATACCCTTTGACACAGAAATTCCACTTCTAGGAATTTATCCTCCAAATGCACTGTACTTTTAAAAATATGAAATGACTTATGTTCCAAGTAATTTAGTTGTTTTGCTTGTAATAGCAAAAGATTGGAAACCATCCATATTTCCATAGATAAGCAATTATTATTAACACGGAATGATCTCCAAGATACATCATGCAGTTAAAAAGGTGCTGAACAGTATACATATAATGTCACCATTTGTGCAAAAAAGAAAGACCAAATGTCCATATTTTTGTGCATGTGAATTATATCTAGAAAAATATGTAAGCAATTGGTAATTGAGGGTAAGTGGTAGGAGGGGGCGTTTCACTTTTTGAACCTGTGAATTTTAGACCATATGGTTTTATTACCTATTCAAAGACAGAGAGAGACTTTAACAAATATCACGATCCTCATGCCAAACAGCCTCAACCAGGGAATATACATGCACCAAGTTGTACCATTTGTTCCCAGACTTCAGCTGACTTTAAAAAGCCAAAAACAGAGGAAGAAGCAGCCTCACAGCTAGAGAGAGACAGCAGAGGAGAGGAAAGGAAGGGAAGGTTAGAGAAATAAAGCTGCCTGAAAATAAGTGGTGCAGAGGGGTGTAGAGGATACAGGGTGGGGAGTGGAGTGGTGAGCGTATTAGAAACAAGAGGAGGAAGAGGCCAGAAGCAAGAGCACCAGGCACCACAGGTAAAAATAATGAACAAACTCACCTATCAACGCCTCCCAAGAGGGAGCACAAATCAGCACTGAGGATGGAGGGCAGCATGTCATAGCGGCGGTCTGCTAAATAGTAAGTGGTGGCCCTGTGAACAGACACATATGCGGGGACGTGACCTTCAGCAGCAAGGAGAACTGCTGACTGAATGGGCTGCTGGGTGGTAAACGGCCAAAACCACAGTACAAATTCCCTAAGGCTGTTGTTTTTCATAAAGTGCAGCCGACTGGGTAATAAAGCTATTCCCATGTTCCCACTTTTCTAAGCGGTACCGCTTTGGGCTGAATATGCTTCCACTGATATAAAAAAGAAAGAAAAAGTGACACGAATCTTAGTTGTGTAAGAAAAATTAGAGTGTAACGATCCAGTGTTTATATAAAATAGTATACTGCTACATGAAAAATTTAACCCATTTCAATTTAGAAGGAAACAATGTGTGATAAGTTTATTTTAAAAAGGCAAGGTACATTGATCAAGGTACTATTTTTCTAAAGGAAAAGGGAAGTGGACCTCAATTTTTTTTTTCCTGGAAGGCATTTTTAGAACTGTACAGAATTGTGAAATCTTTGTTTTGAAAATCTGAAATGCACAGTTATAAAATACGTTACAGTCACATATATATCATCACAATGCTGATTCAAATAGCATTACCTTGTCCTTGCTTCAATGTCACTGTAAGAATTTGGTGCCACAAAGTGTGTGACATCTGCAATGTGGACCCCAAGTTCCAGGTTGCCATTACTTAAGGTTCTGACTGAGAGTGTGTCATCCACATCTTCACAACCTTTGGGGTCAATGCTAAATACAAGATGGGTTTTCCTCAAGTCTTTACGTTCTCGTTCCTCTTCAGGACTCACCTTCCAGGGATTTTCTGGTGTGTTTACTGGCATCTCACACATCTGTACAACGAGAGGCTAAATATTCAGCAATTCTTGCACCTAAAAAAGATTCCTAAAAAAATCTACCCTTTGACATTCGCCATGTGACCTCATAGAAATCCCACTCATTCCCCATTATCTTCTGCACTTAAACTATGTTTGCTTCTTTTGATCAATAATGATTTATCAGGTGCCTCAGAAACTGTGCTAGAGTTGGAATGTCAGGAGTCAAAGGGAAAGACACGGTCCCCTGCCCTTGAGGACACTTACTGTCTGACAAGAATGTCCCACAACTGTCACCAGCCTCTTTAGTTATGGGGGCTGGAGCAAGAATGAATGGGTGGCTTATAAAGAGTACAGCATCGACCCCATTTTCAAATGATCCAATTATTTAAGTATAGTGGAGCTTTTAATTCAAGTCAAGCCCCAAAAATAAAATCAACATGTCCCAAATATGAGAAGCTTATTCCTCAAAGATAATTTAAGCACGACAAATCTAGGGCATTTTCTCTCCATTATTACCTATTTAAGCCATCAATTTGCAGTTAAGTAGGCTAAAAGGGAAGAGAATTCTAGCCCTGTGATGTCTAATCCATGCTTTACTTCATTCTAACATTTTCACTAAGAGCTGAAACAAGTCAACAAATAATTTCCAGAAACTAATGTTAAACATAAAAATTTAATAATGTAAAATATTCTAAAATATTTTACTATTATAGCTACTGTTCTGTCAAAAACTCTAATGAAAATAAGAACACCCATATGCTGTTGATAGCATTGCAAACTGGTTCAATTTTTCTAGAGAACAATCTGCCAATACATAACAAAAGCTATTTAAATTTTTTATGCCCTTTGATTTGGTAATCTCACTTTAAGGACTACATTCCAAAGAAAATGATCAAGAAGAAAAAAGAAAAAGCAATGTTTATAAAAGTGTTTGAAGTAGCATTTTTTGTAATACTGAAAAATTAAACAGCCCAAATGCTCAATAACTGAGGAACACTTAAGCAAACTAGAGTATAGCAGTATACAATAATTTGCCATAACTATTAAAAATAAGTAGGCTATGTCAATATATAGGAATAACTTTAAGTGAAAGAAGCAGAATGGAAAATAGTATGTACACACTATAAATATAGCCATGCAAGAAAAATAAACAAGATTAACGAAGATTTTAAAAGATAACAAAGTGATGGAAATAGCTGATGTTTTATGTTCACAGAATTTTTGTTTTCTGTAAAGATTACAAAAACTGTTTCATAATGAGCATGACTTTTTTTTTTTTTTTTTTTTTTTTGACACATGGGTCAGAGATGTCTGGAACTCAAGAAGCTGCTCCCTGCAGCTTTCTGCAGGCCTCCGGGTGAGTGATTATGACAGGCAGGGGAGCCTAGTGGGTCTGTACCCTTGTAGTTGCAGGGGATGGATGTATACTGACTATGACACACTGACATGCCATTTTTAAGCAAAGTTGGAAAATGTAAAATTTTGAGAGCTGTGAGGCTGTAGGAAACTTACTCTGCACTTGAAGCTGACTTCAGTCTGGTCCAAACACAGAATAAAGAAAGGGGAGTGAGATTTTTCCATTATCTGTAGCTTTAGACGGTGGGTTGTGACATAGTACAAAGATTTTTTGTTTTCTGTCTTAATGATGAAACATACCATAACAGGCAAAAAGAAAATATACAAAATACCTTCCTTTCACCAGACCAAAGTTCTCGGGGAAATCTGACCTGAGCTTCTGAAAAAGGGGCAACCGAAATACTGTTTTCCACCAAGATGGTTGCAATTTCTCCTTCCAGATCTCCGATTCTTCCTAAAACACGCACAAAATGTCCATTTGGATACATGGATGTCGACTCCCAGGAATCAATGCGCACAACCACCCTGAAGTCCTACACAAGGGGAGGAAAAAGCACTGAGCGCAACGCCAGGGGTAAGTGGGTCAGTTAGAAGTACCAAGCAAACGAGATAAACAGCATCAAGCACCAAAGAGAGAGGCCAATTTGCAAATAGTGGGGCTTTCTTTGGTGTCGTTCTTGTTTTACTAAATTGCCAGATGGTATATGAATACTTGGCCCAGTGATTTGAAGGGAGGCATTACCTCTCTACATCAAATAAATGGGCTGGAAATTTTAGTCTGTTAAACAAAGCCAATTGTAACACATTCTAGTTAACATTTGCGACACAAGGGAAAAGCCCAATTATGCACAGTCCAAATTAAATTTAAAAACAAAAATCTCAATTGTGTGTGTGTGTGAGTTACTTTACAATTTCTCTGAAGTTACTTTCTAATTTTTTAAGACATCTTTTGGTGGGGAAGAAGGTATCAGTGTGAACTGAACCCCGATGCTCCCAAATTTCAGCAAACCGTGGAAAAGAAAGCTGTAGTAGCACCTGGCCTCGGAAAGCCTGCCTAAGGCTTCAAGAGGTAAAGGTACACAATGACCAGGTTATCCTGCTTCAGTGTCTCATTTAGAAACGGCAAAACATCAGGCAAATCAAATTGGGTGAGCTTACACTCTGCGCCACTGTAAAGGTTAATTTCTAACTTTCTTGTTTATGTCTTTTCTCTGGTGCTATATTCCTTTATGGATAATCGATTCTGTGAAGTACCACTATATCATCCCTACAGGGCAGAGTGATCGTATTTCTGTATCACTTGCTAGAAGAAAGCTTGTTAGTGTTGGCACAGTGTATCTATTCAAAGTTTCTGTGTTGGACAGCCGGATAATGTATGTTCTCTCTAGTTGTCTTACACAGCTCTTTGTAGGACGATTTCTCTCTGGCCTTCATTTATTAACCGAGGACTACTTAATAGATGGTTCTATATATTTAGAATTTTTAAAAAACAGGATCTTGGAATGTCAGATGCCATCGATAATTTAACCCTTCTTATGCAAAGGAATTAACAATGTCTCCTGGTACTGCTCAAAAGCTAGCAAAGACAGAAGGAAAACAATAGAAGTACAATATCAGCTACCTGGAGGGCTTCTGCTTGCTGAGTGCTAATTCGGATTTTGGGAATTCTGTAATCCCAAGGTGTAACTAGGATTTTCTGAGCATTTTTGCCCTGCGATTGGACCTCTTCTTTGGATGGAAATGTCACCACATAATCCCGCCAGTTCTTCTGAAGGATGCCCACCACTCTGCCTTTGGGAAAACAGAACAAAACAAAGCTTTAAGTGGTAAAATACCACCTATCTGGACTTTGGCCAGTTCGGCAGTAAGGAAGAAAACACAACATCCCATTTTTTTCAAGCACATCCACATAAGTTGAGAGATGCTTAAACATTTGCCTTCTTAGCATTTTATTACACGTATTAAGATGGGTTTTTTCTTAATTTCTTATTAAGATGGGTTTTTTCTTTCTTTAAGATAGATAATTTTTTATATAACTTTGTCAGTATGCCCTTTCTTCTGTAGGGCCTGATATAACAGTTAGAATCCATTAGTTCCACCTTCTCTTTGGCCCTTGCCTTATCAATCTCAGGTTTAGAAATGTGGGTAAAAGTCAACGATTTTCATTTTTTTAACCCATGCCCTCTACTGTCCATTTTCACTGTTTTTGCTTGCATTTTCCCACCAGCCAAGATCATTTGGTCCAACGTGACACACGGAAAAGTATACAAATCGTATGTCTGATACACAACACTTTTAATCGTCACTGATTGAAGTCAAGAAAAAACAAACTTTAATAGTTAAAAGTGCTATCTTTTCTTTTCACAAAATGTTTACTGAGACCCTACCAGGAATCAGGCCCTGTTCTAGGTGCAGGGAACATAGCACTGTCAAAACACAAACTGCTTGATTTCCTGGAGTGTACATTCTCATCTGGGTGCCTGAGGGGCTGGGAAACCAACGGTAAAAAACAAATACATGTGAGGCAGTGATGATTGCTAACAAAGATACAAAGCAGGGAAAGGTGACCAAGAGTGATAAAGGGTCAGAAGTGACAGCTATTTTAAATAAAGTGACATTTGAGCAGACTTGAAGTGAGGAAAGGAAGGATGAGGACGTTTGTGGAAAGCTTGTTTCTGGTGGTGGAAAGGACAGGTTGGTCAATGTGGCAGGAGCAGAATGGTGACGAAGACACTGACAGAAGGCAGCCCCACCTAGCAGGACCTTGCAGGCCAGGGGAAGGACTTTGGATTTTATTCTGAGAGAAATAGGAGGCAGCCACTGGAGAGTTTTGAGCAGCGATGTGGTAAGACCTAGATTTTTAAAAGGATTACTATGGCTCACAGTGTGGAGAAAAGAGTATCTGGGAGCAAGGGTGGGGGCAGGGAGACCAGGGAGGAGGCAGCTGGGAAAATCTCGCCAAGGGATTCTAGTGGACCGAATTAGGAGAGAAATGGAGGGGTATAGAGTGCCTGCATTCAGTTGGAGCTGCCAGGACCTCCGACTGGTGAAAGAAAAGTCAATGATTCCAAGGTTTTTGGGTTGGCCAATTGGAAGAATGAACTTGCCATTTATGGAGATGGGGGAAGACTTGTGAGGAGCAGGAATGGGGGTAGATACTGGGAATTTGTTATGCGGCATGTTAAATTTGAGACGCCCACTAGACATTCAGGGGAAGATGCCAAATGGACAACTGAGCAGACAATATTAGAGACTGAGGAAGGGTTCTAGACTGGAGTTAAAAAGCCAGAGGACTGAACGAGATCTCCTAGGGATAGTGTGCAGGGGAAAAAGAGATCCAGAGAGGAGCCAATACATCCAAGAGGACAATAAGATGGAGAAGAACCAGCAAAGGAACTGAGGAGGAGCAGGGTGGGAGAAGAACCCAGAAGCCAAAGCTGAGACGGTGGTCCGTGGGCTATATGCTGCTGACAGGTTACAAATGCTGAGGACTGCTGGCAGTGAGGTCACTGGTGACCTAGACAAGAGATCAAGGGGGTGTGTGCGTGTGTGTGTGTGTGTGTGTGTTTTGGGGGTGGAAGGATGCACCTGAATGTAGTGCCTTTTGGAGAAAATGGGTAAACAGGAAGCAGAGAGAATGCAGGGTTAACTGTTTCACTGAGTCTTGTCCTAAACAGAAGCAGAGAAAAGGGTGGTAGCTGCAGAGTACGTGGGATCCAAGAGGGTTTTGGTTTTTGTTTTACGATGGGAGATATTACAGCGTATTTGGGTACTGATGAGAATAAAATAAACCCGCAGAGGGGAGAAACTGATAATGTAGGAAAAGAGACGACATTGCGTATCAATAATTGCAGTATTTCTGGATTGTTAAAGAGAGGAAAAACAAACATTCCACAAGAAAAATGGTAACTTTCCAGTTGGCGCACCTGTGGGCATGGGCTCACTGGTGGACTCTCCTGAGGACTTGTCATCACTGTCATTCTCACACAGGGCAGAGGTTCTGCCTTTCCATTCATTTTTTGGGAGCAGTTCCACAACTACCACGTCTCCATGAATTGAGCGGTTTCGAGCCTTCATCCCATAGATTAAGATGTCACTCACTAAACCTGTTTGGGGCAACACAGAGAAACCCCATAAAGCCAAGGGGGACGCCACACCAGTGAGGTACTTCAAACATAATACATCTGCGGTCCAAAGCATTCCTATGAAGAAAAGCTTCCTCCTTCCAAAGGTGAAGTCAAGTTTCTTTTACTTTGCAGAAACATGGCCACCATGTCATACTGTGTCATGTGCTTTCATCAGGGCCACCCTCAATCATCTTTGAAGGCAGGTAACAGTTCCCTGCATGAGGCCATGTCAGTCGGCACTGGAGTTCTGTCACACACCTGCAGGGGCCACACAATCAGGGAATGGTCAGCAGGCTTAGGAACTACGGATACTGCAGCACTGACAGGAATGATTCTGCCGAGCGGAAGCCATTGCTTCCCATTCTCCTTCAACCCGGCCGTGCTCCTTTGACTGTCAGTTTTTCTCACCTCATCACTCAGAACTAGGCAGTACATTCTATCATGATACAACTTATTTGCACAGTTGTTCATTTTTATTACGTTTTAGTGATTCCAATAAGGCAATGTGGCACACTGGTGCAGTTCAGGGCAATGTCTTAAAATCACGGATAAGTTGCCTCCGTAGCAGGTTCAGCTCCCCACTCAGCAGATGTGTGGATATGTGATCTTGGGTAAGATACTGTGCTTCTCTGTATTTTAGTTCCCTCACGTGCAACCTGTGTATCCTCATGTGTAAAAGGTGGAAAACAATAATAATACCTATATAAGTGCTTAGAACAGTACCTGATATACAGTAAGAACTCGATAAAATATTAGCCATTATAATTTTTAAAGTCCATGACAACAAAATCAGAAATTTTGACAAAAAGTTAGGGAAAAAACCAACCCATGATCCCACACACCTAGTGTATCCTAGTGTGGGGATATCTGACATGGCATATATGATGTGACAATTTCAACTTTGCTTTCTTCATTGTGTTATATCAGAATAAAAAAGTAGCATGGAGAGTTACATAAGGTTTATACGGAACCTGAGTCTTTGCTGCTGGCTCCTTGAAGTCGCGCAAAAGCTTCTATTTGTGCTCTGTGTTTGTTGACTTTCAGAATTCCCTAAAATCATAATAAAAACCAATGTGAATAATTTCTTTCCTGCCTGCTTTACCGACAAAAGGTACAGCTTTTAAAAACGATATGAAAATATCCCTATAATATTCTTATAAGGTCTGTGTCCCCTTCTTTAGGAATAATATTCATCACCAAGGTTTCTTTCCTCCAGAGGACATATCAGCATTTTGAACTTCTCTCAGCTACACTAAGTGTTGAAAGTGCTGGGATCTACCTTATCTAAGGGAGGAATGGTCTTTAAAACATCTTCTTCCTCAAAGTATCCTCCCAGGAACTTAGTGAAGTTTACTCCCAAGTTGGAGACATTACCCACTCTTTTAAATGAGGTATACTCATTTAAAGTACCCACACTTTAGGGAGGAAGTTTAGTGTGGTATTCTCCAACTTCGGCCTGCATAAAAATTATCTGAGTGGCTTGTTAAAAATGTAAAATCCATGATGGAACTGTTCTGTATCTTGACTGTGGTGGTGGATACACAGATCTACACATGTGATAAAACTACACACACACACACACACACACACACACACACACAAATGAGTGCATGTAACACTTAAAATCGGAATAATAATTTTATCTGATTTCTTTTGAAGATTCTGACAGCATCTCGGATCTGGGTTCTGGGGGATCATAAAAGGACCCTTGAAAGGGGAGGGAAAATGGCGACAAGTGAACGAGCCAAATTTCACCAATTTTATAATTTTGCCAAACCTTCAGACTTTGATCTAAAAATACATTCTCTTTCCCAGTGACAGGAGGCATTTATGAGGCTACTCATGTGATGTTCAATATGTAACCCAATTAAGAACTTTAAAAGGTAGCTCCGACCAGACAGCCATGTCTATAGGAAGAATGACTCCCAAAGCATCTTAAACACACCAGCCCTGGCTTACTCATACCCATCTTGTTGACAGCCTTTGAAATGAGAGACCTGTGACAGGAGACAAGTAAAGAAGAGAATATACTGACTGCTCCTGAGGCCGTTTCTCCTTTACCACCTCACCTGGATGTAGCGCCCAGACTTAATGCCGGCTTCTAATACTTCCAGGGGGAGATGCTCTGGATACTCCTTCCTGTGGCTCTCCTGACGCTCATTCTCTCTTTCCCGTCGGGATTGAAGGATAGAATCACAAAGCTCGTGGGCAGCTTTTAAGTCAGGCCAAAAATTGTCCAGGTAATTCTGCATTTAAGAAAGGCACAAGAGAAACATGGTCAGGAAAGAATAATTCTTCATTACAGTAGTATTACCAAAAATCCTGAACAGGAATTGCTGGCATGCAGTTTTGAAGAGACATTAAATGAGCATTACCTTCCCAGATCTCATGCTACCAGTTCACTTTCTACCATTTCATTAATTCTCAAAGCCCTGCCAAATGAACTCTAGAAAGGCGGTTCCTAACAAGAACGTTTCCACATCCCTGATTACTCTGAACTTTCAAATATCCCCTGCCTCTCAGTCCATACACACACACACACACACACACACACACACACACACACACATTTAGTTTTCCTGTCTTTACATGTATCTCATTGCTGCAAATAATGGCCTACAGTGAACGGACAGGAAAAGCTCCGACATGTGCATTCTTGTCTGTTTTTTTTCATCCTGAAATGTTTGAAATTTATAAGAAACTTAAGCACATAAAAATGGCAAGGAGTAAAGTGTATAAGCCAATGTCTCCCTTACCCCAACCCACTGGCTATATTAAATGAGCAGAGAGCAGGGACAGTCCAATGAGCAAAGTATTCTTGGTTTTAGGCTTTTCCCCTACTTCATAAGCTCCCAGAGGACCAAGTCTTCTGTGACTATCCACAGATGTAGTACCACTCCTCATGTAAGTGACACTTGATGTTGCTATTAGTGTGATGACCTGGTATGAAACATAGCTTTGAAACAAGTGGTCAGAGTCCCCACAAAGTAGACTATCACTGAACGTGATTGAGCCTCGTGGCCTATTGTTTCAGGGATGCCCTGGACACAGCCCCAAGGAAGTTGGTGAGGGCGGCTGCGCTCATCGGCTGTGTGTGTCCAGTGAACGTTCCGAACGGTTGACTCACTACATAAAATCAAATTTAGATGTGATCTGAACGCAACTTTAAGTATAAGGTAGAGTCTAGCACATTCTCTTTTCTCAACTTAAAAAGAAAATAAATCATCCTTATTGTTGACTCCAGCATTTCTCCCACTAATTTCAAGGTCCCGGTCAAACTGCTTCTTTGCTTTCCCAAGTCCTTCCAGAAGTTCTGTCTGTGCTAACGTCAGTACCCCAATTCTATGGTCACTTATCACTTGTCAGCGCCAAGACTTAGTCTCTGCGCAATTTACAAGGACAAAAAGCAACTGTTCTACCACTACCAGTGTGAGCCTCAGATGCCAAAGGTATGGGAAAAACTGGGTTTAACTGTTTCTAGGAGAAGAGGAAATATTTATTTAGGATTAGTGGCAGCTGCTCCTGTGGTAAAGCTGGGGATGGTGGAGACATAATTAAAAAAATGGTGGATCACTGCATAAATTATGCAAATGTCGAACTACTATGTTGTACACCTAAAACTAACATAAAATAATACTGAATGTCAACGGTAACTGAAATAAATAATTTTAAAAAAAGAAGAAAATTGTGTGAGGGATGTTTAGAAAGTCACCAAAAGTATAGGAATCTTGGTAAAAGTTGTTTGCATAGGCTTGTGTATGCGTATTTAAATTTAGGCATTTTTATTTAATAAATAACTTTAGTAAACAGCATTATAAAAAAGTGAACTGTTAAAATTAAAAGGCACTTAAAACAAGCATGTGACTGGGACAGCCGATTAGCTCAGTTGGTTAGAGTGTGGTGCTCTTAACAACAAGGTTGCTGGTTCGATTCTCACATGGGCCACTGTGAGCTGTGCCCTCCACAACTAGATTGAAACAACTACTTGACCTGGAGCTGATGGGTCCTGGAAAAACACACTTAAATGAAAAGTTTAAAAAAAACAACCAAGCCTGTGACTAGTATGAAACAAAATGGGCAACTCAGTGAGAAGTAAATATACAGTGGTCTGTTACAGCACTAATTGAAAATAAGACTTGCTTAAGTGATAGCTGTTGCATAAGCCACAGCATAACTTCACATGTCCATTAAAAAGGCAAATTTATAGCTAAAACACCAAAGAAAAAGTACTGATAAAAAAAGTCTTACCCTCAAATTGCAAGTAAATACATTAAATGATTAGAAGAGGTGATAAAAGAAGCACCAGGCTTTAAACAAAATAAAATGAATTAAAAAAAAATCAATTCGGGGGGGGGGGGGGCGGGTGAAGGGATTGAAGGGCAGTTGGTGACCACAGGATGGCCACGGGGTTTGAAAATTAATCTGGGGAACGTAATTTAGCGGTTACCAGAGGGTAAAGGGGTTGGGGGTGGGAGATGAGGGTAAGGGGGATCAAATATACGGTGATGGAAGGAGAACTGACTCTGGGTGGTGAACACACAATGTAATTTATAGATGATGTGATATAGAATTACACACCTGAAATCTATGTAATTTTAATAACAATTGTCACCCCAATAAATTTAAATAAAAAAAAAATCAATTCACCCAAAGGTCCCAATTCAGCAATACTACATAAATAAAGGACTTTATGTAGATAATACTAAATCAAGGACTTTTTTGCTGAAAATTTCCCAACACTTTTATCTAAGGCTTGAATTTATAAAGAGAAGGTGTAAAGGTTACCAAGATTAAATTTTGCCACTATGAACCACCTCTTCAAGAGGATTTATCTTTTTCACTCTTTCCCGTCTAACTTCAAGTCCCCACAGAATATTTTGGGCTTCCTTCTCTTCTGAACTTCACAGTATCTCTTTTTTTCTGCTATCATTCACCTCTATGAAGCCCTTGGTCACAGTTTACTTAGGAAATGCTATACAAAATAAAACTACTCTACCACTGAACTACAAAGAAAAGTAATTTTCCCAAAAAGTAGAAAAATGTAATTTTAGTCAACTGTCTTCTGCAGGAACAAGACATGATGTATTGCAACAGAAAAAACAAGTGACACTGCCATTAATATCCAATGCCCCTGGAATTCTCTGGCATGCCAGAACACTTTTTTATAGCAGAGCCAAGAAAATTCTATTGGCAAATCTTTAGCAATACATGCACCTGGGAACACTTACAGAATCTACAATTCAAAATCCAACTAGACTTTCTGTAAACTGACAGGGGTAATGGAGGACCTCATTCTAGTTTCTGAATCAAAAAAAGATATCAACCATTGGAACTTGATTGACCAACTGGTCATACAGAAGAGATCGGTAATCTACTGAAAGATTAACAGTCATTCTACTCTCCCAAAAGGTACCGAAGAAATAGGTACCATTCATTGTGTTGCTAAGGCAGCCCAAGGAACTGTCACCAACAATAACGCTCCTGTCTGTGATCTGTACACCAAGTTGACCTGATAAGCCTTCACATAAATAATATCACATCTCACTCCTTTCTTTTTCCCTATTAACCCCCATGTATATTCACAAGTGGGGAAGATTGAGGGACAGCAGAGAAACAAGATTGCCTTTTAAAACTGTGTTTTGTTTGTGTTCAGAAGAATAATTTGGGAGGCAGTGAAGCATGATGGTTAAGAGCTTTGAAGCCAGGCTACTTTGGTTCTAATCCCAGTTCCACTACTTTCTACCTGTGTGACTTTGGACAAGTTGCTTAGCCTTTCTTTTCTTTTTCTTTTTTCCCCCTTTCCTCCGTCCTCCCACCCCACTCTGGTTCAAGCCGTTGTTTCTCAGTCTAGTTGTGTAGGACACAGCTCCCTGGCCCATGCTGGTATTATGAGCCTCGCGCTCCCCCCGGCTGAGGCAGTCGGTTGCTGGTCGTTGGTCGGCCTCTCACAGCAGCTCACGGCAGCTCTTGCCGGCTGCTGGCCGCTCATGCTGGCCACTGGCCACTGGCCGTTCATGGAAGCACACAGTAGTCCACGGCAGCACTCAGCAGCCCGGGGCAGCACTCAGCACCCTAAAACAGCTCACCTCACGCCAACCTCTGGTTGCTCACAGCAGCCCAGCTCCAGGGAGAGCTGTTGTTCACAATCTTAGCTGTAGAGGGCGCAGCTCACTGGCCCATGTGGGAATCGAACCAGCGACCTCCACGTTAGGAGCATGTGGCTCCAACCACCTGACCACGGGGAGGGCCCCTGCTTAGCCTTTCTATGCTTTAGTTTCCTCACCAATAAAATGGGGATGATCACCCTTACTTCAAAAATTGTTGCAAGAATTAAATGAAATAATACACTTAGAACAGTGCCTGGCACAGATAAATGGTGGCTATTGCTATTTGGTGGAACCATGTAAAACTGCCATTTTCTCGGTCAAAACCAAAGGACTACTGGAATATGGACAATATCTGATTAAACTTACGACGATGCTCATCATCATCACTATGCTTTAGTGGAATAGTGATCGTTACTGCGTTAGCCACAAACACGAGTTTACTGTCAACAGGGCCTCGTTGGGCTGAAGTCTTAGCTGCTGCAGGCCCTACAGTCACAGGTCGTTTTGCCTAGATCTGCTGGGTCAAGATTAATTAGCTGGGAGTAATGAAGGCATGGTACTTCCTGAAGTTGTCCTTCATTCTTTATTTTCCCTTTTCTGCCAAATGATCTAGAGCCTTCTGGGAACTACTTCGGAAATGAACACACACACACAGACACACACACGCACACACGCACACACGACAGCTGGAAATACCTTGAAGGAAATCACAAACACTCCTTCTGTTTCACTTCCATATTGTTGAACTGCCTCTTCATCTTCTGTCACCACAATAACTGGCATCCTGTCCTGGCAGTGGTGATAGTACCAAACGGCTGCACTGTATATGCTCCTAGAAAAGCAAAGGGCACACGAGTTCTCCCAAGGCAGACAAACACAAGCTACGGTTCAGAATTTCACACCTGCCTTTTAATCTGCTACCCTTTGGTTTACATGCACAACCATTCATTCATTCAACAAATACTTCCTAAGCATTCATTATGAATATGCCCTGAGCTGGGGACTCTGGGGGATACCAAGATGAATCAGAAAGTGCTTGACATCTCTTCTTCCCAAAGACATCCAACTACCACAGCAACTTCTTGCATTTCTTGATATGGCCTAGAAACCATGAGGCTCTGCCATCTTTTAACACCTTTTAATTGGAGGGTTGAATGACGCACCACCACACGGATGACAAGTTATATGAGGCTTAAAAGATAAAGTCTTTGGCTAAGAAAAAAAGTAGGTTGCAAGTAGCTGAAGATCATAATCCTGTAAGGTCGGATATGGAACCACATGAAATATCTGAAAATCTTCCTGAAAAGAATCTGAATTGGAAAACAGGATCTAGGTCTGAAGATCATTGTTCGAGACTGGATTCTGTTTGCGATGAAGTGTATAAACTTAGGACAGTCAACTTCTGTGGGCAGCTGTTTCCCTTTCTGCAAGTTAAAATGCTATGTAAGGTTCCTTTAGTTCTTGAACTTAAAAAATAATTTAGCCAACATATACTGAGTACCTACCACGTGTGAGGCTGTGTAGTTAGTAAGTGTGATCATTCTGAGCACTCATGTGACCCAATAAAGAGAAAGATTTGCTTTTCCTTTCTGGTATTGAGTCCTGGGGGAACTGGGGGACTATACGTAAGGACTGGGTATATATCCGTGCTTATTTTGCATTAGAGAATTTAAATATTTAATGGCCATAGAGATAAAGAAATACAAGGAAAAAGAAGATTTAAATGTTTTATATGGATATTTTAAAGTTTAAGGTCTCTTTTGCCCTCTCTGGAAGTGTCCTATACCTACCTCTGACTTTAGCTGCAATTGGGTGGGTACTTCCACTCCCCTCTCAAGGGCCCACTGAGTGGAGTTAACATCCCTGGGGAATGACCCTCAGCTACAGGGGAGAGTGACTAAATGCCCTTGCCTGCCCGTCAAGGTGACTTTTTAGGCGCACTCTACACGCTTCTCAAGGTTCATAGCAGCAGTCACACATCCTCTACTGCTTTCCCTCCTTCGCTGTTCCACTCTCTCCACTTCCTCACTCCTGCTTCTGGGAACCACCTCGATATAAACAACCCACACCAAGGCCTTGCTTCAGGCTCTGCTTTTAGGTGGATCTAAACTATGACACTGCTCTTCCTAAAACAGCTCTACCAGAATGAACCTAAAAGTTTCAGTTTAATAAGACTAGTTGGGATATTAGAGCAACCTGTATCAGAAAAATTGAGATGATCTTAGCTTAAAAGTAGGACCCCCAAGCATTAAATTTATGACTTCTGGATCACTGGAATGATCCTGCTAGCCATTAGGGTCTGGAGCAAACTTACTCTGGGTACCAATGTCTCCCTAAGTACAATTTCTAAAATATATCAATTATGCATTCAATGACATATCTAAAATATTAACACCTTAAGCATTTCAGTATTACTCATGGTTCCAGAAATAATTGTTGAGTTTAGCATACCACTTACGTCAACCTCCAAACAGCCAATGATGAAGAAATTTACAGAAGACGATCATTTGCAAACTCACAGCAATTCCGTGCCATACCTGGTCTGCCACTTTTCCATGGATTCTCCTTGTTCCCGAGGGAGATAGCAGTCCTGCAGGAATTCATTAGCAAAGGGAACGCAGTCGTGACGCGCATCCTTCAGGAGGTTTCGCAATTTGTTATACTGTCTGTCACACAGAGGAGAAAAATAAATCTAACATAGCAGGTACTCATCTACTGCCAGCTCTTGCTAAGAATCAAAAATGATGAGGTATTTTAGAGCAAAAGATCGATTACTTAAAACTCGAGAAACATTTATTTACTATTTGGCCTTAATGTGCGCGGTACCATTGGGTGGCTGTTTCTCAATTCTGCCTGGGCAGGGCCTCGTTAATTAGTTTGTGGATCAGCCCAACTCCCTTCCTCTTCCGAGACCTCTGGCCATTTATTACGTACTTATGCGGTGCTGCCCCACGTAGCCCCCACTTCAAAGGCTCACAGAGGACATAGAAGCAAGCAGACTTTAGCATTTTATTTTTGTACCTCACTCTGTTCTATAAAGAGCATTAGGCATTAGTACATATTTTATTTTTTGCTGGCAGCCCTAGAAAAGGACATGTAAATAAGTTTGGGGATTTATCTGTAAATTTTATTTATGCAGCCATCTCATTTACATGAATGAGGGCTAGCTTCATCTCTCAGAGAACTAACGGAGTTTTAAGGTTTCCCACCAGGAGATTCTTCCAAGAATGCTAGCCAAAGTCACAAATCAAATATGAAGTGTCATGCTGGTCAGTTTCTAATAAGATGCTTTTTAAGGAACTACATAACATCCATGTTTTTTTTAAAGGAGGTCAACTGTTTACTTAAAAATGGATTGATATTGAACCAGATGTTAAATTAACACATAAATTATTCATAGTAGATCACTGGCATTTAATAAAATAAAACGTGTGCCCTTCCATTCATACCACCAACCTGCCACCATGGATTTTTAAAAAATTAGTCTTTTCAGTAAAGCAAAGGCAGAACTCTCCAACTTATTCTCTCCAAATAAACGCTAACCATCGTCATCTGTGTGGGCTCAACATTTCAATAGAAAACAAGAAACACTGATTTTATTTTATCAGTACTTCTAATTTTGAGTCATCTTAAAAAGAATCATCAAGTAATAGCAACTTATAACATTTCCTAACAAACAAAGGGATTGTTTCATTTGTGAATGGCAGCTTTCCTTAGCAGAATCTCACTTGTGCAAACAAAAGCTGCCATGCCACCAAATGCCTAGAACATATTAAATCAGTGATTTTCCCATGTTCACACAAATACACTTAAAATCATTTTTTGAAACCTCTTAGAATATGCAGGGAAGAGTCTACATCATCCTGTTAACAGTGATTGTCCCTGCAGAGTGGCAAGGCAAAGACTTTCTGCTTTACACATTTCTGTCATGCATGAATTTGTGCTAACAAACGAGCACTTATTTGTTAAGCGATAAAAAATATTTCAGGAGAGCATTCATAACCATCTGTAATTTATTATTTCAGAGAAAACACTGAAAAAATATTGCTCATTTTCCCCGATCTTATCCTCCAAAGTTTTTCCTCCCTTTATCTACTATCACATTTTATATAGCCCTAATAAAGCACCCGAGTTTAGTGCAGTTATGTGTTCACACATTACCTCCCTTACCAAACTTCCTTCCCAGCACATTTTTGCTGCACTCCTTCTCTGTGCCAGGTCTTCTGCTCCACTGACTGCTCTCAGGGGCCACTATCTAGACATCCCACAGCTGTCCTTCGTCTGCAGCAGTCTTCTCATGGTGAACACAACAGGACCACCCAGTCCTCAAAAAAATAAACGCTGGAACTATCATATGACCCAGCAATCCCACTCCTGGGTATAGACCCCAAAGAATTGAAAGCAGGGTCTCAAAAAGATACCTGTACACCCATGTTCATAGCAGCATTATTCACAATAGCCAAAATGTGGAAGCAACCTAAGTGTTAATCCACAGATCGATGGATAAACAAAATGTGGTGGATACATACCATGGAGTAACATTCAGCCTTAAAAAGGAAATTCTGATACATGCTATAACATGGACGAACTTGACATTATGCTGAGTGAAATAAGCCAGTCACAAAAGGATAAATACTGTATGATTCCACTTATATGAGTTTCCTGGAGTAGTCAAATACATAGAGACAGAAAATAGAATGGTGGTTGCCAGGGGATGGGGAGGGAGGAATGGAAAGTTGGTGTTTAATGGGTGTAGCGTTTCAGTTTGAGAAGATGAAGAAAAGTTCTGGACATTGGTTGCAAACAATGTGAATGTACTCAATGTCACTGAACTGTACACTTTAAAATAGTAAACATTGTGTTATACATATTTTGCCACAATTTTTAAAAATAGCTGTGCTAATTGGTAAAACAAAACAAAACAAAACAAAAAAACAACCATCCATTTCAGTGGGATAAGTGCTGTGAAAGGCCAAGTGTAGCATGTGACCAGATCATGGGAGGGAGAGGGAAGGTATGTGGGAGGAGGCAGCACCGGAATCCTGCAGGATGAATGAAAGTTAGGCAGACAAGGGCCCAAGGGAGGAAAGAGGGGACAGATATTCAAGACAGCAGACAGTATGGTCCATCTTTGTAGCTTCAGAATTTGACCCACAGAAGATGCTCAATAAACGTTTTCCAAAAGAATAAATAAACTCACAACCCTTTGTGACAACAGTAATCCAAATACAAGATGATAATGTCTCGGAACAAACTCTGACATTTTCATAACTGTTATTCTTTTGCTAGGCTTCATACACACGATTGCATTTGTTATCGCACCTGCACTTTAGAGCTGAGTATTCCTGCATCCTCTCCTTCCCAAATGCTGATGTCTACAGGCCTGCCCAGGGGGTTTAGCGCCAACTGAGAGTAATGACGATCCTTCCCAATGTTTCGAAAAATACATAAATTAAAAATAATTTTCTCAATTTTAAGTTTCACTCCCGTATATTTTCCTTAGACTTTTAGTGTGCGCTTTCATTTGTCAGTTACTTATCAGCCAGATAAAACAAATGAACAAATGGCACAAGAATATTAATGGGAAAAGCAGGAAACAAACAGTGAATCACTCCGAATGTGACAGTTGGGTTTTCTTGTAGGCATGTGGGCTTATAATTTAATAGCACACACATACAATACAGTCATATTTTTTGCTAGTCAGGGTTAGTGGTGCATAGGATGGAATTAAATATGTGAGTTCCTGCATGGAGCCAGCAAAGAACACCGCAGTGTCTTGAACAAGTTTGGGCTGAATGATAGGAGAATAGTAGTTTCAGATGGTCAAATACAATCAAATTATCTTCAGTTTTTAAAATTCCAGTCTTTATAGAAAAACCCTAGTTTTCCTGGACTGGCTTTAGTGTTTTCCAAATCTCTATTATCAAAACCTTTCAAACAATTTCTTAGGGGGATAGCTGAACTTACCTTCTTTAGATTGAATTTTTTTACTATTTTTATTCAATGGTGATCTTACTTACAGATGCAACATCCTTTCTTTCCCCCTGCTGACTATATTCTTTGGGGATAAGCAGTGGGTGTCCCACAACCAGTGGGGAAATGAGTTCTGTATTCAACGTTGTGTTCCTTCATCCAGTTTTCCCAGAATCCTGGGTCTCCAAGACTTACTTTCAGAGGTCCTTGAGTTTTCTACAAGAATTTTAAGTTCATGTTTCCATTTATATTAGGTAATACTCTTAAAACATTTCTAATGGAGTATATTTTGGACCAGCTGAATGGCCACCTTCTAACTGCAATACCATCTGGGGGCCGTGCCTGCCCGTTTGGAAGCCTCAGACACCTCAAATTCAGGACGTTCCATCTACCCTCTCCCCCTTGGACCTTTTCCAGGGCATCTTCTCTCTATTCACTTAAGTAAGACAGAAACCTGAGTGTTATCCTTGACACCACCTTCTCCCTCACCTCATTTATCTAAATCCATTACTAAGTTCTACAGATTTTTTAAAGTAACAGCTTTATTGAGATATAATTCACGTACCATAAATTTCACCCTTTTAAATGTACAATTCAATAGTTTTTAGTATAGTCACAGAGTTATGCAACCATCACCACTATCTAATTCCAGAACATTTCATCACCCCCAAAAGAAACATATACCCATTAAGCAGTCATTCCCCATTTCCCCTGACCCTCAGCCCCTGGCAATGTAACTAATCTACTTTCTGTCTCTTGGATTTACTTATTCAGGGCATTTCATAGAAATGGAATCATACACTATATAACTTTTTTGTGTGGCTGGCTTCTTTCACTTAGCATAATACTTAAGGTTCATCTACGAGTATGTTGTAACATGTATCAGAACTTCATCTTTTTATGGCTGAATTAATATTTTCTTATGTGGATAAATCACATTTTGTGTAGCCATTATCAGTTGATGGACATTTGTTTTTTTTCCATTTTTGGGGCCATTACGAATAGAACTGCCATGAACATTCATGTAGAAGTTTTTATGTTTTCAGTTCTCTTGGTCACATACTGAGGAAGTTCTACATATTTTACCTACTAAATAGCTCTTAGGAATGTCTATTTCTCTCCACTTCTAAGCTACCAACATCTCTTATCCGAACTAAAGCAATAAATAGTCTCGTCTTCTTTTCTCCATGCCTCTTTTCCACTGGGCCAGTAATCATAGCAAAACAGCAATCTGATCATGTTAAAACCCTTCACCAACATCCCTGAGGTCCATGAGGCCTACCGTCCAATCCAGGGCCTTCTGTCAGTTCCTTGAGCCAAATGCCCCTCCCCAGGACCTTGCATAGCAGCTGCATCACCTGGAAAGCTGTTTTATCTTTGCCTGGTTGCATGGCCCTCAGGAAAGCCTTTCCCGACTCTCTGACTAGATTGGGGTCTCCTGGAACCTCATGCCCGTGCTTCAGCGCATTTTGTCACAGCTGTAGTTCTTCACGTGTTTGTGTGATTACTTCATTATTGCCTATAATAATGAAGACCACGTCTGCTTTTGTTCATTACTGTATCCTCAGTGCTAGCAGTTTTTGGCATAGATAGTTTCTTAATAAATATTGGTGAATAAAAAAATGAACACCTGCATACAGGAATGAATGTAGTTGACAAGACAGCCTTACCGAGTTATCAAGTGACCCGCCTTAAATAAGCATTTGAGGATCGTTAGATGGCAGAATGTGATTATCCTGAACAATCAAAAGTTTGACATTTTTCATACTGTTTTGTACAATATACTTATGAGAAGGCCATTTTTCTGCATTACTATTATTGAAATCAAAATATAAAATCATATTAAGTATAGAACCAGATTAGATCTATGTCTTTCTATTGTTAAACCCAACTCTGGTAATTTCGTTTCAGTAAAACAATGTCATCTGTCACATTAAATTAATGTTCATTTGTAGTTTTCTGATTTTGTAGCTTTGTTTATTTAATTTGAAGATTCTATTTGGATTTAGGGTTGAATTAAGTACTTACGCATGAGGACTTACAGCTCGACTTATGTTTAAATGTATTTATGTAACAATACAATAAAATAATTTAAAGTAACACTAGGTGTTGATGAGATTTTTTTTCTTTTAGAAACAAAGTCGGTAACATCACTCATTTTGAATAACACTGATGTATTGGATGGGGACTTAGATCATATTGGCCTCTTAGATCCTCTCCAACAATGATATTCTATGATCTCTATCTTATGTTATATATTGAGAAACTGAGGCACAAAGTGTTAAGACTCTGAAGCTACATCAAAGGAATTCAGGAAGGCGTCAAAGGAGAAAACAAGGCATCTTTATACCAGACAGTAGACAGGAACAGGTTTTTTTTAACTGACAAAGCTTTCCCAACAATAATGTTCCTAAAAGCATATCAAACAAGTAATCAAGTAATATCAAGTAATCAAGTAATAAAAGCATATCAAACAAGTAATTCATATCAAATGAATTACTCACTAGCGTCTCAAAAATCTCCAAGGAAGAACTAAAAAACAAAACGTTCCCCAATATAAAATGAAGCAAAACACTACCAGCTTCTGCTAGGCCATACTTGGTTACATATAAAAAGTCAAATGACTTAAATATACTGAACACTGAAGGCCAAATTAATAAAGAAAATCTAGATGTATTCAAAGGCTATGATCAATTCTAAAGTTAACTTTCAATGTATGGCACTTTCTAGGGCTTAGGCCATTTTGGTCATTTAGCTGTTGCAACCTGAATACACCAGCTGGTTGCTTTACAGATAAACAAAGCACCAAGTCCCAAACTTGCTGATTCCTTTCCTGCCTCTTCTTCCTCTTCATCAATCATGTTCATTATCCCTGCTTTAACACCAGTCTCAAACCTAATTCCTTCAGAGGGCTTAGGTCTTTCTGGCCTAATTCCCACACCCCATATTTACTTCTGCACTTTGCATAGTCCACATTAAATTATCCTGCATGTGTCTTAAGGTGTGTTGTAATTACCTTCTTGTATCTCTCCCCAACAAGATAAACAGGTTTGTTGAGAGAGGGACTAAAACTTCTGTTTGTAGTTCCAGAAGGCCTGGAACGAGGGGCTCAAAAAGTACTTACCTGGGAAAACCAGGGTGTTATCATATGGGCCTATTTTATAATTCCTCATCTTTTGTTTTCACATTTAGTGTATTCGGAGACATGGTAAAGCAATGGAAAACCAATAGTTTTTCATCAAGTTAACTACTTTGAAATGTTCAGGAGAAAAGACATTTAAATTTCAATTCTTTGCTTTTGAATGTCCCAGGAATTGGTTTTTAAAACAATCCTTAATATTAAAAATATTTTAGAAAACAGAAGTTGAAAAGGCTCTGCAGTATGTTAGCGATCTGAATGATAACAACAAATTGATTTTAGTAGCAGAAATGAAATACGACACCTGGAACAGCATTTAAACCTGGATGTGTATAAACATCTATATCTTTGTGTCTGAACAAAATCAACTTCAAGCTCATTTAAAAATATTCCATCTGAAAAACCTGCACAATCTAGTTAATGCACATTTTTTTGAACTGGGCATATAATAAGGACAACTTATCATTTTCATATACAAATAAACACACTTCATCTTTTACTACCAAGGTCTAAAGAAACTACAAGATTTAAAAAAAAATAAACTCATAGTTGCTGCTTTTTAAATAACTTGGGGTGGTAAGAGTTTGGATACATAATTCTAATACGGTATGTTGTTTCCATACGGCATGAGTCTTCAAGTTCAAACCATAAATCTTTCCCAATGTTAAATGAAACAAAACCAATTTTTAGAGTACTTGTTTAAAAGGTACAAGGTAAGCATTTTATACTGATTTCAATCAAAACAATCCTTTGTTTAGCAAATACAATTACTATGGTTGGTAGTAATACTTGTAACCTAAAAATAAAACAAGTGATATCTGGTTTCATTGAATAAATCACTACAAATACAATTTGTATCCACAATAAAGGAGTGTAAAATTTAAAAATAAAGTACTCTCTTTTTCCCAAGGGGAAAAAAAAGTAAGCTTCTGAAACAATATATCTATAAATAAGAAGATTAAATAATATGCAATATCAACAAGAAATAAGCAATAACTCTGCTGTAAAATGCAAACCGAAAGCCAAGAATCTTCAATACCCACATACTGGGGACACTGCAGTTTATTGATCTGCAGTCAGATCTTTTGGCCAGATGTTGCAGCAGAAATATAAAATAATGTTACTGCATTCCTACTAGCAAAGAGAATACTAAGTTAGTTTAAAAAATACTTTATGATTAAAGAATAAATTCCTCCCCTCCCCCTACAAAGGAGCGTTTCTAAAGGGCGGGGGATATCTACATTAATAAATAATACAAAACGGATACCTCCGGCCTCTTTGATGCTGCACAGCTTGACAAGCCGTTTGCATGAATATAATTCCCTTCAATTCAGGAAACTCAAGGATCTCAAAGTAATCTTGAACAACTTTCCAATCTGGGATCATGTAATGAGTCACATCACTAGACAAGAGTTTCCCATCTGAAGCATAAATCGAAATGCAAAAGATTAGATACATTTGCAAACCTGGTTTATTATTTCAATGTCATGGTGCCCCCCTGTGCAAAATAACTTACAATCTTAACTGCACCGTGAAGTTTTTAAACGACAAGACAAATCTACCTTGGTAGAGGCCCAAAGTTCAGGTAAATTCAGCACCTTCATTTTTCTGAAGCTGTGATAAATAAAGGCTCAACGTGGTTTATGGTGCTGCCAGTGGAGCAGGGGATGACTGATTTTTTAAAAAACAAACAACACATCCTCAGCACAACCTGAATATTTCTGTGTTAACTTACTGACATACACGCACATTCAAATGGGGCCCCTTAAAATATGCATGTTAACCACTTGTTTCTGCCCAGCAATTTCAAGTCGGTACTGTCTCAAGTTTATGAACATGCTGAGCAGTCTCCAGAATTGACCAGAAAAGTTGTTCAATGCAAACAAGGGCACTGTTCAGATTTCCATGCAGCCTGTCATGTCATGGAGTGGGTCGGCCAAGCAGTAACTGAAAGGTTCACCTTAACCATCAACCCTCAACCAAGCTGAGGATTCCACATATTTGCTGAAAAGGCCCAGCACGCTTATCTCCCCCCAGAGGGAAGAGAACCAATAATCTTTGTTCAATGGACCACCCTTGCAGCCTAGAAACCAAGTGGGGTAAGGTCTAGCGCACAGCAGTCCCCAATCCAGCTTTCCCATGACCTTCCTGTACAATGAGGACCCACATAATTCACAAATCCTTTGGATAAATGCCAGATGCATCGGTGCTGGCAACTCAGATAATTTGTGGGGAGCAAAGAAATGTAAAATGAGCAGCAGCAGCAGCAGGTCTCCCGCGCTCATGCCACTGGGTTGCCTTCCGCCTCCCACCGAAGGGCCAACAGCTCAGGTCCTCCCCATTTCACCACACACGACAGGAAGGGGCAGTTTCCTGCGCCCTGGCCCCTCGCATAAGCCCAAATCACCCGGCCTCTGGGCTGTGGGGGGCGCCTGTCTCTGGGCCCTGCCATTTCATGGGGCGCAGCCGGCGGGGAGTTCCGCACGGAGAGTTCCAGAAGCAGCCAACCACCGCCATCTCTGCGGCTCTGGGGCCGCCGCCTCTCGCTCCCAACCCGCAGCGTAACGAAGGTGACGCCAGGGGGCGGTGAGAGGCCCGGGGCCTCGGACTCGGTGCCTCCGCGGCCTCAAAGGGCACACGACCCCCGGCCCGCCGCCCTCGCTCCTGCCGGCCTGGCTCCCCTCGCGACCGGCCTCGGGTCTCCTTGTTCTCGCCCGGCCTGGCCTGCTCTCGTTCCCGCCCCGGCCGCCCTCGCTCCCGCCCGGGCCCTGACCGTTGAGGCAGACGGTGGGCTGCGAGCAGAGCGGACTGTTGCAGGGCACGCTGGGCCGCAGGTAATGCTCTCGCACGATGCGCAGCGTCCGGCCCTGGAAGGTCTTCAGAAGCAGCACCTTCTCCCGCTTCTGCAGCATGGTGGCGGCGCTCGGCCAGGCAGGGCTCCGGGGCCCGCGAGGCCGTCCGGAGCGGCGGCGGGAAAGCAGTGAGCGCCGCGCGGCGCGGGAGGGAGGCGAGGCCGCGGCTTCGGGCCCGCCCCCTCGGCCGGGCGGGCCTGGTCCTCGCGCGGCTCGCGGCTCTCCCGGCAGCCGCCGGAAAGTGCCCGGGGTTGAGGGCTGGAGGTGGCCCGCGGGAGGGGTGGTCCTGCCCGGCCCTGGCCGGCTTCCCCCACCCTGCCTCAGTTTCTCCCCTCTCCACAATTGCCTGGGGGTAGGGATGCGAGGGGCAAAAGATTTCATCGGAGATAAGAGACTATATGGAAGCTAGTTTAAAGTCTTGTGAAGAAAGATTTGGCGCAACTATAGAGAATTATTATACTTTGTTTCTACCCCCGGTCCATATGGGAATGGGCAGCCATATTAATATGGTAATTAGTGTTCTCTGTTCGTTGCTCTTACTGTCCCTGAAAGAGCTAAACGATTGGGCAAATAAGCCCGCAACCCTTCCAGCCCAACATTTTTTCTCTTCGGAAAGTTGTATTTATTTTTAATTTCATGTATTTTTAATCCATATAAAAATTCAAACAATGCAGAGAGAATGAAAACCAATTCATTCCCTTAAGGTAAACACTGTCTATTTAACCCTAACTTCATAACACTGCAGCTTTTGGCAAAGGAATTTTCCTTGAAATTTGGTGGAGGCTCACACACAGTCTCCTCTGAGATCACACACCCTTGGCTGGAAAGAGGCCAGTGTTCTTCCCAGCTCTCAACAAAGACTTTTGAGCCGCACCAGAAGCTTTATATACGAGTGTCACATTTAATTTCCACAAGTCAGTGGAGTTGGGCATTATTATCCCCATTTTACAGGCGATGAAACAGGATTAGGGAGGTTAAGTGGCCAAAGTTACCCAACTATTAAGTGGGGAAATCAATATTCAAGCCAGAATCTGGCTGAATCCGAAGTAGGCTCTTAACTAATTACCGTGCTATTCATCGATGAATAAAATATAACTCTTGTAGCTGAGGAGTTTATAGTCAGCTTGTTGAGCTCTAGTTCAGGCAGCTCAACCATCTGGCTGGAACATGGGAGCTTCCTATTATGCCGAAGTGAGCAGAACTAGGGTGTTGTGTCGGATCACTTACTTTTACTCTAGGGGGACATATTAAAAAGAGTCGTGGTTCCTTACTTGTATTTTTATGTCAAGTTATCTGCAGTGTTGGATAATGGGAGTGAGATCTGAGATGGAATTGCACAAGTTAGGAAAACATTACAGTGCTGGTTCACAGACCAGAGCCCTGGGAGGCCCCATAAAGCAACCAGCATTGCAGGAGGCCCTTTCTGATTCAGGAAGTCAGTTCTAGAGATTCCAGAGGACAGGCAAGTAGCCACATTTGTCCCCCACATAAAAATGCTTCTGACAGCTGCCCACAGTTCCCTCCAAAGCTCTCCCATTTTCATTTTTCTTTTACTTCTGATTTTATATCCTTAACATCTCTCTTTGGCATTTTGTAGCTTTAAACTTTCTCTAGATTCAGACTAATGATCTTTTAAGGAGGAGAGTGTGTCTGGCGCTGTATTGAAAGTTGATTTTTATCAGTATTTAAAATAATCCAAGGCTCATCAAGCACTTCTTTTGCTTGCATTGAGACAATGGTGTACAATTTATGTTCTTAAAAGCATGATCCCTTAGTTCTTGGAACTGATGGTCTAAAATGGACAAGAATGCCTTTTTGTTGGTTTGTTTGTTCACTGACCATCTGATGCATCTTGCCTGCAAAAAAGATTTCTAAATCAGTCAGAATAAACTAGGTTATGCTGCAGTAATATACTACTTCAAAAACCCCAGTGACTTGAAACAAGATATGTGGGTGCCTAGAGGCTCCACTCTGTATTGTAGTCCAGGACTAAGGCTGATGGAGACAGTCCTCTCTGGAATACTGTTTGCTATTCTTTGGCAGAGGGAAAAAAGCCCTTTAGACAGCCTTACCCCAGCAATTAATAGCTCAGACCGGAATAAAGTGATGCATGTCACCTCTACCTATTGGTGGGAACTAATCACATGACCATACACTCAAAGGCAGAGTGGCAGCATTAGTGACTACTTGAATGCCTCCAACTCACACCCCTTAAGTCTTCTCTGCCATCACCTTAACCCTCGTGTCTGGGATTACTCCAGCTCAGCCCACTATCCAGTCTCTTGGGCATTGTACTGCTCACCTCTTTTTACATCCTCACCCGCCTCCCCAATAGCCAGTAAGCCAAGCATACATCACCCTATCATCTTTAAGCCGTATTGCAATCCTTCAAGGTAAGTATGTGGGTTTTTGTGGCAGAGGCTGGCTCTTTGTTCACCAAATCCATGTCCTCTTCTCTGGGTACACAGATGAACCACATTTCTCATGCATATAGTGGCCACAGAATGTAATGACACCATTTCCAGGACTGACCCATGAAAACCTCTTTCCTCCACCAGCTAGATGCCAAAAGCCCAGGGGATCTTGAAAGCCAGTGCTGAAGACAGCAGACCCTTTTCCGCCACCATCAACATGGGTCCCAGAAGAACTGTGCAGAGCCCTGCCTCCCTCACCCAGGAGCGTCACAGGATTATTGTAAGGGAGATAGCAACTTTTGTTATAGCAGCTTAGAATTATCCTAGCTAATACACATCCACTTTACAAAGGAGATTAAAGGCTGAAGAGTTACTCATTTGTTCAAAAAGATCCCTCACTAGATATTGTATGTCTTGAAGAAATGAAGCTGCTCAAGGATTCTACAGCAGTTCTAAATTGTACAGTCCTTTAGGAAGTGGGAGAGCAGCAGTGGTCTTAGGTACTCTGGTTTGGTTTGTGCTACGGTGCCACAGCAGTGCCACACTGGGAAGGATGCTTGGCGGCTTGCTTCAATTTTCATGTTTCCCTTTTCTTGTCAAGTGCAGATGGACAGCCTGGTTCCCAGATAGCAGAATGCTGCGACAGCTTTCAGCACTCTCTTGCTGATGGAAATCTCAATGGTGGCTCGGTTTCCCTGGTGCATGACTGCGGTCCTCTTAAGGCTGAGCACCAGCGTGCTTACATTGCAGGAGTCTGTAGCATTTGCATGCCTTTTGCAGATGTGCTCTGTGAATGCAGACATCAGCAACCACTGGATTACAATCAAATAGTCTCATCAAAAGGTTAGCCTAGAGAGGGTAGGGCATCTTTACAAAGGGCTAAGAGGACAAGAAGGTTAAATGTATAAAAGGAATTCTGGAAGATGAGCTCCAAGGGCTAGAGTGGATTACTGAAGTAGGCTTTGAAATAGTCTGTCTTTTGATTTATCTATTTAAAATTACAATAGCACAACATGCTTGTTGCAACAAATTCCAACAATACTGAAGTATGCCGAGTAAAAACGTTGAAGTTCACCTTGCATCCGAAATCTACTCCCAAGTAATTTACCATTGTTGAAGCTGGATGCATCTTAGATGTCATTAAATATAACCCCAAATTTGCAGCTTTTCAAAGGGCTTGTCAATCTATGCAGTATCAGCTAATTACAGCTAATGTTTGTCAAGATTTACAGGTGCTAGTCATTGCCCTAAGCACTTTTCTTGTGTTTTCTTATCCTCAAAACAATGCCTTGACTGTGATACTGTTACCAACTACATTTCACAGGTGAGAAAACAAGTACAGAAGGATTGAGACACAGGCCACGCACTGAATGTATGGCAAAGCCAGATTTGGACCGCAGGCGGTTTGACTGCAGAGCCCAGGCAGTAATGACTCAGCTATTGCACCTTTCAGCTCGTAGATGGTTACAGAATGGGGGTACAGTCCATTCAATGGACCATGGATGAACCCAGTTATTTTAGGGTTAGGGATCTGGAAACAATGCCATTCAAATATTGACTGCTACTACTTTTTAAATTTCCTGAGCCTCAGTGATTTCCACTATAAAATACAGCTAATTTGACAGATGTTGCTGGCTGTGTTAACGAGTCAGTGATTCTAAAGGGTCATGTAAATGGATAAAATGATCCTATGTATCTGAAGAATCTGCTTACTTTCAGTTGTGCTCCATCTCAGTGGAAGAGTCACTGGAAGACAAAGGGCTGCTGAGATTATTTTGCTACTTGTATTAGGGATAATTTAATTTCCTATATGTTAAAGGCTGTTAATCCTTGATTTTCACTTTTCCCAGCAGATACAATAGCTCCCTTTTGGCTTTCTAAACACCCTGTGAATCCCCATAATCCACTTTGCAATGATTACTCTAAAGTGTTCTGCTTAACTCTTTCTGAAAATTATTTTGTACTTAACCAGTTTGTATCTCCGCCAGATTTTTATTGTAATTTACCAATAATTTTTCCCTTTTACCACTAAGAGGCGCTGTTCATTGTTTTTCTTTTCTTTTCTTTTTTTTTTGGTTGGGGGGTAAGTCTGCTTCCCTTCTGTGCTAGTATCTGCGTAGCTGAAATGTGGCCTTTTACATACTACCTTTAAAATGCATCCAATTATTTGAGACAAAACAAACAAGCAAACAAAAAACCTTTGTATTAAACAATACATTAATTCAAAGAACTCAAAGGTTCAGATGCTCCAAAATTACTTAGAAACTAAGCTTCATTGATTAATACAAAAAAGAAAAAGAAAATCCTTTAAGTCTTAAGAATAAGACTAGAAAATCCTTAAGAATAAGACTAGTAGACAATTCAGTTATATGAATAGCCATTTATAATTCAAAAATAGAAAGATTACTATTTATCATTTAATTTTTTCTGTATTGATGTTATTTGATGAAATTAAATTTTCATTCATCTTGTAGGATTATTACTACTAGTGGAATATAAGTCATGGTATATAGTTATTTTATTGGATAGATGTATTACAAGGGGTTTTCCTGTTTATTTTACTATATTATTACTGCATATGTTTGAATTTGGGAAAGTGAATTCCATTTTATGTCTTAAAATGATCGACCATGAATTTAAAGTCTTATAATTACAATAGAAAAGTTGAGAAAAAATGGAAGGAAGAAAAAGGAGTACATAGCAATGATCCTAACCTCTACGAAACCTTCCAGGTTTGGGATAAATATAAACAAAATATTTAAATTTTCAACTTAACTTTTATTTAATAAAGAAAATGTATATTAAACTATACTTTTGTATCTGGTTTTCAAGGAAGAAGAATGAGGGCTGAAAGGTAAAATTACATTTCTACTTAACTTTCTCTACATTTTAAACCTGAGCCAGTACACTGTATCTGCTCGTATTAGATTTCTATTGCTGCATACCAAATTACTACAAACTTAGCAGCATGAAACACACTCATTTATTATCTCAGTTTCTGTAGGTCAGCAGTCTGGGCATGGCCCAATTAGGTTCTCTACTCAGGGTCTCACAACACTGAAATCAAGGTGTCGTCTGGATGATTTCTTTCTGGAGCTTGGGGTTTTATTTCAAGCTTGCAGGGTTGATGGCAGAATTCCGTTCCTTGCAGTAGTAGACTGAGGCCCCTGCTCTCTTGCTGGCTGTTAGGCAGGGACCCCTCTAAGCTCCTAGAGGCCCCCCTTATGGTTCCTTGCCATATGGCCCCTTTCATATGACCGCTCATACTTTTAATCTCTTTTCACCAGAAGAACCCAATCTCTTTAGGGTCTCACCTGATTAGGTCAGACCCACTGAGGATAATCTATTTTAAGGTCAACTGATTTGGGAATTTAACTGCATCTGCAAAATCCCTTTCCAGCAGCATGTAGATTAGTATTTGAATAATCTAGAGAAGGTGAGTATACACCAGGGCACAGGAATCGTGGAGGTTACCTAGGAATTCTGCACACCTGTCTTAGTCCATTCAGGCTGCTCTAACCAAATGCCCAGACTGGGGAGCTTGTAAACTTCAGAAATTTATTTCTCACAGTTCTGGAGGTTGGAAGTCTGAGATCAGGGTGCCAGCATGGTTGGCTCAGGGCCCTCTTCTGGGGACAGACTTCTTATTGTATCCTTATATGGCAGAAGGGGCTCGGAAGCTCTCTGGAGCTTGTTTATAAGGCACTAATCCCATTCATTACGTTCCACCCTCATGACTTAAATACCTCCCAAAGGGCCCACCTGCTAATACTATCACCTTTGGGGTTAGGATTTCAACATACAAGTTTTGGGAGGACACAAATATTCAGACCATAGCACTACAATAATAATTTTATGGTAAACATTTGATCTCAATAAATTATATCTAAAACGATGGTATTTATTAAGTATCTGAGGACAGCATAAATGATGTTCATAAAAAAAAATGCAAGAACGAAGCCAGTAATTTAGAGGTTATAACAAAAGTGAATGAATGATAGATAATACTGCCGTGGTTGTTTCCAGCTAAGGGGGAGGAAACTCCACCAATACAAACCACATTCTATTAATCTTAAGTAGCAATGATTTCCACTGGGCCCAGAATTCACTCAGGAATCACTGCCCAGAGTCTAGCTCCCTCTGCTAGCGTAGGATCAACTTAGAGAGGGCAGTGTGTCTGGGGGTTCTTCCGGGTAGGAAGAACTTACATCTTTTGTCTCACCCCTCAGTTCCTACCTAAGAAGAGTGCTGCTATATCCCCCAGATTAGAATCCTTTCTTAGAACCCCACTGTGACAGGTGATAGGAAACCCTGGCATTTTTTGAAGATTTGAATTTTAAATATAAAATGTCATCATCATCATAGGCGTCCTTTATTGTGTGTCTGACTCAAGTGGATTTGTGCCACATCAAGCCTGGGAGAGTGGGAGGCTGCTGCCTGTCTTCCGTGTGGAATTGTGATGTGGTCAGAGCCATGATTAAGGAAACGTCTCTGATGGTAGTGTGTGGGTGGGAGAGTTTTCTTTACATTTTTTTCTATTAAATCTCATTTTTTAAGAGATGTCATTTAAAACTGTTCTTCTCTCCTGGAGATAAAAGGCTTGGATCTTTGATATCTTGCATTGAAACTATGAGACTCTTGTTATATTTGCCATTTTCGCCTTCAAGGCCTTTTCTTTTCTGACTTGGAGTACGGAAGGCATTTTGATCCTCTTCCAGTTCTACAAACAAAGTTCTTTAATCAGCTTGAGGCATCACTGTTGATCAGAGAAAAGCACTTCCTCCCTCCCTAAAGCGAATAACACCTGCCAATCCCCCTCTCCAGAAACTTGAGAGAAGGGCTGATCTTTGAGCCCACAGAGTGCCTATATTTCAAATGTATAGAAAATTACCTGAAACCCATTGCCTCACTGACAGACAGAGAATAGAGGCATTTATAGACTTAAAAGCAGGGCCGTCGACCCACATACCCTCCAAACATATTTATTTATTTTACGGCTAGTGTGATACTGAAAACATGGTGTTTCATTTACACTGGCATTAAGTTCATCATCTTAGTAAAAATGTAAAAAGGATAAATGACTACACAGGAAATAAAAGTGGATTGTTAATCATATTGTTGATTAATACTGAGTAGGCTGTAATAAACCACTTTCTCTTTCAAGCTATTTGTTTTAAGCTTTCTTCAATTTTAGAAGAATAGGGGGTGTATATATTTATATTTATATATATGAGACAGATATATATGATAGATACATCATATATATGATGTACTCATCATATATATGTAAAATCAGTTATGATTGGCTGGGTTATGCTGCAGTAACAAATAGCCCTCAAATCTCAGTGGTTTAAAGAAACAAAGGTTTATTTCTTGCTCACACCATATGTCCTTCTGCCCTGTGTTATCCTTACCAAGAGACCTACGTTGATGGAGGCTCCCTGTCAGTGTTTCTGCAATTGCTTGGCAGGGGAAAAGAATGAGATGAATTGTGTACTCACTTTTAAAGCTTCCAGCTGAAAATGACACAGTGACTTCTGCTCACATATCACTAGCCAAAGCAAGTCACATGGTCATACCCGATTCCCAGGGCAGAAGACAGAGAGCCAGAAATATTTGGTGAATAGATCACACACACACACATACACACACACACCACACACCCCCCCCAACACACACACACTTTAACGTGCAGATTGAAAAGGGGGGAATAACTTCAGTTGTTGAAGAGAATGTACTTTGATTTATCTTGTAATATTGTTACATCTGTAAGTTTAGAATCAGTGAAAACAATGACAAAGGCTATATTCATAGAACATAACAGCAGCCAATGAGAAGGATAAGGAAGATCTTTATATACAGACATGCAAATATCCCCCAGAAATACTGAGTTTTAAAAAAAAGCAAATAGAAGAGTGCCATGATCTCATTGATTTTAAAAGATAAAAAAATATATAACTATATTTGTGTGTGCGTGCGCATGTGTGTTTGTGTGTCAAGTGCGTAGGAAAAGGCCTAAAAGGTTTGTTACCAAATAGTTATAATTCATGGGGAATACAGAGGGACTGTGTGGCATGTAGGGGACTATCACCCTTCTTACTTTACATAATCCTGTATTGTTTGAATTAATCACAACCATTTATTCATGTATTACTTGTGTTAGTTTCCTAGGACTACCTTAACAAATCACCACAACATTCACCACAACTGTGAGAGAGTTCTGGAGCCAGAAGTCTGAAATCTGCCATAACCAGGCTCCTTCTTAAGGCTCTAGGGGAGAATTCATCCCTTGCCTCTTCCACCCGCTGGTGGCTGTCAGCATTCCCTCACTTGTGACCATGTTACTCTAATTTCTGTCTCCATGGTCACACTACCTTCTCCTCTTCTGTGTGTCTCTCGCAAGGACATTTGTTATTGTATTTAGGACCCACCTGGATAATCCAGGATTATCTCATCTCAAGATCCTTAAGACCCTTTTTCCAAATAAGGTCTCATTTATAAGTTTCAGAGATTAGGATGCGGACATAATTATTTTTTGGGGGGTGAGGTGGAGGGCATCATTCAACCCACCACATTTGTGTAATGTGAAAACAATTAGAAAGGAAAAGGTTGAAAAAAAGAAATCATTACTAATAGCAATTACTTCAAGGAGGGAAAAATTTCCAAATTTTCTATAGTGAACCTATGTAACATCTATAGTCAGGAAAAAACAAACAGACAAAAATAATAGAGCAATAATAACAACTACCACAACAAAAGCCAAACAAGGGCAGGTCCTAACTTACATATACCCTATTAACAAGTGACCCTGACCCGTCAGAACGAAGTGGAAAGGTCATATCGTCAAACTCAGCAATGGGGCCTGGTCAGGGGCTTAGATTTAGGCCAGGGTCCCTGCATCAGCCTTGGGTTCTTAGACAGAACCCTGGACACATTAGTCTTCTCTCGTGTGAGGGAGAGTCTTACCCTGGGTGGGACTAGTGCCCAGGAAGAGCCACCCCTGTCGCCAGAAGAGCGAGACCTTTTCTTGGTGTTGACTTGTAGAAACTAAAATGCTTTTTTCCCAAAGAAGCACCATTATTGAGTGGAGGTTACAAGCCTGCGCCAATTTCAGCCCACTGATGTGTCTTATTTCATCTGCACTGTGTATAAAACTTTTTCAATTTAGTTGCCAACTATTTTCACATAAAATTTTGATTTTTGGCTTCTCCTGATCTGCCGCATTGGGCCTGCATTCTCCCATGGCAGCCATCCGCTGGAGCTGGGAGTGGCTGCTCCTGTTCGATGGGGCATGTGTGGCACAGTCTTTATCATTCTGCATTTTGCTGACATGAGTCTCCTCATTTACATTGTCCACCAGGAAACGAGACGCATTTGAGTTTGCAAACCCCTGATGAATAGAATAAATATCGCTTTGTGGTATTATAGTGCAGTACATTATGGGTTAAGCGGGCTTGTGTGCACTGTTGCTTCCAGGGAAAAATGCATTCTAAGTTCCAAATAGCCAACAAATGAACCTGAAGCATGCAACCAGTTCATAAATTGGTGACTCCTCTTCAGTGATGTTTTATAGTCTGCCTAAACAAGTAATGGAAAATGCATATCCATATATGCACTCCAATATCAGAAATTCAATTCCAAAGGCTATTTGGGAATGAAGTTTCAACATTCTGCTGAGGATGATTATGTTGTCTGAGTTTGTGTGCAGATGGGCGTGTGTATACTCACAGGGACACAAACGTGCTTTTGCTCCGCTGGGGCCAGAGTTTGTCCTCCTAACCCCAACAGATTGATATGTCATGAACCAAAATTCACCTCATCGTTATTGGGTTAGAACTGGGGACCTCTACAGAGTTTCCTCCCTGGGATCTGCGTTGACTCCTGGCAGGTGTTTCCAGTGAAGCTCTTGAATTTTTAATGTAAGTTGAGTCATAGAGGTGAGAGGAAGTGGGTGGTTGGGAGTATTGCCTCAACTGGGGCTGGAGCCTTTTGGGAAGGCAGCCCTTTTCTGTAATTTCCAGAACAGGTTGCTGACTTTCAAGACCTCTGTGGAGAAGAATGTTCTTAAGGTTTTCCCCTCCTAAACTGATAAGTATTTAATGAGCACCTACCCTATTCAGCGCACTAGGCTAGGGCACATAAAAATATTAAGACATGGACGGTGCTTGCAGACCGAGGAGCTTTCAGTCTGATCAGGAAGTGGAGACACAAAGAGGCAAAACATTAAATAACAGCGCAATATTATGCAAAATAAATGAGATGCTACAGGCAACGAGCCAGGATTTACCAAATGAAGGTCTATTTGGAAGTATATGGCCAAATACACTCAGAGACTCTAAGCGTACTGTCTATACCTTCAGGGAAGAGAAATATTATTTCAGGCCAGGGGGTGGCCAAGCGTGGAGGTAATGGCTGAACTAAGTCTAAGCAGAGCAGAAGGTGAAACGCCAAGAAGACACACGTGGCAGTGGGAAAATGGAATATGGCTTTGCCCATAATAGAAAGTTACGTCTGACGTTGAAAGACAGCAGGAGTGTGGAGGATCTTAAATGACAGGATACCCAACCCTTGGCTTTGTTGCACAGGGAGTGGGGAACCCTGGAACGTTTTTGAGCAGAGGAATGGTATGATCCAAGTAATATATTGAAGGATCAATCTGCAGGTGATGTCAAGATGGTTTGGAGGAAGCAAGAAATGAGGGAGGGAAGTCCTGCAGAGGAGAAATGGCTTAACCGTGGAGAGGCAAAAGGGCTTGAGAAGAAGGCAGAGACTGGGGACTTCAAGGACTTGGGGGCAGATAGACTGTAATGAAGGGGCAGGAGGAGGAGCAGAACAGCATGGTGAAGGGATGACTCCTGGTTCAGGCTGGAAGCTAGGACCACAGTGGTACCATGGGTTAAAAGAGCCAAGGGTGCTGGGAGGTCCAGTGGGAGATGGCAAAAAGCGCAGAGTGGTTTGAGTCCTGCTTTGAGGCCCCGATGGCTCATCCAGATGCAATGAGGCAGCTCCAGTCCCGCATTCTCAACTACTCCATGGTGGTTTCTACCTGCACGTGGCCATCTGTTTACTCACACCCACGTGCTCAACGTCCGTAAGTGGACAGGGCCTGCTGTGGATGCTGACACTCACTCGGGAGACCTGTAAGCTACCCATGCCTCCTCCAGCTGCTGGTCAGTAGTAGTCTCAGATCCAGCAGACCACCTACTACACATCCTTGCCTGGTTGAGTGTTTTGTAGCTGAATGATTTGAAAGACGTGTAGTAGTTATTCTAGTCTCTATCTCCATCTTTGGGAAGCCGCACGCCTCTGACATTCAACGAGCTCTTTTGATTATGCTTCCAGGGCTCACCCCTCCGACCGTCAAAGTCTCTCCTTATGCTTACGTTATATTGCTCACCTTGAGCTTTGACCTTCACCATGGAGTTCCAATGGCCCCACCCCCTTTCAACTAGTCCCTCTTGAAGTTTATGAGTTTCTGTGTATATGGGGTAAGTAACTGTTAAAGGAAATGCCAGCAGTGACATTATTATGTTTCTGCTGAATATTCATTAATTACCGCAATGCCTTCACCAGAATGGGCGGAAGCAAAGAAATTGGTACCCCAGCCCTTTGGGATTGTCGCTAAATGCAAAGACAAGGATTACCAAGTGCAGCCTGTGCTCAGGTACAATTGAGGATGCATTGTTTGACAGGGTTCTGAGTAAGGCCATCCTCATTCCTTTTTATTCTTCCTATTCCTCTGTCCTCTTCAAGTTCCCCTGTTAGGCGTGAAGTGCCCTTTGTGCTCTCTCCACTTCCATCTGCATCTCCCTTCTTTGCCCCACACTAGTCTGCATTGATATTTATTCCCCCAAAATTACCCAGTCCATTTTGTTCTAGAAAGCCGAGACTGGTGACTGATGCAACTGTTGGGATATATAAACATGACTCTTTTTCAGGTAGTGGCTAAGATGCCAGTCTTAGAAGCCTCATTTTAAAAACTATTTATATTCACAAAAGTCTATAATAGCATTTTTATTGTGTATGCCTGTGATTTGGGTGCATTTTTTTTCCCCATGCCTGTTTCTTATTGTCGTTCAACACTGACTACAGCCTTAAATGATAATGAAAACAGAAACACTCTTTTGAAGAGGTGATGACTGCTTTCCATGCCTTTCAGTATATATGTGCTCCCCTGCCTGAAGGGGCCGGGTTAGTGTTTAAACCATCCAAATACACTCCCTTAGAACACAAGTTCATACCCTTGCAGCATTGGCTCAGAGTTTTTATTCTTCTGCATAGAGTAAATTGAATACCAGGCTTTTTAATGTGTGTGTGTGTGTGTGTGTGTGTGTGTGTGTGTGTGTGTGTCTTTCAGATGAGATCTTAAAGCCCAGAGGCTCTTTGTGGCCACTGGGGACATTGGAGTTCTTGTCTTAATATCCTTGCTCTGGATTCCAGAACCTGGCTTGGCCCCAGATGTCACACATTTACCTTTAAAGAGAGATGTTTATTTGGACCTTTCTTCCCTCAACTCCTGCTGTTTCATTGCTTCCATGATGTGACCTACTGCTTTCACCTTTTGCATTTTCACTGCATTAAAAAAAATTAAGTAACAAAACAGTTTGTCTCAGAGTCAAAGTGCTACAAATATAAGCTTGTTATCTATATTCATTGTTATGAATAACTCACCAACTCTGTTGCCATGTGTATGATTGACTTGCAATTATGGGTTGTGTTTTACAGCAGCTCTTAATGGTATTCTCCCCTGGCTGTTCCTTAAGCCAAGCCTGGAACCCCTGGGTCACATGAGAAAGGGGGCATTTTATAGACTCCACCCCGTCATTGTTGCTTTTTTTTTTTTTACCCAAGCCTAGATATTGGATCTGTAATTAGTGATGCAATAATAATGCCTTCTATTTACTATTTTATGCCTTTTCAAAAATGCTTTACATATTCTTATGATTGATTCTCACAAAAATGCTTTGGCACAGGCAGTGCAGATCTTATGGCTTGATTTTATAAGAAAACAGACAAACAAGGTTAAATGACTCGCCCATGTTCTTACAGCAAGTCTAAGATGGACCTGGGACTGGAACCAGATTTCCTGATTTCAAGGTGTGTGGTTTTCCTATGGCCAGTACTACATTTGTAACAAACTCAAGGCAATTTCTTTTACATACAAGATTTCATGTGATCCTAGGATGACATTACAAGGTAGAGCGAGCAGGTATTATTACCTACATCTTCCAGATCTGGAAGTAGAAGCCCAGAGAAACTGATAATTACCAAGATAATATGGTAATAAACAAAAGAGGCAGGATTTGACCCCAAGGGTCCCAGTCCACTGCTCTTGGTGACACTTTGCTGACTGATTAGTGATACCACCACTTATTCAGTTGCCTTGGCCTAAAATTTAGATTCATCCTTTTCTCCTTTTTTTCTCTTACCCTATAGCTAAGCCATCAGCAAACCTTACTGAATCTACCTTCAAAATATATTCCAGATCAATGGTTTCTTATCACCTCCACTGCTGTTATTCTGGTCTAAGCCTTTGTTTTTTCTCACTTGGATTGCTGCAACAATCCTACAGGGCTAGTCTCCAAAGACGGTCTCCAATGAACTAGGCCTCCCAGAGTCATGTGGTTCTACGACATTGAATCTCAGCTGGTCTGTGACTCGTTTTAATGAATAGAATGTGGAAGATGTCATGCTGTGCATCTCTGGCCTAAGCATCAAGAAGCCTTTTGTACTTTGGAGAACCCTGCGCAACCTATAAGAAACTCAGCTACTTTGTTGGAAAGACTAAGTGAAGAGACCATGTGGAGAGGCCATGTGAAGAGGGAGAGGCCCTGGGACTGCGGGGAATAAGAAGGAGAGTGGCCCAGCGGTCAGTGTCCCACCTGAACCCAGCCATTTCACTGTCCCCCAGACATGTGAATGAGCATTGTGGACATTTCAGCCGATTGTACCCTCATAGGACTGCAGTCCAAATTGATATCTCCTAGAGTGGAAGAACCATCCAGCTGAGCTCAGTTGACTCACAGAGTCATGCGAGATCATGAAATGGTTATTGTTTGCAGTCATTAAGTTTTGGGTTCGTGTGTCATGTAGCAATAGATAACTGGAGTCTCCCTTGCTCCCAGTCTTAACTTGCCACCAGCCTCTTTTTTCCACACAGAAGATTTTGTTTTAAATTGTGGTAAAATACACATAACATAAAATTCACCATCCTAACCATTTTTAAGTGTTCAGTTCAGTACTGTTAAGTACACTTACATTTTGTGCAACCCATCTGCAGAACAATTTTCATCTTGAAAAACTGAAACAACTCCCTATTTCCTCCTCCTTCCAGTCCCTGGCAACCACTGTTCTTTCTGTTTCTATGAATTTGACTCTTCTAGGTATCTCATATAAGTGGAATCACAACAGTACTTGTTTTTTGTGACTGGTTTATTCCACTTACCATAAAGTCCTCAAGGCTCATCCATGTTGTAGCATGTGTCAGAATTTCCTTTTTTGGGTTGCTTCTACCTTTGGGCTATTTATTGTGAATAATGCTGCTCTGAACACAGATGTACAAATATCTCTTTGACACCCTGCTTCCAATTCTTTTGGATATATACCGTGTTTCCCCAAAAATAAGAACTAGCCGGACCATCAGCTCTAATGCGTCTTTTGGAGCAAAATTTAATATAAGACCCGGTCTTCTTTTACTATAATATAAGACCGGGTCTTATATGACATAATATAAGACCGGGTCTTATATTTTGCTCCAAAAGGTGCATTAGAGCTGATGGTCCGGCTAGGTCTTATTTTCGGGGAAATACGGTACCCAAAAGTATAATTGCTGAATCATATGGTAATTTTATTTTTAATTAAAAAATTAAAATTTTTTTAATTAGATGAGGGTAAAAAGCATCAAATATATGGTGATGGAAGGAGAGCTGACTCTGGGTGGTGAACATACAATGTGATATATAGATGATGTATTACAGAATTGTACGCCTGAAACCTATGTAACTTTACTAACAATTGTCACCCCAATAAACTTGAATAAAAAATTTTTAAAAAGAGTAAAAAAGACCTTATATAACTTATGAAGTGATCACCCCAATAAGTCTAGTACCCATGATTTTTAATTTTTTGAGGGACCTCCATTCACAGAAGATTTTAAAAGATTTGTCATTCCCTTGCTCAAAATCTTCCATTGACTTGTTGTTACTTTTAGAATAATATCCAAGACCCCTACTATGGCCCACAAGGAAGCACATGGCCACCTCACCAGCCTCATTTCCTGCCCTTCTCCCTCCTCTGCTTTAGCCATTCTTAGCATCTTGCTGCTCCTGTCACCCCAAGCATCGTCCTCTGCAGGGATCTGGCACTTGCCCTTCTCTGCCTGAAAAGCTTTTCCCTGGTAACGAGCATGGCCTGCACCCTCACCTCATTCAGGTCTCAATGCGGATGTCCCTTCCTTCAGAGAGGCCTTCCCCCACCACCCAATTTAAAATAGCACCCTCATCATCTCTATGTCTTTCTGTTCAATTTGTCATTTATCTCTGTCCAATAAGTAGGGAATTTCTATGAATGGCACATACATATAATACTAACTACGTGCCTGGCACACTATACTTTACATATTTGATCTTAATAGCAACTTTGTGAATTAGGTATTGTTATTATTATCTGCATTTTACAGATGAGAAAACTGAGACACCAGATGGTAAATAACTTCCCTAAAGTTGTACAGCTAGTCACTGACAGAGGTAGGACTGAAGCAAGGCAGCTGGGGTCCAGAATCCACTATATTGTACTCCTCTCCTTATAAATGCATATGTGTAATATATGTATGTATATATATATATATACATATATACATATATATATATATATATATATATATATATATATATATATATATATATGCTTGTTTTTTTGTCTGTCTCTCCCTCTGGGAGTAAGCTCCATGAGGACAGGAACTGTGTTTTGTTCACTGTTTCCCAGAGCTTAGAACAATGTCTGGCACATATTAGATTTTCAATAAGAATGTGTTGAATGAATGAATGAGGTCTTTGTATATTAAAAATAAAGGCTCTCAGTTGTATTTCTCCATGAGTTTGGTTGTGTCCAAAAAGCACAGCTAGCGAAATAGAGCAGTTATGTATAGCAGATGCTCAGTAATTATTTATTCAGTGAATGATTTGTGAGCTCCTTGAGGAGAGAGACCTGTGTCTGTTTTATCTCTGTCTCCCACAGCCCCTGGCCCACTGCTGGGCTGCCCAACCTTTGCTGCTGTTGTGGAAGAGAAGAATTTATTGAGTAAATCTAGCCCACTCTGTTGTGGCAGTGAGTAGATGCACTTGTTTTTGCAGAGGTAGTTACAAGGAAACTGAGTATGCAAATTCCAGGCCAGAGGCTATGTAGAAGAGATACCATTTTCAGAATCTTTTATTTTTTTCAATCCTACACATCAAAAACATCATTTTTCATAGGATTTAGTGTCAGCTTGTTTTAGACACTAAAACAAGTTTCTGAAACTGTTTCTAAAACAGTGTTTTAGAAAATACCCATGGTCTCTTTCATCATTCTTCTCCTTTTGAAGAACTTCTATAATGTAAAATATGTCTCCTCTTTTCAGCTTTTGGAAGAGCCAGACTTCACAGGTTTCCCTGTGCCTTACATAGAGACATTGCTTCATAAACGAATACTGAATTAATTAACTATTTGGTTAATTGTTCTCTTTAGAAATAGTTATGAGGAACTTGGTTCCACAATTGGTTAATCTTCAATTGGGATCCAGCTGTGGTTCAATGTATTATTTTTTCTCTCTGGTTTCAAATCTACGTAGGAGAGTCCTTCTAAGCTACCCTTTTCATGACATTGTCATTGAAATTTCGGTCAGAAGAAAAGAAGACCAGCATCTATTGAAGAGTGGCATCAATGCATTAAAAGGTACCCTGGTGGCCTTAAAGACTTAATACAGCTTTACAAAATGGCTAATTTATACACTGGGCTACTCTAGCTCACCCTGGTGCGCTTGGATCACATTATACAGAAAAATAGATGGAACACACTTATAATAGGCAATGGCTGGACTCAGTTATGACCTTATTTTCACTGATAAAGACAAATCTCATAATTCACTGGTAGCAATGTCAGTCTTTTATCTTTCCCTGGACTCATGAGGATACAAGTCACATCCACTGAGCCTGTTCTCTGTGTGACAAGGGAACTCAGGCAGCCAATCATTACAAAGGTGATTCATTCATTTGCATTCCAAAATTCTGTTGGTTAAAAAGCAATAAAAATGTTTGGGGCTCTTTTTTTTTTTTTTCCACTCTATAAAAAGTGGCTTACTGGTGAAATACATGCCTTCACTCATCTGGCAGAACTGCTGTAAAAATAGCATTTGGCAGTAGGCAGTGGACTTTTGCTTGAGGAACTGATGTGTAGATAATATTTATACATTTCTTAGATGGTCATGGGCACTTGTCAATGCTTCCGTGTTCTGAAGACTTGTACAGATACCATTTACTGTGGTGTGGGTCTTGATTTGTAAAGTGTATGCGAGGATTTGTAAAGTGTGAGCTTGCAGAATGAAGTGGTAAGAGCAATGAGGGGACCGGAGCAGTCTGACTCACACTGTCGTGGGAAAATACTGTGCTTTCTTTCCTCCATGCTCCCTGCCTGCTCTAGCTCTGTCTCAGTCCTGGCCGCCCATGTCCGCTTCCATCCTCAGCCCTGTTCTTTGAGCCATGACTTTGGCCACAGAGCAAGTGTAGGGCCAAGCACCCCAGACAGCGCCTCAGAGCACCAAGCAGATTCCAGGAAAACCTGAGGTTGCTCAGGGGAGATGAAGACACAGTGTTGCGGGTGGAGGGAGGGCGGAGCATCCCCAGGCTGCTGAAGGCTGCTTCCCCCTGCTGCCCTGGAAATCCAGGAGGGGGCCTAAGTGTTTATGTTCAAAGCCAGAGCTGCATCTTCCTTGATGCTCTGTGTTGTGCTAAGTATGATGTTGGCGCTGGATAAATGATAATAACAGCAGCTGTAATGATGATGACTAATAATGCGGCAACCCCACCTCCTGCAGGTCAAGGGAGGTAAGAGATTTAACCACTTCTTGTGATGAGCAAGAATGTACCCAGGGGTAGGGTTCCTTGTCCACAGACCATGATGCCCCGGTATTTTTCCTGTGCTCCTATCTGGGAAAGACTCCAGGGAGGTAGGAAAGAGGTCCCAGAGACCAGGGCTTCCTGCATAGTCATCTTCAGAACAAGTGCCTGAGAATGAGCACATGCCCTTCATGTGTTTTATGTGCCAATCAGACCCCTCTGTCCACTGAGACCTTGTTAGAAAACAATAATGATACCTTCATCTAAATTATTCTTTTTCTTTTTTTTTGGTCCCACTTCAGGATTGTACTTTTTAAATAAGCTACACCAGAGTTTCTTCCTTCTAATCTTGCTCCTAATTAAGGACAGTGGGGGGGGGGGATATCCTTTGGTCTTATTTTCTTATAATTTTAATTACACTGATCTTGGCTTAAAACAGGACACATTTAAATGCTGAGACGATACGTATTTCCTGGTTCAGTGAGGGTTTTTCCCTCCCATGCCCCTTGAGGAATGACCCTTTTCCGAGCACCAAACCTAACTAAGCTTGCGTTGCCCTGGATGAAGGACAAGGAGCCCCCGTGGGGACTCCAGCTGCTGCAAGAGACAGACCTGTAGCATCAGGAAGATTGGCATTTTGCCATAAGGAGCCACTACCATGGTGAGAAGTCAGCGTTGGCATGTCAGATCCAGGAAATGTTCCAAGGGAATGCAGTCGGCGCTGTCTCTGCAGGCGAATGCTCAACTAGTTGCTCTTCCCTGCCCTCCCCAGCAGCTGGCCTGGTCATGCTTGGAAAGACAGTCATCAGGCCATTTCCCTTCCGCCTCCTCTTCTAGATCCCTGTCTAGCATGGCCTTCTTGGAGGACTGCCACGCTCTGGTTCCTAGAGTCCAAGTGATTCCGTGGGAAAAGATTATGAGCACTAGACACGAAGGCCAAGGTCTGAATCCCCATCTGACCGATACTGGTGATGTCATCTCAGACAGCTCCGGGGTCCTTTCCCATAAAGGGGATCATGACATCTACTTGGAGGGGCGGTAAAGAAGGATGCATATAGAATGAGTGCTAAGTGAAGAACACCTCCTGGCCTGAGGTAGGTGCTTTAGAAATGGTGTTGCCCCTTTCCATTGTCAGGTAGGTGTAGGCAAGTAGCTGGAGGTGAGCAGCTATTTGAAGGGCTGAATAATAAAGATAGTAATTCCTGACAACACACAAACACATCCACACACAAAATGTCCATCTTGGCCTCTCTGCCTGTCGCCATCCCATCCTTTTCTCATGCCCTTTTCCACTGCCTCCTCCTCCATGAGGTTTACTCTGATTTATTTCCACTCTACATGGATCCTGCCCACCTCTTTTGCACTTACTGCGTCAATCACACAACGTAGCATTTCACTATTAACTGTCATGGTTTGTATGTTAATATCTCTCTCTAATAAGGTAAGCTCCTTGGGAGCGGACGAAGCATGGTCGTTTTTCCTGTGTCTTTGCAGTATCCAGCACCGTGCCAGGCATGCTGGGGATGTTTAATAATTGATTATTAAATGCAGTGCCATTACTAATCCTACCTGACGATAGAGACTATATTTCATATGGTTTTCTTTTTCTTCTTTTTTTTTGTATCTCCACAGCAGCTCTCCCAGTGCTAATCATCTAGACACTCATAGGTACTCAATGAACATTTGTCAGATTAAAATTACCTTAAGCTTTGAGGAATAAGTTTGAACGAGTGGTTAGCCATTGATATAAAAAGTATAAGAAGAGATCTAGGGAGTAAAAGCCAAGTCTACAAAAGGTTCTGAAATGCCTGGGATTTGGGGAAGAAATATCTTCCTTTATAACAGTTTGTGAATCATGTCATGACGGGGCAGAAAAGCACTGCATAGGGAATGTGGAGATTTGGCTTCTGGTCTCGACTGGGACAATTTATCGGATGTGGCCAAAGGGCCAGGTCTGGAACCAGATGGCCCTCTGGCTTTTGCTAAAAACAAGTTTCCTCTTGACTCAGGGGCCCTTTGGGAATTTGTTACCCTCTTGTGACCCTATTGACACCTCCCAATTTCTTCTGATAGGTTTGATCTCAGCCTGTAATCTTTCAATAGACAAAACTTCTAAAGAAGCTGATTTGCATTGGACTGAAAGTCAATCCGGCCGCCACAGGAATATGAAATTAGGCCTCAGGGGAAGGAAAGGTAGTTATTTTTCAATTATCCACAGGTCAGAGACAGCAGTGGGGCTGCTTATCTGGAGTGGCCTTGAGAAGGTGACCCTGGAGTGGCCTTGAGAAGTTCCCTAAGCATGACCAGGAAACTCAGCTAGAACCCTCTCTGGGCAGTTCTCTGCCTGTCCCCTGGCTTGTCACGAGGCTCATTGTCAACCCTTGTGTGTGCATAGCCCTGGCTCCATCCCCTTCTGGGGCCCTGGCTGAGGGGCTCCTGCAGCTGGTGGCCAGCAGAATCCCTGACCTTGGGAGCTCCGTTCTATAGGCCTTTGTGCGTCTCAGTGTCCACTTAACACTGTGTCCACTTAACATAGGAACCGTGACATGTAGACTTGTAAGCTGTCAAAGCCAGCAACGACTAAACCCGGCAGAGGTACAGCCCCAAATTCTGACCCTGAGTTAGCTAGCTTTATGCTGTTCTGGTGACAACATGCAAGGGTGGCCTTTGCGTGGCCACACACAGGACCAGGGGGCAAGGTTAGTGTTTCCCACAGCCTTGTTTCTCTTTCACCCAGTCTGATTGCTTTCAACCTTTCTTTGCACTATCCCAACAGGGAAGGGCAGGAATCCTTCCCAGCCAAGCTTGATGAGAGTTTCAGGGCAGTAATGGAGCCGTCCTGGAGGGGGCTGTTCAAATGCACAGCCCACACATTTCCATTAATTCACAAAGCGCTCTCCATGAGGGAGCCAGACAAGCAGCATTATTGTTATCATCAATCACCCCCGCGCTAAAGAAACTGAGGAAGCGGAGGGAGTGGACGGCTGCCCAAGCTGGCTCATCCAATGGGAGGAGAAGGAGGAGGCAGCCTGGGCCTGGCTCCCTGTGCCAGGGGCTCGGAGGTGAAAAGGTGAAAGGACAACCAGTCTGCGGGAGCCCATTTCAGTCGGGGACCTTACTGATCATTTTCTTTTCGGGTCCTTAAATCGAATACAGTTTGATTCAACTTGAATGTTCTGGATTAGTGGAAGGGAACTAGGTTTAAAAGAGGTCAGCTCCATTACTCAGCGTTATTAATGATGTTGTCGGCTGTTAAAATCTCAAAAAACTAAGAAACCAATAAATTTTACATATTGAAAACTCACAGATGGATCGGGCAAATGGATAAATTCTTAAAAGTATTTAATATCTGTTAAGAGGACAGAATGATAAATTTAATATTGAAAACCAATATCAGATTCACAATTACAGACCATTTATCATAACCAACTGCATGGACAGCGTCTTACGGTGGGGAGCACGCTGTGATTCATAAGCAGAGACCCGGAACAAGTCCATCTACAATGAGAAATAAATCTGCTTTACATATTGGAGACTTATTTCCACTTCCTATCTTTATTGCCAACAATAATGTTAGCTTTCAAGAACAAATTGTTACACATTAAACCCATGCATAATGAGCCCAATTGAGTCAAAAACTTCACTAAAAACCAGCTTTAAATTATCCCAAATTGGGTTATTAGCTTTACCTCTAATTCCTAACTCAGAGTAAATTTCAGCACTTCACCAACCAGACAGTTGGTTTCCTGGGTTGAGCCCCAAAGTTCAGGATTTGTTCTTTCTTCTCCTTCCCCCGCACCTCCACTGAAAAGTTAACACTGTTGGGCTAAAGAAGAAATATGGTAATGTTTAACGGAAATGTTAATTGAACAAATTGCAATGTTCTTGCAATTCACATTTTTTAAGATGAATTTTTCCGCTTTCTTTGAGGGTTTGAGCTCCTGTGAATAAATAGAATGGTTTGAATTAGGATCCTTGCAGGTCACAGGCAGGACAGCGGCTCAGTCAATGTTTTGATCTCCAGACATTCTAGAATCAAGTAGCAGAGAAGTGATTTGGCTGGGACACTTCTCATTTTGCTGACTGTCCAGATTGACCCAGATGACGTGACCTTAATCAAGACACAGGATGGATGTTTTTTAAAAAACTTTATTTTTTCCTGATTTCAAGAACGAGGTGCTTAAATTGAGAACATTTGGAATGTGCAGGGGGAGAAGAATCCTAACGCCTTCACAGAGGCCACTGCTAATTATATTTTGACGTCTTTTTCGTTGTTGGTTTCTTTCGTTCTTTTTTTTTCTTTTCTGTGCAGTTTTTCTTTACATTGTTAAGATTATATATACACAATTTTCTATCTTATGCAATCATAATTTTAATGGTTACACAGTACTCCATCATTTTACAATGAACCCTTTTTCTAATGTTGGGCACTTAGGATGCTTTCCATTTTTCTTTATTATAAATAACATTGTAATAATCATCTTTGTGCACACATCTTTGTATGAATTTCCGATTATTTCTTTTAAGATTTGTTTCCAGAAATCTCATTACTGAGTTAAAGAGTGAACATTTTAAGACTTTTGATATATACTAAGGTGAGAAAGAGAATTTTACATAAACCCCTCATTCTTGAGTTTGTTAATTGTTTGTACAAGCTGCAGTCACAGCCTAGAAGTTAAAATCACAGTCTTGGCAGTCAGACCCATCTGCATTCAAGTTCCCAGTCAGACGAGTGGGGTGATTTAACCACTCAGAAACTCCACTGCCACATCTGTAAAATGGGCATCATGATTCTTACATCTCAAGGATTTAGTGAAGATAAAATGTTGCAATGCCTATCAGATGCTTAGCACAGCATTCTCCCTCTCCCAGTAAATACTTCATAAAAGACAGATTGTATTGGTCTTTATATATATTTTTTGTGATGGATATTATAACATTTGTTCTTATAATGTGTATAATATATGAGCACACAAAGGCATTACATAATTTAAAAACGTTTAAGCTTTAATAATATGCTCCATTATCTCCAGAATAAAATTCTAACTTGTTATCAGTCAATATCAAAGCCCAGCTCACCTTTCCAACCTTTTTCTCTCCCTTTCTCCGGCAGTTACATTTGCCCCAGCTGCCAACGACAGGTATCCTTCATGAGTGTGCCATATGCTTTCTATCACTGTCCAGGTCATTTCTCTTTCTAGCCTGTCCTGTCCCCTCTTTTCACTGTTTGTGGAACTCTACTCTCATGGTTCAGGCATCACCACTTCTGTCAAGCCTTCGCTGATAGCTCCCAAAGTGAAATGAGTATGTTTATCTTCTGTGCTCCCATATCACCTTGTGTGTACCGGGGTTGCAGGGTGTCTCAGTCTCATGGGTTACAGTATTGCAGGTGCATTTCAGTCTGTCCTACTAAACTGGGGGCTCTGTGAAGGTCAAGATCATGCCTTACCAATCTTGGTTTTCTTTAGTACCTACTACAGTACCTGAAACAACAGAAGGACTCAGTAAAAGATTGTTAAATGTAACATAGGTAGTGGGTATGATCAAAGAAATCTGTAAACGGCATTTAAAGGCAAATTGAATTTCAACTGAATAGAAAGCTGATTGAATTTAATTTTATATTTATCATAGGATCTTAAATGCAAACATACTTTGTGCAACTGTGAAGTGTTTTCTAAGCCTTGAAATACTTAATGCTATTTGCAAAGCATTTCTAGGCAAATTATTGAGATTTAAAAATGTGCAAGGCATTTCAGAGGACCTTGTATAAACATATATAGCAGAATATCTCATGGGAGACTATAGTATGTATCTATTATATAGGCAGGGACACTGAAATCCAGGAAAGAGAGACCACTATAGTGGTTCTTACCAGCCTATGCCAGGCTCACCTTTCACTACCTTGAGTCACAACCCAAATTACTGATCAACCAAGAGGATTTCTAGGAGTACACAGTATCTAGGAGAAACCTCTTTTCTACAGCACTGTTAGCAGTTTCCTTGCAACAGCCAAGAAACTTCAGGGGAAGCAGAAAAAGTAGCGTGCTCTGGGACTCCTACCCAGTGGTAGCTTGACTTGGTAACTTCTTAGCTTTTTATAAGTGCCTCAGTCCTTTATGGAAGTAGATAGGGTATCAACTCAACTCACACACAGAACTGCTGCCCTCCTCTTCAGCACCCTCTGCCACCCCTCCCTGCTCTGCACTTGGTTCTCCTGCAATGTTGAAAGGCTTGTGGGCCCACAAGGAAAGGGACTTGGTTTTGTTTGCTGCCATCTACACAGTACCCAGAACAACACCTGGAACATAGTAGGCCATCATTGAAACCAAGATTGATAAGACCTGATCTTGACCTTCACAGGGCCCCCAGTTTAGAAGGAGAGACTGAAATGCACCTGCAATACTGTAACCCATGAGACTGAGACATCGTGCAACCCCGGTACACACTAGGCGATATGGAAGCCCAGAAGATAAACATAGAGTACCTACTACAGTACCTGACACAACAAAGGACTCAGTAAAAGATTGTTAAATGTAACATAGGTAGTGGGTATGATCAAAGAAATCTGTAAATGGCATTTAAAGGCAAATTGAATTATATAGGCAGGGACACTGAAGTCCAGGAAAGAGAGACCACTGAATTATTGGGGCCCTGAATTTCCTGCCTAACTGAAGTAATATTATGCTTAAAGCTGAAATTTACAACAGTCTTCATATTGACTCTATACACCACTTAACTAGCCTTGTAAAGTACCCGGGTCATATTTAATTGACAAGCACTAGCATGATCACTATTTTTGTCTGTTTGGCACAGTGCTGGATCTCCAGCACCTAGAACAGTGCTTGGCACATTGCAGACACTCGATCCATCTCTGCCAAATGACCAAATGAATCAGCAATCACATTTGCTATGACCCAATCTCCATCGACATGGGGTTCTTTAGTTCAAGTGGATAAATCTTTGTAGAGTGCTTTCTATGTTCCAGACATCTTGCCAAAGAGCTGAGGGTAAGAAGATGAATAGCGTATGGCTCCTGTCTTCACGAATCTCCAAGTCCAGTGTGGGAAGCAGATACATAACAGATAATGCAGTATGCTGTGGGTAGTGATAAGAGAGGCCCATGCACAGGGTGCCAGGAAACCCAGGGGAAGGGTGTCTGACCCAGCACAGCGGCTTCAAGGAGGACTTCCTGGAGGAGAATATGCCTGAGCTGTCTTGCTGGATGAGGAAGAGTTAGGTTGAAGAAAGACGGAGGAGCATTCTAAACAGAGTAAACATCACGAGCAAAGAAAAAGAAATGACATCTCATTCATTCATCCATCCAAGAAACACTCAATGATGGCCTACTATGTTCTAGGTGTTGTTCTGGGTACTGTGTAGGTGGCAGCAAACAAAACCAAGTCCCTTTCCTTGTGGGCCTACAAGCCTTTCAACATTGCAGGAGAACCAAGTGCAGAGCAGGGAGGGATGGCAGAGGGTGCTGGAGAGGAGGGCAGCAGTTCTGTGTGTGAGTTGAGTTGATACCCTATCTACTTCCATAAAGGACTGAGGCACTTATAAAAAGCTAAGAAGTTACCAAGTCAAGCTACCACTGGGTAGTAGTCCCAGAGCACGCTACTTTTTCTGCTTCCCCTGAAGTTTCTTGGCTGTTGCAAGGAAACTGCTAACAGTGCTGTAGAAAAGAGGTTGCTCCTAGATACTGTGTACTCCTAGAAATCCTCTTGGTTGATCAGTAATTTGGGTTGTGACTCAAGGCAGTGAAAGGTGAGCCTGGCATAGGCTGGTAAGAACTTTATAAATGTTTATTGAATGAAAACATGAGGGTGATGACTTTATCTGTAAAACGAAAGAGTGGCTAATCCCTTTGAGCTTTGACTTGACTCTGCGAATGAGTGGCGTTATGAGCTTCCTAGAAAGGAAGATGGCACCTATACCTGGATCCACTCAACTCAAGTCAAAGGATAAACAGCCAAAAGTAAAACCCATATGCCTTTATTCCCAAGTCCAATCATTCATCCATCCAACATTAGGCCAGGCACTGTGCAAGACACTGGAGATATTTCAATGACTTTATGGAATTCACCATCCATGGGCCAGGTCAATCTGTGAACAGATAGTCAAACAGCAGTGACAAAAGTGCTAATGGAGGTGGTAAATAGGGAAGGAGGGGGCAACGAAGACCTTGTCAATGAGCAGTTTTAAGGATGAGATTGGAGTCTGCCAAGCTTGAAAGAGGATGGGAAGGGCAGTCAGGCTCTGCGAACAGCACAAATAAAATCAAGGGGCCCAGGACACTGTCAAATTCAAGACATGTAGATAAACTTGTCTGGCTATTAGGTAGGACGTAAAGGTTGACAGATTATTGAAGAGGGGAAGAGGGGGACGTTTTAGAGGCATAGTTTTTCCAATTATCTGTTGCCAATAAAATAAAAATAGTATCCTAGAAGTCTGACTACACTGACTTGAGTCAGAAGGCTCACTCTCCACCTAATGGTATCACTGACATTACTATTCTTTTGGCAGCATCATTTACATTTGCTTTGCACCCCAAATCAAAGCAAATCAGCATCTGACAAAGGTGTGTCCCTGAGATGAGTTATCTGATGGAGAATGCATTTGCTCTCTTTTGTGAGTAAGCAGTTTATAGCCTGCTGGGCTGTAGCCCGTTGTGGCATAAGGACTATTTCCAATGACTTAACTTTGGCCTCTAACAAACCACATTTTTAAATTACTTATTACCCAGAGAGCATCATTAATATAACTGTAACTTATGTAAAACCTGCATACGTGGATATGCTAAGTTCATTAATTTCCAGAATCTCAAATCCTCCAAGGACTTTCACGAATCTCCATGATGTCTCTGAAAGCTGCATTTGCATCTGATTCTCCTATTTTTGTAAAAAAGATTCAGAAATTCATGTTGCTTGTCTCTAGTCCACAAAACAGAGTTCCTTCTCTTCGACAAATTGGTCTTGACAAAGTAGACCACATAAATTGCTTCCAGATCATCTTATGCCTGTGGGAGGACTAAGGGCTTAAGGCAAGATGCATTTCAGTGTCATATCTGGTCCCTTTTCCTGATAAACATGGAGGAAAGAGAAGAGACCCAATCTAATTTGCCTGGATGCAAGGAAATTCAGTGTCTGAATGCCGCATTTCCTGGGACTCTGTAATAATCTATGTTATAATAGTTGAGCATCATAACAAATGATAGTGTAATACTGTCATGATGATAACCTATAATTTAAATAAACCCATGAACATGAAGAATGGAGAGATCTCCAGTACTAGCTTCTGAGAATGAGTCACAAACTCAATTCTCAATTCAAAGCAATTGGCAGTTCTGACGTTTATACGTAAATAGATCTCCACCAATCTCATTAAATATTCAATCCATATTCAAAGTTATTAAATATTGAATACAATTTAATAAATACAACCAAGTTAATCAAGACTTCGATTGGTGGTTGTGGGATCCAAAAACAGCTTTTGAAAAGAGTCATTTCACTTGGATTTTTTTTCTGATTCTCCATTGCCCTCTCCTGTTTTTAAGTGAGTGCAGGAATTGTACTACAGATGTGTGTAATCCTTTGGGATTGTGCTGGTATGTACATAGGTGTGTTGGGTGATCTCTTAGTAACCTGTGTATTGGGCAGGATTGTGACATGTGGGACATTTGAGGACGTGAGGGATGTGCTCTGTCCGTGCGTGTGATGTGAGCAGATGTATCACTGGTGAGTTATCTTTGATCCTGGCTGCTCATCAATGGCTAGGACACAGGAGTCCCACAGTCCCCCATAATTCTTTGGTGGGTATCCAAAGGTCGCTTTTTCTTGGGGTTGTACAAGTGTAGATGGCACCTGGGGGTGAGTGCCTTCTTAAGTTTTGGCCCTAGGCCCTTTCCTCACCTGACACTAGTCGAGCCCCATAGTGCAAGACACTGTAGCCTTGAAGAAAGAGTTTTGAACAGGCTTGAGTTCAAATTTGGGTTCTGTCACTTGCTGGCCATGTGGCTTTGGGTAAGTGCCCTCTCGCACCCTTCGTTTCCCTTCTGTGAGACGGGGATAATAATGTGGGCTGTATAGAATTGTTGGGAAGTTTAAATGAAACCACCAGTGTACCTTATTAATATATTGTAAATATTGATTCTTTTAAAAAGGCAAGGCCCCGTGCTAGGCTTTGTAATAGACACGAAGGTAAATAAGACCCCAACTACCTTGGAGTCTGGTGGGAAGACACACATTTTCTCAAGCACTCTCATACGTCAGGTCTCACTTGAGCTTCAAAGATCCTACAAGTTCCAAATTCTTTCCATCACCCAATAGATTCCAGTCATCACCCGCAGCGTGTAGAGGGTGGAAATACAGGTGGCTTTCAGATGCCATTTCATTGAAGAAGAGATGCTTGGGAGCCCTGTGGGAAGAAGGATCAGAGAGGCTGAGGGGAGAAGATGGAGGCCGGGAGCAAAGGCTGGGAATTGAATTCTGCTTGGGCTCTGCTTACTTTCTGAGTGACCATGAGCCAGGCAATTCTTCTCTCTGCCTTGGCTTTCTCCTCTGTGAGATGGGGATAGTAACAGTGTTTATCTCACTATCATTCCCATTTTGCAGATGAGAAGATTCATATGCTCGTAGTCACATAGCTAACAGGTGATAGAGCCAGGATTTGAACTCAGCCACATCTGCTGCCAGGGTCCCTGATTTCAGTCATCTCATGCCATTTCTGTTTTGCTGTCTTCTTGCACCAGGCACAGTGTACATTTTTTGAGAGCAAGGCTTACAGCTCAGAATAGTGGACTTTTGTCTGAGATAATGCCTTTAGACGAGTAATGGGGTCTTAGATGTTGTCATAACTTCCCAAATAGACTTGTTGCAGCTGGAATGAACATAGAGACAGCAATAGGATGTGCAAAGCTGTGCCTTTCAGAGGCGGGCCCACAGGGATTGGCAAATGGAGCACGGGCTCCAATGTGACCCCAAGCCGACCCTCAGAGATGTTTGCTAAAAGTGTTCCTGGCTCTGTTGGGACATGAGTCCTTGGAGGCCTGCCAACTGGGTAGAGAAGGTGCAGCTTTATAGATCCGCGTGGCTTTTTAGAGTATGGCAGAAAACCAGGCAATCCCCAGTCCAGTGTGGAGGGGGCCAGCACCCCTCAGCCTCACCATTCCTGCCTGGCAGTGTAGGAGTGTGTGAGAGATGGGGAAACGGGAGGCTTCCCATGCGTTTGTTTGTTGAGATGGGGTGGAATGGTTTTCTAGAAAGACCTGCCTACCTCCCCATACCTGTTAGAACTGAGGTTTGAGTATTATATATAAATGGAAAGCTGCCATGGAGAGGTGAGGAGGTGTGTGTGTGTGTGTGTGTGTGTGTGTGTGTGTGTGTGTGTATGCATGTGAGCTGCAATTCATAATCCAAGAGGGAATGTGAAGATGAAGAAAAGATATGCAGGCCGGACCGGTGGCTCAGGCGGTTGTGCTCTGTCCCCGTGTGTGTGATGTGAGCAGATGTATCACTGGTGATACATCTAACTCGGAAGGCTGCCGGTTCGATTCCCCCATGGGCCAGTGGGCTCTCAACCACAAGGTTGCCAGTTCAACTCCTCAAGTCCCGCAAGGGATGGTGGGCTCTGCCCCCTGCAACTAAGATTGAACATGACACCTTGAGCTGAGCTGCCACTGAGTTCCTGGATGGCTCAGTTGGTTGGAGCGCGTCCTCTCAACCACAAGGTTGCCGGTTCAACTCCTGCAAGGGATGGTGGGCTGTGCCCCCTGCAACTAACAGGCAACTGGACCTGGAGCTGAGCTGCGCCCTCCACAACTAAGACTGAAAGGACAACAACTTGATTTGGGAAAAAGTCCTGGAAGTACACACTGTTCCCCAATAAAGTCCTGTTCCCCTTCCCCAATAAAATCTTAAAAAAAAAAAAGATATGCAAAAACCTACCTTGTGTAATATTAATTGCCAACAGTTATCAAGTGCTACTATGTGCATTATTTGATTTATCCCTCCCAGGGCTCACAGTACTGTTATCATTCCCATTTTACTGACAGAAAAACTGAGGTCAGAGAAATTAAGTGGCTGCCCAGTGTCACAGCAAGTGGCAGAGCAGGAATGCACACCCAGAAAGTTACAAACCAGTCTCTTAGCCTTCAGCAGCTCTGATCGCCACGGGTGGCAGTACATCTGAGTGTCAGAAACCCTTAGAGAACATCTATTTAAGCCTCTTTAGCATCAGGTGGGGAACCTAAAGGCCACAGATACGTCATCATGGACCAAGGCCACACAGCCAGTTAGTGATGGCCCAGAGAGCTGACTGCAGAGCCAGGATTAGGGCGAGGCAGGAAGGCCCTAGGGTGTAGAATTTGGGGTGCTCACTCTCAGATGCCAAATCTGCACTTACACGACCCTGGGAGCGAACACTTCCTTAAATTTTGTGCCTTGGTACCTGACTTTCCTCACCCTAGCTCCGGCCCTGACCAGATGCTTCTTCTGGTTTTGTGGTGTGACAAAAAAGGCCTCGGCATGGGTTCATTTGATTTTCTATACCAAGGCAGGGAACTGATGGGATAGTTATGTGGAGTTTTGCCAATATCCCAAGGTAAGTTTCTACCCAGGGGTTGGATGGAGGGTCTGCTTCTGGTTGGTGCCATGGAAGGGACAGTACTGAAGTGGAACAATATCTGGCCCCAGAAATTAGGTGGGAAACTAGGAGAATCAGGATCCTGTCTTGACAAAGCAGGGTGGCACAATGGGGCCCCAGGGGACCTGTGACCCTTCATCTCTCCTCTCCACCCACTGGGCTGAAATGGGGAAGTGCCAGGAAAAGCTTGTAGGGGTGGGACTTGCCCCATCAGACCCCGAATGAAGTCTGCTATCAACGGTTGAATCTGGAGGGCTAGGTGCTCAGACCCCTGTATAGACTTGCAGTTCCCAAAGCTTCAGACAATGTGTCCACTTTATTAGCAAACAAATTCTTCCCAGGGATGTGTACAGCACCTTTTCCCAAGTCTGGGCCTTCCCGCTGTCGCTGTAGCTCAAGGAGAAAAGGTGTCAACCACATAAGCAAAGTACCTCCTGTTACTCCATCCCTGATAATCAGGAGGAGGAAGGTAAGTCCCGCGTTTCTTGGGAAGGGGTCTGTGTGGGGAGAAGGGTTTCCTGGCACTACATCCTAGAGCCAGGTCCTTCCCCTCTCCAGGGCTCAGCCCCCTAGAAGGATTGTGCGGGCAGTAACGTGGCCCAAGGTGCTGTCGCGGAGGGAGAAGGTTTCCTCTCCCGTGGCCCTGGGGGCCGGGGTCTGGGGGCTTGGGTCAGGCAGAGAGGCACTGGAAGGAGTGAATCTGCCTCTGGCACCCTGGCAGCTCCGGGGTCAGCGGAGGAGCCCAGCCCCGGCTGCGAGGAGCAGTGGTGGACAAGGCCCTCCCTGCTTCTGGAGCTGACCTTGTCGCGTGCTCCCTTCTCTCTGGGCCTCAGTTTCCTCAGGTTCCCACGCGCGGCTCAGCCTCGCATGTCTAGAGTCCTGACGTTCTGAGTTCTTTGCCTTCTTGCCCTTTCCCCCGTCCGGACGTTTCTCAAACCTTTGTCTGGGGTCCCAGCCTCCAGCCCTGGCTCGTCCCTCTCTGTCCTCAGCCTGTGACAAGCGCGGCTGGGGGCTCCCCTGGCCCTTGGCCCCGGGGGGATCCCCCCATCCGGTGCGGGGAGGAGGCAGCACGCAGGCCACTCTGACCCACCCGGAGGGAGAAGGGGCGTGGGGATGAAAAAGGAGGGTAGAGACGGGAAAAGGTTAAAAGGAGAAAAAAAGAGCAAGAAGAGATAAAGAGAGGGCAGAGAGAGAAAAGAGGGATCGGAGAGAAACGAGCAAAAGAACGAAAGGGGGGAAGGGAAGTGAGAAGAGATGCTGGAAAAGGTTGAATCAGAGAAAAAGAAACCCAAAGGAAAGCTGAGACTGAAAGATAGGAAAAAGAGCGAGCGAACGAGCGAGCAAGCTGGGTCTGAAAAGACCGAAGAGGGAGAAAGAGAAAAAAAAAAGGAGGGAGGAAAACGGGGGGAGGGAGCCGTGAGCTGGGAGGAGGGCGGCTGGGAGGGAAGGAGAGAGGGAGGGACCGAGGGACGGAGGGGGTGGGGGCTGGCTCGGCAGCAGCAGCGCGGCTCCTGCCGCCCGCCTGCTCGTTCACTCGCTCGCAGTGCCCGCCGCCTGCCGCCTGGCTCTGGGCGGCTCGCAGCTCCGGCTCCTGGCCCGGCGCTCTGGCGTGGCTCGGGCTCCGGGGGACAGACCCGCACGGCTGGCCGGCTAAACCCCGGGCGAGCGGCGGAAGCAGGTAGGTGGCTGGGCGGGGACTGCGAGGACACAGAGCCTCCGAGCGCGGGGGGCACCCGGAGACCGGGGTCGGGGAAGGGGCTTTGCAGCCTCGCGACTAACTTTCCACCGGTTCGCTGGATTCCCGCTGCCCTGCCGGGGTCCCGGCTGTGGAAGCGGAGTTTGGCGCGGGGCGAGGGTGAATGCTGGGGTTTGGAGAAAGCCAGGGAGTCCTGACAGGACGTGGTGGGGCGGCCCCTGGCGCAGGCAGGCGCTGGCCCTCTGGCCGCAGTCGGGACGCAGAGCCCGCGGCTGGGGAAGACCCGAGCTCAGCGGCGCAGCGCGGTCGTCCCAGGGAGGGCGCCCGCCCGCCCCTCAGAGTCTGGGGACTCCCACCCCGGAGCCGCCCCGGGAGCGCCCGCTGAGCGCAATGCCACGGGCGCCCTCCCTGCCGGGTCCGGGCGCAGAGCGCGCGGCCAGGTTCCCGCCCCGGTCAGCCGTGCGCCTCGCTGCCACATGCCCCAGACGGTGCCACGCGCGCTTTTGCTTTTTGGAAGCGCTAAACCGGACGTATACCGCCTTCGTTTCTTTCTCTTCCAGTCGCCCCGACTCTCTTCGGGGAAGTCCGGTACGCCCGACACTTGAGTTCACTCCCTTGACGTCCCTCCTGCCCTCGGCGACGACCCCTGCTCCCGAAGTTAAGAGAAGCGAATCATTCCCAGTGCGCGCCTGGAGCGCGGTCCCGAAGTTCCCAACTTTTCGCCCATTCGTGGGCGGTAATGTTGGAGGTGGGGAAATGGGTGGTCGTTGTTGTCCCTTGGAGCCGCAGAGCGCAGCCGCCTTCCTCCTGGACTTGGTTTATTTTCCTAATTTGTTAGAAAACAGTACGGCTTAAAAATATGCAAAATCGTTCCTTGCGGGCGTTGAGTCTGTGAGTCTGTGAGTGGGACCGAGCCATAACCCGTCGGGAACCTGGAAGTGAGGAGCCTCGGCTTGACCATAGCCGAGCCCCCGAGCCCTGGCTTCTTTCTCCCGGACCTGCACTCCCGGCTCCATCCTACTACGGTAACTGCTTCTCGGGATCCATCCCAGCTAGCCTGCGCTGCGAGGCTGGTCTGACTCCCTTCCGCGTGGTCATGTTCTCTAGAAAAATATTTCCAAGTGGCTCCGCTTCGGGATCTCCCACTCTGTTCCCCCGGGAACGCTTAGAGCAGGGCCTCCAACCGGGTGGAGGAGGCCTTTGGGTGGTTTGGGCTCCTGATCACCTCAGCTCGCTTTAGCAAGGGTACACGTGTGCCCGGGCAAAAGCGCTCCTCCCGCGCTCTGCGGGGAAAGTAGAGGTTAATGCTCGAACCGGGTGGCTGCGAGCGGAGGTTGGCCAGGGCTGCCGGAGCCTGCCGGGGGCAGGGGTCCTCTCGCTCCCGAAGGCCGGGAGGCCGGATTCACGGCCCGGTGGGGCTTCCTCGGAGGCAGCGGGGTCCCGGCCTCGCAGCCCTCTTTGTTGGAGAGGTTCTGTTGAAAGGTTTAGAGCAGGTTTAGTACGACCGAGATCTGGGGCCTTTGCGGAGAGAGTCCTTCGGCAGTAGTGCACTGCAGGTTGGGCGGGGTCCCCGGTGGGCATTGAATCGACCACCCAGAAGCACTCCATCTTAAGCTCATTTGGCGGGTTTTCCCTGGTGCATACCACGCACCAGGACTCACCGTTGCTCACATATTGCTTAAAGTCGCTAGAAATTCAAAGCACACCACTGCAGCGTCTACTACTTCTTCCCATTTCACAGATCAGCAAACTGAGGCCCCGGTGAAAGTTTAGAGCTAGTTAAAGGTGGAAGGCAGTGTAGCACCACTTTCTTAGCACAGGGCAATTGTTCCCAGTCACAACAAGCCCTTGTCAGGATCGAGGGCTGAGTGTGTGTGAGGTTAGAGGCAGAGAGGACAGGTCTGGATTCTCTTGTTAAATTCTGTGCTGTGATTATCTCCCAGGATAAATCACTTAGGTGACAGTCTGTTGCATACCTGTCCTGTGCCTGCACTTAAGTCTGGGGGTATCAAGAGCCGGTAGACCTGGCCCAGCCACATGAAGTGCAGTCCACAGGGAAAGAGCAGCCATTGTTTTGTAGCTGCGGAAGCCAGTATAGGCTTTCACAGGTGAAATTGATTTTGGAGGGGGCAGGATTAGGCATAGTCCCTGGAGAAGGGAGGATTTGGAATTAAGCCTTGGCTAGATTTCCAGTTGGGGGAGGAGGATTGTGGGGCACAAGGTTTGGGCACAAGGTAAAGAGAGAGGCAGGAAAGCTCAGGAATTAAGTGGCCAGTCCAAGGACAGCAGGGTCAGGGCCATTAAGAATTTAGCCTTTGAGTGAGAAGCGCTAGGACAGCTAGAAGACCCAGCTGCTCTGAACTCAAGCTCAGAATCTGGCCTCAGACGTCTTCTCATTCTACATGGAGGGTGAGCAATTGGCCAGGAAGTTTGCACCCATGAACCAAGGGTTATGGTTTTCTGCTGGGAAATATTCAGGCATTTGTTTCTCCTTTTCCCCCTTTCTAATTGTTCCCTGGGATTTCAAAAAGTTGATCCTTGAACAACTTGCGGGGGGATGGTTAGGAGCGCCACTCCCCCCGCCACAGTAAAAAGTAAAAAATTTGCTTATAACTTTTGACTCCCCAAACTTGAATCATTCCTTGCTTTATCTGTGGAGGATTAGTTCCAGGACTCCCCTGCAGATACCAAAATCGGAAGCCCAAGTCCCTTATATAATATAAAATGGCATAGAACAATGTATACAGTTGGTTCTCTGCATCTGTGGACTCCCAACCATGAATGGAAAATACTATTTTCGATCTGACGTTGGTTGAATCTGTGGATGCCAAACCTGTATGTAGGCCGACTAGTATATTGACTAAAAAAATTCCAAGTATATAAAAAAGAAGAGATTCCAAGTATAAGTGGACCTGCATAGTTCAAATTCATGCTGTTCATGATCAACTGTAGTTTCTTTGCCCCTTCCTCACCACAACTTTTAGAATGTAGATACTTGAGTGTTTTGGACCTACTATTGGACCTACTATGGGCAGAGCATTTACTGCACGAGGAATATTTAGCCAACAAATAATACTTGAGCTCCTATTTTGTGCCAGGCACTGGTCTTGGGGGTACAGCAGTGAGCCAGACAGGCAGGGTACCCTACTTCAGGATGCTGACATTGTAGGCTTCTTACCGCCACAGGCTTGAAGTCTAGTTGCAGAGTGGAAGCAAATACACGAAAGAGTCTAAAAAAGTGCTGAAATGGGATAATATAACAGAGAATTTTGAGCCTCCCCTCTTGTGGATGGTTCAAGGCTCCGAGGTGAAAAGGCTTAAAGCTGTTGGCTATGAGATTTGGAGATTCTGGGAGATTCTGAGAGATTCTTTGACCCCAGCTTCTGGTTGCCAAGGGTAACCCAGAGGCAGCTGCATTGATGACCTCAGCTATGGCAGTGGAGAGTGTTTTGCAGAGCTTCTGCCAATCAGAATATGGCAGGAGGGAGCTGGTGAGTGTTGGTAGCTGTGATCATGCTAGGTATCCATAGAGACTGGTGCCAGGTAACCATGTGCCTCTTAAATTTCAGCATCCACAGCTACTTGGTGAACTTTGTAGCGCCATTGTACAGATGGGTAAAGAGAGCCCTGACTCTGCAGATTGGTACAGCTATGCAGAAAGGGGAGTCCAGCTCTATCTATAGAGTTCAGGTATCCCTGATCTCTGATTCACTTTAAAATGATGCACTTCTCTTCCTGTTTTGTAGACCAGTGGTTCTCAGACTTCAATATAAAAAGCTTGTTAAAACACAGATTGCTGGGATGCACCCACCATCTTTCTGATTCAGTGGGTCTGGAGTGAGCCCAGTAATTTGCATTTCTAACAAGTCCCCAGGTGATGCTGATACTCTTGGTCCCGGGATCACACTTAGAGAACCACTGTGGTAGAACAAGGGAAAGGGAATGATTTTCTTGAGCTTATGCAATGGAGGAGCCTGGCACAAAGGCTGTGATTTAGCTCTAGGAACTAGCAGAACTTGCCTATGTACAATTCCCTTTCCCCTTCCCCCCCAGGAGGCCGTAGAATTAAAAGAATATTTTATCTTCATCAGCACACAGAGAGAATATATTGCAATATAATTAGGGAATAAATAGGTGTCATGTGTTGGATGTAAGCTCCATACCCCGTGGCTCTGTGGGGGTTTATTATAGCAGTGTTATAATTGAAAAGGTGTCAGCCACTCTGAGAGCCCCTCATGAAACTTTCATGGCTTGGGTGGTCACTGTCCAAAAAGACACGTCTTCTTCATTTAAAAGAAAGAAAGTCAGAGAGATTGCTTCTCCTTCTAATGGGACGATCTGTGTTTCATTTGACACTAACTACGCAATGTGTTCTTAGGGGAGAAAGAAGGAAATTGAACAGTCAGTGTGAAGAGAGAGAGGTTGGAAGAAGTCCACATAACAGGTTTACAGGTCTGTTTGTTGAACATTTCAGCACATTTTGAAACTCTGTCTGTCTGTTTCACCTGTATTTCTGACATGAAGCTGTATCTCAGCAGGAGGAAAGGAGAGTTTGTGTTTCAACTTAGCTGGTTGGGTAAATGTAACAGCACACTTCATCCCCAATGTGTTAATTAGATCCAAAAGAAAAGAACTGTAAAAGAGTTGTTCTCCTAAATGCTGGCATTTTTCATCTGGATTCTATTTATTGATTATTTTACAGTCGAGAAGTAGCAACCAAAAAAAAAAAAAATCCATGTTTTGATAGCAAATAAAGCTGGCTGCAGTGATTATGCAGGCTCAACATGTCTGTTCTGGAACAGGAAGTTGGAATTCAGCCTGACTCTCAAACATTTGGATGAGTCTAATTGAGAAAGACATTTCAAAGAACAAATATTTAGGAATGCGGAGCTTCAATGATGGTCTCTCTGGGCCAAGTGCAAGTATCTTGCTTTTAGCTCAATCCTCAGAGGTGGGGGGAGGTAATGGCGTAGGACCCGGTCAGTAATGTTGAGACCACAGTCAACATGGGAGGTGAATATAGAGATACTCAGTGAGGCTTAGGAAAGGGAAGAAAGATGCCTTCAGGGATCATATGCCCGGTAACTGGTGAGCGAGGGGAGAATCAATTCATCAAGTATAGATTGAACAGTTAGTTACTGAATGCCGGGTTAGGGATAGGCACCGTGAGGGCAGGGAGCAGGACTCGTACCTGTTATTTATCACCCGTAAAGCTTAGTATCTATAGTGACAAGAGCCTTGATTGTCGTGGGTATCAGCCAGGGCTGCAAGTAGCAGAGAACTTGAATTCGACTGGCTGAAACAATAAGAAATTTTAGTATTTCCCATTAAAAGAGGTATAGGCTATGTCTGCCCCCATCTTGGTTCTTTCAATGGTTTAACAGCATCATCAAAGATATAGATTCTTTTCATCTTTCCTTGTTCTCAAGGTCACTAGATGGCTGCAACTGTTCCAGGTGTTACACCCTCACAATCATGTGCAGAGGCAGAAGGGGAAACTTTCCTAGGAGCTCCTTAGCAGATTTTTGCCTTGTGTCTAATTGGCTGGAATTGTGAATCACATGTCCATGCATTAACCCACCTCAGGCAAGGGAAGGAGACCATCCTAATTGGCATAATCTTGATGGATGGGTTGAACCTCACAGAGAAAGAAATTTAGGGTGCTTTTGAAAGAGAGAAAGAAGCAACCAACAGTGCCTGCTATAGAGTTTAAGACCTGGGTTTGAATTCTCTCTCTACTCCTTTTTAGCCCCATGACCCTGGGCAATGTATGTCACTTCTTTGTGCCTCAGTTTACTCATCTGTACAATGGAGATTTATTGGGAAGATAAATCTGAATTAACCCAATAACACTCGATTGTATAAGAGAAGTGGAAGATTATTTGAAGATTTGATCTCTGACATCAAAGAACTATAATGCAGTGCAGCAGACATGTGAGGACTAGACTTTGTAGACTATCACATAATCAGAGAACAGAACCAGGAGTAAACGATTATGACTTGCAGACCAACTATAGTAGGAGTGGTATGATATCAGTCGGTGCCACATTTAGTTAGGGAAGGCTTCGTGGAGGAAATGGTTCATGGTGCATACCGGAATTCCAGTATTTAAGTATGGATGGGTTATGAGCTCCTTCCCAAGTTGCTTCCTCTTGCTTTTCTTTTGTCTGTGGTAAATGTGACCATTAGGCCAACATGAGGTCTCATCTCTACAATTATAGCGTCTTTGACACTTAGTCCAAATATGGCCAGTTGGGGTTCTGGGAGGCAGGTGGTAGTGGCCTTCTTGCCAGTCCTGGGTTCTTAGCTTCCACCTGTCATATTACAGTCCAGTTGCTGATTAGGTATTATTATTATTTTATTTTGTGGGTCTCTGGCTGCCGTTGTAAAATCCATATGCCTAAAATGAAATCTAATGCCTTCCCATCTCTCAAGCCATTTACCCTCCTGGATTCTTCATTTTTGTTGTCGGCAGCACCGTCTTCCCAGATGTTGGGCTCAACACCTTAGCAACGCTTTTGATACCTGCCTCCTTCTTCTATTTCCAATATTCAAGCACTAACATTTTTTGGTCTTCATTATGTTTCTTGGATAGAGTCCTCCTTTCTGACATGAGACATCCCCTTTGTTCAGATTCTTTCCATGTCACGCTGGGTGACGGCAATAGCAGTGTATGGGGGTCGTGGGGATGTATGTCTCTGGAACAGTCTGTGGGGCTCTGCAAATGGCATAGTCTGTGATTTCTAGAGCAGAGGTGACAGTGAGTCTGGAATCCATGGCTGCAGACACATTATGTTGCTTGGGGTGCCATTTTCCAACCTACCATCTCTCTCTCTTTCAAGTAATCCTAAAATATCATTTTTATCCACTTGTTACCTTACATTCTTTTCCCTAGTACTCACTGGATGAAGCCCAAGCTCCTCATATAGACGTTTGAAAGCCTCCACAATCGACGTGCTTACATCCTGTCTCCAGTCTTTGCTTGCTAGGACTCACGATCATTGCTGACTCCGCGTTAAGTTCTGCCATCCTCTGTGTTTAACCCAGAGCACTCTTTCTTTCAAGGCCGGTGTTAGAGCTGCAGCCTCATTAGACCTTTCCTGACCACCAGAGCCCACAGTGGTCCCGAAGCATTGATCTTTCATTCCCCTGAACTTCTGTAGCAATTATTGCCTACACCACAAGTTTGGTACTTAATAATGTGCTGCTGGCGCCATTGTTCAGCGTTTTCTTGGAATGTTCCTCATCTTCCCAATTGGATGTAAGACCCTGGAGGTCTAAGATCGGGGGCGGGGAGGAGGAGGATCCTTCTTTGTACCCAGCATTGGAGCCAGCACGCACATGACCCTTTGACGAGTATTTATGGAATTAATAAATCATAGAAATAGGAGAAATAAGATTATTTACCTGAAAAGTCAGTTAATCTTCACCTTTTTTTCCTTACCCTCAATTTGCAGAAAGGACTACATTTGATGAATGCCTGCTCTACGCCAGGCACTGCTTTAGGTGATTTTTTAAGGAACTGTTTAACTCAGCCTGTGACAATGCTGGGAGGTCAGGATGACTGTTGTCATTTTACAGATGAGGAAGAGGAGGCTGAGTGGTTCAGTGGCTTGCCAAGCTCACTCAGCCAGCGGGAGGCAGAGTGAGGGGCAAGGTCGAGTTCTTTCCTCTGTGCTCTCTTTCATACAGTTTCTTGAGGTTCTCCCGATCTTGTAGGTGCCCTGTTCTTCCAGTCTCTTCCCCCCCATTTATTGTATCCCCCTGCCTCCCTCTGTCACTGTCTCTCACAAGCCTCAGACCCTCTTTTGTCCCGAGAGTGTGTTTGAGGGTTTTTAAAACTCTGATGTTTACCATGACCCTTTCCTGAGGACCTTCTCCTCTTGGTAGGTTGTGGCTTCTATTGATCACTCACGTTTTCACCTTGACTCCCTTTCTTGCTACCCTCAAGCCTGACCCAGAGAGTCCTTTCAGAGCAAAAATCATTCTGCTAGTGGAATCGCGCTGGGTCTGAGCCAGGCTTTCCGAGCTCCTCTGCCCTTCTGACCCTACATATTCATCCACCCTCCACCTGCCACCACTCCGGTTCTGTGTCTCAGGTATCTCACCTGAGGAAGAAGACATGCTGACTTCGGAACAGGAAGGTGGTCTATTGGAGGAGGTCTCCGTCAGCTCCAGAAGCTATGACTGGCATTTTTCCACTCTCTATGGCATTCGTCTTTTCTCTCCTTCATTCATTTATTCATTCATTCTGTAAATACTGAACATGGACCACACACGCAATATAGCAGGGAACAAACCAAAGTCCTTGCCTTCATGGAACTTGTGCTGAAGTCAGGGCAGACACATGGTAAAAAGCAAGCACAGTATATAGTGTCCTTTGTGATGGTTACAATGCAGAAAATTAGCAAGATAAAGGGGTGTATGTGGCGGTAGGATGCTGCTGTTTTACATGCTGTGGTCAGGGAAGGCTTCTCTGACGGGAGCATTTGAACAGAAACAGAGGAAGGATGCCATGCGGATACTGGGGCCAGAGGGCACTGAGCAGTGCAAAGGCCCTGTGGTGAGAACTTGCCTGATAAGTCTGAGCACCAGCAAGAGGGCAGCAGTGGAGAGGAGGAGAACTTGGTAGGAGGTGAGGGCGCCTCATCTTCAGCGTCTTCGTCGTCTCACAAAGAGTTACCTTTTTACACCTGTTGCCACTGGCTGACATAGCCATTTCCTTCCACCCATCCAGGTCCCACTCGACCTTCAGCTCGGCTCTGGTCCCCCACCTTCCAAGGGGCTGACCTCTGTCATTGGTCTCCCTCTCCTCTGAGTTCCTATTGCTCTGTCCTCTCCACTACACAACTGAGACTTTGATTCATTGCTGGCTGGTTTCCCTTCCCCTGGGCTCGGCCTTTGTAGGTCTTACCTCGCTAAGGAACCAGCTCCTTGAAACTGATTGGTTCCCCCTCCCCAGGACCCAGAACAGAACTGAGCTCAGTGTTTACACATTGGTAGTGTTGGTGTCAGAGCTGGGAAACATGGGGGCTCTGCAGAGATCTGTGGTGGAACCTTCTTTGCATTATGCCCACTGTCCCTTCACAACAGACAGGGAATCTTTTATTCCCAATATTCTTGGAGCACTTTGAGCTGGGAGCCTCTGGGAGTCTCTGCCTGGAAGTGGGAGAGGAATCCAACTTTCCCCAGGACTTGGATGCAACTTTGGCTCCTAGTTGGCGGGTGGGGGCGGCGTGGGGGGGAGAAGCTGGGGTGCAGAGGAAGTCACTTCTTTATGAGCCTTTATTTCTCAGTCAGTGAAGAGTAAGATGTTTCAGGAGCACGGAGGAAGGAATTCATCAAGATTTTGCAGACCTCCCTGCTATTTAAGGCAGCAATCCTGGGTAGGGAGGTTGACCTATGAATGACCTTGGACAAGTCACTTCACCTTTGCCTATTTTATTGCAGTTTTTTCTCAGCTAAACCACCCCTCTTCCCATCCTTTGTAGAAAAAAATGAACAGTAAACCTGAGTTTTAGGGACTCTAGCTACTCCCCAGGTTGATCTCTGCATTAATTTATAGGCCAATGGTTTTAAAACTTGAGAAATGTGCAGATGGTTCCATTTTAAAGGGGGAAAAAGCTTCTCACAGACCTCCAATATTATCTTAAATTATTAATGTAATAATATTTAAATATATATAAACACAAAACTAGGCATAAGCCTTATCCTTATAACTCTTACACAACTTTAAATCCCATATAAGTGTATAAATTAAAATGCAAACTACAGAGCCAGCCACCTTCAGATTAAAAATATTAATTTAACGTGATAGATGCTGTTGTTCCACTAAAGACTAAGTCACCCCTTGCACTATGACTGTGGTTTTGTCTGCGTGAAGCATTTTGGCTGCTGCCTCCATATGTATCCTGTGGTGACTCAACTCTCGCACCACTTTTCTCAACTGGAACGACTGTGAAACCTTTGTCCCTACAACCTGCGTCGGGGGCATCTGGTCGGCACTTGGCACAAAAGCATTTGTGCGTGAGGCCGCCACTTTTTCCTCATTAGCCCCCAACGATGAAAGTAGCTCTGTTTAATCCTAGGGCAACAGCAGGTCCTGTTGTTGGACGTGGAGACGGAGTGTCCCTGCTTGGTCATTGACATGAAAACACAACGCTATGCAGTGCTTACAGTGCCTAAGAAACCTCTGCTTGAGAACTCTTGAGAGCTCTGAAATAGGGCCCCCCCTGGTCTGAATGAGTTAATGCCTAGAACTGCTGCTAATTGTTCCGCAATAAGAATAGAAACCGAGTTTTGAACCTGTGTTATGCGCCATTATCTCAAGAGGGAGGTAGAATCGTTTTATCCCTATTGTACAGCTGTGAAGGGCGAGGTTCAGAGAGATGGACTGGTCAAGGTCCTATCGGTCATCGGCAGCATCTGGATTCCTCCCACATCAGTTTGACTCGAAGCCCGTGGACTTCCCACCAGGCCTCCCTATAGACCCTCACCAGACGTCAGGGCTCTTTGAGTTATCAGAGTGCAAGGACTTGAGGGTAATTCAGGAACCTCTAGGGGTGACTTAGTACTGGACCCACATGTCCTCAGAGCAAAACTTGTTTAAAAACACACTCCTGCCCTTGGAAACTGCCCTTCCCCTGCCTGACTTGCTTGGTTTATCATCCAAGTTTAAAATAAATACAATAAATAAAAGCACCCTAAATTTTTTTATCCTGCAGTAGATGAGCAGTAATCTACATATGCAAATAAATGTCATGCCAGTCCTCATGAATATTAATTTGCAAAGAGTCTGAGGCCCTAAAATACACTCAAAACCAACAATGTGGCATTTTGTAACTCCTCTGGCCACTCAAATAATCACAGCCTTATTATATTTTAAGGTTTCCCTGCTCCCAGCTTCCCTCCCTTCGGAAACTCTCAAGGTGACCAGGGGGACATAATGTCTCAGGTGGGCAGGACACAGGCCTGGGGGTGATGGGTGAATCCTGACCCTGGGGCTGTGGCTGACCTTGTCCTTCCCAGGCCTTAGCTCTTTTTCAGATTCCAGCATTAGCAGTGCGTCCCCAAGGCCAGAGGACAGTTCTGGGGAACGTGGTAGGGTAACTGTCAGCCTCGGGCTCTTGTGCTGTCAGGGAGATGGAAGGTTGGAGAGGAAAGGGGCCTGGGGAATCAGCTTATCTTACCTCTCACAGGCAAATGAGGAAGCTGAGACCCTGGGACAGTAGGTGACTTGCCCAAGGTGACATGGTGACTTAATGACAGGAAGTGAGAAATACTATTCATTCTTTTTTTAAATTTATTTTTCAATTACAGTTGACATACACTATTATATTAGTTACAGATGTACAACATAGTGATTAGACATTTACATAATTTATGAAGTTATTACCCTGATAAGTCTAGTACCCATCTGACACCATACATAGTTATTACAATTATATTATCAACTATATTCCCTATGCTGTACTTTATATCCCCGTGACTATTTTGTTCATTCTTTATGTTGAAAAAATACATTTCTTCTTGAGTGTGTGTGTGTGTAGGAAGGGGTGGGTGAGGTGGCACTTAAAGTTTGTATACTTTGGGGGAAAGGGTCATTCTTCTAGTGTGAATAGTCACTCAGAGAGAGGCAGCAATTGAAAATCCAGTCTTGTGTCCCCTTTGGGTTTTAAGAAATGCTTTCCTTCCTCCCCCAGTAGATTACCAGATTAAATTATACATAGGCCAGAAGGAATGTGAGATTACGTTGCCCAGGCGTCCCAGCTGACATGATGAACGGGCAGGATACTGCAGCGCGAGTGTCTCTGAGGAAGCCAGATGGGTTAACAACTGGCTGGGGAGGACTGTGAGGGAGAAAAGTAATTGGCAGTAACTTCTGTGTCCCGCAACGTACAGGGAAGGCTCCGCTGGGGGAGGGGCCCATTGCAGCATGGGTACCACACGAAGTCGCATCTCTCTCTTTGCTGCGCTTACTGGGTAAGCGTGGGCCTATCAGTTCACCGTTAGGCCTCTGTTTGCTTGTCAGTAAATATCGGGGTAATCACCCCACTTCTTAATGTTGCTTTGTGAGGATTAAATAAGGATTTAAAATTCCTGCACCCTGTCTGGCACAAAGTAGGTATTCAGCACTCCAGATTTCTTTCTTTTCCAGATCAGTTTACTTGACTGGGTACAGTGTGTTGTTATGGATGTGTGTGTGTATGTGTGTGTGTTTGTGTTTCCGTGTGGGTCTCTGTGTCTGCGTTGGTGTGTTTCTGTATGTGTTTGTATGTGTCTGCTTCCATCCATGTGTTTGTTTTTGAGTGTGTGGTGGTGTAGGTAGGTCTGTGAGTGAGTCTGTGAGTCTTTGTGTTTATGTCTCTTTGTGTCTCTCATAGGTTTGTGTTTGTGAGTGGCTGTGTGTTTGTGTTTCCATGACAGCGTAACTGTCCGTGCGTGTTTCTGTGTGTGCTTTAATGTGTCTTCCCATGTGGTAACAATGGCAGTGTGTATGCGTGTGTACATGCACGTGTATATAGTGCAGGGCTGGTGTGACCCCAGAGCTCCGGGGGGTTGGGAAGGTTCCCGGGGCACACAGAGCCCTGGCTCTGGGGTCCTCTGTGAGGTGCTCCCACCCACAACACTCCCCACAACAGCCCCTGACCTGTCTCTGGAGCCCTGCCTAATTGTCCTCTGTCCTTATTCCTCTACCTCCCTCCAGAGGCACGCCAGGACCTCAGCCTGGGGCCCCTGGCCTATCTGCGTTTGCGTTGGTGTAGCACACGCATATCATCTGCATTGTCTACACAGACCCAGCTTTTCATTCCCAGTTTTCAAGGTGAAATGTAGTTGCTCCTCTTAAAGGTCATTAGATTAAGAAGTGCTGCTTTTTTAAAATTCTTTTTGGTCCAGAACTCCACCCCAGAATTGGGGGACAGGGGAAGATGGAAGCCCAGACACCTGTTTTTCCCTCCATTGAGCAGTTCAGTGGGTAGAGGCCCTGCGATCCTGGGAGGAGCAGCTGGGGGAGAAGATTTTCTTATTCCATGGGCAGTTGCTTCTGACCTGAGTCAACTATGCTATGTCATAGCCAGGGATAAATACAATGCAACTTGCGCACTGTTACCTGCTTCCCAAGCCCCCTCTGACTTACCCCAGGGGATGAAAAGGAAGGCCCACCTTGGCTATTTAAGCACCTCTGTACCTTTCCCTGGCTGGTAGGGACCCTGAGGCCAGGGCTGGCTTACAGGAAACAAAGGGGCAAAGGATGTCTTTTCCTTTCAAATACCTAATACATAATTAATGGTATTTGTAATGCCACAGACAGTACCAACCCAAAAATCTTCCCGAGGAGGGCTGTACCCCCAAAATATCTTCCTTATGGGCCATCACTATCTTCAACATTCTCTCTTTAGATACAGGTTCAAGTCCTAGTTGCATGGTTTGTAGCAAGTTACCAACCCTGTCTGAGTACCCATTTTCTCATCTGTAAAAGGGGGAATAATAATAGTCCTCAATATTAACCATGGTACCTAGGGTGTTGTGAAGATTAAATGAAATGAACAATGCAGGTAAAGGGCTTAGCTCAGTGCCCAGAACATACTACAGATTCAGTAAATGTTAGCATGGCCGGTCCTCGTGGGCTCCATGAGCAAATGGAGGTCGCACAGCATGCCTTTTACACCCTAGCCTAAGTTGTTCATCAGACGCTCCTCAGACTAGCAACAGGCAGCAGGCTCGCACACCTTCAGTGCCCTTGCGGAAGTCAAGTCCCCGGAGAACTTGGGATGTCTCCCCATGGATGGGAACGTTTGCAGAGACAGCAGGGGAAACAGGACAATGCTTGTCTGTGTCTGCAAGGATTCAGGTCCCCGCTCTTCCCACATCTAAGGGTCAGTAGTATCTTGTTTCCTTTTCAAAGTCAACTAATTCGTTTACTCTTGTGTGTCTTCACTCTGAGCGAGGCCCTGTTAGGCACTAGGGGCCATCTGTGGCTGAGCAGAGTTTGGGTTCTCAGAAAACAGCCTGACTGTTTGGGTTCTCAGAACCAGCAGAGTTTGGGTTCTCAGAAAACAGAAAAAACTGGTGCTAATGCTTTACTGGGGGTCGGGGTGCGTCTGAGGGCAAGGAGAGTGAGAGGGAAAGGGAGGTGAGGCAAGGCAGGAGGAAAGGAAAGTGCCAGCAGCCACCGCTTTGTGAGGAAAGAGCACTGGTTGCTTAGACATGAGGGATGTCTGTGGAGCCACTGTGACTCAGAGCAAATGTCAAGGATCCAGGGAGAGAGTTAATCTGCCAGCATCTTGGTCTCTCATTGGTTCAAGTTTCCTCCCTGTGTGTTAATTCCCTTGTACTTCTGGGTCATGTCACCTGGCCCCTCTGGGCAACCACTGGAGAAGCTGAATCCGTGCCCTGTGGTACGGCTTTCTCAGCTGAGTCCAGATGTGGTGAGAGCAGCCAGCATTGCCACAGGTCCATGGATTGAACCTGGGCACTGGAGCTGCTGTGATTCCTGTGGGGGGGTGCAGTGGAGGCTGTGCCAGAGCTCCAGGGAGGGTGAGCAGTTGGTGGTGTTAGAGGAGACCAGGCAGAGGCGGTGCGGTGGCCTGGCTGTCCGCTGTTAGCTAACAGTCTGGGAGGAAGGTGGGGCCGAGCAAATCTTGGAAGGCACATATATAGAGTCCGAGTCACCATTAGTCAATTAATCCACGATTGGGACCGGGTGCTAGGGTCTGGACCTTACCCTGCAGGCAGTGGGGAGCCATCAGCATTCTTGAGCAGGTAAGACCCCCACTCAGCACTTAACAATGACAGGATGTATCGGTCTGCTAGGACACAGTGCCACAGAATGGGGACCGTAAATAACAGAAATTCCTCTTCTCACAGTTCTGGAGGTTGAAAGTCCAAGATCAAGATTGTTGCCAGTTTGGTTTCTGGTGAGGACTTTGCCTGCCTTGCAGACAGCTGTCTTCTCACTGTGTGCTCACGGGCCTTCCCTCTGTAATGTTCGCGAGGGGTTGTGGCGGAGAGCCCTCTCGTGTCTTCTCTTATCAAGTTGATAATTCTGTTGGATCAGGGCCCACTCTTAGTACTAACTTCACTTAACCTTAATTACTTCTAAATACAAGCATACTGAGGGTTACGGCTTCAAAATAGGATTTTGGGGGGACACAAACATGGAGCCCATAATATAGGAGTTATTCAGAGAGGGCCTGTTTTCAGGTCTGCTTGTGTTTGCCCACAAAAAGTCAGACGGGAGCTGTTCCCAGAAGCCCTGGCATTCCCAACTCAGGTCCGAGGAACTGAAAAGGTTCAAAGATCACCATTGCCCATGATGTTTCATTAAGCAGTAGTGAGGCTGGGTCCCTCTATAACACTCGTGTATGTCTTCATGGGAGAGGAGAATGTCCTTTCTGGGTGAGGGATGGTCATTCAGAGTCCTGGGTCAGGAGCCAGAATGCCTGGGTTTGAACCCCAGCTCTGCCATTTAAAAGCTGGGTGACCTTGGGCATGTGACCTCCACTCATTCAGCGAATGTTTATTGAGCACCTGCTGTGTGCTGAACCCATTCTAGCTCCTGCGGATACAGCAGTGAATGATATGAGACCAACAGACCAAAATCCCTGCCCTTGGAGAGCTTACCTTCTAGTGCAGGGAGGCAGACTACAAACAAACTAAGCTGATATAGTTGATAGATCATATTTGAACGTCACAAGTGATACGGGAAAAAAGCAGGAAATGTGATGAGGGAATGATGGGGTGGGGTGAGGTTGCAGTTTTGATTAGAGTGGTTAGGGAAGGTGACATTTAAGTAACAGCCCAAAGGAGATGAGGGGGTGAGCAATTCTGATATCTAGGGGAGCTCTCTCTGTGCCTCAGTTTCCTCATCTGACAATGGGTTTATGATGACACCTACTGCATAGAGCTCCTTTGATGGTTAAGGGAGTGAATCCATGCAGGGGGCTTAGACCTGGCCTGGCACACAGAAAGCACTCAATAATGTCATTTGTTATTGATGTCACTGACCCTCAGTTAGGAGCCTGTCCCTGTACCTCTGGGCGGCATGCTTGGGCTATAGTCCGCGGGGGTTTCGGTGGCTTTCATCTCCCCAGGAGTGGGAATGGCTCTCCTCCAACCCTACCCATCTCCTCATTAAAAGGGGATACACAAACTGAAGTTTGAGAAACAACACATGCATTTTCTTTTAACGTGGGCGTCTAACTCCCAGAGGGAATTGCAGAAGAGCCTTTTAGCAAAATCCAAGTTTCAGAAAGCAGATTCAAGTCTTTCTGTGGAGCATCTGCAGACTGAGGTGGGCAGGGGTTTCTGGTCCACCTCAGGGCTGGGTTGGGGGAGGGGTCATCCACCCAGAAAACTGGACCCCAGCAGCAGGGACATGGGCCCTGCCCTGCTTCCCCCGCCTTGCCCAGTGGCTGCCCAGCTCTCATCAGCAGGCGCTAAGAGTCCCCTCAGCAACGGGAATGCCATTATTTACTATCGCTGAGATTTCTGTGACTGTAATTTACCACCGCTGCGAAGCCCCGGGACCTGAATCCCAGTAGCCCTCAGTATAGATATTGCATCTAATCAATCCTCGATTACTATGCAAATACATCCTATAGGCTACTGATATCTTTTTCTTTCAAACACTTAATACATAATTAATGATACTTCTAATGCCACAGAAGACACCAACCCCAAAAGATTCCTGCTATAATTTATACCCACCCAGACAAAAAGATCGGTTTATTGGTTCACTTATTATTCAGGACTGTGCCTCTCCCCAGCCTCCCCAGGAAGGGGCTGTAGAGTCCATGGAAGCACTGGGCAGGTAGCCTGCCCTCTAGACAGCATTGAGCCATGCAGGGCGATGGCTATGCGTGGGAGGGTACCGTGTGCCCGCTTCTTCATGGATTGTCTCATTCAGTTCTCTCAAACCAGCCTGTGAGGGAGAGCCTCCTGTTACCCCATTCTCTGGAGGAGGAAACTGAAGCCAGAGAGGTGATACAAACAACCGCAGGTCACATTTGGGCCTCTCTGTGCGTTGGTGGACTGCGCAGGAGGGCTTGAAGGTCCAGGCTGGGACTATGAGCTGAGTGACTTGGGCAAGTGGCTTAGCTTCTCCGAATCTCGATTTCTTAACCTGTAAAATGGCAGCAACCGTCACTGCTCTGCAGGATTATGAGAATTAGAGGCTACAGTACATGTTAGGTGCTGGAAACGTGCTTATTAGTTTCCTTATGTGGAGGTGAAATGGAGAGAACATCACTTTTGAGGGTATTGTTTTGGCAGCTCGTGGTCTTTTTTGGCAGGGGTGGAGGGGGTGACTTGGAAGGAGATAGGAGTTTGCCCCCATGTCGTCAGGAAACACCCCTTCTCTGGACAGACTGGGCACTATGAGAAGGAAACCGGTCAGAGAGGCCAACAGGGAGTTTCTTCCATTAGGCTTTGGGTAGCACCAGCCTTAGAATGAAGGAAACATGGTCTCTGTCCTCGAGGCACCGTGTCCAGTGGAAATGAACAGACTCAATAACCAGTGTGATGAGTGTCATGGAGGTCAGCACACGGGCCCCTGGACCCCACCAGCTGGAGGTACCTGGATAGTGTTGCCAGTGGACAAAGGCGGGGGGCCTTGGTTGGTGGGTGCAGTATGGCGTATGCCTGGCACACAGAGGGGCCTAAGAATGAGGATTCAACTGAAATCTGAGTATAAGATTGTGGGGACAACAGTCAGTCCTTCCGGGGGGGCTGTGATGGGTGGCCCATCTTGGCTTGGCCTCCCTGTTCTCATATCGGGGACATGGATGTTAGAGGAGCAGAGCCTCCTCTCCAACCCAGGCAGGAAGAGAAGCTGGAGGCTGAACAGAGGCAGGAGGGGTCGCCGGGAATGGGGTGATAGGGAGGCTGCCTGCATAGAGCCGCTGTGGTCAGGTGGGCGTGAAGGCTCGCAGGGACCCCTCCTGGGCCAGAGGACGGGGCCAAGTTGCTTTTGTCCCTTCCAGTGCAGCCCTCCCACGCCACATGTAGCCCCCTGGCGTCCCCCTGGTCTCCCTTGTCCCTACCAGACCCCATCATGTCCCCGAATGGTACTGAGGACAGACACAGCTGGTGCCCCCAGACTGAAGAGCCCTCTGCCTTGTCTCAAACCTGCATATTTTGCCTGAGATGCCTCCCTCCTCCCTGCTTGTACCTCCTCAGTTGATAATCCCCACGGCAGGCAGGCAGGCGGAGGGATCTCGCTGAACTGCAAAGTGGACCATGTCCCTGCCCTGTCAGAAATCCTTTAATGGTTCCCCATTGCCCTTGGGCTAAAGTCAACTCGTTAGCATAGCAGTCAGGGCCTGGCTACCTCTCCCATCCTCTGTCCATCGCCCACCCCGTACTTTATGCTGTGGTAACACCAACCTGCTTCTCGTACCCCATCCACAGGGCACACACGCTACGTCACAGCTCATGCTGTTTTCTGACTGCAATGCCGTTCTCTGTTTCCTTAGTCTGGTTGACTTTTATTCATCTTTCACAATTCAGCCCAGACACCTCCTCCTCTAGGAAGCCATCCCTACACTCTGCTCCCTCCATTGGGCTAAACGACCCGTGTTTCTGCTCCCCTGGTACTCTGCTTCTTACAGTTTTATAGCTTCAAGACCACAGTGAGACCATCAGGAGGAGGGACCTGGCCAAACAGGGATCCAGTACCTAGTGCCATCCGTGGCATATCGTGAGGCAAAAGATATGTTGTTATACTGAACTAGGATCGTTCTTGCCCTTGGCGTGGGATCCTGATGCCTGCTTGTGGCTCTTCCTGACCTGGGGGGAAGAGGTGGGATTTGGCAGCCAATTTTGGGTGCGATGTGGGAATCTCGGAAGCCTTGAGACCCATCCGGGATTATATTAGGAGGATCCCGGCTCTGCTGGACTTTAGAGACCAATGGTGTTCTGAGTGTCTGGAGGGTCTTGGGGAGAGCTGGGGAGAAGTGGTGTTGAGGTGCCCTCAGAGGTTTGAGAAATGAGGAGGCTCCTGGGTTACTGAGCCGCGTAGGTGGGTGAAGTCCTTTAGTATAAAGTTTGTTTTTCCTTCTGGTCATATGTCTGCGTTTGTTAAATATTTTGACATTCGAATTGTTTTAATCAGTTCCCTACTTTTTGTCCTCAACTTGATCCAACCCCTGCATCCTCCACCATGTATATAGCAAAAGGGATTTAAAAAGAGGGAAATTTTCTGGACGTTGGAGACTCTGAAATGGGTTTTCAGGGAGACAGTGGCGCCTCCTTTCCTGCTTTGTGCCGAGTAGCGGTCAGGGTACTAAGCACAGAGAAGAGCCCCTTGTTTCTGGGCTGTAGGGAAGGACAATGTAATGACATCACCAGATCCTGAACTCCGAAGGTGGGAGGGGCAGAGAGGGCCTGGTTCCCAGCCAGGAAGTGCTCTAGGCTCCCCCTTGGAGGCTCTGTGTCCTTCTGGGTAATTTCCGCCTTTAATTTTTCAGTGTTTTATGAACAGAGAGTAAATCAGGATCCTGCAACGACTGCTTCATGTAAAGGATTAATAAACCGGAGATTTATGGGGCAATGGCAGAGGAAGGCGGTGGAAATGGACAATGAAATGAGATTTGGTTCTCAAGGGGCAGGGGCTGGCTCCAGGATCTTCCCTCTGTCGTGTCTGCTAAGGGCCCCTGCTGGGGTCCTTGTCCTTCAGGGCTTGGAGTCATGGTTGGGTGGTCAGGCTGGGCCTGGCTGTGGCCTGTGGTTTTCACCTAGGATTGAAACACACAGGCCTAAGGTCAAGGGGACAGAACCATCCCTGGGTAGTTTAGGTTGACAGCCTGATAGTCATCTTTAGAGAAGCATAAAGATAACAAATTGTGGGCTTGGACTCCAGTGATCTAGTTTTGAGTCTAGAGCTGGAGAGATGGAAGTTCACATTCCTTTTGGCTATCCCCTGCAAGTATCAGAAAAGCAAGGCATCAGGGGCTTAAACATAAGAACCCAGGTCTTTCCACCTCTCCGGCTGTTCTCTTCAGCATGTTGGCTCGTCCTTGTGCTAGCGCCTTGGTGGTGAGATGGTTGCTGTGATTCTAGTCATCACATTCAGAAATGACAATGCCCAGTGGAAGAAGGGGTTCCCCATCTCTTCCTGGCATCTCCTCTTACTGGCAAGGAAACTTTCCCTGGAAGCCCTCCAGCAGGCTTTCCTCATGTCTTATTGGCCAGAACTGGGTCACGTGCTCCTTCCTAAACCAATCACTGGCATGATGAAAGGGATTGCCATGATTGGTGCAAGTAATGAAGATTCACTTGTATTATGCTTCCTTGAGTCTGTTGGAGAGGAGTGGGCACCTGGACAATGGTGGGGGCACTATGGGAATGAAGCACGGGGCATGGCTGCTGGCCAGGCAGTTACTGCAGTGACTTTGGATAATTGGTGTTAGTTTGCTAAACCCTAGTTTCCCTATCTGTAAAGTGAGAAGAAGAATGATAGTACTTTCTTATAGCGTTGTGAGGATTAAATGTACTAATTCATGCGAAGGGCTTAGCAAAGTGCCCGGCACATAATATGTGCTAAGTTAGTATCAGTAACAGCGAGTGAACTGGAGCAATGTTTATCTTGTCTGGTGTCAGTGCTGTGTAAAGTGGGGGTGTTATTATCTCCTCCAGGATCACACCTGCCTTTGTTAACATTCGCGGTGGTGTTATTATGGTTGTGACACTATGCCATCCTCATTAGCAGCTTTGGCTTTTGAGTCAGGATAGAGTCTGCCAATCACCTGTGGTGTGGCTTCAGTGACATTAGTTAGCTGCAATACTTGCAGCTTTCTGAGCCTCAGTTTCCTCATCTGTAAAATGGTGATACTATTACTCACCTTGTAAAATAATTAGGTAGGTTAAGAAAATGAGGCAGGAAGTACAGCACCTAGTGGGCATAGGGCCTGGCATACAGCAGGCTCAATGAAACTCCCTGCCCTTCCTTTCCCGCCTTAGGTGCTCATTTCATTTGGAGCAAGACCCTAACCAGAGATTGGAGGTGTAAGGATCAGGGCCATTCCCTTTGAGGTGGTAAGGTGAAGCAGGCTATATTAGTCAGAGTTCAGGTCCCCAAGGGACTGGGGTGCCCACTAGAAACAAGGCAGGGGCCTAGTATTTTAGAGGAGGCCGACAGGCCACTGGCAAAGGCCAGGCCAGAGCTCAGCTGGCACAAGGTTACCCCGGGCTCCCTGGGGACTTTGGATGCTCAGCATCTGACAGCACCCCTAATTCTAGCTCCCACTGTCTGCCTTGACCAGGGTTGGTCCAGCTGCTGCTAAAGGCCTCCCAATGGCAGGTGACCCGGACTGGAGTGGGGGTGGGGACAAAGGCAAAGGGATTAGCCAGTGGGTCTGGGAAAGTGCTGCGGTTACTGAAGGTGGTCTCTATAGCCTGGGGACCTTGCGCATCCATACTGGCTGCCTGTGGGCCCTCCTTGACCCCCAAAGACCTGCCATTGGGAGCAGGCAGTTCAGCTATGCAAGCCCCTGACCAGGGATAGGCTGGGTGTGGTTCTGAACAGGGTTTCTAGAATCCTCCTGCTTGGAGGAATCCTTCAAAGCTCAATTTTATCACTCATCATCTGGGTGATGTGGGCCAAATCCCTTCACCTCTGTGTGCCTCAGTTTGTCCATGTGTGAAAATGGGATGTAAAACAGACTTATCTCCTAGGTTGTGGTCATTGTAAGTGGGTATACACCCCACACGGGACCTGGCATACAGTAAGTGCTCAATAAAGTTTAGTTGTTATTTGAGGATGACAGATGCATTTCCAACTTTTACAAAGCAAATCATATTTTCTCTTACTTGCCCTTCAAAGGCCTAAGGCCTCACTATCTAAGGGGAGAAGGATGGAGAGGAAGACGGAAAACCTGAGCTTCATTAGTGATTAAGTATCAATAGAGCTGCCCAAAGGGTCTGTGAAACTGCCAGAGAAGCTGGTGAGCACAAAAGGGTCTAAGGGTAGGGGATTAGCAAGGAAGGGAGGGGAGGCAGTTTGAATCAGCAGCTCAAGTCATGGCTCAGGAGAGGGTTGGAGCATCTGTTCCTGGAGAGTGCTCAGGGGCAGCCTGTGCAGGAAAAACAGCCCCCTCCTTCCTCCAAAGTGAAGCTTTGTGGGGTGCTGACATAATTTAGGAGCCTGGAGGGTCAGGCCCAGGGAGAGTGACACGTGCCCTCTTGGCATTGTTGCCAACTCCTGCTATGACCCAGCCATTATCTAGAGGCCTTATCATATGCGTTTTGTATAATAGTCCCCCACTCCCCTGGAAGATTTTGTTTGTCCTACTTCTGTCCCCGTGCTTTGCACACACCCAGCCGGACTCATATGCAACACACCCTTCTACATGGGTTTCCGTTGGCCAGGGTTCTGGCCTCTGGAAAGATCAGAAAGCTCTGGAAGCTGGTGGGGGTTGGAGTGCCTACATAAAAGGGCTCCTCTGTGCCTGCAGATCGGATCTAGCTGGTGTTTTCCACTGTGTTCTAGAGAACACTAGTCCTACAAAAGGCTCTGTAACCGGTTCTGACAAGTCCTGCAGGGAATGAACTCGATTGCTTTGTTTAACTCTTTGTTCAACTTATTTAACCATGGGATCTTAGTTTCTGTAGCACCCTTTTAACATTCCAAGGAAATGGTGTTTGTGGGGCCCACTTTGGGCAACAGTGAATTAGGCAAGAGAGCACATGGCAAGGAGTGGGGACCCTGCTTCTCTAGTCTCGGTTGTGAGGGTCCACACACACTGAGGGACTGGGGTAAGCCAAACCCCCTCTCTGGATTTAGTTTCTTCAGCTTTAAAATAATGCTGGTGATGATAATGCCTCTTACTGTACTTACATGCCAGAGTGTCCTGGTTTGTAAAAATTCTTTATAACGGAAAATTTCAAACAGATCCCCAAGTAGAGAGAATGGTGTGGTGCCGCCCATGTCCCAATTATCCTGCTTCAGCCGTCATTTGCATTTCGTCTATCTTGATTCATCTATCCCCTCCCCCTTTGTATAAGGATGATTTTGAAGATGATATAAAATTAAGTCTGTGAAAGTGCAAACTTCAAAGTATTATACAAATGTAAGACATCTATCATTACTATTATTAGGTTTATTATTTCTTATTCCTAAAGTTCAAAGTTCTGCATAGATATAAGGCATCTGTCATCATTATTATCATGCTTATAATTTCTTATTACTATCCAGTCATATCACAAAAAATGCCCAATAATGTGCATATTTATGGCTTCCATTTTCTAAGATGGAGGTCTGAGCCCTGAGGATTATAAAGCTTAAAATCCAGCCCTGCTGCCATGGGGCTTATAGTCTAATGGGGAGGTACGACGGAAGATCCAAAAAAGCAGCCTTGCAATATCTGGTGGTGCCTGGGCAGCACCAGATGAGGAAATTGAAAATTCTGGAGCAGTTCAGGGAAGACAAGGAGCAGGAAGCTGAGGAATGGCTAGCGCAGGCTTTTCCTCATTGGAGAGGTTTTTTTTTTTTTCTGTCCAGCGAGTTTGGGAGCTTGGCTGGGCCCGGAGGCAGCTGGAGGGATAAGATGCCCTTTCTGGGACATCGCCACCTAAGCCCCCAGTGATTTGATGATCCTGAGGGAAGACAGACGCTGGGCTTTTGTGAATGATGCTAATTGCCCTCTCATGTTGGAGCTAAAGGTGCTGTCATCACCTTCTCTACCAGGACTGGGAGTATGCACCCCTGTAACTTTCAGACAGAACTCGGTGCAGCCTCAGAACAAACAGAGCTTGGAAACAAGCAAAACAAATAAATCCCAAATAACCCAAACCTCTCTGAGGCCAGCTCATTGTCCAGTAGGTCCTCTACTTCTGATCATCTCAGTCCAGCTCCCTATCTTGACCAGCTACTGGTCCCTGACCTGGGCCTGTTGGCCTCACTGCTAACTGCTACCAGTCTCTCCCCACGGCCTGAGCTTTGCCAAGGACCCTCTTTCCTGGAGAACCTTTGCCGGCTCTCTTACTTCCCCAGGGCACAGACTCACAGATTTAGACCGTGCAGCCTTGACAGGGCCACCCAAACTGTCATCCCCCCGAGTTGTCTGTGTAGAAGATGGAATTTCAGTATGAAGGTGTGACTCGGGGGAACAAACAACTCTGTTGGCTATAGATGCGTTTGGCTTGCATTTTGCTTTGAGAACCCATAAGCCAAGAGAAGATTTCATATAAAAATAGGTATTTCCAATTTTCTTTGAATAATTAGGCCCACATTCCTGCTTGGCAACAGAGGAGGGAGCTGAGTGGCTCAGCTGGAGAGTGTGCTGTCCGAGTCTGGCCGGGTCCTGCTGGGCATTCGGGTTGGGTACCCCACCACAGAGAACTACAATGTACTGAGAAGCAACAAAGCCAGATAACCCCAAAGCTGTTTCTGCCTGACTTTTTTTGTTTCTGGTCATGATGATTTTGTCATCACTCTTTGACTAAGAACATTCTCCTGAATGATACGTTAGGGTCCTGGCAGGAAAGAGGTGGCACACTCAAGCTGAGCCATTTGATGAGAGCCTAATAACGGGACTATTTACAAAGGTGAGGGCAGAGTTTAGGAAAACCGACAGAGAACACTGTCTAGCAACTGTGGGGAGCAGTTAGCACCCCTGGGCCCCTGAGGGCTTGGAGAAGGTACTGTGTAGAGAGGGCCGCCCAACAGGACGTGGCCTTCCAGAAGGGATGCAGCCAAATGACAGTGATCCTGCTCACTCTCCTCCTGCTGTGGTTTCCTCCAGGCTGCCCCATTGGCCGAACCCAACCGGAAGCCAGAGATCGAGGGAGCCTCTTATGAAATCCATACCAATGAGCCATCTGGGGCCCAGAGCAGAGGGGAGAAGTGTGGAGAGAAGGTCTGCAGAAACAAATGCAAAATATCTAGCACAGGCAACGTTATACTAAGTTGATAAATCTTTTTTTAAAAAGATTTTTATTAAAAAATATAGCTAATGTACAACATTATATCAGTTTCAGATGTATATCATAGTTGTTCAACATTTATACACCTAAAGAAGTGATCACTGTAAGTCCAGCAACCATCTGACACTGTACTATGTATGCTATCATTACTATTATGGACTAGATTCTCTATGCTGTACGCTACATCACCATGACTTATTTGTTTTATACCTGGAAATTTGGACCTCTTATTCTCCTTCACCTCTTCCCCCCTTTTAATTTTTCAATTACAGTTGACATTCAATATTATTTTATATTAATTTCAGGTGTACAGCATAATTTAAGAAGTGATTCCCCTAACTAGTCTAATATTCACCTGGCACTATACATACGTAGTTATTACCATATTATTAACTGTATTCCCTGTGCTTTACTTTACATCCCCGTGACTGTTTTGTAACTATCCATTTGTATTTCTAGATCCCACCACCTTTTTCACCCTATTCCCCAACAATCACCCCGATACATTTAGTACCCATCTGACACCATACGTAGTTATTACAATATTAGCGACTATATTCTTTATGCTATACCCTGACTACTTTGTAACAACCAATTGGTACTTCTTAATCCCTTTCCATTTTTCACCCATCCCCTCAAACCCCTCCCATCTGGCAGCCAGCAAAATGTTTTCTGTGTCTATGAGTATGGTTCTGTTTTGTTTGTTTGTTTATCTTGTTCTGTAGACTCCATATATGAGTGAAGTCACATTGCATTTGTCTTTCTCTGTCTGACATACTCCACTCAGCACAGGTCCATCCATGCCATTGCAAATGGCAAGAACCCATTCCCTTCCATGGTGGAGCAATATTCCATTGTATACATGTACCACCCCCTCTTTACCCATTCATCCATCAACAGACACCCAGGCTGCCTCCGCATCTTAGCGATTATAAATAATGCTGCAATGAATATATGGATGCACACATTCCCTCAACATAGCATTTTGGGTTTCTTCGGACTAATACCCAGAAGTGGGATTACTGGGTCCTTTGTCTCTTGTTATAGCCTTTGTTTTAAAGTCTATTTTTCTGGTATAAGTATTGCTACTCTAGATTTTTTTCTTTTTTCTTTTTCCATTTCCATTTTCATGAAATAACTTTTTCCATTCCTTTACTTTCAGTCTGTGTGCCTTTCTATCTGAAGTGAATCTCTTGTAGGCAGCATATGTAAGGGTTTTGTTTTCTTATCTATTCAGCCCTCCTCTGTTTTTGATTGGAGCATTTAATCCACTTAGATTGAAAGTAATTGTTGATAGATATGTAGTTATTGCCATTTTCTTCTTCGTTTTTTTTTTTTTTTGTCTTAAAGAAGTTCCTCTAACATTCCTTGTAATACTGGTTTGGTGGTGATGAATTCTTTTAGCTTTTTCTTGTCTGGGAAGCTCTTTATCTGTTCTCCGATTTTAAATGATACCTTAGTTGGGTGGAGTAGTCTTGGTTGTAGATCCTTGCTTTTCATCTCTTCAAATATTTCCTGACAACCCCTTTTGGCTCGCAAAGTTTCTGTTGAGAAATCAGCTGAAATCTTATGGGAGCTCCCTTATAAGTTACTAGTTGCCTTTCTCTTGCTGCTTTTAGGCTTATCTTTTTGTCTTTAACCTTTGCCATTTTAATTATAATGCGTCTTGGTGAGGGCCTGTTTGGGTTCATCTTGTTTAGGGCTTTCTGCACTTCCTAGGCTTGTATGTCTATTTCCTTCACCAGGTTAGGAAAGTTTTCAGTCATTATTTCTTCACATAGGCTCTCAATCCCTTGCTTTCTCCCTTCTCCTTCTGGTACCCCTATGCTGTGAATGTTGTTATGTGTGGTCCCAGAGGTCTCTTAAACTATCCTTAATTTTTTGGATTCTTTTTTCCTTTTGCTGCGCTGATTGGGTGTTTTCTGGTACCTTGTCTTCCAAATCACTGATTTGATCCTCTGCTTCATGTAGTCTGCTGGTGATTCCTTCTAGTACATTCTTCATTTCAGTTATTGTATTCTTCACTTCTGACTGGTTCTTTTTTATGGTTTCTGTCTTTTTTTATGCTTGCTATCTCTTTGTTGAAGTTCTCACTAAGTTTCTTGAGCATCCTTATAACCATTGTTTTGAACTCTGTCTCTGGTAGCTTGCTTGTTTCCATTTCATTTTGTTATTTTTGTCCTGTTCTTACATTTGGGACACATTTCTTTGTTTCCTCACTTGGGCTGCTTCTCTGTGTTTGTTTCTGTGTATTAGGTAGATCTGCTACATCTCCCAGTGTTGCTGGGTGGACTTACGCAGTAAGTGTCCTGTGGGGCCCAGTGGCACAGTCTCCCTGGTTACCTTTGTTCTGTGTTCCAGGAGTGTCCCTTATGTGGGTTGTGTGTGCCCTCCTGTTATAGTTGAGCCTTGATTGCTATTGGCACATCAGTGGGTGGGATTGACCTTTAGGCTGACTGGCTGTGGAGTTTGGCCACGTCCACAGCTTACAGGCTACTGTGCAGGGGGTTTACTACATGGAGCAGAATTTGCTCCAGTGAGCTCTGGTGCCTGTTGAGACCGCCCTTTGGATGTGCCAGTTGTGGGGCTAATTGGATGATGCTCTGCTGTGGTCTGAAGCCAACTTCCAACTTCCAGAGGTTCTGCGGACTCTTGTGAGGGGCTCTGGTGCAGGCCCAGCTCAGCCACTGCCTGTGACTGGCCAGGGACTCCCCGTAACTGGCCAGGGACTCCCTGATAGGAGCTACAAAGTGATCCATGATTGGTTGCTGCCTGTGCTGTACCCGGAGGCATGTGGGAGAGGCCATGTTGTGAACTGAGGACAGCTGCCACCAATACTGGGTCGTCTGGTAGCTCTGCAAAAAGCCAGGATACTCCGGCTGCCAGTTGCCGGCTTTCATAAGGTTCAGCTGCTAATAATACCTTGTGCAGTTTGAAGCTGGGTGTGGTGGGGTCCCAGTGAGTCACCAGGGTGGAGCAAGCAGAGCTCATCAGACCAATCAGATTTAGATTTGGCCACGGGCATGGTGGGCAGGTTCAACACAGGAAAGAAAGATGATGCCCACCTGCTGGCTGCACTGGAGAAGGACCCCACACAGGGAAAATGGCAACTGTCCCTTCAGTCCTCACTCTAAAGCCACACAACTCAATCTTTCCCCTTATGTTTCTGACATCCTCTGAGTCACTGTCTCTCCTCTGGAGCCTAGGGCGATTGCCTGTGAGTGAGTCTGTGTGGGCCTTTTAAGAAGATGTCTGGGTTTCCTGCAGCTTTCCATCCCACCCTGACGGTTGGAATCCCCACTATTTTTCACAGCCAGATGTTGTGGGGGCTCCTCTTTCTGGGGCCAGTACTCCAGGCTGGGGAGTCTGGTGTGAGACTGGGGTCCCTTACTCCTCCATGGGGAACCTCTGTGGCCGAGATACCCTTCCCAATTTTCACCCACCACACAGAGGTTTGGGGCCAGCCGGTTTCATGTCTCCACCCCTCCTACCAGTCTCGAAGTGGCTTCTTCTTTATATCTTTGGTTATAAAACTTCTGTTCAGCCAGACTTCTGATGGTTCTCCAGGTTGATTGTTCTATAATTTTGTTGTAATTCTGATGTGTTCCTGGGATGATGCAAGCACAGCATTTATCTACCCTGTCATCTTGGATCCCTCCTCCCTAAGTTGACAAATCTTGATCACTCAGCTGGTCGTGGTAGGAGATGGTTGAGTCTATGTGGGGAAGCTGGCCTGATAATGGGAAGCAGTCCCCTGAGTGGGGTGGCGGACCATGATTTCTGGGGGCTGAGGAGCTCCTTCCCTGCAGGCCTGCCTTTCTGTCCTGTCAGGGCTGGCTCTTTTCCAGTGTGTGTCTGTGTGCATGTGTGAGTGGGTGGGCACCACCCCACCAACTACTCCTTTCTCTGGAGCTCCATAGGCTCCCACAAGTAACTCTAAAAGGAAACCTAGGGTGGGAAGGGGAGCAGGTCTGGCTGTCAGTGAGTACGCATGTGGTGGTGGGGGGACACAGCTTCCAGTAAGCCTTTGGGCAGGGCAAGGTCTTTTTATTGACTCTTCTACTGAACACCCTCTGTGTGTGGCATCTTCTGAAGGGCCTTCCTGCTGTGATATGATTTACAAAGCTCCCTCACCCCAATTATCTTCCCCGCTCTTGTGCCTTGGATTTTGAGATTCTATGCAGCTTCCCAGCCTAAGAGAATGTTATAGTTTGAAGGACCTTCTTGTACCCTCATTTGGCAGAGAGCAAACTGAAGCCCAGAGAGAGGAAGTAATTGGCTCAAGGTCACAGGGTGATTTAGGGCCAGAGCAGGAACAGGAACCTGAACTAGTTCCTAGGCTTGGGATCTGGACCTCCACTCCAGTTAGCCTGGCAGGTGTTTGGGGGATAGAGACTGACAGAAAGGTGGGGGCAGTCCCAGGGGCTGGGTGCCTGGCCAGGTGGTTTTAGGGGAGGGGGATCTGAAGCATAAAGAGATCTGCTGCCCAACTGGGCCAGAGTTAGCCCTTCCCTGGGGCTTCAGGCAGAATGGGGATGAAGAACTATAATATGTCAGAGCATGTCCCAGATAGCAGAGTCTGGCTCATGTCTATGGATGATCTGAGGAAGAAAGACACTATTTACTCCTTCCCTCCTTCTCTCCCCACCTGCCCTTTCTGCAGGGAGAAGTGATGAAGCTCAAAAGGTGGGAAGTAGCCGGCTCTGGGTGGGTGTGGGCACAGAGAAGTGGAGGGAATTCTCTGGAAGTAGAAGGCCTGAGTCCAGCTCTGCCATGTGGCGGTCTGATCTTGGGCAAAAACCGCTAAAGCGTTGGGCTTTTGTTTTTATTTGTACAAAATGGGGAAAATAATGCCTCAATTTATTGTTATTAATATCCATACTAATAACAATGCCAAAGATAAAAGCTACCATTTATTGAGGCTGACTGTGTGGTAGGCATTTATCTCCACAATTTCCACGCATGATCTCATTTAATCCTCCCAGCAACCCCACGAGGAAACCGAGGCTCAGGATGATTCGGCAGGTGAGTGGTACAGCAGGGGTTTGATGAGAAGCGTAGGAAGATGTTGTCCGTAAACCACAAAACCCTGACATGTTTTCTATTGGCCTAAGCAAAGGTATCCCATCACCTTCAGCCTCACTCCCCATGGGCTGTGGACATCCTTGGGGACTTCTTCCAGAATGGGGTTTTCCGAGGTATCTATGGACCTGTATATTTTCCATTCCTCATGCCACGTCCCTGGGAATGCTGCCCAGGAATACTTTTCTGGAAGAGGAAAAGAGCCTGCCTATGGGAAAACAACTTTCTGATTTAACTGCTGGCACCTGCACCCTATGCCCCCAGCAGAACTCAGGCTCCTGGATGGCTGAGGGTCTGCCTCTCGGTACATGTGTAAGTGTGTGTGTCAGCCTATGTGTGTGATTGTGTGTGCCCATGAATGTGACTATATACATGTGTGTTTATGTAAGTGTGGGGATGGGTGTGGGTAAACATGTGTATGGAGTGAATGTGTGCAGATGAGTGTGTTTGCATGTGCATGAGTGTGTGTGCCTGTGTCTGTATATGTATGTAAGCTGTTTATGTGCATGTGTGTGTACTTCAATGTGTGTGGCCATATGTGACATTATGCTTGCAAATGTATGTCTGTTTGTGTGTGCGAGTATGTGTACGATAGTGTGTTGTGTGAATGTGTGTGCATGTGCATGTATGTGTGTGCTTGAGTGTGTGGGTATGTGATTGTCTGTGATTGTACATGTATATGAGCTATTTATGGGAGTGTACGTGTGCTCAAATGTGTGACCTTATGTGACCGTGTGCTTGCAGACGTCTGCCTGGGTCCCTGCGTCCAAAGGGCAGTCATTTGGGAAGTATTTTAATGATACGAACCTCTATAGAGGACACAGGTGGGGTGCAGAGTGGCATCACCTACTGAGGACTGTTCTCCCACCTCCTCACTGGGGCGCAGGGAAGCCATATTGCCGACTGCACAAACAGCGCCCTCAGCCATCTCCTTCCTGGGGAGAGAGCTGGATTTTTATTGCCATTCTTAAGCAAAATGGAGTGTGGATGGGTAAGTACGCTGCAGAGACCTCTTTGGGGCAGGGCTGCTTACCTCTCCCCTATGACAGAAATGATGGGCCTCGATGCTGCTCCGAGCTCGGCACTTGGTAAAGGGACTGGGCTGTGACAAAGTATGAGTCCATGCCAGGCCCCTCACTTCGGCTGGGAGAGCAGATGGCAGGGCCAGGCCCTTCTGGCCGGCTGCTCCACCACCCCGAGCCTGTCCCTGTCATGCTCCTGCCTGCTTGTCTCAGGGTTCTGAGGATGGCCAGAACATGCTGCCATGTCTTTCTTGTACCCACGTCCTCTAGCACTCAAATGAACAAAGACCCTTCCCCATGGTGGCGAGAGGAGTTGGCACGTTCGGGCTGAAGAGAGAGAGGGTTGGGGGAAGAATGATGTAACTCAAGGAGAAAGGGAGGCCTGGAAGTGTTGACTGAGATGAATATGAATTTTGCAAGATTTGCCCATCCGTGAGCCAATTAATGAGATTCACTCAGCCATCTTTGGAAATAATTCTAGCTAATCCTTGTATACTTACCCTATGACAGTTACTTTATATGTATTCATTTTATCCACACAACAGCCTTATGAGGTAGATAATGTTGTCATTCTTTCACTTTATAGCTGACAAAACCAAGGCTCAGAAATGAAGTAACTTGTCCAAGATCACACAGCTGGTAACAAGCGGAGCTGGGCTTTGATACTAAGTGGTCTCATTCTAGAGACTGTGACACTATATTAAATCTTGCAGCAGCAAGTTGTCCTGTTGTTGATTAAATTTCCCCCATGCCAACTGATTCAAAGACAGGGTCAGTCACTGTCCTCATTGGGCCAAGCAGGGAGTTGACATCTTGAGGGAGTTTGTCATAGTGGAAGCAGGATGCTGCATGCTCAACCGCATGCAGGGTATGTCCAGGGGCTCAGTTGTCCAGGGGCTCAGTTGTCCAGGTATGTCCAGGGGCTCAGTTTTTCTTCCACAGAGTACCCCTTTCTCCACAGAGCAAAAGCCCAATGGCTTTAAAAAAAAGAATTTGGTAACATTTTTATTGAAATATAATCCACATACCATATAATTCAGTGGTTTTTAAAAGCATACAATTCAGTGGTTTTTAGTAAATTATTATAATTCAGTGGTATTTAATACATTCACAGAGTTGGGCAACCATCGCTACAATCAATTTGTGGTGTGATCACCATAAACACCTCCAAAAGAAACCCCATCCTCATCTGTAGTCATTCCCCATTCTCCCTCCCCCCAGCTTCTGGCAACCACTAATCTAACCACTAACCACTAACAGGATTTGCCTGTTCTGGATATTTCATATAAATGGCATCATAAAATATGTGGTCTTTTGTGATGGGTTTCTGTCACTTAGAATAATGTTTTCAAAGTTCATCCATGTTTGAGCATGAAATACCACTCCATTCCTTTTTATGGCTGAATAATATTCCACTGTCTAGATACCCTACATTTTATTTATCCATTCATCAGATGAATACTTGGGTTGTTTCTACTTTTTGGCTACTATGAATAATGCTTCTGTGAAGTTGTATACAAGTTTTTGCATGGAAATATGTTTTTATTTATGTTGGGGGTATACGTTGGAGTAGAATTGCTGGGCCATATAGTAACTCTATGTTTATCATTTGAGGATCTGCCAGACTGTGTTCCACAATGGCTGCACCATTTTACATTCTCACCAGCAGTGCATGAGGGTTCCAGTTTCTTCACCTCCTTATCAACACTTGTTACACTTGTTATTTTTTGTGCTTTTGATAGTGACCATTTGATGGGTGTAAGGTGATATTTCATTGTGGTTTAGGTTCACATTTCCCTAATGATTAGTGATGTTTGAGCATCTTTTCACGTTGTTATTGGCCATTTGTGTATGTTTTTTGAAGAAATCTCTATTCAGATCCCATGCCCATTTTTTAATTGGGTTCCAACAAGTTTATTGAAGGAAAGAATGAAGGAGTGAGTGAGCCAGCTTTCCACATGTCAGGTCCCAGGGATGCCAAGATGAATAAGACCCAGTCCTTGCCCTCAGGGAGTTCAAAGCCCAGAGCTGGAGACAAGCACAAATGAGGAATCAGTGCTTGGACAGCAGTAGGTGTGAGAGGCTGGGTTAAGGAAGGAAGCCTTCCTGGAGGAAGAGCCATGTGAGCTGGGTCTTCAAGGGAGATGGGGGAAAACATGGATGAGGAAAGGCCGTTCAGGTGGAAGAACTTGTTCTGAGAGGAGGAGGCACAGGTATAGTTGGGGAGCAGCCAGGGAATAGAGGGCAGGGGGGGAGGGCGAGGCAGAGTGGGGCCAGGTAACTAGACGGTGGTTTTGGATCCAAGGAGAAGGAACCAAGGCTGAGGGGTATGGAGTGGCAGAAGCTCAGAAGAGATTTGCCATCCAAACCTTGCTTATCCTCAAGCCCTCCTAACAGAATTGCTGAAGCTGCTGCTGCGGTACCAAGCGGGTCCTTTTATGTTTTAGTGATTATCCTGTCACCCAAAAATAATTTCATCCTGGGAAGAAGGGAGGTTTGGTGGTTTTGAAAATTGCTGCTGCGTAAGTGTAAGTGGCCTAATTGGGATTCATAAATCCACTTTTAACAAGCACAATTAGGAATACTTATTGCAGGCCAGCTTGAGGAAATCAGGAAAGTGCTGTTAGCAGGAACAGCTTTTGTGTGGCTTTATTTAATGCGATGGAAGACTTGGTTTGATCTGGTATTTCGATTCCTGGTATTTCACAAGGGGGGCAAGTCTCAAATGAAAAGTGGAATTTGACTCCAAAGTTTAATTCTGAGTAGGTTATTAGGCAATATTATAATTGGAAGAGGGGTCTTCTAGATTGTTCTTTGGGGGAAAAATGGCAAATTTCATAAGTTTGGGAAAAAGATAAGAGAGATTCCTCCAGAAATAAGGCTGATAATATGAACAAACACTCAAAGAAGATTCTATCCTCCCCACCCCCCCTTTTTTTTTTTTGCTTTCTATTTACTCAGCTTTGCTGAGTAAAGCTGTGGGGAGGGCAGTGGTCTGACTGGGAAGTTGAACTAAGGTTCAGGGTGGTTGCGATAACATGTAAGATCTGGAGGTATTGGGGGATCAGAAAACAGAAGCAGTAGTGGTGGGTGGCAAAAGAGAGACTTGGGGTGAGAATAATCTGGAAAGCTTTCAAGGGAGGAGCAGGATTGAGCTGGGATAGGAGGACGGCCAGGATCCGGGTGTGGAGGGGAGGAGGGAGCAGTGGAAGCACTGTGAGCCCCCGATCCATGCAGCCCTCCTCCTGAGGAGAGGTGCGGGAAGAGGGCAGGCAGGGCTCTCCGCAGGGACCGCTCTGCTCGGGTGGCACCTGTGTACACAGGACTGGAAACAAGCCTGGAGGCCTGGGGACTAGTCCTGGCCTTGCCGCTATCTCACTATGGGACTCAAGACAGTCGCCTTCCCCTCTGGGGTCCTTCTAGCCCTGACACTGGGATATGAATGAGACTCAGGCTTTCTGTAGAGTGGGGTGCTGCGGGGCGGGGGCCCACAAGAGTGCTGATGAGAAGAGATGGTGGTGTTATTGCCTATGGTAGGCATCACGTGACAAAACAGGAAAGGGTCGAGCCTTTTGGGGGTGCAGAGTGAAGAGGAACCCCTGAAGATCCTCTCATGTGTGGGGCCAGAGCCCTCAGGGGGCTGGTCAGCTAAGGAAGTCTTCATTCTGAGACAAGAGTTCCAACTGCTTCTTGATAAACCTGAAAGAAAGACAGAATGAGTGGGTGGATGAGAGCATGGTGGGTGTTGTGCAGGGGACCCTGCTCGCTGCGCCATGTGTCGTGCAGGGTGGCCTGCAGGGTCTCAGCTCCCACTCCCCACATAAGAACGCAGGACATGGTGAGGCCAAAAAGGAACACCCACGGAGCCATAGGTAGGGGAGTCATACCACTATTCTCTCGCTGGCGGCTGGGTTGGAGGCACAGGAACCAGGAGCCACACAATTCTCAACCCTCACTGCGCTGCTTGCAGACTCAGCCACCATCTTCTTGCTAGCTCTCCCCCTTTTTTTGCTAGCCTAGCCACGGCAGTTATATTAGTGCCCAATGGCTCACTGGTTACAGCTGACGGCCAACTAGCCACAGCTGATGGCCATTTGATTACAGTCGATGGCCATTTACTACCTGAGCCAGCACCTTTCTATGTGAGGCCGAGAGCCTGGAAACTGCTTTTTGGGGCTCTGTCCCCACAGTGGGCTTTGTGCCTGCGAGAAAGGAAAGGTGCCTGCTTTGGAGTCAGGCAGGCTTGGGTCCATTTCCCGGTCTGCCCTTACTGGCTGTGTGTTGTTAGATACGTTGCTTAACCTTTTTGAACTGAAGTTTTTTGGTTTTTTTTGTCTGCAAAATGGAGATTTAGTAATACTTGTTATAATCTTGTTGTAATAATCAAATGAACCAAAATCAAATTCCTGGCACACCATAGGTGGTTAATCACGTGGGTTCCTTTCTCTCCTTCCTATTCCTCATCCATCTCCCTGAAGTACACCTCTTTCCATTTGGAAAGTTGGGATTCTTACACTTGCTCTGCCACCAACTAGTCTTGTTGGCGCTCTATGGAGATATAACACACGTAAACAGTACTTTGTAAACTGCACTTTGCAACCATAAAGGAGTAACTCTTGGTTTTGCAAGACCATTTGGAATGGTAGCTAGGGTAATGATGGAGGGGAAGAAAGGGAGTGGTGGTAAATGGGGTTTCAGAGCAGGGGAGTGTTATAAGCCACATCCTATTAACTTTGAGGGCCGAAGGGCAGGGGTCCTTTACAGAGCCTGGCTTGGGAGACCAGAGCGGGTGTTGTTTCCATGGAAGTCTGAGCTTCAGGGACAACCTGGCCAGTATGTGGGCCCAGGTAAGGAGATCTGGAAGACCTGTATTCTAGAGGAACCTGGGTTTCCAGGAGAACATTATTTGACCTTGAAGGGTGGAATCAATACAGCGGCAGGTCCAGGAAGCAAACTGGAGGAGCTGCACTGGTTGGGATGAAGATGGGAGCTAAGATTCCCTCAGTATCACCATGTTCTAGTCGTGGCTTCTGGTGCTTTTACACACCATCTCCTGTGTGATATGTGCACTGCACGTCATTATTCCTGTATGAGAATTTACGTGTGGGGAACCTGAGGCTCAGAGAAGTGAAGTCACTTTTTCAAAGGTACAGAGTTAGGAAATGGTGAAGTGGAAATGCTAGCCTGGGTCTTTCTGCCTCCAGAGCTTTCTGTAAGTCAACTCTGAATAGTAACGTCTTCTTTACACTTGTACAACATATGGAATCCTCCCAACACTTCTTTTTAAACCTTGTATTTTAAAATAATTTAAGGTTCACATAGAAGTTGCAAAAACAGTGGCGAGTTCTCAGGTACTCTTCCCCCAGCTTTCCCCAATGCTAACATCCTAGATAACCAGAGTGTAATTATGAAAACCAGGAATTGTCATTGGCATCACACTATTAACTAAACTACGGATCTTATTTGGATTTCACCAACTTTTTCGTGAACTCACTGTGTGTATGTGTGTGTGCATCTCTGTGAATTTTGTCATATGTAAAGTGTCTTGCAGGGAGTCCCATGGGGTCTCTGGTCCCGCTCCCCACATAAGAACGCAGAACATGGTGAGGCCAAACAGGGACACCCACGGAGCCATAGGTAGGGGAGTCACACAACTATAGTCTCGCTGTTGGCTGGGTTGGAGACACAGGAAGCAGGAGCCACACTATCCGCAACCCGCCGTCCACTTCGCTGCAATCGCAACCCGCACTCCACCGTGCTAACTGCAATCCGCGCCTGCTAGCTCAGCCACCATCTTCTTGCTAGCCCCCATTTGCTGCTAGCGTAGCCACGGCAGTTATATTAGTGGCCAATGGCTCACTAGTTACAGCTGACAGCCAACTAGCCACAGCTGATGGCCATCCAATCACAGTTGATGGCCATTTACTACCTGAGCCAGCACCTTTCCATGTGAGGCCGAGAGCCTGGAAACTGCACTCCTTGCTCTGTCCCCACAAAAGTTTCATGGAACCACCACCACATGCAGGATATAGAATTGTTCAATCACCGCCCCCCCCAGACTCCCTTGTGCTACCCCTTTATAGTCCTGCTTTTCCTTCCCCGCTCCACTGGGGCCCACTGATCTGGTTTAGATCACTTTAATTTTGTCATTTTGAGAATGTCATATAAATGGAACCACACAATATGTAACCTTTTGAGACTGGCTTTTTCACTCTGTCTAATTCTCTGGAGATTCGTCCAGGTGGTCATGTGTATCAACTTGTTCCTTTATATTGCTGAGTGGTATCCCATGGTGTATTGGATTCCTGAGGCTGCCATAACAAAGCACCACCACCAGCGTGGCTTCAAACAACAGAAATGTCTTCTCTCCCAGTTCTGGAGTCCAGAAGCCTGACGTCAAGGTGCCGATAGGGACTCCCTCTCTTGGAAGACTCTCGGGAAGAATCTTTGCCTTACCTCTTCTAGATTCTGCAGGCTGCCAGCGTCCCTGGTGTTCCTGGCTTGTAGGTTCATAGCTCCAATCTCTGCCTCCGTCATCACACGGCCTTCTCATGAGGACACCTTAATCCAGGTCGACCGCATATGAATAATTATGTCTGCAAAGACCCTATTTCCAAATAAGACCACATTCTGAGGTTCTGGCTGGACACGGATTTTGGGGCACGTTATTCAATCTGGTATTTATGTGCTATGAGTGTACTCCAATGTTTAAGCCTTCACCCTTTGAAGGACATGTGGTTGTTTCCAGTTTGGGGTTATTACCGATAAAGCTGCTATAAACATTCTTGTGGAGGTTTTTGTGTGAATGTAAGTTTTTATTTCTTTGGAATAAATGCCCAAGAGTGCAGTTGCTATGTTATATGGTAGTTGCATGGTTGGTTTTTAAAGAAACTGCCAAACTCTTTTCCAGAGTGCTTGTGTTAGTTTAAATTCGCACCAGTAATGCATGAGCGATCCAATTTCTCTGCATCCTTGCCAGCATTTGGTGTTGTCACTAATTTTTATTTTAGCCACCTGATATGAGATTCTGAGTGATACTCATTGTGGTTTTAGTTTTATTCCCCTCACGGCTAATTGAATATCTTTTCATGTGCTTATATCCTCTTGGGTGAGGAATTTCAAATGTTTTACCCATTTTCAAATGGGATTGTTGATTTCTTACTGTTGAGTTTAGAGAGTTCTTTATATTTTCCAGATATAAGTCCTATGTTGCATATGTGATTTGCAAATATTTTCTCCTGCTCTGTAACATGTCTTTTTTCTTAACACATCTTTTGCAGAGCAAAGGTTTTAATTTTGATCAGGTCTAATTTATTGATTCTTTTATGGATTGTGCTTTTGGAGTCATCTCTAAGAACTCTTTGCCCTAGGAGATTTTCTCCTATGTTTTCTTCTAAAAGGTTTTACATTCTACATTTAAATCTATCCATTTGAATTTTAAAAAATGTATTTTTATATCTCTCTATGGAGACACATCTATACCTATATCTATATATCTAGATAAAGCTTAGGTCAAGGTTTATTTTTTTGCCTAGAGATATCACATTGTTCTGATACCATATATTGAAAAGGCTGTCCTTTCTGTCCCAACACTTTTAAGCTTCAATGTGGTGGGACAAATAGGCACATTAGTCTGATTTTGCTGCTTCAGAAGTCAAAACCAGAGAGGATGAAGGACTAATTTGAAGTTATGCTGCAAGTTATCAACAGAGTGGGAGCTGCTATCTGGGTTTCCCTGGTCCCAGGACATCCCCATTTTAAAGATGAGAAAAATGAGGCTCGTTAGTGGCACAACAGACCCTGGCTTCTCACCAGTAGCTACTTTTTATAAAGCAAGCAGATAGGCAAGCAAACAGAATAAAAAACCAGAAGTTCAACACTTTGGCGATCGAACGTGTGACTGTCCTATACCCCTCATCCTCTACTGGGTCTCGTCAAACAGGGAGAGGTGATTGGCTGGCTTCAGTAGGGAGCTGAGAAATTGTTCCTAAATGGGAAAGCCAGGTTCAGGTGCAGATTCCAGGGACTCCCCGCACCCCGCCTCCACCCTGCCCCCAACACACACACTTTGACTCTTGCTGGAGAGCCCCGACTTGGAGAGCTGGCGTGTGCAGTGTTTGGGAATCATCTCTGTCGTCCTGAGAGCAGGCTTTTAGCTTAATTGAACCAAATGTCTTAAAATGGCAACTCATCAGTCAGCTTTCATTTTGTTCCTTTCGTTTAATTGTATTTTCCTCTAGGGATTAACCAAATCAATGTAAATGCTAGGTAATTTGCAATTCTGGGTTTTTTTTTTTCCTTTAAAAAATTTGGGGACACATAGGTGATTGTGATTGTCAACGGTAATAACCCAGCTGAGAATAAGGAAAGTATCTCTTTCCTTAGTTCAAAAAGGCTCCCAATAAGTGCCATAAAATCTCGTAGCGCTTATGCCCCATTCTGAGAAGGATGCTGGTGAGATGCACCCAGAGATGCTGAGAGACCATGGAGTGTGTTTTTGGCTTAAGGGCCCATAAAATGACAGAGTGAAAGCAGGGGCATGGAGGGCCAGGAAGTGACTTTTCTCAGTTACTCCTCTGGGCCGAGCCCCCTTTTGGGGAGGCATGCTTGGGGCCTTACCTTTTTGGAGGGTTGCCGGGGCAGTATGGAGTCAGAAGGTCCGAGTTCCAGGGGCATCTTTGCCAAGGACTGGCCGTGTACACAGAGGGACATCTTTTCCCCTCTCTGGGTCCCCTTGACTCTGACAGGAGGGACTAGACTAGAGAAAGGATCTCCTGTCACCTCTACTTCTGTGGCACGTGCCACATCAGGGCTTGTTTCCCTCATGCCCTTGGTATAAGCACCTGTAGGGACTGAAACAGCAAAGTGGGGCGGTCACACCCAAGGCCTCGCCATCCTGCAGCAGGCACTGCCTGCAGAACTGTCCCACCTTGCGGCGAGGGAGCCAGGCCTTTAGGGCCATCTTCCTTTTGGCCAACTAACTGGGCGTTAGGTGCAGCCGCCCCCGGGGTTTGGGCCACGACCTTGAGCCAGGCATCTCTCTCTGGCTGAGGGCAGTTCACAGAGAGGAACTTGGGGATGAATGTCTCAGTCCCGAAGGGGGGATCTGGGTGGCCCACCATAGTCTTCAACACATCCCTCCTCTGGCCTCCCTTTCTAGGTACTCTGGCCTGAGATACATCAGTCTCTGGGGCGGAAAACCTAGATTTCTATATTCCTGACTGTCAGCTACCTCTGGCCTGAACTAGAGCCCGAGCAGAACTGCGTTCTAGCACCTGCTTGTCCACCACCTCCCGTCTATGGCTCTCCTGGGACCTGTGCTGTGACAGAGAAGGATGAGGTTTGTGCTAGTTTGCTCGGCAGGGACCTGAGAGGACAGGTAGCATCTTGTCTGGTCTTCCACTAGTGAGGTGCCAGGCTCTGGGTGTTAGTGGGGGAGGGGTGGGGTGCTGAGTGTCACCTTACTCTTCTGTGCCTCAGTGTCTCCTTCTTGGGGCGATGAGGTGTCTTTTAGAACCAAAGCCATCCCCCTGGGATGTGGACCCCCTACATAGTGGGTGGATTTCAAGGGGGATCTGGAGTCTGTCCCCAAAGTCCCCACCAGGCCAACAGCTGCCAATGAGCTGCCACCTTGCCTTAGCATCGATGGAAATTCCAATTTGCAGACCGTGGTTTCAGAGAGACTTTGTGACAGAAGCCATCAATCTCTGCATTTTAAATTTATTTTATTTTTCCAGCCTGGTGCCTGTTCTGCTGTGAACTCTATATGTCTAATCAGCTTGCAGGCAGCTGAAGAAAAGTGGGTGTCCCCTTGATCTGGGGGGTTTATGTGCATAATTCCCTTTAATTCATCTTAGACAGGGTTTGGAGAGCCAGGGCTGAGAGTGATTTTCAAAGTCTCTTGCTGGAGTTCAAAGATGCATCTCTCCACCTGGACCAGTAAATTACAGGAGCAATTTGCCATGAATTTCCAATGTGGTGTGATTCCAGGTCCCCTCAGGGGTGGCAGCCCTACCGGCTCTTATTCCCTCCCACTGTGGAAGTGGGGCTATGGCCTAGTGTGTCTGGCGAGCATCTCCTCTCCATGCTGACTGGACCCTGCACCCAACCCGCTGGCATTCACTGGTCCCTGATCCCACAGACCCTCCTCCTGCCTCCATGTCAGGTTTGTCTTGAACCTATGCTGATACCTCATTTGTGGGGGGACCCGAGGTCAGTTGTGCCCTCTGGGGCTGACAAAACTTTATCCTGAGTGTCTGTCTTACCACTTTATTTGCCTGTATGATAAATGCAATTTCCGCATCAAGACTATCAGTCATTTTCTGATGTGATCTGTGCATCTCTGCCTGAATTGAATCAGCTCCTGTATTATTGTGACAGTTTATTTGGTAAGAAAACGAAATAAGATGTGTAAATTAAAGTGGAGGTGTGCTGGGTGTAAAGTGGAGGTTTCAGGGGCTCAGGTGTCCTTGTGGGGACATTTCCATTCTCCCCTACCCCCTGCATTGGGCTCCCAGCTCTTCTGCCCTCTAAGCTCAGCAAAGAGACCAACTGCAGGGCACAAAGCCATGCTTGGGGGAGGTGAAATGCTGGGGTATGTTAAGAGACAAGCAGATAAAAATTCAAGATGCATTGAGACTGGATCTCACTTTAGCATTATAGTCTTAATGCAAAGGGCTCGAGATAGAGCAAGAGACAGACACACACACACAGAGTGAGAGAGAGAGAGAGAGAGAGAGGAGAGAGATTGGGAAGGAGGAGGCATTATAGTTCCATACTGGAGGTCACAGTACCCGGACCTTTTCCCTGGATCCCCTGTGCACCCGCTTCCCCCTCCTCCTCAGCCCTTGACAAGGAAGCCCATTGCTGACCCAGTATGGCAATCCTTTTCTTTTTCCTCCTCCTCTCCATTGTCCTGTCACACACTCGTTTCGCACGGCTCTGAGCTGGGCGTTGGTATGGTGTCACACGAGAAGGAAGGGGCAGCCTCTGCATGTGCCATCGATGTAGGAGGGATGCCCACGGCACCTTTGAGGAGATATCAGGCTTGGGTCAAGATGGCAAGTAAACAGACGCAACACAGTGCAGCAAAGAGGAGGTTGTGGGGGAGCTTGAAGGAGAGGAGGTCACCCTGCCTGAGGAGTCCTTGACAGCAGTGGGTTCTACCTGGCTGGCTTTGTATAAGTTATCTTAATTAACCAGGCTGCCATTTCTCCCCTCCCTGAGGCCCGTCCCTTTCCCTTGTGCAGGGTCATTTCCAGCTGCTATTGAATAGGCCTAGGCCAACCCAGGAAAACAAAGGCCTGCCCCCTGCGTAGGAAGCCATTTTCTCCATCTTGGACGGTGATGGAATGTTTCCCGTGGCCGGGGAACCACCTTGGGGCCTCGAGTTGCACGGGATGGTCACTGGTAGTGTTTCCCTGGGTGGAGGAGCTGGTCTGCTGAGCTACTGGCAGAGAGGAGACCGTACTCATTGAACTGAGTTCTCTAAAATGGCATTGTCCAATGTTGTAGCTATTAGCCACATATGGTTAATTAAAACAAAATTAAAAATAAATAAAATTAAACATTTAGTTCCTGGGTTGAAAGAGATATACCGTGTGAACATTAACCAGCAGAAAGCATAGTGGCTCTATCAGTATCAGACAAAATCCACTTCAGAGCAAAGAAAATTACCAGGGATGGAGAAGGACATTGCATAATGATAAAAGGGTCAGTCCATCATGAAGATATAGCAATCCTAAATATTATGCACCAAACAACAGAGCTGCAAACTACACGAAGCAAAAATGTTCTGTGGTCCTACCAGCTACATTTCAAGTGTTCAAAAACCACCCGTGGCTAGAGGCTACTGTGTCGGACAGCAAGACATAGGCTATCACTACAGAAAGTTCCATTGGGCAGCGTTGCTCCCGATTGTTAATTCATGTCTGCTTTCTTCACTGCCATCTAGAAGAGCCCCCAACACATAGCAGGTGCTCAATATTTGGAGCCTTGAGTTCCAGCCCTTGGTGCTGCCGCTGTCGTGCTGTGTGAGTTTGGACATGTTACTTCCCCTCTCTGGGTCTCCTCATCTGTAAATCAAAGGGTTGGTCCTTGGAAAACAGAATCTGAGGTAAAAATTTACTGATACTTCATGGAGGAGTGCCGTCCTGGGGAAGCAGGAGTGAGGGAAAAAGAAGCGGGACCAGGAAAGAAGGAGAGCAAATACAAGGCGATGCGTTATGGAGCGGGCACTGCTGTGGCAAGCGCAGCGTACTCCATCTTGTCTGTAGAGAGGCCGTGTGAACTCCTGCCTCTGGGGGAGGAGAGTAGAGTTTAACCCCAGCTCCTGTCTCCCCACGAGTATTGCTTTCCCACACTTCTGGGGCGCCCATGTATGGGTGCTGAGTGGCCCCTAGGGTATGTCGCACCTCAGTAGCCACAGGAAAGCCCCAGGACAGGAGGGGCCTCATGGCAGGTGCATGACACCAGCTGCTGGAGGTTCTGCCTGTGTGAGGTCAACGGAGGCTGGCAGAGCCACACAGAGCTGACAGTGGGTGAGGTGCAACACCTGGCCAAGAGCTGGGAAGACAGGTGAGGCCAGGATGCTCTGAAGAGGTGATTAGAGGTGTCTGATTCAAAGGGGGTCTGATTAGGTTGGTGTCCCATGTCCCACCTGGGTGTGGTTGGCCGGCTTGGAGACCCTTGATTTCTGGAGTGCAGGTCACATGAGATGATTTCCTTTCTTATGGTCCAATGACTCTAGAGGCTTATCGTAGAGAAAAAAAATCCAACGAGAACAATTGAATGCCTGTGTAATACCTCCAGGGAAGTGGATGGTGGCAGCGGGCGAGGAGGTGCCTGGGAGGCTGCTGGTGAGGTACTCTTTTGAGTGGCCTTTGGGAGGCCCAGGCCCATCTCTTCTTGCTTCTGGGAAGCAGGCGACGGGTTCCCTAGGAGGGTGACTGGGGCCAACCATGCTGGAAATTGGCATGGGGATGGCAGAGGGCACGTTGTACTCCAGTGTCTTCCTTGACTGCCACGTCTTTCTTGCCACCTGTGCCCTGCCTTGTCCTGGGGGTTCAGTCCAGTTCTTCCTAGAGCCAGTGGACCTGGAGCTGTTTGTTGCTGGGATTTATCTGGAAGGCAGAGATGTTGCCATGTTGGCCTTTCATTCTGATGTCCTTCCTGCCCAGGAGAGGAGGATGTGGCATTGTGGTGAGAATCCCAGGGAGGAATCTAGCTGTGGGCCCTTAGGATGCTCTCTCCTCCTGGCCTTAGTTTCTCCATATGGAAAACCAGATGGTCTTGAAAGGCCCTCCCCACTTTAAAATTCCCTCTATGGAATACACGTCATTCCCCCTCAAGTGCAGGGGATACGCTCACTCATACCTCCCTCTCTGACATCTCACATGCAGCCACAGTTGCACGTTGCAGGCACTGGGACTGGGGTGGTTGGGAGATGGGTGGTGGCAGAATATCATGAGATTCTTGGCTCCCTTAGGGAATCAAACTCTGAGCCTTTGGTTCTAGAATTCTCCAAGCGGGCCTGAGAAAGCATCATTCTCAGGCAGGGCTGGTACTAGAGCGAGGTACTTAGGATCACACTTAAGTAGGCAACTCACTCTCAGGTGCCAACCCTGTATTCATACCACCCTAAGAATGAGTGCCTCTTTATATTTTTTTAATCAAATTTCTATTTGAGATACTTGTAGATTCACCTACAATTGTAAGAACTAATATCATTGACTCAGTTTCCTCAGATGGTGACATCTTGCAAAACTATAGTCTAATATCATAACCAGGATATTGACCTTGGTACAGTCAAGATACAGAACATTTCTGTCACCACAAGGATCCCTTATGTCGCTCTTTTATAGTCACACCCACTTCCTTCCCACCCCGTCATTAACTCCAGGCAATGACTAATCTGTTCCCAATTTCCGTAATTTTTTCACTTCAAGAATATTATAAATGGGATCCTACAGTAGGTAACCTTTTATGATTGGTTTTTTCACTTACCATAATTCTCTGGAGAGTCATCCAGATTGTTGCATTGATCCACAGTTTTGTTCTTTTTTATTGCTTCATAATATTCCATGGTATGAATGTAGCACATTTTGTTTAACGATTCACCCGTTGAAGGACATCTGTGTTGTTTCCAGTCTGGGGCTATTACAAATAAAGCTGCTAGAAACATTCTTGTGTAGGTTTTTGTGTGAACATATCCTAAGTCTTCATTTCTCTGGGATAAATGCTCAGGAGTACAGTTGCTAGGTCATATGGTAGTTGCATACTTAGTTTTTAAAGAAACTGCCAAACTATTTTTCCAGAGTGGCTGTAGCCTTTTCTATTCCCACCAGCATAAGTGATACAATTTCTCTGCATCCTTGCCAGCATTTGGTGTTGTCACTATTTTTTATTGTAGTCACTCTAGTTGGGGCATGTTTTGTTAAACCACTCTGCCAATCTCAATCCCCTCACCTTTTGATTTTTTTAATCTCCCTTTTAATTGGTTCATTTAGGCCATTTACATTTAATGTCACTATTGACATGGTAGCTCTTAAGTCCACCACTTTATTTTTTGTTTGTTCTTTCTGTTTTTAATTTCTCTGTTTTCTTTTTCCTGCCTTCTGGGGGTTACTTAAACATTTTTCAGAAATCCGTTTCGATATATCTGTAGTGTTTTTGTGGTATCTCTAGTGGTTGCTCGAGAGATACCCATCACTTATCACAGTTTTCCAGGGTCATCATTTTACCAGTTTGAGTGAAGTCTAGAAACTGTATCTCCCTTTGCATTCCTAAAATCTTCCTATTTATAATATATTTAATACCAACTTAATGTCAATAGTATACAAAACCTTGTTCCTGTATAACTCCATTCCTTCCCTCTCCTTGTAGTTGTTATTCACCATACAAATGACATATTTATACTTTGTGTGCCCATCAACACAGATTTATAATTATTGCTTTATGCAATTGTCTTTTAAATCACATAGGAGCGAAAATTACAAACAAAACTAGATTTAAACTGCCTTTTAAAAATCCTCCATCATGTGAGGTCTTGAGGTCCCTAGTTGGTCTGCTTCATCTTCAACCTTTCACATCTTCTTGTTCGTTTAACGTGTCATGTGCAGGGTGTTTAGTTGTACTTAGCAGGAGGAATATGCGAAAGTACATTTACTTTACCTTCTGGGAAGCGGAAATCCTTAACTTTTGCCTTTCATTGCCTCACACTAGACTGACTCTCTTAGCAAGGAGGGGCCATGCAGATAAAGGACAAGAATGAACGTTTATTGAGGACCCCCTGGGTATTATGTGTATTATGTGCTTCTGCATGGAAAGTTCAGTGAGTTCTCACGACTTGGTGAGGATGGTTTTATTATTCCTGCTTTCCAGGTAAGAAAAAGCTGAGGTTCAAGGAAAATACATTCAGACAGGTAGGAGGGACTAGGCTGGACTTGAACTTGGGCTCTCTAACTTCAGTGCAGGAGCACTTTCTACTACAAGGCGCTCAGCAGCTAAAATCTGGGTTTGCCATTGGTACCATAAAGCCTGGAAGCGTTCTTGTGATTCTTCCTCCTTTTAAAAAATGTTTGTTTCTTGTTTTGTTTGTTTTTGTTTTAACTTTTTATTATGAAAATCTTCCAAGGCATAGAAAAGTGGAAAGAATAGTACAATTAAAATTCATATACCATCATCTCCATTCAATAATTGTTAACATTTTTCTATATTTGCTTTATCTATTATCTTCTTTTTGCAGAACCATTTTAAAGTAAATTACATCATGATATTTACTCCTAACCATGTCAGTTTTCATCTCCAAAAAGTAAACACATTTTTAAACGTAATCACAAGAATGTTATCACAACTAACAAAATTAATAATATCCTAATGTCTTTTAATACCCAGTTTATATTAAAGTTTTCTCTATTTGTCCCTCAAATGTCTTTCGTAATGTTTTTTTCTTTTCCCCCCCAAACCAAGCTCCAATTAAGACTCATGCATCATTGCATTGCTTGTTTGGTCTTTTTGTCCTATTTAATTTGAGTGATTTTTTTCTAACCTTCAAAGAGTGTTGTTTTAGTTAATTTTGATGGATGGGGAACGAAAGAGCAGAGGTGCTTGGAGTCAGAGCTCGGACTGCCGGACTCAGTTTCCCTCTGGGATCAGATTTGTCCTTGGGATCATATCCTTTTTGTCAGCAGGCATGTAGTGGCACAGAAGGAGGTCTGAGAGTTCACCCCTCATGTACTCACCGTCTATGTTCAGGACAATGTAGGCCTTCTGCCCTAGTTCTTGCTCTGGGACCCAGAGTCTGACCAGAATGCCTGAGAGCCCCACCTCCTCCCAATTGCCAGCTCCAGATGAAAGAATAAAAGTTGACTTAGGCTGCCTCTTGAGAAACCAGACGGCGGTGGGTACAATTCAAAGTGACTTTTCCCTTCTGTTCCAGGGGATTTATCACACTCCATAAATACTGCGCAGTGGCCTGCGCGTGTTGTGGCAGGCCCAGGGAACCAATGGAGGGGCGCTCTGCTCTCTGTGAAGGTCTCAGCTGCTGTGCCACCTGGGGAGAGGTGGAGTGTTCAGGCTCAGGCAGGTGGGACTGCAGAAGCTGCTTTGGGGATGTGGAGGGTGGGCAGAGAGGCAGGGGTTCAGGTGTATGGGAGCTGGGGCTGATTTTGAGAGTTAAAGCTCCTGGAGTCCCTCACTGTGGCATGAACCGATGGGGCTTCCTCCAGCCAGGAGGGGTGAGGGTGCGGGAATAGCAGCTGTGTCATGTGGCCAGATGCCTCTGTTCAGTTTCTTTAGGCCCTTGAGGGTGGAAGGACCAGGTCAGCGAGGCTGAAAGAGAATGGTGTCTTTCTCTGTCCCCGTTCACACACGCTCTTCATACGTCTGTTTTGGTACCAGCTGGACTGGACTGTTTCCCCCTGAGAGGACATTCACCTCCCCTTATGGACCAGAGCTCCGGCAGAAGGGAGCACTGCCCTGCCTGGCAGTCAGTCCTAAAGAAACTCAACCACAAGTACAAAGGGAAGCTTCCAGAAAGGGAAGGAATTCCTCGGAATTCTGTGTTGGCTGAACTGTTGGGTATTGGGGATGTTATTTCTCAGAGACTCTGAGGGAACAGAGAGGGTGTGTTGGCAGGTTGTGGGGGTGGCCAGACGCAGGTGCCGGCAGGGGCCCAGGGCTTCCCTTGTGGGTGTTGGGAGGCTGAGGAGCAGACTGGCAGGCCAGCTGTAGCGTGCTCTCCCCACTCTGAAGGGGCAGGAGCTTGCCCCCTTCTCATTCTGGCTGCGTGGCTGTTACGGGGGAGAATGGAACTTGACCGTAGTGTGGAGGGCCGTAGCGCCCACTCACCGCGGGCCTGATTGCTTCCACTGCCATTAAATATTTCATTGTGAAACACACGGGTCCAAATGGGCCACCAAACTAGCACTGGGCTTTGATTGCTCTCATGGTTGACGGCTGTGTGGAGGGCATGTGTCTCACATATATGTACATGTGTGGTATGTGCACATGGATGGTATTTGTGCATGTGTGTGGTGGATGTGAGTACATATGTATGCATGCTTGTGTGGTGTGTGTCTGTATATGTGCATGCACATGCATGCATTAGGGTCTCTGCACTTACAATGTCTTTGGCCCCCATCTGCCATTCCTTTTTCTGGACACTGGGGAAAGCCACCCCACCCACTGGCATTAATTGCATGGTCTGGATGCAGGCTTTTAACCATAGGAAACATTTCAGGGTATTGAAGACATCATTTGGAAACACAGTGTTTGGGCAGGTAGTGTCTGCATACATTGCCGAGGAGTATTAGTTCATCTGTAAGAGCATCCGCTCCCCTTATCTATCCGTCGTTCTCACAGCTCCTTACATCACCCTCTCATTCTGTACACACCTCTGCACACCTCTGCTTGGCCTCAGCTCCCCTGTGCACCTGTGTGTCTTCACCTGGCCTTTTCCTTCTGGTGTCTTCTACTCCCTCTGGGTCTGTCTTTCCCCCAACCCCATTCTGAGAGCAGCTGCAGGGTGGGGCTTCCTCCTCAGCCTTGGAACAGCCCCACATGCAGGCTGGAGGCAGAAGAAGAAGCAGGGAAAGGTAAGAATGGAGGAAGGGGACTGCATTACTGAGGCTAAAGCCTAGAGGAAGATGGGGTGAAGGGGGCTGGATGAACTGGGATTGGTGTGGGATGAGTGAGAAGTGTGGACCTCCCTGGGGTCCAAGGAGTTATGAGAGCTCATTACCCAAGGTGTGAAGGCTTCTGTTCTGGGCCTGCCATTGGGCATCAGGTGCTGCCCCTTCGGAGACTCTTCTTCTGGCCCTGAGTGGCATGGAGACAATCTGCTCCTGACCACAGCCCCTCCTGGCTGAGGTGTGCATGCAGGGGCAGCCCAGCCAGCTGGCCTCTGGGTTGTTCTAAACACTTCTGTTTGGCAGTGAGGAGGTTGAAGGATGCTTTGGATCTCAGTGGCAGAAATCCCTAGGGACAAGACCCCCTCCACCCCCACCAAGTCTCTATAGGGGTACACTGGGCTCTTAGGGTTAGAAGGAGGCTCCAAACAGGTCTGCCAGACCACACCTGAGCCCTCTGGAGAAAGGAGCTTCCCCACTTCCTGGTGTAACCACCATATTGCAAGGAAAGTTCTGCCTTAGGTCTAACCTCTCCCCGTCTTGTTGGAGTTATAACCCCTTTGTGTGTCTGCATGCCAGTGGAGATGGGGGTTGGCTGCTGTGTCAAGCCCCTTTGCTGGCTAATTTGGGCTCAGCCACTGATTTTCGGGGGGCTCTGAAACTAAAAGTGAAAGAGGGTCACTGATGATAGGAGTTAAGATTCCTGAATTTCTAGGGAGAGTAACTACCCAGGAACAGAACCACCATTTCTGCAGGAGACATAATACCCTTGTAAGCCAGCAGGAATCAGTACATACAATTCAGATTTTCAAGACAGTTTTTGGATTCGCAGTATAAGCTTAAATGAGAAAAATACTGTTGGGTTCTGTTTTATTTTTGTAAATGTAAAAGTAAAACTTGCTCTTTGTAGAAAACTGGAAAAGCCAGGAAGTATAAAATAGAAAACCAAAATCATCCATGATTTCATAACTCAGACCCTAGCTTAGTGTCAGACAACGAATACCTGTTGAATCGTTGAATGAAGGCAGAGAAAGCCTCAAGTAACCCTTTGGTGAGTTTCCTTGCAGGCTTGTTTTCCGGTGCATATTTACAATTTCATAAGTGTGACTACACTTTTTATACATCTTGAAGCCTGCTTTTGCACTTGATGTTACAACTTGAGAATGTCCCCATGTTATTACAAGTTTCTGGAGCATATAAGTTTTAATGGCTATGTAATAGACCATAAGGTTTTTCCTCCAAACCCTACTGGTAGGTACTTAGATGGTTTCTAGTTTGGACTATATTATAGAACATTTAAGGGACATTTTCATTTTGTTGGTATATCTTGACTACACAATTACCCACATAAGTAGAGGCCTTTGAGCTGGGCTGTGGGCTCAGAAACCAGGTCGGGGTGGGTCTCTGGGCCTGGGCTCGGGAGCAGGATCCAGGCCCAGCTGATGCCTGGTCAGCATACAAAGGGCCTCTGCAACAGCAAGTCCAGGAGACTGGGTGGAGAGCAACCCAGAGGGCTGAAGCTGATAGCAGCAGAGTGGAGATCTGAGAAAGATGGCAGCTGGAAAAACACCCAGGCGACAGGCCTGGGGGTGGGAGGAAAGAAGGGGTAAAAAGAGGGTAGGGGATGAAGAAATCCTTCCAGCAATGGCATTTACATTTTTTGGGGCGTCCACTGCTTTTCACAAAATAAGGTTTGAGCGCCACTCCAATACATGTAAATTTATTAATAAAGTGTATACACGTGCTGCTTGTCAATGCACACTAAGTATTTAATAAAAATGATTTTCTCCTTTTAGATCAAGTAATACAAATAGGAGATTTAATTTTTTCCCCTTGCAAACCACAGGTCCCTTTGTTCATCCCCCCTTTGGAGAATACCTGCTATAGAGTGGCAGGAATCCGAACTGGGTCACGCAGAGGGTTGCTGGGGTCCAAGCAATTAGGGGCACATCCAGGTGGAGGGAAAAGGGTGTGTGGGTGGGTTCAGAGTCATACCAGTGGGATACTCCCAAGATGGTTATTTAACATTTTACGTGGGATTTGCAAGTCAATATTCATGGTAAGCTTTAGACATTAAGATCATGTGGGTGGTAAAGTACTCAGGTGGGAGCAAACAAACCACAGGGAAAATTGGACAGCATTGTGAATGGTCAGAGAAATGGTAGATGAGGGACAAAGTGAATGAGAATAAAAGAATAAAGGAATATGCCTAGAAGTGGTTTCCAACCTGGGGTCCCTTAAAGTATTTCCAAAATTTCCAAAAAAGTCATCCTGCTTCCTCTCATTGAGCATGTATCTATGTTAAGAGACTGTTTTTCCTATGCTTTTATTTGAAATGTGTCAAGTTCACATGGTAGGTAGTTTCACACTGGTCAGAAGCTCTTGTAGCTACGACTCTTTGATTAATTTAAAGATGGAAAGACTATATTAATTCTTCCTTGATCAGTGTCACTTGGTCTGCGTGCAAGATTTCTTGAAACCCAGAGGCCTTATTGAGGGGAGGTGCTCAGGGAGAATTAATAAAAGGGGTCTCCTTACTGGAGGAAATGTTCCACTTCGACTGATGGGATGTAAGACTCTGAGCTACCCATTAGGGCACAGTCAAAGACAAAGGAATTTTGGAGACTTTATAGATGGAACCTTAAAACACAGCTCTGTGAGAAACAAAGGCCCCAAAACAGCGGAGAAAATGTGCTCTTCATGAACCTGGGGTTGAGACTGCATTGTCCTACTGAGATGACACACAACACTGAATTGTCGAATTAGACTCTCATGAATCAGACACCGTATCCAGTGTCAAGATTCATTTATGAATAGTTTTAAGAATTCAGGAGACACACATGCAGTGGGGAGCAGTCTGGAACAATCACAGAAGCCCACCAAGGCCTTTTGCACCACATCAGGACTTGTTCTGCCCAGATTTACATGTGAAGTCTCTAAGAATTGTATGCGACTCCATTACTTCCCCAGAAGGGAGCTCTTTTGGTTTTGAAACATTTGAGTGTAACGATAGTTACATAGCAACAAAAGGCATCCATGCTCCATAAATTTATAGATTTCCATATTTATTTACCATATGCAATCCTGGATACCCAGGCAAACCAGTTACATTTGCTAATAGCACTCCATAAATAAGGACCCACTGTTAGCAAACACCATTTGTTTATTGCCAGAGACCTGTCATTAGCATGTTTACTAGGAGATTTGACCAGTCATCTTCTTCCTTTCCCAGAAGGCATCTACCTCCTCTTGCTTAACTACTTCCTTCCCAGGAAACCATTTCAAACCACCGTACATCTACAGTTGCCACAGGCAATAGCTCAATACTTTCTGGTCTTAGTCACCGTCATTCCTGGTTGAAAGCAGGTGGGATGAATGCTACACTTAAGGAAAGTCACAAGATAGCCATTCTTTCCACCCCAAACTTGCGTTCACCAAGTAAATAAACTTTTTAAACACAAATTTGCTATGAGGCTCTCCTTACCCCTGCTTAACACTCTTCAATCGCTCCCATCCCTCTTAGGCTAGTGTTCCGAATCCTTAACATGGACCTGCATTGCCTGGCATCTGCCTGCCTCCCCAGCCTCATTTCTCACCATGGAGTCTTCCCTTCAGCTCCAGCGATACTGGCCTTTTAGGGTTCTCAATGTTCCATGTTCCCTTCTGCCCCAGGGCCTTTGCACATATTGTTTCCTCTGCTTGGAAAGCTCTTCCTGCCACTTACCCTTCTCTGGTTAACTCCTACTTATCCCACAGCTCACAGCTTACACTCATACATCTTGGACGTCACTCCCTCCCCCATCCCCCGGGACATTTACATTTCACAAAAATTCAGAAAGACTTTTTTTTTTTTTTTAGTTTCAGGTGTACAAAACTATGTAATAGTTAAACATTTATACCCCTCACAAAGTGAAAACCCTCCTCCCCCAATCTGCTACCCCTCTGACATCGTATATAGCTGTTACAGTTCCACTGACTCTATTCCTTATGCTGTGCTCCACATCCTGTGACTATATATATAAATTACCCTGTGACTGTATGTATATAAAATTGTAGTTGACATTCATTATTGTTCAGCTTCAGCTTCAGGTGTACAATGCAGTGATCAGGCATCTACATCATCCCTGAGGTGGTCTCCCTAATGAGAGAAGTTCCATCGGATACCCTATAAAATCTTTATAACATTATTGATTGTAGTCCCCAAACTGTCTTTCGTATCCCTGAGGCAATCTTGTGGTTACAGATTGTGCTTTCTAATCCCCTCGCCTTCTCCCTCATCCCCACCCTTCCTCTCATCTAGCAACCCTCAGTTTTTTCTCTATATCTCTGAGACTGTTTCTGATTAGTTTGTTCATTTATTCTATTCTTTAGATTCCACATATAAGTGAGATCTTATGCTATTTGTCTTTCTCTGCCTCACTTATTTCACTTAGCATAATGTTCTCTAGGTCCATCCATATCATTGCAAATGGTAAGATTTCTTTCTTCTTTATGGCTGCGTAATACTCCATTGTATAAATGTACCACAGTTTCTTAATCCAGTCGTCTACCGATGGGCATTTCGGTTGTTTCCATGTCTTAGCTATTGTGTATAGTGCTGCAGTAAACATAGGGGGGCATAAAGTTTTTCGAATTTGTGTTTTCGATTTCTCTGGATAGATACCTAAGAGTGGAATTGCTGGGTCATAAGGTAGTTCCATTTCCAGTTTTTTGAGATACCTCCATACTGATTTCCATACTGGCTACACCAATCTGCAATCCCACCATAGGGCACCAGGTTTCCTTTTCTCCACAACGTCACCAGGACTTGTTGTTTGTTGATTTATTGATGATAGCCATTTTGACTGGGATGAGGTGGTATCTCATTGTGGTTTTTATTTGCATTTCTCTAATGATTAGTGAGGTTGAACATTTTTTCATGTGTTTGTTTCCTATCTGTATGTCCTCTTTAGAAAAATGTCTCTTCGTGTCCTCTGCCCATTTTTTAATTGGGTTGTTTGTTTTTCTGGTGTTAAGTTAAATGAGCTTTTTTTTGTAAATTTTGGATATTAACCCCTTAGCAGATGTATCATTGACAAATATCTTCTCCCATTCAGTAGGATGCCTTTTTATTTTATTGATGGTTTCCTTTGCTGTGAAAAAACTTTTTAGTTTGATGTAATCCCGTATGTTTATTTTTTCTCTTACTTCCCTTGCCCAAGGGGCTATATCAGTAAAAATATTACTAAGGGTAATGTCTGCAAATATACTTCCTATATTTTCTTCTAGGAGTTTTATGGTTTCAGATCTTACATTTAAGTCTTTTAATCCATTTTCTTCTAGGAGTTTTATGGTTTCAGATCTTACATTTAAGTCTTTAATCCATTTTGAATTTATTCTCGTATGTGGTATAAGAAGGTTGGACCTCACTCTATATCCTCTCTTCCCCACATCTTATGCCAGCCCCTGCTGTGGTGACCAGTCCCATGCAGGCTTTAACCAGCTTTACGCAGATGAAATGTGACAGGTCTCACCTTGGCCCATTCCATACGCCTCTCACTTCCCATTCCAGGACTTTGCTGACACTGACGTCAGAGACGCCCGTGGGAACCCACATGCCAATGTAGCAATACAGAAGGAGTATGGTGTGGTCATCCCTAGCCAGCGGGAACCACACCGATGGGTAGATGTTCCCCATTTCCTTTCCTGGGTGGACACTTCTGAGAGGGTCCCTAGGAGTCCCAGCTGATTGAGCCCAGTTGCCTGTAGCAGCGGCCAACCCAACGATGTGTCCTTGTATTGACTTTCTCTCCCCCTGTCCCTGTCTCCTGCCCTCTGAGATCACGTTCCAAATAATCTACCGCGCACATGTCTTTGTCTTCCAGTCTACCTTTGGAGGAATTCAGGCTAAGACACAATTAAAATGTCACTTCCTCGGGAAGGCCTTCAGGGACCTTCCCCCCACCCCATAAGTCTGGTACCTGTAATCTACTTTCATTGTTATATGCCCTGAACTTTTCTTTCTTAGAATATGGTTATGAACTGAGTTGTAGCCCCCCACAATTCCTCTGTGGATGTCCTAACCCCCAGTACTTCAGAATGACTGTATTTGGAGATTGGACCTTTAAAGAAGTGATTAAGGTAAAATGATGTCATATAGGTAGGTCCTGATCCAATAAGACTGGTGTCCTTATCAGAAGAGATTAAGACATGGAGGGAAGATCACGTGAAGACACAGAGAGAAAATGGCCATCTATAAGCCAAGGAGAGAGAGCTCTGAAGAAACCAACCCTGCCGACACCTTGCTCTTAGACTTCAGCCTCCAGAGCTGTGAAGAAATACGTTTCTGTTGTTTAAGCCTCCCAGTCTGTGGTATTTATTACAGAGTCCTAGCGAACTAATATAACTATATTATAGTTAGTACTTATATACTTATGTGATTATTCTATTAATATCTCTCTTAGGAGACTGTAAGCTCCCTAAGTTTAGGGTCTATAGCTACTTTGCTTAATATTGTACCTCTCATGCTTAACGCAGTACCTGGCACATAGCAGATGCTTAACAGATTTTTTTGTATGAATGAATGAATGAAGTTCTTGGGAAACCTTTGAAAGGACTAAGGGAATCATTGGGTACAGAAGAGGGGCAGCCATAATAACACAAGTGAATCTGCTTCAGTCTGGGACCATGACCACCTGCGGAGGGTGTGGTCTGATGTATGGAATCACAGTGGCTTTAGAGTGAAAACACAGAGTTTTTACCTTAACCAAAAGTAGCTCAGGGTCTTTCAGGCAAGGACTGGCTCTTGCCGTCTGGCAGAGCGCTCCCTTAGAGCAGGAGATGCACATCCTGCATCAGACAGGGAGCTCCCTGAGGGCAGGGGCTGTGTCTTCCCATCGGCAGAGAGCTCCCAGAAACGGGTTGTGCCTCCCCCATCACACAGGGAGTTCCCTGAAACAGGGGCTGTGTCTCCCCCATCACACAGGGAGTTCCCTGAAACGGGCTGTGTCTCCCCCATCACACAGGGAGTTCCCTGAAACGGGCTGTGTCTCCCTCATCACACAGGGAGCTCCCTGAAACAGGGGCTGTGTCTCCCCATCAGACTGACATCTCTGCCAAGGCAAGGCATTCTCCTCTGTGGAAAGACCCAGTTGGGGATGCTGGTTACTGATTTGCATCACTGTCCTTTCATCAGGATGTAAAAAGCAGGGATGTTCACTTTCAAAGCCAACTCCTTTCCAGGTGAGGGAAGCTGTGAGCCATTTAATTGTTTCCAAAAGCAGCATTTCTTAGCCTTTGAGTCTTTCTTGGGATAAAGAAGTGGAGAAGAAAACAACCAGAAATTGATGGCATCCTTTGAAGACAGGGGTCTATGAAGGGGCTCCAGCCATCGCTCAGCTGGCAGGGCATGGAGGTGGGCAGCATTCCGTACCAGCAGAAGTGCCCTGGGATGTGGCACAGGGCTTTCCTGCTCCTAGGGGAAAGAGGGTAGGATTGTGGTCATTCAGAGGAGTGGAAAATGGCCTTCCTAAGAGGAGCACTGCTGCCCAGGGTTGGGGGTAGCACTGAGATCTCTGCAAATGTTGCGATGAACTCAAGATTGCTAGAAATTGGTATAGGGGTCATCTGAACTGGGCTGACGGCTCAGTCTGAAGACCTCTTGACATCACCCTCATCACTCCTAGGCTTCATCTTGCCCTTTTCTCAGAGAAAAGCAGAAGAAAAGCAGAGAAAAGCACCTCCCAGAGGTGCCGTCTCTGTGGCACCCTCTTCATGGCACTTACTCTATGGCACCCTCTCTGTGGCAATCCCTCCATGGTCACCTGGCTTCGGTGCCCTTGGACCCTCAGGGTCCAGGTCCCTCAAGCAGCATATCAAAGGCTCTTCTTCTCCTGGCGACAGTTCCCTCCCTAAGAGGAATTCTGGTGCCAGCTGTTAAGATCATGGATTTTCCCACTCAACTCTGATGCAAAGCATCAATTGAAACCCTGGTGTAAGAGCTTAGAGTCAGGAGGGACCTTCACACCTGAATCCTTTGTGCTTTGGCCTGGACAGTGTGTCTATGTGAATTAAACGATCGTTCTGAAGAGCAGGCCTTCCTCCAGCCTGGGCTCAGACAGGACTGTGGTCTCCACGGCAGGACAGGACAGCAAAATAGGGTTTTATATTTTGGGGGGGTACAATCAGAACAGTGACACTTCTGTGGTCCTCCTTCTGAGGCAGCCCTCCATCCTACCCTTGCCCTGATTTGAGGGGAGAAAGCTACTCTTCCTTTGTCCCTGGAGGTCCAGCCAGACTGTGTCTTCAACCCCTCTCCAGGCTGCAGTGTTTAAATCTCCCCTGTGAACACTCCATGATGTTAGGTTGGAAGACAATTGCAGCAGGAGGGACAATAAATAAGCCAATTTATTTTATCTCACCTGCTTGGTGTTGAGGTCTTTCTTGAATTGAAACAAGCAAATTTATGCAAATGACATGCAAATTAGACCTTTCCTGGATTAGTAGAAAGGAAACTGAAACTCTCGGTAGTGCCCAGGGCCTAGGAGGGTGTATTGTGAATGTCCCTGTGCCTTGTGAGGTGGGTGAATGGAGCCACCACCAGAACAGTATGCGTGTCCTGAGGTCCAGAGTGGGGTTGGGGCTGTCACATCACCTGGAGTGTCCCTCTGGGGTGGGGAGTTCAGGTAGGCACGGATCTCTGACAGGTCTCTCTGGCATTTTGAAGGGTGCTATCTCAAGGTCACCCCCCACTCCTCCTCCCCCACTCCTTGCCCATTCTATGGACAAGGGACCTTGCTTGGTTTGGCTGCATACATGTTGGAGGAAGGCCTCTGGGAAGTCCCGCAAGCTCTTCCTGCTTCTTTCCTCAATCACAAAGGGCTCATTTCTGCTCTTACTCATCCCCAAGAGGGACATTCTACATCTTCCCTTGGATTTGCCTTCTAGATCTCTTCAGAAATGTTCCACGTAGTGTCTACCCTGAATCCTTCCAGCTGCAGAGTTATCTGTCTTCGTGTCCTATCCTAAATGAAGGCAGATTGACATAAAGGGTCTTGACCGTCCCTGGCTGAACAATGGACTCACCCAGAAAGCCTTCAACGTATTGAGCTTCTGATTTGATTGCTTTGGGAGCCCTTCCGGGCTTTGGGAATTTTAAAAGCTTCCTGATGATTTCCGTGTGCAGCCTGGTTGGGCCCACTAGGTCAAAGGTGGAATGAAAATGAATGCTCCTCGGAGCTCTAAGGGCCCCGTTCACCGAGCACCCACTCAGTGCCTGGTGCCTTGATACGTGTTTCCTGTCACCTCTCAACAGTTCCTTGAGGGAATAGGCGCAGTGAGGTCAGGTGCCTTTCCCAGAATCACTCGGCAGGGAAGCAGCAGAGGCAGGATTAGAACCCGGGTGGGTGTGACTTCAGAGGCCCCTTGCTCCTGCTGTCCCCTCTCGCTGTCCTCCTGGAGCTGGTCCAGCAGAGCAGGGACGGGGAAACGGGCGCGCAGGCTTTTGTGCGGGAGCGGGGTGCCAGGCCTGGGTGTGCTGCCTCCTCGCTTTGTGACCCGTGGGCCTCCGCGCCTCCACGTTTGCAATGGGAATGGCAGTATGGGCCTTTGGGTGGGTGTGAGGCTTAAATAGAAATGAGCAAGTGCTTTGTAAACCATGAAATCTAATACCCACATTAATTATATTTCTCATACTTCCCCTTCTCACTGCCGTTTGTGCCACAGCCCACCTATCTCGCAGCCCCCAACACACAGGTGTTTTGAAACTTTAATTCCCTTGGCTTCCCCTCTCTAGAGGATTCTGCTTAATCCTTCCCGCTCCACGGAACACAAGCAACTGTCTCCCTAGGAGAGCTGGGTGGCAATTAGTTTAAATAATTTAGAGTAACTTTTAATTTTTAAATAATTGTAACTTGTATTTGTGCAATTTACTTTTCCTCTCTCCCCATTCCTCCTCCCTCTTCCCCCCTAACTGTCTTCCTTATCTTATTTATTTGCTCGTTATTTATTTGAAAGTTTGGGGGTAGTTTCCCCCTTGATAACCAATGTTCTCCGTATGGCAGCTAGCCAGTCTGACTCAGAATAACCACAGATTGTAAGGCGAAGGCAGGAGGCAAAATCTGCTGACTTGCAAACGTCTGAAAGGCAACTTTACCCGGCCCAGCGATACCCCTTGGGAAAAGAGGATAAAGAAAAAAACGCACATGTGCTTAACTTCTCGGTGTTTTGCATGGGAGCCCTCACGATGATGCTCGGTGCTCGGTGGAAGCTGGGAGAAGCCCAGGGCTCCTGTGTGCGTGCTGTGGGGCCAGGGGGCAGGTCGGAGGAGGTCACGGCCTGGACTCTGCACTGGCTCAAGTCCTGGGACACATCGAACCCTCCCTCCGAGCCGTGGGCTCCCCTTTGTCCAGTGGTGTTGGCACCTTCTTCATAGGCTGAGGCTTTAGTGAGCACAGGTGTGGGAGGTCCAGCAGGCTCTGACACGTGCAGAGGCTGGCAGCGGTGGGACCTGTGACCTGTGAGCAGAGGGATTCAGGGCCTTTGGGCCAAAACAGAGAGCTGGTAACCTGGCAAGGTCTTCTTCTCCTTTCTTCCTTTCCTTATTCTTCTTCTTTTTTTTCAGATTGTAAGTGTTCATAGAATTTTAGGTTTTGAAACTTTTTATTTGAAATTCTTTCAGACTTATAGGAAAGTTACAAAAATTAAGGTTGATATTTTTCTTTTTTTTCAGATTGTAAGTGTTCATAGAATTTTAGGTTTTGAAACTTTTTATTTGAAATTCTTTCAGACTTATAGGAAAGTTACAAAACTTAAGGTTGATATTTGTGCACATTTGCTTTCTCTCTCTCTCTCTCTCTCTCTCTCTTTCTCTCATTGTCAACAGGAGCAATTTTGCCTCCATTTGGCAGTATCTGGAGACAATTTTGTTGTCACATTTGAGGAGGTGGTTGGGTGCTATGGCATCTAGTGCGTGGAGGCCAAGGATGCTGCTAAGCGTCCTGGGATGCACATGACCGCTCCTCTCCTCTCCCAGCTCAGAATTATCCAGCGCCAAATGTCAATAGTGCCCAAGGCTGAGAACCCCTGCTGTGTGTGTGTGTGTGTGTGTGTGTGTGTGTGTGTGTGCGCGCGCGCGCGCGCATGCACCCCAGTGGACAATGAATGGACTTCTGTTGCATGCGAAGGAGGTGAAGGGACCTGGGAACCTGGGAGGGCCTGCTCTCTCTGCCCTGTCATAGTGAGAGAGGCAGAGAGGGAGGAGAAAAAAGGAGGTGCAGGGCTCAGGTGGCTGAAAACAGAGAAGTGCTTTATCAGACATGTTCCTAGAGTCTACTTTTTTGAAAATGTACTTCCTTTTTCACCCAAAGTCCTTTGCAACTTCCATGTTGGAATTGTCTTCTTAAAATGTTTTAGAATTTGGAATTTGAAAGAAGAAACAAACATTTATTAACTGTTTTCTGTGTACCGTCACTTTCATATATTTCACCTTGTTTCATTCTCCCTGTACCTTGTGAGACAGATAATAATTAATGAATTTGTTAAGAGAGGAAACTGGGGTTCAGAGAGGTTAATAACTTGCCCAAGGTCACACAGCTGGCAGGTGGCAGAGCTAGGATTACAATGTTGATGGGATTTACTTCAAAGCCGGTGTTGTCTCTGGTGACAGAGTGCACCTTTCACTAGATACATGTCAGGTGGTCCATGCCTTTTCATGTGGATCATCTTCTACTTTGTGTAGCTACCTGGACTGCTTCCTGTCCCCTAGCCTCCTTTCTGGAGGCTACCTTTGGTGACCTGTAAGCCTTCAGAGAATGATGCCACCTTTTTCACCATGGAGACCAATTCTGATGGGTTGTGACAGAGAAGAGATGCCCTCTGGGTCTTCAGGTACCAGCTTGAGAGAGAGGGCCACTGGCTGTCCAGGGGCAGAGCAGACAGAAGTCACTGCTAGTCAATGCCTGGGGACAGATGGGAGTCCATTGTTGCCCGCGTGTCAGTTGCTCCTCTTCTGAAAACTCTGGGTTTGGGGGCCACGCCCCAGACCTCAGGTACAGCTCACCCTCAGTCCCTCGCTCTGCCTCCCAGAGGGTCTGTGCTATGAAATCCCTTCCCTTCCCCTGTGACATCTCAAGTGATGGAGAAGCTGGAGGATTATGTGGATGAGTCATGGAGCCCCTGAGCCAGGGCCTGGGCTCTTTCTCAGCTCATTCATTCCATGTCCCCCTCTGACTAGGCTGAGCTGAATTATAAGAAAGGTCCAGAGGGCTCCCTCCCATGCCTCCCCCCCAGGTAACTGCTGAGGTGGTCCTGATAGGATAGGCTTTGGGCAGAGAAGTAACCAGGGGTGCGATGGCAGGGAGAGGAGCAGGGGTGATGGCAGCTTGGAGGGGCTCCTTGGGGTTAGCCTGGCCCTCTGGGTCTCTCGATGCCTGGCTGTTTGCCCAACCCTTTGAGCCCTGCCCCTTTAATTCCCAGGGTTCTTCTGGAGGCCCCTGGCTGGGCTCTGCTTCTGAGGACCTGGTCTACTGATGACTGGCTGCAGACAGGCCTCTGACCCATTGCCCTCTGACCTTTGCTTCCTGTGAGGCACCCATTTCTCTCCTGGTGTCTCTGCTTTGACCCTTCCCCTGCCACTGCCCTCTCTTTGGGGTGGCTTCCTCTGGTCCCTGAGTCTTTGCTCCTGGCTGGGAGTGAGTTCTGAGGCGAGGTGACTTTTGTTTAGGTCCAGATTTTCCTCTCAAATGTATTTTCCTATCTCACCGGCACTGCCAGAATTCGGGATACAAGCCCAGAAAGGAAATGATTATACCCAAACACAGTTGTGTTGGAAAGAAAAAAAGTCCACAAAAGCAAATGTGCTGTTTACATTATGCAAAATGTGCTTTGAAAGGAAGGCTAAGGACCAGGTTAGAGGTGTGGGAGAACTTTCAGATTACCTGTGATGCTGGTGGAGGCGTGGTTCTGGTCTTCTCTGCAGAACTTGGGGCAGCAGGGGCTGGCAGGGGTGGGGGGGAGGAGGAGAGTGGAGGGTTGGACAGTGCAGGACAGGACAGGGGTTGTAAATGAGCCACTGCCCCCAAACCCTAGAAATGTCTTTGCCTAGGGATAACCAGAGACCCCCTTGGAGGGTTCCCTAGACATTCGCTCAACAACCGAGTATTTATGGAGCATATCTTGTGGGTCAGGCTCTGTGTGAGGTGCTGGGCGTAGGGGTGAGCAAGGTAGACTCGGAACCCCCTCCTGAAGCTTACGTTGCAGCGGAAGCGGAAACCTGCATGAAGCACTCATACTAGTCAATGCATGGTGACGAATGGGGGTACTTAGAAGGAAAGGAACATGGTTCTAGGGAAGTGCAGAGCCAAGGAGGCTGGGCTGGGGGGGTTCTCAGGGGAGACTGTGAGGAAGGGACCCTGGAAGAGGTAGGAGGGGTTCACCAGGGGTGAGGGGGAGGGGGCCATTGTAGACAGATCCTGAGTGGGTGGGAAAAGAAAGTCAGTGTGGCAGGGGTGCAGAGTGAGAGGGGAGGGGTGCTGAGAGGGGTTGGGAGGAGTAGGTGGGGACACCCAGGGGACGTGTGCCTTTTGGTCTTTATACCCTTTGTCTTGAAGGATTTTGAAGTGTTGGAGATAAGAGGTGATTGGATGAGGAGAGGAGGACCAGGATGGGATTGGGGCACAGATTCCTAAGCAGGCCTGGGGTGAGGTGGGAGCCGTGGAGGAGACAAAGGGATGGGTTCCAGCCGTGGAGAGCATTGACCAGCTAAAAAAACTGTTCCAGAAGTTTCCTTTGTAATCCACCTGTCCTCCCAGCCTCATGTCCAGGTAGCCACTGATCTGCCTTTTGTTATTGTGGATTAGTATGCATGTTCTAGAAGTTTATATAAATGGAAGCATACATTATGATAATGTACTCTTTTTATCTATCTTCTTTCATGCAGCATAATTATTTTGAAATTTATCCACATTGTATATGTAGCTGTTACTTGGACTTTGCTGCTCGTTTTTCATCTTGGGTGAATCTTAAGCCCCTGCAGCTCCAAGTGAGGTCTGTGGGCCAGCAGCATCTGTGTCACCCGGGAGCTCGGGAGCTCGTTAGCAATGCAGAACCTCAGGCCCCACCCAGCCCTATGACTCAGAACCTGCATTTTAACAAGATCCACAGGACATTGGTATGCACGTTCAAGTTTGAGATGCCCTGTCTTCAGCTCTCAGGACCTCAGCTTGTTTGTTTCTTTTCTTTCCATGTTTGTGAACTGCAGGTGCAGGGAGCTGAGTTGAGTTAATTACACTCAGTTAATAGCTCATTGTCACCATCAGGCTTTGTATGGCCTTTCTTTGTGTATTTTCTCCTCCCACCCTCACTCTCATTACCCTCCCCCGTACTCACCCATTCTAATGTGTGTGGAATGTGTTCTAAAATATGCATGTATCCCTATAAAATATGTAGTGTCCTTCTGTGTGGCCATGTATTTTAGATTTACATACATTGTAGTGTGCTACAAACCTCCTTCTCTTCCCAGCTTTCCTCACTCAGCCACCATGGTTTTGGATCCACCACGGTTTCTTACTGATGCTGAGTTCTCTGTGTGTCTCCACCACCTGTTACTCCTCTGTTCTCCCAGGGACGGGCTGGGCCACCTACGTTGTCTCCAGCTCCCCTCCATCACAATAGCTTCATCCAGGTAGGCTGAAGGGCGTCTCCATCTTTGTAAAAGCAGTGTCTTTGATTAAATGACCTGAGTTGCCTGCAGATCTGACTCTGGTCGCTTATTTTGCTAGGGAAAGACCTCACCGAGTTGCAGGCCTCCAAACTGTCAGGCAGAAGATCTGAATAGTTCTGTTTTCCTTTGAGTTAAGTTTCCAGCTGACATCGTTGATGGACTGATATTCTTTGATAGCCAGAGTCCCTGAGACCTTCTCTTTCTCGTGAGCTGATAAAGTGCCTTAACTTCTGCCTTTTTTCCCCCCTGTGAATAATACACCAGCTACCGAGTGTTGCATCAGTTTGCAGCTCTGTTTAAAATCCCAATTCTGCAAACTCCTCAGAAGGCAGTGACAGTTCCTACTTCTGTGTAATCACTTATAGATCAGGTAATGATTTCCCACTTGGCTTAATGACAGTTCTATTCTCAGGAGAGCTGGTCAGCTTGTCAAATATTGCTGATGTTCCCCTGGACTGAGCCTGGTGGATCAAGCAACGTGGCCTTACCTGCCGTTCCTTCTCACCCCTGGCACCTACAATGGGTGGGAAAAGTCACTGCTTTCAAAGGCACCTCAGGACCAGTGAGAGTGTGGAGAGAAAGCTCATGGGGGTGAGGGGGTGGCGGGCGAGAATGAGGACTGGCAGGTTCTATTTGCCTTTGGTTCTGAGGCCGCTGAGGGGCATGCCTGCCTCGCTCCCTCTTCTGCGTGTGGCTGCCTTGCAGTAAAGGAGTCTGGGGGGTTCCAGGGGGTTCCTTTGTGGGTGAGGGGGCACCCAGTGACTTTTCAATGGAATTCAGCAACCGTGAAGTGAGGCTCTACCATGTGCCAGGCTCTGTGCTGGTTTTGTGGGGCTTAGGGAAGGAAGCCTGGCTGGTTGCCTAAGAGGTCATTTCTCCAGGAGAACTTCGGTGGAACTCTGCTTGTTTTGGAGCAAACAGATCAACACTGGAGGAACCCCAAGGGTGAAAGTTCACTTCCTTTGGACCGTTGGGAAAATGAGTTCTGCTCTCAGTTACCTGGGGCTGGGACCAGGGAGCCCCCCCGCTGCCCCATCACGCCAAAGTAAAAATTTAAGTAAGAAAAATGAGCCTGTGCCAGTGGCTCCTAAGGGGGTCTGCGGACCTGTGCTAGACGGTGACCAAGGTTACACGAATGAGATTAGGAAAATGAGAACAACGTAGTGAGTTCTTCATGAAGCTCAACTTATGCACTGTTAACGACTTATTCTTTATTCTAAGACTTCATCCTACATCCCTGTAGGTGCTCACAAAATGGAGATGATCGTAGAATATAATAGAAGGTGATTGTAAAGTCCTTATGTGGTAAATAAAAAGTTGGCAAATCTCTGCCAGGCCTTCTAATGTATGTGTGTGTGCATGTATGCAAGTGAGTGTGTACCCGAGTGTGTATGCGAATATGCATGCGAGTGTGCCCCACTGTGCATATACCGTGTTTCCCCGAAAATAAGACCTAGCCAGACCATCAGCTCTACTGTGTGTTTGGAGCAAAAATTAATATAAGACCCGGTCTTATTTTACTATAATATTTAATATAATATGTTATATAAGACCGGGTCTTATATTAATAATGTAATGTAATATAATATAATACCGGGTCTTATATTAATTTTTGCTCCAAAAGACGCAGTATCGCTGATGGTCTGGCTAGGTCTTATTTTCGGAGAAACACGGTATTTTACTTGACGTGAACTTCCAAAGCCTGAGAACCACATATAACTCTGAAGTCAGATAGACTTTGATTCTTAGCTTCTCCCCTAAATAAATACAGCAGGTCCTAGAATAACTTCTTTGCTTTATATTGATGTGATGCCATCGGAACTGAAGTCTTGTTTATATCAGTTAGCCCATGGTAAAATTTGTTTTGTTTTGCTTAGCGTTGTAGCAGAACCTATCCGTGCCCGCTATAAGTGAGCACTTACTGTATCTAACACATTGTATCCAATTGTGCCTCAGTAATATGTTACTTTGTTTCTAATAATAACAGTGTTAAGATCGAAATCTTACCTTTGAACCAGGAGCAAACTCCATAAATTGGGTTAATTTATTGAACATTTACATTTTACTGAATATATTCTGATACAAATAGCATATGTTAAAAAGTAAATGAGCAGCAGCCTGAAGAGCTGATGAGTGATCAGCCGAGGGTAATTGAGATTCAGGAGGCACTTCTGCTGTAGCTGTGGGGTCGTGGTCAGCCACCACTGCCACGCAGGGGCTGGGACCAGGGAGCCCCGCTACTGCCCATTCCTCTACTGTATTTAAATGGAGAGTCAGAGTGCGATCGTAATTAAATTGTGGCCGTAGAGCTAGACAACTTAACTAGAGGCCCCTCATACTACATGGTCCAGAATTTAATTTTCCAAATAAACTCAGTGTGGCTTTGATGCCCAGGGAGGATCAATAGAATGGAAATTGCTTGCAGTTTCCCCTAAAGTGTTACAATGGATTACTGCTTTCACATTTCCCCTCCACACTCCTTTTTTCTGCCGGAGAGAGCCTGGTATTCATTCTAGGCACATACTGTTTGAGGAAACAGAAAAAACAGATGAATATAAAAGGAAACTACAAGCATGCTGAGGAGAAGGATGAGACGAGGCCTCCTGCCTATGAGGTGACTGAGGGCTCCTGGGCGAAGGCTCACCGGAAAGGAGAAAAGCATCCCCTTCTGGCTCTGTGGAGCATGGGGAGGCGTTGTGTGGCTGGGGTTCAGGTACTCTGAGAAGGGACTTGGGGGGTCTGCCTCCTGTCAGGTCACCTTCCCAACCAAGGAGGCCACTCTAGAGGGTGAGCCAAACCTCAGGTCCCAACTGAGGGTGCTGTTGCCTGGGACCTCACCGCCTGCTGATTTGCTCTGGGATTTGGGGGAATGTTCTAGCCCCTTTACATCCTCAGAATAATTGGGTCAGGGAAGGGATTCGGCTGACACTAGCTTGCTTGTTCCTCTGGGGCTTAGGTTATAGAAGATACCTGCAATCCGTACTCTCTGGTGTTTTAATCTGGAGTTTTCACCTATGGAGCTAACTTTACAGGATCAAGTCTCATGTCCTTTTTTGCTCCTTTGGGGAGATAATATTGAGCCTGTACAGTTGGCAGGCAGAAGGGACTCTCAGGAGCGAGGTTCCCAGGTCATAAGATCCTAGGAGTGAGGGCTTGGGAAACCCTTCCATGGTCCAGGGAAGGCAGACAGGGACTGCAAGAGTAGGAGACTGCAGTGCAATCCAGCAGAACTTCATTGGGCATGTTTTATGTGTAAGACCATTAGGCGCTGTGCATTGTGGGGAGGGCAGGGGACAGAATGAATATGACTTAATCCTTGCCCTCTAGGAGTCTATAGATAAGGCCACATGGCTTCAATGCTCAGCAGGGTAACATGGGTTCCCGAATCTGAAACCAGACTGAGTACAATCTCCCTATTTTATATTTGGGGAAACTGAGGCAGGAGGCAGGCATGTGTGCGTGTGTTTGTGTGTTCATGTCCATTGCTGTTGCACACACAGTTCTGTGTTCTTGCGTGCTGTTCCTCTTGGCTGGAATAGGGGCCGGGATATGGTAGCAGAGCAGGTCAGGATGGGGGTCCTGGCGCTGGAGCTCCCTGAGCTGGCTGTGTGCTCCTCGGCTCCCCTTCTCCCCGTGTGGCACAGGTTCTAGAATCACCAACCAACCCCCTGCAGCAGGTTCTGACAATGCCTTCTGGGGCTGACAGATAGACCATGTTTTGAACTATCTGGAGAGTGAAAGTTCTAGAAAATTAATTAGTGGCAGTAGACACTGGCTACCCAAAGGCTGCAGAAATTTATGGGGTTTTTGTTTCTTTTTTGTCAAGGAATAAGTTATCAGCATGTTGATTGATTTCTTGCTAAATTCCTCTCTGTCTTAAAAAAACACTCTGGCAGTTCAGAGTCCCTTGAAGCATTTTAATGGACTCTCTTCCTGAGTCACTTGCTTTTCTTGATGTTGAGGGCCCCCACCTCCCATCGCTCTCTCTGAGTTCTGACTCCCAGACCTAAAAGGGGTTGTTCCTTCTGAATGGCTAGCTGGGCCTACGTGAGGCAAGCAAAGCAGATGGGGCTGAAAAGAATTAAGGAGATGCAGGCCCTCAGGCCAAGTGCAGGGTTGGCACCTGAGAGCTAGCACCTCCTTAAGTTTTTTATCCCTTTAGGTGTCTCACCCAGGTCCTGGCCTTGCTTTCCTGGCTGCTGTCCACTCCTTCACATCCAAGGGAGAAGCAAAAGCAACACCTGGGAATTCAGACCCAGCAGCCTCACTGACAAGAACAGAGAGAATCGGTGGTGGTCTAAATGGACCTGGGTGCAGGCCATCCTAAACAGATGGTAATAGGCAGAGCCTCAGGTCCTCCGTTGACAGGAATTGGACGCACCAGGAGCTCAGCACTCCCTTCTGCGGCCTATTAGGTTCCTGAGGCACATCCTGTCCTCAGAGAAAAGCCCTGAAAATGGCCTCTGAGTTGGGGACCCGGTAGACTGGGTGCCCCATGTTGCTTTTTGGAGCTCATGATATTTACAGGGCATCAGTGGAGGTGAAATTGAAAAACAAAAACACAGCTGTTACTAATTTAAAAAGTGACAGTCCCCTCATCTCGGCCTACCCCTAGAACCCGAGGAGAGGAATTATTGAATATGTGGCATAGGAAGAGAAAGATCACTGTGCATATTAAGCAAGGAGCAGAGTGATTGCTGAATCCATGATGCAAAAGGAGATAGTCACCACAAAATTAAAGACAAAAAAAATTCAGTGGTAAACAATTATTGTCTATACATTATAGGCTTGACATATGGTAAGTTTTCTACTTTTAAAGGCCTCTGGTAATTTCTGGGTAATGCATTTAGTATCTGGTTCCCACTTCCCCACCCCCACCCCTGCCAGTCCCCTATGCTCTCAGAGAAGGTATTTTCTTTTCTTTCTTTCTTCCTTTTTTTTTTTTTTTTTTTTTAAGATTTTATTGGGGAAGGAAACAGGACTTTATTGGGGAACAGTGTGTACTTCCAGGACTTTCTCCAAGTCAAGTTGTCCTTTCAATCTTAGTTGCGGAGGGTGCAGCTCAGCTCCAGGTCCAGTTGCCATTGTTAGTTGCAGGGGGCGCAGCCCACCATCCCTTGCAGGACTTGAGGAGTTGAGCCGGCAACCTTGTGGTTGAAAGCCCACTGGCCCATGTGGGAATCCAACTGGCAGCCTTTGGAGTTAGGAGCATGGAGCTCCAACCACCTGAGCCACTGGCCGGCCCAGAGAAGGTATTTTCTTGGCTTATAAACCTTTGTGGGTATTTCACCAGACATTTATCTGAATAATTTCTGGGAAGATAGAGGACTCCAAAATGATCGCTGGGGTTTGCTGAGCTCTCTTTAGTCCTGCCCATAGAACTCTCCCAAATCCTGGGCCTCCCTCCACAAGTGTTTTCTGGCTTTCTCCTCTTCTCCCTCCCAAGGTTTAGCATTCTTGAAGAGTGGGAATTAGCAAAGGACAGATTAAATGACGGAGGTGGAGGTGGCTGGCTAAGGGATGGTCAGGGAACATTGTCATTTCTTAAAACTTAATGTGTGTGAGTAACTTCTCTCAGGTGCTGGACAATCGTTAGCTTGACTGTGTCCTTCTCAGATTCTGGTGGGCGACAGATCTGTCCAGGGCCATTTCTCAGACAGACAGGAACCACCCCGCCAACCATGGACTGGAGAAAGTGGGCTGACTCCATAGCAGGAAGGTCTTAGGGAAGTTAGGGGAAGCACTTTGCAGAAAGAAAGGTTGGCTTCTAGGCTAACATTGTCCAGAAGAACTTTCTGCAGTGATGAAAATGTTCTCCGTCTGCTCTATTCAATACGGCAGCCACTGGCCATGTGTGGCCACTGAGCACGTGAAAGGTGGCCAGTGTGACTGAGGATCTGAGTTTTAAATTTGATTTGGTTTTGATTAGCTGAAGTTTAAGTAGCCACATGTGACTACCTGATAGAACAGTGCAGGTCTAGATCATTCAGTTTTGAAAGAGGGTAGCCTGGGGAAGGGAAGAAAGGCTGGGAGAGGAGGCATCTGTCAGGGACTGGGGGCTCTGACTCCTTTTGGGATGAGCTGGGCCAGCTCTTCAGAGCAGATTCTTCCACGAGCTGAGACAGGTCCAGGGGTGGGCTGAGCTGGGTTCCTTCCCTGTGGCTCTGTTTCAGGAAGGGCATTATGGAATTCTGGTTGTTCAGAGTGTAGTAACAGGTCTTAGGCCACTGCTCTTCCTTTCTCTAGAAAAATGTAGAGTCACCTCACTTAGAGCATTAAGGCTCATCGGATCGAACCCCTCCTTTTACATAAGAGGCCACGATGGGGGAAGGTCTCAGGGGCCAGCTTGGGTAGGGATTCAGGTCTCTCGATCGCCAGCCTAGAGGTTTTCCATATACCACGTCTCGATTCACTGGGGCCAGTTTTCTCTTGATTTAGCCCTCGGCCCATGCTTCATTCCCCTCTTGGAATGGGTGGAATCGGGCACTTCCCAGATGTCTATAACAGAGCAGTGCTATCTCTCGCTCCCCCGAACCCCTTTCCAATCTCTGGCCTCATTCTGACCTTTGGGGAGCCTTTTTGCGTGATTGCCTATTCCATCTCGAGGTGGCAATGGAAATAGGATTTGCTGATGACTTTTGGATTCAGGTCAGTTAAACGTGGACTTGACAGTTTCCATGGGTTCCCAATCCCTATGGGATAGAACAAGATGCCAATAATAGCCCACAAAGCCCTGAGCAGGTGACCCGTCACCCACTGCCCAGACCCCCGGGAGGAGATTCTGTCTCAGGGACAGCGTCCATGCACACAGGTGTGCCAGGCTGAAGGAGACTGTACAGTCAGCCCTTTTGAGGACTATTCTGGAGGAGAGGCTCCTGGCAGTGGAAGGGAATACTGACTTGATCTGCTGGCATAGGCTCTTGATTTGTGGAACTGTCCAAGGGTGGTCTCTGCTGAGGCAGGTGGCCAGGGCCTTTCCCCTGCAGTGCGAGGGCACCCGTGGTCTCAGTGGGAAGGCAGATTGGACCCTTCTTGAGCAGCTCACAGGGCTTGGAGTTGTACCCCTAGACCTCACTGGCCTTGGCGGGGGGTGGGAGGGGAGGGGAGGAAAGTCAGTCATTTGCCCTCAACGTTGCAGATTTTACTTCATTCCACCCTTAGTTGCAGTTGGCTGTTTACATCCCCCACTAGATGAACTCCAGTGTGCAGCATAGTCCCTGGCCTGTAGGAGAAGCTGGAATAGAAATTTATGGACTGAATAATCATCTTCTGTAATGAAAGACTTGTATAAAAAGAGAGGCTTTTGGTGGAAATTTGAACCCACCATCTCTTGATTCGGTTGGGTTTGGTTATAGTAGAGGTGGCCTGAGGCTCAGCATTTTCAATAAGAAGAACACGGTTTCCTGAGGGGCAGATATAAAGGCTGCAGGAAGAGTGTCCCAGGCCATAGAGCAGCCCAGAGCGGCATCTGGAAGGTGCCGCGGAGGGGAGCGTTAGCCTTGAGTCGATGTTGCCATCTCTGGCAGGGACAGGTCCCAGGAGCCCCAGTGGCACCGCTGTTCACGGTGTGGGCCCAAATAAAAAGAGATGTGTACGGTGGTTAGGCAGGGACAGAAAAAGAATGCAGAAAGTCGGATGGGCAAAAATCTTATTAGACAGTCAGAAGACCTGAGTTCTGGAGCCAGCCCTGCCATAAACTCATTGTGTAACCTATGGCAGGCCCTGGTCCTGTCTGAGCCTCAGTTTCCTCATGAGTAGGACGAGATGTGTTGACTGGTCCGGGCTCCTACCAGGGTACCAGCAGAAAACAGATGGCACATTCAAGTTGGGTAAGTTGTGGAGAGTTGAATAAAGGGACCGATTATAAAGGTGAGGGTAGGACGTAAGGAAAACCCAAGGGCTGTGCAGCTCCTGGGGTGAGTGACAGTGAGGCTGGTCCCAGCCCTGGACCTGAAGGGGTGAAGAAAGGAACCTTAGGAAAGAGAGAAGCTGGGAAGAGAGAGAGGTCACTTGACAGGAGCTGGGACCTTAAGAACACAGCCAGCCAGAGGTGGCCCCACAGGGAGGGAGCCAGTCTGATAACCCCCTGAACTCATTCTCTTCCCTCCCATTTGCTGCTGGGGCTCCACGTTGGCTGCACACGACCAGAGGCAGAGAGCCAAGTGGCCCATTGCTGCCATCCGCGCAGGTCTGCCTCTCAGGCCACAGAGCAGACTGGACAGCAGATGTGGGGAGGAAACGGGCAACATCCCGCCCACGAGGGAAGGGCCCAAGTGACTTTCCAGCTCTAGGATAGACTCAGCTGGAGGCGAGGAGGGAGGCAGGCATTTGTTGACTCCTGCTGACGTCTTGGGTCTCTGCGCTTGCAAGACGCTGCCTCCCCTGCCTGCCTGGACAAAGGTGGCCGTCATTCTCCCACTGAGCCAGCTTCCTACTCCAGCCTCGTCATGGAGGAGCCGTGCCATCCACAGACGCCATCCGTCACTCTGCCAGCCGTGGGAAGTAATGATAGATTAGTGCACATTAGGCCTGCCGTCCTGCAGGCCTAAAAGCCAGGGCTTTACCAATCAGTGCGGGGAGAAGCAGTGTGAGGTGAGCGGGAGTCTGCACGAGGAGCTGGAGGCGTCGGGAATTAATAAGCACTTGGAGACGGCAGGGATATTGAACTCATTCCTTAAATCAATCCTTAACCAAGAAGGATGAGGGAATGAAATTTTGGACAATTAGTGGGTAATGACGACCTTGTGAAAGGAGCTATTGACCAAGGGTGTGAAGGTGGGAGAGGGAGGGCATTTGGCGGGGGGACTGGAGGGGAGGGAAAACGGTAGGGAATGTGCAGGTAGTGACCCTGCTCCCAGATGGGTGTGGGGAGCCTGGTGGGGGTGGTCTCAGAGTGGGTTAGGAAAAGAGATGGTGGAAAGAATGTCTGGAGACACAGGGTGACCCAGAACTCAGCACCGGCCCTCCTCCTCCCACCTTCTCCAGGGGCCCCACCCCACGTGCAGAGCACTTGGCAGTGTGGGGTTAGGGTCCCTGCATCCTGCACAGACCCCAGCCTCGTTACGCATGAGGGACCCGCTGTCTTCTGCATTCTGGGAATTTCAGGGAGCTTTGTGATGGGGCTTTCTCCCCATCCTGTGCCAGCTGGTGTTACAGGACCTGAGGCCTGAGCTGAGGCTTTGCCCCCCACGCTGGTGGGAGCCCAGCCCTGGCTTGTCTGCTCCTCTCGAGCTGAGCAGGCACCTCTCCGGCCTGGTCTGAGGGGTCTGGCAGAAACATGGACTGTCCTCCCTCCCTTCCTGGCCTCTGCCACAGCATCCTGCGGGGCACTGTGGTCGCCGTGACTCCACCAGCAGCCACAGAAGCCTTGCTTTGCAACAGGCTTCTTCAGCGGCTTCCTCAGAAGGCAGAGCCTGAGGCAGGGATTCAGAACACATGATTCATTCTTGAGAGGCTTGTCAGAAAGAAACCTGAGAAGGATGGAGGGGGAAGGAGCTGAGCAAAGATGTGGCCTCAGGTAAAGCCTCGCCTTGGCTTGTCCCACCGGGGAAGGTTGGGAGCCTGAACCAGAACTGGGAGTGACCCCCCTGAGGGGAGTGGGCCAGCCTTTGTATTAGTCAGTCACTGACTGAGCCCAGACAGGAAGGGGGATTTCTAACCTCCTGGACAGGTGGCTTTAGTCAACCGAGAGCAATTCTCAGCGGTGGGAGGTGGGATGGGGATAGTGAGCCTTTAGCAGCACCCCCCATAAGAGATGGGGACAGAGGCACCAGAGTGTTACTGCAAAGGCTTTTCAGAGCCCCTGTGGCCACCACTCTCACTCTATCGTGATGATAATAATTCAAATTCTTTATATTTGTATAGCACTTCGAAAGCTACTGGACGCTTCCAAAAAATTATCTCATTTTATCCTCACCACTCAACTCACTTTGCAAGAAAGGTTTGATCTCCATTTTATAGACAGGAAGCTGAAGCCCAAAGATCACCCTTCTAGCAGACAAGGAGGCTGGGACCTGCACCGCGGGACTCACTGTGTTGGTTCAGTGCAGATTGTCCACCATCAGGCTTCCCCTTCGAGAGACGCTGCTCTCTTGATGGGAAGGAGAAATGACCCTAAATAGAGCACGTTATTAGCATCTTGCAGCGACTTCCCCCCACCTTACCTATCCCCTTCTCAGCCAGGCTCCTCTGCAAAATGCAGGAATCTGAGAGCTTTCCTCTTCTGGACAAGACGACCCCCCCCACCCCCCGCAGGCTGCAGGCCAGGAGGAAGGAGGCATCTTCTCAGCACCCTTTCTCTCCCCAGGTTTTCCTCCATCTGCTCCATCTCTCCCTATTGTCCACCCTAGGTCTTGACTCAAAACTTAGTTATTATTATTGTGATTATAGGGAAAAGACCATTGCATCTTTAATGCAGCCTTTTAGGTTGTCGAAAGATGACTAAAAGGAGCCACACTTAATTTAAAATGACAGGTTAGGTTTCCTTCTGGATTGTTTTTTTTTTTTTTTTGGCAGGCAGTCTCTTAGTAAGTTATATCTGACAACCCAAAATAAATTGTGCCCAAGATTTATGCTTTCTGTGGACTTGTGGAGCCCAGCTCCCGAGACGGCAGGGTGAAGGGAGGCTAGAGAAGGACTGGCTAATTGCAAAAATTATTTGTGTGCAGGATGCTGCCCATCTGCCTCCTGTTGTGCCTGCGGGAGGGAAGGTATGGGACAGCGCTGCCAGAGTCTCACCCAATGACACGTGTTGGGATGGAGCTAGTCTGGTCTGGGATGCCTTCTTTTCAAGTCCTAACCACAAAAAGTAAAGTGAAACAAAATGGGGCAGGGAAGCTTTAGATAAGGAACCAAGGACGTGGCATCATTGAAAGTTTTCCCAAAGGAGATGTCAATGTTCGCAGAGACCGCCAGAATTTACTTTAGCTATTACGACGGATGAATAATTATGGGCAAGCCAGCAAGGACTGTGGGTTCACGGCAGGTTAATTGGGAATAATGGGTTTCTTTCCAAACCATGAGAAATGATATTTCAGAGAGAGAGAGAGAGAGAGAGAGAGAGAGAGAGAGAGAGAGAGAGGAGAGAGAGGCGGGCTGAGACAGAGAGACTTTCCTGGCCCTTACTGAATGTTAGGGCTGCACTCTCCTCTCCTTGCACATTGGCTCTGCTGGTTCTGGCCAAGCCTCTGTGGTTCCAACATCTGGGCCTGGATCCTTGTTGCGTGGGGTGGGGCTTTGGGGGTGATGAGAGGAGGGGGGCTGACGCCAGAGAGATCAGGTGGCTTACGTACATCACTTCCCTTTCTGGTACTGGGGTGGGAAGCCTGATTTTAATCATTCAGTACATGTTTCTTGAGTGCCTGTAATAGGCAAGATCGCACGCAAGGTGCTGGGTGCCTGGGCCCCTCCCTGAGCGTGCCCACTGGTGACCAGGATGATCACGGAGTGACGGAGGCAGGCATTGGCCGGGTCGGAGCAATTCATGAGATGTACGATGCCAGTCACATATGTCATTTAAACTTTCCTAGTAGCCTCATTAAAAAGGCAAAAAGAACAGGTGACATTCATTTTAATAATCTATCTTATTTAACCCAGTATATTCCAAAATAGTACCATCTCAACATGTATTAACATAAAAATTATTAATCAGGTATTTTATTTGTACAGCACATCTCAATTTGTATTAGTTGAATTTCAAGAGCGCATGTGGCCTGTGGCTAGTGTATTGGACAGTGCAGGATAGGGTCATTATTAATGTTTCACACACACACACACACACACACACACACACACACAGTGTGGTGAGTACTGCAAAGAAGACATTCCCGAGTGTCCGGCAGGCAGGGCTGGCAGTTGAACGGGGGCTGGAGGGGTCAGAGAAGTAACCATTGGAGCTGCAGCCTGAAGGCTAGGCAGCAGATACTAGCCGTGGGGGTGAAAGGAAAAGCATTCCCGGCAGTGAGAACGGTATGTGCAAAGGTGATGTGGGGTGAGCCAGGGGAGAACAGTGGAGGTGAGTCTGCCAGGACAGGCAAGCGCTGGCAGGGCCTTATAGGAAACAAGAGCATTTTGGTCTTATTGTCAGAAGGGCGCTGGGGAGGAGCTGTGAGCACAGAGTAACAGAGGATCAGACCTTCGTTTCCCGAAGCTCACTCGGCTGCCCAGGAACCCGGCTCGGGGGGTGTAGGAGGTCCATCAGACAGCCATTGCAGCATGCTGCCTGCCGATGGGAGCCCCAGGGGGGGTTGGCTGCATCCCCCAGAGGTGGGGCCAGCCGTGGGCCAGTCGGGGCTGCTGCCTGCCCCTGCCCCTGCTCCCGGAAACAGGCTGAGAGCGCCATGTCTGGAGCAGACCATTGCAATTTGTCCTATCAGATGCGTGTTTTAGCTCCACTTCCTGGCTGTGCAACCTCAGACAGATCTCTGTCCCTTGAGGGTCTTTCTTTAGCTGTAAAAATGAAGTGGGAGAAGGGTGTGTGGACCAGGGGTGTCTGAAATCTCCTGACAGTAGGATAGGGTCCCCTCTGGGTTGTCCTGGGGCACGATCTCCTTTGTTCTGGCTGGCCCTGGACTTGGGAAGTTTCTGTTTTGCCCCCAGAGGTGAGAGTGGTGGTCCGTCATCTTGCCAAGGTGCCCAGCTCCACTGTGGCTCTGCCCACTGGAGCTACGTGGCTATGAAAGAGGGCTGGGGCAGGGAGGCGGCATCCACGTGAGGAGAGGCCCCTTGGACCTCTGCATTGGGTGTGGTCACAGGGGCTGTGACCAAGCTCAGTGTGTCCAAGGGAAAGAGGAAGGGATGGCAGGAATCAGAGAACCATATCCTGGGGAGCAATGTCGCCGGTCTCTGCTGTGTTCTCCACCCTGTAGCTAAGAGTCTACAGCTTCTTTTACTCACACATTCTTTCAGCAGATATTCATCCAGATAGTTCTGTGCCAGGTGGCATGCCAGATGCTGGAGCTGCTGGGGTGTGTGCGGACAGGGCCAGGGAAAGCATCTCAGAGAAGACGACTTGAATGAGGAGAAAGAGGCAGACATTGAAATCTGGGAAAAGAGTTTTCCAGACAGAAACGACTGCATGTGCAAAGGCCCTGAGGTGGGAATGAGCCTGGCTTGTTGGAGGAGCAGACAGAAGGTGTATTAGGCTGGTGCAAAGAGAACAAGGAGGGCGCGATGTGAGGTGAAGCCAGAGGGGGTCAAGAGGGTCTCCTAGGCCTAGTAAGGAATTTGGATTTTATTCCGATAGTGAATGGAAGACACCGGAATCAGAGTGATCTGATTTGTATTTTTAGAAGCTCTCCCTGGCTGCTGGGTGGATAGTAGATTGAATGGGGGAAGTTAGGAAGCTTCTGCAGGTGAGAGATGCTGGTGCGTGTATGGAGCTGGGGGCGGTGGTGGGATTCTGGATGCACTTGGGAGCAGAGCCTGCAGGACTTGTTGTGGATTGGATGTGGGAGAAGAGACAGGAATTGTTACGACTCCAGCATCGGTATGCATGGTGGTGTCCTCCCCAAAGGGGCAAATCCTGAGGCAGGGGAGGGGAGGGCAAGGGAGGACCAAGTTCTGTTTGTTGATGTGGAGTTTGCGAAACGTGTTAGCTGCCAAGGGAGGATGTGAAGCAGGCAGTTGGTGATGTGCCTCTGGAGCTCAGGGGTGAGGGCCCCACTGCTATAAATCTGGGTGCTGTCACTGACTGATGGAGTTTAAAGCCAGGATGAATGAGGTCGGGGAGTGAGAGCCGGAGGGACTTCATGGCATCCTCCTTTCTCTGCCAGCCTGGGCCACCCCGGCACCATTTTGCTGAGGGCACTGTCCTGGGTCCCAGCACACGTCTTCTCCTGGGTACAGGAGTCTCGCCATTCCTGATTGGAGCTGAGCCCGGGCAAGGTGTCTCTGGCCTGGCAGGATGGTGGGGTGAGGGGTGGGGAAGGGTGGAGGGAAAGAGTCCCTCCCTTTGCTTCCCAGAGGGGAGCTGGGCACTTTTCTTCCTGTCCTTTCCCCAAAAGTCCCTTGTTGCTCTGAGCCTGAGAGAGAGGGGATATGGGGAGAGGAAAAAAGAGAGGAAATAGAGACAACAAGATGGAGACAAAGGCAGAGGACACTCCCAGGAGTGCTACCGAGGGACCAGGAGGGGCCAGAGGGCAAGCAGAGTGAGCTGTGGGAGGACAGAGGTGAAGGGAAAGGAAAGGACCGAGAGTTAGAAACAAACACAGATTTCTTTCTCTCTCCTGTACTTGCGTTGGTGTCCTCTTCCCTTTTCTTACCTGGGACGTAAACCCCATCCCTAATCTCATGAGTGAAATGGTCTGAAGCCTTCTGACACGGCCAGCCACCCTCTGGACGCCCACCTATGCCAGGAACTTGGCCTATTCTCTCATCTCCACACCACCCTGTGAGCAGGTAGCATCCCCTCATTTCACAGACGACAAACCTGAAGCTCAGGAGGTTACAGAGTCTGTCCAACATCACAGGATTTTGGGGTGTGTGTGGGGCGGGGGTGGGATTAAAACCTACATCTGCCAGATGCCAAATCCAGGCCTCTGTGCCACTCTCCCCCTTTCGGTTTATTTCTCTCAGCAGCTAAGCCCAAATTCTTGAAAAATGATGGCATTTTTAAAAATATTGTTTCTAAAGCACTGTGAGGGAAAGGCCTAGTTTGAGAGGATGAGCCCACACTCGCTCAGAGAGGGTGACCCGCTCTCCTGGAGTCGGTCAGTGGTTGGAGACGGAGTATGGCCAGGAAGGCTTGCCTCGGTCTGGTGTTGCTCCTGCCTGCAGACCCTCTTCCTGGTGGTCACAGCTGTTGGCAGCTGCAGTCACCTGCCTGGGACTGGCAAACAGATGGCCCTGGGTTTCTGGGACAGTTCCAGTTTCAAATGTTCTCTCTGGTTGTCAGACAAATGTACTGCTTTTTAGTTCAGAAATTATGGAGCACCTTGTGCATGGCTATAAATCCTGTCAGCTCTTGTCGGTTCGGTCCCAGAAGGTGTGGCTAGAAAGGCAGGTTGGTGATGTTTAAAGACTGGTTAGGAACTGGGATTGGGGTCTGAACAGACTCTGGAAGGGTCATCTATAGAAGTTGCCTTCTGTCCAAAATGCCACAAAGCCCACAGGAGACGTGCCAGACCTGGTGAGAAAGATCCAGTGGGATCAGGAATTAATGCCCTCATTTTCTAGATGAGGAAAATGAGGCTCAGAGAAGTGGTGCACTTGCCCAGGGCCCTCAGCAAGTCAGAGATGAAGCTAGAATGTGAACTCAGGCCCCTAACTCTTGGTTTAGTGTTCTCTCCACCAACCCATCCTCGAGAAGGAAGACATGGTGTAGGTCCAGCAGGACTGCCATGTGCAGCCGTCTAGGCTGTGCACTGCACAATTTCATTGACATTGGCGATGACGTGAAAGGTGCCCCCAATGACTCTAAGTCCAGGGCACTCTGGCCCTTTTCTGTCCATCCATTACTCTCCTTCCTGGCACGACAATAAAAGATGTAGAAAGTGTGGTCACTCCCACCTCCAGAAGTAGATGTGAAGGCACCACCTTGGTGTTTTTGGCTTTGTTCAGGCCACACTGGGTCCCCCACCCCAGTCCAACAGCCCTGCTCCCACATGTGTGGTCCTTTCTCATCTGCTCACTCAGCACCATTTGCTCAAGGATAGGATCGGAAGGAGGTGGGTTTGGGGGCTGTGGTGGGAAGCGAGGCCAGCTGAAGGCTACATTTGCGTCTGTTTTCTCCTTATTCTCCCTCACCCACTACATGCATCCCTGGAATTAAAACCATGGCATGAGTTCCTCTTAAATATGACACATTTGCTCGTCCTGTGCAGGAGGGAGAATTTATGGGTGAGAAACCAGTAGACTGATCTTCCCTCTGCTCCAATGGTCAGGCTGTGTCTGATTGATGCCCTGTACACCACACAGTCTGGACGGCTCCTTTTTATAGGCTCTGCCCACCTACCCATAACTCAGGAGGGAGGCCATAAATCCTCAGGGGAAGCAGAGCAATCCTCTAGTAGGACAGCCAGCTGGAGTTCCTGGCAGGTGCCTCTCGCAGCTCCACATCTCATTGTCAAGGCAGCTGTGAGCGGAGGGGACGTGCCCGGGACATGGAGCCAGGAGATCTGGTCAGCTCCGAAGCTCCAGGCTAGAAGGGGCCTCTAAAAGTCACCTGGTCTAATAAGTGTTCAGCTTATGCCTTTTCTCTGCTGTCGGGGAACTCACTATCTACCATGCCATCCATCGGAGAGCTCCTCCCCTTCATTTCACAAGCTCTTCTCTCGAGCTGGAATACTTCTTCCTAGTGTTTCCATCTTTCTTCTCTTCCTTGGGGCCAAACAAAAGGAACCTAAAGACAGAGTAATGGCTGTGTTTAATTTCTCTGCTAGCTTCAGAACCCAGCTCATTTCATTCCCTCTACAATAAACAAATCAATTTTATATAAAAAACATGTTATAGTGGTTTAATATTGAAGCAGGATGGAACAAGCCTGGTTGGGTGGGCAGAGCCCTCTAGATTTCTCCCTCCCTCCCCTGCTCCCGACACGATGTGACAGTTACTGTATAGGCTGGGATGGCTGTAGGCTCTGTCGTCTGTGCCTTCATGTGCCTTTGTCCTAGCCTTTATCGAACATCGTGTTTTTCAAACTTCAGAGCGTGTAAGCATTATGTTACAGGGTTGTACACACCCATATATGTGAATCTCCATGGGTGATTTCAGCAATTTACAAAGGTAATTTTGACTATGCAATGTTTCCCTTACTTAATGACTTTCGAACTTAACCTTCACCCAAGAACTGATTTGATCATGTTTCTTTCACTTTTTCATAATTTCCTTTCCTTTAGAATTTTTTTTATTTCCTTTCCTATTGAGGTATCACTTATGTGCAGTAAAGTGTATAAATCTGAAGTGTATAGCCGACGAATTTTTGCAAGTGGATACTCCTGGGTGAGTCCCACCCAGATCAAGATATAGAACATTTTTATCGCCCTGGATGGTTACTCATGCCCTGTCCCAGTCAATACCACCTCCCCTCCCAGGGGGGACGCATTTGTTGCTCCTATTGTCACATATTGGCTTTCCCTATTCCTGAACCTCATAGAACTAGAATCCTACAGTCAGCACTCTGTCTGGTTTTTTACACTCAGCAAAACACCACATTGTCATTCGTGTGCGGCAGTAGTTCCTGCTTTTACAGTGTCACACTCCCGAAACTATACAACTCTACATTATTTAAAGGCAGTAACTGGGGGCCATGCTTTCTCTTTTTTGTGCTGGTAAAGTATACGTTACATAAAATTTATCGTTTTAACCATTTTAAAGTGCGCAGCTCAGTGGCACTAAGTACATTCACGTTGTTGTGCAACCATCACCACCATCGGGCCATCTCTTTTAAAAAATGTCTGGTGGTCTCCTGGCCGCTCTCCTGGTCTCATACTTGACTTCTCAGGGTGGCCAACCCTGACCCCTGGTCTTTGCTCCCCTAGTACCTGCTTGTTCCAGACTGTGGCCCTAACCGTGGTGGAGTTCAGTGTTTGCCACATTGCTGCTGGTGGTGGCAAGTCATGAGTGGGTCATCAGATCAATTCAGTGGGCCCCAACTCACATTGTAAAACTAGGAAAATAGAAAATATTCAATCGCCTCATGGATAGTATAGGTAAACGTAATTTGTGGAACTTTGTTTCTATTTTACATACACACACACACACACACACACACACACACACACACACACAGTGCCAAAGAAATGTATACACATTTTAAGAAAGGGAAACTGTATTAAAATTATAATATTCAATATACACCGATAGCAAAAGATGAATACAAGTCACGTTTGACTTCTGCAGTTGCAAGAGGTGCTCAAAGTGGTTACCATCAGTGTCCAGACACTTCTGATTACAGCGAACTACTGCTTGAGCAACGTTGACCAAAGTGTCCACTTGTGTACATTTTTTTACATCCCCAGTACATATACATACATATTTTTGTCTCACGGGTCATGCTGTCAAGTGTATTTCTTAATGTGGGTTATTTTCAAATGTGTGACAGCCACTGGTGGGATAATTGCTGTTTGGATGGTCTGTGAGGACACTTCCGTATTCCCAGAACCAGCAAAGTGATTGGCGCATAGTAGGTGCTCGCTGGATGTCTGTGAGGAAGACGATGGATGCGTGTCCTTCTGAGTGCCCAGTCCTCCAGCTCCCCAGCTCCTTCCTCAGAGTGGCTATCTCAGGGCCTCTCAGCTCGGCCTCATACCCCTGAGTGGATTCCAGTTGTGTCTGTATCTTTCTGGCTTGGACTCTGGCCTCCAGTGGCATCTGGTCTAACTCATGCAGACACAGTGGAGCCCGCATACTCGTTTAAAACATGTTCATTAAGAAGAAGAAGGGGATTGCATTGTTAACTTCTCAAGGGACCATCCTTCTGTTGAATTTCCTGCCCTGGAACACTTCCGGTTCTTCTTCATTCACATGACTGCCATGTCTTTCCCCATCTAGGCCTGTGCTGTTGATATTTTGGATCAAAGGTATACCAATCTTAACTCATCCTTTGGGGCTGGTGTTTCTCCTGGGGTGACAGGGTCTCCATCTATCACATAAACAAATTGGAGTTCCAGGAGCAAAGAAAACCGGGGAGAGGGAAGGACCGTATCATGAGAGGTATGGGAAGTCTTTTTCAGAAGATCCATTGCGCTGTTTTCTGCCTCCTCCTATCTGGAGGAATTGAGGTTAGTCTGATTTGCCTTGTTCACAGGGAGCTCGAGTCAGGTCCTGGTGACCACTTTCTGTCTTCTAGGGCCTCACTGGCCTCCCTCAGCTAACCCTTGGAGTCCAGCCCAGCTGTGAGGGTGGTCCTGATAAGCCTCCCCACTGAAGCTCTCTCCCATCTCCTCAGCGCTCTACTTTACTAAATGTCTCCAGATGGTATCATGTACCAAACCTGTGCCCCAAGGTCTGTCTTCATGGTCTGGCATAAGTGTCATTGTGGTCCCCTGGCATTAGTGCTCAGGCCTGATCTTCCCCTTCTTCTCCTCCCATTTGCTGTGCGGTCACTGGAGGTCTAGCTGTGGTGAGGGATGTTGGTGGGTTGTGCAGACAGTGAGTCTAGAGTGACCACAGTTGTGGGCCAAGTCAGGGTGCTGAAAAATCTGAAAGGATTTCCCCTCCAAACTTCAAAGCAATGGATTCAAAGCATTTTAAATGGCCTCAGCCATAGGACTGAGGATGGGTCATTAATTTCTGGGATTCTTGGTCCTTCCCTGGGCTCTGGAGCTCCTGGATACAGTTCTGGAGGATGGGAGGAAAAATGGATGTCAGCACAGCCTGCATCGACCATCAGGTGGAAGATGGGACTTGCTGGCCATTGGGTGAGTCACTAATGCACCAGCCCCTGCTGCCCCCATCACTGCCTCCTCAGAGCTGATGCTTATACAACAGTCTCCTACTTCCTGAGAGTGGGAGGGTTGGACCATCCCGGGGAAGTAGTGAGTTCCCCATCATTGGAGATTCTGCAACCACTGGGATGGAGCATTGTAGGGCAAATTCACACATCTGGGTAGAAATGCTCCTTGATGTGCAAAGACCACTGGGCCACTGGTCCCACGGCCCAAGTACGACTCCCAGCTGTAGGATTTGCCAGCCCCAAGTCTTAGAGTAAATTTCTTAAACTCTCTGATCCTGGGTTTTTTTCATCTAGAAAGTGGAGGCAGTCACAACTGCAAGAGGAGTTTTAAAAATCAAATGAGATCATGGTCATGGAACCATTTCATAAATCTGACAGATTGAGAATCATCGCTCAAGCTAAGTTCGGGCACACGGAAAGTCTACAAGAAGATCAACTCTTAAAGGAAAAAGCTGTACCTCATTCAGATGTAGGTGTAAACAACAGTTTAAAATAATGTTGTCCCTTAGGAGTAAGGGCATTAAAATTTTTTTCCCCACCTTTATTGAGATATAATTAACATATAGCATTGTGTAAGTTTAAGGGGTACAATGTGGTGATCGGATACACATATACATTGCAATGATTACTACACTAGGGTTAGTTAGCACCTCCATCACCTCACACAGTCACCTCTGATGTGTGTGTGGTGAGAACATATAAGATCTTCTCTCTTAGCAACTTTCAAGTACATACTATAGTATTGCTAACTGTACTCACCAGGCTGTACATTACAACCCCAGAACTTAACCTTCTGATAACTGACAGTTTGTCCTTTTTGACCAACATCTCCCCATTTCCTACACCCCCCAATCTCTGGCAACCAACGTTCTTACTCTCTATTTCTATGAGTTTGGCTTTTTTAGATTCCACATATAAATGAAATCATGTAGTATTTATCTTTCTCTGTTTGACTCATTTCACTTAGCATAATGCCCTCACCATCTATCCATGTTGTTGCAAATGGCAGGATTTCCTTTTTTCTCATGGCTGAATAATATTCCATTATATATAGTTATAGATCATATTTTCTTTATCCATTCATCTGTTGATGGGCATTTGACATTGTTTTCATGTTTTGGCTGTTGCACATAATGCTGCAATGAATATGGAAGTGCAGATCGTTCTTTGAGATAGTGTTTTCATTTTCTTCAGATGTATACCCAGAAGTGGGATTGCTGGATTATATGGTAGTTAAATTTTTGATTTTTTGAGGTATTCCTTTCCTTAGTAGTTGCACCACTTTACATTCCCACCAACAGTGCACAGAGGTTCCCTTTTCGCCACATCCTTATCAACACTTGTTATTTCCTGTCTTTTTGTTGATAGCCATTTTGACAGGTCTGAGGTGATATCTCATTGTGGTTTTTCTTTGCATTTCTCTGATGATTAGTGAAGTTGAGCATCTTTTCATATTCCTGTTGGCCATTCGGACGCCCTCTTTGGGAAAACGTCTATTTGAGTCCTTTGTTCATTTTAAAATCAGATTATTATTATTATTTTTGCTATTGAGTTGTATGAGTTCTTTCTATAGTTTGGATATTAACCCCTTATCAGATAGATGTTTCCCATTCCATTTAGGGCACTTAAAAAGAAATGCAACCTAGGCTTGTCTGAAAATGCAGATTTCAGAAGTCACAGGGTGGAGAACTTAGAAATATTTAAGTAGAAACTGGAGCTGATTGTCTGGCCTGTTTTAAAATGTGGGTTATGGCTCAAGTGAGGAGTTCTGTAGAAACTGGCCTCTCTCTGAAGGGGGTGGTTTCAGGCATTGGAAGCTGGAGGAAATATTTGAGGAACAGTGATTTTTTTCACTGTTTACCTCATCAAGGCTGAGGAGGTCCCTACTTCTGCAGCCTGGCTGCTCACTAGGGTCCTAGAGAAAGTTTCAGAACTCTGGCTTCCTGGACTCCATCCTTCGGGAGTCCCAACAGGGGTCCTGGGTGTGGGCCCAGGAACCTGCATTTTCTAAAATCTCCTTTCCCCCATGCTACACTAGCTGATTCTCTTTTTCAAAAAATTTAAATTATTTTTCAATTACAGTTGACATGTGATATTATATTAATTTCACATAAGTGATTAATTAATGACTTAATTTCATAGTGATTAGAAATTTATATACCTTATGAAGTGCTCACCCCACTAGTCTAGCCCCCACTTATCACCATCTGTAGTTATTATAATATAGATGATTCTGATTTGCAGTTTGGGACTCTGATCCCGAGGTGGGTGCAAAGGGCTGTTGCTGGAACTTGGCACCCAGTCCTGTTCTCAGCCCAGTGGCAGAGCGAACAGGCTCTGAGGAATCTGCTCTGAGGCCAGGTCCAGATGGTTCTATCTGATGGGAAAAGGGGGCTGTGTTTTTGGGAAGCCCGCCTTTGCGGGAGGAGAACTGTAAGTGGTGGGCTGCAGTAAACCCAATTTCATTAGTTTTCTAGACGAAGCTTCTGACTGTTGACTCTGTTGACTCTGCACTCAGGAAGAGGAATGAATGCCCGTGGGTGACACTAACTCATGGACGTTCCCAACAGTCCTGGTGAGGGGGACAAAAAGATGCAGGGCTTAAAAAGTGACACTTTAAATATTTACGCCCTTTTCTGGCAACGTATTTATCAAAAATGAATCTTTGGAATCTGCAGCCACATGCATTTTCAGCCCATTTGCCAGCAAGTACCTCACACAGGCGAGCATTTCATCAGACAAATGGGACCTGCTATGCTTCACCCACAGAGGAAACTGTCTCAGAGGGCCACAGTGGGAGGGGCATCCGGGGATTAATTTAAAATAAAATCCTATTCCCGTGTTCCCATTACCAGCTCGGAGGCTGACGTGTATATACAATCTCACACCCCTCTTTCATTTAAATTTTTAAAAAAATACATACTTTGCAGCAAAACTTTAACCTTCCCTTTAGAAATCAGCCCAAAAGGTCGGAGCTGTGCTCCTGTAGATTTCCTAGGCTCAGCTGGGAGGTGATTAAAGCTGCTAGCCCTGGCCTGTCAGCTTTGTCAGAGACAACTATATAAATTCTTTGTTATTCACTTTGCTGTATATTACAAATGTATTTATCTTCCTCTGTCAGGCGTCTACAGGACAGGTGCTAGGGGGCTGGGAGTCTTGCTTAAGTGCTTCCAACAATGTCCTCTCTTAGTGACATTCATGACAGGGAGAAAGATGGCAGGAGATTCTGCAAGTGGGGCGGCTGCAGGGCAGTGGGTGGGGATGCTGGTGGGGTCACAGAGAATACCTGGCACCAGGCCTTGCATATAGTCGGTGCCCCCTCCTCTCAAGTCAAGCCTCCCCGATCCCCCGTCTCTTCAATTGTTGATTTCCTGTAGCCAGACCAGTGGTGGCATCTTGTAGCTGCCATGACATGGGGGTATGTGACGTGATGCTGGTGGGACAGGACACTTGTGCTTCTTTATTTACTTTGACTAATTAAAGCCGAGTTGGTTTTGTTTTCTCATTCAAGGATTAATACGATCTGCCAATCGTGAGCAGGAAAGTGGAGGATAGATAGGATGGTTCCCTTGGGGGAGCGAGGAGGGAGGGTGGCAGCATTTACCAGTGGAGATGTCACTATGTATGAATGACATAGATGCCTTCCTTGTGTCTGTGTGACGTGTCCATACCCGAGTCTGGGCTTCCCCTGAGGCATGGTGTATGAGCAGGCAGAGAGCCTAGTGTGCAGCTCGTGCTGAAAGCATCTGACGCATGGCTCCTGAGGCCTGTGGGAAGGGACGGGCCTGGGACTTCGAGGGGTTTTGCACTGGCTCTGTGACCTTGGGCAGATCGTTTCCTCTTGCTGAGCTCTCTTCTCTGGACTGTGATAGTGAGGTCCTCTCAGTTTGGATACTGCTCACGCCCGGGATGGCCTGACTTCGGCCAAGGTGGGCTCAGGCCCGGGCCATAGAGGCTGGTACGGCCTGCTGTGAGCTCGTTGGAACAGGGAAGATGCAAATGTCCTGTTAACTAAGGCTGAGGGAACTGGAAGGGGACAGGGACGGGGTGCACAGCCATAGAGGCCATAAGGCTCCCACACAGAAGGGCTGGCAGGAGCCTTGACACCCGGACAGGTATCTTCTCCCTCCCCTTGGGGCAGCCTCTGCCCTGGTCCGATACAGGGAGAGATGGCAGAGCACAGGCGTACAGCTTGAGCTACCAATTATGTCTGTCTCCAAGAGAGGCCTGGGACACGCCAGGTGAGGCTCCCTGGAGGGGCCAAGTGGCACTAGTGACTCCCCAGGTGCTGGGGAAAGGTGGCGGCAGCTCTGATGCTGCGCCGTGAAGCCCTGTGGAGGCGGTGCTGGTCAGAAGGGGACTGATGTCCAGTCTCGAACATTCCATGGGGTACTGTGGAACCAGGGCTTGGAAAGGTGCCGGGAGCAGTCAAATCGGCCGGGGCTGTCTGAGCCGAGGCTTCAGGATCCTTCTCAGCGCTGTTGTGAGGAGATCCACATGCTGGCAAGCAGTCACTTCAGGGCCCCTGAGCTCCCTTCCAGCAGGGAGACTGTGGGAGTCCAGACCACATATGCCGAGGGGACCAGATGTGTCCTCAAATTCAGGTGTAGGCATTGAGACCCCTTGATCCAGAGACTTCCTTCCCTGACTGCTGACCCAGCAGCTTCCCCACAGGGTCCCCGGTGGGAAGAAGCAGGTCCTGGCTTGGTTGGTGGGTACCACTCTGGGGCACCATCACCCCTTCCACCATTTGCTTGGAAGAACTGTGATCACCATGGAAGCAACTCACTGAGTTAAAGGGTAGAAACAGGGAGAGAAGAAGAAGGCTGTTGCCAGGTAAGAGATGGTGTGGCTGGGACCAGGGTGGGGACGGTGGAGGTAGGGAAAATAAATCAGATTCAGAATACATTTTGAAGGAAGAGCCAACAGAATTTGCTGAGAGGTGGGATGAAGGGTGTGAGAAAAAGAGAAGGGTCAAGGATGACTCTTCAGTTTCTTGGCTTTAGTCACTGATATGGTTGTAGGAGGGGCAGGCTTTTGGGGGGAGATCAGGTTTGGGGCATGTTAAATTTGAGATGCCTATGAGACATGTATGAAGAGAGATTGAGTAGGAAGGTGGAAACACAAGTCTGGAGTTCAGGGACAAAGCCCAGGCTGAAGTTACACATTTAGGAGCGATCCATGTCTAACAGATGCTACTTAAGGCCATGAGACTGGAAGAAATCAACAAAGGTGTGAATATCTGACTCCTGACCCCTTATCCTTTGTTTGCATCACATCCTGAATTCGGGGTGTCTTAGGGTCTGCCCAGCATCCTTCCTGCCCCCACTCTCCCTGCCCTTACCCAGAGGCAAATGTGGGCAAACTCTTCAGCTGAGGGGCTCTCCCTCCATGGTCCTGCCTCTGAACTCTTCCCCAAGAGAGGTAGGCATTGCTACGTGGGCACAACCCACCTGGTTACTCTAGTGTGGTGAGCTGTGACCCTGGGGCTCGGCCCTGGTGACAGAGCCAGCACAGTGAGCACGGAGTGGGCCAGCGTCCCCTACAGGCCCTGCCCATGGGCCCTAGAATGACCAGGAGCAGCCTCCGTTTCCACATCCTCCAACCCAGGGCTTGGACAAGATCCTCTCAATGGTCCCTTCCAGCTCTAATATCCTGACTCTGTGATGCGAATTTGGCCCTTGGTTTCCCTAGAGGGGGATCTGTTTGCTGTCAGAGAACTTGATGGTTCCTTGGGGAAAGACAGGGAGTTTCCACTGGAGTAGCCCAGGAAGGAAGGTGTGTGTGTGTGTGTGTGTGTGTGTGTGCGCGCATTTAATGGTTGTTAAAATATTGAATGTCTTCTGTCCTAGTTGGTAAATAGCTGAGCTGTCTCCCCAGGTGCTACCCAGATTCTGCCATTGCTACCCAGATTCTCCCCTGGGACCCACCTCACTAAGATCACCCCAAGATCCATCAACCTAAAGGGGTACCTTGCCCAACAAAGGGTGATTGGTCAGCTCCTCGGCCCCACAGGTGTTACAGATTTTGTCTATTTGGCTATTACCTCACATATGTGTGTCTTTCTCTGGCAGGTCCCCAACAGACAGGTGACATTTTAGAGGTGCCCCTGTCTCTCACATCCCTCCAGTGCCTCGCTTCCTATTCTAGGAAAATAAATGTATCCCAGTCGATAGACATTAATAACTACATCTCTGTGAGTGGGAGTCGGAGGCTGTCTAATGTCGGAATCCCTGTTAAGTCCCTGCGGATTATTTGTAACCCAGCTGTTGACAGACGCTGGACCTAGTATGTGAGCCTGTGGGCTTTTCCTTTCCTCTCTTCTTGGAAGACCCCGCGTGCTGATTAATCCTGCAGCCTCTTGGCTCTTGGAGGCAAATCCCGTTGGCCATTGATTCCGGAGGCGATGGCTCATCGCGGGGCTGACTTCAGTGCAGCGAGACGGGGAGAGAGAGAGAGAGAGGAGAGCCAGCACAAGCGAGCGTGGCGGGGGGAGAGAAGGGAGTGCAGCGAGTTCAGGTGTTAAACTACTGAGGTGGAAAATTGCTCTGACAGTTATGATGTTGTTGTTTCGGGTGGCAAGGGTTACACTGTCGTTTACTTCAGCCATGTCTGCTGCCGCCGCCAGGCTGCCTGTCTCACGCAAAGCTGCTCACTGCCAGGTGGCAGAGCCCAGCTTTTTGCCTGTCTTTGGAGAAGCAGGTCACTGGGGAGCTCCAGGGATGGCTATCCTTGGGGAGCTGGGATGGGAGGACACTTTGCTCCTCTGAGCTGCTGATAGCGGTCGCCAGGGCCTGGATTGGAACCCAGAGCCAGCCAGTAGGAGGATGAGGAGACCTGGCATGTAGGCCTCGTGGGCCAAGCCCGGTGCAAGGTATTGAATATGCATGAGATCCCGTGACCCTATGTGCAACGTTGCCAAGTGAGGTGACTGAGGCTTGGAGAGAAGACACAGATGGCTCGGGGAGTACAGCGGGAAAGTGGGGCCAGAAGGGAGAGGAGAAGTGCTTCTTTGGATCAGACCACGAGTCAGACTTGGTTTCTTCTACCGGCATTTCATCAAGCCAAGGGGAACCTGCCTCACTCTTTCCATCAGCCTGTCCAGTAAAGAGCTTTTATCCATCAGGTGATTCAGCTCCAAGTGAGACATCAGGGCTGGGAGGAGTGTGGGCACCACGTAAACCTGTGCCCTTTTCCCTCAAGAGCAGAGAGCCTGGGTGGGAAGCAATGGGAACAGCGTGAGAGGACAGTCTGGCATGTTAGAAGTTCTCCATTAGAGAACTGAGGACAGAGTGAAGGGGATTGAAGGCCAGAGAAGGTGCCTGGAAGAGAAGGGAAGGAGGGGAGGAAAGGTGAGAGGGGGCTCCAGGCAGGGGATTATTGTGGGGTGTCATGGCATGCCCAAAGAGGATGTGCATATAAGTGGGGCAAAGGCTCCAGCTGGAGGGAGCAGCCTCCTCTGAGGCCCAGATACCCCCTGCCGTGGCCCAGTTCTGGGAGACTCATGCCCTGGGCTCTGAGCCACCGCTGTCAATTGTTCAGGCTGGCCCCTGGGAGGTGCGCTGGTCACCATTGACATCTGGGTGGGAGCAGGCAGTTTGGGTTGTGACAACCTGCTGCCCCAAGGGCCGTGTGCATCCACAAGGCCACCATGGGAGGACAGCGGTGGGTTGCCTTGATGACAGTGATGTGCCCCCTCTGTCTGCATTTTCCTGTGAACAGAGGGGAGATTTCTAGAAGCCAACAGTTCTCTTTGGAGAGACTTTAAACTCAGGAATGGTCCAGAGAGAAACACAGCCAGGCAACCACTGGGTAAGAAGCAAAGTTTTGGGGAGGATGAACCCTGCCCTGTCCTCAAAGGATCCCAGGCAGGGCCCCTCAGGTGTCAAGGGTCAGATGTCAGGGGTCAGCCCAGGTTCTGAGTAACCAAGCTGCAGAGTGATTTCCATTTTCTCTGCCCTTGAAGGTGATGCTGGGAGGTGACTTACACAGCAAGGAAAAATCCTGGCTCAGCTGGAAATAGGGTGGAGAGGAAGGCGGAAGTCTGGGTTCCAGCACTGCCTGCTGCATTGAGCTGCTCACTCTTTGTGTCTTTGTTTTGTCTCTGGAAAATAGGGACCCTCTTTCCAGCCCCTCCTACCCTGTGAGAGCACTAAAGATGCGTTGAAGGGAAAGGTGTGACTTGAAACTAAAGTGGGTTTTTATCGAACAAAGGGGGAAACTGACACAGGAACGTGTTCACCTGTCACTACCTCACTGTCCCTGGTGACAAGCCCATGATTCCTATGGGACCCAGCAGTGACCTAGCAGGGGCTGGGATCTGGAGGAGTGGGTGGGTCAGGTGGTGCTGCAGAGTTGAGACTTCTGGAGCAAAACCTAGGAGGCAGGGGCTGCCTAGGCTGGGCCTTGAACCTGGAGCTGCGCAGGTGGGAGGGGTGAGGGGTGTCATGAAGCAGCGTCTGCCCGCACCCTCCTTACTCCGCTCCCTGTGTCAGGTCGCTGTACCACTCAATGCCTGTGATTATTTGGGGAGGGGAACCAGGCACTGAAGAGCATTTGGGCAGCAATGTGGTGAGCAGGCGGGCAGACCCCCTAACCCCCTCTTGTCCTATGCTCCCAGAGCCTGCTCTCTGCCTTCTGTCAACAGAGCTGGGAGCTCCACTCCTGGCCCCCAGCGCAAAGGGAAAGTGGGATTGGGACTCCCTGAGCTGGGGATGACTCTCCCACAGCTGCGGGGAGCTCTTCTCTGCTGGAAACTGGGGATCCACCAGAATTAATGATCTGTTCTCTCTGGTAGCTACATTTGCTGTAGGAAGTGAAGAACTCCTGAGGGAGCAGCAGGGGAAACTGAGGACTCCTCAGAAGATGAGAAAGCTGTGATTTCTCCCATCATTTCAGAATCCAGGGTTATCGCCTGGAAGGAAGTGATTGTCTGGGGTGGTGAGCCTTCTTGACAGATTAAGAAACCCGGGCTCAGAGAGGGGCGTGATCTGCCCCTGATTGGAGGCAGAGCAGGACCTGAAGCCAGGGTCCTGACTCCTGGTCCAGGGCTCTCTGCCTCCCCTCTGGTAGAGCCAGGTCTGGGGAATAAGGCCTTGGTTTTCCCAGAGGACTCAGCCCCAGTCTGTGCAGGCAGAAGAGACAGGTGTGGGTGGCTGCCGAGGAGAAGGGAAGTTTCGGCTCCTTTCTTTTGTGTCTTCCCTTCTGGGCTTGGGGGGAGCCTGAGGGAAGGAGACCTTTCCCTGGGGACTTTGGTCAGTCATCTGTGGTGTCCCGGCATGCCGCCTGTGCTTTGGGGGGCGTCTCAGCTAATTAGGACATTCTACCCCACTCAGATCAGTCCAAGTATGTCATAGGGATGAGGCTTGCCACTCCTGAAATATTCCCAATGCCTTTAAATGCATTATCCTGACCCCCAAGTTATTCCTTCCTTGTCTTTCATCTTTCCTAACTTCCACCAAAATTAAACAGGGTGATGGCGGTAGAAAGGGGACGGGACTGATTGTCTGCCACTTGAGTTTTCATCCCAACTTAGTCGCTGACAAGGGGCATGGCTTTGGAAAGTCTCTTCTTCTCTTTGAGCCTCAGTTTCCCCATTTGAAAACAGAGGGACATGATTATGATTCAAAGTGTTCTTACCCTCGTATGCTAAGATTCTAATGGATTCCCAAGTGAGCCTCTTCATTCATTCATCCATTCTTTCATTTAGCTAACAAGTCTTTGTAGCCTGCCTCCTATGTGTGAGCCACTCTCTTCTTAAGGGACAGGCGTGTTCACCAGGGACAAGCAGGATAGTTTCCTGAGGTTGCTAAGTCACCAAAATTGGGAGGAAAAGCCCCTCTCACAGGTTCTCTGCCTTTTCAAAGAATATTAATTACTCTCCAAGGAAGTGTTCATTCTGAGTAGTTCCCTTTTTCTGGTAATTAACATTACATGTCATTAACACTCAGGGAACATTGTATGATCAAAGGCAGCATAATTCGTAGCAAGATTCTGAGGAATAACACAATATTTGTTAATTATGTTATTGATTCTCATGGTTTGGAATATCCTAATTATTCCTGATCCCAACCGGACCCCACCATGCCTGCCAGGCTGGCTTTGAACTGCTGTCCTCCCCTGGGTGGCCCGGGCACCTGCTCCAGGGCTGGTGGGACCAGAGCTGTCAAAGGGATTGGAGCAGCTTTGTCTCCCCAGAGCCACATGAAAGGGGGAGCTGGTTGGGACGTGGGGGCTGCTTCTCACAGCTCCGACTGAATGGATTGTAACATCTCACTTTAATTAACCAGATGCTGTTAGTTGACTTGTTGGGGACTCCAGTCGGCACTACTTCAAGGGAGCAGTAGGATGAGGGTTCTAGGCCCAAGGCCACTTGCTGCTCCTGAAGAATGCAGCACTCGGTGCTGCTCCTGAGGCCTGCTGGGGACAGGGAAGCCTCTGGGGGTGGGGGCTCCCCGACTGGCTCGAAAACTACTTACGTAGGCTGGTGGATTTCTATCGGTGGCAAAATTACCAAATGATGCTTGTTTCTTAATCGTCTCTATTTATGAGTGGGCCAAGCTCCCTCCCTCTGGTTGGTGAGTTTTGCAATTAACCTTTGTAATTGTGTGACAGTTGGCTCTCCACTTCGTAAGTTTTGTCTGAACCCCCATGGGCTGCGTTCTGAGTCATGCTGATAGGAGGTGTGGTCTGTCCAGCTGAGGAGGGGGCCTGGGCGTGTGGACATGGCGGGAAGATGGACTTAGCCTGAAGAGAGCATGGACACCATCACCAATAATAACGAAAACAGTGCGTCCCCGGGCTGCACTGCCGCGGTCAGCCTCACAATGGCCCCGTGAATCAGGCCCTGTTAATATCCCCACTTTACAGATGGGGAACCCAGGGATCGGAGAGATCCAATAGCCATCAAGGTCACAAGGCCTGGCAGAACCAGGAAGCAAGTCCGACTAGACTGTCTGGTGTTATGACCCACCATGCAACGGAAGGTTTTCTCTAAGTGGCTTCTAGGTATTTCCAGAGCGTTTACTCATGCCACGGTCGGTGGAGCTCCACGGTGCCTGCGTCTGTGGTTGTGCTTATTTGTGACAGGGAGGTGAGGGGGTGGGAAAGGATCTGTGAGTGAGAGCCCAGGGCAGAGGAGAGAGGAGGACACTGAGAAGCTACTGCCATGCCACAGACACTTGACTCCTTCCTGTTCCAGCCATCTGCCCCTTCTTTTCTTGCCTTGGTCTTTTCAGCGTCTCCTTACAGTTCTGGAGGCCCTGAATGGCCTTGTCCAGGAACCAGCCGTTATTTATTGAGCGCCCTGGGGGAGTGAAGTGGTGGAAGAGATGGCTCCTGCCTCAAGCAACCTCTGCTCTAATAGGGGACTGGTTAGATCCTGATATTCTCTTGGGGAGGGATGGCGACCGGTGACCTGGCAGCAGACCTCAAATCCCACCCCCAACCCCCATTGACAGCTGGGATAGGAGAGATGGAGAGGGGTTGCCCAGCTGCTGAATGGTGGGGGCTGGGTAGACAGGGGTGAGGTGGAGCAGGGCACATGACTGAAGGGCTGCCAGCTGCTGGGGTCAGCTGGTGTGGTCCGGAGGCGTGATCACAGAGGCTCACACACCGCAGGCCCACAGTGGCAGCCTCCCCAGCATTCTTCCTGCCCCAGCCCCCCCCCATTCCTATCCCTTCTTCCGTATCGTAGCCAGTGGCAGGTTACTTACTTTTCTTTTTACGTTCTGGGGCCGCTGCCAAGGGAGCCTGAGAAGGGGCACTGCCAGAGGATGGGGCAGATGAGCTGAAACCTGAAAGTCTCCACACAAATAACTCCACAGAAATGGGATCATATCACATTTGGCTGTTTGGTGTGGTTTTTTTTTTTTTGTTTGTTTTATTTTGTTTTTTTTTAGCTAATTCTTTAAAAAAATGTTCCCTTTAGCTTGCCTCCCTCCTCTTTGTCCCCTTGCATCACGCCCTTCATCCTGTCCACTCAGGGAATCCCTGCCAAAACCTCCCTCTGTATCCTTCCATATCATGTAATTCCAGCCACATACAAACACATATGTGTGTGTGTGTGTTTGCTTTCTAAAAACAGGATTATACTGTCTAGCCTTTGATTTTTTCCCTGCCCCAGTACCTCCTGGTGATCCCTCCAACTCAACCAGCGTTCCTCTCCTGCATTGCTTTTGATGGCTGTCAACTATGGTGTGGATATCCACCCATCTTTAAAAAAATTACTGCCCTCCTAATGAGCGTTCACAGTCTTACCACTATTTTTTTTTTCATCAGAAAAAGAACTTTTGAAATTCCGACTCTGGCCAAATCGATCCCTTATTTAAAAGCTTCCGGTGGCTGCCCACTGATCTGGGGACAGGTCATGGTCCACAGGGGTGATGGTGTGTCGTATTCTAAGACTGGCGCCTTCCAGCTCAGCAATGCCACTGCTTCCGACTCTGCTGCAGCCGGATGACTCAGTGCTACTTCCGCAAATGCACCTGCGCTTTCTCCCGTGCCCCAGCTCTCCGCCCTACTGGCTAACTCCTCCTCAGTGCTCTTCCCCAGACCCCTGAACAATGGCCTCAGAATCTGGGGCTTCTACCAGGTATGGGCACTTCCCGGCCACGTGTTGTTCTCTCTCTGGCTAGCATCTGACTTGGTATGTTATGTATGCAGGGCTTTGCCTGAGGTCTGGCACTAACTAGGTGCTGCTCTGTTGGGTGAATGGTTGGATGAAGGGCAAGGTGTCCGTCCCTCTGAGGAGGCTGACAAGAACCGTGGACTGGGCCACCGTGTACGTAAGGTGCCAACTGGAGAGGGACAATGAGTAAGAATATAGGAGCAGGGACCCAGGTGGAAGCCGGATTGTTCATGCATGGGCATGGAAGGTAGGGTTGGGGAGGACAAAGTTGGAACAGATGAGACGCCTGAGGTTCACCTGTGGGTCTCGTTGCCAGCGGAAGAGATCCAGGGGACAATCCAGAGACCTAGCAGCTAAGAACTGGCCCGTATCCACCCCCAATCCCCGGTCAGGGCGGGTGTCTGCGTTATGCCTGCTTCAGAGACATTGGCTTCAGGAGTGGGACTGAGTTTTTAGGTGGGAGCATCATGGCACCCTGAAGGGAGTAGTTAGAGAACGCAGAGGCAGAGGAAATGGGCCATGAGGGGCCAAAAGGGGGAGGCTAAGATACAACATTCAGCGAGAAGGTGCTGGTCTTTGTAAACAACACAGGACCAGGGGCTGAAAACCCTACTTTGTTCTTTGCTTCCCCTGCCTTGCAGCTACTCCGTGTGCTCCATGGACCAATGCCAGCCCACAAGCTATTGGGTCTACAGTGAGATAAGTTCAGAAATTGAGAAAAAGTACTAGAAACTTGATAGCAACCTGACATTGATACAGTCAGGGGGTTCCTCTCATTGGATGGGGTAGAGACCAGTGGGGGAGGTGGGGGTACAGAGTCGCACCTGGCATGAAGCACATGGAGTCACGCACTGTAAGACCACATAGCAGTCTGTGTCTTATTAGAAATAAAAATAAACTGTTATAGACTGTGAGGAACTCCCATCCAAATGGTAACTACTGGCTTGTCTCTAGCTCTCCTGAGGACAGAGCAAGAAGGCACGTGTCCTCTCAGCATCCAGTAAGAGGGACTTCAGTTAGAAACCTGTAGGAAGTAAAAGCGGTCGTTAGTTGTCCCTGTTGTCTGGAAGAAATGTAGACTCTCCTTCCCTCTGAAGTCTTGAGAGAGACTATCCTTTACTGCCTGGGGAGGGGAGGCCAACCGTGGCCCCTAGAACAGACTTACTGCTGGAGGTGAGTGTGGATAATTCCCTTCACCTGTGTCATTCATTATACATTTCAAAGCGCTCTCCTTTGTAATCTTTACAACCCCCTCCAGGTAGATCAAAGCAGGAGTTGTCATCCTCACTTTGTAGAATTGAGAGCTAAGAATCAGAGAAGTTAAGACAGTTTCCCAAAGTTACCCAGCAAATAAAAAACAAAATAGGATAGAAGACAATGCCCAGAGGTTTTTCTCATTGGCAATGAAGAGCAGTACGGGGAAATTGAAGGAGACAGCTGAGTAAACAACATAAACAACAGCTACTATTTACTATGTGCTCCATAGTGATAGCAGCTCTATTTGTGAGCTTTTACAGGGCATTCCATACCGTGTGTACTTACCTCATTTAATTTTCACAATGAATACAATTACGATCTCCATTTGCAGATGAGGAAACAGAACCTCTTTGAGATTAAGTCGTTTATCCGAACTCACTTGGTTAGTAATTAACAGAGCTGGTTCTTGATTCAGACCACCTGGCTCTAGAGCATGTTTTCTACACCACTGCGCCAGAAGCCAGACAACAGCCACACTTGACCTTCCCAGGTGTATGTGGTGTCAGCAATCTCACAGCCAGAAACTGAGGCTTGGTCACATTAGGGACTTGTCCCAGAGCTACACACCTAGTGGAATTCAACCGCGTCTAGGCTGGGGTTCAAGGTGAGCCTTGCTGATTGCTGAGCCCAGCACTTCTGGCACATTCTGCAGCCTCTCATAGCCACAAGCTCTGCCCCAGGGCCCACAGGTGGGCAGGCTGTGCAGATGGGTCAGTCCACAGCTTGTACCTAGTTTGCCCTTTCCTTTTCCATGTAGTGAGGACTGGCAAGTCAAATGCATTCAGTGACACCTGGCAACTGCTAATTTTTAACGCCCGAGTTGCCGGTGGCTCTTCGTTATGTCACATCACACAGAAGATTTATGGCCACTTTGAAAGTGGCTTTGAAATGAGACAAAACTCAATATTGAATTTTTTTTGCCTCCTCCTTTGGGGTTTTAGGGCATATGATATCAGCTTCCTCCCCATTAGCATATTTCTAATGAGAACTTATTAAGGAGAATTTCATTGCAGCTTTCAGAAGTTTCATTAGAGGAGGGAGTGGGAGGGAGAGCAAGACACAGGTAGATGAGGACCTCAGGGCTCTTGGCCCTGGGCCTGCGCTTGGCTCCAGCCTCCTGTAAGTGAACTCTGTTTTCCAGTCCACGCGGGAGGGGTCCTGCTGCTTTTCACTGGGCACTGGGCAAAAGGAAAGTGGGTGGTCGAACAGTAGGGCCCACCGCGCCGGAGGACCTGGGTTGGCTCAGTCACTGCCCGTGAATGGATAGGCCCTCACTCTTCTTTGAACCTCAGTTCCCCCACCTGTAAAATGGTAGCTAAGCTCTGTGGGGAGAAATGGCATCTCAAAGGCGCTCAGTAAACAATGGTGAAGTAGATAGATGGTAGAGAGAAGAATGACAGCGTTGTCCCACGAACGGAATTGGCCACGGATGCTAGGACACCTGTCTGTCGGGGTGCCGGTAAATGTTTGTTCATTCACTACCTACAGTCGGGCTCCGATGTGCTGATTGGTTCTCAGGGCACTCGTGCCAGCCGTGGACTGGGTAGGCGGGGGAGCTACAAGCCCCTCTGCCCCGCATCTGTTGCTGTATAAATGTGCTATGGGGAAGGGTTGATGGGCTTTCCTGGTACAGCAGCTATGCCCTCTCCTTTCACCTGGGCCTGGATGACTTCTGGGAGGTGGCAGGCTACTTCACTAATGGCTTAGCAGGACCCTCCTTCTGCCACTTAGTGACACTTTGATGGGGCAGGGGAGCTTTGTGAGTCCAAGGCAGAACCAGGAGATTGGCAGGAAGGGGGTACCTAGGCTGGGTTCATGTGCACTGGAGTGAGAAGGGAGAAAGAGACAGAGAAAGGATAAGGTCACACCCTGGGGAGGCTTTTGTCTCAATGAGTGTCCTAACCCCTGCCCTCAGGGAGTCCCAGTGGGTGGTTCTCCACTCTGGCTGCTCATTAGAATCAATGGGGAGCTTTAAAAAAAATACTGATGCCCAAGCTCCACCCACAGAAATCTGGTTCTAGTTGGCCTGGGTAAGGTCCTAAGTATGGACATTTTTAAATGTCCCTAGGTGATTCTAACGTGCAGCAGGGATGGATATCACTGTTTAGTGTGTGTATGTGTTGGGAGAGGGGAGCTAAATGTTCTGCCCGGAAGGAGTGCCACCCGCCTGCCACCCACGGGCGAGCCACAGCTCCTGCCCTGAGCTCTCTGATGGGGGTACCCTGATTTCTGCCGTTGCAGTTCCCCAGGGACTAGGGAGGTGCCAGAGGAAAGGGTGAGGTGCCTATTGCCACCTCTGGACAAGTGTCAGCCTTCTGTCCCTGTGCCGCCTGGTCCCTATTATGCTGCTGACACTATGGGCCTCTCCTCATCCCTCCTGATTCCCACCTCAGCGTCCTCATCACTAACTGCTCTTCTAGAATCAAATGAGAATCAAATGAGACAGTGGATAAGGACACATGGGGGCACAAACCACTGCTCAGGGATTGTAAAGATTGGAGAGACTCCTCAGAAGATGTCTGCTAGTCCCGGGGAAAGAGGGGAAATAGTTTCTGAGCGCCTGAAGAGTAGGGCACAGAAAAAAGAGTGGGATCAGGCCGTGGCTTCCCAGCAGAGAAAGTTAAATTCCAGAAGCTTTCCTACAGGTGGCAGGGAAAGACCCTGGCCAGCCACTGGCAGTTCTTCTCTGCACCCAAGGACAGGAAGGCCCCTCCGGGACAGAGCTGGGTGAACGGGCTCGAAAGGCAAGGCAACAAAGTCTGGGATTGACTGAGCAACTGATAAATTCAAGGTGCCCAGAATCCAACATGCCCCTAGGGGGATCTCACGATCCCCCTGTCCCCTTGTCTGCCCCCAAGGAGGCTCTACTCAAGGGCCTCCCTTCCCTTTCCTGGAAGCATGTGGAGAGGGAGGGGCACTGGATTTGGGGGTCTAAAGGCCTGGATTTCATGTCAGTTCTGTCTGCTATCAGCAATGTGACCTTGGGCATGTCTCTGTCCTCTCAGCCTCAGCTCTCTCATGCAAAAACAGAGACCTGCTCGGTGATGCATCAGTCCAACCCTTGGCTCTGTGCCAGGTGCTGAGAGCACTGGGAGGGAGCCCTCCTCCTTGCCATCTGCTCTAGCTTCAGAGAACCGCTGTAGAACTGCAAAGCGCTGTAGGGACTTTAGCTAGAGTCCAAGTTTGGCTTTACAATTACAGGACTGTCAATCAACGTCCTTTCATCAATGGGGAACTGAGGCCCAGAGAAGCTGTTAAGAGTCTTCCCGGGTCCCATAGCTGGTGAGTGATGCTGGAAAGTGGAAACTCAGGCCTCTAAGCCCACGTCCTGTCCTCAGGTGAGATCACCCACTTGAGAAGTGATTCTAGGAAGCAGCCTAGAGAGGTGCAGTGACTCCCTCAGGGTCACACAGCCAATTCTTGGCAGACCTGGGTGAGAGCCCTGGCTCTGGGCTTCTCTGTCCCCGGCCTGTTTCCGATGCTCAGCTCAGGCTGTCCTCAGAGCCCCTGGGCAGCCTCGTCAGCAGATTCTGTCCCCTCCCAGGGGCAGTTCCAGACTGGGGGCTGCACTGGCTCACTTGCTCTTCCCGCATATATGCGCCGTGACACATAGACGCACAGCTCTACCATTTGGCTTTAGTGATTGCTCCTCAGTGGGTGAAATTGGTTTGAAATAAATGTCTCCTCTGCCTTCCTCCCTAGGGGTGATTTTATCCTCATCTCTACTTTGTGGAGTGAGCCAGAGTCTGGCGTGCGCCTGTTCTGTCTAGATATGTCCTTTTTGATGCAAAGATGGTGCCACAGCTACTGCTGAGCCAGGTGTTTCCTGAGAGCCCTGGGGAGGTGGCTGCAGAATCCCACAAAGCACTGTCCCTTCCCACTTGTCTGGACCCACCCCCACAGCGGGGGGCTCCTGAGCAGAGCTGAAGGTGAAGAAGGACTAGGAATGTTCTCACTTTTTAAGGTGTTAGAATATTTTCCGGGTGGGGCCCAGAATGGGGTGGGCCCTGCTCATTCCTGGGGCACAAACCACTGCTCTGTCTTGCTGGGGAACTCATAAAAGAAACTCCATGTCCTCTGAGGGCAGGAAAGGTATGGGGGGGTGAGGTGAGGGTGGGGTCACGTGCTTAATTATTGATCCCATTCAGATCTCTTGCCAATTATTGCTGCCCCACCCCCCAAGCTAGCACTAAGGGCAGAGAGTGAGGGGTAGGTCTTTGTCCCCTGAAAGGCCTATCTGGAAACTCTTCCTTGATTCCTCAAAGCACAGCTGAGGCCAGGTTGGCACAGTTAAAGGAGGTAGGTAGGCAAAGGGATGACACAAAGGAAACACAGAAGACATTGTAAACTAAGAAAACTGGTCTTAGTTTAGGGGGTCTGGCATCCTCATCTGCCACCTTAGAGGTACTAAGAATGTCATCCTGCACAGTTCCAGTGGCAGAGGCATGCAGCCTCCCCACCCATCGGCTGGTGTCAGAGCCCTAGGGACCTTAAAGACCATCTAGTACTTTCTCAGCCGGGTTTAAGAGAGAATTCGGCCCTAAAGCCCTATGCCGTCCACTGTATGTAATAGATGGGCTTTTCTCCTGTGCATCTAGAACAGTATGAATTATATACCATCTTTGGGAGACTTGAGAAAATAGGCACTGAATCATTTTCTGGGTTCTGAAAGGCTTCCTGGCGAAGAAAGCCTTCCTCTCAGCTAATAGAGGACCGTGAAGCACCAAGGAGGCAGGAGACTTGCCCACGGTCACATAGCTAGCTGAAGTCACACCTTTTCTCACAATAGCATCGTGTCCTCCCTTGCTTTGCTCAAATTCAGTGAGCATGGAGGAAGCTCCGATCCAAAGAGATGACCGGAACCCTCCCCAGTATATCACACATGACACACACACACACATGCATACACACACAAGCTCCTGAGTCTGAAGGTTATAGTGCTCAACAAGCAAGTTAAGTTCAGATCTAGTTCATCTACTTCCAAACCGTGAGCCTTTTCGTTACGTGTATATGGAGATCATAGTATCTACTTCACAGAGTCGCTATGAAGCCCAGTATCCAGCACAGGGCAGGCTGTCAGGAGCCATTCCCCTTCTGCTTTCCTCTGGTGCTCAGTGAGCTTCCCTGCTTGGCCAGGGAGCTGAACCTTCACTATTTGACTCAGTCCACATCCAGGTTCTCATCCAACAAGGCGTATCAACAGAACGTTCTTAGTAAGTGCTCTCAGCACACGAGGTATGATCAACAAATACAGCGAACATTTAAATTAAAAAAAAAATTATTACAGTAAAAGACATTGCTATTAATCCCCCTCAAAATACTCCCCCTCGCTTGGAACACACTTGTCCCATTGTTCTTGCCACTTTCTGAAGCAGTTCTGGAAGTCCTCTTTCGTGAGTGTCTTTAGTTGCGTTGTCGTGGCTGCCTCGATGTCCTGAATTGATTCAAAATGTTTACCTTTCACGGTCATTTTAACTTTGGGGAAGAGCCAGAAGTTGCATGGTACCAGGTCCGGTGAATAAGGTGGATGAGGACACACCGTAATGTTTTTATTTGGCAGAAATTGTCAGATACCAGAAACAATGTGTGTGACATGGAATATTGTCATGATGGAGAATGATTTACAGCACACTTTAAACACACCTTCTATCAACCGTAGCTCACACCCGACTGACCGAACCAAACAAGTGGAAACTTGTCACACACTGTTACTAAGGTTCCACGTGCTGCTTCCAGTATTGAAGATCCCTGCCTTTCTGTTGGATGGCACTCGGCAGCAGCGTTCACCCTATGTTTTGATCACAATGGAAAGGCGCTGTGTCACACATCGCTTCTGGTATATGGCAATTTCTGTCAAATAAAAACATTATAGTGTGTCCTTATCCACCTTATTCACCAGATCTGGCACAACTGGTGCCAGACTTCTGGCTCTTCCCCAAAGTCAACATAATTCAGGACATTGAGGCAGCCACGACAGCGCAACTAAGGACACTCACATGAAAGAGGACTTCCAGAACTGCTTCAGAAAGTGGCAAGAACTATGGGATAAGTGTGTTCGAAGTGAAGGGGAGTATTTTGAGGGGGATTAATGGCAATGTGTCTTTTACTGTAATAAATATTTTTTTAAATTTAAACAGTCACTGTATTTTTTTTATCACACCTCATACATGAACATGGCCTGATGCTCACTTGCGCCCAGGTCCCCAGACCTAACTCTTACCTGCCCACTCCCCTTTTCTTTCTTCTCCCCTGTCTTGGCACAGCCAAATGTCTGTGTGTCAGAGGCCTACCACGGTTTAGCAAGCTTTTGGCCTGCCTCCTGCTCTTCCTACCCACTGAGTTTCTGTATGTGTTATGGCAAATTTAGAAATTTGTGGGCACACCACAGAATTAGAACATTGGGGAAGCATGGATTAGACTTGGCACAAGCTTCTCATTTTCTACATATCAGTGATTCAGCATGAACAAAGGTTAGTGCCTCATAACCAGGCCCGCCTAGGGAAAGGGCAGGAAGCCACCCAAGAAGCTAGAGTCAGAGGGGTCCTGCCTTGCCTCCATTTCGCCTTGAGGAATGGGAGGTTCAGGTGTCCGAATTTCCCATCCAGTTGGAAGTTAAGCAGAGAAGATCTTTCTATGGTTCTAAGACCTGCTACCAAAACCCTTTTGCAATTGTGCCCTTTTCCTTTCCTGCCTTGGTAAGTGGATTATGATGAATGGGATCAAATCTCTCCGGGTTTATTGGGATTTTGCATGATGTCGGGGCCATCATTACAAAAGGCCTTGTCCTTGTTCAGGAATGGGTATGAAGTGAGGGAAATGAAGCTGAATAAATTGTCAGCACAGACACTAGCCTTGGAAACTGCTTTTCAGGAGAGGAAAAAAAAGTCTTACTGGCTCTGGGGTAGAAAAGCACCAAATGCGAACCGAGCTTGACTGGGTGTGGCGAATTGTTTTGGTGGCATCTCAGTTAACTGAGGTTTGGTTACATTTTCTCCTGGACACTGGTGTTCAGGGTGACCTGTGTCCAGCTGGGCCTAACTCAGTGACACGACACAAACCCTCCTCCCTTCCTCCTCGTAACGTGCCATGCCTCTCTCAGGGCTAAATGCCTCCATCGGCATTGTTCCATGGAACCCTCAGAAGGAGCTGCTCTGACATGTTAAGCTTTTTAATTTAGCACACACCGTACGCATATGCCCCCAGACTAAACAGAATTGATTTATAATTCTCTTAATGGAAGCGCAGGCTTTAGTTGCTCCAGAAATAGATCGTTACCTCTGCCACCTTTTGTAATTTTTTCCCCTCCCATTTTTTTTTTTAATTCCACTGTGGTCTAAAAATATGACGTTTTATTTCAGCCTTCTATCCTAATCCACTAAATGCCAGATATTTCTTTTTAGACCTTTAATTTATAGCATGTTTGTTCGGTTTCACTTCATTAATTAATGTTCTTCCTAGGCCCCCACGCCAGAGTCTTTGTGTAATGTTCTCTTACAGTAAGCAGGTGCTTTTATCCTTAATGAACAATTTCCTGGAAAAGACTGAAATAAACAACGAATAATCCGGCCAGGAACACAAAGATTCTGGGAGTTGTGTGCCATTCTGCAAATTAAATCTGGGCAGATGAGGGATAGATTTCTATCTGCCACAGTGCTGTTTTAGTGGCTCCTTCCTTTGGGGTGGGGAGCAAGGGGTGCTGAAGTTCTGGAAGGTGAGGGAGCTTCTTGCTCCTTCAGGAAAGAGTTCAGAGGAACTGTTTTTATCACAGATACGATACATGCAGCTGTGGAGATGGTTGTCAGACACAGCCTAGGTCGGAAATGTAGCCAAATTGGTCCCTGGTTCCAGACTTGGAATCATCCCTAGCTTTGACTGTGGGTCAGCGGGGCCAAATTGCAAGCTTACTGAAATTCATCTTCAGTCCCTTTCTCTCTGTTCTGGTAGACTTTCCCCACTCCAAGGAGCCAGTCCTTTTCGGAGAACCCTCATAACCTCAGTCTCTCTCTGTACACACTCCTTAGGAGCCCATCACCCCAGCAAGAGGACAATGGCCTCATTTTACCCAGTGTTTTACTGTTTACAGGCCCTTCTCCTAATGCACATCTCTGGCTTCGCAGGATCCTGTGAGTCAGGTTGTTTGTACTCTTCCCACTTTTACAGAGGAGGAAGCGGGGACTCCCAGAGGTTAAGTGACCTTCCCAAGATCACACCATTGCTAATGGAGGTAGGGTTGGAATTAGAACCCAGGAACTGAGTCCAGGGCACCAGGTGCTTGCTACTCTTGCAGGAGCAGAGCCTGTGGGGGTGCAGGGGACTGAGTGAGCCCTGGAGTGAGGTGAAGCCCCCACGCCAACCTGACTGGGCTGCGAGCCAGAATTCATCAGTGTCATTCACAAAGGGCTGCAATAAATTTCTTTTAAAATCAGAATACCTGATTCATTCATTATCCTGAATAGAGCTGACAAAATCATACGTTATCCATCCATTTTCTGTGTCGTAAGATCATTTTGGGTCTTTGAAATGGCATAATGTTTTTCAGCACAGCATGGATATAATCACAGCATGGATACAAGCCATACAATTGTAATGGCAATTTTCCCCCAGCTTGATGGTTCCAAGGGCTGTCTGGGAAGCTCCATAAAGTGGCCTGTGTCCCTAGGGGTAGCTGGCTCAGGGCTCAATGAATCCCTGCTCTTTGGGAAAATGTACTCCAAGGAGCAGTGAGGGAGAATCTGGGCTGGAAGGAGTGGAAACTGTGGGGTACCTGCCCGAAGGGCCCTCTTTGTTTTCAAAATGAAGATGGCTTTATTGTGGTTTTCAGATTTTAAAATTGAGACCAGTTAATCATAGAAAATGTGAACATACAGAACGTATAGAGAAGAGAGTAAGTCATCTAAAATATCATCACCCAGATACCTGTGTTCATATTTTTAACATCCTTCCTACATCTTTCTGTTCTTGCTGTCTCTCAACACTCAGACACCACACATACGCACACGACATTTTGTGGTACTTGTAAATGTGATCATAATGTTTGTTTTGTAACCTGTGTGTTTCTCATAATAATATGTCTCGGCCATCTTTCCATGTCAGTGAACTTAACGTATATGACCTTAAAACCTCTTTGCTTTTCCAATTATAGGGATAATAACGCTCATTGTAAAAAACACTAATATCACAACATAAAAATTCAACTTAGAGCAAGTCCTATGGTGTTGTTCCCCCCCAAAGATGACAATATTTATGCTCCAGTATATAGGCTTCCACATTTTTCTACACATCAATATTTTTGATGTTCATGTAATATGTTGTTATGCAGAGATGGTGGAACTTATTTACAAGGACTCCACTGATTTAGGCATTTAATTTGTTTCATGGCTGCAACAAATATCTCTTTATTAAGAGACGATGCAACAAACATTTTTGAACCCATCCTTGGCCTCGGTTAATTTTTAAAAATTAAATTGCGGAAGTGGAATTCTGGGTTAAAGATACACGTTAAAACACGTTGTTATGTATTGCCAAGCTGCTTTCCAGAACACACCAACGCACATTTTTACTACCAGTACATAGGACCCTTCAGGCTTTGGGACAGTTGATAACTGGCTTCAGAATCTCCTGGCCTAGATACATATGGAAGATTCCAGAAGGAAACCTGGAGAGGCTGCCCTGGTTGGATGCCATGTCTGCAGGTGGACAGCCAGGCCCTCCTGTTTAGCTCCTGACTGGGGTGAGGTGGTCCCCGAGGTGTCAGAGACTGCCCTGGTATGGACACTGGGCTGCAATAGAGGACAAGACAAGCAGTCAGTCTTAAAAGGGTGCTGAGGATTGGATAGAAAGGTGGGCAGGAACTAAGGGGCCCAACTGCCACAATGCTGCTGATACCTGCATTTTCAGTCCTGGGCTGCTGTGTAATCCTCGTGAGAACCTGTTCTCTCCTCCTTCCCATGTAGTCAAAGAGAAAAAGGAGGCTCAGAGCAGTGAAATGAGGTCTCCAGGATCCAAGACTAGAATCCGATTTTCCTGCTTCCTGCGCTTTATCTCCTTGCTGCTAGGAGATGGGGCAAACCCAAGGTTGGGAGGAGGGTGAAGAGAGAGAAGAACGTGAGGAGGGGAAGGGCAAAGAAAGAAGACATACTGTTGGTGAGCTTGTCGAGCTGAAAGAGTCCAAGAGACGATGCAGCCTCACCTCAGCCTGAGGGACAAGCAGAGTGAAGCTAGAGGGAAAGCAACCTTTCCCAGGTCACACGGCAAGTTAGTGACTTAGCAGGCAGAGGAGCAGACTTGGCCTGTGAGAAACTGAGCTGCTGCTGAGCTGAGCTGGGACTCAGAAGGGAAGACCCAAGGGAAAGAGGAAGAGCAGCTGCTATGAGTCCTGACGTAATGGGAATGTGGACAAGCTTGTGAACGGGTCGCTCTCCCTTCAGAGGAGGCAGCCTGATGGAGAGTAGATTCAGAGGCAACTGGAATTAAGATGGGCGGGAATCCATGTGGGGGTCCTGTGCAGATGTTAAGCATCCATCCTGCAAAGGTCTCTGATTTCCCATCACATTTGCCCGAGCCTCCCTACAGGGGAAAGGCCTTGGTGCTTTGAATCAAGCCACACCCTGCGTTTATGCCTTTTCAGTGTTCCCACATACCCTCCAGCAGGGGAGTGGGGGTCTTGGGGAAGGGTCCTGCCTGAGTCGTCTGTGTGTCCACAATGACTGGCAAGTATTCAATAAATGTTTGCTGAGTGGATGGATGAAAGATGAGACTGCCTTTGACAATTGTATTGTTAAGACTGACCCAGGAATCACCATACAGCTAAGGCGAGGGTTTCCAGAAGAGGATTTTTCCATCAATACATCCCCCCCAGGATCTTAGAAATTCTAGAAGTCCGAATAATAGGGTTGGAAGGATCTTTGAGGTGGGGGATATGAGTCAGGAGGAAACTAATATTTTACAAGAGTACCTTCTACATCCAGACGCTGGGCCAAACACTTTACCTGCTGACTCCTAACAGTCCCGTGAAGTTGGTTTTCCCTAATGTGATGGAGGTGCACCACTCAGCCACAGAACAGGTAAATGATTTTATCCAGGTTATGAAGCCAGTAAGGCGGAGTCAGGATTTGAGCCCAGTATAGTCCCATTCCACCGCTCCCTTCACCAACATGTCACCTGGGGGCAGTTTCTCCTCCTGTGGGATAAAGCACTGGACCTTGACGCTCCATCCTGTGCCAATTCTGACACCACGCAGCTTGGTGTCCAACGTGTCATCCTCACAGCTCAGCCCCGAGCCCCGTGGGAAACTTGATCTTCCAATGACGAACGATTGGATCCCCAGGGTCCCATCCCTTAGCACACTCTTTCCATATGGGCACTTGTGGTCTGAGAAATGTTTGTTCAGAGCAGGCAGGAATGGGGCCTAATCCCCATGGGGTGGCGTGGTCCCGAGTGATTGACTTGTCTTTGGAGGTTTTTGTGGATATGGCCATGATTTAATGCCAGGGCACCAGGGACTCCCAGTCTGTGAACCTGCAGCCTCAGCAACGGGTGGGAGAGGGGAGCAGACAGGCTTGGAGTGGGCTGGGGTGGGGGGAGGGACAGGCAGCCTCAGGGTTGGCCAGGCCAGCTGAGTGTGCCCTGATTTGCAAGGAAATGGAAAGATGGAGATAATTGCTTTGTGAGAAATGAAATGGCCTAAGAACACAGATAAGTTTTCTCCCTTCCTCTTCGGAGGGACTGGAGGCGAGAGGTGCAGCTTCTGCCTGCTTGGGAAGGGGAGGGTTGATGGCCCAGAACCCAGAGACTGTGTATAATGGGGAAGGGAGGTGGGTGCTTTATTAGTTTGGCAGTTTCTATACCCCTGTGCCCACCCTCCCTCCCCAGTTCTGCCCTGGAATAGGTCCCAGCCACTTGGTCTCCGCAGGACTTGAGGGCACAGGGGACAGGGCAGTCTTTGACCCTGATTAATGGGCACTGCAGGCCATCGTGGTGCCATTTTCAGGATTTGCAGCCCGAGGCTTCCCCGGGCAAGGAGAAAGCAGAATTTATCAGGGTGGTGGAGCCCAGACTCAGAGGAGGTCATTTACCACGTCTCAGGAGGGGACTCCAATCCGCTCTGATTTATCCAGTGGGCAGGCACCTGGCAGGACCTCCACGCTGGCACTGGGATGTGTTCCTGCAGTCACGGGATCACTCTTCGGGAGATTAAGAGCTGTGGATTTACTTTTAAAACTTTTTTTGTAAAGGCAGGGAGATTAGAAAGTGTTCCACATAAACCGGCCCCTGGTGGGACGGCTGGAGGGCTGGAGGCTTCATCAAGGCAGAGGGTGAAGCCTCTTAATTAGGGGCTTCACAGCTCCTCTTTCATCTTCCGCTAATCAGACCCCAGCAAGGCCAGGAAACAGAAAGGGGCTTGGGACTGGGAGTCAGCTGAGAGCGCAGCGGGCGGATGAAGGGCAAGGTCCGCGAGATGGGGTGATCACCTTGGCATTGCCCCGTTATGAGCAAACTGGGCTTTTTTGTTTTATTCAGGAAAAACAGAGGTGTGTGTGTGTGTGTGTGTGTGTGTGTGTGTGTGTGTGCGTTCTATAAATAGAAGATAGAAATCTCTCTCTATACACCCACATGCTGGGAGGGATTTGAGGCATTTGTTTCCTCAGTTCCAGTTTGGGGTTTGCTTCTGTTGCCTTCCTCGCCTGAAAGCGCCTTTTGATGCGGTGCTTGGAATACCAGTCAGCCCCCCGATTGCAGCTCAAGCTAACGAGTGGGCTTCAATGTCGCCCTTGTGCTGGTTCCTAGAGCAGATGTACCCCGGTGCGTGTGGGTAGCCCAGGCAGGAGTCTTTGAATCACTCTCAGGATGTCACGGTGCCTTCTGTGTCCATCGCCAACAGATTGGTGTCTCCACAACGCAAAGTTAACGCAGTGTGGAATGCCCCCTGCAGTACGACCTACTGTCAGGACAGATGTTTGGTGGCCTCTGTCAGGACAGATACAAGCAATGCAGCTGACCCTGAGGCTAGGGATGGCTGAGAGGTCGTGGCGTTGGTCGGCTACAGAGTCAACAATCAGTTGACAACATTGTACTGAGTCCCCTCTCCCTGCAGACAATGTCCTGGGAACTGATGACAACAGTGAGCACAACCAAAACCCCATCCTCATGACGTGTGTTCTAGTGGAGTGGTTGGTATCGATGGAAGGAAAAGAACGTGCAGGTTCTAAGGCCAACTGGAAGAGCTGTGGCCACATCTAGGCGGTGCATACAGGACAGGAACAATTTCCAAAGTTAGTAACAACTGATCAGCAATCCAGGACAGGGATGGCAAGTGCATGGCACCTGTGTGTCTCTCTCCCATCCAGTGCCCATGACAGGCATTACTAATCAATCATGGCATGCTTCCCCACTTAGCCCATTTCTCAGCATAGCATTCCAAGCAGCCATTACCAATTGATCCCCAGTGTTGTGTGAGTAGAGACCTCCCAGGGCTCAGGGTAGTACCTCCCAGGGCACTAACCTGACCACTGCCATCCCTGCTGCTAATGCAAATTTGTTCAGAAGGAAGCGCTCCCTGGAAGAGACTGAGATGGACAGAGAGCAGCTTCCAGGTACATGGACCAGACTCCAGTGAGTGTCCAAGATTTTGGCACAGTCAGGAGGACTAGGCAGGTGGTGGAAGTGAAGCAGGTTGGGGAGGATTTTTGCACAGATGGACTGTGAGGTCATAACAATGGATCTCAGGGCAGAGGCCATCTGTTTGTCTGTCTGCCCTCTGCACCAGTTTCATGCATCTTGGCTAATGTGAGCAGCTGCTGTCTAGCCAGGTGTGTGCTACCACCAGAGAGACAGGCTGAACTCTACAGGTGCTGGTGGTGGCGGTGCCCCAGCAGAAGCCAAGGGCCTCCAGAGGATGCCACCATGTCTAAGATCTGCTCAGCCTGCGGGGCCAGCCCGGGCCAGAGCGAAGGCCCAGGCAGGGCGGAGGGCTTTGCTATGGTGTCGGTGTCTCTTAACTACCTAGTGGCAGACTCCTTTTGACACCACCTTCCAAGCACAGGAAGCCCTCAAGCGTGAGAATAAACACATGAATATAAACTCTAAGGATGAAGACTGACAGGACCAGGCCTTCTTTCAGACTTGACCTTGATGGAAAGAAGCAGTTTTCCAAATGGGTATCCTGAAGACTTCTCCTCCTAGAGAGGTCGCTAGAAGAAAGAGTTCTATGGGAAATCCTGGGTGAAACAAAGAGGTCTCTTTGGGTTTTCTCAGAGCCTAACATATGCGAAGATACACTGTGGATGTTTAAGTTGAGGACAGAGCATGCAGCATTTCCTGAATTTATTCACTCATGGAAAACTTCGGGAGATTTCTATCAGCATCTCGTGGGACTAGTGTCCCATAAAACCCAATTTTGGAAACGCCTCCCACAATTTCCCATGTTTCCCACGACTGCTCCTCCGTGCAAGCCCTTTGCTACCCAGTGCTCCAACACCACCTGCAATGCCCCCATGTGCTTGCTTGTGCTGTACCTGCCCCGAAATGCCCATCCTCTGCCCTCTGCCTTTCCATATTCTGTCCGTCTTCAGACCCATCGACTCCACAGTCTTCCACAGGCCCCCCCACAGTGGGACTGCTTTGGTCTCCTCACATGACTGCAGCTGGCATGTGTTGTTTCTTTGTGTCCCCCACTACGCAGCCCACGCCACGCAGGGGGTGTTCCAGGAGTGCTCAGTTGATCGTTCAGGCCATGGCAGGTACACACACTGACTACACCTGTGGGAAGGTGTGAGGAACTCTCCTCCTCCACCTTCTCTCCTCTTCAACCCCCATGCCCTCATCAGGTGTAAAGCACACACACCCCCAATGGGCAAAGACATTTCTCCACTCTGGAAATTTACTTTCTTCGTCTGCTTTTTAATGTGCAGGGAGCAGGGCCAAGAGGAAAGGAAACCGTTGATCTATTTACATGTTTTCTTTCTCCCAATTGAAACCAGAGGTATTTTCTTATTTAATTATTAATGCCCGAAATCAGATAGTGCCCAATATGTTAACCTCTGTCATTCCGAATGGAGTCAGCCTAATAACCACAGTGGCAGGATTGATTTTCCCTCAGTCGTTGAATAAGCATATGTCTTTGGGATCCATCCTCTGAGAGAGCCTGGGGAGCCCCATTAAAGTTAATAGCCATGAGTTGTCCCCGTGTGGGGACAGCTTCTTCTTGTCTGCTCTTCACTGCACCTCAATGATGTGTCTGAGACAAGTAGAAACACTTTTCCTAAAATCGGTCTCCGAAAGGAACTGACTACTTCAGCTGAGAACCCTACCCCACTTTCAAGACGCTTACACACACATTGGAAAGATGAAGTAAATACACGGAAAAGATGTCAGGGCAAGATGGGGCGTGACAAGTGCTGAACTGCGTGGCTAGGCTGTAAGTTACAGGTGTGTAGTGTACCTGGCACTCAGTAGGCGCCAAGCCCTGCAGGGGGAGGAGGGGGCGGGGCCTGAGCTGGACCTCATGTAGGTGGTATTTGGATATGCAGAGTTGACAAAGAAGGGGGTTCAGGTCTGGAGAGCAAGGCTGGAGGTGGCGTGAGGGTGGAGAAAGAGCAGGAGAGAAGACTGGCCTGACCCAGGAAGGAGGTCTGGATGGGAAAGTTGTAGATTGGGTTCAAAGAGAGAGTCTAAGGGCTGGGGGTGGCCGAGAGGAGTCATGTCTTCTATCCTCCGTGGGACTTGGCCTCAGATGGGGAGCTTTGTGAATGCTGGGGCTAGGGCTGTTCAAGGCTAGGGTGTGAATCCTGGGGAGCCCCCTGCCCTGCAAGCCTTAACACATTTAGACCGTTGGTCTAAATGCCGCCTAGCTGGCTGTGTCCGGTGTTCCCCCAGCCCTCTCCACTTCATGAGTGCTCATCCAAACACCCGTCACCCTCTCTGTGTCCCAGTATCCAGGTAACTCATGACCAGTGGGAGTCAGCTAAACTGTCCTGTCCAGACCTGACTCTGAGAGAAAGCGGTTTTCACAAAGGTTGAAAAAGATCTCCCCAATTATAGCAATGATCCAAGTTACTTCCATCTCCCACCCCTCCCTTGTCAACATGGATCAAAAGGGGCCAGAAGAACAATCTCCTCTTGTCCAGGTGGCCTCATCCTTTGATGTTCTAAGCTTAATAAGCTTGAAGATGCAGTTGGTGTGGGGGTGGGGTTCTTTCAGGAGAATGCTACAGATTACGGGAGCGGGCAAAGGAATGAGAAGGGGCCACAGAGAGAACCAAGGCAAGGCATTCTCGGCCGCTGGCATTCAGCCTCCATGCCTTCAGAGTGAAGTGTCTTTATTTGAGGCCTGATCAGCCTAAACCCCACCTGGAAGAAGATGCTCGTCGCCAAAACAATGCCATGTCCTGGACAGGCTCTTTCTTGTCCCAGAGGTATCGCCTCCTCATTGAGGACAATGGGTTGAAATGAACTGCAGCCCGAGTGCTGTATGGACTCATTTGTGAAGGGCGCTATGTCAGGGGGGATTAGATCTACAAGGGCTGGGGTGGGGGTGGGGTGAGCTGAGCTGGGGAGGGAGAGGGGAGTAGCTGTGGCTTATACTCCTGGACTCTGCAAATTGAGCAGAAACACCAGAATCGCTTTCCTCTTTCCTAACTGATTTTGAGAATACATTTAGCCAGGTTATTTCCAGATCTCAAATAGAGAGAAAAACTTCATTCATCATTAATCATTAATTTGGACCCCCACAGTTATACAGAATTGGTGACAATTTGTTTATCTTTGAAGGCGCAGCTGAGAAAGAGTTTAACAAGGTAATTCTTGAGGATGGAGAGGAGAGTATTTAACCTTTCATGAAAATAGGCGCTCCATTTAGCTTCCCTCTGGGTAAAAATGGGGGGGGGGCATATGCAACATCCATGCCACTCTTGTCTGTCCCCCAAAAGAGTGAGTGCTTCTTTATCTCTAAACTCAGGGCCAATGGACTACAAATTCTGCAACATTTCAAGCCTGGGACCCCTTTTCCCATGTCAAAATATTTTCTATTTTCTATCCCCGATCCTAATTAATAGAAGTTGCAGATTTTGTTTTGTTTTGTTTTGTTTTTTTTAGTGTGGTAATTGAGAGGAAGAGCTACTCTGAATTCAGTCAAGCTCTTCATCAAATCACGATAGCATCTATGTACACATGATGAATAGTGCCATCTTTCTGAGTCATCGTGTCCATTCAGTCTAAGCCAATGTTTTAGCAGATAGGAATTCCAGGTCCCCTGGAGGTGGCTCTGGGGCCCCCTGTGCCCCCACCAGGTGGGAACCCTTGGTTTTCTAAGGCTATAGGGCCACCGAGTCTGGGATGCTAGGACAGGACGGAGCCGTGGCGGTCACTTCAGCCACTCCCATGTGAATAGTTCTCTGCCCTTTGTTGGGGAATGCTCAGCTTAGGGGACTAAGGGGGCTGGTGTTCTGTGTAGGCACACTGAACTCCTGTCACAGGCTGTCACCTCAGGGGCCTGGACCAAACTCTACAAGCTGCTCCCTTGAAGCCCTTCACCCCATGGAGGGAACGGTGGGGACTGATTGCATCCCTCTGGCTCTCAGTGACCTCGTATCCCGCAGCGGCAAGAGAAGCAAGGTGCAGCCTTCTGGGCGGCCTGCTCCACCGAGCAGCCTGGCAGGGTTTTCTCAGCTTGGTTCCCCTGAGGCCACATCAGACACCATCCTTCTCTTTCTTCCTGGTGGGAAGGAGTAGAAAGAGGACGTGAATGGGCAAAGTCCATTAAAGACGAGGGAGAAGAAAACAGAGGGAAGGTATTGCCTTTAAAGTAGTTAAACCAGGGGTTCTTGGACCAAGGATGGGTTCAGGGTCCTGAGGATACCTAGAAATAATAGTCAAATGTTGTATGTGGGGGCATGTTTCTGGAGAGAATGTCTCTATCTTTCGTTAGAGTCTCAAAACAGTCCGTGAGGCAAAAATCTTTCCGAAGCCCTGGCCTGGAATTTCGGCTTTTCCCTGACTCAGGCTTCCTACTCCCCGGTTACTCAGAATTGGTGAAGTGTTACCATGTTAGTCAAAGCCTGCAAGTGTAAAATATCAAATGCTCATTATACGACGACGATGGGAAACTTCGTCTGCTTAGCCAGTCTGCTTAGCCCCTTCATGTGAGAAGTCTCAGCGCCAAACAGATGCCTGGGAAAGTGGGCTGATTAATGACACTGCCTTTTTTGCTCCCCTGCACAGGGCCCGGGATGGCGCTCTCGGTGACAAGGCTCATTGTCTTCTCCCTCCTGCAAGCCGTCCTCTCCCTGAACCCTGAGGACCCCAACGTGTGCAGCCATTGGGAGAGGTAAGATATGGGTCTCAGACAGCCAGGTACTCCCTGGGGGCATCACCTGGGCTTGGCTCTTTTGGGACAAAAGCCGAGGCAGGAGGTACAGAATCTGTCCACCAAGGGCCTACAGTCCAGCTGGGGAGACAGCTCGGGTGCTGAAAGATGACAAAGCGTACAGATTCTGTGTGAGACTCAGTGTAGAGGGAGGTCAGGGTGCAGGGGCTGACTGAGCCAGCCGCTGGACGTGGTCTGAGAGTTGACAGTGCGCCTGCTCCTCCCTGCACTCACACTTCCCAGCCATTTTACCGCCAAGGGAAGTAGAGGCCAGAGGGGCTCGCTGCCCATCACTGCCAGGTGGGGAACCGTGAGTGACTCACTGGTCCAGATGTGTTGTTCTCCGATGCCGTGGTGGCTTTCCTGGTCTCCCAGGACTGGCAACAATGCAAAGCTTGGATGTGCAGGGTAGCCAGCAGCCTGCCCCAAGGAGGATGGGTGAGGAGGCGCTGCTGCTTTCCATCTAGTGGGAGTCTGGGCTGCCAGGGGACGTGCAGCTGAGGGCTGAGTCAGAAGGGACGGCTTCGGCACTAGGTCCTGGGGGAACTGGCCGGGGCCCTGCAGACAGCCTGACTTTGAAACACAAGGTTAAAGTATTGATTTTGGTGAGCAGAAAGACAGTGACCAGAGACCCAATCAGGAAAAACCGAATTAAACCCTGGAATTGATTGGCCGTGCTGACCAGGACGGCTCTGCCACTTAGATGTTAATAAATCAAATGAATAAAATTAAGATGAGGGCCCGATGGGGGAAGCAGATGGTGGAGGAAGACAAGTAAGGGGGTGGTCTATGCTCCATGCTCCTGAGGGGGACCTTCCCAGCCCCACGGCGGGGAAAGGCACCTCACCCAGAGCTCTGCAGGGACTGGCTGGGGAGGCAAAGGGACAGTGCCCACACAGCATGATCCCCAGTGACTGGGCACTTGGTGGAGGGTCCCTACAGAGCCGAGGCTGAAGTGGCAGGCACTGTGGCCCTCTCAGTGAGGGGGGAGGAACATGAGATCTGTGATGAGCAGACCTTGGTTCATTCCAGTCTGGAGTTTTCCACCGGTTAGCTCTATGACTTTGGGGACGTCTCTGAACCACTCTGAGCTTCCTTCCACCTCTGTAAAGTGAGAGGACAACGACCCCTTCCTTCCAGGCTTGTTGGAGGGTCAGGGAACCAGTTTCTCAAAAGTGCTTTGAGGACCACAAAGCTCAATGATTGCCTTTTCTCCTTGACAACTGGCTTTGTAGGAAGTGGTTATCACACTTTAATGTACACCGGCCTCGCTGGGAGTGTGGATGACAACTGGAGTATCCTGGGTCCTAGCCCAAGAGATTCCGATTCCATAGGTCTGGGGTAGAGCCTAGGAATATGCATTTTTCATAAGTTTTCTGTATTATCCTGAGGTGACTCAGGCCCCCTATCCTTTCTACTTTTGGTGATTTCAATCTTTATTTCTCAGTGGGTGAGAGAGAGATCAGGTGAAATTCCACACGCATCTCTGGTTTGCAGACTCCAGTTTCAGGAACCCCCTCTTGTCCCTGTCCCAGTTGAGAGATGGTTGCTTCCTGCCGATGTGTGTGCTATATCCCAGCTCCCAGAATGCTTCCTTCCCCTCTGCTCACCTCTGCCTTTCCCACTGCCTCCAATCAGGTCCCTCTCCTCCAGGAAGCCTTCCCTGATGGCAGGCCCCACCCTGACTTCCCTTTTCTCTGAGTCCCATTTGCACCAGTGGATTAGTTCAAACTTAAACCAAACTCTGTAATTTTCTAAACCTGCCAAATATGAATACATTTGGAATGTGAAAATCTTCTGAATCCAGTCTGCACTGAGCCGGCATTTCAGGCTGATTGGACTATCAGCCAAATACATCATTTTGATGGAAGGACAAGGAGTTACCCTAACAGCTAAAATGAGGCCTGCGGACCCCTTGGGCTTCTCCAGCCTCTACGCAGGAGCCCTTGCAGTGATGCCTCATGAACCAGGTGCCTCCTTGTTCTTGGCTTTTCTGACTAAGCTCTACTGCCAGTTACAGATGGATGGATCTTGTCTGTGTCAGTCCAGAAACATACCCTGGGCCCCAGAGACCGATTAGGGAGAATTTCCCAGCTGGATTAGTGCTTCTGGCGGGGGCCTCCTTAATGATGCCCCTCCACCATAAAACTCAGTGGAAAGACCTCCCCTGGCTAGTAAATCTCAGCTCTACAAGATTAATCTGGCTCCTCATTAGCATGTTGGCAAATGAGCATGTTAAACCGTCCAGCTATGAAACCAGAGGCACACACTTCACCCTGGAGACTTGGAGTTGGTTCAAGGTCTAGTTACCAGACTCGCTCAGTGCTCCCCTGCAGAGCCAGATCTGTCCCTGTGACACCCTCCCCACCCCCTCTGGAATCCCACTGTCCCTGTCATGTCCAGGGAGGGGGTGGGGGAGGGTGGAGGGTGCCTGAACCCCCGAGTGCTTAACAAACATGAGGAGTCCATTCTGTGTGTAGGTCTTACTCTGTCTCCTCGACCATGGTCTGGGAGGAAATATCCCTCAGAGGTGGGATAGCCCGAGAGGTGACTTATTGCCAATCGTGTAATAATGATAGCCAGCATCTATTAGACACTGCACCTGTACAGCATTTTGCATGGATTACCTTGCTTTATCTTCACACCACCATGAGGGATAGATCCTATTACTGTCTTCCTTCTCTTCACAACGACTACATGAAGTCCCTGGTAATATGTATCACAGGTTTACAGGTGAGGGAATAGAGGCTCCTGTGAGCCTTGTATGCCGAAGCACATACTGCTAACGAGCGACAGGGTTCCACCTCCACCCAGAGTCCCTGCACTCTTATCCATTCATTCTCCTGCCTCTAAGTGAGGTGCTCAGTAGATGTGTCAGCGCACAGGGTCATGGCATTTCAGAGTTGGAAGGGATTTTGGGGAAGCCAGGGGTGGGTGTGGAGCTGCCTCAGTTTCTCCAAGCCTGGAGCTAAAACAGGGCTTTGGGCCACATCAGCATGGATGTGTGCCTTGGAGGCACATCTTGCCAGGTAGAGGCTCACCAAGGGCCTTTTGTACCTCCTCAGTGCTTCAGAGAAGCCAATGTCCCGCCACCCTGACTCCCTCCTGGGCGTCGCTGGCTGCTCCTGGACTTCTCTTTCTGAATTCTAGGCCTTTGACATTTCAGGCAGCAGAGAGCCTGCCGTGGACTCACTCAGGGAGCTGGCCTGCCCAGCCCCCCTCACGAGTAAACCAACAGTTTCCTCAGGCAAAGCAGATGGGCTTTCATAGCCTGGACCTGGCCATCTGGCGCAGGTCAGTGAGCCTTCTGGGGGAAAACACTGAACACTACCAGCCTACATAAAAATTAATTCCTGAAATCTCAGCTGAGGTCCTCTCCTAGCCTGCACAGGAAATGGGAGTTTTTGCTTTACATCCTGGCTTGACTGTCTTTTCATACAGCTTCTGCCAGGGGTGGGCAGGTGGAAAGGCTTGTTTTGGTGAAGCTGGGACCTGCTTTCCTGTGGCTTCCTCCCACTGGTCCAGGTTGCCAGCTAACAGGCAGGATGACAAGGTACCACTTTGATCAGGAGGCTGGGGCATGTCCCTGATGCACCCCCAGCTATACTAGAGACATCATAGGGCAGAAGGTAAGTGGTGACCTTGGGGAAGTCACTGACCCTCTTTGATGCTCAGTTTCCTCATCTGTAGAATGGGAATAACAATGCCACATACCTTATAAAATCATGCCAAGATTAAAAGGGATTAAAACACTTAACACGGGGCACTCAGTATCTATTGGCAATTATTGCTACTGGCTCTGTGACCTAGGCAAGTCACCTCTCTCTCAACCTTAGTTTCTTCATCTATAAAATGGGGCCACTTACTTCACAGAGTTTCTGCAAAGATCAGCTTCCATGCAGGTGCTTTGAAGTTACCTCCTCTCTAGTCTAGAACCATAAAGATCTAAACAAGTATTTTAAAACTTGTTGGCTCTGCCTTCCAGAACTATATAGGATAAACCTACACCCTCCTTTATTCATTCTCTGTTAAATGAACAAATGAACTAGAATTTCAGAAAATGAGCCGGACCAAAGAGTACTGGATTCAACCAGGGATGGGGTAGGTATGAATGCCAAGGGCACCCAGAGCAGCAGGAGGGTAGAGGGGTGACGGATGTTGGAGGCCCTGGACACTTGGCTGTGTTCTGGTTCCCCTGGGAGGGGAGACCCCATCCTGAATAGCAGCTCAGCTTCCCAAGTCCTGACCATAACTCCCGTCTCCCTTCTGGCTCTCAGCTATGCCGTGACCGTCCAGGAATCGTACGCCCACCCCTTCGACCAGATCTACTACACGCGGTGCACAGATATCCTCAACTGGTTCAAGTGCACCAGGCACCGGTGAGTACCTCTCTCAGACGACAGAGAAAGAGTTCCAGGCCTCAGGGCTTGCCTTTGTGCCAGTCAGTAAAAGACCCCTGTAGCAGGCGGTCCGTGTACCGCCTGTATCTCCGTGTTTTGGTGAGCTGGGACCTGCTCATGAACCCCTGAGATGATCTGCTGAGGGCTTCTTTCTGGCCAGAGGAGCTTCTGGGCAGGGCAAGCTAGATGTGCTAGAAAATGAACACCCTTGGGGGCACCTCTCAACCAGTGACAGGTGGGAGTTGGTGGATAAATACCCCAGTTAACCTCCTCAATAGCACACGCTGAATTGGCTGCCTTTACTTCCATATCTCATTTTTCTTCTCCCCTCTCCATGCTTCCTAGGATGACCTCTCAAATAAACTGCTTGTCCTTGAATCCTTGCCTCAGGCCTGCTTCTGGGAGAAAATCCAACCTAAGACAGCCCCCCTCAGAGCAGGTGTAGCCCCATGCCAGGGCATCTGGCTTGGAAAACATAGTGTAGGCTAGAAGTTAGCACCCACTCAGCATCTGAATGATGGCATACGGGAATCCTGCTCCTTTGTCTGCAACCCTCCTGCAAGTCGTGAGGTGCTCCCATGCCCCTGGAGGAGAGAGGAGAGGAAGAGAGAACATGTTTTGTTGGATGACCCTGGGCAAATCACTTTATTTTGGGATTCCAGTGTACTCATCAAACATAGAATGATGCTTGTCTTACTTACCTGCAGGGTCCAGTGAGGTCAGGGATGTGAAAATAACTTTGAAAAGTGCAGGGGAAAATAGAGAAAAGTGAGGAGTTGACCCAGGGAAGGTAGCATTATTATTTGAGGGGTGAAAAGCAGCAGATGAAGGGTAAGTGAGGGAGTGAGGGAGAGGCCGCCTGGAAGTCCTGTCTCTTAGTTGCCGAGCATGTGTTCGTTCCAGATTTCTTTTGCTTCTTCCTGTGGGCCTAGTCCCTCTTTGGGTTTCATGCGGGCATCATGGTGGGTACCATGTGGACAGGGAAACTTGCTCTATGCTGAAAAGCTGACGTCCTGGTAGTGTTTGAGGCTTTGTTAGTAACTTGCTATGAGATACTGAGCATACATATAGCCGCTTTAAAATCCTTGTCTGCTAATCCAACATCTGTGTCATTCCAAAATTGGTCTTCATTGATCGCCTTTTCTATTATTTAGGTAATATTTCCTAGTTTCTTTATGTATCTAGTGATTTTAAATTATGTGTCGGGCATTATGAGCAACAAAGACTGTAGAGAGTGAATTCTGTTATATTCCTTCAGAGAGGACTGATTTGTTGTTGCTTGTTTGTTTGTTTTAGCAGCCAGTTAACTTGGCTAAACTCAAGTTCCAAACTCTGAAAGTTCCATATTTTTAGCCTTAGCTAGATTGCTTGGAAGCTGTCCTCCACACACGTAATTTGGGAGCCAGAAGTTTGAGCAGAGATTTTACAAAGAATACGGGGCTTTCTTCTTTGTGGCTCTCTTCTTCCTGGGGTTTTTCTTTTCAATTTCTAGTTGCTGGGTCTACCCTGGCCTAGTTCTGTGGTTCTTCAAACCAGTAAGGTGGTGTGTCTTCTATCTGAATTTCAGCCCCCTGGTGTATTTCTTGTTGACCGGGGCCTGCCCTTGGGCTAACCTTATCCGGTATCATTCCCTTTTTCCAACTGTATACTTTTCTCCAGTATCCATCTTTATTCTCTCTCTAGTGCCTTCAGGTAGTTGTTTTTTTTATATTTTCCCCAAATTGTATGACGGCAGGAGGGTTGGTCCAATAGAACCTGCTCAGCCATTACTGCATCGCCTTCCTCTAGCTCTTGACTATGAAATGAGGAGGTGGAACCAAATGCCCCCTTCCCACTTCCCCAGTCGTGCCAAGTTAGCTGCCTGTGGCCCTGGTCAATGGAGGAAGAAATAGAAGTCCTGATGTCTCCGTGAGCCGGCCAGGCCCTGTGCCAGAGCCAAGTTTGCTCTGAGGCGTGGCTTTGTTGGGTACTTGAAGGCTGGGACTGCCGTCCATCACAGCTGGGGAAAGGTGAGTGAGTGCTGCTTATTAAAATAGGCTGCATTCCTGGAACATGAATTATTTTGCTAAATTATTGAGTCGCCGTACAGCCTCCATGACCTGGAGTGTGCATGCTGACAGCTGCACCATCAGTCTGCCTCTGTGTGCAATGGCTTGTTTGAACGCAACATCCTTCTCCTGACAGCAGCCTGGCTCCCAGCTCCTTCCCTCTCCTGCTTCCCACCCCAGTGCTGTAGGAACATCTCTCTCCTGAAGGTTTTAATGATGCCAAGACCACCTCTCCATTGGAGGGCTTGGGGAGAACGCTGTTTGGTGGGAGGAATGAACTGGATGACCTCTGAGTCAACCCCAAGTTGTTCTTTATCTGAGAGGCTTACACCACCCTTGGAATTGCCGGGAGCTGCCTTCCTGTGCCGGGGAAGTAGCTTCACTTTGAAGCTGGCTTACCTTGCAGTATGGGTTTTTGACAAAGTGGAACGACCTTAGTGTAAACATCCCCAAATATCACAGATTTCTCTAGGGTCTGCCCTGTCATTTGTCATAAAGCGAGGGCTTTAAGGACCAGGAGACTGTGCAGTAAGACTCCCTTCCCAAGTTGGCCTGACCTTCCATGGAAAGCAGGTTGTCGGCATCTCCAAGGACCAACCTCTGCTGCTTTGCCTGCTGAGGTGGGGTCTGTAGGGCAGGCTCTCCTGGGGTGCTGGTGGAGAAGAGAGAGAGTTCTGGATTCAAGGCCTGAGGACTTAGGCTTGAGTCCTAGTTACCTGTTATGACCTTGGGAAGTTTCTTCCTCTCTAGTCTTTAATGGCCATTTCAATCTCCTTCATTTTGACCCTATGTCTGAGGAAGGGACTTTGCCTATCAATACCCCATTCTGACTCCCTCCTGAGGACTCAGTCCTCACGCCACCCATTTCCCTTACTGTATTCTTTCAGTCCAACCATCCCATAAGCCCAGCAAGCCACCCTGTGGGAACTGGCACAGGGCAGTGGGTTAAGCCTAGTGGCTTTGAAATCAGACTGACGTGGGTTTAAATCCTGGCTCAAAAACTGTTTAGCTGTGTGACCTTGAGCAAGTCATCAACAAAGTGGAGGGGGATACGTAAAATTACATAATGATGAAAACTCTAAAAACGAAATAAAATAAGGGTGCTTAATGATGCTACCTGCCTCAAGGAGGGAATGGAATGAGATTTTGCCGGTAAATCTCTCCGACACAGAGCCAAGTCTCAACGTCCATGTCAGCATAAGAACTGGAACCAAGGTCTCCGACTCCGTCCAGAGCTTCTCCTGCTCTCTGGGCCTTAGCTTCTTCCTCGGCAGTGCCAGGGATCGGTTCTGAGCCTTTCCAAGGATTGCATGGGAAGAAGCTCTGCCCCAGGAGGTGTTATGTTTGGTGTGGAGGAGATTAATCCACCTCTGGGACTGAGTCAGACTCAGAGAGTCGCTTTGCTGACTCTGCTTCGGTTCTCCAAGTGGATGGACCGGTTCCCAGCATCCACAAGCGGTCTGCTTCTTGGGGTGGTGCTGGTAGGCGTAGAAACTCTCAGAGCCCCAGTCCCGTCCAAGCCACCCCATGGGCTCCTCCAGCCCAGGTCCTGGAGGTTTTAAGGAGAAGCCCCCAGTTGCCCTCCACAGTGTTCCCCCAGAAAGTATGTTTTGCAAGCCTTCTAAGTGTCACTCTGAAGAGAGTGGGGAAAAGTCAGCCTGGGTAGCGAACGCCGCATCAGTAATACATTCTGCATCACAACAGCCCAGATCCCGCCATTGATTGTTCTTTATTGTTTTCCTTCATATTTGAAGCCACCATGCATTTTGAAGTAATTATTGAATGGCATCCTCGATATAGCTTTAACACAACTATCATTCTAACAGGAGCGATTGATTCTCAATACTGTGACGTGGCTTTCTCCCTGTGCCTTAGGATCAGCTATAAGACGGCGTATCGGCGTGGCCTCCGGACCATGTACCGGCGGAGGTCCCAGTGCTGCCCTGGTTACTACGAGAATGGAGACTTCTGCATACGTATGTAGGGGTTGCCTCTGTTTTGGTTGCAGTGGGGATGGGAGGGGATAGGCAGGAGGGGAACCGAGGGGATGAGAGGTAGGGCTGTCCTCCAGGCCCTGGATTGCAGGCCTCAGTTGACTCAAGGACTCAAGATATCCCTGCCTGCTGCCAGCTGTGAGGAGACCATGGGTCTGGTGCAAATATATTAGCACAGATTTGTCCATCAGATTGACCTTCTAAGAGGATGGATGACAGCAAGTCCATCTAGGCTTTGATGGGGTCAGGAGAGAAGTGTACGCTTCTGGAGGGGGTGCTCTGGGAAGCAATGGGGAAGAAGTGCTAAGTGCTTGGCACAGAGCTGAGGCCATGGTAGGTGCTCAAGAGGCTTTGCTGGATGGAAGGAGAGCGAAATGGATAGATGGATGCATGGATGGATGGATGGATGGATGGATGGATGGATAGATGGATGTATAGAAGAGAAGAAGGAAGGCAGGCTGGATCGTTGGATGGCAAAATCGCCATACCTAGAAGGAGGATTGCAAGAGTAAGACAGATCACAAGGGACCAGTTCCAGGAAGTGGGAGGATTTCCACAGAGGACTGCAAGACAACGAAGAAAAAGTGGGCTCACGAGAGACACTTGCTACCTCTGTCCCTATTTGTCTGCTCGCAAAACTGAAGCCTTAGTGTCCCCAGAGAGACAAGGGCTGAGTTGCTGGCAGCTGCAGGCCCTCTGGGGGAGGTGCAGTGGGGTGCAGTGAGAGGTACCCAGCAGGAGGCTGCAGGTCAGTATCCTGGTCTCAGCTTCCCAGGCATGTGGCTTTAACCTCCCTGGGAGAATGGTTTAGGGCTCTGTTAGAGTCTAACGAACTCTTTCTCCACTCACCTCTGACCAGTGGAATGGGGCCAGTTTAGGACTTTCTAGAAGGTTTCCTCGAACTGAAGAAGAGTGTCAGAGAAGCTGGGAGCCCCCATTTAATGACTGAGAGGAAAATCAACCCCCACAGCTTCTGCCTCTGCATTTGGAGGCCGATTTGAAGAGTGATTTTCCCTGTTAGTATTCTCCGTGCCATCTGGGTGGGTAGAGCGAACTAGCACCAGAGAGAGAATTTGGGCAGAGTGGGCGTGTTGATGTTGGGAACGAAATGACAATTTTCTCCTATTGTTGTTACATCTCCTCTAATGCTGGAGAAACTCGATTCTAATTGCATTATAGGAATGAATGAAAAATGCTCCAGCAAATAGGGTCAATACTGATGGTTTTATAGGAAAAACACAAAGATACTCACCCAAAGCAAACTTAAAAAGCTGTTTCTGAAAAAGTAGGGCAGAGAACTGGGATGAGAGAAGGTTTTGGTCAATGCCTCACCTGGGATGCGGTTATTATGGGGACCTGGGTGGAGAAGCGAGGTCAGGACTAAGGCTTTACTGCTGCCGCTCTCTCTGCCTGCCTGCCTGACGTTGAGTGAGAGTCAGGCCGGCAGCGGGACAGAGGAGTCATAAAGCCCAAGCAGCATGGATGCGAACAGCCCTTCTGAGCTCAGGGTACAGTAATGGCCTAAGGAATGTTATAAAGGGAGTTCGGCTGTCCGCATGTGGGCAACGGGAACAGATGAGCACCTTCTATTTCTAATTTCCATTAGTGGACATTGGTCAAGCTCTTGGAAAATGAAGAGCAGGGCAGAAGCACTAAGCGTCCTGATTGCACAGGCGCAGTCTTGCTGACCGGGAAGGCAGCTCCTAACATCCCCCCTACTCCTTATGTAACCGCCAAGCACTGCCTGCCGAGCTGGTGGCCACAGGCCAGTCCATCCCAGGAAGCCAAGCTCAAAGAGCCACTTTCCGGACTGAAGGCTTTGCCTAGGAGGGGACAGGAGAGTTTCAGCAGCAAGATGGGGCATTGTGGCATGCTGGGTACTGGTAGTGACGACACAGAGGGGTGAGAGTCATACAGGCCTCGGCTAACTCTCGGCTCTGCCACTCTCAGCTTCTTCCTCTTTATTCTCATCACCATTTTCTGCAGAGTCCACAACACTTGCCAGGCACCATTTTGATCACTTTATATACATCAGCTCAGCTCCTCACAATAATCCTATGGGGTAGAGACCCTTATTTCTCCCAATTTACAGATGGGGAAAACTGCGTCACAGAGTGATTAAGTAACTTCACCAAGATTACCACTTTCTAGTGGTCAAGTTACTTAATGTCTGTGATGTAGCGAGAGAGTGGTAGAACTGGAATTTGAACCCAGGCTGTCTGGCTCCAGAGTCTGCTCTAAACCATTTGGACTCGGCAAGGTGTCACCTCTCTGAACCTGAGTTTCTATTCATGCAAAATGGGGATAGTAATACGTATGTCACCCAGGCACAGGGTAGGGACTTAATAAACATTATCTCCCTCCTGCATGCCTTTGGGTCTTAACATTTATTCACCCTTGGCTTTTATTTTAATTTCTCAGAGATCCATGGACCCTGTCCCTGGGGAAATGCACACTACATATAAAAATCTACACATACGCATGGCTCTTTGCACACAATTTCAGTGGGTTCATGGATCTTTTGAAACCCTTACAGGGTCTTTGGATCCGTGATAAGTAGTTTCTGCCATATGCTCATGTTTATCCTTTCAGCTTATATGGTTTTCTTCCTATTACGCAAATACTGGAGATACAGATGCAAATGAGAGGTGGTTACTGCCTGGAGGAGCTTGCAGCTTAGCGGAAGGCGGTGGTCTGGCACACAGATACGTGCAACAGAGTGGTGGATGCTTTGACAGACATCTTCGTAAAGTAGGGCAGGATAAAGAGGAGAGGCTGTCTTTTTAGCCATGGCCACTTAGCGAGTGTTCATGAGAAATCAGCTACAGACGGAAAAGTGAAGGCGGATGCCCTGGAAGGGGGTTTCAACCCTATAGTTACTAAACGCCTACTGTGGCCCATCCCCTGTGCTGTCCTACCGGATAGAAGAGAAGTGTCAGAAATAGCTTCTGCCCTTCTGCAACGTGCAGTCTTGTTGGGAAGGCAAGCCTAGTGCATAAGACATCAGTAGCTAACAGCTCGGAGAGAATGTGAGAAAGACTAGACTGAGGCCAGATAAGCTCAGGCAGAAGAGAATGCTGGGACCCCTCAGGCGGCTTTGGGGGTTTGAGCTGGATGGAAGGACATCTCTGGAGGTGGGTGGGAGAAAGAAGCCCATCCAGCAAAGACATGAGCTGGGTCAGCGCCTGGTGGGGAGTGAGGCAGCTGGCCCAACCACAGGGGGCAGATCTGGGCTGGGAGAAGCGGAGTAAGGCCGGCTGGGTGAGGTCATTATTAATTTCCTAGGGCTGCCCTTACAATGCACCACAGCCTGGGTGGCTTAAACAGCAGGAGTTTACTGTCTCACAGTTCCTGAGGCTAGAATAGAAGTCTGAGATCGAACTGTCGGCAGGGTTGGTTCCTTCTGAGGGTTGTGACAGAAGTTCTGTTCCAGGCCTCTCTCCTAGCTTCCGGTAGTTCTTTAGCTTGTGGCAACATACCTCCATTCTTCAAATGCATTTTCCCCATATGGGTGTCAGTCTCTAATTGTTCCCTTTTTATAAGGACACTGGTCATATTAGATTAGGGCCCACCCTAATGACCTCATTTTAACTATCTCCCAGTAAGTTCTCATTCTGCAGTACTGGGGACTTAGGACTTCCACATATGAATTTGAGGAGGACAGTTTAACCTATGACGGGTGGGTGTCAGCCATTACCAGCACTCTCTTGTTCCTGCGCATTGTGATGGGAGAACAAGGAGGGGGAACCAGCCAGCCCCCCATGGGCTTTGTCCACTGTCTGTGAGAGAATGGAGACCCAGGGTCAGGGAACGTGTGAGAGGGAGAGATGGTGAGGGTGAAGGATTGTGCTCAGGGTGCTGATGCCAGATGAGAAGCTTGTAAACCCTGGAGCATTCAGGACCTGAAGCCCTGCAGCCCCGTCCCTCCCCTTCCGCCCCCCTCCCCGCCCACCATGGAGGCCAGAGAACCTCCAAGTTCACCAGAGCCAGGTGAGAACCCATGTGATGTTGAGAGTTCTCAGGACCCTGCACAAGAATATCCCCCCTTGACCTGGGAAGAGGCAGGGGACGTTGGTCTCCCTCCAAAGCCACCTTCCTGGAGCCTTGTCTCTAGGCACGTGGTAGAAGGACATTTCCTGGGGAGTAAAAGCCTTGGCTGACTCTGCCACTAACTTGCTGTGCAATCTTGGCCAAGTCCCTTTGCCTCTTTGGTTCCACCGTGGCATAAGATGGTTCATCTCTGTGCATGGAAGGAGGAAAGATGCAACAATGAGTGAGAGGATCCTGGAAAGCATAAACCCTAATACAGATGCAAGTGGCACTAACTTTTCTCCTCTTGGCACCATTTCCTCTGCCCCAGAACAGCCAATTCTCATCCCAGAGCCCTTGGTAGCCCTTCTAGAATAATCCACACCAGAGCTACCCTCCCTCTTCCATTAGTTACAGATACAGCTGATTCCCCTGTCATGCAGGGTGTCATGCGGGGTCTCTGTCCCCACACCCCCCACCACCACCCACCCCATTTCCCCAAGCATCACATGTTTCTGGAGGATCACTGTACAAGCACATTTCCTTCTTTCTTTCTCCTGTCTTGTGAGACAAGGCAGTGGATATCTTTACTGCTGCAGATGGAGCTTATTTTAAGTCATGTGGTGAGGTTTGAGGCATTTTGGGAAGCTCCGTTCTTTGACAATATTAGCCTGTATCAGACTGGGTAGGCTGGGTTATGCTGCAGTAACAAACAACACCCAAATCCTAGTGGATTAAAACACTTTTATTTCTTGTTCATGTTTCATGTCCATTGTGGGCTAGCTGGGACCTGCTACTTGTCACTGTCTCCCAAGGACCCCGGCCAACGGAGAAGCAACTCTCTGCAATGTTTCTGGTGCCATGGTAGGGACAAGTGGGCTCTGGGGTCTTGAAGGCAGAGGGCCAGAGTATTTCGTAAGCAGTATTAGCGCTTATCACAAGTGCTGTATAGATTCCACACTAGTCACAATTCACAATCCATTCAAATGTTCTATTGAGCACTTGATAACTTAATATCAGCATCAACAGGAAGACTTGTTACAACACAGACTCCTGGGCCCCAGCCTCCAGAGTCTCCATTCAGAAGATTTGGGGGGTGAAGGGGGTGTGTGCTGGAGAATTTGCACTTCTAACAACTTCCCACCCAATGCTCATGCTTCCGGACTGGGAACCACACTTTGAAAACCCCTGGTGTTTGCTATGCTAAAGGATGGTTGCCGTGGTGATGGAGTAAGTTGTAAAATTGCAAAGAGCCCAGCAGGTTGCTTAACAGGTGCATCCCCTTGGTATTCAGGGCTTGTCCTGATGGGCTACAGGGAGCCAGCAGGCCTCAGAGTAGCCAGCAAGGAAGGGAACTTACCGGCCCAATCCTCCAGTCTCCTATTCCCCTTGGTCAGAGTTTGCCCCATGGCGGGGTGACTCCCTCAAAGTCCCAGGTGGTATCCTCTAGCCCTTTCAGGGGCTGCAGGGGCTGCGTGGAATGCCAGCACATACCTCCTGCACTGTGGTTTTCACCCAAACCCAGAAGTGGAAGATTAGCCAGAAGCTCCGGGTATGTGGTCGATGGGCCTGGCTGGGTTGGGGTGCTGAGCCTATTTGGGCACCTAGTCAGGTTGGCCCTGAAGAGGGATTGCTCTGGCCCAGTGGGGTCAGTCTGCAGGGGGTGGCCCAGCTGTGGCCCAGCAGCTGGGGATGTGGGAGAATGTCTGGCTGCACTGAGGGAACCTGAGTAAGGGTGGGTAAGATTTATCTCCAGTAAATTTAGATAGCTCTGTTTTATTATTTTGTTTGTTTTATATAGTCGAGTATTATTTAAATTTAACTCATATTTACTGATTTCTTTGCTCCTCCTTTCCTTGTATCTCACTTCTTCCTTCTCTGTTTGGCTTCATGCTTTCCCCCCCCCCTTTCTTCCGCCTCCCCCCACACTCCGGTTCAAGCTGTTGTTTCTCTGTCAGCAGCACGGCAGCACAGCAGCCCGCAGCAGCACACAGCATCCCGTGGCAGCCCATCGCAGCCCGTGGCAGCCACACCGACCTCCGGCTGGGGAGAGCCATTGTTCACAATCTTAGCTGTGGAGGGTGCAGCTCACTGGCCCATGTGGGAATCGAACTGGCAACCTTTGCATTAGGGACATGGCGCTCCAACCACCTGAGTCACTGGGCCGGGCCGGCTTCATTCTTCTTGAAGGGTCTCTCTGATAGTTCTTTCCGGGAGGATCTAGGAGTCATCAACTCTCTTATGCTTTACTTCTCTGAAAATGCCTTTATTTTGCCCTACTCTTGAATGATGGTTTAGCTACGTATGAAATTCCAGTTTTTGGTCATTTTCTTGTAGCAGTTTGAGTTTTTCCATAGTGTTCTGGACTTCATCGTTGCAGCGTTCTGCAGTTTCCCTAGATTTGACCCACGTGGAGTTATTTTTATTCACACTATTTGCTTCTCAGAGGTACACGTCTTCCTCAAACTAAGGATTCATGTCTTTTATCAGTTCTGGAAAATTCTCAGCCATTTCTCTTCAAATATCCCTTTTCCTTCACCCTTCGCAGTTTTCTCCTATTGGAGTACCAAAATGTTGGACTCTCACTCCATCTTCTATCTCTCCTAGGCTCTCATTATTCATCTCTTTATCTCTCTATGCCATATCTTGGACATCTTCCTCAGGTCCATTTTTCAAATCCTTTGGCTCTGCTAATTAACCCGTCTGCTGAAGTCTTAATTTCAATGACGACATGTTTTGTTTCTAGGAGTTCTGTTGGTTCCTTTTCAAAGATGCATGTTTTTTTTTCTTCTGTAGTGTCCTATTCATTCATTATGAAATCTAATCCTTCTTTTTGGTTTAATGATTTTAAACAGATTTCTTTTATAGTCTCTGTCAGACAGTTCTATCTTGAGCTATACAGTTCTATTAGCTCAAGTTCCTAGAGTATCCTATTTTGGGGGACTGCTGATTGTCCCTTATGATAGATTATTTCCTCATATAGGTTTGTATTATTTTTCTTTTCTCTCTCTGTTTCTCTTTTTTTTTTTTCTCTGTGCACTATTTAGGCTTTTTCCCCTTCCCCCATGCCCTGACTTACGCAAGAGCCCTACACACACACTCGTTTTGCATTTTCTTATGAGGCACACCAATAGTTTTCACTGGCTCACAGCCAGTCTTTGCATAGCTAACTTGGTTTGGGATTCCATGTTGTGTGTGATGAGGACTAAGACGTTTTTTTCTTTAAAAAAAATTGATGTGAAATTCACGTAATATTAACCATTTTGACGTGTCCAATTCAGTGGCATTTAGTGCATTCACAATGTTGTGCAACCATCACCTCTATCTAGTTCTGAAACATTTTCATCACCCCTGAAGGACACCCCATACCGAGTAAGCAGTCACTCCCCACCCCCCACTCCTGTTTTTTTTTTAGTTTCTTGTGGGAGACATTTCTCCTCATCCAGAATCCCTTGCTTTTGTTTCCCTTAGGGTGGTGGGCAGCATTTTCAAGTTTCCTCTACATGGAGCTGGGAACTCCCAAGGCCAAGTCTGCCCCTATGAGGGTGTTAAACCCCCAGCCTGGGCTGGGGGCCAGGGGCAGAGGCTAGCCAGACCTGATGTTCCCGGGGCCCTTTTGCTTCAGCATCTGACCTGCTGTAACTCGTAGGAACCACTTAGAGACTTGCCTTTCTTTCATTAGAACTCAGCTATGTATTTTAAAAATATGTTTATTATATTTTGGGAGCATTCTTGTAGCAGGAGGGTCCTACGTTAGCCCTTTCTGCCATGTCACTGAAACTGCCCGTTTTATAATGAGTGGTTTAGTGGAGGTGGGGGCGCTTTATAGTCAGACCCTGTGACATTTAATTCAGTGCTTTCTTGGTCTGATTGCTGGCTTCCAACAACACCAATAGTTAAACAACAGTGTAGGGTCTTGTAGTTTTCCCATACAGTATATCACGTGCTCTTCACAGACTGGAGAAGGAGTATTACTGTTACTGTCCTTGTACAGCAGAGGACACACAAGCTGGGTGAGGCTAAGAGACTTATCCACCTGCAAAAGTGCAGCCCAGGAATTGACATCAGAGCAACTTCCGGTCCTGTGCTTTCCCCTCTTACAGTGGGTTTTCTCTTGGCAGGAGGGACCTGTGGCCAGAAGAGAGAAATGGAGTCAGACAAGAGGGCAGGTGAAGAGGTTTGTAGAGAGAGGAAGGGACTGAAGATAAGCTGGTTTTATTTCAGAATTTTGCTAAAGTGGGTCCCTGTAGGCGCCAGGATCAAGGTAACAAGTGGAGGATTGCTGTGTGTGTGCACGGGCGCATGTTGCACACTTGCAGACCTGCAGGTCCTGTCCGGGAGGCTCCCCAGGGAATCCTGCCTGCTGCCATCACCAGAAACAGTGCTGACGCTGTCCCTTGCGTCACCAGCACCTGGTGCTGAGCTTTGCTGCCTAGAACAACATCCATCCTCCCATCTGACCATCCTTTCACCAACATTTTTTAGATACCCATGCCTTGAAGGCACTGCTGAGGCCTGGGGATAGAGAAATGAATAAGAAGCATTTAGTCTAGTGGGGAAAATGTGGGGTTTTGTTAAACTTAAAAAAAAAAATCCAACATAGTACGATAGGCACATTTTTAATAAGCAGGCAAGAAAACAGAGGGTGTCACCGGGCTAGTGGTGGGGAAGGAATGACTGCCTAGCCACCCCGACAGGTCCTCACTGAGTGGCTCAAGGAGGTGCAGCCCCCAGGATCTGGTCCCCAGTCTTGTGGGCTTAGAACATTCACGTAGGGTACCCAGAGTGGCTGAGCTCTAGTTGAGTCACACTGACCAAACTCATAAAATACTGATGCTTAGCCCTGGGGCCAATGGAGTCACTGACAATGAGAAATATAACTACCAAAGTTTTGCTCTTGTCCACTTGTTAGTGCTTTTCAGGCCCTCAAGAATTAATTGTTGAATGAGTGAATTCATGGTCCGGGTGTCCAGTGGGTTTCCTGGGCACCGCTCCTGTGAGCACTTATTTCAGATCCCTCCTGTTTCACTCCAGAGCCCCACCTGTTTGGGAGCCACATGGCAGTGGTTCCATGCTCTCTGTACCCACAGCTTGTGGGTCCCTCCATCACTCTGCCCCACGGGCTGTGAAGCTGCCTCACTTGTCTGTCTATCCCACTCAAAAGTGAGTCCCTGAAGCAGAGGGATATCTTCTACATGGGTTATTCCCAGGGCCAGGCATTGAGTGCTGAATAATTATTGATCAGGTGAGTGAGAGAGAGAATGGAGGAAATAGACTCATACCCCAAATACTGAGAGACCTCCTAAGGAGAAGCAGCTAACTTTGTCTGGGGAATTGAAGGGCAGGGGAATCAAAGAAGACTCCTTGAAGGAGGTTAGTTTTGAGCGGAGTCTGAACGGTCAGTAGGAACTTGCCAGGAGGACAAGAGGCAGCCAGTGGTTAAGACCGAGCATGAGTTTGAAGGCCCTTCTCCATGTGACCTTGAGCATGTTATTTCACCTCTCTCTACCTCGGTTTCCTCAGCTGTAAAATAAGATGGGGCTGTATGGGGTATTCTGCCCCTTTGGGCTGTCATGTGTTTCCACAAAGGAAGTATTTGGTACAGGGCCAGGTACATAGTAAGAACTTGGTTATTGTTAGCCACTGCTGTTTGTGTTATTTTTGTGAGAGAGGACATTCTCCGGCAGAGGGGACAGTATGAGCATAGAGGAGAGGTGGGCAAGAGCAGATAGAATCAGGACACTGTTATCAAGCCGCTGTGGCTGGAGCACAGGAAGAGTGGGGGAGAAAACAAAGGGGAAGGGGCTGGGCTGGGGCTAGAGCTGGACCCCCAGCACCACACGAAGAAGGCTGGATAGTCTCAGGAGATCATTGAAGGGTTTCAGCAGCCAGTGACATGCTCACGGTGGTGTCACAGAGCCTTCGCTCTGGGGACAACCATCAAGGGGGTGAAAGACAAGTTAGGAGGTGTGTGCATGGATGGGTGAGCGATGGACGTCTGTGCTCGGGCACCTTAGCCAAGGAGAGAGAGGAGATCTGGGGTCTGGCTGGCTGCGTTTGCTGACCTAGCCCTAAACTTCTCTGTGAGGCCTTCCGCAAGTGCTAGCAGGGTCCTGGGTGCTGACGCAGCCAAGGAAGGATCTTGGCACTGCTTCTTAATTACCAGCTGCAGCTGTAATTAAACCTCTGCTATCCAGAGGGCAGCCTCTGAGGAGAAGCCTTTATTAGTGTCAGAGTAGTCAGGCATTACGTAAGTCCCCTTCCTGGGTGTCCTGGGCCAGGTAAAGACTGTGAAGGTGCTGACCTGTCCCCAGCCTAACTCCTCATTTCTTTATGGAAATTTCCCAAAGGCCCCCGATTTCCATCTTCTGAATTCCAACAATCCTGTAGGTGCTGGGAGAGGGGCAGGAGTGGTAACCACTTACCAACCAAAATCGAAGTATTTTAATATTTTCACATTGAACAGTACCATTCTCCCAGTCTAAGTCTTGGCCTGAACTGGAGTGTCTGAGTCTCATTTGACCTGGAGATGTGATGTGTCCAGGCCTCTGAGGAAGGGGCGTCCCAGCTGGAGTGTCTGGCTGTGTGTGTGTGTGTGTGTGTGGATGGTATTGTAAATCTGCATGTGTAGACGTTACTCCCAACCCACGAGAGGGGTGTCTGTGCGGCATGTAGTGCCAGACAATGTGAAGGTCAAGAGCACAGACCCTAGAGCCAGACTGCCGCGCCTGGCCGGTGTGGCAGTGGGCAAATTACTTAGCTTCTCTGTGCCTCAGTTTACTCAATCGGAAAATGCGGTAGCAATGGTACGTACCTTCCACATGGAGTTGTTGTGAGGCTTGAGTGTATGTAAACCAAAGAGCTATGGAAGTGTCAGCTTTTATTATTACACATGCATAGGTAGTGTACTCATGAGTGCTAGGTTTCGCTGTGTGCGAAGAGCACCCCCATTACATGTTGTGTGTACACATGCATGTTCTCTGTGTGTGTATACTAGCTACATGTGTATGTTGCATGTCTGCCCATGAAAAGTGTCCTCATAACCTTGCGTACTGCGTGCATATCTCAATGCCGTGTATTTAGAGTTTGTGTGTTCACGTCTCCCTCGGGTCTCCCGAGAGTCACCTTTCCCATCACCCTTTCCCACTTCTCTTTCTCCTTTTCAAGCAGCTAAACTGTCACCAAGGGAACCAGAATTGGGTCTGTGCTCCGGATGGGGTGGGAAAGAGGAGTCAAATGACAATTAATTTCATCCCTGTGATGGAGGCAGATCTAGAACCAAGGGCAAAAGCCAGGGAGTCCTTCTCCTGGCCCTGGCCAAAGAATTGTCCCTCTGGCCACCTTTACTCTGGGTTGAGCTGAGGGGAAAGAAAGAGAAAGTCCCAAATCTGGGAGCCGGGGGGCCCCAACTTAAAGGCAGCCCCCATCCCTTTGGTGTGGCCAGGTGAAAGAACCAAGGCCTTGGACTCTGTTTATCTACTAGGTTCATCCACTAAACAAACTGTGGAAGCCTGATAGTAAATCAGCAGTGAGTGTGATTTAGAGGACTCTTTGTTTGTTTGCTCAGCTAAGCTTTTGGCAAGGTAAATGCATAAACTGCAGAAAATCTCTTTGAAACAGCCACAGGGTTCAAACGCCCTTCAGTCCTCCATAAAGGATTCTCCAAATTATATGGACTAGATTAGTATCTCTATTACATAAAACCATTTCAATGCCTGCTCGGGGCTTTGAGAATGAAGTCACCGGACGGACCTTTTGTTGCCCGACCCCGCCAGCACATGGTAATTGAAGATTTCCCTTTAAAAGTGTGTCAGGTGGAAAGAGCTCCTAATTTACTAAGTGGAGGGGCCTTTGTTAGGGAGACTGATGCTTTGTTCTGCCTGTCCCTTTTAATCTTGTTTTTGTACAATGGACTTACATAAAGCATTACCAGACAATTTGATTCTGGGGAGGCAAGGGCCCGGCCTTGCAGAAGGAAGCTCTCTTCTGTCTGCCTCTCTCTTCCTCCTCCTCTTGCTTTTCCCGTCCCTCTTCTGGGCTCTTTCCTCTATCTGTAGGGCAGGCACAAGCCCTGGGACAAACTCTGTGGCTTCATGGCAGCAGCCACCCTTGTCTTTTTCTATTCAGAACACACACTCCTCCTTTGTAATTGCCTCTCTAACATGGAAACCCAGAGGCAAGATCCAGGCTGGGGGCTACATTGGCCGTGGGTTGCTGGGCTGGAATCTAGCTGAGGTTTTAGCCCCAAAGTCCAGTGCCATCTGGTGCCTGATGGGATGCTTTTGGTTCCAGGGGCTCCACTCCCCAGGGCACTGAGCAGCATTTGTTGTCTGTGAGTCCTCCCCCACATGGCTTCTAGCTCTCAGGAGGAGGTCTCTGAACCCTGGTTGAGAGGACTTAGGTTCTGCCTCTAGCAGGGAGCCACCCCCTTGGGCCTTAGACACCCTGTGAGCCCCGACCTGGCTTTCAGAGGAGTTCTCATCACCTAGTGCTGTGTGACTGGGTGCAGAGGTTTTTCTCCTTTTGAAGTCAACCGGCAAAGTTAACGAGACCAATGGCATGGTTTAAAACGAAAACATGCAATTGTAGTTGTTAATGAAATGAATCGGAGGAAGAACCAAATATAGGCAGTGTGATCGGCAAAGAGTCATGAAACAGTCACAGAGATCTTTGGAAATGCTGTTCGGTTTGTTTTAAGGTGGTGGATGAGAGGTTCATCAGCTTCCCAAGGGCAGGACCACTTCTTCCTGGCCTGTGTCCCCAGAGGGGCTGGCACAAGACTTCACAGTTTCTCCTAAAGATGTGACTACTTGGTCCAGGTGCAGAGGGGTGGATGAGCTGACGGTGACCCCAGACATGGTAGAGGAGCTTTGGGCACATCCAGCCCATTTGGAACGCTTCCTACCTAACGACCTCCTTTGAGGACACTGGACTTCACAATAGACGGACTGAGGGAGGGATTCACATTTTTGGTGTCAGGCCTTCACACACATATGTTATCTCATTTTATCTTTAAGATGACTTGCCAGGAACTATTTATTCCTCTTTCCATGTGTAAACAGACTCAGAGGAATTGAACTCATTGCCCAAGAGCCCACAGCTGGTAAGTGGTGGAGCCAGGTTGCCAGAGCACCAATGTGGGGGAAGCCACGGGGCCCACCCCTGGCTGGGGGTGGGGGTCCCCTTGTCATCAGTGCTCGGCTGTGAAGTAGAGGGTCCAACCCTCTCAGGTCAGGAGCCTGGCTCGAACGTTGAGTAGCTGAGTGACTGAGATACATCCTTTCCCTCTTGGAGTTTCTCTTTCCTTGTCTACAAAATAAGTGTGTCAACCCTGTCCTGCAAGACCATATGACAGGGCTTTGTAATCACCAGCCCCTGCCGACCTCCACCTAGCCATGGAAATAACACTCTTCTCTTTCTCCTCTCCTGCCCCACAACACCCGCTGTATCTTTGTCCTTATCATAGCTACCACTTATCTAGCACGAACAACATACTAGGCCTCATTTCTGCATTAACTCATTTCATCCTCACAACAACCCTGTGAAATAGGTACTATTAACATCCTCATGTAATAGATGAGGAAACGGAGGCACAGAATGGTGACGTAACTTGCCCAAGGTCACACAGCAGTGAAGCGATACAGCTGTTAAGTCAAACCCAGGCTTCTGGTGTCAGTTCTGTGCTCGTGACCATTCTGTTCCAGCTCGTGGCCCACAAGCTCAGCTGCTGCAAGGCCGCCTTCAAAAGCTTCTGTGCCTGTGATCTCTGGAGGTTGAGGGTAGGGAGCATTTAGCAGATAGGATATCGGTATCGGCTGTAGCTGCCTGTCAGACACCTCACCCCGCCATCTGTCCTGCCCAGTTCCCATTCTAGTTTCCATTTCCTACTGGGATGAAACCTGGCCTGGGGAACCTCCGTTATCCTCTCTGTGCTTCACTTTCCTCATCTGTGTAATTGGGATGATAACAGTACCTTCCACTTAGGCTCGTGAGGATTAGGTGAGTAAAATACCTGGAATGGTGCCTGGCACAGTAAGTGCTTAAGAAGCCACAGCTCTTGTTATCCAGTATGGATCATGCAGAAAGGACTGCTTTGCTAGGTCAAGGGCAAAAGGAATGGAAGGAGCCAAGGGTTGGGAGGCGGGGCACACAGATCCCCTCCCCTGACTTCCTGAAGAAAATGTTTGAAACTGTCAGAAAGGAACAGCAAGTAAATATTAATGAGCTCAGAGCATGTGTCGCAGAAATGGGGTGGAGGCATCGAGTGTGCAGGAGATCAGCTTTGTAAATGGTGAGGCCCTTTTTAGGGCTCTGCTCTGTCCAGAAGAGTGCACAGATTACAACATTTCCACCAAGACAGCCAAGACAGAACGTCTACATCTGCATTATCAGAGCCCCAGGGTTCAGCCTGCGGAGTCCCACAGGGAAACAGTGATTCAGAATCCTAGAGAGGGGTTCCCCAAGGAGGCGTGGGGACTCTTGCCTACCAGTGACTGGAAGTACGTCTGCCCTCTGGTGCTCTTGATTTTCCACTGAGGTCAGTGCATACTAAATCACACTAAATCACAGCGCATACTAAATCATTGCGGTCTTTGTTAATAACTTTACCACTCAAATGGTGAAAGGTGACGATTTGCCTGTCTGCATTTGTCTGTGCTGAAATGAGCCTCTGTCAAAGGCAGCCTGTACAGGTTCCGAAGGGCACTTCCAGCCTGGAATTCCAGGGTGTGTCTGGGTGGGGTGAGAGCTTGCCGTTCCCCGGGCAGAGAAATGGCCAGTGGACTTCTGGGCAGTCTCTCTCTGTCTGTGATGGCAAAGCTGGTATGGTTTGCCCACCTGTATTTATCTTGACGGAGCTTTAAAACACCGCCCTGACGTGTACAAACCACACGTGGAGCAGCGTGGACACCTCTGCTGGAGGTCTTAATTACCTGCTGAGAACGAGAGACGATTCTAAGATCTGGGAAGCTGCCTGTGGAAAGTGGTTCATTTCCCAGAGCGGGATGCAGAGCAAGGGGAGCCATATGGCCCAGCGGTGGAACAGCTGTCTCTCAAGAAGGAACAATTCGGGAGCTTCCACCATCTGGGTGAATTATGATACTTGGAATTCTCATGCATATGTCGTGGCAACTTACCAACACAGCAGTCAAGAGGCGGATCATGGAGAGAGATGGAATGTCCCTGTCCCCTGTGCCCTGACCCAGTGCATGGCCATCCATCCCCAGAAACCCTAACTCAGTGGCCACCTCCTTGCCGGGCTACCCTGTCCAGGGCTTGCCTCTGAGATTCTGTGGGCCCGTGCCCTTCTAGATGCCCCGGGATCCCTACCGCCTCCACCAGGCAGGTGGGTTTTCCACCACCTCCAAAAAATATACATATCATTCCTTTAACTGTGGCTGCCGCTTGCCTCTTTGGCATGGCTGAGAAAATCTAGTTGAAGAGTGCTTAGTGGTTTGGGGCTGTTATATTTTCTCTGCTCTATGATCCGTGTTAGGTTAAAAGGGCCAGCGCTGCTTTTCTTTCCCACGAAAGATAACTCAACCTGGACAGGCTCCCTCTGAGAGAATTAAAGGTGCTGAGGGACTTCTGGATGGCTGGAATCCGTAATATCCTTCCCCCAAAGTGGCCCTCCCCTGTCCGCAGCTCTCCAGCTGGTTGGAATGATGAATATATTCCAGTGTGTTCTCATTCCAAATGATAGCTCTTTGCCTCTGCACGTGTTGCATAGCCAGGAGAGCACGAGGAGAATGATGAGGTGGGGCCTTGTGGTGTGCCAGCACGGTGATGGCACCACCCCTCTATCTTCTGGCCGCGCTTTGTGGTGGGTCATGGTATTCCCATTTCACAGATGATGACGCAGAAGCACGGAGAGGCCATGTAACTGGCCAGAAGTCCTTGAGCTGGGCACCGAAAGAGAGGTTTCAACTGAGGTCTGTCTGACTCCAAAGCCAAGGCTCTTTCCTAGAGACTGTGCAGACCTGGCTGGAGGCGGATCTGCCAACACGGTGTTAATCGCGGGTGTGCTTCTTAGGAAAATGGCAGCTCTGCAAATTGCTATGTCTCACGGCCTCTCAACATCCCTCCCACTGACAAGCCAGGAATTTTCATGTTAGAATCTCCTGGGGGGATTTCCTGGTTTCCAGACGGTACCTGCTAAACTGTAACTCTGTTACCTGAGGAGGTGACAGGTTAATCTCCGTGCTCCCCAGGATGGAGAGCTGGTACAGGTGAGAGAGGAGGGGAGACCTGGGCAGAGGATGGCAATGCCCTCTCGCTTTTAAAACTTGATCTGCAGCCACCCCTACCCCCATCCTGGTCACCCCACGCCTCTTGTTAGGAAGATACCCTAACGTGAGTCTCCCTAATCAAGACGTAACAGTCGATCTAAGTGAGTTGGCCTTAGGTGTATTGCCCAAGTCCATTGCCAGGGCGTCCCAAGAGGCAGGGAGCGTGGCCTGTGGCTCCCCCACTCCCTAGCTTGTGGGTGTCGGACAGCCTTAAGCCACCCCCCACTGCAGCCAGAAGAACAAGTTCTCCTCAGAAGCCCAGGACAGATCGGAGTGCCTTGCTGTTTTACCTGCTATATGGCGTCATTATGTCATTGTCACCTATTCTCCCCTGACCCCCAGAGGGAAGTTTCTCGGAAGGCCCACAAGTCAGGGGTGGGTCTGAATGTCTCCATGGGGCCGAAGGGTTTCTTGACTATTTCAGTGTCTGCCAGGAAGGACTTTGGAGAAGTCAAAATCCCCCTTTGCCAAAGGGGCTGGGGGTCTTGCCCATTAATCTGCAGCAGCAGAAGGGCTGACCCCAGCATCGGGGGGCACTTTCTTTTGGTTTCCTTGCTCCAGAGAGAGCAAGGCCTGCCCTGGGAATCCAAGCCCAATGAGCCTTTGGTGCCGGTGCCACTGTGGCCAAGGCCACCGCTCAATGAAGCTGAGGCTGGAAATGAGAACTTTTTTCCTGCTCGGCTGCCCCCCTCGGCCACCCCCATTTCCTTCTCCTTTGCAAATTTCCCTTTTCCTTCAGTGAAGGCCATTCTCCTCCTGTTATGCCCACTGAGAGAGGAGGACTGCAGGTGACAATTACATTAAATGACCTTCAGAGGCAGCCGGGAGCTGGCCCCCCGGTTCCTTACATGGCTGCCTCCCTCTTCTCTTTCGTGTCTGGGTCCAGCTGAAGCCTCCTTCCAGCTGCACCTTCGTTCTCCCCACACAAGGACTCTTACATGCTGGGGGAGGTGGGCACAGCGGAGAGATGGCTCCCAGGGAGGGAGCTGCCCCAGCACCGCAGGCCAGTCTTAGGGTGTGCGAGAGATTGCTCCCAAAGGGTAGAGAGAGGGGAAGATACGCCAAGGGGGACAGTGGGCATCAGGGACCCCACACTTAGGCCTGGAGTTCCAGCTTTCCGGTCCCCAGTGATGGCATGTTGGGAGAGCAAGGGACAAAACTGAAACGGAGTAGCTGAGTTGTGAGACCCTCTAGACTGGAGCCCCTCGCCTCATGTCCCATGGAGTGGAGGGCTGTGAATCTGGAGACATGGGGTGGATTCTAATCCTTTTCTATACCCAGACCAGGGAATCACATATTCTCAAGGTTAGGAACCTGGACAAATCTCTGAATACTAATCTCTACCTGGGCCACCATTCACACACTCTTAACGTGTGTGTGAATATGTAAACGGAGCCCCAGGGAGCTGTGCAACATGGAGGCCCTGCTGCGATCACAGCCATAGAGATGGTTGTTTCGGCTTAGTTTGATTACCTTGGCGGACAGGAAACTCACTCTTTCTTAAGGGAGCTCCCATTGGGAAAAAAATATTCAATAAGAAGTCTCTCTTTTTCACATTTAAACAGGGTTTTTAGATGTTTAAGAAACTATCTCCCCTTTCCTTTGCCCTCCCCCTATTTTCTTTCCAGGCAAAATATCATTTGTTGATTTAGCAATTGATTTGCAAGCACCTCTTACGTGCCAGGCTCCGGGCTAGGTGATGGAGAGACAGGAATTAATAAAACAGACATAGCTCTTCACTCAGGGAGCTTACAGCCCAGCAAGACATCATTCCCAGGCTTCTCCACCCTTCTCTTGAATGCAGGAAGGGCTGCAGGTCTGGCTTGATCAGGATAGAGGTGACAGCCCTGCTTCACTCTCCATACTTCTGTTAATCTCTGTGGGAAAGAGGGGAAATCACGTAGCCTCCCTGGGCACCATCCTGAGGATAGCAGCATTTGCCTGCCTCCCTCCCAAGGTTAATACGTGGGATCCAACATGAACTGGATTTTTACTTTGTTACAAATGCAAGGTATCATTTATATTCCATCCTGTGGAGGCATGGCGGGGTAGGAAAAAAGGTGTTTATTTTGCTAGTGTCTTTATGAGAGTAATTAGTGCATCTTTTCAGAAAGAAGGTCATCCTTTTAACTGACATTTGCTGGACGCCTGCTCAAATGACTAAACAATGCATTCGTTACTTTTTATTCAGGTAACATGTATTGAGTGTTATTGTACTTGGTACTGGGGCCAGGAGGTAGATGTTGGGGGTGAAGCTACCCCATGAAGGTAATAGCCTAGTGAGAGACAGGCATTCAACGGTCATCCCCCTAATAGACCGAGAATGACATTTTTGATGGGTGCCAGGAAGGAAGAGAACGGGGTGATGAGAGACAACACTTGGGAGCCCTCCTTCAGAGGGGAGGGTAGGAAAATCAGGGGAAAGGATCTGGAGCTGAGACTTGAAGGATGAATAGTGAAGCCTGGGGATGGAGAGGGAGCTCCTGGCTGGGGGAAGTGCTTGGGTGACGACCCTGACGTGGGACTAAGCTTTATGCATCTAAGATACTAGAGGATGGTAGAGGGCAGAGGGCAGAGGGCAGAGGGCAGAGGACTGGGAAAGGAGGTGGCGGGGGATGGGAGAGAAGTGGTGGGTGGGGCCAGACCCCCTGGGGTTCCCCAGGGACTAGAACCCCTGGCCTTGGCATCACTAGCTGGACTGGAGCCAGCGCAAGCAAGAATCTGGAGCAGAGCTCAGGGTGCGGAGGCACTGTTTTGCTGTACACAGAAATGCTCTGCCCTCAGGCTGCCAGGCCATCTGGGCTGGGAGTGGTGGCAGCTCTGTGCTCACCTCTCCCCTTTTTGGAAACAGGACTCATGCTGTGGGATGATGACCTGTTGACCCCTGGCTCCCTCTCTAGATGTGACTTTTCCAGGGTATTCTGGTACCCCCGAGCCCAGCATGGTGCCCAGTTAAAGCAGGCTTTGCTGAGCCGAGTTCTGGCGGTGATTCTGCTATTAACTTGTGTGAACCAAGCCGAGTTACCTGCCTCCTCTGAACTGCTTGGGGTCCTCATCCATCTACACCTGACAAGTAATCCTGGCTATGGACTACAAGTAGGGAGAGGAGCAGAAAAGCAAGAGAAATCATGCAAACTGTAAAGTGCTGAAAGATAGAAGGTTGCTCAGGCAACCAGGATCTGCCCTCAGGTTATCTTCAACCCCTTTTCCTTCTCCTTTTGCCAAGGCTGCCTTTTTCTAGAATGCCTGCCAGCTGTTGTTCTTATAGGCATGTGAGGAAACAAGACAGACAGCAGTTAAGTGACTTGCCCTACTGACTAGGTGCCCAGCTAGTAAGGGATGGAGTCAAAATTTGAATACAGGAACCGCAGCTTTAGGGCCTAGAATCTAACCTAGCCTGTCCACCACACCTTGTTTCTGCAAAGCACTTGTTATTCTATCTGTGTACCTTGCGGCAAGGAATGTGTCATCATCCTCATTTTACAGATGAAAAAATGGGGGCTCAGAAAAGCGGTCATCCAACGTCACGTAGCCCTGTCTCCTGACTCTGGGTTAGATGATCTTGCCTTTCTGGAGGCCTCAGTCTGGGCCTGGGGGAAGGTGGGGCAGGGTCCTGGGGCTGTGCTTGCATGTGCGTACGCCTGTAGGGAGCTGCAGACCCTGACTGCTGCCTTTCCAGGGCTCCTCGGACTCCATGGCAACCCACACGCCACCAGTCGGGGTCTGACCTTGTTTCTTGTTTTGGTAAATGTTTTGTTGAGTGTATGCCTTTTGTGCCCTCTGTAGGTATTCTGGGACAGCAGGGTAGAAGAAGCAATGTTGTTTGTGTTTAAAGGGCTGAGTTACTTGTCGCTTGCTGTACTTTTATACCCCCAGGGGAAAATAAGTGTCCTGCCTTTTTAGGCTTTCTGGTTTCTGGAAGCCTGTGTCCTCAGGTACTCAGGGAGCCAGCAGGGCTGTGAGTTCACTCCTGGGCCCCAGCGCAGCCCAGCTCTCCTCCTGGGCCTTGCAGCAAGGCCTGTGTTATGGTTCTCAGCAACAAGCAAGTGCCCCCCTGGCTGCTGTGTAATGCCAGGCTCTGGGCTGCATCTATGTTCTAGAAGGAGCATCAGACAGGGGTCTCTGCCCTCCAGAAGCTGATAGACCAGTGCCCCCACATGTGAGTCTATAATTAATCATGCCAGCTGCTCTAGGAGGGGGACCGAGAGAGCGCTACAGGTAATAAGAGAGAATGTGCCAGGTGCCAGAGTCGTGGGGCCAGGAGATCTGAGTTCTCCCTCAGCTTAGGTGTGAGTAACCTTGAGCAAGTGCCTTCCAGCCTTTGCACCTCGCTGTCCACATCTATAAAGTGGATCTAATGACTGACCTATCTTGCCTCCTTTTTAGGGGAGTTGGGAAAGCAAATGAATGACAAACATGAATGAGCTTTAGAAATTATAAAGTGCCAGATGAATAGTAACTATTATATGCTTGCAAAATTCAGAGGTAGAAATTATTTTTGTCTTTCTTCAAGTCCTCCCTCTACCCTCTTTTTCTTCCTTCCATCCTTTTCCTCCTTCATTTCTGCAAATACCTGTCAAATTTCTTCTCTTTGTAAATACTGTGCTAGGTGACACATCAGGGTTGCAGGAGAGAACAGAACACAAATAAAGGTCCACCTTTTAAGGAATTTGAGATAGTTAGGCGGCAGGTATCACCAGAATTGTGATACAAAGTAGAGTGTGCCACCTCCCTGCCAGCTGGTGCTCCCAGAGGGTGCGTCAGGAGCAGAGGCAGGAGCTGAGCCTTGAAGGAAAAGTGGGGAAGGTGAATAGGCAGGAAGAGAGGAAGGATCCTCTGACATTGCAAGAGGGCATGTTCTGCACTGTAGGGGTGCAGGGACCCAAAGAAGGCGCTCATGTGTCATGATGCTGCTGTCTTGGCTGGAACGCAATGTCCTTTCAACGGCTAATGCTGATCAATCTGGGGTCCCATTAGGTTTTCCTGGGGGGCTCTGACCTAAAATGACAGGGCCAGCATGGCACATGCTGCAGCCTCTGCCCTCTCATTCCTCTTCCTCCCTCCTTTGTCCCAACCCTTCCCCGCAAAGGGCCAGACTGACCAGTCTGGATGATTAGCCCAGAACTGAGATGGAAGGAAAATGGATGCTTGTGCCTTCTGAGCCCGGGCCTGAGGCGATGCTTAGAGCAGGGCTGTGAATGAATGAATGAATGAATGAATGAATGAATGAAGAAAGAAAGAAAGAAAGTAGAGAAAAGGAAAGTGGAGGAGTAAATGAGAGAAATAGGAGAGAATGGGGGGGAAAACACAAGAATGAGGCAGGGAGGAAGGAGGGGACGAAAGAAGGAAGGCATCTTACAAGATTGGGTTGATGAAAGTTGGAATGAGGGAGAACAAGGAAGGGTCTTATTTGAAAAAAAAAATCAGTACTCTTCTCAGAGTGATACAGGAGTAAACGTCATCTCAGAGAATCTGTGTGATTATGTTTTATGGGGTCTTGTGGTGCTGTGCTGAGACCAGCTGCTGCCTAAGGTCCAGCAGTGGCCAAGGTTTGGCCCCTTCACTAGAATAAATGTTCCTCAGAACTTATCAGTCCTGAGTCTTATTCCCTCAGGGCCCCGCTATGATAACAGCTCCTCTCACTTGGGATTAATAAATTTGACACTAATGTGTTTCCTCTCCCAGAGGATTTTTCTGTATGTTAACAGAAGCCTTTGGCAGAGTGTCTCTTATTTTTTACAGTTTTAATGGTATTTATTTTCTGCACCAATAACACATTCCCCTGGTTTGACATATAAGAGTTACAAAGAGAGATGATAAAAAGCGTTTTTCCCAGTTCCTTCTTCCTGGAAGAAACCACTGCCACCAGTTTTTGTACCTCTTTCCAGAGATATTTTGTGCAAATATACGGAATTATGTTTATGTATTCATTCCCTCTACGTTTTTCTTTCCATTTTATTGAGATGTAATTGGCATATAGCGCTGTATAAGTTTCAGGTGTACAGCATAATAATTTGATGTACAACACGCTGAGAAATGATTACCACAATAAGTTAACAGCCTTCATCTCATATAGCTATAAAAAGAAAAAAGAAAAAGAAACGTTTCTTTCCTCATGATGAGGACTTTTAGGATTTACTCTTAGCAACTTTCAAATATACCGTACAGCAGTGTTAGCTACAGTCTCCATGCTGTACATTACATCCCCAGGACTGACTTACCTTATAAACGCAAGTCTTTACCTTTGACCACCTTCCTCCAGGCCCCTGAACCCCCAGCTCCCCACCTCTGGTAATCACACATCGATCTCTTTTTCTATGAGTTCAATTTTTTTTTTTTCAGATTCCACATATGGGTGAGATTATATGGTATTTATCTTTCTCTGTCTGACTTATTTCACGTAGCATAATGTCCTCAAGTTTTATCCGTCTTAGGGCATATGGCAGGATTTTCTTCCTTTTTATGGCTGAATAGTACTCCGTTGTATATACAGATGGTCCCCAACGTATGGTGGTTTACCTTGTGATTTTTTTGACTTTCTGATGGCGAGAAAGTGATACACATTCAGTAGAAACTATACTTCAGAATTTGAATTTTGCTCTTTTCCTGAGCTAGCAATGTGTGATAAGATACTCTCTCACGATCCTGGGCAGAGACAGTGAGCCACACAGCTCCCATTCAGCCATGCGGTCATGAGAGTAAACAACCCATGCTTTGTAGGCTCCTGTGGTGCCATTGGGCTTTGGATATTGTGTCTGAGCACATTTAAGGTAGGCTAAGCGAAGCTATGATGTTTGGTGAGTTAGGTGTATTAAATGCATCTTCAACTTACAATGTTTCCAACTTATGATGGGTTTATTGGGATGTAGCCCCATCGTAAGTCAAGGAGCATCACTATATATTACATTTTCTTTATCCATTCATCTGTTGTGGACACTTAGCTTGTTTCCATGTCTTCCCTACACTTTTAAATTTTACACCAATGGTAGCATATTCTAAACTCGGGTCTGCCTTTACTTTTTGCGCTTTAGCTCTAGCTGTATGTATATGAAGAGCTTTCTGATTCCTTTTTTATGGCTGCATAGTATTCTGCTGTGTGGCCATGCCATAATTTATTTACCCTTTCTCTTGTGGATGGACATATACGAGTAGGTTATTCCCAAGCTTTTTCTTTTTCTTTTTTTTTAATTTATTGGGGTGGCAATTGTTAGTAAAATTACATAGATTTCAGGTGTACAATTCTGTATTACATCATCTATAAATCCCATTGTGTGTTCACCACCCAGAGTCAGTTCTCCTTCCATCACCATATATTTGATCCCCCTTACCCTCATATTCCCAAGCTTTTTCTATCGTAGATAGTGCTGCAGTAAATTACCCTGTACATTTCTCATTTTCTCAAGTGCAAGTATATTGAGGTGCTGCTATTTCCTAAACACAGAGACAGGTCTGTGGGTGAAATATTTAGGAGAGAACAGAGAGCCCGCCGATTCTCATCTCAGTTGTTTCTCTGCAGAGCTGTGGGGCTGCTCCAGAGCAGGGCGGGATGAGGGGAACAGGGAGGGGGCGAGAGGCAGGCCATTCTCCAGAGCGAGTCAGGTTGGGAGAGACAGGACAGGATGTCACCAGGGCCAGATGATGGCATGTTGTTTGCCCTGCAACAGTAAGAGGCAGGTGACCCTGCTTTGACCACTGGAATCAGAAGAGAGAGCTGGTTGGGACTGTGTTTGCAAGATGTCCATCTGCCCAAGTGAGGTGCTTCATGCCACCCCACTGGGGTTTCCATCTCCACTAAGAAGCCTTCCCTGCTCACCCAGCCCATGTGCCAACATCGCTCCTTTATCCAGCTGCCCTGCAGGCTTAGGTCTGCTAGAGAGACTATGGGAGAGTGAGGAGGGCACCAGCTCTTGGCCTGTAGAGCCCTGGGCTTGCATTCTGATTTGCCACTTAGAAGCTGTGGGAAAGGCGATGGTAATTTTAACCATAGAAAGGTTGTTTTAAAGTAATCTTTCCCTCTAATTACTAAGGCATTAAATGTTCAAATAGAATTATTTGAAATGTAAGGACATACTTTGGGCTCGACCCTGAGTCAGGGACGGTCTGGGTTGGGAATACGGTGTTTCCCCGAAAATAAGCCCTAGCCGGACCATCAGCTCTAATGCGTCTTTTGGAACAAAAATTAATATAAGACCCGGTCTTATTTTACTATAAGACAGGGTCTTATCTAACATAATATAATATAAGACCGGGTCTTATATTAATTTTTGCTCCAAAAGACGCATTAGGGCTGATGGTCTGGCTAGGTCTTATTTTTGGGGAAACACGGTATGGAAATCTTCTCTACACTCTAGTCAGGGAAGGACTGCAAATTCCTGGCTCATAGGGCATCAGACTGTAAAGGCTCCGCCCGTCAGTATATCCTGTTACCACCCACGTTGTGGAGGAGGAAGACATGAGTGGTCCACATGGCGAATGAACCCTAGAGCTGGGGCAGAGTCACAGGCCTCCGGGCTCTCAGGCCAGGCTGCTAAAGGGGCTTTTCAGGGAAGAGAAGTGTTAAGCTCCTGAGAGGGCAGAAAATTCCTAAACACAACTCAGCACGAAACAAATACAGCCGAGGCTGTCAAGGGGTGTGATTTAATGAGGACTCATTCATAAAAGCTCAAATTCCCATTTGTGGGAGACAAGGGAATTTAGGGAGCCCTGGGCTGGAAAAAGATGCTAACAGAAAGACAGGAGCAGGCTGGAGGAAGGGTTGGCAGTGACCTTCACAGCTGCCTTTCCCTTCCATTTTGCATTATTTTTATTAAAGCCCTAAATCAGTAGCGCTAAGTAGCTCCTGATTTAGCTTCTCAATAGCAATGAGATTTAAAACCAGCAGGAAACGGGCCGCAGCCGCTCCCACGGGGCCTTGAAGCAGTGACACTCATAAAACTGGGGTGGGTTTCATCATGGTTGGTGGAAAGCCCTAAATCAGTAGCGCTAAGTAGCTCCTGATTTAGCTTCTCAATAGCAATGAGATTTAAAACCAGCAGGAAACGGGCCGCAGCCGCTCCCACGGGGCCTTGAAGCAGTGACACTCATAAAACTGGGGTGGGTTTCATCATGGTTGGTGGTAGCAGCCTGGTGACAATATCTAAGACGAAAGACTAACTTGGAAGGAAGGAAGGATACTTCTCCACCAGTGGGCACCATCGGTCCCTGCCACACCCTGCTCAGAAGTGGGGGTTCCTCTCACTCGGTCTTCCATCTGCTTCAGTCCCAATAAAGAAAAGCTTGTCATATGGAATCAGGATGAGACATGGCCTGCGAAGCAGGAGAGGACAGACTCAGCACCAATACAGGCAACTTCTGAGGAGGCAGATTTTCAGTTCAGTGAAGCAAAACGCTTCCTAGTAATCAGATCTGATTATAAATGAACGGGGATTCATTCATTCATTCATTCATTCATTCACTCACTCACTCATTCAACAGATGTTTATTAAGCCACTGCTCTGTGCCAGCACTCTGCTGGACCCTGAGGATTTGATGATGATGATGATGTGAGAGAGAGAGAGAGAGAGAGAGAGAGAGAGAGAGAGAGAGCATCCTTCTTTCAGAGGCTCGTGGTCCAGTATTGAAAACACTCAAACAAGCAAAATAGTGACATGCGACCTGTGCTCTGACACGGAAAGCTGGGCACTAGGGGAGCATGTATCAGAAGCACCTCACCTATGGAGGGTGGCTAGGGATGGCTTCCTAAAGAAGGCAACATTTAAGGTGAGACCAGACAGATGAATTAGCCAGGCAAAGAGGAGGCTGAAGAGTGTCTCTGGGGGAGAGGACAGCACGTGCAAAGGCCCAGAGGCTGGAGAGTCTTTCTCACTGGTGCAATTAAACGAGCAGAGTTACTTTGTTCCCTGCTAAGAGAGGTCTCAGTAGGAGTTTGGCACAGGGTGTAGGAGGGGAGCCCTAGCACTGGATGAAGCAGTGAAAGTGGGGACTCGGTACGTATGTGGCCCCTTCTGCTCTGAGACGTGTGGGTCTGAGTGCCTGCTGAAGTCCCTTCCACATGTTTGATTGTCGTGTGTGGGCTCCCTCCTCCAACACCAACCATGACAGTAAGAGAATTTATGCGGCCCCGCTGAGAGCGCACTCCGTCCACCCCTTTGTAGGCATTGTTTTATTTAGCCCCTCACAACAGCCCTTTATTTAGGTAATGTTATTGGACCAGTTTTACAGATGGAGACCTGAGGCTTCATGTTGTCAGGTCATTTTAATTGATTGCAGGCCATACAGCTAGCTACGTGGAAGAACCGGGTCTGTCTAACCTGAAGCCCACACGCTTCCCCAAATCCCTCTGCCTGGCGCCTTCCCGATGGAGGCCCAGCGATGGGCACCGTCTCGTCGGTCCCTCCCTGCGGCCTCCACCTTTGAGTCTTCGTCACGAGTGGCTATGAGAAAAGGCCAGCACCTTCCTCAGGGAAGGCAAGTCACAAGGCAGAACCAGGGGACTGGTTTTCCAATCAGAGCATTAAAAAAATGCTCGACAAGCCTCATGTTTTGCTTTCCTCGTAGGTGGTGAGGATCAATTTCCCAAAGAAAAAAATCAATCAGCTGCAATGTGTCTTTCTGGAGAAAGGCCGGCATCTGTCAAATGAGGGAAAAAAAGACCCAGAAAAAGATTTTCTTGGGTCGTGTGCTGGGGGTTGCTGACTCAGGCCATATGCACCAACATCATTAACAAGTTGAAAAGCTGTTGCTCCTTGCAGGAATGCAGGATTGGTGGTTTGAACAGCTCGGCCCGGAAAATCCTTTGCAAAGCAAAGAAGGCCAGGGTACCAGGAGCATCCACAGGCAGATCTGGGGCCTGCAGCCTCCATCAAGAGAATTAACTGCAACACCAGGCTTTTATCAGGCCACCGGTTGGATGTAATTGTTTTACACAGGAACCCAATGGGGACATTCTGACAAGTTGCAATTTTAATTGATAAACAATTGTTAGCAGTTAAGCCATACTGAGGTGTGCCAAGAGGCAGGCTAATATCTTGGGGTGACTGGTAGAAATACAAGGGAGGTCCCCAGGGAAGTCTGATCTGGCACTGGGGTTTAATGATAGATGGCTTCCAGGGCTCCCAGCTGGAACGGGAAGGCCCAAACACCAGACTGAAATCCTTCCTGTTGGGTTTTGCTGGAACAGTCCTGGTCTATTAGCTAGAGAGTCAACTGGAATTTTTCTAAAGAGCATTTCACTGTCCCACTGTGTAGGGATTGGGGACTTGTACTCAAGTCTGTGCATTGCCCTGGTGTCTTAGCCAAATTACGTATTCAATCCCGACCAGATTGGCCTGGCTCCTACTAGAGACATGTGGGGCTCTGGGTAAAGGGAAGGGAGGCAGATCTTTTGCAGATCCAGATACTTATTCATTCAGCATATATTTATGAAGCAACTGCCATGTGTCAGGTGCTGTGCTGGGACAGACGGATGAAGTACAGAGGCCCACTCTTTGCCTTCATGGAGCTGATGGGAGACAAACAAGTGACAGAGAAGTCAGGACTGTGGGCGCGGGGGGGGCAAACTGGATATTGTTGGTGCAGGAAGGGGACCCGGGGCGGGGCGGGCAGTGCAGTCAGGGAAGGCTTCCTGGAGTAAGTTAACGGGAGTGGTAAGCAGAAATAAGTGGTTAGTGGTAAGAGATGGGTTATGGATGGAGAGCTGGGTTATGGATGGAGCTCCAAGCTGTATAAAGGCCGGGGACAGGGGGGTTAGGGCATATTCAAAACCGGAAGAAGCTTCATGTGTCAAAGAAAAGACAGCAGGAGGAACTGCCGAGGTTGGAGAAGTGAGAGGGCTGGAAGAAAGAAGGTGAAGGAAGTTTTCTTCCTGCAGAAAACCCTAAGAGGCAAAATTTCCATGGTCTGTGGGAGGGGGAAGGCTGATACAGGGTCTGGCAAGTGGTAGGTACTCGGTAAGTGTGTTATGAATGGACGTCAAGCTGAGCGTCAGCATTGTGACGCCCTGCTCCTTCTATCTACCAACATACAGAAATGCTTACCTTCTCTTGGTGCCCATCGTTCAGTCTGAACTGGCTGTGATTTCAGCACCAGGAACGTTTCAGTGCCGTTGCCCCCGGCTCACCCACCCACCCACCTGGCCTCCTGCCTGCCCACAGGCCCACTCAGGTGCTGACTCCCTTTCTCATTTTCACTTTGTGAAAGCAAGGACTATAGCTTATTTCCTTATGGTATTCCTTGCACCTAGCACAGTGTCTGGCACACAGTAGGTGCTTAATAAATGTTTTTGGAGTGAATGCCTGCTCAGAGGCAGGGAGATAGAATAAATGGCCTTGAAAAAAATAATAGCTGTGTTCCCATGTGCCAGGCAGTGTTCTAAGCATTTTGCATGGATTGATGACTTAACTTAGCAACCAACTAGAGGACCATTTTTCCATTTCAAAGAGGAGAAAACTGAGGCCCAGAGAAGTCAAGTAACTTCCCTGAGGTCACACAACTTGAACGTGGCAGAACTGAACCTTGAATCCAGACAGACTGGCTCCCAAGTCCATTCTCTAGTCTCCCACAATTCTGGTCCATGGACTTCAGAGCACAGCCCTCGTCCCTCTGCGTACAAGTCTCTGACGGGACACCCCAGGCTCTTAAGAACCACAGGGGTTCTTTGGGGGAAAACAGTTAAGAGCAGGCAGAAGTTGTATTCACTGTCTGGGAGTCCCAAGGGCAGAGCAAGGCCTGATCATGGCGCATTTTGGACTCCTCTCCATAACCCCTGCCCAGGGAGCCCAGCACACAGTAGGTGCTATGTACACGCCTGTGAGTGAATGCATGTGTGGGTGAGTATTTACCTGAATAAGCAGAGGGTGCTTGGGAGCAGAAAGGACCTGGACTGCAGGTACCCCACCCCCGCCCAAGTTCACACTTCCCCCAGAAGCTCGACCAGTGGTTCTCCATGAGAGAGAGCCTGGCAGACAGACTGTGACCACCTTTCATTCCGTGCTCCTCTTAGAAATGCAGGAGGAGAGGGGTGTGCTTGGTGCTCCCCTGGGTAACTTATAATTCACCAATGAGCTGAACCCGGACTGTCTCCTTCCCTGTCCCTAATCCCCACACCTCCAGTATTCCCAGTGAATGAGGAATCCTTTTCAGGTCTAACTCAAGCACTTCTCTCTCATCCTTTGAGTGGGAAATGAGCCTTGTGGGTCATCCTGGGTGGAGAGTATCCAGGGGCCATGGCCTGGGAAGAGGAATATGAATAACAACAGCATAAAAAACAAGCAGACAACAATTATAACTAACGTCTGGTTCGAGGTGCTTTCCATGTATGAACTCGTTTATTCTTTGCAATGACTCTCTTAAGTCCACAGCCATTTTATAGATTAGGAAACTGAGGGCAAGACAGGTTGCTCAAGGACGTGCAACTAAGAAGCAGCAGAACGGGGACCCAGGATTTTAGATAATGCTAAACTGCCAGGGCATGAGACTCAGCAATGGTGCCACCGAATTACGATGAGTGGTGAGGGGCCAGCTCAGCAGGTAGGATGGGGGTGGCAGACCCCTGATTACCTACCTATCCCAGAGTCCTTTGTGAGCCTCTCAGGACCCCCCATTGGGAAGAAGGGGGACCTGCAGGCCCCAGACCAGGAGAGTGTTTGGCTCTTAATGTCCTTCCAGCGTATCAGCCCAGCAGGTGAAATGCTTCTTTTAAAAAAAAAATTGACTATTCATGTCTTGGAGCCAGATGTGACCACAGCAATTAGCAGCCAGCTCTAAATGTGCTGAGAGGAAGGGCCAGCCGTCTTGGCTCTTCCTGGCTGTGGAGGGGATTCAGAGCTGGCAACTATCAAGGAATGAATGATGCACATCTGACGAATTGTTTCAGAACTCCCCTTGGTGACTCCCTGACACAGACACACATGCACCCACATACCCACCACATTCTGTGTGACCTTGGGCATGGCAGAATCACTCATGCTAAGTGTGTCACTTTGGAATTGGCACTTGGGTCCACTTGGATGCAGGTCATTTTATTTCCAGAATCAAATGACAGCCTGATCCGAGGCTCCTGCCAAGAATGCTAATGGAGGACTGATCAATGTGCCTTGAGCACTGGGGAAACTGGGTTCAGGGAAGCTCCAGACGCCATATGCTGCAGAATTCTGGGAGGCGACACCTCCTATCCTTGGCTCCCAACTCTTCTTTTGTCCTAGCTGGGTATCAGGTTAGTTAGTCAGGGAGCACGGAAGTTGTCTTTATTTATCTTGACCTTTTCATGTAATTTTTATAGTTCCATTAACTAATAAGACCATTTGCAAACCGCCAGGCAAAATATATTACCATGAACGCTTCAGGGACTTGTGGGTCATCTTGGGTGGAATGCTAATAGGATCCAGGATTTATTCACAGGGCTTACCACAAATGAGGGACAACAGACTGGGCACCTTGGTCGGGGCAGGGACAGTGTTTTCTCAGAGGTTTGTAGAGGAGACCCCAAGTCTGACCTGACTCGTTTGCTCGATGCTGAGACCCTCATACTGGGTCCTGGGCTGCTGATGCAGTCTCACCACCTGCCCAAGACTGAGCCTCTGGCCTTGCATTTGAACCTCACAACATGCTGGTTCCCATGCCGTGCTCTGTGCCTGCATTGTGGAACGGATTTTTCTCAAACTTGGCTTGAATCAGTGAGCCAAAAAGTCAGTTGTTGCTGTAGTGGAACCTGGACTCCCAGAGCTAGAAGGAACTTTTGGATCATGTCATCCAACCTGTTCATTTCACAGACAGAGAAACTGAGATCCAGAGGAGATGACAAGCCGGTGACTGATCTGGCACTGAAACGTACTTATCTCAACCTGTGGTCCGGGTGGTGGTGGAGCATGTGGTTAAGGGCAGCCCTTTTAGCGTCACACAGATGTGGGTTTAATTCTTGGCTTGGCTACTGCATCCGTTAGGATCCCAGCAAGAAACAGATGGCATGCTAATTGAGGAGAGTTTAATAAAACTATTATTTATAAGGGCCTGGGAGGGATAAGGGACCCAATAAGAAATGGTGTAGCATTTAGCGCTAGCAACTGAGGAGAGCATTCTACCCCTCGTCCGAAAGACTCCCTCACCCTCCCCTCCAACCTTGAGCTACGGGAGTGAAGACCACTGTTGCCAATCCGTGACCCAGCTTTCCATCTCCTGCTGCCATTGGCCATTGGCGGAACCAGGCCAGAAGCCAGAGGGCAAGGAAGTCCGTTGGTGCAGCCCAGGGAGGTCCGCCTCTCAGGGCACAGACAGGATGGGGAAGGGCAGGGAGTGCCCTGGGGGAGCCAACGGAGAAAATCCAGCACATACATTCCTAAGGACTAAAAATTGGTTCTTAGCCTGTTTGTGCACAAAGCACCGATACACACACAGTACATATACAGATACACAGTGTATCCGTGGTAGGTAGTAGAGTTTCATGGGAGGGGATGATGAGGAAAAAATATTTTAAATGGCTCATGGTGGGGAGGGCACAGTCATGAAAAGAAGGTTGAGAAACACGGATCTAGGACAGCCTCTTGGTAGCTATGGGAATGGCAGTTATTTAGCCCTTTCTGTGGTTTGGGTTCCTCACCGTAGGCAGAGTAGTAATTATACTGCTTCAAGGAGGAAGTGGGTCAGTGGGTACTCAGTGCCCAGCACAGAGAAGGACCTTCGTCTCTTTTTCACTCACCACAGTTACAATGGTCTACCGAGCAAGACCATCCGTTGGAACACAGTGGTCATTAAATCGTACCTATTCCTTGTCCCCAGCCCCTGGGGGGAAGACAGGACTGCAGTAAAGGGACAACTGAGCATTTGTGGGGTGATGCCACCCAGCTTGACGGCTCCTTGTCCCTTCAGGTGGACCCAAAGTACCACTTTAGAAAGGAGGCCGTCATCAGTGGGGATTTCCTAAGCACCTTTTGGGCTCTGTTGAACCTTCTGATCTACCAGAGAGTGAGATAGAATAGAAGGGGTCTTAAAAGTCCCATAGTCTCATGTTTCACAAAACCAGGAAGCCTCCGAAAGAGCAGGAGGGCCCCCTCCCTCCATAAAGCATCAGATAGTAAATATTTTAGGCTTTGCTGACCAGCAGTCTTTGTGGCAACAAATCTGCCCTGGCCTTGTGCACAAATAGCCATGGACACCATGCAAATGAACGGGCCTGGCTGCACTCCAAGCAAACTTGATAGAAACCGGCCGCCGCAGCATTTGGCCCGAGAGCCACCGTTTGCCCGACGAGCCCTGCCCTCCAGCATTCGTAGGTCCTCTATGCTCTGCTTGAGTGTCCCCAGTGACGGGTTGCTTCCTACCAATAGAAGTAGTCCTTTGCGCTGCTGAACCTATCCAGGGGTGAAAAAGTCTCGCCTTGCGTTGGACTGCAATCCGCCCCCTTGTCATGTGCACCCTTATTCTGTGTGGGGCAGAGTGGCTCCCAGGTTTCTTTAGCAGTCTTTCAGCCTGTTAGCCGACTGTGACCTGCCCCTCACACCCGAAACTTCCTTCTCCAGGCCCAAAATCACCACTCCCCCCCAGCCACTCCCAACCTGCACGTGACCCTCACAGGTCACGTGTCCACACCCTCTGCATCCTGATCCTTCTCCCCTAGCTTGTCAATGTTCCATGCAAAGCACAGGTACTAGGAAGGGTCACCAACAGCCCCACGTGGCATGGCTCATGAGGAGAACTGGAGATGCTGAAGATTCTGAATTTACCCACAAGGGGCTTGCAGTCTAGTTGGAGAGACCAGATGAACCCAAGCTAAAGAGGGAAGTGGCAGGAGGCCAAATGTGCTCTGTACTCCCAAATGAGCAACCCCCATAGAGTACCATGGGATTCAGAGGAAGAAGAGGCTTCTGTGGGTTGGGCCAGTCAGGGGTAACCTCGCATGGATAGGGGAGCTCTGGTGGGAAAATATTTTACCTTCCATGAATGTGCAAACTGGGGTGGCTGAGTCCTCCTCGCTTCTTGGTGGAGCTGGGTGACGGAGGCTATTCCTGGCTTTGGTGACTCAGGTGACCCAGTGCTGGGGAGCCCAGGGGAAGCATTTCAAGCTTCCAGGTGCTTGAAGGTGACGTGGTGAAGCCAGAGCAGCTCTGGAAGCAGCAAGGGTGCTTCCTTATAAACGTTGTACACTTAGGAGCCTGAAGGGTGATGTGTTCCCATGCCCTTGTTTTCCAGTCAAGAGAGCGGGAGAGGAAGCCACCTGCCCAGAGTCAAATGTCAGGTAGTACAGAGCCTGAATTCACACTCAGTTCTCCTGGCTCCTAATTCAGTGCTGTTTTCAAAGGAATGGAGGACAGAAAGCAGGAATCCCTGTGATGTCAAGAGCAGCGGTTTACTAGGCCGTAGAATGGGGATGAGGTTTGGGGGACAGGAAGAGGGTCTGGAGCAACGGCAGCAATTCAGGCATTTCTTGGAGGGATGGTGGGATGACAGCTTATGGTGGGACTTCAAACCTCATCTGTTTTAATGCTGATTTATAGTGAAGTCACAAGGCCCGGAGAGGAAAGTGAGTTGCTTGATATCACTGAGCTCGCAAACCCAGGCCTTTTTACACCATGGCTGGGCTTGTTCTGTAGCCCCACACCTCCGTCCTCCTCACCCTTATTCCACAGGCCAAAAGCAGCCTAAGCCTCAGGGCAGCGTCCAGAGATTTGGTGACTTCTCTAAGGTCTGAAGCGGAGTTCGGGGAAGACAACCAAGCCCTCCTTGCATGTGCTTTGGTGCTTTCTCCTTGGGACCCACAAATAGCACCTACTGTATACTAGGCAGCACGAGGGCTTAAAAAGGGTGAGTAGGAAGCAGCCTCTGTCCCCCAGGGGCTGGAGAGCCACAAAGGAGAGACAGGTGCCGACACAGCTAATTCCTTCTAGATGTGCTGGGATGGCCCATGACAGAGGTTAAGGTAGCTTGTGTGACAGTCCCACAGCCTGGCACATAGTAGGTGCTCAGTAATGGTAGTGCACAGGAAGCTGAGATAAGTGGTAGCAGCTGTCAGCTGTCTCAGACATCAAGTCCAGACCCCATAGCGAGTGTATGTGTGTGTACGTGTGTTTATGGAGAGAGGGGGGTAAATAATAATAGCTCATGTTTCTGGAGTACTTACTGTGTGCCAGCCACTGGTCTGAGCACTTTATGTGTATTATTTCATTAAATCGTTGCAACAACCCAGGAGGTAGGTACAGTCATTCGTCACTTAATGATGGGGATACGTTTTGATGAATGCATTATTAGGTAATTTCATCATTGCACGAACATCATAGAGTGTACTCAGAAACGTACATGGTCTAGCCTGCTGCACACCTAGGCGACATAGGATAGCTTATTGCTCCTGGTCTACAAGCCTGTACCGCATGTTACTGTACTGAATATCGTTGGCAGTTGTAGCACAATGGTATCTGTGTATCTAAACATATCTAAACATAGAGAAAGTACAGTAAAAATACAGCACAAGAGATAAAAAATGGTCCACCTGAACAGGACACTTACCATGAATGGAGCTTGCAGGACTGGAAGCTGCTCTGAGTGAGTCAGTGAGTGAGTGGGGAGTGAACGTGAAGGCCTCGGACACGACGGTCCACTACTGGAGACCTTATAAACGTTGTACACTGAGGCTGCTCTACATTTATTAAAAATATATTTTTCTTTCTTCAATAATAAACTAATGATAGCTTTCTGTAACTTTTTTTACTTTATAAACTTTTTAATTTTTTATCTTTTCAACGCTTTCAATAAGATTTGGCTTAAAACACAAACACATTGTACAGCTGTACAAATATTTTCATTATATCCTTATTTTATAAGCTTTTTCCTATTTTAAAAATTAAAATGTTTAAATTTTTACTCTTTAAACTTTTTTGTTAAAAACTAAGACACAAACACATACATTAACCAAGGCCTATTCCATCAGGATTGTCGATATCACTGACTTCCCATCTCCACACCTTGTCCCCCTGGAGGGTCGTCAAGGGCAATGACACGCATGGAGCTGTCATCTATTCTTCTGGGACACCTCCTGAAGGACCTGCCTCAGGCTCTTCTGAGGAGGTGTCACTCTTTTCAGAAATATGTCCATGGTGGTTTGATTGGTTTGTTTCTTTTTTTTTTTAATCATAAATTTGCTTATAAACAGATAATGTACCATGAACGTTTCTCTCTATCAATGAAAATCTGTCGGTGTTGAGGACCAGGTTTTCAGACTTTTTAAGGAGCTTGTTGAAGTTGGCAAAAGCTTCTGCTAAACCCTTCACTATATAATCTTATGGGAGATGTATATGCAATCTATTTTTGACCGAAATATCATTATGTGGTGTGTGACTATAATATTGTCCCCATTCTACAGATGAAGAAACTGAGGCATGAAGGTGAAATACTTGCTTATTGCCCTATAATTATAATTGTAACTGGCAGATATGGAATTTAAACTTAGGTCATCACATTATCTACCACCCTGGCCTTTCCACCAGGGTTGGAGGTGGGGCCGCTCTCTAGTACACTGTCCCCAACCAGGGGTTTGTCAGCAGGTCCCTACAGCCCACTATATGTGTCCAGGACTTCAGTGAAGAGTGAGAGTGAGGGAGATGGCTTGTGTGTGAAATATAAAAGAGGCTCAGGCATCCCAAGGACCCTACCCCTTGTTGGTGGGCACCCTACTAATAATAATAGCAAGACTCATACAGCACTTAACTGTACCCCAGGCACTACTCTGGGTCCTTTATCAACTCATTTAATCCTCGTGTACAGCCTGAGGCCCATCCTGTCACCATCCCCCATTGAACAAATGGGGACTGACGCACAGATGGCAGTAACTTGCCCAGGGTCCTGAGCTACTAAGCTTGCTGAGTCTAGACTGGCTTTCTGGGTGCAGTCTGTGCTCTTTCCCATGGTGCTGAGCTGCTTCTACTGAAAAGGCCCCTGGCACCTGGGATACTAGAAGCAGGACCGAGTAGATTGGGGGCAGCTGGGAGAGCAGTGGTTCACATTTTTCCATGGGGCTGGGAGAGGGCCTGGCCCTCAGTCACACAGCCTGGCGGAGCCAGTCTCTGATACCCTGTCCACGACAGCGGATGGGTGTACAGCAGTGGAAAGAGGGACACAAACACTGGCCCTGTTTGGAGTTACAGGAGCCAGAGAAGAGGGAGGCCAGGGTGGCAGAACTCTAACTCAGCCCCTCCTAGGGGATGGGGTGGGGGTCAGAAGGAACTTAGGGGACCTGCACGTTCTAGGAGCAGTTGCTGTATAAACCCCAGCCCTCTTTCGAGGTGCTGCCCACCGCTGGGCTACACCGGGGTCCTGGAGTAGGAGTCAGCCACCCCAGCCCCAGCAGGGCCATGGGTCTCACCTCCTCCCCTCCCCACCAGGTACACAAACACACAGTGGCCCCCTTGTCAGATATGACCATATGAGCTTCGGCTATTTGCTGTCAATATTTCACACCTCATCACGGTCTAAACAACACCTATGAAATATGAATGCATTGAGGTTTTGACAAGCAAATAGCCCAGGCATAATACCAGGGTGATGAGGAGGGGAGGGAGTAATGGGGTCTGAGGGACCACAGGGCCAGCAACCACATCCCTGGAGTCAGGCCCAGGGCTTGTGGGATGGCTGTTCTCTGCGTGGAAGGGCACCGGAAGCCAGTATGCTGGATGCAGGGCTGAGTGGGTTCCCTGGATCTTTGGGGCAGGGCCAAGGGAAAAGGCAGTGTGGAGTCTACCCAGGGCACCTGAAGGCCCCACATTCCAGCTAGGGAAGGGGTGCAGGAGGTAAGCCAGTGGTCAGCTCTGCAGGGTCAGAAGGGCCAGAGAGAGGCAAGCGTTGGCAGGGTGCTGGCGGTCTTCGCCTTCTCCCACTCCTCCCTGGAGCTGCTCTGAGCCCCCTGCCAGCCCCACCCTGTAGGGTGCTCAGTGTTTTGAAGCAGCCCCTCTGGCCTCTCTCTCTGGCTCTCACCCTCCTGGGGGTCAACCCCAGCACCCCTATGCTGTTCCCTGTGGACTGGCTCCCCCAGCCCCTGAGCCATCTGGGCAGGCGAGGACACGTCGCATGGGTGACGTGTGAAGGCCCCACGGTCTTGGGCACCTCTCATTTCCCTCTACCTTCAGAGGCCTGTATCTCCAGGAGCCTCACCCCTGAGTTCCTTCCTTCCTGGCCAAGAGCCCACACACAGTCCATGAGGTTTAGGGCACTCGGGCCGCCGTTTGTTCATGTATGAAATGAAGGTGTCGGACGTGATTTTCTCGGAGGTCTCATTAAGGTGCTGCTCTCTAACCGGACAGGCTGAAGGGAAGGGTCTGCTGGAAGGCAGATAGGCCCAGCTGCAGGGCATGCTGGGACCTCAGCCTATGGCGGTGAGATGGACGGAAGGGCGAGCGGCTGGGGCCAGGGCTGGGGGCTGGCAGGGGCCGGCCTGGGGATGGGGATGGAAACCTATTGTCCAGTGTATACTGGGAACACTGACACAGTTGAGCTTGTTTGGAAAGTCCGGTGGGAGCATGGGGAGCCAGGGCACCAGGGGTGACTGGCGAGGGGCTTGCTAGTAGCCAGGTGAGCAGCTCACGGTGGTTCTAAGTAGAGCTGATTCCTGGCGTTAGTGTCCAGTGCGTTAGCTGGTCGGTCCTGGCTGCTCCCTAGAGCTCCCAGGGAGGGGCTGTAGAAGTCTCCAGCACAAACCAGAACTCTCCCTGAAAGCTGCTTGTACAAATGAGAAGGACTCAGGTGCCAGGGCTCTCCCCAGCCACACCGCATCCCAGGCTTGCAGAGGATGTGCTGGCTGACTACACTTCACCCACCAGTGGGGCATCTGAAATGGCTCTTCGGGGTCTGCCTTTTCTGGTGACCTGGCTAAAGCTAAGGCAACAGCTTCCAGGTCAGCATTTTTGTTTGGGAAGGGCCAAAGTACCCCACACCGACCATAAAATGCACTTTGTTGTCTAACCTGACAGTGCCCTCTCAGTGGGCATTCAGGCCAGGCAGAGGATGTGGAAGCAGGATGGGTGTTTGGAGGTCAGCGGCAGCCCTCACCATCCAGGACACCTGCTGTCCCAAGCCAGTGCTAGGCAGAGCGAAGTGCTCTAGCTGCTTGTCAGAAGAAAGGGCTTCATCTATCTCCCTCCTAAGAAATTGACAGGGTTGATGGTAACTGCTGATTTCCCAAGATTACAAAATTGGCGGGGATGGCAGAGGGGGTTTTCTGTAATCCTTCATTGATGGATTAGATGGTGGGGCAGATCTCTCAGAAGCAATGATGACCTTGAGAAAATGTGGATGTCAGAGGAAGAGAGCCATAATCTCCCTTCCTCAAACTACTGACAATAAGCCTTCTCAGAGCTGGAGCCGTTGATGGAAACTTTGCTGCTGTTGCCTCCCGACTCAGGAGGCTTCAGCATTTGACTGCGTGATAAGAAATTGCCAGGCACTTTCTAATTACAATTATCATCATCATGGATGTCTCTCTTAATTACTTTCTTATAATTAGCTGTTGCCTTTTCCTCAGCATTTGTGTACTTTTCAGCTTTGCTGACATTTGAGAGCCCGAAAATAGGGACATTTGGGGAGGAGAGCAGGAAGGTGGTGGAAACGGGAGAGGAACCTGTTCTTTTCAGGCAACCTGATAAATTTCAGGGCCTTTGCAGAAAGAATGGGGGAAAGTAAATGATGGACATGACAGGTCATTTCCTGAGTGGATGGGAAAAGAGCAAGCATGTCGATTTAGGTGTTGGGCTCCGTGGAGGGTCTCCAAGTGTTAAGCCTTGGAGAAAATATTCTTGAAAAGCCACCAAGGCTGCCATTTTTCAGGCGTGGGTTTCATTTTAAGAAATGAGGCTGGGATGAAGCACACTTTTGTTAAATGTATTTTGGAGTTAATTAAATGACTGAGGTCTGGAGTCGCTTGCTTTTCTCCAAAGCCAGTGATGCGTTCTGAGCATCCCTGGGCCTCAGAGAGTAGTTAAGAAGTGGTTTATGCTCCTTGACCAGATGGTTGGTTTTCACTGTCTGTTCCTGATCTTTCTCCCTCTCTCTCGGCCTCCTGCAGCCCTGTGTACAGAGGAGTGTGTGCACGGCCGCTGTGTTTCCCCGGACACCTGCCACTGTGAGCCCGGCTGGGGAGGACCCGACTGCTCCAGTGGTGAGTCTGGGGTCTTTGGAGGTTGGGCAGCTTCCGGCTCTGGCTTAGGAGGGCCTATGCCAGGTACATGCTGAACTGTCTGTTAGGCTTAGGCTGCCTAGGCAAGCCTGGGTATCGGGGAAGAGGCATACCTACAGTTTGGTACAGATGGTACTTGGGGTGGAGGGCTCGAGGGGCATGGGGGTAATGGTTTATGTGTGTCTGCAAGGGCATGGGGCGACGTGTATATGGGGAATTGCAGAGTCCTGTGTACAACTCTGACTTTTGATGAAGCACCTCTAGATATGGTCTTTGAGGGTGGAAGTGAAATTGAGATGCTCCGAAGGGTACAGACCCAGGAGGTCACTGTGATCAAGGCCTGGTCCTTGGCTTTGCTGGTCCAAAGGCTCAGGGGACTAACTGATGAGACTGGTGGACACTGGGAGGCGTCTGTGTCTCTAAAGGTAGGAGAATGGGACACTTGTAGGGACAAGTCACTGTGTTCCTACATCTCTCTGGGCAAGGCTTCCTGGTAAGCACAGAGTGAGAGGGACGCTCTTGGGGCCTGACCAAATGACCCACAATGCACAGGGTGTCCTCTCTGCTGAGGGCTGGCCACCGAGAGGACAGGGTACACTGGCAAATGCTCATGGAGTTCTCTGCCAAGATCCCAGATGAAGGGAAACCCATCCCCTCTGGTCATTTCCCTTAGATACTTGCAGATGACCTCCTTTCCACTGGCACATTTTGTAATCAACAATTGGTTAACAACACGGTCTTATTTGATTTTCAAAGAGGCTTTGGTTAGTGTTGAAGCCCATTTGCTTCCTGCTTTGAGCTGGGGTAGAGCGTCTTTTCTATTACGACATGAGTAGAGAGCATACCTCAACTGACCTGTTAGGGCTCTAACCCCCATTCCTGACCCACCTGTTCTCACTGTCCCGTAGTGACCATAATGGTCATGAAAACTTGGAGAGGGAATGTTGGGTCTATGGTAGCCCGTGTGGTCTCTTGCCCTTTTTCGCTCTCTCTGCTGCGGTGGAAGCATCGAGTTATGGTCCTTTTTTCCAAAGGCCTTATCTAATGCCTACCTAGTGCATTAGAACATACCGACCAAAGCAAGGCTGCTGGATGGGGTTTTGTTCGGAGCCTGAGTGGTTATGTTGGATCAGGGCATCCAGGGTCTCCCTGGGTATTCAAGCGACTCTCTTCAATGGTGACTGCGGTGGCCTCCTCCTGCCACCTGTTTCACTGCTTTGAGGTAGGCCACATGGAGACACAGGGCCAGGGATTCCTCCAGACAACGAAGAGTAAACCTGAGGGAACACGAGATTTAAAGGGATGTGCTCAACCAGACTTTCGGTGGACTGCAGGAAACATGTCGGCGGAAATGTTTGAGAGCTTTTCCTCCTTGTCCATGTTTTGTTTTGTATAATTTTGCTCACAATGAATCTCTGATGAAGAACTACCTAATTGGATTAGGTGAGCTCTGCTGGGACAGGTCTGCTTGCTGCTGCCGGATTACAATGTCAAGGGCAGCCTGCTGGAGGTAGGAATACAACCTGCGTCCTGGGGGGCCCTGAATGCATAGAAGTCGCCAATCAGGGCCAGTTTGTTTGGTCACCACATGCTGGACTGTGCCAGGCAGGGGGTGGAAGCTGGAGGGCATGGTCTGTGTCTCTCAGGGTCTCCAGTCTGGGAAGGAAATAGAATGAAGGTGGCACTTGAACAGGACTAGGCGGTTTAGAGTGAATCTTGCCTCTAGAGTGAGTTTACCAAGCCACATAGGGAAACAACCTTGTTACTTTATGGAACAAAACCCGGCTGCCTAATTTCCTCACCCCCGCCATTCAATCATCAGACTTGGTGCTGAGCAACCCACAGCTGTTTCCTCAGTCAGTCCGCCTTCATGGGTTGAAAAGCCAGCACCCCTGGGTTTATTCAAAGGCATGTACTACTAAACCCACAGGAGGTCCTAAAGGTGGGGTTCCACCCCTGTTTTGAGGGACAGCTGCATTGAATGAAGGGAATTCATAGACTTTTACTCAAAATCATCCAGAGCATTGAATGTGCCGATGCCCTGCCAGTAGTTTTCCAACCTCTGTTTGATTCCCCCCGTTAGCAAGGAGCTCACTGCTTCCTGTGGAAGCACATTCTGGCTATTAGAAAGTTTTCCCTTCTCTCGAATGGAAATCTATTTCTAGCTTCTACCAGTTGGTTTTCAGTCATGATAAAGGCCAGGGCAGGGTGAAGGACTGCCATGACCCTCCTTTCCATGTCAGGAATTTCTCCCCAGGAGCTCAGGGGACAAGCCACAAACTGTGGGTGGGAAGATGGTCATCTTAGAGCAGTTGATGATAACCACGGAGGTCGCAGAGAAGAAACTAGAGTCCCCTTCCATGGACTAGCCTTCATGTACTAGTGATCACTAGAAGGCAGTGATCACTTCCCTCCTCCAAGTTTTTATTCTCCAAGCTCCTTTGTTTCTCACATGACAGGGTCTGAACTTCCTTCTCCATCTGGTTTCTCTCCATTGACTGTGGCCTTTATTCCTCTTAAACTGTCATTCCCAGATCTGACCACACAACTGCAGGCTTGTATGGAAAAATAATAATAGAGATAGGTACTATTTATTGAATTTTCCTGTACACTAGGCACTTGATCTTCTCATTTACTCTTTACAACACCTCTGTGATGTGGGGATTATTACTGGCCCCCTTTTACAGATGAGAAAGTTGAAGCACAGAGAGGTTAAACAACTTTCAACAGATGCACAGCTAGTAAATAGTGAAACTGGGACTATCAATCCAGCAAACACCTAAGTCCTAAACCTAAACACTTAATTATTATGCTCTCCTTCTTTCTGGATGCTCAACCTCTGTTAATATAGCCTAAGGTTGAAATTGATAAGAAAACGTAGCTGCTCACAGGGGAAGGAAGGATCTGCCTGAGAGATGAGGCCCAGCAATGTTGTTTTGGAGATAGAAGAATCAGCCAAAGGAGACAGATCGTGACTAGGTTTACTCCAAGCAGTTTGAGGCCGTTAGCTGTTGTGCCGTTGGACGTCTGTCTGACTGGGTGTGCTAGGCAGTGCCTCAGGGTCTTTGTGGAACCCATGTCCACAAGGATGGGTGTCCCAATCGGTGCAGTTTGTATCTCTGGAGAGTTCCGAATGGGACCTATCCATAGACATCTCTCTATACATGTGACACCCTTTCAGGGAACCTTTGATTTTTGTTTAATTGATTCTAAAATCATATTTGTTCATGTTAAAAAGAAAATTCAAATTGCACCACAAGTATAGACAAAAAGTCAAGCCCCCACACCCAAAGGTGCATTTGGGTGCTTGCCCTCCCTGTTCCTTCTCTACACGTTTGCATTTAGAACTAGATCTGAATAAAACGTGTGTTATTTTGATCAAATCTATGTGCTATTCTGTAACTTGCTTTTAAAATTCAGCTTTATGTCATACACTCATTTCCTTGTCCATAAACATGAATCTCCCTTTAAATTTTTAATGACCTAACAGAATTTCATTCTATGGATGACCAAAAGTATTTAACCCGTATCATTGAAGGGCATTTAGGTTGTTTCTTATTTTTCACTTTGAGGCCTACCATCTTTATCCAAGATCCTTGGGGCCTGTTGGTTTCAAAATGTAGATTTATTTTTCAGAGTTTAGAAAGGCATATGGTGACTATATCATATATGACATATATCCCAATGGGGTCTGGGCAGAACCCTGGGATAAAACATAATATTTCTGAATTGACAGGTGACTGATCACATCGAGTGATATATAGAAAATATATAACCCCAGTTTCATGAAGATTTTGTCTCTAAATGAATTTCGGTGCTGAACTTTAAAAAAAATTTTCATTTGGTCGTTTAGAGATGTTTGGATTGTGGGCGCATGGATAAGGCAGTGTGGCCCTAAGTAAAAATATTGCAGTGATGCTTCTTGTGCATATATCTTCGCCCACTTGTTTCAATTCTTCTTAGGATAAATTCCTGGAAGTGGCAGGGAGGGTTATAAAGATCCATCATCCTACTGCGTGGCCCTGCCCTGCCCTTTGTGGCTGCCCAGGGATTTATGACTTTGATAGTTGTGAAGGTGACGAATCTAGTACTGCAGTGGGGGTAGGGAACTTTTCATTCTTTTACAGACTTATAACCCCATAGCCTAATTTCTTTAAGGCCTGGACTTATTTCTTTCTGCTCCATAAAGGAAGTGAGGTGATGCTGATTTGTCTGCTGGGTAGACACGTCAGCTATGGTGGCTAACTGTGAGATGTTCGACAGACCAATATGGGGAAATGGAGTGGCTGCACGCATGGTCATAAACCTCCATCCTATATAATAATAAAGAGTAAAAGCATGAAATGTCAGTCTACCCTGAATAAAGACGACAGAGTGACTCTTATTAAATTGCACTAATCTCACAAGTGGAGATAAAAAGAAAAAAAGTTTTCCTATATTGAATATCTAGCTTTTTAAAGTAATTAGGAATATTAAAGCACTGACAATGATTGAGATAGAAGCATTATTCATAACTTTTATTTCCGCACTGGGCAATGATCCAGTATATTTCATTTATGAGGTTTCAGCCGTAAGAAGAAGGACGTGAGCCAATTCCTAAATTAAATATGCCCTGTTAACTTTTATAAATGTTACCGAAAAATCAACTTTGAAATTTAAGCCTTCATTGTATGAAATTATTGTGTTTCTCGGGTCCTGCTTCGCTGCCTCCCGTCCCATGGTGCTTTGAAGTTTGAGTTCTGGGCTATAGAATGGCATTTTAGTTTTGGTCTCAGGCCTCCCCAGAAGGGCTGGGTTACACCCGACAGAGGAGCCCCCCACCCTCCCATTTCCCCACATTCTTAGAGTCCACGGAACTGGTTTTATCCACGTGCACAGATGGAGTGCAGGACAGTAAAAGCTCACTGTACGGTGTCTGACCATCTGTGGAAACCGCCTCCCCAATCCCTAACCCCCGACGCTGGGCAGGAGGCAGGACTGCAGAGCAGGCCTGAGTAAGGAAGGAAGACAGCAGGAACCAAGTTGGGACAATACCAAGCGGGGCTTCTGCCAAGTCCAGTGTGTTCGTATCTTGAATGGTGTGTGGGACCCCTGGCTGATTTGGCTGTCAGCTGTCCTTGCAGATTAAAATAAAACATTTAACAGCTCAAAGATATGCCCACACTCCTAAACTAGCCTGGGATCAATGCTTTTCAAACTAAGGTATGTGTTTGCTTGAGATTTCTTTCTGTGTGTGGTAAAATATATGTAACATTAAATTTATCATTGTAGCCTTTTAAGTGCACAGTTAGTTTTGTGGCATTAAGTACGTTCCTATTGTTGTGCAACCATTATTATTACCATCCACCTCCAGAACTTTTTCATCTTCCCCAAATGAAACTGTATCCATGAAACACTAACTCCCCATTTCCCCTCCCCACAGGCACAAGCAACCACCATTCGTTTTTATCTCTAAGAATCTGCCTACTCTAGGTACCACAAATAAGAAGACTCATACAATATTTGTCGTTTTGTGACTGGCTTATTTCAGTTAGCATAATGTCTTCAAGGATCATCCATATTGTAGCATGTGTCAGACTGTCCTTGCTTTTTAAGGCTGCATAATATTTCATGGTGTGTATAGACCACATTTTGTTTATCCATTCATCTGGCAATGGACACTTGTGTTGCTTCTACCTTTTGACTATTATAAATAATGCTGCTGTGAACATGGGAGTACAAATATTTCTTTGAGTCCCTGCTTTCACTTCTTTTGGATATATACCCAGGGTAGATTGCTGGATCATATGGTAATTCTATGTTTAATTTTTTGAGAATCTCCATACTGTTTTCCACAGCACATGTACCATTTTACATTCCCACCAGCAATGCACAGGGTTTTAATTTCTCCATATCTTTGTCAACACTTGTTATTTTCTGGTTTTATTGATAATTGCCAAACTAATGAATGTGAAGTGATATCTCACTGTGGTTTTGATTTGCATTTCCCTAATGATTAGTGATATTGAGTATTTCTTCATGTGCTTTATTGGCCATTTATGTATGTTCTTTAGAGAAATGTTTATTCAAGTTTCCTGCCCATTTTTTAAATTGGGCTGTTTTGTTGTTGTGCTGAGTTACAGGTATACTTTATATATTCTGGATATTAATCCTTATCACATATATGATTTGAAAATATTTTCTCCCGTTCCTTTGGTTGCCTTTTCACTCTGTTAATAGTGTCCATTGATGCACAAAAGTTTTTAATTTTGATGAAGTCCAGTTTATTTTTTCATTTGTTGCCTATGTTTTTTATGTCATACCCAAGCAATTATTGCCAAATTCAATGTCATGAAGCTTTCCCCCTATGTTTTTGTCTAAGGGTTTTACAGTTTAAGCTCATTTTGATCCATTTTGAGTTAATTTTTACATATGGTATAAAATAGGGGTCCAACTTCACTTTTTTCACATGTGGATATCAAGTTTTCTCAGCACCATTTGTTGAAAAGACTTTTGCTAATGATTCTTGAAGCTATAGTTAAAATTTTTCACCATGTAATGGCACATTGGTTACCTGGTAAGTAATATAAACATTGTTTCTTGTATTAAAACATGCAGATTTATTATAAAACTGAATGTAGAATTGACATTTATTTTTTTTAATGTGATAATTTGAGCTCTTGGTGGACCTTTCGGAGCTTTGCATTAGGCATCCTTGGGGGCGGGGTCATTTTAGAGGTGAAGATTGAGAAGCAGGGGGAAAGACAGCAAGACAATAACCAGAATTAGATCTCCCAGGGCTGGCAACTGTTTGAAAGGATGGTTTGAAAAGGGATCAGGGCTCAAGCGCTTTCCTCATTGTATTTTTTGGGGACTGTCTTCCTTCCAGCATGCTGGGCTGTCTGCAGTAGCCCCACTGTCTATGCCCGGGTTCCTTGGCTCTGGATTGGCATAAGGGCTCTGGCCCAGCCCACGCTACTTCATCTTGGGTGTTCCAGGGTCTCTGCGTTTTCCCACAATGCTCAGTGCTGACCTGTAACAGCTGTAGTCATACAACCTTTGTATCACTGTAGCTTGGGCATCCTGTTTTCCTGCAGTTCTCTTCACATATATGAAAACCTGTATCCACATATTCCCGGAATGGAGTGCTAGGAAGTATGTTCTAGGATCCCCAAACTGAATTTCTGGTCACTGAGGTCCCATGATTTAACTTGAAACCATTGATTAAAGAGCTGAGAGGGACCTCAAAAATTGTCTGGTCTGCTTCCATCTTACAGATGGGCAAACTGAGGTCCAGGAAAAGTAAACTGCTTGCCCAAGGTTACCCAGGGAGGTAGTGACAGAATTGTTACTTGATCCTGGGTCTCCTGACTTCCATGCCTTTGTCTCCAACCAGTTGCTCAGGGAGTTCAAGGCTGGAGTTGTCTTAGAGGCAGATGGGTCTCATTATAGCAAAGCAAACAGGACAAGCTGTTCTGCAGACTTTTGTACAGATGACCTAAAGGTTCTGGAACCTCCTCATTCCTCTCTGCCCAGGCCTGGAGGACAGAGTCATGACTGCAGGGCAGACCAGGGCACTGGGATTGGGGATTTTCAGAGAGGTCAACCCTATCGTCTGCCTCGCTTGCAAAGTAGATCAGGAAAGAGTCCCATGTTTATCACATCTTCATGGAGATGTCACAGTCTGGCAGCACAGGACGTGGGGGCAATGCAGAGGAACAGGATGTGGGCTGGGGTTCCTGCCTCTGTCCTGGAGTAGCTGAGGGCACCAGAAAGGAGATGGACAGGGCCGGGCAGGGCGTGAGGAGGCTGGGCCACACAGGTCTGCTGGGAAGGGTTACTGCGGAAATGTTGGGTTCCCTTCCCAGTGAGGCAGTAAGGAGCCCCAGGGTGAATAGGGGGAGAGGAGAAGGGAGTTGGTCAGAAAGAAGTATGAGAGGGCCACAGAGTCTGAAGAGGAAGGTAAATGGGATTCCTGCTCCCTCTGGATGCAGATGTTTTACATAGAGTATCTCATTTAATCTCCTGGCAGCTTGGAGAGGTCATGTGTCTTGTCTCCATTTCACAAGCAAAGAAATCGAAGCGCCGGGTCATGGAGTAACTTCTGATATTCACCCAGCTAACAAGTGGTAGAGCTGAGATTAGAACCCAGAACTTGAATTCTTCCCACAGCTCCATGCTGCTGCCTCTAAAGCGATGGAAGTCCTCTGCCATAACACGCAGGAAAGCCAGCTTCAGTTTATACCTCTGCCTAGGTGACCCGAGCTAAGTCCTGCCCTCTCTGTGAGCCTCAGTTTTCTCATCTGTAAAATGGAAAAGTTACTGTGATTATTCCAGCTCTAAAATCCCAGGCTCTGTTTCTGGGAAGTCAAGATCCAGTATCGTGTCACCTCATCAAGGGCTCTGATGAGCTTCCTGATGACCTCTGGAGGGCAGGGGGTGAGCATTCTCCTCTACCTTCATGTGATTCTCTCCATCCTAGAACTTGGAAAAGGACTGGGAAGGCGGGCAGCCATGGGTGGGGGCAGCCTCATGACTCACACCTTGCCTTCCCCGCATGGGGGCTCCTGGTGAGCCCTTGGTTGCCTCATCTGGAGGGGGTGTGCAGAGCGGCATCACGCCACACAGAAGGTTGCAGCTCTCTCGGGTTCTTTTTTCACTACACCAAGCTAGCTGTCAAGGTTAAAGCAACTTCAGATGAATCACACAAAGCAATTATATTTGCGAGTCCTCGGTTCCTCGAGCACCATTCTGCCCAGCCCACGGCCCTCGCAGAATCGCCTGGGCTGCCTTCTACCGACATCTGCTGTGCCTGTGGGTCTCCCCGGGATGGTGGGCTCCGAGTCAGCACCGCACACTGGGGTGCAGTCACCGTGACGGGACAGAAGGGAGCTACGGATGTGGCAGCAAATGCTCGTTCAGGGTCTGTGCATAAGAGGAGCTGCTATTCACCCTAGAATTCTAATTTTGAACAAAAAGGAATTCAATAGCCAGGGCCACCCATGTTCTCTGCCCCTTGAGTTCCATTTAATGCACATTTATTGAGCACTTCTCAGAGGCCAGCACTGCCAGGGGTCCAGGGCTGAAGGGAGGGCTTCGGGATGAGGAGGGCATAGCCCCAGCCTCAGGGAACTTTGAGCAGAAGCCAGAACCACCAGTACAGAGAGGAAGGAGGAGGAAGAGTCTGGAGAGAGGGAAGGCTCTGGCTTTTATGGGCATCTGGATGGCTCAGGAAAGCCATGATGGAAGGGTGGAGGAAGGAAGGAACCAGATGTGTGCTACAGTCCCATTTTAGATGAAGAAACTGAGGCACAGAGAGGTTAAGCAATGACCTGCGGTCCCACAGCTGGTGGGCATCAGAGCTGGCTCTGTCTGATTCTTTCCACAGGACATGGGGGAGGGGGATAAGAAATGTGAGAACCAAGTCACTTGTGAGGAGCCCGTGATGGAGCCCATGCTGGGGCCTGGGGCTTCAGGGGAAGAACAGCGGGAAGGCAGATCCGCTGGTCTCTGTGTCTGTCTTTCACCCTCGGCCGTCACCTCCCCCAACCCCTGCCTTCCTTTTGCGGGGACACCCCAGCCTTGGCTGTGCTCTGGAAGCTGTGAAGAGGTCCTCCCTTCTAGAGTTCCTTCCAAAGGTGCCTCCCTGAAGAAATGGGAAATGAGGAGTAGATGCGGGGTGCCCTGCCCTCCTGGGGACTCAGACCATTGTGGGAGTGAGGATGAGGCTAGGCTGGGGGCAGCTGTGGAGACCCCCGAACCCAGGACTGTAGGCAGCTGGTCCCCACCCTATCTCTGTCCCTGGACTGGATCATGCTCCTGTGATGACATCCACCAGAAAAGGAGGGGAGACCTTCTGAGAGCCCCTTTCCCAGGTCCAAGGGAGGCAGGCTGGGGGCCACTGTTTCCTCTGCTCCTTGAGAGAGGGCAGTCCTCCCTGGGCTTCACCCCTCCCTCGTCTGCCTCTCAGACCAGGAGAGACATTGGGAGCAGTCCCCCTTGAGCAGGGTCAGGGGTCAGGCAAGGTCCTGGGACATGTGGCCTGTCCGGAAAGGCAATTTTTGGACCTGTGAAGGCAGAGATTGGATAGTCTGTGTGAGCTGCGTGTTTGAGGGGGCTATTGTAGGGGAGGGGAGGGAGGTACATTCTGCCCAACTGAGCTCCAGCCATCTGCTCCCTGAGAACAAAATTAATACATAAATGACACACAGGGAATCTCAAGAACTGGGGAGAGGGAGGAGGGTGGGACAACCCGCCTAGAATGTGACAAAAGCAGAACAGTGGCAGGAGCCAAGTTGACGTCAGCGTGTGGGGCAGGCAGCTGGTGCCGACACCCCTCCCCAGCCCCACTTGGGCATGAAAAGGATACTATGCCCCACCCCCTACACACATGCACACGTACACTTCCAGGGTGGGCGCGTGGGCTGGATCTCCACGGGAAATACAGCTCCTGGTAGAGGGAATCACGAACTGCTCCCACCAGCCTGGAGGACAGCCTGGAACCCTGCAGGGGAAGGGGAGGGAAGAGGTGCAGCCTCTCTGCTGATGGCAGGTCCTGCTCTCCAAGATCTGCCCACTGCCCCCCCGCCCCCCACCCGTCTCCACGGACTTCCAGTTTAGCCCCAGTCAGCCCAGACCTGCTGTGTACCCGGCACCAGGCTAGAGATGGACCTGATCTTCTTTCTTCTTCCTGCTGCCCCACTGCCCATGAGGCAGGGATTACCACCCGCTGTGCAGTTGAGGAGGCTGAGGTTCAGGACGGTTAGTCATTCTCCAAGGTCACTCAGCTGCCCCTCATTGTGTGCTTTTTTTCACTGGGGCATATTACCACCAGAATGCAGGGCTGTGGTGGAGGTGACATTTGAAGCTGAAAGGGAGGGAAGTCTGAGCTTTGCTTAGTCTAAGTCTGCTTAGATTTCCTCCTAGCTCATAGCCAGCACTTACTATACACACTGTCCCATTCATTATTCATTATTATAATCCCCATCTTTCAGATGAGAAAACTGAGGCTCAGGAGTTTAGTACCTGGCCCAAGGACACACAGCTCGCAAGTGGCACAGGCAGGATTGGAACCCAGGCAGTCTGTCTCTGGAGACCAGACTTGCAATTCTGGTTAATGCTTCTTTCAGGACTCTGTGCCTTCCCTCTCTAGCCGCCCCCCCCTACACACACACACACACACACACACTTGGGAGGAGGGGAGGTGACTAAAATGTAGCCTTGGTCACGTCACTTCCCTACTCCCCTTTGCCTGCCAGGAAGTGCCCCAGCTCCTCAGCCAGGCCTTCCAGGCCCCTCTGGGTCTGATGTCTGCCTAGTTTTCAGCTGCATCTCCCGTCACCCCACCCCCACTCTTCCTCCAGTCTCCCAGCCCTCTTTCCTCCACTGACCCATTGCTCTTTTGCCTTCAAAGCCCAGCTCTGCTGTGATGCTTCCTGATTCCCACAGATCTTGACTGTGTACACATGGCCAGCGTGGTCGGCACCACCCTGGACAATTATCATTTGATTGCATGTTTGCTACCGTCTCAGCCCTCAACTTCTGGGACCCATCGCAGGACCCAGGTCTTAGTTTTCTCTGTCACCCGGGGCTCAGCATTGCAGGCACGCGGTGGGCTCTCAGCACAGTGCTAGGTGGAATCCAGGGGATTAGTTCTCCCCTTTCGTCATGTTTTTGTTCCTGCAGATGATATGCTAGTGATGGTATTGGGAGAAGGGAAGAGTGTGGGGCCTCTGGGCTGGATGGATACTTGGGAGAATTCAAAGCCACATCCCTTGATCTTCCAAAGCTTCTCACCTCTCAGTGTTGCCCAGGCAGGTGCTCCTGATAGCGGTGTGAGGCTAGGAGTCAGGTTTGTCCTTCAGAGGAAGCAGAGATCACATCTACTTGGAAAAATGGGAAAGATCCTAAGAAGACAGTGGAACTAGTCAAAGAAGGGTGAGACTTGAAGCTTCAATAGTCAGGTGTGGAAAGACAGGGCGTTCTAAGCAGACCGACTCGCAAAAGCAAAGGTACTGAATGGTGAGTAGGTCTGTGTAGCTGAAGCAGAGGGTGCCTGGAGGGGAGGAGTGGGAGCCAGGATGCAACGGTAGGCCAGGCCAGGCGGTATAGCCTGAAGAGCTTGGACACTATTCCATGGGCCTTTGGGAGCCAGCCCGTGAAGGCTCATTTTGCATCATTTAAGTTTGCACTGTTTCCTGGCAGGGCAACGTCCTCTTCTCCAAGTAATGTGTGATCACCTCTGAGCCTAAGTATGGGAACAGAGGGCATGCTGGAGGCTCTGCTTTACCCCTCCAGTCCTGACTAGTCCCTCTGGGCCAGCCAGACCGTGCTCTCCTTCCCTTGTCTCTGACTGGAAGTAACCAAAGAATATATGGCAGGCTATCTTGGCATTGTGTGGGAAGCAGGTTGGATGGGCGGAGGCCACTGTGATTAAGAGTTGGTGAATGGATCTAGGCAGGGGTGACCCACAGAGGCTGTGTTCAACATGTCCTGAGCACCTTTCCATCCCCGTGACCAGACCGGGGGAGGCAGACCTGATGGCTAGTGGGATATCCAAGCAGAGCCCCTGAAACTGGATCTACAGGCCCCAGGACCTCTGACTCCCAGCCGGCCTCTCAGGGGCAGCCCTGCCCTCCACCTTCCGTCCTCAGACATCAGTGGGAGCCCAAAGCAGGCAGGAAATGCCCAACAGTGCTGTGCCAACAGAGGGACCCTCTGTCACCCTCTAATAAGAAAAGCCCATTCTGGCAGGCTGGGTAATGGACCTTAAATTGAATAATTAATAAAGTTATAAAAAATATGTCTACTATATGGCCAGAACAATTCAGCCCAATTAGAAGCAATTATTTCTTGTAGTTGTGCCACTTGGTATTTTTTATGAACAGCTCTAGCAACGAGACAGGAGGATTCCCAGGTTTGGCTGCCTGCTGGAGACGTTCTATTGAGATTAATCTTTCCCTAGCTTTTCTTCCAGATGAGGAACATCTATCCATCCATCCATCCATCCATCCATCCACCCATCCACCCATCCACCCATCTACCCATCCATCCATGAATCCTAACCATGTATCAATTTATCTATCTGTCCATTCATCTCTCGGTCCCTTCATCGATCCCTCCGTTCATGGGTCCATCTATGCATATATACATTTGTGCACCTATTTATCCATCCATTCACTCAGCAGACATTTCCTGAGCCCCTTCATGTGCCAGACAGTGTGCTAGATTCCGGGCATGTAGGGATGGGTAAGACCCTGCCCCTGCCCCTAAAGAGCTCCAAGGCCAGGCAAGCAGACCTTTGTGTCACGTCAGCTGTCATTCCTGTTCCTCTTCAGAGGTCCTGCCAGATATGATTTTTGTCCTTCATCTTTTTCCATGTATTCCATGGATTTACATGTAGATATATGGAGTCTTACCTGGCCTTGAACTCCATAATGGGCTCTTTCCTAAGATGCTTGCACTCGTTCCCCTACCTCTGAGAGTTTAGGGATCTGCTGGCTTTAAAACACCTGCTGATCTGGGTCCCAACTTTTTATCAGGTGAAGATCAGGGGATGTGAGATTCAGCTCTGCCCTGGCCCCTGTCTTCAACATGACCTGGATGAGACATTGACTCTTTCTTGGTCGATCTGTAAAATACGAGGAATCACGGTGCCACTGTGAACTCACAGGGATGTGAAGAGGCTCAGGCTACATGTTAGAACCAAATTTATTTCATGGACCACTGGACATCAGTTGCATTTTGAGTTATATAGGCACTCTGCAAGAAATCCTTCCATAAAAGCCATGCTCTTTTTTGCAGTGAAAATATCCTCCTTCTGATTTCTCTGCTTGGATGTTGAGACTTTTCTTATAGTGCCACAAAACCATGATTCAGTTCATTCATTGTCCATAGAGCTCTATGCTGGCTGAGTCTGATAGAGTTGTCTAGTGAGTTATAGTATAGTCACCAAACATCTATTAGGGGCCTGCTGTGTCTAGGCTCTGGAGATGCAGGTAACCTACATCCAGACTCAGAATCAGCCTCTCTGACCTGGGTTCCCTTTCACCTTGCTGCGAAGCAGGACATCAGAGCTAGCAAAACAAAGTGAAAAGGGGAGCCACAGACTGAAAGACGATGTTTGCAGCACCTATAATCCACAACGGATTAATATCCAGAACATACATTTTTTAAAAATCCTACAAATCAATAAGGACAACCCAACTCAAACACTGGCAAAGAATATAAACATGCACTTCACAGAAAAAGGATATTTGGGAGCAATAAGCATGCAAAAAGATGCTCACCTTACTGGTAACAAGGAAATACAAATGAAAACTAAGAAATACTGCCATATGTCACCCATCAAAGTGCGAAAACCTCATTTCTGATAGTACCAAGTGTTCATAAAGCAAATGGACACTCCTGTATGTTGCTGGGGAAAGTGTGACTTGACAGTCCCATTTTGGGGAGCAATTTGGTAATTTTAAATAAAGCTGAAGATAACACCAACCCCATAATACTGTGTTTCTCAAACAATTTTTCTACCGCCACCACCAAGATTAAGACGCACGTTGGATGTTGTGCCCCAGCCCATACATATGCACACAGTGATATTTTGAAATCTCTTCTATTGAATTTTGTTTTAATTGCGGTTGTCACCCTTTATATTGATTTTTTGATTGTCCTGTGGGTTACAGCCTAACGTTTGAAAAACTCTGCTCCCGAGCGCCTCTCCAACACGCACAACCCTGCATCATTGTTTGTCACGGTGAAAAGCTGCAGGTAACCTAGAGGTCCCTCAAGAGGGCAATGGATACGTTGTCATATTTCACACAGTGGACTCTCCACAGTAGTTTAAAGGAATGAACTAGAGTCGTACCTGTCTACTTGGCTGAATCTCAAAGATATAATATTGAATGAAAAAAGCAAGTTGCAGAGGGCTGCATCCATACCATCCAATATCGTTTACATAAAGTTTAAAAGCATGCAACATAATGAATATGTTATTCAGATGTAGTGAAAGTATAAAAACAGACATGGAAATGCACACTAAAGGCAGGCCTCGGTCACCCCTGGGAGGGAGGAGGAAGGCACAGGGCGGGATTTTCAGCCGTGTGATGTTTTATTCTAAAATAAAAACGTCTGTAGTAAGAATGGGGAAGGTTAAGATTTATTTGATGCATATACTGCTTTAATTTTCTGTATACTTTACAATATGCTTGAAATATTCCATATGCAAAAGAAAAAGCCTTTGTCACCTCTTTCTCCTATCCAGCACCCAAGCTCATGTGAAGGGGAAAAAAAAGTATTAGTTTGTTCTAAACGTAGTGTTCATGCTACTTCATTTCGTTCAACAAATGTTTATCGAGCACCTATTATGGGTCTGACAGTGCCAGGGCTGAGGTGTGGAGTACGCAAGAAGGTGGCAAGGATATTACAAGTAAAAATTTGGAGATCAGCAAAGACACTCACCTCTGCCGTAAAGTGCAGATAAACATATATACCACAAAGAGAGGCCCAGAGTTCAGAGCCTGAATCTCCCTGGGGAATCAGGGAAGTCTTCCTGGAGGAAGTGAGGACTGAGATGGGCCTTGAAGGATGGACAGGGATTGATTGGTTAGAAGCCCTGGAAAAGAGAGGGAACCTTGAGCTCCGAAAAGCTCCAGGTCTGCAGGGGCAAGAAGCGACAGGGCAGCTCAGGCCTCTGAACTGTGGCGCTACCGCCAAGATGGTGACATGCACCTTTGACAGCAACACCCAGCAGGAGATAGACAGTTAGAGTGGAGCAGTGGGTCTAATTCATCATGGGGGCTGGAGAGCTGGGTTCCCGGAGGCTGCCGATGATTGGAGACAGCATGTCTGCTGCAGAAGGCCTCTCAGGGACAGCCTTTCTCCACCATCCATCCTTGGAAGGGCCCCAGCAGGGAAAAGGGGACAAAGTTCTGCTCAAATCCCAAACTTCAAATGTATTTGATCAGCTCCCAATAAATTCCTCACACCAGCGGCCTCGCCATCCATCTCAGAGTGGTGGGGCAGAAGCAGAGGGGGGGGTGGACTGCACAGGAGGTGTCTGTCTTAGATTGCTTGGGGACATGGCCACATGTCTTGCCAGGAGGCAAGCCCCTAAATCCTCCTGACTTGCTCCCCTCCTAGGAAACCTGAATAGTTTAAAGTAACTCCCTCAGACCTTGAGGCTGGTGCCAACTTTGTGTCATCCATCAGCCCTGGCCGATTTCTCATTAAGGTTCTGCTGTTCCTCTGGAAAAGTCGCCACCTTAAATCAAAGGGCCAGTAGGGCAAGGGAGAGACAGAGGAGCTGGAGACAGTGGGGCGACAGCAAGTCAGGAAGATGAGGTTGTCGTCCTACTGCTGGGGCGAGCCAGGCAACTTGTGGGGGCCTGGCTTTGCAGCGTGCCTGGGGGCCGAAGGACTTTAGTTGTCTTACTCTGCGTGGATTAAAAGGGCGGCCCAGGGAGAAGTTCAGAGGTGAGCACCTTCCTACAGTTTCCCAAAAGCCAGCAGGGAGAAGGCGCAGGGAAAGTGCACTCACAGCATTGACTGCATGTGCCCTCCTTTCATTCACTCACCTATGAGTACATTTCACGTATTTAATCCATTTGTGTGGGATCCCTACTGTGTGCCTGTTCTAGGTGCTGGGGAGACAGCAGTAAACAAAACAGACTGTGTGCCTCCATGGCTCTTACCTCCTAGTGGGGGAGACTATTGACAAGCACAGAAATAAACAAGGTAGTTTCAGACATTGGTATGCAGAGAATAAAACAGAGTATTGAGTGAGGCTGGGTGGTCAGCGAAGGCCTCCCTGAGGAGGGGACATTGGAGCCAAGACCTGAATTGTCAGAAAAAGCAGAGACCAGAGGGTTTGTGCGTTGGTAAGCCTTATTAATCCTTGGTCTATTTTCGACTCAGCAGAACAGGATTTATTTTATGTGTGGGGGACCATTGCTAAGCTGGGCTCTGCTAAGGATTTATAAATGGGTAGGCAAATGCCTGCCCACACAATGCCTTCAGTCTAGTAGGTGTGACCACCCACTACCCAAGGAGCTATGGCACAGAGAGCTTCGGGCAGGACCACGGCATTGTGCTGGAAGTTCAGAGAAGGCACAGGTTGCTTCCAGCTGGGCTGAGAAGAGATGGGCTCCCAGAGGGCAAAATACCGACAGGGAGTTGTCTGGCCGGATGCGGGCTCTATGAATGGCGCTGAGCCTGAATAGCACTCATTCATTCGCTCAGGTACAGGTCCTGAGTGGGAGCGTGTGTCCTATTAATTACTGAGTGAGCTGGGGCAGGGAGGAAGTTGGAGTTGGAACCAGCTTTCTTTTAATAATTGGCAGCAGGATGAGTGGCGTGGATTGTTTTTTCCTTGCTGTTGCTGCTGCCAAAGGAAGTCACTGAGGTGTCCCCTCATTTCTGCATTGCATGTCTCTCGGCTCCGGCTCACAGCCCTGACTGGGAACCAGGAGCCCTGGATGATCCAGATCACGGGAAATGACAGGTCTTCCATTCAGCTCAGGGCTCCTTTGGGAGACAGCACAAACCACATAGGCAAGTCAGCTGCTGAAAATGAGCAACTCTCTTTCATAAGTCAATACAATTTGCTTAGCCAATAAAGAGAAGCAGGGCAGATTTCTCTGCATTTGGTCCCAGCTCTCAACGTCTCTCTACATTGGTCACGGCCAGAGGGTCCAGAAGACAACCAAGAAATGCAGTGACTTTCCATGCAGCTTGGAAGCTGATGGGCTGATAACTTCAGAGGCCAACACTGAACCTCACTGCGGAAACTCCTGGAGAGCAGGTCCAGGCTGGGCACCGGGAGACAAGGTGCTATCTCATGTCTGCATACAGGAGAGAAGGGGCAATCCCATGTGGTGGACCTTCTGTGGGGTTTTTAGCTCCCTCACTCCGCCCACGCAGTGCTTTGGCACAGAATAGAACAAGCAATGGGAGACACCATGGCCACTAAATTATACCCAGATGCCACAGCTGAAATGAATGACAGTTGTCTTTTCCTAGTTCTTGGGGAGTGGGGGGTGGGAAGACCAAGTTAGTGTATAGTTTTTTCTTCAAACTCTTCCTGTAACTTTTGCTTTCTACAGCTGCTTGACTGCACAAAAATCTAGGGACAGGGATGGAACATTATTAAGCTCCTCCCGTAATATGTGGCAGGTTCTGAGCTGGACATGCACAGACATCGGTCTCATTTAAGCCTCCCAACCGCCTTGCAAATCCTTCCCATTCTATATATGGGGAAACTGAGAAGGGGAGTTATCAGGGAAAGGCAGATTGATTTGGAAGACTATGCCTATGTAAGATAATATTTGCCCTAGCCCAAAATTACCTAGTTACTTACAGACACCCCCACACTGGAGCCAGCTTCTGGTTGAGTACAGGGTTGCAAACCTCTGAACACCATTTTTGCTCAGTGATAATCCCATAATGCTGAGTGTTCTTCTTTTCTTGTCAAAGTGGACCTCGTTGTCGTGTCAGACACCCATGTCCCAGCCAGGGCATGTTTGGGGAGTTGAGGTTTGGTCACAAACGAGCCACAGTGCAGCAGATAGCATCCAGGGCAGGTGTGCCTTTGAAGCTTCTGGAGCCCAGCTCTCTGACAGCACACTATAAGCTCTGGATGAAGGGACGGCCACACCCGACAGTTCCCACAGTTCCCAGGCTCCAGGAACTTTTACCAAAGCTGGGCTTGCCAAGCCCTCACCACCTGTGGGGACAGCCTTAGGGGCTGACCCTCCGATGAGCCGTCTCCTGCCCCAGAGCCCAGACAAGAGACCTTTACTCCAGTCTCTTCTGAATGTCCTCCCTGGACCACCAGGGTCATTTCTCCTCTGCTGGAGAAAAGACATAGAAGGACCCAGGCGCTCTTCCTAATTACAGCAATTCTCCTAAAACAGAGACCAGCAAATAACATCCTGTAGGCGGTGTCTGTTCCACAACTGCGTTTGTAAATAAAGTTTCATTAGAGTATAGTCATGCCCATTTGTTCCTGGATGTCTACGATTACTTTCTCACCACATTGGTAGAACTGAGTAGTTATGACAGGAACTGTCATGCCTGCAAAGCAAAAAATATTTACTGTCTGACCCTTTACAGAAAATCTTGGCTGATTCCTGTCTTAAAACATCAGAATTTTTTGCTCCAATGGGGGAATACTTTTCCCCCACGAAAAGTATTAAGTACCATGAAGACAGGATTATCAAACCTTTTCATCACCTGGGATACCATTATAATAACAATAATAATGGTAGCGATCACAACGTTGGGTTTAACGCTTACCCTGTGGAGGCTAAGAGCCCAGGCTGTGGAAATGCACTGGCTTCACCATTGTCCCAACTGTGTGACCTTGGGCAGGTTGTACGACCTCTCTGTGCCTCGATTTCTTGTAAAATGGTAGCTTCTTGGGGGTTGTTGTGTGGGTTGGATGAGGTATTGCATGTAAAGAGCTTAGACATGCCTCAACAAAATGTTCAGTGAATGCTGGTTTATTCGTGGACTCCTCATGGCAAACCGCTTGTCACTGGCAGGGATGGGAGGACCCTGCCTAGCCAAAGCCCTGCTATCCAAATTCAGAAACAGAAAGTCTTGGATCCATGATTCACTGTGACAAATTCCCCTCGGAACTCAACTAGACTTGGATGGTGAGGGACACGTAACCTTGTGAGCTTTAGCTGGTGCCATTATCATTCGCACCAGCAGACGCAGGAGCTGATGTGGAGACAGCCTAAGGCACCCTGAGAACAGGACTTGATCCAGGCTGTCTGACTCCAGAACACCCGACGGCCGAGCAGCAGCCATTCCCTGGTGACTCTCAGTCAACTGCGTCCCTGGCTCCTCGTAGGTGCTCGTGCTGGATGTTTGAATTCATGCGTGAGAGACCAGGCTGACCACAGGTGGCTGTGCCCCTGCATTGTCACCGGGGCAGGGGGCCTCGTACAACTGACTCCCCAGTCCCCCTCATAGGCAGCCCCCTCATTAGAGGATGACTGAAGAAGAGCACAGCAGGACCTGGCTGCCTCTGGTTTGTAGCCCAGGACCATGGCCTGACGGGAGGGGCTCTGACAATGAGCCGTCCAAAACAACGGTGAAGTGGAAGGAGCGCTAGGCTTAGCATCAGGACAGGGGGTTTGAATCCCAGCCCTGCCACTAACTTGCTGGGTGACTCCTGGAACTCACTTTCCCTCTCTGGGCCTCAACTTCCTCATTTTTCAAATGAGGGCATTCGATTTCACTCTATCGGCAGTTCTCAACAGGGAAGGGTGGGTTGCCTGTTATATGTCAGGCAGTGAACAGGGCAGAGTCCCTGCCTTCTCAGGGCCCACAGATTATAAGGGTAATGATAATAATGAGTTTGCATTGGCTAAGTGCTAACTATGTCCTGAGTTCTTTACATAAACTGGCACTCTTGATCCTCAAAAACTCCTACTCACATTTTACCGATGAAGAAATGGAGGCTCTACGAAGTAAAGCAGCATGCTTAGGCCACACAGCTCGTAAGCGGCACTTTTACTCCAGAGCCCTTGTTCCTTTATCACACATATCCTCCACTGCCTCAAAACAATGGAAAGGAGGACAGGTCCTTGCCAGCATGGCCCTGGAAGAAAGGCAGCCTGGAATGCTTGGGCCCTGTGGTCTCTTTATCATGCAAACCGTTTAGCGAACTAGAAAAGGGCCTCATGACTATAAACCAGCCAGTAATGACCTGACAGGCAAACGGGGGCGAAGAAGTGTTAGGGCCACAGAAACATTAATCTGCTTCCAGCCACTACTGCTGGAAAGACATTTGTTATGCAGTTATGGGAGCCATAAAAGGCTATTTGACAGCAGCCCTCCCTATGGCGGCAGCAGGAGCCTCAGTAAGTGGGAAAGTGGCCCCTCAGGGCTCAGGTGTGACAGGCCCTGTTGGCCAGAGGCAAATGCTGCCAACTGCCACAGGTAGGATGTTGTGGAGGTGACAGGGACTCCCCCGGGAGAGCAGGATTCTGGCTCCTACTGTGTGTGATTCTAAAACAGCCGCAAGGCCTCCAGCAAGCCCTGTTGCTCTGGGCCTCAGTTTCTCTGTCTGTAAATTGGAAACATTAATATTTTTCTCACAGGGCTGTCCTGAAGCCCTAATACGACAGATGTGACAGTGGATGTGGATGTGACGTATTTTACAGAGCGAAGCATCATTATTGCTGGTGGTGGTTTCAAGAGTAACAGTAGTTACAGCAAATGGACAGGGCTGTCTCTGAGATTTAATCAAACCTTAGGCCTGGGTGTAGCTTTATAGATCCATCTGGTTCACCTTTCCCAGGTATAAGTAATGGTTGCCATTCATCACATACTATGTGCCGAACACTGTTCCAAGCACTTTATCTGAATTAACCCATTTAATCCTCACATCAAAGCTATGAGTTAGGGACGGATATTATCCCCATTTTACAGGTGAGGAAACTGAAGCCCAGAGAGGTACCAAGGTCGCCTAGCTGGTTGCAGGCAGGCTGGCTCTACCTGTGACCCCTGCTCCACTCTCATAAATAGGTAAGAACTGGAGTCATTGCAGGGTGACAGGCAGATGGCACATCTCCCTCCTGGGGCTTCCACTGCTTCCTGATTGCTGGGGCGGTGGGGCATCACGGGACCTCAGCCCTGCCTGCAGGGAAATGGCAGCACGCTGGTTTGTTTTTGTGAGGTTTGACTTTTCCTGGGAAGTGGGATGACTCCAAGCACCTTGGGCACGGCCTTCAGGAAGCAGGGCTCAGCCCTCTGGTTGGCATCCAGAGGAGACAGGCCCGTCCCACTAGGGGCCTGGTAAGGGGACGGCAGGGCCTCGCCTCATGGGGGCCTAGACGTCTGGGCAGTTTCTGTCGTTAGAGCTTGGTGTGAGGACAGTGCCACAGGCTTGTCTTGGACTGGGACACACAGGGAATAGCGGTCTTCACTTGGGAGCAGGCCGGGAGCATAGTGGAGGGGGGCCCCACCCCGAGGAGGTATAGGGCTGGAGACCATGGAGGGCAGCTCGATGTTGTTACCATGTGGTCAGCCAGGGTGTACACACGTGCTGATGTTTTTCTTTCTTAATTATCATTGAAATAGACACATAAAAATGTTACATTCCTGTAGGCTCCTTCTGGGCCTCCAACAATACCATAGGAGCATTACCTTGATGAGTTCCAGCTTCTGGAAGAGGGAGAAAGGGTCAGTGACTAGGGAGACGGTCCAGCAGGCTCTGGTGTTGCTGCTGGGACCCTAAAACCCATGCTCTCTTAGCCCAACGTCCCTGGCGTCTCACTGCGTCCTTTCTCCTCCCTGCTTCTGTTCTTAGGAAATGTCCTCTGTGCACCTCTCGTGATCGTGTTCCTGAGCCCTCAGAAACCCCACTTTGCAGACTCCCTCTACGAAGCCCTGGTTAGGATTTGGGAAGTTCGTAGGCAGGGGCCAAACCCTACAGACCTGTCCCGTGCCTTCCCTTCAAGTTTACCGTACTTCTGGATCCCTGTTCAGAACTCTCCTAAATGGACAAAGTGACTTTTTTCCACCCCAGAATCCTGTTAACTTGGGGCATCTCTTTATCAAATGCAAGGACACACTGCTCACACCAAGCCTGGGGTATGTTCCTGAGCCCTGGGCCCCAGCCCCTCTGCAGCAGGACGCCTGGGTGGAGGCTTCCCATTCTCCTTAGAAGAAGATGAGGGGAACACCAATTGCCCCCCACCAAACCATGCCCTCCTCACATGCCCTCAGCAGTGAAAATTCAGGGGAAATCTTGGTGTTTGCCAAGTGGGAAAGATGGAAAAATCAATAGAGGGAAAAAATCTCATTTTCAAGCTTCTAAGCAGGTATTACAATCAATAATGCAAAGAGCAGCAGGAGGCCATTAAGGCACACTTGGCAGTGTCCTCCCAGCCCAGCCCTGGAAGTGTTTGCTGAGGAGCCAACTTCAAGGACAGCTCACTACTCACCCCCACCTGCCCCAGGGCAGTCTCTTAGGGGAGCCCATCTGAGGCTCTGTCGGGGAAAGCCCACTTGGAAGGGAGCTAACCAATCCCCTGACCCCAGTGCAGGGAGTGCTTGGATCCAGACCTGCAGAGCCAAGGGTGGCCAAAGCAGGGAGGGTGCGTCCCGGCTGAACTGCGGTGGGAGGTCTCCCGAGGAGAGGGCACTTGCCCCTTTCCCATTTGTTTTTCATGTCAATCCTGGTGTTAAACTTGACTTCTGCACCTCCCCGCCCACCACCACCACCGCTATCACAGAATAGTCTTGTAGTTTTCGTAGTTTACGTTCCATAATTTTCTAGCTTATTTCGTATACTGCAAAGTTTCATTTTTGAATCGTATTTCTGATAATTGCCAAAACAGTGTTGGGTGCCATGGTGGGGCGTTGGGGCATGCCCTGATGGTGGGCACATCCATCCCCCTCCTGGCTCACCCATGGCCATGTGTGCTTCTCCTTTTGCCTGCATCAGCTTCTAAAACCTTCCGGGTCTATGTGGACACAAGAGCCCAGTGAGTAGGCGCTTGTGGATGTGGCCTGGTGGGTGAGGCTGGTGCACGGTCCAGGGGAAAGGAGCCTCAGAGGGAGGAGACCTGGTCCCTCCAGAAGCTCCCGGGTTGGTGTGGTAGCCCAAGGCTCTGACCTACAGAGCTCCCAGCATGGTGAAGGAGTCTACACCGTCTGTAAGACGATAGCACAATAGCACTTTAAAAAAATATATATCATTTCACAAACCTATACCCTCTCAAGACGTGGTCCTCATTCACTAATTGTCCTGCAATGCTGTTGCCCTAGTATTGCTTGGCAAAAGTGCGTTATTTGGTGGGGTTTACCTTTGTTTTATACAGTTTTATTCTCTTGCAGTGGTACTTCATCAAAGTGCTAGGTGACTGGTGGCATGGTGTTATGTTCTGAACATGGACTTTGGAGTCAGACGGACAGGGATCAATCCCAACGGCAGAGTTGAGAATTTCTAGGCAACCTTGGTCTATTACTTGACTTTTCTGAACTTGTTTTTCGGGGTGGGTGGGGCGGGAATGAAGACAGTCACACCAATCACATACTTCACTTAGCAAATAAATGCTCCCAGCACAGTGCCTGGCAAGTAATAGTTTCTTACAAAATATTTGTTTTATTCCTTTTATCCCTTTTCTCTATAGATTTTAATCTGACTGATGCAAATTTAATGGAGAACTCCCAAGTGTGGAGAGAGCTTGCAGGCTGAGGAATACTCCAAGTTTGGAGGATTAATCAAGAAATTCTCCCCAAGGAAACCTCAGCGGCTCCCCCAAGCCCAACCTGGGGTCCTCCTAACCCAGACAGAAAAGCTGAAAAGAGGAGTTGTGGCCTCTGGCACAGGCCTTACACATAGTGGGTGCTTATAGCCTGGTTTTGGGCTGACGCTGTGGCCTGGAGTTTCTACAGCCAGAGGCTGAGGACCAGGCTGTGTCATTTGCCTAGCCTTTGCGGGCCACCCCAGGGGCCCCCCAGGGACCAGCCAGGGCTGGTTGGTGGGAAGGGACCAGCAGCAAAGTCTTCTCGGTTACCAAGACTAGTGCAGCCGCCCCCCACCTGGACGTCCTGTGTTCACCCTCACCCCCCTACAGCCTGTTCTCCACCCAGCAGCCAGTGTGGACTCTAAACCATGAGTCAGATCAGGTCCCTCTGCTGCTCAAAACCTCCAGGACCTACTTAGAAATGATATTTAAAGCTTCAAGTATGTCCTGGAATGTTTCCAAATAAAAGTATCACTTTATCTAGGTACAAAGCTTTTGGTTTGAAATTTTATAACTTGTTAGCATTTGAGTCTAAGTGAAATTTGGGCACACTGAATATATACCTTTTTATCACCCTAATTATGATTCAGGGGACATCTTAATTACTCCGCATACATATATCTGTGCTAGTTGTTTTGTAGATTGTATTTTTAAAATTCACGTCTTCTACAATTGTTCCTTTGCCATTCTGACTTCCATGGAATTCCTTTCCTGCCTTAAGGCCTTTGCACTGGCTGTGCCTTCTGCCTGGAATTGTCTTCCCCTAAGTATCTGTGTAGTTCACTCTCTGACCTTATTTTGTTTTCTATTGCTGCATAACAAATTACCACAAATTTACTGGCTTAAACTAACTGAAATGTATTGTCTCATAGTTTCTGTGGGTCAGGAATTCGGGCATGGTTTAGCTGGGTCCTCTACTCAAGGTCTTAACCAAGATGGCGATGGGCCGCAGTCTCATCAGGGGCTCAGCTGGGGAAGCTCGGCTTCCAAGCGCCCTCCCATTGTTGCAGAATCCGTCCCTTAGCAGCTGTAAAACTGAGGCCCTGTTCTCCCGCTGGCTATCATTTGGGAGCTGCTCTCAACTCGTAGAGCCACCCACAGTTCCTTGACATGTGCCCTCTCCATAGACCTTCTGACAACATGGCAACTTACTTCTCAAAGCCAGCAAGGGAGAGAAATCTTTCTAGTGCACACTAGCAGAATGGAGCCTGATACATGTCCTAAGGTAACACAGGAACACCAGCTCTGGTTTGCCTGGTCCTCTGAGCATCGTCAGGCCCTGCCCCAGCTTTGAGGAAGGAGGTGGGAGTGGGAAGGCAGCTTTCAGTCACCACAGGGCAGTGATGCACCCTTTAGTCCCTTTAGTCCTTTAGTGGCATCCTTTAGTCCCTCCTGAGACCCTGGTCTCTGTAGCCAGCTCCTCCTACTTCCTGGGCTCCCCATCTTCTACCCTAGCCCTGACTGGGGGCTCCTACTTCCTCCAGTCCTCAGTCTGATCTCTTCCAGGGGAACTGGGAGCCAGTGCCATAGGCCCTGGGCACCAAGAGGTAAGCTTGCCCGAGCCAAATGCAAGTCAGCCATCTCCTGCCAAAGTGGCTCTTTGTCCCCTAGGCTGTTTCTTCTGTGTATCTATTGTCACTCTGTTGTGCGGGAGACCCTGCTCACTGCGCCATTTGTCATACGGGGCAGCCTGCAGGGTCTGCGGGGTCTCTGGTCCCACTCCCCACACAAGAACGCAGGATATGGTGAGGCCAAAAGGGAACACCCACGGAGCCATAGATAGGGGAGTCATATTACTATATTCTCGCTGGTGGCTGGATTGGAGACACAGGAACCAGGAGCCACACTGTTCGCAACCCTCACTGCTCCACTTGCAGGCTCAGCTTCCATCTTCTTGCTAGCCCCCATTTTCTGCTAGCCTAGCCACGGCAGTTATATTAGTGCCCAGTGGCTCACTGGTTACAGCTGACGGCCAACTAGCCACAGCTGCTGGCCATTTGATCACAGTCGACGGCCATTTACTACCCGAGCCAGCACCTTTCTATGTGAGGCCAAAAGCCTGGAAACTGCTTTTTGGGGCTCTGTCCCCACACACTCTCTCTCTCATCATGCCTAGTCTTGGTCCACATGCAATTCCATTTCACAGATCTTTACCACTCCCTCACTGTGCTAAGGGACCAGGGACACTAGGGGGAAATTGTGGTCATTCCTCAGGGAGCTCACAGGCTAGAGGTGAGGAATGACATGCCCAGATAACCAGGGGGCCAAAGCTGGTGGGCGGCAGAGCACCTCGGGGTTGTTTGCCAGGAGGACGCTCTCCACAGAGGAAGGGGCATTTGAAATGGGTGGAGGAAATCAGTTTCTACAGATGCTGTAAAAGGAGAGGCCGTATTGGTGGAGGATTCTGCACAAGCAAAGGGACCACTTAGCGACACTCAGGAGCAGGGGACAGTTTGGAGCAGCAGGTGCAATGGGCATTAAGACGAGTCTGTGAGGCAAGAGACGGAGGTCAAATGGGGGCCTTAATGAGAACCCACACCCCTACCTGTCTCTTCCCAGGTTCCCACCTGGGTCCCTTCCTGTCCTTCCCTGCTGCCCAACCTCCCAAAAACCCAGGCAGGGAAGTATAGTTGCTTTTTGAACAAGAGTACAGCTCCACCTTAGAATCCAGCTTGTTGTTTGACTATAATTAGGTAAATATATCAGCACGTTAGCCTCCTGCTTAGGAGCCTGGCTCTGTCATACACACAATGCAGCAGGTCTGGGATGTGTCCCCAGCATTTCTCAAAGGCTTGCCAGCCTGCTGGTCCTCTCTAGGTCCTGACACATCAGAGTCGCTGGATCTGTGCCTCTCCCTGCCCTGCCCTCCCGAGCCTGCATAATCCACGTTTCTCCAACCTCAAGACACTGGAGCAAGTGGTGGGCTAGTCCTGTGGAGGTGTCTGGGACTGAGTAGGGTGAGAAGGTGTATGGCTCTGCTGAGCCAGTAGCAGGTGGTCATGAGGGCTGCCGGTGTTGCTCAATAAGCTGCACTCCTGCTTTTCTTGACTTCCCCAGCTGGACGGGGGCCAAACATGGAGGCCCATGAGCCCACGTCCCTTCTGCCCCGGACCATTAAAACCTAATTAGCAGAAAGAGGACATGCTGAGCAGGGCACCATCCTCCTCTGCAGGGATGCCAGGGGCTGGGCGAAAGGACAGCAGGAATCTAATGAGGCTGGCAAGACTGAGCCAGAGAAAGTGGTGCCCGGGAGCAGCAAAGACTTGGGTTAGAGCTGGGGGAGGACTTCCAAGGGGGTGAGCATGGGGGTCGGGATTCAGTGCTGGCCTGTGTTCACCTGGCTGTGCCGCCAAGTTACACCCTCCCACTGGTCCTCGTGGAAGTTAAGGGGGGCTTCTAAGTGGGGCCAGGTCCAGAGCAGGTTCCTCCAGGTAACTCAGGGTGATGTTGGAAATATGTGTGTGATGAGGGGTACTGACCTATCCACCCCCAGACCCAAGCTGAGGCTGGAATGAACCCTTTAATTGCTGGGTGGCTGGGAGCTCTGGAGGGGTACAGGGAGGTCCCAGAGAAGAGTTTGGGATGCCTGGGGCAGTGGGAGAGGACTCAAGGGCTCAGTGGAATGACTCTTTACCAACAAGCAGGGAAATATTTCAGAATTTTAGTCACTGGGACAGACAGACCAATGTATACCCGCTGAACAGTAGCATTGCTTGTCATCAAAGGATGCAGCGCCACTGCTTGTCTTTCCTGAGTGGGGTGGGACTTGCAATGGAATAGGGCCGCTCTGGAAGGAAGGGACACGACACAGTAACCTCTTGCGGCCTCCCTTCTGCAGAGAGGGGACACTGGGGAGGGGCACCCAGAGGCACTTTTATCCCTTCCTGGGGGCCTCTGCAGCTGTGGAAGGTATGAGGGAGTTTGAGGGAGCTACATAACTGGGGTGTCCCAGCCCTGCAAATTGTGCCCCAATTCTGCCTCTGCCTCACGGCCCAGGAGCCCCCAGAGCCCAGCCCAAAGCTGCCCCTCAACCCTGTAGAGGGGTCATTTCAATGACTCCCCAAAACTGCTTCCTCAGCTCCTGCTCATCGCAGCCTAAATAGGCCTTTTGAATTTATTAGTTCTGGGGGTGAAAAGAAAACAGCTTTTCGAAGAAGTGTGCTTAGTGTCACATTTCAAACTTCCAGGCTTGATTAAAATGGGAATTAAAACATTTTAAGGCTTTTAGGTAAAGTTGCATTTGCCTTCTGTGCAGCCTATATTCTCTTTATTGCGGTTGCCCTGTTATATTGCTCAGAGGTGGTGCTTTATGGCGAGCTGTCAGCCCATCTTGCAGGGATATGGCCCCGGCTTCCGTCTGTGAGCCTATCTCACTGAAGCCACCAAGAAGAAAACAGTCGCGGAATAATTGTGCATTTTAATTAAGCCTCAGTGTGCACCCTATTGTGGAGATGCTCATATTAAAGAATTCTTTTCACTTTGCAGGAAGCTGGAATATTTGTTCCCCCTGTCACTTTTATATTCCTTTTGTGTGGCAATTAATATTTAACTCCTGGGAAATAAAGCTGCCACCTGATATCCTCTTTATGGCCTGGTATTAAAATAACTGTTCCTGATAAACTATTGTAATAAAGTATTGGGAAGACCCAGCTGGAAGGGGGTTTAGCTCAGGTATTAATTCTACTCGAGGAGCTGGGCCCAGAACAAGTCTTTTTATCCTAGTTCATTCCATTTTTCATGATGACATGTCAGAGCCTAAACATAATCATACTAACCGAGGAGCAGAGAAGACGGTGTATTTCAGGGATGGGGGATACGGTCTGCCTTTCATCCCTCCCATAAATGTATTTCCAATTAGCGTGATCGCTCGGTAATTACGGTGCCAATAATTCGGCCTTCATCTGCTTGCATCACCTCTAGCCAGAGCATGTCCTTGACGTAATAGAGAAGGTGAACGCAGCACATTTGTAGTCACTGGTGGGAGCCCAGCTCTACCTGATATCAACAGTAGTTAACTTGGAGACCTAATTTGAGTGTACAAGTGATTACAAGCTGCCCTGTGGGACTCTGCTTACCCATGAATTCTCAAATAAGTTGCAAAACAGTGACGAATTAACTTGTTATGCTGTCAAAATCAATTACTGCAGAAGACAGCTTAACTTCCCAGCCTCTTCTCAGGGTCCCCCAGCCAGCACGGCTACCCTCTCTCTGCCCTGCGAGAGCTGACCAAGAAAATGTACCCACTCCAGTCTCCTGTCACCACCCACCTCGCCTCCCCTCCTCCCCACCCTCACTTTGCTGAGCTCAAAGTCTCCAGTTTGAATTTGGGGAAGTGAATTCTCAAGATCAGGGAATGAGGGAAGGGAGGGAAGAGTCAGCCTGACATATGGTCCCCCCGCCTTGAAATGCTGTACTCCCTCGTGAAGGCTGGGGGAGATTGATTCTAGCTGGGGCTTTAAGTAAGATAAACATCTGAAGGCCCCAAGATCTTTACTCCACAGCATTGAATGGAAGATGCAATTTATAAATGTTCCCTTAATATTTCTGAAACAGATTGGCCGGTAATTTATAGACTGCAACATTGAGGACTGAATTAATTTTCCCAGAGAGCAAAGTCTGCCTGCAGCTTGGCAAGATCTGTTCCCTGCCTCTCAGAGCAGAACCAGAGAATGATAGGGTTAGAAGAGACCTTGGAGGTGACGAATTCCACTCTCTCCATGGCACAAGTGGGGAAACTGAGGCCCAAGGTCACCCAGTAAGTTCCTGGCTGAGTCGTGCCTAGAGCCCCAATCTCCTAAGTCCTGACAGATTCTTTACTCTGTGCCCCTTATTGATAAGTGATGTGTTCTTGTGGAGTGTACCTTTCAGTGTCATTGGTACCTGCAGCTTTGTGACATTGAGGGGTCCCGTTTACCTCTCTGGCTTTTGCTTCCTTTCTTCTCAGGAGACGAAGGCTTCTTTGCCTGAATGAGCAGTTGTGCTCAAGACCTAGTGCTCAAGACAGGCAGACTAAGGTCCCTGCCTACATGGCTGTCTGCCTCGGTATGAGGTCATGTGGGCAGGGAACTAATATCTACTGCACACCTACTATGTGTCAGGCACAGGGCTGGAGAGTAGGTCTGCATTGTTTATAACCCTCACGTCAGCCTGGAGTGGGACAGGTGTTATGATCTCCCATTTTACACATGGGAACAGTGAGGCCCAGAAGCTTAAGTCCTGCTCCCTCTTCCCGTGGACCACCCCGCCTGGTTGGAATCTCCTCCCTCTTCTCAGTCCCAGAACAGCAAGAAAATGAAATGGTCAGAGACTTCCAGCGATTCCATGGGACGTTAACTAGACCAGTGCTTCTCACATTGTCATGTGCCCATAAATCCCCTGGGGATCTTGCTAAAAGGCAAGTTCTGATTCAGTAGCTGGGAAGGGGGTGGAATTTGGGGCCTGAAATTCGGCATTTCTAACAAGCTCGCACATGAGACCAGTGCTGCTGGTCTGGGGCCACATTCGAGTACTAAGGGCCTGGGTCACCCTGTCAGAGCCTGGAAAAGCGCCGTGCTTTCCAGAAGCTTTTGATCCTGCATCACACAATCACACACGCCTGCACCTGGCAATGCCTTCTAGTGGTCAAAACCCCATTCTCCTGCCTCTGGAGTTTGGGCTTCTTTTTACTCATGAGCAGTTTCTAGGAAAGAGATGGAACCCCCGCTCGGAGCCTCCCGAATCACAGTGAAGCTGTTCTGTATTTAAAACCTAAGCAGTATGGCCATGTGAGGCCTTCCACCACGGTGATTTAATATCTAATAATTGAGCAACAAATCGGTCCCTTACATTTACTTGGTCCTTGAATCACGGAGCTTGCTTCAGGGGCAAGATATTTACTGTGAAAATTGAGTTGAGACTGGAATGTTACCAAACATTTTAAGTAGCACCGGTTTATTTTCCAAATGCGCCATACTCTGAAATGAGAAAAGAAATTCACTAAGTGTCGGAATCGAAGAGGCTGATTCTTTCCTTTCTACTCTCATGCAGCAGCGCAAATACACGCTACCGAATGAGGCACCCTCGTGCAATTATGTTGTGGATCACGTCTGAACATCTCCTTGTACATGACATTTACAAAGAAAAACACTTGCAAATTAAATGTTTGATTAACATTACATCTTTTACAGTTTAAAATGGGTGAGCATAATTGAAAGCTGCATTCGCTGAAGAAGACGGACTTTATATGAGCTTTATCCTTGGCCGGTGAATCTCGATAGTTTTATTGAGTCGATAGGCAGAGAGAGTATCATCACGTTTCATGAAATAATCTAAAGGTTCAAGGGTCTACAACCCATCAGAAAAAGGAAAGTTGACACAGTTTGAGCCTTGTCCAGAGGCAGTAGGCCATTCATGTTGGAATTTGGGGTGTATTTTATCAGGACTGAGTCGGTGACATTTGCTCTTTCTTATGTGATTCAATATAGGAGGGGGAGTTACCCAGATTCTGTGTCAACACCAGTAAGGTCACCTGCTTTTATTGTCTGCTTCTAGAGAGTTTTTATGATCTCAAGATATAGATACACACTTTCTGGATTAGTCCCTTCTTTCCTTTTATATCTCATCTCGTTTTTCCTTTCCTTCCTTCCTTTCTTCCTCTCTTACCCGCTCCCTACATCTATCCCTGCCTTCCTTCCTTCCATCTTCTGCTTACCCGCCCCCAGAAACCTGGCTATGCCTCAGGTTTGAGGCTGCATCAAATCTCCTAAGGTAGTTTCCAGTGTAAGAGCCCCCCTCAATGGCTGTGTGCTTAAAATGAAGACTTTTATAAAGTAGAGTGAAGCCCTAATTGCATTATTTGGACTTTGTTATGTTGAGATTTTTAAAAGAACACACGTGAAGCCCATGTGGTCATTGGTTCACTCACTCACCATTTTCCAGGCCACTTACTCTGCCCAAGCTAACAGACAAAACTCTTCATCTAAACGGCCCGGGAGGTGACTTTGAAAGACTGATGTGAAGTTTGTCAATGAAAGGGCTGGAGAGAGGACATTCCAGGAAGTGGGAACAGCACGTGCAAAGGCCTGGAGGTGGAAAAGGGCTGAGCACATCTGGGAAAGGGAAAATCTGTGTGGAAGGAGCATAGGCTTGGTGAAGTCAGGGGACGGAGCTGGAGCTGGAGGGGCCCGTTAGGAGCAGGCTGTAAGGAGCCCTCGTGAAGGAGCCCACAGAATTTTTTAAACTGGGAGGGGACCTGATCAGCTCTGCATATTCGAGATCCACGGAGGGCTAGAGCGTAGGACGGACCATGGGCTGGTGAGCAGGGACCTGTTAGGAGACTTAGCCCATCAGGCAGGCCCGTTGGAGACAGGGCCCAGACTGGCGGCACTGCCAGGAAGCCTGCCGGGAGCCGAGCAGGGCTGGGAGCTGAGGACTTGAGGGGAAGGGACACTGGCCAGGAGGAGAAAACTGGTGAGAAAAAGGTGAAGGCCTCAGGTGGAGAACAGAGATGCCAGGGTAGCTGAGCCCTCCACCCCCCTCCCAGCGCTGGGAATGGAGCGGGGTCAGTGTTAGGTGTTAAGGTCTCCCAGAATGTCTGGGCCCACGTCTCCATCAGTGGGGGCCTAGGCCCTGCGGGTGGCAGATAAAACATCACCAAAGGCAGGATGGCCCCTGACTACCAGCAATGCAAGGGAGGTTGGGAACACTGCTGTTGAGTTGGGGATAACCATAATACTATGAATAACATTCCCCATGCATACTACACTTGTAAACTGTGTCTAAGCCACTTGACCTTGGCAAGGTCAAGGGGTTATCACTACTATTATTATTTTTGTTGTTGTTACTAACACCATGGGAAATCTAAGGCAGGTCGATTTGATTAAAATCACAATAAATGAAAGATGCAATATTTAAACGCCCATCTCCTCCTCATCTAATGTTTTTAACGTGCAAGGATATTAGGACTACTCCTTTGAGTGCTTGTTCTATCTGGCTCTCTGCTGAGCACCTTGTGGGGGAACATAAAGGATATGAGAAATCCTTGCTTTAAGGGGGCTCAGAGTCTTGATGCAAAGACAAGGTCAACCCAAGGAAAGCAGCAAACAATTGCAAGGAGGTATCCATTTTATCACCCACCCAATTCACCTGTCCACCCGCCATCTATGCGTTCATCTACTCATCCATTCACTCACCTATCCATCCATTCACACACCCATCCATTCATTCATCCATCCTCCATCCATTTATCTACTCATTTGTCTACCTGTCTACCCATCCACCCACCATCTAACCTGTCTACCTATATTTCCACCCATCCATTTAACATTGGTTACAATAATTATAAATTGGGTTATCCAGATCCCAAATAGGTTCTCCCAGTTCTGGTTGGATATTAGAATCACATAGGCATTAAAAACACTGATACCCAGGCCCCACCCCAGATTCTGATTTATTTGGTCAGGGGTGGGGCGGGGCTTTGATATTTTGTTTTTAAATTTCCCTCCAGATTCCAATATGTAGCCAGTAATGAGTACCTCCTAGAGTAGGTTAGCAGTTCAAAGGTGTGAGGGCCAGTGAGGGCTGGGACATTCAGCGAAACTCAGAGCTGGACAGGTCCTGGAAGCCCTCTCGTGCAGCCATCCGTTTTAAAGATGAAGAAAGCAAGGCCTGGTGAGGAGAGGCCTGCTGAATGTGAAGTCAGGGTTGGCCCTTCCTCAGCCAAAGGTACCTTCCCTTTGCTAACAGTCAGGGAAAGTGTCAAGGAGGAGGCATGATTTGATCTGGATTTTGAAGAATGGATACACAGGAGGCAAAAAGGCATATTTAGTATGAGCGACAGCACAGCCAGGAAGGTGGACCAGGAACAAGGGGGGTGTGTTTGGAGATGGGAACCTCTGTGTACTTTCCAGGGCTCTTTCAATGCACAAAACACGTCTCTTCCCAAATACCAAGCATCCCTGTGTGGACTGCCCCGACTTTAGCCCACACTTTCCCTTTGGGGGAAATAACGAGAACCACCGGGCTGTGTGTCATCTCCCTGTCATAACTGACCGTGGATTCTGCTGTGTTCTGAGCAAACGCCGCCGTGTCCCCAAGCCCCTCTGTGCGGCCCCGCCTGGAGAGCAATGAGGAGAGATGAGCCTATTGCAGGCAGGAAGTTTAAACAATTACTTTGCTCTGATTAAGAAGGATAATGGTCCTCTTTGAGGAGCAGTTAATGTGAAAGTGGGGATGATGGATGCTCACCCCCCACCCCCGTCCACATAAATCTCACCTGTGCGCCTTTGTTGCCTTCTCATGATGCATGTATGAGATAAATTCTCCAAATCTATTTTTGTGCTGTTGCCAGCAGCCTGCTGATGGAGTAAATAAGAGTTATGGCTGCCATAATGGCATCACTTATGAGGGGCTAAAAAAAAAAGCAAACATGTCCACATAGTTCTTATAAATCTATTATAAACGTGGGCTCAAGATTCCAAGGAAGTTCCACCAGAGTGCACAGCATCCTTGCTCTCCGCGGAGTCCAAGTGACTGACTGAGCAGGTAGGTGCCAGAGAGGGCCGCAGGTGGCCCGAAATAACCAGTGATCCCTTCCCTGTCGCTTCCTCCCTCCCTGGGAGTTCTAAGCCCTGGTCAGCCAGGAGAGCCACAGAGCCACACCACAAGGGCTGAGAGGCTGCCCTTAGCACCTTCATTCAATGACTCTGGGACATGGCAACCCTCAGGAAGGCAGGCCAAACTCTCTCCTCTGCTGGACCAGGCCCGGAGAACCCTTTGAGAGAGGGCTGCCTAGGGATGAGCAACCCTTGTCTTCGGAATCATTTTCTCCTAGAAGGAGTTGAGCCAGGTTCCTCTGTGAGAAAAGGGGTCTTAGACCTGGTAGGTCTTAGATGGGTCAGGTCTCAGAGTCACCACTTCCCAAAAGTCTCAAGGCCCATGGCCAGAAGGAAAACTTGCTTTTTTCTTCCTTCCTCTTCTAGCCCCTTTAGGGAGAAGGGGCTCATCTAGCATGGAGAATGGAAGGCAGAGAAACGCAGGACCCTGCAAGGTCTGGCTGTTCCCCCCAATAGACTCATCTCCCAGCCTCTCTTCTCTGTCCTCACGCTCTGCTTCTCCTGCGGAGGCCTCAGTTTCTTCATCCACAAAGTGGGAACAATCACACTAATAAAATAATAGGACCTAACTTGTAGGGTTCTTGTGAGAAGCGCATGTGATGGTGCAGGTGAAGGTACTTTGTGAGTGTTACAATGTCGGGAGGCGTCGGATTTGTCATAGTTACTGTCCCTTGGGACACCTGTCTGTTAGGGAAATGTGCTTGAGCCCTGCTTCTCAGTTGGAGGCCCTCAGTGACTCCCTTGGGGAGAGCGCTCAGCGAATGCTGCCAGGTAAGGTGAATGATCTTTTTAACACAGGCATCTTCTGGCCTCAAAATAGGCTTTAGGCTCCCAGAGGGCAGCGTTGGCCTCTGAAATGGCCTGGAAATCCCAGCTGAGCCCCAGCCCGTGTTGGAGGACTTCCTGATGGTCAGCCTGGGCCCCTGACTGGGGAGAGTTTGGGGACTCACTTTCTCTGGGCAGCCTCAGGACCTCTCACCTGAATTACTGCCACAGCCTCCTAACTGTTCTCTGTCCTGTCTCTCTGACCCCCTAAAATCTACTCTGCACGCAGCTGCCAGAGTGAGCCTTTTCAAACACTGATCGGGTCACACCATGCCCCATCACACGCAGTAACAGCCGAAGCCCCAATGGAGGAGACTAGGGCCCTGTGTGAACCTGGCCTACCTCCCCCCACCCTCGCTCACTCATCTCCAGCCGCACTGACCTCCTTGCTGTCCCCTGCATGTAGCAGTTCTCTCTTGGGAGCCTCCAGGGCCTTTGCACTGGCTGCTCCCCCTGCCTCCACGTGGCTCAGTCTTCATTGCGTTGCTTCAGGTCTTTGTTTAAATGTCTTCTTAATGAGGCTTTTCCTGACCGCTGTACTAAAAGTGTAAGTCTCCCACCCCAGCAGTCCCCCTCCTCCTTCCCTACTGTATCGTGCGGCCAAGCACATTGCACACTCGACATTCCGCAGATTGTGCTTATTTATTTGGTGTATCCTCTGTCTTCTCCGCTAGAATGTGCTCTCCATTGGACAGGGACTGGCTCTGTCCTAGTTCTCTGCTGTGTTGCCCTGCCTAGCACAGTGCGTAGCACATAATACCCTGGGTAAGTATTAGTTGCTTGAATAAATGAATGGGTGGACGGACAGACAGACAGACTAACTAAAGAATCAGAGAGGTCCCTGGCTGGACTTAAAGAAGCCGACCACATTGTCCAGAGGCAGGAGGCTGGACACAGTAACCACTGAAGGCACGATCTGCCCTAGAAGGAGGGGAGGTTCTCGGTCAGGAGGCAGGCAGGGAAAAGGACCCGGATCTTTTAGTTCCTTCGGTTGTACGAGAGTAAAGCCTCCGGGCCCACCCAGACTTGAACCGTCCTCTCCACTTATTCTTCCTCGCAGGGAACAGAGCAGAGAGAGGGTGTCAGGATGCAAAACATGTATGGAAACCTCATGCATAGTAAGTCCCACAGTCACCCACTCTCACTTTTCCAGAAAGCCAACAGACCTGTTAAAATGCAGCTTGACCTACACCCTGTAAAGTATGCAAATGACACAAGGTGGGAGAGCACATTCAGGGGTTCTGAGTCCCCATTAAAAAAACATTGCCTCCCTCACTACAGCACTTGGCTTGCAGATTCTAAATGTCAATAGTTCCCCGAGTGAAGGCAGGCAGAAGGTTGAAAGGTTAGCCGTCTTAGGGAGCTAATTGCCATCCGTAAATTAGAACTATGAACTCACCATCCCTTTTCCTTTGTACCTCTCCCCACCCCCCGACCTGTTCCCTGGCCCAAGGGCCCCAGGAACAACACAATTTAAAACCCAGAGTTGGAACAAAGAGAGTACAGTCTTTCTGTGATTAGGAAGCTAATGGGGAATAAATTCCCACCTTCCTCAAGATAAATGTATCCTGGTGTGGTTTGCGGCCAGTCTGGGAAATAACAGCTTGCCCAGAAGTCAGCGCTTACCAGTTCCAAAGGCAGGGGTGACTCTGGCTTATGCCCCTGGTTTCGTGGGGTGAGCCTGTGGAGGGTGGGGCATGCAGTTCGGGCATCATGGCTGCCTCCCCCAGAAAGGCTCCCCCGACCCCCAGACCCTCAGCTCTCTTCTGCAGCCCTTCTCTCGTGTTATAAGAAGCACGCCTTGTGGTATCTTCTGAGAAGAGAGAGAGCTGGGCTGAAGATCATCAGAGTGCCTTGGTTTACCTAACTGTAAGGTAGGGGTGATGAAAACATGCTCCTCGAGGGCTGTTTTGAGGTCCAAAGAGGGTAAGGCACGTAGAGTGCTCAGCACAGAGCTCCTGGAAGGCTCCCTAAGTGATAGTAATTAGGATTTTGTCTGTTAGTGCTGGTACCATCTAGAACTTACAATACCACCATGTTTCCCTGAAAATAAGATCTAGCCAGACAATCAGCTCTAATGCATCTTTTGGAGCAAAAATTAATATAAGACCCAGTCTTATTTTACTATAATATAAGACCTGGTATAATATAATGTAATATAATATGATATGATATAATATAATATAATATAAAATAATATAATACCGGGTCTTGTATTAATTTTTGCTCCAACAGACGCATTAGAGCTGATTGTCTGGCTAGGTCTTATTTTCGGGGAAACATGGCAGTTGTGGGGCAAGTTCGCCTCCTGTGGTCTCACTTGCCCAAGGATGGCCAGGCCTTCCCTCCCTGTTTGCTGCCCACTAGGGTGGTGGGGCGGGTAGGAGGTTGTCAGTCAGCCCTCATAGGCCAGGCGCGGGGTATCAGGGGTCCACCACAAATGTTTGCACGCATCCTCTCGTTTGACCACCAGGTGAACTGGTATGCAGGTGTTCAGGCGTGGGGAGGTGGGGTGCTGAGGCTCAGAAGTAGACTTGCCCATGGTCACATGGCTGCTACGCCCAACAGAGTCCTGGGCTGCAGAGAAGCCATCTCTTCCTTGTCAAAATCCACACAGATGACTGTGTCTTTTTCTTTGAACCTCCCAGAGAAGGGCACTTTCCAGGTCCCCACTTGGTAACACTGTGCAGAATCTGGAAGCTTGGAGCCATGAAGCTCCCCCTTGGGCCCACTGATCTCACTCCTCTGAGGCTGCTCCGTGGGCAGGCAGGACAACAAACACTCCTGCGGAGACTACTGAATGTTCCCTCAGGCTCTAATCATCCTGCCCTGGGCCCAGCACTGCATCTTCCACTTCCCACTGCTGCCCCCCTGGAGGGCGTGAAGGTCCAGGAGCCATCTCAACCTCAGTCCCAGAGGACGCCCTGCAGGCAGGCAGCCTGGCTGGCACCTGGTGAGACCTGCTCCGCCCAGACTCTCCCAGACTCAGTGGGTTTCCGCCTGTTGTCATCTTTTCCTTCATCTTTTCAAACAGCTTCACTGGTTGTTTGGATGGAGCTTGTGGGCCAGGAAAAAAGGGACCCTAAATGGAGAGAACATGGAAGGAACTATCGAAGGTATCTATTGTAAATACTGAATATTATTTTTTATGGAGTGAAGTGGGCCATTCATAGTTCATAATAAACACAGGGAAGCCAGTGTATATTATGCTTAGATTATGCTTAGATTATGCCAGTGTGTGTATGCTTAGATTTCACTTAATCCTTAAAACAAGCCCATGAGGAGGGTAAAATCAGTTCCATTTTGCAGATGAGGAAACCAAAGCTCAGGGAAGATCAATAATTTGCCTGGCTAGCAAATGGTGGAAGAAACAGGTTCAGAGATATATAGTAACTGAATCAAAGTCACACAGCTAGTAAAGTGCAGAGCTGGGATTCAAACCCAGTTCTATCTGTTAAAAATATACTTTCATGTTTTATTATGCCATGTTACAAATTTTCATTATGCCATGTTATAAACAACTGTACAACAGCCATTTAAATGCCTGTTCTAAACAGCAGGCATTTGGAGAAGACCTCACTGAATCCTTCTTCTGTGAATAGGGTTTTTGCTTCTCAGGTCCCTCTCTTGCAGGGCATGGCGTCAGCACAATACCCTGCATGACTCCCTTTGGACCCAGCATTTTGGCATCTTCTGAGCTGAGTCCAATGAACTTTATGTAATGCCCCGAATCCTACATTTATTGATTAGTACAGGTCACCTGCAAGGGGGCCTGGGAAAGACCTGCTCTTCTTCGTTTTTCCTATTCCTAGGAGGTCACGGTGGGGAGGGGCGTGTGGAGTTAACCGGCTGATTGTACATAGGGAGCTTTGGGCAGAGTCGACCAGGCAAAGGTGAGGGAAAGGTATTTCTGGTAGAGGGAACAGCCTGGGCAAAGATTTGGAGGCGAGCAAATGCCTAAGGTATATGTTGGCAAAGCCAGCCTGGGCAGGTGGTGAGGGGGAAGAGCTGCCCGTTAGCGTTTCTCTTCCCTGCTGCTGCACGCTTTCTCTTTGGAAGTGGGCACAGTGTGCGCTACAAATGGACTAATCCCTTAAGACCAAAGCAAACAAGGAAGCCGCGTGCCCCGACACTCACACCAAAGCCTGTGTGAGAAGCCTTAGCCAAGAGCAGAGGCCCTCTGCTCGCAGCAGCTGCAGATAATCTGCAGGATGCTTGGCAATGCCCGTCCAGAGAGGCAGGCTGTCCTCCCAGATCTGCTTCAGGGGAGCCCGCGAGAAAGTGTGACCACCAGGCCTACTGTGAGATCCACACACTGCAGGCTGATGTCCATCTTCTGGAAGTGGGGCTTCCTGAGCCTGGGTAGCGCCCCCCTCTGTGAGATTAGCAACTTCCAACGGTAGTCTGTAATATTGGTTATTTGGGATAGTGGGTATGTGTCTAGGGGTAGGGGATAGGAGGCAAGCTGGAGGGAAAGGAAAGACCAAAATAAGACAAGAAAGAGAGGGGCGGGACAGCTCCCTGCCACTTGGCTGCCGTGTGACCTAGAGCAGGTCATCTCCCTGACCCTCAGTTGCCACAGCTGCAAAATGAGGATATGATCCTTCTTCTTGCATTCGCACGGTTGTGGTAAGGCCCAGACGAGATCGTGGAGGGAAAAGTGCTTTGCAAACTGTAAGGTCCACATAAAGCACTGCTGTTGTTAGAGAACAAGGGAGCCAGAAGCTGTGCCAGCATCACACATACCTTCTATGCTTCAGTCAGAGGTGACACATGTCACTCCCCTCACAGCCCACTAGCCAGGACTAGTCTCATGGCCCTTCCTGGCAACCAGGGGCTGGTAAGTGTGGCAGAGCACATGGATACTGGGTGGGCATTACTCTCTCTGCTATAAATGGTCAAGCTGAGATGCCCAGCCAAGGGGCCCTGAACCAGAGAACGCTTATAGAGAGGGAGGTTCAGGTCGTGGAATAGGAAGGCGATCCCTGGGGAAATGCCGTAGTGACAAGCAGGCAGCTGCAAGCTCCCCACCTTCCCGCACTCTCTTGCCATGCCTGGAACCCGGGGTGCAGGAACCTTATACAAAAGCCCTGCTGGTTCTGCAGCCTGAGGACTCCAGCATAGACTGGAGAGGGGTAAGGTATTGTGGGCCTAGCGGCTCTTCCCTGCTCGGGCAGACATAGAAGCCTTATGTTGAGATGGTGGAGCCATGAAATTGGAGCTGCCTGGATTGCTGACTGTGTGAAGGCCAACCGCGCTAGAAAGCTGCCTGGACCCATAGCAGATTTTGTATGAGCAAAATATAAGTCGTTGTGTTGTGTTAATCCTCTTAGATTTGGAAGCTGTTTACTATAGAAGCATGACCCAGACTATCCTGACTGATACACTTGCACCATTTGGACTTCATAATTCAGCCTGTCGCCTCTGCAAGGACCCGCTGTGCAGTTTCACATTCTGTGGACACAAGCCTCCCAGTTAATATACTACCCCTCCATTTTCCTCATCCTCCAGTTTAATTTCTAAGAACAAGTGGCCCCCTAATGCAGACAGAAGAGAACTTTCCATCAGCCACTTACTCTTATGAGGAGAGTCATGGGGCACTTTCTGGGACACTGATCCTGTGTGTGGCATCAGGGATAGGAAGGAGGTCACAGTGTAAAGTGGAGCACAGAGAGAATACAGTGTGATGACAGATAGATGGATGAATGCTGAATGAGTAGATGGGTAGATGGATGGCTAATGGATGAGTGGTAGATGGGTGGCAATGGATAGATGACTGATGGAGATGGATGGATGATGGATGGATGTGTGGGTGGATGGATGGAAAGATGGATGATAGATGGATGCATTAATGAGTAGAGAGATGGATGAAATGATCAGCGATTCGGTGCCTATTGTGGGCAAGGCCCCTTCTTGTTAATTACCTTCCTTAATGCCAACAACTACTCTGTATTATTTTCCCACATTTACAGGTGGGATTTGAACTCATGTCTGGGTAATGCTGGAAACCATCTTCCTTCTACGTCTTCTTGCTCTGACAGAGATATCTGTTTGCGTTGTATAAGTTCTCCCAGGGTAGACGTTTCCTCTCTTTTCTCAGATTAGACCCAGATCACAGCATCCTCTGGGAAATAGTCTTAACACTCATTCTTCCACCCTTCCCCCACTGTACCAAGTGCCCCTTGCATCTTTTCCTTTCAATTTTCTTAAATTTTTTTCTTATGGAATATTTCAGATACATACAAAATTAGAAGAATAATACACTGAATCCCATGTAACCATCCCCCAGCTTCAACAAGTATCAACTGCTGGCCAGTTTTGTTTCATCTTATATCCCCACCTACTTTTCTCCTTGTCCAGTATCATATTAGTTTATCTGTAAATATTTCAGCGGACAGTTACCTATTTCTGCAAATCTTTCCCTCTCTGGGGCTGGTATGGGGGTCTTTTTCATCCTTAAAATCCCCAGTGCTTGGTTGACTAGAAATTGCTCAGGATGTGTGTTTGTTGAGTGAATAAGTGACTGAGTCCTGAGCGGGGTCATTAGTAGGTACCTGGTGTATCTTACCGCCTCTAAATCAGCTCCCAAAGTGTTCTGTTTCTCAGCAGGGCCAGCCCTGCAGCCAGCACTTCTGGATGGAATGCTTCTTAGATTGAGTGTGTGTGAGAACCTTTCTGTGTGTGAGAACCTTTCTGTTCAGTAATCTGGGACTTTTCAGGTGGCTGATAAGGCCTTGTCAAATATGGCTCCTTTTGTGTCAACATCCGATGGGAATAATTACATTAGCTGTGCAAACACGGGGGCGAAGGGCTGCTGGGTTGCGTGTCATTTGGCATCAGGGTAGCCTATGCCCAGATATCCCTCAGAAGTCCTGCCAGGATAGCAGATGCAGCCAGTTCAGGGCCCTCCTACCCCAGGATGCCCCCAGCCTCCCAGCTGGCCCTGGCAATGCCTGGTTTATTTGCATCTGATTTCAGCCCAGCCAAAGTCACAGAGCTGGTCAGCCCTGTGGCCTAAATACTTTTCCAGCAGACACATTTAGGGGCAGTTTAATCATTGGGTTGCCAACTACTGTTGAACACCTACTGTGAGGGGATAAGACCCAGATGCAGCCTCAAGTAGCTCTCAATCTGTGGGAACAAGGAAAGTTCTAGAAGAGGGCATTTGTGATGGAAATAGTCATGAACTCACCCCACCCTGGTTGCCTGAAGGCTGCTGTTCCCTCCCTCTGGCTGGCTCCTGGCCTCAGAAAAGTGTTGGGACAGCCGCCTCAGAGTTTTGAAACATACCTTGTTACGGGCTGAATTGAGTCTCTCTCAAAAAAGATGTGCAGAAGTCCTAACCCCCAGTGCCTCAGAATGTGACCGTACTTGGAAATAGGGTCATTGCAGGCATAATTACTTAAATTAGGATGAGGTCTTACTGGAATAGGCTAGGTCTCTAACCCACCATGACTAGTGTCCTTATAAGAGGATGGCCGTGCAAAGACAGAGACACACAGGGAGAATGCCATGTGCTGAAGAAGGCAGAGATTGAAATGCTGCAGCCGTAAGCCGAGGAACACCGAAGGCCACCAGTAAACCACCAGAAACCAGGAAAAGGCGAGGAAGGATTCTCTTGCAGGTTTCCTAGGTAGCATGGCCCTGCCAACACCTTGATTTCTGGCTTCTGGCCTCCAAAACTGTGAGAAAATATATTTCTGTGGTTGTAAGCCACCCAGTTTGTGGTGCTTTGTTATGGCAGCCCTAGGAAACCAATATATTCTCCCAGTGCTCTGAGCTCCCCTGAAAACAAGTCCGTTCCCCAGGAGTTTATCTGAACCTTTCTTGACTTCTTTGCCCATTTCAGCCCCACTAGCTCCCCTGGCTAATGATATCTGTGCACTCTCTCCCTTGCATGAGCAAAGGCCACCTTCTGTGTGGCTTTAAGCTGTTGCCTTCGAGTCCCCTTTATCCTTGAGGACCAGGACCTTGTAAATTGACCCCTGCTTTAGAGACAAGAGAGGCAGGATGATTTTTTTGTTTTTTAGAGTATGGATTTGGGGGCCTGCCACCGTTGTTTGAATCCCAGCTCTGCCACTTCCCTGGGGCAAATTACTTAACTGTTCTGTGTTTCAGTTTTTTCATCTGTAAAATGGAGGTGATAATATTAGTACTTAAGTCATAGAGTGGTTAGAAGGCTTAAAAGAATTGATACAGGGATTGGCAAGCTTTTTCTGTAAAGGGCCAAATAAATAAACATTTTAGGCTTTGTGAGCCACACAGGTTTCTGTCATAACTGCTCAACTCTGCCAGTAGAGCAAAGCAACTACAGACAATATACACAGGGACAGCATGGCTATGGTTCAATAAAACTTTATTTACAAAAACAGGTGATGGGCCAGATTTGGCCTGTGGGCCATAGTTTGCCAACCTTTGAATAATATGTCAGAAACACTTAGTCCAGTGTGTAGCACAAAGCTGCCCTCCACGTATGGGAGCTATTATCATGGAGCACTTCAGAAGTTACAAAAACCTTTCTCATACATAATTGCATTTGCTCTCACAGAAACCCTCTGAGATAGGGAGTGTGGGTATCCCCATTTTACAGACAAGAAAACTGAGATTGAGAGAAGTTATCCGTCTTGCTTTGTAGTGCTCCTGAAGTGGGGAGCTTGTGTCTTCTCAATAGTGTGTACTTATTCACTCACTCAGGTCAAGGTGCATCTTAACAGACTTGGTTTGTCTTTCCCAGTCAGTCCATTTACCAAGGCACTGTCATGTGCTCAGAGCTGTGTTTAGCTTTAAGAGGGAGAACTGGGGTATTAGGGAAGTACTCAAGAATAGTAGAAGTCATATCTCCTGCTTCAGTTTTCTGAAAGCTGGTTTCTTATTTGTGAAATGAAATAACAAACCTGCCCATGTCAGAGTTGTTCTTTGTTTCATGCAGTCGTTCTTGAATTATTGCTTATTTTCATGCAGTTATTAATGAAACAAACATGTGCTGAGGAACTAGTCTGTGCCCAGTATGTGTTGGGGAACAAGGACACAGCCGGGAACAAACAGGCGTATAGTATTGAGGGAGGGACACCACCAGCCTGAATGGACACTTCACAAAAACTGCAAAAAAATGGTCCTTCCTCTTAATGGACACAGGCCCAGTGGAACGTTGATAGCAGACTGGATTTCAGCTCATTTCCCCCTTGGCCAGGCACCTTGAGCAGTGCACAACTCACACAACCGTACATAGTGTTCTTGTTCCCTTGAGCTTCAGTCTAGCAGAGTTTTGAGGCGTGGAAGTGAGTAATTATAGCAGTGATATGAGGAACTCCAAAAGAGAGACGAGTAAGATGCTCTAGTATGCCCTCGACTTCCCGCCCCACCTGCTGGCTTCAGGTTCCCCGTTTGGAGCTACCGTCTCTGTGCCACATAACCAGCCCTCAACCTAGACCTTCACTGCCACCTCCACTGAAGAGCACCTGTCTCACCTTGCAGGGCTCGGAGAGGGCATTACCTGGAGGACTGAGAGCACATTCACTGTGAAATATACTTTCCGATGTACCCAATTTTCATTAATGGGTGCTATTAAATGATAATTATGGTACGGTAAAGAGGTCAGGGAAACATCAGTAAAACATCTGGAATTGTGTTAGAGGCCTGATGGAGAGCCAGTCTGAAGTGCCAGACTTTCTGCAGCCACCACTGCCACCAGCATTGAACCTGTGCCTCCCGACCCACCGTATACCCTGTCATCGCTCCCAGAAAGCTCCAGGTCACACGCGTCTCTGTCTACCCGCTCTGAATTGCTAAGCCACTTGTGTTAGTATTTAACCACTTCCTGTCTGGCATTAGGAACTGTTTCAATTGGATTACATCTGTCTCCCCAGTTGGACTCTAAGCCCTTCTGACACCACATTTGGCATTATCCTCTGTTAAAAGCCTTCGTGAGCATAAAAGACAGCAGCTCTGACACCCTCACTGAAACTTGAAAGGGTTTGCTGAGAGCTAGAGATTGGAGAGAGCTGGCTTTCGCCTCATGTCCACCTGACGCAGCTCAGAACCCTCAGCCAGATGGCTCAGCTCTGCCCTCTCTGCAGGTACCAGGCTTTGGGGCAGGGCTGGTGTCCTAGACTCTGAAGTCCAGTAGAGAGAGCAAGGTGGAGGTTTTGAAATCATCCAGACCTGGGGGTAAACTTAAATCCTGCACAGCCACTTGGGCAGTCTCTCTGCAAGCTCACTGGGCCCTTTTCCCCATCCATAAAATGGGGATAATGCCACCTACCTTTCGTTTGTGAGAAATGATGAAAGTGAAATGTCTGGCTTAGTGCTTAGCACATCAGAAAGCCACAACACACGTCCATCCTCTTCCCTCTTCCCTCGGTCAGGAGATTTGGCTCGTAGGCTGGAATTAGGCTGCATACAAGAAATAGTAACTCCCCACCCCCTCCACGACTGTCGAAACCTGCTCTGAGCGAAGCATCTCCACCACCTCTCGGAGCGGGTGTGTCACTGTGGTCCTGCTTCTGGGACGTTTATCCTCTGGCCTCCTCGCTGTGGAGTGAAAGCTTCTCTCCCTCTTCTACCTCTCATCATATCTGCTGAAGGGAGATGCTTTTCAGTGGAGTAATGAATGAATCCCGGCATTCCTAAAATCATACCCTGTACTCGTAGGCAGCCACCTCATTATTACCTTGTTTGAAGGGGACCGATTATTGTTTATTTCTGATTCAGTCGGTCTGAGGTGGAGCCTGAGACTTTGCATTAACAATGAGCTCACAGGAGAGTCCCATTGTGGTGCTGCCGCCTGGGGACGACACTTGGAGAGCCACTGCCCCTACACTGACTGCACCAGCAGGCGTATGTGCATGAACGAGCAATTAAGCCCTGCAAGTGTGGAAGGGTTAAGCTAAGCCTTCCTTGCTGCTCCCATTCCATTTTTTCCCTCCTGCTTTGGATCCAGGAGCTGCTCGGCACAGGTGCCAATGAGACCCAGGTGATTGGATTAGTGAGCTTGGCTCAATCCCCCATCATCTGCTCTGAAAAACTGCATCGTATGGTGGAAAGAACATAGGCTTGGAGGCAGAACCCGGATTTAGCCTGGTATCTGTTCCATAATAGGTGTGACTTGGAGCTGCTAGTAATTGTAATTGAAGCAGAGGTGACCTAGCTCATCTGGGCCTCAGTTTTCCCATCTGTAAAATGGGGACAATAATGTTCTCCTGGCACATCTCCTACTAGTATGTTCTGATAGGATGTGCTTGAAATGGCTTGATTAAAGTGCCAGACAAAACTGATCCTGTCCCCAGTGTGAAAGAAGAGGAAAGAGTGAAAAAGAGTAAAAATTAATTTTAACACAAAGATGCAAAGCTTTAGCCACAAAGGGGACTTTGGAGGTATCATTCCTTTAAACATCTCCCCATTTTACAGAAGAGAAAACTGAGGCTCAGCGGTAGGGCAGTAATATGCCTATGGTCAAATACCAAAAGCAGGAGAAGAATCCAGCTTTCCCCTGGGCCCTCTCTTTCCTCCATACCAGAGTGTAAACACCCCCTCAAACCCGGACTCAGAAGTTCCCCCTCTTCCTGTCGCCCCATCTTTGGAGAGAAAACAGGTGTATACCTCAGTTTATCATCCCTGACCCTCTTAGGAATTTTCCATTATTAATCTTGTTAATTACTCCTTTCTTTCTCTCCCTGGTTCTGGGCTTGTCTCCTTTTCTGCCTCTCCAAGCCAAGACTGAGACAATAAAAAAGTTTTATTACGTATAAAACTGCTGTGGTAAGTGCTGCCATTAGCTGATAATAAAAATAATTTTTTGAATGTTGCAACCAGTTGTTTTTCACTTTCCTGTTCATCTTTGAAACCTCAAGGTCTGGTGTGGCTATGGGGGTGTCAGATTGAGGGTGCCTCCTGTCTGTGTCCCAACACCTGCCCCTCCAGGGAAGAATCGGCCCCAGGGAGGGAGCAGTAGGCCAGACACTGCGGGCAGCAGCCACGCTGGTGAGGGCCTTGTTCCTACTCTTGGAGGCCCTCTAGCTATTGAGGGAGGTTAACTTGCTTTTCCCCACCTCAGGGAAAATCTAGTCTCCTGGTGAAACTCAATCCCTGCCTTCAGAGGTCTCCTAGGGCAATGGGAGGCGCCTGCAGGGAACTGGGTGTTTATCCACTATTCTGATGGGAGATTTCTTTCCTGAGTGTGACAGCCTCCCCTTCCCACCTCCCTCCACCCCATGGGGGGCTGGGGAGAGAATTCCAGGCTAGTCCACAAGGAGCACTAACTATATGTCAGGCACTGTTCTAGGTACTTACACCGGAGAACTCGTGTTTTCACAACCCTGTGAGGTAGGGATTCTTCTTATCCATGAGGAGCCTGAGGCATGGAGAGGTTAAGTCACCTGCCTAAAGCCAGCCGCCAAGAAAACAGCAAAACTCAGATATGAAAACTGACAGGTTCCTTTTGGCAGACTGTGAGTTCATTCAACCCCTGACTACCGTAGGTGCTCAACAAATGCTTGAGTCATTGACTCGTAGCAAGTATAAGATAGAAATACTACAGGCTACAGGATTCGGTGCCTGCGAGTGTCAGGAACGCCTTCCCAGAGCACATGGGTTTTGATTGGAGGGCGGCACGCTGCTGGGACTGTCTCTCACTCACCTGCCCAGTGTCAGCCAGGCCTGACTAGTAGCAAGAACTTGGACTTGCTGCTTGCAGGCCACCTGCATGCAGGTTAACAGGCCATGAACTGTCATTACCAGGGTGCTGTTCTAAGAAACAGCTCAGGTTATTGCTGACGATGTGGGTAGGCTCACCTGTGCTGGCCAGGGAGCGGCCCCAGGTAGCCTTTGCTCTTTCTGCAGGAGGTACCTGGGGCTTGGGAGGACCCCTGGGGAGTAAAAAAGAAAGAGGGAGAAAAGGAAGGGAGAAAGGTGAAATGTGGGGCGGAATTAGAGAGAGAACGGTGAAGGGAAAGTTGATGGAGGCCTATTTATGCGGCACAGAAATACTACGTGAATGAATGAATGAGCATTTGAAACTAGATGGTGGTACCTAGCTGGGTTCCAAGCTGGATCCGGCTTACGTTGAAGTCCACCAGCTCTCCTCTGAGTTTATTTGCTGAATCAGTTTCCCTCCCCACTCCCTTCCTTCCTTGGCCTTCTAGGGCTTGCCTTTACGTAGGGAGACTTGGACTCCAAAGAGTTGAATGGCAGTGCGAGGCTGAAAGTAACTAGGTGTCAGAAAGCCGGGTAGAAACACGAGGACTGTTAAGGAACGTGGGCAGGGAAGCTCACTGCAGCACTGTTTGTGACAGGGGAACACTGCGGGCCACGTAAGTGTCCATTAGCTGGAGAGGGGATATGTGTTCAGATCTGTTCGTTCTGGGGAATACTGTGTGGCCATGAAAATGAATGAAATGAAGCTGTATGTAACGACACAAAATTCTCCAAAGTGATGCTGAGAGCAAAAGCAATACAGTCATCGCTCAGTATTCACTGGGGATTGTTTCCAGGACCCCGTGGAGACCAAAATCTGTGGATGCTCAAGTCCCTAATATAAAATGGCATAGTATTTGCATATAACCTATATTTGCATATAGGCTACAGCAAGGCATGCCAATACATCACTTCATTTGCATAGATTTAGCGTAGTGCTCAGCTTGTGGTAAATTTAAGTTTTGCTTTTTGGAATTTTCTGGGATTTTACTTTCTTTGTTTTTTGAGTATTTTCAATCCATGGTTGGTTGAATCCGCAGATTCAAAACTTGCAGATACAGAGGGTTGACTGTCCTGCCTTAGTGTGGGTTCACCGAGAGCAGAGCCTGCGTACAGGGAATTGCTGTGGGAGCTACGCCAGGAGGAAGCAGGAGAGGACAGGAAGGGAAAGCCAGTCAGGGGGTTACTGAGCAGGTCACTGCGGGGCAGCTGTGGGCCCTCTGAGGAACCAGGGAGCAAAAGGCCTCTGACCAGGGAGGAGCACATTTACCACCGTCTCCGTTCCCCCTCTGGTTGGGGTTGTCCACAGGATGCTAGCTCCTTCCGATTGGGTCTGCACAGGCTGAGCAGCTTTCTGGGCCCGGGGAGAAAGCCCTGAGGCAGGAAAGCAGAGGCCAGGGCTTCTGTGGAAGGCTGGCAGGTCCCCTGCGTGGTCCCCACCGCCGTGCTGAAAGCAGGAGGGCTGCAGGCATGCAGTGCACAGTACAGGCTACAGGTTCCATACACGTATGTCAAGTTGAAAAACATGCAGACTACAACTTATATTGATAGGGAGATAGATGTGGTAAAAGCTTCAGACACTCCTGACAATGAAAAACATCACACTCGGGAGGCCGGTGACCTCCAGGAAGAAAAAGTGAATCGCCATCAAGAGGACACTGGGAGACTTCGGGCATCTGTGATTTGTCTTTTCTTTTTCAAGTTAAGTGCAGAGTGTGTGTGTGTGTGTGTGTGTGTGTGTGTCGGGGGCGGTACATGGGTACTTGTTTCATTACTTTTTGAATGTTTAAAAATATTTCATAACAATAAACACCAGAGAAATGCATGGAGCGGTGAGAGGGGGTGTTCATGGGCAGGAAATTGGGCCAGAGCTTTGGCTTTGAAGGAGGAATGAGATTGGCTAGAAAAAGGAGGAAGAAGGGCCTCCCTGGCCAGGGGACCTCATGAGCAAAGGCCCGGAGGCAGGACTGAGCGTTTGAGATCAGTCCAGGTCAGCTGAGGAAATAGTCATGTTGGAAGCTAAAGGTTGAATATGCAGGGGGCGACCAAGTAGTGGAGGGAGTTCGGTGTCACGCTGAGAGTTTGAACGCTGCAGTGGGAGGATCAGAGTGGCAGGAGGAGTAGCAGCAGCACTGGAAACAATAATAATAACATACTAATTATAAAACAACTCTGTATTGCTACTTGATAAGCTCTCACTCTGTGCCACGCACTTTGCTACGTACTCTATGCACATCAGTTTATTTAAAATGCACAACAAAAACCCCATGAGGAATGTACTATGATCATCCCATTTTATGTAACTGGAAACTGAGGCCCAGAGAAGATAGGCGTTTGCCCAAGGTCACGTGCTCAATGAGTAGTAGCAGAATGCGGATTTGAGTCCAGGTTGGTTTTGTGTCAAAGTGCAGTTTCTCCAGCACTCTTTCCTGACTGCCTTTCCGTGATTTGCATATGGAAGGTCTCTCCCCTAACCCCCAGGAAACTGCTGAACGTGGTGACAGCACTTCTCTTGGAGTGGCATATGGTTCTCATCCTCTACATCACCTCTGATCTGTTGGTGGCGGAGCGCTGAACTGAGGGACAACCCCAGCCCAGGCTGAGAGGAGGAGAGTGCGGTGATCAGAAAGTGGTGTTTGCCAAGAGGGGCTTGTGTGTGCTGACCTCGCACCCAGGTCTCCTCTCCCAAGGCCTTGCATGTTCTCCACTATATTGCAGGGAGGGAAACCAGCCTGGGCATGGCAGATCCTGCCTGTGCGTGAATGGGGACATGCACCAGGAAGTATCAGATGTGAACGGGTGCTGAGAAGGGGCTCTTCTCCATGCAGAAGCAAAGAAGCCTTTACTCGGGTAGAGCACAGAACCAACCCATCAAAAGATGCTCTAAGGCATTCCAACTTTGAGAGGTTGGTCCTGATGCTTCAGCAAGGCAGTCAGAAAACAGACCCAGCTCCTCCGCCTGCACAAGGGCTGCTGTTCTCATGTCAGGCCGATCATCCCAGTAGTTTGGGCTTGGGGACAGATGGACAAATGCAAGTGGGCCCTACGGCCTACCAACCCAGCACATGTGAGCCCTTTTTGCTCTCCATTTCTTTTTCCATGAATGGAAATCAGGCCCCATGTCAGATCCTCAAACCAAGCCTGGGAATTAATTAGGCATATCATGCTCATTAGCAATAACGAATGCTCCTTGCTGACGTCCTTATGCAGCTTGGTGGGAGAGGTAGCCTCTGTGGCAAGAATTGAGCATTTTTCCCTGAGCAGGATCTTGACAGAGCAGGAGCCCAAAGCCTTCACTGAGGAATGTGTGTGTAATGTGTGAGGAGAGTGGGTAACGGATGTGTGGTCTGAGACATGTATGCAACCTCTATGGGATATGTGTTGTGTGTTGTTTGCATAGCATGAGTCTTTGGGGGGGTGTGCATTCCATGTTAATTTCTTGCTATGTCTGTAGTGTGTGTGTGTTCTGTGGGAATGTGGCTTGACATGTGGTGTGAATGCCTGCAATTCTGCATATGGCACACATATAGGACGTGTATTGCAGATGTGTGGTGTAGGGTATGCGGAAAGTAGTGCCGGAATCTATCTGTGAGTGTGTGCTCAGGTGTCTGGGCCTGAAGGACTTTGTCACTGTCAGAAACAATAGATTGCTGAGAATTCCCATGGCATTGGGCAGAATTATGATCCCATTTAGTGCTGAGATAACATTGGTTGGAGAAAGGACGCGTGAAAAATGTCCCCAGGAATAGAGAAAGGAATTCAACTGGCTCAGCAGAGGATGAGCTAGGGCTGGGGAGATAGGAAAGATTACCTGATTAAAACTGAAAATCTGTTAGGAGGAGGAAGAGGGCCAGAGGGGGAAAGGGACCGCGCAGCCTGGAAGAATGCAAGAGGAAAGAGACACAGCCATTGGAAGCAGGAACCCCAGGAGGGCAGTAACAGTGGTGGAGAGAGGCAGAGCATGCTCTGAGAGGGGGAATGAAGGCGTGGTGTCCCCATTCATCAGTCACGAAAGCAACTTTTCCTCTCTTTTCCTGCTCTGATGCAGTTTGGGTAACGTGACCGTATCCCAACTGGGCCACTTTGGAGACTATTACTAATAATTATTCTAGGACAGCAGGTAAAACTGGGACTATTTCAAGTACACGGGATATCGTTTCTCAAAGCTTGGAGGTAAGGATAGGTGGGTGTGGAAAGAAAGGCTCACTCTTCATCAGGCTCAACCTGCCTCCTGTGGGTGAGGAGGCCCTGGCAGGAAGACCACATGCGCCATCAGCCCCTTGAACTTGAATGTCCTCTGAACCCCTCCCTGGCCCGACCCACATAGGTACACTGCAGAGCAGCAAGGGCTTCTGGGAGACTCTGAGAAAAGACTCTAACCTGCCCCAAAAGGCATTGCAAATCCTTTAGACGCACCAAAAAAGGCAGAGTAATTCTGTGTTCGCATGGCCATGCTTTTCTAAGGCTCAGCCCATCCAGAATGCTGCTGTTTATTCAGACCACCGGGTATCCAGCCCCACATACTCTGGAAAAGAGATGAAGCTGAATCCAGAACCATCCCCCCTTGCCCCCCGCCACAGCACCACACCCTCCTCTCTCTCTTCTTGCATTCATCTGACAAACATTTATTATTTGGCTGTGTAACTTTTGCATTGTAAAAACAGCCTTATAACAATCTTACAGGAAATGTTTAAAAAATAAAAATAAATCCCTTCTAGTCCTACCACTTTAACACAATAATTAATTTCATTTTGCCTAGTCCCTTATGACCCTGTCAGCACACCTACGTTTTTATTACATAGTTATAATGTGCATATAATTTTACATTCTGTGTTTTTTATTTCACATTTTACCATAAGCCTTTTTGTATGTTACATAGTTTTCATAAATATTTTAAATGGCTATGGAATAGTTTGTTGAGTTTACATACTATAATTTACTTAACAATTCCCCTATTGTTGAACATTTAGGTTGCTTTCCGTTTAGGGCTATTATAGATAATGTTGCAATGAAGATCTTCATGCATATATCACAGTTGTTATTCTTTTGATTTCCTTTGGATACAGCCTTTGGAGTGGGATTACTGGGTCAAAGTGAATGAGCATTTTTATAACCCTTGATTATATATTGCCATATTGCTTTCCAAAATGATCATTCCAATTTTCAACATTATCAGTAATGTGTATACCAATTTCAACATAACATTGTCAAGTGGTGCATGTTATCATTTTTTTCCCTAAATTGCTAATTTAGGAAGTATAAAATAGGACCTCCATGTTGCATTAATTTGCATTTATTGGCTTTCTAGCCAGGGCACACATTTTCTGTGTTAACAAGAGGCCTTTATTGGATACTTACTATGTGCCAGGGTCTGTGCTAGGTGCTGGAGCCACTACAGAGCTGCTAAGACAAGGTCCCTATCCTCATAGTCCTGTACAGGCTTGTATACAAATGGCTGCGAGGAAGAGGAGACTGGACACAGTAAGAGACATCTTCCGGGAGAAGGTGCCATTGAGGTGGTTCTGGAAGGATGGCTGAGCTTTGAACTTGCGGAGGGAGAAAGAGCAACCCATGTAGAGGGTACAGCTTGAGCAAAGGAAAGGCATGGAGGTGGGAAAGCATAGGGTGTGTACTGGGAACTGGAATGGAGGGTGGGAAGAGAGCGAGCTGCTAAAGTGAGGCGCAGCCAGCAGGGGGAGCCTGCACTGTCAGGCCAGGGGCCCTTGGAGGGACTGTGGGTGGCCTGGTTGGCTGGGCCTCAGGCAGTTTTGAGGCAGGAATTCCAGGAGGATGCTGGTGGGTGCCCTGGCACTGCAGTTCTCAGAGCACTTTGTGTTTCTGTGGTAGATCCGTCTTTTTAGAGCATTTCTGCATTCTTGATCTTTTTTGACCCTGAATATTCCTCCAGGACTATCGGCTTCACCATCCCCAATTTGTGAATGAGAAAATTAAGTCCCAGCTCTGTTGAGTGACTCTATTAGGTCACAGCTTAAGGTGCAGAGCTGGAACCTGAACCTGGGGTTTATGATTCTAAACCCAGTGCTCTGTAATGGGTACCAGCATGGGGGGAGGGGAGGATGGAAGACAGTGATTCCCAGCCCCGGCCATGATCAGTACCGTTGGGAACTTACGAAAAACAACAACCAGGTAGGTTCTTGTCACCCCTACCCAAGATCTGCTCAATCTGAACCGTGGTTCTGGGCGCGACTGAGGCTATGGCCCACTGAGATAGGGTGGGACAGGATGCGGGACGGGCCCCTGTGGGCCAGAGGCTGGAGTTGGGGCTCTGCCACTGTGAACGGGGAAAAATGAGTGGCGCTCATTGTCTCAGCAAATGGTTATGATTCAGAGTGATGGAGAAAAAGGAGGCAGCCTTGCCCTGTCACGCGTCCCACATGCCCTGCCTTCCTGCCTGTCTGGGGGCAGGATCAGCTTGATGAGACACTGGTACGCAGGCAGCATAGCCCAGGGCTGCCTCAGAAGAGGGTGACTTGGTGGTTGGTTCTTTAGGACAGTTGCTGGGAGCCCAAATGTGGGCTCAGCTGTGTCTGGAAGGGGCATAGTCTGGAATTGAACCTAGATCCTCTGAGTCTTTGAGTGTTTATAAATCTGGAAGCATGCTTGTTTCTAAGTGAGCTTTCTGGGCTGGCCGGGTCTTTGGAGCTAGGAGAGGAGGCTCAGGCGGGTCTGCATAGCTGGCAGATCCAGTCCATGCTTAATTTCAGGCATGTAGGGATGTGGGTGCATAGCGGTTGCCAGAGATAATCAGCCAGATTAGAGGCACTGAGAGATCACTGAGGGTGGGATATGTGCCCTTCCGTGCAGATAAAAGAAGAAAAAAGAATATTAATATCAATTTATGTTTCATATACATGATGCCATTTTATTTGCCCATTGATCCTACAGGCTCTTGGGGCACTAACATTATACCTATTTTACAGATGCAAATACTGAGGCACACGGTTACTAAATGCCTTGCCCTAATCCGCAGAGCTAGAACAGTAAAACTAGGATTCAAATACAGACCATCAGGCTCCAAATCCATTGCTGTCTCAATTATGGGTGCATTAAGTTCCACAAGTGTTTACTGAGAGTGTACACTGTGCAAAAGCCTGTTAGGACTGGCAAGGAGTAGAGGTGATGAAGCCCTGGTGCCTTCATCAGGGCAGTGCTCCTCTAAGTGCTGTCCCTGGGCCTACAGCATCAGTATCCCCCGAGCTTGTTAGAAATACAGAATCTCAGGCTCCACCCAAACCTCCCGAATCAGAATCTGCATTTTAGCAAGATCCCTAGGTGATTCTCACACACATTAAAGCTCAAAAAGCCTTGTCTCTAAATAGAGGTTCTACATCCTGGCTGCACATTAGCACCACTTGTGCAGAGGAAAAAAATCCCCTGCCTGGGCCCCACACTAGAGATCTGAATCAAGATCTGGGGCTGGACCTTGGCATTGACGTTTATAAGTTCCCCAGGTGAGTCTAATGTACACCCAAGGAGAGGAAACTGGTCCTGGATGTCCTAACCAATTCTGGTCAGGCCTCTGTCTCCTGACTCCCCTTCCCTTTTCTCCTTCTAAGTATTCAGTGTGATGTGCTATGCTGTTGGGACTCATTAATTATCATCTCTCCGGGAAGAGGTGGGCAGGAATTCCGCATCACTGTGGGCTGTGGAGAGGTTGATCCCAGAGCCTGGGAAGAAGGTGCTTCAGGCAGAAGTTTGCAAAAGTTTAGGTCTGCAAGCCCAGTCTGGGGTTCAGGGACAGGGGAAAGCTCCGAGAACAGCAGAAAATCGCCTCTTACAGATGATTTCCCCTCAAGGCCAAGAGCAGGGATGGCAGGAGGCTGAATTACAGGGAGGGACCTGCCAAAATCCCCCCACCAACACACACACTCCATAGCCCACTCCATCCTGATAGGTACCGCGTTCACCGCCAGCAAGACCCAGTTCACCTCTGGACTTGCTTGGTTAAGCTGAGGGACAGAGATCCTAACTTCTTCTCCTCTCTGCTCCCCAAGTACTTCCTGCCCAGTCCCAGCCCTGATAACGAACACAAATTCACACACAGCACTGCCTGGCATGGATCTGGGTGTCATGTTTCATTATCATTCCCACTTTAGAGGTTAAGAAATTGAGACTTGGAGATTTTTAGATTTTAGTTCAAGGTCACTTAAGCATGTAAAAACTAGGCTTGAACCCAGGCTGACTCTGCCATGCTACCCATGTCCTCAGGTTAAAGACGGAAGGGAGCCCCCACTGCAGCAAGCACCTCTCATTTGACCTTTCTCCATCCCAGCCCCTCCCTGCGCCTCCCTGCCTCTAGGCTGAGGGCCCAGCAGGAGTTTCAATCCACCAAGTTAGAGTGGGCCAGGAGGAGGCCCCCACCCAGAGCAGCAGAAAACCAGCCCCTCCCTGAGGTGGCTGCCAGAAGCCAGGGATGGGGGAGAGGAAGAAAGAGAGACAGAGAGAGAGAGAGTTTGTGTGTGTGTGTCTGTGTGTGTGTGCTTGTATATGTGGGCGTGAGTGTGTTCCCCTTTCTTGGGCGCTGGCCCAAGTTTTGCATCTACATGCTGGAAGAGAGAGTTCAATTTGGCGCTGATACAAACTCCACAGTCACTGAACTGCCATCTTCATTTAGTTAACGTTCTTTCTGGGCAGACCTGGCTGGGATTCATCTTCATTATCCAGTGAGGGGGCTCACTCTGGGCCAGGCTTTGACTTTGATCTCAGAGCAGCAGAAAATCGCCTCTTGAAGTTGATTTCCTCTGAAGGCCATTAGCAGGGGCTTTGGGAGGCTGAATTACAGGGGGACCTGCTACAAGTGCCCCACCAACACACATCCCATAGTCCCAGGACCCCCAGATAGGCGGGCACACAGTCCCCCTCCAGCAAGACCTTGTTCTCCTCTGGCTTTGCTTAGGTAAACGGAGAGGAATGGAGATTCTGGCTCCTTCGTCTCTCTACCCTCTGCTCAGTCCCAGCACTGATAACTAACACCCAAAAAGCACTTTCCGAAGCCCTTTCACAAGCTTTGAAGCCACACCCACCAGGTGCAAATCCTGGCTTGGCTGCTTGCACGCTGTGTGACCTTGGGCAAGTTACTCACCTCTCTGAGCTAGTTTCCACATGTGCAAAATGGGGTAATAGCAGCAGCCTATACAGCATTCTTGAAACGACTCCATGACATAATGCATGTTAAGGGCTAAGCTCAGAGCCCTCACACCGTAAATGCCAGCGGCCCTGGTTACTTCTGTGAGGCAGATATTGCCATACCTGTTTCATAAACAAGGAGATGGGCTCGTGGAGGTGCCCCTGACCAGGAAAGTCACTTCTTTCCAGGCCTTGGTGTCCTCCCTGTGAAGTCCCAGTGGTAACAGCCCTACCTCCTGGGCTTGCTGTAAGGGTCAGGTGGGACCCCGCATGTGGGAAGGCCTATGAGCCCCAGAGGGCTGGTGCGGGGTCAGAATTCTGGAGACGGTGGGGCTGCCCTCCTGGGGGGATTTGTGCTGGGCAACCACGCTCTCCAAGGCACCTGAGCTCTAAATGGAAGCTTGGGGCTTCCGGAGACTTGGTGGCTCTTCAAATTCTTCTGGCATTTGACTTGGGCCCCAGGAGTACGAACAATGCTGGGTCAGCGGGATTCAGAGTCTGGCTCCCTACTCTGCTCATGGTCCCCCAGGAATAATCTAGCCCCCTCCCGAGCCCATACTTCTCCTGTGTCCCCTTCCTTGCCTTTGCTGGTACCCTCCATTCCCTCTGTCCCATCCCTTCCCTGCCCTGGTCCCCAGCCTCCTCCATCCTCAGCCTGCCCAGGGCAGCCTGTACGCCTCCCCAAACGCCTCCAGGCTGGACCCCCCACCGGCCCATCCCACCATCCCCAGCCCTGTTCTTGGCTGCTAGCCCAGCCTCAGGCCTTTCTTGGGAGGCAGTGCCCCAGCTGGTTTTAATCCCCTGTGATTGGCATTTTCTGACAGTGCAGGGTAAGGACATTTGGTCTGAGCAACTGGCGCTTCGCTGCTATTATCCGCCCACTGCGGCAGGGTCTGTAATCCAGCCCATTGATTCGGCCGCTCTCTTCTTCCGCACACACTCCCTGGCACTTGGACCCCACTGGGATGTCTGTGAACTCGGCAGCGAGCAAAGACAGAGGAGCCTTTTCGCAACTGGGCTGCGAGTGTTTGGGAGGCTTCTCCATTCAGAAAGGCCAGCTAGGAGGGATTCATAAAGTGCCTCACAGATCCGAACAAATGCCTTGTGTTCCCCAGCATGGCGCCTTGGCTGCCTTCCACACACCTGACCCCCCATTAATCTGCCTTTTAACTGGGTCTGCATGTGGCCAAGGTACATGGTTACATTGTCCAGCCCCAGCTGGGCCTCCTACAAAACAGGTCACCCTGCGGGGCCACGTCTCGTGGTTCTCGTGGGCATAGCCCTGCTTCCTCCAGACAAACTTCAGTCCCAGGCCCTGAGCTGCTGGGCAGGTTACTGAAACCTGGAATTCAGGCCAAGAAGCCGCTGCCCCTGCAGTCTGTCCAGAGGATGATGGGAGAATAGGATCTCCATCTGGGGATTTCTCTAAGCCCAGACGCCCCGGAATTTCTTAACCTGGAGTCTGTGGACCTGGTCTACAGACTCCTTGAAATGACAGGCATACCTTGGAGACTGGCAGGTTCGTTCCCGCCTACCAAAGTACGTACACTATTGCATATCAAGTGAGTCCTAATCTTTTTGTGGATGGAGGGTCTTGCCTTCACTTTGTATAAAATGCAACATCTATGATGTGCAAGAAAGCGAAGCGCAATAAAACAAGATTCGCCTATATATGCAAAACTGTATGTATTCTAATAGGGACAGTCCACAGCTTTCATCCGGTTCTTAAAAGGGTCTGAGACCTACCAATGTGGTTGAAGCGCAGCTGCCTGAAATCATCGGTCATGACCCTCAGCACTAGATGGGACCTTAGAAGTCACCCTGGCCAAGCCTTTTGCTTTGTAGGTGAACCAAGGGCGCTGGAGGCCAAGTCCAGGGAAGCACCAGGAGCGCAGAGGCAATGAGCTAGTTGTGAGACGGCGGGGCCTGGGCAAAGGTGAGTGAGCATGCAAAGGACGGTACCAAGGAGTTGGGGGGAAGTAGGATCAACAGAATTTGGGGCTCAATTAGTTCCAGGGAGTAGGGAAGAGGAAGGTATCCAGAATGGTTTCTAATGGATTTGGGAGTCAGGGGCTGCCTCGGTGGTACTGAGATGAGACGAAAAGAGGAAGAGGAGGAGGAGATTTTTGCAAAATGATTGTTCTTTTTTACTTTGATCTTGTCCCCACCATAAGAATTATCAGTACAGGCGTACCTTGGGGATATTGTGGGTACAGTTCCAAACTACCACAGTAAAGCAAATATCACAATGAAATGAGTCACACGAAGTTTTGGGTTTCCCAGCACACATAAAAGTTATGTTTACACTAGACTGTAGTCTATTAATTGTGCAATGGCATTATGCAAAAAAAAAAAAAAGTACATGCCTTAATTAAAAATACTTTACTGCTAAAAAATGCTAACCATCACCTGAGCCTGTTGGAAAAATGGCGCTGATAGACTTGTTCAACACAGGTTGCAATATCTGTGAACTGTAATAAAACGGGTATGCCTGTGCTGGAAAATAGGCCCCAGCCCCAGGACAAACAGAAATTGGGCTGCATGCCCTTCTCTTTCCCTCAGATGAGTTTCCATGTTGCTCTGGGTCCAGGACGGGAAGTGTTTGTGGGGATGGTAAGGGATGTGCGGACTCGCTCATTGTTTGCTTCTGGGAGAATGGGGTCCGTAAGTCTGAACATACAGGGAGAGGGGACCAGAGGTGTGGACTCAAGAGAGGGGCCACAGTCTAGCTCATCCTCAGAGGATTTGGAAGAGTTGCCCAGCATCGTGGCGCCAGCTCTGCCAGAGCCCACACCCAGATTAGGACACAGCCCCTTCGTCTTGGCCCCCAGCACCTTCTGTCTTCAAAACTGTTTGCTTCTATACCCTGAGAGAGAGCACGGGGCCCATCCGTGTGGCACCCAGCCCCATGCCCGGGCACATGGCCTGCCAGTGAAGTACAAGCTGGGTCCAGCTCCCCCGGGTCCCCTTCACTGGCACCCTTTTGCAATAAACATCTTGCATTACCTTCCACGGGGGCCTAAGAGGGTGCGCCTGATAGACTAGCCGGCAGATCTGAGGCCCCTGCACCTGCCATCACACCCAGGTCCTCTCTGCAGGAAGGATACCAGGCCCTACCTGCGGGAAGGATCCCTGAGATCAGTTAGCTGTGGCTTAGGGCCAGGGTGGCAGGGGTCTTTATAGCTGACCTGTCGGGGGTTCCTCATCCTGAACCTTGTTGGGCCCTCCAGACCCACCCACCTGTCTGCCTAGCCATGGCCTCCTCTTGTGCCCCACGTCTTTAATCCCCAGCTGACAAAGAGCCCTCCCACGCCTCTCTCTCCCAGGGCCAGCCCTTTCCTGGACCTCTCCTCCCCCACTTCAGCCTCAAGGAGCCCTCTGACTCTGGAGAGACATTTTTCTCTCTTGCCAGAAACCACTTTGAAATTTGCAAACTCTTGCAAATGGATGAAAAACAGTGAACACATTGCAGAAAGGAGATTCTTAGCAGTGACTGCTCTCCCTGTCCTCTCCTCTTCTCTTCCTCCCGAGGTTTTGGACCAGCTGATCTGGGTCTTGATTCTGCACTTGGCCAAGCCAGCTTGGAAAGGTGGGGTCACCTGCTGAAACTCCTCTGGTGCCCAGAATCTCCTGGTGAAAACCACGTAGGCTCAGAAGCTGGCTACTGAGTGTCTCTCTCCTTGAGACACAGACTCTTGCCTTCTCAGGGATTCTCAGGGCAGGAAGGAGCCTGCAGACCAATCTGGCCAGTTCTCCTCTACTTCACATTTCGCCTTGAGGACAGCATTATTGGGTTTTGTTTTGGGGTTTTTGCTGTCGTTGTTGTTTTGGCTTTATTTAAATTCCCAAAGCAGTTGTGAGGTTAAGGACAGAATCCTTTCTTTATTTTTATTTCCCCAAGTATCTAAAACATAATAGACTCATAACTATGAACAATGTTAGAGCTGGATTTCAGTTCACGTTGTCCGATCCCCTCATTTCACTGACTGGAAAACTCAGGCTCCACAGAGCATCTGACCTGCCCAAGGCTTCCTGATTCTGACCCTATCCTGCCACTACACCTTTGTTGATTGATTAATTGATTGATTGGTTGATTAATGACACTGTGGAGGAGCAAGAGCTACAGGAGAGGCAGGGAGGAGGTGACCCCAACAGCTGTCCCTGCAGGACCCTACACCAATTCCCTAAGGGATGCTGGGAATTTCTCAGGGGAGCCAGCACACAGCCTCTGATTACATTTGAATTCTTAAAGGTGACTCCCGGTGAGGGGATAGGGACCAGCCAGCACGAAGCCCCACCATTTCTTCCAATCTGATGCATTGCTTTCCCCAGCCATTTCCCTGGGAAGGAAAAAGGCTCTAATTAGTGAAATGAAAAGACATGCTTCAGATCCCAGGCATTCATCAGTACCTTTTTATTGCCAGGGACAGAAACCCAACCTAAGGTGGCTGAGGCAGAAAAGGGGATATATGGCCTTTTATAACTGGAAAGAATGGAGGTGGTTATTGCTTTGGGCAGAGCTGTATCATGGGGCTCTGGAGATGTCAGTCATCTGTCCCTCCCTTGACTCTATTTTCCTTTGTGTTGGCTTCATTCTCAAGTGTTCTCTCCCCAAGGAATTCCCAAGTTATTGAGATGGACACCAGCAGCTCCAGGCTCACAGTCTTTCATCCTAACATCTCCAATGAAGAGAGAGCACCTTTTTACCCATTTGTTCCAGCAAAAGTCCCAGAATTGAGTCTCATTGGCCTGGCTGGGTCACATGCCTATCCCACAACTAATCACGGTGACCAGAGAATGGAATGTTCTGATTGGCCAGGCTGCAGTCATGTGCCCTCCTTCTGGGGACAGGGATGGAATCAGCCCCTGTTTTGGGGCCTGAGCCCAAAGAAGGGTTGGTGCTTTTGTGCTGTTAAAACAGATGCCCACTGGGACGGCCGGTTAGCTCAGGTGGTAAGAGCGCGGTGCTCTTGACAACAAGGTTGCCAGTTAGATCCCCATGTGGGTCACTGTGAGCTGTGCACTGCGCCCCCACAACTAGATTGAAACAACTGCTTGACTTGGAGCTGGTGGGTCCTGGAAAAACACACTTAAATAAATAAAAGTATAAAAAAAAACAAAAAACAGAAAAACAGATTTCCACTAACCCCTTCCCAGCTTCTCCCCTCCCAACTCCACCTGGATATGCTCATTTACTGGAGGTGGCCTAGCTCTAGGTTTGAGATAAGGGGCAAAGGATTAGCGAAGAGGGATAGCAGTGGAAATGGCTTAAAAGCATGGTTCCAGAAAGGGGTAAGCTTTAGGGGGGATAAAATTTTTCTGGGTCCATCATACCTTGGCTCTCAATCCCCAAGAAGGATAATCTATATATAAAGTTGTTCACATCAATCGTATCTTTATTGGTCCTCATAAGAATGTTGTTGTCAAGGTAGGGAGAGGAAACTGAGGCTCAGAGAGTGAAATAACATGATCAAGGTCACACAGCAAGTCAGTGTTAGTGAGAGTATTTGAACCTTGTTCTCCATCCTGAGCTCTCGGCATTGCCCTAGTCTTAAAACCCAGGCCACGCTCCCTGAGGAGCTGGTCTGGTGACGGCTGGGGACAGAGGGAGCCTGCCATTCCCTGTTTACTCTGGGAGCTGCCCAGGACACTGAGCAGCGGCCAGTGCTGCCCCGGGGTAGGAGGGAGGGTAAAATTGGCCTGAGACCAGTACAGGCTGCAGGAGGGGCAGCCTCTTGCAAATGAAATATTCATGGTGGTTATTGAATCAAATTTTATTGGAATAAAAATACACTTGCTGGATACATTTATTTCCCCTGGTTCCTTTCAACCCCCTTCCTTCCCTGAGTGATTTGATTTGGGTGCCAAGGAAGTTTTTTTTTCCTCAAGTAAATTAGACTTAGGTCAGCAGAATAAGCATGTCATGTCAGGATCAGTGCTTGGCAAGAAAGGAGCCTGATGGGGCTCTGTAGGTGGCCTCCAGGATGACTGAGGGGTGGGGGGACGTGGGTATCAGGGAGGGAAGCAAGGTCAACGCTCCTCTGCAGGGCGAGCTCCTGGTTCATACTCAAAGGGCCCTGTTCACCAAAACTGTCCCCCCTTCACAAGCACTCATGCTTCCAACACTTCCTCAGCTCCTCTCTTCCCGTCAGTAAGTATGAGGGGCCAAGGCCAACATTTGGAACCAGAGTCCCACAGGCCTGGGGTGGTGGTGTGAAGCTGACCCTCCAGCTCCATCTTAGGAGACCCCCATCTAGGGGGACCCCCATCTAGGGGGACATGCAGGCATCACTGACTCCCTCTGTGTGAAATAGCTATCTTTTTAAGGCTCATCCTCGTCAGCTATCTTCTCTCAGTTTCTTTCTCCTCTTTCCATCTCCACAGATCTCTCTCCCTCTTTCTTGTAGTTCTCAGCCTTCTTCTATCTCTCCAAATATTTCTCTTGATCTCAGCATCTCTTTGGCTCTGTGTGTCTGCCTACTGTCTGTCAAGGTCTCTTTGTCTCTCTAACCTCACCTTCAGAACTGTTCCACAACCACACACACGAATGTTACACTCTAAAACAGTCAAACCCCCAGTTTCACAAACACATATACATATGCCTACACATGCGCAAGGACTTACTCTCACAGTTTCACACTCACACTCTCTCTCTCACTGTCACACATGGTCTTAGGCTGCTGGCTGACTCAGCAGATAGAATCAGGGTCCGCTGTCTCCACTCCCTGCCCCCAACCCAGGTGGGCATCAGGGGTTCGCCCACTGCTCTGCACCCGTTCCACCAAAAGCATCGTGTGGCTCTGAGGCCGTCCCAGCCCTGGGCCACTTGTAGGCCACCCTCTTATTCCACAGGGTCAGAAATGAGAACCAAGAGGATATTTACCTGCCCTGCAGGGGCGTAGTTAGATGAGCTAGGTGGGCCCTCTTGACTGGGCAGTGCCTCCGGGGTGGTCCACGTCCTGCCCTATCACTAGAATTAGATGGCGCATCAAGCCCTGAGCTGTGCTGGGGGTTTCACGTGACCAAGACAAACAGTTGAGCAGCCAAGGGAGACATTCCTGTGAGCAGAGCCTGGCTTTCCTCCCTGTCCATCCCTGACCATTGCCTCTGTGACCCCCCTTCCCGCCCCCAGCTTTGTCCTGCAGGCAGCCCTGCTCTCTGAGGCCTGGGGGACCCTACTCAGGTGTGAAGGCCCTGCTGGGTGGGCACTGTACTGGGTGCAGCTCCTTGGGGCCGCTTCTTCCTTATCCCTGGTCTCATATATCCTGCCCCCATCACACACATCCTGGCACTCCTGGCACCCTCCTGCTCACCTTCACTGACTCAACTGTTTCTTGTTTCAACCCCAACTGGCTCCTCTCCAGAGAAGTTTGCAAGTCAGGCTCTTTTCCTTCCCAGAACCCCTCTCAAATCTTGTTTCTGAGGGCCTGTCTCGTCTCTCTCCCTGGGCTTTAAGTCTAGTCACCCCTGGGTCAGGCTCCAAGGCTTACTGCACTCTGCAGACTGGCTGACGAGTCAGATTCTACACACACACACACACACACACACACACACACACACATGCGTGCGCGCACCCAACACTCTCTTTGGGACACATCTCTGCACGGACCTGACTGGCAGCCTTCAGAAGATAGAGAATTCAGCCCAGAGTCATTCTATGCCTGGGGCAAAGACAGCAACAAAAATGCCCTCTGGGCTTCAGCTCTCCAGAACCCCCAGCAGGTGGAGCCTGTGGGTACTGAGGAGAAGGGTGTGACCCTCAGGCCCCAGGATGCAAAGGAGCACCTCCTGACGAGTGGCACTCTGAGAAGGGGTGGGGAAAGGATGGGTCCAAGCAGCAGAGTCAGGACCCAGGGAGGCGAGGGTAAGAAGAAACAGCTTTTTCCTGAAGGGACTTGATGGCTAGACAGACCTGGCCCTATTCCAGCTTCTTTACTAGCTGTGTGACCTTGAGTAAGTCTCCTAGCATTTCCAAGTATCATTTCCCCGTCTGGAAAATGGGTACAGTAATACTCATTTAGTTGCCACAGCAGGAAACGTGCTGGCCCACAGAAGGAGCGCAGTTAATGGCAATCGCGATTGCACCACCCTTAGCAGTAGCACCCCAAAGACCTGTGGGTGCCAACAATTCCCCGAGGTGGCACCAAGGCCTCCCATCAATCTGACCATCTCTGCCAGGCCTGATGTACACTGCCTGTCAGCAGATGACAGCTCCATTGCAGTCACAACGGCCCTGGCTTGTGAGGCCTCTCCCTCCTCCATCCCTCTGCTGCTTATGATAATTGAATCGATCATGCTCACGCAGCCTGTGCTCCTCCAGCAGCTCTTCTTGGCTTAACTCAGATAGGAAAGAAAAAAATAATAACCCCTGTCCAACATCCCTGTAATTAGGAGGGATTTGGCTCAGCCCTGAGTCAGGTGACCATCAGTGACCCAGAGGGAGCTGCCGAGTCTCCCTTGTGGGAGGTGTTGGAAGAAGAGAGAAATCAGTCTGGGCCCCAGCTCAGCCACCTTTGGGAAAACTTCCTGTCTCCATATGCATCGCTTTCCGCATTCACAGGGAGCAAATAATTAAACCAGAGTAATGAAGACTCATTCATTGCTAATGCCTGCAATGCTGAAACAAATTTATATTCTTGTACAAAGGAAAAAAATTAAAAATTTGAAAATAAGTAAAACCTCGAATACTTGCATAGCGCTTCCTATGTACTAGACACTCTTCTAAGCCCTTTCTAAATAATAACTCATTTAACTTGTCATTTGAAGGTGATAGTCAGCTGTCAGCTTGGATTTGTAGCTGGAAGCTTTGTTGAAACAGGCAGTTTGGATCAGAGCCAATTTGTCAATGTTGCAGGTTGTCAAGGACGTTGCTAAGAGGAGTCACTGTGTTTAAATTTTAACTCCTTTCTTCCAGGAAAAAAAAAATTGGATAGATAGGAAGGAGATTCTGTTTTTAAAGAATAGGATGACAGATTGTTTTGTTTTTATTGGAAAATGCAGGGTTGTGATTCTGTTCCCAGATAAAATTATTTGAACCATGTAAATGAGGCAGCCTGCTGCTCTCTGGTGGCAGCATAGGAGTATTGTAGGAAAAGTACTCGGGAGGAGAATATTTTGCAAACCTGGAGTAATGAGGGTGGGGGTAGCAGTAAAAACTCAACTGATCCTAACTGATCATTGAAAGAAAAAAACAGGGGGAGGATGGGCGGAGAATTCACAAATTGAAACAAGATTGGTCATATGCTGATGATTAGTGAAGCTGAGAAAAAGTGTTTTTTTAAAATTAGTTAAATAGAAAGAAAAGATAATTCTATAAAAAAGAAGCAAATTTGTTGCCTTATCTCTTTCTATGATTTGAGGCCTAGAAATGTCAAAGGCTCTGTCTCCTGTCACAAAGAGTGACCTCCCGTCCAGCCAGCCGGAGTGGGTGGGCTCTGACACATGTGCTGAGGCTCCACCCTCTCTCCACCCCACTAACCCCCTCAGCAGCACAGGGAAAGAAGAAGGGCCCTGGATGAACAGAGATTCAGGGCCAGGAGAAAAGGGGACCTTGTCACCATCCTCCCAGGCTGAGGCCCAGTGGCCGTCCTTGCACTCCCCAGGGCTTCTAGAGTGGCCCCTCTCTAGAGCCATGCATTTGACTATTTCCTGCTGCAGATTTCCTAGATTTAACAAACACTTCCTGAGCCCTTACCTGTTCCAGGTGCTGCATTGGAAGCTTTCTGTGTGTGTTCTCATTCTATTTTCTGGAGCAGACCTCTTGCCCCGTAGTTAAGGAAACCAATAGCTACCCCAAGATATTATCATTTTTACCACTCTCGTCCCCACTGTGAGCTTCTTGACCAGAGACTACGTTTTATTTTTCATTTTTATTTCCCCATCATCCTATCACCGTGAAGATTAAATAATTGTTGAATGAATGGTTAAACGGATGATTAATTATTCAACAAGGGGTTATACTTACCCGGGTTAAACAGCTAGCAAGTAGCAGAATGGGGACTCGCGTCTAGTCCAGAGCTCCTTTGGCAGTACTGCAGCTGCCCAAATGATGCCACCCTCCTCAATGAATGAATTTTGCAATTTCTGAACTCATATCAGTTGGCTGATGACCACTGCAGAGATGCTAATCCAAAAGGGTGCTGGCTGGTAGGGAGGGGATCGTGTGCATAGACCCCTCCTCAGGCTCCCGGGTCTCCAGGTAACTACATACAGTGCTGTTCTGGGGCTGGCTCACACGCGCTCATTAGGGCTGATTGTGTGCAGCTCTTCCCAACTCTGTGTTGTTACTTCATACTGGTAGCTTGCAATTGACGGGAGTACTTACACTGTGGAAATTGGCAAATGCTACAAATCAGGGTTTGTGCTTTGGTATTTTTTTCTCTGAAGATGTGATTGGTTGGTAAGCATTGATGAGCACCCCACTAAGTTATAGCTGGTAACAGGAAGCTTCTAGAGTGAAATGTGAACATGGGGTACACACCTCCACGTGGTTATTTTCTCTGGGGAGGGCTGTTAATCCTCATAGTTCATTTCCACACTGACTACACTTGCTGCATGTGCTGTGATGCTGACAAAGAGTCCAGGAAGATAAAAGAAGAGACCTCTCAGCTGCTTTAATTCTCTTGCCACTTATAGAATTTGGCATCTCCATGTTGGAGGGGTGCTCCCCTGGGCACTTACTGAGTGATGGCCAACCCAGTTCTTGCTCCGGGGTTACCTAGGAAATCTCAAGGGAGTTTTTGGTGACTATCACTATCCCTTCTGGGTTTGTCCTTCTAAATAGTCTTTCTAAGGCTTCCTGGCTAGGGAGGGATTCTGGAGCAAACCGTGCCTGGAAGAAGAATAATGGAAGTCAGGTAGTTGTTTCACATCATGGTATGTCATATAGCCCTGGGAAGGAACCACCCTATAAGGCAGGTGGACTATTCCCCTGTGTGCTGGATTGAACAGTACAAAATTCATGTCCACCTGGATGTGACCTTATGAATGTGACCTTATTTGAAAATAGGGTCTTTGCAGATGTAATCCAGTTCAGATGAGATCATATTGACATGCCCAAATGCAGTCTAGGGGTCCCCACCTGCGAGCGATTGCAGGTGCTACCACCTTACTGGAGTCTTGGTGTTGCTGTCTTCCCCACCCTCCCACCATTGCCTCGGTTCTATGTCTCCTTGGCTTATGCCTGCACCACTGACGTAACTTGCTGCTGGTCTCTACTTCATCTGGTCTCTCCCCACTCAGACCCATCCTGATCAGATCAAGATCCCTAACCATGGATCTGCTCTGTTCAAAGCCTGAAGCTGCTCTCACTGGCCCCAGAGAGGAAGTCTAGATTTTCCTCCTGGAATTCGTAAGTCCTCCATGATCTGGCCCCAACCTATTCCTCCAGCCTTACACCCACCCCCCACTTTGCACTTTTACTTGCCTTAAGTCATCCTGTGTTCACATCAGACTACTCTTGTTCATTCCCCATACTCCCCTATCTTTGCCAGGTTCAAATGTCACTTTGCTGTTTATTGACTGGGTATCTTCTCTGGACCCCTTCACTGTGTTGTTATAAGGACCACTTGGTACATTCTAGAGTCGCCACTGTTATTTTCCCCTCCTAATTCCTTTTTCTCTCCTACAAAAGAATCATGGTGGCTTTGGAGTAAGAGTCCCCGGTTCAAATCTTTGCCCCTTATTCGCTGTGGGAATATGGCAAATTACCTTCTCTCCCTGAGCCTCAGTTTTCTCATACCTCTGTTCTTCAGTGAGTTGTGGAGATTAAATTAGATCACGTGTGCAAGGTGCACAGCACAAAGAAGGTGCTTAGGAAATGGGGTTTCCTCTGGATCCCCAAGGACTCAGGATTGCAGGGGGATATAACATAAGTCACCATATTGATATCAAGAGCAGGTGTGGCATCTGGAGAGCTGGGGGTGGGGAATGGGAGACCTGAATTCTCCAGGACTCAGAGGTACTAACGGGAACCAAGCCCAGAGCCAGGGGCCAGGAACAGACAGGGCTGGCTCACACTGGGTACCAAGCTTCCGTGCTTGATGACGGGCCCCCTGGTAGAAAACAGAGACACGAGATGAAACTTATCCCTGTGCACCAGTCTCCCCCAGCTCAGCTGTGTACTTTCTGCTTCACATGGAGGGGAAAGGACAGGGAAGCCAAAGACTTGAGTTCCAGCCCCAGCTGTGCAGGGACTCAGAGGGCCGTCTTGGGCAAGATGCTGGTCCTCCACTCACTTCGGTTTCCTCCTCTATAAAATGTCCGGCAGGAGAGGAGGATCTCCAAGGTTCTCTAAGGTCTACAAAAGGGACAGTGATATGGAACTTCCTCTCCACCCACTGACATAACAGCAGAATTCTAAACAGAGTCTAAATAAAGCCCAGACCCACTGGCTGGCAGACACTAAGCTGATCCTTTCTGTTAGAGCCCCTTGCGCCACAGCAGGCCGGTGATCAATCACCTTCCCTGCTTCCTTAGGGAAGCTAACAAGGATTGGGATGGCCTCCCCAGGGCTCCTAAGGGAAGATCTGCTGCCTGATGGCCTTGGCAGCTGTAGCTCCTGGGGCTGGCGGAGGTGGGGCAGGTGCTTCTGGGACTAGTTTAGGGCACAACAGAGATGACAGCCACATCTGCCCTATGTGTGTTTTCCTTATTTGTTCCTAACAGGAAATCGATGATGTCAGAAACTGTGGGATAACTCTGCAGCCCCAATCAATAGACCCTGATTAATTCAGTCATGGCCATTGGGTAAATTTGCTGCATCATAATTAGAATTATTAATTAAAAATAGGAAATCGATTGACACAAATTAAGCAAAAGAGGAGTCAGTTGGGCCACTTTGACGTTGCTTGGGCAGGTGCTTGAGAACATTCCATGCTTGGCTCTCGCTTTGCGGGTCCGGCATCCCATGTGACTCCCCCCAGACTCCTTTGGACTGTGGGAGTCCAGCCTCCAGGCTTCACAGCTAACGGGGGTGCAGAGAGAGCTCTCAGGCCTCCGAATGCAGGAACCGGAGGCGCCTCAGGAGCATCTCACCCAATACCGTTATTTTTTAACATCGAAAAAAATCATTTAGGGAGAAAAAAAAATCTTTATTTTTGTTCATTATTTTTCATTCTCTGTTCATATGCATACATTATTTTATCATCATTTTATATATATGTATATGTATATATGTATATATATGTATGTATGTATATATGTGTACATATATGTATGTATGTATGTGGTATGTGATAGTACGTTCTCTTTTCTCTCAACAACATGGCATAATCACTCTTTCATTTGCCACATAATTATCATTTTGAATGGCTGCATAGTGTTCCATGGATGTACCATAATTTGCCTAACCAGCTCCCTGTTGTGGACTGTTTCAGTTGCTTAATAATAGTAATAATAATAATAATAGCTAAAAGTATTGGGGGTCCATTCACATAGCTTGTAAGCTGTATGTGCACTGTTGTGTCCAACATCACCACAATCCTGTGAATAGTACCTAGTCCTAGGTACTATAATCATCCCCATCTTACAGATGGAGCGATCGAGACTCAGAGGAGTTGAGGAACTTTCTTAAGCAACTTGCCCAAGGTCACGTGAGGCTTGCTGGAGGCAGAGACTGTAATGAACTGAGAGTTCTGGAGCGCGAAGCTATTCTGCCTCCAGTTTCTCTCTATTCACAGGAGCGAGTAGCCACATCTTGATTTTTTTCTTCTCCAAATATCATTTTGACAGACAAGGAAACTGAGGTCTGAAGTAATTTGGTCCAAGTCCCACAGCTGGGCAGTGACATATCCAGGAAGAGAGCCAGGCCTCCTGCCTGCTCGGTCAGGATGCTATCTGCTCCCCACTGCCCCACCCCCATACCACCTTTCTGCTTAGTCCTCTCCCTCCTCATTGCTCCCTCGGGATTCTCTGAAATCTTATGGTGGCCAAATATTGGCAGAGCAGTCCCTGAAAACATCTCTCCTCAACTGACTGCAGAGGCCGAAGCTGCGGGAGGGACAGACCGGGCAGCTTCTGCTGCATCTGGCCATTTCTATCCCAGCTTTGGGACAGTCGCCACCTGTGACTGCTTCTGCCCTTTAAGCACACCCCCACGTCATACCACATAGAGAGCCTTGGGGGACCCCAGCACTCTACTTGGGGAATTCCTTCCCTGCGCCTTCTACCCCAACCCCCACTGCCGCCCCTAACAGCTGCCCATCTGTCAGGAGCAGACCCCACCAGGTCCTCGAGAGCGGTCTTCTCAATCTGTATGCCACCAAGACACAGTGATGTATGCTGTTCACATGGGCTGGAGCCAAGAGAAGCTGGCTGTGGCTTATCGACAATCTCAGGGGTCCCTGGGGTGGCACGCCACACTTCCTCCCCCATTTAAGAAAACATCTAGGAATGCAAGTGATACAGAGGGAAGTTGTCGTGCACTCACAACCTTGACATTTCTGTTATTTAGTATGAAAAATACATTATTCGCCAGCTTTGTACTACATTAGTAGCAGCAAGTCACGGTGATGCGCGTGACACAACAGTACGAGCACCTAGTCTAAAATACATAGATGGCTTTGCACTGGTACCAAACATTCTTTTCTAAAATACCTGTAGCTGTGGACTATGTTTTTCAAGGCGCCTTTTGTTTAGAAGGTCAACTATGACCCAGCATTTTCACTTGCTGGTTTCTGCTCAGCAGCCCCAGCCTCTGCTTTGGAAATGCCCGCACTCTGCAACTTTCTTTCACCCTAACACCCTTCCTCCCAGAACAGAGTCACTGGGTCTGGGGGAAGAGAATCTTGCATCGCAGATGTGAACCTTCCCGACAGAACCTCCCGGCCCAGATCACATCTTCACTCCCTTCTCTGCCCCTTTCTTCCCACCCCACAACCCGCAGTCCCCCAGCCCTTAGCATGGGGTCCCCACAGACAGGACATGCACCTGTCCTCAGAATAAGGTGCATAGCCCCTGTGACTCCCAAAAGTACCATTAAGGGATTGGTTTTCCCTCTGCTGGTAATTTACAGCACTTGTGTTCCATAAAAAAAGTTAGTTTGAAGTGTTCTCTAACCAACTTAATTACCACAAGCCTCCTTCTGAAGAGCGTTCCAGCTACTTGAATATTAATCTGCAATTCAAAGAGTCCCAAGGCACAGATTGCAAGGTTTTGTACACTCAAGTAATTAAGGCCATAAGTAGACAGACTCCAAAGAACCAGGAATTTTCTCCCAGAATGCAAGTGGAAAGCTCCTATTACGAGCTTCAGGATACGTTGCTGTCCTTCCCACCAGCCTCCCAGCTCACCTGGCAGGGCAGGATGGGACAGGAGTTCAGGTTTTGCTATTTCCTGGGTTCTGGAAGAGGGGACAGAAAAAGCACGAGACTGCGAGTCCAGAGCTTATATTTTACCTTGGGCAAGTCACTGTACCTCCCTAGGTAAGAGTATCCTCACCTATAAAAGAAGGGAGTTAGACCAGACTGTAAGCCCTGTGGGGTAGGGATTGTGTATGTGCGCTCACGTGTATGAGTTTCTGTCTGTAACTTTATTTTCCTAAGATTGTCCCACGTATGGGCTTGATTATTACTTGAGGCTAAACTTTGCATAAGTTTCATGCTGATAACGAGATGTGTGAACTCTGCCGTCAGCGCGAGGAGGTAGCAGGGCTGGCAGAAGTGCCTGGTAGCTCACCTGTGCTGTCCCAGGAGCCTTCCAATATTAGCTCACTCAGTGCTGGCAGCATGGACCCCTCCACCCAAGGCAGATCAGAGCTGTGCAGCCATGGAATCAGAACCTAAATTAGACTTACTGACAGCCGTGCAGCCAAGAAGGAAAGAATACTAGATACAGACATACCTCGTTTTATGGCGCTTCGCTTTGTTGCACTTCACAGGTGTTGCGTGTTTTTAAAATTGAAGGCAAGACCCTCCACCAGCAAAAAGATAACGACTTGTTTTATTGTGATACTTGCTTTATTCGGATACTCGCTTTGTTGCGGTAGTCTGGAACAAAACCCTCAATATCTCCAAGGTCTGCGTGCAGTAGTAGATAGAAAGAACGTGGTGGTGTATACCCCTGGGGTGAGAAGAGTGAGGGCTTGTGTTGGCGTGCACAGCTGAATGTGCAGGATCTACTTCCCCTTCGTGCACAGTTTTCTCTTTCCTGGAGATTGGACAGGATGCCAGTAGGCTCTCTCCCATCCCTGGAGCCCACCTCTCCATGCTTACTGCTCTGGCCTTTAGAAAGGGCTTTTATATACACGTTATTTAATGTCATTCAGATATCTTAGTCCTGGGGTGTAGACGGGAACAAAAAGCAGAATGACAACAGCAATGAATTTTCCTATTGCAGATGCCAGCAGCAGGGAGAGAGCCAGGCCAGAGCCAGAGAGCTCAGCAGAGTCTGTCTGAGCTCTCCAGGGCCCCCCATGTACAGGCCATTCCCGTTTTGGGGCGCAGCCGCACATGCAGACAAGAGGGAAGGGAAGTCTGCTTACTCGCTGCACTTTGATGCCTGGCCCTTCCCATCAGCGAGGAAATGGAAATAAAAGCTGTTGGCTTGGCCCCCCCTCACTCCCTCAGACAGCTCCAGGCCAGCGTGGCTTTAGCACGGTGGGCTCAGAGAACCCAGGGGGAAGCCTGGTGCTTGGGGATGTAGGGCATTTTAGCCGGCAGGGGCCAAGTCCCATCCTTCATTTTAGACATGTGGAAGCTGAGGTCGTGCAGTTGAATAGGGGTAGAGCAGACTAGAAAACCCCAGTCTCTTGACTTTTGGCTCTGCATCTCTCCTCTGCTCCATCCTATCTCCTTTCTTGCCTCACAGTGATAAAATGGACATGTGGGTGTGTGACTTTTCTCCTCCTCTCTATTCCAATTACAAGGTCAGGCCTTAGATCTCCATTCTGCAGATGAATACTGACACTCAGAAACGTTAAATACCAACCACTGTACAATGCTATAGGTTAGCAAGCTCTTTGTTGCCCCCAAAGCTTCATTTTACTCTTATAACCGTCCCAGTGGACAGATTTTAGTATACTCTCCACCAGAGAAAGCTGAGTATTGGAGAAGTGAAGTGACTTTCCCAAAGTCACACAGCTAGGCGGTGGGTACATTGGATTTGTGCTCAGCTGCGCTCCACGATGTGAGCAGGTTCGTGGCAGAGCCAGGACTAGAATGTGGGCCTGACACTCAGCCCTCCTCAGTCTCCGTGAGACTGTCCCTCAGCTCACGGGCTGTGAATGACACCACACTATCTTTTCCACTTAGAGATGCTTCACTGCCCACCTCCACTCTGAAATGCTGTCATGTTTGCAAATGTCACCGTGCACCATCTGAAAATGTTTTCATTTACCCTCGGGGAAGCCAACTGGACAATTTTTGTCAAAACTTTCTCAAGCGTTCTCTCAGCTTATCTAAACCCCCTACACTCACTGCCTCCTTTGCTTCCCACCCTGATAGTTATTTCTACTTCATACTTACTGGAGCAGGAATCATAATTGTATGACCAATTAATGATCATATTGCACTTACGTGTTTTTGCAAGCATGTTTTCAAGCATCCTGTCACCTGCTGCAATGATCTCCACTTGACAGGTGAAGAAGAATCAGAGGCTCACTGTAGTGAAGGGATTTGCTCTGGGTCGTGCAGCCTTGTCAATGCCTGAGCTAGAACTTAATCCTACACTTTCTGGTTCCAGTTCTGTGTTTTTTTAGCATAAGGTTGGGAAAGAAGCAAATACTGGCAGAATGTGTGGGTGGGAGAAGAAGAGCAAGTACCAGAAACTCCTATAAGAAGGGTTTCTTCCTGTCATTTTGATCACCAAAATGTCCTGGAAGTTGAAGCATTAATTTGTGTATCAGAGTGACAAGAATGGAAGGAATTATTGTTCTGTTCTGCTTTCCACGGTGTGTTCAGAAGTTAATGGGTGTAGAATTCAGTACCAAGGACAGTGCCTCGGGCCCCGTAGCCCTGGCATTCTCAGACCTGAGAATTAGCTGGGTTCTCTGAGGTTGCAGAGTCCAACGTTCACCTTCTGTACAAACCACTTGCACAATATTTAGAGCCCATCAACGTCTGCTTGAATACCTCCTGCAGCGGGGGATCTTACCACTTCCAGATTCAGTCCTCTCCATTGACGTATGGTTTGCCCTTGGAGATGATGCTTCCTATTGCAAGTGGAAGAGGTCAAGGAGATGGTTACTGCTGAGAAGAGGGTCACCAAATTCTTTTTTAAATTATTAAACATTTGCGACATATAGAAAAATAAAGAAGATAATATGAAAAATACCCACCGCTCAGACTGAAAAAATCTTTAACATTCACTATATCTGTCTCAGATACTTTTAAAAAAAATGTTACAACAGTATTTGAAGCCCATTTTGTGCCTCTTCCTGATCTAATTCCCTCCCTCCCACTCTCCTCTCTCCCCAGGGGTTATATGTATGGTTGTTAAGACCTTGCAATCCAGAAAGTTATATTGAAGCCAAAAGGAGACCTCCTTTCCTTAGCCCCTCATTCAGCAGATGAGGAAACCAAGACCTAGAAGAATGACTTGACTTAAGATCTCAATGGTGGTCCTAAGCCTTTTCCTGGCCATTATCTTCTCTTTCATTTAATCCCAGTCTTTGAGGTGGGGTGGGCCATGGATTAATACGCTGTTTTATAGGCCTTTGGGTTGTACAACTGCCGTATTAGTTCACCGTCTCAACTCAGCGATATCAAGTCGCCCTCTGTTGCATGTGGAAATATCATGGAAATCATATTTAGAAGAATCCCTTGGATCACCCCATTTCCTATATGAGAAATTTGAGTCCTGATAAAGATAACTGAATAATACGGTAAATGAAAGTGAATTGCTTTATGGGGGTCTTATGGGATTGAGTGGAGCAGGACCTGGTGAAGGGGCAGGGCAAATAGCTTTGGCAAAGTGTGAGGCCCATGAAGGCAGGGTCTGCTGGGAACCTGGGCCTAAATGGAGGGCCTGGAGGGACTGGGCAGTAGGAAGGGTGAGCCTGCAGGTGCCAGGCCCCCGTGCGTCTGGACTTGAGCCTTAAGTCTCTGGGGAACAATTGGAAGGACCCTCCGTAGGACAGTGACCTCGTAGACTAGTGATTTGGAAGGTCACTCTGGAAGTTAGGCAGAGGTTGGTGGGAGGAAGAGACCAGAAGTGGGGCACTGGTTTGGACATTTGTTGCAACAAATTACAGCCACTCATGGCTGCTTTCTCCTGGTGCTGGTGGGTTACTTGGCAGATAACACAACTCTCCGGCCCTGATGGGTTGTGCTGGGCCACCTTCTCCTCCCCACCCTCCATTCAGCCACTCCCAGGGATAGAAAACTTGTTTGCATAAGATATGAGAAGAACATGGAAAATAAGGGAAACCACCATAACCCACTCTTACGTGACAGGGAAAAGGCAAGCAAAGGGGAGTGTTTTATACTATTCATGTATGGCTTGCAGCTATGGTTCAGCTCAGATGCTCTTGTAGAAGCCTCCCTGGGCCTCTGGAAACCTGCTCTAGGCTCAGTATCGCCACTGATTCGTCATGTGAGCTGGAACAAATCACTTTCCCTTTCTGGGCCCCTGATTCTTCACCTGCACGAGGGGAGACCTGGACTGGCGAATTGCTAAGGTGTCTGCAGTTCTAATACTTTGTAATGACATCACCGTCTTCACTCCCTGTGAGTCACCTATGGGATTCTTAACTCTGAGTCCTGCAAATAGTCTCCTTAGCCCTGGTCCTTCATAATCATAAATGCTAAATTCATTGTCCATCTGTCACATGCTTGGCACTGTGCTAAGCAGTGTGTAATCACATTTAATGACTACAACTAACCTCCCAGGTAGGTGCTATTATTTTCACTTTACAGATGGGGAAACTGAAGCACCAAAAGTTCTAGTAACTCTCCCAAGGTCACTCTATAGAACCAGGACTTGAACCCAGGTCTGTTGGCTTCCACAGCCATGCTCTGAATTCCTACACCTTAATGCCCAGCCCAAGCTCAGGCCCAGGCCGGACCCCATAGTAGCACCTTCCAACTTCTCCTTGGTCCGCATCCAACCATGAGGGAAAAACTTGTTGGGGGCTCTCCTGGGCTTTGTGAGTGACCAGACCCCACTCCTAACCCTACCTGGAGATCTCTGCTGAGGAGCCTGCCACCTGCTTGCTCATTTTAATAAGATCGTTCTCTCTCCCCTGAGCCTGAGTGATGACAGGTAGCCAGCTAGAACTAACAACAGTGTTAACTTTGCCTTGAAATCCTCCGTGAGCTCCCCAGCTGGAGACAGTTTGAGCTATGAGCTCATTAAGCAACAGAAGCCTGTCTCCCCACCGCCTAGATGCAAGCAAACCCTTAATAGAAGTGCTTTTTGCATTGAGTTGAAAAGAGTTGTGCTCACCCAGCCCCAAACAACTTGCTTTCAGTCCCCTTTCCACTCACCCCACCCCGTATTTAATTAGCTGCCAATTAGACATCCAGAGTTCCCTAGGCCCCTGCCAGCCCCGACCCTGAACAGGCAAGGACTACAGAGCTCTCAGCCCAGGTTCAAAGGCATTTTGATTGTGCGCCTGAGTTTATCCTGCTCCTTTCACTTGGGCCTGGCTTCCTTTGAAAGTGAAATGCTTTAAACGGAAAAGAAAAGAAAACCCCACACATTTAGGAGGCCCACTGGGACCCCCTTTGGCTCAAACATCCAGTTCAGAGGGCCTCCCTATATCCCGGCAGCTTCACTGAGTCCTCCCACCCCAAGCCCCTTGGGGTCCCAGCCATTGAGGGAGGGAGATGAGAGGGAAAGAAAGGCAGGACAGAGGAAAAGGGGGTGAGAGTGGGGAGAGAGGCAGCAGCAATGGAAATGGAGACAGGCAGAAAGAGATGCGGAGACATCTCCATCGTGTCCTCCCAGAGCAGGCTGCGCTGCTGAACGTCCTGCAGGCCCCAGGGAATCGGAGTGACAGCATCCTCTACTGGGCTCTGGAGTGCTGGGGCGTGCGGTCCGACGGGGTCCCTCTCATTGCAGCCTGGGACATTGTCACATTGTCCCTTCTTCCTCAGTTTCTAAGCACCTACATCATCCCTCTCTCCTCCCTTATACCAGCCAAACAGAGCAGCTGTGTACAGATGTGCAGGTTGTGCACTGCATAAAGCGGACAGAGAGAAACATGTGGGTGGCTGTGGGGACTCGCGCAGTCCCAGCGGGGCCTCCCCTACACACAGTCACCTGCACACACTGCCTAGAAGCTCTTCCCCATCCTGACTTCCTAGACATGCCCTGAGGTCCCTTCTCGTGTGAGCTCTCTGAGGCCAAATGTCTGTCCCCACCACTCCCCCCAGCTCTAACCCAGGTTAGAGACCCTAGAGACACTCGAACCAGACCCTCCTACCAGTAGCCTCCTACACACCTGTGATGACATTTCTGCTTCCAGGCCTTTGCTTGTGCTGCTCTCTCAAGCCTCCTCCCTCCTCTCCCTTGTACCTAAGTCCACTCTCCCTTCGGACCTAGCTTCTCCTTAACGCCTTCCCAGCCCCGGAGGCCACCCTTCTTCTGTGTATCTCAAGTTCACAGTGCCCTCACCCCTGCCTGGGCGTTAGTTCCTTGACTTTTACTGTGACTTTTCCTTTGTCTGTTTTTAAAAAATTATTTGTTTGTTTGGGGTTCTTTTTTAGTTACAGGTGACACTCAGTATTATTTTATCTTAGTTTCAGGTGCACAGCATAGTCCTTTGTGGTTTGTGTGTGTCACTGTGCCCGCTCCATCCCCATCCCCAGGTCATGAGGACCTGAGGCCAGGAGCCATCTTTATCCCCAGCCCCTTGGTCCACCCATTTCTTACGTAGAGTTTGTTGATGAATTATTCATTGAATCAACACACATGACGATTGAGCGCCACATACATACCAGACCGCATGTTAGGCACTGTGTATGCAGAGCGGAACGAAACAGACTTGGTTCCTGTAGCAGGCGCTGTTGATTCCCTAGACCACTCAGCGCTCACCTGTACACACCAAAGGTGCTTGCGACGAGCACCTGCCACTCTGCCGTGGGCAAGCGGAAGTACGGAGAGTGAATGCCCGCCCCAGCAGCCCTCAACCGGGGGCAGGACCGAGAGGCGAATGTGCCCTGGCTTCCTTGCCCCTGGATTGGGAAAACTCAAGGCAGTATTCTTCCTGGTCTCCCAGAGGCCCAGGTAGGTTAAGTCCTGTTGCCCTGTATCTCCCTCCCCTTACCCATGGAACCACCTCAAGGTCTGCTTCTGGGGAATTTCACACCAAGTCCCTCCCTGAAGAAGTTTATAACCAGGGATGATGATAATGACCTATTATTAAAGCAGCTAGTAAAGCAGCTACCTGAGTTTATCCTTGCACGTAACATGATGCCTTGATCGATGGCTTTGTTTATTTATTGATTTATCGCCACATTTTCTTGAATGGTTTGTTGAATAGTACTGAACACAAAGTATCCTTGAAGAAGATACTTTTGCACCGTGTACCCTGAGAGCCCTGTGTTATGGGTGAAATGAGGAAACTAAGCCTCACGGGGTGAGGTAGCATGCCCAAGGTCACACAGGTGGCAAGGGGCAGAGATGGATTTGAAGCCAATCTGTGTGATTCCAAAGCTCGGGGGCCTGACTCAGCAAAACAGCAGTAGGCACAATGAATTTAGAATAAGGTGGAGCGCAGAAAGATTCCTGAAAGCTTCTCTAAGGAGGAGGCATTGACTCTGTGCCTTCATGGATAAGGGAGATTTCAGGAGATGGAGAAGCCCCTCCCCTGTGTGGGGTTGTAGGCTCTTAAGGAGGGACTCCCACGTGGAAGACGAGGACAGTGCTGGAGGAGGCTGAGCACCCCCAGCAGGATAAAGTGTGCTGAGGCCACTCCTGCTGAGTATAACGCAGTCAATTCCCTCCCGAGTCCTAGACCACTAAGAGCTCACGGGACGTCCCAGAGCACAAATATGCACGTTCTGCCTGATGAAGCTGCCCACTGCTGCTGCCCGCGGCAGACCACGCCTGCGCTCATCAGAGATCCTGAGTCATTAACCCCGCCCCCTGTGCCCATGTCTTATTCCGCACTCGGTAAGACTGGGCAGTCAGCTTCCAGGGGGGCCCTGGCCTTCCCCACACCCCAAGGCTCTGCCTCACAGCTCTCAGTGGCACTAGGGGACCCACCCCTGCTATGACTGGCTCTTTCACCTCTATACCTTCTGGCAAACACAGCACCCGTGTTTAGAGATGGGTGAGACAGGCTTCAGGAGTCACTGCTTGGCACCCAGAGATGTAACTAATAAAGGGGACTATATTTAGCAAGGCCTCCACTTCTCCTAGAGGGGCCTGTAATTTATGAGATCTCAGCTTGTGTGCAACTGTCAGCACATTTTCTGAATCACCTGGATGCCGACGAGCGCTGAGCCCCGTCTGACTCCTCTCCTCACTCATGTCCCCTCCCTGGCTGTCTCCTGCCTGGCACGGGGCGGGGACATCTCACGGGCACCAGGCAGTGCTATGAACCAATCTGAACAGTGGAGGGACTCTCACGCTCGTGCTCTCCTTCTCGCTCCTTCTAAGCCGGGACAGCCTGGCCTACCTGGGATGACGGGTTGCAGAGAGGGACCGTGTACCTCCTCATCCAGGGTTTCAAGTCCTACCCACAGGGAAGTCCTGCTGTATTACTTTCATCGAATCATGATAGAACCCTTTGAGAGCTTTCCATTGCTCTTAAAATCCCAGCTCCATGCTGCAGCCACATGTGATCTGGCCCTGCCTACCTCATCTAGAGTCCTTTCCCTGTCTCATTGCTTTCACAGTGTTTCAGCTGTCTGCCCCCTGTCAGTGCCTTGACTCTGCTAGCCTTTCCCTACCTCAAAACGTTTATCCACACTCTTGCTTCTACCCGGAAAGCTCTTACTTCCTGCTCTTTCCATGTCTGCCTCCTTCCCATCCTTCAGCTCTCGGCATAAATCTCTCCGCCTCTTCCTTGACCTCCCAACTGAAAGGAAGCCCCTCTCATTGTTTTCTGTGAAGCTCTTATTTGTGCCTTCATATCCTTACTGTAACTTATATATTATACAAGAAAATGTATATTTAATTGTTAATTTATTCACTGGTTCAGCAAACATTTATTGAGCATCTACTATATGCTAAACATTGTTCTAGGCAATGAGGGTACAGCAGTGAATAAAACAAAACCCCTGCCCTCATGGAGCTGACATTCTAGTGAGAGTCCCAGACAATAAAGATGAAAATAAATATACAATTCAGTGATTACATGATATCAGATAGGATAAATTCTAGAAAGAAAAATTAAAGCCAGGGAGATGGGGGAGAGAACTTACAAAGGGTGGCCCAGGAAGGCTCTGAGGAGGTGCCATTTGAGCAGAGGCCAGAATAAAGGCCTTTATTCCTCATTGTCTCTCTACACTGCTGGACTGTTAGGCCCAGGAAGGTGCCACAGGTGGTTATGCCCTACTTGATCCCCAGTACTTAGCACATAGTAGGCATTTAATAAAGTCTCATGGCATTAATGAACAAATGGACAGCTAACCAGACCTCCTACTGCTGCAGCACCAGTGTCTTTCCTTGGCTTCATACTTAGCAGATCCCAGGAGCAGCAGGTCCCTGTCCTTTGATAATAACTCTGGGCAGTCAGCTTCCCAGAGTTCTCAGAGATCTTCCCTTCAGTAGACGGAAGGCCATTTGTCACTCACACTCAGGCTCGTCTCTCCAGAGACATCAGAGGTCCTCACTAAGCAGTGATGGATTGAGTGTCCTCTGACTGGCAGGTCCAGCTAGGAGCTACTCTCAACGTTCCTCCCTGTGCTGGAATGAATGGACCATGACTCAAATGACACAAATAGCAAGACAGAGTTGAGCAGGGGACCCCAAATACCAAAGAGATATGGCTTCCTGCTGATAAGTGGGCCCTGTGTTAAGAGACCCCACTGGGGAAGCAGTGCCATGGAGAATGGTGGGTGGATCAGCATACCTAGTCTTGACTCTCATACTGACTGGACTGGTGTGGCCCTGGGCAAGTTGCTTCACCTCTCTAGGCCTCAGTCTATCCATCTAAGCAATTTTTGCCAATTTTTGCTTTGATGACCTATAAGCGTAGAGGTGCTTTGGAAGGGCAAAAGTATACAGATAAACAGGTTTATTCCAAACAGCAAGTTAATTGTACAGGGATTTGGAAGAATGGTTGTATAAAGTGAGGTAAACCTGAATTTGTTGTCTTTGTTGTGAAAATTCTATTTATGCCTATAATTCAATGGGTGCCTGTGAGTAGAAATTCCGAGCACACACGTGGGTGACAAGATTCAACACTTTGCTTCCTCCTTTGGATGTACTGTTCTCTGCATCCCTGAGTCTTTGCCTCTCAGAGTTCTTCCAGCTGACTCAGCAAGCTCAGCATGTCTGAGATTGAAGAAATCTCAAGGATCACCTAGTGCTACCCTGTTTACTTTACAATGGGGAAACTGAGGTCCAAAGAGGGGATGTGATTTGCCTAAGGCCACACAGAAAGTCAGCAGAGGGACCTAGACGACTACCTGGTGGTAACTCCCAGGCGTGGCCAGAGGCAGGGATGGGATGGAGGGCTTCCCCGTGACTCTGGCAACATCTGGATGCTTTGCTCAGGCAAGATATTACCTATTTGTGTCTCAGTTTCCTCATCTGAAAGTGAAAGTTGTAGGATTGTTGGGAGAGTTAAATAAGACATGACTTGCAAAGAGCTCAGACAGCCCTTCATCTGTTCCAGCATGTTAGCTGCTGCTGTCCTGGACGTCAGAGCAGGCAGCAGCCACAGTCACTGTGATCAGTGCATGCCCTGCTCTATCTGTAATGTCACTCTCGGTTACAGTTTTCATTCCCAAGCTTCTATTCCTTTAGGCAGCACAGCAGCCTCTGGGAGTCCATAGGACTTCCCAAAGGACATGAAGAGGACAGAGATATCACCCAGACAGAGCTCCAGGAAAACCACCTGTAAACCTGCCTTGGTTGGCTCTTCATCCCTCCTGAGCTGTGCTCTAGCCCAGAGCCACTCAGCGTGGTCTATGGACTCAAAATCCAGGGGCTGTCACTGGCCAGCAGTGAGATGTCAGGCGTTGAGAGTAGACGTTTAGAAACTTATAGCAAGTTTGACATTGCTGTGACAGCCAAGACCATGATTGGTGGACACCTCTGCTGAACAGGGCACAGCCCAGTGTGGGTGTTGTGAGAGCCCCGTGGTGAGTGCCACGTGTGTGACCCACATACGCGTCGTACTCAGTCAGGACCAAGTTTGTGTCTGTGTTGGATTGGAAAACAAACACACACACACAAAACTGGTCCTTCCCCTCGGATAGTTTGAGAAGGAGTGATCTAGTCTTCCTTTAATGAAACAAACTCTTCCACCTGCTTCCCAGGCCCCCTGCAGCCAAGGCTGTGTGCACCCCACCCTCCAGCCTGCTCTGCACCCCGAATTTTCCCTCCCTTTCCTGTCTGCTCCACTCAAACTGTCTTCCCCTGCTTTCCCCTTGCTATTGAAATCATATCCCTCTTTCTAGAGCAAATCAAATCTCTTCGTGGGCAGATTAACGTTTTCCCCACTGTACCCCAGCACCCCTTTGCACTTCCCCTTCCAGCAAGCACATCTCCCAGTGTGTCTCCTGTGACCCACGGAGACCGTCCATGTGCCTGCGGCCCCTGAGGACCTACCAGGCCCACCCACCCTTTTAAGCCCCACCCAGTCTGGACCTTACAGCCAATCAATTCTCAGTAAATGTCAGCCAAGCTGATCCAAAGCACCAAGAGCACCAGTTGGCTCCAGGTACTACGTTAGCCGGAAAGACAAAGTGGCTCAGGTGTGAATCCCTTTCACTGGGACAATTGCAGTGTAAACCTTGCAGGGCAGCCCAAGGAGCCGGTGTGTCTGCTGGTGAGAACAGGCTTCCACGAGGCCTCTGGGGCGTGGCATTAACTCCCAGGAGGAGCGACTAGGGGGCTGGGTCCCAGGCTCATCCTGCCCCTGGCCCACAGCCTTCTTCTAGCTGACTCTAAACATGTCTCTTCAGGCTGCCAAGGCCCAAATTACCTCCACTTGCTTTACCGCGCTCTCTGGTGCCCGTGAACCGCTAAATGAGCTGCTGGAGCAGCTTCAGTACAACCCCCACCTCCCCGTTTCCTCCTTCCCACCTTGAGAAAGGCCCCAGCTTTGTCATGAACGGGGCAACAGGTGAGCCAGGCCTTAGTTCAGAAACGCTCTGTGGGCCCCCTCTGCATGGCCTCCACTTTTACTGCTTCTCTTTCTGCTTCCTGAGTAGTCTCTGGGGTTGGGGGGCTGGCCACGGTGCCAGACAGGAAGTTCCTTAAGAACCGAGACTCTGAGCACCACTTTTCCTGTTTCCCCATGGCCATCCATTGCAGTGCTGCGCTTTGAAGTGGCTGCTCAAGGAGTGATGGCTGAAGGACAAGAAATTGCTTTAAACTGCAGCAAGAAATTTCTCAGTTAGACCTATAGAAGAACTTTCTGACTGAGAGGAATTAAACACAGACTTTTGAAGGCAAACAGCATCTTAGAAATTAGGTTTTCACCCTCCACACTTTTAGCTGCTTAATCCTTTGTCCTTATGTGAGAACCCAGCAGAAAATTCAACAGCTCTAAAGCTGTAGAAATGGGGGAAAGGGATTTGAGAGCCCCTGTCATGGCCCGAACCCCCACACAAAGCACAGGACCTCTTTGGACTCCATAAGTCACAGCTTGACACCCATTCATCTGGGCTAATCCTGTCTCTTTGCCAAGGGGGATGCTGAGGGCTGGAAGGGTGGTATCTTGCCCAAGGCCCATGACAGAGCCCGAGAGAGGCTCTGTCCACCAGGCCAGACTTCACTGATTGAAGAAAGTCGAAGGGAGGTGGAATGATGGGAAACTGGTAGACAAGGCCGTGCAACGAGTTCACTCCTCACAGGAGCCGGCCTTGGACCCTATGACCTTCCCGCGTCCTTCTCTGCTTGGATTGTGAGTTCATTTCCCTTAGAGCCCACACCGGGGGTCTCCCTCCCACACTGGGCAGCTTCACCCAATTGCCTTTGACCCCCAACCTCCCCTCCTCTCCATCCGCAGCCTGGGGTTTGCTGGGAGCTTTGAAAGGGAAGTGATGGGGGCCCAGGCTGGGGAGGGCGGAGGAGGAGGCCCCTGGCAGGTGTGGCGTCTTTGCCGGCTGCCTTTGAAAGGCTCTTCCAAAGAGGTAATTCCTTTGTGCACAGACATGATTTATGAGGCTTTCTAGGCAAATTGTGGAGATAAATGGTCTTTGGGGCTGGGAAGCTTCAAAGGCAGTGATGCAGGCAGATCAGAGGGAGTTGGGCAGCCAGGAGCTAGGCCCTCATTAAAAGCCTGTTGCGGGAGAGGGTTGAGCAGAGCTGAGGACAGATTACCTTTTGCCGACCCCTGGGGCCATCTGGGGCAGCCCCCAGCTTATCCCTCACCATGGGCCTCTCTGACCCCATAGCTGAAGTGTACGAGACAAAAGTGCTGGGGTCCTTGAGGCGCGTTTGTCCCAGAGATGGGGGCAGCAGAGGGCAGAGGTGCTGAGAGTAGGGAGGGGTGATGATGAGTTCTGGCTTGGACTCTGAAAGGGCAAGCACCCTTGGAGGGCACGCCAGCCTCTCTGCTCAGCACGCCCAGAGACTTCAGCTTGGACCTGGCGTCTCACCCTCGCTGGCCTCTCACTAATAACCTGGACAGTCCCTTCCCTCTCTGGCCTCAATATCCTCTTCCACTCAAGGAGAGCCCAGGTATGAAAGAACTCCAGTGTTCCACCTCTGTGGTTTAAGGGCCTGGAGTTAAATGCCCCTCACTGAGAAATAGGCCAGAGATCACACTGTCTGTGAGATCACCGGCTGTGAGATCACAGGTCTGTGAGATCACCGGCAATCACCTACCCACACCTAAGCTGGGTTCCTTCCTCTGTCAAATGGGGAGAACTATAGCAATCCTGAGGACTCGTGACTTACATTGAACAAGTTAGGTACTTCAAAGTAACTAACACCTAGTTTTCTTCCCATAGCTGTCCATACAAAACTGTAGCATTCTACATGCGGAGCAGTCCCTGTGAAATTGATACGTTTGATAACTTTGACTTTCACACTCTCCCATCTCCTCTTTCCATAAGCAGGTTATCACACACACTCACACACCCTTCCTAATCTGGCTCCAAGATCTGCTAATTATCACTCAGATATTAACAGATAACTGGGTATTAACAGCTAACAATGCCTCATGATGTGACTGACAACATTCCCCCACACACACAAACGCACACGCACATCTACCCAAATATGGGATGATGTACATTTTAATAGCGGATTCCTGCAGACCCTGAGAAATGCAGTCCTGATGGTGGAATCCCAGGCGGACTCAGCGATATCTTAAAGCGGGGGCCCAGTGCGAGTTTCCAGATACATCCATCCACAGAGAGATGCTGGGCTCTGGTAAAATGGTGTTACTGAGTCTCCCCACTCCCTCCTGGTATTTTGGTGACGTAATGCCTGGTTAAAATGGGCTTGGCTGCCTGGAGCTATGGTCGAGGCTGCGGCGATGGAGATGAGGGAGGTCAGGAGTTGAAGCACTGACTGTGCTTAGGGCATGTTGAGGTACCCACTGGCTTAGTTCCCTCCTTCTGCCCTGCTCCCCCAAGACCCTGCCACCTCCCACGCCTCCTGACCCCTGACCTGAAAGAGGGGCACCCTTCCTCGTTGTAGCTGCCCCAGCAGCAGCGTCCCTACCACCCCTCCAGTCATCTCAGGTTTTGATGGGTCAATGTTTCCTATTTGTCTGTTTCTCAAACTGACGGTGGGCTTCTCAGGCCCTAGAACATAGTAGGTGCCACAATGGGATTTATAGATGATGGAATACAGAATTGTACACCTGAAATCTATGTAACTTTACTAACAATTGCCACCCCAATAAACTTTAATTAAAAAAATAAATACATAAAAACTTAAAAAAAAGAATATAGTAGGTTCTCGGTAATTGTTTGGCAAGGAAATAAATGAGCCTAACTCATCTCCTAAAAGCTGATGTGATGGAATGGAAAGAGCCTTAGATCAACATGGCCAGCGACTTTCAAATCTAGCTCTCCAGGGCATTAGCTGTGTGGCCACAGACCAGTCACTCAGCCTCTCTGAGCCAGTTTCCTGACCTGTAAAACATATGTGTGTTGAAGGAGGGAGGTAAATGAGGTGAACACTAACACCTAGGCGTAAAGAAACCAGTCTCTGACTCAACTCTTTTTTACATTCAGGGGCGCTTTTGCCCCCAAGAGGACATTTGTTAGTATCTGGAGACATTTTTTGTTGTCACAATTGTCGAGGTATGGTGCTCCTGGCATCTAGTAGGTGGAGGGCATGAATGCTGCTACAAATGCTGCAATGCACAGGACAGCCCTTGCAACAAAAAGTATTCTGGTCCAAAATGTTGATCACGCTGAGGTTTAGAAACCCGAATTTACTTATTTAATGTCTCTGAACATCAGTTTTCTCAGTGGAAAAATGGGGTAATCATTTTACCTTACATTGTTTGCTTCAAATCCTCTTTGGAACAAGGCTAAGTATAAATAAATGGCGTCGGGTTAGAAAGAGGATTAAAAGAAATCACCCAGGTGAGAACACAGCTCTCAGGGTTGGGGGTTCTTCCTGCTTCTGGGTGTGTACCCCTCCACCCCTGCCTCCCTAGCAGACTGTAGGCCAGGGAGGAGCTGCCCGCTTTCCATGCAGTCACTGTGAGTCCCGCCTCCCCTCTGAGGTCACAGGGAGATATAGATAGTATGGTTAAATAACACAGAGGAAGTAACAAGTGTAATAAATGGATCACTAAGTAACTAATGATACATCATTATAATCCTGTGCTGTCGGCATCTACTAGGCTTAGGGACTATGTCAGGAGATTTGGGTTTTAATCTATGGCACCTTGGTCTGTTAATATTTAATTCCAACAATCTAAGTGGTGGAAAGATAGGGAGCTGAGCGATGGCTCAGCTCAGTCTGGGTAACCACCTCAAATTTTTCTTTTCCACACAAGGACAAACATACCTCCTACCGCATCCCCTCTGGCCTGTTTCTCAAGGGGGAACATTTGGCAACAGAGCAGGAATCACACAAAATCTGCTTCTTTGTAAACTCAGGAGCAACCCCATAACCCATCAGTCAGCTCCCTTACTTCTTCTTGCGGTGGATGGGGGCATGGGGACCATAGGGAGCAGACTCGGGGACCATGGGCCATTCCTGGGAGGTGCTCTGACTGCATCAAGCCTTTCCATTGCTAAAGGGGAGCTGTGGGAGCATTAGCCCATAGTACAGGCTGGGGCAGCTCAAGGTTAGTGGATTCCAGGTTCTTTCCTACCCCTTGACCCAAAGGTCATTCTTCCTCTTTGCTGACTCTCGGGATTTCTGTCTGTGGAATGAGAGGAACCATCCATCTTTCCCACCCCCCCCTCATCCTGCTGCCCATCCCCTGAGAGGACCAGTGAGAATGCAGATCACCAGGATGATGGTAGTTCTCACCGGCTGAGCTTTTCAAAAGGACCTATACTTGGGCCACACCACATCAGCATTATTACATCAGAATGTCCAGGAGTGAAGCCCCGGCATAAGTGTTGTTTACAGCCTCCAGGGGAATGCGATGAGCAGCTAGGCTGAGAACCACCGTCTGAGGAAGCCACTCCCCATGAGCAGCTGGGAGGAGGCTCTCTGGTTGCTGGAGAAGAACTAAGCACCCTCGTCAGCACTGCGGACGGTGAATCCTGTGCCCAGCTCTGGGCTGGATGCTGGGTGAGACTATGCGTCCTGTAAACAAGGGCACACCCCAGCTCCCCCACTACAACCCACAGGGACTCCAAGGCTAACGGAGGAGACTGGACGCAAGACACCTGAACCTGCTTGTATGGAAGCGGTGACAAAAATCAATGGCCAGCCGAGCTGTTATTCCTAATAGAGAAAGTTAATAAAGACATAAATACCCAGTAGTGCCTTTAATAAACGACCTTCGGGGACTCAAAAAGATACCTGCACACCGATGTTCAAAGCAGCATTATTCACAATAGCCAAAAGGTGGAAACAACCCAGGTGTCCATCAAGAGATGAATGAATAAACAAAATGTGGCCTATTTATATTCAGCCGTAAGAAGGAACCAAGTACATGCTACATGCTGTACTAAAAGCAAAGTACAAAATACATGCTACAAGATGATAAACCTTGAAAACATTATGTTAAATGAAAGAAGCCAATCACAAAAGATTAATATTATATGATTCCACTTATATGAAATATCCAGAATGGGCAAATTCATAGAGACAGAAAGTAGATTAGATATTACCAGAAGGGAGGAAGGAATGGGGAGTTATTGCTTAATGGTTCCAGAGTTCCTGTTTGGGGTGATAAACAAGTTTTAGAAGTGGTGGTGATAGTTGCCCAACACTGTGAATGTAATGAAAGCCCCTGAATTAATTGTACACTTAAAAATGATTAAAATGGCAAACTGTATGTTATACACATTTTATCACACAGAGTTCTAAATAAATAAATTTTCTTAACTGAAGAGAATAAAATTATGGGAAATTGGGCCAGTCATGGAAAACCTGGGACCTACGACCACCATTCACACATAAACCAATCCCTGGGTAAGGCACTTATGAAAAATGAGCCTCTGCTTTCTCATCTCTTTGTGAATTATCCAAAGTGGCTGTTTAAGCCCAGGCCAGCTGCCAAAGTCCACGTCATCTCTTTTATCAACACTAGACCACATCCAATAGTACAGCAGGGGTTAGGAGCTCAGACACTCAGTCACTCCCTAGCTGTGTAACCTTGGATAAGCTATTTAACCTCACCGAGCCTCTGTTTTCTGATCTGTGAAATGGGCATAATAATGGCACCCACTGCAAATGGGTTGTTGTGAGAATTAAATGAGAAAATGTACTTTGTGCCTTTATCTCATAGCCTGGCACATGTTAACTGCTCAGTCAACTGTAGTCACAAATTTAAAAGCATGTCTCTGGAGAAGGGAATGATGAAGCCACCCCGCTTCATGGGGAGCCCAGGAGCACACTAGTCCTGAGCCCCAAAGTCTGAATAGGTCAGCAGGGACATGTACTGGCTGGTGACGTGGTCAGCTGAAGGGAACAGAACAAGCCAGGCCACACACTTCTGGGTGCCACGTCAGCCCTCAGTAGCTGCCCAGAGAAAATCCATGCACTTGAAAAATCAGCCAAAGCTAAATATAATTAGGAAGGAGCATTTTGATGACAGGAAAAAAAAAAATGTGTGAGAGGGTGACGTTTTAAGGCCAAATTGGGAAGAGTGTGTGATTATCTGTGAAAGAATACAAAGTCCTGTTATAATTTTAATGATGATAGTTTTTCTTCACCTTCAACAGAGTAGATAATTGACTCACTGCAGCTCTGCCTCATTTCTGTCATTACTGGGGAATGAGGTGTTTTTAAGTGGATTTTCTAGATAACTGAAGCTTATCCCTGGGAACCATAATTTTTTTTAATTTAATCACTCCGGCGGAGGGCGGGGACTGTCTGGGGAATGGAATACACACTTCAGAATATTCTGAACTGAATGTAACCTCTTCCCATCAGTTTGGATATGAGGGGCTATGTGCCCCTATATTCATGGCTACAAGTTGCTTTGCTTTCTAGTCTACAATGTTTTCTGCTTGTTTCCATGGTTTCCTATTGAGATGTAGTACTCTTGCAACTTAATTTTTTAAGAGGCCTGTAAAATACACATATGTGCATGTAGACACAAACATATACATGCGTGTATGCACACACACCCCCGTCTGTGGGCTGACAACCCAGATTGTCAGGCTTAATAGAACTGTGTTTGCATGCGCTGCTCTAATGCCCTGAACTGCCCTTATGCTTGCATCTTCGCGGTGTTCCATAAATGCTGCTCCCCTGGCCCTGTCCCCAGCAGACTGTACCCTCTAAGAGGGCAGGACATTTTCTGGCACTGTCAGGTACTTGCTAAATGTTTGTCGAATGGCGTAGAAGAATGAAAGCCCCCAATGTTAGTGCGTCCATCAGTGGTAAGTGAATGGGTTTTGAATGCCCCCTTGGATGTCCCTTAGACACCTCAACCTCAGTGACCAAAATTAACCTCTTTCTCCTTCCCCCAATATTTTTTTCCCCTTGCGCGTCCTATAAGGAATGTGGCACCAATGTCCACCCAGCAACCTACGCCAGAGCTGGAATGACATCCTTTCTCCCTTCTCTTCCTTCCCTCAGCACTCTATCAATCACTAAATCCTTGCTGCTTCTACCTAATAAATGCAGCTGGAATCTGTCCCCTTCTGTCCGTTCCAAATGCTGTGAGTCCCTTCGTCAAGGCCTCCGCCATCTCTCTCCCATTGTAACGGCCGGTCCCCTGCCTCCGCTCTCACTCCATCTGGCCAGCCCACAAATCTGTTCTCACCAGAGCTCTCGCTACAGCCACACCTGACCACGTCCGTCCTCTGCTTAGAACACCTTCCGAGCTTTCCGGCCCTTGTATGAAGTGCACACCCCTGCACGTGGCTCCCAGAGCCCTTGGACCCCGTGCAGGAATCTGCCTCACCTTAATGTCTACACTCCAGACACACGTACCTTTTCCTCTCAGCTGTCATACTTTCCCCACTTCCAAGCTTTTGCATTTATTACTTCCTCTGCCCACATGCATTCCCCACGTGCACCCCTCCTCCAGGCCACGCTGTGTTTATCTGCCCAAAACCCCCAGTCTGGGTTCAGACTCACCTGTGTCTCTCTAATGCCCTGAATGACCCCTATTGGAGCCCTTCCACCATATCCCTCAATGCTGTTCCAGCAGCCCTGTCCCCAATGGACTGTAGACTCCAAGGTTGCAGGAGGCTTTCACGCACTAGCAGGTATTTGGTAAATGTTTGTTGAAAGGACAAGTAAAAGAAAGTGAGCACCCAAGTGTCACTGCATGGACTTCGTGACAATGTTTCAGCTCCCATATCAGAGGTATAGTTTTGCCTCCTACTGGGTTTTGGCTGTGCCGGAGAGAACAGAGGCCACTGCTGATGAGCGAAGCATAACTGTATGCCCTGGGGTGCACCAAAGACAAACTGGCTTTGGACTCCGGCAGTTAGGTGCAGAGCCGAGGTCCGAGGATGGTAACGAGGGCCCTGACAGGGAGGGGAATCCCCTGTTCTGGATCCTGGGGTTGTTCACAGTGAGAGGAGAGAAGACATGGCGTCTCTTGTGCTTTGCTGCTGCCACCTTGTCCCCAATGGCACCTCTAAGTTTCTCTCCTCAGAATCATCACTCGGAAAGTGTCACATTTACCTACAATAGAGAGAGGCGGAGCCAGGAGACCTAGGAGACCGAGGCTGCTCTTGACTATGACCTTGGACATTCCCTTAACACCTCTGACCCCTTTTTCCCCATCTGTAAAATGGAAAAATAATAAAACCTAACTTACAGGGTTTTAAATGTCACAAGTGAGCATTTCAAATGTGGTTGTTAACATTATTATTACAATGGAGTCACCTCATATGTACATTACACTTATGCAAATTCAACTATATGTGCTTGGCAACAACAAGAGCTAGAGAAATGACACAGGAGGTAATTCTGCTAGTCTTTCCACTCACTGAGTATATGTCCCAAAGAGAGTGAGATGGGAGACGGCAGACTGCTGGGTATTCTGTCACTCTGTCCTGTGCTCCTCTTTCAGTGTGAATGGAGGTTGTGACTATCACTGGAGTCGATTTTTTAATTGAGGTATAATTGATATATAACATTATATTAGTCTCAGGTGCACAACATAATGATTCAACGTTTGTATACATTGTGAAGCGATCACCACAATAAGACTAGTTAACATCATCACCATACATAGTTACAAATTCTTTTTCTTGTGATGAGAACTTTTAAGATCTACTCTTAGCAACTTTCAAACATATAATACGGTATTATTAACTATAGTCATCAAGCTGTACATGACACCCCCATGACTTATTTATAATGGGAAGTTTGTACCTTTTGACCACATGTGCCCATTTTGCCTACCCACCCCCACCCCCACCCCACCTCTGGCAACCACCAAACTTCTCTGTATCTATGAGTTCGGCTTTTGTTTGTTAGATTCCACATATAAGTGAGATCATACAGTATTTATCTTTCCCTGACTTATTTCACTTAGCATAGTACCCTCAAGGTCCATCCGTGTTATCACAAATGGCAAGATTTCCTTCTTTGTTGTGGCTGACCAATATTCCATTGTATATATAATACCACATTTTCTATCATTCATCTGTCTATGGACATTTAGGTTGCTTCAAGTCTTGGCTATTGTAAATAAGGCTGCAGGGAACGTGGGGGTGCAGATGTCTTCTTGAGTTAGTGTTTTCGCTTCTTTCAGGTAAATACCCAGAACTAGAATTTCTGGTGCATGTGGTAGTTCTAATTTTAATTTTTTGAGGAACCTCCATACTGTTTTCCATAGTGGCTGCACCTGTTTACATTCCCACCAATACACAAGAGTCCCTTTTTTTCTACATCCTCGCCAACATTTGTTATTTCTCATCTTTTTTATAATAACCATTCTAACAGGTGTGAGGTGATATCTCCTTGTGGTTTTGATTTGCGTTTCCCTGATGATAAGTGACGTTGAGCACGTTTTCACGTACCTGTTGTCCATCTGTATGTCTTCTTTGTAAAAATGTCTATTTAGATTTTCTGCCCATTTTTTAATCAGATTGGGTTGTTTTTCTTTGTTTTTTGTTTTTTTGTTTTTGTTTTGCTTCAATTTGTTTGTAATTCTCTATATATTTTGGATATGAACCCCTTGTCAGATATATGATTTGACTTACAAATGTTTTCTCCCATTTGATCAATTGCCTTTTCACTTTGTTGATGGTTTCCTTTGCTATGCAGAAGCTTTTTAGTTTGATGGAATCCCATTTGTTTATCATTGCTGTTGCTGCCTTTGCTGGGTTAAATCTAAAATATCATTTACCAAGACTGATGGTAAGGAGCTTATCCACCCATGTTTTCTTCTAGGAATTTTATGGTTTCAAGTCTTATATTCAAATCTTTAATCCATTTTGAGTTAATTTTGGGATATGGTATAGACATTATTTTGCATATAGCTGTCCAGTTTTTCTAGCACCATTTATTAAAGAGACTGTCCTTTCCCCATTGTGTATTCTTGGCTCCTTTGTTGTAAATTAATTGACTGTATGCACATGGGTTTATTTCTGAGCTCACTATTCTATTCCCTTGATCTCTGTGTCTGTTTTTATGCCAATACCATACTGTTTTGATTACCATAGCTTTGTAACATAGTGTGAAATCAGGAAACATATGCCTCCAGCTTTGTTCTTCTTTCTCAAAATTGCTTTGGTTATTAGACTTGATTTTTGCATTACTCACTGTAGTACCAGGTGGAAAATTCAGGGTTATGCTCACTCATAATTTGGCAGCTCGGTTCGTGTGTGTGAATGTTTGAGGCACAGATGAAGACAGGTGAAAGCAAAATAGGGTGATTAGGATCCTGGGCCTTGGGTGGTTCCATGTACTAAAGGATGACGGACAGTCTCCCTGACACTGATCACGTGACCCTAGTCCACAAGTGGGAGGTACATGCAGCGAGCTGGTGGGGCTCATGGAGTGACTCCTCCATCACCCTTGTAGTCTCCACAGATCCACTCACTGGCTTCACTGGAACTTTGTACTCTTGTACACGCGTAACACTTGAGTGCCACTATCTCTGTTCACACTGAGCCTGCCCCAATTACACCTTCCCTGGTCCCACTCACCTGCCCTCTTTCCTCTCTGAGTGTCTAAACCCTAGAATCACTGGGGCACAAAGGCCAATTAATCATCTCCTTGTCTCCAGGCAGTAGGGTGACCAGCCCTTCCAGTTTGCCCAGGACTGAGGGAGCTCTCAGAATGCAAGACTTTCCATGCTAAAACTGGGACAGTTGGTCACGTGATAGGCAGGCAAGTGAACCATTTTTTGCAGCCCATGTCAGATACCTTCTCTTCTAGGAAGGCTTGCCTGGTGTCCTTAGCTAGGAGCAATCTTTCTCTCCAGTATACATCTCCTAGGACATTAGTTGTGTCTGTCCATGCCTGAATTCCACACCCAGCCCTACTCCAGGATTCGGATGAGTGAGGCCTGAGTTTGAGGACATCTTGCTGTTGTGTGTCCTGTATGCATCAGGTGAGGGTCAGACTGGGACGGGACAGCAGGCTGATGCCCTACCTGGCGCTCTGCCATTCAGCCCCTTTCCACAGCTGTAGAGTATGCGTTTCTGCAAAGGTATCACTCTGAAACATTTAATTACATACAAAGATCTTGAAGGCTGTCTGTCACCTTCTTTTTCCTGATTCTTCTGAAATTGGCTACTTGGAAAGTAATGAAATTGAACTGAAGATGAAGCAACGGGGGGGGGGGGAAGGGGGCGGAGATGTAGGCATTACTGAAAGGGAGAAGCAACAGGAGGGAGAGACAGGAACGGGTGGCAGAAAACTGGAGCAAGGGGAGGGACAGAGTTAGAAGACACGTTCAAGGAGAGTGAATGAGGTGCAAGAGGTGAGAAAACTAATGAGTTTCTGGATGAGAGGGAAATAGTTGGGAAAGATAGAGAATGGGAGCTGGGCTGGGCTGGGCTGGGCTGGGCTGGGCTGGGCTGGGCTGGGGAGGTACCAAGGAAGGGAGTAGGGCCACAGAGAAGAGGAGTGGCAGACCCAAAGCAAAAGGTCCTGGCTGAGAGGAATAGAGACAGCCAACCAAGAAGAGTTTAACAAAGGCAGAGGGAAGTAAACAGCTGGCAGGTCCAGAATTTCAATACAGGAGAGGGGACTTTGGGAGGCATTGGTTGGAATAGAACTGCCCCAGTTGGGAGCTGCGTTGAAGAAACAAGCTTCTTAGCTTGTACGGTTATTTGGAGGCTTAGCAGAAGAGCTGGTGGAGGTTAGGAGGCGCCAACACTCCCACCCAGATACGCTTACTACTTCCTGTCCAAGGAAGAGCCATGCGGATACAGAAAGCCACTTGGGCATGGGTTCCCCACCCCCACCCCAAGCAGAGTGCTTGGGTCCCTCAGCCCTGACTGGCTCCTCTCTTTCAGGCTGTGACAGCGACCACTGGGGCCCCCATTGCAGCAACCGGTGTCAGTGCCAGAACGGTGCCCTGTGCAATCCCATCACCGGCGCCTGCGTGTGCGCCGCCGGCTTCCGCGGTTGGCGCTGCGAGGAGCTCTGCGCGCCAGGTACCCACGGCAAGGGCTGTCAGCTGCAGTGCCAGTGCCTGCACGGCGCCAGCTGCGACCCCCGCACCGGCGAGTGTCTCTGCGCACCTGGTTACACCGGCGTCTAGTGAGTAAAACGAACAAGATGCGTGGAGGGGTGGGGCGGATCCACCTGCCCTCTCAGCGGACAGCTGCGTGGTCCCCACCTGCTCCTCAGGTGGGCCGGGTGACGGGAACAGATGGAAGTGCAGGACAGTCCTGATAAAATATCCTGCCAAAATATTAGAGCCCTTGCTATTCGGGCCAGAGTGACTGGTGCAAGCTGAGTCTATGCATGGACGGGCGCACCACGGCCGGAGGAGCTCAGTCAGTTCCTCCTGAGAGTCCCTTCCTGGTCAAGACGCAGACCTTCACGTGGAATTCTCTTCTGATCATAACCCAGATGCCTGCTCACCTAGGGCCTGGCCATGCGAGGCCATTTGAAACAGAAATGGGAGGGCCCTGGGCGGATATCAGGCATCGATTTGGGCAGTTTATTGTGCTGGTTCCTCTCCCATACTTTCTCCCCTCAGGCCCCAAACAGCCCCTCACTGAAGAGTCTGTATTGACAGGGGACCACCACGGCTGCTTAGTTGTGACCCCCTCAGAGGCAAGATTGAAGCACACACACACACACACACACACACACACTCACACACACACGGACACACACACCCACATACAAACACACTCACACAAACACATTCACACATACACACTCACATAGACTCACACGGACACACACACTCACACACACACATACAAACACACTCACACATACACACGGACACTCACACAAACACATTCACACATACACACACACACACGGACACTCACACAAACACATTCACACATACACACACACACACACACACAAACACACTCACACATACACACGGACACTCACACAAACACATTCACACATACACACACTCACACACTCACACACACACACACACACACACACACACGGCAGAGGCTCAGTGGCCCCCAACAGCCCTAGATCCTGCTAAGACACTCAAGGACTCTTGCCACAGACACATTATTGACTGCAAGTGTTCTCTGCCCCCATATCTGGCCAGCTCCAGCGAGAGGCCAGGGCCACTGGACTAAGGTCCAAGGTCAAGACCCTATGCAAATCCTCCCCCACACCTCAGCAGTGCCCAGTCCCTGCACATAAGCCTGTCATGGTAGATGAGACCCTTCCAGAGCCTGGAAGGGGCGCATGCCCCAGATTTTCCCTCTTTCTGCATCCAGGCAGATTCTGGAAGGCCGGATTCCAGGCCCACTTCTCAGTGTCTTGGCCTATGCTGTGCCTTCTGCCCTTCTTCCCACTTTCCTGGTGAAACTAACTTCAACTTCAATACTCAAGTAAAATGTCTCCCTCCGAGGGAAGGCTTCCTCCGCTCTCCCTGCCGAGAACACTCTTCTTTACACTAAAAGCACATGCGTTCCAGTTCATTGTATCTGAGCCCTGCTTTCCCCTCCTGGCAGGAAGCGGGACTGCACCTCACCTGACAGACCTAGTACAGTTCATGAGTGTGAACTCAGTAATTCCTGGGAAGCCCTAGAGCATTGGAACCAGCAGCACTGGGGCCCTGTCACCCGAGCTCATGCTGCTGCATCTAACACCTCTGCTTCCCCATGCAGCTGCGAGGAGCTGTGCCCACCTGGGAGCCATGGGGCTCACTGTGAGCTGCGCTGCCCCTGCCAGAATGGGGGCACCTGCCACCACATCACTGGCGAGTGTGCCTGCCCCCCAGGCTGGACGGTAGGTGGACCCACTGGATCTGGGCGGGGCGCGGTAAGAGGTTTGAGCGCACCTCACACGCACTGGAGGGCTGAATTCCTCTCCCACCCTGAATACCCTCCCTCCTATTTATGGTCATCAGCATCATTAGACACAGCTTTGAAGTCTAGGTCTGCCATCTAAGTGCTGTGTGACCAGAAGCAACTTACTTCACCTGTCTAAGTCTGTGGTCCCTCCAAAGAACTGACTTCTTCTCATAGATTGCTTCTGTCCTTATGCATAGGTACTCACTTCAGTTTTCATGGGCTCTCACGCCCAATGCTGAACCTGAAAAAAGCCCTCAGTTACTGTGGTCTCTGCTTTCCCATCTGTAAAATTGACATAACAATAGTCAGCCTGCCCTTCTTAGCTGCCATGGTTGGCAGAAGACTCAGATGAGGACGTGTATATCCAAAGTGCCTTGCAAACTCAAGTGCTCTACAGGTACTGGTTTTATGGATCCCTAGATGCCACAGACAATCCACAAGCCTCCTTTTAGCCAACACGCTCCACCTGTGGATGCCCTGCCTCACCCTTCACAGACCCAAGCTCCTCAGAAGCAGTGACTCATCAGGCTGACTTTCCTGTTTCCTGTTTGTGAGGGAAGCTCAGTGACATAGCTGGCTGTCTCCCCCCGGGCCTGAAGCTTTGCAAAGCCAGAGAGGACCGGGCTGCCAGCAAGAGCAGGATATCTGGGGAGGCTGGGAACGTCTAGGTCATGCGGGGTGAGCAGGGCCCATTGGTGTAGGCACAGATTTTCCAGACTTTTTTAGAGCAGGAAAGGACCTGAGGGGTCATGTGTTTCGGCAGCCCCCAAACCTGGCTGCACACCAGAGTCACAGAGGTTTGGGGGTAAAGGACATATTCCCAGGCTCCACCAGACACCTTCTGGGGCCCGGGGATTTCTATTTTTAATTAGCTCCTCAGATGATTCTGAGGCAGCCAACTCTGTCTGCAGGTCTGCATTTGGAACCATAGCGTGTTCTTCTGTTTTCCCAGAACACTAGGGTTTCTTGAGGGTAATGATGGGGATAGGGAGTCTAATAATTAGGACCCTGCTCCATTTTACTTGACGTACTTTCTCTATTGAGGTTCTAGGTAAGATTTCACATACAAACAGGGTCTCCCAGCGTTCAGATGTTTGAACACCACTGGTCAATCAATACCTTCCTTTCTCTTGTGAGGAAACTGAGGCCCAGAAAAGCTAAGTGATCTGCCCAAGGCCACACTGCTTGTTAAGAGGGAGGTGAAGTGAGAATCCAGGTCTCCTGACTCTTGAATACCAACCCTTGGCGTCTGTCTGTCTGTCTGTCTCTTCTGAGGACAAAGGGGCTGCTGCCACCTGTCTCACACCTGCTCACTTCTCCCATCCTGACCCACTCTCTGGAAAGGCCTTCTCATCTGCAGCCAGCTTCTAGCACCCCAGCACCTGAGAGCTGTGTCCTCGGAGACCCAGCAGAAGGCAGTGAGGTCGGTGAGGAGGTGGGGAGAGAGGGGGCCACAGGCAGGCCCTGTGCCTCCAAAGGCCACTCTGGAGAGACTGATGGAGCCCGGGGATTAAAGAGGGGTAAGGGGGGAAGCCAACCTATGGAGAGATTGGTTTTTCTCCCCAACACAGAGAGAGGTTTGTGCTTTCCGAAGACAGGAAACTCTGTCAATAGACGCTTTAGATTTGGGGGCTTTAGGTTTTCACTTTTTATTGTAGACAATTGCATTTCTATTTTTGACACAGCATTTAACTTGCAGATTTGTATGAATTATTAATACCCCTTATGCATGCAGAGTCAAAGTGTCTTGAAGCTGCATCTCAGGCCCGAGGCCCCTCCCAGGGAAGGCGGGGGCCAAGGAGAGAGTGCTGGGCAGAAGGGCCCTCGCTTTGTCATCCTCTGGGGCTTCACTTTCCTGTTGGCCCCAGGTGGCTTCAGCCACACTCCGAGATCTGAAGAATACAATCGCTAACTCACACAGTGCAGCTCCCCAAATAAACGAGGCATTGTGCAGAGCTGGAGAGGAGCCACCAGGAGAGATTCCTGGCCCCCAGACCCTGACTGTACCCACAGGACACTCCACTTGCCCAGCTGTGGTGAGCCCCTTCCAGTAGGGGGATTTGCAAGAGCCTGGGGAATTATTTCCTTTCTTTTTCTGGGCTCTGAGACCTTTCAGAGGAGAGAGACCAGGTGTGAGCACCTTGATGAGAGGGCACTGCCAACAGACATGGAGATAGGAGGGGATATGCTCGCTCCCCCCACCCAGGACTTCCCATCTGATGGTGGAGACTGGATATAGTGTGTTCACCTGCACGTGCATAGACACATGCAAACAACGGGCCTGAGGAGCAGGGGTGCAGGACCAGTTAGCGTGGAGGTCCAAAAAGAGGTGTTTGGAGCTGAGGTTGTACAATCATAGACGCTCCGGTTTGGGAAGAATGATTCATGGAGCTCCGTGCCCCGGCCTGTAGGCTGGATCATCTCCACAGCACCCACAGCACCTGCTGTTCACTGCTTGTTGAGGGCATCCATGCCGTCTGGGCCAGAAGTGATACTTAGAAATGCCTTCAGCTGCTTGCAGAAGCAGGTGTCTCATTGGCATCCTTTCCCCACTTTGGCCCCTCCTTTATGCTCCATTTAACCACCTTCTACTTACAGTGCGGCTGGTTTTCAGATTTTGACAAAACCAGTTAACTGGTCTAACCAGTTCTGCGAGGAGCAGGACGATTGCTTCCCCTCATCTCCAACCTCCTAGATGCCACACCGCCCGAGATCCCACTGCAAGTGGAGTCACACACTCAGTCGTCTATGGGGCAGGTGTGTTAGGGCTTTCAGGGCAAAGTAGCAAAGATAGGCGGCCTCAGCAACACAGTTTATTTTCTCTCAGTCCTGGAGGCCAGAAGTGTAAGATCAAAGTGTTGGAAGAGTTGGTTCCTTCTGAGGCCTCTCTCCTTGGCTTGTAAATGGCCGTCTTCTCCATGTGTCTTCACGTGGTCGTCCCTCTGTACCGGCTGTGTCCTAGTCTCGTCTTATGAGGACACGAGTCACACTGGAATAGGACCCACCCTGACGACCTCATTTTAACTTGATTACCTCTATAAAGGCCCTATCTCCAAACAGATTCTGAGGTGCTGGGGTGAAGATATATGAATTTGGGGGAAAACAACTTAGCTCCTAATAGCAGGAGAGAAACTATAAGGCCACAGCCTTCTCTCAAACTGACGTTTCCTGCCTGCTCTCCCCCCCTGCCTCCCCACAAAAGGCTGTTTTTCCAACCAGCAGTAATTGACAAGTTATGAAGTTCTCTTCCACTCTTCTCAGTCCCAGGTGATACTGGGCTCCTACCCAATGTCACCTGATCAGATACCCACTTGGGTAAAATTAATATTAATTAAGGGTCCGCTCTTTAAGGCACTGTACTAGGTTCCTTCACATTTCTGATCTCACTTAATCCTTACAACCACCTGGGAGACCTGAGGTTACCACTCCCATTTTATAGATGAGGAAACTGAGGGTCAGTATGATCACATGACTTACCGTGTTCAATCATTTTTGAATGTTGATGTGCATATGCCCCCATATGTATTGTTCCTAATTTATCCCTAAAACTCTCTGCAGTCATCTGGGAGGAGGTGGAACTGGGATTTGAGGGCAAGTCCTGCACCGGATTTGAGGCCGGTGTTCATTCCACCACACCCGGCAGCAGGCCTTGCAAGGTATCAACTTATTTAAGGTCCCAGGGTCTCAAACCCAAGCAGGAGCCTGTGGTGCCTGCAGTTGGGGACTACTGAGTGGGGCTAAAAGAGTTGTTCGCCCACCTGTCCCAAAAGTCTCCAGGATGCCTAATTTTCCCCCAAAATGTTGGAAGGCAGTATCCTATGCACCAGACTTTCCTCCTGCCCTCCTTAGGGGGCCCTGGTCCTGTCTCAGGAGCTCTGAAGAGAAAAGGAATCTGCAGCCTAATAGGATGGATGGTGTGTGTGCATGTGTGTACGTGTGGTGTGTGTGTGTAAGTACATGAGGGCCTCACAGTGCTCCGTGATGGGGAGGTAGGAGGTATAAACACTGCCCCCCAAGATGACTCAACATGTCTGTCAGGATCAGTGTCCTTCTCCAGGCCAGGGCTGCAGAGCACTGACTCATGGTGTCCAGAAAGACTCCTCTTTTCTTTCAAGAATCCCTAGAGCTTTTGGGGTGCAGTGAGAAAGGCAGGCTCCTGCCACACCCAGGACACCCCCCAACCACCTCCAGGAGGAAGAAGGACCCCTCCTCTGGTAGCTTTTCCCCGCCCCTCTCCTCACACACGCACTCATTTCACAGTTCTCGGCTGCTGCCTCTGTCCCCTCAATCCTCCCTTTCCTCCTCCCGCCCCCCCCCCACTCTGAGCCCCTCACTGTCTGACCTATGTGTGGAAGAGAAATCTGAGCTGAAAAGCCTCCCACTTAATTCATTACAAGTAAATTGGATGATATTGAAAGATGTCTCTGGTCAGCAGGATTTTCCTGACTAAATAAAGTAGCTTCCTCAGGGTTGGCAATTATTGGTACTTAATAATTATGTGTTGAACTAATTGATTAATTAATTGTGGGAGAATCCTTCATCTCTGTAAGAGATGTAACTATCTCTGGTGCAGGAGAGACTGGAAGGGCAGCAGGAGACAAGAGCAGGTTCAGACTTCTGTTTGATAAAGATCTAAGATTCATACGTATAATTTTAAGTTATCTAACACCACAAAGCTAATACTGGAGGGAGGGGAAAGGCATCCCCTGCCCCATTCACAAATCCCACTCCCCAAAGGCAAACATATTCAAACCTCCTAGTTTCTTCTGGCATTTCCCTCCATAATGCTTCATAACATGCTTTATTGCCATTTCCTGGCTTTGCCATTGTAGACATTTGCTGAATCTATTGACTTCCTACCGTAGGATACGATTCGCCTCTGTCATACACGTGCACACAAGCAACCCTTCCCGCACCCTCTCAATGGAGTTTTATTACAATTTGGTTAAATCATTTTTTAATGTTTATGTACATGTGCCCACATATGTATTGTTATTAATTGATCCCTAAATCTCTCTGCAGAGCTCTAAAATGCCTTTCCATAAAGTCAGACACATCAGAAATCTCTCAGTTTGGTTTTCGTTTCTGTTTTGATCTTGAGGCCACATTCACAAACTCCTGCGTGCGTCTGCTCCTGCTGCATAGTTGTCATTCTAGGACTTCCTTTCACCACCATCCTGGAATTCCTTTCACCTCTCTCTTCTGTGGAGTCCCTATTTCCAGAAACCCGTGTCTTTGTTTTTTTGGATAATTCTTTTTGATGGAAAAAAAATCTTCCAGTAGCTTCCGGAAAAAGTTCTCAAGGAAAGTAAAATTTTTGAGTCTGTTCAAATTTGAAAATGTCATTATTGAATCCCCCACTTGAATGTTAATTTAGGTGGGTGTAGAATTCTAGGTGGGAAATTATTTTCCTCCCAAAATTTTAAGGCAATGCTCTATTGTCTTCTAGTTTCCGGTTAAGAAGTCTAATACCTTTTGATTCCTGATCTTTTGTATGTGAGTTTCGAAAAACTTTGAGACTCATTTATTTATCCATAGAAATGTAAAATTTTTGCAACAATTGGCCTTAATGTTGATCTCTTTCCATTTTTTGTGCTGAATATTATATAGGCCCTTTCAGTTCAGAAACCAATGCTTTCCATCCTTTCATTCTAGGAAATTTTCTTGTGTTATATTTCCCATTTAATTTACCCACCTCCACTTTTCTTTTCCATTGTCTAAAAGCCCTGTTAATTAGATGTCAGAACCCCTGGACTTATTTTCTAATTGATTTTATTGTATTCTCTCTCTCTCTCTCTCTCTCTCTCTCTCTCTCTCTCTCATTCTCCAGCCTGCTTTGTAGAAGATTTATTCACCTTTATCTTCCAGCTCTTCTATTGCAATTTTTTAAAATTTCTGTCATCTTATATTTACTTTTTAAGCACTATTTACTATTCTCTGGATATCCCCTTTTTAGCTCTCTGTTCTTTCACAGATACAAATACTTCATCTAACTGCCTAAGGATATCCCTTTTTATTATAACAGAGGCCTTTTCTTCTGTTTTCTTTGCTCCCTGCATTGTTCCTTTTGTCTATTTGTCTGCTTTGGTCTTCTTTCATGTTAAAGCCTTCTTGTTAGAAGTCTTCTAACAAGTCTTCTTTATGTTAGAATCTTTCATGTTAGAGCCTCATTTCGAATATGTAGTGATCCTTGGCCACCTGCCCGTGTTTTACCACAAGCCTCAAAAAATCTGGTTGGAAGCCTGGGGGAAGGAGGAGATGTTGTTGTTGGCTGATGGGATCCTCAAATATCAGTATCCATAGGTCTTTCCTCTTGAGCTCTCAGTGTCCCCAGAAAAGAGTCCTCCAGAATCCTGCCAGAGGGAGTATAATCTGGGAATGAACATCCTGGGAGCTGAGAGCAAGCGAGGAGAGCAGAGACTCTTCTCATTCAGCAGGCAGGGTTTCCCAGCACCCCCATTTCTCACAGCCCCCCGCCCCCAGCAATGCCTGGTGTCCCTGTGTCCAAAGCCAATGTGGGTCAACATGTCTAAAAGGAAACTGCCGGTCTTGGGAAGTCACCTGGCTATTTGGGAAGTCACCTGCCGGTCTTGGGAAGTCACCAGGGGCAAAAAATCTGGGGTCTAATTCCCTCTTTTGTAAGTTTTCAAACAGTTCTCTTGTTTCACCTGCACCTTGGCCTTCTGAAGTTCCTGGTGTCTCTGATTCCTGAGCTTTCTGACGTTACGGAGCAACCTGATGTCTTTCCACACTTCCTTTGCTGGCGCTTAGCCTTGCTGAGCAAGCAGAAGCCACAGCAGTTCCATTCCTCCACCTGCTCTTCCATCTTCCATTATGTGACATCTCTTGTCTTCTGCAGTCTCTTCTCCCATTCCTTTTATCCTTCTGGTTTATACCTTTCCTTCTCTCATGTTAGCTGGGTTTAGCAAAGGAATGGAGATGAATGTGTTTCCAGACTACATGTTTAATCACAGTCTCTTCCTTGTTTTTCCTCAGCACTTTATTGTGTACCAGTGTGAGAGCAATTAGAACCTGGTACTTGGCTTACCTGTTTTCTTGTCTCTCTCCCCAGTAGACTGGGAGGAATCGAGTCTTACTCATCTGTGCATATTCTTAGTGTCTAACACAGTGCCTGGTATACAACAGGCACTCAATAAATGTGTGCTGAATAATGGGATGAGCAAATTGGCCTTAGTTTCCCCGTCTCTAAAATGGGGCTTTGGAGCCATGATATCCAGCTTTCTGTGCTTCTGTAATTGAGGAGAAAGTCCCACTGAGGGAATGGGTGGATGCTTGGGCTGTAGCAGCTGTGCCACTTCCAGGAGAGAGTGGTCCCTGGATTGCATCTCCGAATCACCACTTGTTTGTGTCTTCCCTCCTCTGTTTCAGGGAGCTGTGTGTGCACAGCCCTGCCCGCCAGGGACCTTTGGGCAGAACTGCAGCCAGGACTGTCCATGCCACCATGGAGGGCAGTGTGACCATGTGACTGGACAATGCCATTGCACAGCTGGATACATGGGGGACAGGTAAGGATGATGTTAACTATTGTCCTTGCTGTTCATGTCGCTCATTCTCACAACAGCCTTGCAGAGACCAGCTGAGGTTTACCAGCCCACAGCATTCTCCTGCCAGCTTTCCCATTCCTTTCTCAGAAAGTATTCTGAGTCCTCCTGCCGGGGAGATTCATCAATGTATCCTCCCTGACCCTTAGCTTGCTGAGTGTACCCCCTCCCCCAGCCCCGTGACCTGAGCCCTGAACTTGCATTGACTCACTTGGGGAAGCAGGTGAGCACCACCCATGCACTCTCTACTTTCTGCCCTCTTGGAGGGAGGCAATGGCACCCATAATCCAAAGAAGCTGAGAGTGCCAACTCAGTTTGCACATTTTGCACGAATTTCTTCTGGAAGGGGATTTTTGTGCCTACTGTGAGTTCTGCCAAATGGATTATGACATCAGTTTGCATCCTCGGAAGGCCTGTGGCTTGAAAGCAAACTGAACAAGGACACCAATGTCCTGGGATCAAACCAGCCTTGCAGAATTGGTAATCCACAAACCCGTAATTGAGGAATTCCCGTGTGCGCACATTTGCTACAGGAGGAAGGATGCTAGGATGACAGGAACGGGCTGTGAAGGAAAAATGAGAAACAACGACCAGTGTGTCTGGTGGTGAGTGAATTCAGAGATGGAGTTTTTTGCCGGTAGGACCCAGGCTAAGCCTCCTCCCTCACACTCTCAACCAAATTCATGTCTTCAAGCAGAGGGAGGGCCAGGGGAGCAGAGGCTCTCACACCCTTGCCTGGTTCTGGATGATCCATGTTTCATCTCTGACTCTGGGTTTTGTTACTCTTCCCAAACAAGGTGAGGCAAGGAGAATGTTTGTTTGCCATTCCTCTGCCTTCCTGGCCCAGGTAACATCAGGAAACACGGATGGGGGCTGAATCAGTCAATGAGTCCTTCTGTCCAACGTAACTGGGCTCCTCCAACTTCCACTGGAGTCAGCCTAACTCCTTAGTGACAGCCTGAAAAGAGCTTTGCCATTTAGCGCAGACTTGCTGACCCCTAGCCTGAAGTCTTCAAGACAGATCTGATCTCCTTGTGAACCAGTGTACATCTCCATGAGCTTCCCAAGCACAGAACATGGGGTGTGACGTCTGGGGATCCATCCCTCCCTGAACTGTGTCAGAGACAGGGTCTCTGGCCGAAGTGGGGGAGAAAGAACTGAAGCAGTGAGCCCACCTTCCTGTCCTCACCATCTTCCCCAGTAAGGAAACACTCAGAATGAACCAGGAGGGACAGGAGCCGGAAGGCCCTAGAACCAGAACAGGGCCCCTTTGTTTCAGTCCACTTTCACATGAGCAGGAAGACAGCCCATTTAGTGTTGGAGACGAGCAGGCTCAGGGCTCCACCTGGCTGTACTCAACACCAGTAGGCCCTGCCTCATTGGCACTCTCGATTTTCAATACCAGGATGTCCCAAATGGAGAAGTCATCCTAATCACTCTTCTTGTTGGGGCCCAGCCCATGATCCTGGGGCAGAGAGAAATCCCAAAAGCCATACGGTCCTCTAGCAAGCTTTGCCAATCAACTACAGAGACAAGTTCAACAGAAGGGCCAGGTAACATTTGGGTTTCCCACCTAAATGGGCTGCCTGGTATTTAATATTTTGTAAAATTGCCTCCATTAATTTTGTAGGTGACAGCTGCATTAACCCACCCCAAATCATCACGAGCATATTAAAATTGAGTGGGTGTAATAATGCAAGCCTCCCCAGATAGGCAGAATCCAGTGCAAATTAAACACGAAACATAACGAGGGTTTTGCAGCTCATTTTGTAATTTAATTGAGCAATGTATCTGGTTGTTAATGGCAATATCAGACACATTAGATTGATATGTTGCAAAGGAAGGATGTTTAAGTAGAAAACTAATTCCTGCTGTGATTACCCTTCTGTTCCACAGGCCCTGTTATTAGCGTGCTTTGTGTAAAATTCATTAGCAGTCATTGCTTGATCTCTAAATAAATACGTTATTTAAATTGTGAGTAGAAAAAAAAAAAGAGGCTGATTATGTAAATGGATTAGGTTGTCAATATTTCATTTCCAGATTCTTTTGCTGGGGCTGTGGAGTCAGTCCTTTCATAAACATGGCAGGGTGGGTGGGGGAAATGCCCTTCAGAGGAAGTTCACTGCTCAGGGCTCTGCCCTCTGCTGCTGGATGGGAGGGAACAGAAGTGTTCCAGTGACAGGGACGAGGAGTCAAGAGGTATCTCCTGGCTTGGCTTCCTTCTCCTGATGTCTGAGACCTCTGAGGAGAACCAAGCTCCATGACTTCGGGAAAAGTCCATTCTGAGGTTGAACAGGGACTAGCGATTCAGGTAGTGATTTTCTAGCTCTTCAATGCTCTGTGTCCTCCCCTTCTGCCTCAGTTTCCCTTGTTACCTCCCCTATCCTGCCTCCTCTCCTCCTTCCTGTCTTCCACCTTCCATTCCTTCTCCAGATATCTCTTTTCTTTCTTTCTTCTTCCTCCCTCTCTTTTCTGTTCTCTTTCCTTTCACGAGGCCTCAGACTGGCTAAAATGCAGCAAGATTTGTAGGAAAAGGCTCTGGGGGTGAAGAGTCACCTGACCTGTCTGCATCTCAGCCTCCTCGACTGTAAAGTAAGGGTTATGGGAATATCTGCTGCTTCAGGGGCCTGGGGACGTGCCTTGGGGCCTGCGCAGCTAGAAGTCCCTCTCTATGCAGTGCCCAGAGAAGTAGCTGTCATTAGCCTGCTGCCCCTTCCTTCTGCCGGAGTCCTTTTGCCACAGTGGCTCTGAGAGGGGAGGGTGAGTGGCATCTTCCTGAGAGGGAAGTCCTCAAGGCTAGACCCTGTCACCCTCCTCAGGCCTCAGTCGTTGTAGGCTCAAGGCAACAAAGTCAGAAGAGAGACAGAGACACCCCAACGTGGAGTTGCCAAGACGTATGCCCAACACCCTGGTGGCTCCGTCCCCCGGGTCCTTGCTGGTGGCCGCTACTGCTTCACTGGTGTCTGGCCCCTCATCCTCACAACAGGATGCTCTCCACATCCGGGCCGATTGTGGAGAGCACTGGCTCCAACTCAAGACTCCACGAGATTAATAAAGAAGCTAGGGATGTGTTTTTTTAAAACATCTTTTATTGCTTCTCCCCCCTCAATTATTGTATAAAATATTTAGAAAACCTGGAAAATGAGAAAACATGACAATTAGAACACTCGAATTCCTCAGGTCCACTCCATTTTTAACATTTTGGAATTCTTCCCTTCGAGCTTTTCATACCAGAATCTGAGGCAGAAGGTCAGACGGGCTGTGTTATGAGAATTACAGAAACAATATTTGCAAGCGTAACAATAAGTTATATTCCTAATTGAGCCCTTACCGAGTGCGGGGACACCTTTCTCAACGTTTATACACTTTATCTCCTTTAATCCTCAAACAACGAGGTGAGGTTTCATTGTTATCACCCCATTTTGTGACGAGGGAGCGGAATTGTAGGCCAGTTCTCCATTCCCTGCACCATCGAAGCAGTGCTGGGACACGGATGATCCATAACCGCAGAGGCCATTCCCGCTGTCTCTGGGACACAGAGTCACCCCCCCGCCCCGTTTTTACCCCACAGGCCCCCAGGTTTACCCCTTAACTTGTCAGGATCCAGTTGCTGACAATGGATTTGCATCCCCTGGGCAATAGCCCTGCGCTGGGGTGTTGGGCATGTCCAGGAAGCAGGTAGTCAGCAGCAGGGGTCACACCCTCCCCCGAGAATCCATGTCCAATGGCTGTGCATCTGCAAGCCAAATAATTGTCATGATGCTGTGAGCTCTAAGTACCAGGCCTGAGCAGCAGGACACAGAGGGACCAGTCCTACTTTTTGAGGGACTTACCAGTTGTTGGGAGAAGCTTAGCCCCGGGATCCCCAGTCCAAGGAAGAGGAATTCTCCAGTCTGGTAAAAGAAGATGCCTCTTGTACTCAGGGAAATTCCACACTGGCAGAGGAGACACATCTCCTAGTATGATAAAGGGACACTATACATCTGTCCCAAAGACTCAAAAAAATAAAATAAAATAACAGAGACAGTGAATAGAAATAAAATTATCCCATTTCATCAAATCTCAGATGCCACCAGTTGTAAGATGCATCATTCTTTTATATATTGCTAAGAATGAAAAACACTGATAATTAAACTATGACATGCCATCAGTTATAAGATTTAACTGATTTCAGAAATGTTAAAATATATTTTTTAAACATAAGTTTTAGTGTTTAGTAGGTACAGAAATTTCAGTTTGGGAAGATGAAAAGGTTCTGGAGGTGGATGGTCGTGATGGTTGCACAACAGTGTGAATGTACTTAATGCCATGGAACTGTATACTTAAAATGGTTAAAGTGGTAAATTTTATGTTATATATATTTTACTGCAATCAAAAAATGAAAATACAAACACATAAGGCCTATAATTAATGAAATACGATGGTACAAACTCAGTGCTGAGGAATTGAGGGGACCTGGCATGAAGGGGTGACTAAACCACGGAATCCTTCCTGGAGGAGGGATCCTTCCTGGAGGAGGAGAGGGAAGAGGGGAGGAAGCTGTGAGGGGGTGCAGCACACCAGGCCCTGGCCTGGAGGCTGGGGGCGCATGATGGATGGATCTGGAAGGGCAGGTGAGGGGCACAACCTCAACCCGCTCTGCTGTCCCACAGGTGCCAAGAGGAGTGCCCCTTCGGGACCTTCGGCTTCCAATGCTCGCAGCGCTGTGACTGCCACAACGGGGGCCAGTGTTCACCCACCACTGGCGCCTGTGAGTGTGAACCTGGTTACAAAGGCCCACGCTGCCAGGAACGGCTGTGCCCCGAGGGCCTGCATGGCCCAGGCTGTACCTTGCCCTGCCCTTGTGATGCCGACAACACCATCAGGTACAAGCTGCAGATGAGTGGGGTGGGCACAGGTGAAGAGGGGGCTGCTCAGGGCACAGATCGCCACCTCCAGCCTAGTCATCCAGGTAGGACAGTGCAAGAGCCGGGACCTCAGCAATCATCTTTGCTGACCACTTTGATGAAAAAAAGGGAAAACCCGGGCCACACAGACAGAACCAGGACCCAGGTCACCTGCCTCTGTCACCTCACTTGGCTGTCAGCATTGAAAATGGGCTAACCTGAGACTCCACACCCAGGAACAAGGAGGGAGCCTGGTGACCCTCAGGGGAACGGGGTGGGGTGGGGTAGAGCCACATAGTCCGGGAGGGGCTGGGATGGCTGGGCTTGGGATGCCACAGGCTCTGGAGGCATTGTCCGAGAGAACATTTCACCTCCACATGCTCCACATTTAGCCAAGAACTTCCCCAACCCCAAACCCAGAAACAGGACTCTCAGGGCAGAAGCAAGAGCCACAGAGGACCAGTACTAGAAGGGACCTTAACAATCAGCGTGGCTTGCCTGGGCCTGGGGAGGGCTGTCCCAGCAGCCCCTGGCTAGTATGGAGGAGCAGGAGGGACAGAGAGCAGGCGCTTTGTCAGGGCCTTGGCTTGGAGCCAGTCTCTCCTGTACTGTGTATCCTTTGGGGCTTGGGGACACCTGGGCTGAAGCTAGCCTCACCCCTGCTTCCAGATGAGCCTGAATCTGGGGAGCAGAGAGGCCAGAGCTGCCCTGGGCCACTTCTCCCATCTCCCTTTACTTCATGCACCAGCGGGCCCCTCCCTCTGCTAATAAATGAGGCTGTCAGCCCCAGACAAACGCCTCCACGGCCCTTTATGTGGCTGCCTCTTATATGGGTGGCAAAGGGTGCAGGACAGTTCAGGGAAGGACTGGTTGCTCCAAGCAGTGGATGCTGCTGCTGTTCGCAGCCCTGACTCTGGGACAGCCAGGACTTAGCCTCGGCCCCTCTTCATTTCCAGCTTTTGATTCTCCACAAATCACCCAAGAGCCTCTGGTCACTGCAAGCAGAGGCATCTTAGTGACTGTTATGGCTTAGATGGAATCTGTCCTCAGTCCTCAGTCCTGGAGCTGGAGACTGCTGTGGTGGTCGGGGAAGGCTTCCTGGAGGAGGTGGCATCTGCACTGGAGGGCAGGGCGAGAGCTCTAAAGCTCTAAACACAGGAATTGTGCATGGCTGGTCAGTGGGCTGGGTAGCTACCTCAGACTGTTCCATGATTGGAGGACAGCACTAGGACTCCCCACCCCTGCATAGAAGCCAAGGGAGGACCCTCTCCAGGACAGAAATCAAGGCTGCTGCTGAGGTCATATGTAGGGTGAGTCCCTGCCACATAGATCCAACCAACCCTCAAATTAAAGAGCTATTGTTTTCCTCCTGTGCCTGAGCAGCCATGCCCTGCATAATTTATCCTTCCTCTGAAGGAGTCCTCGATGCATTATTAATCTGGAAGGACTCCCTCTTCTCCGTCGCTAATCTTAGCCCATCCAATATTGATGATTATTTGCTTTACTGTCTTTAATGCGTGTCATGTTTCAGGGACTGGAGGCAGTAGCACTGCTTAGGAGTGGGGGCCCCGAGAGCTTCTGGCAGCCAACCCCCTAGGCGGGGCTCCTCAGTGTCTGCATGCCTGCCTCCTGGCAGAGAGCTGTGTCACAGCCCGGGTTCCTTGAGGGCAGGAGCGCCTGGCTCATCCATGTCTGCAGCCTCAGCACTCTGCCCCTGAGCTGATGTCTGCCCTGCTTTTAAAATACATTTCACTCCTTCCTCTTGGCACACTGCCCCAGTGACAGAGCACCCAACATTTACAAAGTTTGTGTTCAGGCCAACTCAGGGTTTCTCAGCCTCACCGCTGTTGACATTTGGGACTGGATGATTCTTTGTTGTGGGGGGCTGTCCTGTGTTTTTTAGGATGTTAGAAGTTTCCCTGGCCTCTGCCCACTAGATGGCAATAGCAACACCCTGCCCCCAAGTTCTGACAACCAAAAATGTCTCCTGGGTGGGATGGAGGGAGGCAAAATTGCCCGAGATTGAGAGCTTCTGGTCTAACTGAACTCTCTCGTGCTGCACTGGCTTTGTTCTCGTGGACACAGAGAACAGCTCTCTTCCTTTGTGTGGACACAGGTCATTCTTCTTTTCCCATGAAAGTTTGTCCCACTCTAGAGCCTTCTTGTGGGATCCAAGGAAAGCAGAAGGGCAACTCTATAGCTCCTCATCCCAAAGCAGTTCAGCTGCAGGTTCTGGTGGGGCCTGAGGAGCCTGAGTCCTGGCCTCAGAACTACCTCTGTCTGAGCAAATGTCCTGATATGTTTGCTTCTCCTCTCTGTGTCTCAGTTTCCCAATCTGCCCATCACCTTTCTTCAGCCCAGTGGAGGTAAATGTTCTCTTGGGGTCTTTGAAAGTGAAGCTTCCATCCAACTCACACGAGATGAAGCGTGGGACTCCCAGAAGCCTAGCCTCGTTTTCCCCAGCTTGTGCTTATTTTTGTCGTAAGAGCTTACAACAGAGCCCCACCAAACCGGCTTGCAAGGCCTTGAGCCTCTTTCCTAGGAAGACAAGTACTCCCAACCCCCAACCAAAGAAAACCCTGCTCATCCAGCCCCAGCCCCTGGAGAGACTGCTTCAAAGAGGTCAAGTCCACATGCCTCGGGAAGGAAGAAGTGGCTGATAAGATTCCTCAACGCTTCATTCCCTTTATAAACGCTTTGTAGCACACACAAAGAAACCGTCCTCCTTCATAAAGAATAACCTTGAGAAGGAGAGTATCTTTGCTGGGCCTGCCTCTTCCATGGCCCCTCCACAATTGGATTATCACAGACAAATTTCAGTAGCCACGGTCATGTATTACCTTTGAGAGATTTGTTTTAGCCAACAGATGCAACATCGATAGTGAGCCCAGAGTGGGGGTGGGGAAGGGCAGAAAAATCCACCCTGAAAAGAATCCTGTATTGTTCAGTTTTCGGCCTCCCGTTAACTTGTGATTAATCTGTGTCTGGGGAAAATGGGAGAAAAGCCGAGAAAAAGAAACAGAGCAAGCCAAATCATTAGCCTAACCACCAGATGTCCATGACTTTTGCCTGAGCCTACCCAGCAGTCACTTGCTGGCCATGTGACTCACGGGAATGGCTCTGCCACCACTGGGCGGAGGCAGCAGGAAGATGTGACGAAGGTGCTCGTTTCTCAGTCACCGTCAGCAGTCATTCCCCACTCTCTTTTCAAAGGGATTTGGGGATTTTTATAATACTTGACAAGCCATCAAATGAAGAAAATAGAGGTCTTGCTTTTTAAAATAGAATTTTAGAACATAAAAGGAGAGAGAAAGAAATGATTTCAGCTTTCTGGTTCTCGGAGTGAAAAGTGAAATTGGCGCAGAGAAACAACCCAGAGCAGCCAAAATGTTGGCAGCTGCGATGGAAAGCGGGAAATGCGGGAATGCTTAGAAGTCAGCATTTGCTGGTTCACTGTGTGTCTAGTATGCTTTTCACGGGGTGGTGTTCCTGCCAGAGCGAGGACCTGAAGTGAGAGATTCTGTTGATGGTTAGGGCAGAAGGATGCCTGATACTCTTTAGAAAATCACCCAGCCTGGGCAGAGCTGATCTCTGCAGTCAACGCTGCCTGCCAGGTTATTTCCTGGGTCCAAGCATGTCATCTCCACGACTGTGACTGAGCCACCCTCTAACCCTAAGTCAAAACCCCAGAGGAGGCCCCTAGAAAGTTGGAACTGAGAAAAGCCATGCCTACGGGCTTTGCTCGGAGTGTTGGAACAAAGGGGAGAACCCCCACTGCTGGCCGAGGGTCAGTGCCAGCAAATGGGGCTCCCTTTCCCATGGCATCTCCCCTTACAGTGCGGGGCTCAGATCAGAGAGGAATTTTTCTGGAACCACGAAGGTCAGGAAGTCTTCAAACAGTCATCTTCTACATGCATTCTTCTTTGTAACGTATTTACAATTTTTATCGCTTTGCATCTATTTATAAATATAATAGATGTTCAGGTTGGGAGCATTAGAGAATATGTAGAAATTTAAAGAAAAAACTCAGAATCACTCATAATTTCTCAACCCAGAGGGGAGTACAAAAACCATTTTGTTGTAATTTGTTTATCCATCATCCATGTCTGTATATATCTGTATCGCTTTTTTCACATTTTAGATCATGACTTTGTATATAATTTGCTTATTTCACTTAACCTTATATCATATCATTAAGTAGTTTGGAAAACATTTGAATGCTTCTCTAACATTCTTTCATGTGAATTGCCATAATTCATTTAACCAGTACCCTGTTTTCAGAGGCGGCCTGAGGCAGCAGACAACAGTAGGGTCAGACAGACCTGCGTTTGAATTCTAGCTGCCACAGAGTTAGCTATGTGACCTTGGGCAAGTCACATAACCTCCAAGTGCCATTTGTAAAATAGAGGCACTATGTCTAACTCACAGGCTTATTCGATGACTAGAAATATGTGTAAATTGCCTGGTGCTTTAATAGCCTGGTCACATATTATTTATTATTTAAATTGCTTCCATTTCCCACTGTTATAAATAATGCTTCAGGGAATATCTGTGTGCATAAATCTTTCCCCACAACTATGATTATTTCCTTAGGACAGATTCTTAGAAATGGAATTACAAGACCAAAGAGTCTGAATATTTTTAGGACTCCTGATATATATCCCCACATTGTTTTCCAGAAACCTTTACCAGCATTGAATATTATTCCTTTAAGAAAAATGTTTTTACTGTTGTGATAGAGAAAAAGTGATATCTAATTATTGATTCGATTATTAATGAGACTAGTTAATAATTCAACATTTTTCAAAATGATTATTAGCTATTTGCACTTAACTATTCAGGAATGTCTGCCCCTGTCCATCCCTCATTTTCATGAGAAAACCAGGGCTCCCAGAAGAGAAATACCTTGGCTGGGCTTCATACGGTTAGTTTTTCTTTATCTCATTCGCCAGGTATGTAGTGAGCATCCCCAGGGTACCAGGGACCCTGCTGGGTGACAATGCAGAGGTGAAATAGAAGACCCTCCCCCGAGGAGCTGTCATCTGGTAGGGGAGACAGATGAGAAACAAGTCAACAACACAGAAAATAATTACTTATAATAAAAGTATTATTCATGCCCAATATTTAATTGGGCCGAGAATATAAGCCAGGCACTGGAGATCTTCCAATGACCCTGGCGGACAGAGACATGTCCTTGTGGGACTTAGCAGAACTGAGACTTGTACCCAGCCCAGAGCATGCTCCTTCGGCCACATCCCTTCAGCTGGACTCAGGTGCAGGGAGGCAGGTGACACAGGGAATCTCAGAGGCTTATCTCTACCATCCAGCATCTTCTCTGGAGTGTACTCTGGGCCCTCCCAGTAGGAGATGCGAAATATAAGAGATTTACTAAGGAGAGAGCTGTGAGGGGAAATGGGGAGGAGGCCGGGGAGGCTGAGAGAGCAGCAGACTGCAATGCAGTTCTGACCCATGTGAAGGAGAGAAGGAAGGAAGGAAGGGAGAAAAGAAGGAAAGAAGAAAGGGAGAGAGGAAGGGAGGGAGGGAGGAAGGAAGGCAGGAAGGAAGGAAGGGAGGGAGGAAGGAAGGGAGGGAGGGAAGTAGGCCTTAGACTGCAGCACAGTTCTAAGAAAGTTTGGTAAGGTGCTAAGTCTTTAAGCCAAGGCTTCCCATCAGAGGAGTCCCAGATCTCCCAGGAATATGCTGACCTCAATATCCCTGCTATGTTCTAGCTGGGAGCAGCCCAGGGGAGGTGTGTGGCCTCTGAGCAAATGTGGTGATGGGTTTCAGACACAGCAGCTGGGGCCATCAGTCAGTTACACACTTGTAGAAGCTCTGAGAAGCGCAGTCACCACACCCCATATCCCCTCTGGTCATGAATGGTATTGGCTGCTGGCTCAGACTTTTGCCAACCAGAGTTTGCCCCACCCTCTAGAGGTCATGACAGGCAATTCCTGCCTATAGCCAAGCGGTCCTTTCTCTGACCTAGACAGGTCTGGGATGGACACGATCTCCCTCATGCTTAAATCGCCCTGGCAAAGCAAATAGAGGATAGGGTATCCTCTCCAGTGCAGACGCTGGCGGGTGGGGTGGGGAGGGAGGCATCTGCCCGGAGGTCTCAGATGTTCACTGAGTACCTGTGATGTGCCCTGGGGTCTCCCTCTTGTGCCTGCCCCCAACCAGGCATCTGCCTGGGGTGCAGAGTGGGTGAAGCGCTGGACCCCATAGTACCGAAGGGAAGGGACTATAAAAGGCTGTCTTCTGCTTTGGTCTCTGTGTATTTGTACTATAAAGACTACTTGTTTGGGAGTCTGGAGACCTGTGTTCTAATCCTGCTTTTGCCACTTACTTGCTATGTGACTTTAGGCAAATTATACAACTACCATGAGCCTCATTTTGGGGGCACTAATGAGACCACAGGAGCTTGGGTTCTTCTGACAAACAAATGAGGCCTCAAGCAATTTCGCCTCCGAGGCCCTTGGATCCTGCTACCCCGGGCAGACCAGACTTGGTGTGGGCAGAGGATGGGACATGCCCACGTTCCTGACCAGACTGTCCTCTTGTTCCTCTCTCTGCTGCTCAGCTGCCACCCAGTAACTGGAGCTTGCACCTGCCAGCCAGGCTGGTCTGGCCGCCACTGCAATGAGTCCTGCCCTGCTGGCTACTATGGCGATGGCTGCCGGCTACCTTGCCCCTGTCAGAATGGGGCCGACTGCCACAGCATCACTGGGAGCTGCACTTGTGCCCCAGGCTTCATGGTAAGATGGGAGGGGCATCCCACAGCTCCTGTGCCCCCCACCCCACCCAGGAGAGGAGGGCCAGCTCCTCCTACCTCCAGGTGGGATCAGGGAGTGTGGCCCTATGCCCAGGGATGAAGAACCGGAGTGTTTCCATGTCCCCCTCAGAGACAGAGCCCACAACCAGAGACCCGCCAGTGCTGTTCTCCAAGGCCCAGTTCTGCTGGGGTTTGTATTAGTAAAAGTAATGGAAGGAGGAGATTTTTCCATTGTCCCTGTTGTCCCGAAACACCAGTTGTCTTCATGCCCAGCTCCCCCTTGTCCATATTCTTATGCACACAATACAGACGGCCCTCAACTTACAATGGTTTGACTTACGAAGTTTCAATTTTACGATGGTGTGAAAGCAATAACACTCTGGAAACTGTACTTCAATTTTGAATTTTGCTCTTTTCCTGGCCCGGTGATATGCTGTACCTTCCTCTCTTGTGAAGCTGGGCAGCAGTGAGATGACTGTGCCCGATTGCAGGCTAATGTACGTGCTCGGAGCACGTCTCAGGCAGGCCAGGCTACACTCTGATGTTCGGCAGGTTAGGTGTATTAAATGCATTTCTGACTCATAATATTCTCAACTCATGATGGGTTTATCAAGACATAACCCCATCATAAGGTGAGGAGCATCTGTATTTTTATATCATAATAACCACAGTGCACATGGGCAGTTTTGCATTCTGCTTTCTTTCCCCCACATCTGCTGCTTCGGGCTTCTTAATTATCATTTTATATGACTGCATAACACTGCAGGAGCTGATATACTCCCAGTTTGCTCAGCCATTCCCTTCCTGCTGAATACTGAGCTGCTTCCAGTGTTCCCAGCAAATGTTGCACTGAGCATCTTCCTACAAACAGCTTTTCCCCTCCTGTTGAATGATTTCCTTAGGGTGAATTTCCAGGGTCAGTAGGCATAATTATTTATGGCTCCTGATGGATGTTGCTATATTACTTTCCTCAAGGGTTATAGAAATCTATACTGCCACCAGCTGTGTGTGAACATACCTATTTCAAAACAACTTTCCTAACATTCTTTTTTTTAATTTGGGCTAATTATATAGGTAGAAAATGGCTCGTCAGTGTTGCTCTAATTTGCATTTCTCTGATTACTAGGGAGAGTGAACCTTTTCCCCACATGTTTGTTTACTATTTGTATTTCCTCATGAATTATGCCGGTCTTTATGAGGTTTGATTCTAGGGAACTTGACAGTGGAAGTGGAATCCTGTTCAAAGGTGGAGGTGGGGTGTGTCCAGTGGGTCTCAGGACTCAAACACTCTTCAAAAGAGAAAAATCTGCTCCACCTGCAAGTTTCCTCTCTCATGGACCTTTCTTGATGTGAGCTTTGTCTGTAACGTCCCTAGAAAAATGGAGCGCCCTAGCTTTGGGGTTTGGGTAGGAGAGAAGAGTTGTTTGGGATGAGAATCTCACATAGCCGAGTGATCAGGTAACTGAAGGGGAAGTCCACTGCCCACAACAGACTGCTGGTGGCGCTTCCTGACTCCAGTCCCAGCTTGGCTACTAGGGCAGCTCTATGGCTCTGGGCACATGGCTTCCCCTCCCACAGTCCCTGTTACTTCATCTGTGAATGAGAAGTTTGAGGTGATACAGGAGAGATGAACCAACTGATTTATAAGATGGTCTACTACGCAGATGCCACAGACCAAGTCAGGAGACTCTCCCTTCTGGGGGAAATGAAGGAAAGTAGGAGCAAGGAGGTGTGTGTGTGCCTGTGTGTGTGTCTGTGTTTGCAAAGGGGTTTCACTGAGATTATTACAGTCTGATTATATACATTGTCTGTGGGCCTGCTGGGAGTTCCCTGTTCCCCATTCTTTATCGCCAGCTGCCGACCTAGTCACTGTTCCTCAGAAGAAGGGGAAATCAGGACCCTGAGAGGGCCTAGGAAGGCTGGTGTCTGTGTGCCCACTGCTCCCAGGCCAGAGCTCCAACAGTCTGGGGACCAGGCCACTGCCTCTCTTCCTCCCCTCCAGGATGCAAATGACTTCCTGCTCTTGAACTCTGGGGGGACTTGGCTCTTATAGCTCCACCTAGCTGTGGAGTCCCTCCAGCCTGGGGATTGGGGCTAAGACAGATTGTGAGCCAAGCTGCCCTAGTGAGACCACGTGAATTCTCATCCATCTCCTCCTGCCCAGCCTCATTATACCTGGAAAGGCTCTTCTGGGCCCTGTCGCATGTTGAGCAGGAGCCGCTGGAGGTGATTACAGAGCAGTCAGTTGTTCTCATCCAGCGTGACTTATTCTTGCATGCACCAGGCTCCAAGGGGGAAATCATTATTGCCACCCTCACCCCAGCTTCTGAATGAATGGGGCTTCCTGCAATTAGCCAGCTTTGGTGCGGGGGGAGGACTGGGGCACTGAGCAGAACAGACTTGGCTGAGACTTCCCCCAAATGTCCCATGGTCAATAATAATGAGCAATTCCTTTATTTATGGGTTGGTTTGTGAATTTATGTACCTGCCTTTTTCCTTGCAAGATTTTTAGGATGGGCAATTAGAAACTAATGAAAAGAGCCTTGAGTGTTTGGAGACCTTGATCCTAGGCTTATGTCACTTGGACGTGGCACTTCACCTTGCTGGACCTCAGTTTCCTCATCTGCAAGAGGGGAGTCACATCAGTCCTGCTTGCTATTGGATGTGAGTGGCTCACATGGCCACATCCGCAGCTATCCTCTCCCTGCCAAGGGCTCCTTAAGGAGGATGTCGGGATAGCTTTAAGAAAGCAGAGTCTCCGAGGGCTAGGAGTGGTCTCAGGCTTAGCATAAATGTAAGGAGTGCTGACAAAGTGGTGCGGAACCACCCCTGGGAGCCCAGTGACATACCTGCTCCAGCCAGGTGGTCCCCACGCCCTGAGATCACGAGCATATAGGACAGAAGCAAGTCCTGCCTGGTCCTCTGGATGTGCTGGCCCTCACGTTCTTTCTCCTGCCTACTCACCTTCCCAGCGGGGGATGTGGGAAGTCTAATCACGTACCCATCCAGCCATCAAGGAACTTGTACCCAATAATAATCATATTCACGTTAGCGGCAAGCAGTTATGGAGTCTTTGCTGCGTGTTTCATTTCTACTCCTCACAATGGCCCTATGGAGGTCCACTTTTACATTGCTCAGTTTGCAAATGAGGATGAAATTCAAACAGGGTAAGTGACTGGCCCAGCATCACAAAGCCAGTAGTGGTGGGAGCCACTGAATTCTCATAAGTGAGATGACAGTCTTTGATTGATGGGTCACTATGGAACCACACAAATCTGAGTTCAAATTCTAGCCCTCCAGTCTCCACCCTGCCTACTTACAAGTCACTTATCCTGCCGACAACTGAATTTCCTCATCTGTTGAGAGGAGACTTGCCCGTGAGAGTGAGACAGTTCATATGGAAAGTTCACAGTTCAGAGCCTAGAACACAATAGACACCCAGTAAAGATGGTAGTAATTATGGGTGAACTATGAGAATAGGGGTGGAACATTGCTTCCCACAAGCTCAGCACCCCCTTCCAAGAAAGTGTCAGGATGAGCTGCACCCAGATGTTCGCATCAGAACAGAGCCATGAACACGTACAGCTGCTAGTCCAGGCAGGTCTGCCCAAGCATTCTGAGTGGTCAGTCTCAGGAGGCGCGCTGGGGTGGACACACCTGTCAGTGTTTGAGGAAATAGATGTAGAAATGGAGATGGGAAGAGACTCTGGGCATTTTACATGTTAGTGTGGCAGCAGCAATGAAATCACTTGGGGCGTGCATTGCTGAATTGCATTGGGACTGCCAGGTGGCAGAAAACAGCCCTGGGCTGGAAGGCAAGAAACTAAGTTCCTAGTCTGGTTGTGCTAACTTTTGAGGCTTCTATTTCTCTATTGTAAGGTAGGAATGAAATTCTCTACCCAAAAGAAACAATGGCGTGGGAGACAGTCATTAAAATGGAAGTGCTTCGAGTTGGGAGCGGTGTTGTTTCAGCACCTTGGACAGCCCCACAAGTCTCTGCTCCAATGTTGCTCTCGGCCTGTTAGAACCCAGGATCCTCAACCAGTCAGAACAGCATGATTAACAAGGGTGAGAAGGGATGGGTGAGGGTCATATGACAGGGGGCTCAGGCCAGCAGAGTCCTGGGAGTGTCCATGTGAGGAATGATCCAGAAAGTGAGGACCTTTTTTCCCGCCCACCCGGGCTAGGGGAGTAGCTGAACTGTGGCGAGGTCACTAAGTGGAACTGCCCATCCACTTGGAGGTTAGAGACACATTACCCCTCTCCATGGCTTCTCATTATCCACCAAATAAAGCTCAAGCCCCAGTCCTCTGTAACCTGCCCTCAAAACCTGACCTCATCTCCTGCTAAGTCCTGCCACAAACCTGTGCTGGTGTCACACATAACTCACTTTTCCCCAAGCATTGTGTCTGTTTTGGGGCTTCAACCCGCGCTTTTTCTCAAGCTTTTTTCTCTTCCTAGAATGCCCACCTGATTACCCTTATCTCAGTCTATGAAAATCCTCCTCTGCCTTTCAGGTTAAGATCAAAGGCTGCCTCTTCCACGAAGTCTTCCCTGAATCCGCTTCTCTTCAGAATTAACCCTTTCATCACCTCTTTTCCCACAGAACATGGCTCATACTCAGAATCTGTCTCCCTCTAGTCCTGCACCTCCTACTGCCCCCGCACAATGCCTATCGTGTGAACATCTTGCTCAATATACTCTTTTTGAAATGAATGAAATTCTTGGGAAGGGCAATGTCCTTCAGTTTCCAGAACTGACCTTTATAGAAAGAAATCCATTGCATTTCCCAGCAGGCCTTCCCAGGAGGGCCGGGGATTGAAGCTACGCGTTAGCTTCCCTGCAGTTCAGATAAACAGGTAGCGGCAGTGGGACTGGAACAGCTGTCGCCTAATGTCTCCGGGTTCTTTGGGTAAAAGGTGTGAGCTTCCACCTTATGCAGTACTGTATAGTGGTTACACAGACTCTGGAGCCAGACTCCTTGCCTTCAAATACCAGCTTTGCAGCTTATAAGCTGTGTGGTCATAGGCAAGATGCTTTACCTCTCTGTGCCTCTGTTTTCTCATATGTGAAAGGGGAATATCGATAAAGTCCATCAGATTACTGAGCTGATTAAATTAATTAGTACATATAAAATACTTAGAATGCCTGCATATTGGTAATCTTTCAACAAGTATTAACTACTATTATTGTTGATGATGCTGCCACTGCTATTGTTGTTGTCGTTATTTACCCCAAGGGGTCCCCCCCCGAAGAAGCTGACTGGCCCTGGCTTGAGTGCCCTGTTTGAGGGTACAGGTAGAACTGGCGGTGCGAGGAAGAGAGCAAAGTTAGTTGAAACTTCCCCCTGACTGGGAGCTGCAGGCCTGCCAAGGGCTCCGGGGGCCCCAAGGGCAGCTCCAGAACCAAGAATAGACTTTCTCGTCACGGGGGAGAAGGCCGGTTTCTCAGCCCCACCACACTCCTCCGCTGACCATGCTTCTGTAATTAGGCCTCACCTACGCAGCCAGCCTGATGAAGCCTCCTGCGTTCCTCCAGGACTAATTGCTGCCACCTTGGCACCCGGAGTGAATAGCTTGTGAGGTCACTGCCAGAGCTGCAAGGACTTGATTTCCCAGACCCCCTCCAGGGTGCCTCCTCCCTGCATGGAGCCTGTGTGGCTGGGAGATAAGGGGCCCTCTGGTCATTGCTCAGCGCAGATGCTTCCTTTCAGTCCTGGCTATAATAGGGATGGGGAGCATGGGAGGTGGAGGAGAGGGGCCTGGTGTCCCCTCCCGTGGGATTCCGGGCCTATATTTCTCCCCTGGATGACAGAATTTCTATTACCTTAAAGGGCTCATCTATTTATGCTGCAATTTTTTGAAGCCCTGTCTGCTGTTATTGAACCCTGCATGCTGGCAAGGGGAGCGGGCACTCCATCACCCAAATGAACAAACTCGTTTCCACATTTTTCTCCCCTTTCTCTGTGCTGTCGGTAGGTCATACGCAAACCTCAGCTGCTCTGGCTGGGGAAAGCGGGAGGGGGGTGAGAGTTATGAAAATCCAGATCAGTGGAGCAGTGATTGAATTTTCCTCCAAGGTTTGTGATGCCCTTTAAAGATGTCACCCTCCCCCAGCCCACCTCCACTCCCTCACGCTGAGCAAAGTGCGTGTCTGCCTCTTGTGTGGCTCCTAAACTGGAACTAGGGAGCAAGGACAGCTGTGGGACCAGAAGAGACTGTGGACTGAAAATTATAGTCAGGTGAGACGTATATAATGTGTGGGCGTGTCCTATTCTAATTGTTTTGTTCATCAAACTGAGGTCTGCAGACTATTAGCCCTAAGAGTAGAAAACCAGCTTCTTATCCCCCACCATTGACTAGCTTCCTAATTGTTATAGTAAAAGATTTTCCTGGATGCTGCCATGGAGATGAGGAATTCACCTTCTAGCTGCCATGCCCAGCAGAGGAGCCCAGGTGAAATGATCCAAAAATATTCACACATACATACACAGACTCCTGTACTCAAATCCCAGCACAGCCACCACTTGCTGGGTGGCCATGGCCCAGTTACTTAAGCTTCTCAAGTCTTAGTTTTTCATCTCCAAAGCAGAATAAATAAAGGTACTATGTAATACTGTTATTCTTACGATTGAATTAGATAAATTATGTACAATGCTTAGAACAAAGCCTGGCACATAGTAAATACTCAATAAACGATTGTCACGGTTCCTTAGGTAGTCGTAGAGATGACACATTGGAGGCAAAGGGTATGAACTTTGGGGTCAGACAGGCCTGGATTAGAATCCCAAGTCTGTTGCTCCCAAGTAGCTGTGTGACCTTAGACAATGTGCTCAGCCTCTCTGAGCCCTCATTTCCCATCTATAAAATGGGTTAATAATGCCTGCTCTTCAGGGTTAGTGTGAACACAAAATGGGAATTATTCTTCATAATGGCAGATATGGAAGAATGTTCAGCCCTTCCCTCGTGTGTCCTCTCAGTGTACAAAGGAAGAAACCAAGGTCTAGACAGGGAAGCTGACTTAATTAGGTCACACAGCAAATCATTAGCAGAACTGGGATGGAAAGCAGGTGACATAGCTCCCAGTCTGATGTGCCTTCCACCTTTGCCTCCACTCATGAGTTTGCTGTCCCCAGAGCAGACACCTGCTGATTTTTCCCAGGTCGGAGAGGGATGGGGGTGGGGTTCCCTAGGGTGTTAAATCGTGTTGGCAATTAATCCACAGAGTAAAGTTGGGGAAATTGGCTTTATGTCACTAAGTCTGAGTCCAGCCTTCTCGCTCTGAGACCCCCTGCGGTTTGTGGCTTTATCAGGGAAAACTGCTGACTCTCCTGTTCTAAAAAATAAATGTTCCCCATGTCACACCACCCTCTCCCTGTCATGTCCTTATCAAAGCCCTCATTACTGGTTTCCTGCAGCTCTCTCCGTGCAGCAGCAGAAGCTGTCGGGACTGGTCTGAGGCATCTATTCTCTAAAGACTCCCAGTTGTCTATTGTGTCCACTTCTCTGGTGTTCACTGGGTTTCTGCTGCTGCCGGCTAGGCATCCTGGGAACCCCACAGATGCCTGAGGGTGGGGCTTCGAGTCAGAGGAGCTTCCCTGAGAGGTCTGGAGGAAGTGGATGACTAAGTTAGTGTGGTATCACATGGCCCAGGCACTCTGCTCTCCATATGTTATTTACTTAATCTTCACAACAGCCTCGTATGTAGGGGCTGTTAGGATTCCCACTTTGCAGATGAGGGAACAGCCTCTGAGAGGAGAAGTAACCTTCCTAATTAATTTGTGGCGACCAGGAGCTGAGATTATAGCGGTCTGAACCCAGAACCTGCACTTCTTAACCACAAACCAAAATGCCTGGAGAGGAGAGGGCTGTGGATACATGGGAAATAACCAGCTATGAAACTCTCAGGCCTTTCCCCAGTAGGGGACCACCTTCTCAGCTGCAGCCTAGTGACCTCCGACCTTTGTCTTCTAGGGGAGATCGGCTGGGATCTCAGTCTCCCTCCTTACTTTGGGGCCCACTCATCTCACACTTGAGCTTGTCAATCCTCACAGCTGTCTTGTGAGGAAAGCAGGGCAAGTATTGTTAGCTGTATTTCACAGATGAGGAAACAAGTTCAGCATGGTTACGAGTCTTGTCTAAGATGATCGAACTGAGCCTAGAACACAGGGCTTGTGGCTCCAAGGCCAGACCCACCTCAGGACAGCTGGGCGGGGAGGAGACGTCAGTGCTAGGGAAAGGACCAGCCGGGAGTCGGGCCTGGGCGTCAGCCCTGGCTCTGCTACCTACTCACTGTTTGATTTTGCCCAAGTCACTTCACCGCTCTGTGCCTTAACTTTATCTTCTACAAAATGGGGGCACCAACCCTGCTTGCTATGTCCTGCGGCTGATGTAAAGCTGGGCTGAAACAAGCTCTTAGGAAGGACTAGAAGAAGTGCCAGGGTGTGTACACCGAGAGGTTTGAGGGGAAGCAGTGGGCCCCGGGCCTGCAGACCAACCTCCCAAGGCTGTGGGTCTAGAACAAAAGAAGAACCCACTCCCCTCCTGCTACCCCTGCCCTCAAGCTCCAAGACCCCATCCAGCATGGCCCCCCCCCACCCCCAGCCATCTTCCCACTTAGTCATTAGCACCAATAATCGCATCTGCAGGAGTAATTATGGACCCCAGGGGGGGGGAGAAATTCCTGCCAAAAGATGTGATTATGTCTGGAAAATGAAAGATGTTGCAGAAAAGGTCATGAATAAATTATTTCAAAGGTGGGGCTAATAAGAAAACTAGCAATGTGAGTAAAACGACAACAACAATAACATAAAAACCCTCAAGAGTTCTCTCCCAAAACACGACTAAACAACTGTTATCACCTGTTCTAAAAGTTCTGAAGAGGGATATTAATTCCCTGTGACAGGCACAGAGAAGCCAGGCCAGGGCTCCCCAGCCCTCAGGCCCAGATGGCCCGGATGAGCAGGGGTGTGGGGAGTAGAAAGGAAAATAGTGGGCGTGGAGCAGGCTGGGTCCTACATGCCAGGTGGGGTCTGTGCTGAATTCTGCAGGCAAGTGGGAGCCTTGTAGTCTTGAGCAGGGGAGGGGAGAAGGTGACAAAATGGTGCTGACTTGACCTCCTCCACAGTAGCGAGATGGTAACATCATAATCCGAGAACTCAGCACGCAGTAGGTATTCACTCCCCAGGGTTCCCCAGTAGAGGCTGCTTGGCAGAACGAGGAGAGCTCTGGGAGGGCTTTGAGTCAGGGAAACCTGTTTCCATCCCAGCCCTGCCACTCACCAACTGCATGACTGAGGGAAGGTCACCTCCGAAACCTCACCGCTCACATGGAACTCCTTGCAGGAGGGTTGTGAGGTGAAACAAGGCAAGTATTGCAAAAGTGGCACAGAAAAGGTCAATGTGAGTCTCTCTTCTTACATCTGCCGTGGGCCTAGGCTCTTATTGGGCCGTGCGTAATCATCAAAAGGCCTAAATCATTTAGAGCACTTCCTCTGGGCCAGGCACTGTTCTAAGAACATTACATATATCCACTTATTTAATCTTCACCGCTACCCTTGGAGAAAAGTACTACTATAATGCCCATTTTGCAGCTAGGGAGACTGAAACACAAAGAGGTTAATAATTTGCCCAGGTTTGTCAAATATACCCAAGTAAAGCTGAAAAAAATAAAATAAGTTGCCCAAGGTCCCGTAAGTGTCAGAGCCAGGACCTGAACCCAATGGTCAGGTTCCAGAGCCCATGGGCTTGACACAGCCGCCTGCCACCTCTGTGATCTGCCTTTTCCATGGGCCGACCCAGAGTGATCCTTGCTGCCCCCCGCCAGGGTAAAACCCTAACCACAGCCACAGCGGCGCTCCAGCCACAGGAGCTGAATTTGGAAGTGGTGTCAAACTATAGGGCAGTCAGGCATCCGTCAGGTAGCTCAGGTGGTGTGGGTGGAGCATGCCGTCATCGCCAGGCCCCTCATCCGTATCACAGCTCTTCCACTACAAAATGCTCTGATATCCATCTCCTCTGGACTTCTCACGGCTCTCTGAGGTTAGATGCCACTGTTGCCATTTTATACACAAGGAAACAGGCTCTGGAAGGTTATTCAGCTCTGAGCATCTCCACCCGCCCCACTCTCAAGCCCAGGGCTGAGCCACTCCCCCAGGCAAATGATGCCCAGAAGAACCCCTGCTGCCCCATCTACCTCCGAAGCCCTGCTCCCCTCTTTTCCCTCTGCCCCTGCGGACCCCACAGCCCCAGACAGGGTCTGCTCCAGGCCGGAAGCCACCTCATCCCTTCCTACAGGGAGGTCTGATCTGAACTAAGCTCCCTTCAAACTTGACCCCTGGGCCTCAGGCCTTAAATGGGGAGACGCTCCAGGCCTATATTATGTGTAGTGACGCATTCTATGAGAACTTGGCTGAGAAACCTCCAGGAGGCAAAAAAAATCCAACTTTATTAAGACTTGAATGATGTATAGGAATTGGGCAGTGGGAAGGACAGATCCTGTGACAGTAGAGGCAGCCTTTCCCAGGCCCGCTCCTTTCTTGTTCCCTGTGAAGAGCCCCTCAGGTTTCAACTCCTGGGCTTTCTTGGCCTTCAGTCTATGATTATTTTGGTTTTGTAATGATTCCACAATCAATATGCGGTTGGATTTGCCTGAGTCTGGACTCTCAACCTCTTAAACAGAAAGGAGTAGCCCAGACTCCTGCCTTGGGGGAGGGCATTCCTAAAATAGGTGGAATACTCAGTCCCTTGCCTGCTGTCTGGGACCAGCCTATGTCTTTAGGGCAAAGTCTGAGGCCCAGCCCTCCAGGCCTTCTTGGCTGGGCCACTCTGACCTCTAGACTACTGTCCACTGCTGTCCCTCTGCCTGATGCTGGCACGCCAACGCTGGTGGCACAGTGTGGATGTTTCTGTCCAGTAGATGTTTCTGTTCCTCTATAAACAGAAAGCTTCTGGGGCGCATGTCTACCTGATTCGTGCCTGTGTCTCTACGTTTCCCCATCCTGCCACCTTCCTGACGCCAGCCCACTGCCAGGCCTCACACAGCCTCCGGCACAGAGTTTGATCATAAATGTTCAGGGAATAAATGCACAGGTAGTTTAGAAGCATCCCCTGAGTCGTGAATGTGCCACACTTTGCTTAGACGTTAGTAAACAATCCCCGTTGGCTTCTGCAGGACCCTTCGTCCCCCACAATCTGGTTCTCACTTGGGACAATGTCACTGTCACTGTAGTCAGACTCTGGCTCGACAGGCCACTGCCCTGAGCTCACACCACCCGGCCATCACCCCAGAGGATCTGGGTTCTGCAACACACATGCACCCCATATATCCAACCCTCACAATGTAGACCCAGCACGTCCAAACCATGCACACCATGCTCAAAGCCACCATAATCAAGTCACCCTTGGGGCTGTGTGGCTAGGATTGGCTCAAATGTCACACATGCAGATGCTAAGCTTACCCCACAGCTGTCACACCACTGACACAAAACACACTCATACAAATCAAACTATGGTAACTGTCATGTGGTTGGCACCTCCACAGTTGTGCAGTACACAGCCTACACAACTGTCCAGAGCAGCCTCAGGTCACTGACAGCCTATTCATTTTGGACAGGCCTACGGCTTCCAGGCCTAACTTTCAGCCCTTCTCTACCCATCTCCCATGGGAGCCAGACAGAGTGACTCAGCTGCAAGGACCTGGGCATTTCCCCCTCTGCATGGGGAGGAAGGAATAGGAACGTGAGTAACAAGTGGATTCCATCTCTCTCTCCCTCTCATCTCCGTGGCTCTCTGCTCCTCGTGCCTTATGCAGAGTTTCTTTTTCCAAACCTGCATTCGCTGTCAGTTGCTGCTTTATCAGTGACAACACTAATTAGGTCCAGCGAGGTTTGCTCTGCATTGAAAGGCTTCTGTGGTTGGCGTTTGGGCCAAGCTGTTCTCTCTTTGCCTTGTGGGCCATGTGTTACCCTTTTCCCCTGGAAAAATCACAAATGCAGCTCCCCACCTGGGAGTCCCACTGCCTAAGCCCTTGGAGCTGGGAGTGAGGGTGACTGAGAAGGGTGGGCAGGAGGCGTGCAGCAGGTCAGGGCTGGCACTTGGCGTGGCACAGAAGACACTTGCCTGACAAGGGGCTTTGTAAACAGTAAAGCACATGCCCCATGTATGCCGGTTGCATTCATGTGACATTGGACATCAAAATCAGCCTGCACTATTGCCCTGAGACTCCAGGAATAGCAGGGGAAAGAGGGGAACAGGAGCAACCAGAGGCTCAGGGAGGCCACTGAAGGCTGCCTGCGGAACGTCTGGAAGTAGGGAGGACACTAGACTGCGCCCCTCTCCTGCCACAGCCTCATCTGGTGCCCTACCCCCTTCCAGCCACTAGGGGGTGAACTCCATGAGGGCAGAGAAAGATCTGTTCTGCTCGCTGTGTATCCCGCGGCCTTGCACAGTGTCTAACACAGACTAGTGCTTAAAAAGCTGTATCCTAAATGACTGAGTTAATTCATTACATCTGCACTGAGCACTGACTGTGGGCGAGGTGCTGCTAGGGTCACACAGTTGAATAAAACAGGCCCCGTCCTTACCCCCATGGAACTTACCCTCTAGTGGATGAGAGCTGACGTTTTTTAATTAAGTTACAGTTGTGGTAAGTGCCACAAAGGGGCAAGTAACAGGGAAGCCTGCTCTGGAAGTGGGAGGGCAGGGGTAAAGAATATGGGAGCTAAAAGGGACCTGAGGTCGCATCTAGTCTAGTGTAATGGTTAGTTCGACCCAGTGCCGTAATAACGGTACTTTGCCTACAGGAGATGTTCCACAAATGTTAAAGGATTGAATGAATGAACAAATAAGGCCAACTTTCCTTGAGCCAGTGTTTTTGCCTTACTTAAACCTAGTATTCTGACCCCAGGTCCAGGCCCTTTCTTGCCTAAACCATCCCTACTCCTCCAACAACAAGACACGTGGGCCAGGGCGACGTCCCTGGCTCCTGTCCCAGAGTCCTCTCTGCTGAGCTCCCACAGGCTGGAAGGAGCATGCCTACCACCTTGGGCTGGATCTAGAAAACTCGGTTCCACTCCGTTTACGCTGCATCCCAGCCACAGAACATATTTAAGGGGACCCAGAGACAAACGTACACGATTGCCTCCCACTTTTGTGTGAGGGAGGGTCAACTAGTTTCCATCTTCCTCTTTCTTCCACTCCAAAAAATACTCATTAACCTCTTGCCCATTGCAAGGAAAATGGATGGGCCACACAAGAAGCCCAGCTGTTGATTAATTTTCCCAAACAGGGCCGAGCTACAAAGCAGCATGTTGCAGGGGAGAAAATTCAATAAATAGCATTTGAAACAAATTTAATAGAACATATAACTCATTACCCACGGGGGTCTGGGCCTGTGCTGCCACGTTGTGGAAGGAGACCCCTGGAAGGCAGGCTGGAGGGGCGATTTGCATCTTTTTAGCAAGATCAGCTCCCGGGGTTCCATTCTGCGAGAAGCTTTTTCAAGTCAAGTTCAAAATGTTAATAGCCAATGCTGCATCTATAATTAACGGGCCTTTGGATGGGAGGAAGAGTTCACATCCATCCTCCATTCACAGAAGGAAGACACTGAGCAGGACTGGCAGGCTCCCTCCAGCAGAAGAGGAAACCTCAGGGACCTCCTGTGGAAGGTGCAGGGCTCCCTTTCCTGGGCTGGGAGGTAGGGGAGGTCTGTGGAGGTGAGATGAAGATAGATAAGGACATGAAAATACCCAGACGTCAACTTCCAAGCGTGGAGAAAGAGCCAAAGCATCTGGGCCTCAGCAGGTGGCACTTTCTCAAGGTCAAAGCCATGTCCTCTGGATGCTCTGTGCTTAGGTGGTGAGTGTGCTGTTGATACAAACAAAGCAGCATAGGCTGCCCCAGAATTTCACAATAGCTGGGCTCTTAGCATTCTGTGCTAAAAATGGGAGCCAGGGGGCGGTCGGACGGCTCAGCTGGTTAGAGCGCGAGCTCTCAACAACAAGGTTGCTGGTTCGATTCCCGCATAGGATGGTGGGCTGCGCCCCTTGCAACTAAAGATTGAAAACAGCGACTGGACTTGTTGCTGAGCTGCACCCTCCACAACTAGATTGAAGGACCACAACTTGGAGCTGAGGGGCCCTGGAGAAACACACTGTTCCCCAATAAAAATTTTTAAAAAAGGAGCCAGCAAATTCAAGTTCCCCGCCTATCTCTGCCTAGCATTGGCTGTGTAACCCTAGCCAAGTCACTTTCCCTCCCTTGGCCTCAGTCTCCTCACCTGTAAAACAAGGCAAAGGGACTAAGTGATTCCCACCACCAAGGGATTGCCACCACTCTTAGCCCTGGCATGATGGGCTATTCCCCCAACATTAGGAATGGGCGTGTGGCCAGTCCTCGGCCACGTATTAGCAGAGTAGGAGACCACCCAGCTGTTGTAGTTCTCACAGGCCCAGGAGCACTCCCACCCCTGGGACCACTTTCCCACCAATCCTTACTCTTTTGTGTTAAGACCCCTACTGCAGGCAAGAAGATGCTCAGTGAGTCAGCGCTGAAGGACCCTTAGAGATGACCCAGCCAGTGGTTCCCAGCTAGTCACCTGCAAACTCTGTAGCAGGTGGCCAAGAGCGGTTTTGAACATTTCATAAAGCCAACGGGCAATCTTCCATTACCTGTGATGAAACGAACTAAAACACCAAGGTTTTTGTTTTGTTTGTTTTTGCTTTTAATTGGAATTAAATTAACTATATGTGATATCCCAGGTTAGCATACGCTGATCAGAAGCTCTGATTGGTTGTAGGTGACATCATGGGAATTTCTAGGTCATGGTTGGTGGACAAGATGCTGCCACCAGAATCACATGGCATGTGGTGGTTACTGGCCAAATTGTACCTGTTAAATACGTGACTGGCCTTAAACACCACAGAGTGACAGCAGTGTCTTTACAATTGAGTAGGTTTTGTAGAGGGAGGATATTAACAAGGATTCTTGGTGGTGAAAAGCTAGGGAGACTGATTGATTTCAACAGCCACATATAAAATTGATAAGGAAACCAAGGCCTGTCTGTTACCTAGCATGCACATGAGTCTATCAGAAGAGAAGACTGTTTTCCAGCAGTAAGAGTTATAGGAATTCTGGATGGAGATCTTGGGGAACAGCTTCCATAAAGGGCCTTAGGGTCCTGGCAGAGGGAGTGAACAGAGGTGCTAGGCTGTGTGAAGCACGTCAGAGGCCAAATGAAACTCACAACCCTGGATTCGCATCCTGCCGTTTTCCAGGAGTCTGAAGAGATCAACAAATGTGAATTCAGGGCTGGTCTGGGCAGGCACTGGGCTAGGGCTGGGGAGGGAGGCTCTAAAGCGCAGCCCCTGCAGCCAGTGCCCTAAGGAACACGGGCCTGCAAGTCCCAGCTCTACCTCGTGGGTCCACTCTGACTCTGTCTCCTTCTCATGAGGGCAGTGGATTTGATCATCTCTAGGATTCTGTTCAGATCAGAGGGTCTTGTCTCCCTGAGTGGATGCACTAGACGCCAACAGGGTAATTTTCTGGCTGTACTTCTGACCCTTCGCCTGGCTGGGCAGGGTTTGGGTGTGGTGGGAGCATAGACCAGGATCTGGCCTGCCTTTCCCTCATTTGTTCAACACTATTTATAGAGTACCTCCATTCTGTGCCAGGTACTGAGCTGGAGATACTAGGCAACCCAGACAGGTACGATCCCTGTTCTCATGGACTTCTCGTCTAACTGGGGAGACAGTAAGTCAGTGGACAAATAAACACATCTGGATGCAGACATGAGTATGGCCGTGGGCACTACCTGCGAGTTACCCAGGACAGAGGCAAATCTCAGGCTCTATCCAGTGTGCCCCTGGGGCCCACTACCAGGGCTGGCTCAGAGTTGGCCCCCACTCAGCAAACATTTGTTGAAATGCCTGGCGTGAGAGAGAAAGCATATGGAAAGTGCCCAGTACTTCTTCTGGTTCTGTCCACAGCAGAAGCTAGTGTGTACACACAAACATCTCATTTCAATGAAACAACATTTACCAAGGGCCCATTATATACCAGCAGGATCCCAAGCCCTGAGAATCTAGACGTGAATAAAATTAGATCTCCGTCTCCCTGAGCTCACAGCCCAGGGCTGAGGCAGGCATGTGAGCCAACCAGGACCCCCAGTGTGCTGGGACGATGGTAGCTGTGTGTGTACCCAGTTCCCACCAGGGCAGGGCTGGGGGCCTGGGGAGGGAACACACCAGGAAGGAAGGACAAGGAAGGAGTTAGAAATTTACACCCGAATCCACACAGATGAATAAACAGATACCCCCAGAGATGAATACATTGAGCCTCACAGGTGTGTACGCTGACTACCTAAACATGGGCAGACATAGTTAACTACCCCATAGACTCAGACGCCACACAGGGCATCATGATCAAGGCCTGCTAATGGTGCCCCAAACCAGGGAGGTGTATGAATGAGAGAATGGCCTGTGTGTTGGGGGATGGGCACCCAGAAACCCTGGGAATCACCAAACCTTGACCAGCAGCCGCCCTGAGGCAAGAAGCTAGGCTGATTATTGGCTTGCTATGCATGTCAGTCACCAGAGATGGCCAATCAGCTGCACACCGGGCCTGACCAGATCACAGACCAGAAAGCAGGGAATCTGACAAAAAAATTAACAGCTAGTGCTTGGGCTTATGGAGGAGTTTGAACGAGGGTGGAGTCACGCCTGTGAGGTGGAGGAGGGAGAGTGCTTGTAGTTAGCTGTACTGGGCTCACATTCCTTCAGGGCAGAACTGTGCACTTTAGAAACTGCCTGCTTTCCCATTTGGACTTTTTTTTGCTATTAGCTGCTAACAAAGGGAAAGTGGAATAGCTCCTGGCACATTAATGCCCCTCAATGAGTGGTCATTCCATCCCCCAAGACCATACCCTTGGCATGTGGTGTTTTCAGCCTGTTCATCTATGAGGAGGGAACCAGGGAGCCAGCCTGGAGGAGGTGGCAGGAAGGGAATCTGTTCTCCTGCACTGATCCAGCATTTGTTCACTGACTGAGAGATGGAACCCTCCTCCAGCACTGCCTTCTGCCGAAACCATAGAGGGTTTTGTGTATTCCTTTTATAAGAGATATTCTTTCTTTGCAGTAATAGCTTTTGTAGTGTTTTCTGCCTGCTAGGCACAGCTCTATCTGCTTCACATATGATAACTAATTTAATCCTTTAACAATCCTATGAAGTAGGGATGTTATTATTCTCATTTTACAGATGGAGGAACTGAGTCCCCGAGTGGTTTAGTAAATTATACAAGGTTACATAATAGGATGGCCCCAGAGTCTGTTCTGTAACCACTGGCCCCCAGAAGAAAGGTCTGGCTCTTTCTCCTTCACCCTCACTAATACCCTGTGGGGCCCTGGATAAGTCACTGCCCCTTTCTGAGTCTCCATTTCCTCTCTGGAAAGCAGAAAGTCCTCTCAGCCCGGTGGCCTCCCCAGGCTGTTGTAAGACCAAGCTGACTGATCACGTCCTTGCATGGGCTGCACTGAGAGAAAAGAGTGTTCAGGTGCAGCCTCTGGGGAGCAGGTATTTCAAGCGAGGTACTCTGCACTGGCCCCCTGGAGCAGGGCCAGGGTGGGGAGTCCTCTTTGAGCCCCACTAGCAGCCCCATCTGGGCAACAGCTGTTGCCAGGCACCTCAAGCCTTTCCGGGAGGACCTGGATTGGGGACACGACTGAGGACTCCAGGAGAGAAGCCGCTCTCGATGTAAACTCATGCAGAGAAAGCCATAAACTGTGCACGCAGTTTGCACCCGGGCCAAGGCCCTCCAAGCTTAAATATAGTCTTATGGGCTATTTATAGTCTTGGATAAATTAGAGTTGTCTGGGTAATGGGAGCACTGACAGACTCCAGCTGGTCAGGGCCTGCCAGGAACTGGCAGAGGAAAGACTAGGAACCGTGGAACCTTCCGGTGCGGGCCTCTGCACTTCCCAGTTCTCCTCCCTGACCCAACCAGTGCAGGTGAGACAGGAGGAGAAAAAGGCTGGAGAGGAGCTTCCCTTCACCGAGGGCCCATATGTTGGGTCTCTGTGGCCTTAATGGGAGTGACACCGGCTGCCTGGGACACTTAGTGTTGAGAGGTGAGGTCCTCTGCCTCAAACCTGTCGTTTCACAGATGCTGGAATTGAGGCTCAAAGAGAGACAGTAACCTAGCCAGTGTCACACACTAGTGGGGCCCAGTCGAGCTCTGGTCTCGGGGCCCAATTTCCATGTCAGCATTTACACAGTAAGCCTGGGCGTAAGACCTGAGCAGCTGGCTGGAGACACTCCCTAGGGGGAGAGTGGGAACTCAACATCCAGTGAGCACATACTCCAGAGCAGATAGCTCCAAAATGGGCTGAGCGGGGAAGGCATGTCTTGGGGGTCTCGAAATAGAAAGCCCAAACTCCCTTATCTGGCAGTCAAAGCTTTCAACTCCCCTTTTAAATATTTCCGTCACCCCTCCCTACACAAACACCTTCCTCCAGCTCACCTTAGAATATTCCCAGCTCTCATACTGCATTTCCCCGAAAATAAGACCTAACCGGACCATCAGTTCTAATGCGTCTTTTGGAGCAAAAATTAATATAAGACCGGGTATAATATAATATAATACCGGGTATAATATAATATACCGGGTCTTATATTAATTTTTGCTCCAAAAGACACATTAGAGCTGATTGTCTGGCTAGGTCTTATTTTCGGGGAAACACAGTACTTCTCGGCACTCTTGTCCACACTCTTCCCAGCTGGATTGCCTTTACCCCACTGTTCTCTAACTGAAGGCTCCCACCCCTCAAGGCCTCTGAAGTCCCCATTCCTGGTCCCCCTGTCCTGTGACTTGCCTTCACTCTGAACCCACTGGACTGACAGCCCACCCAAGGAGGCGAGGTGTAATGGATGCTGTGTGTGCTGCCCAAAGTCACAGCTCAGGTCTGAGGTCCTCCGTCCTCCCCAGCTGCAGGAAACTTAGTGGCTCCTGGCCAAGTCCTTCTCCAGAATTTGCCCTCAGGCAAAGAGCACCAATTCACCTGAAGTTATGCCTCCTGCTCTGGGGCAGCGGACATCCGATGATCGGAGGGGGTACTTAGGCTCTCCCTCCCTTTCCTCTGGTGGGACAATTCTAAGGGCCATTCCAGCGCCAGAGCTTCCTGGCAGATCAGCTGAGGCCATTGTTACAGCTGCACCTCAGTTCAGTTTCTCCCTCTGTCCAACCTGCTTCCCTTCCCCTCACAGGGGCTATTCTCAGGAGCTCGCTAACCTCCATCTCAGAGAGTGCTTTCCAGGGAGGCTGGTTTATGACACCTGGTAACAGAATGGTTAAGCAGCCAAACTGGGTTTAAATCGAGAGCAACCATTTTTAGACTTGGGTTGAGTTACCTAACTTCTTCATACAACTGTTCTCTCTGTAAAGTGGGAATAATGCTGAGGCAACAGGTCCTATCTCCCAAGGGTCTTTTGAGGATTACGAGATGATGTATGCACAGTGCCTGATATTGATAAGCACTAGCTGTCATTATTTATTATGTTATTATATTACATTTAACTTCTCTGAGGGTCAGGTAAATAAGAAATTGTTATCTGTGTCATAGGGTTGCTGGTGAGAATCAAATAAGATGGCAAGGCAAAGGGTCAAATTCCGTGCTGCTGTGACCTGATACAGACTCATGGACATGTTCCGTGGGCGCTTTGCCCATCCTGGAGCTGTGGTCTGGAAGCCTGGCCCTCCCCCTATCCGTGAGGGCACTGTATTAGTTCCCGATCAAGGCTGTAACAGATTAGCACAGATGTAGAGGCTTAGAACACAACGCATTTATTATCTTGCATGTCTGCCTGTTAGAAGTCTGACATGGGTCTCATAGGACTGAAGGCGAGGTGTGGGCCGGCTGTGTTCCTTTTGGGACGTTCTAGGGGAGAAGGTTTCCTGCTCCTTCAGGTGGTTGACAGAATTCAGTTACGAGGGTGGTAGGATTGAGGTCCCCTTTCCTTGATGGCTGTAAAACGAGGCGTGGTCCTGGCTTCCAGAGGCCCCCACCTCCGTCTTCCAAGCCAACACAGGCAGGTGGAGGGCTTCTCGAGGCTTCCTTTAAGGATCCATGTGATTAGACTGGGCCCACCTGCATAATCGAAGCTCTCCATCCCAAGGTCCTTAATCATATGTGCAAAGTCTCTTTTGCCACGTAAGGTGACATATTCACGGGTTCCAGGGATTAGATCATGGACATCTCGGGTAGGGGGAAGGCAGAGGTCATTATCCTACCGACCAGTCACCCACCCCACATGGGGCAACCTCTGATCCAACACTCACTCCTTTTTCCAGGGAGAGGTCTGTGCAGTTCCCTGTGCAGCAGGGACCTATGGCCCCAACTGCTCATCCGTCTGCAGCTGTAACAACGGTGGCACCTGCTCACCAGTAGATGGCTTCTGCACCTGCAAGGAAGGTAATGTGCCTTCTTTCCCAGTCCCATCCCCCTCAGATATGCACACTGCCCAGGGGGTCCACCAGCTGAGGGGTCTGGGCCGCTCCTGCCGCATCCACCCACATGCAGGGTCAGGGAACCTGTAAGTGAGGTTCCAGCCAAGCAAATTGATGCCAGGGACTTCAATAGCAGGGGTGTAATACACGGGGTTTGTTACCATGGTGTGAGAGGAGCATACGGGGAAGGTGAGCAACCGGAGATTAGCAACTGTGGGAGGAATTGCTACCATTCCTAGGAGTGAGGGCCACCTAGTGGGAGCTGGACGAGGACAGAGAGCCTGCACAATAGTGCTGGAGCAGGAAGGCGACAGTCACCACCAAAGCCCTGCCCAAGGCAGAGAGGGAAGAGGAGATGCCTGGTGTCTCTCCTGCTCCTGCCCTCCAGCCTGTGGGCCAGGTCGCCCATTGGCAAGCCCATCTGGGAGCCAGGTGAGGCGGAGCCTGAGACATGTAGCTGCAGGGTGTGGGGACAGAGTCCCAGAGAGCAGTTTCCAGGCTCTCGGCCTCACGTGGAAGGGTGCTGGCTCGGTTATTAGATGACCATCTGCTGTGGCTGGGTGGCCATCAGCTGTTACCGGGTAGCTATTAGCCACTAATATAACTGCCATGGCTGAGCTAGCAAGCGCGGATTGCAGTTAGCAAGGGGTTGGTTGGTTGGCAGAGAAGCGGACGGCAGATTGCGCATTGTGTGGCTCCTGCTTCCTGTGTCTCCAACCCAGTCGCCAGAGAGACTATAGTAGTATGAACCCCCTATCTATGGCTCCATTGGCGCTACTGTTTGGCCTCACCATATCCTGCGTTCTTGTGCGAGGAGCAGGACCAGAGTCCCTGCATGACACAGGGGTTGGTCCCTGTGACACAGAACAGAACAAGGGATGGAGAGAAATGGATCTGAGGACAAACAGGACAGTGACCAGCCTCAGAATGGGAAATCAGGCTGTCCTGAAAACAAGCGGCCTGAGATAGGCTGGCTGGCCCAACCTCAGCTGGTTTCCTGTCCGAGGTGGGGTCATCAGCCCAAAGCAAAAACAGTGAGAATGGGGAGGCAGGAGACCCGCGTTCTAGCCCTGGATCTCCGAACAGCCGTGCATATTTCTGAGGGGACTCTTATGTGGAATGTGTGTCCTAACCCAGCGAGCAGAGAAGTGGTGGTTTGGATGGGATGCCCTGTACAGAGCTGGGGGGAGTGGGCAGAAAGCTGTGCTGGGCCTGAGTGGAGAGGTGACAGCCTCTTTCCCTCCCCTCAGGGTGGCAGGGCCTCGACTGCAGCCTGCCATGCCCCAGCGGGACGTGGGGCCTGAACTGCAATGAGAGCTGCACCTGTACCAATGGGGCGGCCTGCAGCCCCACGAACGGCTCCTGCTCCTGCACCCCTGGCTGGCTGGGAGACACCTGCGAGCTGCCCTGCCCGGTGAGTGCCCAGTGCTGGGAAGAACCTGGTGGTCTCAGCATCCCCTCATGCCCTTTCCCTGTGGTGATTTTTGTCCCCAGAAGAGCACAGGAGAGGTGAGGGGAACCCTTGGATCAGGTCTCAGCCCTTGTCCTAACCTCTCTGTGGCCACTTTTCTACTTCGGGCTTCAGCCCTCTCGTCTATAAAAATGGCAAATACTTGGCAGATATGGTGATGTGGCATCCTCTCCCCTTGCTGCTCTCGGTAAACCTTATTAGTTGACTCTGTCATATTTACCTGAGCCCAAATGCAGCTTCAGAGTCCTTCACGACACAGTGCTACAGAACAGCCCTTACTCATCCAACAGAGTTGCCGTTCTTTGATCATGTCTAAGCTTCTTTCTGGTTCCAGCAGTCTCTAATTTTCTGATTGGAGTCTGGGAGGACTAAACCAAGCACTGTCTGGCAATAACCACCTAGACTTAATCACTGGGTCTCAGTCTAAGATACAAGTTAAACCAACCGATGTGATATTGTTGAATGAGTCCCTACAGTCCTGGGTTCAAATCCTAGGTTTGCCACACTCCAGCTATATTACCTTGAGTGTGATACTTCCCCTCTCTAACCTTGTGTCTCATCTTTAAATTGTGACTATAATGGAACCATCACATAGAGTTGTGAGGCTTAAGAGAAATGAGTTATATAAGGCTCTTGATACCTCATGAGCACACAACAAATGTTAGTTGCCACCTTGTTCCCCGGTACCAAAGAATAAATCAGTCCTTCCTCACGTGATTGATGTTACAATTTACAAAGGGCATTTTCATTTGCAATTTTAATTGATCATTTCAGCCATCTGAGCTTGACCATTGAGAATTAGGGCAGGACCCGTCACTTCACTCTTTACAAACCCCATACTCATTAATGCAGCTAAAGAATTGTTTGTAGTGGCTTCATGACCACGTCGATCTCCAATTATAAAAAGTGCTCCCACTGTGCTCCAACCGTAGTCTCTCTGCGACCTTGTGGGACAGTGAGTGTTTTGTCATCAAAATCCAATAGGAGTGTGTGAAGCTCTGGGGGGCTAGGTCTGCTTATTTCTCCCCTTCTGTCCACAGGATGGCACATTTGGGCTGAACTGCAGTGAGCGCTGTGACTGCAGCCACGCTGATGGCTGTGATCCTGTCACCGGCCACTGCTGCTGCCTGGCTGGATGGACAGGTAACCCCCCTCTGCCTCGCCACCACCAGTCCTGTGAAATTGGGTCCTTGAGATTCTCCTACTTCTCTTGGCTACTCTCGCTCTCTCCTTCTTGCTCCCTAAATATGCACCTTTCCCTTTATTTCCTGGGCTTCAGTCCTCCATTCCATTCAATTCAAGTAAACAAATATTGATTAAACACACCTATGATGTTGCAGGCTGTATTATAAGGGGTAGGGGCACACCTGTAAGGAATCAGACAAAGGCTGACACCTGGTGGGTGTGGCTGTTTGCAGAGGATATGGAGAAGGGGAAAGGCACTTTCTCCTTACCCCAGGCTCAGACTCCTTGCGTCTGCACGTGGCCTGTCAACCTGCCTCTTAAACATGGCAAATCCATCTACTTTTCTCTATCCCACTGCCCCACTCTGGTGCCTCGGCCTCCTGCTTGGTCTCTGGGCCTCCCCTTGACCAGCTGCACCCATTCTATACATAGTGGCCAAAGTGAACTTTTCAAAACCCAGGTCCATTTGCATCCGTCCCTGCTCAGAATGCCTCAGTGGCTTCCTACGGCACTCAAATAAAATTCAAAATCCTGACTGTGGCCCCGGGCCCACGTGATCTAGCCCTGCCCGACTCCTCCATGACTCACTGCACGGCAGCCACGCGGGCCATCCACCGTCCAGGCTCCAGGCCTTCGTACGTGCAGTCCTTCTGCCTGGATCACTCTTTCCCTGTCTCTGCACCTGAAAACACATTCTCATCCAGATTTCAACTTAAAAATTACGTCTTTTGGCAAGGCTCTCTCCCCCTGCTACAACCCAGCCCTTCAACCTGTCTAAGACTATATAAAAGCCCCTTTTGTTAATTCTCATAATACCCTACCGTTTTCCTTTTGCAGTATGTACCTCAATGGTCACTGAGCTCAGATTAGAGTAACTGTTTATTACCTGCCTCCCCATCTCCACCATCAGCTCTGTGGAGACAGGGACCACATCCGCCTTTTCACCACTGTATCCACTGCCTGCCTCACACTGAGATACAGATAACACAGAGGTTACGAAGTCGAAGCTGGAGCCAGACTACCTGGGTTTGTGACCTTAGGCAAGTCCTTTAACCTCTCGGGGCCTGAACTCTTCATCCATAAAAGGCATATAATTATAATCCTCACTACAGGGTCATTTTGAAGTTGAAATGAGTTAATACCTGTAAACGCTCACCGTGCCTGGCACATAGTAAGTGCTCAGTAAATGTAAACCTTGAATGCAGGAAGTGCTGAGTAATATACTCCGAGAATGAACCCACTGGCCCATCCTTAGATGCTAGACAGCAAGGAGAAAGAACTGCAGGCATTGCTGGCAGTGCAGGTCCTCAGATCAACAACCTGCACCAGGCGGCTAAGCAGCCTCTGTTGTCCACAAGTAGAAAGTTTCTGAGCAGCCCCGGGCCAGGGACCTTGCTTCCTCTGCAGCACTTTCCGCCTGGCTCTCCCTGCCCTGCCCTTTGGTGCACTGGCACCCTAGACTCTTAGCTGGAGCCAAGTGGAACTCCACTTTAATTTTTCACTGCCTTAATTTCAAGTGAGCTGCTAAGATTTTAATGACATCCGGTGCTTAGAAATTCTGTCTTTGATGGACAACCTTTCAGCAAAGCCTCTGCTGTTCTAAAGCTAATTTCCCCAAACATGGTCCTGAAGTCATTTCAAAGGAACGATGGATAACCTGAGGTTTATCATGCAGAAGGGGACCAAGGAGAGAGAGAGAGAGAGGGTGGGGTACAGGCCGCAGCCTCCTGCTCAGTGAGCCCCCCCCCCCCGAATCCCCAGCCCCTGGCTTGTACCTTGGCTCAACACTGGTTTTTCTCTGCCCTAAGTATATGCATGTCATCTCCCCTCACCCCCAAAAGCCACAGGCTTCTTGACAACTGGCACCATGTCTAATCCATCTTGCCCCACATAGTAGGTGCTTATTAAATGTTTATTGAGATCTGCTTATGCTGCAGATGAAAAAAGGGAGTTGCCCAAGGTCTCAGGACATGAGTGCCAAGAGGATGCGAGACACAGGATTGCACTTTCGGGGGAGCCATTTTTTCATTCAGTTAGCATTTCCTGACTCCAGCAATCACCGTCTTTATTGAGAGCTACCACGTGCCCAGCACTCTGTCAGGCCCAGCAATAAATGGCAAAATTCCATAGCAGCAATAGTCTCTGAGTACCTACTGTGTGCCAGACACTGCTGGGCACCAGAGATGCCAAAACAATCAAGACGGCATCTTTGTCCATTACCAGCACCCCATACAGGGGGTCAGAAGTGTCAGGAAGCCATAGTCCGTCTTCAAACTGCTGGCAAGGGAGACAGGACTCATATGTACGAGACATTCAAATAATAGGTGAGGACAAAGCTGTATCCTGGTGACTATCAATTAGACGCCTGAAGCCCTGGGCAGATATCCAGGAAGGCTTTCTGGAGGAGGAGGGCTCTAAGCAGCCCCTGAGAGGATGTGGGCTGCTGAGTTGCTGCTGGCCTTGTGGCATGAACTTGAGATCACAATATATGGCTTCTCAGCCTAGCTTTGCCCGCCAACATTGATATGTGGGAGGAGTGGGGGCTGAAAAATAAAGCGGGGAGATTCCCTAAGGGTAATGAGGGTAGAGACCTCTAAGGGGAATTATTATCCCCCCTCAATTCTAGGGAACATGGGGCCTAGAGAAGGTACCTGATGAGGCTATGTATGGGGACAGAGCCCCAGAGAGCAGTTTCCAGGCTCTCGGCCTCATGTGGAAAGGTGCTGGCTCAGGTAGTAGATAGCCATCAGCTATGGCTGGTTGGCCGTCAGCTGTAACCATTGAGCCATTGGCCACTAATATAACTGCCGCGGCTACGGAGGGAAGTCGAGGAGAGTGGAGGAGAGTCGGTCGGTTGGCAGCAAAGCGGACAGCAGGTCGCACGTCGTGTAAACCCAGGCTCCAGTGAGACCATAGTGGTATGACTTCCCTACCTATGGCTCCGTGGGTGTTCCTTTTTGGCCTCACCATGTCCTGCGTTCTTGTGTGGGGAGCGGGAGCAGAGACCCCACAGGCTGCCCCGCGTGACACTATACCTCTTCAGAAGCTATAGCTGGAGAGCCTCCCAGCAGGCCAAGGTCAGCCCCTTTGAGCACACCAGTAAGTCCCCTTCTAGAATGGGGCACTCCGTGCATGGGGGAACGCTGGACCCTTCTCCCCACGTAGGTCCCAATGTCTTAAGTTCCAGGGAGCTATTAGGACAGAGAAGAACCTCATACAGGAGCCCTACTCCCATGGAACCGGGCCTAGAATAGAATAACTGCCAAGTTCTAGAACCCAGTCGGCCCTTGCTGCCATCTGCAATCTGACCATAATCAATCACTTGCTCCCTGTGGTGCTCAATCTCCAAGAAAGAGGACCCTTTCTGGGGGTCCTCTTTTGAGGATCCCATACGCAAGTACCTATACTTTTAATATCCACCGATTGGGGGGAATCAATAGCAACAAGCTGCCATGAATTCAGAGATGCATCGGCAGACAATGTGTTTTATTAATCACAGTAACATCTGCATATAGTTTTAGGAAAGAGCCGGGTCTAGTATGTGTGATGCATGTGCTTGGTCAGCCTCCAGAGAGTGCTTGACGCACAGGTGGATCCGAGACCCCATCAGAGGGCGGGGTCCGCCTTCGTCCGCTGTGCTCCTGGAAACAGCAGTGTCGCTGGACCTGCAGTGTGAATCCTGCATTTCCAACAACCCCAGGCAAAAGAATTCCTTGGGGCAGATCACGGCTTCTGGTTTTGCACAGCCCGTGGTTCGTGGTTTCCTTCCCCAGGCTTCCCTTCAGTCAATCCATGCTGCCGGTTTAGAGTTCACCTCTTGAGCACCTGACACTCCACTGGGAGAGAACGCCATCGAGGGGTGAAATGTGGCCACCACATTCTCACTGGTGAAACATTCCATTCCCTAGGGAGAAGCTCCCCCATCAGTCCACACGGAGATCTATTTCCCGGAGAGTGGTATCTTAAGCCCGCAGCCTGCTGTGAAAGGGAGCCATCACAGGGCAGGGAGCAGAGCAGTGGGGCAGCAGTGCAGGAGGGTAGACTGAGGCACTGGAGGATGAGTAAAGCCTGTTGCCTCCCCTTCCTCTCCGTTCTCTCCATCTGTCCTGCCCCCCTCCTTTTCCCAGCAGCCCAGGTGGACTTGGACAATTCCAGCCGACCTCTAAATTGGTCCCACTGTTCCCCTACCACTACTAGGCTGGCTCTCTTCTCTGGACCTGAGTGTCTTCCTCCCTCTTTCTTTCTCCTAATACCTGTCCTTGTAACAAGGCAGACATGATTTTTAAACTAATTCTGTTCCTCTCTGAGCTTCTGATATTCACTGTCCAAAGCCATGCAGGTCTCTAGAGCCCACCCAGTCCATTCATCTAATTAATGCATGTCAGACTGGAAGCCTTTTGGTCTGGGAGCAAGTCCCACTCCGCAGCTGGGGCCTCCAGCCTCAAGCCTTTTAAAATTCCTTCTTAGCCTTTGGCTGCAACCACCCCCAACACATATTTCCTCTCTCTCAGCTCAGAAAGAATGTGTAGGCCTTGCTCCTATTTCTTACTGAGAAATTCCATCCATCCCCCATAGGCCACCGTTTGTCAAAGTGAGGATCATTAAATCCATTTGTTGGGTCACAACTACTAGCTTTTTTTCCCTTAATGAATAGAATACATCATAGTGCAGAGAAAATATCAGAGTGCATCACACACAGTAAATGTTGTTTTTCACAGCATTGGTTTCTGTTATACCTACGTGTGCACATATGATATAAAATACATATTGCACTGAGCCCACCCACTCTCTGGGCCCCTGCCCCAGGGCTGCTTGGCTGGAACCCAGGGAGGGCCAGTTCTTCCTGGGCTAATGTGGGTGGTCACGTAGCTCATTGCCAGCTTGTTCAGCCCTCCATAAAACAATAGTTACTTGCCCCATACCGTGTTTCCCCGAAAATAAGACCAGGTCTTATACCGTGTTTCCCGAAAATAAGACCGGGTCTTATATTATTTTTTGCTCCAAAAGACGCATTAGGGCATATTTTCAGGGATGTCTTATTTTTTCATGTACAACAATCTACATTTATTCAAATACAGTCATGTCATCTTCTTCTGGAACATCGTCATAATATACTAAATGCGTCCATCTGGCTAACGATCTTAACTGGGGCTTGTTTTCAGGGTTGGTCTTATTTTCGGGGAAACAAGGTAGTTGGTTTCTCCCAGGCCTACTACCCTTGGATACCAGCTAATTGTCAAAAACGAAGGAGGCCTTTCATGACCTGGTCCCGTATTTCCACAATCTCCTATCTTCCCATAACTCATTTTCTATTTTATAGTTCAGCCACACGCCACTGTTTTTTTTTCTTTCAAAGCATGATTCTCTCTCCTGCCTTCTGGCCTTTGCACATAGAGTTTCCTTTAGCTGCTCAGCTCCTCCTTGGCCCTCAGGACTCAGTTTTGGCATCACCTCTTCCTGGAAACCCTCCTTGACCGTCCAAGCCTCAGCTGGGTTTTAATTCCACATTCCCAGATGCACCATGTTTGCCGCCACCTTTTCATACTGCATGGTGCCCTCTTCCCACCATCCTTCTTTTTGCTCTCACTCCTCTTACCACTGACCTGAGTCTGCCTCTCGCCCACAGGCATCCGCTGTGACAGCACGTGTCCACCTGGTCGCTGGGGTCCCAACTGCTCCGTCTCCTGCAGCTGTGAGAATGGCGGCTCCTGCTCCCCAGAGGATGGGAGCTGCGAGTGTGCCCCTGGCTTCCGAGGACCCTTATGCCAGAGAAGTAAGGCTGAGACCCTCATCCTGCAGACCTTGGGCCGTTCATCCTCCCCACTCCTTCCCAGTTGAAACTAGTCCTGGCCTGAGAGAGTTAGGCCCATCAAATCCCTCCCTCTAGTCCCTTCTCTCCCTTCCCTGGCTTTTCTCTCCCCAAGTTCAGGGTCCAGCCTGGCTCCTCAGTGGAAACCAGGACCAAACTACAGCTCCTCTCTGCAGAAAGGGACAGGTCTTCCAAGGGGTGGGGTGGGTGTAGGTCTCCCCCTACTTTTGAGGAGCTTCCCTTCATCATTATGTGAGATGGGAGGGGTGGCCAGGCTGGCTGGGGCCCCTGAGGCTGCTGACTACATCTCCCTTTCCCTCCCCAGTCTGCCCCCCTGGGTTCTATGGCCATGGTTGCACCCAGCCCTGCCCCCTCTGCGTGCACAGCAGCGGGCCCTGCCACCACATCAGCGGCATCTGTGAGTGCCTTCCTGGGTTCTCCGGAGCCCTCTGCAACCAAGGTACTGTCTCCAGGGGAAGGCGGGGGCCAGGGAGGTGAGGAGTACTGGCCAAAAAGGAAGGGATTGGGGATTCTCATACTCTGCGAAGGCAGCTCCTTGCCTCTTCAGGGCTTGGGCCTATCTTACTAAGAACTGGGTACCCCAGGGCATGAGGCAAAGCCACAACACTGTTAAAGGAACAAGCTCAGAGAAGTTAAATCACTTTTCCATGGTCTCACAGCTAGCAAGTGGAAGAGCTGAGAAACAAATTCTGACTCCAAAGCCCTTGCTAAATGGATGAAAAATGAAGTAAGCGTAGGTGAGGTCCACATAAGTGGTCCCAAACGGTTTCTGCTGAGTGCCAAGTGGTAAAGGCAGAGAACGCTGTGGGAGCTCGGAGGAGGCAGTTCTGGTTTCGGCTGGAGATGGAGACTTCCCAGCCCTTCTCCCCGCGCACTCAGGCCAGCACCACCCACTTTCCTGTCTCAGCTGCAGAATCCTTCACAACACTAACCCCAGCCAACCTTTACCACTCAACAGGAGTCGAAAAGGGAGAGAAAGCTTATTTGCGTTGGTGTGCTGCTAAACTGGCTCTCTGTGGGGAAAAGCCGATTTGTAGCATTTGCAAATTTCCATGATAAAATATTCCCACCACAGCTGATTCCAAGCTACCGAAGGTTTAACACCGGTCCAAGAATTCCTGAATATTTAACAACCAGTGTGAAAGTAGAAGCTTGCTCTAGCACACACCATTGCGTATGTCGTCCATGGCTTAGTTAGGCCAAGGCAAGGTGGATTTGGGGGACGGCTCCATGCTGTGCACAACTTCAGCCAGGCCTTAGGGAAAGGCAGACCAGGAGGACAGGCATTCAGGTAGCAGCAGCAGCCTGGGCAAAGCACAGGGGAGTGGACACACGACTGTCCAGCAGGAGGGAACGGCTGAAGAAGGGCCGAGCCAGGGATGAGAAAGGGGCTGAGAAGGTGGTCTGGAGCCTTCAGAACCGCGTTGAACACGAGATTGCAGAATTTGCACTCTAACCTGTAAAGGAGCAAAGGGATCTTACGCTACAGTAAACTCAGAGCTAAAAGCAACTTCAAGGTCATCTGTGTAAGAATCTCATCCGGCTTCTGCTTAAAGACTTCCATTGAGCGCTCACTACCTCCCGGGGGAACTGATTCTTTTGATGAATGATCACCACGGAGCTGGGCTATTTTTGTAAGTCTACGGGCCGTTAATATGTATGAGTGAAAGTTTACTCCATGATGCTTTGAGGTCATGAGAAGTTTGGGCCCCGGGGAAACATATGTGACACTTTCATTTGCTTGCATCCCTCCTAGGACAGTTAAATCATAACCTGACACGTTGAGGTTTACTTATTAAACGTCAGAGACCCGGCCATCAATACAGATAAGCTGGGTCTAAATTAGGACCCAAGCAGCCCTAGGAGTAACTCTCAGATCCTGTGATGTCTGATTTATTGCCTGCTGGCCTAATGAGTATTTTCCACATATAGATCTAATAGAGTTTGCTATTCATGGCAACTGCCCTGGTTAAGTCTCAAACCTTGTAAAAAATTGAACTGACACTTTCTAATGACCAGCTTTCCTGCGAGTTACAAATTATAGACACTGCTTATGCAGAATCATTAAACATAGATTAAACATAACCAGATGTTTTCTTTTCACCAGCCCCCACTTCTCTCCGCTACCCCTCTCTTTGCCTCACTCTTGATTTAGCTAAGAAGTCGGCCAATTAATGTATTAGACTGATCGCATTAGCCGCTCTGTGAGTGAATTTGTCAGCCTTGTGTATGTGAGAAAGACTTCTACGATAAGACTGCCTTGTTAGAGAAGCTCAAAGTTGGTTTTAGGGGTAGGAGGAACAGCTCAGTCACCCCATTTCCCACAGAGGGCCAGGACTGGGGTGAGGCTCCCCAAACCAAGCACCTTCCAGAGGCACAGAATAGGAGGCTTTTCAGTTAGCTGAAGCTGGAGTCTGAGCTGCAAGCAGGGGAATGCGTGTCGGCCTCCTGGCCGCGGACCTGCCCTGGAAGGAGCTGAGGATCTTGCCAGGAGCACAGGTCCCCAATCAGCCAGCCTGCCCATAGCTATTAACCTCAGCCTGAGCCCAGTGGGCGAGGCTTATCATCCTCATTTCAAAGATGAGGAAACAGACTGAGAAGGGTGATGTGGTTTGCTCAGAGCTACTTAGCCAGTTAAGTGGCAGAACTTCCCAGCTGTGTGACCTTGAGCAAGTTACTTAACCTCTCAGTGCCTCAGTTTTCTCATCTGTAGAGTTAATAATAGGGAGTAATAATGATAGTATTACAAAGTTAATTGCACTCATATTTGTGAAGTGCCTTGAACAGTGTCTGCTGCACATAAGTGCCATAGAAATGCTTGTTGAATGCATAAAGAAAAGTAAGACCCAAGCCCAAGGTTTTGGACTGGAGAGCCCTGTACACTATGCCGCCTTTCTTATTTGTCCCACCCACTAATCACGTCCAGGAGAGGCACAGAGTAGACAGAGATCCCAGGCAACAGGTGCCCACAATCTGGTTGGGGAAGGACTGGCAATATGAGTGCCAGGCAGTGTGGCATAAAGAAGACAGTGCAGCCCAGGGTTTGAGAGACCTAGGCCCTAGAGAAGTTGCTTCCATAAATACCTCCCCGTGATCCTCTGTGTGGCTCAGCCCACCGAGGGCCTCAGGGATATAAGGTGTTCCTCCCCCATAACAGGAATGCAAGGAAGCCTTCTTCGGGAATGCAGAGCTGGCTGGAACTGGGCTTTGAGGAGAGCATGTTGAACTGAGAGGAGCTCAAAGAGACAGGTGTTTCCAGCAGAAATCACTGGCGGGTCGCTGCTCCTAGGGCTTATTTGGGCCATTTGGGGACAGTTCCTGAGTGTTTGCTGTATGCCAGGTGCTATGCTGGGCACTCAGGCCCAACAAAGAACGAGAAAGCCAGGTTCCCTGCCCTTGCAAAGCCCGTAGTCTAGAGGGAGAAATTTTTTCCCCCTTTTAAAATTATTTTATTGTTAACCACTACAAAGACCCACACACAGGATAACAAAAATACCACGAAGAAGTTCTATTCTTCTCGTGGACCCTGGCCCATCGTTGACTTGCTCGCGGCCATGCCGTGCCCCCACACCCACTCTCAATGGATGTGGGATGCTAGCTAAGCTGCTTGGAAGGCTAGATGATTCCGGAGTAAGTCTTCCCCCTCTGATGGGCTCACCTGCCCTGGAGGGGCCAGCTAGGCACACGTGCATCCAGGCAAACAGCAAACAATTGAGATAGGATGTGCCCAGCAGACACTTCTTCAGATAATAGAAGTTCCAGAGACTCAAGAGGAGAATATTGCCATGGGAACAGAAGCCCCTGGCCACGGCCTTTCCTGCTCTGTGTAGGAAGACAGCCACAGCGTGGCAGCAGAGGGGGAAATTCTGAGCTCAACCTGTCCCAGCAGAACTCGGAGAAAAGGGTAGTCAATTTCCACACGTTCAGCCAGCATGCCTTGAGTGCCTGTTGTTTTTCCAGGCATTGTGGGGGTCACTGACATGAGTGGAACCCAAGCCTGGCCGGAAACGGGCTCACAAGGCACAGTAACAAGAGGCCAGGGAAGAAACTAATGGAGTGTTCTGGAAACTCAAAAAGGGACACATAACCCCCCAGCACAAAGAGGAGTGAATCAGGTAGGATTAAGTTCAGCTATATGTGATACAAAACCCCAAAATATCTGGTTTGAAAATGACAAACATCATTTCCCTCACACATTCACACACACACACACACACACACACACGCACACACACACGATCCACAAGCAGGCCACGGGGGAATGGTAGGGTAGCTTACAAAGATGTCAGAGGCCCTCCTATCTTGTTCAGCCATCCTCAGCACATGGCTTCCACATCTGAGGAAAGATACCTGCTTGAGCTCCAGACATAATACCCACAGTTCTTATCTGATCCACATTCTTCTTCAACAAGGAGGAACCGGCCAAGAGACATACATTTCCACTTACCATTGGCCAGAACGTAGTCACGTGGCCACACCCAGCTGTGCAGGAGCCCAAGAAACGAAGTCTTGATCCCAGGTGGTCATAACCCCAGCTAAAACTCAAGGTTCTACTCAGAAGAAAATTGATGTTGAAGGACTAGCAGCCTCCTACAGAGAGATCTTGGGGAGGTGGCATTTAAGATGAGTCTTGTAGGCAGGGTAGAATTTCCACAGCTGGACATGGGGGTCCCGGAAATCCTGGAAGGGAACAGCTGGAGTAGACACAGAAGAGGAGAAGCATGGGGTGTATTTGGAAAGTGGCTAATGTGTCTGGGTGAGGGAGGTCAGGTGCTGATCTCTAGGGTCCAGATTGTATTCGGGGGGAATGGGGAGTCACTGAGGCAGTCTGAGCAGGCAGGGCGCTTTAGAGAGCTCAAGTTGTAGGAAGAAGGTAGAGGGTCAATTGCAGGGGGAAATTAGAGGTAGGTGCTCAATTAACACGCAGACCTAGTCCTGAAGGAGCTTGCAGACTAGTTGAGGAAACCAGCCCTTCCTCCAGGGACCAAGGACTGACTCCTCCAGGAGGGACTGAGACCCAAATCCTACAAGTGACTCAAAGTGGAAACGGGAGCTCGGTAAAGGAGAGCGCTCTGTGGACGCAGGGGACTCTCTTGAGGAGGTGGCTGAGCTGAGGCGTGAGGAACAGGTCAGACTTGGAGACAGAGGAAATAAATAGCTGGACAGGGGTAGACATTCAGGGCCAGTCCTCCAATAGTCTGATTGCAGAAGACCTACCACCTGCATTTGTCCCTCTCCTTCCGGCTACATTCCCCGCTCTCAGGGCAGTGGGATCAGTGCTGCTGGCGGAGTGCGGTCCTGGGAAACCGAAGGCTGCACAGCAGTGCCGAGCTCTAGACCTAGTGCAGCGGAGGGTCCCAGCCTCTCCACTTGTGTCTGTGAGACCTAAGTCAAGTGATTCTATCCCATGTGCCTCAACCCGCTCCGGGCAGATGGGGTCATTAACAGAGCCTCCCGAAGAATGCAGCTGTGGGCACAAGAGGGAAACTCATTTGTGAGCAAATGGAGACGGGAGATGGGGGTGCTGAGGTGGGTAGTTCCCACCTGGATCTGTGACCCCATGGCGACCGTGGCTGTGGCCTGGGAGCTTCTGGGGCTGTAGCTGTGGGTGGATGGTGGTCTGAGGATTACAGGTGAGAGAGCAGGTGCCAGGCTGTCCTGTGCCCACAGTGTGTGCTGGAGGGCACTTTGGGCAGGATTGTGCCCAGCTCTGCTCCTGTGCCAATAACGGGACCTGCAGCCCCATCGACGGCTCCTGCCAGTGCTTCCCCGGATGGATTGGCAAGGATTGCTCCCAGGGTAAGCTGCTGCCCCCTGGAAGTGACCCTCACCTAAGGTCAGGCCTCGAAACACCCCATTCCTTGCCCAGAATCTCTCTGCCCCTGGTGCCTCCTCCTGCTGGGGCTAATGTCTCCTACTGCAGATAGGAATGTCCACCTGAGACAGTGGACATTCTAGCTCTCTCGCTGACATGATGAGTTATTAGGATTGATCGCTGGCATTGTGAAGTGCTGGTATTACAGGTAGTGACCTTTTGGTACTACCATAAATGCTATTAATACTGAGAATTAATACTCCACCAGCAGCTGAGCAAGGATGGGGAGGGAGAGGAGGCAGGGACGGGCATGTCGGAGTTTGGGAGTAGGGAAGTGAGGCCAGGGCAGCCACCTCCAAGGAGTGAGCGTGTCCTTTGGGCGGCCCACGTGAGTGACGGGCAGGGCATCATACGCCTCCATGTGGTATTGGAGGGGCTGTGCGTGTAAGGTGTACCCAATCTGGCACGGAGTTAACAGGGGTCTCCTAATCTAAGGGCAGCACCCCTCAGGGAGGTCCCAGTTAGATGATCTGGCCTGAGGCAATTTCCATTCTGATGGCGGAGACACAGCTACCAACCTCCGAGAGCTCACCAGCCGAGTCCCTACCGTGGGAAAGTTCCCGCCCTCATGGGGAAGTGAGCACACACCGTAGTCACACAGTAAACTGCAGTGTTTCGTTCACCACACACACCCACACTCCAAATCAGTCAGTCCTGAGAGGGAAGGTTCAGAGCCCTGAACTGGGAGAGCGGGCAGAGTCTGGGTGGAACGGGAATCATGGGGGACCGGGCCAAGAGGTGAATGGAGGAACCCTGGGAACAATTCTGTCATGCCCCGTGAAAGCCAGGAAATGCCACCTGGGTGCATCATGCATCCTGGCTGACATGCACCCCCCTTGCCGTTCCCCCTCTTTCCGTCTGCTCTTCTGCCTTGCCCTCACCCTCTGCATCCTATCCACCCCCAGCTTGCCCACCTGGGTTCTGGGGCCCTGCCTGCTTCCACACTTGCAGCTGCCACAATGGGGCGAGCTGCAGCGCTGAGGACGGGGCCTGCCACTGCACCCCTGGCTGGACAGGACTCTTCTGCACGCAGCGTAAGCCCCGCCTCCCGGCCTCCCAGCTGTTCTGAATCCTGTGCTGCAGCCTGCTGGCTGCCTGGGGTATCGTCTAGGCCTGCAGGGAGGGAGGGAGGAGGTGGGCCCCAGGGCCAGGAGCCCTCCCACCCCTAGGACTGGGGAGCCTGGCTGGATTTAGGGCTTGATGGGCCCAAAGTCCTGGAAGGTCTGGGCTGTAAGGTACCCTACCCATCACCAAGACCAGACCCTTCTTGGACAGTAGGGCCCAGAATGATGAGTGGTCTGTGGCCGGAAAGCCAGGTGACCCCATTCCCGGGCACCCCATTCCAAGGCCTGATTCCAAGGCACCTTTGTCCAAAGGACTCCCCGCCTCTACCCCCTCATTGTGAGGGTTCAGAGTGTGGAGATGGCTCGGGGACACGGCCTCACTAGTCCTCACCTATGCTCAGAGGTGGCAGAAGACGGGTTTGTTCCCAGCTGCCCCTCCGCAGTGGCCCCCACCGTTTCTTCTCCAGGCTGTCCAGCAGCTTTTTATGGCAAGGACTGTGGGCGCGTTTGCCAGTGTCAGAATGGCGCCAGCTGTGACCACATCAGTGGCAAGTGCACCTGCCGCACAGGCTTCACCGGGCGACACTGTGAGCAGAGTAAGCTGTCCCAACCCATGACCCTAGGTGTCGCCGCCAGGCCTCAGCCTCCTGCAGCGGAAGATTCCCCCTTCAAGGTCCACCCATTCGGGGCTCTGCAAACCTGCTCCCTTGGCTTCTGGAGCAACTCCCAAGGGAAAGGCTGAAGGCCGTGCCTACAGTGCTGGTTGAAGTTTCTTCCTCCATTTGGGTGGAGGTGGGGGAATGTTGAGGCACCGCAGAGGCCTGAGCGGGTAATGAGGGAGACAGGTGTTGTTTGATTCTTCTTTGAAGTCCCTAGGACACCCAGCTCTGGGCCCAGCATGTGGAGGATGCTGCAGAAATGTGTCAAGTGAGGAAGCGGGTGGCTGTCCCCTCACTCAGGGCTAGAGGAGCTCTCTATTCCCAAGTATCAAATAAAAGCAGGGAAATAGGCTTCCCTGTGCGGCAGAGCTGGCTCATAGGCAGAAGTGGGGGGCTTAGTATGGCTGTGTCTCACTGTCTGTCCCCACTCTTCTGTGTTCCACAGGATGCGCTCCAGGAACCTTCGGCTATGGGTGTCAGCAGCTATGTGAGTGCCTGAACAATGCCACGTGTGACCACGTCACCGGCACCTGTTATTGCAGCTCTGGATTCAAAGGAATCAGGTGTGACCAAGGTAATACAGAGGGCAGAGTGCCCAGGCAGGGGGCTGTGGAAAGGGCCCCGTGGAGGCAGAATCTAGGGAGATTCCAACGGGAACAACTGGACTGTATAAGGACACTGTGACTTCCCTTTATTCACATTTGGGAAGAAAGCAGGAGTGGGGTGCGCTGTGGAGTGGGGGGCGGAAGCTCCAGGTGCTGGAGAGGCAGATGCAGCAGGCAGCCTGTCACGGTTTCCCTGTGTCACTCTTGGCAGGCTTCCCGTGAGCCAAGCAAGGGTAACAAGCTAATGAGGTGGACAGGTCAGCAGGCCGTCTGAGGAGCTGGCGAATTCTGGTTCTGCCAACCTGCTAGGTGTCCTTGGGCAGGTCATTTCCTTTTCCTGGGCCTGTTACTGCACATGCAGAGTGGGAAGAGATTAATCCTTGTCTCCCACCACAGCACAACTCAGGGACTCAGTTTCTTCATTTATGAAAGAGAATGAATTAAATAGTCCTTATTTCATAGAGCTGCTGGGAAGATTAAATGAGTTAAAATCTGTAACTCATTTTTAAAACAGGATGAAGTAAACATTCCCTTGTTTCCCACCGACGATTATATTTGTTCCTTGGGAGTTCCCTAGGAACAAAGGGGGGGGGTCTCACCCCCTTTAGGCAGTTGAAGCAACAGGCACAGTGAGGCCTGGGACCCCAGGGAGTGAAGCCGAGGTCTCCTAACGTCAGAGGAGCCTTGGCCTGGCAGGGGAGGGCGGAAGGAAGGGCACGGAGGCCTGCCCCGGCTCAGGCTGCCCTCCCTCCCCCCGCAGCTGCCCTCATGATGGAGGAGCTGAACCCCTACACCAAGATCAGCCCAGCGCTGGGTACAGAGCGGCACTCGGTTGGTGCCGTCACAGGCATCGTCCTCCTGTTGTTCCTCATTCTGGTGCTGCTGGGCCTGTTCGCCTGGCGCCGGCGGCGACAGAAAGAGAAGGGCCGTGACCTGGCTCCCCGCGTCTCCTACACACCTGCCATGAGGATGACCAGCACGGACTACTCCCTCTCTGGTAAGGGCTACGGCCCCCTGCGTCCCCCCACTCCCCCTCCACACACACCAACCCAGGAAGAGTCGCACTGTATCCTGGGGGACACCCGAGTTTACTGCCAAAGGTGGGGTGGTCGTGCCTGCAGGGCTGGCGGCTGGGGCTGGATGCTCAGACGCCCCTAGAGAGAGAATGGGAATGGAGAGCAGGAGCCCACTTGGGAAAGGTAGACGGGGCTCCCTGGGGTGTCATTTCCTGGGCCCCCAGCAACGAGTGCCTATTAGGAGCCTCCTTCCAATTCCCCAGAGATTTCCAATCCTCCGCACAGGGGCAGCCACACTAAGCAGTAACTTTCCTAAACCCTCCCGGGGAGTCTCTCCCCAGCCTGATGCCTGTGATACCTCAGGAAGCTGGCCTTGGAGCCCAGTGTCAAGACCCTGTCCCAGTGTTGCTTGCTTGGGTGAAGGCCTCAGAGTATCCCCTTCCCAGTTCCCAGAGTTAGGAAGGCCCCGTTAGTACAGTGGAGGGGATGGTGTCTGACTTGGGGGACATGTGACAGTGTGGGCAGTGTCCCTTTGGCCAGGCCTGCTGGGACCCAGTCTGTCCACACATGTGGTCACAACTCCAGTGGGAGTCTGCGTGGAGTGAGGGTAGGGCTGTTGGGCCGGATCCTTCCTCTCCCGAGACCTGGCCTGCGGCCTTAGAAATAAGGCTTTTTGCTTCTTATTTAAACAGAAGAGGTCAACATGCTCTGAAGTTGCCCATAGCCCTGGGCCCCAGGAGGCCAGGCCTGTCTGGGTGAGCACACGGATGGCAGCTCACTCTAGCTGGCTCCAGAGTTCATGGTCGTCCTGCACCCTCCTACACCTTGTGCTTACGAACCAACATCATATCAGCCCATTCCTGCTCCCGTGTTTCCCTGAAAATAAGACCTAGCCGGACCATCAGCTCTAATGCGTCTTTTGGAGCACAAATTCATATAAGACCCGGTTTTATGTTATATAAGACCTGGTATTATATTATATTTTATTTTATTTTATATTATATTAAGATCGGGTCATATATTATAGTAAAATAAGACTGGGTCTTGTATTAACTTTTGCTCCCAAAGACACACTAGAGCTGATTGGCTGGCTGGGTCTTACTTTCGGGGAAACACAGTAGGCGCTACAGGATCGACAGAGGCAGCCGACACACAGGCCTGGCCTTGAGTCCCTGGCCTGTACGGCCCGTCTACCACCCCCCTCCAGTTTCAGCCAAAACAGTATCCTCTGATGAAAGCCCAGGCCCATAGAAAAGATTTGGGGATTTTCTCATATGACTATAACGAGCAAGGTTGGCCGGGTTTTCCCGTGCCATTCCACTGGAATTCCCCAGCTCTGTCGAGAGGTCCTGGAATCCACAGGGCAGGAGGGCAGGACTGGGGCCAAGAGGAGTGGGTTCTCTTTATGGCCTCACTACTGGGATCCGACCCTGGGGGAAGGCAGGGGAGGCTCAGCACAGATGAGCAGTGACTCAGGGACGTCTGAGGCTGTCAAAGCCAACACTCCCCCCTCATGCACGCTCCAGCTGCTGGTGGCACCCTCCACACTGGCAACACTAACCTGCATCCTGCGTGTTGCGGGGAGGGCCACCCCAAGGGAAGGGGCAAATCAGGCTCCACGAATTTCTGTGGGGGTACTGGATGTCAGGAATCGGGGGATGGGGGACTTGGCTGTCTCTCTTTACAGAGCACTCTCAAGGCTGCCCAGGCCAAGCAGTAGTATTGGGGCATCTCATGCCAGGGGCAAGAGTATGATGGTATGTGGCACCTTGTTCTCTCCCCAGATTTGTCTCAGAGTAGCAGCTATGCCCAGTGCTTTTCCAATTCCAGCTACCACGCACTGGCGTGCGGGGGGCCTGCCACCAGCCAGGCCAGCAATCTGGACAGGAACAGCCCCACGAAGGTACCGGGCCCCCGATTCCCCAACCCCTACCCACTGTCCTCCCATTCGGCCTTTACCTCTGCCCAAGAAGGAACTGTACACACCCACAACCATTTGTTGTAATCAGAACCAGCGCAAGGGACGTGGAACCCAGACATCAGCTAGAGCCAGTGTTCTTGTTGACAGCGAGTCCTAGGGGCCTCAGCTCACAGTTGTCAGCAAACCCTGGGCTGGTGGCAAGATGTCTTCTTACAGGCCCCGGGGCAAGGAGGTCTCAGAACACACGTGTAGTGAGCCCCACACGTGTAGAGAAGACCACACTGGGCAGAGTGGGAGGTTCAGAAATGAGGAAGAGCCCCAAGGACCACAGGGTCTGACGGGCTCATGTGCACACACCTCCTGACACCCAAGCATGTGCATGCATGCTTGTGTGTGTATACACACACACACACACCACCCCCACCTCTCCAGGAGCAGACTCCTGGCTTCCTAACACCCATCCTGGACCAGGAACATGGACAGGAGCAGTTTTCATACTCCAGGTCTCTGCCCTAGAGCTCTGGGAAACCTTTCTCCCTGTCGGCCCCACAGAAAATGTCCCTCAGCCAGCCCACAGACCATACTTGCTGCCACAGAACTGGTGGCAGTGCCGCCTGAACCCCCTAACAATAACACAGACACTGTACAGCTCCCAGGGCAACCACTGTCAAGCCAGCATCCCAAGGCCACTCCCTTCAGGAGCACTCAGCCTCCAATTTCCTATGAAATGCGAGGGCTGCATCAGGACCCCGGGGGGCCCCTATGCAAGGCCTGTAGCCATCAGCCCCGCACACAGCCCTGTCTTTACCCCCTCTTCCAGCGTATCTCCTCAGCTCAGACCCCATTTCTAGCTTCAGCATGAGGCTTGTCTGAGGAGCTGAGGCTGAGGGAGGAGGCCCTTTTAACCAGAGCCACATGGTGAAGGCCGTAGCAGGTTCAAGACAAAGGATGCCAGGGATGCAGGATGCCATTATTCTTGGTCCCATTCTAACAGGAAAGTGCCAGCCACCTTCCTTCGGTAAGGAGCTGGAGTGATGCAGAGTAGCTCACTTGGTGACCCTCTGACTTAGCTCACCCCAGGGGCCCCAAGTGGCTCTGTGTGGTCAGGGACTCCTCAGCCTGGCACAGTCAGGGCACATGTAGCAAAAGCAGACAGCTGTGATGGCATGGGAAGGATATGGGTCTGGACGCTGAGACCTGAGTTGACCCAGCTCTGCCACTGACTCCTTATATAACCAAAAGCAGGGCCCACGAGTAGGACTCAGGTCCCCACCTGTGAAATGCAGACGACCATCCTTGCCTCATACTGCTGAGAATGTAGGAAGAGGAAAAATTGTATCCTAAGTACACTTGGTCATCTGAAAGGGAGGCGCACTCAGCCCAGATCAGGGGGCAGAGGTGACAGAGTGTGGCAGGCTTCGTACTCCAGAGCCCCCTCTCCTGTAGCTCAGCCCCCCGGGCTGACCCGCTTTCCCCGTCAGGACCAGCCAGCGTGGCTCAGGCCAGTTCTTGGCTCTCGGGAGCACCTGGCCTGTCCTCCTTTGCCCCAGAGCCCGGGGAGCCTAAGCTTCAGGCAGACAGCTTAGATCAGGGCACACTCTGCCCCCGCTGGCCTCGGCCACAGCGTGCTGGCCTGTCCTAGATCACCTAGCTCTCCCTTCCCCACAACTATCTAGGACCGAGGTGCGTCAGGATCCTCAGAGGGTGGGTGCATAAGGCTGGGCAGGGGCACCTTGGGGGCACTAGGCATTAACTGGCTCTCCTACTCTCCAAACAGCTCAGTACCAAGTCCCTTGACAGAGACACAACAGGCTGGACCCCCTACAGCTATGTGAACGTGTTAGGTCAGTAGTGGTTTGAGTGTGGTTCCCCGCCATCATGTCGCACCCCGTTCAACTTCTTTACATGGAGAAGGGCCCTGTCCTAGCTCCAAGAGAGAGGAGTACATGAATTCTGAGCACGGTTTCCCCCAGGGAGAAGGGGGTGGGGAGGAAACCCAAGTCCCTGTTTCAGCTCTTCTAAGCAAATGAAGCCCAGGACCCTCTTCATTCCTATACTAGGGGGTAGGGAGATGGTGGCTCTGACCCAGGGACAAGGGAGACAGCCCAGGGCCCCAGATGTGGGGATTCCAGATGAAGGCAAAAGATGCACTCACCATCTGGAAAAGGAACCCCTGCCTGACCCAGACCCTACCAAGGTACCCCTTTCAAGGTTTTCTTCCCTCTGCCCCACTGACCAGGTGGACACCAATTCCTATGGGACATAGGGGTAGGGGGGAAGGGGTGAGGGGAAGCAAGGCCAATGGCCTCAGCTCTAGCAAAAGCCCCAGGCCCTGCAGGCCCCAGCCCCTTTGGATGCTACACAAAGAAGCCCTAATTCCTTCCGGCCTGCCCTACCCTGACCCTCACCCCTCAACCCCCACCCCCACTCCCACCTTACCAGGCCCAGGGAATAATGGTTCGTCCCTGTCATTCCTCTCACTAGACTCCCATTTCCAGATCAGTGCCCTGGAGGCCAGGTATCCGCCCGAGGACTTCTACATTGAACTTAGACACCTCAGCCGTCACGCTGAGCCACACTCACCAGGTTAGACACCCCCAGCCCTCCCCTCCACCCCGGGCCCCGAAGGCTCTCAGACCAGTCTAGACCCAGCACTTGCCCTATCCCCCATTTCTACCCCTTGCCTGACTCACCCCCATTGGTTCCAGAACTTTCAATAGAAAGAGGAGTCCCGCTCCTTCCCGACATTATTAGTCACAGCGCAACCCCCTAACAAGTGAAACCCTTCTGCTCCCATCATGGTCAGTGGATGTGGACAACTTACAACTGGTATTAGGTGACCAGGACACAACATAACTGCATTCCCTGCAGTCCACAGAATACAGTCCCAAACCATTGAGAAAGGACCTGGGGACGGCAACGCCTCTGGGGTTCTCTGGGCCCTTGTGGGTGTGGATGATAAACAATTGGTTCTCTGGCCAGAAAGCGCAATATCCCCCAGAGAGAGAGCCCAGACCCACCTGTGGCCCAGGCCAAACTCTCACTCATCCTAGGGATCTGGAGAGATCGGGGCAGGATGTGTCAGCAACATTCTCTGTGCTCATGTATCAGGTTCAAACTTGGTGGCCTGGGCAAGATGGAAAAAGACTTTGCAAGTCAGTCCTGCAATGGGAGAATGTGGGCAGGAGTTACAGAAGGAGGCTCCATAGTAGGTGCTATGAATGAACAGAGAATGCTACAAATAGCTCCTTTAGGGCAGGGCCTTAGCATATTAGACAACCTGGGCTCTAGCTGGTTTCTGGAACTCAAGGGAGAGGCAGCTGTACCAACCCCTGTGGGTTCCTAGGTCCAATAATACTAACAAAAGTGAAGATTCTAAATTCATCTGCTGGTTGAGTAGGCATGGAGGCAAAGATCCTGGGCCTGTACCCAGGAGGCTGTGCTCTTGGCTATGGGGTCCCTGGGCGGTATCCAGGGCATTCAATAACCCCACCAAATACAGTCCCCCCGCCCCCACACACACACACACTACCACCACCCTGTTATCTCTTCCCACATGGGAGCATCCTCTGGGCTCAGCCCAGATTTCTCCCTGCTCTGAGCTCTCCCTCTTCAACCAGTAGAGCCACAGTCACCAGTCATTTTGTGGCTTACACTCAGGCAGGCTGGTGGCCAATGGGAAAATACTTGGGGAGATCTGGGCTCTAGATGCAACTCAACGTCTCGCTTGCTTGTGTGGTCTCAGGCAAGTCACTGCCCCTCCTTGGGCCTGTTTCCTGTTCTATGAAAAGCGGAGGAGTTAACAGCCCAGCCTCCTTCCCACAGGGAGGGCAAAGGAAGCCCTTGTCTGGTATGAAGTGCTGAACTGATGCCAGGGACGCAGACTGGTGCAGTCGTGTTTCTAAAGGGCACAGGTATCTAGAGGCCCTTTAGAAAAAGAGCAAACTTGGGAAAAACTTAGACCTGGTTCTGCCCTATCACTCAGAAATGTGTGGAAGGCAGGCAGGCAGATAGGAGTAGACTCCTATTAATTCTAACCTTGGGGACTCTGTGGGGAGGTACGGGAGGTACCCAAACAGCACTGGAGTGGTCACCAGTGTCAGAAACCGATGAGAGTCAAGCAGAGCCAAACTGTATTTTTGTAAGCACTTGCTTCAGGCCTTGTCTGGTATTGTGTCCTCAGTTAAAAGCTGAGAATAGAATGGCTTTGGCTCTGAGCCAATGTCATTACTGTCCCAACCTAAAAATGCTAGACAATTTCTTTTCTGGAATCAACAGCAGCTATGAACCTGAGCTTGGTCCCTGAACCTGTATATTCTGCTTACGGGGGAGCTTAGGACCATCACTGTGGGAGCCTAGGATAAACTGTGAGCCAAAAGGGAGAAAAGAAATCCTTGGGATTGAAAAACATTGGTAATATTTTACAAAGACAGCTCTCAGTTAGGTGCCAATGGTCCACCCAAAGCAATGGGAATGACTGTACATCCTATAAAGATTAATCAGGAGCCTCAGCCACCTGTCCACCTCCCTCTCTGGGTCCCATCGGTCGAGCTTGAGATCCAGGAGAGGCAAGGCAGGATCAGAGGTGAGAGGTAAGAAATAGTCTTTAACGCTATTCTAAATCCAACAGAACTAGGCTTTGGAATGGCATGTACCCTTCCCCCAAGCTAAGCACTGGTTCTGATTTATCCCTTATCCTGTACTTTTGCGGCCTGGAACTTCCCCTATAATGACTGCAGGTGGCATCAGAACTGCCTTTGATCACCTGGAATGCAGTCCCCTCAGAGGGAAGGCTACCGAGGAGGAGTGCTGCATATGCCAGGGGGCGCTGTAGACCACCGTGAATGCTTATAAGCCCTTTAAGAATTCCTGTACGGTCAAAATGATTTAGGGTAGATTAAACCCAGAATAACTTTCTAGCACTAAAGAACTATTTATTTTCTGGGTAGGGGAGAAAGAAAAAGAAAAAAGATGAAGCCAACAACACATGCAGTCTAAGTAAACCTCACTCACCCCCTTATTTTTTTCTTATACTCTCTATCTGCAGGTGCTTGTGGAATGGATAGACGTCAAAACACATACATTATGGACAAAGGCTTCAAAGGTAGAGTATCCAATCCTGACATCCCGTTAGAAAGGGCTTAGCAAGATAAAGAGTGTGGATCTGAAATGGCCAGAAATTCTACCAGAGAGAAACTGTGTATCTTTCCCCCCCCTCCCCCACAAAAAGTCAAAAGACCACAGGACCTGGGGCTGCTGGGTAGCTCTGCCCAGGAGGAGCAACCATAATAATAATGGATTCATCTTTCGATTTCAGTTGCACCTGCTTAGCAAACACTGTGGGTTTTTTATAGATGCCAACTAAATGTCTTCGGAAATGGAGAACGTCATTATCCAACCAATTAGTACGAATTAAATTGATTAAAAAACCTGAAATAAAGTCAATGTACCTGCCCCAGAGGCCTCCTGTCATTGCACTGGTAGGAACGCCACCCTACACCTGCTGGCTTTCTAGGGCACGATGAATGAAAATGATACCCTCATGTACGGCATTCACCCTCAAGAGAGCTCTGTCCCCTGAGCACAGGGAACCCAGGAATAATCCCAACTCATGGGAACTGCAAGTGAGATCATCCTTCTAGGGAGTCCACAGGTAAAGCCAAGATGAAAGTTCAGGTCCTGCCACTGGGCTTCGGCCCTAGGTTTAAATGACAGAATGTGTGAAATAGGTGGCTTTGAAACTATGTCACTTATTACTCTGTCACTTATTAACTGTGACTTTAGACTGTGAGCTCTCCAAGGCCCACTTTCCTCACCTGCAAGGTTTGGGATAATTGTGCCTGTCCTATTATTGTCTAACAAGGTTGTCATAGGCATTCAATAAAATCACAGATGGGAAGTGTTTTTGCATATTGTAAAGGACTGTACCTACGTCATAGGGCTGTCATTTTGTTCATTTTAGCTGAGGTCTATTTAAGAGTCTCCCCCAAACTGAGTAAGAAATGACTGAAAGCAGAGGTCCCAATGGATATCCTAAATCTAGCTGTGTACCAGAATCACCTGGAAAGCTTGATAAAAACACAGATTTTCACTCCCCATCTCCCCAAGATTCTCATACCGTAGACCTAGAGTGGGGCCATAGAATGTACATTTGTGCAGAGCACCTGACGGTATCCATTGTAACGTATCACCCAACTACCACTTAGAAACCTCTGGTCTACACTCACCCAGATTTCCCGGATTACTGTTCTGGTCTTTCCGACTCACTTTGGACACATCCAAGACACAACCATTTACTAACCAAGGAGAGGTGGTGGTCTACAGCCCTCGGTGGGCTGGCTGTTAGAAATGGGGTGAAGAAGGGGCAGGTGATAGTCGTGAGAAGTATGTCCTGAGCAAGAGAACAGGAAGTGCAAGTTTCCATCAGCACGTGTAGGATACGCACGGCTCAAGAGAACGATCTGAGGACCAGAGGTCACCCCAGGCTCCTGGCCAATCAAAGGACACTACTCCCTTGCGAGCATCATTCTGGCAGTTTCCTGTGAGTTTTGACTTAAACTATCCAAATGAAGGCAAGTGCCATTACAGTAAGTAAGGCTAAATACAGAAAAAAACAGCTCTCCTGCTTTAATACTGTTGACCTGGAGGCTCAGTTGCTTTCTCAGAGGCTTGAGGATTGGGCAGAAATACAGTTAAGGGCTTTTCTAGCTCTGAGAAGATACATGACTCAGTCGTGCATAAGCTGAGACAGGCGCCGCCACCTCAGTAAATGAGCACACAACTTTCCCACGCACTTCGTCGTCCTGTGCACTGTGAGAAGAGTAGCTACTCTCAGACTGGAAACCACCAATGTGAAAGCAAGCTCCAGAGAGCCCGTCTCCGCCTCAGCGCCCTTCTCGTGGGACCACACGGGTCCTGAGTGCAGACTGTGTTGCCCCCGATTACAGTCATCCGTTAGAGAGAGAAGAGGGCTGTGCAGGCAGATGTGACAGAAGGTGGCGGGGACCAACACATCTGAAGAAGACTTCAAAATGAGGAAAATGGAATGTCACAGTACAAAACTTTACAGAAGCACTTACCAGAGACAAGGAGTACACCCCACTAACTGGCGCAACTCCCACATGAACACTTAAGAAACTAGTCTGTACCAGGAATGAAATTATTTCCTAGAACTACGGAGCCGAATCAAATCACAACTGCTACGAGTCAAGAGCCTAAGTGTTCTCTGAACGCAGTGGGGAAGGGCCCTGGGCTGGGGGTTACAAGATTTGGGTTCTAGTGTAGTTCTTGCTGTGTGCCCCCACTAGGTCACAGCGTTGTTTTCTGGGTCTAGGTTTCTTCCTCCAGGACAGGGGGTACTAGCACCATCTGAGGCCCTTCCCAGCTTGGACATTCTAAGTCATTACTTCACTCGGTGCTTCCTCTTTTCCCTTACTTACTGAAGACCTGCCCTCACTTTCATCCTGGAGGTCATGAGACCACGCACACGGCTATGCAAACCTCATCTTACCCTTTAAACACCTTTGCCCCCCCTTCTCCTTCTCCTCCTCAGCACAGTGATTCTACAACAAACTGCCTCATATTCAGTTCCTTGTCTGTCAGCATTTCAAATTTCCCCGATACTCTCATCAGCTTTAGGATCCTGGAATCCTGCATCTCACTGTTGCTTCCCCTTCGCCCACCTGTATGCTCCTTGGTAATCTAACCAAGTCTCTTCCTGTAGTGGCCTTGTGTCCACTGACATCCTGGAAACGTTTTCAGCTAATGTGGTTCTTCTGAGATCTCCCCATGTCACAGCCTTGTCTCTCAATCAACAGAAGGATGCTAACTTAGGACCCAGGAAGACAGAAGGCAGTGTAGCCTTCCAATGAGTAGCAGTCAGCTGGGAAACGAGGTGGATGTTCAGTGCCTGGGTTTTCCCCGACAGTGAAACACTGGTGTTAACTATATGCTAGTGTGACCCTAAGGCCTGGGTAAGTTCAGATCCCACTCACAAGGTGGCCTGGGAAAGTCACTTCCCCGTCTGGATTTGCTGCTTCCTTTTATAAAATGAAGATGTTTCCATGAGCTCATTTTAGAGGCCCTTTCTGCCACTGATTACGGCTGTGTGATGTGACGAGAGCAAATGCCAGGGCAGTATAGGGCCAAGCCTTCAGTACTGATACTAACGACAGGCCTCGGAGGGAGGAGTGACTCCCCAGAGCTCGCTGGATGCTTCCCCTTCCTTTGCAAAATGCCCAGTAGTCCAGGGACCCGCGTTGGGGGTAGAGGCGTGGGGGGTGGAGCGGAGCTCTATAACAATGAGGAAGTGTCTCAGAGCAGCTGGTTGTTCTTCCCCCTCACCACGCCCTTGCCCTCTCCTCCCTCACTCTGGGCAGGCAGGTGGATGACTCAGCGGGAAAGAGTAGCTCCCTGGAGTGGAGTTTGCTGGCTGGCCTAGACCTTCCCCAAATTCCAGTTCTCAGAAAGAGACCAGATTATTCCGTAATTCAATACCTTCCGTGTGTCTCTCTCTCTCTCTCTCTCCCCTTTGTCTTTGTTGCTGGCCCCTTTATGAAAGACACTGCTTCTCCCTGAGACTAATCCTCTCCCCCACAGTCCCAACTTCTCTTTCATCCGTCTAAGTGCATCGCAGAGCAAACCATTTATTCCCCCAAAGTTGGAAGCAGCCCTGACTTTTCTGGTGGAAATGAGAGGGCACTATTGGCGGCTGAGGCTCTGAGGCATTGAGCTAAGGCTTCGAGGCTCTCCCAAGGCCGTAACTGAATCGGTCCTGGCACATCCACAGAAGCTCAAAAGCTTTGCCTTTCCCTCACCAGGGCTTGGCTCCCCAGACAAAAGATGTTCCTTGGTGAGTGAGGGGAAGCTGTTGCATATACAGTTTACATTTCGAGACACAGGAAAGGCGCATGGGGAACAAGATGTGAGGGAAAAACACCTTGACTGGGTATCCGAGAAGACGGGGAGGGGGGTTGAGTCTTAACTAGGAGTACTTACTAACATTAAGCACATTTTATGAGCTTCAGTTTCCTCATTTCTAAAGTAGTAATACTAGTCCTTCCTGCCCAGCCTCCTTCACAGATGTCACAAGTTTCATGACCTAACCCGAAAGACTAGCTATGGGTGCCACACAAAGTGAGCTATCAGTGTTCCTTGAGTTTGAGAAAGTATGCAACTGAGACAGCTGCCAATCAAAGTAAAAGGATGTGTCTGGGACAGGAGGTGGGTGGAGAGAGGTGTTAGGAGACTTCTCACTCAGGAGACGGCCCTTCTTCAAGCAATTCGTCCTCAGCTTCCAAACAAGCAGCGGAGTCATGTCACCTGACTCCCTGGCTGATTATGTTTGGAACACCCAAAGTGGGACCCATGAGCCATGCAAGTAGGGTTCCTGGACTTATCCCCACTCCCTTGTTTGAAGAAACAAAGTACTCACTAGAGGCAAATGTATGTGATCAGGCAGGTTATGACCCTGGACCCAGGCAGGTGATGCCACCTTTCCCCACGTGAGCCTCACCAGCAGCTGGGACGAACTAGCCCCCCGTTAGCCCTTGCTGGGGCTGGCTGGGACTGCTCACCGAGCAAGAATATTTTCTCCTCTCCAGGGTTCTAGGCTACAAAGAGGCCACAATCTAAGGGGGGACCAAACCAATATCCCTCTCCACTGGGAGCTAAGTTGTGATGGAAAGTGCTTGAGTCTGGTCTAGAGCTTGCTTTGCTACTGTTAAGCAGTGTGACCCTGGGGATGTCACTTCCCCACTCACAGCTTCGAGTTCCTCATAAGCAATGAAGGGGAAGGGGAGAAGAATATTGCTCTACCTACACCACAGGGACTTGAAGGAACTAATGAGTCAATGTACTTTTGTACAAGATTGAGGAAGTGTTACCTGCTGAAACAGACAGCAGTAACCCCACACTAATAGAAAAGTAAATACCCTCCCAACCAGTCACCTGTGAGGGGAGAAAAGACTACTTGTGACTGACACACATGGAGTGTTCTGTTCTGCTCTCACTGGACCAAGGTACATCTAGCTACCCCCTGACTTACATTATCACTTTCACTGTTTTACATTTCCATTCACCTCACCAGTTGAAGGCAGGAAGCATAAATAGCAGCCCAAAATGTAATTCGTGGTGGTTCTAGTGAAAGAGCATCCAAGAATATCACCATCTGCTACCACTTGTAGAAATTTAGAGGGGAGAGGCCTCTTAGATTACTCTTGACTACCAAGCCCCTGCAACTCAGCACTTTTTTCTAACCCCACCCCCACTGGCAGAGCCTCACAGACAGAGCTGCCAGATCACCTAGAGGAAGAGTAATGAAGTCCTGACTCACTTGGGACAATCTACAGAAGGCAGTGATCTTCTCCCAAAAGGGAATGGTGTCGGGGTTGAAGGAAGGGCTCCCCTTTCCTCCTGTGACTCCCAGTCACAAAGAGAACTTTCTTCCTCCAGTGGAGCTACTTACTTCACATTTGGAAACTAATTTGCATTCTTTTGTACCCTAACATACCCTGAAGTCTTGGTGACTTGGCATGCCTGAGGGGCAGCAGGAGAGAAAGCACGAGTTCTCCTATTATCAGAAAAAGTTACTACTAAAATAGGTTGCATTTAGCATTCACGAGAACTACGGTAAGTGATCCCAGAGGATACATTGCAGGCTTGCTAGAAAACAGGAATTTTCCAAAGGCTAGCTTGAGACCGAGGTGCTTTTGACAACTCTATTACACTTCCATCTGCCCCACCTCTAATCACGAGCTTCTCGAGCAGGGATGCAGCCAGTTGGCTGCTGTTAGGTTGCCAAATTGCTGACACCTATACCAACACACACACCTACTTCTGGCAGCAAAAAGAATTCACAAGAATGGTATCACAGAACAGGATTCCCAAGGCATGGATTCAAGTGTTGGCACTGCCACGCATGAGGTGTATGAGCTTAGCCAAGTCATTTCATCTCTCTGGGCCTTCATCCTATTTAAATGCATCCTGGGCCTTCATCTACAAAATGCAAACTATCAACTATCCTTGAAGGATCTTGTAAAAAATATATAACAGAGGTGAAAGCACGTTATGAATATGCTGAATTAATCTTTCTTGTGCTATACCCTATACCTGACTACTAAAAAACATGTTCCTAGCCCTCCAAAAACAGAGTTCTTCAGAAAAAGAACTGCCTGCCTAGGAAAGCACTCAACATATTTAATAAGTAAATCTCGGACGATCACAGGCTTTTACAACTCCAGGATCCTGAAAGCACATGAACTCCACTGCAGTCTGCTTCTGGTATTTTAACGAAGTCTTATGTCCTTGCTTGTCCTAAGAAATTTCTCTTGCCTTGCAGATTACATGAAAGAATCCGTGTGCAGTTCTAGCACTTGCTCCTTGAATAGCAGTGAAAACCCTTACGCCACAATTAAGGACCCGCCCATCCTCACCTGCAAGCTTCCAGAAAGCAGCTATGTAGAAATGAAGTCGCCTGTGCACAGGGGGTCTCCGTACACAGATGTGCCATCCTTGTCGACAGCTAATAAAAATATATATGAAGTTGGTAGGTGTCTCAAATAAGTAACTTAGCGCAATTAGGATAATAGTCAGCATCTGAAGTAAAAAACAATCCCTCTCCACTCACCCTGTCTTGAAAACACACCCTTTTTTGGTTGCTTTTTAAGGAATCCAAGGTGAACTGTGTTTCCCAGGACTGCCCTCCTCTCTCACGCAGGAAATCAAGTTCTTGTGCCAGCTCTGCTTTAAAAAAACACCAGGACTAGTAAGAAGCAGAGATACCGAGGAAGTGGAGAGTGGGTACACACACACACACACACATACACTTCAACTGACTGTTGATACAAATCCCAGCTTAAAAAAGAAAATCAGGACATTAACTTTCTAAATCACCTTCTACTTTCTCCCAGTTTAACCCGTGTACCTGGGCCCATTGATAAGACCCCCTACTTGTAGGATATTCAAAATTTCTTGATTTTGACCAGAGCTTGGGATTCTGACAGTACACTCACTTAGGTTTTTCATCTCATGAGCAAGTCTCAGTACTAATCCTCATACATTTATCAGATTTATAAATCCCTGGCTCCTCTCCCCGCACCTAGTTAAATAGAACTCTCTTCCCTCCAACAAGGCAACCAAAGCTAATCTGTTCTCTGAACTCATTTTTCACTATATTCCTTAGAGCCCACAGTCAGTGTGGTCCAAGAAGGCCGCGGTCATAACTCCAGCTATATCCAGCATCCATATGATCTACCTAGGAACAGCCATATTCCTGGTCATTATGACCTCCTCCCAGTAAGACAGAGCCCTGTTCACGGGCCCTCCCTGGACAAGCAGTCTTAAGAGGGATAAGCTTCTCTCTTGCAATGTGCGCTGCTGAATATTCTCTGACTCTGAAAGAAGACATTCCTTTGACTTGAAACAATGGTACAGACTGACTCCAGCTGCGGGTTAGTTATTACTTTCACCTGGAACTAAAGAAGAGCTTCCAAGTGGGACTGGAGTAATTGTTCAAAAGGTCTGTTTGCAAAGGCAAATCCTATCACTCACCCACCCCAAACCCCAAATCCCTGAATTATATGGTCTTTTAAAACATTTAGGATACAGTTACTTGTCAACATCAGCTAAATATCGCTAAATATATTTATTTATATACTTAATTATCTGAAACATAATGCTTAGAAACATGTAGAATAAGTTTTACAAACGTTCCTAGGGGGAAACGAGAACTGGGGAGGGGAGTGGATTATTTTAAAACACCTGCAATAGTACCTATGTCCTTTTGGTTGCTGTTCCCATCATGTTTGATTACCTAATTAGTACACAGACACAAACTGTGCTAATATTAATCCTGAAGTACCTACATATGTCTGGTCCATCAAATTACAATGGCCAAGGTTACAGAGTTAGTATATAGTCTAAAGCTGACAGCTTCCATTTTTTAAAATAAGATTTTAATAAACACAAATTAACTTTCCCTCTTCTGCCCTGCTGGTAGTAGAACAAAGTGCAGCAGCCTCTTTTGGTCTACGACAGTATTTCTAGGCCAAATTCCAGAACACTGCAAGTAGTCCTGGCCTTGTCACGTCTCCTTAGTCCACCCAACATCTGAGTCATTCCAGGGGGAAACACAACTCTGAGGTGATGCTTTAAGCAAACAGTCAGACTGATAAGAATTAAGTGTCCCTAAAAATGGCTATTTGGCCTCCCAGATTTTTTTGGTTGGCATTCCTTGACTCAGAAGAGTACTTGCTTTTCAAGCATTTCTTCATAAATCTTGAGCTTGATGTAATCATTAGACAGAAGTGGATACAGCAAATTTAAATTGTTTAAAGTACATTATGTTTTTTGATGGAACTAAATTGAAATGACCAAAGAAAAAATGGACTGTAACTGGCTGTTGTAACATGATGTTAAAAACTTTATAGTAAAGAGCATGGAAAGATATGAAGTACTTCTACCTTAAAACCACCACCTACTGACTGAGATGGCCAAAACTGAATTACAATGAGCTAATGCTCCAGATCCCAGAATTCAAATGTGTCACCTACCATTAAACATAAGTAAACGGGGGCGCAGATGAGTCAAAAATGGAGCCAACTCCCAAACCCCATAAAGAGGACCTCCTCACGAGGATTAAAGATCAAAAGGGCAAACCAAGGAAACTAACAGTCACCCCTATACCACTCCATTCTCTGATAACAGTCCAGCCAGTAAAACTACTTCCAAAAAGGTGTACAGAAGAGGATCTAAATGACTGCAAAGCTGGAATAGCTGCTACAGGAAGTGTGGGAGTTCTGAAGCCCTTGATAAAATTTGAAGTCTGCCATGGAACCCATTAGTTTGGGTAATAACCAGCAAAAGCAAGAAAAAAAAAAAATGAGTACAAGCCCTTCACCACTTCATTGAAAGCTTAAGCAAATGTTAGGGGAAAATATCTAATACTTACATGAATGCTGCATGTGTGCATGGGAGCAAGTGATCAGCAATAGCAAATTTACTTTCCAAAAAAGCCTTATTAAAATATAAATACTAGAAAATTACTTTGTAGACCCAAGTAAATATTTCTCATACGTATGTAGAAAGAAATATAAATAACTTACCTCAGTATATCAGGGCAGCAAATGCTCAATTGTCTTTGTGAAGCAAGGATCAAGAATCATGGCAAAGTAAATCAGCAAGGAGAAACTTCATCTCAATCCCAGGTTTTTCTCTTCTCCCCTTTCCCTGCATGTACAGTAACAGCTGCCTGGCAAACTGCAAACAAGCAGCATCACTCAAGTTTCAAGTTTCACCTCTTTTTGCCAACTATCTTCTGGGCAAAATTCAACAAGAGGTGGCAGGGTGGAATTGCTAAAGCACTGGGTCAAGAGATTTGAGTGTTACTTGCCCTCTCTGGGCTCCTTTTCCCCCCATGTGTCAAAAAGGGACAAGCAAAGATGTGTAAGAGAAACCTAACATCCCTTCAGCTCTAGCATTCTGTTTAAAGAAATGTATCACATATCAAATCAGACAATACAGGGAAAAGGAAAGACAGAGGGTGTGATTGGTGACAACAGCTGTCTTCACAAATATTAAGAGTTACTGGTAAAAGACATTTCAATCTTACAGAGCAACCATTAGGAATGTCTGTCTAGCACTGTCACAGGTAGGGGTCATGGTCAACCTCCACATGTGCGCTGTGCATTTTATTGGCAACTTGGAAAGATTTGTTCAATTATTTTACAGAAACTAAGTTTTCAAAGTGATGCGCATATAATTCAAATTAATAAAGAAAACAATTATTGTACAATAGCACTCAGACTATGAAATGGCAATACTTTTTTAAAACAATCCAGATTTGTAATATATTTGTTCACTGTGCAGAGGGATCATACCTTGTACAAAATAAATTAATTTCTCAAACTAATTTATGGGAATGCCTACTGTTGTGTTGCAAACCAAAAATGTGTCTATAATCTACACCTCAGGTTTAAAAGGTAGAACTAACCTACGTTTTTTGTGGTCACGTTAGACAGAGAAGTGAAAATTATGCCCATAAATGCTTGAAAATAAAGTGAAAAAGTCCTATCAAATTTATAACAAGTCTCTTCCTTTAAAGTAATGAATGGGAGCAACATATTCTTAATTCATGTCCAAAAATTACTGAAAATCTCATAAACATCAATATACTCAAATAGAGAATTCCTCTGCTGTCACAAAGATGTGACCTCAAAGACAACTATCACAGCCTGTGCTCAGCTCAAGACACAAAGGTAGTTCTATGGAATGGAATAAAGGCAAGTGAAAAGGCTACCTAATTTGCCTAAGTGCAATGAATAGCTTTCTACTAGGAGAAGTTATCACCTAGTACAGTATCCTGGGTGAATCTGTCTTTAGGACCTTTTAAAAAACATAACCTTGTGACCTAACTAGTACAGGAGCAGCAGAATTAATTGTTATAAAATACAGATGCTAAAAAACAGCTTACTGAATGCATTCAGTGGTGTAAGTTTAAAATTTCTCCTTCATACTTTCAAAGGTTTGTACATAATCCTCGTATCTAAGTCAAATTAAAACCTTTCAACTTGTCAGTTCATAAGGCCTAGGTGATACTCAGTTATTCCCATTTAATAAAATGTTTAACCAAGAATACATTTTTAGTAGAGATTAAAACTCATTCAGAAAAAATCCTCCTACCAACAGATAATTCTCAAGGGCTGGAGCTTGACATCTTAGGGCAAGACGAAGTATAATCAAGAATTATAAGACAAAAACGGTACTTACCAAGAATGATAGTGTCAGATTATGACTTAGGAGGCTCAGAATACTACCCAATACCTAAATGATAACCAAAGGCTTGAACTCAATACAGAAGATTCAAGAATAATACATTCTCTTAGCCATTCATCTAACCAGAGGGAAGACAGAAGAGGCCCAGAATATGTGCACAGAGAGGAAATGGAAAATCTTTCTTAGAAGGGATGGATGGGTACATTAGGGATTCATTATTCTATTACTTTAAATTTTGTAATTTATTAAATTATTTGTAATTTTATACAACTTTTAATGAAAAAAATTGTTAACCTGAATGGTAATTCTCAAACTATAGCGCCCCAGACTAAACTAGAATGAACCCTACCTAGGGTTAGCCCCCTTACTCTTTTAGATGGTCCTTATTCTGACATGGGTTTGGTTGCAGGGGGGTTACATAGCAGGAATGTAAATATGAAGCACATTCCCTGTCTTTGTGGATCTTACAATGTAGCAATTTCAAAAGGGCAGGAATAAATGGAGGGACCTGGGGATTAGTCAGTGCTGATTATACATTTTTTTCCCTGACTTGCAGAGCTAGAAAGACTCTGAGCAGAGTCCTTCTACAGAATGTAGAAGTTCTGGTCTCACATTCCCTCCTCATTCTAGCTTTGCCTCCCAAGCTATTGTCCAGCTCAGCAGATGGCCCTCCAGAGCCTGGGATAAGAGAAAACATGGGGACCCAAGATCTTACAAAGTCCTGTTACTTAGGCATACACTTAAATGTAAACCAAAACCAGAAACCTCCTCCAGAGTTGGTTTCCTATCAGATAGCCTACATAAAATGTTGCTTCCTGCAGTTTCCCAGACTGTCCCGTTTCAGGCATGACCTTCTATAATATTCTTAGGCCCATATGATGGAAGGCTTTAGCATGGAGGCTAGTACAATAGTCAGCAACTTCTTAAACATAAGGAACCACTTCCCTAGAGGGGTCTGAGAAAATGGTATGCAGAGAGAATGGCGGTTTGCAGTACAGGAATAGGTGCTAAAGTCAGTATATTTATTCATTGGCATGGGGACAACAAGATCCGAGATTTTGTGACAGGGCAATGTTAACATCCACTGACTCAAACAAAGGGAAGGAATCCTGTTGGCTACTAATTTTCACTACCATCACTCGTACTGGTAACAGAGTAGTTAACAGCCAATACAATCTGCCAGGACCTACCCATTCTCTGCTTAATAATGCTAAATAACTAAATTCAAATGTTTAGACTACTAATAATTAGATTACTAGACTAACAGCCAAAGGATGCCATTTAGTATCGTATGTACACACATACACCTATATGCTTGGATACAACTTTTAATGAAAAAAATTAACCTGAATGATAATTCTCAAACTATAGCACCCCAAGCTAAACTAGAATGAACCCTACGGTTAGCCCCCTTACTCTTTTCGATGGTCCTTATTCTGACATGGGTTTGGTTGCAGGGGGGTTCTATTGAATTGCTAGCTCTACAGACTGGTGTACCTTCTTGTAGATTCCTATTAGCGACAATAAAAAAAAATAAAACACAAAATGTTTTTAAAAGTTCTCTACCAGACATGAATATATTTTAAAGTATATATTAAAAGCCAGCAAAATTTTAACAGTAAGAGTCAAAAAACAAGCAGTTCTCAATGTACAGTTGACACAGCAGCCCATCAGGTACTCCTCCCCTTAGCACAGATATATTACTTTGTTACAAATTGTTGAAATTGAAAGTCATTTTGCAAATGATATGAAAGCTTTCATCTTATTTAATGGAGTTAATATGCAAATAAAGGTAACATTCTAGTGGAAATAAGAATATCATTCTAAGGCCAAAAACATCTTGCAAAGTGTACATTTCATTTTTACTTAGCTATTATATTTGCGTTAGAATGTATAATTTGGCTCTAGTACCTGAAGAGTTCATTCATAGAATTACTGAATTAGAGCTGGGATGAGCCCCAGAAATGATCTAATGCGGTCGGTCCCAGGTCCCCTCATTAACTGAAAGGTGCGGCTCAGAAATAAAATGACTAGAAGAGCTGAGACTAGAATCCAAGTCTGTCACCCAGTCCAGTGCTATTATACCTGCTACTTTCTTTCAACTCACAGAATTTGCATATTTTCTAATATATACCTTAATATATACCTAGTACCAAGGTCCTTTCAAATATTCTTTATCTTCCAATTCAATTTTCAGAGACATGGATACTTCAATTGAAATTATCTCTCAGGCTATTGGTCTCCCTTAATGACAGTAACATTTGGTATTACTTTATTGTTACCACCGGCCTCTATAGTTTGGAGAACTACAATCATTCTTTAAAACTTCAGAATGAAAACTTGCAGGTTTTTTTTGGCACATTGTATAGGTGAATGGAAAAGGTGACCTGTCAAATCCCAGAAGAGGGTATGGTACCAGCACAGCCTGGGCCAGAAGGACAAAAATTAGTCCTATTCTCTTTAGCACGAATCTGGCTGTTATGCTAACCCATTATATGACGTGGATCCTTTCATGACCTTCATTCTTTTTTTTTTCCACACAGAGAATGGATGTCATCACAGTCCTTACACAAAATTCACACATATTTTGTTTTGAAAATGTTTTCAGGCTTATGATGTTTGTGAAACATCAAGTAACCATATTTCTCCTCTGTTAAGAAAAAAAAAAGTCCACAAACCGAAACCTAACAGGCTGGGATACGTTTATACATATCCACACAGCCTTTGAATTATTCTGCTTTGAATTATTCTGGTATTGACCAAAATTGTTTAAGTAGTAATTTTATCTCTTTAAGGTAGATGGAAGAGATTATCACAATAGCCCGAACCACTGAGGGTTTGTATTTTGTAACTACAAGTCACTAAAGATGTTCATTTTCCCCAATGATGAAATAAAAATGACTAGCTCTGATGAGCAATCCAAACTCTTAAGAAGTCTTCACTTTTCTGCAGAACCCTTCAGAACTTAAAAGACCTCTGGCATAAGTCAGAGGTTTTAGAATTTAGTTAACACCCCTTCTTAGAGTTTAGCATACTCAATGCAATGGCTAAATTAGAAAACTTCCCCCTTACAAAGTAACTACTATTAGAAAAAAAATCAGACAGCACTTAAGAACATTTACCTACAAGTTTAAACCAAGTCAAAATGGCTAACTGACTTTTCAGGAGAATAAGTTAAAAATATATATATATTCAAAGTTAAAATAACTGAAAAGCGAGGTCATGCAGCAAAACACTTCGAATAAACTGCCTTGAGCCCTAAACTATCATATTATTTTAAAACTTAATGTTTTTTACTTGAGACAGTTCTGTCTCCTCATACTATCCAGAATTAAGCCATTCATTGAAATGCAATCAAAAACTATTTTTCTACTACTACTTCCGGTTTCTTGGAATGCTCCCAAGATCCAACCATGCCCAAGGCAACTTAAGTCTATACTTGGTAAAAATTCAGTTACTTTATTCATTTTCAATTCAATACTTAAGTTTCTCCTTCTCTTAAATTAAATTTTGTAAAAAGACTACCAATTTTCAGTAAAATAAGTAGTGATGGAGCTTCTTCCTGGGTCTGGTGACACTGTTATGATGAAAGTACTGAGATTAATTACTACCCTTATAGTTTTGGTAATACTTTTTCTAAGAAAAGCATAATTGAAGTACATGTCTAAAATCAAAGCTGAATACACACAATGGTGCCTCCAATTCAATGTTTACTTTGTAATGCAAGGGCCTATACACTCTCATTTGTTAGAATCAAATATTCCATGGCTGCATCCAAACCACTCAAAGGGAAAATGTAATCTGACAAAGAATCGGCCCCCTATAACTGTTTATTAGAATGCAAATATATTCCAAATCAATAACTAAAAAAAAGTCAAGTTACAGAGCATGCATAAAATACAAAGTAGCGATTTACAAATAGATAATAGTATCTTCATACCAATACACTAAAATAAAGTGGCTACAGAAGCAAACCGAAAGACCGACCACAGCAATGCCTTCAGTGCGCCCCACACGTCATGAGCATCGCAAAAGACAGAAGATTAACTATGAAACATAGTAATCTATGCAAGCCCACACATACACATTTTGGGGACATTCCACCATCCTGAATCGTATCACTTCAGTTGACACAACTTTCAGAACACTGCAGAGTAAGTGCTTAATATTATCCACAAGAAAGTAAAACTAAATATTAGTGTGCACACTTCTGAATGAGAAACTAGTTGCTCTACTGATTTCAATAATGTAGTGGAAGAAAACTATTTCAGGTCTGTATAATGGCCTAAATGCATTCTATTTAAACTCAAGGTCGTATTTCATCTTAAGTACTTAAAGAATACATGCCTTTAAGTGGTACCACGTGAGAAGACATTAACCTCTCACTGTATTCTTTTGACATACTGAAACCTGATATTTAACTGGACTATATTCCATAATATACTGCAAAACTCAAAAATCAGCATCATTAAAATAACTACCCATGTCTGCTGGTGAATATGGTGATAAAACTAGGTTGCATTTCATTTAATGGGAGGTTTTAAGACAAAATTAACACTTCACAATTTGATACTAAGAGCATTAAACCAGTTATTGCCTAAGCAATAAAATGCCACATAAACTACTGCTGGGAAATTAGAAAACTTAAATGACTTATCATTAACTTGGGCTTCCTGATCATTCTAAGAGGCACCTCGGATGGAATTCCACCCGTCTATCCAGTTCCCAGCCTGCCGGGCAGCAATGTCTAACATATGGCCCCATAACCATACCACCCACAAACGAAAATATAAGTCTTCTGTGTTTATTAAGATAATTCTTGTCCAGAAAAAAGTGCCTCTCGAATCAACTTTGATGCTTACAAAAATTAAAAAACAAAATTTACTAAACTACATAATCCTATTAAGGCATTTTAGAAATTGACTTCCAGAATAATGAAAAATTTTCAAGCTCTCAAAATCCTACTATGTTTATAGGGCAATTCTTAGATTTGCGGATATACTGCAGTGAGAGAAGAGTGTATGAATTACAAGCTGCTTGTTATAAGCTGCTCTGTGGCAAAATGATAGCTTATTACTAAAGTCTTCTTAGTTTGATTTGATCAAGACCAACAGGTCTGAGCTTCAAGTGATCAAGTTCTATTATGTTCTACAGTGACAGGCTTCCATCATGAAAAGTAAACAGTAATTGAGGAATCCAAACATTCAGTTTATTAAACTAAGGCTAGTGAAGCCATAGCATGAAAAAAAGCTGCAGTCATTCGGGACAAGTGGATAATTTTATAAAGCTAAAATCAAGACTTAAGACATGGAAAATATGTAAGTATGAGGAAGTAATAAAACACAAAAGTGACCACAAGAATTACAAATATATTTAAATCTCAGACCTGGGAAATGGACTATACACAGCCTTCTAGGGGAGAAGAGAAATGCCTCATATGTTCTGACAGCACTGCACCTTTGGCTTGTTTTCAGTGGTTGGTGGAACATGAATAGGAACCACATTGTTGCTTGGAGACATGTCATTTTCACGTCTGTCTGACATTTGCTTCTGGGAAACAATGCGGTATATCTCTGAGCGAAAAGAAAAAAGAAACAGCAATACTCAGTGTGAATAGACCCATCAATAGTTGACATAAAAGACACTTAGAGGGAGAAGACATATTTGCAGGAAAAACTGTAAATAAATGGAACAGAGAATGCATAAATTTAAAGTTTTATTTTCAAACAGCCACTGATTAGAGTCAATCCATTGTATTTAATTTCTCTTAGGGTAAGAAAAGAAACAAATGTTTTCAATTTCAGAGGGAAAGATTCACCAATTAAATAAATCTTGGATTAAAGAGATTACATAGTTTATAGGATTAGATCTAAATTAAACCATGAGACTATTTTCATTCTATCCTTACCTAAAAGATCTACATACAGTGATATTGTACCACAGAAAAATAAATTTGCACTAAAAAATCTACATACAATGACACTGTACCACAGAAAAATAAAAATAAATTTGCACTATTAGGCTCACTAGGCATTTTTCTTGGCTGTGTAGGGAAAAGCACAACTTCATAAACATGCCAAAATCCCAACGTACTCTTGGAAAAGGAGAGAAAGATAATGTTTATCAGTGCCTCCTGAATTAAAGCTAAATTATAATTAAATAATTATTCAAAACAGGCAACTTAAGATTTTATATGACACTTACCAAAACTAATAGTTGAGTATGTATCTCTTCCACTAAATGTTAAACTCTATGAGGACCAAAACCGTGTCTATCGTATTTATTGCTGTATCTCCAGCACACATCATATAGGAGGGGTTTGACAACTAACTGCATGAATAATGTTATTAAATTCCTCTACAACAAGTATCTTTAACACATTTTATTTGGTCTCACACTGCACTGCCTAAAAGTAGTTCCCTCTGACTAGATTACAAACTCCTTGTGAGCAAAGATGATATCTTTTTTGTGTGTGTGATAAAATACTTTTATTTCTAGTTTTGAAAGAATATTTTTGCTCATTTGGAAAATCTTATACCAGACTAGTCATAAAACTGCAAATCTGAAACATATTACTTTTTAAAATATTTTTTTTTCAGTTACAGTTGACATTCAATATTATTAATATATTAGTTTTAAGTGTACAGCATAGTGGTTAGACATTTATATAGTTTATGCAGTGATCCCCCAGATTAGTCTGTAGTGCCCACCTGGCACTATACATGCTACTGCAACACTACTGACTATGTCTCTATGTTGTACTTTACATCTCGGTGACTATTTTGTAACTACCAATTTGTACTGCTTAATCCCTTCACCTTTTTCACCCAACTCCCCAACCCCCACCCCCTGGCAACCATTAGTTTGTTCTCTGTATCTATGAGTTTGTTTCTGTTTTTTTTTGTTGTTGTTCATTTATTTTGTTCTTTAGATTCCACATGTAAGTGAGATCATATGGTATTTGTCTTTCTCAGTCTGATTTATTTCACTTAGCATACATAATCCCCTCTAGATCCATCCATGTTTTCGCAAAGGGTAAGATTTCCTTTTTTATGGCCAAGAAATTGTATCTTACTAATCTTTGTTCTCCCAATGCTCCTTCTCTCAAAGAAATACCCTCAAAAGGTAAAGGAACTCTAAAAATGGGGCAAATTGACCTGATATACCTATTATGATGTACTATGAAGGATACATGTATTCCTATGAAAGACATCTATATAGTCCTGCCAAAAATGTTTAAAATGAATTTATCATGAGGAAACAACTAAATAAATTCGGACTGAGGGACAATCTATCAGACAACAGGCCAAGATGCTTCAAAGAAGTTATTTCATAAAATACATTGAAAAGATGAGGATAAGTGTTCTAGATCTGTGCTGTCCAATATAGTAGCCACCTATTTAAATTAACAAAATAAAATTTAAAAATCAGTTCCTTAGTCCACTAGCCATATTTCAATTTTAGTATATGTGCCGCCGAAGCAAGCACAACTAGCCATATTTCAAGTACTCAATAACCACCCGTGGCCAGTGGCTACTCTATTTGTTACCTCACATATAAGAGAATTCCATCAATGCAATGTGTGATCTCTGACCAGATCCTAGACTTAAAATGTAAAAACCAAGTCTATCAAGTAGTACACATGGAGAAACCTAATATGAACTGCACCTTATATAATACAGTATAAACACAAATTTCTTGGACGATATACGGTATTGTAATTACGCAGGAGGATGCCTTGTTCTTAGCAGAGAAAATGCTCAAGTATTTAACAGTAAAGTGCCACAATGTCTATAACTTATTTTCCAAGGATTGAGCAAAGGGGAAAAAAGTATATAATACACGTGGAACTAAACCAGATGTGGCAAGTTGATGATTCTAAATAAAGGGTATAGAAATAATATATATTATTGTATTATTTCTGTAAACTTCAAAATTTTAAAAATATAAAGTTATGGGGTAAACAAAGAGAAAGTGGACTCTTTTTTTTCAAAATGCTCCAAGAACATATTACCCAAGTGCAATGTGAACATTATTTGGATTCTAATCTGAACTGTAAAAAAAAAAAATTGTTGAAACAGGACATTTTAATATTGTATGAATAACAGATAAGAAATTACTGCCGATTTTTAAGTGGCTTTGTTGTTATTGGTTTAAGTCTTAATCTTCTAGATATACATCATGAAATGTTTACAAATGAAACGCTGTGTTATCTGGGATTTGTTTCAAAATACTGGAGGAGGGACTGAATGGAAGAAAAACTGGACATGAACTGATAGATGATAGCTACATGGGAGTTCATACTATTCTACTTTATTATGTTGGAAACTTCCCAACAAAAAGTTAAAGAAAAAGAAATGTACTAACTGAATTAATACATTTTCTCCAAATTAAAAACTAATTTCCCTGAAGTTGAATAGCAAACTGTACTAGTCCACTGAATATGTAAACTAACAAAAACAGGGATAGCTAGTATACCTTTTCTTATGTTTTTTTGGGGGGGAGGAAAGGGTGCTAAAATTTATGTTTAAGAAGGTCGACAGTGGTTCAAAGCTGAAGAACGATCAAGAGGCGAAAAAATATTACAATAAAGGCTATTAACTAGAATTAAAAAAAAACAAGAACAACAAAGGATATGGAGTCTTCATTTAGATTATTTTCATTGAAAAGGGACGAGACTGAAGAATGTGTCAAGGGTAAAGAGAAAGACAGTCATTCAATCAGGCTGGTGGCTAAGGAATGAAGATAACCATCAAATTACTGTAAAACTATACCATTCATCCTTTATTCTTCATGTTTTCTCTCTAATCCCAAACTGGATGGCTCTTCTTTTTCAAGTGCAAGTGACTAAATGTAACCCTCTATAAATTTTAACTTCTCTTCAAGTTGTTTTGAACACTAGGTTAAGGGGAACCAAAGCAAAAAATATTTTGCAGGTTCTTACATGAAAAGCAAATAATGCAAGAGAGGAAAAGGCAGAGTTCTTGGAGAACATAGAAAGTTAAATAATTAAAGAGATCTCATTACTAAGCAAGAAATTTGAGCAGTGTTGTGTAACTGTCTAAAAGTACAACATACTGTTTTGTAGAAATGGATAATTGCTATATTTGCTCCAGTCACCAAAAAAGATGTCTGCTAATAAAAATGATAACCAAGCAATAAATAAAAAAAAGGAAACTGTTGGTGAGGAAATTGAGAGAAAATTTTACTTTCGGGTAGAATGGGCACTAAGAGTCTACACAATTAATTTGCTTAATGTCTCTGTGGCTAGATGTGTCACTTAAAAAAAACACTTTGATAAGAAAATAGGAAGCAGGTACCTTTCTAGCTGGTATCTGATTTAAAGAAGGTTATTTAAGTGGGGGGAAGGGAACAGGAAAAGTAACTTGCTAAACCAGATGCAAATATTTTCCTCTTTCAAGGGCATGTTCTCCTTCAGAACCAAATATATACGATACGCCAATTCCTGTGCAGTCCCTTTACAAGATGTCCAAACAACAGGTAAAGTCAGAAAGCAAAGGAATTGTTTTCTTGTTCTTATTATCAGGATCTCTTATAGATCCAAATATAAAGTAAAACATTAATATACGATAGCTTTAAATACAACCAGGCAAAGTTAAACAAAAAAGACATATATGCCTATTTCTACTCTAATGGAAGTATGGATCAAGGTGCCAAAAAAAAAATTCTAAGGAAGTTAAATGCAACTGTTCCAAATTGGAGAACAAAGACAGATAAAATTGTTCAGTGCCTCCAAAAATTTGAAAATAGCAGTGGCCTGAGTTATTCTACTATAGCGTAGGTCAGAATTTTTTAAGTCTTCTTCAAACCCACTGCTCTCCATGTAAGTTTCTAAAAGATAAAAAAAATGCTGATTTGATACACTGACAAGTATCTAAAAGGTTGCCATATGCCAAGAGCAAAGCAACTACACCTAACTGAGATTCTCACTACTCTAGTAAAATTACAGTAGTCCCACCCCCTTATCTGCAGGGCAAACATTCTAAAAACCCCACTGAATGCCTGAAACCTCAGAGAGTACTGAATCCTGTATATTTTTTCCTATACGTACAAACCTTTTCACTAAATAGAGGAAGTACTTTATGGCTTCTCTTTGGCATATCTGAATTGCCAGCACAACTACTCTTGCGCTTTGGGGCCATTATTAAGTAAAAGAAGGGTTACTGAAACAAGCACTGCTATATAGTTGATCTGAAAACCAATTGGACAACGAAGTGATTAACGAATAGACCAGCATATACTGCAGGAAACACAGGCCAAAGGGATGAGTCACGTCCTGGACAGGATGGAGCTGGACAGTGCGAGATTTCATCCCACTGCTCAGAATGGCGCGCAATTTAAAACTTATGAGTTGTTTATTTCTGAAATTTAGTATTTTCAGACGACAGTTGACTGCAGCTAACTAAAACCATGGAAAGTGAAACCTCACATAAGGGGTGAGAATACTACTATAATGCCCGGAAACTCTCACCCCACTTTTAAGAGTCAATATGCTAAGTGAATTACAATTGTTTCAACCACAAAAGAATTTTGTCTTTAGACTAAAAAGATGGTTTGGACTTACTAATTACATTGAGAAACTTGTCACATATCACCTTAGCCAAGTGATCAGAGTTAACATTATCAGTAATGAATAAAACAAACCAGTATCATGAGCCTCCCTGTCTGATGCACTGAGAACACTTTTGTGGTGTTCCTGCTGTAATAACCTGAATTTCATCATGAGGAACATCAGACAAACCCAAACTAAGGGACACCACAAAATAACTGACCGTATCTTTCACAAATGTCAATAAACAAAAGAAACAAAAGACTAACAAACTGTTCCAGATTAGAGGAAACTAAGATACAACAGCTACGGAAACGCAATGCATGATCTGATTCCAGACTTTCTTTTGCTAAATAAAGACATAATTGGAACAAATGGCAAAATCTGAATAAGGTCTATAGCTAAACAAAGATGTTTAGAGTTATTACCTAACTCTCTGATTTTGATAATTATACTATGGTCATGAAAGAGCATATCCTGATTTTTAGAAAATACACAATAAAAAGTACTTAGGTATAAAGGGCAACACATCATTTGAAATAATACAGAAAAATCATGTATATTTTAAGAGAGGAAGAGAAAAAAAGAACTCAGATATGGTAAAATGTCAACATTTGGGACATATGGGTGAAGGGCATTTGAAAATTCTTTGTACTATTACTGTAACGTATTTAAAGCAGAAATTGTCAAAATTCAAAGTTAAAAGAAAAAATAACAGATTATGGGAAGTATGGATTGAAAACATTCTTTAATGAATTTGAGGATGAAAGAAAACAAAACTGCCCTGAAATGCAGAGGCTGCACAATCAGTCAGGCTCACTAATGTACTAGCTCCACGTAATCACCTCGAAAAAATACCATCAGCAAAATTACGCCATGGAGTTACTGTCAAATTCATGGATATCGAATATGCCATGGGTTTATTCTAAAACAAGCAACACATTAACTTTGGAGGAATAATGTAAATAAATTTTCCAAGACATAACTTTGCATCTTAAAAATTAAAAAGCTATCTTTTCTTATAGCAATATCAAAATACAATGTAAATGCTCCCTTAATACTGTTAACATTTGAGGTACACTTAAGCATAATGAGATTATTGTTCTCTTTCCTGTTTTGTCTATGCATTAATACTCCCACTGGTATAAAGAAGTTTAGAACAAACATCCTAACACTTGCAAAACAGCACAGATGTCTGCTGCCATCCGCAGTGATCTCTGCACAGATCAACACTGAGATTTATGCGGGAAGCTGAGGAAACAGTGAATAGAGAGACGTGAAGTGGTAGTAAGTGAAGCTAAAGTCGTTTGTTTTTAAGCAACATTAGTCAAGCAATAAAAAAAGTTTAATCTACAGAGAAGTATAAGAAAAATAGCCAGATGTTCTTTAAGGACAAAACAGTTCAATTTTAAGTATATACATCACTGCTTATTGATTAGTTCATTAGTCCACTTAGTATTAGAATAAATGGGCTAGAAATGGAGATCAGAACAGATGAACCAGAAATTACAGCAGAGGAGATTTAATGGGACATAAAAAACATCCCAACAAGGACGGACTAAAGTTTTTCAAGTGAGGTTTTCGGAAGCAATAAGAGACTCAGACCTTCAAGATCACTCACTCATTTTAAGATACTATGAATCTGAGGATCAGTGACCTTAGTTACACAGAGAGTGGGAGCAAAGTGACTAAAAAGTAAAAGCATACCACCTCTCCTGGTTCTAAATTTATACTCTACATATTGACAAAAGAATCCACACTAAGTGTTTATAAAGAATTTAAAAATACCAGATTTGAAGACATACTACATATTTAATCAAATCTTGCTTGCTTGAAACAATCTGCAATGAAACTTGACATAGAGAAGATTCTAAAGGAAAGCTACTGTGTTCCAAAGACTATTTATCCAACCCCAGCACCAGTTCTTTTAGTTACTATTCTTCTGGTTAACAGAAAAGAATTCTAATAAAACAGGCATACAAATCACCAATATTTAGTTTAGTTTTAATCAGTTATTTTTGCTCATGCCTTAACTGCTACTTAACTACTAATTTATCAACTGTTCACTATGTACCAGCGAGAGCTAAGTATTTTACATGTATGAACTCATACACTTATTTTTGGAGCCTAAAGTAGATGTCTCAGTGACAGACAATTCTTTCCTATGGGTTAGAGAGACAAAAAACTTGAAGTAACAACGTAAGAGTCAAGTCAAATCATATGACAAGGTATTTATAAATACAGACCCTCTCCAAAAAGAACATCACAGGACTCCCTAAAACATATTTAAATTTTACAAAGAAATTAAGGCCTAAAAAGGTTAAGTAACAACTAAGATTATAGAGCTAATAAGTAGAGGAGCCAGGAAAAAAACCAAGTCAGGCTTCTAAGTTTATGTTCTTAAATCCTAGGCTTATTCCCTACATTTTTATAGTAGAATAACACATTTAAAGGTTAAAATATGTTCACCTTTACTATAAGTGCTGCATACAAAGAAAAAATTAGAATCTTGTTATAATTGGAAACTCACTTAGTTAACCATTTCTCCATATAGACTTTTTAGAACACCACATAAGACTGTACTATGTATTAAGACTGGTGAGTTCTTAAAAGTAATACAATTTTAAAGTACTTAAAACAATGTATCAAAGTACTTAGTAGAGAATTATGATGAAATTTACTGATAAATTGGTTATTCTAATAAAGTCAAGGTAACGATGAGCTAACACAAATAAAATACTTTCTTATCCCTGAGTTTGACCTGGTCCGCACATCCACGTTCCAAAACAGCATGAACTTTGTTCCTTTCCCACTATTTAGTTAAAACTTTTCTGTATGCAATCACTGGCTGATTTTCTCCATAGGTGACACCTTGCTTCTACAGTGTATCATGGGAGAATTTTACTTTTTGTTTTTTCATTTTAATTTTTATGAATATATTTTTCCCCTAGCTGATTCTCAGAATGAAGAATGCCTTTCCTTTACTGAATTTCAATAGAGCACTTTTATCTTTCCATAGCCAGGATTTCAATATTTATCTAAGAAAGTATATTTAAGCATTACTTTGTGTTTGTGACCATGAATTATGGAATACATGGACTGAAATATCAGAAGTGAGTGAACAAATTTCAAAGTATTTTTCACACTATCAACCAGATGAATTAGGATGATTAAAGCTCAGCAAGCAAGGGTTGGAACTGATTTTGCACGCTAAACAACTCTTGCTATAGTAGCTCTCAAATGATAGTCATTCTCAGATATATGATTTGGTTTCCCAATTAATTTGTTTAAATTACCTTCCTAAAACTTCCAATTCCCACTGGTATAATCTGAAAATGCAAGTCTTACCTGTCAGAATTGTCTGAAAAGCAGCTTCTACATTTGTAGAATCTAAAGCAGATGTCTCAATGAATGACAAACCATTCTTTTCTGTGGGGAGACACAAAAACTTCAGTCTTGTCCAGTTTTAATACAAGGGATATAATATACTCAAGCCTTTGGAAAGGAAAATAAAACACTGCTAAGACCTAAGACCTCCCCAACTTCTTGACTGATAAGAGTACCATTCTATTTACACTTTAGTAGATTAAAAATAACCCTGAAAAATTTTTATTGACTTCTTCATTAAAATAAATATTTGTTACCACTAAATACTATCCCCAGAATGAATGACACTACTCAAAATATAGTAAATTTATCGAATACCCAGTTATTTTCATCCCTTACTGTCCTTTTGTCCCCATCAACCACATAGCTACGGTATGAATGCAGATGGGTATATGTGATTCACTTAGAATTCTGTAGCTATATTGTTTGAAATACAGTTCTTGACTGGAAAACTTAAAAAACTAAAATGGTACAATACTAGTGGAGGGTCACACACAACCTTCACTAGCCAAGAATGCACAATATTGCCTTCGGGCAGGCTGCCTCTAACAAAACAGGGGCAAGAGACAGGCGGACTCTCTGTAAAGCTAAAGAAGTTTTAACTCCTAAGCAGCTACATGCCTGTTTGTCCTTGACGCTCCCTGGCCACTACTTTTCAGACCCACATAGAGCAACCTTGGCAAAACACAGAGACATAATGGATAAAGACATGGGGAACACAAAATAAATTGAGTTCATCTAACCATTCCAGGGAGAGAAAAGATGACGGTCTTTACATTCAATTTTTGACAGCAAAAACTCAAAATACTATAGTGTTTTAATGACCCAAAGTTAAGCAAAAGAGCCATACAGTTATCACACACTTTCAAAACAACAAGCCTTCCTGAGCATTCATTCAGGTTTACCTTTTCAAAATTACTGTAACTGATTACCCTCACTGGAAGGATTATCAAAACTGCAAGATACACCAGCAAGAAATACAGAATCACTGTAATATCATGGAATTCATATCACTAACCTGCAAAAGCTCTTGCTTCATCTGTAGGAACTGCCCTGAGATGACGCAAATCACTCTTATTGCCCACAAGCATTATAACAATGTTACTATCAGCATGATCTCTCAGTTCTTTCAGCCATCGCTCTACATTTTCATATGTGAGATGTTTAGCAATGTCATAAACCAGTAAGGCACCTACAGCTCCACGATAGTATCTGAAAACAGAAACATGTACTTAACTATCAGAAGACAACCACAAAATGGAAGGGAACACCAGGAAGAACTAAATATATGGGTTATATATATTTTAAAACACACTTATAAATTTCAAAGTCCTAATATTGGAATTCTTAAAAGGAAAAAAAAGTACCTTTTCCATTACCCCAACTCAGCTAATTCACTCAATGGCAGCCACGTCACCTGATGGCAGCCTATTTCACAGAACGTAAGAACTGTAAGACTTACGCTGATGTTATAGCTCGGTATCGTTCTTGCCCCGCTGTGTCCCATATCTGTGCCTTTATTGTTTTCCCATCAACCTGGATGCTTCTTGTTGCAAACTCTACTCCAATGGTGCTCTTGCTTTCGAGATTAAACTCATTTCGAGTAAATCGAGACAGGAGATTACTCTTTCCAACACCAGAATCTCCGATAAGGACAACTGAAAAGACAAAGAACTTCATGTCAGATGAATGAGGCAAACACATTCAGAATATCAGCATGCGTTAAAGCAAAAAAACAAACAAAACAACAATAGGGCATCTGATTTTTTAAAAGAAATGGGGTACGGGTGAATTGAATAGCCCAGTTCGCCACCTGCTAGCAACAGATAAAACCAATTTATTCCTTTTATCTTTTTTCTACCTGCATAATGACTTCCACACATCATCTGCTTGGCACAGATACAGTATCCCATCTTACACATGCCGACATCTACTACCGTGTTTCCCCGAAAACAAAACCTAACCGGAAAATAAGTCCTAGCATGATTTTTCAGGATGACATCCCATGAACATAAACCCTAATGCGTCTTTTGGAGCAAAACTTAATATAAGACCCGGTCTTATTTTCAGGAAAACACGGTAGGCCAGATGACAGGCTAATGCATTAACTAACCATCATTACTATACCAATCTTATTACCTCAGAAGGTAATAACTTGAAAGATAAATCCTAAACTAAATGAACAATTTGTGATACTAAAATGTATCAGAGTCATATGAAAGCAACAAAGGATGGTAGTGGGTGGTGAGGAGAGAAAGAATACTATGTTCTACTTAGTTTCACCAGAGTGTGCGACATCTCACACTTTGGTGTGACCAAATACTGGGTGTAACCTCAGGACTTACACCTAGGCAAAAATGAAACACATTTAACATGTAACATCAGGTTTATAAACTTTGCCACCCAGATCACAGAAACTACAATGACCCTTTAATAGACACATTTATCAGACTGGCAAGAAACCAGAGACCCCTCCAAAAACAAACACCCCACTAAATTTAATAAGGGCCTTAGGAAGCTGACTAGTAAATCTGACTTACTCTGACTCAAGACCAAAGCAAGGTGGGCATACCCTTTCACTTATGACTTCATGAAATTTTTTTTAAACAGGTTCTGATTAGATGAATTTATTTCTTACTATTACTATCGGAGGCAGTTTATTTACTAACTAAATATATGGAGATTCTTTTACGCCGAAGGCAGTATTATACTTAAGAATTTCAAAAACAATAGGGAAACAGGCAGTTATATTAAAACGTTTCTAACTACATTTAAAGAACAAAATGAATTCACAGATTTACAGAAGCTGAGAGCTCGATAACACTTGTTTCCTTTGTAGAAAATTTTATAAACATTAATAAAAAATATTATACATTCCTACTGTTGACTACTAATGCTTTTTCTTCTCACTAGCTAATCGATTTAGACACCAGGACTAGAAAATCAAACATCCAAAAATGACACCAAGGAATTAATACCAAACCCTACTACAGAGATTGGGATTTGGTGGAGGTGGAGCGGGGGGTAAAAACTGTGCGAGCTCACTGCATCTGGTCAGAGGGCAAAGAGAATCCATTATGTATTCCTTCCTTGCCACAAGAGCAATATAAGCTGGCCTCTGGACAGTCTTGGAGGGAGTGTATTATCAAATGCATATCTTTTTGGCTTCCTCTATCAGCTGATTCAGCAAGAAATCATCCAGGCGGTAGTGATTCCATGTAGCACAAGGAGTCATTTCTAGCTATATCGTCAGAGGTGTCAACGGTATTGTGGCAAACACAGATATTATAATAAATACTTTAATTTGGATACCAGGGAAGAAGACATTATGGTTATAAAAGTAACGTACAAAAACAATGCACTTCCAATTTTACAGGAAGGTTGGTGGGTATGTTCATTTCCAAAGTCCACCATTCTGGACGTGAGGTCAAATCTCAGTTTCAGCAACAGTCTACCCTACTAACAGGATATTCACTATTGTTTCTTAGTGCCAGAGGCTGGATGTTCCGTTGAGGAAACCTCCTTGGAATCATTTCTGGCCCCACACTAGCACTGAGATATAAAAGCCTCACTTTAAGAGGGAATAGGAAAGGAAAAAACCAAAATGTTGAACGTTTCTACGTATAGGCACTCAGATATCAATCTACTGATTCAGGAACCAGTCACTTTGTTTAAAGCCAGAAAATAAGACATCTAGAATGATGACAACTTTGGAAAATAAACTCAAAGAACACCCTCCCAGAAAAACTCTGAGAACTGTCAAGTTTTTGGTTTCCTCCCTTTCAACCTCCACTGCAACTAGCGATTACGTTCACTGCGCCCACCCTCACATCGTTAAGCCATCATAAAATCAGTCATGGGGTGTTTTCCCCCTCAACGTAACCAATTAGTTTTCACATTATAAAAAATAGCACCTTGATCTGAAAATAATTCAAGACTCATGAATGCTTTATACAAGGGGTGTCCAAACTTTTCTCAACGTTTTTCACCAAGGGCCATATGCGATAAAATACACAAACAGCCGGGCCACTGACTCGAGGTGAAGTACGTATTGCCTCACCTGGTTTATTTAAGTCAACTAAATATATTTTTGGAATTTGCTGCGGGCCAATTAATAATGGATTGCGGGCCGCAGTTGGCCCGCGGGCCGCAGTTTGGACACCCCTGCTTTATACAGTATAAAAGTCATCTCAACTAGACATGGACAAGATTGTCAGAATTAAGACTAACAACTTCTTAAAGGATCATATCTTATATGACAACAGAAAATATCGGTTCTTTAAGAATAGTGCTGCCAAGATACTAAGATACTGAGAAATGACACAATAAGGAAAGCTGCTTCTATTCAGTTACCAAATGAGAAACCAAACCAAGAAGTAAACATTTAGGCTAAAGAAATAAACTAGAATAGATTAAATTACCTAAGTCACAGAAGAAAATTTACTGGCTCTAATTTAAAAAAAAAAACAAAAGATGGTGGCCCAGTTCAATGCAGCGGATGACAATGACATGACCTGCCATCCCACCAACTGGTGATGGAAGGTTACAAGTGGCACTTCAATGACACTGTGCTCACTGTGTAGTTTGCACCCAACTACTGCTATCAGTGAGCTGCCTGGGCCAGAAGGTCCAGAAGGGGGGGTGGGGATCAAGGCTGACACACTCTTTAATTGCCACCCTCCAACTTCCAGGTGTGGGAATGTGGCAGCCATCTTGGCGCGAGATGAACATATCCAGAAAGATCATCTTCGAGGCTGCTCCCCAAGAGACACAGGGCATCCCCTCCAAAAAGCCCATAGCTGACTATTTCCTGTGCACCCCTTCGGCCCTTGCCCCACTCCAGCTCCTCTGGCCCTTGGACCACTGTGACTGCCCACTTCTTCAGGCAGAGGCTGGGCAAGGGGACGCTGTTCTCAGCACCACTATCCCCCCAAAGAGGGCATTTCAAGGGTGAGGACTTTCTCTGGAGAGGCTCAGAGCCTCAGAAACATGCTCCTCTTCTCCTTTCTCCCCACTTGAACCATCAAGTTTCCAGTAATTTTTGGTTTTTTCCCTTTTTGTTTGTTTTTACATAAAACATTTTTTAGAGGAAAAAATTCTAATAGAAAATGGTAAAAAAAAAAAGTTCATGGACTCAAACTTAGTTTCTAATAAAATAACTTCTCTCATTAAGATGACAAAATTTAATTGCTTTTTAAAAATGTGCCAAACTATATGATCACATCTATAGTTCAAGAAAGGAATTTGCGGTGACTTTGCTGTTTTCCATAACTATAGTTATTTTAGGTTAAAAGTACTTAAACATTTTATAACTACAGCCATCGATGTAATGTGTATACATACGTGCATGCGCAACAGCATCTACATATGAAACAGCTACAGCATTTCTAAAATAACCTGATAATATTTACGACCACTTGGTTAACGTCTGCTGAATTTTAAGTATCTCTAATACCTAATATGAAATTTGGTTCAATATATACCAAATATTAGACTCCTAAATGTCATAAAAACAGAATATACATATGAATTATCCATTATTTAATTAAAATTCCCACCTCTTTACCCTCATTTACTTTTATACACTCTCTCGCAAGCTAATACACCGGACTAAAATTTGATTCAACAAATCAATCATAGCACATCTGACCTACTACAAGTTATCACCTGAAGGAATAACTGATAATTTCCATACTATTTTAAATAAACAAACTTAGAAATATGTTTACTCTTTCAACTATATTCATAGTCCAATTTCACCAAAAGAATTGTTAAAATAAAATGCATTCAATAAGGCTTAAGTCTAGACATGTTTTTCCAGATTCAGCAGAATCTGAGTTGCTCAACCAACAGTTGTGAAAGAAAAAAACTAGCAAGATGCAAGACAGCAAAGTTCCTACGATCATTTCCACTGACAATCAGCTGACGGCTAATTACTACCGACCTTCAATGAGATTAAAAAGAAACTGGTATAGACAATATATCTGGATATTTTCGAAAATGTGACTTTGATTGTATTGGTGTCTACCACAGTATTTGTAAATAGGAACTATGATTGATGTTTGTTTCACATATGTGTCCCACAGGGCCTTAACCACACTGTTGGTAAATACTTGTAGAATTAAAGTACTTAAAAATAAAAAGTCAAGTTTCTTAAAATAAAATTAACTCCTACCTCCAAAGTCTCAATATTCAGCTTAACTAAAGGTTAATGTTCAAGAACAAATACATCATTTAGAATAACTGTCCTGCTCTCCCTATATTACATTTCCATTTGGACCACTCCATCTTATATGAATCAAAATATCCCTTCATTTTCAACTGGTTAGTTACGAACTACAAATTCCCTCAACTATTAACTTTGCTAGATAAGCCTTCTTCCAAATAGAGCTGCAGCTCATCTCAGTAAATAAATCTCTGTTGAATGAAATCATTTTAAAATAAAATTATTATTGCTTCATTTTTGTTTAATTTTAAATTATAATTCCATAAAGAAATTGGCTAAATAATCAGCCCTGAAGTAAAAAAAAAAAAAGAACAAAAAAGTGACACATCCTGTTAAGAGCTTTAAAAAAAGTGGAAGAAATCCTTCTCAGCAGAATTTTTAAACACCCTACCTTAAACAGGAAAATGTACAACAAAATGAAACCAATAACCCATGGAAATATAAAATACTTTAGAACTTCCTAGTTTTAAGTTTCTTATTATTTAATTGCTCTTATAAAGATTCATAGGTAAAAATAACTGACAAGAACCACAGTAACTTCTTTCACATTATTACCATTTATAGAGTATTCACAGAAGTTTAAAATTTTACAGCCAGTCTCATTTCATTCTCACAACAGTCCTGAGAGGTATGTCTTGTTTTCTTTTCATAGATGAGGGAACTGAGGCTCAAGAAAGTTAACTTTCTCAAGGTTACCAAGCAAATTTAAGACCTGAGTCAGGATTTGAATCCACGCCTGTGTGATTCCAAAGCCCTGTGCTCTCAATCATTGTTAGATAGTCTAAGCCCAAAATTAAGTTAAAATTCCTTAAGCCAATCCAGCATAACATTACTAGTGAAAAAATAAATGGCTTCTATAAGCAATATTTAAGCTCCCAACCAAACAGGAGAAATACTGATAGTCTCTTGTTCTAAATTAATTATTTCAAAGGCAGCTAGCGGCCCACTGCCACTGTACCTAAATAAAAAAAAAAAAAAAAAAAATTCTCCCTTTAATGGCTGAACCCCAGTCTCCAGGGTCTCACTTAAGTAACTTCACCAGACCTCAGATGACTTCAGCAAACAGTATGTAAACTAATGCACGTTTCTTTTTTGTATTTGTAAAATGCATTAAGTACCCTCTTCTCTGTAAATGACTTTCTCCCGGGGAAAGGGAGGATACTGAAGGTACTCACAACATATAATAGAATTTTCTGGCCCAGAGGAGTAAGTGGTGATAAGAATATGTCATCAGCTAGGTTGTCAAGATTTGCAAAGTATTGGTAAAGCAAAGAAATGTTACCGCCTTCGTTTAGTCATTCTGAGCACCCAATGGCAAAGTCAGAAACTGTCACCATGCTTAACACTCTTTTTAAACTCCACCCTCCACTGTAAAGCTTTAAAGCAATGGCTTCTTCCTCCCTGGTAATGATCTTTGTTCAGTACACCACTGATGGCTGCCCTCCTAATTCAGTAAGCAAAGAAAGAGCATCAGAGTGAGGGCGCATTCACCGAACAAAAAAGCTTTTAGTGTACTTTTTCTCAGGGAAAACTGTACCCCTTTATCTGTTGATTAAAAAAAACCAAAAACCACAAAAAACTATTTGGATTCTTTCCGGACTGCCCAATAAGCAATTCTTTCTATCCATTCCCCACCCTCTAACAGGTTTTACTCAAGGGCACTACGATTCTCTCTCATAAGAAACATTTGATTTCACCAAAGAGCACACAACCCCCGCCCCCAAACACACACACACCTTTTGAGAAAGGTATGGATCCAATTAGGACTCTTCCCTTCTGGTTCTACAAACACTAAAAGGCTGGACCCTCCCAGTATTGCTGCAGGAAGCAATCAGTCCAGAATGATAAAACGAGCTCGTATTTGTGCAGCGCACAGCCTTTCCTGCTCAGGAACTGGGCCTTCAGGTCTGGCAAGGATAACAGCCACCACCCATCCGCAACCCCTTCCCGCGAGCAGAGTCAGGAGTTACCCCGGGCCGGTGGCGCCGGGTAGGGAGGGTAGGAGAAAAAAAGGTTAGGAGGGAAATCACATCACTCTGCCGGGTCACTGCGACAAGTGCGTGCGTGGGTCACTGACAATCCCTCTGGCCCTACTCCCCACCCGTGGGGTCGCACGGGAGATGTGGGAGAGCTCTAAACTACTTGGGGAGGGAAGGCAGAGAAAGAGCTACCAATCCCCGGGACAGAACTGTGGGACGGGTGGGGGCCCCTGGCCCGCTCAGATTTTCACGAGGGCCTAGCCCCGGGGTGGAAGAAGATGGCCAGGAGAGCCGCGGGTCCGAGGGGACGGGGGGAGATAAGACCTGTAGTGGGAGTCTGCGCCGAAGGCAAGATGAGGAGCCAAGGAAGGGCTGGTCAGAGCGGTTCAGGAAGGGGAGTGAGTCCAGCAGGGTGGACACTGAGGGGGAGGGGGCGCCAAATCGGAATGATACATGGTGGGAGGGGTGACCCCTTTGAAGCGGCCCTAGAATCCCGGAAAGGAAGACGATGTGGGAGATGGGAGCCAGCCGAGAGAAGGACACACGGTGAGGGGCTATGAGGCCAGCGAAGGCCTTTGGGGAGGTCCCTCAAAGATCGGTGTGTGGCGGCGACTCCCTGTCTGAGGGGAGGAAAAGGGGCTGAGCCGCGAGACCGCGGAACAAACTGCACCGAGAGGGAAGGGCTAAGGAAGGCCGATTTCACACGGGGGTAGCCCCCGCGCGGGTCTCCCGGGAGTGTCTCGGGCCCCCGAACAAGACTCGGTGGAGAGGAGGGGAGCCCATGACCTCACCTTTGAAGAGGTAGTCGTACTCGTCGTCGCGGGTGCCCATTGCGCGGCCGAGGAGCGAAGGGGCGGGAGCAGCAGTGGTATCGGTGGGACTAGGGGGCGTCGCTGCAGGGGTAACCCGAGCGCGGATCTTCAGCTGCCTGACCGGGTGAAGAACCCCTCCCTGCTGCTACGCCACTTCCGGCGGGCCCCAGCCCCTTAGGGGAAGTGCTTCCGGGGGTGGGGGTGCCCTGCCCCTGAGCCTGCGAAGGGCGGTGTGCGCGGAAACGGCGTCCGTTTTCAAATTCTTACCTCCTCCCAAAGGTTCAGAGGACAATCTGAGGCTTTGCACTCCAAGCTGATCATAGTCCTAACAGCAGCTCACCACACTCTTGGTGGCCTCTCCCTCATTCCTCCGGCCGCCATCCCGGGGCTCTGAGGAGAGCGTCAACCCCGGCTCCAAATGGTCGGTTTGTGAATGGGGGCGGGGTTCACTAAGAATTAGAGAGCCCAAGGCGGCCCGCACACGTGTGGTGGTTCCATGGTGTAATGGTTAGCACTCTGGACTCTGAATCCAGCGATCCGAGTTCAAATCTCGGTGGAACCTATACCCTTCTCTTTTTTTCTCCCTGGCCAACGTTTTTCATTTTTCTGCTTAGTTGCTAAGTGATTGTTATACAACTATGGTATATATCGCCTTGAACTCAGCGGAGAGGGAATTTCACAAAATTTAACCTTTGCCTAGGAAGACCTCACAAATTTCCCCCTTCAATTCTGTACTTTCTGTTACCTGGGTGTCTCCTAAGGAGCCTCTTCACTTCTCCCCTTTTTTAACCTGGGTCCTCTGCCTCAAACCTAATTGAAAAGCTTCGATTAAACTTGATTCCTTTTGCTAGAATTTTCAACCTCCGATATCATGCAAGGGCAGGCGCTTTTCACTCACTCCTGTTCTCGGAAATCTCCAGATGCCATTCAGATAATTTCGCCCACCCGCCTCATCAAGATTCATCAAGAACTTCTTAAACCCCATTTGTCAACCTCTAAAGCAAACTCGTTTACATAATTATTTCATTTAACACGCAGAGCAAAGGATGGCAATTTTCATTTTAGCGGAAATGTGGATACTGAGACAAGTGATTTGCCCAAGATCATAGCAGCAGGGCCTCCCTGGATTTAAAGAGAGTTTTATTCCAAAAAGTTTTTCCTATTGCTTTGCCACACCCCCATCTCCTATATGCATACCTCAATTTACACTTGAGCAGGGGTGCCTGTTACAAGCAGAATGATGGCTCCCTAAAGATGTCCACTTCCCAATCCCTGGAAACTGTGACTATGTTCAGTTACATGGCAAATGGAAATTAATGTTGCAAATCAACTGATTTTAAAATAGGGAGATTATGCTGATTCTCCAGGTGGGCCTAATGTTGTCATAAGTGTCCTTAAAAGTGGAAAAGGGAGGCAGAGGAGGTCAGAGTGATGGCAGTGTGAAGGGACTTCTAAAAAAGAACATAAACAGAGTTCATGTTCAAAATGGTGTCCAAGCTGCAATCCCAGAGGAACTACCTTGCACACCTTACGCAAACCTTTGTGATGTTAAAACTGGGCAAAATAACCTTTGGACTGGACCTAAAGCAGCATTGTATTCCAAAAGAACTGTTTGCAAAACTAACAGGAAGCAGATATGATCACAGGACTGAAAATGAAGGATATTCTTTAGAATTAGCATCATCAGTATGTTAACTTATCTGTACATATATTCCTTCCTAAGGAAATTCCTTCCTTAGCTTAACACCCATAGAAATTCCTTCCTTCTATTCATGTAATGATTCCCCTTTCCTTTCTCATAAATACTCCTTGCTTTCATTTCCTAATCAGAACACTATTTGGGTTTCTCTTTCTGAACCAGTGTTTCCCAAATAGTTATTGTTTTGGATCTCAAATAAAGGCTTGTTGCCTCTCACTTTGCCCTTTTTTTTAGGTTAACAACTTTGTAAAAAAAAAAAAAAAAAAAAGAGGAGGAGGAAGAAGAAACAACAGGCAAAAGTGAGTGGAGTCACTTTTGCTAAGCCATGTCAACAAACCAAAACTTAACAAATATGCTAATTGCAGTTTCAGCCTCTCCCAGGCATAGATTTCTAAAAAGATTTTAATTAAAATATAGCTAGCATGCACTATTATATTAGTTTCAGGTATACACCAGAGTTATTCAAACCGGGAGTAGAATTTTTAACCAATCTGTCTGGCAGTCTGGAATTTCCTCATCAATACTGTGAGGTAATCTGCTTGATAAAAAAAAACGCCTGCCACTTCCTACCCAGAAGAATGTGACCTGGCCTAAAAATAATCCTTTCTTTTCTTGTGCTAATAACACCCCTGCCATACCTTTCTGCCTATAAAAGTCTTCCCATTTTATACAACCCAGTGGGACGCCTTTCTAGTTGCGAGATAAGATGCTGTCTGATTCATGAATTGCTTAATAAGGACAATTAGCTCTTCAAATTTACACCATGGAGTTTTGTTCTTTAACAGCCTCAGCCAGCCCTTGTGGCCTTGAACATGGAATAGAAGGGGGCCAGGAGCCTAGGAATGCAGAGGTTTCTAAAAGATGGAAAAGACAAGGAAATGGATTTTTCCCTAAGGGCCCCAGAGGGAACACCACCCTTGATTTTAGCTCAGTGTCACCAAGTGTGTGGTAATTTGTTACAGCAGCAATAGAAAACTAATACAGTACCATTGTCAGTGCTTTCTGTGACAGGATACAGCAATAGGTTTATCTAAGGCCTAGATACTGCCTGTGTAGGGGTGAACATTATCCACATTGGGGAAGAAGCACAGTATTCAAGCAGCCAAATATTATGTGTACTACAGATTATTTATAAGACACATTCGTGGCCCTACTCTGGTGGATACACTAGATGGGCTCAAGAAAAGGGGAGGAAATCAATAACGAGAGTTCTGGTGATACGCGCCACAGTTCAAAGAAACTGAGATAATTCGGAAGAACTCCCTGGAGGAGGAGAAACTAGCATTGACCCCTGAAGGAAGAAGCAGGGAAAGAAACTCATTTTGGGAAGTGAAGGAATTTAGATAAAAACAAGTTGAGCAAAGCCATTGATGCCAGAAGAATAATTACGAACTTTTCCCCTTAAGTCACAGTTTCTCAATGTTCTGTCAATAGTGTTCCTCAAAAGAAGGATTGCATGGTCAAATAAATTGAGAAATACACAGTCTCTCCCTGCCGCCTTAGAAGTTCCCTTAACACATTGGCATTTTAAACACTAGCTATTTCACTCTGAAGAAATCTTTTTTTAAACTGTTGAACACAACATTTACCAAATTCACCAGAATTCTCTTCCCATGGAACACCTGTTAGCACCAGGTTTGGGAAAGCCATCAAATGTTTGTGGACAGGGTTGATTGAAGTAAACCCGGTCTTCGGAAAAGTAAGCTGGCTGTGAGCTGCAGGAAAACGGTAAAGAAAGACTGAAAGTATGAGTATTAGTTAGAAAGCTATTAGAATTAACCAGGCCCAAACTAATAGAAATAGGGTATAGCTATGGGAATAGAGAAGAAAAAGAAAAGTCAAAGGCTGTTGTGGAAAAAATGGTGAGTGGATTCCAAGGACAAAAAAGAAAATTAGGGTTTTACTTTCTTGGGTTTTTTTGGGAGAAGGGGTAGGAATTGCTAGATGTCTTTTTTTAACCTCTCAAGAAATATAAGAATTTAATGTAAATGATTAATACCAAATTATAGAGTAAATCCTTCAATTCCTTCTCCACGTCCATTCCTATTCCAACCCCAGAGATAAAACTGCTTTCTTTAAATAATATAATCATGCTCCAACCACATAACTATGTTTGGGTCAACAACAGACCGTAAGATTAGACTGTATAGCCTAGGTGTGTAGTAAGCTATACCATCTAGGTTTCTGTAAGTGCACTCTGCACAACAACAAAATCGCCTCATGATGCACTGAGCATAAAATTAGGTTATGTGAACTGTTCTTCATCTTGAAAAATCTTTCCACATTCGTCCATGCTGAGTTATTTGCTGCATAGTTTTCCTTAGCAAGCATGTACCATAGTTTGTCTAACCATTCTCATTCCCTTACCTGTGGATATGGTAAATACTAAGGGTTCACTAAATAAAAACCTATTCCTAAGTCATTTCTTCCTTGCCCACTTCCCCATTAGAGGCTGGAAAAGCCAAATGTTCATTTTCCCAGCTATGCTGAAATATTTCACATACAAATATAAAAATACACTAGCAATATTTTTAATTTTTGCCCCAGGTTTGCCCAATAATTCCCACTTCTCTGATACCTAGTGAGTATAAACTTTTTCTCTTATGTTTATTAGCCATTTATATTTCCTCTGAATTGCCTGTCAATATCCTTGTTCATTTTCTTGTTGGATTATGTATCTTATTGACGTGAATCTTATTGACGTGGATCTCTTCATATTCTTACCTTTTAATCCTTTCCTGGTTATAGCATAAATATTTTCTCCAACTCTATCACCTGATTTTTAAATTTTATTAATGATGCTTTTTTTCTGTACTGAAGTTTTAAATTTTTATTTAATCAAATTTCAGTCGTTTCTTTTTTCTTTTTATAATTTTTTTTTCAATTACAGTTGACATACAATATTATATCATTTTCAGGTGTACAGCATAGTGATTAGACATTTATATAATTTATGAAGTGATCACCCCAATAAATCTAGTACCCATCTGACACCATACATAGGCATTACAATATTATTGACTATATTCCTTAGGTTATACCCTACATCCCCATGACTATTTTGTAACTACCAATTTGTACTTCTTAATCCCTTCAACCTTTTCACCCATCCCCCTAACTCCCCTCCTACCTAGCAACCATCAAAATGTTCTCTGTATCTGTGAGTTTCTGTTTTGTTATTTTGTTCTTTAGATTCCACATGTAAATGAGATCATATGGCATTTGTCTTTTTCTGTCTGACTTACTCCAGTCAGCACAGTACCCTCTGGGTCCATCCATGTTGCAGATGGCAAATTTCATTCTTTTTTATGGCTGAGTAATATTCCATTGTATATATGTACCACCTCCTCTTCATTCATCCATCGACAGACTCCCAGGTTGTCTCCACATGTTGGCTATTGTAAATAATGCTGCAATGAACATATGGATGCACATGTCCTTTCGAAGTAGTGTTTTGGGTTTCTTCCAATAAATAACCAGAAGTAGTCTTACTGGGTCCTTCTTTGTCTCTAGTTATAGCTTTTGTTTTAAAGTCTGTTTTGTCTGGTATAAGTATTGCTACCCCAACTTTTTTATTTTTTTCATTTTCATGAAATATTATCTTTTTCCATCCCTTTACTTTTAGTCTATGTGTGTCTTTTGATCTGAAGTAAGTTTCTTGTAGACAGCATATATATGTAGGGGTCTTGTTTTCTTATCCATTCAGCCACAGTATCTCTCTTTTTCTCAATTTCAGGTGTAAAAAACAACATAGTGATTAAACATTTATACACATGTTAAACATTTAAACACAAAGTGATAACCCCAATAAGTTTATTACCCATTTAATACTGTGCATAGTTATTACAATATTATTGACTATATTCCCTATACTGCATTTTACATCCCTGTGACTACAATTATCAATCCCTTCACTTTTAATCCCTTCACCTTTCTCACCCAGCCCCTCAAACACTCTCCCATCTAGTAACCATCAGTTTGTTCTCTGTATCTATGAGTCTGTTTCTGTTTAGTTTGTCCATTTATTTTGTTCTTAATATGGTCATATGGTATTTGTCTTCCTCAGTCTGACTTATTTCACTTTCCGTAATACCCTCTAGGTCATTCATTTTGTCACAAAGGGTAAGATTTCATTCTTTTTATGGCAGAGTAATATTCCACAGTATATACATGTACCACATCTTCTTTATCCAATTGTCAGTTGATGGGCATTTTGTATGTTTCCATATCTTGGCTATTGTAAATAGTGCTGCAGTGAACATAGAGGTGCATGTATCTTTTCAAATTAGTGTTTTGAATTTCTTTGGATAAATACCCAGGAGTGGAATTGCTGAGTCATAAGGTAATTCTATTTTTAATTTTTTGAGATACCTCCATACCGTTTTCCATAGTAGCTGCACCAATTTGCAATCCTACCAACAATGTACAAGGGTTCCCTTTTCTGCACATTCTCGCCAACACTTGTTTTTTCATTTATTGATGATGGCCATTCTGACTAGTGTGAGGTGATATCTCATTGTGGTTTTAATTTACATTTCTCTGTTGATTAGTGATGTTGAACATCTTTTCATGTCTACTGGCCAGATGTATATCCTCTTTGGAGAAATGTCTGTTCAGGTCCTCTGCCCATTTTTTAATTGGATTGTTTGGGTTTTTTTGGTGTTGTATGAGTTGTATGAGTTTTTTATAGATTTTAAATATTAATCCCTTAACAGATGTATCATTGGCAAATACCTTCTCCCATTCAGTATGTTGTCTTTTCATTTTGTTGATGGTTTCCTTTGCTATGCAAAAACTTTTTAGTTTGATGTAGAGTCCCATTTGTTTATTTTTTCTTTTGTGTCTCAGTCATTTCTTTTATGGCGTCTGGCTGGTGCATTTTGCATAAGAAGCCTTCTCCACACCAAAATTATTCAAAAGTTGTTTTCTTTAAATATTTTTATAATTTTTTACTCAATCTGGGTTGATTTATATGGAGGGTGACGCGAAGTAGGGATCTAAATTAATTCCACATGGATAGCCAGTTGTTTCAACTTCATTTATTTCAATAGTCGATCTTTTTTCCCACTGATTTGAAATGCCTGATTTATTAGTAGTAGTAAGTTTCACATATATAAATGAGTCTGTTCTTGAATTTTCACAGCATACCTCTGGTGACCACAGAGGATCGCTGCTCAGATGTCTCCGAGACAGAACCTATGGTGAGACGTGTAGTTAGCTGACCGTCTTCTGCTGCCATGCCTCCAAGATCCACTACAATGTTCACACTGAAACCGTGCTCCCTTTAGACTGTTCCCAGACAATGACTGAGTACAGTGAGGGTACTAGAGCTGAACCAGTTCTGTCCAAAATAGGGCTCTTCTAATGGGCATGTTTGCTCTGGAGCTCTTCTTTGGCCTGGCTGAGATTTTCTCAGAATTGCATTACAGTCTGAGGTTCTTCTTACCCAATCCTTCTTTCCTCTCCCTTTCCTTGCATAGATATTGGACCTAAATTGTGATCTGAAGGGCCTACTTCTCCCTTTTGTCCTTCACAGGCATTTTCCCCGTGAATCTCTTGCACTTCTAATGAATCTCTTACACTTCTAATTCATCTGTTATCAGCTTCTGTAGGACTTGGTCCTGATACAGTCCCATGGGTCACGTTTTATCCCTATGCTAATATCATACTGCTCTAATTATTATAGTCTACGTTGATGTCTCATACGTGGTACTATTAGGTTGGTGCAAAAGTAATTGCGGTATAAAAGGTTAAAAATAATTGCAAAAACTGCAATTACTTTTGCACCAACCTAATGAGTAAATACTTGTACAGTGTTTAGAATAGTGCCTGACACATAGTAGGAACCATGTTTATTTGATAAATAAAAATAAATATGGTAACTCTCACTGTTTTTTCTTTGTAAACTTGGGCTATTTTTAAAGACTTTCTTTTTCAGATGAACCTTAGAGTAAACGTAAGTTCCAAAAGGATTCATATTGGGGTTTTGATGAGAGTTTCATTACTAATCATTAAGAATGCATTTTTTAGAAATGAAATACAGAAGTTAGACAGGACTTACAAAAATATGAGAACCTGCCTATAAAGATAGCCAGAGAGATCTGAGGTTTAATGTCTATTTGGAAGCGTGATTAACAGAAACAGGGAAGTGAGGAGAAGAAAAAAACAGGAAAAGAGCAAAAATGGTGACTTTAGTTTAAGGCATGTCTAATTTAAACAGTTGGTCGGAAAACAAAAAGGAAAGAACCAGAAAAAGGCCTAGAAATACAGATTTAGAAATATCTTAGCCTTAGACTACGTGGAAAAACAAGATCTGGAGCACATCCCACCGTCCACAGCCTGGGGGGCAACTTTCATATGGTTGTTGAAAACAAAGTGGGTGCTGATAGGTCTGTGTTTAAACTCAGCTCAGTTCACTTGTTATCACCTTTAATAATATACCTAATCCTGCTTAAGGTCAGTTCCTTATCTGTAAAATGAAGACTAACAGGAAGATTGAAAAAGCATATGCATAGGTGTTAGAACCATGCCTGGTGCATAGTAAATGTTCAGTTAATTCATCAGGTTTCAACTGGGGTCAGTTTGCCCCCAGGGAATTTGATCATGTCTGGAGACCTTTCTAGTGTACATCTGGGAGGCGTTACTGGCATCTAGTCAGTAGAGACCAGGGATGCTGCTAACCATCCAACAGTACACAGGACAGCTCCCCCACAACAAAGAATTATCTGGCCCAAAATATCAATAATGCCAATGTTGAGAACCATGAGTTAACAGTAAGGATTAGCCAGAGGCCAAGCCAGGGTCTATGATAGGATAGAGCAGGATGCTAAGAGCATCCCCTTTCTATCCTAGTTCATTTTTGAAAAGCCGAACATGCTCCCCAGGCCCCAAGAAGGAAGAATGCCCAGGACAGGCACACTTCCCTTCAGGATCCCATAAAGCAGGACCCAGGGATGCACCAGCCTGACATATGTGGTTCCTATTTATTTAGTAAACAGATCTCAGTATTCTAATTCTTGACTCAAAAGGATTTTTACAGTATCGATCACTTTGTAACTATTTGTGAAAGTTACAAGTTTCATGTCATTTTTTCTAATGATACTAGGTTTATTTCACAATCAAAAGAATTTTTTGAGAGAGAAAAGTAAACAGACCTTATGAAGTGGTCAAATTTGTTTCCTGTGCTATTTATCTTTTCTATTAAGTATTTATTATAAGCTAACATATTGTATACAAGATCAGGAAATTCTCAACTTTGATTATCTAATTATAGTCACTACAGCACCCACAAGTCTTAAAGAAAGAAATGTTAATGTATATTTATATATAAATATATTTAAATTATAAAAATGTATAAAATGTGTATTATAAACAGCTTAATATTTATACCCAAATGCTATGTAGCGCAATCATAGATTTTTTTTCCCCATATCATGAAATCTCAATTAGAATAACTTCTTTTATAACAGTTTACTCTTCACATATTCTTAGCCTCCTAGGTTTGGTACTCATAGTTCATATATTATGTGGCACAGTCATCTTCCAAAAATTAAAAGGAAGGACACTGTCAAGAGAGTTAAAAGATAAGCCACAGAATGGAGAAAACACAAATCACATGTCTGATAAGCAATTAATGTCCAGAATATATAAAGAACTCCTATAATTCAAGAATAACAAAGAAACAACCCAATTCAAAAATGGGCAAAGGACTTGAATAGACATTTCTCCAAAGAAGATAAACAAATGGCCAATAAGCACATGAAAAGACGCTCAACATCCTTAGTCAGTAGAGAAATGGAAATCAAAACCACAAGAGATAACTGCTTCACACTCATTAGGGTGGCAAGGAAGGAAAGAAGAAAGAAAATAAGTGTTGGAGAAGGTGTGAAGAAATTGGAAACCTTGTACATTGCTGGTGAGAATGTAAAATGGTGCAGCTGCTGTGTTAAACAGTTTGGTCGTTTTTTAAAAAGTTAAACATACATTTACTATATAATACGGCAATTCTACTCCTTGGCATATACTCAAAAGAAGTGAAAACAAGAACTCAAACAGATACTTGTACACCAATGTTCATAGCAGCATTATTCACAATAACCAAAAGGTAGAAACAATAGAAGTTCCATCAACAGGTGAATGGATAAACAAAATGTATATACTAACAATGGAATATTATTCAATCTTAAAAATAATGAAATTCTGATACATGCTACAACAGGGTGAATCTTGAAAACATTCTGCCAAGTGAAATAAGCCTGGCACAAAAGGACAAATACTGCATGATTCCACCTATATGAGGTACCTAGAATGAATAAATTGTTAAAGACAGACAGTAGAAAGGGGATGGAAAGCTATTACTTAATGGGTACAGAGTTTCTGTTTGAAATCATGAAAAAGTTCTGTTAAGAGATAGTTGTGATGGCTGCACATCCTGAATGTACTTAATGCCACTGATCCACTTAAAATGGTAAATTTTATGTTGCGTATATCTTAATGTACACACAAAACTAAAAGGAACTGGAGCTCAGTTAAAAAAAAAAAAAAGATAAAAACAGGAAGCAGAAGGTCAGGGTAAAAGGGCAGATAGTGGCATAAGACTGGGGCTGGCTCCTCATGAGTTCCTCAGTCTCCCAGGGTCCCAGTCATGCTGGGACTGTTTGCCTCTTTCCTGACAGCCTCCCAGAATTCCTGAGTTGGCTGGCTGTCTAGACCAAAGTTAGCTTGTCCATCCTCGGCCATACAGCCCATAAACGACATCCCTACGCCTCTGAAATTCCACCATTACAGAGTCATTTCTTTGGAGGAGTACCAATTACTAGCCCCCTTCCTTCCACACACTTCTTCCCTGTGCCTCTATGTGTGGTTGTGTGTTTACCACTGCCTCCCATAAAGGTGAATTGGCTTTGGCATTGTGGCACCACAATCAGTCCATGTCACACAATCTTCTCTTAAAAGAAAACACCAGACCACCATTTTTTCTCAGTCATTTATTTGGAAAAAAACTAGACCTTTTAGTAACTTAAAAATACCACAACACTAAATGGGTGAGCAGAAAAAAGAGAAACACATTTAGATATAAAGCCAAAGTTTAGAAGAGGAGTAATTACTGGATGGCCCAGTCAATCCACTCCTAGGTATTTATCTGAAAGACATGAAAACATACCCATACAAAAACAAGCATATAAGTGTTTATAGCAGACTTATTTGTAATAGCAGAATACTGCAAATAACCCAAATGTCCAAAGATGAATGGATAAGCAAATTTTGTTATATCCACACAATGGAATACGACTCAGCAATAAAAAGTAACTAATGTACTGATACACAAAGCAGATGAATCTCAAAATAATCATGCTGAGTGAAAGTCACAGAAAAAAATACATACTGGATGAATCTATATAAAATTCTACAAAATGAAAACTGACCTATAGTGACAGGAAGCAGATCAGTTCTATAGAGACAGAATGGAAAAGAGAAACAGTATGAAGACATTTGCAGGGATGATGGATGGATATGCTTGTTATCTTGATTGTGGTGATGGTTTCCTAAGTGTGAAACTCATCAAATTTCACACTTTAACTGTGCAGTTTATTTTTATTTTTATTTTTTTTAAAGAGAGCAAGGGAGAGAGAGCACGCGATAGCAGACAAAAGGTCCTCCCTCATCTCTGATATTCTTGAAGGCAAGGTTGAAATTCACAAATGTAAAAAAAAGACAGAAAGAAAAGAAACCACACATTGCTGCTCTTGCATACACTAACTGGCCCTATGTTTCCTTTACCATATCTCTGAGTGGTGTCCCTTTCCATTCCCACTGCTCAGGTCTAAATCCTCCTTCCCCATTGTTAGGTTACACCCTAGTCCTACCCTCAATCCTATATGCAGGTAACTGTCGAAATAATCTTTTTTTTTATTGGGGAATATTGGGGAACAGTGTGTTCTTCCAGGACCCATCAGCTCCAAGTCAAATCATTGTCCTTCAATCTTAGTTGCAGGGGGCGCATGCCACCATCCCATGCAGGAATTGAACTGGCAACCCTGTTGTTAAGATCTCGTGCTCCAACCAACTGAGCCACCCAGCGATCCCGCCAGAATAATCTTGACAAAGGACATTTTCAACCACATAACTCCTATTATCTAGAACCATAATTGGAAAATCTCGATATCACACCTATGCCTGAAAAAAGGCTATTAAAAAAAAACGTTAGCAGTGGTTATCCCTGGGGAGTAGAATTACAGGTGATTTTTGTTTTTTTTGCTTATCTGTTTTTTATATTTTGCAGTAGTTTTTAAATAAAATATATTTGTTTTGCTTATTACAGAATGAATACTTATTGTAAAATATTCAAATAATATGAACAATATGGGACTGTAGTAAAATTGCAAAGAGGAACTTATTTCCTTGTCACCAGCACTGTGGTTGCCTCCCCTATAGCCATCCCACCCCTCTCATCCAGGAAGCAGCCAGGCAGTTTGGGTGGGATTATCTCTACCCCCAGCTCCAGGAGTGGCTTCCGGAATGGTCTAAACCAGTGGTTCTCAACCCTAACATCCAAACCTTATATTGTAACAAATGTTTCATAACACTGCCTTACCATCCTACTTAAAAACTCAATTGATTATATATTATGATATACTCGTATCTTATGATACAATACTATAATTGGAAGGAGAAATACTAGGAAAGTATTTTATAAAATGATATGTCCTTGGGCATAATTATAATAGAAGACATAGGAAGTAGTTAGATGCTTGGCAGAATCACCATTCAACAAATTGTTTTTGAGCACTATGTGTTGGGCTCTGTCCTAAGTTTCCTGGGGATACAGACAGAAATCCCTCCCTCATGGAGCTTACATTCTAACAGGGTGGTGGGATATAGACAGCAAATGAAATCAACATAATAAGTAAGTTATATATTACATTAGAAGGTGATAAGTGTTACTGGGGAAAAAAGTAGAAGAGGGTAAGGGGAAACCAGAGTTCACAGCAGTAGGATAGTGGGTAGTGGTTGCAGTTTCAAATGGAGTGGTCAAGGCAGGCCTCACTAGAAGGTAACATTTGAGCAACAATTTGAAGGAGATACGGGACTGGACGGAATCATGCAGATATCTAGGGGGAAAGTATCTAGGCAGAGGGAATAGCTGGGGCAAAGGTCCTAAGGTGGAAGCGTATCTAGTGAGTGCTGGGCTGTAAGTGGCCAGTGAGGTGGATTGGAGTGAGTAGTATAAAGAAAAGCAGAAGTAGGAGACTGGTCAGAGAGATAACAGAGCCAGGGCTCTCCTCTCAAGACATCGTAAGGCTTGTACTCTCAGTAAAATAGTACACCATTAGAAGGTTTTGAGCAGAGGAGTGTGACATGATCTGACCTACATTTTAAAAGGAAAATCTGGCTGCTCTGTTGATTATAAATTGTAGGGTGGAAGCAGGGAAACCAGTTGGGAGGTTGTTACCAGAATCTAGGCAAAAAAATTAATGTAACAGCTACAAATGCACACCAATATTCAGTACCATATTTCATAGAATCTAAGATGTCCTTGATTGTAGGATACATCCAGATTTCAGAGATAAAATATGCAGTGTGAATTCCATTATGCAGTGTGAATTGCATTATGCAGGGCTGAACTGGTGACTCAAATACCACAAGTGGTGTTAGTTGTTGAAAACGTGATTTTCTGAAATAGTGAACAACTCTTGGTAAAGTTCCAAACAAAACAGAGTACTCTTTTCTCTCAATTTACCCATAATTCTCACATCTTTAAGTTCAGTTTACATTAAGATCATGTAAAAATAGTTCATGTTTATATGTAAATAGAGTTAGGGTCTAGGTTCAGATTATTATAAACAGGTTTTATAAATCTACATTAATGTCTAGTGGGACATTGAAAGTCATGCAAGATGTGGGAACATTCTGTAATGGGTTAGACTGTCCTGTACATTATCAGAAATCTAATTATCTCTGGCCCACATTCTCTAAATGCCCAAACACTATGACAACCAAAATTGCTCCCTAAATTTACAGAGCGGTCCCTAGAATGTGAAGCCAGCATGGTGCATAATTTAGGAACAGGCATGTGACCATTCCATTATGGTCCAATCAGAGGGAAGCCCGGGATTGCTGTGTGACAAGTGGAAGGGAGACACCACCCGACTGGCTGGCCCTGAGTGAAGAAGCCCCATAGGCATGAATGCGCCAGCAACTCTCTCACCGCTAGGAGGAGCCCGCCTTGGGATGAGGATTTTACCTTCTTTTTTAAAATGTGGTAAAATATAAAAATTACCATCTTAACTATTTTTAAGTGTAAATTCACTATATTGGGCACCAATATCCGCAACTCTTTTCGTCTTGCAAAAAGAAACTCTATATCCATTAAACCACAATTTCCCATGCCCCTCTTCCCCTGGGGGCTGGCAACCATCATTCTACTTTCTGTCTCTGAATGTGACCTCTGTAGATACGTACCTCATATAAGTGGAATCATACCGTATTTTCCCTTCTGTGTCTGGCTTATTTCACTTAATATAATGTCTTCAAGAAGCTTTTCCCTTTGACGACAAAGGGCAAGACAGGAAAAGCTGGTAACTGAAGGACATGGTTAAACTCCTCCCATCAGCCCTTCACCGAAGCACACTTTACTTCTGAGCACTTTGATTACTTGGCCAATATATTCCACTATTATATAGGTGCATTTATGTCTAATTTTTATTGCCACCTAAAACACAATAACCCTCCCCTTCTTTCCTCATATAGTATTAACAGTTTGGTGTATAGTCTTTCAGACTCTTTAATGTACAAATAAAGATGTATATTTTATTTTTACATAAGTGAAATCCTATATACTGTTAAGCACCCTAATTTTTTCTGTGACAACTGTCAATGTTAATAAATATAGATCTAGCTTAACTTCTTTTAGAGCTCCCTTGTATGGATGAACCATAGTTTATTTAACCAAGCTGCTATTGATAAACATATAGGATCTTCTCAGTGTTTTGATACTACTAACATGCTGTAGTGAACATCCTTCTGCCCATTTATTTCCTTTGAGTACATTTCTAGAAGAAATGCCTTCCCAATGGTTGTACCAATTTCTATTCCTAAAAATAATTTATGTGAGTTTCTGATTCTCCTTTCAAAATTTTCGTGGTTTATCTCGCATTTGTGTTTTCCAGTTGAACTTTAGAAACAATTTGAGAAATGCCAAATAATCTATTGGGATTTTGTTTGGAATTACATTGCAATTAATTATAGATTAATTTGTGAAGAAATGACTTATTTTTGATATTGAATTTTTCTTTCCATAAAATTTTTGTTTATTCAAGTTTTATGTATTTTAATAAAATTTTGTTTTCTTTGAAAAGGTCCTACACATTTTAGATTAAGTTTATTCAGAGATATTTTATAGCTCTTTCTATTACTATGAATCAAATATTTTTCTCACTGGCATATCTGTTATTGTCTGTATGTGTGTTTACATACAAACTTATGTAGTATATATCCTCTTAGCCGTCTTATTGAACTCTTTAAATCTTTTTTCTTCCTTTTTGGAGTTACCTCAATAAATCATGAAATAGTTTCCAAATAAGGATTTTAAAAGTCTCTTTCAAAAGTTATACCTTTTATTTATTTCTCTTGTTCTATTGCATTAGGCCTTCCAGAAAAACATTTTTAATTAATTTTTATTAAACTTATTGGGGAGACATTGGTTAGTAACAGTATATAGGTTTCAAGTGTACATTTCAAGATACATTTCAATGTATCTGTATCTTGCATTGTGTGTTCACCACCCAGAGTCAGTTCTCCTTCCATCACCATATATTTCAGACAAACATTTCACAATAGAAGTAGTGATTGGCATCTTTGTCTTGTTTCCTTTTTAAAAAACAAGTTTTATTAAGCTATAATTCATGTACCATAAAATCTACCTGTTGAAGTATACAATTCAGTGTACACTTAGAAAACGAAGGTGAATCCTAAAGGCACTCACACTTGGAGGCTGATCAGCTAACTACAGTCCTCAGGGCTATTGAGCATCGTACTTGTTGCCATATTTTTGTTGTAATCTCTTATGTATATATAATCTCACAAAGTTTAGCATATCCTCCTCCTCTTAAAATAATACTTTGAATCCTGCAAAGTGCCTAGCATAGCTTCTTGCCCATGGTAGGACCTCGTTAAACGTGTGTAGAATAAATTAATAAGTACCTACCCATTAATTTCAGAATCTTTAGATAATTCTAGGCAGGAAACATTACGACACCACCCTTACCAGTGGTGTGCTGTAAATGTTTCACAACGGATTCTTGAAGTACTGATTTCTAGTGTTTGCTGATTTCCAAGGTATAAATATTCCCACCACGGTTAATTTCGATACCCACATGATGTTGACTAGTTTGCAAAATTCCTGAAAATTTAACATTCAGTCCTTTCAATCGGATATGAGCCAGTTCCGGCACACCCCTGGTCCTTACTTTCAAAGAGTTTTTTTGTGTGTGTTTTTTCTTTCTTTTGGGTTTTTATTTATTGAAAGATAAAATTAGAATAATATTAAATAAATATTAGAATAAATATTAATATAATAATATTAAATGCAATTTAAAAAACTATTTTACCCATAATTCAACTATTCTAACAGCTAACATAACTTTATTTTTCTGTGTTATCTCCCAGTCTTTGATTTATACATACATATTTTAACTAGTTATAATCATACAATTTAAAAACATGTTTTATTGTGGCAAATTTTAAACATGTACAAAGTATACAGAATAAAATACAATGAACCCCATGAACCATTACCCAGTCCCCCTAAAACATTAACCTGTGGCCAACCCTGTCCCACCTATATCACCTGCTACTTGCCCCCCACCCACATTTTTTGAAACAAATCCGACACATCATAGCCTTCCATCTGTAAATATTTCAGTAATAACCATTCAATCTTTCATTCTGTTTTTTTCACTTGCAGTCTAAGGAAGACAAAGACATAAATAATTCAACTAAAAAAATATTTAAGTATTCTGATATTGGCAATGAGGATTGATTTGGGGGGCAAAGGAGGAGTGTCTAAAAGCTACAGCATCTAAAGAACTTTACTAATGAATCTTTTCATTTTTCCCTATCCTTTTTGTGATAAAGTACAATAGAGCCCAATTAAAAGTCCACATGTAATCATGTACACACTGAATCACGTATAATGTGGACCAAATCAGTGTCTCTATATATAAAAAATACCCATCAAAACAAATTATATTTAATGCAACTAAATCCTAAGGCAGTTATTAGTCATCTTCTCCAATATTAGCTTTTTTTTTTTTTTTAAAGGATTTCACTACAAACCCCTTTGGACATATTTTATTTTTTAAACTTTCCATCTGATTATTCATTAGTCCAACATTCCTAAGAAGAAAGATTGCTGTCTCCTTCCCTCATTCTATACTTCTATTAATGCTGCAGTGTCATGAACCATAGGTGAGGCAACATTGAAGCCCAGTCCGAAAAAGAAATTGGGCAAACAAGAAATCCTAATTACTCCCACATTTACCATATATGGTATCTGACATTCTAGTAGAGTAATTCATGGTGTAAACTGGGGAACCAGAGATTGTCCTTGTTAGTTTTATAAACCCTTAGACTATTAATTACAATTCTGGGCCAGTACACTACCTCTTACCCTGGCTCTACCCTGCAAGGTAGATTTTATGGTATTAAATTTTCAGATGAGAAAACCAAGACTCAGAGAGTCTTATTTGAGATCAAACATTTCAATGTGGTGGAGCCAAGATCGGAACCCTAGTTAATCAATTCGGGTTATTTGGTTGCAAACAAAACAAATTGGCTAAGTTCAGCCCCCAAAGGGGACATTCATTAGAGAGACATTGAACAGCTCACAGAATGAATGGGAAGATGGAGAAGACAGGACTGGAACCAGGGCAACAGGAATGACTCCATCCTCTACTGGCGAAAATGTGAACATCAACTTGCACTCCATTGTACTAATTCTGTGCCTACATAATACCAAATGAAAGAAAGGCTAACTATTTCATATACCCTTAGGCAGACATATATACACAACAAGCACACACACACACGCACACACACACACACACACACAAAACAACACAATTTGGTATCTGATGCAGAAATCTTGAACCAAAACTTCAACAAAAACTCTTCTATAATTAATGAAACGTGCAAAGTCTTGGTAGCAGCAAACTGTGAAACAGACCTGTTGGAAACACTTTCTAAATCAACGGCACATAGAGCACCATGGGAAACAACCCTGCTGTAGATAAGCTCAAAGTTAAAAATCACAAATCACATAAGGAAATAAATCACTAAGACTAAAAGAGGGAGAGGCAGAAACAACAAACAGGAAAAATGTACTTTCAAAACTCAAAATAGTCAACAATCTAAAGAGGTTTTAAAATAAGTTTCTTCAAAAAGTTTAAGGAATATTTATGAAAAAACAGGACACTACATAAAAATACCAATATGGTAAAAGAACCAATTAGAAATTTCAGAAACAAAAAAATACATATAATCATTGTGAAAAACACTTAATGAACAGGTTATACAGTATAGTTGACATAACTGAAAAGAAATTAATGAATTGGAAGCTGAATAGAAAGAAATCATCAAAATGCATCACAAACAAATAGATAAGAAAACTTAAAAATAGGTCATAGACATGGAGGATAAAATGAGAAGATCCCACACACATCCAATACCGTAGGAGTTACAAATAAAGAAAATGGGAAGAGTATTTGGAGAAACATAGGTGAAATTTTAAAGATTTGGTTTTTCAAACTGAAGAAGCCCATCAGCCAAGCAGGAAAAATAACACCTTTCATCTAGACAGTTGGAGTGAAACTGTAGAATATCAAAATCAAAGAGAAAAATCTTAAAACTACCAGAGAGATGATAAAGCTTATCTTCAAAGGTATGACTATTTATTAGACTTAGCAGACTTCTCATGAGCAATAATATGTTCCAGAAGACTGGAGTATCGTCTCCAAAGTGCAGAGGAACAATGACCTAGAATAACAGACTCTTCTACACTCTCACTTAAGATATTTTCAGACAAAGACTGAGAATTTACTTTTTACAGGTTCTTGTTGAAAGAGCTATTAAAGGATAAACTTAGGAAGAATGAAACTGAACTCTGAAGGAAGGAGTGGGTGCCAAAAGCAATTTTGAACAAGGGACATGGTAAACATATGCAAATAGCTTATAAAGAATAACTAGCAGATAACGTATTAGGAATTAGATGTTAAAAAAAGAAAAGAGGCGGGGCCGGCCTGGTGGCTCAGGTGGTTAGAGCTCCATGCTCCTAACTCTGAAGGCTGCTGGTTTGAACAGCACCCTCCACAACTAAGATTGAAAGGACAACTTGACTTGGAAAAAAGCCCTGGAAGTACACACTGTTCCCCAATAAAGTCCTGTTCCCCTTCCCCAATAAAATCTTTAAAAAAAAAAAAAAAGAGGCAAATATTCTGATAGATGGACACAGTTGTAAAATCACCCCATGATACAAAAAGTTACATAAACAAATGAGAAGATACTGTTTTCATTAATTCTTCATTTTAACAAAATTACTTTTACCAAATTGTTTTTTTTTTTTTAACATATCTTTAGCCAAATCACTAGGTATCTATTATCTCCACCCCATCTCCAAAGACCTTTAGTTATAAAGGAACAACAACAACAAAAATCAATAGTCTCATTTCAACAGCCTAAATTTTAAACGTTATTCTGGGTGCTGCACAAGGCACGTTATCCAGGTATAATCCCAACATTTTAGTTAAGGGGAAAAGAATTCCTTTCCACTCCCAGGCCACATTTGGCTGTTATCTTAATTCTATCTAATACACAGAGCAAGTATCAGATGAAATGTCATGACTAATAATCTAAATAATAGCTTCTGGCTTTAAAAGTATTTATTAGTGATATTCTAAGAGCCCTCAAGACAGGAATGATTTTCTGGGACCATTTTCTCCTATTTCCAAGAATAACAGATTTTTCTAACCAAAATTCAGGGAGATATTACAAGAAGTTGAGGTAGGAATAAAAATATTTTAACTGATGATTTTAGCTATGTTTACTTTTGAGATTATGAACTCAAAGGTCTACATTTTTTTAAAGCAGGATATCTTTGTGCAAACATCAACTTCTGAGTGTCTGTCTCTGTGTGTAAAACTCTCGGAACTGTGTTTGAATTTAAAACATATCTATTTCCGTTCCTTTCTTTCTTTGTACAACTCCATGTCTCTCTCTTAAAGCAAACCAACCTTATCTTCCCTCTATTTCTTTACCTTAACTTTCCAATACTGAAAAACATTTTTTAAATAATTTGTTTGAGAAGTGATATGGAGGAAAGAGTACAGGCTTCCGATCACACAGACTGGGATTCAAGTCCTAGTTCCTCACTTCCAATTACTGTGGACCTTGAGCAAATTAGGATCCCTGCTAAGCTTCAGTTTCCTCTCTGTGAAGTGGGGAAATGAAGCCTACCCCAGATTTGTCAGGATTACCTGAGAGAAAGGTGTGCAACAGTCAACATGGAATAAGTATCCAATAAATACTGCTTCACCTTCTCACTCAAATAGGGTTTTATGATCTTTTTGTTCTTAATTTTGAAAGCAAATAAATGGAATGTTTTCTATTTCTCTCAAAAACTTGCTTTATACTTCGCAGGCCTGAACTTACTTTCTTCCGTTAATAATTAGTGGACCTTTTAATGAAAAACCATTTCCCACCCATCACTGTTTCCCAGATTGTGTCCCACAGAACACGGGTATCATATTAGACATTAACAGAGATCCCGTAAGTTTGTATATGATAACTTCTCGTAGATTCATGGTGCACACTAGCCTATTAAAAGAAACTCTTGGAGCACTTTCCATGAGCAACTTTAACTCAGTGTTTTCCATCGTTAGTTGACCATACCTTTTTTTCATGTAACACTTATTAATATTCTGCACAACATCCAAGCACCCCCTTTTAGGAAATGCTAATCTAGAGAGATGGATGGACTTCTATATACTTCAAGCAATTTTCCATAAATATAACTTCTTTCAACAGAGAGATACGAGCTAATAGGAATAGCATCTAATTCAAAGTATATTCTTTGGCAAGAGCCTAAAGAATTTCAGTTTGGTATTTTGGTTTGTCTTGGTTTTGACTGTTTTATTCTATTTTTCAGTGTGGCTACCAGCTAAAAGACACTAGCAGAGTGTGCCCTACCGATCACAATGACAAATTACACACACTCCTTTAAACCTCATTTTTCTTGTCACGAATGTGGTAGATTAGAGGCCTTTTTAAAGGCTTGTTGTGAGGACCCAACGAGATCGCCCATATGAAAGTGCCACCTGGGGAATATGATCAATACTGTTGTAAAGATCATGTAGGGTGCCAAATGGGTACTGGACTTACCAGGGGATCACTTCATAGATAGTGTAGCTGCCTGACCACTGCGCTGTACACCTGAAGCTGAAGTAGAATAATATTGAATGTCAACTATAATTATATATATTATATTATATTATATTATATCATAGTCACCGAATGTAAAGTACAGCATAGGGAATATAGTCAATAGTATTGTAACAGCTATATATGATGTCAGAGGGGTAGTAGACTTGGGGGGATTATCATTTTGTGAGGGGTGTAAATGTCTAATCATTATATTGTTTTGTACACCTGAAACTAATATAAAAAATAAAATTAAAAAAACAAAAGTGAGTTTTTCTGTATATAAAATATACCTTAATAAACCTATCTTTAAAAAGAAAAGAAAGTGCCGTCTATACCAGAGTAGTTTGGACTGGTTACTGGTTACAAAATAATGCCCTTGGGATACTGTCGATTGTAGGGATAGAAGTAAGGGAGGGACACTTAATGGTTCTAATCAGAAATAATCATTGCTGCCCAGTTGGATTGGTCTTTAAGCTCAGATCCAACTAGTGTACAATTTTTCTATCCAAAGTAATTTTAAGGGTACACAAAACACTCAGATTAGATGACCCAGGCCTGGAAATAGAGGTTAGTTGGAAGAAGAAAACACACTTCCACCAACCTCATAGGGTTTTGAGGAGGGTACAGTAAAAATATAATAAAGGTTAGCTATTATTAAAGAGCAGTACATACTGTACTGTTTGAGATAGCTATATCTAAGTACCTAATGAAAGGTACAAATGCACACTTATAGACCTGAAATCAGGTAAAATACCCTCAAAATTACCAGAAAGAAAAAAATTCAAAGAAAACACACAGAATCTACTGAAAGACAGAAAAATGAAGATATACCAAAGAAGCATAAAAACAGAAAACAAAATAAGATTACAGAATAAAATTATACATAATAATTAAAACAACAAATGTGAATGAGGTGAATTTAATGAAAGAAAAATACTCAAATTGGTCAAACAAACTAAATCAGACTACAAAAGCCACATCTAAAACCAGAAATCTATAAAACCCAATGTTGGCGTGTGGGGACAGAGCCCCAAAAAGCAGTTTCCAGGCTCTCGGCCTCACTTAGAAAGGTGCTGGCTCAGGTAGTAAATGGCCATCGACTGTGATCAAATGGCCATCAGCTGTGGCTAGTTGGCCGTCAGCTGTAACCAGTGAGCCATTAGCCATGAATATAACTGCTGTGGCTAGGCTAGCAGAAAAAAAGGGGGGAACTAGCAAGAAGATGGTGGCTGAGTCTGCAAGCGGCACAGTGAGGGTTGAGAATTGTGTTGCTCCTGGTTCCTGTGTCTCCAACCCAGCCGCCAGTGAGAGTATAGTGGTATGACTCCCCTACCTATGGCTCCGTGGGTGTTCCTTTTTGGCCTCACCATGTCCTGCGTTCTTATGTGGGGAGTGGGACCAGAGACCCCGCAGGCCGCCCCGCACGACATGGTGATAATGGGGTAAAAATGTCCTTAAGTACAGTGTTGATGGGAAAATAAACCCGTGTAATCATTCTGGAAGGAAGTTAGTGTAATAGTATCTAGAAATTAACCTGAGGAGAAAATTGCACAAAAGTAAAAAGCTAAACAGAGGATGTTTATTGTTATGCAGTTTATGGTACAAAAAATTGCTAATAACCTAAATGCCCAACTGTAGGAGACCGGTTGAGTATATTATGGTTTCTAAATATCCTGAGTGGTTAACTAACATTAATAATCATGGTGCTAATTTTTTAGTTATTGATTGGATATCCATCCATTGCATATTGAGTGAAAACAGCCATTACACAAGAACATGTAAATTACGATCCCAGGTATGTGAAACTGTACACATATACCTCTATGTGTGTACACTGCATAGAGATGTCCAAAGGACGCTCACCAAAATGGTTTTGGCTCTTGTTCTGGGTGGTAGGGTTTGGGGGGTGATTTTATTTCCTGCTTTGTACTTTATGTTGGATAAAAACATTGGTCATGAGAACCCTATTTTTATTTTATTAAGTGTCTAAAAACATATATGCTTTTAAAGTCACTGGATTAGCCTCACAAGGTCTCAGATGCCTCTATGCTTCATTCTTATCATTTTCCCAATGATAAGCATTGGAAAGGGGAAAACAATGGGTGGCTATCAGGAAAGCCATGCCCAGGCAGCCTTCCTGCCTGGAGCGACCAACAGGGACTAGTCATGTAGACCCAGCCACCATGTCATCTCTAGGGCAGTATTTAAAGCAACTCTTAGGACAGGAGTTGAAGAGTTACTGAATGCAGGCCCTTGTCCCTTTGTTTATAACAATTTCTTGGCTTTTATGTTGTCTATAATAAGAGGAAGGGATTTCCCCCAAATTAGAAGCCTACAGTGACTAATTTCTGGGACTTCCTGAAGCTACTCTGTGCATTGGGCAGCTGCACATGGTCGCTGTCTGGCAGCTGAGGGCTCCTACAGCAGTGAGATGGGGTGAGCCTCGGAGGAGCCTCCTAATGCTTTTATTTATTGTTTGACTCTTTTATAGAAAGAGCATCAATTACTTCTGTTAAAACAAGCAAGATATTTTTTAAAGGATAGAGTGGTCAACGGTGTCCAAGTATGAGAAGGCCTGAGATGAGTTTAGTGGATGTAGCAACAGGGAGGTTAGTGAGTGACCTGGCCCAGAGCAGTGTCTGTGTGGTGGGGGCTGGGGGAGGTAGCTTAAGAGAGAGGGGAAGTGAGGAAGAGAGTTTGGACAACTATTTCTGGAAGTTTGGCCATGATGAGAAGGCAGGAGATAGAGCCAACGAGTGACGGAAGGGAGGAATGGGGAAGCAGGAAGAGGTATTTAATTTTTTGTTAGATTTTGTTTATTTTTTAAGATTGAAAAGAGCTTGTAGATAGGAAGTGGATGATTCAGCAGGGAAAGGGAATGGTCCATAGTGGAAATGTCTGGAAAGGGGGAAAGGAATGTAAACCAGAGCACCAGGAAAGGAGTTGGCTTTAAACAGAATGAAGATGTAACCATGGGAAGGAAGAAACGCCATGTGGCAGTCACATGGAGAGCTGCCTCTGCAATGATAACAGAGATTGGAATAAAGATGGCCCTGCAGGGTCAGCACCCCTGTTTTGCAGAGGAAGGTATTGCTTTTACCATAGTTTTGAACCGGGAGCACTCATCCTGTTCAACCCTGAAATGGAAAAGCTGTCTGTGATGGAAACGTTCATTGTCTTGACTGTGGTGGTTTCACAGGTGGTGAAACCACAGGCGGTGGTTTCACAGGTGTCAAATAGTACACTTTAAACAGTGCAATTTATGATACATCAATTATACCTCAATAAACCTGTAAAGAATTTTCTCCTGTGGCTTTAAGCTGGCATGCCTCTGTCAACAGGGGGCGTGGTTGTGCACAACAAGAGAGAAAATGGTTTTCCTGAGTTTTAGTTTCATGATTCTGTTTTTCCTGATCTAGTCTCAGATGGCAGAGCTCTTATTTACAAGCATTAAAAGAAAGCAATTATATAATTATAGGCATGAAGATATAGGCAAATAGATACGCGAAGGTTAGAGTAAAGCCGGGAGCTGCTGAAAGACTCTCAGTGCCTGAGTAGCAAGCATTTACCTACTCAGCCAGAGAAAGAAAGAGATAGCAGGACAAAAGCATTTCTTCACAGTCATGTGGGAGGTGTGTACGGGATTCTCTGATAGCAAAGATTACAGTTGCTGCCTTCCAGAGAAGTTTTGTTACCCATTTTTGTGAATAGGTCAATGCCAGGATAGATATCACACTATTGGCTGAAGAGGTAAAGGGAACAGAATTGAGAAGAGACTTTTTTGTACCACATGCAGGTTGGAGGACTTTCCGGCAGCTTGGGACAGAGTGAGCCTTAGCCCCTGACCCACAGGAGCAAGGGGAGAACATTGTTGTCTCTCCTTTTTCAGTGTAACATTTTGGGGCAATGGATTTCTTCTCTTTGGGTCTCTGTTTTCTCATCTGCAAAATCAAATTGATAGTTGTTGCCTTGTCTGCTTCTCAGAATAAAAGTGAAAGATTCTAATGAAAACACTGAAAACGTAAACCGAGCTGTGAATGTGAGAGCTTAATGCAACTGTAACAATTTGGCAACACAAGGGGTATTCCGTGGTTTGTGAAAAGATTACATGTCCCCTGGGCCTCCCTGCCTCTCCCAGCTACTTGTGGCCAGTTTTGTTGACCGAGGACACTGATAAACAGCTCCTTCCTCCCACCCAAGGCGCCATCAACCTTACCTGTCACCACACCATAAGGTAGACATTGTTAGCCCATCTTACAGCTGCGTAAAAAGAGGTACAGAGGTTAAGTGTCTCTCTTTGGGTTACAAGCTAATAACATATGAGCTGGGATTTGAACCCAGGATTCAAACACCAATATCTGGTCTACTTTTCTCTGCTATCTTTTAAAACACTAGTATTTCTACAGTATGCTCAGCAGTCCCACAGATCTGTCTCTTGCTTCAACAGTGTTCAACAGTGTAAACCAACCCAGGGACGTCCGTTCTTCCAGCCTCTGACCACCCTCCAAACTCTTTCCCAGTTCCAACCTTAGAAACCATCTCAGCCATGCTCTGCCTCCAGGACCAGTAAATACCATTTTTTTTTTTTAACTTAACTCCTTATTTCCTAGCAACCATGGGTTCCCAGATTCGTCATAGTTATTCCACTGAAGTGGAGGCTGCGGTCAACTGCCTGGTCAACCTGCATCTGTGGGCCTCCTACACTTACCTCTCTCTGGGTTTCTATTTCAGCCACGAACGATGTGGCTCAGGAAGGCGTGGGCCACTTTTTCTGTGAGTTGGCCAAGGAGAAGCAGAGGGCGCCCAGTGTCTCTTGAAGATGCAAAACCAGCGTGGCAGCTATACCCTCATCTAGGGTTGCAGAAGCCATCCCAAGACAGGTGGGGCAAAAGCCAGGATGGAAAGGAGCCACCATATCATGGTCATGGAGAAGAACCTACACCAGGCCCTGTTGGATATGCATGTCCTGGGTTCTGCCCGTGCAGACCCCCATCTCTGCCACTTCCTAGAAGAGGAGGTGAAACTCAGCAAGAAGATGGGTGACCTCCCCACTAACCTCCACAGGCTGGCCAGCCCCCAAGCTGGTCTGGGCGAGTATCTCTTCAAAAGCCTCACTCTCAAGCATCACTAGGAGCCTTTGGAGTCCAGAGGCCTGTGAGGGGCCCCTGTGCATCCCCCTGGTGTCAGGCTTCTCACTGGAGCCCTCTCCCATGCTGTGGACCAAATGGAAACAATACAGCTCTTTGCAGCAAAAACAAAACTAACAACAAAAACACAGTATCTCAAGTATAGTAGTCACATGTGACTATTTGAATTTAAATTAATGAAAATTAAACTAAAAACTTCAGTTCCTCACTAGCCATATATCAAGTACTCGGTAGCCATGTGTCGCTACCATATTGGACCGCATAGATGTAGGATGTTTCCAACATCCCAGAAAGTTCTAATGGACAGCGCTGCTAGCATCTTACTGTCACACATCAGGAAGATACAGTCAGGCAGATGGAATACTTACCTTTACCTGATTCTGTCCCTCTTTTATCATTACTGTATTTCCCCGAAAATAAGACCGGGTCTTATATTTTTGCTCCAAAAGATGCATTAGGGCTTATGTTCAGGGGATGTCATCCTGAAAAATCTTGCTAGGGCTTATTTTCTGGTGAGGTCTTATTTTAAGGGAAACACGGTATGTATCTAATTCTGAGTATTCTTCCCCTTCAGTTTTCCACTTCAGCATCCAGAGGGCATGCCTGGGGCGGGCCTGCTGGCTCTGTAAGGTACCCAGCACACAGGGTCAGACACTGGGATTGTGATGACGAAGACTGACAGACACACTTTGCCTAAGCCCAGGAGACAGCAGCTCTGAAGCATTCTGCAGCAACAGCACCAGAGTGGGAAGTGAACCGCCTGTTTCTGTAAATCTGCTGTATTTTTGCCAGATCTGTCAGAAGTAGACAGAAGCAGAAAGGATACAGGGGAAAAAGTAAGAAGTGAAGTGAGAGGAAGAGCAGTGCAGCTAATGACAGCGAGAACTTGGTGATCAAACTGTCTTCTAGTCCTTCCAGTCGCCAAAGTTTATCCATCAAAACCATTTATGATTTCATGTGCCAGTGGAAGGAACTTAATGGTCACTCCCTTATGACATCCACCAAACATGAAGTTATACAATCCTGGATCAAATTATGTGTTAAAATTACATCCTCCTGATGATGAAGACCCTAGAATTAGTGTTAAAATGAGGTGATGCTTAAAAAAAAAAAAGGAAAAAACAAGGCCGTGGGTGACCTCTTACCTCACTGTTTCTGTCAACACCTAATGTATTGTCCTCATGCTGTAGTGGATGGATATTTAGAAGCCTCCACTTTGAAAGTCATCCCTCCCCAGAAATCCTTTACACCCATGGGAGAGTTATTTGAGGACTGGTGAAGGTTTTGGCACTCTTTCTGACATCACAAACTGCCCACCCCATCTAAATGCAACAAGTGTTCCCTGCACTGCTTCTCTAGCTATGTTTCTGCAGCTCTTTGTGTAATTTAGGAAGTAGCACCTTCAGAATGTTATAAAACACGCCTTAAGTAATTTGGAGGTACTCTTTTGCAAGGCCCTGCTTCACTCATGTGAGTATTATTTTAAAATCCTGCCTCTGGATTCTTGGTATTTAATTTGAAACTTGTACCTGCTTCCGCGCTTCCTTCCCAATGAGAGCCTGTGGCCTTCCTCCAAGTAACACTACACATCTTCCTCTAAGTATCCAGGTTTCTTTTGATTTCCTGTAACTGAGCTGTTACTCTCTGAACTGCTGTAGGCAAGCCCGCTGGAAGGAAAACAAATGGGCCTCTCTGGCACCACACACAGAGCCAAGGAGCTTGGAAATCACCTGGAGGAGCAGCTGGGTGAAAAGTAGCATGCTTCCCTGGGATCCCTGGTCCCTCCCTACGGGGACATAAATGACACTGGAAGCCTGTGCTTATAGTGTCTCAAGGGTCTGGCACTTTGCTCTGTTGTCCCAGTGACTCACATGATAATTTTCCAGGCCTTCAAACTGGGTCAACAAGCTTTGTTTGTCCAGAGAGCTCCCCTGGGAGGCTACTCTAAGAAAAGCAAGCTGAATGGGGATGTTTGGCTAGGTGATTCTTTTGCTGGCTTTTAGCCAGAGGAAATATTATCAGTATTCAGGCCAGGTTTGGAGAATTATAAGCTGCCCAACATTTGGGCTGGATCAACATACCCCGGTATTATTAGTTATGTGTTAATTACATTGCTAATGGTGGCTCTTGCCATTCGAGAACTGAACAGATGTCGGGAAGGCCTTAACCAAGATGTCCACCTCTTAGACATAAGAAAGGCAACAAGCTTATGCTCTGAATCTAGCCATAGAAGCTTCCATTAACTCTGTGAGTGTGACCTGATCAATTTCTTTTTTTTATTAAATAATTGAGTCGCCCTGGGTCAGTAGTTCTCAATTTGAGAAGTCACAGACCCCAAAAAATATATATGAAGACTTATACGAGATGTGATAAAAAACCATGGTGAATGCTTAAATTAAAAAAAATTTGGGCCGGCCCGGTGGCTCAGGCGGTTAGAGCTCCATGCTCCTAACTCCGAAGGCTACCGGTTCAATTCCCACATGGGCCAGTGGGCTCTCAACCACAAGGTTGCCGGTTCGATTCCTCGACTCCCTCAAGGGATGGTGGGCTCCGCCCCCTGCAACTAAGATTGAACACGGCACCTTGAGCTGAGCTGCCGCTGAGCTCCCGGATGGCTCAGTTGGTTGGAGCGCATTCTCTCAACCACAAGGTTGCCAGTTCAACTCCCGCAAGGGATGGCGGTCTGTGCCCCCTGCAACCAGCAACAGCAACTGGACCTGGAGCTGAGCTGCGCCCGACACAACAAAGACTGAAAGGACAACAACTTGACTTGGAAAACAGGCCTGGAAGTACACACTGTTCCCCAATAAAGTCCTGTTCCCCTTCCCCGATAAAATCTTTAAAAAAAAAATTTATCATAGTAAAAGACACTTTGCCATTAATCCCCCTCAAAATATTACCTCTTGCTTAGAACACTTATCTCATCATTCTTGCCACTTTCTGAAGCAGTTCTGGAAATCCTCTTTCGTGAGTGTCTTTAGTTGCACTGTCGTGGCTGCCTCGATGTCCTAAATCAATTCAAAATGTTTACCTTTCATGGTCATTTTGTCTTTGGGGAAGAGCCAGAAGTTGCACGGTGCCAGATCCAATGAATAAGGTAGATGAGGGCACACCGTAATGTTTTATTTGACAGAAATTGCCTATCAGAAGCAATGTGTGACATGGCATGTTGTCATGATGGAGGATGAAACCGTTTGCCCATTTCAAGTTAATGTGCTGTTCACGATCCATGAATTACGGCACACTTTAAAACACCCCTTCTCTCAACTGTAGCTGACACCCAACTGACTGCACTGAACAAGTGGAAACTTGTCACACACTGTTACTAAGTTTCGATGCCCGCTTCCCTTATTGAAGATCCCTGCCTTTCCATTGGATGGCACTTGCCAGCAGCATTCACTGTATGTTTTGATCACAAGTCATAGACCCAAATTTTTATAACTTAGAATTAAAAGTTTCTCATAGCAGTATTATTCCTAATGGCCAGAAAGTGGAAACAAACCAAATGTCTATCAACTGATGAATGGATAAACTGGGATACAATGGAAGAAATATTCAGCCATAAAAAAGAAATGAAATGCTGATACATGCTGCAACATGGGTGGACCTTGGAAACATGCTAAATGAAAGAAGCCAGACACAAAATGCCACATATTGTATGATTCCATTTATATAAAATGTCCAGAATAGGCAAATCCAAAGGGACAAAAAGTAGATTAGTGGTTGCCAGGGGTTGGGGTAAGAGTGGGAGGTGGAGGAAAATATGTAATGACTGCCAATGGGCATGGGGATTTTTTTGGGGGTAATGAAAATGTTCTAGAATTACATAGTGATGATGGTTATGAATCATCAATCTTGTGAATATACTAAAAACCACTGAATTGTATACTTTAAAAGGATGAATTTTATGGTATGTAAACTGCATTTCAATTTTTAAAAACTTACTTGATTATTATTTCAGTTGATTACTAGGTACCAAGAGTAATACTTTGCGTTGGATAGTGAATCCTTGTGTCCTGATTGACTTACAAGGTGGCTAGTCAGGTGGTCCAGAAGGTATTTTATGTTAATTTTGGATAATCATAGAAGGATATCTAAAATTAAAAATATTCATAGATAACCTCTAGATCCCAAGAACTCACCAGTGGAACTCCCAAGGATCCATGAAACCTTTTGAGAAAGGTTTGAGAAAGATTGGCCCAAATAATCTCCTAGGATTTATTACCCTTTTACATTCTGCATAATGAAGACTTTTTATAAGGTGCTTTCCAAACACAAAGGCTGGCCAGAGACCCCTTGGGATTTATACAAGTCCCTTGGCTAAGCCTTGGTAACAAAAGCAAATTATTTCATCTACACTCCTGGTAGCTGATTAAACATGTGATCTATGAAGATGGAAATGCATAAGCCCCATCATGAAATGCAAAAAGAGTTCGATAACCTATAATCTAACATGGAAAACCCTCTGAGAAGGCTGGGGTCTCATTTGGGTCATGGACTGACCACCCCTGATTGAAACACTATGACCTTCCAAAAAGCGTCCTTAACGATGGAATAAAGATAGATGCTGCTAACTGAAATCAGAGGGGAAGGCCAGTGGGCATTTATGTAAGCAAGGGGACTTTCCTACATGGTCTGTTTGGGCACTTACAAAAGTCAAGGAGTATAGGATGTGGTTCATGGCTGGCTCTTCTACCTACTAAACTGGAGGGCAACTATTTTGACCTTTTTTTTTGGTTTCCTCACCTAGAAAAAAAATCAGAAAGTATCCCACCTCTTGGAGTGGTTGTTCAGATGAGTTCAGTTCATCAAACTTTTACTAAGTACCTGTTTTTTACGTATTGGACACTGAGCTGAGAGGAACTAGTATAACCTCAGCCCTCAGGGAGCCCACAGCCTGGTGAGGGATACTATTGTACTGAGTGTTATGGAAAGAAACTTTATTTTTAAAGGACTTTGAAAACTACTGAGTGCTATAAAATATATGGTAACAATGTATCTTGATTACTCAACATGAGTCAATAGTTGGTCTGATTCCTGGCTCTGGATATTTCTCTCATAATATTTATGTAGAATGAAGCACTGAGGCAGTTATTGAATGCCATTTACCTGGGTAATGACTTACCATCTCCCATAAAGACATTTTCATATTGTGCCCACTAGGTGTCTCATTATTTTGCAAGAAAACGGAAAAGCACAATGTTTCCACCTGTGTCATGAGTCGACTTGGCTAAAATCTCAGCCGCTTTCTGGCAACCATTGTGTAAAATGCCAGTAGGGTAGCTGCTTCTCGTTTGAGAAGTAAGGGAAGATGATGTTTTTGTAGATTCTTTCTCCCCAAAAATCCATGTACCTGTAAACTGCTCTCCTAGGAAAGCTTAAACTAGAAAGACCAAGTAGGAATTCTTCTGCAGTGGGTACTAAGACCTTAACAGGCAGCATCATTGCATCCCCCACGGGATTCCTGGGCTAGTGTTTAGCTATTGTCTGCATATTCGTGTGAGCTGACATTCCCAAACCACACCATACTATCAGTTCTTCCCACCCCATAGGTGTCAGTCAAAGGAATCATTCTCACAGTACAATGCAGGGTCTCTTCTTACATTGTGAATTTCAGGTTTGTAAATGATACACAACTGTTCATCCCAATATTTTCACCTTTGTGTTGTATGACTTTTCTTTAGATGGCCTATGGCAGAACCCTTTGCCTATGAGTGACAGCAGAGAGGAAGGCACCAGATAACAAACAGGAGACTGATACATTCAAAAATCTATTGCAACTTTAAGAGCTTTCACATACTATTAATTGGAGTGTAAATGCATGTAACCTTTCTGCATTGCAATTTGGCAGTATCTTTCAAGAATGTCTTTTAAAATTTGTGTCTGTCAGGATCCCAAAAGGAAAGTGATTTCATCCAGGATGGTTCAAATGAAGAGACTTCAATGAAAGAACTACTTACAGATAGATAGGTCAGGTTAAGGAAGTAATAAGGAATGTTGAGGCACCTAGAGAACAATAGTAGGAAGCTGTTACCATTCCTGGAGATAAAGGGACAAAGATTGGAAATAAACTTATGGAATCCAGTAAGAGCTGGAATGGTGGAGTAGGAACCACCACGAAAGGGGGCTGGGCCGGAGGTGGGGAAGGGCATGCAGCCACTGCCTTAAAGCAGGAAGACAGTGAGGAGGAGATACCCCAACTTCTCTCTCGTCTGGCCTTCTAATCTCCTCCTGATGCCACCCATTGAATCCCAAGGACACCAAAGGGTAAGGAATCCTGAAGATGCAATTTGTAAAGAGAGAATAAAGAAATGCGGAGAAGGGGTAGGGTTAGGAATGGAAAATAACCAGCACAATCTATAACTCCATTTCTAGGAATATATCTGAGAGAAATAATCAAAAATGAAAGCAAAGAATTATATGCAAAGATGTTCTTCATATAGTTAAGTATAAGCGTGAATAAATGAAAATAAGCTAAATACCCTATAATAGGAGACTAGATGGATAAATTATAGTTTATCCGTACTTTGGAATATCATTATGCCATTATAAACATTTTTGAAGAATCTGTGATATATGGAAATGCTTACAATAAAATGCTAACTGAAAAAAATGAAACAAAACTGTATGCATAGTATTGACTCAATTCCATGACCACCTATATGCAAAAGGAATAACACCTAAAAATCTTAACAATATTTCTTTTTGATGATGGGACTACATTTTTTTTCTTCATAACTTGCAATGTTTTCCCCTTTTCTTTTCACAATATGTACTTCGTGATCAGAGAAAAAAGTCAATGCCAAAAAGGAGAGTCGATCTCATTGAAATGGACTCCGGTCAATTTAAAATATTAATAAGGAACACAACAATTGTTCGAGTAAATTAAAACCAGTGACATGAAGGAGAAACCTCAATCTACTTGATATCTGGACAAAAAGCGAAAGAAAAATCAGTCCATTTCTACATGATATCAAATATCTGTATTTTAGATGATTTTTATTTTTTACTAAATTTTATACTCTTCACTTGAATGACAGGTATCACATTAGTTCAGCTTTAGTTGGATTCATTCTTATTTTGCTACTCAGGAAAATCCAAGAAATTTCTATAAACTAAAAGTTGTTCTTCATATTGAAATAACAATATTCTTTCTTTTAAATTTTACACTTTATCGTTCCGTATCATTTTTAAACTATATTTTACTTTTTATCAATTAGCCAAGTAATACACAAATGCATTCGTGTTTTAAAGATTCAAACAATACAAAGAATACAATAGTTTCCCTTGGCCATCTGCTCACACTTGGTCTCCTTCCCCTAGGTAATCTATCTTCAGTTTGTTTATATACCTTTCAAGATATTTGCTTGTCAGGGGTGAGCGGTTAGCTCAGTTGGTTAGAGCGTGATGCTGGTAGCATCAAGGTTGCTGATTCGATCCCTGCATGGACCACCGTGAGCTGTATCCTCCTTAAAACAATAAAAAAGAATAATAATAAAATTTTAAAAGTATGTATTCTTTAAAAAAAGATATTTGCTTGTCATTTACATGCATATTTATGTATAGAGAAATATATAGTTTTACTTTCATTTTCTAAGTAAATGCTGTTATCTTGTACACATTATTATGCAACTTGCTTTTTTTCTCACGTTGAAGCTCCGCTATATTCCTTTTCAATGGTCATATAGTTTTCCATGGTTTGGACAGTACATAATTTATCTGACCACTCCACTTGTTGATGGTTATTTAGGTTGTTTTTAGTTACCTGTTATTTCAAACAATGCTTCAGTGAAAAACCTTGTGCATGCTTCTTTGTGCCTGTATGTGAGCATTGTTTCCCTAAGGGAGAGGTTGAAAAATAGAATTTCTGGTTTGAATGTATGTGCACTTATATTTTTACTTGGTACTATCTCGCAGCCTTCTATGATACACTTCCAATAAAAAGATAAAAAGATGCCAAGCTTCGCTAACACTTAAGAAAATGTAAATTAAAATAAAAATAGGATACTGTGTTTACCATTTTGGATTCACAAATTTTAAAAGGTTGATAGTGCAAAGTATGGAGGAGGATAGAGACCTGTATCTTCACAAAAAGGTTCATTTTACAACCAGCATCTATACATTAGGGAAAATTCCTTGGAGACTTATTAAAAGTGATTACACTAGACTGTTAATGATAAATAAAGGACATTTCTGTTACAGGATCATTGATTTATATATATGCTAATAGCAGCCCTGCAGTTACCAGGTATTCATTCACCCAGAGCATTTTTATCAGGTATTATTGTTTTGTAATTTCTAATTCCTTAATTTACCAAGCAGATAAGAACTTGTCCATTTTAATAACCACATTTTGTTTTATAATTTATACAGCACTTTCCCAAAGGTAACTTCAATTGATCTCTGCTTCAGTGACAGCGTGAGGTGCTATTTTAGATGAAGACACTGAGGCTCAGCAAAGTTAAATGATTTTCCAGGGTCACAAACCAACTAGTTATAAGTGGAAGGCTCAGGTCTTCTGACCCCAGTTCCATTAGCTTCCCACTTTCTCAATTGCTTTTAAAACAAAGGACAGTGGAAGTCCTCCCAGGCCCTTCCATGGAGTCCAACTCATCCAAAAGGAACCACAGGGGGCAGCCTGGTGCAGTGGAAGATCCAATACTAGGCTGGAAATCTGAGAACTGGCTTTTTGTCTCTGCTCTGAGCTCCTCCCAGCTCTGTGGTCCTTCCTTAGGCAAGTCATTTAGCCTCACTGGGTCTTAGTTGCCTTTTTAGAAAAATAGACATGATGGGCACACTTACTAGTATTGAAAAAAGAGGTGATGTTTGCAGTTCCTCCTAATTGTTAGATCTTCTTTAAGCCCAACTGAGACCAGTGTTCCTTCTCTGCTCACACATTGGATTTATTCTCTGCAAATATGAAACCACAAAGGAAAAACTTATCATACAATGCTTTCTTTGATTGAAGTCTAAAAATGTTCCCTTATCTTTTTCTTTTTTTTTTAAGCATTATTAGGTAAACCCCTTACTGAAGGCAAAGGAAATCCCTAGGGAACAACAGCAAAGGTTTCAGGTAGCTGGCTGTATCTGAAAAGATGTGTTCTACCTGGATCTCTTACTACTTGGCATGGCCCCAATTCCACCTACATTTTTTTGTTGCCTATTAGTGCAGATTTTTTAAGTAACTCATTTTTCCATCCTACTTTCAATAGGGTAAAAGCTTTAACCGGAATTGTTTTTACAGTTCCGACTTCCATAAGACAAAGATTTTAGGAGCTGGAAGGAGCCTAAAGAGATCACTTGATCCTGTCCTCTATCTTAGAACAGATAAATATTTTTCCATTTAACAGAGGAAGCATCCGATGCCCAGAAAGCCTGTGACTTATTCAAGGTTTCACAGCTAGAAAGTCTCCTTATACAGTACTTATTGCATTCTTACTGAATGACAATTTATTGGTGATCCTGGCTCTTCCAGAAAATCACATTGAAAGTCAAAATGAGTAAACCATATAATCATTGGTTATCTTCATTGTATCACACATCATGAATTCTTCTGGTCCTAACCACATTTTGATGCATTATTTATGAGAGCCATCTAGTTACAGGTTTAAAGAGAAAACTCTGCAATTGTAAAAGTGTGCTTCGTTTTTCCAGGAAACACACTGCATAGCTTGGATCTATCCTTTACCTACTCATCAGTGATACATGGGGCAAGCAGATTTGTTACCTTGCATTTTTTTAATTGAGGTATAACTTACATTTGTAAAGTGCATAAACCTTAAGTACACAACTAAAAACATTTTTGCATGCGCATATACCATTTTTGCATGCGCATATACCATGTAACCACCACCTAGATCAAGATACAGAGAATTACCAGCACCTCTGAATAACTCTTGTGCCACATACTAGTCACCACTCTCGAAGGGTAACCACTGTTTTAACTTCTATCACCAGAAATTAGTTTCGAAGTTCAAAAACAGAATTTTTTGAACTTCATGTTAATGGAATTAAAGAGTATGGACTGTCTGCTTTCTTTCATTCAACATTATGTCTGTGAGATTGTTAGCTGCACTCTAAAAATGTAATTCACTTTCTGGCTCAAGTCCTCAGGGAATCTCTCAAAATTAGGCACAATATACCAGCTCTACACAGGTATGTGTAGTCTAAAAACAATGTGGTGTAGAAAAGAACTTTTTAAAATGACTAGAATAGAAAAATCTATACTGCTTTTGTCACTTCCTACTATGCATCATCAATTTCCCTCTTCATCTTTGCTTTACATGGGCTCTGATCCATCCAAGTATTCTCTTTTCTTCTTCCATTAATGGATAAATAACTTATACAATTTTCTTTACTTATTTATGTCCAGCTTCACCATTAGTGCTCCACAATTATTGGTTTAAAAGTTGGGAATGACCTCAAGCTATCATTCAACACAGACCCCTCATCAGCAAGAAAAGCATTATTATCCCCTATTTTCAGATTCAGCAGATATTTACTGAACACATATAATCTTCAATGTGTTTTTCTAGGTATTATGGGGGGAATAAAAAAATATAGCAAGTATGAGCCCTAACCTCATGAACTTACAGCCTAGCAGAAAAGCAGCATAGTACAGATATCTACATAAAAGACCGTAACACAAGCTATAAAGTGTTAAATGACACCATTGAGTTAAAAGAAAAAAAATGCTTGTTGAGATCAGAGGGAAAGGTAACTCCTAGCTGGGATGGTGTGCAAACTGTTTGGTAGGGGAGTATTTGTATGAGGAGGCTTATTAAGAAGCAAGATGTCACAGCTTAGGTAGGTTTAGTCCTGCAGAGACGGGTGAGACATTTTTAGTAGATAACTGCAAGGATAAGCACATAGAATTGGGAAATCACGCAGCAAGTACAGGGAGCGGCAATGCAGTTTGACCCAAGAGGAGGGCAAGTGATGAAGAAACTGGGGCCCAAGGTGGTTATGGATTACCCAAGATTACAGCACTAAGGAGCCCTAGAATGGGGATTGAATCCCAGGCATCTTCCTTCTTTAATGCTCTTCCCATAATTTGATCAACATTTTAGCCACTGCCTGCTTCCTTTACAACAGTCCATTATATATTGTCCATTAATTAATTGATTCAACAAACATTGATTGAATGTCTATTACATGCCAGGCACAAATGGACTCTGTGGTCTCCAAGGCTGATTTGGTATGTGTTACAAACATTTTTTTTTCTAAGTAGGGAGTAGGGCTAATATAATATTGGGCTAAGACAGATTTCCTTTCTCTTTAATTGCTAAAACTTTATTGAATTATACTTCAGAGCAAATACTATAAATAACAGAGAGAATTAAATAAACCACAAAAAAGGATCTCTCCATAATGTTTTTCTACGTGACATCAATACCCTGAGTCTTAGCATTGACCACACATGTGGTTTTTCCATAACTATTTTTACTGATGTTTGAGCAAGGGGTAAACAAGAGGATCTGAAACCTTCCATTCTTGAGCAAAATTTTAAAAACATTCCTAATATTGTAGTACAACAAGACTCACTTCCTTTTAGCTTATCAACCACCAAAAGACATTTCCCTTGTTATGTTTAACGTAACTATGGGGATGCAATACTTTCTATGCAACTGACACACGATTCTGGCTTAATGTACTCATTTTCTGAGAAGTATTTAAAAAAATTGTGGTGTGGTCATGAGTAAACCTTTGAGCTACTTTGGTATTTCATTGGAAATCCAATACATGCGTTTAATACAATTCTTGAGGGAATAGTTAAATACCAGGGACTATGGAATCTTTATAATCCCATTGAACTGTTCCTAATTAAAGCTTTGGTGCCAGAAAAAAAAAAAGGTAATTATTTGAACAAATTAGGCTATCAGATGCTTTATAAATTGTAGGGTATATGAAGTTGAGCTTTGAGAGTTCTATTTTCAGGCATACGGCAGGCTAGACATTCAGACTGCCATTCCCACTGGAAACAATTTTGTAAAAGGCTGAATTTTAGAAGAATCCTAAACTTCTTAAAAGCATGGAACCTAGAAAGGTTCCGTGGACTGGAAAGCAAGGAATTATCAGGTCAAAGTTAAGTAGGACCCCAACAGGTAAGTGGACAACACTGTTCAGGTATATAACACCAGGAGGCACCATTTACAGTCTATTCACCTAAATGACATCTCTAGAGTGGCTCAGTCCTATGGCCTTGAGGTCACTTTGCTCAAGCTGGTGAACTTCAGTTTTGGCTTCATGGCGTGGGGTGGGGGTGGGAGGGCAGAGCTGGGACAGAAGACCAAGTCTAAGGCTTGAAGAATCCTACAGGAGACCTCCCTTCCAATAATGCTTGGACCCTGTTCATCCTCAGACAACTACAAGGAAAATCCCTGTGGTGCTAAGTGTAACAGAGGGCCAAGAAATTCTGCCCCTGAAAAATTGTAACCTCATGATAACCCACAGCCAAAATAGGTCCCCAAAAAGCCTCAAGCCATTACTATAAATTAAGTAGGTCCCAGGTGTATGGGAGCAACAAATGCAAATCTTTTCTAGAGGAATGTACCTCAATAACACACAAATTATTTTCTCAAGGAATTTCACAGTAATAATTTCACAGTAACAAACACTAAGCACCCAAAGAAATAACTTGCTACGAGTGAGAAACCACAGAATTAATGTTCACTAGAAACAACAGAAAGCTCCCACAGAGACTTCAGATATTTGAATGATCAGACACAGAATGTGAAATAACTACATTTTATTTTTTAAAAGCAATAAAATACAAACTGGGAAACACCTATTCAAACAAGAAACTATGGAAAATAGCCCAGTAGATTAAAAAAAAAAAAAAAAAGATGAGAACTAGAGATGAAAAGCACAGAAACTGAAATCAAAATACAATGTTCCAAAAGATTTAAGTATACAGTATACCTCACCAAAGAAGAGACATGGATGGCACATAAGCAATGAAACATCATCAGTCATTAGGGAAAGTAAATTAAAGCCATAATGAGTTACTACCACATACCTGTTAGAACAACAAAAATAAAACAATCTGAAAATATGAAGAGCTGGTGAGAACAGGGAGCAGCTGAGTTCTCTCATACCTTCTCATACATTGCTGATAGCCAATGCACTCTAGAAAACAGTTTGGCGGTTTTTTATAAAGTTAAACAGAATTATGACAGGCACAACAATCTCCCTCTTAACTATTTACCAGAGTGAAATGAAAACTTATGTTCACTCAAAAATCTGCACACAAATGTTTATAGATTTATTTGTAATAACCAAAAATTGGAAAGAGCGCATATGTCCATTGAGTGGGAAATGGATAAACAAACTATAGTACATCCATAAAATAGAACACTACTCAGCAATAAACTGTTGATACACATAAGAACATGGATGAATCCCAAAAGCATTTTGCTGAGTGAAAGAAGCCAGAGTCAAAAGACTACATATTACATGACTCCATTTATTTGACATTTTAGAAAAGGCAAAACTATAGGAACAGAAAACAGATTAGTAGTTGCCTGGGGTTAACGGTAGGGTGAGAGTTTGATCAAAAAGGGGTAGCACAGGGGAATTTAGGGGGCTGTGTCCCATATCTTGATTGTAGTGGTAGTTTTACCACTCTCTACATTTGCCCAAACTTATTTTTACTGTATATTAAATAACTTAAAAAAAAAAATTGTCAGACTGGGTAAAAATATAATAGGATCTGACAGTCTCTGTTGGCTAAAGACAAACATTGCTCAATAAAAAGTTCAGTTCTCATTCTGAAAACTCTTATGAGATTATGTACCAAACCTCATTAAAAAGTGAACAGTATTTCTATTTTTAGATTGCTAAGATCTAGCAGGAAATAAAAACCAATACACATCAGAATTAAATATACCATAGTTTTGTGTATCTTACACAACTGCAAAACATATGGAGACTAAGAATCAAAGAACCTTTTTGCCCCTTATATTATCCATTTTAATTACTGTGTTTTTTCATTTCTAGAAGTTCTAACTTTTTTAATCTACTAGACTATTTTTCCTTAGTTTCTTGTTTTGAATAGGTAGTTTCCACTTTGTCTTCTGTTTCCTTAAAAAAATGAAATATCTGAAACAATCAAAAAAAATATCTGAAACAGCAAGATGAGTCCTTGAATTTTTCACTTTTCATCCAGCTGTTTTGCTAATTTTAGAAGGAGTAATCTTCTTATAAAATACAGTGTAATTAAGAAAAGTAGGTTTCGTTCTTTTTCATTTTTATTTTTTTGAGACTTCTAATTCAGAGTTGAACAGGGTGCTTGGTTTTCTGAACCAAGCCAGCAGCCTGAGAATAATCCGAACCACAAATTTAAGGCTAAACCACGAAACTTTTTAGCTAAAGAATCATAGTTAGCTTCTACAAGTAGAATTTCAGCTCCTTTATATTAATGGACTTTAAGTTGCAAGTAAAGTTTTTTTCTCAATCTGTGAGAAACAATATGGAAATCATAGTGTGTAACGGATTATTCTTCCTTGCAAGCTGAATGACTACATTTTCCTTGTAATGCATGTGATAGGGATATGCTTGCCTATTTTTGCTGAAGAATATAGCTGCTTCCCTTGCTTTCTTTTTCTGATGAGAATCATCACATGGAACACATTACCACATTTTTTGAGCAATGTTTCGTTTTGTTTTTTTAATGTAAGGAATCAAACCCAAAGAGTCTACCCCAAACCAAATAATTTAGTCCACAAAAGCCAGGGTAGTCTTCTCCATTTCTCAAAATAACTAGAACTGAATCCACACCAAAATCTCTACTTTTCATTGTGCCATGTAGACACTGCCACAAATGCAAGCGATTCTTTACTTTTTAGGTCAAAATTAGGCCATCCTTTTCATTCTGTTACATAGGTGAACAATGGCTTTTCACTTATTATGAAAGAAAATATGTTAAGAGAAGACAATTTCATGTAACTCCTCACAGGTTCAAGTGCTATATGAAGAAGGATTTAAATGCTGATAACAGCTTATTCAGTGATGAGTTTCCATTAAACTACTTAAAAAATTTTTCTTTATAGAACAATTCAACCAACCCCAAGGTCACCTAAAGTAAGTTATGCAATCAGCCAAGAATCCAATAAACTTCTATAGAAAAAAAGAAAAAAAAAGGCCAAAGGAAATTGGCATCTTATATTGTCGTAGAATCATGCTTTTTTTCTGAGGCTTTTGTGTCACTTAATTATCATAAAATAATGCTCCAAGTCACACAAAAGATCATGAGACCACTGACTTGCTGAACATAACTTTGTGTGGTTAGGAAAGCATATTGCTGAACTGTTGGCCACTAGCTTGTGACATTTATAAGAACCCACAACGACTGAAAAAAATTTTTTTTAAACTTTTCTTCAAGTGTCCACATTTAAAATGATCTTATGTGTGTAGGAATGGAGAAAAGTTTCTCTTGTTAGACTGGCTTTGAGTGGACACACCATGTGTACAAACTGTTTCCAGATGTTCAGATAAGCAGTTCTAATGACAGCATATTGCAGTTATCACGAGCCATGTGCGGCCTCCGGAGAATTTTCAGTCTATCAGAGTGGCCCACATGTTGCTATTTGTCACTTCAATTTCATATCAAAAATAAAATTGAGAAAAAAAACAAACTTTGAAACCCACGCAAGTCATCTTTGGCTAGAGTAATGAGCCCTCTTGCAAACAAGCAAACAAACAGAAAACACACACAGAGAGATGAACACATTTTTGAGAAAGAGGCTTTGGTTTCAGAGCATTATTGCAGCTGTTTAATTCATTTGCTGTTGCAGCTCAAGTACTGCCACTTGGAGCGAATTTTTTAAAGGGTTTATAAGCCCTTAGTGATTTTACCATTTCTAAGAGAAATGAGAAACACTGTGATACTTACCAAATAGTAGCACTTACTTATTTTCAGATGTTGCATTTTAGTGACAAAAGCAGTACTGGTAGGTAATAGGGTTAGGTCTTAGTTGCAGTCCTTTAACTGAATTTTGTAGCAGTTGAGAACTTTTTGCTATAGACAGGGTACAGGGTCACTTAAAGATTTCTCCTAAAAAGGTGATAACTTTCCCTATAAGAAGCAACATGGGAATCTAGCAGACACCATTTCATTTATTCCATTTGGATTGCTTAAGTTTTCAACTGGGCAGTGTTCTATTTCAAGGCCATTTTGTTGCAAAACGTTGCCCTGTGGTTATAACACAGCTGTGTCTGTTGTAAGCCCGAGAGGACAGCAGAAAAAAAAAAAAAAGAGGAAAGTACTCCGTGTTACTTTTTACATGAAGATCTTATAGTAGTTAACTGATTTTTAAAACAAAAAATACTAATTTCTCTGAGCTTCTGTCCTGAAGGAGCCCTGTTTTTACTGAAGTTTCTGCAGAGACTAAAGTTTAAGACGTAACTGGACAATTAATTGTCTAAATAAATGATTGTCATCTTTATAATATGAGAATTATGAAGACCAATGCAATAACAACAGTTGATCATCATTTATCAACTACAGATAAGGTATGTAGTCCTATGCAATTCCTTTCGAGGTTTCAGGATTTGAGATGGGGTTTAGGGATAACATGGGTGACCCAAAATTGATCATATAAAATGATTATCTTGTGTTAAGGTTATTTTTGGCTGATGGAAGAAAGGGAATAAGTCTGTGGAATTTCTTTTGTAAATACCTTCTTATGTGGAGATAGACACTTGAATGTTTTTGATAATGATAATTAATCATTCTATACAAATACATAAGTTGTTATGCACTGTATAATTAAAAACTGGGACAACGTATATTCACAAAATGAGTGATAGGCAATATGATGAAAAACCTGAGAAATCCTTCAAATAATTATAGCCATGATCACAAAATACTCAAAAGGAGGAAATGGTTAAGATGTAGTTGGGGTCATACTCAGAGTGGAAGAGAGGTAGTTAATTGAAAATTAAAGGTCAGATTTTTTTCCCTCAGTATTCCCAAATCTGAACTAGGATTTGCTAATATCTTCATGTCGGGCTTTTTGCTCTAGTCTTCATCTTATACAAAAATTCTCTTTCCTGGTCCCTCTAAAATTACAGATTCTTTTTAAAAAGGATCATACAAAGGTTTCTCAGAGTAATCTAGCTGCACAGTTTTTGAAAAAAATTAGCATCATAACTTCCCATTCCAAGGAATTTAACTAGGCCAAAAAGAAAAATATTGAGTGAGGTTTCCTTTTCACAAACAAAACATATGTCACAAATATCTTTCCTGTTCCAGTTCCAAAAAGTGACAGATCTCACTCTACACGTACTTAATATCCAGAACAAACCTTGTTTCATAGACAGTGCACTCAACTCAAGCCATAAACTTTTTCTGACAATTCATAGTAGTGCCGTGTTTCCCTGAAAATAAGACCTACCCAGACAATCAGCTCTAATGTGTCCTTTGGAGCAAAAATTAATATAAGACCTGGTCTTATTTTACTATAAGACCGGATATAATATAATATAATATAATATAATATAATATAATATAATATAATATAATATACTGGGTCCTGGTCTTATTTTACTATAAGACCGGATATAATATAATATAATATACTGGGTCTTATATTAATTTTTGCTCCAAAAGATGCATTAGAGCTGATTTTCCAGCTAGGTCTTATTTTGGGGAAACACAGTAGTAGTGACAAGAGCAAATTCTTTTGGAAGATATTTTCTGACCCACTCTAGTTAGCAGCATAGATGTGTCCAGTCTAGGTGATAGTCTTATTTACCCAAATCACCTTCTGGTCCAGTTATTCAAATTCTTTGAATTTCTTAGTTCTGAGGACTAACGTGGGCATTAGCAATTCTTCCTCAAACTGTCATCTGCAACTATTTCTAATGGAGTCTAACCCCCAAATGTGCTTGTTTCAATTTCCCTGTTGCTTGGAAATCCCTATATATCATCATTTAGAGTCTATTTTGCATTACTGTAGTTCCTTATAAATAGAATCACTGTGTTCTCGTCTCTAGGTATGAAGATTTGTTTTCTACTGATTGTTTTTATACATAGGACTTACAATATTCTAAAGTTTTCCTTAAATTTATGCATTAGTTGAAATATTAAAAAAGTCTCTGCATTAAACTGTGTAGATCATATTAAATCTACACATGGTCTGTAGAAAGATAAAACCCAACCTAAGTAAGTGAAATACAGGGTCAACTAAACAATCCAGCAGCGACTCTCCCAAAGCCACAACCACTTCTTACCCTAATTTATAGTTTCATTACCAGCCACACTTTTATTCTGCTTACTTTTTTTAGTTTCTTCCTTAGATCTATCCCTTACATATGCTTTTGGATAATAGCACTAACCTTTACTGAATTCCTCCTTCTAATGTAAGTTAGCCAGTTTCTTTTGAGCTCCAGGTGCCCTGTATGATACAAAAGGCAACGTCCTGAAGACCCAGGAATGTAATGGTAGTGATATTTCTACTGTCTTTTTTAAGCTATCACCACTAATGCAAAACTATTGTTAAACTACAAATGACCATGCCTACATAGTCAATTACATACCCCTGCTTGTTTTGTTTTAATACCTCTTTTTTGGCTTCACAGAGTACAACAGTTTTCGAGCTGTTGAGTATCTTTCCTCTATCATTTTCAGGGTAGGAAAGATGATTTAGTAATAATCCAATCGTTGTCACAGTTTCTTGTTTAAAATTTCATGAAAGCTTACTTAACATCACTAGTCACTAGAGAAATGCAAACTAAAACTACAGTGAGGTACCATTCTACCATTTTAACCAATTAGAATGGCTAAAAAAAAATCCCAAAACCTGACATTATCCAGTGGAGCAACTGGAACTCTCATACTGCATTACTGGGGGGAATGCCATAGGGGACAGCCACTTGGAAGAAAAGTTTGACAGTGTCTTATAAATAAACCCTTATCATAACACCCAGCAAGCAGAAGTATTATTGAAGAAAAATAAAGGCATGTGTCTACACAAAAACCTGTGTACAAATGTTACAGAGGCTTTATTTATAATCACCAAAAACTGGGAACGTCCCTCAACTAGAGAACAGATAAACCATGGATGGAATATTACTCAGCAAGACAAAGGGAGAAATCATTGATGTATATAACATGCAACATGGGCAAATCTCAAATGCGTTATGCTATGTGAAAAAACAAAACAAAACCAAAAGGGTACATATTATATAATTCTATATATTTGTCATCCTGGAAAAGGCAATAATTGTGGGACTAAAAATCCAATCAGCAGTTGCCATGGGCTAGGACTGACCACTAAGAGGCATGAGGAAATTTTTGGGGTGATGAAAATGTTGCATATTTTGACTGTGGTGGTAGTGCACAGGTGTATATCTCTGCCAAAACTCAACAAACAGAACACTGCAGGAGAATTTATTTTCCTGTATGTATGTTTTATCTCAATAAACCTGACTTTAAAAAAATTACATAAAAATCTTCATGAAAATGTTGGAAAATGATGAATACTACCCTTGCCACTTGTACCTTGGGATTTGTATTTCCTCATATTAATTACTGCAAAACTCTTCAAAGAGAATGTCAGCAGAATTTGATGAACTCCTGAAAGATTCCAGTATTGTTCTTACTACAGGGAAGTTAGAAGTAATGAAAATAGGGGAAGAAAAAAATTTACAGTAAATCATCCAGTTACAACTGGAATGTCTGTATTTCACGAGCCATTAAATTTTGACTAAATTTCTTGTATAAGAGGAAGTGACCTTGTTAACTGTCCTTTCCCTACTTCCTGATAGTAAAATAAAGTTGAAAATGCTTTGCTTTTGAGTGTAGGTTTTCTACAATAATTCACTGAATAAATTTTAATTTTAAAGTATTTTAAACATATAGAAAAATGAAAAAAAGAAACCCATGTACCCATATAAATTTAATACATGCTATATTTTGCCATATATTTTTAGATGTTTCTTAAAAAGGCAATCCGATACTACATTTGAAGCCCCAGCTTCATCCCATTTCCCAGACTCCTTCTCCAGAGGTAGCCACAATCCTTAAGTTGGTATGTATCCTAGTATGCTAGAGATTTGTCCATGTCCACGTCGTAAGATGTCAGATTTCACTTCTTTTAATTATTGGATACTGTTTCATTGCATGATTATAGACATTTAGTTTTTGTCCAGTCACCATTACTACAAAGCATACCCCAATGAACATCCTCAGGATATCTCCTGTTGCATATGTGCAAGAGTTTCTCTAGGTGCAGGGGTTTTCAAGCTTTCACGGCCGATACACATGGTGAGAAATAATTTTACATTCAGATCCTGTACATACACATATGCATATATCATCACAGGCTCGGTTGCCTAGGAAGTAGATCTAAGACTAACATTTGTGTAGGAGACATTTATGGGGGAGTGTCCCAGGATCTGCACCTGTGGGGAAGGGAAGGAAGCAGGAAAGGGCAGAGGGAGTTTTGGACTCTAATGAAGCCATAAAGGCCTCAAGTAATCCTGCATTGTCTGCAGTGACTCCTCAGAGTAATTTCAAATTGGGGGAAAGGGGATCAGGCCTTTATACACCTGCATCGATCAGTTACTGAATACAGCTGACTCAGGAAGAGGGTCTGACCTTGGGCAAGTATCTCTCTTCCTGGAGAGGGACTCAGCTAAAAGCTGTTGGCAGTCAACCCTCCTAGCAGCTGGGTGAATGAATGGATGTTTCAGTCTTGAAGAGGGAAAGTCTGAGTGGCACACAAAAGTTCACAAAACAATCCTTACCCTGATATTTTCAGTTCTATTTCATTTGTGAGAAATGTTTGTTGTAACCCTTAAACCGATTTCACAATCCACTAATGGATCATGAATCACAGTTTGAAAAAAACCTTTAGAGTATATAACTAGAAATGGGATTGCTGGATCATAGGTTATAAGCACTTTCAATTTTACTAAATATTGACAAACTGCTTTCCAAAAGGGTTGGGCTATTTGACATGTCCATCAGCAGATCAGGAGAGTTCCAGTTTTCCAACAGCCTCAACAAGCCTTGGTAATGCCAGACTTTTTAATATTTGCCCATCGGAGAGATATATTACGAGGAATCTGGGTAATACAGTATACGATCTGAAACATTTCCAATATTGTAGTACATGAAGACTTACTTCCTGCTAGCTTATCAACCACCAAAAGTCATGTGCATTTTTCTGATCATTAGGTAAAGTTCAATTTTTAGTCTTACAAAATAGCAATCTAGTCTGACAAAACAAATCTTTCGGTTTTGTAATCTTTGCTACCTAGCAGAGTGCATAGTATAAAACAGTACAATGTAAAATACCTGTAGGTTGAAGGACAGAACGTGCCTAGGCGCACAGCATTGAAGATTTCACCTGTTTTGAATCTCAGAGGAAGTGTGGTTTGGTAGAAGCCTATTGGCCCAGGAATTGTGAGGCCTGGAATCTGGTCTAGTCCACCCATGTGATCTGGTCGATTCCTTCCACCTTTCTGATCCTCAGCTTCTTCATCTCCAAAATAAGGATTTTCCTATGCACCTAGCTTACTTCATGGGCACTTTGGAATACTGAGTTCTCAGAATGGAAAGATATTTATGCAGTCGAGAAATCAGAGAACTAGGAATCCGGTCATCTGAATTCCAGTCCTAGCTCTCTTCTCGCTATTGGATGTATATGACCTTTGACAAATCACAAGTAGACAAATGGTAATTTCTGGGAAAATGAAATGGTCACTAGATGATCTCTAAGTTTCCTTCCTGCTCAAAAATCCTTTGTGGTCAGAGAAAACTGAAATCTATTTATGAAAGTGTCACTCCCGTAAAGCCATCATGACGTGGATCAGATGACACATTTTAAATCCGTTCCTAATTGCCTGCCCCACCTCAATTGCTCTATAACCCCATTCATTTAGCCCTACCTTTATCCAATTGCCCTACATGTTACCTGAATTCCACCCTTGAGATTCTCCTTTGCCACCGACAACCATTTTTATTATCTTTAGTATTTCAATTCTTGCTCCTACCCTTACATTACATGAGCCTTACATTATGTGAGCAGGAGAATGTGAAATGGAAGAATATGTTTCTTGTCTCTTTTCATAGCTCCGACTAGTTCCCCCATTCCTGTTTAGCTCAGCGTTTGTTAAAATGAGCTGGATCATTATACATGCTCTCCAGCCTAACATCAAGGATTCTGTGGCTCTCCTTCCTTCACTTACCACCCACTGCCTTCCGGACAGCATTGCACAAGCGGGCAGGACTTCACCAGCACTGCCCTATTGTGTCATCTCCAAGCCTTTCTTCCATTCAGTTCCAATACATTCAGATAAATGCCTCGTGTCAACTTCCTTCTGCTTCCCTTTTAGCATAATTTTAAACTCTGTAAGTTAGTATTACAACATCTAAATTCTATTAAATCAATAAGGTGATGTTTATTAAATTAAAAATGCTGCTTAAGTAATTACAACCAAATAGAAAAACATGCAGGGTTACAGGCGGAGAAGGTAGAGGAAGGATATCCGTTTCTGGGAGATAGTGAAAGTATGCTGATACTAGACAGCCCCAAATAGCCTTAGGAGCGGCTCTGAAGATGTTTTTTGTTTTTAATTTAAATCTTTGTTCCTAAAAGTCTATTATTCTCCAAATTCCAAATAAGCTAATTGTTAGAGTCTCTTTCCTTTCTGGATTAACTTTGCCCTTAATATAACTGGCTTGATATAACTAACCAATCCATCTCTCTGTGTGTACTTGTGTGGGAAAGGAGAGAGCATGATGATCCTGGCCTGCAGAGGCTTCAATTCTTTCTCTCAATTAAGAAGCTCCTGTCCTACTCTGAATGTGTTCCGAATGAGAGGCTGTCGCCACCACACTGGAGAGGGGCAGGGGAGAATGAAGCACAGGCCCTAACGTCCTGCTTCGCTTAGGTAATAATATCAAGAGGGAACAATGATGAACTTTCCCACCAACATCATAGAAAAAAGAGAGGAGGAAGCTAGCAACCTCAAACTATGTCTGGAATAACTGATCACATTCTTTAGAAAGATCAGCCTGGCAACAAAGGGAGGCATGGATCAAAGAGCGGAAACACAAGAGATGGGGAATCCAATTAGTTGCTTGCTGCAAAATTTCAGGTTAAAAAAAAAAGGATGTGAGTTTGAATTAGGTCAGTGGGAATGGAGACTGAGAGGTGAGGAAGGATACAATGGATGTTAAGTAGATGATACCAATTGGTTTTGCTGGTTAAGTGTTAAATAATGGGGGACAAAAGAGGAGTGGCTTACTCAGGTTTTGACTTCTGAGACTGGTGCATGGTGGGTACTATTCAAGAAATTAGAGAATATAGGAGAAACAGGTTTGGGGTAAACATGAGTTTACATTCAAAAATGTTGAGTTGCAAGGACACTGAGTTATCTGGAGGCAGTAGAATACAAAATCCTAAGTCATAGAAGAGAAGTATGGACTAAAGATGTGTCTATCTTCCAGTCTGAAGGATTATATAGAAAACAGAAGTATTTCAAAGTTTATTTTTTCAATTGCAGGTGTTTCCCCTTACTGGCAGGGTTCGTTAAGCCTTGACAATAAAAAAGGGGTGTCCCTGTCGTCTACGCTTGCAGGATGCATGTCTGGGCCAATTATTAAAAAGAAAAGACTTAAGGTGTCTGATTTGTTCAGCTTCATGTTTCCAAAATATCCTAGCTGTAACAACAGTGCTGAGTACACGAGAAAAGCTGACTCACATTTCCTGCAAGTCGGCACAGATATCCATTCTTCCAAATTATTTGAACCTTTGGCTATTCCCAAAGAGAGCCAAAGTGTTGGAACAATTTGAGTATCGCTTTCATTTGTTGAGAACAATTCTAATACATCTGTTGTAAAGATTCAGAATAAGTTTTCTGCATAGCAAAAGAAACCATCAAAGAAGTAAAGTGTCAACCAAGTGAATGAGAGATTTTTGCAAACAACGCTTCCAATAAAGGGCTAATGTTCAAAATACATAAGGAACTCATATAGCTCAACAACAGCAACAACACAAATCCAGTTAAAAATTGGACAGAGGACCTAAATAAACATTTCTCCAAAGAGGACATACAAATGGCCAATAGACATATGAAAAGATGGTCAACATCACTAATCATCAGAGAAATGCAAATAAATACCACAATGAGATATCACCGCACACCAGTTAGAATACCTGTCATCAACAAGACAAATAGTAACAAGTGGTGGAGAGGCTGTGGAGAAAAAGGAACCCTCATACACTGTTGGGGGGAATGCAGATTGGTGCAGTTGTTATGGAAGGCAGTGTGGAGGTTCCTCAAAAAATTACCATATGACCCAGCAATCCCTCTCCTGGGTATCTACCCAAAAAATGTGAAAACATTTATCCATAAAGATATAAGGAATCCGATATTCACTGCAGCTTAATTTATCATGGCCAAGACATGGAAACAACCTCAGTCCTTCGGTAGGTGACTGGATAAAGAAGATGTGGTATATATACACAATGCAATACTATTCGGCGGTAAGCAAAGATGAAACAGGACCATTTGTGACAACATGGATGGATCTTGAGATTATTATGCTAAGCTAAGTAAGTCAGACAGAAAAAGTTGAGAACCATATGACTTCACTGATATGTGGGATATAAAACTGAAAACAACAAAGGAACAAGACAATCAAATAAAGAAACAAAAACTCATAGAGACAGACAATATAGTTTAGTGGTTACCAGAGAGTAAGAGGGGAGAAGGGTGGCAGATTGAATAAATGGGATCAAATATATGGTGATGGAAGGAGAACTGACTCTGGGTGGTGAACACACAATGTGATATATAGATGATGTATTACAGAATTGTACACCTGAAACCTATGTAACTTTACTAACAATTGTTACCCCAATAAACTTTAATTAAAAAAAAAAAAACAGATTCAGAATAATTTTTAAAAAGCTGTTCCTGCCTTGTACCACCCCCATACCTCAAACAATGACTCCCTGAGCTGTCACAGAAAGTCTAGGTTCTCTCAGGACTGGTTCAAATTTCATCTGTTTGTTACCTTCAATACTCACAATCAGAATTAATCACTCAACTCCGTCAAGCTCCCCAGAAACAAGTTTATCCATCCAATGCAGAACTTCTAATAGCTTCATTCTTATTAAAGTTACACGCCTGGTGCTTATCTATCTTTGTTTTCCTTCTATGCCTAGCCTAGTGTTTTGTGTATAAATACTGACTGAAGTGAATTTGTTAAAAGTTAAAAAAAATACTGTCTTACCATTTAAAGAAAGTCAGGGGGCATACCTGACAGTTGACAATGACAATTGAAAAGACACAACTATGTAGAAATAAGTTTCTTTTGCAGATAATTTAAAAAGTAAAAATTGAATTTAGAAGGAATTGTGGAGTGAGGTAAAAGGTTAACTTGAGGAAGATGTTGAGAGGTGATCATTTTCAAATTTGTGAAAAAGTGCCGAGTTGAAGATACCTATGACTCCTCCATTGGCCACCAAGAAGGTAAAGACAGCAGTGGCTCAAGCTGTGGCTGCCCCCCAAGCCCCTGCTGTTCCCAGACACTCAAGTGTCAGGTTTAGAGATTGTCGTTTCCAACACAGTATTTCTCACTGTTATTCTTGCAGGTTATTCAGATAATTTGTCTTTCAAAAGTATTTAATCATATTTGTGCTAAGAAATAATCATCAGTACAATTTGACAACATTGTTAATAAATTTCAGTTTGTGTATTAAATATACTGGAATGCCATTCTAACACTGTTTCACAATGAATAGAATTTGGCAACATGTGTTCTGTTTTGGGACATATCCAGAGTTTCTAAAGGACTATCAATGCTTTCTCACACATGAGGAAGCCCCATGGTATTGAAATCAAGAACCGCTTTATAGAAGGCTCCAGGTTTGCATTTAAAGATGTGGGAAACTTCTGGCATAGCCATTAAGGTGAATAGATTTAACAGGTGGAGAGGATTAAGCTGTTCAACAACTTGAGCTCCCAGTGCTTTAAACTGTTACTGGTTTCCTAGTTTTCCTTCATTGTTCAAACCATAGTATTTAAAAATAACTTCTAACAAATAGCCAGATAGAGTTCCAGGTGTAAACAGTGGCATAATTTCAGAAATGGCATGGGGCCCACATTTCTAAGGCACCTTTTTCTATCTGGCTCATGTCTGCAGTGTTAGATTCCTTTGTCCAAATCACACTGAGGAGTTAAGTTTGTTTAACTGTGACCATAGTGACATATGCCCGGGATGTTGACGACTCAGGAGACGACTGGTAAGGGCTCTGAGGTACCTAAAGGTGCTTCCTGCGCATGCAGTCAAGGACTGCTTATTGTTTTCTACTGCTGTTTATTATGTTCTTTCAGAAAGTGGTTTCTTTGATTAAAAGGAAAAAAGTCAAACCTTCGAAACTTTGGAAACATTTTAGAATCCCATTCCGTAAACTATGCTTGCAACGATATGTTTATAATATTTTAATTGGTATTCTGTAATGTAGATGAAAATATTGGAATCTTTTTTCAAATTAAAAGAGTACTTTTTATTGCTAGTAAAATGTTTTGATACACCAAGCTACTCCTTTAAGAGGAATTGACCTGACCCGTCTCCCAACATTTAAAACCTACGAAACGCTAAATCTGCATCCAATGGGGAAATGGGAAGTTCCTATTTTAATTTTTTTTATACCTTTATCGAGATATAGTTGACATACTACACATTTACAGTGTACAACTTGGTAAGTTTGACGTATGTATACACCCGCGAAACCATCACTACAATCTAGACAATGGATGTATCCATCATAACGCAATGTACCCCTGTGCCCCTTTATGCTATAGCCCCCACCTTGCAATCATTGACTGTCTGTAGCCATGACTTCATGTTGGGGATAAAAACACTGGGATGACAGGAGCAGCGGGGAGGAAGGATCCAACCTGGAAAAGAAATTTAGTTTGTTTACTGGTGTTAAACTGTTGTATCTACCGTGTTTCCCTGAAAATAAGACCTAGCCGGACAAGCAGCTCTAATGCGTCTTTTGGAGCAAAAATTAATATAAGAACTGGTCTTATTTTACTATAATACAAGACCGGGTCTTTATAATATAATGTGATGTGATGTGATGTGATATGAAACGATATGATACAATACAATATCATACTGGATCTTATATTAATTTTTGCTCCAAAAGACGTATTAGAGCTGATTGTCCGGCTAGGTCTTATTTTTGGGGAAACAGGGTAGCTAGGATATACTTAAGAAAGAAAAAAGTTATCAACTCTTTTCAAATCAACATTTTAATCTTTTGAACTTCAAAACTTTATGGAGTGCTTGGTTATTTGAAATATAGCAAAAACTTGCTTTCTTCTCTCTTGTCCTTTTCTAATACATTCTTCACAGAAGAGTGATTTTTAAAATTAAATTTACCCAGAGCTGGAATCACGTATTTTGTAATGAAAATTAATAGCATTAAAAAGATACGCACTTAGAGATCTCCAGGTTGTCTGGGTCGTTGTGGAGCATACATTTACAAGACTGATGTTATTGTCGTGGAACACAGGTTTTCCATGCTAAAAATTAATCGATCCTATATTAGTACTCCTCATTAATATGATGTGTTAGCCATCTGAGCTAAAAACTTACACTAATCCTTATTTCTTGGGTAGTGGTTTCAACTTATATGGTATGGTCCATTGAACCCTTCAACGGGAGCAAATAATCTTACTGATCAAGGCCATTTGCCATTTTGGGGTGGGAGGAACTCATCAGATACCTTTAAAGAATTCATGTCTTAAAACTAGAATAGGACTTATTGTTTATTGCATACAATTTCAGTTTGGGATAATGAAAAAGTTCTGGAAATGGATATGGTTGCACAACAATGTGAATGTACTTAATGTCACTGAACTGTGCATTACAATAGTTAATATGGTAAGTTTTACGTTATGGATATTTGACCACATTTTTTTTTTAATTCATGTTGTGATAGAGAATTTCAATAGAAAACACAGACATAAGCACTTAAAAATACATTTGGAACTATAGCATCAAGAAACTACACATTTGTAACAGTTCATATTCTTTTCCTTAGTGAAACTAAGTTTCCATTGTGAAAACTAAGAAAGACTGGTTTGGAACGCTACTCAGAATCAATTAAAAAATACAATAAATGTACTTATTAAATACCATTGATTAGGCAACTATGCACAACATTAAGAAAACACTTAGAAACAAATTACATTATTTAAAAATTTTCAGTGAAAGTAGTATTTTTCTGTACACAGTCTTATGTGATACATGTTTTTTAACAATAAGGTAACTGAAGATCAAAACATATAATTCGACCAACTTAGCATTGAAGAGGCTCAACTCCAGTTTTTGTTTGCTGTTTTACTTTAAATCCAGTTTTTTTTTTGCCCGTATATTGCCTGAAATATATAGATGATCGCCAACATCACTGTTCCCAACTCCCTTGCTCTAACAGTCATTCCTTACCCTTCAATGGCTTTCAGTTGCAATTTCAGTAAAATCCAATCTTGTTTCTATGTCATCTAGGTCCTGGGGGAATGTGCCCTCACTCACCTCTCCAGTCTCCTAACAGTCTCCTCTTCGCTCCTTGCATTCCTCAACAGCGTGGACTCCACAGTTCCAACAGCCAAGCTCCCTCCTACCACCGGTCCTTTGTGCAGCCATTCCCTCTGCCTTAAATATTCCCTCTTCATTTCTCACATTACTGTCTCCTCCTCATGCCTCAGAAGGACTTTCCTTTTTTTTTTTAAGCTGTCCTGTTATTGCCCAGAATTCTGCTCATAAACTTTGTTAATGTTTTCCCCAAAAATGTGACGGAATACTTTTTCCCACTAGACTCAGCTCCACAAAGGCAGACAGAGCTTTTCTGATTCCCTCAATACTGTGTCTCTTCAGCATTTGTTTTGAGTTTCAGTGAATGTTTGTTGACTGACCGTATGAATGTTATAAGGGAAGAAATGGAGATAGAAAATAGAGCTACCAATTTGCTCAGTAAAAGGGATCAATGCCTAGTCTGAGCAATTTAGGAAAGTTGACCTGAAATCAGAGGGATTTTTAGGGTCTCACTTCTTCCTTCGTTTGTCCATGGAATAATACCTAACATTTATTGAGTACATTCAGGCACTACGCCAAGCACTTCACATGTATTATAGAATTTAAGCCTCAGAGCAACCCTTTAGTGATAATCAACCTTTATTATGCTCATTTTTCAGAGGCAACTTGCCAACAGCCCCTAATAGTGGAGCCATAGCCAGGTTTAAGTAGGCCATATCCCATTAATGCAATGTAATCTACACCGTTTCAGTCAACAATAGGTGTTTCATTTATTATACATACTTTTCAGAAAACCCCCCTGAATTCCGCATTTTACCTGACCTTCAGTATCTTAGGATCGAAACCTAGTACTAGGTCGTTGCTAACCCCTCAGGGGGTTTCCTAAGGAATCTGAGCGCCCTTGGTGGAGGAGCCGCCGCTCTGACAAACGCACCGAGCTCTGGCTATGCAAAGTCAGGTCTCCCGGGGCTACTGCGCAGGAAGGAGGAAACAGGTCAGTTGGCCCAGGACGGATCCTGACCCTTCGGGTTGTGAAAGGGGAAGGGAAAGTGTGTCTCGCCCACACTCGCCTCGGGCTGGCTATCTCCCGGCCAGAGAGGAACCGCGGCGCATTTCCCCAACAACAATGCGCGTCACCGGCTCAGCTCCGCCTACCTTCTCGCATCACTCCTCCGGAGTTCGCACCCCGCGACCCTCCACCCGGTCCTGCCCCGCCCCCTAGGGCCGGGCCTGGCCCCCGATTGGCCCTTGCGGGCCGCGATCCCGCCCCCTTTCCTTCCGTCACTGCCAAGATGGCGCGGGTCGCCGCGGCGGCGGCCGCAGCTGCTCGAACCAGAGAAGGAGGCGGAGGCTGCGGCGGCCGCAAGGGGAGGGGGAGTCCCGTCTGACTGAGACGGCGGCCTGGGCGGGCGGGGGTGCCGCGCAGGGCGGAGCGCCGGGCTGGGGATGAGCTAAGCGGGCTGTGATCGCCGCGGCATTCAGCCCCGCGTGTCCCGCTGCTGCTCGTGAGGGGACCGGGCACCGCTCTACAGGCTCGACCCGCTGCTCGCGCAGAAGCCCCCGGTGAGGTGAGTGCGGGGGCGGCGACGCGGACAGCGGCGGCGAGTGGAGCTGTCATGGCCCGGAGCCGTGACAGCCGTGGGTGCGGTGGGCTCGGAGAGGTGGCGTGGATGGTCGCGACCTCGGTCCGGGGTTTCTCAGAGTCGGGCGATCCTCCGCGAGCTCGATCCGCCCCGGGATAGCGTCGCGGTGCTGAGAGGAGCACCCGCGCCTCTGCGTCGGACGCGTGGGGGGCCCCAGTGTTTTCATTCGGCTTTTCTATTCGGGGATGGCCTGGGGCTCTCGGTGTTGGGAGGTGGGGGTGGGGACGGGGGCGGTGAGAGGGGAGGTCCTGGAGCTGGGATTTTGACAAGCCGGTTACGTAAGACGGAGGTGGCTTCCCGGAATCCCACCTGCCCGGTGTTTCAGACAGGCGGCCGCGGGAGCCTGGCGGGCCCCTGGAGACCCGGTTTTCCTCCCGGGGGACTGCTTAGCCTACCCTGGCCGGCGTGAGCTGGGTCAGCCTCCAGATCCATCGGTTCCCCTCCACCCCAGAGCCTTTGGTGGGGGGCGGGGGAGACGGTGAAACGATTCCTGGTTGCCACCATTCCCTTTGAAGTTGATCGCATTCTGGGTGAGGAGAAAAAAAGGAAAGAGCGTGTGACCTAAAACTGGGTCGCAGCGGCAGCTTTTCATGATCGTGCTTTTAAATGACAGATGTGCTGGGAGATTTTTATTACTGTCTCAGTGTGCTTTTAAGCAAACGTATGGTTATGCTTGGAGCCCTAGAGAAGTGTTTTTGTCTTACAGGACAGTTATTTCTTGTTTGCAACAGCAAGGGCGGGCATCCGTCAACAGGCATGTATTTATTTGCGGAGAAAACGCGTGTCAGTCATCTAGAAACCCGTGAGAGCAGAAATTGTATTACTCCGTGAATATGTTGTTCTTGAAAATGTATTATGCATTAATGAAAATAGTAGCCCAAGTGTAAAAAAGCAATTTTACGAGATTACAAGCTGTTGTTTGGTGTATGCAGTCTCTTTCTGTTTTCTGCTTGCCCTAGTCTACCTCTTCTCTCCTCTTGGTGGAAGGAGGCGGTGCCACCTGTAAACAGCGTAGCCCAGGTTACACTAATCTATTGTACCCCATTTGAGATTATTGTAAAAAGTAGTCTCTGGGAGACCTATGAGTGGGTAATAAGTAAAGACTCCTGGGCAAATTATTCAGTTTATGTTTAAAGTAGATAGTTCTGGGATTCAGCTTTTGAAACTTAATACAGAATTTTGGATCTATTTGAACCCTGTTTGAATTTACGATGAAACAAAAGATTGTATTTTGGCCAGAATCAAACGTTTTGGGCAACTTTTACATCATTTTCACAATTTCCCTTTGCACTGCAGCTCTCAACTAGGAGTCCAGAATAGGATATATTATGAGCATCATTATATATACTATATGTTACGTAATTTTCTTTTTCTGAATGATTAAACATAGATCTACTTCATTGTGAAATTTCATAAGAATGTACTTGTTAGGGAAGTTAATTGATCTTGATACCAGCCCAATACAGGGAATAAATATGAGTAAATTTTGGCCTGAGTTTTGAATGTATGTACATAAATTTACACTTTTGAAAACTGGTGAAGTGATATTAATTTTCCATTTGTGCAAGAGAGCCAGAAAGCTGATGCTGATCTGTTCTGAACTTTTCCACATGAATTACCTCTGGCTTAGTTATTGATTCTTAAGCTCCTGTAGCTGTTGGCCTATTTATGGCAGCTTGAATAATATTTGGAATAATTAGGCAGCTATAAGAAGGAAGAGATAGAGTATATGACATATTAATTCATTCAAAAATAATAAAAATCATGACAGAATTGTAAAAGAAAATTTACTGTTTTCTCATTGATTGGTATTAGTTACATTATCTTTGTCGTTTACAGAATTTTTCTAAGCAGTCTACGTACAATAAAAACTTGGCTTTAAGCACCAACATAGAGATAGTTGATATATTACACATTTTGTGCATTTCCTATTTAAATCCATGGTTTATTATTCTAAGTGGAAAACCAAAGTGGCTCTAGTAGGAAAATTGACTTATTCTTCTGGTCCTTACTTACTGGATATAGAAGAAGAGAATGACTGAAGAAAAATCGATAAAAATTTCTTCCTTTTTTGTTTAATGCCCTAGTTATTATTGCTCAGTAGAATTTGTGGGTTGGGAAGAGGTCAAGCACTCCACACTCTATTACAACATATCATAGTTATAACTTTGAATCCTAAAACAGCACTGTAGAACTTTATATATATGAAAAGTTTAATTTATATAGTGCATTTTTATAATAGTGAAAAATTTATAACAGTCAAAATGCCATAGACTAGAGGGATATTGAAATTAATGATAATTAATCCAGATGATGGATGCAGTTATTAAAAGTTATTTTCAAAAATATTTACTGACACGAGAAAGTATACTATGTTGAGGAAAAATCAGAATATAAGGAAATATATGCTATGTTGTTATTTATAAAATCACGTATAGCAAAATGATTGGCAGGAAGTACATAAAATATTAAAAGATGTTACCTCTGGATGCTAGGATTGTATGTAATTTTTATTTTAATGTTTATACTTTTCTGTATTCTGTCTTCTGAATAGTGTTACTCTACTAATCACAGAAATGACATTAAAATATTTTCATGGGTCATAGGAGAAAATCCTGAAAATTCCATATAACCACAGCTCCAATAGAGAAACTATTTTAGAATTCATACTAGCAAACTAACTCAAAATATGGTGCTTATGCAATACACAATCATGTTAAGAGCTAATAATTTAGGTGAAGGCATTCTAGTTAGCAGCACCAACCTGATAATAATTTTACAAATGTGGATGTATTTACAAAAAAAAATGCAGTTACACTCCAACCTCTTTTCTGTTTGCGTCTTACACCCAAACTGTTCTGTGTTGACAGTGCCACCTATTGATGGACTGCTTGACTCAGCCTTTTTCTCATTGCCTCCTCAGTCAGCAGCAGCAGCTTTGTTTGGAATGTTTATGAAATGCCAGGTACAGTTGACCCTGAACATTGCGAGGATTGGGAGCGCCAAAACCTCCTTGCCCTGTGCAGTTACAAATCCACTCTGACTTTTGACTCCCCAACCACTTGGTTCCTAATCGTAAAGCCTTACCAATAACATAGTCGATTAACACATATTTTGTACATGTATTATATGCTGTGTTCTTACAATAAAGTAAGCTAGAGAAAAGCAAACGTTATTAAAACCACAATGAAGAGAAATACATTTACCTTATTTATTGAAAAAATCCACTTATAAGTGGACTCATACAGTTCACACCCGTGTTATTCAAGGATCAACTGTACTTTGCTAGTCACTGAGGATACAGAGGTGAATGAGACATGATTTCCATCCTCAAACTGTGATTGTGAACACTTTCTTTTCTTCTTGGGCCATCAGGGCATATTGTGCACTCTGTTTTTCCTGTTTCAATGCTCCTGGCCTGGCACATCAGGTGGTATTAGGTTGGTGCAAAAGTAATTGCAGTTTAAAAGGTTAAACATAATTGCAAAAACCGCAATTATTTTTGCACCAACCTAATATCTTTTTCCTGGTTCTCATATTCTCTTTTTACTTTCTTTATGGGAAAATATGTTCTGAGTTCCAGACAACCAGTTTACAAGTACATTTTTGGGACATTACTTGATTGTATGTTGGGGAATCTTATATTCTGAAGTGCTGCATATATGTTCATCTGTGGCTATTACTGTTATACTCCAAGTGTGTGACAATTTCTTGGTATCTTCTTGCTTCCTTCTTTTAAAAAGCACGAACAGGTAGAAAGAAACAGAGAGAAGAGACAAACTACCGTGTTTCTCCAAAAATAAGACCTAGCTGGACAATTAGCTCTAATGCGTCTTTTGGAACAAAAATTAAAGAAGACTGGGTCTTATATTAAAGACCTGGTCTTATATAATATTATATTACATAAGGCCCAGTATTATGTTATATATTATATTATATTATATTATATTATATTATATTATATTATACCCAGTCTTATAGTAAAATAAGACCAGGTCTTACATTAATTTTTGCTCTGAAAGACTCATTAGAGCTGATTGTCCGGCTAGGTCTTATTTTTGGGGAAACACGTTATCAAGAAAAATGAGGTAGAAAGATATCAAGGGAGTTTTCCTGCTAGTGCTATTTTCACGGAGAATCGTGAGTCATCAAAATGTATAATATAAGAGATACTGTTTCTGATTTAGTATCTTTTTTGATCCATGTAAAAATACATTTTCCATGTGTATGTTAAAGTGTATATACACACATAAAAATACAGTTTAGCTGTGTTCATTTCCAAATCAAGCTGAAATAGGGAGATTGGAAATTTCTTAAATTTCTTTTTATTTTTGTTGTAATATTGTTTTATAGTACATGAGACATTTTTAGTGTTGAAAAGTTTTAAAAATACAGAAAATTACAGAAAAAGTAGTAAATACTCACATGTCTACTATACAAAATGTTAACGTTTTTTCCATTTTTGCTTCAGATATATGTTTAGTATAAAAAAGTATGTATATCATCGTTATCACACTGAATTCTGAAAGAGCAGTGTAGAACTTTATAGTGTACTTGAACACTGCTGATCAAGTTCAAGTGCCTTTTATTCTCCCCAATTTCATCCTCTCCCTCTCTCCTCAGATCCCCTCTCAGAGGCATAAATTAAATATGTCTCCTTCCTTCCATAAAAAATTAAATATGTTTACCTTTTAATGAACTATGTAATATATGCACATGGCATTTCTTTGGATGCTTTTTAAGAGTGTGGACTCTGGAGCCATACCCCCCTAGTTTGAATCTTGATTCTGCTACTTACTAGTTTTGTGACCTTAGGCACGTTTTTAAACCTTGCCATGCCTCCTCATCCTCATCTATCAAACAGGGATAATAGAAGTGTCTACCTCATAAGGTTGTTGTAAAAAGTAAATTAATTTCTTTACAGAAAGTGATTGAAATGGTGCCTTGCACTTTTTTTTTGTTTTTAACGTGCTGATAAATTTAAGCGGCTATTAATGTGATTGTGTCATGGTAGATGTATTTTAAAACTTGGTGTTTTCATTTTACTTTTTTCCCCCCTCAATCCTTGTTGATCCTATAGGTTTAGTTCATTCTTTTTGACTGGTGTGTAGTGTTTCATTGAATGAGTGTACTGCAATTTATTATTTCCTCTGTTGATGAGTATTTAGATTGTTTTTATTTCTTATCTGTTATAAACAGTGTCTCATAAACCTCCTTGTATCTCCTGAAGCGATATGCCAGAGTTTCTCCAGGTCGTATACCTGATTGTCAAATTGCAGGGTCTTAGGATATAAGCATTTTTCCTTTACAAGATATTTATAGGATGTTGACAAACAAGTTCTCTTTCTCCATATCCTTCCCAGCAGTTAGTGTTGTCAGACTCTTTGGTACAGTATTTTCCAATCTGATTGGTGTGAAATGGCATTTCATTGCTATTTTTATTTCCCTTCATCTTCTCTTAGGTGTGAGCATTTTTGGTTATCTCCTCAATGATTTGCCTGTCCATTTATATAGTTTTTAATTGGGCTGTCTTTTTTCGTACTGATTTATAAGAGTGTTACTGGTTTAAAGTCTGTGTGCCCAGCGCTCCAAAAGGCCAAAACTCAAAGCATCAGGGTTTGGAGTAAGGAAAGTTATTGATCAGTAAGGTGCCAACCGACAAGATGGGAGACTTGGTGGTACCTCAACTCCATCTTAAGAAAGTACAGAGGTCGGGCTTCTTTTATGTCACAGGAATGGGGAAACGGGAGGGGCAAGAGGTGATTGACTATCACAGACAGCTGGGTCTCAGCAGGGGACGGAGAAAGATTGTGCTTAGTATGTTGACCCGCACTGATGTGAGTCCAGTCATGAGGTTCCTGTAAATCTTTGATAAACAATAAATACTTACTTCCCGTATCTCCACATTGGAGGAATTTTCCAGTTTGGGGCTGCTTTTGTAACACTCAAGCCACACACAGAATTCCTGTAACGATTAGCATGTCTATATGCAAGAAGCTGTTATCCTGAAGGCGCTGGGAACAAAGCGGGCTTGAACAAGACGGAGTCAGAGAGGCCGAGCATTTCACTCTGTTACAAGAGGGTTTTCATTTGTTTTTAAATATATTCAAGATAGTTACCAGTGTTAGTGAAGTTTGTTTTTATTTGTTTTTTGAGGTTTCCAAATCTCTTGAACATGACCATTTTGGACCCAAGTTATTGTGAATTTTATGCTATAGCATATTGTTATTAATGAACTTTCCAACATGCTTTCTTAGAATATATATAATTACATTCCTTTCCTTCTGAAACTAAGGAATAAAAATGTACACATATGAAATGACTTTAGGCACTTAACATTGTAAACTATTCTAAACTGTTCATGAATGTTGAGATTGTTTTGTACAGTATTCACTGTATTTCTGTTTTAGTCCAACCCACTATACATGACTTAAAGGACTAAAATCGATCTGGCAATAAGGCAATAACTTTTATTATTATTATTAACAACTTAATTTTAGAATAGTTTTACATTTCCAGAAAAGTTGCGAGGAGTTACCACATACCCTGCACCCAGTTCCCGCTATTGTTAATGTCTGGCATTTCTATGTTGTATTTGTCACAACCAAGGACCCAACAGTGGAAATTTGCTATTCACTAAACTCCGTACTTTCTTCAGATTTCATTAGTTTTCACCTAATGTCTTTTTTGGGTTCCAGGATCCCATCCAGAATACCACAGTACATTTAGTTGTCATGTTTCCCTTGGCTCCTCTGGGCTATGACAGCTTCTCAGATTTTCTTTTTCTTAATGATTTTTGACAGTTTCGAGGCATATTGGTCAGGTATTTTGTAGAAGGTCCCTCCGTTTGGGTTTGTCTGATATTTTTTCAGTTAGACTGGGTTTTTGGTTTGGGGGAGGATGACCACAGAGGTCAAATACCATTGTCATTACATCACATCAAGGATACATACTAGCTATATGATTTATCACTGATATTTTCAACCTCAATCACCTGGCTGAGGTAGTGTTTGCCAGGTTTCTCTACTGTAAAATTTTCCTATATTCTACTGTTTGGAAACAAGTCACCAAGTGCAGCCCACCCACTCAGTGGGTGAGGAGTTAAGTTCTAACTCCTTGACAGGGGAGTATCTACAAAATTATTTGGAATTCTTCTGTAAGGGAGCCTTTATTTATTCATTCACTCAATTATTTATTTATATCAGTATGGACTTATGGATATTCATTTTGTAACTTTGGTTTATAATCCTATACTACTTTTATTTAGTTTGTTGCTGAAATTGTTCCATGTCTTTCAGGTTGGCTCCTGTGACCAACAGGACAGACGCCATTGTTTTGTTTTTTGAGCACTTCCTTACTTTTTGGGACTACAAGATACTCTGGGCTCATCTTGTATATTCCCTGCCTCAGCCCTACACCATTTCTCCAAGGTTCCTTGGTTACTTTTCTTAGAGAATGATACTAGAAACCAAGATCTGGGCGCTGAGGGTGCTCATTGCAGCTGGGGTCCTATTGCTTCTAGGCCTTCTCATACCCGGGAAATACATCCTAACCCACATATTCAACCACGTACTGCTTTTCTGTCTATCCATATGTGTCTATATGAAGCTAAACGTGAGTTCTTATTGGTATCTTTGACTCTACTTCATTACCACATGGTTCCTTTAGCCTTTCCTCCTTGCTTATCTGTAACCCCCCTCTCCAAAAGTGAGAAGCCTGGCTCTCACCAGACTGTCGGGGATTGAAATCTGGCTTTGCTATTTGACTGTTACTTATACCTCATGTAAAGTGGGGATAATGATGTCTTCCTAAGATTGTTGTGAAGCATAAATTTGTTAATGCAAGTGAAATACTCAGAACAGTGGCTGAAACTTAGTAAATGCTCAGTAAATAACCTGTTATAGCTATTATTGCCCTTAGAATGTTTTAATTTATTTATCTGTGTCTCTCCTTCCCCCCACCCACTAGCCTAGAATTAATGAATGAATTAACGTGTCCTGGATTTTAAAATGAAAGTACATTCCTAGATTTTGAGACTGTCATGGCAGGTTGACCATTAATCTTTCTTTCTAGTAGCTCCAACATTTGGTGCTGCTTCAACAAATTTGAAATTGGCATTAATGACGATTAATATCTCTTAGTTCTTTAGATTTCAACACACTTTTCTTATTAATAGCACTGTTGAAACTCTAGGAATGCCCTTTATTTACTCTTAATCTTTATATAGCCTGTACTGTAGCATTTAACCAGTCTTTTCTGTTTTAGATTAAGGTGTGAGGGTGAATCCTCTGCTAAGATTGTGCTTTTTTTTTTATTAATTTGGAAGAGAAACTAAGCATGTTGTAAAGAACGATTGAACAGGGGGCAGAATGGAGAAATTGGAAAACTTACTAACTACTTCTGAGCCAAACCTGCATAGTACTCTTTCACTATTTGGTTTAAAATAAATTCTCAGAATATTAGGCGCTCATAATCAAATGTAATTTCAGTAAACATTCTAGAGGCAATATAAGTAATTGAAAATTACCAATGCCTCTGTCTTCTTTTATTATTATAAATAATTGAGACTTGTTTACTTAAAATCATTTTATTGCAATCACTGTTTAATTTTTCCGTAAATCTTTCCTTTTATCCTAAATTTAATGTCTCCCCCCGTTTTTGTTTTTGTTTTGTTTTAATACCAGAACTGTGTATATAATCTTGGTGAATTTGCTAGAAGTACTTTTTTTCTTTTGTTTGTTTTTATCTTTGAACTTGCTGTTACATTTGTAGATTTTCCCAGTGTCGCTAGATTTTGATTATGTGAAACTAGTCAATTTTTCTTACAAATGTAAGTTTGTCTTGTTTTTAACGTAGGAACAGTACAAGTTACTGGGATTCTTCTTCACTTCTCATTTGAAAATTTACTAAAGAACCTAGTTTATTGGATTTTTTTTTAAAGTGTGAGTTTAAAAAGGAAATTTCTTACTAACAAACTATCAAAATAGAATAAAAAACCTAATATATCAGTCTTGTTTTACAAGTTAATGCCATGTAATAATGGCTGTGCCATTGAACAATGCTTCCCTTTTTTATAGGTCACTGTCTTCTAGTACCGACTAAGTATTTTAGTTGAGGATTCTGAAGTGTCCTGTTTTTAAGAGAAATGGGTGTAGATGGATGGGAAAAACAGTATAATGATATTTAGGCTTGTTAGATAGAACTGGCTGTTGCTAACCAGAAAAGACATATTCCTAACCCCCTTTTTTTTTTTTTGTGATCAAAATTTTAATGAGTGGATTATTTTTCTTTAAAAAATCATTTGTTCTAATAAGCTGTAAGAGATTCCCTATACCTTAATCTCTCATTTTTTCCTGAACTTTGAAATAGAATATTATTCATACTGACTCACAACTCTGCTGAAGTTGGATTTATAGGAGATTGTTTGAACCTGTTATGGGTGGTGAGTATTTTCCATTTTCTTATGCTAAGGAATGCCTGAAGATACCACTGTAACAGCCATTTTTTAACAAGGCTTTTTCTCCTCCTATGATTAACTGACATTTTGATACTCATACTTGACCTTTTCTTTTTTAAGGTTTTTAAAATCTCTTTGGTTTATAAGTACTAAAAACCACATTCAAACTAAGGTACTCAAAAAATGAAGGGAAAAAAAAGGGAATTACTACTAATGGCAAGGATACTGGGGATTTCACAGTACCTGAAGACAGAAGTACAGCCAGGCTTCACAAGGGGGAGGGGAACCAGGAACTGGAAACTCATGTGTTACACCAGCAGCTATTTTCTCACCGCTCTCAGGCAGCATGGTCTCCCCGCTTCTCCTTACTTGTCCACTTCATGTTTCTCTCTCCGCATGTTGTCTTTTACTACTGTGCATGGCTGAACAAGTCCTCTACCTCTTAAACTCATAAATTCACTTATGGTTCTGTAATCCCATTTAAATCCCTGGGAGAAAAGTCAATTTTGGGCAAGTGTCTCCAGTCAGCTATGAGGGGGGAAACCGAGGTTTCATAGAACATTTCAGGCCCCATTTTGATGGTAGAGGAGTGGATGCAGGACATACAGTTTTTTTTTTTGTTGTTTTTAATTTATTTTTAATTTATTGGGGTGACAATTGTTAGTAGAATTACATAGATTTCAGTTGTGCAATTCTGTATCACATCATCCATAAATCACACTGTGTGTTCACCACCCAGAGTCAGCTCCCCTTCCATCACCATACATTTGATCCCCCTCACCCTCATCCCCCACCCCCCAACCCCCTTACGCTCTGGTAACCACCAAATTACGTTCCCCAGATTAATTTTCAAACCCCGTGGCCATCCTGTGGTCACCGACTGCCCTCCAATCCCCTCACCCTCCCCCCCACCTCCCACCCCTCCCGCCCATCTAGCAACCCTCTGTTTTTCCTCATTGTCTCCCAAACTGTTTCTGATTAGTTCATTCACTTATTCTTTTCTTTAGAATCCGCAAATAAGTGAGATCATATGGTACTTATCTTTCTCTGTCTGACTTATTTCAGTTAACATAATGTTCTCTAGATCCATCCATGTTGTTGCAAATGGTAAGATTTCTTTCTTCCTTAGGGCTGCATAATACTCCATTGTATAAATGTACCACAGTTTCTTAATCCAGTCATCTACCGATGGGCATTTTGGTTGTTTCCATGTCTTAGCTATTGTGTATAGTGCTGCAATAAACATAGGAGTGCATAAAGATTTTTGAATTGAAGTTTTGGATTTCTCCGGATAGATACCTAGGAGTGGAATTACTGGATCATAAGGTAGTTCCATTTTCAGAATTTTGAGATACCTCCATACTGTTTTCCATAGCGGCTGCACCAGTCTGCAATCCCACCAACAGTGCACAAGCGTTCCCTTTTCTCCACATCCGCGCCAGCACTTGCTGTTTGTTGATTTATTGATGATAGCCATTTTGACTGGGGTGAGGTGGTATCTCATTGTGGTTTTTATTTGCATTTCTCTGATGGTTAGTGAGGTTGAGCATTTCTTCATATGTCTGTTTGCCATCTGTATGTCCTTTTCAGAAAAATGTCTTTTCAAGTCCTCTGCCCATTTTTTAATTGGATCGTTTGTTTTTTTGGAGTTGGGTTGAGTGAGTTTTCCATAGATTTGTGATATTAATCCCTTATCAGATATATCATTGGCAAATATCTTTTCCCATTCAGTAGGATCCCTTCTTGTTTTATTGATGGTTTCCTTTGCTGTGAAAAAACTTTTTAGTTTGATATAATCCCACATGTTTATTTTTTCTCTTAGTTCCCTCGAGCGAGGGTGTATATCAGTAAAAATCTTAGTCCGGGTAATGTCTGAGAAGTTTCTTCCTATATTTTCTTCTAGGTATTTTATGGTTTCAGATCTTACATTTAAGTCTTTAAGCCATTTTGAATTTATTTTTGTATATGGTGTAAGGAGGTGGTCCAACTTCATTTTTTTGCATGTGTCTGTCCAGGTTTCCCAGCACCATTTATTGAATAGACTGTCATTACTCCATCGTACATTCTTGCTTCCATTGTCGTAGATTAAATGGCCATATAGGCGTGGATTTATTTCTGGACTCTCTATTCTGTTCCATTGATCTATGTGTCTGTTTTTATGCCAGTACCATGCTGTTTTGATTACTGTAGCCTTGTAGTATAATTTGAAGTCAGGTATTGTCATACCTCCCACTTTGTTCTTATTTCTCAAGATTGCCTTTGCTATTCGGGGTCTTTTATGGTCCCATATAAATTTTAGGATTATATGTTCTATTTCTGTGAAAAACGACGTTGGCAGTTTGATAGGAATTGCATTGAATATGTATATTGCCTTAGGCAGTATGGACATTTTAACTATATTAATTCTTCCTATCCATGAACATGATATGTGTTTCCATGGGACATACAGTTTTCAGAGGAGGTACATATGCCAAATAAACATCCTAAAAGGTGGTGATTACAAAGGAATACCAGATATGAAATAAACTTAAGATTTTTTTTTAATAAAAAAGAGACCATTCATTAGCTTTTTAATATATTAGTGAAGAACTTAAATTATTTCATCCCCAATCCGTAGGTGGTTATTGTGAAAGCTATAAAAATATCTCCCCTTTTCAAATAAAAACCAATGGAGCTGATTTTTTTAGCTTCTGCATATAGAATTGGAAGTTTGAGTCATGCTATTTTATGAACACAAATAACCTTATGTTAATATTATTATTAATACATCATGTCAATCTCTATTCAACAAGTATTTACTGACTGCCTATCCACTGCTAGGGTCGGCTAAAACAGATACAGAGATACAGATGTAACATTGCCTACTTTCAAAGAATTCCTAATCTAGTTGCTAAACGTAGACCTTCACAGAAACGATTGCAGCATCAGTGTGGTAATCATAGAAATATGTATAAGATGCACTTGGAGCAGAAGAAGAGAGAATGACACTCTCTCCTGGGGAAGGCTTCAAAGAACAGGTCTCAGATATTATGCAGGAGTTTGCCATTTGAACAGGGGCATTCTGGCAGAAAGAACTGGATTTGCAAAGGTGGTGTGGAGTTTGATATGACTGAAGTGAATTTTGACACCATTCAATGTAATGAAACACATGAAAACTTAAAAAGTAAGTTTACATTTCATATTTGCCCTTCACTTGATAGTGAATACTACTTTTTTCAAAGGAGGGTTGTAGATTTTAGACTACTAAAATCATTTTGTTCTATAACTTTGATGTTACTTTTGAAAAGGAGATGTCACTGATCATTTGCTTTCAGCATCCTTCATCAAAGATTTCAAATAGTGGTTGGTTGATTAGTTTGTTAGTTTACTTTTATGGTGATTTTTCTTGTGCAAGCATAGACCTCCGTACAGTGGACAACTGAAAATGGTAGAGTTTATAAAACTTATGAAGATCAGTTTTTATAAAGTAAGCAGTGAAAACAATACATAGTATAAAGCTTACTGTAATTTTAAAAGATAAATCTCTAAAAACGATCTATGTCAACACTGAAATTTTATAAGTTTAGAGGAAAGAGCATACATACACTGTTTTATAAAATGTTTTACATCAGTTTTTTTCTCCTGTAGAGTTGTACCCACCTTGAAGCAAGACCAGTATAAGCTGTTGGCAGAATGCTTTGTGCTTCACCACTCTCATCAGTTCATTAACACCTTCTATTTTCAATTCCTTGTCCACTCATTCATGATTCCTACACCACCCCCATCACAAATAACCAACCAACCAAACGAAACAGCCCCCACCCCCCTCCAAAAAACCCCAGAGCACCATGGTTGACTGTTCTGAGAAGTGACTGAGGTAGGTGAGGAGAGGAAAAAGGGAGGTGATTGTGGCCAGTTTTGTGGCTGCAGCAGTGATCATGGTGTGTGTGTGTGTGTGTGTGTGTGTGTGTGTGTGTTTCAAGCATGAGGTTCATTTTCATATAGCAAACTCAAAAATATCACCATTGTCACCCAGGTCACCAGTTGTGACTGTCTCTTCCACTTCTACAGAACCATCAGTTGACTTTTTGTCACTTTTGTCCTTCAAATATGTTTTTGATATTGTGTAGGAAGGAGGTGATGAACACAGAAAAGGTTATATGCCTTTTACTTACTGATCTTTTTCTTTGGAATGCCCTTCCATCCTCTGTTATTCTACTCTTATTTCAAAATTTCGGTATCTTTTTCTTTTCTGATTCCTCAAGCCTAAACTGTGTGTCCTTCTTGTGCTTTCTGTGGCCACTCCTGTTATATAGACTTATGTATTGTGCTTGCTTATTTACTTGTCTGCCTTCTCTGTTATACTCCTGTAAGGCAGGGGCATATCTTCTTTGCCTTTGGGCTTCCAGTGCCTAGTACAGAGCCTGGCACATGGTGGGGTTACCATTTCAGGATTCTTGGGTGAAAACAACAGAAATCAACTCCAGTTAGCTGACACACACACACACACACACACAAAAGGAATTTATTAGAAGGATATTAGTTAGTTTACAGAAATGACTGAAAGACTGGAGAACCAGATTCCGAGAACAAACAGGAAACAAACCAGCCAGCCAACCTCACTGCTAGACCATAGCCAAAGTTATGCCATAGAAATATCTTTTTTAACAAAAACAATAACAAACATATTTTAGAGAGCTCAGTCAGAGGAATGTTTCTGCTTGCAAAAAAAGTTTTTTTATGTCTAAACCATCTTGCCCACTAAATATAAGGTCTTATTACAATCACTTTGTAACACTGTTTGGCATTATGTACCAGAGTTGAATATACATATATTCTGTACCCTAACAATTTTATTTGTAGGTATTTTTTAAAAAGTGCATGCACTTGTGCATCAAAAGACATGTACAATAATTTGTACATGACTTTGCAATTATTATAATAGCCTAACTTTGGGCACAAGCCAAATGTCTATTATAAACAATAGAATGGATAAAATTATGATATATTCTCAAAGCGAAAAACTATACAGAAATGAAAATGAATAAACTACTGCTATCCATCTGAGTATGACTGAATCTCAAAAAACATTGTAGATTGAAAAAAGCTAGACCAAAAGAATGCATACTGTATGACTCCTTCCATGTTCCATTTATAGAAGGTTCAGAAACGGACAAAACTAATGTAGTGTTAGAAGTCAGGATAGTGGTTCTTTTGGGGAAGGTTGGAGAAAGATTGAGGACTTCCTGTTACTGGTAATATTCTACTTCTTGACCTGGGAGGTATTTATAATGGGTGGTGTGTTCACGTTGTGAAAATTCCTGTAGTTGTAAACTTTTCTATATGTATGTTACTCTTTAAATAAAAAAAGTTAAAAAAAAAGTGAAAATCAGACTTGTGTATGGATTATCTTGGGGAGTATGGCTCAGCTAATTCCTAAAGTTGCATGTAAAGTTTTATCTGAATATTTGTATGTGTGTTTTAAGGGAGAGATGATTCATAGCACTAATCAGAGTCTCAAAGGTGTTCATAACCCCCCAAAAGTTAAGAAACCACATCACCAAAGCCTGCAAATTCAGAAAAATTGTTAAAAATATTATTATGGAAAACTTGTTTTTACAGTAAGATAAATCCTTACCCCTGTGATCAGACCCTTTATTACTTGGAGCTCATCTCTTCACCCTTTCCTAAGGCTTTTGCTTTTACAGTCACCCTCTTTTTCTTCTTCATCCTCATTTTTTCTTTCTGCTGAATAAGTGCCATTGACAAACCCCCTCTTAATTTTTTCATTTTTTTAAAAAACAGTCCTCTGTTGATTCCATGTCTTCTACCACTCCATTTCCTCTCCCCTCTTCACATCAAAACTCCTACAAAGGCTTATGTACCCTTCCTGACTTCCCGTTCTCACTGCTCAGTTCATCCCAATTGGGCTTTCCTTCTCAGTAACACTTTATTGAAATGAGTCTTGTCAAGATCATAGTGATTTGAGTTTTGCTGAAACAGTGATTAAATATTTCTTTGGGAGAAAGTTGGGTGAGAGCACCTTAGGTATTGAGAATTGATTTCATCACATTTCTTATTTCATGGCACACTTTCATCATTGGCCTCTGTGGGACCCAGCTTTAATTTCATTTTATCCTTCTTTATCCTCCATCTTCACTCCCATTTCCTTTCCCCTATAGGTATCCATTTTAATATGTTTAGCATATCATCCCGAGTATATCTTTGAAAACTATAGTGCTATTTTGAGTGTTTTTAATTTATATAAATGATATGTTGCTGTAGATTCCTGTTTCCTACTATTGTCATTTAATAACTAAATTTTAAAACATGTTGCTGTGTTTACATCTATTTCTTTGTTTCTGCCTGCTATATGGTATTCCAATCATGGTATCTGCCACATTTAAAAATTATTCCTTTACTTGTAGACACCTCAGTTTGTTTATTCATTCATTCAACAAATATGGACCGCATACTATTCTCCAGGCACTGTTCTGGATGCTGGTTATATAACAGTGACTAAAACTCAAAAATTCCTACTCTCATTGAACTTACAATCTTGTGGAGAGAGATAGTAAATAAAATGAATAAGTATAGTATGTAGTATATTTATGTTACACAGTGAAAAGTAGTTAGGTGAAAAAATTAAAACAAGGAAAGAGAATATAAGTGTTGGATGTGAGCGGTTGTTGTGATTGTAATAGGGTGGTCATGGAAAGCCTTTCTTAGAAGGTGACTTTTTAGAAAGAAGGACCTGAAGATGCAGCTGGCTCAGCACCTGAGATGCAGCTAGCTGGCTCAGCTGGCATCAGGGGAGGTTATTCCAGGCAGCGAGAGCAGAAAGTATAAAAAGCCTTCAGACCGGAACATGCCTGGTTTGCTCAAGGATTAGTAAGAAGGCTGGCACGTTACCTCAAAGAGCGCTTTCTAAGAGATTTTTTTTTTAGGATGCTAAACTTTGTCTCTTATTATTGTATTAGGACTTAATTCCTGCCATTTTATTTTATATTTCTATTCACCCTACTTTCTTTTTCTTTGCTCTTTTTTCCAATTTTCTAAGGGTAAATAAAATTTTTGTTGCCAGTTTGAAAGTTATGTACTGTTTTCATCCTTCTGGTGGTTACCCTTTACTTAGTGAAATTCATATTTATATTTTTCTCTCTCAGTTTTTTAAGCTTATTGATTATATCTTCTCCCTGAATAAGACATGTATCTTAGAAGGCTCTCACAGTACTAGATTTCTTCCCTCATCTTTGCCCTTAACGTGTTAGGGTTCTCTAGCCTTTTGATGGTCAGAATTGTTAGGTATGTACTTTCCTTTTTTTTTTTTCCCCCTTCCCTCCTCTGACTCCCATTGTTTACTTAGCAATAGTGAACCTTTAGGTTATTTACTCACCCTTTCTTGTCGTATTTTATAGTCCCCTAGAGTTATTTATCTTCTTATTACAATATTTTCTCTTACAGTTTTTCACTCTAAAATTGAGTATTTAAGGATATGCAATTTAAATAACCTTTAGAACAATAGTTTGATTTTTTTTGTTTGTTTAACTGTTTTCTTGGTAAACCATCTGAGTACTTACTTGTATTCCTAATAATATATTTATTTCACCCTTGCATTTAAATGATAAGTTCAGCTATATATCAAGTTTCCTTTCTTTCAACATCTGTAAAATATTGCTCCATTGTCTTCTTACATCCAGTGTTACTGATTAGAAGTCTAGAGTTACATTTTTTATTTTTGTCAGTGGATGAACTACTTTTTCTTTCTAGGAATTTTTAGAATTTTCACTTTGAGGTGTTCTTAGATTTCTCTATAAGGTGTCTAGGTATTTTTTTCTTACCTTTATACTAAACTTACATATCTTTAATTCTTGGAAATTATTGGTGATTATTTTATCAAGTATTTCCTTATCTCCTTTTGTTTTTTCTCACCTTGTGAAAGTCTTATTATTTAGATGTTGACACTCGTTGTTTTTTGTAAACTCCATATTTGGGGAGGGGCATCAGAACTAATTCTTTTATTTTTTTCCTTTTAAATACATTTTATTTTTTAGAGCACTTTCAGATTCACAGCAAAATGGAGCAGAAAGTACAGAGGGTTCCCACATGTTCCTGCCCCCAGACGAACACAGCTTCCCTCACAATTAGCATCTCTCACCACATGGTACAGTAGTTACAATTCATAAACCTACACTGACACATTATTATCACCCAAAGTTTACAGTTTCCATTAGGTTTCACTCTGTGTTGTACATTCTGTGTGTGTGGACAAATATGTAATGACACTATCCACCATTATAGTATCATACAGAGTAGTTTCGCTGCCCTAAAAATCCTCTGTGCTCATCCTGTTTATTCCTCCTCCCTCACCACTGGCAACCCTTAATCTTTTTACTGTCTTCAGTTTTACCTTTTCCAGAATATAGTTGGAATCATATATTTTCAGATTGGCTTCTTTCACTTAGTAACATGCATGTGAGGTTCTTCCATGTCTTTTCCATGGCTTGATAGCTCATTTCCTTTTTTTCAAACTTTTATTTAAGTGTGTGTTTCCCGGACCCATCAGCCTCAAGTCAAGTAGTTGTTTCAGTCTAGTTGTGGAGGGCACAGCTCACACTGGCCCATGTGGGGATCGAACTGGCAACCTTGTTGTTAAGAGCCCCGTGCTCTAACCAACTGAACCAACCAGCCACCCGATAGCTCATTTCTTTTTAACGCCAAATACTATTCCATTGTCTGGATGTGTCACAGTTTATCCATTCACATACTGAAGGACATCTTAGTTCCTTCCAAATTGTGGCAATGATGACTAAAGCTGCTATAAACATCCATGTGCAGGTTTTTGTTTGGAAATGTTTTTTAACTCTTTTGGGTAAATACCAAGAAGTGTGATTGCTGGGTCATGTGCTAAGAGTATGCTTAGTTTTGTAAGAAACTGCCGGACTGTCTTCCAAAGTGACTGTATGTACCATCTTGGATTCCTACCAGCAATGAGAGTTCCTGTTGCCCCACATCCTTGCCAGCATTTGGTGTCGTCAGTGTCCTGGATTTGGCCATTCTAATAAGGGTGTGGTGATTTCTCATTGTTATTTTACTTTGCATTTTCCTGATGATGTATAATGTGGAGCATCTTTTCATAGGTCTACTTGCCATCTGTATAGCTTCTTTGGTGAGGTGTTTGTTCAAGTCTTTTACCCATTTTTTAATCAGGTGGTTAATTTTCTTATTGTTGAGTTTTAGGCATTCTTTACATATTTTGGATGACAGTCCTATATCAGATATGTCTTTGCAAATATTTCTTCTCAGTTTGTGGGTTGTCATTCTCTTAAGCCTCCATATTTTAAACCTTTTAAAATACATATTTTCAGTTTCGTTATGCCTTCTTAACATCTCATTCTGATTATCTATTGACTTTAGTTTTAATTTTATTATTTAACCTATCTGACTTTAACTTTTTTAATTATTATAGTTTTAACACTGAGTATTTTTAGTTCTTCATTTTTCCTTATTTTCCTAATATCCTACTTTAGTTTTCTGAGGATATTTGTTATGCTTATTTAAGAAATGTATTCTGTTTGGACCATAAATTCTGTTTCCTCTGGGATAGGGTATTCTGTTGTTGGATTTTTTTTTTTTCCCACCTCTCCCTTGTACTCCTGCAGTGTTTATTTTTTTCTTTCCTGAAGCCCATATTCCCTTGAGAATATCAACTACCTTGACTGATAATATGTACATGCAAAAATCCCAGGTTCAAATTTGTGCCCTTCCTGGTGAATTTTTAGAGTGTAAGTTGTGTGTGTGTATGTGTGTGGCAGAGAAGTGGGTTTGGTTTGGGTCTAAAGGTGGAGATTTGCCAAAGAAATAGTTCTGTTTTGGCTATTATAGATACAGATAAAGTTACAAAGTAGGCATGTTGAATCTCAATGGAGAGTCATGGTTGGTGATGTAAATTTGAAAGTGAGTAGCAGTTAGTGGGACTAACACATTTTCTTGGGACTATGAAGAAAGGGAAGATCCTGGAGGTTGGTTTGATTATTGAAAGTAGGTTAAGGGAGTTTAAGAATAGAAGGTATACTTTGTCCAGGGCTGGTGCTAGCCATAAGAATGTTTAGAAAGAGCAATGTGTCGTCTAGTTTCACTGAGTTGATCTGCTTGTCCTCTTCAATTCTGGGTCATTGTTTCAGGCTTCTGTGCAGTAGTCTACATAGTATTGTAGCAAGATATCTGGGATCAGGCGTTTCAGGCCTTGCCCTGCTGCTGATGAACTGCGCTACTTTGGGCAACTCAGATTTGCCTTTCTACACTTGAATTTCCTCATCAACAAAATGATGAGATTAAACCAGAAGATTTTTCAGGTCCTTTTCTACTCTAAAATTCTATGAAACTTTAAAGAGGGTCTAAATAATCTAGACCAACAGTTTGATTTTTTAAAAAGATATTTTCTTGAGGTGATTTTTACCAAAATAGAATTAGTTGTTGATAGGAGTACGATTAGTTTTAAGTAATTGCTGTATTACTTTTCAGAAACTTTTTTCTAATTCATAGTGCCATTAACCGTTTTTAAGTACACTTATTTTTCTTACAATACCACCAGCCAGCATTAGGTTTAATGCTTTTTGTTCATACTTGTTAATTTAGTGGATATGATGTAGTACGTCAAAGTTTAATTTCTTTAATTATTTGCAAGGCTAGCAATTCTTCCAAACATTTTAGTATTTGGGTTTCCTTGTGTATGAACTGTTTGTTTGCAGTCTTTCATTATCCAGTAAGTTCTACAAATCAAAAAATTGTATCATTATTAACTGGAAGAATAATAATTCTCAAAGTTGTTTTCAAGTATTAATTAATTCTCAAAGTCCTTTTCAGGTCTTGTTAACTAATGAATTTGTTATTTGTTGCAGTTTGTGGGGAAAAGTGGAAAGGGATGTTTAAAAAGGCTTAAAGTATATTTAAATAGGTGGTGAAATGGCATAGTTCAGAAATTAAAATGTTTAGCATTAATCAGGTGACAAAACTATAAATCTGTACATCTATTATTCAAGAGGTGATATTTTTAATCAATGGATCTCATTTTTATTACATATTAGTATAGCTGAATTTTAGATTGCTCATCTTACGCAAATATCTTTTTAGTTACTCCAAGGAATATTATTTCGAGTAGCTTGTGTATGATTGTGAAATAGAGAATAAAAAAACAGATATTGTGTGTTTGAGAGAAACTTGTGGGAAGATTTCAGTGGAACCAACAATTCATTGTATTAGGTTGGTTGGTGCAAAAGTAATTGCAGTTTAAAAGTTTAAAAATAATTGCAAAAACTGCAATTACTTTTGCATCAACCTAATAGATACCGGCTAACAAATGCTTGTGATAATTCAAAGAGGAAGTCAGAACTTTGCGATATGGGAGTGACATGCATATGGGAAATTAAGTAAGAAAAGATGGTGTGAGAGACAAAATAAAACTAGACTTCCCTTTCACTTTAGACTGGTAAGCATCATATATTTGCATTTCATACAGAGTGAAGAATATGAACAGATTTTCAGTGTAAGATGTAGTTTATTTTTGTTGTTACTGTTAGTTTATACAGAATCTGATTTCACCATAGGAATGGTAAATGGTTTCTTAATTTTAAAAGAATGTAAATAGCATTAAAAATTCTCCAGATACCATTTCCCCATCTCTCTTTAACTGTTTCTCACTTTTCCCCATTTCTGCACTGTGTTTTACTTTTATCCCATTTATACTTTCCTCCCTTCATCTTTTGTTTTCTTTTTTCACCATATCTCTTTGTTCAACTTATTTTCTTTTGTGTTTTATTCTTTAATTTTTGGTCATCGTTTTCTTATCTGTTAATTGCCCCACTCTTTTTCAACCAGTTTAATTTCTCCCATTTACCTGTTAACTTTTTTTGTCCATCAAAGCCCATGCTCACTAATTAATAAACAGGTCTCCCCAGGGAATTGCTTTCTTTTTCCATTCTTGAATTGAAGTATGATGTATTACAACTCCGCATTAAATGAAGAGTTGAGTCATAAATTGATGTATTTGGTCTTAGGCAAGCTGTTTAACTTACATGCTTTGATTTCTTCAAGTATAAAAATAATTGAAACTAAATCCTCCTACCTCTAAAATTCTGTAATTCTGTGGTGCCTTAACTTTCCCATTCTTCCTACTGTGCAGACTTTATTCGTTTAATAAATATTTACGAGTACACACTTATCATGTGTTTATAACTGCTGTAAACTATGTGAGAGAATCAAAAGAAATAAAAGACAAGGTTCCTGCCTTTCAATTGTTTATAGTCTGCCTGGAGAGACAAAAGTTACCTGTATGTTAACATTCAGTTATTTCCCATCTGTGCCTGTTCTGTCCAGATCAAATCCGTATTCTCAAGGGAAAGTCAGCTACTCTAGTTCCAACTTTTTTCTTGAGGGGCAGAGTTGTCCCTGAACACAGTAAAAGACTCCTTTTTATGTTCTTATATATCTAGGAGTCCCATTGTAGTTGTTCTGTAGCATTATTTTATGTTGTCCACTTGATTCCAGTCTGGAATTAAACAATAATAGAAAAATTTATCTAAGAACTAAGGAGATTGATCTTCATTGCAATTTAGTAGATGAACACTCCTTCTTATCTTTTGTGTGCATACATATGTCTTGCATTTATATGTTTGTATAATCATGTTCAAATATAATGTTCTAGATGGCTGAGTAAATGTGACTAGTAAGTCTTTCCATACCATATATGCTTACACTTTTTTCTTTGGTTTGTTTCTGCACTTATTTTGTAACAGGGTGTTGCTTTTAGACACATTATCTTTTCCTTTCATAGGCTGTATGTGTTCTCTGTTAAAAATATACCACTCCACAGGGATTAGGGACAGTGGTGGGGAGGGGACAGGACTTACAAAAAGTCAATACTAGGAATCCTTGTGTTGCAACTATTTTGTATCTTGACTTTGGTGATAAATACATGAAGCTGTTCATGTGATAAATTGCATAGAACTACACTCCCCCCCCCACACACATACAGAAACACACAAATGAAATACAGGTAAAACTGGGGAAATTAAAATAAGGTAGATAAATTGCATCAATGCAACATTCCCCTGTGATGTTGTACTATAGTTTTGTGAGATGTTACCACTGAGAGAAACTGGATAAAGGGTATACCAGCTCTCTGTATATCTTTAAATGAATGGGAATGTACAATTATCTCAAAAGAAAAGTTTCAGTTGAAAATAATAGCAATTTAAAGGAGTCTTGCCGAAAGGTAATTTAACATATGCAGCTGTAAGAAACACATTCACATACTCATATCACTCTGTGAATATGAATTTAGTAATGTTTCAGGATACATAATCAACATACAGAAATCTGTTGTGTTCCTATACATGAAGAATGAGCTATCAGAAAGAGCAATTAAGAAAACAGTCCCATTTACAATTGCATCAAAAAATAATAAATTGCCTAAAAATGAACTTAACCAAGGAGGTGGAACACTCGTACACTGAAAACTAAGACGTTGATGAAAGAAATTGAAGAAGACACAAATAAATGAAAATGTACTGCAACCTTTTGGGCATAAAAGCAGACATACAGCTAAGGGGAATAGAATAGAGAGCCCAGAAATAAATCCATGCATATATGGTCAATTACAGCAAAGGAGCCAAGAATATACACTGGGAAAGGACAGTCTCTTCAGTAAATGGTGTTGAAAAAACTGGATAGCCACATGCAAAATAATGGGACTGGACCACTGTCTTATACCATATACCAAAAATAATTCAAAATGGACTAAAGACTTGAATGTAAGACCTGAAACCATACAACTTACATAAGAAAATATAGATGGTAAGCTCCTTGACATAGGTATTGGTGATGATTTTTTGGATTTTACACCAAAAGCAAAGTCAACAAAAGCAGAAATAAACAAGTGGGACTACATCAAACTAAAAAGCTTCTGCACAGCAAAAGAAACCATCAACAAAATGAGAAGGTAACCTACCAAATGGGAGAAAATATTTCCAAATCATATCACTGACAAGGGGTTAATATCCAAAAAATATAAAGAATTCATACAACTCAATAGTTAAAAAAAAAAGAAAAGAAAAAATTTGATTTAAAATGGACAGAGTATCTCTAGAATTTTTTCCAAAGAAGACATGCAGATGGACAACAGGTACATGAAAAGGTGCTCAACCTCACTAATAATCAGGGAAATGCAAATCAAACTCACAAAGAGATCTCACCTTACACCTGTTAGAATGGCTGTTATCAAAAAGACAAGAAATAACAAGTGTTGGTGAGGATGTGGAGAAAAGGGAAAGCCTTGTACACTGTTGGTGGGAATGTAAATTGGTGTAGCCACTGTGGAAAACAGTATGGTAGTTCTTCAAAACGTTGAAAATAGAACTACTATATGGACCAGAAATTCTATTTATGGGTATTTATCTGAACAAAATGAAAACACTAACTCGAAAAGATACCTGTTCGATACCTCATGTTCATTGTAGCATTATTTATAATAGCCAAGACATGGAAACAGCATAAGTGTCCATTGATGGATGAATGGATAAAGAAAAAACATATAAACACAATAGAATATTATTCAGCTATAAAAAAGGGAGAAGTCTTGCCATTTATGATAACATGGATGGAACATGAGGGCATTATGCTATGTGAAATAAGACAGGTAGAGAAAGACAAATACTATATGATTCCACTTATATGTGAAATCTTAAAATAAAAAAGCTAATAGATACAGAGAACAGATTAGTGGTTGCCAGAAGTGAGAGGTGAAGGTTGGGCAAAATGGGTGACGAGAGTAAGACACAAACTTCCAGTTATAAAATAAATTCATGAGGATGTAGTGTACAGCTTGGCAACTATAGCTGATAGTACTATATTATATAAATGAAATTACTAAAAGAGTCGATCTTAAAAGTTCTCAGCACAAGAAAAAAATTCTGTAACTATGGTGATGGATGTTAACTAGACTTACTGTGGTGATCATTTCACAATACATACAAATATTGAATCATTATGTTCTTTCTACACATGAAAAAAACAAAAAAACAATTTAAAAGAATCTGTGCTGAAAGATAATTTGACATATGTAGCTCCAGGAAGCACACTCTGTGGAGCATGACTTTCCATTTACATCAATAGATTTTACCCATTTTCTTTTTTTACCCCCCTTTCCTCCACCCCCCTAACCCCACCACTCTGGGGCAAGCCGTTGTTTCTCAGTCTAGGACACAGTTCCCTGGCCCATGCTGGTATTATGAGCCTTGTGCAACCCCGGCTGAGGCAGTTGGTCGGCCACTCATGGCAGCCCACGGTAGTCCACGGCAGCACTCAGCAGCCCATGGCAGCACTCAGCAGCCCACACCAACCTCCGGCTGCTCACGGCAGCCCAGCTCCAGGGAGAGCTGTTGTTCACAATCTTAGCTGTAGAGAGCAGCTCACTGGCCCATGTGGGAATCGAACCAGTGACCTTGGCTTTAGGAGCACGGCGCTCCAACCGCCTGAGCCCCCAGGCCGGCCTGATTTTACCCATTTTCTATTCCAAGTTTTCTTATGCATGTATGGAAAGTAAAGCAATAGCTGTGAGGTGTGTTTTAATTAGCAGACAAACTTTGCAGACACTTAAGTGATGCCAGTTTTATGTTAGTCTCATTTTCTGTGTAATAGAAAATCAGTTATTTCTAATAATGGGTCAGTTTTTTCATATAATTCATGGAATCAAAGTAAAGGTTTTTCCTTTCTTAAAATGTATATACATTTTTCTGGTACCCTCTTTATATTAATAAGCTCAGTGTAGCAGAAAATGTATTTGGAATTGGTTATAGCACATTCATAATTCATAATTGCATCTAAACAAGCCTGATATTCTACAAATAGCTGTAATTTTCAAAACTTAAAAGTATTTTTATATACATAAAGTATTTCTACCAGAAAAATTTTGAGATAATCTGATGTTAAATTTAAAAATGCTTCAGGAGGTCAGTATTTACATCGTCTCTCTACTACCTACTAAACAACTTACTAACTCATCTTTAAGAAAATATGATAGTGGCGTATTGAATTCCATAGTACAGCAGTGTTTATTACCTTAGACAGAAGACTTGGGTTCCTTGATGAGATCTCAACCATATCTTGTTAAGAATTTGTTGTAACTGATTCTATTTAAATAGTATTTTTAAAACTTGTAGCAAAGGGAAAATACTTTCAGGTTGACTTCTTTGAAACTTCCGTGTTTCCCCGAAAATACGATCTAGCGGGACCATCAGCTCTAATGCGTCTTTTGGAGCAAAAATTAATATAAGACCCAGTCTTATTTTAATATAAGTCCCAGTCTAATATAATATAATATAATATAATATAATATAATATAATATAAAGATAAAATACCAAGTCTTATATAATGTAAGATTGGGTATAATATAATACCGGGTCTTATATTAATTTTTGTTCCAAAAGACGCATTAGAGCTGATGGTCTGGCTAGGTCTTATTTTTGGGGAAATGCTGTTGTTATGTATATGTAAGCTACTGGCGTTTATATTTAAGCTATCTTAAATGTGTATATTTTTTTCTCGAATGAGATACTATATAATACCTCATAAGTGGCATGTTTTTCTTAACACTCCTTGCTTCTATATATTTACTCTTATGTCATTACCTATTATTTTAATTATTTTGTCTTTCTCTCCCTTATCTGCTGTGTGTGTGTGTGTGTGAATTCTTGACTGAAATGTGTTTTTTGGAAGAGCTGGTATTTGAAAATTACTTATTGGCTCTTAAACATATGAAAATAATATATGCAAGCATTTTGTTTGAAAATTATCATTGTTAACAGAACTCAAAGTATCCTTAGACATCTTAGGGGCAATGTTTGACTGGAATTAAACTCAATTCTTATTCTTTTCAATGCAGTATTTCTCAAACTCTGAGGCTTGCAGAATTCCCAAGTGAGATCTGGCATCATTTTCAGAAAAAGACCTTCAGTGATGTGTAAGTAGTTTTTGTCTTTCGTTTTGATTTGTTTGTATTAGCTGTTTTCTGTATTAAACATTAAAAGTTTAATTTAGCAGATCTCTTAACAAGAATTTGGCATATATTTACCACATAATGATTATGAGTAGTGACACAAAAGAGCTTATTGAAAGAAGATATCTTAAGATGTGCCTTGGGTCAGTATTAATGACCATTTATTAGAGGCGGCATCCTCAGATGTAAAGAACACTGAATGAAGGGACCTGAGTTCTTGCCCAGGCTTCACCGCTAACTAGCTAGATATCTTTAAGTAAGCCACTTTCTTTGGCTATAAAATGAGGGATTAGACTATGACTAACAATAAGATCCCTTCTCCTTTAAATGTCTATTATTCTTAACTTTTTTTAAAATCAGACTTTGGCAGTGTTTCAGATGGGAGCTGTCGAATTATACAATTATGTTTTGATTTTTTGTTGTTGGTTTTTGCTTGAGAATAACTATTTAGAGAGGGGAGGTGGTTCAAAGTAGACTAGGGGACAAGTAAGCCCCCTTGCTCAAGAAATTTGCCCCACATAGTCCATCAATTTGAATTAATAAAACTTACTTTTAAAAAGCCAAGTTTGCCTTAGGTGGGCTAAACCTTTTTAAAAGGAAGTTAACATACTCTTAAATATGATATACAAATAAGATTTCTTTCCTTTCAAAATCTCCATAGAATGCTCATGCTGAAGGAGTGCGAGTTTTCGAGGAGATGGGGAAAAGGGACAATAAAATAGACGTTTGTTCATATGGAGCTTTGCGGGGGAAATGGTAGGGAAACGTTGGGCATGGTAAAGGCAAGCACTTGGAATCTGGAAGGTGATAGAAAAGATGGCTATAGGGGAATGAAAGTACAGAAAGATATGTGGGAAAGTAGAACTAAACAAGAAACTCCTTGAAGGCAGGGCTATTACTTTCATTAGTGTTGTCACTGGCTACTAGCATAGTGTCAGATCTTAGTAAGTATCTATGAAAAATTTATTGAATGAATGAATCAATTTCTTATTCAGTAAATTTCTAAATTTGTCTAAGGTCCTAATGGTTTTGGTTTTGATTTACTAGACTCAAATCATCTAGTTTATCTATGTCCTACATTCAATAACTGCAGTATTTAAGGTAATTGAGGTTCAGAAAATTGATTCTGAATTACAGAAAAAAAGATACATATTTAGTATAATATGTTTGAGAAAGGTTATAGAGTGAACTATTCATTCTTTGAACAAATATTTTTTAAGCATACCTACTATACTTAGGGTACTAGCTGGGAATGGAAAAATGGGGTACTGGTTGTAGTGTATACTATTTTTACTTGATGGAATATTATGTAGTCATTTACTATAATTATGAATATTATAGCAGTTTAGAAAAGTGCTTATTAAATAAATAAAATATAAATATTTGTATTCTATATTACACCTGAGCATGAGGATTAGAAGGGTATTTTCTGTTCTCAAAGGAAACTAGGAAACATTGTCAGTTATAAACCAGATTTATTATTGTGAATGGGATTGTTGAATTTCTTTTTCTTTCTGCCATTTTGTATAATTCATAAAGTTGAAATAAAAATCACATATATTTAATTTTTTTGAAAAATACGATGAACAGATATTGACTAGAAAGAGGAAATACTGTAGTATATTGAGCAAAACTACATTTGAAGGGAAGTAGATAGGTTACCTTAGTTGGAAGAAAAATGAGAGATGAAGTTTAGCAAAGATGGGAACGAGGGTCTCTAGTTTTGATAATGTAAGAAACGATGAGCTAGATTAGGTTCTTAACTGTGGAGTTATATTTAAAAAGGAAAATTTCTTCTAGCTTATTTATTCAAGTTAACTGGAGTGAGGGGCAATTGAATTGGTCCATTTAGTTATCAGCCATTTTTGTATATGTCTTGAAATTGTGACTGTTTATCAGGCTTTATCTGAAAGACATTTTGCTCCTTTTACCATTTCATAATAGTTTATAATTTGGTAAAACTTTTATGTTCAGATTTTTTGTTTTTCATGTATCTTCAAAATGTTTCCTTTGATTTCCACTCTTGCCTTTTCTTGTTCTTATAGTTAGCCTAGGTAGCAAATGCTTAACTACTCTGACCTCATAGAGTGATTGAAGAAATTTAAAAACAAATAATAAAATAAAATCTGAATTGATTGGTCAGAGATTGAAAGGGAGAAAAGTAAATCAGTCTCCATTAGTTGCTGAATGGATAAGAACTTTCCTGTAATGATTTCTTAATTTAGTTCTCATGTACCTTTTTGGGAATTAGAGAGCACTTCTTTCTTGTTTGCTCTTCTCAAAGAAAATAGATGTAATTTGAAGTGAAATACTAGCTAAATGGGTATCTGAAATTTTAAGAAGATGCCTATAAACATTTCATGAGCTAACTCCTTAAGTTATCTATATCATGTTGAACAAAGAAGAATTAAACACAATGATTAGTTAATGATGTATTACATATTGTTACTTCAGCTTGAATAAAGTTGTTTCAGGGTTTTATATTACTGTGGTTCATTAGAGAACTGTTGGATCAAATGCTTGTTTTGAATGGTCCCTAGTTTCCAAAATGAATTGCAAGAAATTTATCTCAAATAAATAAATTAAATTAATAAATAAGGTAGGGATCGAGGGAGGGAGGGGAAAAAGGAAAGAAATTTACCTCCTACTTTTTTAGAGGTTTTTGCTCTGATATACTAAACTAAAAGTCCAAGTTGTGTGTGTGACTAAGAATGCTTTCCTCTAATGCTCTTTCCAAGTAATTTTTAGTGGCTCTGCCAATACAAGGCATTTTGTCTTTATTTAGTATTTTGTCTGTAATTAGTATTTTCCATGAGGATTGTAAATTTCACATGCCAATGGAAGTCTCTTGGTTTGATGGAATTGTTAGAAAATACTATTAATTATTCATTTCTATATTAAAGATTTTCAGTATTTTCTTTGCCTTGTAATTTTTAACAGTATCTTCCCCCTACCTTCTAAACCTCAAATTTACTTGATTTATTTTATCTATTTATCTATTTATTTTTAATTAAATTTATTGGGGTGACATTGGTTAGTAAAATTATATAGGTTTCAAATATACATTTTTATAATACATCATCTATATATCACATTGTGTGCTCACCTCCCAGAGTCAGTTCTCCTTCCATCAGCATATATTTGACCCCCTTTTCCCTCTTCTGCTATGCCCCCCCTTTACCACTAAACTGTTGTCTGTGTCTATGAGTTTTTGTTTCTTTGTCAAATTTACTTTAAAAACGGTTGATTTAAAATAAAAAGTAGAGGTGCATTTTCAGAATTATAGATTCTTCATGAGTAAATTAAAAAGCATTTAGATCTTTCAAGAAATCACCTGGAATGCTGCCAGCTATGATCTTGGTATATATTTTGTTAACCCTGCTTACCTTCCTAACCACTCTCTTCCCTCAAATGAACAAATGGAAAATAACAACAAGGCAAGAGAACTGAAGTGATGCATAATTTACTTCTTTCTCAATAAATGTTAGAGGATTTTATCACCATTTTAAAATTGATTGTTCTTTTCATATATGTATTGATGAAGAACAATAATTTGTTCCCTTTTAGTAGTTATTTACTGTGTTCAGTTGTGAATGAAAACAAATTATTAAAATTTGTGAGCCAAGAAAATCTAACAAAAACTAATTTTCATACAAATTTCTACCAAATATCTGCTTATTAGTGTAAGAGCTGTTTATTTCAATGACTAAGATAGTAGCTTTCAAAATACCTTATTAAATATATTTTTATGTTTTTATAATAGTACTATATCCATTCCCTTTCTCTTCTCCTGCATAGCAAGACATAAGATTGCATTGTGTGAAATAGTGACTATATGCTTTAGTTTAAATATCATGAAGTTAGAGTCTAGGAAAAAGGAAAATATTTAAATCTCTTCATTATAAAAAGAGGAAAGTGCTCCATCAAAAGCTGGTAATTTAAAATTCATACACCCACAAATGCACATAAACACTTACAGAGGCTGGTTATGTAACTCTTAGTAATTCAACTTCAAGAAATTTATCCTGAAGAAACAAGAGTTGTAGCCAGAGGTTTATGTTCAAGGTTATTCACCATAGCATTTAAAAAATATTACTAAAATAAGTACAGTAATAAATGATCAGCAATAAGGAATTGGATCAATAATGTGCCACTATTTTGTGCAAAAATCTTATATGTAAGGGAATTGCTACACAGAAGCCATATACATCTAAAGAAAACAAATAGGAACATTTGGTCCTTCTTTAGACTTGTTTCCTAAACAATATACAAAATACGCATAGTATACATGTAGTATATATAGTATATATGTAGTATATATACCTAATTTATTTGTCCACGGAATTCTTTCTTTGCATTTATTGGAACAAAGTCTAGCATTTATTGGAACTAAGTCTAGCATGGGAAATTTCTGTTTTAGATTCAACTTTTTTTGTATAACTATTATTATATAAATAATGACAGTACTGTGAGGGGGTGTATTCTCCTAGTTAAAGAAACAAATAAGGTTTAAGTGATACTGTACAACTGAAGGAGATTTTGCAATTAAAGTGTTTACAAATACATGATGGATTCTACTTTGTGTATTTTTTCTTTGAATTTGTTATAAGCTGCATTCCTGTTATAATCTCTGCCTTTTATTATTTGAAATTCTTCTGTTTGTTGTATCTGCTGAGATCCATTCAGAGTGGATTTTTCTTTGTGTGTTTTTGTGGTTTTGGAATAGGAAGTCGTGGTCAGTTGTACTTTGTGTGGAAAACCTGGGTTGAGGGTATACCCTCTAGAACTGTTTTGCATTTGCTTCCCCAGGGTTATCACTAGCCCGGGAACACCGTTATTGTTAATATCTCAGTTTGGAGCTTCCTGGGATCATGCAGCTGGCTTAAAGTCAAACCTCAAATCCAAGTGTGAGTAGGCCTATTATACATTCGCAGAGGAGACTGTTTTTTTGGTTGTTATTGTGTTTTTTTAACCCTTCAAAGCAGGGACCAGATAGATTGAGGCAACCTTTATCTCCCTGTACCAGTCGATGGATTTTAAAATCCATTCTTTAATGGGATATAGTCCTTTGAGGCTCTTGTCTACATACAGATGTCTCAGTTCCAATTGCTTGTCCTATCTGGTCCCAAAGCCTTGTAGTCTGTCCCTGTAATACCTTTTAAAACACAAACCCTTTGATTACTGAGGAAGTCAGCAAACTTCCCCCACCCAGTATCAGCTTATATATTGCAATCTGGCCTTTGGTTTCCTCACTGTTTTGGGGCGCTGGTCCCTTACATTTTTTTTACACATTAATCTATGCATTTAAAAGAATGTAGGTTTTGTTTTTTTTCTGTCTACTTAGGTCATCTAGGCATCCATATTGCCCAAACTGGAAATTCTTGGCATTACTTTTATAATCATAAATAATGCTAAATATATTCCCATTTTTTGAAATATGAAAGTAAAATGTGTAGTTCTAGTGTGTTTATCAAGGAAGTAGTGCTCTTTTTGTAGTTTTTCGTTCTTATTTACTCATAAACCACTTACATTTATTTGGTTTACTATAGGAAAATATTAGTCTTTTACTTTTCTTTTAGATGTAACCTCTGTAATGGAAGATGATTGAAGATAAGGGGCCTCGTGTTGCTGACTACTTTGTTGTAGCAGGATTGACTGATGTTTCAAAGCCTCTTGAAGAAGAAATTCATTTCAATGACGCCTGTCATAAAGTAGCTAAACCAAAAGAACCTATCACAGATGTTTCAGTTATTATTAAATCTCTTGGGGAGGAAGTGCCACTGGATTATACGTGTATTGATGTTACCCCAACTGGATTGTCAGCTGACCTCAATAACGGAAGTCTTGTAGGGCCACAGATTTACCTTTGCTATAGAAGAGGGAGAGATAAGCCTCCACTTACAGACCTGGGGTAAGTCTTTTTAAAAAATAATTATTGTTATGGATCCAAATAAGATGCCTTGTAGATTTTGAAGTTAACTGTTTAGTTTTCTTTCATTAATAGATATATGGCAACTTTAGAAAAATAGACACATTTATATCCAGAATCCTGTATTTTCTCACTGTGTTCATGATACCTTTTCAAGGTCCCTTTGTCCTACAGGTTTCCAGTGCTTTCATCTTGTTTGAGTTTCTTTCTGTTTAAGGTAGGGGAGGGAATTTGAAAATCATTTACAGAAAAATACCAGGAAATTAATGTATTATCACAAAATTTTAAATTATTTTTGAAGTACGAGTAAAGGATGGCTTTTAGGCATCGGTTATAATGATCATTACAAATGGATGCTTATGTCTGTATACATCAAACAAGGATGTTGGGGTGTAAATTAGTGCTTTACTTAGGGTACTATATTGAAGGTGGGGCTCCTTTTTTATATAACACCTTTATTTAGATATAAGTCACACACCAGGCAATTCACCCATTTAAAGTGTATAATTCAGTAGTTTTTAGTATATTTATAGAGTTGTGCAACCATCACCACAATAAATTTTAGAACAGTTTTATCATGGCAAAAAGAAATCCTGTACTCATTTTGGTCACTATTCAATTCTCCCTAACCCCCTCAGCTCCAGGCAACCACCAGTCTATTTTGTATCTCTATGAATCGATTTGCTTATTTTGTACATTTTATGTAAATGGAATCATACTGTATATGTTTTTGCATGTGTATGACTGGCTTTTTTCACTTAGCATAATGTTTTCAAGGTTTATCCATGTTGTAGTATGTGTCAGTACTTTATTCCTTTATATGGCTGAATAATAGTCCATCTTGTGGCTACACTGCAGTTAATTTTTTCATTCATCAGTTGATTGATTTGTGGGTTGTTTTCCACTTTTTAGCTATTATAAATAATGCTGCTGGAAATATTCATTTACAAGTTGTTGTATGGACATATGTTTTCATCTGTCTTGTATATTTACTTAGAAATGGAATTGCTGGGTCACGTGCTAACTCTGTGTTTTGAGGAACTGGCCAGACTGCCTTCCAAAGCAGCTAGAGCACTTTGCATTCCTACCGGCACTGTATGAAGCTTCCAATTTCTCCACATCTGACAACATTGTTATTTTGATCATAGTAGCTGCCCTAATGGCTGTGAAGTGGTATCTCATTGCATTCACCTGATGGCTAATGATGTTGAACATCTTTCATGTGCTTATTAGCCATCTGTATATTTTTGGAGAAATGTCTATTCAGAATCCTTTTTTTGTTTTTTAATTGGATTGTCATTTTATTGTTGAGTTTGAGAGTTCTTTACATATTCTACAAGCAAGTCCCTTACCAGATACATGATTTACAAATATTTTCTCCCATTCTGTGGGTTGTCTTTTCACTTTATTTATGGTATCCTTTGAAGCTAAAAAGGTTTTAAATTTGATGAAGTCTGATTTACCTATTTTTTATTTCATTGCTTGTGTTTTGGTGTCATATCTAAGAAAGCTTTTACTAATCTAAGGTCATGAAGATTGACACCTAAGTTTTTGTCTAACAGTTTTACAGTTCAGCCTGTACATTTGGGTCTTTGATCCATTTTGAATTCATTCTTGTATATGGTTGAGGAAAGGGTCCAATCTTACTCTTTTTTTTATATGGATAACCACTTGTCCCAGCATCATCTGTTGAAGAGAATATTCTTTCTCCATTTTCAAAAATTAATTGACCATAGATGTATGGGTTTAATTCTGGACTCTCAATTCAATTTCGTTTGTCAACATGTCTATCCTTATGCCAGTACTATACAGTTTTGATTACTATTGCTTTGTAGTAAGTTTTTACATTGGGAAGTGTAAGTCTTCCAACTTTATTCTTCTTTCTCAAGGTTTTTTTGGCTATTCTGGGCCCCTTGAATTTCCTTGTGAATTTTCAGATCAGCTTGTCAGTTTCTGCAAAGATTGGGGTTCTTTTTAAAAGAGAAATATATATATATATATATATATATACACACACACACATACACACACATATAAAGATTATATAAATTTAAATGTATGTAATTTTTTAAATTAAAAGAACAAAATTTTAAAAGACCAAAGGAAGGCTAGGAGTAGCTCTAATAATGTCTTCAAAACAGATGAAGAGTTTATAAGGAATGATTAGCCGTCTTGTTTCCATTGCTCTGTCGCAAAAGGGGATGGGCTTAACTTACGTTTTGGTTAAAAATAAGGAAGCTATGGATATCCCTACTGCAGGAGCTATACAAAAGTTCCATCTCCTAATATACTAAGTCTGAAAGTGGATACGTAGTCATGTTTACTAATGCCTGAGATGGGATGAGCTGCTGAAGTTTCTTCTACTTTTAAATTTCTATCATCTAATGGTTGATATCAAAAAGTAATATTAAAAATCAATCTTTATTCTGTTAATTTATGAGTTAATTCCCGTAATTTAAATTGGTTTCAGAACAGCTACTATATTGCTTCGTACGAAGTTTACATATTTAGTAAGTGGCTTGGAAACGTAAGCCAGCTGTTAGATCTTGTTTTCAAAAGATTAGATGAATTGCTCCTATGACTACTGACCATCAGAATTTTAGCTTGTAGATAAAATGAAGGGAATGTTGCAGATTCTCATTAGAGTGTTGGAGTTCTCTAGAGTAGAGATAAGGAATTTTCCAAGCATAGAATGGATTCTCCAATAGGAAAGGATTTGAACTGGAATGAATAAATTAACCACTCTTATAATTACCCTCATGTTTGTCATTGTGAAGAACATGACATCATTCTTGCCTTTAAAAGCTTACAGTTTAGTTAGATAAGAAAAGTTATATAACAATATAAAAATAAAAATTAATAATACAAAATACATACAACAGCATAATACCTGATTAATACCTTTCTAATTCATCATCTCTTCTTGAATATGAAATAATTTAGGTTTTGCAGGTCACATACAGTCTCTGTTGCATATTCATCTTTTTTTCCTGATTAAGGAAAGTAGGTATTTTATGCATCAAATGTATTTATATTCCATATCTTTCAAGGTATATTTTTTGAAGTAAGAAATGGTGGTTTGTTATTCTGCGTGTTGTGTTTTCATTTTCTTGTTTTCAATTGAGCATCTGTATCAGGCAATATTTTGGAGTCTTTATACACTCATTTAATTCTATCAAGATCCTAGGAGTTAGATTTTTTAAATTTTGTAGCTGAGTAGTATAAGGCTAAGAGAGGTTAAGTAACTGCCTAAGATAGTAACAAGTGGTAGGAATTTGAATTCAGATATGTCTAACTTCTCTCTGTAACAATGCCTTTTTTTAAGATTAAAGAAACAAAACAGAAAGGCAAGATCAAAAGGAGGAAGAGGAGTAAGCAATTAAGCTAACATTAGGATAAACATAGTTGCTATTATTAGGTATCCAATTTAGCTCTAAATTTTCAAAATGTTGAGAAATTTTGTTGTTTGCTAACAGCCAGGACAAAAAGAAAAATTAAAAATTATATTAGGAAGGGATAATTTGGCTCATTTCTAATACTAAATTTTATTTGTATAGTGGGATTTTATATTAATGAAAGGGAATACAATTGATTTTGGGGACATTGCCTGTTACAGTTTCTATAGCAAATGTAGAAACACACTTAATATAGTAGGCCTTTGATTTTTTTTTTTGACTGATGCTAAGGACTTAGCAATAAAGTCAAATCAGTGAATTCTGTGAAAGAATAAACTAATGTTATTCAAACATGACATTTTCTTTGTGTCTCCAAGTACTTTAAGTATACTATTTAGAAGACTTAAGGAATGGATGCCTGGCCTGCCCTTTATTACAAGCCTATGATTTTACCACAATAAAGAAGGGAAGAAAAGCCTATGTCTTTCACCCATACTTTTGATTAAAGATAGATTTGAGATTATTTTCTCTTTTGAAAGCCTAAAATTATCTCGTAAACCTGAGGGAAACATTAGAGGTAAAAGTGCAAGTAGCTTCTATACCATCTGGCAAAGGAGCCTTTTGTAAAATGTTAACTTTGGTCACAATACAGAGTTGCTTTTTCTAAAGAAAATGCTTGGTTTTAAAGACAAAAATAAATAAGTAAATAAATCTGTTACATGGAACGCTAAAACAAGTTCCGTGCGTGTAATCATTGCCTTTCTATGGTTTATGTTAAGAAGCACAAAGATTAATCTGAATTTTTCTTACATTATTTTAATTTTTGGAAGGGAAAACAGTTATCCTTTAATTTCATATGGAGCTGTGCAATTCAAGCTTGCAATAAGATTGGAATATCTGCTACAGTTTAGGATCAGTGCATGATACCTGATAATACTACCTTTCATATTTTGAGGGTATTTTATATTTGTGTATTTATTTTATTTTTTAGGGTTTTATATGACTGGAAAGAAAGATTGAAACAGGGGTGTGAAATTATTCAGAGTACTCCCTATGGACGCCCTGCAAATATTAGCGGCAGTACCTCATCACAAAAAATTTATATCACTTACCGAAGAGCCTGTGAAAACATGACTCAGAATACGTTGGCTGTTACAGACATATGTATTATTATACCCAGTAAAGGAGAAAGTCCACCACACACTTTCTGCAAAGTTGACAAGAATCTCAATAACAGTATGGTAAGTGACTCTTTTGCACTGATAAAATTAGCCACTGATGAACAGACCATAATCTAAAATAAATCTTTGTTTGGAAAGCAGCATAGCACAATTACTGAATTAAAAATATGTCTTTAAAGATGTTGGATATTTTATTTTTAGGAAAGTTCTTTAGTTGTACTTTCAAAAGGAGCTATGCAAAAAGGTTGTTGTTTTTTTTAATTAAAAAGTAATTTCTTCCCCTTACTGCAAAAGTAATGTACTAGCAAAGGTTAACCCCTCCTTCCACTTGTGCACTAGATCCCATATACTGGGGGTACCAAAAAAATGTATACAAGTGGGCACTTTGGTCAACATTGCTCAAGCAGTAGTTTGCCGTAATCAGAAGTGTCTGGACACTGATGGTAACCACTTTGAGCACCTCTTGTAATTGCAGAAGTCAAACGGGACGTGTATTCATCTTTTGTTATCAGTGTATATTGAGTATTACAATTTTCATACAGTTTTCCTTTCTTAAAATGTATATGTATATTTTTTGGTACCCTCTGTACTGACCTATTTGAGGACATGGCTTCAGCAATTCTCCCTACTTTTTGTGAATCATCAGGTTTTCTCTCTGTATTGGATTATTTCTTCCAGTATGCAAACCATATTGCAGTATCTCCCATCTTTACAAAACTGGACCTTTATATCCCCTTCCATCTATTGCCCCATTTCATTGTTCTCCTTTACCATAAAATACCGCAAAAGAGTTGACTATATTCTGTCCCATTTGACTCTTTTCAGTTAGGCTTTTGTCTCCATCATTCCACCAAGACGGCTCTTTGAATCCAGTAATCAATTCATCTTATTTTCAGTAGGTTTTGACATAAAAGATCACTTATTCCTTCTTGAAACAGTGGCAAGAAGAGAAGATATATTATTTTTCTAGGTACTCTTCTTGCTTTTCCCTCTTACCAATTGTTCCTTTTCTGCCTTTGCTAATTCCTTCCCACCTCCCTAACCTCTACACCATGAAGTACCACCCCAAGGTTCAGTCCTCAGACCATTTATCTTCATCATCTAAATTCACACTCTTGATGATCTAATCATTTAAATAACAGGTTATGTGTGGATGACTTCTAAATATATGTGTCTAGCCTGAACCTTTCTAATTCATCATCTTTTCTTGAATATGAAATAATTTAGGTTTTGCAGGTCACATACAGTCTCTTTTGCATATTCATCTTTTTTTTTAAATAACCCTGTAAAAGTATAAAAACCAGTTTTTGTTCAGAATTAATAATTTGGTTTGTGTCCTTCCAGACCTATTTGTGTGCACATATGTGGAATACATATAATATAGATAAATCAGTTCTTTATTTTTCAGAAATTGGGAATTTCTATATATTCTGATATAAGCTTTTTTTCACTATCATCCATCTCTATCAGTTAATATGACTCTCTACTTAATTCTTTTAATGATTGTATAGTATTCCAGAAACTACAAGTGAAGAATAATGAATACAAATTATTTCCAGTTTTTCCCATTACTAATAATGCTGCTTTGATCAATCTTGTGCCTTTTTCTTTGTATATTTATTGGAGTGTCTCCAGAAGAATAAATAATTATAAGTGGAATTGATGGGTCCATGAGTATGTTATACATTTTGAAAAGTGTTGACAGATTACTCTGAAAGGTTTGGCAGTTTATACACTTCCAGCAGTTATACTGAATAAGAACACACTTTCCCAGGTCTCACACCTTACCAGCACTGGTTGTTATCAATCTATTTTTAATTATTGACTGTCTAATAAGCAAGAAATCGTTCTAATTTTAATTTGCATTTTTTGGATTATTGTGGGGATTGAGCGTCTTTTAACATATAATAACTTTGAATAGCTGAATATTACTGCACTAAGTGGATGTGCTACAATTTATTTATTCCATCTTCTATTGTAAGACATTTAGATTCTTTTAAAAAAATATATTTAAAGCAAAGCCGTTATATTTAGTTAAAACTAATCTTCCATAAAATAAGTTAGGTTTATTGAGCTCTTATGTGCTATACACTATTCTAAGTATTTCACATCTATTGTTAACTTAGTTAAATCCTCACAACCACCTGGAGTGGTATTTTTACCCCCATTTTACAGAAAAAGAAATTTGAGAATTAAAAAGATTGCTACTTGCACAAAAGCATACCTTCAATAAGTAGTTGGACCGAGATTAAAACCCAGACTATAAGACTCTAGAACCAAACTCCTAAAAACTGTTCTGTATAAAACTGTTCTTACTTAATTGTTTCCTTATATGTCCTAGAATTTCTGGATCAATGTGTGTGTTTGCTTTTAAGATTTTTATCCAGAAAGGTTTAACCAATTTATATTCCTTTGAACAAAGTATAAAAAGATTGATTTTTTAGAAACAATTTTGTCAACAATTGGGTTTTTAATCACAAATTTTTAAATTTAATTTCTTAATGACTCTAGAGCAGACATATACATTGTCCTGTTATAACTATTAACACTTAGCTAAGAACTTAAAGATTGTACATGCATCTCATCATTTATTAAGTTTTCATAAGCAGTTGATTTTTAAAACTATTATTTATCCTACTCTTAAGTTAGCAACCTGAGAAAAACTGAAGGTTTAGATAAAGCTAAAAGAGGAAGAACTGGAGTGTATTGATATGTGGTTGGATACAGTGCATATTTCAGGACCCTGAAAATGCTTTTGAACCCCGTTAGTAGATCTATGTTAAGTAGATCTATGTTCTGTAGTGGTTCAGGTCAGCCTAGTGGTTCAGAGCACAGACTCTGGAGCCAGAGCATCTGGATATGAATTCTTTCTCTGACACTTATTGTATGGCCTTGGGCAAGTAACTTTGTGACTGTTTCACAATTTTAAAATGAGGATGATGATAGCGTTTACCTTATAAGTTATTGTGATGATTAAATGAATTAGAACCGTGTCCCAGTACACATAAGAAAGCACTATATTTATGTTAGCTTGTTATCTATAAGCATCTTTGAATTCTAAATTTTCTTTAAGAAAAATCTGCAATTTTAAGGTAGTAGCAATATTTGTTCAAAATGTTTAAGTAGGTAATTTTTAAAATGAATATTCCCAGTACCTAAATTATATCCTAAAAGAATTATCTGTAGTGGTGTGACCCCTAATTAGATGACCATTTTTGTCAACAGCCATTCATATAAAAAACACTCTTTTTTCCATGCCATTCTTGGATATTATTTTGATTTGTTGATGACATGTGACAGTTGGAGAGATTTAGTGGAGGAAGAAGAGCATGGTAGCAAATAGGGTTTCACAGGCCTTGGGTGGTACTAATAGTGATGAGAAGGGGATTTTTGAACTCTTCCATGATAGGATGTACAGCTTAACATCATTTCAGATTCCATTTGGTATTTTAGCAAGGTTATACAGGCTCACGGATAGTTGCCATTTTACCATTGGTGAATTTTTCGTTTATTTTGTGGATGTTGGTTTTGGATTCAGAGCAAAATAAAAATGTCATTAGAACCATTTCTAGGTCTTATTAGTTAATCAAGGTGTTCAAGGTAGATTTACTGCATTGAAACTAAAACCAGAGATAGATAGGAGTTTCAGTTTTTCCTTACCCTAAACGTTTTTCAGTTTTTCCTTACCCTAAACGTTATTGGTCCCAGTTTGGTCAGAAAGCATTTATTCTCCACTGAAAGAGTAAAGGAACAATGTAACATAGGGTGAACAGAATGGACTCCAACTAAACCTGCTGGATTTGAATTCCAGATGTGTGTCTTGGACAAATTCCTTGTGTCTTTGTGCCTCAGTTTTCTCGTTCATGAAATAGGGATAAAGTAGCACTTTGTTTCACAGGCTTTTTGTGAAGATTAAATTAATATTTTTAAAGAAGTTTAGCATAGTTCCTGGCACATAGTAAGTGCTATCTATATAAATGTTAGCTATTATTAATTACTCCTTTGGTCAACTCTGCTTAATTAGTCACTTTTGTGTGTATTTAATGTTTGAAGGAGAGCTTTTCTTTTCAGTTTTATTAAGATATAATTGATATACAGCAAGAAAGAACTTTTGTATTTTATCCTAGTGTTCAAGCTCCTCTTAAGTACTTTTAAGAAACATTACAGAGTAAAAACCTCTTAAAGGTTTATTTTCTTATTCTTAAATCTAATATCAGTTCTAAATACTCCCTGATCAGGGAAGAGAAACTTCCCGATCTTAGTTGTCAATGTCTTTTTTTAAACAATGGGTTGTGGTTTATGTCTATTAATAATCTTTGTTTTCATTGACTATAAGAGAGTAAAAGCAAATTTAGATCTTTAGAATGGATGTACAGTGACTTCTGACTTTCAGAAAAGCTAAAATAGACATGGAATACAGGAAAATTATTTTCATCTCTGTCTAATGTATATATAAAGAATCAGGGAGTGGTTGGGATTAAATTATTGATGTGCTGATAATACCCAGGAGTATAATTATATAGCTTACTCTTGTTTTGGAAGATTAGGTAGCTTGAAGGAAAGCCATCTACTAGGTCTCCAAACCAGAAGAAAAAAAAAATCTAATGGACGTGAAGAAATGTATGTTGAATCTTTCCTTAAGTTCCTACATGATTTTTGTACCAGGCTTACAACTTTGGCCTCAAAAAAAATCTCCACCTCTCCATCCCTCATTAAGTTTATGTATGGAAAGAGTTTTCAAGAATTATTAGTTTTTAAACTTTGGACCATAGCCTTAAATGATTTGGACTTTGATTGATTTAGAATAGAATCATAATATTTTAGAGCTAGAAGAGAACTTAAGAGTGGTCATGTGGTGCAAAAATGCAAAAAATTGTCATTAATGATATTTAGTCTAGGATCTTTGATTCACCCTACTAATTCTTGGCAAATTTGGGACTCTATCCTCAGTTTTTGACTCCTTGAGAGTATTTTTTAATACTATCCAAGTGGCTCTTGTTTTACAGCTTTCCAAGAATGTCAGTATTTGATTTAGCAAGTTTATTTAGAAGAGTAGAGTTATTAACAAAGCGAATAATTAAATCATGCACCTAATTCCTGGGGGGGAAAAGCATCTGAAAGTACTTATTGGGGGATTGCTTTGTAAGTTATGTAACTATGCTGTAAACCTGAAGCTAATACAATATTGAGTGTCAACAATAATTGAAAAAAAAATTTAAAGCAAGCCATAAAAGCATATATTCAGCATATCACCATTTATGTAAAATTTTAACATGCACAAAACAATAATACATACTTGTAGATGTACATATTAGTGCAGTGGAAAATTTTTAAGTGCATGTGAATGAAATACACTAGCTTCAGGCCAGTAGTGAACTCCAGGGGACAGAAAGGAATGGAAGATGAGGCTTTAAATAAACCTGTAATTTTTTGTTTCTTTATAAATTAAAATATCTGAAGTAAATATGGTAAATTGTTAACATTTGTTAAATCTTGGTTGTGAATAAATTGGTATTTGTTATTGTATAATATTTAAATAGTGTAATATTTAAATGTAGTATAATATTTTAAAAATATTTCTTAAAGTAAGTTTATTTTCTCTATATATTTGTCTTGAGTGCTGTGAATCTGTCTTTATGTACTGGTTTATGCAGGCACTCTTATGTATGCACAAAATGTCCTGTCTCATTCATTTAACAAGTATTTATTAAGCATTTCTACATAATGGGCACTGTTTTCAATGCTACACATATAGCAATGAACAAAACAAAGCCTTTACCATCATGGAATTTATATTTTAATGGTAGAAGGCAGATAGTTAAGAAAATATGCCAAATGGTGGTAAGTGCTATGGAGGGAGAAAAAGCAAGATAGGGGTGATGGGAGGACCGGGCATGTAGAGAGACGTTTGTTATTGCACATAAGGTGAAGAAAGAGGAGCTCTCTAACAAAGTGACATATGAGTTGAGACCGAAAGGAGGTGAGAAAGTGCTTTGTGAATCTGTCACCACCTAATATCAAGTGGGACATCTCCCAAGTTACATCTCTATTTCAGACCTCTCGCCTTAGCTCCATTTGATTCTTCACTTGGATGTCTAATAGATGTTTCAAACTTAGTATGTCTAAAACTGAACTCCTTTTCTTCATCCCCAAATCTGCTTTACCCACAGTCTTCCCCATCTCAGTTGCAGCTGGGACTAGACATTTGAGACTCCTTTGGGGGTAGCTGTCATTTAAAACCATGGGACTAAACGTGTGAGATCATTTAGAGAAAGTAAAGAAGAGATCACGTTTAATGATCAGGAAGAGAGAGGATGCTACGAAGGAGGCTGAAGAGGGGCCAGAGATTTGGTGAGGAGGGACCAGGAGAGTGTGATGCATCAAACGCCAAGAAAAGAGAATGTTTCCGGAAGGGAGTCATTAGTGGCATCAGACTCTGTTGAGAGGTTGAATAAGACGAAGACTAGGAATCAACTATTAGATTTGGCATCATTAAAGTTGTTAAGGTGTTCTTTTAGGAAATGGTGGGTTCTTTTGGAATGGATTCAGGAGAGAATGGGGAATAAGGCAATGATGGCAATGAAGGCAATGATGTTAGGTTTAAATTACAACTCTTGAGTTTCGGTATAAAGAACCGTAGAAAAATCTTGAAATATCTCAAAGGGGTTGTAGAGTCAAAGGAAGGTATACACATGAGTCAGTATTTCTTAGTTTATCATTGCTGCCCAAAGTTTGTACTTAGAATAAAATCTAAATTATTGTGGATTTGCTTTATTTTAGAGCACGACGTTTTCCTCGTGTTATTGCTGTTGCAAAGGAAAAATATGTTAAAGTTTATTTCTGAGTGAAAAATGGGCAATAACTTCAACGAAATGCTGACAAAATAACCAACTGAAAATAGCTAACAGAGAAATCTGTTACATCTTAGATAATATATACTGGAGAGATCAAAGAGGTTCCATTTTAAAATTAAATGATATTTTCTTTTTTTTTAATTCAGTGGGGATCATCAGTATACTTATGTTATAAAAAATCGGTGGCAAAGACTAACACTATATCTTACAAAGCTGGTAAGTATAATTTTTCATGGGATACTTAATATGTAATGTATTGTGGGGGCCAGTAAGATTAAAGAAAAAACCCTGCCTTACAACGTGTTGGTGTTAGGACTGGAACTACAACCCATGTCTTTTGAAGTTATCATCCATTTATTTATTTATTTTATTCTAATGGAAGATTAATATTAAAAGAATATGGGTTTTTTTAAATGTTAGGTTTAAATAAATAACTAATAAGTAGATGTTACTTCTCTTTAAGTTTTTAAGTCAGTAGAAAATGTAGCAAAATATTTATTTTCCTGTTAAATTAGTGTTTCTTTAATATTTATATTAAATTTAGTCAAATCTATAATTCACATGTAATTATGTTTCATAATTATCTGAACTATTATGAATTAATTTGTGATTTTATAATATGTAGTTGAAATTTTCAATTGCCAGAAACCTCAAAATATCAAACATACTGATCTTATTCACAAAAGAGCGGATTCAGCCTTTTAAGTATTATATTTTTAAAATCCGTGTCCTAGACTTCTAGTTTTCTCTTCTACCTTTGATATTTTAGGATCTATGATCCATCAGTATTTCTATATTTACTTAAAGCCTATACTGTTCCCTCATGATCTGATATAGTAATGGACAGTTAACTAGATCCTCATGGAATCTGCTGGCTGGCTAGCATATGATTAGAAAATTTCAGAACTGCCTTGGACCTTAGTATATCTGGTTCATATCACTTTATAAATTAGAAGACCAGAGTCTTATAGGTATGTGATTTGTCCAAAATCACACCGATATTAGTGGCAGACTGACGACTGGTATTCCCAGTTTATCATTTTTGTCTTTATGGGCATATCTAGTGATGGTTTCCACTTGACTTGTACTGTTCAAGGTAGGGAACGTATTTTCTGTTTCTAGTCACACAAAATCCATTATGAGACTGCTTGGAGGATGTGTTCAATACAAGATTCCTGGATCACTTTCTAGACTAGTCTATTTAACGTGAAATCATAGGTCACTTGAAACTTTATCTTCATTTAATTTGGAATTATTCAGAAGCCAGGCTTGAGTTGATACTGCTTTGAAGATATTGTAAATATGTGACTCTTCTATTTTTTATTAGTATTTTTTCTTGTATTTATGCTAGAAGTTATGTATACACTCCTATAAGATATCTATATTAATGTGTAAACCCCCCAAGGGAAAGTTATTGAGAGCTGATGAAATGGATATATGCAGATAACCATGTTGAAAATTTCAAAAAAATAGTATATTCACGTGCCTTAAGATAGTGTGACTGCAAACTGAATTTTTGAGTGTGTGTGTATTTATATATGTTTCTTTAGGATAATCTTTTCTTGTTTGCCTTACTTAGCCATTGTGAATAACGCTTGATAAATTAAGCAGTTAATATGAATCGTTTTAATGTTTGAGCATTAAAATCTATATGAATAATACCGAAGCATTTAGTTATTTGATGAACATATAGGTAATGTTTTGGTCTTCAAATATGTTAAATAAGAAAACATTTCAGTATCATTCATATTACAAGCACCTAATTTCAAGACATGATGACCTAATATTTATTGTTGTTTTTATAGGTCTGATTTGTAGATATCCTCAAGAAGATTATGAGTCATTCTCACTCCCAGAATCTGTTCCCCTATTTTGTTTACCAATGGGAGCAACTATTGAATGTTGGCCACCAAATAGCAAATACCCTCTCCCTGTATTTTCTACATTTGTGTTAACTGGAGCCTCAGCTGAAAAGGTACAATGTGTTTTAACAAATGCTATCTGCAAAATTCTTGTACATTTTTAATTCTTAAGTTTTATATAATGGAAGGAATAGTAGAAAAACAATAACTGGTTGATTGAATCTATTATACATAACTCTTCCATTTGGTTAAGATAACTATATCCAAGGACATAGGAAAAGAAAATTTTCATTCTGTTCCATATACCCAAATGTTTTTTTTGGTGAATATGGTGAAAGATATTTTTATCATCAAATGATGATCCTTCAGTGCTTCATTTTCTGTGATACAGAAGCTTTGAAAGACATTATTAAATATGCAATGCTATTTAGAATCATAGACTATTATAGGTGGAAGGGACCTTGGAAATCATCTAGCTTAACATCTCATTTTATAGATTGAGAAATTGAGGTCTAGAGAAATTCAGTGAATTGCCTGAAGTTGGAATTCCTTATTTACAATTGTGTCCTACTGGCTACTAAATATTTTCAATCCCTTTCTTATAGAGAATATTGATACAGTTGCTTTCACTCTTTATAAAACAAATGCAATTTAATTGAAACACCTTTTTTCAACAATAAGGAGATGTGAGAGTAGCACTTGTATAGTTTTTAAATTTTATTTTTTAACGTTCTGCAAGAAAGCAAAAGTGATGTCTGTTCACGACTGTATTCCTAGTACCTGGAACGTTGCCTGACTCATAGGCATGTAACAGCTCATAATGGCCTACTAATAATGGCTGATCCATTAACTATTTAACTAATGATGTGATTTGAATAAATGATATAAGGTGTATTTAGTAAATATATTACTTGTTTTCCAGGTCTATGGTGCAGCTATTCAGTTTTATGAACCATATCCTGAGGAGAATCTCACAGAAAAACAGAGACTTCTTTTGGGTTTAGCATCATTGGCAGATGGAAGTCTGATAGTTCCAGAACAATTCACACTAATAAATGCATCTGTCTTCTTTCTCACTGGCCTTTTTTGATGCATTCAGGAAATTTCTGACTTTTCTGTATCGTTATTCCATCTCTGGACCACATGTCCTTCCAATTGAGAAGTAAGTTAGAAGCCTTTTGTGTTCAAAATTTGGCAGATCTTTCCATTATGTGTGGTATATCTGTACTGGTAGTTTACTACATTTTATATGGAAACTAGATTTGTCAAGAGTTATTTGAAAAAAAAGATTTTGGTTGTTTCAATCAGGAATATTTCTCTATTATACTTTTATAGTCATGTTATTTTAAATACCTTTAACAAAATAAAATGTTTCATTTTTTGATACACTTGTGAAGTTTGGAGATCCTAATTGGAATTTTTTTTCATCTAGTTTTGTAATTCTTATTTTACATATAATTTGTGTTTATTATGAACTTTTTTTCAACTTTTATTTATTTTAACTGTGTTTTCCCAGGACCCATTAACTCCAAGTCAAATAGTTGTTTCAAGCTAGTTATGGTGGGCGCAGCTCACAGTGGCCCATGTGGGGATCGAACCTGCAACATTGTTGTTAAGAGCACTGTGCTCTAACCAACTCGCCCCTATTACGAACTTTTGAAAATATTCCTTACTGTTTTTAGGTATCATGAATTTAAAAGAAAAATTAGATAAGAGCATTCTTTATTCTTTTTAAAATTTTAGTGGTTTACTTTACGATCACTAAAACTGAATACTGTTTCATATCTGTAAGATCTGATGCAAACGAGGATTTAAATATCTTCATTGTCTGACTATTATTTATTTTATACGATTTATCACTTAAGCTCTTTTGCATTCTTAGGCAGATCTCTAATGGCAATTGGAAAGTTATAGAATTATCATAAGAATATTTGGTGTATGGGATTACTCTTTAATTTTTCTTATACTTTCTACTGTAATGTCAGTATTCTAATACAGCAGTTCTCAAATTTTTTGGTCTCAGGACCCTTTATACTCTTAAAAAAATGAGGACCCCCAAAGAGCTTTTTTTATGTTATATCTGTCAGTATTTATTATAATAGAAATTAAAACAGAGAACTTTAAAAATATTTATTTTTTTAAATAGTAAACCCATTACATGTTAATATAAATACCTTTTTTTGAAAAATAACTGTTTTCAAAAACAAAAAATAATTAGTGAGAAGAGTAATTAATGTTTTACATTTTTGCAAATCTCTAATGTCTGGCTTAATTGCACATAGGTAAGTTCTCATATATCTTTATGTATTTGATCTGTTGCAATATGAAAATAACCTGGCCTCACACAGATATCTAGGTGAAAAGGGAGGACACTTGATTAGCCTTTTCAGAAAAATGTGGATTTCCTTTTTTGTCACTGCAACCAAACTTGACAAGTGTAGTTTATTATAGTGATTAGCAGACATTTTGTCTGGTCCAAAATGTCCACAGCGATATTTGGTACATGCCAAAAGGTCCTTGATATTTGGTACTGTCCAAAACATCCATAGAGATATTTGGTTCACGCTGACCCATCTGCCTAACCCATGTACTGTTACCAGCTCAACTACTGAGACAAGAAGGGTTATTACTGGCAATACAGCCACAACACAATTATTGGACTAATAAGACCTGATAGTATTTTTTATGCATTAACCCTGTAAACCAAAAGTATAAATAAATGTTATGGGCTATTTGAACCCAGGACGTTTTCTAAGCATGGCCATTTTTGACAGGACCAAATATCAAGGACAATTTAGTGTGAACCAAATATGCGTATGGACGTTTCTCATAGGACCAACTATCAAGGACCTTTTGGCATGGAGCACGTCTCCAGGGATGTTTTTGAAAGACCTTTTGGCATGTACCAAATATCTCTGTGGATGTTTTGGACCAGACAAAATGTGTGCTAATCCCTATAATAATGCCCTGCAAGGATTATAAATTATTTGCAAGGTGGAATCTAAAACTTCAGTGATTAACTTCCCTCTCTCTTAACATTAAAATCTCTTTGTCTCACTCTTTGAGTGGAACTTTTATACATGCATGATTGGTAGCATTGTACATTGGTTATTTGGAAAATACTGGTTATTCAGTTAATGTAGATATGTTCAGTATCAATATTTTAAAAAATCACTTTTGTTAATATTACCACCTATCTCATAAGAAAAATTATTGAGTATTGAGAAGTTGTCATGGTGGCAAAAATTCTAATTTTGCTTGAAAGCCTGCATTTAATTATTGGTGACAAGTACTATGAGTTATTTTTCTGAAACAATAGGCACACTTCATTCATGTAGAAAATATATGCTGAATACCCAACATTAGATAACCTTAATTTGTCAATGGTTCTTTCAAGGAAGAATGACATTCTATGTGGGAAAAAACAACAGCTAATTCACTTATAACTCAGTCACACAAGACAACCTCTTACTTCTATGTACAGCAGAAAAGCTTTATGCATACTTCCCCTTTTATCACACAGATAATTGCAAAAATGTACACTGCAGTAAAATGAATAATATTTACTGTTTCATCAAAGACATTCATAAGTGAAACTGAATACAACAACTATTAATACAGTTTGGTGCCACTACCTTAATTCATAGTAAGATGCTATCAATTTTATCCACAATGCTTTTGCACCACCAATGCAAATATTGACACAGTGAAAAAGGCATATGATGTCTTAGTATTATCATAAAATAGTTTTCTGCTCTTCTAACTACTTCAAAGATATTAAAGCAAATGTGTGTCCTCTGGAACTCATTCTCCTTATCTTTTTTCCTTAGCTTGGTGAGTACCTTCATGTTAGAAACTGGTAGTATATGGCTTTTTAATAATTCCCGTAGTGTCTGGCAGTGTCTTATACATAGCAAGCAGTCGAAACATGTTTGTAAAATTTGTAAATTTCTCTTCTAATGTTCTCTATCCAGTTGCATTTATCTCAAGTTCTGAAACCAAGATGATTTTGAAGTAGTGTTTTAAAGAAAAATAATGCAGAAATAAAATAACTTATTCTAAAAGAAAAAACAAAATTTTGTACTATTGTTGCCTTTTTTCTTTTCCATAGTGTTCAAAACAAAAGCCATCAGTCTAGCTTCTTATCCAGTTTCTTCTGGGGTAAAACACCCATAAAATCAGTAATAGAATGTTTAACCTATTGTTAATAGAAAGTACAGGCATACCTTGGAAGTATTGAAAGTTCTGTTCCAGACCAACATAATAAAGTAGTATTGCAATAAAGCAAGTCTTAATTTTTTTCTGGTGGAGGGTCTTGCCATCAGTTTGTAAAAAGGTACAATGAAGTTAAGCACAATGAAACGAAGTGTGTCTGTATATTGTTCATCTTTTAGAAACAGTTAAGCTCTTTCATTTTCTGGAGCACTCTAAATGGTATTTCACTTTTAAAATATGAGCAGTTGACTAAAAAGTATACTACAAATGCAAGATTAGCTTCTTTGGGAATGTCCACATCTCTTATATGTTATGTGTTATCTAGTTAGGGAGAGGTAAAGTTAAAATCGCTTTTGAGACATGGATAACATAAACTTCTTGAATGTAAATAACTATTAATATGAAAATTTATTGGATTTAGGTAGAAGCGTCTTTAATGAGACAAATGATTTTGGTTTTCGTTTGTTCACTTGTTTTCATAGTACTAGGATTTTGAAATTATAGGTACACAGCTTTTGACTTAACTTGGACTTATGGTGACATGTTGACCTTTGTAGCATATGGTACTTACTTGGAATCAATTGGCTTTTTGTTTGTTTGTTTTTAAGGCATATTTCTCATTTTATGCATAAAGTTCCTTTTCCATCTCCTCAGAGACCACGGATTTTAGTTCAGGTAAGAATTTCTTGATTTAAGTGCCCTGTTGAATGAATATTGGCTCTGTCAAAATGAGATATAAGAATAACAATTTATGGGGGAAAAATCAAATGAGATCAAAATAAAATCAGATGCTATTTCATTTCAGAGTTTGGGCCCTTATTATTTATTAACTCCCTTTCAGACAATTAATGTTTCCCTTTAAATAAAAGGTTACAGCGTTAAAGTAGACAGCAGTAGACATTTTGAACACACAAAAAGAACTTCTTCCCTAAATTTGTTCTAAATATTTGAAAGTTTGTCTGTGCCTTTAGCGTTTATTCCCTAAGTTAAAAGTATTAGAATAGATAGAAGAAAAGTTTGTGTGTTTTCATACATTGCAGGAAGGAATGCTTATATCTTTGTGACGGGGCAAGTTTAAAATGAGTATAAGTTGTATTCCCCATCTCTTTTCCCAATTGATTGTATCTTTCCTCGTTTATTTGCATTTCTTTTTTGTTTGTACTCTTGATATGTAAGTTTCTGCTTGTAATCTTTTATGAAGTGATTTATATATATACAGTATTTTCATGTATAATCACTATGTGTGCCTTACTGTATTTATCACAGCCCTTAATGGGGTATCATTCAGAATTAGAAATCATTTAGCAAATACTTACAAATTTGTCAAAATCAGCATAAATTTAAAAATGTGGATTAAATAATTGTATTACTGTATGGATACAGATAAAATGTCTAGAAAATATCATTTTGATAAGCTTTATAATCAGTCTGCATATCCACATATCATCTCTGTCTTACTTATTAGTGTTTAATGCCAGAATATATGTAACATACTCAGTTTGAATACATATAAGGATTTGTTTTATAGCAGAGTTGGCAGATTTTTTCTGTTGAGGACCAAACAGTAAATATTTTAGTCTTCACAGGCAATACTATCTGTCAAAACTACTCAGCCCTGCTGTTATTGCACAAAAGCCAGCTATAGGTATTATGTAAATGAATGAGCATGGCTGTGTTCCAATAAAACTTTATTTATAAAAACGGGTGACCTATGGATTTGCCCTGGAAGCCATAGATTTGCTAATCTTGTTTTATGGCATTAAATGAATAATTTAGTCTTTCAATACAAATTTGTTAAAATGGCATCAGGGAAACATTGCGGAACAGAAGAAAAGATACAGGATTTAGAATAAGAACAGTTAGCCAGATGAGGTCGGTGATTGGGACATATTTTTCAGGACCTTAGTAAGTGATTAAACAGTTCCTACACTGGCGAACAGATATATTGAAACTTCATGGACATCATGAGTCTGTAAGTTTTTATCAGAAAGTGATGTTTTAAAATTCATCTTTGTATTTCAAATACTTTATTTTAAATCTTCCAGTTATCACCACATGATAATCTGATTCTCAGTCAGCCTGTTTCTTCACCCCTTCCACTAAGGCAAGTAAAACTTCACTTCTATTTGTTTCTCTAAATCTAGTGTGAGCTAAAGTAACATTCAGATATTATGTCTCTCTCCTAGATAAAATTTCAAATGTTGACGAAAATACTTCTCATTTAATTTTATCTAAATTTCTTTTACTTAATATTTAGGTTACAGTTCCTAAAAAATAAAAACTTTTACAATAGTGTTTGGTATTTTGTGTCCATTTGTTATCATCAAGTACTTAACTATATTACATAAATAGGTATATATGTATGTAGATTGTGAAAACAGTTATTTTTAGCTATAAATATCCTCTGAAGAACACTCAGATATAGTTAATTTTAAATTTAACCTCAAAATAAGAAGATACTTACAAATATTAAACCATGGGGTAGAACAATATATTTTATCACATTAAAAGTTCAGAGAAATTACAAAACATGTTTAGAAAAATGTGTCTAGAGTATAATTTCTTGAAATTTAATTATCTGTACGATTTCTCTAGCAGAGAAGTAGTTACAACATAATTAAGTTATTTTGTAGCACGTACCTACGGGAGACCAGCTGCCATCTTTGGCATTAATTTTGTAAGAATTGCAGATTATTTCATCACTAAATCTCAGCCCAAAGTGACCAGTGTTTTCTTAACATTTGTTCGAAGCAAAGGTAAACTAGAAATATTGATTGAGACTATGTAAAAAAGATTCTGAATTGCCCTATGTCCTTTTTTTCGTAACAGCGTTATTGCTATAAAATTCACATACCATACAATTAAATTGTACAATGCACTGGTTATATTCACAGTTCTGCAACTGTTACTATAATCAATTTTAGACCATTTTTATGGCTCTAAAAAGAAACTTTGTAGTTTACCCTCCTTCATTCCTCCCATCCCTACACATACAAACACATATACACACACCTCCCAATCCTAGGCAACAACTCATCCTCATTCTGTTTACAAATTTGCCTGCTTTGAACATTTCATATACATGGAATCATAATAATGTGGCCTTTTGTGTTTAGCTTCTTTCGCTTAGCATAATGTTTTTGAGGTTTATCCATGTTGTAGCAAGTATCAGCAGTACTTCATTTCTTTTTATTTCCAATAAATAATGTGTATGGAAAACCACATTTCATTTATCCAGTCATCACTTGGTGAGTATTTGAGTTGTTTTGACAATTCGGCTATTAAAAGAATGCTGCTATGAGTATGCACAAGTTTTTTGTGGAAATGCTTTCATTTCTTTAAGAGATTTGTTATTAGTTTTGCTTTATTTTAAAAAGTTAATTTTGTACACTTGAAATCTATATAATTTTATTAATCAATGTCACCCCAATAAATTTATAAAACCGATTAAAAATAGTTAATTCAGTGAACCAATTATTTAGCATTATATAGACAAAATACTGGTTGGCTTACTGAATTACTTTGTCAGTTCAGTATTTTGTTACTATACAGAAGATCTAAGTTTTGATTATGAATTGGCTCTGTGTGTGTATGTCATCACTTGGTAGCTCTTGATTTCATTTACTATTATCATTACAATAGTAAAGATAATCTATTTCTACATCTAAATTTTAATATATGTATTTACCTTATGGAAGGTGGGCCTGTAAGTCATTTAGTTTTTTGGATAATTACAGTTGGAAGATGAGCCGTGTTAAAAAAAACTTCCGTTAAAGGATTTGCTTTCAACCAAAGCATCCCTCTTATAAACTGAATTCTTTATTTGGACATTATGTACATAGCAGGTCTTTTTATATAAAATAAAGTGGATGACTTTTCATTTTCCATATTGAATCCAATGCAGAAGAATTGAATGATTTTGAAACCTCATAAAACTTCCTTGTTTTCATAGTGTTTTTTGATACAGTGTTTTCCTACATAAGAGCAACAATCACGCTTAAAGTTGAATATATACTACAAATCCTCCCCTAATCATGAACTTTCTTTTCATTATTTGGATAGTGAGGTGTTTGGATATTATTTTTCTAATTATATATTTTTGTTTGTATTGACAGTGGTGGCAAGTTTTCAACACTACTTCAGAATTTAGGCCCTGAAAATGCTGTGACACTACTGGTGTTTGCAGTAACAGAACATAAGATTCTCATCCATTCCTTACGGCCTTCTGTGCTTACCAGTGTGACAGAAGCATTGGTGTCTGTGAGTATCATAGTTTCTTACTGGCCATCAATTTTTTTTAAACATAATTTATTCATATAATTTAAAGCTATTTTAATGCTTACCTAAAATTCATAGAGTAACGGATTTCTATGTTGTGAAAACAATTTTAATTTTCTGACCATTAACATTAGTTAGAATTATTTAATTCATTATCAAGCATTAAACTTTAGGGGTGAATATTTAAAAGATAATTTTTTGTGTATACTGATAAATTATTCTTCAGTGTCAAAGAGCTAAATATTCTCCTCTCTTTTGTTTATCCAAGATGATTTTCCCTTTCCACTGGCCGTGCCCATATGTTCCGCTCTGCCCACTGGCTTTAGCAGATGTCTTGAGTGCGCCATGTCCATTCATCGTAGGAATTGATTCAAGATACTTTGATCTCTATGACCCTCCACCAGATGTTAGTTGTGTTGACCTAGATACCAACACCATTTCTCAGTAAGTACATTTTAGTGATTCTACACCCAATAATGTAAAACTTCATAATGTATGTATGTAATTGTGTATTTTATGAATACTCATTAGAAGTTCTTTTGAGCTATATTGTTTTTATAGTCGGAGCTACCATCTTTGAACCAGCTCTTACTATATACTTTGATGGGATAGATTTAGGGTCTAATTAAAGAAGGTTTCATTGGAAAGAAAATATACCTTTCATCCTCAGGTCTCTAAATATTTAAGAAACATGATAATCTTATATTTACTTAGAAATTTAGCAGAAGGGAAATTGAGGTTAGAAATAGAAAAAGTTTATTTTCCTTTAGTCAGATGAATATGGGTAGAAACACAAATTGGATTGAAATATTATTCCTTGATCAATATTTCAATCCTATTTCTAGTCTTGCGTAATACTATTAGAACACTAATACTTCATGGCAAAATTGATGTAATTTTTAAATTTTTTAAATAACTTAATTTGTACATAATTTTATCACTTTTATACTTTAGGAATGTAAGGATTTTATGTTTCCATCTTTTTATTGTAATGATATTTAAGTTGTAGCTACTGGAGCTATGTATTTTATAGCTTTTTTTATAATTCTGTTTAATCATACCTTATTTTCAGTTTAATCATACTTAAGCTATTCAGGGAAGAGGAAATTGATGCAGTGACCACATTGACTCAAGACGTACTTAAAATAACTACAAGTTAGTCTTTCAGTAAAGCCCAAAATGTAGTATGCTTTTTGCAACTTAAATATATGTGTGAAATAGGCTTTTCTTCATCTTTAATCAGCATGTCTTATATTAAAGGATTTGATTTAATTCTGAAATCTTATATTAATTCTAGTCTTGTCATATGTCAAAACCTCAAGTACCTAAATCATCAAAAAAGTTCAGCAAAAATTTTTTTTCTGTTATAAAGCATGTATGCTGTCAAAAGCTTTTGTTCAGAGAAAGCCTAATGGAGAAAATATGTGATGTATTTTGTGCATAAAAGCCATTTTATAATGGGATCAATAGGGTCAAAGTTTCTTTACAAGGAACATTTCACTCTTTACCAGGAATACTTAATTCTTTAAATGTTAAAGTAGTATGTCTTTTTATGCCAGTTGTCAATGTTACATGACATATTGTTTTTAAAAATTGAAATTAAGGGTGGTAAATGAGTATACAGTGTGTTTATTATGGTAATAAATTACTTTTTCCCTCTTTTTATACTTTCCCGCAATTTGTTAAAAGAATTTTTCTTATTACTTTATCTTTCTGTTTTGATCCATTAACGAGTTAAAGAATCAAAGAAACATGAGTCGTTTGCATCATCAGTAGTTTTCCTTCTTGATATTTTTGTCCTTACAAACCTGGGAGGACTAAACTAGTGAACTAATAGCTTTCAACTTTCCTTCTCCAGAATTTTATGGGAGGACTAAACTAGTGAACTAATAGCTTTCAACTTTCCTTCATCCAGAATTTCTGGAGCCTCAACCTGAAATTTGAAAGAAAAACAAATCCTTAGTATGGATTTTTAGGTTTCCTTTTCCTTCTGTGACTGTCAGATACATGTCATACAGAGTATATTATGAGTATCAAGAAATTTCTAAAGAGAAATTATTATCTGATATGTGCTAGACATAAAGCTGTATGTATAGCCTAAATTATCTCATATTATTCTCTGTATTTTGTGAGGTAGTTTTAATTAACCCTTCTGACAAATAAGGAAACCAAAGCTTAGATTTTCAAAAGGCACATAGCTTTTACATCCAGAACTGGATTTTGAAACCATCATCGTCTGACTCCAAAACTAATACATCTACCACTAACTATTGGCTAACTTTTTAATGTAATAGTAATCTAATAAATGAAGTTTCTATGATTGAAAATGCAGAAGGCATCATAGACCCAAACTCAGGTGCTAAATAAAACTATCCTACTCAGACAAGTTTTAGAGTGAACATATCAAGGGCACGAGAAGGAGATGACTTGAATAAATAAAAATTAGATGTAATGAAATGATACCAACATATTTGTCATTCATTTATGCTACAGACATTATCTAGAGTGTCCTTTTTGCTAGGCACTGGGAATGAAAAGGCAAACCAAGTACTCTCTTTTTAAGTTGCTCATAATCTAGTCTGGCAAGGCAGGCCTGCACACAATGAATGGTAAGGCACAGTGGGAGAGCTGTGTTGCAAAGTTTTATCAAGAAAATCATGTAAACAGTGTTTCTATGTTGTGTTCTCACAGTAATGTAGGATTCCATGCTCCCATTATAAATGAAATAAAACCTCCCTAGCAGGACATCTGCAATTTGACCCTGCCCTATCTGTATTTTTATTCTCATTTGTGGAAAGATAGGATAGAGTCCAAGACAGTTCTTTGTCAGCTTAAGTTTTCCCATCCACTCTTTTTTCTTTGTTTAGTTTTCAAAGTGACATTTGCCCTTTTTGTTCTGTGGAAGTTTAGGGAACATTAAAAAAAAAAAAATTCAGCAAGTTCCACTACCCACCTGTGCTATGTTGTTGTCTTTGGCAGTTAGAGCATGAGTGATTTACTTTTCTTTTTTTTCTCTACATTTTTCAAGTTTTCTAAAATGAGCATCTGTTGCTTTTGAAATAGAAAAAAAGATGTAATAAATCAAGAATGGAACCAGCAAAGCTATAGTTAAGTCCAAAAACTTTATGGTTTTTATCATCATGATCGTTCCTTCTCCTACCCCATATATAAAGAGCAATTGTGTTGTAATAGTTGTAATAAAGGAGATGGTTTGTTTTCTTTAATTTTACTATTACAGAAATGCCGTGGAAAAAATAAGCATTTTCACTTGTGTACTTTCTTCATACATAAAATAGAAAGTTAGTTTTGAAAATCTAATACAGATGGTTTAAATTACATTATGAAATCCTTGGTTTTTCAGTGGGGTGAGAGCTAGGTTATATGCTTTTCACCTTCATTGGATCTTAATGCTGTGCTTATCTCAAATAATTTGAAAAATAGAAGCTTGTCATAGAAACAAAGATACCACTCCTCTTTTATAGTTAAAAAGTATTTTAGAATGTTATACTTTATTCAACTAATTTGATATTATAGATTATTTCTTTTCTGAAAAAAATACATTTTACTTGTACTTTTAGGAGACTAAGAAACTAAAAAATATACCAAAGGTAAGTTTTATGGATCATAAATTCATTGAAAGTTTTCTACAGTGTTTTTATCTTGGAGCCTATAAGAAAAAAAATATCTTAGTAGTTAGGTGTCTAACAGAGTAATGACCACCACATTAAATTTTGTAGTTCTAGCATGATTCCAATGCAAGTGAAATTTACTCAGTACCAACATAATTATAATTTTTTGAGCTACATTTAATTAATGCAAGTTTCCACCCTCATATGAATTAATTTTAAATATTCAGCATCCCAGTTTACCAGAGTAGTATTTTCCTCTTGTTAACTAGAATATTGTGTGTTTTTTTTTTTGTTTAATGTGTTTTCTCTTTTTCCTTTTTTATATATAACAAATATATACTTCCCACTCCCACCCTCCCCCAAAAGAGTCTATCTAACAAATATATTATTTTTGCCATTTCAGAATTGGTGACAAGAAAAATGTAGCCTGGAAGATACTCCCAAAGAAACCATGTAAAAATCTGATGAACACACTGAATAATTTGCACCAGCAATTGGCAAAATGTAAGTGTTTAACTTAATTAAAGGAAGTAATTTAATCTGAGAAAAGGACTCCAATTACTTCACCTTCCTTGTAAAAGCATAGTGGTTATCTAAAGGAAAGTGTTTTTACAATCTTAAAGGCAAATGAGCATTAATGCAAAATTTGTTAGAAGGTGAATGACGGTTTATAAAATTTAGTTTTTATATCTGTCACATTTTCATAGAACCATTTTAGAATAATAAAATTTTTAAAAAAGTTTGGTTTGTTTTCTTTAATTTTACTATTACAGAAATGCCATGGGAAAAATAAGCATTTTCACTTGTGTACTTTCTTGATACATTGAATAGAAAGTTAGTTTTGAAAATCTACTACAGATGGTTTAAATGAGATTAGGAAATGCTTGGTTTTTCATTGGGGTGAGAGCTAGGTTATATGCTTTTCACCTTCATTGGATCTTAATGCTGTGCTTATCTCAAATAATTTGAAAATAGAAGCTTGCTGAAAGCATTAGGAAATTAATCAAAATGAAAATTGATTAGGATATGGAATAGTTCCGTAAAAAGCTTATATAAGAATATGTTGGTAGTGATCCAGAATTTCTAATAAGAATTAAATCTTCATTTATCTAATACTTTTGGTATGTATAACAATGGTCCATTCAGGGTCCATAATTTAATACTTACTGTATGAAAAATGTAGCAATATTTGAGGTTCTCATTTATGTAATGGGTAAAATATAAACATAGGAGTTGGTCTACATCCTTGAAGGCTCAAGGTGCATATAGTGTACTTGGAAATAAACATGGAAGACCGTATTTACAAAGTAAATATCACAGCAAGTAGATAATTCAGAAGTGACTCATAAATATTGGGATATGACAAAAATGACATCAAATAGAATAAAATTTTACCTTATGGAACAGGTAAATTATGTATGGAATTTTGTTTAAGCTACCTATTTTTAAAAAGCTACTTTCTAAAAATGCGTGCACTTCTTTTGAATAGCTGAGAAGTCTAGCAGTTTTTGTAACAATATTTAAATATTATTAAAATCAGTAAAATAGTCCATCTAACTCTACTGAAGGGCAGAATGTTAAAGCTTAAAACTACAGACTTTTAAACAATACTGTATAGGTAAGGATCGTATTATACTTTATAGCTTCAGAGCACTTTCACATACATTCTTTTATGTTTGCAACTATAGGCTGATAAGGTTGAGAGAGGTATAGTACCTTCTCGGAGATCAGGCAGTTAACAAGATGACACCAATGACTAGGCCTTCTGTTCCAATGCCCACGTTCTTTTGAGTACTTCTACTTTTTTAGAGAATAAGAATTCCCCAAAAAGCTCACTAAGGTGACGTATTGTTCCTCATATTTTAAAAAGTTTTTAAATTCTGAAGCAAGCACAAACTTTTTCCCTTGGCCCTTTAAGAATAGATACCCCGTCACCTCCAAATGGAATGTATTTACTACCAACAAGTACATTCTCCTTCATCACTACACTGTAACCATGGAAATCAGGAAACTGACATTCAGCATTACTGTTATCCTTACTCTTAGACCAGATTTGAATTTTGCCAGTTATCATAATAATCTTCTTTGTAACAAAATAATCCATTTCCAAATCACATGTTGTATTTAGTTTCAAGTATCTTTGGTCTCCTTTTCTCTTAAACAGTTTCTCGATTTCTCCTTCATTTTCTTGACACTTTTGAAGATGATATTTACTCTTGTCGATGATGTGGTCCATGATGTGGATTTGTCTTAGTGTCCTCATGATATGTACAGATCCTGCATCTTTGACAGGAATGTTGCAGAAGTGACGTTGAGTTCCTTTCGTAGCATCCTTACCCGATGGAGCAGTATGTCCATTTGTCCCATTATTGATGTTCACTTTGATCGCTCGATTAAGGTGGTGCCTACCAGGCTTGTTCTCTATGTAAAGTTACTCTTTTACTACCTAATGGCTTTGGCATTGAATTGTGCAGGGAAAGGAAGAGTTGTTTTTCATATTGTAATCCCTGAGTGTTCCTCCTGTAGGCACTTATATTAAAAAAAGAGGGGGGAGGAAGGACTATTGCATTTAACCCTGTGTCCAGTTGATATGGCTGTTATGATTTTCGTTTATTAATCTATATGTGTTTATTTCAGAACATGACATTTTTTTCTGGTGGTAGTTGGATAAACCGAGATTATTTTATGTTTAATTTGGGTGAAATGTACTCAGCAGGGCCTAAAAAATGATATGACAAGCTTTGCTGGGACTTACATATTATGAAGTTATTAATATATAAACAAATGGTTGAAATAGCTTGAGCCCTTTTGAAAACACAACAAATTTTTTCTTTCAATTTTATTGATATGGTTAACATACAGGACTGTATAAGTTTAAGGTGTACAGCATAATAAATTGACATACATATACAACACATTTATTTTGATATCATTGTATTAGTTTTAACAGTTTGAAGAAAACACTAACACTGTATTTCTTCACAGTGCAGCAGAGACCAAGAGACGATGGACTAATGGACTTAGCAATGAATGACTATGATTTTAATTCTGGAAAGAGGTTGCACATGATAGATTTAGAAATCCAAGAGGCGTTTTTGTGTTTCATGGCCTCTATTTTAAAAGGTTATAGGTCATACTTAAGACCAATAACACAAGCCCCGTCTGAGACAGCCACAGATGCAAGTTCTCTTTTTGCCCTACAAGGTGAGTGATTGCATAGTTTTATAGCTGTCATGTTATTGAGCTTAACCTTGTGACGATTTAATTGCTTTCTGGGTTAACAGTTCCTAATTATCAAAATATGTACCTATTTCGAGAGTAAGTGAGTATCAACTCTGTTGGTAATCTGTTTCCATAGGACTAGTTATTTCTCAGGCACATTAGATATAATCCCATTGGCCAAATATGCAGAAGAAACTATTTGAAAATTACGAGCTTCCTACATGTACAACTGCACTTGTTGTGTCACAGGTGTGTTGATATTAGTGCTTTTAGCTTTCGGGGCAGCCAGGCAATGCTGGGCATGCAGAGGAGCCCCTAGGTGGTCACCTCAGGCTTGAGCCTCATTTGTTTTACTTCAGTATGCTCTGTAAATATTTTTTTCTGTCTGTGCCACAATGTAAAAAAAGGATGGGAAGCCCTGGAGTGCATTTTGTGTCATGATGTGTATTTACTTTCTTTTGTAGTATTTAACATTTACAAGAGAAATTCATTTAATGAACATATATTGAGTGCCTCCAAAGCGTAGGCATTGGTTGTGTAATGGCATTTAATGAACATATATTGAGTGCCTCCAAATGGTAGGCAAAAGAGACCACAGAAAAAAAGAAAAGATAGACATGGTCACTTTTCCCATGGAGCTCATGGTCAAGAAGATAAGCGATTTGAAATAATATGAATGAACGCTTCAGTTCACAACTTTAGATCACAGAGGCCTTCTGAGGTATTCACATCTGAGCCATGATTAAAGGGAGGAGTAGAAATTAGCCAGGCAAAAGCAAAGTACAAGAGTGTTTTAGGCCGAGAGAACAGTTTATGCAAAATCCCTGAGGCTTAGAGTTCATGGGCCCAAAAGAAGATCTAAGTGTTGTGTAACTGAGCATAGTGAGCAAGGTGAAGTGTGAAATCAGGAAATAAACTTTCACTGTTTCAGTAAGTAAAACACAAACATAAATGAATACTAGAGAGGCTGTCACTGCTGCTTTGAAAAAGCTACTAGGAGAGAGAGAGCATGCACCACGTACACATAACATGCAACAGCTAAGGGGGAAAATAGCAATTTTTAAATGCTTTCACATTTAATAGTTTATGAGTAATCTTTAAGGTAGTGAGGGGACAGCAGAGACAATTCTGGGTGAGAATTTAAAATCCTGGATTCAAGTTTCCTGTTGTTATCTTTGTTAGATCCCTTCCCCTTCCCTCTCAGGGGTCTTAGTTTCTTTTTCTGCAAAATGGTGAAGTGGGGGGTATAGATGACATGGTTGATCAAGTTCTGTCTAGCTCAAAAATTCTATGTCTAAAAATGGTATTCTGTATTCTGACATTATAAATTTATGTTGAACAGCTTTCTTAAGAAGCCGGGACCGGTCACATCAAAAATTCTATAACATGATGACCAAAACACAAATGTTTATTCGCTTCATTGAGGAATGTTCTTTTGTCAGTGATAAAGACGCAAGCCTGGCGTTTTTTGATGATTGTGTAGATAAAGTAAGTAATAGTATGTCTACAGTGCCTTCACTTATTTTGTGTGACTGTTATAAATATTAGGAATTATAGTTTCATAACTTTTACTGGCTTTTAACAAAATCTAAGTTAATTTTATTGCATCATTGACTGTTTATTATGAACATTTTGGTGGCCTACTAGATATAATAGAACACAACAACCTCTTCGGAATACCTTGCAGGATTTTACTACATAAATCGTGAGTTTTATTTTAGCAGTCAGGTCTGTAACCCAGCCTGCCCACTTACAGACGATGGGAGTTTTGTTCAAGCCTGTGAACCTCTAACTTGAGCATTCTTAATTTCCACCTCTTTTTGTCTAAGGTGCATTGTCACATGCTGAGACATAGGCATAGAGCATAATGAATATTTCGCTTGAATAGTTCTACAATTTGGGAGTGAATTTGTAGCATAAATTAAGTGAATTATATTTTAAATTCATGTGTGAAACCTTCGCTTTTCCTTCCATCCTAATATCGTTAGGTAGGATAAATAGAGCAAGGTGGGTATCCATGCTGGAGAGAGGAGGTTGGAGCACAGTGGCTCGGAGAGAGCTATCAAAACCTGCATGGAGTGAGGAAGGAGGAACAGCCTAGCATGGGGTGTCAGAGCCCAAGCCAGGTGAGGAGAGCATCCATGAAAGTGGTGGCCTAACATAGAGAATCAAAGGATGAGCAGGATAAAGAGAGTGTGCATGCTGGGGGTAGACTAGACTGCTGCAAGGAGTCGGAACCTAAACAGGATGAGAAGAGCATCCATGCAGCAATGAGGACAGCATGGACTGTCAGACTCTGAGCAAGGTGGGGAGAGTGTCCCCATTGGGTAGGAATAACAAATGGGGTGTCAGAGTTTGATCCGGATGAGGGAGATGCCAGCTTGGTGGGGGCAAGGGAGTTATCAAAGCTACATTAGGATGACGAAGTCATATGCATGGGGGAGGGGTGGTGGTAGAGATGGGAGAATGTTACATATGGGGGAATCAAATAAATAAATATATTAAAGATAACAGTCTTTTACTGTCAGAGTAGGGATTGTCGTGCGGGGGACCCTGCTCGCTGCGCCATTTGTCGTGCGAGGCGGCCTGTGGGATCTCGGCTCCCGCTCCCCACATAAGAACACAGGATATGGCTAGGCCAAAAAGGAACACCCCCGGAGCCATAGGTAGGGGAGTCATACCACTATAGTCTCACTGGAGGCACTACAGTTTCACTGGAGGCTGGATCCACAAGACCTGCAACCTGCTGTCCGCTTCTCTGCCTGCCAACCAACCAACCAACCAACCAACGCAGCCGTGGCAGTTGTGTCAGTGGCTAATTAGCTAACTGGTTACAGCTGATGGTCAATTAGCCACAGCTGACAGCCATCTATTACCCAAGTCAACACCTTTCCACGTGAGGCTGAGAGCCTGGAAACTGCTCTCTGGGACTCTGTCCCCACAGGATTTACAAATAGAGAAAAGGAGAAAACCAGAATCCTGTAGTATTGAACGGAATTGGAGGATATCGTTGGTTTTCAGTATGTATAGATAAATATAGAAATAAGTATAGATGAAAGTATGTGTGTCTATGTTTATACACACATATAGTCCCTAGATCTGTACATTGAGAGGACCTTGGAGCAGCCATACCCCAATAGCCATGAGTATATCTAATATACACATTTTGACTTCTAAATACCTTACTAAAAGGAGTCAGGACTCCTTGGGAAAATGATTGGTCCTAAGTCCTTGAAGAAAATAAGCCTTGAAGTAGTAGCTTCTGCTAGAAAATGAGAAATTGATCTAAGAATGATAGAGACATATTTTTATTTTTATAAGAACAACGCACACACACGCAGAAACACAAGCCCGTTTGAAGGGACTCCCACTGGCTACATCAGGGACAACCTGAACATCAAATGTTAGTCACAGATTATAATTTATTGAATAAAATAGGGAACTATGAGTTTACACAGGTACCATTCGAGAGACTGATGAGAAACAGGATTTTACATAGTTTCAAAGTACCTCCACACAAATACATATTAATTACGAAAGAGGAAAGAGTAACTTTATGGTGGAACCAGAAGCCTGGCAGACAGTACTTTAATCCAGTGATCAAAGTGAACGTCATCAATAATGGGACATCAATAATAGCACATGGCTCTAACAGGCTGCAGTGCGAAGGCAGCGTCAATCCTCTGTGTTCCTGCCAGAGATGCATGACCTGTATTATACCAAGGAAATACCAGACAAATTCAGGGACGTTCTACAAAATACCTGCTCTGTAATCCATATTATGTCAGGGTTAAGAACATAAAAGAAAAATTAAGCTATTGTTCAAAAGGAAAGGACATTTGACAACCAATTACAATACATAGTTCAAAACTGGATGCTTTTGGTATAACATTATTAAAATAATAAACAAAACCCAAATGTAGTTTGACGATTAGGCAGTAGTAGTATGATCAGTTAATTTCCAAATTCATGTATTTTAGCTATATAGCAAAATGTCCTTGTTTATAGGAAGTATACACTGTATTTGGAAGTGATGGGTCATTAGGCCAGCAACTTACTCTTGAAAGTTTAAAAAGAAAAAAATTCTTTGTACTTGAAAAGTTACTGTACTTGAAACTTTTCTATAAATTTGTAAATATATTTATAGTATTCATGATTTTATGCCCATGATAGTAGAAAAAAAGAAAGCAAAGCTTTGTCGTATATTTTCTCAGCAATTTATTCTTGTAAGTTTATTTAAAGAAGTCCATCACTTTCAAATTTATGTGACTGTGAAAGAAAATCAGTGACTTTTTTTGGGGGGGTGCGCACAACAGCCAAAATGCAGTTCATCCCTCAATATTCAGAAATTGGCTCAGTTTGAGTTTGACATGAAAATGTCATTTATTAATTACTAAATAAGTACCAAATGTTATCTTATAAAAATGAGAAATGATTCTCACTATGTAAGGTGTAGTGGGGAAAACCCTGCATTACGAATCAGAACTTGAACCACAGCTCTTATACTCGTGACTTTAGTCAAGTCATTTAGTCTTTCTAAGTTGTTTTCTTATCTGTTTTTAAAAATATTGTGGGGAGAAATCATTATAACTGCATGTTTCCCAGTATTCAGAGTAGTGTTATATTAACTAAAAAGTAGAAAACATTATGACTAATTTTATATTTTGGCTGTTTTTATTCGAGTTTATAGGTTAGTGGTTCGTTTGGTTTTATCATCTTGTGACAGTGTTCAACTCTTGAATGACTTATACATATGAATAGCAGAAACAAGTTCAGAGCCTTGTGTAGACCCACCTACCCTTTTCTTCAATTTAGAAAACTCAAGGGATGGTTGATACAGAGAAATACTCTTTCTGGTGCTGATAGAGAATTAACTAGCTAAGGTGCTTGAAGTCCTTGAAATGCTTTGGAATAGGGAAAAGATGGATATATACCATTGTCTGCTTAGAACTCCTAGTTCATTTTCTCGTGGGAACACTGATGTAAATGATGATTAACTGTGGTTCAAATGGTGCAGGGCTACAGTGTGCTGGAAATATGTATTAAACTTTTTTGGTGGAATGATACTCTAACCACTTTTTAGAACAGTAAAAAAAGTTCACTGAGATATATACCAATAATAAATGTACTTTTGAAGTATACTGTTTGATAAGTTTTGGCAACTAATAGATTTCCAGGTAACCATGTTTCCAAAATATAGAACATTTCCACCACCCCAGAAGAAATATTGTTTTTGGGGGAAGTTTATTTTCTATATTTTGAATAACCTATTTACAAATGGACTTTTAGAACCATACCTTTTTATAAGTTGATCCCTGCCTATATAGAGCTTTGAAAATCCTGTTTATTTTAAGAAGTAATGTCATAGCTCCTGGAAAATTTTGTCTTCCTTATAGTATTATATCAAGAACTTGGTTTCAATATTTTAATCAAATTTTTAAGTTTGCTTTATTTGGTGCCTATAAAGTTAAATATTAATAGAAAAAATAAATAAATGGAAAGGTATACAACAAATAGAAAGATGTGCTTTAAAAACTGATTTCTCTAAATCCTTTTTATAGGAATAATTATGTTGGGTTTTGTATATAAAAATGGTTTTTCTGACTAGCGTTTTGCACTTCAGATGTTGTTCCTATATGGTGCTTGCACTGGTCAGATATATGTACTTGCTGAGCTTCCCTTTTGAGCACTGGTATACATTTGTTTAACAGTTGTCCCCTGTGCCAAGCTAACTGAATATTAAGGGGCCAAATTAGTGACCAGGATTTTGCTAATAGCATGCTTTAGCCAGTAGATATATTAATTCACATGAGAACAATGAATTAATTGTAGGAATCCAATTAACAATGCAGAAGAGAGAAATCTTGTTCTCTTTCAGATTTCACTCACTTTATGTATTTTGTTCACAACTTTTTGTTTCAGCTAAGAACTCATATTGTAGTATCACATGGTTTAAAAACTACTCATTAATATTGTAAGACATACAAGACTTGTAATTTTGCTAAGTATCTAGGACATGTTCTAAGAATATTTTATTACTGATAATTACTACATTATTTTGTCTAGGGTTTTCTGAAAGTAGGTCACCTGCTCTTTGTTGGTAAGAGCCAGTGCAGGACATTGGAATACTTGCTTAAAGAATAAAAATTCTGAGAAGTCTCAAAAAAAGAAACAATTCCATTAAGTGTATAACCATTGTTTCTAGGAAGACTATTTTCCTACAGTGCTATTATTTACCTATTTAAAGTCTAGATCCAACAAAAGATCACTTATATAAAATGGATTAATGTTATACTTAAAGAATTTAATGACTACCAAGAAAGTCAAAACCAAAAATTAACTGAAATATGGTTACTTGTATTTGCTTTGTTATAATTCAAGGGACTCTTTGATTAAAGAAAATAAAATGTCCAAAGATTTTATTACAAGATCCAAAATATATCTTAACTTTCAAATACAGCTAGAGTAGATGTCAATTATATTCTTGCTATTATTAAGCAGAACTCTCTGAAATAGTAAAAATTATACAGTGCTGTTACTACCTTTCATATTTTAATGCCGCAATTTAAGTACACTCAGCACAGCAAGTCAGTGCCTGCTTTTAATCTGCAAATGTTTTCTGAATATCAGAAATATTTTCAAAATAATCATTAATGGGGGGCTATTCCTTAGTTTACTACTTTGAACTTAATTTTAAGTGAACAGATCCTCTTACTTCTGGCAGTTTAGCTCTGAAAAATAAATAGTATTAGATATACGTTAACTACCTAAGCCAGTCCATGACTAAAATTGAACAGAAATTAGACATTTCCTCTTTTGATCTTAGCATATTCAAACAGAAAACATTTGACTGATTTTTAAAAGCTGGAGTGGTTAATGCTGAATAAGAATAAGAAAAACAATGTATGAGAATTATTTGAGTTTCATGTATGACTCATTTAAGAACCATGTGTTCTTGTTCTTCATATGATTATATTTTAAATCCTTACAATCTGTTCCTGTAGGATGGAACTTAACTAAGGGCAGCTTTGTGTAACAAATAGTCTGGTAAGGTTTTCTTGGTTTCCCAAGCATCCCTTTGTGTTTTCTGAGGATATTAATGTGAGACAATATGAAGAGAATACGAAAATTATTTGAATTTTGTACTGCTGTGGATGTTGGATTTCTTTTTCTCCCAATCGAGACAGATGTCACTGTACATTCACAAGACAGAAATGTCCAAATGATAAATGCAGGAATTATTGCATGGCTGTTTTTATGTTGAAATGAGAGTTTATTGGTATGGAAGTTAAGGAAAGTATCTTATACCAACGTTTTGAATCTATTGTGCAGAATTTAATATTTTAATAGACGTTACAATACTGCGTGTTAGAGCGGTTGTCCTTGTCCATACGGGTTTTTCTATACGAACAAAGTGTCTGGAGAGTGGAAAATAGGCACAGGTCTGGAAAGGGAGAAGCTATTAAATACATAAATAAAAATGTAAAAACACCTGGTGCTTACAGGCAAGCAATTATCTTATACTGTTCCATCATGGAGACAGGAGTAGTTACCAGCTTCCTTTCCAATGACCTCGGGTATTTGTTTTAACCTTTTTATTCTGGCCCATCTCTTCTATTTCATTATCATTGCTGCCCTTATAATTAGATTAACCCCATTTCATCTGCATAGAAATGTTTGCATGTAGAGCTTCTCATTTGTTCTTGGGTTGCCCATGAATACCATATCCTACTAGGGGTACCTGTGATTTATCACTGACGTGTTTTCACTATGAGTTATCACTGACATGTTCTTAATGTTTTCTTTTTAAAATATTTTTAGGTTTTGCTAATAATGGCTTAGTTTCTCTGTTTTATTGAAAGATTAATTTTTAACACTTTTATTAAATAACTAAAGTAACAGGAAATGTGGAAAATAAAAGGGAGAAAAACTTTCATAAGCCCTCTGCCCTAATACCCGTTTTACATTTACTTTCAATGTGTTTACATAATTGTAATATAGTTTCCTAATTTTTTCATAACCAGATCTTATAAGCATTTTTAATATTGCCAAATCTCTTAAAAATACCTTGTTCATTTTTATCACAGTGAAACATAACATAGTTTAGAAAGCCAAATAATTTTACAAGGCTAGGTCCCATTCCTTCCCACTCCTAGTTTCTACTCCTCGGAGACAGCCACTTTCTCTCATCTATTTCTTGTCATTTACCTTAAGTTTCTAAATAATGTGTTTTATTGCCACTTATTTTATAAATTATCTGTTAATGTCCTACCACCTACCACCACCACCACAATTCTCCCAGTGTAGTTATAGCACTACTTTTGGTTGAATGGTTGTTCAATATTAATTATTATTACTTTGTATAGAATCATTGCTAGGCTCTATATATATGTTGTAATTAAATTTCCTTTCATGTATGGATTTTGTTTCTCTGAAGTTAATTACTGTATTGCTTTGTGTCTACTATTAATTCATCTCCAAACTCTTCTCCAAGAATGAAAAATCTAAGATCTCTCAAATTTCCAAATAATCAGGTAATTTATCCATTTGATTTTTTAAAAATTCTTGCTGGGCCATTCCATCTTTATGTTCCAGTCTGAACTGATTGCTTCTAGTCTGTCATTTTGGGATTTTCCTTCATCATCATCTTGGGAATTGTCCTTTCTGTAGAGTTGGATCACCTGATTTCTGTCTTCAATAACTTCTCTTTTGGTATTCTTGTTATGATCTCTCTTTTCTCTTTCTTTCTTTGTGTGGGTGTTAGCACCATCTTCCAGTACCTTAGTGAGAAAAGTACATGGGATACATATTTTTGATGCCCTGTTCATTTGCATATTTCCTGATCCTCTTATAATACTTGATTGCTAATTTGGTTGGGTATAAAATTTTGAAGTCATTATTACATTGTCTTCTAGCTTCAAATGTTATTGTTAAGAATAACATCTAGTCTAATACCATCTTGATTTCTGATCTTTTGTGCCTCATCTCTTTTTCTCTCTGGAAGTGTTTTAAGATCCCTGATGTTCTAAAATTTTGTAAGGATATGCCTGGTATAGGCCTTCTTTTCTTCAGTGAATTGAATACCTTTATTCTGTGGACTCATTTCCTTCAAATTCTGGGCAATGTTCTTGAATTTTTTTTCTTTCTTTAATTTCTTTCCTCCATTTGCTCTATTCTCTTTTTCTGAAATATGTATTATTGGGGTGTGGCCCTCCTGGTCTGATCCTCTTAATTTCTTATCTTTCTTCATCTCATTTTCTGTCTCAATTTTAGGAGATTTCTTCAATTTTATCTTCCAATCTTCATAGTATACTTCTTATTCTGTTTATCATATTGTAAACTCCTTTCATTCTGAATGCTCTTTTTTTTTTATAGCATCTTCTCGTTTCATGAATATAGGCTTAGTCATTTCAGTTATTTTGAAGGTTTTCCCACCTGCATTGTCTCTGCTTCTTCTGAATACCTTTTAATATTTGTTTATTTTTATTCTATTTCAAGTTATTGATTTTTCGTGTGTGATCTTTGATTGGTATTTATTTTCAAGGGTGAAGCACAAAGAACTCATTGGCACTCTTTCTGGGAACGTGAGGTTTGGGGCTTCCTTAGGTATGAGAGTAATGATCATAAAGGAACTCAACTATTGCATTAGAGTCCGTGTCTGATCATTGTCTGTAATTCTTTTCTTTTAGGCTGCTTAGTTTCCCCAGGAGGTATCTCCAGTCTTTAGCCTGGGGAGCATAAGCCTGACGGCCAGTATTCTCAGAGCTGAGTGGGGAAGGTAACTGAGGTTTTCCCTTTATTGCAACATGTAGGCTTTTCTCACTTCACCTGCTTTTATTAACTTCCTCATCTCCCCACCTCTGCTCGGTGTCCTCAAGTCTAAAATCCCTCTGGTTCACTCAGAAGAACCCAACCTCATCTTCTGCCATGCTGGGAGGAGGTAGTGGCCTAACAGTACTGGGTTGGGCCAGGAATCTGGGAGTCCTGAAATTGCAGGCTTTTAATTAGCTCTCCTCCCACCTGCACACCAATATTAAAGACATCTAGCACTTTTCCTTACCTTTCTGGGACTCTACAGAGCAAAATGGCTTGCTTTTGGCTGTTCTCCTCAGCACCCCTCATTGGAGCCAGATATATGGCTTCAGCTTTATAGGTCTCATCAGTCTACTTTGCAGCTTCTACAATATTTTGAACTCCATCTCTGCTGTTGTCCCCTCCCCAGTTCATTTTGTCTGTGTTGTTTTGTTTGTTGTTTGTTTGTTTAATCCCCTTACTCTCATTTTGGTAAGATTTCAGAAGGGGTTGAAGATAAATTATTGTGTTTAATTTGTCTTATTCAACCAAAAGTCTGCATAATCTTTATTGTTTTCATTTTTAATGTTTGTGTATTTTATCCATTTATCATGCTTTGTTCATTTACCTATTTTTTTGACATGTGGATGACTTCCAATTTATTGCTATTGGAACATCCTGCAAAAAACATCTTTCATACTGATAGCTTTTTTTTATGTTAGGTTATTTTTTTAGAATAAGAATAAGGTAGATGTGTTTAAACACATCTTTCTAAAGAAGACTGTGCCAATTTTGAGTAACAGCAGGGTATGTATTATTTAGCTTATTATTGTATTATTACTAGTTTTACCATATAAAAGTCTTTTGACAGGCTAAAACAGAAAGGTACCTTATTTTATTATTGGATTAATTTGTAAATGTCCTTCAACAGAAGGTGAAATAAGTGCTTATATTCTAAAAGCAATATATCTACCTTGTTTAAATTTTATTCTTGAGCATTTACTACTTTTTCAATTTTAAGGAGCAAATGAAAGTAATACATATTCATTATATTTTAATGGAAAATAAATAATAATATAAAGAAGAAAATTAATTTCAGTAATACCACTACCCAGTGATCGCATTTTGATAATTGTGTGTGTGTGAGAGCACACACCAATATATTGTATAGCATACATCCTCTTTAAAATCTTAAAATATACTATACATATGATTATCTTAAAATCATACTATAAATATGATGTAATGCTCATTTTTTTATTTGTCATTACTTTGTGAACATTCTCTCTTGTCATTAATTATAATTCTGAAGGCATGCCTTAGTAGTTAACTATTTACTGTATGGATATAGCATTAAAAACATTCTTTAACCCTGGAGATTATGGCATGTAAGTGCTGTGAAGTTAAAACCCACAATTTGTATAATACTCCGCGGCAAGTGTATCAGCTCTTTTTAAGAATAAGAAAAAATGAAAAGTTCTCCCTGTCCTTTTTTGCTATACTCTGCCCTAGGTCCTTGTCTAAAGATATAACTTGTTAATAATTATTGCTCTCCCATTTATTCCTAACTGGTATATGATTATTCTATCTAACCTAATAAAGTTCTGTGGGGTATGTATTTGTTATATGTATGGACATGTGGGTATTTTAGATTAATATTAATGTTGTGCTCTTTAATTTATGAGCTCCTTTTGGGCATTTTAGACTCTGTGAAGTTTTATTTTTTTATGCATATTACCTTGCAGTAGAGTATCTGGGGGAAATAATACTACTGAAGGGCTTTCAGTATGAATGTGACTAGAATTTAACTCAAATGTGCTTCTATATTGGGAATGTGTGCATCTTTAAAACATTATTCTTGAATACATTCTCATCATTCAAATGCAAAATAATATGAAAAGATATACATTGGGAAAATCTGGGTCCTATCCCATCCTGTCCGTTCCATTCATCTCCCCTTCCCCATACAGGTAATTACTTTTCTTAGTATTCTTTAGTATTTCTTTATGTGAATACATGCAAAAAAATAAATATATTGTCTTATTTTTCCCTCTTTCTTATTCAATAGAGAGTATACTATGTACAGTATACTATGTACAATGTTGTGCACCTTGTTACTTTCACTTAATTATCTTGGAGATCTTTCTATAGTGGTACATAAAGAACTTGTTCATTCTTTTCTTTTCTTTTCTTTTTTTTAACTAGCTCTTTAGTGTCCATTTGTGTAAATGGTTTATTTAACAATTCCCTTATAGATGAACACGTGGCTAACCAATGTTTTATTTTAATGTATGTTTTTTTAAACTTCTTCAGGTGGATATGGACAAGAGTGGTGAAATGCGACTTATAGAACTGGATGAATCTTTCAAAAGTGAACATACTGTTTTTGTAACACCACCTGAGATTCCCCATCTACCCAATGGTGAAGAACCCCCTTTACAGTACAGGTATTCAAGAGGCAGAATGTTTGAGATTGAAAGAGAGAAGCAATCCATCATCTGTGACGTAGCTTTCTAAGGACTGTGGTATTTTCAAAAATCCAAACTTTACAGATCCCTAATTTTTAGGTGGTAAGCAAGCTTATCCCACATCCATATTAAATTTTGAGGTATAAAAAGAAAAAATTAATAATTTTGCATAATATAGACTTGGGAATGGGAAGCTCTCTATATCTGCATACCTATATGTTCTCATGTTGATTAAATTTAGTTAGGACCCCCTACCCCACCAAAATGCAGTACTTTTGTTATAAATTTTGATTTTTGTTTCTCACTAAAGCTGGTTTCCTCATTTTCATCCCCTCCCCCATGCACATGGTTGATGTAATCTTGGTTTACAAAAGATTAAATCTAATTTAGAATCAACATTTGTGGCCTTGATTTGGATGATATAATTTTTTAGGCTATTAATTTGTCCATGAATTTTTATTTTAAGTCATGGTAATAATTGTTAATTTAGGAAATTTGGTCAGACAGGGCAAACAAGTACTTGGTATTTAGACTTGAAATGCTACATGTTCCTGCCTTCAAGTCTAGTGGGAAAGAGAGAAAGTTCTGAGCACGATGAAATAAAGGTCATGATAGAGGTAGACTTATATATCTATCTAGGTGTATGTATATATTACGTATATATGCTATATATCAAAATACATATGTCATACATATACATTTGTTATATGCTAGAGGTAGTTTCAAGTGTACATTTATTTTTACTTAAAATGGTATTTCCTTTTAGATTTTAAATTATTTTTTATTCTCCAACAATATTTTCTTACTTTATTTAAAGATTCTAAAACCATTGTACACCTGTCATTCATTAAATTAGTTATTTTCATTGAAAAAGGGTTTTTCAGGACATCCTCATTTATAATCTAGATTAAATTTTTCCTTTTACAGATGAAAGTGATGTAACAGATGTTAGTAAATGTTGACTGATTCATAGGCCACTTGATGAAAAGATTCTTACTCTTTTCATCTATTGACGATGTTATTCATACCACTTTTAAGAAGTCTGTCTTGTGTCTAAGACATTTAAAATATTTCTCCTAATTTCTCTCTTTCTTTCTAAACAAGATTTCATTTCTTTGATCTCTTTTGCACATTATACTTCTAAGACTTCTTTTGGTGTGTTTGCTGACATACTTTTGTTTCTATTTTTGTGGTTTGATTTTAACTTTAATTAAAATTTTACTTTTAGATTTAGTCTTTTAACAAGAAAATTACTTAACTTTAAAAGTTCCCTTTTTTTTTTTTAAAGAATCTAAGTCATTTTTATTCCTTGAAACTACCCAATATAATTTTGGTGTAATCATACCCATCAATGGAAAAACACTTAAAATAAATGTCTTGAATGAGCACAGTGGATTCTCTTAATAAGGGATGATTTATATACTTTACTTACATTGTCTGTATAAATGATAAGGCAGTAAGTTTCCATAACATACACAGAATGGTCTTACTATCATACCATGTACATACGATGGGTTTTTTAAAAGGCATGGTTTCCTGAACTTCTTTGCTATTTTATTCTACTTAACATTCAGTCACTACCAATATTTTCTTATACTGCTGAAGTTGCCTATAATAATATATAATAGATATAGTTTACCATCTTTTATCATAGTTTTCTTCTTAGTTAATTGAAACTATTTATATGCCTTTAAGAATATCATAAAGTAGGTTAAGTTTGTTGCTCTTCTGTTCTTTTCAGCATATTTTATTCCTAGCTGCTGCTACCTTTAAATGCCCAAACATCTTCCTCTAACCCCAAATTAAGCCCACCTCCTCACAGAGCTACCCATTCTAAACTTTTCTTCCTCTTCTCCAACCTCTTCTATTTTTCGTTCTCATAAATGAGGCCCGAACCTGCTACACAGCCTGGTAAACCAATTCATGATAATGTGAAAGCTTGTCCTGGTGTCTAATATGTAATGTGCATCTTTTTAAGAGCGGCGTTCTACAGTAATATGTTAATCCAAAGCAATGATACTAATGACTGTCCTTTTTGAAAGAATATTGATTTGGTGGGCCCTTTACCAACTATCATAATATGTGATATGTTTGCTATATATGTACATGAATACTAACAAAGTTTGCTTGAGTTACTTTGTAGTTTGATCTCAGTTCAACAAAATTTAAATGTTTTTCACTTTTTTCCTCCATAATATGTATTCGAGTTTATACTTGGCTATTGCATTTCTAAATTTTATAGTAAAAAAAGTAACGTTAGTGTGAATATTTATTGAGTATATGTAATAGTCTGCTGGAAAAACATAGTTAAAATAAATACTAAGTTAAGAAGTTATTGGTCATAATTTTTTTAACTTGTAACCAATATGATCATCTGTGTATGCTTGAGATTTTTTTTTTTTCAAAAACAGCTATAATGGATTTCCAGTTCTTAGGAACAATTTATTTGAGAGACCTGAAGGATTTCTACAAACACGAAAGAGCAAATTGCCTTCAAAATCAAGTAGTCCTTGTAGTCCTTCTCCCATGTTCAGAAGAACAAAACAGGTGCTTTGATAATTTTGCATTCTTCATGTAATCAAATATTCAAACAAAAATAAATATGATACTCATCCTCCCTTAATATACTTTCTATTTCATATGTAACGATTAGTAGATTATTATGCTCCCTGAAGCATTCTGAAGATAAATTAGAGTAAACTGACTTCAAAAAATGAACTAGTTCACTTGTTCTAGAACTTTAGAACAAGTTCACTTGAACTTGTTCACTTGTTCTAGAACTTTACTTTATATATTATATAATACAAGTTCAAGCAGAGGCTTGACTATATATTAATTGTAGACAGATTTTGTTAGGGAAACATTATAAAAGCATATGACTTACACTTGTTCAGCATTCAGTTAAATAAGAATGCTTACGTGTGTAAATTTATTAATAACACCGTTGCATTTTTTTCTAGGAAATTAAATCAGCTCATAAAATTGCCAAGAGGTATTCATCCATTCCTCAGATGTGGTCTAGGTGTCTTCTGCGTCACTGTTACGGACTGTGGTTTATTTGTCTCCCAGCTTATGTGAAAGTATGTCATTCAAAAGTCAGGGCTCTGAAAACAGCGTATGATGTGCTTAAAAAAATGCAGTCAAAGAAGATGGATCCACCTGATGAGGTAACAGTTATTCTTTAAAATGCAGTATTTTATTCTAGATTTGTGTACATAGATATTTTTCTGTACACTTTTGAACTTAACTGTGTTTCAGGTGTGCTACCGCATCCTTATGCAGCTCTGTGGGCAGTACGATCAGCCAGTGCTTGCAGTTCGAGTGCTTTTTGAAATGCAGAAAGCTGGTATTGACCCCAACGCCATTACTTATGGTTATTATAATAAGGTAATTACTTTGATTTCATGGAGAAAGAGTATGACTTTTGTGATTCTACAACCTTAATTTAATGGCAAAAATCATTGATGCGGGGGTTATTTGGCATTTATTTGAAAGTATCTAAAGTATATTTTGTAAATCAAGTAAAATTTTTGTGCTATTTATGTTATACAGTCTACTTAGATATTCATTAGTTTGACTCTAAAGCCAATGTGTTCATTTATAAAAATTATTATAATGATTATTTTATTTTGTTAAACAAATAGGCTGTTTTGGAAAGTACCTGGCCTTCAAGAAGACATAATGGCTATTTGCTTTGGACAAAATTAAGAAACGTTGTTTTAGGAGTAGCACAGTTCAAAGAGCTTTAAAGAAACATGCACAATTATCACAAACAACTCTCTCAGGTAATTAAAGGTTTTTAAGAGGTGTATGTGCTTTACTTTTTCTTTAAAGTTAATGGGTGAGTTACATTTTACAATTTTTAAAATTTTAAATACTTTCAAAACATTGGAGGTTGTCTACTTTTTATTGCCATTAAACAAACTCTCATATTGGAGTATTCTTCGCATTTAAAAAACCCACAAAATTTCACTTTTTTTCTTGCAAGTTAAACTGTCAACCTTTGGTGGTCTTGTTTTAGTATTCATTAATAATTCACAATAGGGTTCTTTGTTACAGTTGTGTTTTGCTAATTATGTGGTATTTTTCATGTGCAGTATTAGTAGATAATAGCTTGAGCAACAAACTAATGTGTATTCTTGGTATCTCCGTGAGTAGTAAAATGCTGTCAAATTGTGTTCTTAAGCAGATGGCAGTGACCTGGATGCTGTTAGTCATGGCAGCATGGATAGTGGTCATGGGACACACACTGTGGAGCAGGCACCTTTTAATACGGGTTTAATCAAAGTATATGCTACTGATGATAGAGCTAGTACAGGTTTGTGTGTGCTTACCTCTACATTTCTTACAGTACGTTCTGAAAATTAAATTTGCTAGCTTTCCTTTTTTAGATTGTAATTTTCAGTCATGTATTAAGTTGTCACTTTTGAATTTTACATATTAGGTACTTGATTTGATACTGTACTTAAAACTGTAATTTTGTTCATTATTTATCAGAATACAAATAAGTTTGAGAGTTTATTCAAGTATTTAGTCCATTAAAATCCAGTTAACTCTGGAGAGCACTTTGTAGTTATGAAAATGTTATTAGAGTTTTAAAAAAGAAACTTACAGCCCCAAGCTGAGTTAATAGTACCATATCAATATCAATTTCCTGTTTCATCTATGATATGATTGGGGGAAGCTGAGTAAAGGGTACACAGGAACTCTCTGTACTATATTATTTTTGTAACTTGTGAGTCTTAAACTATATTAAAATAAAAAGTTATAAAAATATTTAAATATATATAAAATTTGTAGCATTCTAGCACTGAAAATGGTATTAATTTCACTAAAATGTAAGATTTGTACAGAAGTTTTCTCTGACTAATATTAAAACTGACAGATTTTTAAAATAAATCACTTGAAATTCTATCATTTTTGTTATTACATTTAAAAAAATTACGTATGATTTTCGAATATAAGAGCCACCTCTTCACAGACAGAAATTTTAAATTTAAAAATTCAAGCATTAATAATAAAATAGGAAATCTTCTATCTCTACAAACAGTAACATTATTTTAGTCTGTGTCCTTTTATGTCTACTTTTAAGAGTAACAAATAAGCTAATTGTGTTGAAATGTAATTTTCATAGTTCTGACTTGGCTGGTTTTATTTCTTGATAATGGAATATGAATTTAATCAGAGCTATACTAGCCATTCTCAGACATTATCTCTTAAATATGAAGAAATCTATCTTTTGTTTTTTAGTTATGGCCTTTAAAAAGACTATCTTAAAGTAGTGCAGAACCTAATAAAATTTCATCAAGATTATCTTCACATTTTTGACATGTAGTTTCTTTGGGAATAGAGCTGAAAATTTGATTAGAAAAAGTACCCACTCAAAAGTATAACAAAGATATTAAATACCTAGTGATAATACAATTTCTTCAGACAGTTCTTTACAAGTTTATAAAACCATTCCATATGTAGTCTCTCATATGATCATAACAACCTTGTGTATTATAAATCTTGGAACTTGAGATCCAAACAAAAAGGTTATATGGTTTACTTAAAGTTATGTCTGCTAAGACAGAGAACTAGGATTCAAAATCTTGTTTTGATGCTAATCTAGTGAAAATAATTTGCTGAAAATTAGAGAGCCTCTTTAACACAATATATAAGGTATTAGAAGTTTTCTTGTATCAGTGCAACTTTTGCTTTTCTTAAAAGCATTAACACTAGATTATTTTTCCTTCCCTTGTATTTGTACTCATGCAATTCAGTAATTATTCAGTTGAATTTTCGGAAAAAGCAATTACCTACCTATAAATTTAAGTAAACCTGGTGGGGTTTTTTGGGGGGGGGTTGTGGGATTTTTGTTTTTGGTAATATCATTTAGACATTCTGCGTCAGTGATCTTTGTATAAATGTTCTGTTACGAATTTCCTGCAGATTTTTCTTATTCAGTGCTTAGCTGGAACTCACACTTTTCACCTAGAAAGGTCATGGATTTATATAAAGAGTGTCTGGTTTGTCTGTGTCTTTTGGAACCCAGATAGTAGTATGAATGTATGTAGTTATTTTTGACTGCAATGTGGATCCAAAAATAAATTATTTTGAGATTATCTCTTTCTTACATTAGTAAAGATAGGGAGATCTAACAAAATAATGCTTTCAATTGAAAGTTAACCAGAAAAATTGCTAAAAATAAATCCAAATATTAATGTGTTGCTCCTAATTCCAGTTCTCACTAAAGAAGTTTATGATAAACAGCATAGGGGTATTTTTCTTTGTGTTTTTTTTTTCTAGGTGGCCAGTCTGATCTTGGATATAATTCATTATCTAAGGATGAAGTTAGAAGAGGAGATATATCTACTGAGGACATTCAAGAAGAAAAAGATAAGAAAGGGAGTGATTCTAGTTCCTGTAGGTATTAAGTTGATATTGTATAAAATTATGAACTTATATTAATAGAAAATACAAGTGACTTTAAGTATAAAAGTGTTAGTTTTATTTTCCACTTTCCCATTATAACTCCTCTTTCCTCCCATTACAAGCCCCCTCCACCACCTAATATTCCCACATACAAATCTTCATGTATGAAGTATATAATCCCAGTGGCACAACCACTCTCCAATCAGATACAGCCCTTCTTATAGTAGAAATGTATATTTCTTCCAACAGTGGCTCTTTCTGAGGCTGAGTTAATTATCTGTGACTTACATTTCCCCCCTTGCCTCCTCCCATCAAAAACAGTGTTTCACAACCAAAGAAGAAATACAAAATTTATGCCTGGGTCTCATGTATCACCAGTACTTAGTAATTTGATACACACCTTGAGGCCTCAAATCACTTATTGATAAATGGAATCACTTATTTCTGATTGATAAATAGAAAAGAGGTGTTCAACATTTTATTATATCACCTATTTTGAGATAGAAATATTTTGAAATAAAAGCTACTTCTCTTTATGCATCTTATGATGTGTATAGATTTCATCTTATTAATTTCATTTTAATCTTTACAGTGTCAGAGAGTGAGAGTGCAAAAGGAAGTGCTGATTGTCTTCCTAAGCTCCATTACCAAAGTTCTTCCAATATAGTTCGCCTCAGTGGTACAAATCATAACAGTGCTGATAAAATATCAGGAGAAAACACAGGTGAGTTGAATAGTACGCATATACCTCTGTTATGTGCAGAATGACTTGTGTCTGTATTTCTAGCGAATTTTTTTTAAGTCTTAATTTTCCAGGGTTATTTTTTTATATATTTGGTATGGTTTAGTAGCTTGACTTCTATGTTTTATAATATACTTTGTTCAAGCTTTTATTATAACGAAGTATAGGGGCAAACTTACGAGCTACATACTATCTTTTGAGTTTGGACTGTTGGGACCTTTTGGAAGGAGGAATTGGGAGCAATTGAGATGATCAGTCTGAGAGAACCACATACCTCGCCAGTTTTTAAATGAAGCATATGGTTCCTTAGTCTTCATATTGGGTCTTTTTTTTCCCCCTTAGAGGCAAAAGGATAATCCTTCAATTAGTTTAGTAGCAGTGCCCAATATTTTTTCTTTTCAAAGGCTTTTTATATATTATTTTATTTTTATTAATACAGCAATGCTTGTATTAGTGAGAGGTGATATTAGCACTGTTTTAAAGATGAGAAAACTAAGGTGTAATCTGACTGTTGGCAGGTCACATAAGTTATCAACTAGTTAATGGAAAAGTCAGTTTAGGATCGGGAATAATACTTGGTCTCACATTTTTCATCAGACCATTTGTGGAGGGTTAAACAGACCTAAGATTCAGAATTTCTAGTGTTAGTAGTCTGATCACATAATTACATTATTTCATTTTTGTGTTAGCTCAATTCTGTATCATGTTACAATCTAAACAAATATTGAAAGACTTGTGCTTTCAAGGCTAAAATATCTCTGTAAATGGCCTTGCTGCAATGATGTTTGTTTTTCTGCAGCATAGTTAGATATGCCTCTAGCTCAGGGGCAGGCAAACTATGGCCCATGTGCCAAATTGGGCCTGCAGCCTTTTTTTGTACAGGCCCACAAGCTAGGAATGGGTTTTCAAACAGTTGGGGGGAAAATCAAAAGAATAACGTTTTGGGACATACAAAAATTATATGAAATTCAAACTTCAGTGTTCATAAACAAAGGTTTATTGGAACACAGCCATGCTCATTCATTTACGTATTGTCTATGGCTGCTTTTGCACTACAAAATTAAATGATCTATAACTGTCTTACTTTGTATTTCTTTATTTAATAATTATTATAACTTAAACATTAAGTTTTTTTCCTTTGGTGTCATGGAATTGCTTCACAACCATTTAGTCCTTCCTAATCATTGTCTAATTATAACCCTTAATATTAGGTTGGTGCCAAAGTAATGGCAGTTTTAAAAGGTTAAAAATAATTGCAAAAACCGCCATTACTTTTGCACCAATCTATTATCTTGTCTTTGCCTTATTGTTCTTTCATTACTGTCTCTTCATGCTTGCCTTTTCTTAAAATCTGCTTTTATGAACTTTCTATTTTAATATGATTATAAACAGAGTACTCATCTGACTCATCCAGCTTTTGGTTACTCTCTATGCTTAACAGGCCAACTTTTTAAAGCCTGTAATAGGTGTCCCAGGTGTGAATTACACTTGTTTGTTTATCCTTATGATTTTTGGTTTTTTGTGTGTTTTTTTAATTTTATTATTATTATTTTTTTTATTCAGGGAGGGGAACAGGACTTTGTTGGGGAACAGTGTGTACTTCCAGGACTTTTTTTTTTTCCCAAGTCAAGTTGTCGTCCTTTCAATCTTAGTTGTGGAGGGTGTCATTCAGCTTCATGTTGTCCTTTCAGTCTTAGTTGTGGAGGGCGCAGCTCAGCTCCAGGTCCAGTTGCTATTGCTAGTTGCAGGGGGCGCAGCCCACAATCCCTTGTGGGAGTCGAACCGACAACCTTGTGGTTGAGAGGATGTGCTCCAACCAATTGAGTCATCTGGGAGCTCAGCAGCAGCTCAGCTCAAGGTTGTTCAATTTTAGTTGCAGGGGGCGGAGCCCACCATCCCTTGCGGGACTCCAGGAGTTGAACCAGCAACCTTGTGGTTGAGAGCCCACTGGCCCATGTGGTAATCGAACCGGCAGCCTTCGGAGTTAGGAGCTCAGAGCTCCGACCTCCTGAGCCACCGGGCCCGCCCTATCCTTAAGATTTTTGGCTTGAAAACTTTCCCGTCTGTTAAGTACTATGGGTTATTACTGCTGCCAAAGACTATATATGGAATTTATAGGAATACTTATTTTTCAATAACACGTTTCTTATATACTAGTACATGCTGTGATTCAAAGGATTTTTCAGGTTTGTTTATATTTTGCAAATACATATACATGTACATATATACATACAACAGCTTTTAAAAGATATGGGAGTAAAATAACCAGAGATGTTTTAATGTTTGATTGGATATTGAAATAAAATCATTACCCTGTAGTTACTTCATGATTATCTTGAGAATTTAACATTTTGATAAATGAATGTGGAATACTGAGAGTTAAACCACAAGAAAATTTACTCTGAAATAGGAAAACATACTCTGAAATGTTTTTCTAAGCCTAATTCTGGTTTTAGTATGTTTTAATTCTTTATCTTTAGCTACCATATTTAGCTATAATATTTCATATTATACTATATTATACTAGGTTATATTATATGTTTGTATTTGTGGCAGTTGTTTCCGGCAGACAATATTCATTAAGTAATTATTTTTTGAGATCCTACTTTATGCTACCATATGCCAGGTGCTACTGGGGATATAATAAGGCACGAAACAGAAACATGGCCCCTGCCTTCATAGAGAAGACAGGTGAGAGGGATAGGAAAATATTAATCAGAGAATCAAGTAAATATAAAAATGCTCTGAGATTAAATACTACAAAGAAGGGCTGTAAATTGCCACAAGAACATATAATAGAGAGACATGACCTGGATTTGGGTGAACATTGGTCAGGGAAAGCTTCCTTGAGAATATGGTTTTGAGCTTAGATCTGAAGGGTGAGTAGAAAACAAGTGAAAGGGGTTGCAGAGAAGGAGCTGAGAGGAGGCATTCCAAGCAGAGGGAAGCAGTATGCAAAGGGCTGTGTGGTGAGCATGCTCAAAGAGCTGAAAAAGGGCTGGTATGTATCAGCTAGCAGTATAGTCTGTCAGTATACCAGGAATTCCTATACCAGGAATTCTTTCAGCTTTAAGAATATGATTAACAGTCAAGGTTTTTTTCCTCAGATAAGAAATTCAAAGGTAAACAATTGCTCAGGATGTTGGTTTAGGGGCTTTGCCATCAGTTCTCTGTACCTAACCATGACTATAATGTGGCAACCTAGGCTATCACTCACCTGTGCAAGGCAGGAAGAATCAGGAAGGGGACCACTAGCCCATTTATCCCCTTACCAGGAAAGCAGAAGTTTCTCCGGAAGCCCTCAGGAACTATCACTTCAATATCACTCAACAGAATTATGTCACAGAGTCACCTGGCCCAAGAAGGTTAAATAGTTTGCAGCCTCTATGTTAGAGGCACACAGCTACCAGCCTAATCTGGTGGAGGTTAGCATGCATATAAAGTTAGAATCGGACAAACTTTTCTGTAAATGCCAGATAGTAAATATTTTAGGCCTTGCAGGACACACAACAGTCTCTACTGTCTATTATTCATGTGTGTGTGATTTTTACAACCCTTTAAAAATGGAAAAACCATTTGAGACTGTACAGAAACAATTCACAGGCCGAATTTGGCTCATAGATGTAGTTTGTCAATGCCTGGTATAATTTGATAACCAGCTTTATTTGTCTTCAGGCCATAGCATAGTTCTGACTACAAAGGAAGCCTTGCACAGCTATTTAAATGCTATCCCAGAGTATTATCTTGGAGTTATAAGATTTCTCCAAGTCTTTGATAATATTTGGCCTGTTGAACAGAAAGTTTCCCAGACTATCAGAAGAAAGCATATTCTTAGTTTCTTGTGTACTTAATCATAAGCTAATAATAGAAAAAAAAAGAATAAACTTTATCTCTCTGCTATATTGTTTTCCTTGCTAATGGTACAGGTTTATTAAATAATATTAGTTTGTAGGCTTTTATGGTTTCTAGTATTCCCTTTTTATTTCCTATCCTGTTATCTGAATGCTTTACATGGCAGGAAAAAAGGCACATTTTTAGTAATTACATAGTTATAGAGAGCTCATTCTGTTGAATAAAGCATGTAAAAAGAATCGTTGGCAATACCACACCTAGAATAATGCTTTAGAAGACTCCCACATAATAAGGACAATTAAAATGATCAGAAATCTAGAGTGCTGCTTTCAGCATTGGTACCTAAGTAATTTGGTAAGAAGCAGTGAATAATGTTTCTGGCTATTCTCATTTGACTGGTCTAAACTTGCAACCAATATGTAAAGCAAAGGCAAAATTGTTTAGCCACATCTATAGTAATAAGGATTTGGAGTTTTTTAAAAATACTTTCTGTTTATGGATAAAGCTAACATAGCTGCATTTTATTTGGTTTGGTGTAGTGTTTTTGGTTTTGTTTTTCATTTTTATTGGCAGAAGACCCAGAATCTTAAGGTCACCTAACACAACCACAACTGTATAACCATTGTTATTTAATCAATTTAGTGGCATTAACATGAATTTATTATTAAATATACCCAGGATAAATATTAATTTTAATTTATAAACTTAAAAAGCAGTGCATCCTTATACCTAAGAATATACCCTTTATGGTTAGTCAAATCTGAATTTAAATACCAGTTCTATCATTTCAGGACTGGGTAACTTTGGGCTAGATAATGAATGTGTCTGAGTGTCAGTTTTTTCTCTGTTGGAATAATTATGGTAGATAATGTAAGTAAAGTGCCTAGTAAAGTATCTGTCAAATAGCAGGCACCTGATTAGTGCTTGCTATCATCATGTTCATTACTAGTATTTCAGGTATTTTAGACAACTTATATTCGCACAGTACATTTTTCATGGCTAAAAACACTTTTCTTGTTTTTCAGAGAGCACAGCTGAGTCACTCTTAATATCATCTTTTGAGGCTACAAATGAAACAGGAAACATTCAAAGTAGATGCTTCAGGAAAAGACATAAAAGTGACAATGAACCTAATTTGCAGCAGCAAATGTCCTGGGGAAATAGAAACCATGACCTTAGTGGAGGAGTAGTGATGGGACTTAGGCTCAATAGAATTAACCAGGAAGCAAACCCTGGAGATATGGTTGAAAAATTAGGAGCTGATGCAAAAATTATTTCACATGTTATTTCAAAAAGCACAAGACCAAATACTCTTGATATTGGAAGGCCATCTTTAAGATCAAAAAGAGACAGTCTAGAAAAGGAATCTAGTGATGATGATACACCTTTTGATGGTTCTAACTGTTTATCAGAAAAAGTGGATTCGCCAGTTATTTTTGACTTAGAAGATTTAGACAATGAAAACAATGGGTCAAAAGTGGGATATGTTACACGAAATCACAAGAGGATTCAACGTACGAACAGCATTTCAGTAAAACCTTTTGAAAAAACTGATGTGGCAACAGGATTTGATCCCCTCTCTCTTTTGGTTGCTGAGAGTGAGCAGCAGCAAAAAGAGGAGGAAGAAGAGGATGAAGATGATAGCAAAAGCATTCCAACACCATCTGCTAGGCGTGATTTAGCTGAAGAAATTGTGATGTATATGAATAACATGACCAGTCCTTTGACAAGTCGGACACCAAGCATTGATTTACAACGGGCATGTGATGATAAATTAACCAATAAGAAAAGCCCAACATTGGTCAAGGCCTGTAGAAGATCGAGCCTGCCTCCTAATTCTCCTAGGCCAATGAGACTTACCAAATCTAAAAGTTATACAAAAAGTGAAGACAGACCAAGGGATAGACTCTGGTCTTCTCCAGCCTTCTCACCTACTTGCCCATTTAGGGAAGAATCTCAAGATGCATTAACTCATTCATCGTCTTCATTTAATTTAGATACACTACTAGTACCTAAACTAGATATTCTAAGGAACAGTATGTTCACTGCTGGAAAAGGAGTTGCAGAGAAAGCAAGCAAATGGTATTCCAGGTTCACCATGTATACCACATCACCTAAGGTAAGTTTTGTTAATACTTTCTATTTTTCCTTTTCTCTTCCTCCACTGCCAAAAGTTCCTTACTTTAAAGATGCCTGTTTTTACCATTCTCCTTAAATACAGCTTTACAAAAAAGACTCTTGCTTAAGGTTGGTAAGTGTCAAGAATTTAAACTTCAATAAAAACTTCAAAAGGAAAGAAAATTCACTAACTATAAAGTTAGGTTTATAATTCAGTTTTGAAAGAAAGTGATTTGAAGATAGATAAAAATTAGTGTTATATGAAAATGCTTACTGAGCTTCATTATTTCCTTCAAAATGCAGATTTTTCTTCAGATACAGTGTCCAGTATATTACCAGCCAGACATAGGATTTCTCCTGCTGGTTAAGATGGAGTAGCTTTTGATAGAGCTACATACTTCTTAAGAAAAAAAGCTAGATGAAAATGAAAATACAGAAAGTAGATGTTAGAAGTCTGCATAAAACTGCTAAAGCAACTAGAAAGTAGAGGGGCAAGATTCTAGAGAGAGAAGAATTGCAGAGGTGAGCTCAAGTTCTGTAGCTACTTTTTCCCTGAGGACATTTGCTTATTCTGAGCACAGAGCAAGAGGTTGCAAATCCAGGTTTTGCCTTATCAGAGAACTGTGGAGAGGTGAGGAGGCCAGCAGAGCTTTTAAGATCTTGTAGAGCTGGAAAGAAAATTAGAGACTTTGGGGTCCTCAGATACACAATTTTTTTCCTTCAAGACATTTTCTACATGCTGATATTGCATGAGAAAGAGGATAAAAAGATAAGCAGAAAGTCTCTGACAGACAAGAGTTCTCTGAAGTTTCATGGTGCTGGGAATACAATAACTAGAGTTCATGAGCTGGTGGACAAGGGGCTGGGGCTGGTGGTGAACACACCAGGCCCTTAGCTGGAAATTCTGCCCAACTCTGCCTTAGGAACATTGGCAAACTGGATGTGACTGAGCCTGACCAAAACTGCAACCTAGGCTTGACTCAGCTCCATCTATGGTTAGATTAAAATAATCAGCCTTTATCCAAAAGAGGAAATAGTATACCCTTTTTGGAAAAATAGAACATTATCTGGAGTCCTTCCGATTTTTACATATTTTTAAAATTGTATGTAATTTTTAAATATATTTTTTATATTCTATACATTTTTTATTTTTTATATTTTATACGGTTTTTTTTATATTCTGTCATTAAATTAAAAATAGCTATATCAAGAAACAGGACTATAAGTAAAAAAAGAAAACATGGTGGAAACAGATCTTTAGGTGATGCAAATATTTGAATTAGCCAGGGACTTTGAAATAATTATAATATTGTCAAGAAAATAGAGGAAAAGGTGAAAAATAGCTACAAAGATGGAAAATTTCACCAGATAATTATATATTTAAAAAAATAAAGTGTAAATTCTAAAACTCAAAAGGATACAAAGTTAAGAATGCAATAGTTGCATTTAAGAGCAGACAAAACACATAAAAAGAAAGGTCAGTAAACTAGATGAAAGTTAGTAGAAAATATACACATCGAAGCAAAGACAGCGAAAAACTGGAAAATACAAAAAAGAATGTAGGGTTTAGTGAAAATGCGTAGCATTGATGTAATTGAATTCCAGAAGAAGAGAGAATGAGGTATTCAAATGAACATTTAAAAAGCTAATTGCCGGGCTAACCTGGTGGCTCAGGTGGTTGGAGCACAGTGCTCCTAACGCCAAGGTCGCTGGTTCAATTCCCACATGGGCCAGCGAGCTGCTCCCTCTACCACTAAGAGAGTGAATAATGGCTCTCCCTGGAGCTGGGAGGCCGTGAGCAGCCAGAGCTCAGTGTGAGCTGACTGCCTTAGCCGGTTTGAACTGGAGTGGGGTGGGGAAGTGGACAAAGGGGGGAAAAAAAGCTAATTGCCAAGAATTTTCCAAAAGAAAATTAATCAAAGATGTCAGTTCACATATTTAGAATATCTACAAATGTCAAGCAGAATAAATACAAAGAAAACCATATTTAGGCATCTAATGTTAAAGTAGATGAAAATGAAATACAAAGAGAAATCTTAAAAGGAGCCAGATAAAAGAGATATATCATGTTTTGCCCAGTATAATGCACTCCTTTATATAATACGCACCCTCGTTTTTGGCCCAAACTTTCAGGGGAAAAAAATCTCTCACTTTAATTTTTCAGTTCAAATTTTTATTTGTTTAAATTTAGGTACTTGTTTTTTGTATTATAAAGGAATTTTAGCATTTATTTTTTAATATATTATGATACAAGAAATTTTATGTAACAAATAATGACAAAACACAAGAACAGATATAAATACAAGAAATTTTATGTACTGGTAACAAATTTACGATATTTACACGTCATAAAAGGCCAAGGACTCTTCATCATGGCAAATATGTCCTAAGTTCAGCAAAACCAATTATCGTATTCCAGGGTATTATTTTGCATTCGGATATTGTTACTGATTTATTTTAACTCATAAGCATAAATAAAAAAATTAAAAACATTTGCGAGTATATAGATACAGAATTAGTACTATGCATGTATAATGCACATCCTTATTTTTCCCTCACAAATTTGGGCAAAAAAAGCATGCATTATATACGGCAAAATACGGTATTACTTTCAAAGGAGCAACAATAAGAAACCGACAGTTGTCTTTTGAACAGAAACTATGATGTCAGAATACACTGGAAAGACATCTTTAGAGTTCTGAAAGAAAATGACTGCCAACTTATTTTTCTATACCCAGCAAAGATATTCTTTAAAAATTAGGGTGAGAGTTCTAGTTCCACTATAGTAACATAAGGCCACAACGCCCATCCCTCCCACTGATTACAGCTAAAAACTCCAGGCAAAATACAAAAACAACAACTTTCTAAGGATTCTGAAAAATAAAAGCAGGCCAACTATGAGAAGGGACCCACACAGAGATGAATTTTCCATTTTGTTTTTCTCATTCATCTTTGGCCCAAGAGCAGATCACAGTGTGGCATGGCAACTCTGGCAGCTAAAAATTCAAAAGAAAACCCATATTTCCTGGGCAGAGGAACCAGGGAAGAGGGCCACTGTGGGCTGGAAAGTTTGAGGGGAATCCAAGAGAAGGGGATTCCCTTATTCTGTGTGTGGACCACATAAGTCTCAAGAATCAAAACGCAAAGTACAATCTGAAATAACTCTGTTGACTGCTTGCTAAAACAAAAGCATCAATGTTCTGCAAGAGATTAAAACAGTACCCAGACTATACAACATTCACAGTGTCTAAAATAAAATCCAAAATTAGTTGGTATATAAAGAATCACAAATATATGACCCAATTCTCAAGGGAAAGACAATCCTGAGATGGCCCTGGTGTTGGAATTATCAGACACTGTAAAGCAGCTATTATAACTAGATTCCCCGAGGTAAAGAAAAACACATTTCAAATAAATGAAGGGAATTTTAAGCAAGAAATAGAAATTATTTTTAAAATGTATAACTATAAAATACACTTAAACTCATTGGATGAATTCAATAGTAGAATGGAGATCACAGAGGATAGTCGGTGAACTTGAAAATCGAGTAGTATTAATAGAAACTATCCAATTGAAAGAACAGAGAAAACTTTTTTATACAAATGAATATGGTAATAACTATGTATAGTACCAGGTGAGTACTAGACTAGTCAGGGGGATCACTTTATAAATTACATAAATGTCTAACCACCATGCTGAAATTAATATAAAATAATATTGAATGTCAACTGTAATTGAAAAAATTTTTAAAGGTGGGGGAAGGTAAAGGGAAATAAAAGGTTCAGATTTCCAGGTATGAAACAAGTCATGGGTAGGTAATGTACAGCATAGGGAATATAGTCAATAATATTGTGATAGTGTTATATGATGTCAGATGGTTAGTAGACTTATGGTGATCACTTCTTTAGGTATATAAAGGTTGAATAACTGTGGGGTACACCTAAAGCTAATATAATATTACATGTCAGCTATATTTTAATAAAAATCTTTAAAAAAATGAACAGTACCTCAGAGACTTTGGGGACAGTATCAAAAGGTGTAACATATAATTGAAGTTCCAAAAGAATTAGAGAAAGAGATTGTGGTAGAAAAGATATTTGAAGAAATAATGGCTGAAACTTACTGAATTTGGTAAAAGATTTAGAGTTACAGGTATAAGAGACTCAGTAAACTATAGACAGGATAAATTCAGAGAAAACTAAACCTACGTACACATAAGGAAACTGCTAAAAACCAAAGATATCCATCTGCTAATAAGAAAATGACTGCTGGAAAAAGAAAATAAGAATAAAAAGTATCTTCAAAGCTGTTAAAGAAAAATGACACATTACCTACAGAGGAATAAAGATTTGAATGACCATGTAGTTTTCATCATAATCCTTGGAGGGAAGAATACAGTGGAACAACACCTTTAACGTGTTGAAAGAAAACACCTGTCAACAACCCAGAATTCTGTATCCAGTGAAAATATTCTTCAGGGGTGAAGGTAAAATAAAAACATTTTCAGAAAAAGGAAAAAAAAAATCATGGCTGGTAGACCTATAAGATGTGCTAAATGGAGTTCTTCAGGCAAAAGAAAAATGATATTCAAAGAAACCTGTATCTTAAAAATGAAGGAAGACCAAAATAGATGGTAAATAGCTGATTAATATAAAAGACTACTTTTTTAACCTCTTAAATTGCTTAAAATACTTACAATTGTCTAAAATAAAAAATTATCTCACAGGATTTTTCAGTATACAAGTATGTTCATGTTTTATAGTGGTAAAAGGACTCACCATACTGACGTTTATTATACTTATTATATATGAAGTGATACTATACTAAGTAGACTGTAAAGGATTAGGTATATATATTGTAATCCTTCAAGCACCCACTTAAAAAATATGAGATGTAGCTAAAAAACCAATAAAAATATTCCAATAATCTTAAAAATAGCTCAGCAACACACACAAATACACACACACACACACACACACACACACAACTAGAAAAAAGCAAGTTTTATCTGGGCAGTAGAATTACAGATATTTAAAAAAAATTTCTTCATGCAAAAATTTGTATCTACCAGATTTTCTTATGGATTACTGGTATAACCGAAAAAAAATTTAACTCTGGTGTTCTCAAACGTGAAAACTAGAAATATATGTCTTTGAAACCTGGATGATTGTGGAAAAGAATAAAGTGTAAACAAATGAAATTTTAAAAGAAGAAAATGTAATTCGAATGGTATCATCCTGGGCTGAGATTTGCAGGAAGGAAATGAACAATAAATGGAGATTTAAAGTCAGCAAGGTTAGCTTACTAACAGATGATTATTTTGATCTAACTAAAAAATGCTGTCTTAAAAATTGATCTCCAGATCACATGGTACCTCTGTTTTAATTTTTTATGGCACCTCCATATTGTTTTCCATAGTGACTACCAATTTATATCTCCACCAACAGTGCAGGAGAGTTCCCTTTTCTCCACATCTTTGCCTACACTTGTTAATCTCTTATCTCTCTGATGGCAGCCATTCTATAATAACAGGCTTGAGGCAATATCTCATTGTGGTTTTGATTTGCATTTCCCTGATGACTAGTCCTGTTGAGGACCTTTTCATGTATCTGTTGGCCATTTGTCTTCTTTGAAAAAATATTTACTCAAGTCCTTTGCCCATTTAAAAATTTTTTTTTCAATTATAGTTGATATTCAGTATTATTTTATATTAGTTACAGGTGTACAGTGTAGTGGCTAGACATTTATATAATTTATGAAGTGATTCCTCCGATTAGTCTAGTACCCACCTGACACCACCATACGTAGTTGTTACAATACTATTGACCATATTCTCTGTGCTGTACTCTATACATCCCCGTGACCACCTTGCAACCACCAATAGGTTGTCGAAAAAATACCCGCATCCCCAGGTTCATTGCAGCATTATTCACAACAGCCAAGACACGGAAACCACTAAGTGTCCCTCACCAGATGAATGGATAAAGAAGATAAAGATGTGGTATCTATATAGAATGGAATATTATTCGGCCATTGGACGGAAATCCTGTCATTTGTGACAATGTGGAGGGATCTTGATGGTATCATGCTAACTGAAATAAGTCAGACAAGAAGGACAAATACTGTATTTTATCACTTACGTGTGGAATCCAAAAAAAGCTGAACTCATAGAAACTGCACATTGGAGGGTAGGGGAAATGGGGAGATGTTGGTCAAAGGGTATAAACTTCCAGTTATAAGAACAAGCTTTGGGAATCACAGCATTGTCATTATTGTTAACAAAATTGATTGTATACTTGAAAGTTGCTAAGACAGTAGCTATTAAACTTTCTCACCACAAAAAGAAATGGTAACTATATAATGGGTTCGAGGTGTCAGCTCATGCTATGGTGGTATTCATTTTGCATTATATAAGTGTACCAAATCAACACGTTATACACTTAAACTTACACAGAGTTATATGACAATTATAGCTCAATAAGGCTGGGGGAAAAATTGATCTCCAGCATGTCCGTCCAAATTAGCACACCCTTGTAAATTCGGTTGTTTTTTTCCTCTCGAAGTTATGTGATTAACTGATCAGCTGAGTAATTAGGCATTTCCTCTGCCTTTGAAGTGACTTTTTAAATAATAAGCTTTAAATATGAAGGAAAGTAAGCTTATAATTATGTCCTTAGGATCAAAGTTCTGATCGTACCAGTCTTTCTTCAGTGGGAGCCCAGGATTCTGAATCTACCTCTTTAACAGATGAGGATGTCTGCCCTGAGTTGGAAGGAGCAACTTTCTCCCAAGAGAGCGGTATCACCCCAGGGACTAAGGGAATTGATTTCAGCAGAACAAGCCTAGAAAGTTCTGCCTCCTTAGAAGGTTTGTCTAAACAGTTCTGTCATGCCTCATTTGGTATGTGGTACCTTTACTTGTTTTATGTTTTAATTTTGTAAAAGATTTGCATGGCTCCAAAGTCAAAACAATGAGAGCTGGGACACTTTCAGAGGTCTAGCTTCTGTCCACCCCCTGCATCTTGTTTTCTCCCTGTCCCTAGAGGTAACCATATTTATCCATTTTCGTTTATCCTTCCATTGTTGCTGTTTAAAAAAAAAATAACTCGGTGTGTGTGTGTGTGTGTGTGTGTGTGTGTGTGTGTGTACGTACACGCTTATTACCTCCCTGCCCTACCTCAAAAGGTAAAGTACTGTAAATACTATCCCACTCCTGGCTCTTTTCACTTGACAATATCCTGAAGATATTGCATATTGGTTGTTTTTTTCCTCTCGAAATTATAATGTCATCATCACATAACACTGTCCCACATCCATTTTTACGGTTGTATAGTTCATCATATGTCAGTATATTATTTTATTTTAACCACTGCTCTGTTAAGTTTCCAGCCTCTGACTATTACAAATAATGCTATGATGCATATATGTCATACTATATTTTTGCCAGGGTATTTTGAAAGATACTTCAAAATTCTTCCTTGAAGTGATATTGCCAAGTTCCCTACCTCAGGGCTATCCTATTTTGCATTCCCACCGGCAGTAGTTCAACGTACCTATTTCCTCATAGCCTTGTCAACAAAGTATGTTGACAGACTTTTGGATTTTTGTCATCTGATTGGTGAGAAATGTATTTCAGTTTGGTTTTTACTTATACTTCTTATTAATTTGTTTTAATAGCTGTATTTATATTAGAGAATTAATCCATTCTCTCTTATGTAAGTGACAGATACTTTTTCCAAGTTTGTCAAGTTTTGTGGAGTTTTTTTTGGTTACATGTATTTCATTTTATGTCATCAAACCTATCAGTCTTTTTCCCTCTTGCTTCTGGATTTTGAGTCATTAGGAAAGATTTCCCCTTTCCTAGGTTCAACAGTATTTTCTTCTGATACTTCTCTGGTTTCTTTTGTAACATTTTCTGGGGTCAGCATACTTTCTGTAAAGGGTCATATCATAAACATTTTAGATTTTGTGGGCCATCATGTACCCTTTTTTGTCACATATTCTTTTTTTTTTAACAATGTTTTAAAATGTAAAAACAATTCTTAGCTTGTGGCTATACAAAAATAGATTTGACCCCTGATTTAGATTTTCAATCCATTGAGATTTATCCTGGTATATGATGTGAGGAATGGATGAATGTAGTATTTTTTCATATACACCTTTGCTATTTTAAAAAGCTTTGGTGGAAATTTTCACACATTCACAAAAGTAGAAAGAATAGCACAATGAGCCTCCATGTACTCTTCGCCCAACTTCAAGAATTATCAGCAAATGGCCAATCTTGTTTTGTCTTTTCCTCTCTCCCCTCTGCTGCCATATTTTTTCCTTCCCTAAAGTCTCAAACAACATATAATTTTATTCATAAATACTTCAATATGTATCTCTAAAGTATAAGGACTTTAATGTTATATATTTTTAATTTCTTATAAAATTACTTAATTTGTTGAATAAATTTATTTTTAATCTTATGTCATACATATAATGTGTACACTTTTATGTATGTAAATACATTTCATAAATTGAGGACGTCTGAGTAACCAGCACTCAGATCAAGAAACAGAATATTAACAGCATCCCAAACCTCCTCCTCTCATGGCCAGATCCACTAGTCACTACTCCCTTCATGGATAAACATTATCTTCTAACACTGTTAGCATGGCCATTTTTAAACATTTTATAGATGCACATGGTGTGTAGCTTTCATGATGCATTCACTTTTTTGAAAACATAATTGTAATACCATTGTATTTTTTTAAATGTGAATGTATCATATAATATCTTAAATATTTCTTTAGTTTAAATTTGCACGATTATCTCATAAAGCTGTTTTTATAGGTGGTTTGTTCAAATTGGGATCCAAACAAGGTCCACTTGTTGCTTTTGCTTGGTTTGTCTATGAACTCCCTTTGGTCTTTGTTTCCTCTTTTTCTCCCCCACTTTGCCGTATATTCATGAAGAAATCAGGTGATGAGCTCCCCTCCTCCTTTTTTTCAATATACAAGAACAGTTTGTTGTGCTAAGCAAATAAAACTTACCCCACAACCTGATTCATATTTGTTAAAATGAATATTTATTCTGTGCTGATGATTAGTTGCAAAAGATGGGCTGCCCACATAAATGACTGATTTAGCCAAGGCAAATAGAAAGTATTAGAAAGCACCTTTGAACGAGCTTTAGCAGAGGAATTAAAGAAGGTTATTGGAGCGCCATCAAAAAACAAAACAAAACTGCAGTTCCCATCAGCTCCAAACATCTTTTTTTTTAATCTTGAATATTTTTTATTTTTATTATTTATTTTTTTATTAGTTTCAGGTGTACAAAACAATGTAATAGACATTTATCATTTATATCCCTCACACAGTGATAACCCTCCTCTCCCCATCTACTACCCCTCTCACATCGCACACAGCCATTACATTTCCACTGTCTCTATTCCTGATGCTGTACTCCGCTTCTTGTAACTATATATATATATATACATATATATATATACGTGTATATATATATATATATACACACATACATACATACACATACATATATATGAAATTGTAGTTGACATTCATTATTGTTCAGCGTCAGCTTCAGGTGTGCAGTGCAGTGATCAGGCATCTATATCATTCCTGAGGTGGTCTCCCTAACGTCTTAAAGGATGGTGTGAGGCTTCAGCTCTCTCTGCGTCTCTGTATCTCTGCATGGCAGGGCCTAGGGCCAGTGGTAGCTCTGGAGTTGTCTTTCTTCCCTTTGTCCTTTATTTGCTGAAAGAATCAGGTCTTTCATTAGTCTGGAGTATGCTGACTGCATCCCCATGGTGATGTTTAACATGTTTTCCTATCCTTTCTATTTCTTGTGAACTGGTAGTTTATACAATTCCTTTTTTTGATCTTTACATTTATAAAAATACCAATGTTCATTCATAAAATATAGTAACTACCAGGAAAAAAACGTATAGAGAGTACAGATTACCTCCGGTTTTACTAACAAGATATAGCCACTGTCAATTGATTGGACCCCAGAATTCCCCTTTTGTTGTTGTCGTTGTTGTTATAAATACCTACTAATAAAGCATTGCTCTGAAGAATACACTTGGAAACTCCTCCCTAGTGCTGAAGAGCAAGATTACTGTACCAGATCCTAAAAGATCCTTATATAGGGCAGAGAATTGACGGTAAATCTTTTCATGATTTGAAATAAGATGAGCTATTTTATACTTTTTAGACCTTAGAACTAAACACCTTCTTGTATTTTAAACATGGAAAAATAGAGACAGCAAAACAGTAATTATAAACAAATGTAATGCCTTCTAGTCTGTACACACAATGCATTTAATAAGTGAGTAATGACTGAACACACTTAGCATGTGTGTTCAATAGAATTAGAACACATTTCCTTAGGTTTGTACTCAGAACAAAAATTCATGCGTTGAAAAACATTTTTTATTAGTTTTTTAATTAGTTTTAATATTTTGAATAGAACAGTTTGATATTTTATCAGAGAATTTATGAAAGTATAAGATTCTCGTATCTTTTCTCATTCGTTTTAATGGTTTTGCTCTTTGTATTTTAATAATGAATAGGATCCCTGTCAAAGTTTGCCTTGCCTGGGAAATCAGAAGTGGCATCTTCCTGCAACACGAGTAACACAAATATCTTCCAGAACTATGCAATGGAGGTACAATTTTAATCAAAAGAGCATCTTTATGTACTACTTTATACAATGTACATTTATTAAGTGTTGGTGGTCTCAGAGTAATAAAAATTGAAATATATAGCATCTGAAAATTTGGGAATGTATTCTGCACCTGAACAAACTTAAAATATCTAGTATTTCAGATTAATGAAGTCATACTACTTTATCTCTATTTAGAAAAGTTCCATGCTTCCTTTGAGATTTATCAACATACAAAAGCATTTTCATGTTCAATATTTATATTTATCCCTTATTATATGTATGTTCTCTTTGAATTTTTATTTCACATCTCAAACACAACCGATTTTGCTATGGAAGTACACTTTTTTGAAGAGGGGTACAGGAAGCAGTCTTGGCATATGTGTCAGCTGTCCGTCTGATTTAAATATCTGCTGGATATGCTGCCATATCTCATCTTCTTACATTGAAAAACTTACACTTTTACACTTTAAAATTTTTTCCTAATTATTGTGTAAAAATTACTCCCAAATACATTTGTGAGTGTTACTTCATGCTACTTTGCATAAATTTGGAAAGTAAAGTTTCATGCAGCTGAATAGTAAATGAGTACTGATGTTGCAACTTACAAAGTTTCTGAGGACTTCAGGAATTTCTATATTTTATTAATATAATGACAGCATTTATATTTATCTACAGCAGTACTTCTTAAACTATCTATAGTGACAGACCAGGGTTTTTTTTCTTTCTTTCTTTCTTTTTTTTTTTTTTTGGTTATTGTTTTTATATTGATCACACGCTTACGATATTTCAACAATGACAAAGTACTTAAAGGTTACTAAATCCTTTTCTCAATTTCTTTACTTATCTAACCACAAACCAGTAAGAATTTGTAGACCAGCACTGGTCTGGGGACCACACTTTGAATAGCACAGGTCTATAATATGTAATTACAAAAACCTATTTTGAGTATTAACAAATTAATGCTTGGGTTTACTTTTCCATTAATAAAACCATGGCAGGTTTATAGTAATTATAATGGTAAAAACTCTCACTTAAATGAAAATTTCCCTTTTGGGCAAAAAATTTGGAATAGCTGAAATAAAGATGAGTATCTTATCTAATGCACTGAATGTAATCCACTTTTTGTTTGTAACTTCTGAATCTTTCTGAGTTTTAGTTTTCCAATAGATTTATTAATCAAAATGGCTTTTTAATTCATAATATGCACTAACCGGCTTACGTTATACGGTGCCATTTTCTCCCACAGGTTCTCATTTCAAGTTGCTCTCGGTGTAAAACTTGTGATTGTCTTGTCCATGATGAGGAAATCATGGCTGGCTGGACAGCAGATGATTCAAATCTTAATACCACATGCCCGTTTTGTGGCAATCTTTTCTTGCCCTTCTTGAATATTGAAATAAGAGATTTAAGACGTCCTGGAAGGTAATGATTTATGCTTTCTTCCCCCTTCGAATTTAAGATCATGTTTCCTAAAATAGCTGTTTTCTGAAATAGCTCCTTTGGTTCACATTACAGATACTTTTTGAAGTCAAGCCCATCTACAGAAAATATGCATTTTCCACCCTCCTTTTCCAGGCAAACAAGACCATCTTGTATCTCAGCATCAGCCTCTGGTCTTGATACATCTGTTTTCTCTGTTCAAGGGGATTTTGATTTAAATAGGTAATTATGATTATGTGGAACTATATTTTAACAATTTATATTACACAAGTTTTTGATAATGACAAAAATGTGCTGACCATTTTCAAGTTTAAATTTCTATGATTCATAGTCTTAAATTCTTCTAATTAAAGCAGTATTAAAATTCTCTAATAACCTAGATGTTTAAACAGTTACAGTTTATGCTTTATGAATCCCCAGGGTTTAAGCTGTATAATTCATGTATGGTAATGTTTACTGGTATTTTAAAAGTAAAAATTCTGGAGAACACTAGAAGCTTATAATGAACACCTTTCTTTTATCTCTCTCTCTTCAGGAATTAAATCAGTACGAACTTCTATTTTGGAATATTTAATTTTCTACTTAGGAATATTTAATAATATAAGAAAACATTTGGAGCTGATAGAGGAACTGTAAAATTAAACTAAGACTATACTGTAAGCCTAATATAAATAAATCTATGCTTAAAACAAAAGCAGAAATCACCTTCATTTCGGAGAAGTGCCAGATACACCATAGGTGGCTGGGCAGATGAAACCATATTGGTAACTGCATGTGCAGAAGAAAATCTGCATAGTACTGGCAGGTTAACATGACCTGTTTAATCCTAAGCGCTTAGGCAGCAAAATTGCGAATCTGTGCACCATCTTTCATCATGGGTTTGTTGTAACCATTTCTCTGACTCTCTGCCACTGGCTTGTGAATAGTTGAGAATCTCTCTTCCCACTAGCTGAAGGAATAGTTTCCTCTGCTTTGTATCCTTTGGGCCTGCAGTGGTTTCTGCTGTATAAAAGTTGTCTACTATATGTTTTGAATAATTGAATGACTCTTGAATGTTTAAAGTTCACTGGATAAAAAGGAATTTTAACATGACTAGACTACTTAAAAATGTATCCTGTTTCCCAGCTGAAGCCTGAGTTCCTTTGATTTACTTTGGTATGCCTAGCTCTGCTGCTAAAGAGAAGAATATGGTCTTTCTAGATGAAATAATAAATCTAGACAGTGATATGATGTTTTCTTTTTTCAATGCCCAAGCAAATCTAAAGCACTGGAAAATACATGTGCCCGAAGTAGAAGTATTCAGATCCCTGCTGATAGATCAAAAACAACTATGTCCAAATGTCCAATATTTCCGTTGGCCAGGAGTGTCAGTACTTATGGTCCCTTGGATAAAGAAGACATTGGGGGCCAGAAGCTCATTCCTACAGGCAGCCTGCCAGCCACTTTACAAGGAGCTACGGTATGTATTTTGGTGGTGTTAAAAATTCAGACATTGATAATTTACATATGATTTTGTTCCCCTTGTCCTGAACAGCTGTATTGGCTTTAATTTTATTATTGTCAAGAAGAGTCTCTTGTCTCATGATACAATTATAGTACCTTTCTACATATGGAAATCATGGACAGGAATTTTTTTTTCAGTGACCGTATCATCAATCTTGTATTTGCCATTTACGGTTTTTATTTATTCAACAGGAGTCTTTAGGATTAGAATGGCGCCTTCAAAGTCCAGATCCTGTCACTGTTCCATATCTTAGTCCTTTAGTGGTGTGGAAGGAACTTGAAAGTTTATTGGAAAACGAAGGCGATCATGCAATAACAGTGGCCGACTTTGTGGACCATCATCCAATTGTGTTTTGGAACCTGGTGTGGTATTTTAGGCGTCTTGACTTACCCAGTAACTTACCTGGATTGATTCTTTCTTCTGAGCATTGTAACAAGTATTCAAAGGTATGAGAATAAAAATTAAAAGGCAGTGCTATTGTCACCATTGTAATGTTTGCATATTCCCAATGACAAAAAACTTAATGTATTACAGAATTGTACACCTGAAATCTATGTAACTTTACTAACAATTGTTGCCCCAATAAACTTTAATTTTTAAAAAAAATTAATTTTTATGCTATTTTTAATAACCATCTGAATCATTAGCTCAATAAAATTGTTTTAGTTGCGTTTACAAATAGTTTTTCTTCTTATAATCGAGCATTAAGACAAAGTCATGTTTTTTAGCTTTCTTATAAAATTTACACAAAATGGGCTTGCATTTTTGTGATAGCCTCAAGAATAAACTGCATGACTCTTAATGAGAGGAGTTTGTGAGTTGGCCCCACTCATGTCTCATACATCCTTCAAAAATAATTCATATTGCAGTCATGTGCTACCATTCTCTTCATGCCTTTACTTTGAATTTTTGCTTAACATTTAGATAATCAGTTTGTTCACTTGTTCACTTGTACTTTTAATATGTTGCTCTATAAATGCATTTTTACTTTTTCATATGCTATCACCACCACTAAAATGCAAAGCCTCTAAGTTCAGGAGTTTTGTCTTCTCCTTTCTTGTACTTCATGTCTATGATTGTGCACTTGCTTTGGATTTTCAGTACATGATGAATGAGTAACCAAAGGTTAACTCAGAGTTATCTGGACTGCGGACTCAGACTGATGTAGAATAGGGCCCCCGGATTCATTTTTCTTGGATTCATCTGAACCAGTTGAGATTAGCCCGTGTGCCCCCCTTCTCACTGATCTCTGTCCTAAAACCTACTTTAGAGCAGAAATCACTTTACTTTAGAGATCATTAGATTCTCAACTCAGCCCATCTTCCTTCAGTCAATATAAAACGCGTACAAACCAGTCATTTTCTGTTCTCTTTTCTCTCTTCCATACACATATCCTAAAAAATAAGGATCTTTATAAAATATTTACAAAACATTATTATGTAAGGATCATTAATGAATGTTTGTTCTTCCACACAGATTCCTCGCCACTGTATGTCTGAAGATAGTAAATATGTTTTAATACAAATGTTATGGGACAATATGAAATTACATCAGGACCCGGGACAGCCCTTGTACATCCTCTGGAATGCCCACAGTAAGTGCTGTCATGGGATGTTGGCTTCGTTCATAGGACGGTAATCTCTACTTACTTTAAATAGCCTAAACTCATGTATAACTGACTCTTATTTTGCTATACTACTTTTTGTCTTACAGGTCAAAATCGTACTCTTTTGTTTGAGAGTGAGTGTTTAAATTTGATGTTTTTAGAGTTACCTTCCATGGAGGTTAAGGGTTTTTTGGTTTTTATTTTGGGGTGTTTTTTTTTAAGTAGTGCTATATATGTGCTGGAGGGGTTATGTTTTGTAGTTTTGCTTTTAGCATATTGCTTGTCCCAATTTCTTCTTTTTACCTATTGTTTTGTTTGTTTTCATCCTGGCTGCTGATGTAGAACTTCTCCAGGGGCTGTATTAAGGAAAAAATGTCTTTTCAGTTTTAGTCTTTAAGGCCACAAAATAACTTTTTTTTCCGGCCTATTTTTATCATTATTTGTCTTATTTTTTCCTTTTTCTTTTCTTTCTTCATTCTTGGATTTCTATTCCTTTATTTATTGCCTTTAATTTATTTTTAGTGCTTTGTAACTTCTTTGATAGCTCTCATTTGCTGCTGAATTACATTCTCCTTTCTACAAAGAACATTTTCCTTCATCTACTCTTTTGTTTTTTTACAGCCCAAAAGTATCCAATGGTCCATTTATTGCAAAAAGGTGATAATTCATTTAACCAGGAACTATTGAAAAATATGGTAAAAAGCATTAAAATGAATGATGTCTATGGACCAATGAGTCAGATTTTAGAGACACTGAATAAATGTCCTCATTTTAAAAGACAGAGGTAAGTCATTATCTTAAATGAATATATTGTTCCTCTAAGCATATTTATATTGTTTACTTAATAATTTGTTAGAATATCTTGTGCTTATATCAGCATAAAGTTTTTGTAGAGAATATATAGACTATATACATAGTAATATCATCTCCACTCCTTTCCCTCCCCAGGAGTTTATATAGAGAAATACTATTTCTCTCACTTGTGGCACTGGGAAGAGAAAACATTGATATAGGTAATTCAGCATAATATATAACATGTAATATTTACATATCATGGTATAGTTCTCAAAGTGTCTTTATATTGGTAGTCTTTATTATTTTAATATTGTTATATTAGAAGAATCTTCTTTGGCTTTTTTTGATATAGTGTAAGAGATATTTTGATATTTTGGTAATGTTAATGAAAATGATAAATAATAAAAGCTAACAGTAGAATTTCCATATGATGCAGCAGTTCCACTTCTGGGTATATACCGAAAAGAATAGAAAGCAGCGTTTTGAAGAGATATTTGCACACCTATGTTCATAGCATCATTACCCATCATAGCTAAAATGTGGAAACAACCCAAGTGTCCATTGAAGTATGAGTGAATAAACAAAATGTGGTGTATACATAAAATGGAATATTATTATTCAGTCTTAAAATTGAAAGAAATTCTGACATGTGGTACAGTGTGAATGAATCTTAAGGACATTATGTTAAGGGAAATAAGCCAGTCACAAAAAGACAAATACTGTGGAGTTCCACTTATGAGGTGTTTAAAGTAGTCAAAAATCATAGACATAAATAGAATGATAGTTGGCAGAGCTGGAGGAGGGGAGAATGGGGAATTATTGTTTAACGGGTATAGAGTTTCAGTTTTACAAGATGAAAAGCGTTCTGGAGCTGGATGGCTGTAATGGGTGCACAACTCTGTGAATGTGTATAGTACCACTGAACTATATAGTTAGACATGGGTAAGATGATCAATTTTATATTATATGTTTTTTCCTACAATTTTATAATTTGGGGAAAAAATCATTTATAAAGTTGGCATCTTAAAGCTTTAAATTTCATTGGTCTGTGTAACGTAGCTCTAAAATGCTGTGGACTCTAAAGTCCCTGATCCAGCTTTGAAATTCTGTGGTCCTTTAGTTGTTGGAAACAACCTAGAGTCTCCCTTGTGGCCTTCAGTTTTGCAGTTCTGTAGTATCACAAAACTTGATTGTTGTTAACATCAAGTATAAATTTCTTTATGCCTTTATTTCTTTATGAATTTTTGCAGATGTATTTGATAAAGAATACAAGATGGCATATGATCGTCTCACTCCTAGTCAAGTCAAGAGCACACACAACTGTGACAGACCACCAAGTACGGGGGTGATAGAATGTCGCAAAACCTTTGGAGAACCTTATCTTTAAGATGTGTGTGTGTGTGTATAATTGCAATATGTATTGTATAGTCAGTGTATAAAAAGAACACTTTTAGACTCTCAACTTTTTTTCTTCAATTTTTGAGAATGCATTTGTAAATGATTCAGGAAGTTCATATAGCTTATGTACAGAATGTACTAAGAATAGTGAAAAGTGGGGAGAGAGCCACTTTGTTTCCCATTTCCTTTTTTTTTCTTTACTTCCCCTGTAACAAGTAATTATTTTTGTGATGAGGAAATCCCTAAACAAAATTAGTTCCCATAAAAGAAGACAACTGTTTTATGGTTTCTCTTGGAAAAGAGACGGATTGAAATTTCATGTATGGAACTTAAACAAATGTAAGAAAAGAGTATCTCCTGTTTTCATAGACTATTCAAATGTTTTGACCATGAAGTTGTATTATACATATTTTAAATTGTTTATAGTAAGTTGATATTTTTTTATTTTTTAAACTTAATATAGCAACTTAAAATGAACTTAAACTTATGAAGCAAGCAATTAAGTGTTTATTTTCCTTGTCTGCTCTTTGAAGTAATTAGTAAAGCTGCAGATCTCTATATGTATAGCTACCGACACACACACACATATATATATATATATATATTTTATTACTTGGGAGAAGGATTCAGAAACGTCAGTGCTAGTGTTAGTGTGTCCTCGGATCGCATGTGAGTACTCCTGAGCCTGACTGCAGTGAGTTAGTCACGGCAAGCGCGTACCCTGCCCGGACCAACTCATTGAGCCTTGTGGAAGGAGAGCCAGACAGGTTCCAGGTCTGCTTCTGCAAAATCAGGTTCAATATACCATGATTCCAAAATTTCTCTATTGCTAATACATACATACAGTACACAGGGAAAGTAGTTGACAAAGCCAAATATCAATTTAAATTTTAGTATTATACATAAACACTTATGTTGAGAAATATGTCAGACAATGTATTCCAAATTTTACCCTTAATGTCTAAAATATTGGGTATGATGCAAATTGTACTATATTTATCTGGTATATGACATACTGGAGTATTCTGTTAATATTGTATTTATATATATAAATATTCAAATTTTTTCTTCAAAAGTAGAAAAGGGATAACTCTCTAATAAAAGTACAGCCAGATAGAATTTCCCATATTGAGGAATTTGGCTTTTTCAGTAAGCCTTCAGAATCTGAAGTTTATGGAATCTAAAATCCAGAAATATCCAGAAATCAGGTAATAAACTGAATGTTTAAGCACCATGGGTAGATTCTAAAATAGACTGTAAAACATATTTTTAGTCCCATTATTTCTAATATCACTTTCTTTGGGTAATTTCTGATCAAAACTATCATTTGGCTGTTAGAATTATTTAAAGATTTTTAGTGTGTGTATGTGTGTATGTTTGCACACATTGTCATTTAGAAAGGAATTCTCTAGCCAATTTGAAAGAACAAAAAAAAAAGGATGGTCCCAAATTAGGTGTGTAAAGCCGGTAGAGTCCAGGACACTTGAACTGGAGATGTGATGAAGTCCTGAGACGCAGAATCAGTTCAGCTACAGAAAAACCACTTTTGAGTTCACACCATTAGTGAATAGCACCACGCTGAAACATTGCACAGATTTCTACTCTGGGAAATAATGAGGAGAGTTTAAAAATGTACAATTTTAGTTCAGTTAGTTTGGAGCTGAACTTACTTACTTGAAAAATCCGGTGCTATGCACATATATCTGCCTCTCCTTTGTAAATGCCACTCCAATTTTGTCTTTCTTTACTATTCAAATCCAAGCTTCATATTCTAAGTGAGTGTTATGTTTTCTAAATCACTTGAAAGTTGTAAAGTGAGAAACATTTGATAAGTGAGGCTTTTGACGTTGGCCACAAACATCCCTCCAGACAGGATTTTGGGGTTCTATTCTATTTGATTTGTTTGTGTGTTTTTGTTGATTTTTTTTGTAGTTGTAGTTCCCTTATAAGAACAACTTTCACTAATGTTGACCTTTTCTTTAACATAATATGTAAGAATCAGAATCATAGTTTATTGATTTCAAATATCTGACAAAAAAGCAAGTGAGGTAAAGGCCAATCTTTATGGTTCAAATTCATTTGGAAAAGTGAATGTAATTTGTATCTCCTCTCCCCGCCTCACCCCCACCCTCCCAGTTTTGTTTCTGCTTTTGGTTGGGTTTTGTTTCCCGTACTTTTAATCCCCAGGGAATATTATTTGCACAAATATAGTCTTAAAAACAGAAAAACCTAAAATATGAATGGAAAGTGGTAAGCCCTGCTCAGGAGAAAATTAAAATATAGATCATCCTCTAGAATAACTCTGTACAAACTTTTCTTCAGTTTTCTCTCTGTTGACCATACATTTTGGAGAATTATGGCCAGTCCTGTTGGAGAGAAATACCCTTTGTTACATTATCTGTCTCTTATTTTCTTACTCTTAGTTTTATGTGTTTAATAGTTGAAAATAAATTATGCTGTGTCCTGGTATAACTTGTTTACTACTTCCTTCCATTGTATTTTGAATGGCACACATTTGTATTTTATATCATATTTTGATATTCAACTTTTTCATCCTATGGGCAGATAGGGAATTATGCAGTCAATTCATATTCTGATTTTTGTCTTTTTTTCCATGATATTTTGTTTTTGGGTTTTGTTTTTCTTTACATCCTTAAAACCAGCAACTTATTTTATTACCAGATTTTCTAATATGTCTTTCCATTTTTGTCTCTAGAGAAATGGCCCCTGAAAACGTTGGTTCAGCATTTTAAGTTTTAAATACTTATTTTACTTTAATGCTGGTAATTACTATGATACTTTAGCGCCACTAGCAAGTGTTAGCCTGCTGTGTATAAAATGCTGTTATATTGTATCTCTAAATACGTTGTAGGTATATGGTTAAGAAAATACCCATTTGTATGATAATGTATGATAGCGCAGCTTTATTTTTATTTCTCCACTTGAAAGCTGCTATTTATTAGGCACATTCTCTCAGAGCAGGAAGAGAAAGAGCAGACTGCCCTTGGCCCGCCTTTGTGCTGGAGTGCGCATGCTCTGCTCTTCCTCCTTACATGCAAGACTGAGTTTTATTTCAGAATTGAGTTCTCGAGCAGCAGCAGACCAGTTTACCTTCAGATCCTCAGTATTTGGTCTCTTTATTATCCCTTCATACTATCCTCTTTCTCTCACCTCAAAGTAAGTACATTTGCTGACTTAATTATTTTTGTTTACAAAATTAATATAGGAATTTCTGTCTCTGATTCAAAAAGTCTGTGTGCATGTGCTTATTCTCTGAGATGGTAACAGACTCTTATAAAGTTACTACATCTTTCCACAGTTGCCATTCATTTGGATGGCTTCCTCCTTTCGTCTTGAAAGATTTTCTTTTCAAACATAGTACTGTGATAAAACCACTGGAGCAACTGATGGAATTTTCTATAGATGAAATTCTCCAGGTTTTACCTGCTCATCACAGTGAAGGGCCCGAAAAGCAGAAGCAGTGCCTTTGGTTGTGTGGGTAGTCATAGGCCAGGGTGTCCTGTTGGTGCTAGTGCCCCCCCAGGGATAGACAAGTTGATCGTGAGCCCTCTCTTTGTACCTTTCAGAGACCAGTCCCGCCTGCAGCAGGGCCCACCCACAGAAAAGGGGTCAGAACCAAGGGTATTCTTTAGCATATAAGGCCAACAAGCTCTTCACATGTATCTACCAGGCTGTGCCCTGAATATTCCAATTCTGGCCGCCTTTGATACTCAATCTTTTCATAAATGATAATTATGATATAGACAGTGTTATAAAAGGCCAAACCAATAATTTGCTAAAAACATTTTCAGAACTATTGAAAGAGGGCAATACAATGTTCACAATCTATAGTTAACCATTTAAACATACACCAATTTTCCTACGTTTGGAATGCAGCCTTTTTTTCTGGTATTATATATAGAATCTTAACCATTTAAATTAGGAAAAGTTTCACATTTTTAGAAATTTGGCCCAAAGTTACTACCAGGGCCATCAAGAAATTGCAAACTCAAGGGGGATGAAGGAGAAGTCATGTATGCAGCCATTGTCTTCCAATTCAGACACCCACGTGGAACAGTTCAGACTTTCTAAGCTGAAGGATGACCTAGAATTTGTCCCGTGTAACTATATAGGTGATTTTGCCTAGCAAATGAGTACCATCTCACCATTATCTTGACATTTTAAGGTGGTACTTTCTCTCTAAAACATCACAGTTTTAATAAATTATAGATTTGTAAATGACAAAAATTTTAGTATCCAAGCATAACAAATTGATCTTTTAGAAGTTACCTAAGTTTTCCATCTCCCTGAAATCTCCTCTTTCTCCCCCTACTCATCCATCAAGACTCAGCTTTCATTTTGCTTACTTGACTCTTTCTGTCATAGTGTAAAGTGATCAGAACTTCCTTTCTAGGCAGAGAGAAATGCCAGAAGCTCAGCAAACTAATTAGGAAAAGGTTAGATCATTAGAGTTGATTTTAATTACGAAATGTCTCTCCAGCGCTTTATCATTACAGCACTTTTCACTGTCCATCACTCCCCAGTCATTCTGGGCAAGAGCATCAGATCCCGGGCTGTCAGTGAGGAGGTGGCTTCCCCAAGGCTGGTTGGAACTGGCTGCACATACCAGGTTGACGCCCCGTTTTAGCACTGGGCTCTCGCTTCTGTAGGCATTATTCTCTCCTCCTGTTCTTAAGCCATGGCATATGGAAACCAGGCAGTGCAGCCGCAGCAGGAATGAGGATAACTAAGTGAAGTATATGGAACTTGAACATGATTCCATATTCTTTAGCATTCTTCTCTTGAGCATTCTGATCAAGTGACCTAAGGTAGCGATGAACCCATCCATGTTTGTAAAATAAAATACCGTTGAGACTCACAATTTATTGAAATTTAATGAAAGTCATTTCCAAAGAATGTGAATCCTGGCATAGTGAGGCCATTAATTAAATTAACCCGTCTTAAGAGATGGATAATGGATTGAAGTACTTTGAACACAGGCCTTCAACACCAAAATGTTTGATTTTCTTTTCTTTCACATCACATCTGTCCTGCTATCTTCTAGTCTTTGGTGAATCCTCCCATGTTTGTAAATAAAAACATGTTTACTATCATAACCTATAGTCACCTGAGCTCCCTTTGCTCTAAAACCAGGGACATAGAACGCTTTCATTTCTAATGTGTCCCTTAATTTGATGCTGCTGTGTTTCCCCGAAAATAAGAGCTACCCTGAAAATAAGCCCCAGTTAAGATGGTCAGCCAGACGGACGCATTTAGTACGTTATGACAATGTTCCAGAAGAAGATGACATGACTGTATTTGAATAAGTGTAGATTGTTGTACATGAAAAAATAAGAAATCCCCTAATGCGTCTTTTAGAGCAAAAATTAATATAAGACCCGGTCTTATTTTCGGGGAAATACGGTATAAGACCCAGTCTTATTTTTGGGGAAACATGGTAGTAAAAACAGCCAGCAGTGGTATTTACTATACAAGCACTTCAAATTCCACATGAAATGTTTAAATGACCACATAATTTTTAAAAACGCAAGAGTCCTTTACATGGGCTACCTTGGAAATACTAATCCTTTTTTTCTTACACGATGTTGCCATCGTGCTAATCATTTTTAGAATTTCTCCTTTGTAATTGCCTTAACATCCACTTGTAAGCCACACAAGAAATCAATCTTCTTGTTTTATAATCCTATCTAGTTTAACATACAAAACTGTAGCAGTGCCCCACTGGATCTCTTACTTCATGAACCAGACTTGGCTCTACTGACTTTGAACTTGAAAATGGCTTCTCTCCTCACTCATTAGGTGCAGCTGTCACTGCTGAGTGAGCATCTGCTGGAGGGGCAGAGCCAGCACAGCTCTGTTTAAAGGTCTGATCCCTCAGGGTGACCACAGGATGGAGGCAGCAGTGACTTGGATTTTCTAATAAGTCCGTATTTGTAAATAGCCCCTAATATCCATGCCTTGCAATTCAAGGGCAATTTATCATTTTAATTTCTTGGGCTACTTATTTTAATTTCAATTTTCAGAAATGCAACAAGAACTAATATCCTCCTTTTAAGCTATAAAATATTGATACACATTTCACTAATGATAATTGATTCCTGTTATACTTCGTTTTTTTCCTGTAGCCTTAGCTCCTTAAATATACCAGTAGCTGAATCAGTAATGATTACGAACCTGCTAGAACCTCATGTTTTGAGCAGAAAAAGAAGAGACAGCAAATTGCAGGCTGTGTTTGGGGCAGGGGCCACAAGGGTCAGATACAGACCACACGTCCTTCCTGGGCTCGGGACTGTGAGCAGGGGAGCTTGTCTTATGGCTACTGTGCGTGTCCCAATCCTCACCCCCAATTCTCATGTGGAAAACCCTCAGACTCGGGTCCTTGTGCTGGTCTCCATGTGATAGCTGTCTGCATCAGTCAGGTGAGGAAGTCCCGCCTTCAGAGGTGAGAGTCTAATCCACAGTGAGCTGCAGGTGTTCCTAACGATCAACTTCACCCTATGTCACACATCAGCGCATCTCAGCCTCTCAGTTCATGCTCCTGGATCATGCTCATTGTTTCATGAAAGTGACAAGAAGTACAACAACTTCTGACATGGTTTTCTGATCTATGTCCATTTTGAGCAAGAGTGAATGACTCAGACAGATACAGGACAGGATATAATTCGATCTTCTAACATCACACTGATTATCAGGAATACAAAGTAAAGGAGGAACATTGTGAAGCCCAGGATCTTGTTCATTCTCCATTTGCATGATGCAATTGAAGAGATCACAAACAGGAGCATGAGAAAAAGCAAGACGATTGCACAAAACAAGCCGTTGCTGCTGACAGGAACAGGCTGTAGTCCGTTGATGAGAGAGAAAAGCAACCAAGGAACAGGTAGGCTGCAAGATTGAAGAAACAATGTGAATATTTTTCATGTTTATCATCATCCAATGTACTTAAACGGTATTTTACAATGTACAAAGCACTTATTTTTACACACATACACACAAAATCTATGAAACAGAGCAGAAAATATTAGCCCCATTTCACAGATGAGGATACTAAGGTTCAGGGAAATTAAATTACTTCCTTGGACTCACAACTAAAAACTGGGAGAGCCTAGATTAAAACTGAATTTTCTGCGTCTGACTGTTTTTCCTTCGTGCTTCATGACTTCTGTAGGACTAACCCAGATCGGTTGTGACTCATCTGAATTTTTATGATAAGGCCCAGCTCTGGATGACGTTTCTTTAAATTCTTTCATGATAGGATTCTCCTATGCCCATTTACCTGCCCCACCCAGACATACACATAAATTCAAATGAACGAAACCCAAGTCACCATCCTCGTCCCGACATGATTGGGAAATGCAAACAGCTCAGGTGCTCTGCTCTGACCAGGCTGAGAGGAGAGGGAAGGGAACAGGTACAGGAGAATGTGGCGTTTGCCTGTTTAGACAAAATGCTTGTAGAGCTGGCAGGAACCCCAATGCAAAGGAGCAGGAACATCAGGAAGTGAGACTGAGTCACTGCTCCTTCCAACCCCACCTCCACCACCTCGGCCGTCAGCGAGCAGAGCGTTTGACTGTATTTGGTAATGGAATTTAATGGACTTCATTTTTCAATTCATCTGTAAATTCCAGTCAGTTACATTTCAGGCAGCATTTTAGTTCTGTTAATCCCATCTGGCTGTGATAAATCAAGGGAGGATACTTCGTTGCCTTGCAGAAAGTAATAACATAAATGTCCTTTTAGTCCATGTAAAATGAATGAAGCAGAAAACCGACAAACAGAGCCAACACAAGATTTTCCAGTCTTACTTAATATGCCTTAGAAAGCAACTTGGCCACTCACCCCACGGTGATATCAAATATGTTACTGCCCACAGAGCTTGACACGGCCATGTCTCCCAAGCCTTTCCGAGCGACAATCACACTGGTAATGAGGTCAGGAATTGATGTGCCTGCTGCTAGGATTGTCAAACCCATAATCTCTTCAGAAATCCCTATTGTTTCACCAACCTGGTAAACAGTAACAATAATAAGAAACCATGGCAACAGCAGGTGGAAAATCTGAGGCTCTTCAAATTACCAATCATACTACTTTGTGCAAACCCAACACCTCCCACGGAGCTCAGCACACTCCCTTGGCCTGCGCGAGGTAAGGGGATGGTGGAACCGACAGCTGGGGAGATGGACCCTAGAGAGAACAGGGCCCCTGCTCAAGCTTCAGGAAAGGACACCACTCTTGTCTAACGTGGAATTAAAGCCCATCTTCGACACCACCTCTCACTGTCATGCCAACTACAACACCTCTACTTGTAAAAGAACTGCCCCTCCAAAGATGTTCATGTAGCATTTCCAGAACCATGGACCCCTGCTAAGTGCCAGGAACTAAGGCTGGAAATGAAAGTCTGAGCAGTACGACACTGACCGTACTCTCAGCCTAGTGAAGGAGAAACGCTTGCAAACAACAATTACAGCTCTGTGCTAAGTGCAGTATTCCAGGTGGAACAGAAAAGCCATGGGCACTCAGGAAAACTGATTAAATGCCAGAAAGGAGGTAAAACTGAGCTTGCTCTCAGGAGTGTGCGCGATTCCCCAGGTGGAGAGGAGTGGGAGTCGCGTGACAGAGAAAGCAGGGAGTAAGGCTGATAAGAAATGGTCGACGGGAAGCAGATGCTGAAGGGCCCTCTATGTCATGCTACAATGGAAGACAGAAAAGCCACACATGAAAAGCGTTACAGGCACTGGAATAAAAAGGCTGCCTTTACAACCCATGTAGAAACTATAAATTCACTGGATCCTCACCATTCCCCAGGTACTAGAAATTTACCCTGAAGGAAAACAGTGTACTCGGGACTTGCTGACACAGGATTTTCGCTCCTGCTGTTCACTCACCTGGTGAGCCCACCACACCATGAGGTATGAGAACATGGCTATCCACGTGATGGATCCCAGGAAAGTGACAACGAAAAACTTCCTAGACTCCTATTGGAAAGTTTGAAAAGAAAGAAAGAAGTTGAAGGGGCAAAAGGGCTTTGGCCCTTTTGAAGGGTCCCCGGAACCAGTGATGAAATCTGCTGGAAGAGATCTGGACGTTTGAGCTGAAATCTGTTTCCACTGAGGACTCGGAGGTGGCTGGGAAAGGATGGGTTGGTGGCCCACAGGGGAGTCCAGCCAGTGGCTGTTCAGCAGTCGCCAAACTGGAGAGCTGTGCGCCTGCCCTAGAACCCGCCAGTCTAGGTTGTGGCTTGGCCTCGGCCACCTCTCCCTGCCCTCCCCCTCTCCAGCCTTTGGGTGGAGTATGCTAGTCCAATCTTTCCCTATAAATTCTGGGTAGAAATAGCACTTATTACCCTTGGTTTCCACAATATCCCTGTGAAATATCGGAGGGGCGGTGTAGTGGCTTCATTCCCATATTAAACTCAAGATACTGCGAGAGGAGTCGAGAGGGACTGGTTCACGCTGCTTATGGTGGTGGAAACAAGCACAGGCTAGGGCCTCCCAAGCCCATCGGTATGCCCACGGCTGCATGGGCCCCTCCAGAGCTGAAAATTCCACCACCACCACCACCACCACCACCACCACCACCACACCCCCCCCACCCCCCCACCCCCCCCCGCTTGTGTGGGAGTGCAGAGAGACCCCACAGCCTCCCTCCCGGGGATACGGCTGGGCCAACTCACCAGCCTCCGGACATCAGGCACAGTCAGCCACAGCGGAAACGCAATGGGTAGGAGGAAGAGGTAAATGGCCTGCTTCTGCCTGGTCCCAGGCCACTCCAGGGACAAAGGCTCCTCGTTTTCTTCCTCCTCCTCCTCCTCGTCGTCCTCCTCCTCATCATCATCCTCATCTTCACCATCACCTCCATCACTTCCCTCTTCACCGTCTGTACCTTTCTCATCACTTTCGGCTTCACCTGGATTTTCAGCACTGAATTCCTGCTGTTCAGTTTCACCTTCATCACCTTTCATTTCACCATCTTCTGCTTGGAGTTCACCTTCACTGTCATCATTTCCTTTTCTTTCTGCTTCAATTTCACCTTCACCTTCTAGTTGGGTTTCACCTCCCAGCTGCTGTCCATTTGCACCTTCACCAGGAGCTTCAAGCTCTTCACCTGTCATTTCTCCTGTGCTCCCCCCTCCAGCCACATGTCCTTCCTGCAATCCAAAGCCAACATATTAATGTGTAATAACCGCTCTGCTTGGTTTCCTTCCCAGTCTCTCCCTTTTATTTTTTTGTTGTTGTTGTTCTTCTCAGAATGAATCTAAAAAGAGTATGAGGAGAAAACTAGTGAAATTATTCAGCGAAGTTCCCTTCACAACATTCCTACCCAGTGGTTGTCCAGTCTTTGTATGATTATTTCCAGCGATGGAGAACTCATCACCTAAAGCAGCTCCTGTCGTCTTTGACAACTCTGATGAGTTAGAAGCCCACATTATACCCGGGGGCTTCCCACTGTGTACATGCTTCCTCTGTGGAGACACACGGAACAAAGCTAATCACTCTTCCACGAGACAGCGCTCTTCTCGGCATTACAGGTCCCCAGGTCCTTCTGTCATCTCCCATGCTATGGCCTAGTGCCCCCGCCCCCTCTGGGTGAACTAATTCTAATTAACTCGTCTCCTGAGGAGGCTTCAAAACCTGAACACAGAACACTGCACAGAGTCTAATAGGGCTATCACCTCAGTTGTCTTGGATACTACGCTGCCATTAAGGTTGCCTAATAGGGCATGGTATCTTTTCATGGTTACATCACATTGCTGAGTCCACTAAACTCCTGAATTGTTATATTACCTTATATGTAAAATGATACCTATTTATTGAGGATTTTATGTGCCAGGCACTATGTTAAGTGGAATAATAATAATAGCTAGCATCTACATTTCATGAATCAATTTATGATATAGATAGAATTAAAACCATCTGACAGGGCTGGCCCGGTGGCTCAGGCGGTTGGAGCTCCGTGCTCCTGACTCCGAAGGCTGCCAGTTCAGTTCCCACATGGGCTGGTGGGCTCTCAACCACAAGGTTGCCAGTTCAATTCCTCGAGTCCCGCAAGGGATGGTGGGCTCCGCCCCCTGCAACTGGGATTGAACACGGCACCTTGAGCTGAGCTGCCGCTGAACTCCCGGATGGCTCAGTTGGTTGGAGCATGTCCTCTCAACCACAAGGTTGCCGGTTCGACTCCCGTGGGGGATGATGGGCTGCGTCCCCTGCAACTAGCAACGGCAACTGGACCTGGAGCTGAGCTGCGCCCTCCACAACTAGGACTGGAAGGACGGCAACCTGAAGCTGAGCGGCACCCTCCACAACTGGGATTGAAGGGACAACAACTTGACTTGGAAAAAAACAGTCCTGGAGGTGCATACTGTTCCCCAATAGAGTCCTGTACCCTTTCCCCAATAAAAAAAAAAAAAATTAAAAAAAAAATCTTAAAAAAACAAAAAACATCTGACAGATAGAGAAACTAGGATACAGACTAGTTAAATAACTTGCCCGTGGTCCACACCATTTGTATTTGAAGGTGAGATTTAAATACGGATAATCCAACTCTCGGCCTCTCAACCACCAAGCAACCCTGCTTTGTAGATGCCAACCCCAAATGAGATTTCTCGTTCCCAAACCTCATAGTCTGGAGAGTTTGTTAGAAATACAGGTTTCCTCACCCCACTTGGAGCAACTGAATTAGAATCTCTGGGATTGAAGCCAGGAATCTATTCTAACATTCTCGCAAGTACTCCCAGTAGATGACAGCTGCAGACCAGCGTTTGAGAACCGTGGGTCGCCTCCAGGTATTCTAAAAGCCACTGATTCTGAGGTTCCTCAGGTTAGGCTCTCAGCTAACCTATAAAGAGGCGCTGGTCGAATCCCTGGAACCAATGAGCTGTGTGCTCCGGGAGTCATCTTCTGTAACAAATTTCACGACACAGCCAACCCCCAAGGGATGCTCGGTGGTTCTCAACTCGTATGTATATGAAACCATCGCCCGGAAGCTTTAAATCATCCATGCTCAAGGACCCGTCCGGAGAGTTTGACTTAGTCAGTTGAGGGTGGTGCCTGGCCATTTTTCAAAGCTTTCCAAATTATTTTAATAGGCAACCAGGGTTAAGAACCTATGATGAAGTCAAATATTAATATCTGTGAAGCTTTGCTTTGAATTGGGAACGAAAAGTGAGCTTTCAGTCTGACAGAATTCCTGCCCTCCCTCCCCAGCCCCATCAGGAGAGATGGCTTCCTGGAGACGACAAGTCACTTCAATCAATAGGGAGTGTCTGCCCAGCCCACACCCTCTTCTCCGAAAAGTGTCACCCAATAGTTCCTTCTTCCGTGTTGGAGTCAAAGTACCCCACCTTTCCCTGCCACAGCTGACTGAACACAGGCTGGATGCCCGCTCCATGCCCTGGTTTGAGAGGATTCTCTTTTGTGACGGGGAGCCAGTCACTGTTAAGCCCCCTTTGGCCTGGAGGGCTGGGTCGTGGTTTAGGGCTGGGTGTGCTCAGAAGGAAGCAAATGGAGCCAGGCCCAGGAGACGCCAAGCGACAGACCTGCACACAGAGAAGGGGGTGTGAGGGAGAGCGGGCGTGACACGCCACTGGGGTCACAGATGCCGTCACCGGCCTAGGTCCAGCTCCACTTCCTGCCCTGGGATTCCAGGAGACACCTCCGCACCCTCAATCCCTTTCATCTGAGCTGCCTGCAATGGGCCAGTCAGGATACTCACGATACCACGAAGATGTCTTAGACACTGAACCCAAAATGGCTGTTTAAGGATGAGGTATAATTGAGTGCTTCTGGGTAAATAAGAAGAACAAACAAACAGTGCTGGAACTTGCTAACCGAATGCTTATTTACTGTAGTCACTCAACTTACTGAGCCCAGCCGTGTGCCAGGCCCTGCGTTTCTCTCTGGGGGGAAGACGGACGATTCAGACTTGGATCCTGCCCTCAGGAACCTAACCACCCAACAGAGGAACTAGAGAGACTCACAAACAGAGCAGGGAAGGCAGTGATAAGAGCCCTGAGAGAGGGACAATGTACCGGGTCATTGGGGCGGGGGCGGTCAGGGAAGCCTCAGGGCACAGGAGGCATTGCATGAGCCTGGAGGGGATTAGGATGTATGGAGGGGAGAGGCATTCTCTGTGGAGGAAACCCTGTGGGCCTAGGCCAGGAGGTGGAAAAGCATGGAGACAAGAAGTCCTGTTTGGCTGGAGCATGGTGGAAGAAGAGGCTGTGACGCTGTGAAGACAGTGGCGTCAGGACTCGCGAAGCCCGACAGCCAAGGCTGAGACGCCTTGGAAGGTTCCAAGGCCTTTACCCCGCCATCCTCCCCCCTGCATTTCGAGCTGACTGGTCTCACTGTTGCTGACAGAGCCCCTAACAGTTATTCCTTAAGTTTCCACAGCATGTGCTAACCGGCAACACCTTCTCATGGATATTAGGTCCCTCATACTAGGGTGTTACAGTGAATTAACCGGCCCCATGATGTATTTGATCTTCAGAGAAAGGGCAGTGCTTACCCCTGAGAATGAACCTCAGGAAGGAAGCATTTTGGTCAGCATTTCTGGGCCTCAGTCTCCTCCACCAGGGAGAGGCTTGTGCCTACCTGACCGCCAGGGTCCTCCTCCTGATCCCCCTGGACGTCTGGAGCAGGGGCTGCTGTGACCGTGGCCGCAGGGAGTTTGGCTGGCTCTTCCTCTTTAAAGGATAAACATGGGAGAGGTCAGAAAAGTGCCAGGTTTGACGGCAGCTGGCAGAGACTGGTGCGAGTGGCTGCAGGGCTACTGGACTTTCCACTTGAGGGTCTCAGAAGATTTGTCTGGGGCATTGCTTGTTGATAGGAAAAGTAACATGATATGATGTGAACTGTTATTGCCCTGTCCACAGAGATATTACAGAAAAGAGGACAGCTGGGAAGTGGCCATCTTTGCTCCCCCTGTATTCACAGACATTTCTGTCCAGGTCAGTGTGGCTGTGGGGACAGAGCCCCAAAAAGCAGTTTCCAGGCTCTCGGCCTCACAAAGAAAGGTGCTGGCTCAGGTAGTAAATGGCCATCGACTGTGATCAAATGGCCATCAGCTGTGGCTAGTTGGCGGTCAGCTGTAACCAGTGAGCCATTAGCCATGAATATAACTGCCGTGGCTAGGCTAGCAGGAAAAGGGGGGGCTAGCAAGAAGATGGTGGCTGAGCCTGCAAGCGGCGCAGTGAGGGTTGAGAATTGTGTGGCTCCTGTTTCTTGTTTCTCCAACCCAGCCGCCAGCGAGAATATAGGAATGACTCCCCTACCTATGGCTCCGTGGGTGTTCCTTTTTGGCCTTACCATTTCCTGCATTCTTATGTGGGGAGCGGGAGCTGAGACACCCCAGGCCGCCCCGCACGACACATGGCGAAGTCGGCAGGATCCCCTGCATGACAGTGGCCAAGGAACAGCTTGGGCATCTGGAGCAGAGAGAGGACAAAGCCCCAGGCCGTAGGGTCTGACCTTGCCCCCTACCAACTGCATGGAGAGGATCCTGATGATTTCAAAGGCAGCAGCTAGGAGGCCTTGGAAAGTCTGCAGAGCTGGGTTTAGCTACAGGCTCTCTCATTTCTTGGCGGTGTGGCTTTAGGCAAGTCACTGGACCTCTCTGAGCCTCCCTTGTCTACAGAACAATGACTGCTGCTCTACCTCCTTCCAAGGATTGCTGAGTACATCAGGCAGGCCTGGTGTGCTGTACGGAGCCCACAGGGCAGCAGCTGTCACACTGTCCCTGTCCCAGCTGCCACACAGATACTGGACTTCTGTGTCACCATACTCCTGGTAGCCTTCATTCACTGGGGTTGCTGGTCTCAGAACAAACCCCAGCACAACTGCTCTTTTGTAGAAGTGGCGGGAAGAAGAAATAGAGTCTAATTTGGGCTGAGATTTAGCAGAAAAAAGTGGGTGTTCAACGACTGCCGACCCCATCTAAGGAGAGTGCAGAGGGAGCTGTCCAGCACTGGCCTCGGGAAGGGGGCTGCTGGAGCGCAGGCAGCACCGGACTGTCACTTCAGCCGATTGGCTAAGACAGCCCAAGAGGCGGCCTCAGTCCCTGGCCAACAGGAAGGAGGAAGGTGGCAGGAGAAAACCCACTGGTCTCGCCATCCTCTCACCTTCTGGTTTGCTCTCTGCTTTGGCCTGAGGGTTGGCTTTGCCCTCCTGATTCAAGCTTTCCTCCTCCTCGTTCTTGGAGGAGTGTACTGCGAATGAGAAAGGAAACACATGTGGGACCACATATCCTCCCCACGCCCGTCAGCCGGCTGGTTAGAGCAGCTGAAGCAGGTGGGGAGAGGCTGGCCCTGGGAGTTGCGCTGTCTGGATTCCCGCCCAACTAGGCTTCTTCGCAGTGCCTAGTTCCCAAACTTTTGTCCCCAACTCCCTGCACTGTCACTAACTGGCTGGGATCTTGGGCAAGTCACCTCCCCTCTCTAGGCCTATTTCAAATAACATGGGTACTTTTGGGGACAACAAATATTTATTTCCTTTGTGATCTCACGTGATGACCGCTAGAGTGCTGAACTGAGCAGAATTCTCATCCAGGCTTGGTGGGAGAATGCCGTGATTGATCAGGGATGTCTGCAGTGGGCAGAGAATGGAGAAATAACGGCAGGGAGGTGTTTTTGACACCCGTGGGCTGAATTACCGGCAAGGTCCTTAGCAGTGTACTTTCTATGAATCTACTAGAAGCTTTGCTATAACTCTAGGCCATGAGCATGAGCCTTTCCTCTCCAGTGGGAAAGGGGAAATAGCTGCCACCAAGCTCCCCGCCACACCCTTTCTGACTACAGACACTGGGACCCGAGCAGGACCTCCTCCCAGATCCCTGCGCACACACTTGGCCGGAGCTCAGGGCACCATGCACACAATGCTGCTGCCTGATTTCTCGGCAAGAAAAACGGGAAGGCAACTCTCTTTCAACGTGACTATGTTCCAGACAAATGCAAAGTGCTTTACGTGTGCAATTTCAGGTGGGAGGCTCAGAAACTGAGGTACAGGGGTTCACAGCCATGTAGTCTGGGAGGGGTGAGGACCACGGCACATGTGATACAACAAAGTGGTGCCATGGAGTCTATTCTAGAGTCCAGGCTGGCTCTGCCCTGCGAGCACTGAGTGACCTTGAGAAGCCCATACCCCTCTCTAAGCATCAGTGTCCCCTCTCTAAAAAGGCAACACCATGGTATACTCAGAGCAGTGATGTGGGGTCCATGAGACAAACTAAATGAAAAGGCTTCCATTGCTGCAATTAAATATTCCCTTAGTTCAGACCCTGGAACCACACAGCCTGCATTTGAATCCCAGTTCTGCCGCTTGCTAGGCACGGGCCTAGCTGGGTGATTCCTTAACCTCTCCGTACCTCAGGTTTTTCATCTGCAAAACCTTAGACTTGTTGAAGGAATAAATGAATCCATACGTGAATGTGCTTGAAACAATGCCGGCACCTGGAAAGCACTATGTCAGTTTTCGCTGTGACGACCATGATGCACTGACAACAGTAGTTGAGAGCAGCTGTCCCACCCAGACTGCAGTGCTGAGGCCCCACATTCCAGGGGGTTTGGGTTACAGAGGGACCCTGGGGATCCTCTAGTCCATAATCCAGGTGCAATCGGGGAACCTGGGTGGATCCAACTCTGCCGGGGTCCAGGAAGGGCAGGAAACATAAACAGGTCTGGAATTTCCTCCTCTCCACCTGTCTCCTAAACTCTGAGCTGGTTCAGCCGCCTCTGGTCCTTTGCATCCACTGCCTCCTTCATCCAGACAAGTCCAGCGCCCTTGGACTTGATCAAGCACTGCAGTTTTCTGTTGAGCAGCATGTAGCTATTATCAAAGAAGGGCTGCCCTGCTTCCAGTCCTGGGGCTGACAGTATCTGCTGACTGTTGGCCAGAGGGGCTGAAAAGAAAACCAAGTTCCCCTCTTTCCTTTTCATCCCTCGTCACACACCCTAACCTCTCATTTCCCATGATCCTGAGGAAAGCAGGTCAGGACCTCTCTCTCTGTTTCTCTCTGTCTCTGTCTCTCCATCACATACACACACATGAAATCACCAGAAGAGGCATGGGATCCTGGAAAGGTAAAGCCCCTTCTCGGGGTGAGAGTTTACACCACAGATTGGCTCTGTGGAAGAATCGGAACACGTGGAAAGAGTGGAAACATCTGGACAGCCGTTTGGAAACAGCATATGGAAATACAAACATGTATCTGGAAAGTCTTGGGGACAAAGGCCTTCATCACAGCCCCAGTCCCTCCTGGATGGAATCGGGGTCCGCTTCTCTGAGCAGGACTGCACCCCGAGCATGTCAGCAGTCACTCACAGTGAGGCCGTTCCATGCCCGCCACACATGCCCACGATGGACCGTGTCTTCCTCGGGATGCCGGTCCCTGGCTCCACCACAGCTTGTTTTCTCACCCGGCCCCTCAGCTCTCAGCACAGGGGATCATCTCCTTAGTATCAATCTCCTCTGACCTCAGCCTGGCCCAAACGTCACATAATCCTGTTAGTACAAGGAGGCCAGCTGGCAGCTGTTGGTGGCAGTGGCCCAGGCAAGCGGCCCTGCGATCCCACTGATGAGACGTCTTTATCTAAAGGGCTTTGCCAGAGTCGGTGATCCCACAGGAGTGGCCAGGCGTCACCCACAGATACAGCTTCTTCATGATGCCCAGGCCGGGTCCGCTGCCAGCACTGACCAGGCACAGGCTGCCAGGTGCTGCGTCCTCTGCTCTCAAAAGCCCAGGCTACTGTTTCCCCGGAGCTGACACTTGGGAGTGGCCTCTCTCAGTGTCTGCCAAGGCTCACCTGGACGGTTTTCCAAAGAAGGTTTGATCACCTTGTCATTGACCCTGCTTTTCACAATACAATATACTTGTTTTAAACAGCCAACAACCCAACATTGTGTCTGAAGAAGAAAGTTCAGGGCCTGAGGAAATTCTAAGCCCCCAAACTTTGTCCCTGAGCCAGAAAGGTCAGTCAGGATGGTCCCTGGGGCCCAGGAATCTGTCTCTGGTTTCATGTTCAGCTCAGTCCTCAGCCTTCCTGCCCAACTGCAACCCCGACCCCCTTAGCTTCGGCCCAAAGGCCAACCTGCCCTTGATGGGCCTTCCGCCGGCTCTCAGTTCTGCAGCAGAGCCCCAGAGAAGGAGGGGCTCAAGGAGAGCAGGCGCACACCTGAGGGGGGCCTTTTGAGGGCCTGAGAATCATGTTAGGGGCAGCTCTCTGGGGAAGGGGACTAGAAGGCAGGACTCGGTAACATGGATGATGAAAATATCAGTTGCCCCCATCATTTGTCAAGTCAGACATCAGCCCCCACTGTACTTTGGGTCCTCACCACCCCCAGAAGTGGTCCTGGCAGCTCCCAGGATGTCCTTTGGGATCCCCGGCTGGGGAGAGGGGTCAGCAGGCTTCCTAGGACAGAGTTAAATACAGAGCAAAGGGGGGTGCCATGAGCTTCCGGCTATGAGGCCCGACAGGAGGTGCCCCAGAAGCGGCCCTGGCCAGTCAGCCTGAGCCCAGCTGCCTGGCTGGAGTCAGTGGGACACGGGGCTCAAACTGGGGTGGTGGGCTCTGCAGGGACATCACAAGGGCAGCCCCAAAACAGCCCAGTGCAGGGCACACGGCACTCATGGCCGCACCAACTGCAGGTGAACCCCTTCATGTTACAGGGAGGGCCACAGAGGCAGGGGGTGGCGGGACGTGGATACCCAAGGACGTTCGCTCCACGGGCGCCTCCTGGTCAGTTCCGTGTCTTGGTCTCTATCCCGTCACTGACTGTACCGACCACTCTCACTCTCGCTGCTAACTCTCTCTTCCCGCTCCACCCTCACCCCAGCCCCTGCCTCCCAGTTGCCCTGCTGCAGGAGGGAAGGAGGGGACAGGGAGAGCAGCAGGTCTGGGGAGGCCTTGCTTACCTTCCCCCATGGGGTGCAGGCTGTGAAGCAGGAGCCGGTAAACGGTGCTGCGGACAGTGCTGTTGTGCAGAGAGGCCGAGCTCCTCCCTCGGGTCAGCACGGCCGGGAGCTGAGCAGGAGAGAGCGGCACTGACCTCAGTGGGCCCCGGCCCAAGCCGGGGCAGGAGCCGCCGACGGCCTGACTAACCCTGCCTCCCTCCCCTGGAGATCAGGGCCGAAGCGCGGAGACTTATCCTGGCCGCCTCACTCCCTTCACCTCAACCAAGAGAGTGACACTACTTTCTTTCTCATCCTCCGCTCAACGACTCCATGACTGACTACGTCTACATACTGAATAACTCCCCGAGGTCTCAGCAAGACCTTGGAGCAGCAGACAATGTGTGCGAAGGATAACACATGACCAAAGGTGTGTCCGTCCCCCCAGCACACCCGCCTGGAAACACACACTCACCCACACGACACACAGTCAGACCCACTGCACGCGGTACAGCCTCTGCAGTCCCCCAGCATGCCGGTGCTCTACCATGGCCGCTCCCAGAGAGAAGAGGCTGTGATCCTTCTACAGAAAAGGACATGCAAACGCAACGAGGCCAGGTGGCTCGTCCAAGGGCACGCAGGGTGTCAAAGGAAAGTCATGACTAGCGCCCAGCTCGTCTGATTCCCAGTCCAGATCTTTCATTTCTACCCACGTGCTCCAGAGACCTTCACAGGCACACACGTACACACATTTGGAGATGCACACACACATGTGACACACACTGATTCATAATTACACAGACAGAGACATTATCGGATTTACAATGGAACTTCCAATGACAGACAAACCCTCCCTCATTCCCTCCATCCCCACCTTCCGCCTTCCCCATCCCTCTGGCTCTAAACTCTTCTGCCACCTAGTGGCTGTGGTAACACAGTACTTACAACAGGCCGGGGGATTTTCTTTGGATGGGGGAGGTTTCATCCAGGCCCCGCCCCTCGTCTCTGAGGTCCCCATACTTCTCCCCAAATACCCCATGGGCCAAAGGCAGCTAAGACACAGTTGTTCAGAAACCTCCGACTCCCCTGCCCCTCGGGCCCCTCCTGTGGTTCTCTTAGTTCTGCGCACTCCAAAGCGACAGGTAGGTAGTAGGCTTTTAGATCAATCACAGCATGCCGGGACTGGAAAGGTGGACTTGACTTCATCTGGTCATTTCACAGATGCAGCACGTAAGGCCCAAGCCCACACAGTAAGCTAGTGGCAGAGCGAGCAGTGACATTCTAGGCTTATCTCCCAAACGACACCTCCTCCAAGGCCACCTGAAGGTGAGGGTCCCTCTGGCAAATGAGCCCGCTCCCTCCCTGGCTCACCCCGGCAGCACTCCCAGCAGCTCCCAGCCCAAGATCCCCGGCCCAGGGCCCCAGTGCCCTGCGTCTGTGGATGTCATCTGAGACCCCGCAGTGTCCTCACTCGGCAGACTGCACATGGCACCCACCTTCAGCTTCTCGTCATCCTGTAGCTCATCCACCGCAACAGACCCATCACCTGGCTGCAAACAGGGACAGGAATCACAAGGTGTTTGGCGACACCCTCATTCTTTGCCCCTGCTTCCCTTTCTTTCCAGGGAGCCCTCAGCTTGGCACACAGAGACACACCCAGAGAGCTGGCCTTCCACAGCCGGCACACGTTATTCCCAGCCAATTGTGTCCACTCACTATGGCCCAGGGACACCAGCTGGCTCTTAGCCCCTCAGATGTGCCATCCTCTTCCCCCACCTTGGAACGCTCAGCCGTCATAGGGCGCCTGGCTCATTCTCTTTTATAGACTTCTGTCCTTTTCCTTCATAGCACTTTCCCGGATTTATTTGTATGTTATTTGTATGTTAGCAAACATGCAAATAAACCGACTGCCCCACTAGCATCTTGAAGGCAAACTGCCTAGTTCATTCACTATGTTGTGTGTCCAGCACAAAAACACCGCCAGGAACTTAGCAAGGGTTTGATAAATATTTGTTAAATGAACGGACTGCCTTCTAAATATACCGAATCTCTTCCAACTCTGATTCCCTTGTTCATGCCTTTTCCAAGTGCCCAAAATGTCTTCTCCATCCCTCGGTGGCTAGCAAATTTTCAGAAAATTCAGGGTGAAATTTTATATCAAGTTTTCCCAAATGGCCCCTTCCGCCCCACCCTCATTTCAACTTACTATGATACATCTCTTTTTGAAAGTGGTCTAACAACAGTGAGCACATTTTGTGATACCCAAATCTGGCTCTGTAATCAAGTAAGTGCATGGGGAAGTTATAGGGCAGCCAGCTGGGAACTGGGACAGCTGTAGAAAATCCAAGATGAGCCCCTGTACTTCCTGTCTGGACCACCAGCTTGCCGCTTTGTATTTACTGCCTTGTAATAAATACTATTCAAACTTTTTTAAAAAGCCATTATGTAACTTTTCACATACATGAGTTGTCTACCCAGCTAGACTCCATTTTTTGCCATGCGATGAATGTGTGATACAGTCATGTCTGTTCTACTAACCTGTTGCATAGTGTCTTGTACACAGTAGGTGCTCAGTAAAGGTGAACTGAATGCAGAGATACTCCCAGCTGTCCTCCAGGGCTGTCTCCAAGTAACAGGGTCATTAATGGCTGTCCCCACCCCCCAGCCACTGTCTTCACCTTCCCATTGCCTTCTCCACCACACCAACCTCCGTGGCCAGGATTAGAACCGGAATTGCTATACTCCCTTCTCTGTTCGGCTCAGAAAATATAGAAAATACTGCCTGATCCAGGGCTACCCACCCTTCCATTCACCCACTTTGTTCATTCACTCAGTTCTTCCTGCCTGAGCACCTGTTTGTTTACATGGCTCTGTGCTGGTGCTGTAAGGATACAAAGACATTTAGGACATGGATTTTATGTCCGGAAAAGAATTGAGACCAATGATAATACAAACACATGACAAAGTAGAATGTGTTTTAAGAATGGAGGGGCATAGATTAAGGTGCTGTGCTGGGATGGACAAGGAAGGCTTCCAGAAGTATATAGAATTTGGGTAAGTTGTGAAGGATGGGGAGGTTTGAATGCTCAGATACACGCCGAATGAATGAATAAATGAATGGATGACTGAAGGAAGGAAGGAAGGAAAGAAAGAAGGAAGGAAGGAAGGAAGGAGAAAGGAACAAATAAATATACAAATGAATGAAACAGAGCAGAAATAACCAATCTGAATATGAAGGGGGGCACTGTGGATTTTCTGAACAACTTCCCTAACTCTTTCATGATGAACCTGTAAACTTACTGGGATACTGGAATCTATAACGCTGAACCCCACTGGATCACCCATCTCCCTATTTATCATGACCAACCCTCATCCAGTGAGGTCTTTTTGGAAGCAAAGAACGATGAGGGGCCAGGCTACCCTTTGGGATGGCTGGTTCTGTCCGCAGAGGGGCAGGAGAAACTCACTTTCATCCCATGATGCACACGGCTAATGATTTCTCTGCCATTCACATTTATTCAAATCAAAATAACTTCTCTGTGGGATCACTGTTTATTGCACACATCTGTATCTTCTAACCTCAACTCCATGAAATAAACAAAACTAGTATTATTATTGCTATTTTGACAGGTGCAAAAACGGAGATGTAGAAAGTCTATGACTTGCCCACCTTTACAAAGATAATGACAACCCCGATCTCCTAATCTCCATTCAAGGTTTGTTTTGTTGGGGTTTTTTTTTTTTTTTTTTTTTTACTAAATCACATTTCTCAAGCATACCAAGAAAATGAGGTCCAATCTATGTTCTCTGGTGGCTCTTTTCAAATTATTGAGGTAAATGGACATGAATGTTTGTCTGCATTAGAGTGTCGGTGATGGGTCTATTTCTGGGTAGCAGTACCAGAAAGTAGGTGCTCTCAGAACAGGCCCTTCCGACAAACACATTCCCACATCTGCCTCTCACACCACACATTATCCCTCCTCTTTCCTCCACCTCATCACCCCACCTCGGCTTTCTGCCTGTGAAAACTAGCCAAGGGGCTAAGGAACCTGAAGAGGATGTCTTCATGCCAGCCCAGCCCCGGGCAGCTGTGATGCATCTAGCTGAGAAGGGGCAACGGGAACTGCTCCCGGAGACCTGGGGAGGCCTACAAGGCAGCCCTTCAGCGGGCTTGTCCTCGAGTTCCAGTTTCTGTGTCCCACTGATGGAGCAGTTAATCATCGGCCTCTCCCCTTCTAGACCATCCATGACATAGTTCCAGAACCACACATTTCAGTCTGTGATTTTTTAAAACATACTCGCTCCACAGATATTTCCTGAATCCCTGCTCTGAGTCCTGCCTTCACCCAGTTACACTCCAGCAGGGCGCTTCTTCACTGCAGCCCTCACTGAGCACAGACTTGCATGCTGATCCCCTCACCTGTCCAGGCTAGAAACCCAACAGGCTTCCCGAATCCTTTCCTCTCCTCACAGCCAACGTCCAATCAGCTGCCAGACCGGGTTCCTGAAAACCCTCAAATTTGGCTTCATCTCTCCACTCTCCTGCCCACACTCCTGCAACGGCCTCCTGACTTCTGACCTCTTCTGGTTCATTCTCCACCCCTCAGCCAGTGATTTTCTGAGCAAAGCACGTCATGTCCTTCCCCTGCACCCTGGGGGCCCACTGTCCTCAGGGGGGAGCCCAGAGTCTTTGGCTGAACACACACCAGCCTCCTGCTCACCTCCAGTCCAGCCCTGTCCAACAGGAATAGAATGTGAGCCATACACATAATTTTAATTTTTTAGTAGCCACATTTTTTAAAAGTAAGAGAAACAGGTAAAATTAATTTTAATAACGTACACTATTTAACCTAATGTATAAAAACTATAATTCAATACATTTTTAAAACATTAATGAGATATTTTACATTTTTTCATCCTAAGCCTTTGAAACCCAGTGTGTATTTTATACTTACAGCACATCTCAATTCAGAGCACTAGCTCATTTCATACGTATGACACACATACACATACATATGTATATTATATATAATTATTTATAATATAAATATATATGTATATACTGGATGCCCACAACAGCCTCCTAACTGGACTCCTGCCTGCACCCTTTTACACCTACAATTTACTCTCTGCACAGCAGTTAGGAAGCTACCTTTTACACATGGCTCCTCCTTACAACATTCCCTATGGAGCTTCAAATACAATCCAAACTCCGTGTCTGCTCACAGCGCCCTGCATGCAGCAGCTCCCACCCTCTTCCCAGCATGCCCTGTACCACTCTCCCCTTACTCACCAACCACACTGGCCCCATTCTCTCCTCCAACACACAGAGCTCTTTCCCCACTCTGAGATTTTGCAAATGCTGATTCCTCTTTGGAATTCTTCCCCATAGAACATGGGGTGTTTCCCCTCTCATTCTGCAGATCTCGACTTGGACTTCTCCTCTTCCAAGAGGCCTCCCTTCCTCTCCCTCACGAAAGGGGGCCGCTACCCCCACTCACTCCCCATCACATGCACTGTTTATTTCCTTCATGGCACTTGTCACACTCTGAAATTATCTTCTTAATTTATTTTACTTGTTTATCATCCATATGTCCACTCATCCACATTAAAAAATTTTCTGTTGGATTTATGTTTCCAATTTATACGGGTGGGAGAGCATCTAGAAATCATGCTGTTCCTTGTAGAATACCATGAATATCTAATTTCATACTTAATCCTATCATATACACTAGGAGAAAATACACCGTGTTGCATGGATGCATGTAAAATCTCAACTATAAGCATACATGCTCCCATGAAAACAAGATATTGGACCAGGCATGATCAGATGTTTGAGTTTTTCTGTGAATATTTGTTTGTTTCCTATGCATTCACTTTGGCATCTACTAGCACCCACTAGCAGGGGAACACTAAAAGCTTAAGAAAATTTTACAAAAGAAAGCCTTTAAGTTGACAATTCTGTTCTTACCATCTTTTCCTGACAACTGGGGGGAAGCTGACTATTATTCGAAGAGTTAAAGGAGGGAAGCCCTTAGCCGGGCTAGGATGGGCTGTTGGAGAGCACAGACTAAATTGGGGTGGGGGGGAGGGCAGAGGCAGGAGGGGCCCTGGTGGCTATCCACACCCTCCCTGTCTCCACAGCAGGCAGCTGGCAGTACAGTAAATGTCAACCTGTCAAGAAACCTAAGGGGACACCAGGTTTGCCTGCTTGCGGGCGCTGTTGGTTGGTTTAATAAACAATCCCACCAGGAAGCAAGCAGCCCCAAAGGCATTTAGGAAACAGTGGCAGTTTTCCTCCAGTTTCACATTCTGAAGTACTTTGGGGGTAGAATGTGGGTACAGGGTTTTCCAAGGGGCCCAGACCCGACTCGTTCTCTGCCTTGCTTCCCTTCTCATCACTGGCACCCCAAAGGACTGTCTTGCCAATCTGTGTCTCATGCAAATGACTGGTGCTTCCTGGCTAAGCTCGTAAGTCTCTCTAAAGATGGGCCCATCGTCCTTCAAAACAGGTAAGGCTTTCCGTTCAGCAAGGCTAACGCCTTAGTTTTGCTGTTTGTTGGCTTTCTGTGAGTACACGTGGTCAAGGCGTGTCAGACAGGTATCATTTCTGGCCAGAACAAATACAATGAGAGCTCCAAACTCAGAGCAAGTTTCAGAGCAAGCTACGTTAGACTGTGTTGGTAACTATACAAACACTTACCATTTCCTTATTGGGGTAGTTCCTTAAACCAATCAACACATGTCAGTTTGACAATGTTAGCTAAAATATGTTAGGATTTAATTTTTATTCAGGCTGTGTCAAAAGTCTCTAAAATAGTTACTATCGTATTTCCCCGATAATAAGACCTAGCCGGACAATCAGCTCTAATGCATCTTTTGGAGCAAAAATTAATATAAGACTGGGTATTATATTATATCAGGTCTTATATTATAGTAAAATAAGACCAGGTCTTATATTAATTTTTCCTCCAAAAGACACATTAGAGCTGATGGTCCAGCTAGGTCTTATTTTCGGGGAAACATGGTATGTGTCAATGTCTGCTGCTATGTCATTTACTTTTTTCTGAAAATACTCTGAGGTAAATTCTGATTAGAATCATTCTCCCCCACATTTTTATCCTGGTTCTAGATTATTAGAGCAGAATAAAAAGTAAAGTGAAAGATCCTCCAGCTCAGAAACTCCACAGATACCAGTTGGGTGCATATTCAGTAAGAAAATGAATCATTCTCTGCTGATCTTACGTCTCCAAATTGTTCGGGTAGGAAAACACTTGTGAGTATGTTGCTCTTAGTAAAAAGCACCACGTGGCCATCCCATTAGTCTCCATACTGTCTGTGCTGCTTTCACACAACAGAGTGGAGTAGTTGTGACAGAGACTGTGTGGCCTGCAAAGGCTAAAATGTTTACTCTCTGTCCCTTTACAGTAAGTCCGCCAACCCCTGCATTAGTTCATCTCATTTACTTTACAGATGAGCAATCTAAGGTCTGGATGAAAAGCAAAGTGACTTTGTAGCACTTTGCATGGTGTTTCCTTTATCATAGTTACTCTTGTCTATGCCTGTCCTTTCTACTGGAAGGGACACAATCTTTTTATTTCCCACACTGCTTTTCATTTAAGTGCTCAATAATAAAGATTTGTTGAATTGCATTGACTTGCCCAGGGTAATAGGATAGTTGGCAGTGGAGCCCGGGCTCAAACCCAAATATACAGATTCATGAGCTGTGTGACTTTGGCTGAGTTAATTATCCTCTCTGAGCCTCAGTTTCCTCATCTGCAAGATGAGGGTAACAATCTATTCCTTGTAGGGTTTTTACGAGAAGTTGTGAGATAATGTATGTGTGCAATAGGCCCTCCATCAGGATGCATTCCCTCCCCCACTCCTTTCTCTCTCGAAATTGTTAGGGTTCCCTGAGGAAACGGAACCAAATAGTTAGAGAGCTTCTGCTAGAGATGAGACCCTGGGCTCGGCCCTTTGGGAGATAGGAAGATTGTTTCCCCATTTAGTGACAATGATGAGCCACCCCCCGTCCATCCCTCACCCCAGGCTGGCAACAGAGGAAGATGGTGTCTTTCTTGCTCCTGTTTCTCTCCAAGAGGGAGTGAATCCAATTGCCCTCCACTTTTCTTCCCACTGCTTAGGCTTCCTGAGCAGCTGTAGCTCTGACCTCACCTCCCCGACCATCCTGCCTGGCTCCCTACCACCCTATATGGCCTGGCCCCACTTCTCTCTGACTTCCTCACCTGTGGGGCCTGGCTGATTAAATAAGCCCAGTCTCCCCAGGCTCCTGCCTTCCTGAGGTGATGCTCAGAGATGGGACCCATTAGTCAGGGAGAAGTAATAAGTCAGTAAAGTGAGAGAGAGCAAGGCATATTCATTTTCATAGTTAAAAGTAAAATAATTTACAGAGGTGAGTACACACTCTTGCATAAACTGCCAAAATGAATATTAACACCGTTTACTGGATCAAAGATTGGATTTTTACAGGATTGCTTTATGAATTCAAAACAGAATGACTTGGTGCAGCCAGATGGTTCAGTTGGTTAGAGTGCGAGCTCTCAACAACAAGGTTCCCGGAATTAAACGATGACTGGACTTGGAGCTAGGCTGCACCCTCCACAATTAGATTGAAGGACAATGACTTGGAGCTGATGGGCCCTGGAGATACACACTGTTCCCCAACATTCCCCAATAAAAACAAAACAGAATGGCTTGCCCTCAGTCTGTCAGTGGAACACAGCACAGGATACTGATCTCCCTCTAACCGGTTCGATCATAGGTCTTGGCCAGCCAAACACAGACATAAAGTACAAGCAAAGGCCATTCTTTCTCTCTTTGGCTATAAAAAACGTGGGGAAAAACTCCAAATCCATAGTTTTAAAAAAATTTTCAAAACAGCTTTTCAAAACAGCTACAGTTCTTGAGTTACTTGGACTAATTTTCAGCAGGCAGTGGTTAGTGCTAGAAAGTCCTAACTATAGGTTTTTCATTTGAAATAAATATAGATTTGCTTTCAAGTATAGCCAGGAAATTCAACCTGCTTTTAAAAAATAATGTTGTTAATTAAAAATCATCCTGGATCTCTTCCAACAAATAGCTAAGAACAGAGTTGTAATAAGCCCCACTCTCACTGGTTGCCAAAGAGCTGCTACGAAAGCCCTTGAAGAGTCTGTTAAGTAGATTATAAATTCTCTTTTGAAATCATGATTACACTTCACTTCCTTGGCAAGCTTTGCTTTGATGGTCTGGCTCTGATGAAATGGAAATCCAGAATTTGTAGAGTTTAAGTAAAAACAGAATGCCTATGAAGGATTGGGAGGCAAATCAGAGGCATTTTGAAAACCGCTGCCTGATGTCTACCAGGCAGTAGATGCTTTTCTCAGAGGAGAATACCAGGCTTCATGGCCACCCTCGTCGAGCTGCCTGAGAACATTAGGAAGGAGCCCCATTTCTTCACAGGAAGTAATGTAACACGCTGAGCCCCCCTTACTTTTTTAAGGCTCTGGCTTCTGGAGCGGTAGTCTGGTGGGAAATAGTGCTGAATGGGGAGTTAGGATACTGGATTCCAGCTCTGGTACCTGCTGGCTGTTTTACGGTGGTGTGGGGAGCCATGATTTCTTGTTATTCTAAAAGCCTTGCAGACTGGCTCAGTTTATGATTAACTTGTTTCAGCTTCTAAGGCATTATCTCTGCCTGTTCCTGGAGGGTGCTTGCGAGCTGCTGAGAAAGTAGGTGGGAGTGACCGGTTCTCGGACACTGAGGACTGAAGACTAGCAGGATAATTGGTGGGCTTTGTCATGAGATAATGACTTGGGAAAAGTTTCAAGGATTTTGTATCTGTATGTAAAAGTTATAAATTTGCTCTTGATGAGATAATAGCATTGAGGTTTGTTTAGTAGTTTCTGCTTTTCTGTGTTTTAGGTAAAAGATAACTTTCTGTGATGTAATACATTCCTTTATCTGCTGACTGTTAAAACTGCACGTATTCTTAGGGTATATAAACGGTGGTAAAAAATAAACTCGGTGCTTCAGCATCACTGGAGACCGGCCGCATCATCATAATTGTGAGTGTCTTTATTTAATTCCCACTCCCCCTTTCAGGTTCTTCGTTAATTCGTGGCTGCTGGTCGGCCACACGCTGGGCAGCACATTTCTCCGTTTTGGGTAATCTGCAAATGTGGCATGTAGAGCTCGGCTGACCAGATCAAATGGCCACTGGGCTGGGCCTGCCAGAACTGAACTCAATTGGACACAGGACATTACCAATGAATGTTAGAACTAAACAGGACCTTTTGGTGATCAGCTGGACTTTGTCATTTGTCCCAGAGATAAAAAAGGATCTGTACAAGGTCATAGAGTCAGTTAAAGGCAGGATCAGATTAGAACCCAGGTTCCCTGACTCTCAGTTCCGTGCTCCAACCACATTATCTCAAAAATTCCTAAATGAAGTACACTTCATCTCCTTCGCATCACACATCTTCCAGACATGTTGCTGAGTTTGTTCTCCATCTTGCCCACTCATCAAAACTGCTCTGGATTAAGTAGCTAAGTCCTTCCACTCTTTGCACGCAAAATTCTGCTTGCTCCAGGGGCTTCTCTGAGACCTGAGACAGGCAGGCTATGAACGAAACTTTGCCCAAACTCAACCTTCAGGAGCAGGAGAGAAATGGGGGCGGTGTTCCCGAGGGGGCCCTCACTTTGGAATCTCAAGGAACAAACAACTTTGAGATGAATTTTCAGAGATTACTTCCCCAATTCAATCTTCCAGGTTATTGAATCATGCAATAAATTTAGGAGGAGGGTCCCACCTGGGGACAGAGAATTTCTTGGGAAGGAATTTTGGGGCCAGGAGAAAGCCCAAGGGTTAGAGCTCCTGGTATCTGGTCTCCAGTCAGAGCAGAGACAGGGCTCTGCGCCCAGGGCTGATTTGTCTGGGTAAGTGGAGCTCCCATCTTCTCCAACATTTTAAAAATATAACAAAACCCAAAAAATGCCTGCCCGCTTCTCAGACCCCAACTAAGCCACCAGACCCTCCAAGTATGGAATGTGAACAAATAAGATTAAATGAGATGAGGGTGCTAGAGAAAGCCTAAACACCACGCACATGGAAGAGATTATCATTTTTTCCCTGCCTGATATCTTCTTGGACATTTTCCAAAGCCCAGCTCAAATGTCACTGCCAAGACCAAGTCAGACCAACTTGAGTTCAAATCCTGGCTCTACCACCTATTTGCTGTGTGACATTGAAAAGATGGTTTAATTTCATTAGGCCTCAGCTTCTTCCCCTGCCAATGGTGGATCATAAGAATAACCATGGTACAGGGTGACTGGGAGATAAACCAAGGTCACGCTTGGAAAGGCCCCAGTGTGGTACCTGACACAGTATAGAACTCTAAATGCTGAATGGAGAGCAAGGGAACCAGAGCACCCATCTCTTGAGGTCTGACCCAGCACTTTCCACTCTTCAGTCCCTGCGTTCCCTTCCCCGTTTCCCCCGAGGAGCGAGAGAAGCCTCAGCTGGCCTGGCCTTACCTGGGTGAGATCCCCCAGAGCCATGACCTTGGCCACCGGCCTCCTGCTGAGCTGCTCCTTCAGCCAGAGCTCGAGCTTCTTGTTCCACTTCATGGTGAGCACATACAAGGCATAGGCCAGCAGCAGCAGCAGGCTCTCCCACCAGAGGACAAGGCTGTCCAGGAAGAAGAGGATGAGCAGCAGCAGGTCAACGATGTAGAAGGAGACGTCGCGGAACAAGGGCCACCAGGTGAGGCTGAGGATCTCCCGGGAGAAGAGGGCACAGGTGCCGATGACAAAGAGGACGTTGAACACAGCAGAGCCCACAATGGTGCCGATGCCCACGTTGCTGTGGGAGATGAAGACGCCGATGAGGGAGGTGAAGAGCTCCGGGGCAGAGCCTCCGGCGGCCATGAATGTGGCTCCTGCCACATCCTCAGAGATCTGCAGCTTGTCTGTGATGACACCCAGGGCTGGGACAAAGTACTCGTCACACACGATGGCCAAGGCCACAAACACGTACATCATGCCAAAGACGTGCAGGACCACCCAGCCCTGCCGCCGCTCCTCCACGCTGAACAGGTCTGGGGGGTACTCTGCCTTGGGGTGGTGGTCCGGCCAGCTGGGGGGCAGTGCTGAGGGACTGGGGCTGGGCGCCTCTGGGAGCAGGGCCGTCGTCGGGCGAGGGGTGGGGGTGGTGGGCACAGCGGGGGCTGGCTCCACAGCCACACACTGGCGGACCTGGGTGGTCGGATTTACCCTGACGTTGGGGGCTGCTGAGGTGCTGGGGGCTGGGGGTGGTTTCTTCGCCAGCTCCCAAAAGGTGGCGAAGAATATTCCAGGGGTTGGTGCACTCGTTCTGGATGAGGGGTTTCTAACCTTCCAGGCAGCAGCAGAAGCTTTGGTTTCTGCTGGGCTGCTGCCTGCCATGGTGCTAATCGTCACTTGCCCCTTAGAGACAGCGGCAGTGGGCTCCAGGACTGTTCCCTGGGGAGTAGTCAGGTTGTTCTTTCCCACGAACCCCCAGGGGTTGGTGGAGCTGTTATTGTCCACTCTTCTGGGTGTAGTCAGGGTGTTCTTTTCCACCCTACTTGGAGAAGTCACGATGTTTGTTTCTGCATCATTTATCGGGAAAGTTGGGGTGTTATCAATTATTTCCTTGAGAGTAGTTGGGGTGGTTTCTTCCACTATTCCCTTGGAGGGGTTGGTCTCCAATATTTTGTAGGTTGCCATAGTTTCACTATCTCTCACTGTTGTTCTGGGGGTGATCCCATGGCTCCTTATCAGTGTCAAGAGTGTGGCTGGGACATAACTGTTTACTATGCTACCAAGTGGGGAGGGGGTGAATTTCTTCACCTTTCCCCTGGCTTGAGTTGGATGGTAGCTCTTCGTTTCTCCCCTGGATGTTGTTGGGGTATAATTCTCTATCATTGATCTGCTTGAAGTTGGGATGTAGTGATTCAGTACTCCACTAGCTGTGGTTGGGATATTTTCCTTCACTCTTTCTGTGCCTGCTGCTGTTGGGCTATAGTTATTTTGAGGTATTGTTGGAGAGAGGTTGGCTGTTGTTCTGGGTGAATTGGGGATGTTCTTCATCGTTATGCTGCGCATTGCTTCATCCCTGCCCACTGTGGTTTGGGGCGCCAAGGTCTCACCCTCCACTTCAGGGCTCGCTTTTGGAGGGTCACTGCTCACCATCATCATCTCCTCGTTGGGAAGGTCCCGACTGGCCAGTTTTACAGGGTGTTGGGAAGAGACTGCTGCCCAGAGTGAGGGGAGGCCCTGGGGGCTCCTCAGGTGCTGATAGGTGGAACCAATGACCAACATGCCCAGTAGGAAGAGGAAGCGACTCCAGCGAAGCCGTTTGAGCCGGACTGACCGCCTTTCCTGCACCCCCATCCTGTCCCATTTCCCCATGACAGCCAGTTATGCCAGGTTACAGAAGGCCTCTCATTCTGTCCATTGCAAGATGGGGGCTGTTCTGGGATTCAGGTTGGTGATCAGGGAAGATTTCTCCATGAAGTCCAGCCAAGAGATATCCACAAACCTAGAAGAACACAAAAAGAGGTTATTTGCCTCTAAGAAGAGAGCTGGAATCCACCAAACCCTCATCTGGAGCGGAGTGACAATTCATGCGGTGCTTTAATGCTGGAAGGCAGAGGGAACAAAACTACCTCTGCCCCCAGCTGCAGGGGGCAGTGCCTGCTCACGGGGAAAAAGAGCATCTCGGGGTCCTCTGTGCTGCGGAGGCAGGCCAGCAGCCTAGGTTCCTGAGCTGGGTCTACCCAGCCCCCCTGGGCTCCCTGCCAAAGGCCTGCTACCACTTCTCAGGTCCTAGCCTGAGTTGCTGGGAATTCAGTCATTCCTAGTCGGTGCCCCAGGTCACAGATCTCACCTTATCAAAGGCAGAAGAAAGGTAACAAGACATGGTTTTAAGCTTTAAACTAAAAGAGGCAGAAGTGGAAGACAAAGGCAGAGATATCAAGGCTTCATACGTATTTTTTTCCAACTGACTTAAAACGATTCCAGCATATCATCCAGAGAGCACAAAGCTTAAAAGTTAATGTCATGAAGCTTCCCAGACAGTGCGTGTGCTGGGAGGAAACACTGAGAATGGAGTCAAAGGCCCGGATTCCCTGCTCTGCTGCTTACCAGGTGTGTCACCCTGGACAGGCTGAACCTCAGTGCATCATCTGTGAAATGGGCATGATAACATATGTCGATTTATGCAAAGATGATCTCTAGAAGGACATCTGGAGAAGGGAATTAAAGGGCAGGGGTCAAAAGGAAACTTACTTTTCAGTGTATCTTATTGTTCACTTTAACCATTTAACCTTTTTATTATATACATGTTATAGTTTAAATTTAAATTTCATTTAATAGAAATAACAATAATAATAACAAGACCTAGCTATGTAAATAGTAATAACAATACCCATGTCACAGGAATGCTGGGAGGGGAAAAAGGTCTGTGAAAAGTATAGAATCAAGTGCTACGTAAGTGTTATTTACATCAGGGCGCAGAAGGAAAAAACATGAACGACCCTCAAAGAATCCTCGATTTATAAAGAAGGGCACTGAGGCCCAGCCCAAGTAAATATTTATGAACTCTCTAATCAATGTCCACAGATTATTACAAAACAATAACTAGAGATGATTGGATTTGCATATGAAGTCATCTATTAGAAGTGAGATGAGCAAGCCATCTCACTTAGGTTGTTAAAGGTAGGAGTTACTGACACAGTTTAGTTCAACTCCCCATCTGAGACATGAAGAAACAGGTCCAGAGGGATGTGACTTGCTCAGTGTCACAAAGGTAGTGAGTAGCATGCAGATGAGTTTTCTAATGCTCAATCTTTCCAGCATGACACACTAATTAGAGATGCAAATGCAATTGTCTTAAACAGCAAAAGAGGGACAAGCCAAAAGAGAACTGCGGAGCAAGTGAATGTCCTTCTTTGTCCTTGATTCCTGTAATTATCTTTCCACCATCTCCTTGTCCCCCCCGTCTCTTGCCATAAACTCAACACTTTGAATCTCCTAAAGAAACTTCAGAGGGTCTCTGCCTGTGTTATGTAACAGAGCTGAGCTGGCACCCCAGCTGATCCGTCCTACCTAATCACACCATTTACCTTCAGATATGGACATCTGGGTGTCTTCTCCGTTCTGGAAACTTGTCAAAAACCAGGGTCTCAAAGAGTGGGTCTGAAGCTGGAACACCCCGGTCTCCTGCCTCCTGCTCTCCTATGGGATCCTAATTCAACGCAGGGTCGGATGTGAAGGGCATCTCGGGAGAAGAATATCCAATCCTTACTAATACCCGCCTCTAAGAAGCTTATGGGGTATTGTACAAGTCCTGGGTCCCAGTGCCTCTGCCAGAGCCTGAGAGGGTGGGCCTTCCCCCAGGGACACAAATGGGCTCTCCGTGTGACCCTATAGTCAAGGGGGGAAACTCGGGGAACTTCTCAAACTTGCTTCTAAGCTCTGGAAATGAAAGGTGGTCCGGGGTTTCCATGCTAATGGGGAGAAAAGATTCTGAATTCACTCTGTGGGAACCAAGAGAAAGTGCTTGAGGCTTAAGAGATCAGAAGACCTCAGCACCAGGCTCCATTTGCTACTGTGTGATTCTAATGTAATCTAAATGTAAATATGGAGATAACAATACCAGCCCTACCTATCTGGAGGGTGGATGTGAGAATCAAAATGTTAAATGAGGGAATATCTACTCAATTCTTCTATGAACCTAAAACTGCTCTAAAAAAAAAAAGTGTATTAAGTCCTTCTCTTTTAGAGAAACATATTGAAATAGCTATAGACAAAGTGTTATCCAATCTGGGATATGCATCAAAATACTACGTTGGGGGGAAGTGGGTAGGGGTATAAATGAAACAAGATTGAAAATTAGGTTGACAGTAGAAGCTGAGTGAAAAGCACATGGGGATTTATTATGCTATTTCCCTTATCTTTGTCTATGTTTGAAATTTTCCACTAGTATTTTTTTTTAAGGTGAGAGAAGGGTCATATCTACGATTTTTTTGTACTTCCACTTCAGTGAAAATAGTGGAATGCGGCTTGTGGATGGGGGAAGGCGGATAGCCTGGAGCCTGGAAGTATGATTTTTTGAGTGGACAAGGACAGGACAGTGAAAGGGAGAGAAAGACAGAAAACGAGTGGATGTGGATGCACCACTCTCCCCTACCCTCTCTCGTCCCCTTTTCCTCACTTACTCCTTACTCCATCTCTGTAGATGAAAAATCATGCTGGGACTTAATGAAAATTCCAGCCACAAACCCATGAAATTACAATTCAATTGGTATGGCCTGGGACTCTACATAGTCAACACATGCCCTCGGAAAACTGAATATATGAACTTCCCTTGAGCCCCAGCACCTGGCCCCTGTGAGCGGCTTGGTATTTCTGTCACTAACCTTTTCTCTGCCAGACTAGAGACCAAACCATTCTGTCTTTCAAAGCCTCTGTGACAGCAGCTCACGGTTTAAAAGCAGGAAAAAATAAAGGGGATCATAGATTATGCAAAGAAGTTGTTTAATTGATTTGCTTTAGGTGTGTGGAAACATGCAAATGTTGAGGGTCCTTAAGTGAGAAAAAGAAATTCATTGGCCAGCTATGGCTTGAAAGACATCTCCTTTAAGACCTTCCAACTCTTTGTGCTGACGTTCTCTGATTTTATATTCACTAAACAACCTTCTGAATTTTAATGGGATTCTACTAAGAATTAAAAAACAAAAACAAAAGCATTCACAAGTTGTCCTAAGTCATGTGGTCCTCTTGGTAGTTCTACCTTTTATTGTCAATGTTAATAAATGGCACTTTTACTTCCCTAGTCTCCTGAAAGCCTGTATTCAGAAGAACGAAGTCACCAAGCTCTGATCACCCATCAGCAAACTAGTAAACTTAGGCTTTAGGACTAGGTAAGGTAACGAATCAGTCCATGGAACTGAGCTGGAACTACCAGGAGAACAGTGGCCCTATGGCTAAGTCATGAGCACGTTAGGGGTAGTTCGTCAACTCCCACGTCCATACATTCTTGGCCACACCCCTCCTGTTAGGAAAAGAATTAGAAATTACAACCAAGAAATCAGTATGCAGCCTTACTTACCTAGATCCCAGTGCCTGCTCCAGCACAACAAGGTCTTGAGATGGTGAGACCAGCCAAGTTGGGGGGAGACGTTCTGAAGCCAATAGGACAGTCTGCAGGCCCCAGGGCCCTGCTGCTGGCAGGGACATTCCCCAGGGACCGACTTGTCTTCCTCTGACACCTGTGATACAAAGAGGAGACAAGAAAGAACTACAAACAATTGGAGCCCCCACACTCGCCCACAGAACGAGCTGTGAAAAGTCAGACTTGGTTGTTCAGTTCAAAGTATTCTCCTTCCTTGACCTACCCTCTATCTCATCCCATCCCACCAACTGAAAGAAAAAGAGGCAAAGGCCTAAGGCCTCAGGAGGCCTTTCCATGCCCACTTGGAACCTCTGTGGTACAACACGGTTCTTTGAACCACAACTCCCCAGGGCCTGCTGGCTGGCATCCAATCAGGCCTCCCTCTTTTAGCTGGTATTTCCTGGCTACCTACATGGTGAGAAAGAAAGTCCCTTCTTGCCCCGCACAAGCACCTCGCTGATGCACAGGCAGCTGTGGGGACACCAGGTGGCCAAAGGTGAGGCAGGTGAAGGCCCATGATGCCTCACAGGAAAGCCTGAGTGCACATCGCTCAGCAATGCACTTTGGTCAAGGTAGAACTAACTAAACATTCCCTCTGCTTCCTTCAAAGAAAGGGTTGGGGGATAAAGTGAGCAGCGTGCTAAGGGGACCAAGGGGAAATGCCTTCGCGTGTATTTGGCTCAAGTCAGCTAAGAAAAACACAGAGTGCTTAGCAATGAGCAGTCCTCGGGCAGGAATTATAGTTTTAAAAGAGTATCAAGAGGATACTGTCCACTGGTTCCGAGGATGTGAGTGAGGTGTCTGAAGAGGGACGGGGAAGAGGGGCAAATATTAAGGACGGTTAGGCTGGTGGTACCAACGGGCCCAGGTCCGTAGGAGACAAAAGTGTGAAGGGGTCTCGGTTACAGGAATGAGGGGGAGGTGGGCAAGAGGCTAGAGGTAAATGGGGGAAGAGCCCGAGACTGGAGGAGGAGGAGGAAGGGAAAGGAAGGACACAGCCTCGGCTCGGCGAAATGTGAGATTTGTGGGGAGAGGGGTCGTCGCAGATAAACTACTGTGGAGAGAGGCGCTGAGAAAGGCCGCATCCACTGGGTCCCCGCGGAGCCAGAACTCAGCTCCACGAAGTCCTTAAAGCCCCGCCCCAGCTCCGCGTGCGGTCCCGGCGCCGGGTTTCCTTTGTCGCGCGGACCTATAGTTCCGGCCGTGGCGCGCGGGCGGAAAGTTTATGGGGACGGACTGTGCCGGCGATGGGCTCGGGGTGAGTGCGGGAGTCGGGGGTCCCAGGCTGCCGCTCGTTGCTTGTTGGACGTGCAGGAGTTGGGGTCAGGGGTGGGGAACCACGGGGGGCCCACGCCCGGCCTTTCCGTCGTCCCAGCGGCCGTCCCGCGCCGTCTCTGCGGCAGCAGGTCCCGGGCCCTGGTTCCGGCCTCACCCTTCCCGGGGGTCGCCCGCTCCGCGTTAACTCCACGATTTCGTCCTCTGCTTAGGCCCTCAGCGCTCCCTCCTCCCATGAGGGACTTCCAAATCTCCCTCTCTCTGTCTCTCCTCTCTCATTGATTTTAAGGTAAAACTACACCCCCAGTTGCGATCCAAATGGAGGAATTCTGTATTGCCAGGCGGGCGGTTTAGAGATGAAGTTGTATCTGAGAGCTCTGGAGGGACTGACTCATCAGGGCAAGGGAAGTCAGGCTGACAGGGAAACCTAAGGGTAGATGCAGACCCTAACATGAACAGGCGGGCCTTAAAAATTCGAGGGAATCCTGCTTTGAGAGCGAAACTGCTGAGAGTCAATTCTTTATGAATGAGCTAATTGTCACCTTCAGGGAAGAATTATAAATGTGTACTGATGGAAACTTGGCATTAAGGCCAAATCAGGTGGCTAGGGTCTATTCTCAGGAATAGACAGTTCTTGGGAAAGAAGACCCCTAGTTGTTTTAAGCATCGTATGTAAGCAGTACTTATGGAGAACATGAGGGGATGGGGTGGGCGACTTGAACGTGAGAATCAACCCAAGTGAGAAATACATGATGCTCTCATAGAATTGTTGGACTGGGGGGACAGGGATTTTCTTTTATCGGGCCTAGACTGCTTGAGTGAACCATCCTTCAAGAACATTGAGTTCCCTCTTTTCCTTTTATGCTTACAACCTGAATACTAAATTGGTTTCCCGTAACTTTGCCATTGTTTAAAGAGCTGTGTTTGCCGATGGACACAAATGCATCAGTGAGGAGAAAGAGCCAGCTGTAGAGGTGTCTGCAGAGGAAGCAAGACAGCCAGCTGTGGTCACCCATTCTAGTGTTAACCGCAAATTTCATGGGCCGGAAGTGCTTTCTTAAACCTGGTCTAAATCTATCCTGTTTCCAGGTAAGGGTAGTACTCCTTATGATCCCCAATTTTGAATAACATAAAGGCCCCTATGCAGGAGTGGGACTGCCTGGAGAGCTGAATAAACTCTATACGTGGGCAGAAGCATGGAGTCCCTGGTATCTCTGCTTGAATGAGAGGAGGAAATGTGTTTCTGGTATCCAGAGTTAAAATTCATCATGTATTTTGCCAAAGAATTAATGTCATATCTGGTGTTTAGGGGTAGTTCATTAGTCATTATCAGACATTTGTCAGGCACTTACAATGTGCCAGTTACTGGGATAGGCTCTGAGGAGACATTGGTGCTCAACATCTGACATGGTCCCTGCCGTTAGCGATGTATGGTTGTGGGGACAGCCCCAGAAAGCAGTTTCCAGGCTCTCGGCCTCACACTAAAAGGTGCTGGCTCAGGTAGTAAATGGCCATCAACTGTGATTGGATGGCCATCAGCTGTGGCTAGTTGGCCGTCAGCTGTAACCAGTGAGCCATTGGCCACTAATATAACTGCTGTGGCTACGCTAGCAGAAAATGGGGCTAGCAAGAAGACGGAGGCTAAGCTAGCAAGAGCAGATTGCAGAGAGGTGGATGCCGCCAGCGAGAATATAGTGGTATGACTCCCCCATCTATGGCTCCCTGGGTGTTCCTTTTTGGCCTCACCATATCCTGCGTTCTTATGTGGGGAGCGGGACCAGAGACCCCGCAGGCCACCCTGCATGCCAATGATCTAATGTAGTCGCATCAGTATTGTACAGGACCTCACTTGAACAGCACAGCTGAGACCTAGAAAGGAAATAAAAAAAGACTGAGTAGATAAAATAGTACCAAGCTGATAAACCCAAGCTCATGCATTTGACATTGGAAGAACCCCACGGGCTCTCAGAGCCTGTTAACTTTGACTTTGGACCTAGTTGAATGAGCTTGATTACCTGGCTTTCCAGCTCATCGTAGCCAAGAAGCAGCAAATTAGAACGAGGGAGGGTGATTACATAGGATTACAGCGGAATGCAAGCTGATGACCTGAAAAAGAATTATAAAGAGGAGGCATCAAAACGGAGCACAACAGCCTGGGTCCTTTGAATACAAGGCGTTGTTTTTGTGTATGTTCTATAACATTCTTGTTCTATGGGACCTTAACAATCGTCATGTAGAGAAGCGTTAGGTGGGAAACACAGGGGTAGCAAATGAAACGGGATTTTTCGCCGTAGAACTTCTAGTGTCTTCAGTGAGGCCTGAACTCCTTTTTCTTGGATGATCCCTCCAGAACTGTTTACAGCACACACGTGGGAGAAGGCTGGCATGAAGCAAAACTTCAGGGAAGCAGTGTGCTGGGCACTATTGGTGTTTAGAGGAGTGATGCCAAGTCATCATAAGAGAATGAATTATGTTTAGCACACGATGTTTAACGAGGCGGGAGGAGGGATACACATTTTAATTTTTTTCTATCAAAATGGTTAAACATTGTGGAATTCTAAGGAGTCGGGGAGAGTAGCTTATATTTCCTGTTTAATCTTGACTGATGTTGGATGCACAAGGCATGACTGTATTTGAAATGTATCTCAGGCCATTATGTGGTGAAAAGGCTTTTCCTCCCTGATTTGAGTCCCTGGCCCTATTGGTAACTTGTTCCGTGAGCCAATATGTCCTGAGTTCCCAACAGCCTATTTACAAATGGAATTTTAGAATATCACACATTTGCAGTTGGAAACTACTATAACAAGCAGTCTGATCACTGCTAAGTGTTTTGAAGTAAGTTCTGTGGGGACAGAGTCCCAGAGAGCAGTTTCCAGACTCTCGGCCTCACGTGGAAAGGTGCTGGTTCGGTTATGAGATGGCCATCAGCTGTGGCTGGGTGACCATCAGCTGTTACCGGTTAGCCGTTAGCCACTGATATAACTGCCACGGCTAGTTGGTGGGTTGGGTGGCAGAAAAGCAGACCACAGATTGCGGATCGTGTGGCTCCTGCTTCCTGTGTCTCCAACCCAGCCGCCAGCGAGAATATAGTGGTATGGCTCCCCTATCTATGGCTCCGTGGGTGTTCCTTTTTGGCCTCACTGTGTTCTGTGTCCACCTGCCAAGAGCAGGAACGGGACCAGAGATCCTGCATGATAGTTCCAAAAAAGAAATTAGTGAACATCAAGTTTCTAACCTGTTTATATTCATTCAGAGTCTTCCCTAATTTTATTTATATATATATATGTATATAATTATATATATATAATATATGTATATATATAATATACATATACACACACACACTCTGAATATACAGTGATTTTTATGAAGTTGTAATAAGTGTATATATACAATCCTGTGACTTACTTTTCTTAGTTACTAATACTTTATATCAATATTTTTGATACCTACATGTGTCATTTATAGATATATTTCATTGTGTCAATAGACTATACATAGCTTGCTTAATAATAGAGTAGCAGCAAGCTGTGTCCCCATGAGCAGGTTTGTATATCTGAACTTTTTTCTTTATTTTTGAGCACTGAAGTATTTTCTTTGTGCTAATTCTCAATCCATAATTTTAAGAACTCTTTGTTATCTCCATTCTACTTTTTTTACTTTTATACACAATTTCATGAGATAATGTCAATTGTCATACATAGTCTTTAATTTTGTTCTTTCACTGTTAAAGCCCTATTGCCTGGTTTACATTCAGTGAGTACTACTGACGTTAGCAGTCTATTGTTTTTGTCATGCTTAATGATTTCTGGCTTTGTCTAATTTGGATTATGATTTTACTAGCCCTTCCATTTTTATATTTGCATTCATTTTAATTTAAAAGGGGGGAGGAACCAAACAACAAGACAATTAAATAAACACTTGCACAAATACTGTTGTATTAATTAAGAGGATGATGGTACCCAAAAAGACTGGTTGAATGTCAAAAAGCACTACTATATGACAACTAGAAATATTCTTTAGTAAATTAAGTGTTGGAGAGGTGATGTAGAAGTTTTTTTTATATTAAGTTGTATAAAATTTAGAACTATGAAAGTCAAGGACTACCTGAATTTAATATTGTTGGGGGTTTTTTTAAATAGAAATATTTAAGGTGGTCCTTGATTTATGGCCATTGAATGGGTGATGCTAGGAGTAGTTTTTACAGTGAACTAAACTGCTTGTTTCCCTCCCACTGAATTCCCTGTAGATTTACCCTCCCCTCAACTTAAATGGGGTTTGCCTTCACTCATTTTTGAAGAATTTGGTTAAAAAACTTGTGGTAAAAAAAAAAAATAGTTCTTACTCTCCATGACATGTAAGGGTAACCATATTTATTTTCTGCAGCACTTCTCTGTCTATAGCTGTTTGTTTGCCTTCTGATTGGGAACACTGGGATCACTTCCATCATGCCAACAGTGGTGGTAATGGACGTATCCCTTTCCATGACCCGACCTGTGTCCATCGAGGGGTCTGAGGAATATCAGCGTAAGCACCTTGCAGCCCATGGTCTGACAATGCTGTTTGAGCACATGGCCACAAACTACAAGCTAGAGTTTACAGCTCTGGTGGTTTTTTCGTCACTCTGGGAGCTGATGGTGCCCTTCACAAGAGATTACAACACCTTACAGGTACAAAATGATTGAGTTTTTGGATGTGTAGGGCCCAAATTTACAGAGAGGAAAAAGTGCTATATTTCACTTAATGTTCAGAACTTGGAATTATTGAGTGATAAGTCTATAGGTGTAGTATCTGAGTATACCTATAAAACAAGGATTCACATCCAGTACTTTTTATGCCTTTGTTAGAGCTACGAGTTACAACTGTAAGTTGTTGCCTTTTCTTTTCTTGGTTTTCTGGAACTCTCAGGATGTAGTGCCCCATTCCCTAACGCTCAGGATCTTGGGGTTCGACACGTCTTTTCTTATAAAACTCAAGGAGATGAAAAGTAGCTCTTCCTTATAAAAGCTCATTCTAGAGTAATTCAAAATTCAATTGCCTCTCTAACAAAAATAGCCTTTGGTTTAGAGATGCCAAGAAATTATAATTTTTAAACCTCAGTTGATAAGTATTAGCTTCCAAAGGTGTTGTCTGTGATATGCCTGAGAATTTACTTTTTGACATCTCTAAATCATTAATATTTCCAACAGTGCCTTACCCATAGTGAACAGTCAATAAGTGTTTGTAGAATTAAACTGAATAGCTTAATAATTGCTAGGCAGTTGACAAATCCAGGATCAATGTAGTTTGATTTTTTAAATATAAGTAATAAAATTTTGTGAAATCATTCCTTTTATTATCTCACATTTTTTAAGTGACTCAAAAGGTTGTTTTTTTTTGTACTGGATTTCTTATAGGTGAATAAGCTAAGGATTTGGGATGTTCAGCAGTTGCGAAGTTTAGAGAATTGCTGTATAAGTAGTCAGAGTAATTGTTAAGACAGGAGTCCTGGAGTCAGACTGACTGGTTTGAAATCTAGATTCTGCCACCTCTAAGCATGAGACCTGGGAAAGTTACCTAATCATTCTGTACCTTCCTTTCCTCATTTTAAAAATAGGTTAATAATCCATAGGGTATTGTGATGATTAAATGCATGTAAAGTATATAGAATGGTGTTTAGGATATAGTTAGAACTCAATTTTGTCATTTGTGTTATATATTTAAAAATTCTTCATTATTTCCTTCAAAGTCCGCTTATAAAGATACAAACTTGGTGGGCTGTTCAGTCTCATAAAAGGACAGAATAAAGGGAAGCTCTTTTAATTATCTTTCATAGTTGAGGAAGTTTATTTTACTGTTTTTCTTTAAGAACCTATGATTTGGGGCTCTCAGAAACAATGTCTCCTGTGTAACATTCATGCTTTGAACAGTTTATGTTGTTTTCTGATAACAAATTAAAACTGTAAAGAATAATGAGCAATTTTATCTTTTATTCAATCAGGAAGCACTAAGTAATATGGATGATTATGATAAAACCTGCTTGGAGTCTGCATTGGTTGGTGTTTGCAACATTGTTCAGCAAGAATGGGGTGGTGCAATCCCTTGCCAGGTAGTGATCAATTCTTTTTCATTGCCCTAAATTAAAAATGTTAACCACTGAGGCGCTTCGATTTTCTTCAAGCTCTGACACAACGTGCATTGTAATGTCTATGAACTATATTCTACACTCCTGGTATCTTTTTAAAAGAAGGCAGTAAATCAACACTAATATTCTCAGAAAGCAGCACAATTATGCCTTAAGGAAGGCATCCTCCTAGTAAATTGACTTCTTGCAAAATAGTAGTTTGTATAAAACACAGAGGGCTCACAGTGGAATTTTAGAACACTTCCTGGAAGGGCTGATTATAGTTTTTTGAGTGACAGAACTATAAACATCAGTACAATGTAGTTCTGACCTTCATTATCTTGATGTAGCATTTTATTCAGCAAACTTTTTTTTTTTTTAAGATTTTATTGGGGAAGGGGAACAGGACTTTATTGGGGAACAGTGTGTACTTCCAGGACTTTTTCCAAGTCAAGTTGTTGTTCTTTCAATCTTAGTTGTGGAGGGTGCCGTTCAGCTTCAAGTTGTTGTCCTTTCAGTCTTAGTTGTGGAGGGCGCAGCTCAGCTCCAGGTCCAGTTGCCTGTTAGTTGCAGGGGGCGCTGCCCACCATCCCTTGCGGGACTTGAGGAATTGAACTGGCAACCTTGTGGTTGAGAGCCCACTGGCCCATGTGGGAATGGAACCAGCAGCCTTCGGAGTTAGGAGCGTGGAGCTCTAACCGCCTGAGCCACCGGACCGGCCCTTATTCAGCAAACTTTTAACCACCACAACTACAAAGTGAGCAGTATGGATGTCATAAAATCAGTTGTCCTTTATTTAGATCCATAGTATGTCCATCCACTTAGCATCAAATCAGAGCAGAGTAGTAGCAGAAAAAGAATTGGAAGTTTGCTATACACAGGTACTTTGAGAAGTGGTAGCATGTTTTAAAGAAGAAAAGTTGCTAAAAGGAAAATCATAACATTGTAGTCAACCACAGGAGTGAGCAAACTTTTTCTGTGTTTTAGGCCTTTCAGGTGTCTGTGGCAACTCTTCAACTTCGGTATCATAACATGAAAGCAGCCATAGATAATAAGTAAATAAATGGGCATGGATGTGTCTCATTAAAACTTTGTTTACAAAAACAGGTAGTGGCCATAGTGTATGATTTTTAGGGTCAAACAGAATTCCTCAGTAGTGTCAGTGGCATCACTGGGATTTATTTTTTAATTAAAAATAAAATTGTGGTTGCCTGGGAGTGAGGAAAGAGTAGGGGTTGACTCAAGTGAAGTACGAGGGAATATGGAAAGTGATGGAGTTCATTATCTTGATTGTAGAAGTGGTTGCATCACTGAAAGCAGTTGTCGGAACTCATAGAACTGTATACTAAAAAGGGTGAATTTTATTGCATGTAAATTATATCTCAACCCAACTATTTTTGTTTAAGTTGTTTTTTCTTACTATAAAATGACTCTGTTTTTTTAGGGTATGAAACTGTGGGTTAATGATAACCCTGAGCTACTATTAAAAGGTTAAATCAAATCACTAGTGGATATTTGCTAAAAAAAAAGCCAGTAAATCCGTTTTGATCAATTTCTTTTCAGAAATAAAAATGTTTGGCACCATACTTCATAAACATTGTTTAGTAAATCCATGCATATAGAATATCTAATTTTCTAATAATATACTAAATAAATGAAGTTTTATCGTCAATATCTACGAACTGGAAGCTAGCAGGTAGCACAGTTTCATTTACTACTTCAGTAGTTTTAGAGAAGAAACTCAGAAAATATGTGCACCAGGAAGATTTCTACCTTTTAATATTTTTCTTCCTTTACAAAAAGGAAGAATCTGAATTTAAGATATATTGTACCCTGAGGGCAAGGGGCTGGGCCTGAATCCACTTAGACTTAGTAAATGAGTTTTGGGGTGAACAGGTCAAAACACTGGACTAGAGGTGGGAGTTATTAGTGATTGTTTTTATAATCAGTTACATCAAACAGATTTGTATTAATGTGAAATTTTTTTAACCAACCTTTTAGACAGCTGGACTGTATCTTCATTTGATATGTAAAATCTGTCTCATTTTGACATTACGTGAACTATTTCATTATCACACAGTATCTGAAGAAGCTAGTGGCAGAAGTAAATCATTGCATAGCGATTATTGGTATTTAGAAGAGGGAATTACCTTGTAGTCAATTGACTATCTTCCCAAAAGATGACATCGCTCCAGGTGATAGGAAAAGAGTGAAAATACTCCTCCCCTGGAATGCTGGGAAAGTCCGCCCCGCACAGGTTGCTTTGAAGCAGTGAGGAAAAGGACTGTGACTGAACTACTGTCTATTGTTGGTATATTTTGAAGACTTTTTCACACTACAGATTGATTAAGAATGCATTTTAAAAGGCTTTTATAAATACATTTTTAAAGCAGTTGTCATTCTTACTGAGCAGGGGTAGAGTCTGTCATCTTTGAAAATAGTATCAAGGTTCCGACTTCTGTGCCGGTACTTCTTAGGGAGACGTGTAAAATAGGTCCTCATGCTATTTTTGACATCAGTGCCTAGGTGCCACCTCCTTATCTAAGAGATAGATCTAGTTTTAATACAATTAACTCAGAATTAGTTATGAATGTTTTTGTCCTTTTTTTAAGTGTTCATAGGTATGTGCTTTTTAAGAAAGGTTTAATTAGATAAAATAAAATAAAATGCACAGATCTTAAGTATACAGTTCACTGAGTGTTGATGAATGCATACACCTGCTCCAGTTAAGACATGGGGCATTTCCATTACCCCACAAAGTTTCCTGCTGCCCCTTTTTAGTCAGCATCCCCTCATGCCCCAGAACCCCTGTTTGATTTATCTTAGCTTTGTTTTACCATTCTCAAACTTCATATAGATAGAATCATACAATGTGTCTGTCGTCTTTCACTTGACAAAAAGTTTTTGACATTTATTCACGTTGTTGTTTGTATCCCTGCAAAAGTAGGGTTTTCAGTGTTAATACAATTAGAGTGAAATGAAAACATTGCTAAGTGAGACTGCTTTGAATGAATATGTTGCTTCATATACAAACCTTCTCTCACTTTCTGAAAACAGGTTGTTCTGGTGACGGATGGCTGCCTTGGCATTGGTAGAGGGTCACTGCGTCATTCCCTAGCTACGCACAGTCAGCGAAGCGAGAGCAACAGGTTTCCACTACCTTTTCCTTTCCCATCTAAGTTATACATCATGTGCATGGCAAATTTGGAGGAGGTAATGCTTTTTACTAAGTTGTTCTTAGTTTGATTAGACACATTTTAGGACTCAGTTCATTGTTTAGTGCAAGTGTTCCATTAGTATTATATTGCATATACTGTAACATTGAACTCCATTGGTTTTTAGCCAAGGCTGGTCACTGATTATATTTGAAAAGACTCTAGATCTCAGATGCTCTTTGAAAGTTCAGAGTGTTGCCCCATCTTGGGAAACATAGTTACTTCCCACACCCTTCACATGCTAAAGAGTTAAAATGTTGTTTTTGGTGTTAGATATTTCCCTCATTTTGGAATTTTTACGTCCTTTCCACCAGAAATGTTGACAGAAGTGTGCTTTGATTTTTTTCGTAAAGTAACGTTACTCCAATGCATGTTTTATTAAACTCTATTTCCTGGTTTTCCCATTTACTCAGAAAAGTTATTTAACCTTTCTTCACCTCAGTTCTTTTCTATCTAAAATATAGATAATAATGGTACTTACCAAAAGATGTTAGAAACAATTTGGAGGGAACATACTGTATAAATACCAACTGTGGTCACCTCTTTGCAGAAGAGAATCTTTGCAAAACTGCTTCTGAATGAAATAGCTCCACTGGTATCATTTTATATGACATCGTTCTTTGTAACCTTGAGTCAAAACTGTTATAGCTGTTTTCCTTCTCACATTGTTAAAAAGTCATCTCCGTTTATATTTATTGCCTGTGTTGTGATGGGTGTGACCTTGGTATGCTGATAATACAGTGGTACCTCAGTTTTCGAACGTAATCCGTTTCGGAAGACCGTTTGAGTTCTGAAACATTCGAAAACCAAGGCACAGTTTCCCCATAGAAAATAACGCAAAATGGATTAATCTGTTCCAGACCTTTAAAATCAACCCCTTAAACAGCAATTTAGCATGAATTTTACTATCTAATGATACCATAGATCCATAAAATTTACGACGTTCGTAAACTGAAATGTTCATCAACTGAGACATTCAAAAACCGAGGTACGACTGTAATCTGGCATTTTGTGCCATTTTAAAGGGATCATCTGTTTTGCTTTGCAGCTTCAGAGCACTGATTCCTTGGATTGCCTTGAACGTCTCATAGATTTAAACAATGGTGAAGGGCAGATTTTTACTATTGATGGCCCCCTGTGCTTGAAAAATGTACAGTCTATGTTTGGGTGAGTATATACTAAAAGCTTTTTTGCCTTCTTACAATCCATTATAATTTGATATCCAGCAATAATTGCCTATTTTACTATTTCTAATTGTGTCATTTCATTTTCCCCAAGTTGCACATTTTTCAGTAAAATGCTTGATAGTAGTGATTTTTAAAAGTTCGTTCCCTTTTAAATTAAGTATGACTAAATCTATAATGCCTGTAGATACTGACTTCCTTATAATGACTCAGCAGTTTCAAAGATTAACTTGCTTTGGGGCTTTTCAGAATTGAAATTGCCTCACCAAAAATGTCTGATTTTGTTCTGTTTTACATATGGTCAAATCATTTTGGAGTCAACTCAAAGGGAAAACAAACTTAGCATCTTGAAAAAAATGGTATGTATCATAATATACTTCATCTAACAATTAACCATCATGTTCTAGAAAGCTGATTGATCTGGCATATACGCCTTTCCATGCTGTTCTCAAGTGCGGCCACCTGACGGCAGACGTGCAAGTCTTCCCCAGGCCAGAGCCTTTTGTGGTAGATGAGGAGATCGATCCGATCCCCAAGGTCATTAACACAGGTAACTTTTTTGTCAAGTTCCTTCTTAGTTCTGGTATCGTGACTTTTTAACTTGTGGCTTTTACTTTTTTCCATCCAGAAGGGTTGAACAGAAATGTAAATTCTGATACTCGGGTGCTGTTGTCATCAGTTACATACTTCGGATGGGAGGATGCACTCACTGCCTAAAGGTGGCAGAGTAGTGATCTTTGGTGGTGATGATGAGACCATGAGTTAATCTCCAATCCTAGATAATTCTAATCACCAATTACTAGAGTTGGAAATCATGGCCAGATTCACTAGCATTGAAACCCTTGAGGTAATTCTTAATAGGTACTAAGCTTAATTAGCATCATAATTGAGGTCAAATATGAAGGGCTAGTTTGTAGACTTGGCTGTGTGACTCTGGACAGACCACCCACTCTGGTTCTTATTGGCTACGTGAGTGGACTCTCTAGGTGAATGATGGTCTCTAATGTCTTAGCTCTGATATAATGTCCCTCTCTAACCCTGCTGCTTGCTTGTGTTATGACTAAAAGCGACATGCCACTGCCTTTACCTTGTTCACGTTGCCAACGCTGTGCTGAGCTGAGATCGGCAAAGTGAAGACTCAAAAGTAACAAGCAGTAGTGAGAGGAGAGTTGCTCCTGGTGGAGGGTGGACTCCTTGAGTTGCGGATACACGTGAAACCATCACTGTTTCCGTCACCATTGCAGCCTCAGTGCCTCGCATCACGTCGGATGCCTAGTAGATGTGGAGTAGGCAGTTGTCCAGCCAACAAATGATTCAAATAAAGTGCATAGTAAATGTTCATTTCATTCTTGAGTGTATAGATTTTGAGGAGTTTTAGAGTGAAGGGCTGTATACAGGCTTTTTATTTTTTGTGCTTTTAGCTCCTGGCTATCTGAAAGTAGGGCATCCATCTCTCTCATTGTGACTATACAGCAGTGTATTAAGCTGTGTCAAATGTTGTATTAACTTCAAACTAATTAGATTCCACTTCCCTCCCATCCTTTTTTTTTTTTTTGAGTAACTTTGAATAACTTTTCTTTCCCATATAAACTTTTAGTCCAAGATCTTTTTTATAGCTTATATTTAAACCACTTTTAGATGTAGGCCTCTTTCTGCTCAAATGAAAAATATATAACTGCATGCTCGCTTCGGCAGCACATACTAAAATTGGAACAATACAGAGAAGATTAACATGGCCCCTGCGCAAGGATGACACGCAAATTCGTGAAGAGTTCCAGTAAAAAAAATATATGTATCTGCTTACGCTGATTCATTTGTTACTCAGCTAAAGAAGGTAATGATGGCAAACCTTCAGAGAAGCAGATTTCCTGATGTATTAGAAGTACAGTGTACTTACCGTGAGCCTGATGTTTTAAAAATCGTGTTGAGGGGGATGACCAGTTAGCTCAGTTGGTTAGAGTGTGGTGCTAATAACACCAAGGTTGCTGGTTCGATCCCCACATGGGCCACTGTGTGCTGCGCCCTCCTTTAAAAAAAAAAAAAAAATTACTGTTAAAAAAAAGAAATTGTGTTGAGAATATGCCTAGAAGAAAGACTGAAAAGTAGTTCAATAAAATATTAATAGAGGTTTCCTTTGATGGTGAATGAGTGACTTTATTTTTCTTTACAATTTATAGTGTTTTCCAAGTTTTTATTCTACCTATATAATCAGAAAAAATAATTTAAGAAGGTACTTTGGGTTACAAGTTTTATTTTTTTACTTATTTTATTTTTTACATTTTTTACTCATTGTCATATTTAGAGGGCCAACTTGGTTTTGCAGAGAATGTATTCCTTGGGTCTTGACTTTTATTTTTTACTTACTTTATTTTTTCACAACTTTTATTTTTTACTCTTTGTTGTATTTAGACTGCTACCTTGGTTTTGCCGAGAATGTGGTTTTCTCAGGGAAATGTTTCTAATGCTTTACCCTGCAAGGATGGCTGCTGGGAGTTTTTGTGGAAGTGTTTGGCTGTGATGCCCCCTGGTGGCTTGAACATCTCTGATTCTACAGAAGGATTTGACCTTTAAGCTTTTTTTGCCTTAGCTGGGGACCTAGCCTCATAAAAATAAAGTTTAGCTAATTTGTTATGTAACTTTAAATTCATTAAATAAAGGACAGTTATCCTTATTTTTTGAGCTACTTAAAAGCAAATTTACTAGAGTTATCCAGAGAAACTTCTAATAACCTTCCTAGTCATCATATTTGAATTCCCTACTTACATTAAACGTTGTGTTTGTGAAATCTAATACATAGAAAATAACGTACTTTCCTATAGCACTAACTAGTTCTATGTTGATTACTTCTTTTCAGATTTGGAAATAGTGGGATTTATTGATATAGCTGATATTTCAAGTCCCCCAGTTCTGTCCAGACATTTGGTCCTACCTATAGCACTTAACAAAGGTGAGTTCTCTTCCTATTCCAGTGATATATATGAAGCATCTTATCATCGGAAGTTATTCTTAAACGTTAGATAGTAGGGTAGCCCATTTTGCAAAATTTGGGAAAAAGGAACAGTTACTGGATTGGATTGGATTTTTTAAAAATGGAAACAACTAATTCTGCTACATGACACTATGGAAAGCATATTGACACATATTTATTGTGTGTTGCTTTGTTAATTTACAGTAGAAGTCCTCTTTACAGATGAGAATGCTTAGTCCCTCATCCAGGGCTCTGCCTTTACGAGCACGCTGAGGAAGCCAAAATCGTTTTCAGAGGGTTGCCTGATAAATCTCGAGTCAAATACAGCTTCATAAGGGGAGAAACTACATCTGTTTCCTGCCAGTGCCGAGCACATAGTAGATACTCAGTAAATACTATTGAATCCAGCCCCTTGTGAGGCTCATTACTGCAGAATAAAGCCTTCCAGGAAATGTAAAGTCATGTCCCCAAAACTCAGCATCTCTCTGAAGAATGTTAATCTCCAGCACTTTAAACTTCTCTTTTTTCTGTTCGAGGCTGACCCTCTACTTTATATTCACCAGCTTTCTCCAAGAAGTGTGTATAGACAATCAGATTTCTACTCACTGAGTTTTGATCACATTCCGTTTATGCCAGTTGTCTCAGTTGGAGAGTTAGGTATTCCATAACCCTCCATCACATATTCACAGACAGAATCTTGCTATGTTCCCACAGATGGCTTATTGTGACCATTATGTTTGTAATTTACTGTATTGTTCTTGATACTAATATTGATAACAATCAGCTTTTCTTTATTTCTAGGGTCCTGGGGGGAGGGGGAACAATTCTGCATGCCCACATAAATTGCCAAGAAAGAAAGTGGGCAAAATGAAGAGTGTGTAGGGAAACAGTGGAAAGAAAAGTATGGGAAGGCAGAATGGGGCCATGTTGTAAGGGCTGTTGAATGTCAAGCTAAACTGAGCAAATTCTTCCTATTGAATTAGAAAATCTTTGAATGAGATTGAGACACAGATAGTTCCAGAAGGAAGTTAATTGTAGGAAGTTTCATCTGTCAGCAGGGTGTATGAGAGAACCTGGAGTTGGAGAGTCAAGATGCTTGTGGAGTAATTACTGTTCACCTTTGGGGGCCCCCATCCATGTGCTGCCTAAAGGCTGTCAGTGGAGACTACTCTGACATCTCTGAATCTGTGGTTCTGATTAGATGGTGTTTGAAACCCGCAGAGAGCACCTAGCTGAGTGTCCTAGTAGAAACTGTGAAAGGCTGATTTTTTGTGGGTAGCAACTTCACTGAAATATAATTCACATACCATGCACTTCACCCTTTTAAAGTATACAATTCAGTAGTTTTTAGTATACTTACAGAGTTGTGCAACCATCACCACGTCAATTTTAGAATCAGAATTTTAGAATTTTCACCACCCTATAAAGAAACCCTTTAGCCAGCAGTTCCATCCCTCTAGTCTCCCTCAGCCCCACGTAACCACTAATGTCTTTTCTGTCTTTATAGATTTGGTTCTTCTGGATGTTTCATATATATTGAATTTATATAACACGTAAAAGCTGATTTTTATGTGGATATAGGAAAACCAGAATATGAGTTTTTCTTACTCGTTATATATTTTTTTTTAACTCCGTATACTTTCCTTCCAAGGCTAGAAACAGCCAAGAATATAATCGGGGTTTGGGATTTTTGTAGCTAATCTCAGTCTAACCTGTTTTCTTTTCACAGAAGGTGATGAAGTAGGTACTGGCATAACTGATGATAATGAAGATGAAAATTCAGCCAATCAGATTGCAGGCAAAATACCCAACTTTTGTGTCCTGCTCCATGGCAGCCTAAAAGTGGAAGGAATGGTGGCTATAGTTCAATTAGGGTGAGTAACTTTGTTTCCCTTTTTTGGTTGAGTGAAAGGTAGAATCAATGTACAAAGTGAAGTATTTCCCAGACTTTTCTGAAAGAAATAGAAAGGCCCTTGTCACCTTTTTCCTCTCCCTGCTACACTCTTCCCACCTACCATCACCTTCTAAACTGCTCATTAAATGATCCCCTAGAATAAGTACATAATGAGTTTCTTAATTACATTGCTTTTATATTATATCCTTTTTTAATTTTCCTTTTTCCTACTCTATCTAGGAAACCTGGGTTCAATTATAACAATGCTACCAACTTGCTATAGGATCTTATGCAGTATTCATAAGCTATAAAATGAGGAGATACGACTAAATGAAAAAAGATGCTGATGTCATTCATTGAACATTTTACTGTGTGCTTCTCTAGGCACTTAACATATATTCACCCATTTAATCCCTCAAAATAACACTATATAGAAGGTATCAGTATTATAACCATTCTATAGATGAGGAAATTGAGGCTAAGAGAGGTCAAGCAACTTGCTCAAGGTCACATAGCTAGTAAATGAAAGAGCCAGGTTTCTTACCCTTGCCTTCTGACTCCAGAGCCCATGCTTGTAAGTAACCACTCTGTTATATTCCTTCCCGATGAGGAAAGCCCTTCTAGCTTCCACATTCACGGCAGTCTCAAAAGTTGTAAAACTTACCTGCTTCTTTCTGTAACACCTATTGTTAGGAAAGAAGAGGTGAATGATCATCTTTTGGTCAGCACCTGGGGCTGACTAATGTAGACGAAGACCAAGAGGTTAGGAGTACTCAGAAAGCATGGCTCCATTTCTGCTTGAGTTAAAATTAGATGGTCCCAAAAGAAAACTGCAGTTCTTGTTAGGTGTTAGTTTGTTGTATTTCTTGGTACCCAAGCTACTTGTACAGGCTCTGAATATGAGAATCACCCGGAACCCTTTGAGAAGTGGGAGCAGAGCTGGCTGATGGCTTTGTGCTCTTTTTTCCAAGGGCTCAGGGCTCCTCTGTGTTGGTGCTCTTATTGCTCACCACCCCACTCCTGCAGCTACTTGCTGCCCTTGTGATGTTTCTTCTCTTTCAAGACTGGTTTTTATTTCCATATCCACATAAGTGAATACAAATACATTGTCCCAGAGGAATGGTACAATTAGGGGGCAGCAGTGTGCATTTTCAGGTTTAAGATTTGGCTTTAGTAAAATTAATGCACCTGATTTCAAAGCTGACCCATGTCACTCAAGAGAAAATCACAGGTTAGACTTACTTAACTTGCCAGTCCCAAGCTCGATGTTCTTTTGATTTTCCATCTTCTCTCTATCTAGTCCTGAATGGCATGGAATGCTCTACTCCCAAGCTGACAGCAAGAAGAAATCAAACCTCATGATGTCTCTCTTTGAGCCTGGCCCAGAACCTCTCCCATGGCTAGGGAAAATGGCACAGTTGGGTCCCATTTCAGGTATAACCCAGATCAGATTTTATTTATCTTGACTTTGTTTTCTCTCTGCTGTTCTGAATGGCTGACTGTGCAGTCAAAGAGCTGCGTGATCTCCCTTATGGGTGTGCTGTGGTCTCTGATGCTGGATACGTACATGGAGAACCCCAAGAAAGTTTGATGTGTGAACTTTAACTTTATAGCTCAGGAAGAACCAACATTTAAGTTAAGTACATATAAATGCTCCAACCGCTTAGAGTGAAAAGCTACTCTCCATAAACGTTTTTTTCCTTAATGTCAATTTTCCTTAGTATGATTTTCAACCCAGGTAACCACGTAACTCCCAGTCATTCCTAGGTAATTGAATCCCCTTACTTCTTGAAAACAGTTTTCCCTTGGCTTTCGGAACGTTGCGTTCTCCTGGTACTTATCTTTCTTTTTTGCAACTTTTCTTTTTCTTGTTATCTTTTCTTCTTCTTGCCTCATGATTCCAAGATGTTGTTCTTGGCCTTCTTCTCTCGGGTTACTACTCTTTCCTGGTTACTTCATCAGCCATTATAGCTTCAGACTCCCCCAGATCTATAACTCTAGCCCTGCTTGATCTCTCCCTGCAATTTGCCTATTGTTTTTCCACTTTCCAGTTGGACCTCTGCCAGCCCCAAGCTCAGTATGTTTGTTATAGGAACCACTGTCTCACACGCCTTCCCTCTTAAACTGTTCCTTTTTCTGATTTTCCTGCTCCTTCTGATGGAGGCCTTATATTTCAGGTACTCAGTCTTCAACTGTAGAGTCATCCTTGATTCATCTGGACCTGTTTCAATTTCAGTAACATCTACCAAGCCACCTATTTTATGCCAGGTCTAAAGGATAAAAGAGCAGGAGTTGCTCAAAGTCTAGTGGAAAGTGGAATAATAAACACAGACTGACACAAGATCAGAGTTGGCCTGCAGGAGGGGATGATCTCCTCTGCCTAAAGGACTCAGGAAAATCTTCACAGAGAAGACATACCCTAGCTGAGTTGGAGGGGGTGGGAGGGTGGGGATTTGTGGAACCAGTGACGGAAGAAGGGCACCCTGGATTAAGGAAAACACCTATAGAAAAGAAAGGAGCGCTGGAGCACAAAATGTGATGATGGGGGTGGAGGCAGATAGTAGGTTACAGGTGGGCAGTGGCTAGAGCATGCAGGTCTCATTTGAAATGCAAAGAACTGAGGCTTTATTCTGCCACTGAAGGGGAGTATGTGATCAGATCCTTCTAGCTATGATGAGAACAGTGGCGACAGCAGTGAGGAGACTTTGTATTCTAGGTATTGGTGCCCCCTGGAGTTGTGCAGTATGGCCAGAATCCAAGTCAGAGATACTAAGTTTGCATTTAGATAATTGTGGTGTGTGGATATGAAAAGGTAAGGACATGGCTGCAGTTAGAAGTCAGCTGATAGTCCTGGAGATTGGAAGGTGAGAACCAGCACAGGATGGGATCCATGCAAGAGATATGAAGGGGGTAGAATCAACAGTGTTTATGCAGGAGAATAAAGGAAAGAGTTGAGAATGATCCTAGGTTTCTGACCTGGGCTGCAGAGCGACGGGTGGTACTATTAGTTGAAACAGAACAGAGGAGAAAGGATGGATTTGGGAAAAGCGCCTTTATGCTTGGTGCGTTTAGCCTGTGAGATTTAGGTGGAGATGCCTAGAGACAAATCCTGGAAGAGTCGAGTTCGGGAGAGAGGGCAGAGTTAGAAATACAATTTTTAGTTACAGGCATATCACTGATAGTTACAATGGTGAGAAAGAGATTATTTAGGGCAATGGTTCTCACATTTGATTTTTTTGTGTACAAAAATAAACCAGGAAAACTTCTGTAAAAATTCTGTTTCCTGGGCCCCACCTACAGAGACGCTGATGCAGTAGGTCTGGATTCAGGCCAGGACTGCGCGGTTTTAATACTGCCCATGTGATTACAATCGAGGCGATCCATACCACATTTTAAGAAGCCCTTGTCCCAGGAAAGAGTATAGATTAAGGCAAAAAGAAAGCCAAGGACCAGACCCCCAGAAAGGGCCAACTACTGGGGGCAATAGAAAGGGTGCTAGTAAAGGAACATGAGAAGGAGTAGGCAGATGAACGGGGAAAGTAGTAGAAAGTGATGTTGTAGAAGCCAAGACAAGAGACTGAAGAAGGAAGTACAGTGACATGGCCTCCAGTGTCTTGCACACACGTGCACACATACATGTGCAAGATACACACACGTGCACACATGCACACACGTGCATGCATACATGTGCGCGGATGCACACACGTGCACGCATGCCAGCTCAGGTCTGAGGATGTCTTTTGCCATTGAGGCCAGAGAAGATTTTACCTGAATACATGCCCTAGAAGCTAGGCCAAGGGTCAGCAAACTTTTTCAATAAAGGGCCAGACAGTAAATATTTTAAGACCTTGCAGACCATACAGTCTCTGTCGTAACTACTAAAGTCTGCCTTTGTAACAAAATACATAAATGAACGGGAGTGACTGTATTTCAAAGTAATTTATTTATGGGCACCAAAATTTGAATTTTATATCATTTCCACATGTTATGAGACATTCTTTTGATATTTTTCCCCCCAGTCATTTAAAAGTATAAAAACTACTCCTAACTCAGAAATAGGCGACAGGTCATAGTTTGCCAACTCTTGAGCAAGGATCCAGGCATTAGTGTGTCGAAGCTCACACATGGGCAGGAGACTTGACTTCAGTTCCAAACAAGACGAAGAACTGACATCTAGAGCAAAGCTGGGAATGTAGAAGACCTGCCCCTCAGTGAAAGGAAGCAGAAAAAGTCTACCTACCCTTTGTTTCTACCTGCTTTTCCAGATGTAAAGAACTGTTCAAATCTCCTATGAGAAATTGAAGCCCAAGTCCTGCACTTCTGGAGTGGGGCCTCTAAAACTAAACAATACAGAAACTGGTTCTGAAGCAATGCAACCATGGTGCAGCCTCCAGAAGCTAATGGTTCAATGGGAATAGCTCTACATCCCAGGAGGATTAGCGCCTTGAGAACTCAATTTGAAAGAGACTGTAGAGTGAGCATTTTAAATGATTAGAGTTTTAGGAAGAACTAGAAAGGAACTAGAAAGAGGAAAGAAGAGGACACTGAATCACGAGTCATTTGATCTTGACAGTTAGCTATTTGGTGGCTTTGTAAGAGTAGCTTTACTAGATGGTTAGCCAGGAGACAAGTTGAGGCATGAATTAAAATGAAAGGTGACAAGTTTGGTCACCAAGAGGAGAGAAATAGGGCAGAAATTGGAGGAGAACACAGTATAGGGAGGGAGGGTGTGTGTGTGTGTGTGTATGTGTGTTCATTCGTTAGTATGGAGAGGTTCCTCACCTGTTTCATGTAGTCTCTCTCTAGCATTTCTACATTCATTCTGCCTTTTCTCGCTGCTCTCACCTAGTTTTGGCTGTGTTTACCTTTTACTTAGATCAGTGGTTAGCTAACTACGGCCTGCAGGCCAAACTAGCCTACTGCCTGTTTTGTAGGTAAAGTTTTATTACACAGGCACGCTCATTCCTTTTCCACTCCTGCTTCAATGGCAGAGTTGAGTAGTTGAAACAGAGACCATGTCACCCACAAAGCCTAACATAGTTACTGTCTGGCCCTCTACAGAAAAAGTTTGCCCACCCCTGACCTAGATACTGTGATGGTTTTCACCAGAGATGCCTGTCTATCACCTGAGATGGTAGCATTCAAACTCCTTTCTGCCTGGCTTCCAACCTAGCAATGCTTAGCTTATTATACGTATTCTTCACTCAAATTGAACTGCTATTTACTCTGCCCTATTTTATATTCTTTTTTCCCTCTGGGTCTGTTCTTTTCAGTGAGGGTAATGACAGCTAACATTTTATTGAATTTAACTTTGTTCCGGGCACTGTGTTAGACAAAATGAAATGTATCATTTCATTTAATTCTCACAACAGTTCTTTGAGGTTGGGATTGCCATTATGGTACAAAGTAATAATTGGTCATAAAACCTACGTTAGAGGGTTGTCGATAGCATTTATTGAGGGAATGTGTATAAAGTGCCTGATAGAGTAGGCACATAATAATGGTAGATCCTGCTGTTTTTATTTAGTTTTTTAATCAAAGCATGCAAAATAGTACTGTTATTTATACCTACCCCTTCTACTCCTAATTCTGTTCTTAGAGATATTTACTGTATTTTGCCATATACAATGTGAACTTTTTTGCCCAAATTTGTGAGGGAAAAATAAGGATGTGCATTATACATGGGTAGTACTAATTCCACATCTATATAAATGTTTTTAATCCTTTTATTTATGCTTATGATTTAAAAGTGTAGCTCTAGAAATCAATAACGACATCCGTATAGAAAATAATACCCTGGAATACGATAATCAGTTTTGTTGAACTTGCAACAACGAAGAGTTCTTGGCCTTCTATTATGCGTAAATATCATAAATGTGTTACCAGTACATAAAATTTCTTGTACCATAATATGTTAAAAAATAAATGCTAAAATTCCTTTATAATACAAAAAAACAAGTACCTAAATGTAATAAACAAATGAAAATTTGAATTAAAAAATTAAAATGAAAGATTTTTTTTCCCTGAAAATTTGGACCAAAAATGTAGGTGCACATTATACACGGCAAAATACAGTACTTTCAACTTGTGTTTCTTTTGGTATTTACATTTCTAAATAATATAAGTATGTAACTATTTCTTGCCTTTTTTTTTCATTTTTAAATGTTATTTTTTTACTTTTTAAAGATGACCACTTAGCTCTCTTACCACCACCATCCCCACCCATCCACCCAAGAAGCACATTTTCCCCTTCCTCTATCCTTCCAGTGTTCTTTTGATTAAATCAGTATTCTGTCCTTGTTAGATGATATAAATGTTATTTATGACTAAGCCATGATGTATATACCAAGTTACATTTCTTTGTCTTGCAGCTCTTTGTCCTCTACTCCAGTTGTTACTTTCTTAGATTTTTTTTTCTTTTTTCTAATAAGATAAATGTAGTCTGACCGACTTCAGTTAAAAGGAAGGCTCTATTGGAAAGACCCTGAGTTCCGCAGAGGTGCCAGAAAAGAGCTGGGCAGCCAGGCTGTGGGGAGCCGGCCGCACATGAGTGTAGCCCCCACTCCAGCTTGCTCATGGCCTTCCTCTACTTTCTTTCCTTTTTTTTTTTTTTTTTTTTTGCCCTTTTTTGTGTATCTATCACTAATTCCTGCCTACGTGCAATACACTGTTCAGGTATTTTTGTCCTTTTCCTTTTTATATTTCTTAGTCGTCTCCCTTCCTCTTGTTTCATAAATGGACTGATTGTTCTCTCAGCCTATTGCATAGCTGTCATCCTGAGTCTTCCCTTCACATCTCTCCTGTGGGTCTCCTATTTCATGAATCCTCCTGAGAAAAGGGAATATGGGAATTAAATGTTTGAAATCTTGCATATTTGGAAATGTCTGTATTTCATCCCTGACATTCGTTTGCCAGTTTGGTTGTGTGTTGAGTTCTAGGATGGAAATCATCTTCCCTTAGAGTTTTGAAACATTGCTGTGTTGTCTCTTCTGGCTTCCTGTGTTGCTGTTGAGAGTCTAGTGCCATGCTGACTGCCTGGGCTTTGACCCCGATCTGTATTTCCTCTGTGCTCTCCTTGCAGCTCTTCTTCGTGTCCCTGGTGTTCTGGATTTTCAGGATGATGTACCTCGTCATTCGTTGTGCCGGGCCCTCAGTGGGCCCTTCCATCTGGCAGTTCATATTCTTCAATCCTAGGAACATGAATTATGTCTTTGATTTTCCTCTCTCTCTGTTCTCTGTTCTCCCTTTCTAGAACATACGTTTATGGTTTGTATGTGCGTGTGATTTTCTTATCTTACCCATTTTTCCATTTTTTTTTCTTTTTGTTCTACCTTCTGTGCGGCATGTTCAACTTTATCTTGCAACTATTTTTTTTTCCTGCTATCATATTTCTTATTTCTAAGAGTCTTCTGTTATTTTTTCATAAATGCAGTATTTCTTGTCTGCTAAGCCAGTTTCCACTTACAGGTTCCAAACAATTAGAGACAGTACAAGATAGACTATTGTTAGATGTTGAGATGTTTGGTGCTGATACTGAGTGCTATAGGATAGAAGCGTCAAGAGAAATCACTGCCTGCCAGAAAAAGTTGGGACAGACTTCATGGAGAAGGTAGGATAGTATCTGGACCTGGAATGTAAGTCAATTTGGATAGGTGAAGAACAGCAGTGTTGAATGGTTGAAAAAGTGCTGACCTTGGAATTAGACCCAGCCGAGTAAAACCTGGGAAGGTCCAACCTCTCTGAGCCTCAGTTTCCTGGGACTAATAATATCTACCCCCTGGGTTGCTGTAAGGAGAAACGTTATACATGTGAAGTGTTTGGCGCATAGTTTGGATTGAATAAACATTCTTGATAAGTTTCTTGAGGCCAGAAAAATATCTTCTCTAGCCACACTTCTAGCACAGTGCCTGCTACATAATGGGGTCTTACTATAGATAATGAATGAATAAGTGAGTGAGGGAATAAATGAATGAGGAAAGGAGAGCATTCCAGGCAGAAGAAATAGCAGAAATAGTGGCAGGGAAGTTAGAAATTAGCATGTTGCATGGGAAAGGACTGTTGGGATTTTGGTCTGACTGAAAAGGTTTATATAGAGATAAGTGTTCATGGAAATGTCTGGAGAGCTGGGTCGGTACTTTTTGGAGAGGTCGGGAGTGGGGGAGTGGTGTGGGGCCAGTATAAGGCATTTAAATTAATTACCAACTCAGGGTTAGAAAACTCCTGGTTCAGTTAGAAACTGGGCTAATTCCAGTTTTCAACATGAATATTTGGGACATAAGCTTTCTAACTTGGGAAAATGATTTCTGCTGTGTCTACCCCAGAAGGTGGTAATAAGGATAAAATAAGCCAATAGATGTAAGTACACTTTGTAAGTTTGTGGCAAAGTTTCATTGGCTCAGGAAGCCAGTAGAAAAATAAGAACCCTTGTTTGTCCCATGTGGCTATAAAACCAACATGGCTTTAATACTTTGAACACAATAAACTAATAAGCCATGATACGGTTGGGTATGTTTCATCAAAAACTATTTCTTCCCTTGCCCTTTTCCTTAATTTGGCTATATATAGTTTTCCTTTTTAATTTTCTCAATGCCTGAATGCACGCTGTCTAAACCAGAAGCCACTAGCCACATGAGGCCATTTAAATTTAATTAAAATAATGAAACTGCAGTTCCTCAGTCACACTGGTCACATGCCAAGTGTTCATTGGCCACGTGGGTGAGGGCCTACCATTCTGTCATAGCAGGAAGTTGTGTTGGAGAGTGCTGGGCTAGACAATATAGAATTGCAGTATGTATGTTTACATATATTTTTAAATAGTACCTTAGTGTTTGTTGTATGTATCAGCTTTATCCTCTCTGACTTTAATTTTATAAGTGAAACGTCTTTCTTTAAAAACATTAAGCTGTTTTTTACTTACATGAGCCTTGGTTGATTTCTACTGAGAGCAAGTTCCCTAACCTGGCTGAAGCTAATGGATTTTCTTAATTAGGGAAGTAACAGGATATAAAAGATTGAATGATTCAAAGAGCTTCTAGCTTAATTGGAAATGTAATTGATTATGTTTTGCCAGCTGTCATTTCAAGAATGTCTTTTTCTTTTAAGATGCTAAAGAAAACCCTTACGGTGAGGATGACAACAAGAGCCCATTCCCCCTGCAGCCCAAAAACAAACGCAGTTATGCCCAGAATGTGACTGTCTGGATCAAACCCAGTGGCCTGCAGGTAACATTACCATTCCTGTTGCTTTCCACTGGGCAAACGAGGGAGGCAGGCAGACATGTGATTTGATTTTCCTTTCCTTTGATACTTAGTAATTCATTTACTTCTAATGTTTGTCATTATTTCCAGAAAGGATTTGAGGTAGCCTATGGTAAAACACGTATACAAGTATAGCAAAATCCTTTTTACAAAATTTAGAGCAATACAAAACCTAGAGGAAGAGGAGAGACAATTGTGCCAGGAACCGAAAGCAAAATGACAATTGTATTTGAGCAATTTGGCTCTGAGCTTCCTGCTACCAAGGTCACAAAAGAAATATGTAGGGTTTTTATGTTAGATAGTATTGTATATCTGATAAAAGGAAGCATGTCAGTTCTTCTAGAGACACTTATTTTCCTGGCATTGAATTTAAATGTAAAATTTTTGACATGCTGAGGCATTAGATAACATACGGGGTGTTATCTTTAACGATTATGAGAAAGATGTAAAGATCTTCATGTGGTTATTTCTTCCATCCCCACAATAGAACCCAAACCATAGCGATTCCACTGTAATTCCTCAAAACACTTTCATGGGAAGCTAAGAGTATACTATTATCAAGATATGTTCCTTTCAGGCAAGGTACTCGGTGCCATTTCTCCTTCCATTGACATAAAGTCATTTATACCTATTTTTGAAAATCACTTTTTTCTCATTTGAGTTTCATTTGTTTGTTTTCCTTTGTGCCTCCAACGAGTCCAGCCCAAGCCAGATGAGAAGAGGCAGTCAGGCCACCCGACTACAGAAGTAGCTTCTGTTGATGGCATAGTCTCTTCTAGCCCCCTTTCACTGAGACCGGACACATCCTGCCATGGCTAGGGGGCAGGGGTATCTTCTCTTCATTGGAAAATCAGGTTCTCCCTCTTTCCTGCCATCCCTAACCCCAGTACTTCCCTATCAGAAGGATAGCTGAATTTTTCTACAATTATTTTTTAAATTTTATTTTGGTCTGGGTATTTTTTTTATTGTAGTGAAATACACATATCATAGAATTTACCATTTCAACCATTTTAAAGTATACAATTCAGTGACATTTAGAACAATCACAATGTTATATAACCATCACTACTATCTAGTTCCAAAACATTTTGTCACCCCAGAGGAAACCCTGTACCCATTAAGCGAGTCACTATAGTCCCGTCTTCCCCCAGCACTTGGCAACCACTAATCTGCTCTCTTTCTCCATGTATTTACCTATTCTGGATAGTTCATATAAATGGTATCATGTAAGATCACCTATGTTTGGCTTCCTTCCACTAAGCATAATATTTTCATCATTCATTCATGTTGTAGCGTGTATCAGTACCTCATTCCTTTTGATGGCTGAGTAATATTCCACTATATAAATATGCTACATTTTGTTTATCCATTCATTCAGTTGATGAACATTTGAATTGTTTCTACCTTTTGGCTATTCCGAATAATGCTGTTGTGAACATTTATCAAATTAATTTTTTTCTTTTTTTGTTCTGTGCTGCTGTTGTTGTAACTAAGAAATCATAGCCAAATCCAAGGTCGTGAAGATTGACCCCCTACATTTTTTTTTAAGAGTTTTATAGTTTTAGCTCTTACATTTAGATTCATTTTGAGTTAATTTTTTGTATGTGGTGTGAAGTAAGGGTCCAACTTCATTCTTTCGCATGTGGCTATCCAGTTGTCCTAGCACCATTTATTGAAAAGACAATTCTTACTCCTATTGAATGGTCTTGGCACCCTTGTCAAAAAGCAGCTGGCTAAATATGTATGTATGAGGTTACTGGGTGTGTGTGTGTGAGACAAGTTCATATCTGTCACTAAAGGATTTATTATCATGGAGCATTTTGAAGGAGGGAGGTCCTTTATACAGACGTTGAACAGAACAGTGCCATGAACTCAGAAGGGATCCTTATCTTGACACTCTGGTCTCGTTTTCATTTCTTTAAACATTGCAAGTCATCCTTTGGTGTTCTTTGCCTTTACCACAGAATTCTTAATATTGAATTCTTTTTACCCTTGATAGACAGATGTACAGAAGATTTTAAGAAATGCAAGGAAACTACCTGAAAAAACACAGACATTCTATAAGGTGAGACTGTCAGAATTACAGTGGAAGAAGGTAGGCCCAGGGATGGGTGCCAGAAATAAGTGGTTCACAATTGTGTCCGGTACCAGAGTGAACATGGACAGGGATTAGAAATGTATGCCTTGTGCCTCAGTTTTTTCATTGGTAGTCAGTAGAAATGATAGGTCTGTTGCTGCCCTAAAATCCAAGAATTGGAAGTATTCCAATGGCCTGGTTCTAGGCAGAAGAGCTTCTCGGTATTGGTGCTGCTGTGAGTGGCTGAGGGAAGGAGCTGAAAGGACCTGAATCCTCCTCACCACTCCCGTATGGGTATCCAGACTAACCCCAGGCAACCATTGTGACTCCTGGGATGGTGCTTGGCCAGAATATTCTTACTGTACCAGAGAAACTGCTTCCAGGAATGACTTCTAAAATTGCACGTTTATGAATCGCGAAAGGATGGCCCTCGCAATCATACCTAACTAATCCAGAACCATTAATGGAGGGAATTAAGTTACAAGAGGTAGAGTGGAGTGTGGGGCATTTAAGCTCAGTTGTTTTCTCTGGTCCTGGTGTTTGGCTGAAATTAAATTAAGTGGCAAATTAAATTAAGTATGCCATGTTGTCAGTTGTGCCCTAGTTTGCTCATCTTAACATAGGGTACACACCCAGCCCCAGGCCAGCGTTTCTTCCAGAGAACGTACATGCTCCTTTGTCTGGATGTTACCTCATTACCTTTAAGGCAGTATCGTCTTCAAACCTAATTACGTAGTGAGCTGATGAAATCAAGCAAGAGCCACCTTAGTCAGAGTTCAAGCAGAGAGCTGCTCTGCCCGCCATGCCCCGCTCCCTGAAGCCCGTAATTCACACAGGCCCCTGCTGACCACTGCTTGGCTGTGTCCCTGTCCCTGCAGAGCTCTCCGCACACAATCGCCAGCTGTCTATTCAAGGTGGCACACTTGTACTTGGGCCTTCTTCTGAACTTTGCACTTGTTAACAGATGATAGTGGAGAGTTGGTCAGAAAGCCCACTTCTCTTTTCTGGTTTTATATAATCCTCCACATCAGAGCTGAGAAGGGCCTTTACCAGGCGATTGCACCACCCCTGCAATGGGCAAGTGGTGATCCTTGTCATTTTGTAAATAAGGCCATTGAGACTGAGAGCGGCTACCCCACTTGCCCAAGTCACACTGCTAAGTGGCTGATGGGCACTTCCTGTTTCTCTGCTTGCATCCATTACGCCACCTTTCTGTGGCAATCTTTTAGGCCAGACTTCTGACCTCTCCAGAGCCCCCTCCAGACACGTTCATTGCCATTCAGCCTGAAACCCAGCCAGAGATGCACTAGAGGCTTAAGAGCCCTGTGGGGTTTGGGGCCTTAGCCAGACCTGAGTGAGCGAGGAAAGGGAACCCTCGTAGTTGGGAGTAAATGATGTTTGGCGTAAGTGCTGATGGTGACCTGTCAGCTGCCTCCCTTCCCCAGATCTCTGATCGCCTGGCGGGGGGGGAGCCGCTTCCTAGTCATGTCATCACAGTCGGCATCTCTGCACAGCACTTCTTCTCCTATAAAAATCTTCACTTAAGTTCATGGGTGAAGAACTTCTTCTTAGCTGAGCACTTAGAAAGTATGTGATGAGGAAAATGCATTTCAGCCACGTTGGTGTGTTTTTTTTTATGTTGCAGGAGTTGAACCGTTTACGCAAGGCTGCCCTGGCCTTTGGTTTCCTGGACCTGCTCAAAGGAGTGGCTGACATGCTGGAAAGGGAGTGCACATTGCTGCCCGACACAGCCCACCCTGACGCTGCATTCCAGCTGACCCACGCTGCCCAGCAGCTCAAGCTGGCCAGTACCGGCAGCTCTGAGTACGCCGGCTACGACCACAACATTACACCTCTCCAGACAGACTTCTCGGGGAGCAGCACTGAAAGAATGTGAAGCTGACTTTGGGAGCCTACCTTCTTTTTTCAAGTGAGAATGATTTAAGGTAAAAACTTTTCCAGTCTGTCCACCTCTGCAATACCCCCCTGAAGACCTCCCTGAGGCAGCCTCAGAAGCACCACTTGCTGGTCTGAATGACTCTCTACAGGCTGAGAAGGGTACTGATGGATCCTTGGCTACTTGGGCTTTGACTTTCAGCGCAGACACCTGTTGCTCCCATGATGGGTACATCTCCTGAGAAGCTTGAAGGACTGATGAGCACAGAGCTCTCCCCCTTCCTCAGGAAACCTAAGCAAGGGTCCTCTGCTTCCCAAAAGGCATCTTCTCTCTCAATCCTAAGGACAGTTTCAAGCTTCTGTTCTTGGAATGAACAACCCAGACTGTCTGAGACTTAAGTACAAGCCTTACACCACTAAGTGTTGGAACTTTTCTTAGAACTTGGGCATAACTTGTTTCTTAGGTGCTTTGGTGTATCTTTTAAACAGCAACCACAAATGTATAAAATTATTCCTGTTTCTTCAAGGTTTTTTTTTTTTAATGAAAATATTTGATTTTCTATAAAATGGTTTCACTGGAAAACGAATGGGTCTTTGCCTTTTGGTCTGTCCTATCTTCTGGAGATAATTTCAGCTTCCTACGTGGTACAGATTCATAAATCATGAGGGTTCCTTGGATCCTTGTTTCTGACCCTGGTTAGGCCTCATTAGATAAGCCAGGTTCCATCCAGGTAGACTCTGACAGGTCACCGCAGTCAGCTATGATTCCAATTCACCAGCTAACTTCATGACCTTGGGCAAGTCCTATAACTAGCCTAGGTTTTATTTACATCATCAATGCTTTTCAGACTGCTCTGTGGCCCAGATAAGGTATTACTCCCCCAGGCTCCAACCTGAGCAGCCATGTTTGCTTTAACATGCTGAACTGCTATATAATGTTTTGTCTGAACAAAGGACTTTATCACTAACAATGTGCAAACAGAGTAAATGACTTTAAACACCAGTTACTAGGATTTTGACTGCAAATGTTTAATAGAAATACACAACCTTTTGCTTTCTCAGACAGCAACAAAAGGGCTTATAAGAACACAAGATCCTGCCACAGATGCAGCATAATCTACTGCAAAGCTGATCTGCCCAATTACACACAGAAAGTCGGTTGAAAGAACACCAGAAGTTAATACAAACAAGTGTTGACAGAAGTTACAGACATGCAAAATATCCTTCAGTGCAATGAACTTGTAAAAAATCAGCCAGCCTATCCTAATCAGATGTTTTCAAGTCAAACCAAGTTTCCATCTTCAGCTCAGAGAAACAACGTAACTTATTTAATCCCCTTTTCTCCAGGAACAATGGGAATGGCAGAACAGAAAGCGCTATTGTGCCTTAAAATCTTTTACACAAGCATTACTTCTAATACATTTTACTTGGTTTACTTGGAATGTAGTAAAGGAAACATGTTTTTGACAATGGCCAAACTTCATAAAGTCTACTAGATTTTTTTTCAGTTCCTCTGTTGATGGGTTTCCTGCCAGGAATCTGTTTCAGGACCGGCTGGTGGTTCTCTAGCCAAAGTTCTCTGTTCACTGTCCTACTGCAGACAGGTAAAATAAAAGCAGGTACTTTCGAGGTCTATTCAAAAACAGACAATCCCACCACTTACTCTGACAGGTACACAAGTAAGTGGATTCAGACAGTGAAAGGGAAGGAAGACTGAGCTTTTGTTTGTGCACAGCCTAAGACAGTGTTGTAGGTGTGTTTCCAGTTAGCTACAGGTTGCATCGCCAGCTGTCTTATGGCTAATTGGACCCTTCTGACCCCTGTAGCCATTTGGGTTTGGAACTCTCATAGCTTCATAGTCTAACTAATGTTTCATCTTTCTTTAGAGTTGAAAATAGTTCTGTTTTTGCTAGGAATGAAGTTAGTGATCTTGACGTTCCAAGATTCTGACTGGTTTCTAAATCATTCTGTGCCCACACAGGTAAGCACGTAGTAACAGATACTGTTAGAGGCCAAAAGATTCAGAGGTAATATGTATTCTCCAGTCCCACTTAGACTCAGATGTTTTATCCATTACTAAGTTGAAACTTGATTTTCAGAAAACTCAATACTACCCCACTTAACAAGTAACCCCTTAGGTACAGAATGTATTAGGTCCTGCCTGAGTCACTTTCACAGCTTCCTATAATAGAGCAACGTCATCTTGCTTCTTTTCACAATAGAAAAGAACAAATCTCTGTAAGAATGACCAGTATGTGGCAGGGTCAGGGCACTGAAGAAATCTCTCTGGCCTGTATGAAATAGACTGACTGGACACGGAGTTGGTGGGGGAGGCGCTGAGTCTGCTGTCACAAACAGAATACAAAAGAACAAACCTGTCATCAGGTATCAGAAATCTATGTCATGCAAGTACTACACTAAGATGATAAATTCAGGGATGTTAGTGAGGAAAAGAGAAGACAGCCTCACTGAGAATTTAATCATTTAACTTTAAAAAAAACTTTTACATCAGTTACAAGAAGATAAAACTGTAAGAATTATAGATTAGGCTAAACTGGCAAGAAGTCATCTAAATCTCCCTTTTCAGTTGATCTTTTTCTTTTTTTGTCCATAGCGCCGCCTGCGCTGCTTATAAAGGTGACGGAAATTTATGTATAACCCTGAAAAAGAAAAGAGGCCAATTAGAAATGAGAATCTTTGTCTTTGTGTATAACCAGAAGCTCTTGGGGCAGGGACAGTCTCTAGCTGTCCATTTTTCATATGCCACAGCACTATGCTTATTGCAGGATGTACAACTCATTAACAAGTTACTAACAAATTATTAACATGCACTAGAAACAACTCAATTTGTTCCCAGTGGGTTCATTATTTAATTTTCTGCCATATTTTATTATGAAAAATTTCAAACATCCAAAAATGATTAAATCATTTTACAATGAACACCACCTAGGTTTAAACATTATTTTATTTACTTTACTACATACCCATTTCCACCTCATTTTTGATGATTTTCAATGTAAGCTACACCAGTACACTTCACCCCTAATCCTTAGTTATAGTTCAGTATTTTTTTTCTTTAAGGTAAAATTAACATAAAATACACAAATCTGAAGTATAGAAACAACCCAATTTTTTAATTGAAAGCTATGCAATAACATATTAAACAACAGTTTAAAAGGCATAACGTTTTTCTAGGAAGCACAAACTAGTGAATTAGAAAACAGGATTTCAGAGTCAGGAAAAACATATTTCAATTCTGTCCACTCATTAGTTCTGTGGCTTAGCCTCATCTCAGTTTCCTCACTGTATAACAGTTAAAAACACTTACTTACCAGACTTGTTATAAGAGAATGTATATTTAGAAAAGCACTTGGACTTATATACAAATGTAACTGATTATACTGCTTCTAAATTATACAAATTTAGGATTTATTTCATTCTGAAGAATAAGAACAACTACATATTCATTGCAGGCAAACTAAACATGAGTATAAAACCTTGTAAATTAGAGTGTGCAACAACATAAACACAAAGAAAAACCGCTAGGGTCAGTGCACGTTAAAATACTATATACCCTTCTAACTTTTTTAGTAAAATATTTTAAGGGTCTTTGCAATACTTATTCCTCTTTTTCTTTAACACTTTCAGTATGCTCACCTCATGGAGCCTAGTTACAGTAATACTAGATTTACCCAGTAAAAAATGTAAAGAGCTCTTTTAATGAGTACATTTTCTAAATTGAAGCATACTCCTTTCAACAGCCAAACATTTTAACATTTTTGTTAAAAATCTTTCTGAAATGGATTATATACCCTTTCTGAAATAGAAATGGAGTAAAATTTAATCTTAGGCAAATGACCTATACCCCTAACGTACATTAATTAACTGTGCTTCAGCTGTGTGCTGGTAACTGAGGTGTAGGTCTCTTCTCCCCCAGTATTAGCAAAAGACCAAGACCACTGGGCTTTGTGGCTTCTTGATTTACTTTCTGTGGTATTCCTCCCCAGACAGTAAGATGGTCCAAGATGGTCCCCAATGATCCCTACCTACATCCTGGTACTTCATACCTTGTGTAGTCCCCTCCCACATTGTACTAGGTTGGTCTGTGGAACCGACAGAATGTGGGAAAAGTGCTGAAATGTCACTTCTGTGATCAGGTTATAAAAGGCTGTGTGAACTTGATAGAGAGGTGCTAGTTATTGCTACAATGGCAATCAAATTATAATATAGGTATATTATATATATAGGTATATCAAATCAACATGTACATCTTAAATTCATATGTTATATGTCAAATATGTTACAATTAAAATAATACACAAAATTTTTAAAGGCAGTGTGGCTTCTGGCTCTCTCAGATCACCAGCTCTGGGAGAAGCCATGTCACGAGCAGCCCTCTGGAGAAGTACTGTGGCGAGAAACTGACGCCTCGTGTTCCCACTACAACAGTGAGCCTGGAGCAGATCCTCCAGCCCCAGACAAGTCTGCAGAAACTGTCACCCCATCTGAACTGACGACTGAAATCTCATGAGGGACCCTGACCAAGGGCCACCTCTATCACATCCACACTGCCTTTTATAACCTAATCTCAGAAGTGACATAGCATCATTTTTCCCATATTCCTGACCATGTGAGATAATAAACCATGTGAGATAATAAATGGTTGTTATCTTAAGATGCTAAATTTGGGGGTAATTTGTTACACAGCAATAGATAACTAATATACTATCTGCTGTCACATCCTCTGTTGCTAGGAGACCAGACAGCCATACTTATTTATGACCATCTCAAAAAGACTGTTGTGAACTAAAGAAGGGATAAATATACAAATTATATTAAAATGTGTTAGAACTTTACCTAAACAGTCCTTATAGTTATGAAGGCTTGTAAATCTCTCATAATTTAGGTTTACTTCTTTTTTCCCTTCTTTTAGTTTTTATGAATCAAGGCAAGAACTTATGATTTTATATAAAAGTAAATTAATAAATAAGCAAGCAGGTTTTACATGAGGAGTGGGGGTTGGGGGGTGGCTTTCCTATTGTTAGGCGAAGGCTTTATGCCATCTCTTGGCTGTTCAGAGGCCATTATTGCCTTCTGCCTTCCTCGCTGTGAGTTGTATTACCACCTCTGTAAACTGGATAAAGAATGTGCTTCTGAAATGAGTAAAAGTAAAATGAGCTTCTTACTCTATTTTAAAAGAGCTTCTCACATTGTTTTAAACATGAAATATCTTATGGTAAGTTCCCAATAACCAAGAGCACTTCAAGAAGATAACTCAACCACTGGGGATTTGGGAAGAAATATTTCCATACATAGTACATTCTCCTAGTGGGTCTGTTTTGCAAAGTAATCTTTCTCTATACTACTCTTTTGGAAATAAGAATCCTAAAGATTTTTTAAAACTTTGAATCATTTAACTCTACCCTCTAAAGAAAGGACAGGAAAAAGTCTATTACAAAGCCAACACTTACCTAAAAATAATAATATAAGATAAATCTGAAGAAAAAAGGAAAATCGAACTTTGATTTTCACTGGATATGGCAACGTGAAACTGAATCTTCCCGTTTCATTGAATACTGGAATGGATTGGATCACTGAGACAGCTAAAAGCAAAAACAATTCGTTAGAAGCAAATGAAATACCGTCATATCTAGCGATAGTCTTCTAACCCCTCAAAGGTTCAGTTCTGGGTTTGTTGAAAATGCTCCCTCCTCCCTTTGTACAGATAGCTCAAGGCTCTTCTATTTTACACCTAGTTTTCCTAAAAGATGAGCCTCCAAGCTGACAACAGAAAGATGAATGAGGAACAGTCACTTACTTGATAGCATTGAGCTTCAGTTTCCTACTCTATAAGTGGAGCAAAATACCCCTACCTGACTCACTCACTAGGTATTTGTCAAAATAAAATGAAGTTATCAATCTGCTTTGGAAAATTAAAATTACCATATAAATAGGAAGCATGTGATACATGACCATCCAGCTTCCAAACCTTAACAAAAGGAGCTACTTCCCTGGAAGAGTCTGTATACCAGGACTATAATGGAAGCCACTAGAAAGAAAATCTTGCGAAGTCCAACACTCACATATAGATTCAGGCTAGCAGACGGAGGAAGAACGATCTGGCCTATTAGCTTAGCTATCCCCTGGAACTAACCTATAAAACCTAGAGTTCCTGAAAGTACCTTCTGCCAAACATCCCAGAGGATACAGAGGAATCCACACAGTGTAACGAAGCCATGTGAGCACCTTCCAGTCCATGTCCAGGCAGTAAAGCATGTAGAAGGGGTACCTGTTGAAAATAAGGAATTCGGATGTTAAAAGCCCCTTCAGGTTCTGAATGCAACCCTAACGCATCGTTCAAAAAGAATCACTTCACAATTAGCCCCACGTGGCTTCTTCAGAACAGAATTATAATCCTGGGCTATCTACTTACAAGCTCCCATCATGCTCCTTCCCCAATCTTCAAAGATGTGAACTCTTTAAAGACAGACTAAGTTGAGGTCTCGAAGGAACCCTCTTTGGAACAGTTCAGCATGTGGAATGGATGCTCAGAAGCTTTTTGGCTTTATTCCTAGTTCTGATCAATGTTCCAAGTAGACAGGGATGACAGGCACTTTGACACTTTATCTCTGGATAAATGAGTCCTATCAAAATTAAGTACACAAAAGACCTGCAATCTAGAGTCCAACATACTGTATTTAAAGCGACACCATTGAAAAAGAAATTTGTTTCTTCCTGCACAGTAAGAGTTAGTATCTATAAATCTCTTTCACCTTTGTATAAGTACATTAGAGGATATACTGGTGCCATGGGATACAGACCACAGTCAAGACACGAGCTAGGGCTGTTACTGCCTCTTCTCCCTCTCAACTGTTAACTTTGCCAAAATACCACCAAACCTAGAGCTGTGGAGTCAATTTGTAAAATCCTCACTCCACTTGACTGAAAAGGGAAGAAATATGGACTATGTATAGTCTGGTAGAGAAGAATACATCTACTTTAATTGGATGATTTTTTTAAAAGATATTTATTGATAGCTGAGAATGGAAGAATCAAATAAGAGGTCGATTCAAACATCCATAATCTTGTAGTAAAAGATTCATTTCTACCATTCTGTCTAGAAGGCTGGTCTTCACTAGTTCCATCCAACCTGGATTGCTCCTTCAATCCCATTGGTTCGTCAGCCCTTTCATGATTTTTTCTGTGTGAATTAATCTTTTTCCAACAAACAGCAAGATCCTGAAGAGTAAGATGGACCTTTCATTTCTCTAGATCTCTCCCTGTGCTCCCCAGTGCCCAGGATGGTATTATGATCCGATGATTGCTTTAAGAAAACACTGCCTCACCTTTGTGTACAGCACAAAAATGCAGCTAGAACTCTCCACAGACGGAACCTTAATCCCAAATCAAACGAGACTCTGGATAATACAGCGAGTCCCTCAAGAAGAGAGAGAATCCAGGGAAACACTCAAACACCATCCTGGCATTTCTACACACCTGAAAATTTCAATTGTGCTCCAGGTGTAAAACACAAAGAAAACCACAGCTTTGTTTTGCATTTCTTCCATGGTGCCAAAGATGATAAACAAAATGAAATTTCTTCCAAGAAGCTATTAAAAGGATTCAAAAGAGAGAGAAAAAGTTTTAAAATATATTTTAAAGAAAAACACATTTAATGTGTTATCTGAAACCTAACCCCACTAAATTCAAGGTGAATAGAAAAAGACTGAACCCAACTGGCTTAATCCTCTGCTCCAGTTTTGGAACAAGTTACGTGCCCATGTGTGTGTGTGTGTGTGTAAGTGTGTAAATATATCATAAATGGTATAATTTTTTAAAATACACCCATTCAAATACAGTTTAAAGGATACCCATTGCCAAATTGAACATTTGTGTCTGCATAACCCAAGTTAATAGAACATCACCGGTGTGGCACCCCTCCCCCTTGTAGGTAACTGCTATCTTGTGTTAACCGTTCCTTCGCTTTTCTTTATAGGTTTAGTGCTTATATATGTATTCCTAAGCAGTATATGGTTTCACTTTGCCTGTTTTCAAACATTCTGAAATCATACTATATGTATTATTCCGTGACTTGCTTCTTACTCTGTTATGTGCCCAAGATTCATCCACGTTGATGCACGTGGCATTGCCCAGCTCCCAGAGGCGTCGCTCACACTGCATTCTACGTGAATGGCACTCCCTGGAGCTGTGCAATGTATGAGACTACACCTGCCCCTTCCATCTTGCCCTAGAAATGCTACCCTAATGTTTATTAGTACCAGTTTTTGATACACAAAAAGTATTATTCCATATTAGTAGGTCACTCAGTCACTATTCCCCTCTTATTTTTTAAACTAAACAAGTCTTTTTACAAGGACAGAAAACCTAGAAATAACAAGTCTATTATATTAACACCCTTTATCACACAACTGATAGATTAGAATGCCAGAGCTGGTATAACACAAAAAGGTAAAACTATAAAAACAGTACTCCAGAAGAGACTAAGCAACAATCACCTGGGTTCCCCGAGTCTGGGTGGGAGGTATTTACTGGTATGTAATCACATAGATAGAAAACAGAGGAGGATGAAAAGCTTTGATAACAATCTTCCAAATATTAGGAAACAACATAGATGTATTGGTTGAAGGGGGGGAATCCCCACACTAGTTAGAAGAGCCACCTTCAGATATGGAAGCAAGTCCAAAGTAAAGAGTTCCTAGGTGTTACACTGCCTTCATCGACCCAAGGTGGGAGGAAAGCAAGCACATCTCTAAGAAGATTAAGAATAGGATTTTCTGCTCCTGCCTGAGAATCAAGTTTCCCCAGTTTTACAGCTCTTTTTATAACTTTGTGATTTCATCAAGATGTAACAAAATACACCAGACAGCAAAAGTCTACTTTGAAAAATGTTCCTGAGGCTTAAAATTTTCGTCCTTGTTCAGATAAAACAATGCTATTCCTGTGCAAATAGGTATGTTTACTAAGTAAGACTTCTCAGCAAATTGTGTCATACCTAGTAATAACACTGAAATCTTTCACTCCCCACCCTTGAGCTCAACTGTTCAATACCTGGATAAGAGAAGGCATCACTGGTGACTTAGTGACTCCAATTGCTGCATTGATAGTTTCCACAACTGACAGCATCTGGCAGAAATACATCATGTCAGCCATGGTGTGGAATGTGTCGTAGAAGGACTCTACGGGACAAATATACATTGAGGGTAAATCAATGGGCAAATTCCAACAGAATTATTTTGCCAATTAGATAACTCCTTACATGAAAGGAATTTTAAGAAAGGTCTAATAAACATCCAGTCAGATTCAAGTTTACTAACCAACTATGATGGAGGGGAACAGGCCTGTGAGGTCACAAATAGTCAACTCTACTGGTTACCAGAAAGTTAACACAACAACCCTGTATGCCCTTCTCATTTTAAAAGGCAAGGAAAAAAAAAAAACATACCTAGACTTCATTCAGTTATTACATGCTGAAAACTCTATGTATCAGGCACAGTGATAATTGTTTTCAGTCCATTGTTTCATTTAATTAAAAGCTAAAACTGTATCACATGTATTGAATGCAAGCTAGCCTTTTAAAATCTCAAAAACTGTACAATCATAAATGCACAGGTGCAGAAGTATTGAATAAATTTGCAAAAACCTTAATTGTGTTTATATATTTAATCCTAATTATTCTTATTCTGAGAATCTATCCTAACTAAAAAAAAATCTAAAATGAAAAAGTTTCAGAAATAAGGTTGCTCTCTGAAATATTTACTCTAAGTTCATTAAAGCAGAAACTATCTAAATGTCTAAGAGTGTGGGAAGTTTGAGTAAATTATAGCTACTTCATGGATATTATATATTAATTTTAAATAACATACTGCTTATATGAGGCCAGCAAATGTGGTATCAATTCTGAATGGTCCATAATATAAAATCCTTTACTTTTCATACTGATCCTCGCTTTTCTCCTGAATTCCTACATTCCTCTTTGCAGTGTTTCTCAACCAGGGCATCAATGACATTTTGGCCAGGACAACTGTTTGTCCCACACACTGCAGAAAGTTTAGATTCTCAAGCTCTCTATTAATATAAGTAGTGTCTCCAAGGATCTGGCAGAGTTAGGACAATTACCAACAAAGATGACACCGTAGGAGCCTCCAAAGAATATGGTTTAAATATCAGATGAATAAAAGAGGCCCTTGCAAAGTGTTTTTGCAGAAATGATCCATTTTACAATCCTGCTACAAACTCAAGTATGAATTAAAGGATGTTCAAAATTTGACTAATTCTTTTCTCTGAAGAATTAATGCAAAACCACAATTTAAATTTTGCTACATATAAGATAAAAATTTTCCTAATTTTAAATGTCCCTTTTCAAGACAAAATACCAATCAAATCTTTGTGTCACCATTTACAATGAAATTCTGGTATCCTTTTTAAGGGAATTCACTTTAAGTGGCATTTTCCTGGGCAAACTATCTTTGAAAAATGAGGACGTCTCATACTTCGAAATAAAAGTTGTGACTTAAGATTTAGTATATGGTAGACAAAAATTATATTTTGTTGGCTTTGCTTCTCATTTTATGGGAAGTTCATCCTTGTTTCAATTCAGGAATAGAAATCTGACTTCTAAAATGATAGTTATAAAATTAGTAACATTAAAATGCTTATAATATTGTTTTTAAAACAAGATGCAAAATTGTATGCACAGCATAATTTTTAACTGCAGGAGAGAAAAAAGACTAAAAGGAAATGTATGGAAATATTAATAGTGATGGACAACAGCTTATTCACCTCTGCTTCCTTCCCCCCACATATCCACCAGTTTCCCCCATCTTCCAAACTTTCATAAATAAGCACATTTAGGTTTAGGATTTGAAAAAAAATTTTTTTGAAAGTAGGAAAAAGCACTCATGTTAATGGACTATGGATTTAAACTAACGGTAGTATAAAGTAGTATACTTTATTGGCAGTATGCACCAAAATCCTTAAAAACGATCTGTTCTTTAATCTCACAATTCCACTTCAGGAATTGTTCCTAAGGAAGTTACGTGGTTTTGAAAAGACACACACCAAGGTGCCAAAAATCTGTTGCTCTCATAATTGGGATTACGGTAGAGTTTTTCGTTATAAGTTTTTATTTTCTGATTTTTCTGTAATTAACACATTTTTATAATTAGAAAAAAAATGAAATTTTATTTAATAAAGTATTACTTAATAAATACCTAGACAAGCTTAAAACAAGAGTTTCTATATAAGCCCAAGAGTTTGCTGTTTCCTTAGCATATGAAGTTTAGCAAATACATGTTTACATGAAAAAACAAGTACATGTGTGGGATTTGCCACTCACCAACATCCTTTATTCAAAAAGAGAAAATTGCAAAGGGCAAACTATGACCCTGGTTGCCAGACTCCAAGTCCTTATTACATCTCTGAAGTCTGATAAAGGAAGAATTAAATAAACCAGCAGCTCCATTCCACTAGGTGGTAAGGAAGGGGCTCAGAGCCAAAATAGAAATTACAAATCCAGCCAGCTTACTTTAAACACATGACCCAGATACTTTAGCGGCTATTGGACTGAATCACCTAACAGCCAGCAGGTTTGCACAGCAACACTCAGAATCAATCCAACTAAGTTAAACTGTGATTTGCAGAATTCCAAGGTGTTAAAGCTGGAAAAACAATGTGCACTTCTTTCAAATGATTCTAGACCTGACCGTAATTCACCTTCTATAAACCTCAGATCAGAAAATTTAAGAATAAAGAGTAAAACAGTCTACAGGATTTTCTTTTTTTCTTTTTAAATTGTTTGTATTTTCCATTATACTTGTATTTTTCTTCATAAATAAAAAAATTTTTAATTATCCACATTCAAACCATCTGAAAATGGTGCATTTCCTACTCATCTTTTTGCATATATTGGTTCAGTTTTTTTTCCCCCTTTTTATATCAATGTGATCAAATTGGAAGAACAAATTTATGTTACTTCTTAGGCCTATCATCAATATTTCTCCTTGTTATTATAAACGCTTTAAATACTTTGTATTTGTTTCACAACATTCCACTGAGGGAATATCCTAAACGAATCTCTACATTTAGGTAGCTTCTAATTTGTTGCTAATATAAATAATACCATAATGTTTATCTTTTTAAAAAAGCTTTACTTGTAGTTTCAATTCTTTGTTCCAGAAGTGAAATTACCAGGTTCAAGGATATAAATAGCTAAGGTTCTTGATTCACTTTGCTAAATGATATTCCAAGAGTTGTTGTAATTATGTACCCTCCTAATAGCCATTGGTGTGTCTATTTTAGCATATGTCCTCTTGACTTAGGTATCTTTTCTAACGCTGCAAAATTGATAAATAAAAAATGTCTTACTTTATTTCCTTCATCATTACCGAATTAAACATTTTTCTGCATATTAAATTAGTTTTATTTCATCTTATGAACTTCCTGTACATTTGTTTATTGAGTGGAGTTTTCATATTTTTAAATCAATTTTTACAAGTTCTTTATATGTAAAGAAATCAACCCTTGCTGGAATTTGTTGCAATTTTCTACCAAACCTCCATTCCCACGCTAACTTCAATATACTTTTAATCTTTAATGCTATCTTGACTGAGGTGTTTTTATATACATATAGGAATTTAGATATTTTATGTAGTCAAATATATTGACCTTTTCCTTCATCATGTCTTTCAACACTTTTCAGCTTAGAAAGTCCTAACCTTCCACAGGAGACTTTTATAAACATTTACTTGTATCTTCTATTATGATTTAACTTTTTGATATATAATTCTTAAATCCTTTGGGGGAATTTATTTTTTTATACAGTATGAGGAGAAGAGTCAAATGGATTACTTGCTCCCTTGTGTACCCAAACCTAACCAATTTTCCTTGGAAACATTATTAGATTTCCCATCCAATAAAAAAGTATTGGGGGTGGCCGTATGGCTCAGTTGGTTAAAGCGCGAGCTCTGAACAAGCTGGTTCAATTCCCGCATGGGATGGTGGGCTGTGCCCCCTGCAACTAAAGACTGAAAACGGTGACTGGACTTGGAGCTGAGCTGCGCCCTCCACAACTAGACTGAAGGACAATGACTTAGAGCTGATGGTCCTGGAGAAACACACTGTTCCCCAAAAACAAAAAAAATTAAAGAAAAAAATAATAAAATAAAAAGTGACTTGAAAAAAAGATACATTAGGAAAAAAAAGCATTGGCTATTTCCCTTTCTGTTGATTCATAATTCTTTTTAGTATATACATATAATTCATATATATATGTGTGTGTGTATATATAAAATATACACATATATATAAAGTAAGAGCAATTCCTAGACCACCTAGTCTGCTCCATTGATTATTCTTATACAAAGGCTATACTGTTTTAATTATGATTCTTTCATGTCAGGTAGAGAAAGTCCTCTTCCATTACCTTTCTTCCCCCAAATTTTATTACCTCTTTATTGTTCACAATAAAATTTCAGAATACTTTCTCAAAAATTTTCCATCGTCATTTATTTTGGCTAGAATTCTGTCAAACAGACAAATTAATTTATCAAGAACTAAAATCTTTATGATAGTCCTTTCATTCAGTTTTAGAATAGTCCATTTGAGAATCTATTTAAGCTCTAAAATGATGAGATCCCTTTTGGACTTGCATAACTTTGGCACTGGAAGTATCATATCAATTTCTCTGGTTATAAATTAACTATCATGTAGTGACTAGAGAAAGGGATGCTGGCCCAAGATGCTGCCCCTGGCTAGCTGTGTGGACATGGACCATTTCTCTGGCTGTCTCTAAGCCTGTTTCCTCACCTGGTTAAGTAGACAGAATATGCAGCCCTCCTGTTTCACAGGTCATGGGAAATACATATGTGAAAGAACAATGAAAGGCATAAAGTGCTACACAAATATGGGGGGTTATTATTAACACCAAGGCAGAGAGTGTTACATTTGCTGAGCAATAGGCCAATCTACTGAAAACAGAAAACTCGTGTTGACATTTGGTACTCGCCTTTTCCCAAGATAAAGAACCGCACAGTCATGTTGACAAACATCCAGGAGAATCCCAAGAACTGTACAAGATTATACATGAACAGATATCCTTTCTTCAAGCTTATAAGAGCTGAAAAGCAAAGCAAGGTAGTCAACTGTTACAAGCAGTGATCACAGCAGGAGAGGGCTGTAGGGGGCATACTTGCATGACTCCTCCCTCTTTCCTATTTGGATGCCCTAAGCTCCCACACAAACACCTGGCCCACGTCTGCAACAGCCTGGGCTCCTCGTCTGGCAGAGAAACACATAAGGCAATTATGAGAAACACTGTGCTCTAAGGTATGTTTTCAGCAGTCTTTCCCCTCACAGCCTTGAAGGGTAAGTATATAGACATAACAAATGCAAGAAGAAAATAGATCTTAGGAGGCATTCAAGTGGGGGGAAGCTAAACTCAGCTTCTGCTCATCATCTTAACGTAATCTACAGTTTCTTCCTTTCTGGGATTTTTTTAAGGTCATGTCGCTCAAACGAGCTCCAAGAGACAGAAACAGTAACAGAGGCAGGAGAATAAAAAAACATTAATTGTGTCTGCTGCCTAAGGTTTGTAAAGACAAGCCAATTACCGAGTTAAGGAGGGAGTGAGGAGCTTAGACAGTCATGGTTGAGTCAAAGGAGTAGGGGAGAGGGTAACTCTCAAGAGCTAGGGAGGTCAGATTCTGCTGCTGCAAATTTATTTCTAAGCTACAGATATTCCACATACACACTTGGTTGATGCTCAGATAATCACACTAAACATGGTAATGTGATTAAGCAAAAGCAACCTTATTCTAAGGGGCCAAAATAGTCCGACTTAGCATATTTAATTAAAATTTTTCTTCAACTACAAAAAATTATTACATTTCTCCATCATAAAGAAATTCTTTCGTCAGGAAATTTTATGAATTTAGATAAAACAAAGCTTTATCTATCATCCTAAAAATCTATATGTAAGAATTTTTACATATTTTTGAAGTTTATCCCCCAAAAACACCAAAGAATTACTTTAAATATCCAAGTAGCCTTTTTGTGTTATTATTATTTACCTCCACTAATTGTCTCCTCTCCTTTGCTTTTCTAAAGGAACACTTCTTTAAATTAGTAGTTACTCAAATCATTTTTGAAGAGCAATGAAACCTCCTTTTCAAGACAAACTGTATTCACAACCCCAATATATAAAACAAAAGCAGAGCTGCTCTGATTGAAGTGGACCTGCTTGCTCGGCCTATCCGTCCAAAGCATCTCGAGGAATCCCTGGTAGCATGGGACAGTTTGAAAACCACTAGGCTAAAACTTTCCCCTTTCTCGCTTATGGCATGCCAAGTAAGCACCCCTAAAACGTGAAAAAGTATGAACAAATGAGGATCCCTTATTTTATTCTGGTTTCCAGCATTAGTTTTATATAGACTTTCATGGTCCTCCCTCTAGAATGCAAGCTCTTAGAGCACAGGCGCTATGATGAATTCATCAGCTCCACACCTCAAGGGCCTAGTACAATGCTCTCCATGCAGCAAGGATTTACTCGCTGCCGAATTTAATCTGTCACCCATAAGATAATATACTTACAGAGCTTCTTGCCTATAAGGGTTACACAGAAACAGAAATGGATTTTTTTAAAGTTGACAACCACACTTATTTGTGGCATAGCCCTTCAGATCTCAGTCTGCAAAAAAACACCAGCCTGGAAGGAGTGTAGCCTTGGACCTACATGGTATTTCCATATGTCCACGCTGGCCTTGCTGCCACCTAACGTTAGGCCAGCCCAGGAGATTAAGGTTCTTCCATTCTGCTCTGCCAGCCTGTTGTACTCGGATGAGGTTAGGCTCCAAACAGAAGGGAAACATTAAGACTTCCGACGTGGGCGTGCACCACTTATACATTGGACATTAAGGATTTCTCAAGTCAGCTACACAACCGTCGCTCTCCTGCCATGTCACACCCATCCATACCCCATGTCTCTCACAAGTTAACTGGTCACTACCACAGCAGCAGGGGCAACTTACTTTCAGGGGAGCCTTGGCTTTCAAGTCTGAGTTTATTGAGGCGTTCTTCTTCCTAGAATTTGGACACAAGTTTTCCAAGAACACAAGTTAGGTGGAATTCGCAGATGCTTGCACAAGGCCACATGCTGGGTAAGTGGTATAACTCCCTCAAAACCACCCCCTCCAACTGTGTCTATGCTTCACTCGGGAAGCTGTCATGGTGCCTAAACGCCTGGCTCCTCCCGACTGACTAGCACTGGCAGCACAGAATGCCCATCCAATGCTCGTCTCGCAGAAGTAAGCCAGTCAGCTGGCTTCCAAACTACAAAGTGGGTAGTCTTAGAGCTGGTAAGACATCTAGATTTGTCGTGGTCACAGAAACAAAACAGATGTGTAAGGCAGAAAATAGACTCTATTTTATTCTTTACAACTTCCAGATTTTTAGTATAATTTCTCCAGAAGCTAAAATGGTATCTCCAGCATCAATATGAACTCATATTAGGTTACTACATAGATGGTTACATATAGAAATATTTAGATATTTGTGTATGCATAGGCTAGTATGCACACGTATAGTTCCTTGTTCTGTCAGCTGAGTGGGCCTAGAAGCGATGATACCCCAGTAACCATGAGCATACCTAAGCCCAGATCTCGGATCCCCCCACCATTCTCCAATAAAAAGAACAGAGCTCCTTGAAGAACTCTAAGGCTGGAGCAGGGAACACACAAGTAAGCCTGGAGCAGCTTATAGTATCAGAAATTAAGGAAGTGCTGAAAAAAAAAAGCCCCACAATGATGGAGCTTTGAGCTTCATCAAAGGGACACAAGAGCCAACTGAAAGAGGTCCAATCGCCAAAGCTAAAACAATTTGAGCAACAAAATAAACAATGATAACACAAAGTATAAAATAAATATTCATGAGTCTGTACTGATATAAATGACTGAATAAATAAATGGGAGAGAACAGAAATATCTCCCATGCAGAATAATTCCAAATAAAGTACGGAGATATTCCACCCTAAGGATGGGAAGCATAACTCCCCACTCCTTAAGCGTGGGCTACGTATAGTGACTTCCTTTCAAAGAGTAAGGAAAGGGGGGAGCAACATTTCAGTGAAGAAACCTGACAAACATTACTTCAGCCACGTGATCAAGATCAATTTCGACAGGAATAAGTCACGTTGATAGTATATACCCACGATATGACATGATTAGAATGAAACCTCTGTGGTCTACCTCCCCCCAAACCATTCACCCTAGTCTAATTGTGAGAAAAACATGGAACAAATCCCCATGAGGAATAGTCTACGAAATAGCTGACCAATACTTGTATAAAACCATGTGTCCAGGTCTTTAACTGAATTTGTAACTTTGTCCTTACTCTACTAGAGCCTGACAGGTATCTGAGGTGGCCCAAATAACTTGGGGTCCTCATGATTTTGGTCTAGATTCTACGGTTCTTACTGACCTTGGCTCTGAGCTCCATTTCCGCATCAGACTCATCCAGCCATCGATCAAAGTCAGGGGCCAAAAACAGTGGGCGCTTCTCCTGCTTGGTGAGTCTCTCCCACCATTGACTCACCTTCTTCTGCACCGTAATGTTTACCTGCCTCTGGGTCAGTTTGTAAGCCGGCTAAGGGAGAAAATGAGAATGCTAAGATGCCCTCTCCTTCCCATCCCCCACTCGTCCCCCTAACACGGCCCCACGCCAGTGGGAGTCTATAGAGAAGTTGCACATAGGCTTATCCCCCTTCCTTCTCTGTCCCTGCAAGTCTTGGTGCAAAGAGAACATCTAGACCAAGAGCTGACAGAGGGAAGAACTGGTAAGAACAGCACTGTCTTTCTCTGATTCCCCAGTGAATGACAGGAGGAAATCGGGCCGAGAAAGGCAGCGAGGTCCTGGTTATCCGAGGTGAAGCAGGACGAACCTCCCGCAGATCGACCGCATGCAAGGCCTGCAATCCAATCGCTCTCTCAAGTGCATCCTCACCTCCCACATTCCCTCCCGTGAAGACGACTGAATTCACATGGTCACTGGTCCCTGGCATAGCGAGCCCGTGTTTTAGAAACATCTAACCATGGCCAGAACTGTACTGAATCAGATAGAACTTTTTCACAAGGGTCAGCCTAGGAAGCCTTCCCAAAGAAACTCAAATTCTTAGAGGCTGTTCCAGTTCTTTATTCTTCTACAGGCCTCTCCCTTTGCTGTCAAAGCAATACCTGTGACAGGTTCTTCATCCCTTAAACCACTGCTGACTACTGAAACAACCAAAACAACTGAAACCTCCTGCAGAGAGAAATCAATATGCTCAAGGCCCCAGAGATAAGACTGTAATTCCAGAAACTGAAATACACCATCTGTTGGATTCTCTCCCTTCCTATTAGAGAAGTTTCCTCCAGCTCTGTGAGAAGGAAGACTTCAATTACACATCTAGCATTCTTTCTTCAATATCAGCTGCCTCAGCCTTTTCTGATTTCTGCTGCCTCTCTGGCAAAGTTACATTAAAGTAACAGCCTGGCATGGGCTTCACCTACCCTATGTAACTCTGCTCTGTGGGTACCACACTCCTCTGTCATCACTAAAAAACAGAGGAGCAGAGCTGGAAAAGACCCCAGAGATCACTTATCCAATCCTTCATGTAACACATGAGGAGACTGGAACTCAAAGAAGTAAACAGACTTGTTCATGCCACTAAAAAACGGCAGAGTCCAGATTCACCTCAGGTTCTCCAACTTTCCCGTTTCTCTGCAGCTATAACCTGTTCAATCAAAGAACTATATTCTCCTTTGGTTTTTATCTTCTTTCCAACCCTTGCTCCCCACTTCACTAAACTACTAGTTTATATTTCCTAAAATGGAAAGAGAAGTAAGAAAGGAAAAAACATACCTCTGGCTTCACCAGGTCTAAGAACTCCAGGTGAAATTCATAGACATTGTCTCCTTTGGCACCATGTCCCTGAGCTATAAAAAAAAGAAATGTGGGTTACTGTGAACTTGAGCAGAGCAAGGCCATCCAAAACCTTAGAACAGTGCTTTCAGAAGTATACACATATTAATGGGCCCTGCCAAAATGAGTGGGGAATGGTGAGAAGAGTTATTCCACAGCTAGATAAGCCAAATCCTGGACCAAAGTTTCTCTCCATATGTCCTTCTGATGATCAATTCCAGAGTATTTACTTAATCGTCCAGTGTGGCCCTGACAATGCCCAGTACAAACAGGTAAGAAAAAGAATACAGAAAGCAAAGCCAAAGAAAGGTATCACATAAATATAAATTTAACTTTCACATTTAGTTTGGCACTGAATCCAGTGCAGAGAAAAATCAGGCTAAGGAAAGCTGCAGGATACACGGAAATGCTGAATTGTCTCAAGAAAAGCTCTGAATCTAACACCCAACCAGGGATAGAAAACGGAACTGACTTCTCCTTTAGCACATCCTAAATGGAATAAAAAAGAGAAAAACATCTTTCTCAGCTCATTTCTAAGAGAGGACAAATGGCGCTGGGAGGAAAGTCCCTGGGTTGACCATTATGCCATCCCTGTGCCTTGACACGGCTCCTGTCCCCAAATCAAGCAGGCACCGAGCCTAGGTGCCGGTGACTGAGGGACAGCCCTTCCCCTCTAACTCTCTGACTTGTCTATCATGTGGTTCCCTCCTAGGATTCTCTTTCCTCATCTGGCCACATGCAGCATCACTTGCCTAATACTTGCTACAAGTGGCTATTGTTCTCTAAGACCATAAATTCCTTAAGACAGGACAGTCTATAAGCTCTAAGTGGCAAGATATGCTTTTACCACTTTAACTTCCTTTCAAATGTATAACTCCCAAAAAAATCTGTGCTGCTGCCACCACTGCTCTCATCTTGAAAAGTAGATACAAAAGCCAGGCTGTGCTTTCATGCAAGTACATTAAGGTAGATGGAATCTCATGTAAAACAGATACTCTTCAATGTCCCATAATGCTAGTCACTTCCCAATGACATTCCAAGGAACTAAGAAGGAGAGTAGGGAGAATCACACCCCACTGGGTGACAATAAATCCAGACCTACCCTCTCAGGCACGGCAGCAAAATCTGCTGATGAACTAAAGAGAAAGGACATGGAGGCAGATTCACAGAATCAAAGACTGCCAGAGCTGGAAAAGCTTTAGGTATCATCTGGAATAAGTGTTTCTTAAACTGGTCTGTAAATGTAATATCAGGGAGCCACAAAGTCTCATTAAGAAAATTTCTATTTTTTGGTTTCATTAAAATCTTTAAAAAAAAAAAAAAAAAGCATCCAGATGGCTACCTTACAAGCGAGTACGACCACACAAGTTCAGTGGCTGTATTTGCCTGTGTTCACAGCTGCAATGAAGCCAAATATCACGTAAAGGGACCATATTTAACTCTTAACATGTTCCACAATCTGGGTCTACAGCCCTGGAGGATGCTAAGAACACATTCTCACGTGTCTGTGGGTCCTCAAACTTGAGAAACACACCTTATAATCTAATACCCTCATTTTATAGGTCCAGAGAAGTCAGTAAGTTGTTCGAGGTAGCAGCAGAATTAGAACTAAACAGATCTTATTTCTAGCCCAGGATTCTTTTTTGCTGTCTCTCTAAGAGGAAAGCAGGATTTTAAACAAATTCTTTGACTTTTCTAATCATGTATTTCAAAATAATCTAGTTTACCCCAAAAGTATCAGACAGGTGAGCATAAATAGAAAGTGAATAAAACAAATAGATAAAAATACGAAGAAACCACCACTACACCTCTTAGACTGTGCAGAGAGCTGGGAGCACTTGCCCAGATACTGACCTTTGAAATGAAGCACATTTTCAGTGATGCTGATGGCAGGATTCTGTGAAAAGAGACCAAGGATGCAAGAAGCGCGTTTTAATAAGGAGAAAAATGGAATTAAAACCAAGGGCTTACCTCCCTCCATCCTTCCCCCTTGGGGACTCAACCTCCTCCTGTGTGCCTCCTCCAGAGACTGTATTTAAGTCATTTATTCACATCTGTGTAGGGTTTCTCTGTCGGTACCATCTGAGATTGCAGGCTCCTGCAAGAAGGACCTAACATGCTCTAACTGCGTAGAACAATCATACCGGGCTAGTTCATTCTGACAACAGCAAATGGTACAAGGTGCTATGGGAGGTGTTCCAGGGGAAGACACACATCTCTAAGACTCAGTCCCTGAGCTGTGGAGGCAGAGACTCTAGTAGAAGAGATGAGTCGTTTCCTGTGAAAAGTCATCAACTCGTATCAAATAACATATGCTCAGGACCAAGAGAGTAGGAAAGAGCAGTATGTTATAGGCATTAAGAGAGCGAGCAAAACGGGAATAGAATGTTTGGTGAAAGCGTCACCAAAGGTAAGGCCTGTATTGCAACACGAAGAATAAATTAACTCCAATAGGAAGAGGGAAGGGCTGAGGATTAAGGGCGGCTCGATGAAAACGAAATATGTAACCTCAGGCTCCACACTCTTAACCCCCATCCAACTCAAGCCTAGAAAATCAGGGTATCTATTACAATTGATCGCAGCACCTTACAATTGTTTTAGCAAAGCGGCAACCAAGACATGGTAGTCACTTGCCTGAGCATGTGCAAGCTTGGATGTTATTCCAGATGGCATGACTAGAAAACTGCAATTCACTATTTTAGTCAACAAAACCACTTACAGGCCATTTGCGTCCTAGTGCTTGCCTGGAAACATTTTGCTGACATCTTCTGGTAAGATCAAGAAAGTGCCAGCATCGAAACTTACATAGGTACTGATGGCTTGAAAAAATAAATGCCAAGATAATAGCAGAGCACTCTTTCAGAAACGCTACCTTACTAGTAGTCTTAATGGCACAGAGGATGACAGACACTATGTGGAGAAACGGACAGTGGCATCTCAGAACAGGAAAATTAATTCGGAAGAGTGGATTCTGAAATATGAAGATAGCTTAGGAATACCTTCACCAATTTATTTTGCTTATATTTTCATATTTATGCGTACAGAAGAGTGAGACAGATTTATGATTTTTTTAAAAACCTGTTTTGAGAAAGAAAATAGGCAGCCCCTAACATCTGAAACTGATCTGATATTCACATCTAGATCTCAAAATCAAAATTATCACGAGCTCGTCTAAAGCTCAGAGCAAGGTCATTTTGTTCTCCTACTGAACATAACCAATCTCAAAGAATACCAACCTCATCTCTTTCTAACTTATTCCTTATTTGCTATACTCCAAACAAACTTTTTGTTCCTGAAACCCCCACCCCATGCCCTTGCCTGCCCTTGAGTTTGTGCACTAGCTGGAATGTTCTTCCCCAGCTCTCTTCATAACTCATTTTATCCTTTAAATTTCACTTAGCTCAACTGTATAAAAATGCCCTATCACTGAACAGCCTTGCCAACAATAGGTCATGTCAGACATTTCATTTATCACGATCTAATGTGAGAAATAGTATCTTATCATTTTCATTTACATGTCCCTCGTTATAAGTGAGCTCAAGCATCTTTTCAGGTTTATTGGCCATTCTTGTCTCCTTTTACTAATTGCTTATATTGTCTACCCTTTTCTCTATTGGGTAATATGTCTTTTTTTAATTGATCTGTAGTTAAGTGTTTTACATATTCAAGATGCTAGTCATTTGTCAGCGATATGTGCCACAATATCCACTTCAAGCTTGTCTTAAATTTGTCAAATCTTTTTCTTTACGGCTAATGATCTGTGTGTCTTAACACATTCTTCTCTGTTCCCCGACAATAAAGATAGTCTCCTATATTTTCTTTCAGTAGTTTTGCTTTATGCATTTAGGTCATTAACCCACCTGGAACTGTGTACAACATAGGCAAGATCTTATTTTATCTTTTTGCCATTTGAATTACCAATTGCCTCAATACACTTTCCTGAATGGTTCATCCTTTCCCCTATTAATTTGTAAAGCCACCACTGTTGTACAATAAATTTCATACATGGATAAGTCTGCTAATAGACTGCCCTATTGCTCTTTGTGTTTTTCTCATCTCAGGTTTAATGTCACAATAATAGTCCCCTATACTTGAATTGCTCACTAGAATTCACAAAGCCCTTTCAAATCCATTATCCAATTCAAACCTCAAAACAATCCTGTGAATTAGGTGTGATTATTCACATTTATTTGAATGAGGATTCATAGGCTCATAAAAGGTAAGTGAATTATCCGTGGCCACCAGATAGTAGAAGAGGAAGGACCCAATCTCTTATCTTCAGTTACCACTCTTTCCACCAGACTTTCTATTGGGTAAGGACAAGAACACTATTTTTCAAACAGCTCCCAAACTGACCTATGCTCTTTGTCCACACACAACTAAAACAAACAAACAAAAGCCTTGATAAATGAGCAAATGCTTTAATGACTCTGGTTGTTGGCACAAATATGTGCATTATGCTTATCTTGAGAATAAACTCTATTCTGAAAGTAACTCTGCCCCAGCCCCCCTGGACTCCAGCTCGCCTGTGTTACTGCTCACCTCAAACACAGACAGTGCTGCTGCTGAAGTCTACTGTGCACCATTCCTCCTCACAGTGGTTTCTCATCAGCCACTAGCCCTGCAGCTCCAAAAACAGAATAGAGATGTGAAAACCCGAAGGTTCTGTGTCTCAGGAAGGGAGGGAAGCAGAGCTTCCCCAAACTGGAAATCAACACCTAAACTCACTCACACGTAAGCTGCGGGACAAGTTAGAGAGAGCAGGCGGCGAGAGCGAGCTGTCCAACAACCCAGTACTGTGTCTAGCCTAATAAGACAAGAGTAGGTACTCCACAAAGGGTTTTCACTGAACATGTAAATGAATTGCTTCATCCGGAGCCAGAATCACTGGTTTCACAGGCCCTGCATAAAGCAATTGAGCAATATAAGGAAAAATGCAGCCCTAACATTCAGAAGCTGGCTTGGCAATACAGCCGGGATGCGCTTCTCCTAATGGACGTCAACAATTTCAGGATATCAACTGCAGACAAGGTTATTCTGAAACCTTGACAGAATGAGACCAAGGCCATTTCATAATTTTGTGTAAGCATAAACAAAAACATGGCCACTACGCCACCCACAAGATACCAGATAGCTTCTCTCTTGGCCAAAATAAGTGACAGCTACTTCCCTACCAAGCACAAAGAGTTTTATTCTTGGGCTATTATCCCTTCCCTGTAGAAAAGATCTATTCAGATGCCCAACCATAGAATTACCCCCATTTTATCACAGCATCTAAAGTGAATCCCTGCTTCCTTAGACCATCCTTCAATGACCAAATCATCAAAGTCCAAATCCTTTAATCAGTTCTTTCTAACACCGTCTTAAGACACCTCATGGTTCCCGAAGGGGTATGCTCTCCCCTGCTGAAAAGAGCAATAAACCAACCTTGTTTAACCAGATGTTCCCGGCAGTCTTGGGCTACAGAACATTGACACAGTACAAGTTAGACAGATAATCTCAAAGTCTCTGCCTTTCTCTTTCTGGAAAGTTCTCTCAGACCTTTCTCAGTTTGTCAAGAATACTGTATCTTAAACTTAGTTCTGAAAGTCATCTCTAACTAAACAGAAGTAGCAAATTCCTTTAACACCAGGGAACTGGTTCAATATTCAACTCCAATTTACCAATAAACCTACTCATGCACAAAACTTTTTGTTTGCATATGATAATATGCTTTCTTCTAGATAGTACGCCCATAGAAAGCTGAATCTGACTCATCTTTGTAAGTTTGCAGTATCTCACATGTGGCAGAGGAATTCTTTTATGAATGGTATTAACATGTAACTTTTAAACGAATGGTAGCTGAAAGAGATGCCTCAGAATTACACATAGGATATCCGAGAAAAACCAAAAACTCAACTGGAGAAAAAAATTTATTTTTTCCCAGAAAGTTAAAAAATCTTTTGGAGATTTCTCTCTCCAAAAGAAAATCCCCTTTTTTCCTCCACTTTTACATCTCTTTATTTTAACTATATTTCAAACATATACACCTTCATATTTTTAAATATGCCAAATATAATTAACATATTTTCGTGTTTCTTAACTAAAAGATTTAGACCTTTTAGGAAAAATGTAAGTATGGTACATTCCTTCATTTGTCTAATTTGCACTTCTTTCCACCACCACCCCTCATTCCCTCTAAAAACACTTTTTCTGTTTGCAGCTTCAAAATTATCCCAAAATATTACGTCCTTATTACATGACAGATATCTAGACAGGGCAAGGACTGACTTTATTTAATTGATCTACATAATGCTTAACAAAATACTTAGAGGCTGTCGTAACACATATTCTGTATTTTCCTTATGGATTTCTGGAAAAACGCTCTCTAGATGGAGACTTTGATCCCCACCTACAAAAACTGTTTTCTTCCTTTTTTATTAAAACACCCTGGAACAGAGGAGAGACAACACAGAACATTTATTCATCCTCTGAGGCAAAAGTGTAATTCAGCCTGGTTTAACACATTAAATGACATACTGTGCAATGTCATAGGCTATTTAAAGGCATTTTGGCCAGTATTGTCTTTTATCTTTCAACAGAAAAACAGGTTTATATTCCAGAAGTAACGACTAAATTCAACACATTCAAGTCCACACTCAAAAAGCACCTACACTTTGCAAGACAATATGCCAGATGGGCTGATGGATCCAAACAAACTCAGAGTTAAGTGGGGTGAAGGTTACAAAATAGGATAGACGTCAAGGAGAGTGGGTAGTAAGGATGGCTGTAGAAAGAATATTCCAAATTGAAACTCCAGTTCCTCAAACACTGGAATTCTGGATGGTTTGGACAGAAACTCAAGTCCTGAGATCTCCACTATTTAGGAGGCTTCAGCGTGTGCGTCAATGAGACAAACATAAATTCTCAATATAACTTAAGATAATTTTTAAATTCTCTAAGCAACTCAGCAAACCTGAGCTCACAGCCTTTAGAACATGGGGTAAAGGTAAAACTCACTTCTGCGGGGGCTCCTGGACTTTCAAATTGAAATTAACAAGAAAGGTTTCCATCCCTGACCCGCTGGGAGGTGGGTGTGGCCCCCGAGGCCTACGCGGGTGTCATGAAGGTCCGCAGGGACTGGCTGGACCTCAGGCCGGCGCTAGACGTCCAGCCACAGCCCAGCAAGCCACTGTCACACTGCCTCCTTCATCCAACGAGCTCATCCCACGCGTCCGAGGGCCGCAGCAAACCTGAACCCTGACCGCCAGGCCCCCAGGGCCGGGCTCGGGAAACCATCAGGCCGCAGCCTGCGAACAAAGAGGAGGCCCGAGGCAGCCTCCGAGGCCCGCGCGAGACTCACGCAGCACCCGAAAGGGCTTGCAGCCCTCAGGGGGTCGTGCCCCGGGCCGGGTGTCCGCGGGTGTTCCTCGACAAGGGCCAGTCCCCACCCTGTTGGCGCACTGCAGGCTCTCCAGTGCGCACCCGGACAAAGGGGTAGAGGGTTTGGGTGGGTGCCAGGAGCCGCGGCCCTGCGCGTGTCCCGCCGCCCGGACCCGGCCTTTACCTGCACATCACTCAGCTCCACGCGCAGATACAGCTCTCGGTGTCGCTGAGCCCAATAGACGTGCGGCGTCAGCACCTGATTTTCCATGGCCACACTGCCCAGGGCGAAGGGAGACTCAGCTCACGGCGCCTCGCTACCTCAGGTGGTGCGCGGCTGGAGCCCGCCCAACGCAGGCCGCAAGCCCCCGCGCTCCGGCGTGCCACCAGCCCGCAGCCTCCAGAGGCCCCACGCTCGCGGGCCGCGCTTGCGCAGTGACCAGCGGGGGTGGTGGCGCGGGCTCCAAGATTTAGCGTGAGTCGGGAGAGGGCGGGAAGGGGCGGGTCCGACAGCGAGTGACGCCAGGACTGGATGCCGCAGCCTCCGGAGTCGATCAGCAGGTGCCCCGCGCTTCTTTTTCTTTAGGGCGATGTTTACAAATAAGCTTAAAAATAAGAAACGCTGAATAAGGAACTAATCAGCGTGGGGAAAGGGCTTGGGACTATTGTATGTGGAAAGTCCCTCCCATTCTATCACTCACTAATTCAACATTTACTAAGCGCCTACTACGTATGTGCCTGGGCGTCAAAACTAAACACTGGTGCCACAGCAGTAAGACAGTCTCTGACGACCTGGAACCCTCAGTCTATTCAAAGACGCAAGTAATTACAGACACAATAAGGCTGATGATGGTTATGAGGAAAGCAGTGCGGGAAGAGTGTGGAACAGTGTTTTCAGAGGTCAGAGTTAAGTGTCAAGGCCGGAGATTTACAGTGCTGTCCCATAGAACTTTATGCAATGATGAAAATAGTTCCATTCTGAGCTATCCAATACGGTAGCCAGGAAGCTTTTGACTACTTGAAATGTGGCTAGTGAGACTGAGAAACTGAATTTTTAATTTTATATACTTCTAATTAACTTAAATATCCACATATCGGTGGCTATCCTAGTGGATAGAGCAATAGACTTGTCTCTCTTAAAATAGGAAACCCAAACTAGAGAAAACTCTAATTTGTGTCTAATTTAAACTATCCCATCTGTATCCACTTTCATCCCCCAGTCTGCCATGGTGAGAAAGCAACATTACTATGAAATCCAGAAGTCTGGGACAAAAATGGAACTTATACTTCAGTTCTGTTAGCACTCATTTATTTCCCAAAGTGCTGAGCACAGGGATACAGAGATGAAAGAGAATAGATGCCAGCTCTCAGGAAACATTTAGCTCAGGGAATGGGTCGTATAAAGTACAGAGGGTTTTAATATGGGGAATGTGCTGAGTTCACAAAGAGGCAGGAAGGTACGAACTGAGGGTTGTAGGAACCATGGGTGGACATTTGAGAGCAAATCCTTGAGAGCTGGACAGTGAAATGTGAGGAGGAATTTGATAGAGGAAACAGCCGAGGGAGGGCAGTGGAAGCACAGGGCAGGAGTCCAAAGGTGAAGAAATGTGGAAGGTTCTGCCTGCAGGGGGTTAAGGGCTGGTAGGAGACAGGTTGCCCTGAATCTAGAAAGGCAAATAGGGAGTAGATTAGGAAAGTCTTTGTTTGCTTCAGTGAAGTGTTTGTACTGTGTCCCACAGACACATGGGAGCCAAGGAAGTTTGTTAAACTGGAAATTAGCCCATCAAATATGTGCTCTGCGGGATGACCTATCAGTGAGGAGGAATTGGTAGTAGGGATACCAGTTGGTGGTGACACCATCTGCCAGGCATGAAATAACGAAAACTATAACCTTGGTAACCTTAAATTTTAAAAATAAAATATTAATATTTTTTGAAATGATAAAAGTATTTTTATTCCATTGCCTTTACAACATTACAGGTGAAATATAGGGTACTTTTTACAAATTGAAGCATAATTTACACATAGGAAATGGGCAGACTTTAAATGTTCAGCTGAAGCTGAATTTTTATATACGTTTACCTGTGTAATGAATTACCACCCAGATCAAGATCTGGAACATTTCCAGCTTCCCAGAGGTTCTCTCATGTCAGTATACCTTTGCCTCCCATGCTTCCCTTGAATAATTACTATCCTGACTCCTATCACCGTAGAGTAGTTTTTGTCTTTGAATTTCATATGAATGAAATCTACAGTACGTACACTTTTGTGTCTGGTTTCTTTCATTCAACATAATGTATTTGAGATTTACCTATGTTTCTGTGTGAGTCAGTAGTTCATTATTTTTTGGGTTTTGTTTTTGCGGTGTAGTATTTCATTGTATGAATATACCACAAATTATTTATCCATTCTCCTGATGATGGACATTTGCATTGTTGCCAGTTTTTAGCGATTATACATAAAGCTGCAGTGAACATTTATGTACCTGTTTTTTGATGGATATATGTGCTTAATTCTCTTGGGTAAATATCTAGGAGCAGATTTGCTATGTCATAGGGTAGGTGTATGTTGAAATTTAGTAGATATTTCTAAGCAGTTTTACAAAGTGTTTTTGATCACTTTACACGCTCAGAAGCAACGTTTGAAATTTCTGTTTGCTCTATAGCCTTGGCATTTTCATTCTTTTTAATTTTACCCATTCTGGCGGGTATGTTATAAAAAATAAAATAATTTTAATCCAGCATATTGAACCTGAGGCTTAGCAACTGACCTCTATCCAAGGTGAAAGCTATTAATAAGCAAGGAGATTGAATCTTAATATTTTGCCTCAGACGCTCTGTAAGAAAGTTCCAGTGGAAGGGAGCCTATCCAGCATGGTTCAACTACCATTAACCTACTGAATAACTTATCTGGGCCTGAGTTTCCATGTCTATCAAACGAGAGAGCTAGTTTCAATCCCCTCCAATGTTTTTACCGCTACTTCTAAACTTTCCTGCGAAGAGCCCAACTATTGTGGACACCTCTCTCCAGGGGAAATCCAGTCAGGAAAAAATTGAAATGGAGATCGGAAAGAGTAGTATCCAGGTAAACTATAAAACTAAAAGGTGGCAGAAGAGATTAAAAAAAAAAAAAAGCAGAGCCCAGAGGAACTGCCTAGCTGAAGTAAGTAGGATGAGCATTTTATGACAATACTAGACAAATATAAATGTAAATTAAACTCTGTCTTTGTGTCCTCCCTCCTAAATGCTGCCTTCCCAGCCCCTGGGTCCCAGGGCCATCTCTCCCTTCTCGCCCACCAGAAGCATTTGCTGTGCACTTGCTATGAAGGAAGCACATGCTCGGTGCTTCGGGTTGCTTCCCTGTCTTTGGCAAGTGATCATACACCTCTTTGTGCTCACCTTTTTACAGAATCTTCTATTCCCGCGAAAAGTTTTAGAAAATGAGCTAGATAATTTGGCTCTTTTTGACCTCACCCAGGATCACGCAGCCAGATACCCTTAACCAAAATCAGGTTTCGCTATTTAGACAGCACAAAGGGAGACTGACTGGCTCAGCCTGAGCATCGACTACAGAATTGTGTGCTCCACGTCAGGGCCCTGTCACCCCCTAACGACGCCAGTGGGGTGGGCATTGTAGTCAGTCATCCACAACCCGTCAGGCTACAGTTCAGAAGCATGTGCAGATGTCCTCCCTTCAGGCTCAAACTTCCTTGGGGATGGAGGGTGGCCTTTCACCCCATTCAGTTTGACCTACCTGGTAATTCCTGGCTCTCTGGGCTGCCCACGTAGTTGCCAGGTACAGACACTTGTAAGTATGCTGGCATAGTGGGAGGAATAATAATATATCTCTCTGTATGTATATATGTTTATATATCATAAAATATTACTGGAAAGTATACGTGCCAGAAACCAATAACACCAGTGTCTTGTGGAGAAGCAAACTGGGTGACTGGAGAACCAGGATGGGTGAACATTTTTCTACATACACTTTTATACTTTAAAATGTTTGAGTCATTTGATAGTATTACCTACTCAAAAACTTAAATATGAAAAAAAAATCAGGGGAAAAGGCCCTTTTTTATTATTTCAGCTTGATTTGGACTATGCCCCCAAAAAGGGAAAAAATTGGGGAAGTGGAAAAACAAACTAGCCCACCATATCTTGTAGTCAACTTTAGAGTGTTAGATGTATGCTTATGATGTTTTCTCAGCTAGATTATAGATCTCCCTAGAACACAAACTGCCTCCTGTAGCATCTAACAACACAATGTATTTCAGAAAGTAGATGCTTAAAATATATTTATTCATGCTAATGCCCAGTGCTAAAAAAAGTTAGTGAAATTGGCACACTTATGCTGAATTTAGCTAAGGACAAGATGAATTCGTGGAATCATTTTGGAAAGCAATTTTGCAATACATAGCAAGGAAAACAGAGATGTGTATGCTGATTGGCCTATTAATTTCCCATTTGGGATTTTATTCTAAAATAATTTCAAGGAAGGAAGATATACATATGAAGATATTTGTGGTGTTACATGATGAGACATTGGAAATTACACAAGGAGAATGACCAAATGAATTGTAGTATAACTACTCAATGGAGAAACTATACAGTTGTGCAACATGGTGAATTAGAAACTAGCAATATTAAAAATGTTTATGATAAAAAAATACAAAAATTCTGATTACAACTTTTATAGTGGTAAGATAATGGGAAGTAACTTGTGTTTTTGTTTTCCTCCTTTATAACCCTTGATCCTTCCCAATTTAGGGAGCTAGCATGAGACAACCATTGCTTTCTGGGAGTTGTAATGGTGCGACCAGCAAACAGAGACATCACATTCCTCTTTTAAGCCCAGCTGCACATGCAAGGCAGGAAATATTTGAATAATATGCAAACTAAATAATTATCCAAGTAGGGGAGGGAGGAGAAAGTCAAAAGGGAGCATGAAAAGGAGCCCGAGTCTTGCCCTCACCTTCCCTTAAGGGCTTCCCCAAAGCTGAGGGGCATAGTAGATCCCCCACCCCCATGACAGTTTGGGGCGCTAGGAAAAGAAAAGACCCATGTTCATGCCCAGGCATTAGTGTAAGGCCCTAGAGAAGCAGTGTCTTAGTGTAACAGCAGTGAGTGGAGATGGAAGTTGAGGCTGGCAAGCGAGAGCCTGAGACTTCCTGGGTGTGAGTGTAGGTTCAGGAGAGCATCTGAGAAGGGCTAGCAGTTGGGGCAAAGAGGAACAGAGTGTAGACTGACAACTGGAGACTGATGGATAACATATTTAATTAGGTACATCTTGGGGAGAAAGGTCACACCTGAGGATTAGCTGGCATATTCTTTTTCTAGGGCTGCTATAACCAAGTACCACAAACCAGGTGGTACTTAAAACAATAGACATTTATTCTCTCACAGTTCTGGAGGCTAGAAGTCCCAAATCAAAGTGTTGGTAGGGTTATGATCTAAAGACTCTAAGGAAGAATCCTTCCTTGCCTCTTCCTAGATCTGGTGGTTGCTGGCAATCCTTGGTGTCTTTTGACTTGTACCAACATCACTCCAATCTCTGTCTCTATTGTCACATGGCCTTCTCTGTGAGTGTGTCTGTGTGCCTATGTCTTCACATGGCCTTCTTAAAAGGACACCAGTCATTGGATTTGGGATGCACTCTAATAGGATCTCATCTTAACTAATTATATCTGCAAAGACTTTATTTCCACACAAATTCTCATTAGAGGTTCTGGGTGGACACTCATTTTGGGAGGACTCTATTCTAACCAGTACAGCTGGGATAAAGGACATCTTAGCAGATCCTGGTATAGACCAGGCACTGGCCATCATCGCCTCCACCAGTATCCTGAATTGAATGACTGCGTTTGCCTGGAATTAATCAAGATTACACTTTTTACTATGAAGTGAAATGGGTCAAATAAACACAGGTGAGTTGAATGATAGAAAAACTAAAGAAATTAAATGTATGTATACATATGTTTATGGCTTGAAAATGTTGCTCCTGCTACATATATAAAATATGTCTACAAAACAAAGAAGTTATGGTAGGATATGGAATTATTGGTGGATTTTTCTTTAATGATGTCTGAAAGTTGTGTTTACACTAAATTCAAATTAAAAGTTTGTTGTTGGGTGGAGGTGGTGCAGGTACTACTGTCCACCGAGGCTTTGGCCATGCCCTCTGGGAAGCCAGGGATCCCCCGAGTTTTCTCCTCCTTTGATCTGGGTGATCTGGCTCATGTTCTGGGTCACGCTCTAAATCCAGGAAGATATTAGTGCATGTTGCTGATTGATTGAGGTCCTCATAAGCCTCCCATCCTCTCCTGTTCTGGAAAGATCACAAGGCATTCTGCTAAGACTCAGATATGCTTGGGTCAAGCCTTTTCCTATGAGGCCTATGTGGATACATGAAAGGTTGCCAGGGTCCATAGTGGAGATGTTCCCCTACAGCTTTCTCAGGGTTTGAGGCTTTTTTATTTTTTTTTATTAGGAAACATGGGGGAACAATGTGTTTTTCACTGTTTTTCCAGGAACCATCATTTTTTCAGGAGCCATCAGCTCCAAGTCAAGTCATTTTTTTTTTTCAATCTAGTTGTGGAGGGCGCAGCTCACTGGCCCATGTGGGAATCAAACTGGCAACCTGGGTGTTATGAGCACTGCGGCGCTGTTCTCTAACCAACTGAACCAACAGGCCCACCCAGGCTTTGAGGCTTTTTAAGCCTGCCCTAGAGAAAGAAAATGAGACCGAAAACCAAGAAATCTGAATTCAAATCTAGTTCAATCCAAAGTTAGCCATGTGACTTTTAAAGCAACTCCTTTACGTCCTTGGAGTTTGTTTTGTAAAATCCATAAAATTATATATTTTTTTGTTTTGGGGGCGGTCTGTCCCCCCTTATTAGAATGTAAACTGCACAAACACAGGGGTTTTGTCTACTTTGGTCACTATTGTAGCCTCAGTGCCTAGAACAGTGACAGGTACATAGAGATTCAATAAACACTTGTTGGATCAATGAAATGAAGTGCAAGATATTCCGTTATATTTTGTTAGTAAATACAGTTATATTCAAAGCCTTAAAATCTGCTTTCAAGTCATGTGCAGAAAATTCATAGAGGAGTCCCAGTGAAAATGACTGTACCTTTCTTTTAGGGGAGCTCAACTTAAAAAAGCCTGAGGGAAGACTTTTTTAACCTCAGAGTGAATAATTACATACTGAGGAGTGGAACAGAGCACCCAAACGAATCTTTTATTAGTGCTATTATGATAAATCCTAATGACATACACCTCTGACACATGGTTCCTTGTAATAATAGAAATAGGGGAGGCCCAGCTTCTCCACGGTTTTGTTTTACACCCACCACTTCCCCAGTCATCTCCCCAGGCTCCCTTTTTCTCTGAGCCAATGTAATGGTGTATACTAGGAAAGAAATGGAGAGTCAAGAGTCCTGCCTCTGGTTCTGATTATAGCAAGGCACTCACTTCTCTGCCCTGGGCCCCAGTTTCTCCATCTTCATGTGTTAGAATGACACACATGGTTTTCCTTAATTGCAACTAAGTGACGTGTGATAAACCATGGCTCAAAGAGACTGAGAGATCTGCTGAAGATCACTAGTTACTAGAGCCAAGCTTTCTGACTCGAAGTTCAGGTTTTTTTCACTATAACAATGAGACACTCAGAGGATCTCAAGCACCCTAGTCCCTTCCCTCGCTACATCGTCTCCTTGAAGGAGCAGGGATTTTTTGCCTGGTTGCTCCTTGCTTCAATTTCAGCGCCTACAACTCAGCCAGGCACAGAGCAGGCACTCAATATATATTTGTTGAATGAAAGAAATGGATGAGTAGAGACACGCTACATACAATTCGTCCTTTAACGTCCAGCAAGTCGCTTGCCCCTTTCTGAATTTTATCTGTGTCCCACACTCCCGCCCAATCTCCTTCCCGCGCCTGGTTCGCTCCTCCGACCACTAGAGGGCACTGTCGTAACGGACCCCACCCAGCAGGGAGCGGCGCCCTTCTTGGCCCCGCTGCGTCTTCTCCGGTCGGAGGATAGGCCGCCAGCAACCGGAAGTTCCGGAGCCGCCGCCGCCGCCGCCGCCGCCGCCGCCGCCGCTGCCGCTGCAGCTTTTTAAGTGCCGTGTTCGCCACCTGGGTTGCCACCGGCGCCGTCACCGAGGAAGTCGCTGCAGCCGGGTCGGGAGTGGAGGCGGCGCGGCATGAAGCGGCGCAGGCCCGCACCGTAGCACGCGCCGGGACGGTCCGGGCGGGGCCGGGGCGGGGAAGGTGCAGTATCCGCCCCCTCTCCTTCCTCTTCGCCCGCGAGGCCTGAACCCCAGTCCACCCAGGCCCCGTCCGCCACACGGAGGGGCCGCCCCTGGCGTTCTCACGGTCAGCCGCTTTGGGGTTTCCCTGGTGCGCCGCTCCTCGCGAGCCAGAGCCGGTGGTCGGGCCCCACTTTCCGGAAGAGGAAGCTGAGGCTTGAAATTCCGAGTCAACCAACGTTCACTAGGAGCCCCCTGAGCGCTGGCCTCCGGACTTCCACGTCCGTTATCTTAATTGAGCCGCGCTGGGGTTGGGAGCCGGGTATTGTCCGGGCTTACCGGTGAGGAAATGGAAGCCCGCAGAGGCGAAGGGATTTGCCTAAAGCCCGACTGTGGCAGATCAGATTTGGACTGAGATTTTCTGGTTTCCCAACTGGTGTTCTTTTCCCGATTCGCTTCAAGTCGATTCCCTCCTTCCCCACTGGTCCCCTCTCATTCTGTTTCACCCACCCGGGACATGGTAGATGTTTTCGTTTTTAAAATCTTTCCTCACACACTTTTCTCCTAAGACTTCTATGACTTGTCGCCCCGCCCCCCCCAACTCCCTTCTCGACATTCTCTGCTTGCTACATCTTTCCTCTGCACTTGGTAGCTTTCAAGATCTTGGCCCGCTCTCGGGTAATGAACTTCTCAGCTAGCTGTGGACCCTGCAGAGTGAAATAGTTAGGCTTCAGTGAGGCTTGGGGAGTATAAGTGGATGACTTTATTTGGCCCTTGAATTAAAAGTTAAGATACATTTCAGTGAGTCCAAATTTAAGAGTCCTGACTGAAGCTATTTTCTAATCCACCATGCTCTTCTCTGAGTGAAGGGCGTAATGCACGGGAAGGTGTCTTGATACCTTTGTACATTTGTTGCGGCACTAGCCTAATTTCACCATTTTTCGTCTCTTTGCCGTTCAGCTTTTCTCGCCACATCTCTCATCACCTGCTTGGGCTAGGAGAGCCCAAAATTAAAACTGATGGCAAAGTAACAGGTGTAATCACAGATCCTCCTTTTAAAAAAAGAATTTTTTTTTTTTTTTTAAGTAAAGCCAGAATTTCAACAACCTTAACGCTTCCTTTTCCAGAAAAGTTACCTTAGTTATTTTCGGAATGTACATGGAAAGGAAAAAAGCATAAGTGGAATGCATTTAAAATGCATAGTACATTCTGGTGAAAATTTTAAGGTGTTAAATGCAAGTTGGTCCTCTTTACACAAAAATGGCGTGATCTATTATTATAGGTTATTCTACTGAGTCTATTTTGTTTCCAACCAGCTCAATATGTCTTATGTAAAATAATGCAAATGTGTTACGTAAAAGAGGAACAGTACCATGCACATAGAAATTTTGTTGATCATCTGTCCTTTTTGAGGATTTGCAATAACCAGTGAATAACCCCACATCTATATGCCTTTTATACTTTTTTAAAGGTTTTCCGTAATTTTCCTTTTAATGTACACCTGGATGTCAGGATTTACACTATTAGGATATATTTTTGAATAAATCGGGCTATACATTTCTGAAACAATATAATTTTATAATTTTAATCTAAAATGCAGATACAAAATAAGCATTACATGTTAACCAAAAAGACTATTTCTGTACCAGTTTTAGGTACTGTGACTTTCTAAATTTAATCTTTTGGCTATATATGATTCATTTTAATAATGATCAACAACCTTGTATCTTATTTTATTATCCCTGGTGAGCAGGATTGGATGGTGAGAAAAGGAAAGACTCCTGTGAGAAGAGAGCAGGATGAGCAGAAGGATCTATGCTTGAAGTTGAATCACTTGAAAAAGATCTCTTTGAATGTGGAAGAGATCTGAGCAGATGAAAATACAATCAGGTAGGCATCAGGGAAGGGCCTTAAGTGAGAGTTAGGTGGGGCAGTGAAATATATGCACCGTGCTGAGAAAATTAGAAAATATGCTAACCCTATTTTCTAATTTTTGAAATTAGAAAACTTGGGTCGCATGTTTTGAGGATGTATTTGTAAGGTTTTGGAAGTCTGGACATTAAATCACTTAGTTACATATTTGTGTAAATTACTAAAATTAGATATCAAGTTATCCTAGGAAATGCAGGATATCCATTTACCATAAACAGAGAAATAGTAGTGTCATCTGAACTAAAATTTGTGTGTTTAGGTGTGTGTGTAGAAAGACAGAGAAATAGTCCAGGGGCGTAGTAAAATTTAGGAATGCCAGATAAATTTGCTTAAGTGCAAGCTAATGCAACTTACATAAGAGATGTCAAGCAAGTTAATGCTAACTCAAGAAGCTGGGCAGTAAGAATACAGAAGTCTGCTTAGCTTCCTGTCCTATTCCCTAGCCCTGTTCTTGGAGATCCAAACTGAATACAGAAGTTGAGAAAAAGGAGTCCATTTGTGTAGCTGCTTCTCTGACTTGTCTCTCACTCCATTAGAAATAAAACTAGATCCACTGACTATTTGATATAAAGTAGGCCTCCACTAGATTTTAGGTGGCCAAACAACCACCACTCTCATGTACTGACACGTAGTAGTGCACTGAATACCAGTTGAGCTAAATGACTTTTTTTATATAAGTTTTATTGGGGAATATTGGGGGACTGTGTTTCTCCAGGGCCCATCAGCTCCAAGTCGTTGTCCTTCAGTCTAGTTGTGGAGGGCGCAGCTCAACTCCAAGTCCAGTCGCTGTTTTCAATCTTTAGTTGCAGGGGGCTCAGCCCACCATCCCATGTGGGAATTGAACCGGCAACCTTGTTGTTGAGAGCTTGCACTCTAACCAACTGAGACATCCGGGTGCTCCCTGAATGACTTTTTTCCCTGTTGAGCTGTTTGGATTTTAATCATTGGTGATAAATGCCCAGTTGTAATAATATTACAAGTTGTACACAATATAAAGATGTAATAACATTACAAGTTATATACTTGATAAAACTGGAATGGCTTTTCTGGCCGCTTTTGCTGTTACATTGAAAATGTTAGTATAGTTCACGTAGCATGAAAAAAGACACTATCCTGACCACACAATTTGGTTCAGTTTACATGTCATAATGCATGCCTGATGGACTAATTTACAGCCCACACCTGCTAATTACTTTTTCTCTGTGGTTGGTAGTTCTTACCGTGGACTTTTGTTAAGCTGTCATATTGAGCTTTAAAAAAGACATTATATTAAATATACAGCCATGTATTGATTGTTGTTCTAGAAGTAGTTAATAGTTATGTGAAATTGGTTGCATAAATGCAATCTTGCAGGTCCACAAGTTTTTGACATTTATTAGTTCAAAAAGAGCAGACTGCCCCAGAATTTCTGTTTATGTTTCTTCTTTCTTGCAATGTCATAAATAATGCATGTCAGAATATCACACAGTGGCTTATAGTAACACTTCTCTGAGACTTTGCTCCTGTTACATTTAACTATTGCAATAGCTAAAGAAAAAATACAGCCTCTTCTGGATTTGTAAAATGAAACATTAATAGATGAAATATTAACACTGTTTGGGGGTTGAACTGGTAAATTGGGATCAGACTTTTATCAAAATATTTATAGAACAAATGTCAGATGTTTTCTGCATCAAATACTTCAACTAAAACCACTTGAAGATAATAATATTTTTCTCCTCGCTTAATCATAGAGTAAAACTTGTATAATCTGTAATAATAGTCACATAAATTCCTTATAGTGTAGAGTTACCAAAAGTGATCTTAAAATAGTGGTGTCTAGGCAAGAGCAGAAGACAGAAAAATTTACTAGCCAGTTAAGTCTTCTTGCTTGCTGTTCCAATGGAAAGGAAACAGTATTTATATTATCTTGGATAAGTGTTCTAGGAAGATTATTACAAGTACATTATTTGCAACAATTTTATTACTGTTCTAATTGCTCATGATTATTTCTGTTAGATGAAGAAATCCACATTTATTAAATGTGTCACCTTTTTTAAGTGCAAAAGCACTTAACTCCCTTGGCACATTTAGCTTCACAATTGACATGTTCTTGGATGGAGCATAGCAGCCAACTGGCATATGGCCTGTTTCCTTCCAGTGTGGGAAAGAAAAAAGGAATTTTGGCAAGAGATACCTAAGGAGAACCTTTTATAAAAGTTCCCAAAGGGATTTATAGTCACTGTGAAATAGATGTGACCTCAATTATTTTTCAAAAAATCTCATTTTCAAACTGAACACAGAGAAGGGGGAGCTATACTTTTCTTACTAGATTTCGTTGCAGCTGTGCTGAAATTTTTTTTTCTTGCCTTCTTGGGGGGTGAAGGTCACTATCAGACTGTCATTCTGATTAATATAAGAGAAGGCAGGCCTGTGAACAACTTCATGTGCTTTTTTTTCCTAGGAAAATGCAACATGGCAGCAGCGATGGAAACAGAACAGCTGGGTGTTGAGATCTTTGAAACTGCAGAGTGTGAGGAGAATATTGAATCACAGGATCGGCCTAAATTGGAGCCGTTTTATGTTGAGCGATACTCCTGGAGTCAGCTTAAAAAGCTGCTTGCTGATACCAGAAAATATCATGGCTACATGATGGCTAAGGCACCACATGATTTTATGTTTGTAAAGAGGAATGATCCAGATGGGCCTCATTCGGACAGAATCTATTACCTTGGTGAGTATGAAGTCACGGTTTCGGAGAAGAAATGCTTTCTTGATTCAGACTAAGAGGCTAGATACAATTGGCACTCATATTTTGGTGAATAAATAAATGAGTCTGATGGTTCCATTAAAGGGGGAAAAACTACTTTGAAAAACTTCAGTTTTGGTGGTCTTTTAATTTTGGTTTGTCCCATTAACTTGATTTTACTAATAGATAACAACTCATGAATTGATCGTGATCTTAGTTTCAAAGTCAAAGTTAAAGATGCCAGAAATTACTTCTTCCTAAAGCTAGTTCAAAATGCCTTTCCTGAGGAGTGGTCACATGAGGAACACAAACCAACCATTGGTTTGTTCCCATCTCAACAGCTACTGCTTTCATTTTTTTTAAACCAAGGTTGCTTTTGGTCTCTTTTTCCTGAATCCATTCACTCCAGATTTAAGGTCTTTAAATTAAATATATTAAACCACTGATTTACTTTTTTGTTTATTAAAGTTTTAAACATTGGCTTCCTCCCAATTATTAAGTATAATTATATAATACTTGTTAACATATGTATAATAAGTATTATATGATTATATTTATATGATACTCCCAATTATATAAACATATATATATTTACACTATACTTATATAATTATTTTTTATTTTTTAAGGAGATATTTCCTGCAGGAGTCAGTAATTATAGATTCATTCTTTTTTAACAATTCCAGAATATTTCATTATATAATTGTGCCATATTTTACTTAGACCTCTCATAATGGACATTTAGATTTTACTATTTTGCTATTAGAAAAGATGAGATAACAGGTACCACTGTATTAGATCATTGTGTACGTGTCTGAATTTATTTGTAGGACTAATTCCAAAGAGAGAAATTACTGGGACAAAAGGTACATGTATTCTGAATTTTGATCGATATTGCCAAATTGCTCCTCCAGTGAGGTTATAGAGTTTATATTCCTATCAGCATTGTATCTGAATATCTACTGGGGGTGCCAAAAAAAGGTATACACGTTTTAAGAGATGTTACCTACGTATTACTTTTCGAAGTTGAATTGAATTATGATAGCAATGTGTGTATGTTGTATGATGTTTGCTCAAAAGATGGCATTAATCAAATGAATGTTAGCGTTACCATCGGACAGGCAGGACAATCAAAGAAAAGGGCGGAAGCACAGTTGTCATTCAATGAGTGCAAGACCATTTTTAAATGGTATTTGAAATTCAAGAACATTGTGGAAGTACAACGACAGTGGAAGTGTGAGTATGCAACAGAACCTCCAACACGCCTAACAATTGGCAGCATTCATGATGAGTTTGAGACGCATGGTACTGTGTGAAGAAATTCAAGTGGCATGCACAGTGATACAAATGGACACTTTGGTCAACGTTGCTCAAGTAGCAGTTTGCCGTAATCAGAAGTGTCTGGAAGCTGATGATAACTACTTTGAGCACCTCTTGTAATTGTGACTTGTATTCATCTTTTGTTGTCAGTATATGTTGCATATTACAATTTTAATACAGTTTTCATCTCTTAAAATGTGTATACATTTTTTTGGCACCCTCTGTATTTCTCCACACTTGTCCCAATAGTTGAGTAATCAAAATTTTTTTCTCTCTCCCAATCTGACTAGTGAACAGCAGTCTCTCATTGTAGTTTTTTTTAATTATTATTATTTTTTTACTTGAAGTATCAGCAGTCTCTCATTGTAGTTTTTTTTAATTATTATTATTTTTTTACTTGAAGTATAATTGATATATGACATACTAGTTTCAGGTGTACCACATAATGATTCAATATTTGTATACATTACAAAATGATCACCACATAAGCCTAGTTAACCTTTGTCTCCTTATGTAGGTTAACAAAAATTTTTTTCTTGTGATGAGAATTTTTAAGATCGACTCTCCTAGCAACTTTCCAATATGCAATATGGTATTATTAAGTATAGTCACCATGCTGTACATTACATCCCCATATCTCATTGTAGTATTAATTTGTATTTCTCTTATGAATGAGGGTGAGCATCTCTTCACATATTTAAAAGACATTTGTATTTCCTTTTCTGTGACCCATTCATTGTCTTTTTTACTGGGTTGTTGGTGTTTTGCTTATTGACTTAAGGCTTTTTTTGTATAATGAGGGGATTAACCCATTGTGGTATTTTCCCCTGAGGTTTAGTTTGTCTTTGCCTTTAGTGACTTTTGCCATATAGATATTTGTGTATTTTTGGGGGGAGGCATATTAGTTCAACTTTTAGTTTTCTGTAATTTTACATCACATCTAGAAAGACTTTCCCAACTCCAAGATTATAGTTTTAAAAATCTTTATATATTTTAGATGTTCTGTTTTATTCCATTGATCTGTCAAATCAAGTGCCAATACTATGATGCTACTGTCACTATTATTATCATAACTCTAGATGTTTTACCATTTGACAGCAATAGTCATCCTTCATCACTCTTTTTCATTCTTTTCTTGACTATTTTTGTTTGCTTGTTTTTCTGTGAGAACTTAAAATTTGTTTGTATAGTGCCTTCTTCCCAATCCTGTTTATACTGTTTAAGATTTATATTTATAAAGTTAGGAAAATTGACGATCTTTAAAATGTTGAGCTGATTTCTAGAAAGTTGTATGCCTTTTCATTTGTACCAGTCTTATATTCATCTGAATTTTAATTTTTTTCTATATAAATCCATTACTTTAAAAAATTTAATTATACTTTGAACATCAATTAATGCTAGTATGTCATCACAATAAGAAAGGTATAAGAAAAGTTTAGGAAAAGAAAGGAATAAAGGAAAATGTGGCTATTTGAGGGCTCATCTCCAGCCTTTGAGAGGGTTAGCATGGAAGTTACCATGATGCCCTTCCATAAACTACCTTCTCTGCCATTATCAGAAACACTAGGCTGAGTATCTGTTCCACCAGAGAGTTTCTTATTCTAACTGTGTGATTTATTTTTTCCTTTCTTAACTCTCTCCTAGCTTTTTTGGAAGTGATATCTTTCTAGCACCTTTTAGGGTAGAAGGGCTTTGTTTTTCTTTGAGTTTTCTTTGGTTCTCATCTTCAAAACCATATTGTGTTTCTATTAGTTCTCTTTTATATATAGCTCATTCTACACTGCTGTGATCTTCCCATTCAGTTATTGCATCGTTTCACAGAATAGACCTGGCTTCTACTGAGTATAGATCTCTTTCCTTCACTCTTCCCCAATAAAGGACAAAGATTTTTGGCCAGTCAGATTCTGCATTGTTTTAATAGGAGTACACTTTCCTTTGAAACTTATTAGTGATTACAGTTATAGGATTCTTATAATGAAGAAAAACTAAAATTTCATTAGACCTATGTATATTTCTAAATAAGTAATGATTCAGAAAAAAAAATTGTTAATTATCTGAAGTCACAAAGCACACTCATTTGGAATCTCATGAGTGTGTTGCCAATTTGTAAGATACTAACAATTTTATGTTTGTTTTGAGAGTGACTAAGATCTGAATATCAAAATGAAACCCTGAACATTTTTCTGTGAAGCCCAGGTTTTATTGAGGAAAATCCTATGGCATATGGCATGTGCATCTCCTTGTTAACATTCATTATGGGTCCCATAGAGTACAAAATTTCACAATATCTAGAAGGCATTATATATTACTACGATTGTAGTAGATCACTATTTTTTAAAATGGTGAAAAATGATTGTTTCTCTTACAGCTATGTCTGGTGAGAACAGAGAAAATACACTGTTTTATTCTGAAATTCCCAAAACCATCAACAAAGCAGCAGTCTTAATGCTCTCTTGGAAGCCTCTTTTGGATCTTTTTCAGGTAGGATTAGACATTGTTATTCCTATGGTTTGGTGTACGTTTTCAGATACGGCATTTATTTAGAAGTAGAAATTCAACTGGGGTTTTATATTTGAGGTAGATATGAATCAAAAGGAATTAAAACATGTTTTTGCATTTATGATCCTTAAATTCCATTTAATTCTTAATCTCTGAAACTAAGGGATTTACAATTCAGATATTTTGAACTGCCTTTCCCTTCTATAAACTTGCTAGTTACGTAATTTTCACATTCGTGAGGGGGAATTGTTTACATGAAAGAACATATTTCCAGAAAGCTTTCTATTTAAATCTTAATTGAATTTGTTGTTCTGATACTTAGTAATAACATTAATGTAAAGGTTAAATAAAGGTACTAAGTTCAGTTTTTGTTTCTAAATAGTATAATTCAATTTATAGAAAAGCAAAGGTTAGGTTTTTTTTCTTTACTTCAATATTTTATATTTAGACAAAATGTAAAGTGGTTGAGAACATCCCAAGAACAAGAGGTTAGTTTGGGTGTGATTGTTTGCTCTTCTGGTTCTCATTTATTATTTTTGCATTGAATATTTCCTTAACTAAAATGTGATATTTCTCTTAGGAATTAAAAAAAGGTAACTTCCATGACAACTAATCATTTTGACTGCAACTATTATCATGGGTGTTGTTTTCATATAGGTTTGTGACTTTTCTTTAAAACAGAAAAACAATTCCTTTTTCTAAGAACAGTGAGTTGAACTAAAATAGTAGTTTTCTCATGGAACAATTGGCAAATTAGTGAGTCAAGCTTTTTGTTTCTAACTTTCATTATGGAATATTCAAATCATACATACAAAAGTAGAATTACATGTGAACTAGTTTCAACAATTATCAAATCTTGGCCATTAGTATTTCACTGTAGTTCTGCCAGTCCCCCTCACAATCCCTACCCTTGACTCCTCAGATTATGTTGAAGCAGATCCCAAATGTGACATTGTGTCATATACTTAAAGTTTAAAAAAAAAAAACAATCACAAAGCATTGTACTGAAATACACACAATATAAAATTTACCAACTTAACCATGCATTAAATACATTAACAGTGTTGTGCAACCATCACCACCTTCCATCCACAGAATTCATCTTGTAAAACTAACTATACCAATTAAACATTAACTTCTCATTACCCCTCCACTGAGCCCCTGGCAACCACCATTATGCTTTCTGTCCTTATGAATACGACTACTCCAGGTACCTCTTATAAATGGAATCATATAGTATTTATCCTTTGTGATTGTCTTACTTCACTTAGCATAATGTCCTTAAGGTGCATCCATGTTGTAGCATGTGTCAGAATATTCTTTTAAAGGTCGAATAATATTTGGTTGTACATATATACCACATTTTGTTTATTCACTTATCCATTAATAGACTTCTGGGTGGCTTCCACCTTTTGGCTGTTGTAAATAATGCTGCTATGAACATATGTATACAAATATCTTTTCATGTCACTGCTTTCAAATTTTTTTTTTAATTAAAGTTTATTGGGGTGACAATTGTTAGTAAAGTTACATAGATTTCAGGTGTACAATTCTGTATTACATCATCTATAAATCCCATTCTGTGTTCACCACCCAGAATCAGTTCTCTTTCCATCACCATGTATTTTGATCCCCTTGCTTTCAGTTCTTGTAGGTATATACCCCAGAAGTGGAATTGCTGGATCTTATTTGAGAAAACACCATACTGTTTTTCCATAGCAACTGCACCATTTTACATTCCCATTAGCAGTGCACAAGAGTTCCAATTGCTTCACATCCTCGCCAACACTATTTTCTAGCTTTTTGTAGCCATCCTATTGAGTGTGAGGTGGTAGCTCATTGTGGTTTTGATTTCCATTTCCCTAATAGTGATAGTAAGCATATTTTCATGTGTTTATTGGCCATTTGTAAATCTTCTTTGGAGAAATACCTGTTCAAGTCCTTTGCCCATTTCTTAATTGGGATGTCTGGGGGTTTTTTGTAGTTTCTTAATAGTGTCCTGTTTCAATACACACCACCAAAAGGATATGTCCAAGTCCTAAAGGTGTCTGAATGTGACCTTATTTAGAAATAGGGTCTTTGCAGATGTAATTAAGGATCTCAAGATAAGATAATCCTGGATTTAGGGTAGGCCCTAAATACAATAATTGGTGTATTTTTTTTATGCAATCTTTTTTTTTTTTAATGGTACATTTTGTGTTATGTATATCACACTTTTGTTTTTTTGTTGTTTTTTTTTTAGATTTTATTGGGGAAGGAGAACAGGACTTTACTGGGGAACAGTGTGTACTTCCAGGACTTTTTTTCCAAGTCAAGTTGTTGTCCTTTCAATCCCAGTTGTGGAGGGTGCCGTTCAGCTTCAAGTTGTTGTCCTTTCAGTCTTAGTTGTGGAGGGCGCAACTCAGCTCCAGGTCCAGTTGCCATTGCTAGTTGCAGGGGGCACAGCCCACCATCCCTTGTGGGAGTTGAACCAGCAACCTTGTGGTTGAGAGGTTGCGCTCCAACCAACTGAGCCATCCGGGAGCTCAGCGGCAGCTCAGCTCAAGGTGCCATGTTCAATTTTAGTTGCAGGGGGCGCTGCCCACCATCTCTTGCAGGACTTGAGGAATCGAACTGGCAACCTTGTGGTTGAGAGCCCGCACCCTCCAACCAAATGAGCCATCTGGGAGGCAGCTCAGCTCAAGGTGCCGTGTTCAATCTTAGTTGCAGGGGGCAGAGCCCACCATCCCTTACAGGACTCGAGTAGTTGAACTGGCAACTTTGTGGTTGAGAGCCCACTGGCCCATGTGGGAATCCAACCGGCCGCCTTCGGAGTTAGGAGCACGGAGCTCCAACCGCCTGAGCCACCAGGCCGGCCCCAATAATTGGTATTTTTATAAGAGAAAGAAGAGGGAGCTTTAAGACAAACAACAGAGGGCGGAGGCCAGGTTAGAGTTCAGTTGCCACAAGCCAAGGAACCCCTGGAGCCACCAGAAGCTGGAAGAGGCAGGGAAGTATTTTTCCGTAGAGCCTTTGGAGGAAGCCTGGCCCTGCCGACACCTTAATTTTGGGCTTCTGTCCTCCAGAACTATGAGAGAATAAATTTCTGTTGTTTTCAGCCACCAAGTTTGTGGTCATTTATTATAGCAGCACTAAGAAACTAATACATGTCCTTTGATGCACAAAGTTTTAAATTTTGATGAAGTCCAGTCGATCTACTTTCTTTGATTGCTTATGCTTTTGGTTTCATAGCTAAGAAACTGTTGCTTAAGCCAAGATCATGCAGATTTTCATCTGTTTTCTTATATAAGAGTTCATAGTTTTAGCTCTTACAGTTAAGTCTTTGATCCATTTTGAGTTAACTTTGTATATAGTGTGAGATAGGGGTCCAAATTAATTCTTTTCCTTATGGAATCCAGTTATCCTAGCACCATTTTGAAAGGCTATTTTTTACCCATAGAGTGGCCTTAGCACCCTTGTTGAAAGTCAATTGACCATAAATATATCGATTTATTTCTGGACTCTCAATTCTATTCAGTGGCCTACATGTCTATCCATATGCCAGTACCGTGCTGTCTTGATTAATGTAGCTTTGTACTAACTTTTGAAATTAGAAAATGAGAGTCCTCCAACATAGTTCTTTTTTTTCAAGGTGGTTTTGAAATTTCATAGGAATATTATTAAGATCATCTTATCCATATCTGCAAAAAAGGCAGTTGTATTGGATCTCTAGATCAATCTGGAGTGTATTGCCATCTTTATCATCTTAAGTCTTCCAATCCATAGACGCGGGCTGTCTTTCCACTTATTCATATCTTTTTAAATGTTTTCAACACTGTTTTATAGTGTTCTGTATACAAGTCGAGCACTTGATTAAATTTATTCCTCAGTATTTTATTCTTTTTGATGGTATTTTAAATGGAGTTTTTAAATTTTATTTTCAGACTGTTCATTACTAATGTACAGAAATGCAGCTGATATTTGTATATTGATCTTGTATCCTGCAACTTTGCTGAACTCATTTATTAGCTCTATTTTTTTTTTTAAGATCTTTGAGGGTTTTCTATATATATGATATTTTGTCTGTGAATAGAGGTAGTTTTCCTTCTTCCTTTCCAGCCTGGAAGCTTTTTTATTTTTTGCCTAATTGCTCTGGCTAGAACCTCTAGAACAATGTTGAATAGTAGTGATAAGAGCAGATATCCTTTCTTTTTCCTAATTTTGAGAGGAAAACTTTCAGTTTTTACTGTTAGAAATTATATTAGCTATGGGTTTTCATTGATACCCCTTATCAGATTGAGAAATTTCCCTTCTATTACTAGTTTGTTGGGTGTTTTTATCATGAAAGGGTGTTGGTCTTTGTCAGATGGTTTTCCTGTATTGAGAAGATCACTTATTTTCCGTTATTAATATGGTGTGTTACATTGGTTAGTTTTTATATGTTAGACCAAGCTTACATTCTTGGATTAAATCCTACTTGGTCATTTGCAATCCTTTTAATATGCTACTGTATTCAGTTTGCTGATGTTTTATTGAGGATTTTTGTACTTGTAGTCATTAGGGATATTGGCCTACAATTTTATTTCCTTGTGATGTCTTTGTCTTGTCTTGGTATCAGGGAAATACTGACCTCATCAGATGACTTAGAAGGTGTTTTCTTTTTATCTCTCTTTTTTTGGGGGCGGGGGAGGGAGAAAGAATTTGAGAAGGCTTAATTTAAACATTTGGTAGAACTCATCATCAGTAAAGCCATCTAGTCCTGGGCTTTTCTTTGTGGGAAGTTTTTTGATTACTAAATCTCTTTGCTCGTTATAGGCCTCAGATTTTCTATTTCTTACTAAATCTCTTTGCTCGTTATAGGCCTCAGATTTTCTATTTCTTGAGTCAGTTTTGGTGATTTGTGTGTTTCTAAGAATTTAACCATTTTATCTACACCATCTAATTTGTTGACATAACAATTGTTCATACTATTTCCTTATAATCCTTTTCATCACTATAAAATTGTTAATAACAACCCTCTTTCATTCTTCAGGAAATTGAGTCTTCTCTCTTTTTGTTTATTGATGGTTCTAGCTAAATTTGTCAAGTTTGTCAGTCTTTTCAAAGAACCAACTTACGGTTTTGTTCAACTTTATTGTTTTTTTATTCTCTATTTTATTTCCAATCTAATTTGTATTATTTCCTTACTTCTGCTTGCTTTGGATTTAGTTTTCTCTTCTTTTCTAGTGTCTTAAAGTAAAAGGTTAGGTTATCGATTTGAGTTTTTTAAAATAGTTTTTAAAGTTTTCAATTATAGTTGACATACAATATCATATTAGTTTTAGGTGTATAACATAGTGGTTAGATATTTAAATAACTTACAAAGTGATCCCCTGATAAGTTTAGTACGCACCTGGCATCATAGATAGTTATTACAATATTGACTATATTCCCTATGCTATATTTTATATCCCTGTGATTGTTTTTATAACTGGCAATTGGCACATCTTATTCTCTTCCCTTTTCTACCCAGCTTTCCAACCCCACTCTGGTCTGGCAACCATCAAAATGTTGACTCTCTTAGTGTAGGCATTTATAGTTATAAATTTCCCTCTGAACGCTGCTTTTGCTAAATTCCTTAAAGTTTTGGTGTATTATGTTTTCTTCTGTCTCAAAGTATTTTCTGATTTCCTTTGTGATTTTTTTTCTTTCTTTCTTTGACTCATTGGCTTCTTTCTTCTTATGCCAACATCTGGAAACTGTCAAGGCAGTTAGCTAGTACAAGTGTAAGGCTCACCTCATTTGTTTCCCATTTCTTAGGGATCACTGTCCTTTGTTTTCTAATATCCAGTGTCTTGAAAACGTTATTTCATACGTTTTGTCCGTTTTCTCAGTTGTTTCAGATGAAAGGATAAGTCTGGTCCTTGTAACTCCATCTCTGATAGAAGTACAAGTTGGTTTCATTTTTAACATTTAAATCTCTAACCCATTTGAAATAGGTGAGAAGTGGATCTAATATTATCTTTTTGCATATGGCTATCCAGTAATTCCAACTTACATAAAATTTAAATCAGTAATCACTGACTTAAAAGTCTCATCTCTTTGCCACCTTTTTTTCTTATTAATTTCTAGATCAGCTTTCTTTTTTAGATTTTCTATTCTCTACCATTGCTTATTTTGTTTATTCATGTTTTAATTTTTTTAAATATTTGGGGTAAGACTAACTTTGTTTACCATAATTGATCTTTTTCAGGGTTCTTTGTATCATCTTGCTTGTTATTCTTTCAAATAACAAATTTTAAAATCACAGTTATAAATACAGAGTTCTCTTGTGAAAGTTAATTTCTTAGCTCTGAGATTTCTTGTGTTCTGATTACTAAGCATTAAGACATATTAAGCAGGGACTAAATCTGGTGACATTCAAGAAAAATAAGAGGAGAAATTAAAATATAATTATATACTCAGAATTAATTGCTCTTGGCTTCAATAGTCTTAAAAGATATTTAAAACAAAAGATCAAAATTAATAAAATTATTATGTTCATTGAATTTTCTTTTGGAAGTATTTTTCTTTTGGAGCCTAACACACACATGTACAAATATATATATATGTAATTAAACATTAGTAAAAAAATGATACAATGTATGCCAAAAACTAGGTTTTTACCAAGATTCCAAGGTTCATTTTTAAACACCTAACATTATTTTAGGTTTGCAAGTATACACTTGTGTTTACCATCCTTGAACAATGTTTACATTCAGTGTGCTGGCTTAATGTTAGATTGATTCATTCCTACCACGAAACTCATCTAGACTTCTTTTTATAGTGTACTCCTTCATAGCAGAAACCATGTGTATTTCCTTTATTTGTCAAACTCAGTGTGAAGATCTGTTAGTGAGGGATGTTGTGGATGTAATTAGCACTTTTTAGATTTGCTTTCTTTATATTCCTTTTTAGATTTTATGCATGTATCAAGTCATATTTCTAGCTTGGAAAATTCATCATCAGTAATTACAGATATTACAGATTTTAACAAATGACGTAGGTAGGTAAACAAAATGACACAGATTTTGCTCTCAAGTTTTTCTTTGTTTTTTACTTATTTCTACTCAGAAATACTGAAAAAAAGTGAGAAACAATACTATAGCCAAATGAATAAGAGAGATAGTAACTCTTAACATAAATTTCAAAAGTATACTGTAATGGATCAGGGAACTTCATGGCCAAGGTTGAATTAGAGCTAAGGTTTTTAGGTATCAGTAAAACTTAGATGGGTAGAAAGAAAAATGGAAGAAAGGGAGAAAATGGAAGAGGTAAAGGCCAGGAAGCAGAACGTTACATGTTAGGTTTTATGTCAGTGGGTGACCAGCCTGACTAGGGTTTTATTAGAGGAGTATTAGTAGATGTAGTAGACAGGTACTAATGTCAGTTGATATTGATGACTTACTCTGTGCCAATCATTGTGCAAAACACTTCACCTATTTTTATCAGTTAATCTTCACAACGCTGCAGTAGATGATTTATTAGTATTTTGAAAGTGAGAAAAATTACTTTTAAAGCAATTAAGCTACTTGCCTAAAGTCAAAGACTTCTAGTGAGAGTCAAAGCCTAGATTCAAACCACTTGACTTCAAAGTCTGTGCTCTTAACTACTGCATGTAAAACTGCTGAGTTATATTTACATAATATAGAAGATCTTGAATGCCAAGCCAATGTGATGACACGTAATTCTTCTTCTTTAATGTGTATAACAATCATGTAAGGGGCAGCCACTTAGCTCAGTTGGTTAGAGCACGGTGCTCTCAACAACAAAGTTCCTGGTTCGACCCCCACATGGGGCACTGTGAGCTGCACCTTCCACAACTAGATTGAAACAAATACTTGACTTGGAGCTGATGGGTCCTGAAAAACGCACTTAAAGTAAATAAAAGTTTACAAAAAAATCAATCATCTAGAGGCCCTTTACCAAGAAATCTTTCAGCAGATTTCAGTTAATCTGCTTAAAGTTGCCAGCACATTTTGAGGTTACTAAAAATGTAGACTCAGGAATATTGGGAGATGCTAGAATTTCAGCGCTAAAAGCAAAAAAACAAGCTTTCAGAAGACTGAAGTAGATGATCTTTCTCTCTCTCTTTTTTTTTTTTTTTTTTTGCATTAGGCAACACTGGACTATGGAATGTATTCTCGAGAAGAAGAACTATTAAGAGAAAGAAAACGCATTGGAACAGTTGGAATTGCTTCTTATGATTATCACCAAGGAAGTGGAACATTTCTGTTTCAAGCTGGTAGTGGAATTTATCATGTAAAAGATGGAGGGCCACAAGGATTTACTGTAAGTTGGTATTACTACTTGTTAAATCTGTTTTTGGGTCCTAAAGTTTATTTACATCCAAATCAGAAAGGTAATTAAACAGAAAAAATTCTGTTTACCCGTCAATTAAGAAATTTAGTTATAAAGAAAACAAGAAATTTGGGTATTAATTTCCAATTACAATAATATACAATTTAAAAATGCTAAAACACTTGCTATGTGGGAATATATAGTAAAGGGCATCAATGCCCACTTTCTGAGTAAGCGCTGAGGAGGGTTTGGGAAGATAATGTTATGACAAAGCATTTCATTTTTGGTTCCCTTAAAAGCTTAATTCATCTTAATAAATGGTTTTAAATGTTTTGATTTAGTCCAGGCAAATTCTTTATGTGCTGTTAGAACTATTCTTTTGATGGAATTGCGATGGTCCTGGCTTTCATTACATTTTTATGAGCAAACTATTTCATATTGGTAAAATTAATTGGAAATATTTAATAAATAAAATATTCAATAAATAAGTGTTTAATAAAAGTATTTAATAAACAATAACTATTAAACATGTTTGGGCAACAAAATTTATGAAGTGTTATTATATTGTCTTTATTTTCTTTCATCTTGCACTTAGCTTCCTAATTCATAGTAAAAAAATAAATGAAAAATAAGTCCTTTTGTACAAGTTAAGGCATATGAAAGTATATTTTTCTGGGGAGCAATTATCATAGTTGACATTTTACTTGGAATTACTGTTCATTTTATAGGAAGGGTGCCTGCAAATGAATATGTGTGTCACCCTGTACCTGCCTTAAAATGTTGTTTACTTTTCTAGCAACAACCCTTACGGCCGAATTTAGTGGAAACTAGTTGTCCTAACATTCGGATGGATCCAAAATTATGCCCAGCTGATCCAGACTGGATTGCTTTCATACATAGCAATGATATTTGGATATCCAACATTGTAACCAGAGAAGAAAGGAGACTCACCTATGTGCACAATGGTAATGCATAGTTCTTCAAATCCAGTTTCCTAAAAAGTATTTTTAAAATGGAATTTGCTTTTGCTTATGTTTTGAAATTGAAGCAAGCTGGGTGATCCTTATATTTTACATTCAAATCTTTAAAATTAAAAAAGAAAAAAAGCAGAGAGCATTAAGTGGTAAGTACCGCTTGTTTTAATGTTCATTCACATAGCTCAACAGTAGCACCTCTGACATGATGGTGCTTTCACCAAATAAGACTGCCAGAATTTCCCCAAAACTGTTGTCATTAAAATAAAACTTTAATTTAAAAATTAATCTTGTTATTGGGAAACAAACAGAAAAACCTAATACTATAAGAACTACCTGAAAATTTATCTCCCCTTTTTGGAGAGTCTACGTACTTTGTCAGAAAAAACAAAATTGTAGAACTGTGTGTATTGTGGAAATAATTTATTTTTTATTCAAGTGACCATAATTCTAAACACTACTCAGTGTAGGAAAGATGTGAATGTTTTCCTCTAAAGCTTTCAATACAAATGAAAGATGGGAAATGAAATAGTGTATTGCTTTTTCTTTGAACATGTGAAACAGAGCTTAAGAATAAACTCCATATTGAAGGCTAGTCACTCTAAAAATTCATTTGTTCAACTTCTGATTAATCTGATGTTCACAAAGCTGATTTATTGCAAGTCTTTCTTAATAAATTATTTTAGAATATAAGTGTATTGACAGCAAACAGTTTTTCATCATTAGGATAATCGATATTATAGAAGAAACCTTTTCCTGAATAATTTACATTGATAGAAAGACCACTGAATTAGAAGTCAAGAAATCTGTTCTACCTATTCAGTCAATCAGCAAAAATACATTAAGTTCCTGTGTGCCAGGCAGTGTGGCAGGAACTAAGGATACAGGATTGAATAAGACATAGTTCTAACCCTCAAGAAAATTATATAAACAAATAAGAAAACAGAATGATAAGAAGCAAACGTAGGGTGTTACAAGAACACCAATGAGTGTTATGGATCAGGAAAAGCTTCCCATAATATATGACACCTAAACTGATCTTAAATAATGACTACATGTTAGCCAGTACACTCCAGGTGAGGGGACTGCGCGACGCAGAAGGCACTATTGTGTGTGTGTGTAGTTAGAAGCCGTCTGCTGGTCCTGAAGCATGAGGTGTGAGTCAAGAAGTAGGGAAAGATAAAGCTGGCAGATCAGAAGAGCCAAGGCAGAGGTAGACTGTATCTCATGTAAAGGAATGTGGTCTCTATCATGATGTGGGGATCCATTGAAAAGTTCTAGCAGTTGTGTGGTGTGGTCAGAATCATATTGTAGATAAATTATTCGGGTATTTTGTGCAAGTTGTATTTAAGAAGCACAAGACTAGAGACAGGGACACCAAAGCTTGACTGTTGCAATTATCCATGTTTTGTGATCTAAAAGTAGAGCACAGGCTAGAGAAAAGGAGGAGGTGGAGTAGAAAAAATGTTAAGTAAAAAGTACGTGGTTTGGTATTTAATGGGTCTCCATATGGAGTCACGAAATCAGAACAGCTGCCAATGGCATTAGAAAGATTAAGTTGGTAGTTAATAAATCAGGGCTGGAAATCTGCAATTTTTTCATGCTTTCAACAAACTTTGAACACTCACTGTGTACTAGTTATTGTACTTAAGGCTGGGACTGCAAAGCTCTAACAAAGTAGGAGTCAAGAATTCTGTTCTAACTAATCAATCAATCAAAAATACATTAAGTTCTTGTGTGCCAGGCACCGTGGCAGGAACTAAGGATACAGAATTGACTAGGACATAGTTCTGGCCCTCAAGGAAACTATAGAATTAAGGCATTTTTTTTAGCCTATTTTTTTCTTCTGTAGAATTGTTTCCCACACAGGATTATATTGAAGATTGGCAGAATTTAAAGTAGGAAGTACTGAAGCACTGCAAAATGCTGTCTGTGTAGTGTTTTTATTTTCTTTTCTATGTAGGTATGTGGTATATTATTTTCAGGATTAGTATAATAGTTAAAAATACAATCTAGAACCAGACTATCTACCATTTTTTAGCTCTGTGACTTTAAGTTATATAACTTAACTCTGTGTTTCCATATCTGTAAGATGTTTAATAGCATGCCATCATAGAGTTGTTAGGATCTTTTAATGAGGTGATATTTGTGAAGTGTTTAGGACAGTGTCTGAAACATAGTAAGTGCTGTGTGTTTGTTTAGATAAAAAGGTAAGTAGAGAATGAACATCATCACTCTTATTCCCCTTATTCACAATAGGTTTTCAAGTGAAAGTCTGCTTTTGATGGGTTTAGTCAGTCAGCATGTACTTGTTTATTCTCCGCCTGGTATGGTAGAGGAATGTAAAAGTAATATACCAGCCTCTACTCTCAAATGACATTTCTTATTGGAAGAACAAGATGATACCATTTATTCATTTAATAAATAACTCTTAATAATTGAAGTCTGTATAAGTGATAGGGAGATAAAAATGAGTGGTACCTATTCTTACATCTAAAGGAGAACGAAATATAAAACAGTTTGGGGGATATAACTTTGGGATAGTTGAAAGATCTAAGAAAACTAAGCATTGGTTTTGGCTGTATCATTAATACCAAAATTTAAAAAACTCTGAAAACTGAGCTTAATTTTCATTAGCTTGGGGCTAAAACTCATTTGGTGGCAAAACCTGACCTGAACTGACCTGAGGATATTTATAGTCTTAATCCTACTTAGTGTGCCTATTCATATGTTTGTTACAGGAATATTGGTGTATTTGATTACAGGGTATTTGATTACCCTGCTGGAGATGTTACATAATTACACGGTAGATGTACAATATATGAAAAATCCCCAAAATTCTGAGTTCCAAACACTTCTGGACTCAAGATTTTTGGATAACAAATTACTGGTTAGACTGCACATTAATTTTAGACAATATATAGAAAATATAGATAATAAGAGTACATTGAAACTTGCCTATAAAATTAAAATCGCTATGATATTACTGTAAAACCATTAGATTAGCTAAAGTGAAAAAGATAACACCAGATGTTGGAGAGGAACTTTCATATATTACCAGTAAGAATATAATACAATACAAATACTTTGGAAAACTCTGTATGAGTTTCTTACAAAGTTAAACATACACTTCCGAGCCATTCCACTCCTGGATCTTTATTCAAGAGGAATAAAAACATACGTCCACAAAGATTCTTATATAAGAATGATCATAGCATCTTTCTTCATAATAGCCAAAAACTGGAAGCAACCCAGATGTCCATTAACAGATAAATGGATTTAAAAAAACAACTATGGTATACAAGGAACTACTACTACTCAGCAATAAACAGGAATGAATTGCTGATACATTGGTAGAGCAGCATGGTATTGATACAACACTGATGAATCTCAAAAAGCAGACAGACATAAAGTATATATACTGTATGATTTCATTTATATGAAATTCTAGAATATGCAAAACTAGCCTGCCATGGTAGAAATCAGTGGTTGCTTCTGGGCAGGAATGGCCAGTGACTGGGAAGGGGCATGAGAAAACATCCTTGGAATGTTAGAAGTATTCTGTCTTGATAGGGTGTGGTTATACAAATATACATTTTTCAAAAATAAAAAGTACACTTAAGATTTTGTGAATTATAAAGCAATTTTTTAAAAAAGCTTCTCCATAGTCTCACTATTTGGAGAGAACCACATTTTGGATTATATCCCAATACTTTTTTAAATAATGTATTTGTATAACATTTTTATAAATGGAATTGCAGTGTGTATGCTATTTAGTAATATGCTTTTCTTTAACTCAAGTATATTGTAAACATTTCCCCATGTCATGAAATCTTACATAATTATGGCTTTGTGGTGTTATTGTTCTTGTTTTAAAAGCAAGAGTTCCCTTCAAGCTATTTGCTGGAAACTTAAGTGTAAAATAGATCAAAGCTGAGCTGCTCTGGTTGAATGGGAGGAAGGGGAGAGAGGAGGAATGGTGAATTACAAGATCTGTAAGACCCATTCTAGATCTAAAGGTGTACTTTCCCTATGTAGGAGAGTTACAAGTCAACATGACTCTTTACATATATTTTTTTCCCATGTTCTAGCTAAATGGAAAAATAACAACTAACATTTATGGAGCACATACTATGGTTCAGGCTTTGGTCTAAGTGCTTTGTGTGAATTAACTCATTTAATCCTTGTAACTTTAAAGGGTAGATTCTTATTCCCGTTTACTAATGGAATGCTTCAGTGGAATGAGATTGGGTGATTTGCCCAAAGGTCAGTCAGTTTGTGACTGATGAAGCCAAGATTTGACTTCAGACCATTTGGCTCCAGAGTTCCCCACTGTATTATAGCTGCCTTTCAAAATAAGCTGAATCATTCTGTTTTGTACCTATTAAAAGATAGATAACTTCCTGTGATAATTTTGCCTTTTCTGTTTTTTCTAGAGCTAGCCAACATGGAAGAGGATCCCAGATCAGCTGGAGTTGCTACCTTTGTTCTTCAAGAAGAATTTGATAGATATTCTGGCTATTGGTGGTGTCCAGAAGCTGAAACAAGTAAGGATGTTCAAAATGATGTAGGTCATTAAAATACTGTGAGATTCAACTATCAGTTAAATGCCCAGATTCTAGATCCTGAATAGTAGAGTCTGAAGTGATGAAGATTGGATTCTACTAGTAGTTAATTTAGAATATACAGGCTACATCCCACCATAATGAATTCTAATAAAAAAAATTGTATTGTGGTTCAGTGGCTCAGGTCCTTCAACTACCCTTGGCAATTTCTCATCTAGAAGCTGGTCTTGGTAATGTTGGTGGCAAAATGAAAACCATGTCTTAATGAATTGCAGGGTTGACTAGAGAGTCCGCATGAACAGATGGCCAAATTAGTGTATGAATGGATCCGAAAAAAGCACAAATTCCTCCTTTTTCTTAGTGAATTTACAAGTATTTACTGCCTGAGAAATAGCTTGCTAAAGCAGTGGTTTTCAAACTTCCTGACCATGACCCAGTTAAAAATTTGCCTTACATTCTAGCCTAATACATTGTACTTACACAGTAAATATAAAACTGAAAATAAATTTCATGAAGCAAACTTATCCTTGTGTGTAATTATTCTGATGTTTATTTTTTGTTCGTTGTATTTTTTTTTAATACTGGTTATGACCTCTTAATAGATTTTATGACCCAGTAATGGATTGTGGCTAATATTCTGAACACTTTTCTAAGGGACCATGAAAAATATTTATTTTTAAGCCATGTCTTATATTTGGATTTTTGTTTTAAGATGTAAAGTGTTTTGCCATAACTGTGTTTGTTAGAGCAAAATTTTGCCACAATTAGAGAAACCATTCAAAAAAACTGGATACTATGTAAATAGCATTTATTTTGTTATAGGAAATACTGTGAATGTTATTAAATAATTCATTTTTCACTAAGGAATGCATTTTAAGGTATGCAAGGACTGGAGTTCTTCACGTGTGTTTTCCCGGGTCACCATGGTTAAAGGAGTGACTTTTAACCAGTAAAAATGGCTAAGCAGTAACTCACATTGTTACTGCAAAGACTAGTGATATTTTCATGCATAAAAGGCAGCATATTTTATATGTAAATTATTTTCCATTATGAGATATATAGTGCTGGGGGAAATGGTCAGTTCTGATTACTTTCTGGAGTAATTGTTCTAAATTTTCAATATTTAAATTCCTTTTAAGCTCCCAGTGGCAGCAAAATTCTTAGAATTTTGTATGAAGAAAATGATGAATCCGAGGTGGAAATTATTCATGTTACATCCCCTATGTTGGAAACAAGGAGGGCAGATTCATTTCGTTATCCTAAAACAGGTACTGTATTCCCTTGGTGTATTTATATTCACTCATTTCTACTTTCCAGACAAGATTCTCTCTGTAATCCAAAGTTATGGTCAGCATTGGTCATTTAGAGCCCTTAGTAAGGATGGAATGTTTATTGTCACTGAAGTAGATTTTTTAACTACAAGCTGATCCTTTTTAATTATTTTCAAAGGTGGGAAGTGCACAGAACTGGTTATTTCAAGGAATGAATAAAAAGGTGTCTCTCTAGGAAATAGAGATTTTAAAGGGCTTATGTCTCTACTAAATTGGTAATTTTTCCCTTTTTGCCATTTACAGCATTTCAGTTATATTAGGTTAGTGCAAAAGTAATTGCAGTTTTTGCAGTTATTTTTAACCTTTTAAACCGCAATTACTTTTGCACCAACCTAACAAAATCATACAGAATTTCCCCTTTTTTTATTTCATACTGACTCTTGATGCTTTTTGGCCTTTTTTTATACCCTATTAAAAACTATGAATTTGAAGTAGAATTGTGAGATTCTGACTTTCAATAAAGCTCTGACTCTACAGTATTCCTGATTTAAGTTTAAGAGGATTGATCTGGCAAAATTAGTCTGAATAATTTTGAATATGCATTACTACTCATTTATGTTTCTTTCTAAAGGCACAGCAAATCCTAAAGTCACTTTTAAGATGTCGGAAATAATGATTGATACTGAAGGAAGGGTAAGTATAAAATGTTAGGTTGTTTTTTTTTTTGACTCACTGAATTTGCTGAGACATACATAGATCATGATTTCAGGTTGTCCTTATTTTCCACTTTGAAAACTTTCTGCTGGTTCCCAAAATAGGAATATGGGGATATGCATATTTACCATTCCTTTCCAATTGTTTCTCCTCTTTGTCTTTGTTAATTCTCTAGATCAGTATTTAAAAGTTAATTCTCTAGATCACCTGGTTATAGACAGGTGAGTTATCTTCTGTGTTAGATACATGTCTGCGGTTTATTAAATATCCTACATTTCTCTTGTAATGCTATCCATTTGGACAGTCAAATGTTTATAAGCTGAATGCACACAAGATAAATTACAGATTTAATTAAGACTTTTTAAAACAGCTTTATTGAGATATAATTCATATATAATAGTTTTACTCATTCAAAGTTTAAAATGGCTTTTAGTATAATCACAGAGTTGTGCAGCCATCACAACAGTCCATTTTAGAACATTTTCATCACCCCAAAAAAGAAACCCCACATTCTTTAATTAGACCCCAATCTCCCTATGCTCCCCAGCTCTGGGCAACCACTAATCTACATTCTGTCTATAGATTTGCCAGTTCTGGACATTTCATGTAAATGGAATCATATAGTATCTAGTCTGGTTTATTTCACTTAGCATCATGTTTTCAAGCTCCATCCATGTGACACCATGTATCGGCATTCATTACTTTTACTCCATTGTATAGGTAGACCACTTTTTTTTAATCCATTCATCAGTTATGGACATTTGGGTTGTTTCCACCTTTTGGCTATTATGAATAAGGTTACCATGAATGTGTGGGCATACGTTTTCATTTCTGTTGGCTAGATAACCTAGGATTGGAATTGTTGGGTTGTATAACTTTTATGTTTAAACTTTTGAGCCAAACTTTTCCCCAAGTGGCTGCACTATTTCGCATTCCCACCAGCAGTGTATAAGGTTTTCATTTTCTCCACATCCTCATCAACACTTGTTACTTTTCGTCTTATTTGTTACAGCCATCCTAGTAGGTTTGAAGTTCTATCTCATTGTGGTTTGATTTACATTTTCCTGAAGGCTAATGATACTGCACATCTTTTCATGTGCTTATTGGCCATTAGTAATCATTTTTTGGAGAATTGTCTATTCAGATCCTTTCTTTGGTCATTTTTTTAGGATTTTTATTTAAAATATTGCTATCATACAATATTAGTTTCAAGTGTTCACCATACTTATTCAACATTTATACACCTAAAGAAGTGATCACCATAAGTCCAGCAACCATCTGATACTGTACTATGTATGCTATCATTACTATTATTGACTATATTCTCTATGCTGTATGTTACATCCCCATGACTTATTTGTTTTATACCTGGAAATTTGGACCTCTTATTCCCCTTCTTCTACCACCTTTTTAACTTGAAATTAGAGTTGACATCCAATATTATTGTATATTAATTTCAGGTGTATAGCATAGGGGTTAGACATTTATAAAATTCAAGTGATCTCCCTGACTAGTTACCCACCTGGTACTATGCATGGTCACTACCGTATCATTGACCATGTGCCCTATGCTTTACATCCTCTTGACTACCAATTTTGTAACTACCAATTTATACTTCTTCATCCCTCCCCTTTTCCTCCCTCCGCCCACCCCCCTTCCATTTGGCAACCATCAAAATGTTTTTTGTATCTGTGAGTTTGTTTCTGTTTTGTTTGTTTATTTTGATCTTTAGAGTCCAGACATAAGCAAAACCACATTGCATCTGTCCTTTTCTGTCTGATACTCCAATCAGCACAATACCCTCTAGGTCCATCCATGCCGCCACAGATGGCAAGAACCCATTCCCTTCCATGGCTGGGCAATATTCAATTGTATATATGTACTGCCTACTCTTTCTCCATTCATCCATCAGCAGACCCCCAGGCTGCCTCCATATCTTGGCCATTGTAAATAATGCTGCCACGAACATACGGATACACACGTCCCCTTGAAGTAGTGTTTTGGGTTTCTTTGGATAAATACCCAGAAGTGGGAGGACTGGGTCCTTCTTTGTCTCTTGTTATCTTTTGCTCTTTTTTTTAAATTGTGTTGACAGGACTTTTAAAGGAAAAAAATTTGCTTACCCAGGACCTTTTCACTAATACATTACACAAATAATATTTTAGGCTAAAATATAAGGAACTAAGGACTATATTTTTCTTAGATACTAAAGTGTTTAAAACTTGATTTTACGAGTTATCATCAAGAGTTCTGTTAGTATAAATTCATGAGGGAAAACTTTTAGATTGTGCTAATTCTTGTGGTTAGAACTTTTTTAGGCGTAAAGAGCACAAGTATAGGTAACCCACAGCTTACTGCTGGTTTTGCTCTATTCTTCATGCCTTTTTACATACCTAAGTCTGAAAAAGTATCATGCTATTAAAGGTAAGGATTTAAGTAGATTAGTAAATTGATTCTTTAAGTCCTTTATAACTAGATTCCTTTTTTCTTTTTCAATAGATTATAGATGTCATAGATAAGGAACTAATTCAGCCTTTCGAGATTCTGTTTGAAGGAGTTGAATATATTGCCAGAGCTGGATGGACTCCAGAGGGAAAATAGTGCGTATGTTAAATTGTCCTTCTTTACAAATAATTTAGGATTCAGAACTTTAGAAATGTCTGTGCTGTTGGTTTTGCCTTAGAACTACCTTGACATGTAAATTTGCAGTGTAGTTACTTATGCACAAAAAGATTTTCCTAAACTAAGTGGACTTGTGGATTTGTAATCCTGTAAGCATAGGTGCGTTGCATTTTCATTCTCTTACTTAGTCAGTCATGGTTTCACAGTGTGATGTGTGGTTAAAATAGTATGACTTAGGGTGGCTGGATGGTTCAGTTGGTTAGAGCGCAAGCTCTGAACAACAGGGTTGCCAGTTCAATTCCCTCATGGGCTGGTAGGCTGCGCCCCCTGCAACTAAGATTGAAAAACAGCAACTGGACTTGGAGCTGAGCTGTGCCCTCCACAACTAGATTGAAGGATGATGATTTGGAGCTGATGGGCCCTGGAGAAACACAATGTTCCCAGTATTCCCCAATGAAATCCAAAAAAAAAAAAGACATCAGTCATTAAAAAAAAAAAATAGTATGACTTTAAGGCTCACATTAACTGTGTATTTTTAAAATTAATTACAGCAGAAGTATTTGTAGAGCCTTATGTGAAGATGATTCCATACAGTTCTGTGTCTAATACAGACCCCAGGAGCTTTATGAGGCTGTCATTTGTTGACACTAAAGGGAACAAACAATATTAAACGCCATCTGATTTTGACAATTTAAAGAAAAGTGCTTTTAAAAACTCTATTCAAGCTTAACTTTTAAAAATAAGTGTAGAATAAGCTAATACTTTTAATTAGCTGTTTGTGAGTGATAATTTAACAGATATTAAAGCAATTTTTTTCACTGTGATTGCAGAAATAACTGACAGGTACTAGGAGAGAGAATAGGGTAATATTCACTTTCTGAGAGCTTGCTTTATTTTTGGTTCTTTTATTTGTTTAGTGCTTGGTCCATCCTACTAGATCGCTCCCAAACTCGCCTACAGATAGTGTTGATCTCTCCTGAATTATTTATCCCAGTAGAAGATGATGCCATGGAAAGACAGAGACTCATTGAGTCAGTGCCTGACTCTGTGACACCACTGATTATCTATGAAGAAACAACAGACATCTGGATAAATGTATGCCTCTTCTCCTGTACTGGGTTACATATTTTCTCAGAATGCTAAAGCAAGTGAAGTTTTACAGCAGACTATTAAAATGAAATTTTAAGTTCAAAGTAACCATGAATACTATTTACTTAGTTTTAACATTTCAAATTGGAATGATGATTCCAGAATGAAATGGTTTGTAGATAGAAAGTAGATGCCATTGAAATGACATCTCTACCTGAAGATTTGCCCTTGTTTTTGGACACATCAGATATTGAAAACACAGCCTCATCAATGCCTCTGAGAGGACCACAAGTCTCGTCTAGAAAAGACTTTCTCTTCTGAGTTGGCAAACTATACCAAAATATACCAGTTTGGGATTGAATTTTGCAGTTTCCTATTGTGTGGGGAAAACTTAAGATATAAAATAAATAAAGCCAGCTCACTCCTCTGCTGAGTATAGGCTTTATAAGATTTCACCTAAAATGGGTGAACATCTGTTTTCCCTTCAACTGTTAGAATATTTCTCTTTAGAAAAGAAATATTAAAGAAAAAATTTTTTTCTCATCATTTATTTAATAAGATTTATATAATTAAACCTCATGCCATTTCAAAGGATTACCGAGATGGTTAGTAAAAAAAAGCTGTTGGTCATGTTTTTCTTCATTTGGAAACATTTATTTCTCAATGGATGAAGTCTTTCACTAAAGTAAGATAGATATGAAAGGCCCAGGCAAAATCTATAATTTTAAATATACTGTAGTCCCTAGCACTGACAGTTATTTATACTTCAGAGTATGTTTATCAAGTAATTCTTTCTCTAGCTTAATTGAATTGTTTATGTAGTTAATTTCATTAATGTGTATAGTAAATTAAGCTATTCATTTTACAGATCCATGACATCTTTCATGTTTTTCCCCAAAGTCATGAAGATGAAATTGAATTTATTTTTGCCTCTGAATGCAAAACAGGTTTCCGTCATTTATATAAAATTACATCCATTTTAAAGGAGAGCAAATATAAACGATCCAGTGGTGGGCTGCCTGCCCCAAGTAAGAAATCCTTTTTTATTTAAAAAAGAGAAAATGTTGGGGCAGAAGGTGGGAGGGGTAGGGTAATGTAATGTCTCTTTTGTATACTTTATCATCAATACTTGCTTCATTAAACTCAATACATAACTTCAACTAAAATATAAATGCATGTGTAAGCACAGGACAGAGGTGTTTTTTGTTTTTACAAGTATGTTCATTTTAATACTTCCAATACCCTAATTGGAAATCTACATTCCGGGAGTTGTGAGTTGGCATCTACTCTACCATCTTGACTCTGCCCCACAGGACAAGTTCTTAATAGATACATAATAAACTATTAATAGTGGGTAATCTCTGGGTAGTGGGATACTATTTTTACTTTCTACTTTTGCCTTAACTGTTATTTTTTATTTATTTAAAATGAGCCCATATCATTTTTAGAATTAAACAGCTATTTTTAAAATATTACATAGTTATTAGATATTTTTCTATACCAAATTTTTTTTATACTGTCGCCATCTACACTGAAGTTAATGTATAGCTATAACTCTTCAGAGTCATATAATTATGTTGCCCAAAGTGAAATTAAATATTATGTCAGCTGAAGTTAATTTCTCTTTAAAGAGTGATGGCTTTCCTTCTAGGAAATGTAATACAGAATATATGTGTAAGCCTAGAAAAAGTGAAATGGTACATTGAATACTTATGCTGGGTTATTTAAAAATTGAGTCATGGTTTTCTACTTTAATAATGGGGTGTGTTTTGGAATAGTAGGCATTTTATGATGTTATATGCTTAACTGCCATTTGTAATTGAACAGACTCAACCATTTTTTTAAAATATACATGACAGAATTTACCATTTAAAGCATTTTTAAGTGTGCAGTTTAGTGGTATTGAGTCTATTAATATTGTTATGCAACATCGCCACCATTCATCTCCAGAACTTTTTTTCATCTTCCAAAACTGAAATTACCCAATAAATAGTACCCAATTTAGTGGAAGTAAATAACTCCTCATTCCTTCCTCCCCCTTAGCCCCTGGCAACCACTTTTTTCTGTCTATGACTTGACTACTGTAGGTACTTTGTTTAAGTGGAATCATAGAGTATATTTATCCTCTTATGACTGGCTTATTTCATTTAGCATAATGTCCTCAAGGCTCATCCATGTTGTAGCATGTGCCAGATGTCCTTCCTTTTTAAGGCTGAGTAACATTCCATTGTATGTATAGACCACATTTTGTTTATCCATTCATCTGTCCATGGACACTTGGGTTGCTTTCACTTTTTGGCTATTGTGAATAATGCTGCCATGAATATGGGTGTACAAATATCTGTTTCAGACCCTGCTTTCAATTTTTTGGGGTATATACCCAGAAGTGAAATTGCTGGATCTTATGGTAATTTTAGTTTTGATTTTTTGAGGAATCACCATACTCTTTTTCCATAGTGGCTGCACCATTTCCATTCCCATTAGCAGTGCACAGGGGTTCCAGTTTCTCCACATCCTTGCCAACACTTGTTATTTTCCGGGTTTATTGTTTGTTGGGTTTTTTTTGGTAATAGCCTAGGTGAGTGTGAAGTGGTATGTCATTATGGTTTTGATTTGCATTTCCCTAATGACTAGTGATGTTGTGCATCTTTTCATGTGTTTATTGACCATTTGAATATCTTCTTTGGAGAAATGTATGTTTGAATCCTTGTCCGAGATTTTAATTGGGTTGTTTGTTTTTTCAACATGGCCTTTTTAATATCATTCTTATTTGGGAAACAATGCGCTCCATCTTAGGACTAACAAAATAAATGCAGCCTGTGACTGTGCTCCTTCCCTTAGCCTCAATTTTTTTTTAAACAGACTAGATCTAATGCTGGTGGTGCCAAAGAAAAATATATACACATTTTAAGAGATGTTAATACTTTGGTCACCGTTGCTCAAGCAATAGTTCACCATAATCAGAAGTGTGTGGACAATGGTTACCATCAGCTGATGATAACCACTTTGAGCAGCTCTTGTTAATTTCAGGAGTCAAATGTGACTTGTATTCATCTCTTGTTATCGGTATGTATTAATATAGTTTTTTCCTTTCTTAAAATGTGTTTACATTTTTTGCCACCCTCTGTATATCTAAGATGGAGAATTTCTTCCCTGAGAGCCTTAGTCTAACTTGGCCCTTAGTGTGAAATTTCTCTTCCAATTCCTCTGTCGTTCAGAAATTAAATCCTCTTATGGAATTCCAGAAAGTTTAGTGATGAAGACTGGTCAAAGAGCTGTGAATAGTAGTTAATTATTTAAAACAGTATTTTGATGACAATAATAAAAAGATACCTTAAATTTTTTTACTGCAGTTGAAGAGTGTAAGAAGAGCTATTACCTCAGTTAACATTCATCTCACAACGCCTAGCCTCTTTTCCATCATGTCTATTTCTGGGCCCCTCAACTTATCTACCTCTTCTTTCCCTTTCCCTCCTTTTCTCTTAGTCTTTCTTGCCTAAATCTTCCTTCTTTTCCTTGATGTCCACTTTGTTTTCCTCTTCCTTTCTCTTTTCTTTCTTACATGGCTATAATCTGAAACAATTAGCATTTGTTTTATATATGTTAAATAATATTTATTTTTGGCCATAAAATTTAAAGTACTAAGTTGAAATTTTGTATGTAAGAAAAAGAAGTCAATGTTTTAACTTGAGTGGGACCCTAGTTAAGACCCTGTACATACCACCTCAGTCAGTCCTGAGCTGTCACTTCCCACAGCCGTAGCTAGAGGCAAAAAGAAATAGTTTCCATTTTTCAGCCTCCTCCTTAGACCACTGAGAGAGCCTCGTCTACCAAGACAGAATCGCATAAAGACAAATGGGCATGTTAGCATTTACTGTGGTAATACCCAATTTATTTTTGGCAAATGAACAAATAAAATTTCCCTTCTGTGGTTTTTTTAAGTAGTTTGTTTCATTTCTAGAACAAATTCCTTGTTGACCTATTAGACTTCTTGGTTTGTCTAACCAAAGACCAAGAAATGCAAGTATTTTTGAGTTCTTTTCTTCTATCTTTGCCATAAGAATCTATTTTGCTGTTTTTAATTTATTTACGTGAATCATTCCATCATTATTCCAGAGTATTATGAAGATTTATAACTTGCAATTTTTTTGACTGTGGACTTTTTTTTAAGGTGAAATTCACATAACATTAAATTAAATCATTTAAAAATCAACAGTGGTATTCAGTATATTCATAGTGTAATGCAACCATCACCTCTAACTAGTTCCAAAACATTTTCATTACCCCAGACATATCTTGAAATTTTAAATGTATCTTTTGGGGGAAAAAGTTTAGAATACTATTTTTATTGTTTCATTTGCTTATACTCTGATATAAAGTGCTGAATTATAATTATATTTATCTTTAGGTGATTTCAAGTGTCCTGTCAAAGAGGAAATAGCAATTACCAGTGGTGAATGGGAAGTGCTTGGCCGGCATGGATCTAATGTATGTTCTTTTATTCTGCTGATATGTTTGGTCAACATCTGCTGTGTGTATGCAGTGCTGAAAATCAAGAGTACAACTTCATAATGACCCCAATGTTTTGGAAATACTAAATTCGGGCCTAAAAGAATTCAAGTTGTTAGAAAGGAAAAATCTTAGTCTAAATTATAAATCTCACCCATTTTAGAGCTCTGCTACTAGATGTATACTAGTTACTAAAGTTCACCATTTTCAAATGTAGTAAGGGAAGGGCTGGTCCATACTTCTCAAGTCTAGCAAAAATTGTGAATTAAGATATAGTTTGAAAATTACTTTTAAATCTCATACAAACTATTTGTGTCATTTCTACATTAGAAATTGCATTTACCACTTCTTAGGTAGTGCTTCTCTTTCATTCACCTGTTTATCTTTTCTCACAAATGTAAAGTTTCATCCACCATGTGCAAAGAGGGGTGGACATTTATACAGAGCACAGATTGATAGGGGAGAGGAGTGAAATCCACCCTGTTTCATTCTCAGCTTGTGGCTTTCTGTAGTAATTCAGTGAATTCTAAATTTTTTTTTTCCTTTCATAGTACCATAGTACCTTATATTTGTTTCAAATTCCAGTTAGGTGGTCAGTGTCATGAGAGCTCTACGAACTCCATCCTTTATATGTGATACATACAGTTAAGTTGATGTATGCTACCAGGATTTAGTGAAGGCCTGTGATTTCCTCAAATTGATTCAGAGATTTATTGAAGGATTATGTATACTGACTTGAATAGAAGTCAAGTGTAGTCCCCAAGTTGATTAAGGAGAAAGACCAAAGATCCAGGTCCCAGGTTTGTTTTGCTGGTAAAAACTTTAGAATATCATAGGCTACCTTTAAAGTCTAATTTTCACTGAGAGTCTCATGTGGCCTTCTGGTTGTATATCCAAATATATTTTTTTCTGTTTTAGGGACCTTGGATGTTATTGTCACCTAAGAAAATTCTTACTGTGAAATTCTAAGTTCTGATAACAGAAAATTACACTGATGTAAACTTCATGCTGTGTAATGGTTGGATAATACTGAGGGAACCCCCAAAATTGTATTTATGCAGATCTGAACCTTATTTGGGCAACCTAAATGTCTTTCTACTACTTGCCATTTTGTGCATCAGTTTTCTTCTTTATGTCATGCTTAATTTATGTAATGTGTCTGTGTCTCTCTTATTCTTCTATTTTCCCCTCTATCCTTGCTTTAGTTTTTTAAGTTACCTTTTTTCCCCCTCTGCTTTTACCAGTGACCTTGTTCCCACACACAGATTTCTAATGGCAGTAATTGGGTAAAGATTTGAGACTTTTAAGGCTGCGTGCCCCTTACTGTTGAGGGATGGTTCTTGAAGTGTGGTCCCTGGACCAGCAGCAGTCCATCACCACCATCTGGTAACTTTTTAGAAATGCAAATTTTTGGGCCTACCTGAGACCTTCTGAACCAGAGGCTATAGTGGTAGGACCCAGTGATCTGTTTAAAAGTCCCTCTGGTGATTCTGATGTTTCTGATTAATAAAGTAGTTACCTGAAACAAACAAACAAAATAACTATCATAGTTGGGAGTGAGGAATTAACCAGTTATTTTTCAATTTGGGAAGGTCTGACTCCCACCTGCTAGGTCCAGAGCAGAAACAGTCCCAACATTTTGCACAGATTAACACATACCTGTGAAGCTTCATGAATGTTTGTTCTACTGTTTCCTATCGCTTGTGTCTTTTCATTATATGTTATATGAGTTTATTTCATCTCAACTGTGTTTAGTTTTGTGTCCATGTATACTAAAAATATTTAATGATGAAAGGGAAGCTTCCTGGAGACAGTGTGGCCATTTAAAAATACTTGCTCTTAGAAATGTACCTGTTTTCTTTAGTGTGTAAAAAATTTTGAATTTTATTGAACATTGTTTGAATAGGCTGGTAAAAGATTTTTTTAAAGGAAGAATAAAAGCCATTTGTTTAGAATTGTGTGATTTGGGAAGAATATTAAGTGAATTTATCTGTGAGTTTACTTGCAATTGAGTTCAATTATTCCCCAACCCAATAGATAAAATACTTTTGCAGTTTTGTACAAAAGACCAAAAAGCACTGCTTAAGGTAATGCACTAACTGAGAAATATACAGGATATGAAAATTAGACTCTGTTAAGTATGCATGAATGGTTGACCTAAGTTGCAATATACCTGTTTTTTTTCCTGTAGAGAGGTGCCATTTTAATGAAATAATTCTTGTATTTTAATGAAATAATTTTTTGTATTTTAAGAAAACCACACATCTGACCATATAGGACACTCTACCAATAGTGTGCAACTCTAGTGTCCTTTTTCCTTCTAGACAAGATCTATTTTTAGCTATATTAAGTTATAAACAAAACCGACAGGTTTATTAACATTAGTGGAAATTTTTTTTAGAAAGAGGCACAGTCAAAGCGTGACTCAAATGATTCTGAATAAAATTGGGGATTGTTGGTTGAATTACTGACCTTACTATGGTCATACTAGCACTGATTTTTATGTTGTTATTTTGGCAGATCCAGGTTGATGAAGTCAGAAAGCTGGTATATTTTGAAGGCACCAAAGACTCTCCTTTAGAACATCACCTGTATGTTGTCAGTTATGTAAATCCTGGAGAAGTGATGAGGCTGACCGACCGTGGCTATTCCCATTCTTGCTGCATCAGCCGGGTATTAAGTTCCTGTTTGAAAAGGGTTTCCTGCCATAGGAAGGGAAAAAAAAACCTCTGCTCATGTAATATTCCTTTTGAGTAATATAAAAGTTAGTGAAATTGGCCTGCAGAAGTCTGATTCTCTTACGAAAAACTTTAAAAAGCTTAGCCTTAACTTCAGCATTGTATATGTACATAAATGGTCAAACTCTTATACTCCTGATATAACATCAGTGCAGATGTAGTAGCAGATAACCTTTGTTACTTTTCCCTGGGGAAAAAGTAATTGTTTCTCCTTTCCCTAGCATTGTGACTTCTTTATAAGTAAGTATAGTAACCAGAAGAATCCACACTGTGTGTCCCTTTACAAGCTATCAAGTCCTGAAGATGACCCAACTTGCAAAACAAAGGAATTTTGGGCCACCATTTTGGATTCAGCAGGTACTCATTTCCCTGAACTTCATCTTAAGTAGGATTAATACATTATGCATTAAACCTGTGTGATATTTCCACAATTTCTAGACAGGGTCTTCCCATCTCACACCACTGCCTGTTCCTAAGCTGCCTGTTCCTGTTTCTGATTGATCCCACCCCTCCTATTCTATCAAAAACCAAATAATATAGGTTACCTCCTACTGCAGGCAGAAGCAGGTCTGGAAGACCTTTATGAAAATAAGATTAAAATAGTATATCAGCTAAGAAACCATTTATTCACACGTTTGGACGATATCCAGATAAACGAACTTGAAAATAATGTATCCTGAACTTAGTAATACGTTTTGAGCAGTGAAGCTTTAGGGAATAACCAGCTGGTAGCTTTCTTAAACTTTTAAAGCACTTGCAGTGGCCATCTTAATAAAAGGTAGAACATGCGTTTTGTATGGAAGTGAAGAGCACTGTGAATTTTCTATTTTTAAAATGCTTGATTTCTTAAAGAATAGACTGATTTTATGAATCTTTTAATCTATTTTATCCCTCAGTTTTTTTCCTCTGTTAAGTATTGTCAAGCATTAAATATCTGTTAAGAGATTAAGAATGCACATAAAACAACAGGGTGTATGTAGGTACAGTCTAATGTCCACAAGCAGAATTTGTAATATGGTGATGATCTCCGCTTACACTGTACCATCCTCCAATATGCACAGATTTAGGATATAGGTCTGTATAGTTTTGGTAAACAAAGATTGATCATGCTTTTCTTTTTGGGGGGTGGGGGTTCTTGTGCTTATTCTCTAATAATAAAAAACAAATGTTTATTGAGTACCTGCCATGAGCCAGTTAAACTTGTGCTTCCAGTTCCTAATCAGGTATATGTATTAACCATAAATAAGTTACACCAAACCGAGCATAAAGTGTTTTTAAGTTCTGCATGTAAACACCTCATGGACTCCAAGGATTATTCAAAATACTATGTATCTGTTTCTGAAATAATTTAATACGTTGATTAGATTTTTTTGTAAAGATAAATGTTTTTGCTTAATTTCTTGCTTATGACTTGAAAGGGGGATGGTCAGTTATTTGTATGTGTGGGTTTATGGTATTTTTTCCTTGCTCTCAGATTGTAGAGCTCCCATAAGAACTTCTTTTACAGACTCTGTATGTTATTTCCTCGCAGGTCCTCTTCCTGACTATACTCCTCCAGAAATATTCTCTTTTGAAAGTACTACTGGATTTACATTGTATGGGATGCTGTACAAACCTCATGATCTACAACCTGGAAAGAAATACCCCACTGTCCTGTTCATATATGGTGGTCCTCAGGTGGGTATGTGTGCGCGCGCGCGTGTGTGTGTGTGTGTGTGTGTGTGTGTGTGTGTTAGGTGACTTGTTTTTTACGTCAGTTGTTTAAGATTTGAGCACTGTTAGGCTTCTGCTGTTACTGACTCGGGCCTATGTTCTAATAGTCCATTTTAGGAGTTTAGAAAGCTGGGTCTTGTTAGATGGCTAATTTGTAAATCAGCATCAATTTCTTAATTTACAGTGAGGACTGTAACTCATGGGGAATGAAATATTCATGTCAGTAGGTGAATACGTTGTTTTCTATGTAGAGAAATTTGTTTGGGAAATGAAATTAAATAATTAAATGTCTTAGTAAATAAAAAGAGTCTTCACAGATATTTTCAGAAAGCCATGGTTGTCTGATGAATTCCCCCTCTTCTAAGGTTATTATCTCCCAAACAAAATAGAATACTTTTAACAGCTAGTTAGGTGGCTGCTGTACTACAGTTCAACACTGTAAGAAGTTTAACCTCAAGTTTTCTTTTTCTGTATTAAATATTAGCTCGTGAGTATTAAGTAAATTCCATTGACTGTCAGAGTAAAGTATTTTGGGTCAGTGAATTGGTTAATTGGTAATATTTTTAATGTTTATTCTTGATTATATATCTTACATTGAGCCCTTGAAGAAATTAGAATATAATTACAGTGTTTTTATAATGTGACCCTTGGACTCAGTAAATATCCTTTATAATTATACCCAATTACTCAGTATCTGAAAATGTATCTGGATGCCAAGTCATCCAAAAAATAAAATAAACATAAAATAACTACATAAGCCATAAAATCTCAGTGATTTGATCTATGTCAAGTTAAATCCCTTTACCATTGTTAAGTTTTACAAATAAAATATTCACATTTATATTATAGTCATCTATAAATAAATTGTAGAAAAGTTAAACTTCTGTTAAAAACTTGAAGGCAAATCTTTGTAAAGTTTAAAAAAGGCTTCATACAAAGACTTCAAAAGAGAAGTTAGAGAACACTCACAGAAGCTTTATATACTGTTTTGTTGTATTATTTTGATATTAAGGCTAAGTAAGAAAGGTGTTTCTCCTTTCCAGTGAAGGAATGATATGAAATATGTGTAAAACACACTATAAAAAGTAGCTGGTTATCTAGATTTTAAGATTAAAGGACTCCTTGTATTAGTAATTAAGTTTAAAAAGTCTATGCCAAATGTGAAGATCAGTATCATCAGTCATTGGGGAAATGCAAATCAAAACCAGAGAGATACCGCTTCATACCCATTAGGATAGCTATTTTTCAAAAAAAAAGAAAAGAAAAAAAAATAACAAATGTTGGCAAGGATGTGGAGAAATTAGAACTCTGATGCATTTCTCATGGGGATGTGAAATGGGTCAGTTGCTATGGAAAACAGTATGGCAGTTCTTCAAAAAGTTAAACAGAATTACAATCTAATCTAGCAAATTCCATTTCTGGGTGTCTACCCAAAAGAATTGAAAGCAGAAACTTGAACAGACACTTGCACACCACTGTTAATTGTAGCATTACTCATAGTAGCCAAAAGGTAGGAGCAACCCGAGTGCCCATTGACAGATGAATTGGTAAACAAAATGTGGTATATAATAGAATATTATGTAGCTTTCAAAAAGGACGAAATTCTGACACGTGCTACAACATGGATGAACCTTGAGGAAATTGTGCTAAGTGAAATAAACCAGGCACAAAAGGACAAATACTGTATTATTCCACTTGTATGAAGTACAAGAATAAGCAAATTCATAGGACCAGAAAGTAGAATAGAAGTTGCCTGGAACTGAGGAAGGAATAGGGAGTTACTGTTTAACAACGGAGTTTCTGTTTGGGATGATGAAAAAGTTCTGGAAATGGATAGTGGTAATGATTGCACAACAGTGTGAATGTACTTAGTGCCACTGAACTGTGCTCTTAAAATGTTTGAAATGGTAAATTTTATGTATATTTTACCATAATTTAAAAAAACGTGTTAGCCAATGCAATTAAAACAAAATTGTTTAATTGTTTAGAGTACCTTATGAACACAAGTCTACTTTTTTGCACTTATAGAAACAATTTTTTTCTCAAAGTAGTCTTTAGAAACATTCAAATTTGGTGATGTCATAGGAGAATCTGGTGTTCAGTTTGCAAGATTTCTCTAGGAGACTCTGCATGATAGAATGCCTCTAACACTTCAGCGCACTGGGAGATCAATTCCTCCTCTTGTTGGATGATTCCATTTGGGTTAATTATGAAGAGGCTCCTTAATGTAAGACCAGGTCTTTCTAGTGGCACACAATAGCCTTGTGAAATTTTAATAAATCTTATGAGAGGTCCATGTTCTTTCTTGGTGCATATTCAGGTGAAATTGTCACAAGTCATGACATGTGTTGTCACAATTCATAACGAGGTCCATTACTTTGACAACAATGCCTGCCCTACTCGAACAAAAGTGAAATCCAAGAAAATCAATGAAGATTTCTCATTAAAATCATTAAGGCTTAGTTCTTTGAACTCTTCATTGGTAACACCTCTATGTTTAAAAATGTTTTATTTAACAAGTATTTACAATGCTTCCTATGTGCCAGACACAAAAGAGCAAGCTAGGTGATAGCAGGACACAGGTTTTTAAGAATTGATTGTGAAAGAGACTTTTGAATTCTCAGTGCCAGAGGGCATTATGTTTAAGTACTTTCTTCCAGAACTAGCAGGCCTCTAGGCTACAAAGGCAGAAACACTGGCTCTGTGGGGTAAATGTTCATATCAAGCATTTGAGGTCATCTTCTGTGCCTGACAACAGGTAAAGAAGTGAGGTGGTCTTCTTTACATGCCTATATTTGTGTTCTTCTTTGCCTAGTACTTCTTTTTTGAAATCCCTCCCTTTATTCAAAAACAAAACAAACAAAACAAAAAAACACCATTGCCTACCAAACCCCTCCTCCCAGAGTAGGAAGGGAAAACATCATTCTATCTGTTTTTCATTCATTCATTCATTTAGCAAATAGTTATTGAGTTCCTGTTATGCAGCAGGAACTTTTTTTGGTGAGGATACCACAGTGAACAAGTCAAACTAACGTCCCACCCTCGTGGAGCTTAATGAGGAAAATAAGTAGACAAAAAAATATATAACTTCATATAATGGAAGTACTATGAATAATTGGTGGGAAAGTGGATGGCAAAGTGAGTGACTAAAATGGAAGTTCTGATAGGAAGGTCAGGGAAGGTCTCTGAGGGTATAAAGGATGAGAAGGAACGAGCCATGTTAAAGATTGGAAGGAAGAGCATCCCAGACAGCAGAACAGTCAAGGTCAAAGTCCTAGGGTTAGAATCAACTCGGTATAGTTGATAATAAGATTAGGATATAGTGCTTACAAAGGAGGAAGAGGTATGAGAAGAGGTCAGAGAAATTGCCAAGCGTGGGAGAATGTCAAAGGCAGTGGCAAGGAGTTTAGGTCTTATTCTGATCTGAACTCCTTACCATTGGTGGGAAGTAAGCTACAAAATCATATCTGATTTACATTTTTAAAACATCACTGCTACCGCGTGAACATACTAAGAGAAGAATAGAGACCGGAAGACTAGTTATAGTGGTACTAACTAGTTATAGTGGTACTAACATCCAGAAGTTCAAAACGAGAAGATTCTCTACATCACTACCACCACCACTGCCACGCCCCCAATCTAGCCCAGTGAATGCTCAGGAGCTATTTGAGTGAAGTTAGTGTCGATTCTTATTTAACTCTTGGCTGACTTGGTTTTTCCCATTGGTTTCAACCAGAGAAAACTTGTCATTTTTGCCAGAACTTTTTTTTTTGTTGTTGTTTAATGTCTATCTTAGTGTCCACCAAACCTTGAACTTCTGTAACTTTCTGCCCACTAACTAAAGCCCCTTTTCACTAGATAGTTTATTTCTGGTGAAGCACTAAATAACATTTAATTTCCTGGTTATTTTGAGGTATAGTTTCTAGGGCATTTAAGTGAAATAGGAATTATTCTACCTTTTGCATTGATTTGTGTAACAGAAAAAATGAAGATGGACAAATCATAGTGTTTCATTAAATACTAAGTTTTCCTGTTACTGGTCAGAAACAATCCTAGGTAGATGTGTAAGGAAGAAAAATGATCTGTTTATCCTTGTCTCTGTCATTAGAATGGCACAATTCTTCAGGGTAGAGGTAATCATTTTAGTAACTTTTTCTATGGAGTAGGTTAAATCTCTTGTCTTGTATGTAGTTAATATCTGGGTTATAGTGGTAAAGTCTATAGTTGCTTAGTAATTGCCCTGAATTAAGTGTGAAGAAAGAAAAGAAGTACCCTCCTACAAAGGCGTGTCTGTGGTTCCCTGTCTTTGGACACGTAAGAATTGGAGGCAGAGAAATACGGACTTGGAGAAGTCTGGAGCCAGCTTGCTCCCTGCAGGCTTAAGATCAACCCTCCCACATAGGAAAAAGAAAAAAAGCAACATAAACGTGAAAAGATTTGATTTAATTTAAAAACAAATGGGGATGGTGGAGAGTTGCTGATCAGTGGACATAAAGTCTCAATTTTGCAAGATGAATAAGCTCTAGAGATCTCCTGTACAGCATTGTCTTATAATTTATGATACTGTCTTATACACTTAAAACTTCATTAAGAGATGTTAAAAATGTTAAATGTTCTCGCCACAAGAAAATAAAATGTAATTTTAAAGGCAATGTAATATTTAAAAAAGCTTTGTACTTTTCGCAGTGTCCTGCCTCTCTGATGCTTTTGTATGCTACCATATAATAAATTTCACTGAAGTTGTATTTCTTCCTCAGGTGCAGTTGGTGAATAATCGGTTTAAAGGAGTCAAGTATTTCCGTTTGAATACTCTAGCCTCTCTGGGTTATGTGGTTGTAGTGATAGACAACAGGGGATCCTGTCACCGAGGGCTTAAATTTGAAGGCGCCTTTAAATATAAAATGGTGTGTGAACATACAAACATTTTTCTTTTAAAGACATTTTTTGGTGCATTGTTTGGTGTGAAATCCCAGAGATAGAGTTGGGGGAAGGAGCTGAGGGAGAGAGAGAGTTAGAGTTTGGGGGTGGGAGGGAAGATGCAACTTGATATTCATTAGTCTAACTCAATGTATACCTGTATGTAACTTTGGGAAGCTGAGATAGAACCACTTTTACACAGAAATACCCTCTCTATTTGTGTGTCCAGGTTAGCCAGAAGGCAGCACCCTTTAGCTTTCAGCATCCTGTGCACTATTGAGAGGAATAATTGAGATTTGTTCTGTCCTCTGTGAAGAGAGAAACCAACTGGTTAGTGCCTTCCTTGTGACAAGCCTCTTTCTCTCTACAGGAAGCTTTAAATGCTACCTTTTAGAGATGCCCCATGTCCTTTCTGCTGCTTTGGGAAAAGATGAGAATCCGATGTTCCTTTTGCACAGTAAGGCAGTTACTGCATTTGCCAGTATATTGGACATGCTGAGTAAGACATGGGGATTTTCTCCCACAGCCAGTTCTTTGACCTTATGTTGTATTCTCATGTAAGTTTTTTTGTTTTTATTTTTGTTTTTGGCTTAGTGAAGTGAGATTGTGTGCACTGGCAGGCCTAGTAATACAGACAGGGTGGTGGTGGTAGGAATTAGGACTTAATAGAACTTTAAAGAAATAGTATGTTTAGTTCCAGAGGTAGATGATGGGGAAATAGGAGGATAAGGCCTCAAGAGTGATTCTTCTACTTTACTGCATTACATTTTAAAAAGAAGAAGCAAAGTTAGTCAACCACTTAAGGGGGCTAATTTTTTTTGTCTTTGGGTATGGGAAGGCTTGTTACAAGGAAGATGCTGACCTCTTAGCAGACAACAGAACAAATAAATGGAAATGGGAAATACCCGTAAGACAAGGGACAGTTTGGGTTGCAGTAGGAAAGAACTTTATGACTAAGGGATAATTAAACTCTAAGACAGGCTAGCAACAGAAGCTGTAGGCCCCTATCTCTAAAATAGAGTTAAATGTTTTTCGGGCAACAGAATCTCAGTTAATAATGAATTCTAATCTAAAAAACTACAGATATTTTTAGTAAAAACATTTATCAGCTTTAAAAGCACTCTTATAATGAGACTTTCATTCATCAAAATCTGAAATTTTCTCCCTTTTTTCACAGGGTCAAATAGAAATTGACGATCAGGTGGAAGGACTCCAGTATCTGGCTTCTCGATATGATTTCATTGACTTAGATCGTGTGGGTATCCATGGCTGGTCCTATGGAGGATACCTCTCCCTGATGGCATTAATGCAGAGGTCAGATATCTTCAGGGTATGTGACTTCCTGTGATTCTTCTTTCTGTAGTAAGTATAGAATTTTATGTAAATTGAGGATATAAGAAAATGCTTTTCTGAAGGTTTACAGAGTTGGCAGTATTATGGAATGTTAGTGTTTGTGTGTTTAATAGCCATGTGAGATAATATATCTATCAACTTGTGATAGCCATGTGAGGTATATATTTGCATATATGTATTTCAATATATATCTATATATTTAAAAAATTTGTCAACTTGACCAGTTATTGGTTATTTGTAAACATATGCTAAAGATTATGGGAGTTACTCATGATTAGTAAAACACACAAACATGCATACTGGATTGTGGTTACTTGTTTAATTGTTGGACTGCAAGCTCTGAGTGCAGGGACCTGTTTGCCCTATATGTCACTGTATCCTCAACAGCCAAGCACAGTGCTTGGCACATAACAGGTCCAAAGTAAATCTGTATTAAATGAATAAATTATTAAATATATAAGCGATGGTTATAATTCTATAAACAACTTCTTAGAAAAACTGTGCTAGAAGAAAATACATAAAGATGCTAATAGTTGCTAAGGGAGTGGGAAGTATGAGTAGTTTTTTTCTTTATATTTCAATAACATGATTTTATTTTACAGTGAAAAATAAATTTTATTTTTAAGAACAAAAATGATAGGGTTTTTGTTCTTTCATGTATATTCAGATAATTATTTATAATAACCATAAAATGAACTCTGAAAATTGCCATAATTTTCTCAGGCTTACAGTTATCAAGAAAGTAATTACAATATTTAAATACAAAACTATTTGTGGGAGCCTTAAAATGAGGCAAGTGTTTTGTGCTTAAATATGTTTCAGTCATTGTTTTAAATTCTGTACTGCCAACAGAAGCTAAAAAGAGAGAGAGAGAGAAAATGACTGCTTTTTCTGTGTAAAGCTGACACTTCTCACACATTTTTTTCTTAAAAGTAGGAATGCATTCACACTGAGGCATTCACATGTTCTAGTTCAGTTTCCCCTTTTAACAAAAGAGCCCATGTTTATATTTCGACTAGCCCAGTTTAAGGGTTTGGTATGTGCATGCCTGTGGAACAAGAAGCTAACTGACTCACAAAGTATCAAGTTCTTGAACTTGGCACTCCACTTTGATTTTTGTTGAGTGGCCTGAGACCATGTAGCCCCAGTCGTGGGGCTAAAGCCTAAGGATAATTTTGCCAGTTCTCATTGCTAGCTGTTCTTTTCTGGACCACACCTGACTCTCACTGTTGTCTTATGTAGGTTGCTATTGCTGGGGCCCCCGTCACGCTATGGATCTTCTATGATACAGGCTACACGGAACGTTATATGGGTCACCCTGACCAGAATGAACAGGGCTATTACTTAGGATCTGTGGCCATGCAGGCAGAAAAGTTCCCCTCTGAGTAAGTTCAAGCTTTAAAATTAAGATTATAAATTTAAAATTATATTTCAAAAAATTGTCTTTAATAATCATGAGAACTAATACTATAACCACGACTAATATTTTATAGAATACTAGAATGGCATGGCTATTTCTCAAAGCTGAATTATAAGGCCAGTTCATACTGATTTTTTTTTTTTTTTTACAAGTTATGTTTCAAGCAATTGTTTGTGTTGAAAGAAGTTTAATACACGACTACGGTAGAAAAAATTATATTTCTGCATTATTTTACAAATAGTTTTTTTTTACTTCTTTTTCTAGGGACATGCCATAGTTATTGATGTGTGCCGATATTGTAATGGGAAATTGAACACATGATCTTTTTTTTTTTAATTTTTCATACAGGTATCATCTGGTTAACATTACAAATTCAATACTGAAAATATGGAATCCTTATTCTAATATTACAATATAAGGAAGTTAATATAGTTAATTGTGATTAGTTTAAAGGAAGGAGTTAAGTGATTTTTCCAAATCCTTTGTTTTGCCTAACCCTCTGATACTTCCATTTCTCTAGACCAAATCGTTTACTGCTCTTACATGGATTCTTGGATGAGAATGTCCATTTTGCACACACAAGTATATTATTGAGTTTTTTAGTGAGGGCTGGAAAGCCATATGATTTACAGGTGAGTTTTTCTACATTTTCTAAATAAATAGTGATTAGTGATTCATTACTTTGAAATATAATAAACTGGAGTAAGGCTGAATTTTCAGCTATGGCCATTCTTTGCTTAAAAGAACTAAAGTAATAAGCATAGTTGTATAAAACTAGTTGGATAAAAATTAAGAATCTGTTGAAGTCAGACTGAAAACTGGCCTATTGGATTACATGACTTCTGTATCTGCTTTCAGTTTGTAATCATGGAAAAGATGATAGGAGTCCATTTACTATCCTCTGTTGCTTTTCTTCTTCCCCTTGGAAGGGTGAGGAAATGTGACTTGATTTCATTATTGCAAAAGGATTTTTGGACCTGATTACATGGTCTTTTAATTTTCTTTTATATTGACATCGGGTTACCTACCTCCATTGCTCCATTACTCAAATAAAAAGGTTTTAAGAAAAATCTTCCTCCTTTCTACTTCTTACATAGATTATATGCTCATAAGAAATGAAAAAATACTACTTTTTCCTGTTTTATGTTTCAGTTGACATTTATGTAGGTAAGCTATGAGATACTAGTCTATAGCAGCAGTTATCCAGCATTTTGGTCTCAGGACCCCTTTATGTACCAAAGAGCTTTTACATACCAGAGAGCGTTTGTTTGTGTGTGTTATGTCTATCAGTATTTCTTGTATGAGATACTGAAACTAAGAAACATTTTAAATATTTGTTTATTTTAAAATAACAATAATAAACTATTACATGTTAACAAAAATCAGATTTTTTTTGGTGGGGGGGGGGGAGATATTTTCCAAAACAAAACCAAAAAAATTTACTGAAAAAAGTAGCATTGCTTTTACATTTTTGTACATCTCCTTAATGGCTAGCTTAATAAGGAAGACATCTGGATGCTCATAGCTACTGCCTCATGCAATCTGTTGTGAAATGTTGTTTTGGCTAAAGTATATGAAGAAAATTTAGCCTCATAGAGTCTGTAGCTAAGAAATGGGAGGGATATTTTAGCCTTTTGAGATAATTGTAGGTATTCTTTGACAAATAGTAGTTTCCTAAAGGTTTTTTGTGTGGAACCTGAAGCCATATCTATAAACTTTCCATACTCTTTTGCATTAAAGTCTGTTGGATCTTGTATTTCAAATGGATCTTTTGCCCATACATTGGTCTTCTGGAAAATATTGGTTCACTGTGTTATACCAGTCTTCTAAATGTTCACTCATTTCATAAAGTATTTTTTAAATCACATGAATATTACCACTGATCTTATCAGAAAAGTTCATATGGGGAGCTCTTGAGCTACTGTGTTTCCCCGAAAATAAGATCTAGCCAGACAATCAGCTCTATTGTGTCTTTTGGAGCAAAAATTAATACAATTACTATAATATAAGACAGGTATAATGTATTATAATGTAATGTAATGTAATATAAAATATAATACCTGATCTTATATAATGTAATATAACACCAGGTCTTGTTTTTTATTTTATTTTATTTTATTGGGGGATATTGGGGAACAGTGTGTTTCTCTAGAGCCCATCAGCTCCAACTCGTTGTCCTTCAATCTAGTTGTGGAGGGCGCAGCTCACTGGCCCATGTGGGAATCGAACCAGCAACCCTGTCGTTCAGAGCTCGCGCTGTAAACAACTGAGCCATCCAGCCACCCGGTCTTATATTAATTTTTGCTCCAAAAGACACATTAGAGCTGATTGTCTGGCTAGGTCTTATTTTCGGGGAAACAGGGCAGTAGTGAAAAATGCAAGTTTTCCAGAATTAACAATTTTCACTTAAAAGCTCAAAATTTATCATTGGCAACAAATACTGCCTTTTTTTTTTTTTTTTTTTTAAACTGGGGAATCCTGGGGAACAGTGTGTTTCTCCAGGGTCTATCAGTTCCAAGTCATTGTCCTTCAATCTAGTTGTGGAGGGCGCAGCTCACTGGCCCATATGGGAATCAAACTGGCAACCCTGTTGTTCAGAGCTCAGGCTCTAACCAACTGAGCCATCCGGCCCCCTCCCCCCAATGTCATTCTTGAAGTGACCAGCTCATTTCATTCATTTTTGAAAAAATGTTGGCCAGATACCCACATCTGAATCACCATAGTTGTCAGTCATTCTTTCAAGTTAAAAATGAAATTCCATTTAAAATTTGGCTAAGATCAAGTGTAAAATGTGGCAGTTCAACTTGCAACTCAGTTGTACAAGTGCTTTTTCTTGAGATATCCTGTAGGAGTACACTGTGCATTCTTTCCATTTCATCACCACAGAATATTAAAAAGACATCTATTCCAGTGTTGCAATTTAATAAAATCAATTCTAATTTTTAGTGCTACTTAAGTGAAATTGGTATTTTCTTTTTTTACTGCAAGTATGTGGTGGTTTAGAATAGTGTGACTTCTAGTACAATTAATGGCTTTGAATCATTGCCTTGATTCATGATAAAGTACCAGCACTATTATCCACCATCACTTTTGCATTATCAGTGCAAATGCCAACACAGTGAATAAAGGCAAATAATGTCTTGGTGTTGTTCTGAAAGTAGTGTGACGTTGTGTATCCCTTGAAAGGGTTTCTGAGGACCCCAGAAGTCTGCAGAGCACACTTGGAGAACCACTGCTCTACAGATAAATTCTTCTGTAAGCCTAGTGGTATATAGGGAATTATAAAAAGAGGAGAGGGGCCTTTAGATAGGATGTATGTATGTAATATCTGGTGGAGAGGGTGTACTCATGTTATTAATCCTGCTGAAAATCTCTGGAAAGCTTTGGAAGGAGATATATTATTAAATTCTTATTTTTCGTACTTTGATTTTTTTGTTAAGATCTATCCTCAGGAGAGACACAGCATAAGAGTTCCTGAATCTGGAGAGCATTATGAACTGCATCTTTTGCACTACCTTCAAGAAAACCTTGGATCACGTATTGCTGCTCTGAAAGTGATATAATTTTGACCTGTGTAGAACTCTGGTATACACTGGCTGTTTAACCAAATGAGGAGGTTTAATCAGTAGAGAACATACAGTTGATCATCACATTTTGGTACCTGCCACATAACATCTACTTCTGAAAGTATATTTGGTGCCATGCAGGCATCTACAGCTTGTGGATAGTAATCTAATACCTTAACCATACCCACACAAAATTTTGAATGACACATATTTCTGAGGGACCCAGGAAAACCTTGAGTAATTCTCTGCTGGGTCCTTAGAAATATGTGATTAGCATATAAGACATTAGCACCATGTATCCATACTACCTTATTTTCACTTTTAACAGCATTATAAACCTCATGGACTTAATTAGTATATTTTTACAGTATACTTCTGAGTTTGTTAAATTATGATATTAGTAATTGGTTTGGTTCAGTTCCAGAATCTCTGACTAGTGACAGATTTGATAGCACTTAAATGTAATTGAATAGCTTATGCTTCATTGCTTGGGATGTATCCAGCATGTTATAAACTAATCTATATTAAATCTATGACTTAACCAGTCATTAATGATTTTTCAAGGAAAACTTAGTGGCCTCCTAAAGACACTTATTTTGTTTCATTCAGGCTCTGACCGGTTTTTAGTCAATTTAAATTGTATCTAGTATAAATAGTTCTCTTTGATGATATGACAGAGTGGGTTTTTCCTTTCGCATAAAGGCGGAGTAACTGTATATGTAGCATGGATTTAATTAGTCTTATAATATTGATAATTACAGGCAGAAAAAATTTAATCAAATGATTAGAGCTTAAATATTTGCAGGCAATTTATTTTCCGTTAAGAAAAGGAAAAAGTACACATTCATTTGTATTCTTCAGAAAATTTAGCGGTGCCAGTTTCCATTGGGTATTTCCTTATTAAAATGTTCCAGGGTTTTAGGGAGATGGAAGGGAATTTTGGCAGGCTGGGGGAGACCAGGATGCGGAGAATGACAGGGAGAGGAGAAGGTGAAGGCATGCTTAAGAACTAAGCAGAAGCATAATTTGACCAAAAAATACTCATGAAAAAGTTTGGAAAGTGAAATTCAAACTTGTAGAATGTTAGTTAAGAAAATCAGAATTAAGAAATTACTCTGCTGCCAACACAGTTATAGACTAACATTATTCGGGGGAGGAAAAGTTCCTTAAGAGTTACTTTTATAATTCTAAATTCTAATTTTTTTGTTACTTTCTTAATTTTGGAAACCTTACAACTTTAAACTTTCTTTTTCCTTTTTAAATTATTTGAGCATAATTTAGATACTGTGAGCTTAAAATAAAAAGGGTTTTCAGACAACCTCTTTACCATAAACTGATTCCTGACAGGCCATGTCTCTTTTTTTCAGTGTTCAAAGCCTAGAAGCAATTTCTTGACTGGCCATGACATTTTCCTGGGTTAGCCCTAGCTCTTGACTGTTAAGGGAGCTCCTAGGCTTTCAGGTGCTCATTGGGATCTGTCCCCTTAGAGTCTTACGGTGCTAGATGGGTCACATTGGAGCCAGTGGCAGAGAAGGCATCTATAAGTTTGACCCTTTTTATCACAAGCCTCAGTGTTTGAAAAGTTGTTACTAGTACTTTTAAACAGCGCTCCAAGAAAAATTGTTTTTTCTTTCTCACCACTACACAGAGTGGATTTCTCCCGTAGAGAGTACAACCTCCGTTAGTAAGGATGGTGACTGAGTCAGAGGTGGGCTTTATTGCTGAGGGCCAGGTCGGATGTGGGAGAAGTCCAGAAATGGCAGGGTGACCTGGTGGTTCTGTCCTTGGAAAGGGGATTGGGTTTGGGTTTGTGTATTTATACTGTACAATAGGTGCCACACTTTTCCCTTTTGTCTGTATATGTATTGATGTTGTTCATGATATTTTCCCATGCCATGATTTGTTTATATTTTGCAATGTTAAATTAAATTGATTTGGGTAACTTTTCTTCCCCAAGAAAGTATTTTCCCCCATTACTTAAGAAGGTGGTTTTTGTGGACTAGTTGGCCTCCAAGGATCTATACTTATATAATATGCAAAGTAAAAATGGTATGAACAGTGGCTTTTAGATAGCTGCTCATTTGAAACCTCTTACCCATTAAGGCTGTTTCTTCAAAATGGCATCTGTTATTCTATCAAAACAAACCTTAAAAAACCTTATATACTCTTAAATGCACAGGTTTTCCTTTTGCATCTTGCCTTCTTTCCGCCTATCATAAGCATTCCTTTTATCATTCCCAGTCACTTAAATGCCATTCTCCTCCTGATTGAATTCACTTGCAGAAAGACAGCTTGACTGAATTTGATTTTTTAAACCAATGTGGAAAACATCATAATCAATTCGAGCAATCAGTAGAAATTTTGCTAAATCTATTGGTACCCTGTCTATGGGTAACAACTTAAAAGATAAGAGTATATAAAAGTAGTGGCTGTTTCGGTGAGAGCCAAAAAGCACTAGGTTAAACATCAAATGGGGTTTTTGTAGGCTTGATAAATGGGTACACTTGATCAACCATCAACAGAGTTGCTTGTGCATTGTTGAGCAGTGGGACTCAAAATCTAAGATTCTTCTGGGATGTTTACTAAAAGAAGTGTAGTCTTGAACCTCACTCTTAGAAATTTGGATTCAGTTGATTTGGGTGGAGACCAGGAATCTGCATTTCTAACAGGCTTTCCAGGTGATTCTAAAGCAAATCTTTTGTGTGCCACTTGCAGAAATTTCTGTAGAGAATTGAGTTGGAGTAACAAAATAATAGGTGATTTTTACACTGGACTGATTTACATGAACCCAAAACAGTAGTCAAGACAGCTGCTCATCTATAACGATGGGTCCCTTCTCAGTCTGAAGAAGCAGAAGCTATCCTTAACTGTATATCCCCTTTGTCTGGAGATTCTTTTTGGAATGAAGGTTTTTTCCCTCTATGCCATTCCTGGCTCATTTCCAAAGCCTCACACAAGAGGATGAAGTCACAGTGCATGTGTTACTTTTTCAAAGAAGGAGATACAGATATTGATGCTTAACTTTTTTTACCACTTGTTTTATTCTTTACAGAAGGTTGGTATCACGCCTCTCTGTAACATCATTCTCTCTTCTGGTGGAATGATTCCTATAAGATCTCTCATTATTATAGAATTCTACATTTTTAAGCTATTATATCTTGGATATGATTGAATGTTCTCATTTGTTAGAGGAGGAACCTACATATTAGAGAGAGAAGAAAGTATACCCATGGCCATACAGCTGGTTAGTGTTCATTTGGTACTGGACTCCATCCAGATGTCCTGACTCATGGTAGTTAAATGATACGTAGAAAAGGCAAATTTTTAAAAAGTATTTATTAATATATTCCTATGAAACATTTTGAAGATAACATAAAATGGTTAATTTTTCCATTCTAAAGTAAATGCTAAGCATGCTTATTAATGAAGCAGTACTTCTAATTAGTATATGACATTCTGAAGTTAATTAAAATTGTTACACTAAATATGTCTTCCTTGGTGTAGTGGGGAGATTTGGGGATTGGGATATAGAGTAGTGCTTGCTTAAGCCTGGGAGCCCAATTTTTAGCTATTTAAAGTAAGAAAAGAGACATGGCCCTATCCAAACTAAGATATATAAGGTGAGTGTCCATTCCCAGCAGACATAAAGGAATAAGGGAACTTCCCTGACTTCCACCTTCCCAACCCCTCCCAGCCTCACCTATCCATCTTGCAGCCTAAAACATGGAGACGTGTTCGTGCAACGTGCTGGTTCCTGCTTTTCTTAACTTTGTCAAGAGACAGCTCTAGGTAATCATTTCACAGACAGAAAAAGTAGTGTTTGTATGTTGGTTTTTAAATAACCCAAATACAAATTTATGTTGTATTCAGCACAATTGGAGTTCAGGTTTTTAATTTAGAACATAAAGTGCCTGCTGTTTTAAGCATTGACTTGTATAAAAAGAATCGCATGTCTCACACCAGTAAGTTTATGGGTTTTCTCATTTTCAGCTACATAGCTTTTAATCATGTAAAGCGAAACATTAGTTTTGTTGCATTTTATTACAGGTTCTTTGTTGCAATAAAGATGCTGCTAAAATTAATTGATGTAAATGTTCCTTTTTCCCCTATTCCCCATTTATACAGTCTTCCCCTAATTAGTGGCAAGTGTGCCGTGATTAATATACATGAACAAGGTCATGCTTGCAATGGAGAAGGTAGACTGCAAGGTGGGGTTTCTAGTACTATAAACACTAACCAAAAATGCATCCAGACCCAAAGGGAGGTGTGCAGAGAACTGCTTTGTACCTGCAAGGGGTTCCCAACACCCATCAGTTGATACTGCAAGGGTAAGTAGTGCTTGGAGCTAATGATTAGTGTAGCTTCCCTGAGCAAGGGAGTTTCTTGGAAATGCAAGTTGGAGTGCATAGTGGTTTCTGCATGTTACCCAAGAAATTTCAAGGGAGTTCATTGCAGTACCTTTTTTTAGAGGTTTCTTTGACAATTCTCTGGTGTTGAAGCTGTACTAGAGAAAGGATGGGGGAATAGAAGCAGAGGAACTCTAAAATTAGTATATTTGAGTTCATATGATAATCTTTCCAGAACAGACACTTAATCTGGATTCTATAACTCTCTGATGTTGTATGCAAAATATTGCGTGAATGCATGGTGGTGCATTCTGGGGAGAAGAGCTTTGGCTTTATCAGATTCTCAAAGGGATAATAATCTAAAAAAGAACAACTGCTATATTATGTATTAGGGTCCTAAACTTTTCATTTGTATACAAAAATTATTTGGAATGAAAATGATCTTTAAAGACGGTAATTCCTAAAGGGCAGTGCTTCCTAACCTTTCAACTAATGACAGAAAAAGACATTCGTATGACACGGATAACCTGCTTGCAGCCAGAGGTGACCAGCCAAGCCACCCAAGCTCTAAAGAATATTTCAGTATGCCTATAATCCATTTATGGCACTGATTGGGAGACTTATATAGACTACCTTGGTCCCTTTAGTTCAGCCTAGATTTATTGCTAATCAAAAATCAGCTTTCAACTTGCCCATAAGCCAAGACTGCAGAGACTGCTGAGGTGCAGACTTGCTAGTGGCTCTAAGACTCCAGCGCTCCAGAGTCAGATCAGAGCAAGTGCTATGGTTTGAAGACCTTAGACTTCCCTTTGGCCTAACCTCACCCACTTGGTGGTTATGAGGAAACTGATCCCTTGGTGCTTTGCGGGGAGAGCAGAATTGAAACAGCTGCAGTATGAGAATCTCATAACAATTTTATTTGGCGCTTGGAGTGATTTGGGGAATTACCAGGATTTAAATGTTCATCAGCCTAGTTCTGTCCACAGATCTGGTGCTCTGGCCCTGCCACCCTGGAAGAGGTTGCATTCCCATTAAAACGGATTAGATGGGATTCAGCTCTGACACAGGTGATGAAATTGAGTTTGCTATGTGCTCCTTATTGAAAGATGCTCTCTAAATTGGCTCCCAGATTTGAGTTCTTGAAATAGAAGTTTGGGGAAGCAATTAGCCAGGATGTCTTTAGCCAGTTGCAGGAATTCTTCCCACCTGTACTGGAAATGCACCCTACAGAAGTGGCACAGTTTATTTTTAACATGCTACTTCACGGGTGATACAATTCTTTGCAGAAAAGTCCTCCGACCAGATAGATTATGGAAACCACACTGCCATTCTATAAAGTGAACTCTCCATGTTGGCTTGGTTTCTGGCCACATATGTGGTCATAGTTGCATGCCTAAGCGTCACGTGAATGCTGTTCAGTTGGGCACTTGATGATGTGTTGCCTTGCCAGGTAAATGCTTTGCATCCTATCAACTCTCTGTTCTGCCTCATTCCTATTGCTGCTCCGGCCTCAGTCGAGGGCCTGTAATGTCATGCTGGGGGTAACAACAACAGCACCTCTCCAGCTAGCCTGAGTTGGAGGTGAAGATTAGGAATTCCAAATGACTTCAAAGAAGCAGTTCTCAACTTTTCATCCACCAAATATTTAGTAACAACCATGTGCCAGGCCTGTGTTGTTAGGCTATGCGAAAACAAAGGTGAAGAGGACGCCTCCCTTGCTCTCAATAGGTTCTCAGGACCAACTCACCTCCCGCCTTACTAGCACACCCAGGAGGACACAGATGTCTTAAAAGGCACGCTAAATTCTCACTTTCCTGCTCTGGTCCCTAAATTGTGTCAGACATTCAAGCCCCTGTATCGCCCGACCTCACTATCCCTCACTTCCCCTCGCCTGGGCTCTTCACTCACCCACAAGCATCCTGACAGTTTCCTCTTTCAATTAGTAGAACACATGCTAGTCCCACCTGAGAGAGGCGGCATGGCAAACGGTACCAGCACTAGCTTTGGAGCCTGGCTTCCACACTTGCCTCTGTTACTTGCTAGCTTTATGGGCCTTGGCATGTTTACATAACATTCTGACCCTCAGTTTCCTTAGGTGTGAAGTAGGAATAGTAACAACCCTCCTCAATGGATCGTTGTAAAAAAATAAAAAAGATTGTGAGGGTTAAATTCATATATTACTATAAAGGCTTTCATGCCTGGTATGCAATAAAAGTACTCAATAAAGCTGATCTCAGATTTAGCACTTAATTTTATACCATACTGTTTGCCTCTGGTTTTGTTTCTCCAGTTAGATTACAGACTGAGTAGGCATTGTATTACACTTGGTTAATTCTCCCCATCATACCTACTAGAGTTAGATAGGTAGGAATCACTTATTAGGTACTTGAATACCAAAAAATTTTCAAAGGAAAACATTTTTGACTTATTTAGCATTGTCTGATGGATAGATTATAGGTGCCTAGGTACGTGTCTACCAATTCATTTGTAAGGCTGCAAAAGAAACCAAATTTACCATAATTTAAACTTTTAGGATGACTCCTTTGAAATGTCCTTGGAATTTTTATTCTTTCTCCCCCACCAAGGCTTTAGGGCTGGAGGAGTGGTGCTTCTCAGCCCTGGTTTCTATCACAACTGCCTGGGGAGCTTTTAAATACACTGATGTCCAAATCCCTCCTGGGATCAGTTAATCAGCATGGGGGTTGGGAAGTAGGTCTGCCATCTTTTAATTTTTTTTCTTTTTATATAAGCTCCCTGGGTGATCTTAATGTGCAATGCAGCCAGAGTAAAGAGATTGAGAGGTGCAGCAATGGAAGACTGTATTTATGGAGTGTTAGAGCCAAAACAGATATCATCTCATCTGCTGCTTTGCTTTACGGATGAGAAGCTGAGGCCCAGAGCCCGGAAGCGATTATACCACAGCCATGCCAGCTGCTTAAAGAGAGTCCACACTTTAGCCCAGGTCTTCTGTCTCTGTCTTCACCTCCCAGAGCAGTGTTCTCCCAAACCAGAGTTCAGCAAAGGAATCTGCCAAAGTGAGGGAGCCGAGGTTGCTGCCAGGAAACCACGGAATTTACTTCACCCAGAGCAGCTCAGCTTTTTACTTCTGTATGATGGGGGACACATGATCTTCAGCTTCAAAGAAGAGTTCACAAATCAGTGGCCCCCACCCCATCATTTTACAGATGGGGAAACAGTCCCAGAGAAGACTGCAAAGCCATTGAGCTGTCAAGTGGCAGAGCTGGTACCAAAAGGCAAGCTGAGGACTCTCCCTGAGCTACAGGCTGATAAACTGACTTCCCCAAAGGCACGAAACTAGTTGGTAGCTGAACAGAGACACTTGAATGCACTGTCTAGACTACCTACTAAATTTTCTAAAATCTAAGATGTTACCATTTATAAGATCCTGATGTCAGAAATATAAAAATGTGAATCAGAATGTCTCTTAGAATCAAGAAAATATGGTATTTGCCTGAAATCTGAGTTCCTTCAGGGACTGAGTTCATGCTGAGAAAGCATGTCTTGGGTGGGTCTTGGATATGACTCTCCCTGAACTTGCCCAGAGAAAGAAGGGGGAGCATGGGAAAGACGAGAGAATTTGGAGTCGGATAGACATGGGTTCAAGTCCAGTAGTTGTAATCTTGATCAAGCCCTTTACTTCTCTAACCTTGGACTCTATAGTGCCATACTAACACCTCCTTCCCAGAGTTGCGCTGAGGCCAAAATGCCGAGCACAGGCCTGGCATTGGATAGGGGCTTGGAAATGATTTATGAAGTTCAAGTTGGCATTCCTGCCGTTGATGTGACCCCACCCCCTGCAAGAAGTGCAAGGCTGCCAGCAGGAGCAATCTGTTCTCCAGGATCTGAGCTGTCAGGCCCAAGTCCTGGAGAAGATAGATGCTGGGTGGGCAGAGGAACATGACTCAGCCCCAGGGGTCTTGGGAGCGCAGCAGGTTCTGGAACGTGAGCGAGGAGGAGGGGACAGAATTCTCCAACGGGGTGACCGGACTCTGCCTTAGGCTCGGATACTTTGCACCTGCCTGTCCAAGGACTCACATTCCAGGGTTGCACGTTGGGATAAAGGGGTCATTAACTATAAGGCCCTTGTTAGGGATCACATGCTTTCTTTACCTGTGAGCAGGTGACACATGTCCCTCTGAATACCCACTGCCCACCTGTGTGGTGAGTGTCCCATTATTTACAGAATATTTCCTCATGACAGAATCATGTTCAATCTGATCTCCGCTATAAGCTAGGAGACTGAATCAGTTAGAGTATTCTTGTTCCTTCCATGTTCCCCCCACCGCCCAGAGAATGAAATGAGAGCTCAGAGAGGTTGTAGGCCCAAGGTCACAGTGCAGAAGTGGAATGCTAATCCTGGCTTCACTCATCCATTAGCAAGCAACATGACTCGAGCAGCTGCCATGGACCTGGTTCCTGCCGAGGGATCCAGGGATCTGGGAATGCTCAGAGTCAGACGCATTCTGTACTCTCAAAGGGTTCTCAATCCAGAAGTGGAGGGGGCCGTGTAAATCAAAGAGGGTCAGTGCAAAGAGAGCCATGTTGAGTGCTGTGTGGGGCCCCAGGAGACAAAGCAGAACAGCAGGAGGGTGGGCTTTGACCGGAGAGCCTGCCTTCCGGTTTCCTGAACTACTGCCTACAGTGCGATCTTGGGCAGGTTAGTTAACTTCTCTGTGCTTCAGCTTCCTCTTCTACCACCTAGAGCTAATGATGGTAATACTTCATGGAGTTGCTGTGAGCTTCGATATGAGAAAACACTTGCAAAGCTCCTAGTGTCGGACACACAGCACTCAACAAACATGAGCTGTTATTTTTTCTGAGCACTGGAAGAGGATGGTCAAGGAAGGCTGCACTAAGGAGGTGGCATTTGAATTAGGTGTTAAGGAGTGAGTTTCTCCAGGTGGGAGGAAGTCACTCTAGGCAAAGAGAATACCCACAGACATTAAGTGATGGGGGTGGGGGGCGGCACTGGCACACTGGAAGGCGGGAACCTGAGTAGGGGCTGGGGAAATAATAGGAAAAGGTGGGATTGCTAGGGATGGGGTAGGAAGGGCGTTGAATAACAGGAGCCGAGGGGGTTGTGTGTCTGCCCACCCACCCCTTCTGCTTGCTTCACCTCCACTGGCTTGTCTGTGAGGCCAGAGGGGAGGTCAGGCCATGGGTTTCGACATACTTTGATGGGGAAAATGAGTCAGAAGAAAGCTGTTGGGTAGGGCAGGCCTAGGGGAGGACCCTGGCCCGCAAGGGCCCTGGGAGGACACAGTCAGCAGGGGGCTTGCAGCTTCCAAAGAGAGGTGGGCAGTGTGACCTGCATCGCCTTTCAGTTCTGCTGAAGGTGGTGTGCCCATCCTGCCATGACCACTGTGCCCAGTTGTGAGCAGAGCATCCAGAGACCGAGAGAGAGCTCACAGCTCGCTATGCTGGGTGTATGTACAGGGGCCCTCACCCAGGGGCACCAGGAAGGAGCCATTTGCATCCCAGGCTTGCTGGGCAGGCTGGCCTGGAGAAGAGGTGGGTGTTGCAGAGCATTGGTTCCTGCCAGGAGCTGGCTGTTGGACACAGCAAAACGCTGATGGGAGCAGGGCACATGGAACAGTGTGTGCCCAGAAAGCTCAGGAGGAAGGACAGTGCAGGGCTGGGGGGGCATCCGCGTGAGCAATACAAACCTATATCATCGTTGGCTGGGTTGGTTTCTTTTAGTTTTAATTTATTATGGTTACATTGGCACATAGCTTAAGGAGTCAAGTTCTAAAACAAATCTCTAAATAACATGTTTATATAATGTTTTCCTGTGATTCTTTTTTATGCATTATCTAGTGGCAACCCACTATGAAAGATTAACATTTAGCTTTTTTTATTTTTAATTGGGGAACAGTGTGTTTCTATAGCGCCCATCAGCTCCAAGTCGTTGACCTTCAATCTCGTTGTGGAGGGCGCAGCTCAGCTCCAAGTCCAGTCGCCATCCTCTCAATCTTAGTTGCAGGGGGCGCAGCCCACCATCCCATGAGGGAATTGAACTGGCAACCCTGTTGTTCAGAGCTCGCGCTTTAACCAACTGAGCCATCTGGCCGCCCCTAAAATTTAGGGGCGGCCTAAATTCATTTCCCTTTCATTTCTACCCAACACACACACTTCCCACCTCCACCATCTTTTTAATATAATTCTATTATAATTTTACTTAGACCAATATTCCGTGTTTACATCAGTATGATTATGTAAATGTATTCAGAGATGATGTCATATAATAAACTTTGAATCATTTTCGTTCTTCAGAACTTTCTGTTTTACCTAGTTAATAATTATGTTTTTTAGTGTAAATATATTTATTAATTCAATCTCCAACTTGTCAGCCTTTCCACTGATTTTTCTGTTTTGTTTAATGTCTAATATTTTACTGCAATATATTTTTATTGCTGATTTACAACATTTCAGATATTTAATGAATTCAGTCGGTTTTGACTGCCTAGGATGAGAACACAGCCATCATTTGTAGTGTTGATTCTTCAGGAGATGTGTTCTGCTTTCTAGGCAATTGCCTTGTGAGGGCACTACAGGCATGACCACCTGTAGAATGCCAGTTTCTGCCCTCAAGGAGCTTCTAGTGTTATCTGAGATACAAGACTGAGACATATGAATTACAGAAGTGAAGAAATGGCAGTACGAGGCACAAATAATCCAGTGGCTACTGAGCGGTACCGACAGATGAGTGAGGACTGGATGATACCTTGAAGGAGCTGAGACTTGAGGTTTAAGGGATTGTATATGTTGTTTTTATTGTGGTAAAATATACATAACATAAAATTTACCACTTTAGCCATTTAAGTGTATGGTTCAATGGTATTATGTACACTCACACTGTTGTGCAACCATCACCATGATTTCCAGAAATTTTTCATCATCCCAAACGGAAGATTGTATGTATTTTTTCCTCTCTACGTTATATTTACTATTTCTAATTACAAAAGTAATACGTATTCATTATAGATAATTTGAAAAAAATAGAAAAGCACAAAGAAAAAAATATAAATATTCCATAATTCCACAAATTGTTTAGCAATTTGATGATCAGAAAGGCGTGGAAAGGCATCCCAGAGTAAGAGGAGATCCATCCCACTGGCTCAGAGGGTTTGAGCCAAGGCCCAGTGTGGGAGATAGTTTTGAATATGAAGGGTGAAGATAAACATATCTACCTTTTGTATCTTCTTAGAGGAGGATGAATGGCGGAGGTAGTAAGTGGTTCTAATAGTGAACCCAACCCCCAGTAAAGACTCCAGCAGTTGTTCTAGTTACCTAGTGCTACACAACAAACCACCCCACACATAGTGGTGTAAAACAACAACCACCATTTGTTACTGCCACCATCTGTCACAGTGCCGGGGTTAGTGGGGCTCAGGGTCTCCTATGAGGCTGCAGTCAGACAGTGGCTGGGCTGGACACTGCGAAGGGGCTCTGACACATTTGGCTCCTGAGCTGGGACAGCTGGGGCTCCAGCCGCATCTCTATCTCCATGTGATGCCCCCACTTGGTCTCCCCAGTACTGCAGCTTCACGGTGGCCGGATTCCTTCCATGGTGGCTCGGGGCTCCAAAGATGCATGTCCCCCAGAGAAAGTCAGGTGAGAGCTGTATCTTCCTGTATGACAAACCGCAGAAGAATCACCACCACCACATTCCATCCTTTAGAAATGAGTCACGAAGTCCAGCCTGTATTCAAAACCAGAGGAAGTAGACTTTACTTGTTGAAGGAAGGAGTGTCAAAGAACTTGTACACATATTTTTAAACCACACCGTGGTGGATTCCACTATCTATTCTAGAATGATGTGAATGCCACAGCCCCCCATTGCTGGTCCTACAGAGCAAGTAGGCCATAAATTCTTGATTTAGAGTCACAGAGCCTACTGAGATTTTTAGAGATTACTCAGGCAAGTGCTTCCCAACATTTTTTGATGCTCAAACCCCTTTCATAGTAAGTTCTTTAGCTTGAGAACTCCCTTAGTGATTTAAATCTTTCATCATTTTTGCATGACATATGATAAAAGAGTAACTTTTTTTAACCATTCATCTAAAAAACATGCATTAGGATCTTACTATATGCTGTGCACCAGGGGTGTCCAAACTTTTTTCAACGTTTTTTACCAAGGGCCATATGCAGTAAAATACACAAACAGCCGGCCACTCACACGAGGTGAAGTACGTATTGCCTCACCTGGTTTATTTAAGTAAACTAAATATATTTTTGGAATTTGCTGTGGGCCAATTAAAAATGGATTGAGGGCCGCAGTTGGCCCGCGGGCCACAGTTTGGACACCCCTGCTGTGCACTGTGCTAGATGCAAGGAAAGCCGGAGCGAGCAAGATACACCTCCCCCTGCCGCAATGAACTTACTGTCTCACAGTAGAGCCAAACCATTTCATAAAAAATAGTATAATAAAGTGTATTAGATGTTCTGATAGGGGACATACCAGCTCACAAAATAATTTCTCCGGTTCTGATCTCTCTGCTCAGATTAAAGCCGTTTCTGGTACTTTAACATTTTCACTTGGATGCCATGCAGGCACCTCACACTCAACATTTTTAAAAAGTGATTTATCTTCCATCTCCTGTCTCACTGTCCCCCAACCCCCACTCCCACTACATTTGTTCAACAACATCCCATCCATCTGGTCAAACCACTGGAAACTGCAGTCCTCCAACCCTTTCCCGGTCTCTCGACCCCTGTTTTGACCTGTCCCCAAGATGTTATTTCTCTCTTAGAACTGTGTCAAAGAAGTTATTTTTTTTAAAAAAGCTCGTAACAATATATTACTAATTGAAGGCAATTTTAACATATTTAATTAAATTGACGATTTAAAAAAAACCTCTTTCCCATGGAAGAAGTGATGTGTACTGATTTTAAATTAATTACAAAAAAGCAGACAAACATGATTTGTCCACAACCACAAAAAAACTGTATCTGGGGACCAAAGGTACATCGAAATTTAACCACAGGATAAAAAATAGACAGGGCCGGCCTGGTGGCTCAGGCGGTTGGAGCTCCATGCTCCTGACTCCGAAGGCTGCCGGTTCGATTCCCACATGGGCCAGTGCGCTCTCAACCACAAGGTTGCCAGTTCAATTCCTTGAATCCCGCAAGGGATGGTGGGCAGCGCCCCCTGCAACTAGCAACGGCAACTGGACCTGGAGCTGAGCTGCGCCCTCTGCAACTAAGACTGAAAGGACAACAACTTGACTTGGAAAAAAGGCCTGGAAGTACACACTGTTGTTCCCCAATAAAGCCCTGTTCCCCTTCCCCAATAAAATCTTTAAAAAAAAAAAAAATAGACAAAAACTGTTTTCATGATAGGATTGCATTTTGTGCTACAATAAAGTAAAATTTTTTTAAAAACCTTTAAAATGTGTGTGTTCGTTTTATTTCTGAAATGTGAAATAAAAGGTTTTGTATCTATTGGGAAGTACTTCTCCACAAATAACATTGAAGATACAATTGGTCTGCCTTTCTAGTAAACAAAAAACCAAATAAGACTGAATTATCACTAGCTTTTATTTTTTTTTAAATATTGACTTTTGAAGTATTAGTGACTAATGACTTTTGATTAGAAGACTATAACATTCTTTTTCAATGTTGATCAACTTGAGGCAAATTTGTAAAATTATCACTTTCTCTTCAGCATCAGGTTTTTGTAGATTATCCATCAGTGCTCCTCATACTTCCTGTCATATATTTCTCACGGTCCGACATGGCTATAATTTAAACATAAATAACTAAGATGGAAAACAATTGAAGCTGTTTAATGGTAAAAGCCATGACAGTGGCAAATGCTATTCACCTGAGCGTGTTCCTCAGCCCTCCACGGCCCTCTACACATGAATACTCCACTCACGTGGAGGCATTCCATGGTACCCTCTGAAAGAGGAAAATAATAAAATATTATAAATGATTGATTTAAAAAGAAAGAAATTAAGACAAGTGCCACATCCACTTTTAAGAGTATGAACTCTTTGGAACTCCTAGTTAGAAATAGGCATCATATTCCAGCCCTCTCATTTTTCTCACTGATGAAGCTGAGGCCCAGGAAGAGAAAAAAGTTGCCCAAAGACACATAACTAATCAGTAACAGAGGCAGGATGAGAACCATGGCTCTTATTCATTACACTGGATTGGGTTGGCCTGAGCCTGTCACACCTCACACTATTCCCCACCTGTATGCTGAGATAGGAATACAGAGAAATGGACTGGATTTTTGTGTGTGGCTTGGGGAATTAGCAACCCTCTGTATATGGCAACGCTGTGGGGACAGAGTCCCAAAGAGCAGTTTCCAGGCTCTCGGCCTCACACGTGGAAAGGTGCTGGCTTGGGCAGTAGATGGCCATCAGCTCTAACTAGTTAGCCATTAGCCACTAATATAACTGCCATGGCCACGATGGCATGGGGGTTGGTTGGTAGAGAAGCGGATGGCAGATTGTGGATCGTGTGGCTCCTGCTTCCTGTCTCCAACTCAGCCGCCAGTGAGAATATAGTGGTATGACTCCCCTATCTATGGCTCTGTGGATGTTCCTTTTTGGCCTCACCATATCCTGCGTTCTTCTGTGGGGAGTGGGAGCTGAGACCCTGCATTACAAACATCTTGTTTGTTCATTTATTCATTCAATTGACAGCCAATCATCAACTGCCTTCTAGGCAACATACAAGGCCTTCCCCATCTGACCACAGCTTCTCTGTTTGGCTTCCTCTCCCACCCCTGCCCTCCTGCCCAGTTCACACCTCTTCCATTCTGCTTACACTGGGTTGAGGTATTTGTTTTCTCCAGAAGACTTCCCTGCTTCGCCCTAAGTCTGGCGAGGGTGCCCCCCTCCCTGTTTCCCACCAAAGCCTGTATCACACAGTATTACAGTTGCCTGTTTATGTCTCTGTCTCCCTCATTAGGCCAAGTGCCACGCAGGCAAGAACCGTCACGTTCACCACTGTGTTCCCAGTGCCCATCACAAGTGGCCCATGAATATCTGTACAGTTAATTATTGGCTCTGCCATGGCCAGAACACATCCTGTCTTTCACACCACAGGACCTCAGCAGAGGGCGTTTCTTCCCTCCACCCTTGTCCATTCTACGCTCCTTAAATTGTCAAGACCCAGATCAGACATCTACAACAATCAAAAGTTCTGTGAAGCCTTCTTCCTTGACACCCCCCACCATACCCACAGTTCCTCTTGCTCCCATCCTCCCTGCCACCCCATGCCACTTAGGACACTATTGCCCCTGTGGGCAGTGACTTGTACCTTTTACCCTGGCCATTGGCACCTACAAAGTGCCAGATACCGGTCTAGCTGCTTAGAATTCAGCAGGGAACCTAACAGACAAAAGTCCCTGTCCTCATGAAGCCCACATTCTAGTGGGGGGAGGGGCAGACTATAAATAAAATGAGTGAAATGTAGAGCATGTTAGAAAGAAGGGGGATAGGGAGGCTGGGAGGTGTTGTGAGGCCGGGAGGAGTGGGAGGACAGAGTTCCAGACTGGCACTAGCTGGACAAAGGTCTGGAAGCAAGAGGGAGGGGGCTGGTCATGATCAAGTTACAGCCAGAAGGCTAGTGTGGCTGGAGAGGTGGTGAGCAAAGGGGACGGTGTGGGAGATGAGGTCAGAGAGGTAAAACAGGCCTCCAGATCAGACAGGACTTCTCATCATTGTAAGGACTTTGGTTTTTGCTCTGAGCTAGGAGGCCGTGGTGGGTTTTGAGCAGCGAATTGACATGATCTCACTCACATTTTAACAGAATCACTCCTGATGCTGTATTGAGAAAAGACTAAAGGGGGACACAGGCAGAAGCCTGAGGAGGCTGCTGCAACAACACAGGTGAGAAGTGATGGTGTTTGCATCAAGGTGGTAGAGGGAAGGTGGAGAGTGAGGGATATGAAAGTGAAGAAGGGTCAAGGATGACTCCAACGGTTTTGACCTGAGTAACAGGAAGGATGGAACTGCTAGGAACTGAGATGGAGGAAACTGAGGGAGGAGCAGTTTTAATAGAGACCATCAGAGCTCAATTTTGGACATATTAAATTTGAGATACCTATTAGCCAATGAAAATGTTGAGCAGGTAGCTAGATAAGTCAAGAGTTCAGGGGAGATGGTCCAGCCTGGAAGTATAAATTTGGGCATCTTCAGTCTAAAGATGTCACTTAAAGCCTTGATGACCAGATGGCTTCACTAAGAGAAGCAAGCGGAAGTGATCAGCTAAGTCAAATACTGCTAATGGGCCTGGCAATGGATGCATAAATGCAGATCCCTTAGAGCTGCAAAGTACTGGTCATTATTAAGGGTGAACTAGCAACACATGGGTAAGGCACCTACCAGGTAGAGACAAAAGTCATGGGAATGCTGGAGACAGGGAATAAAGATCCGTGGCATCTTGGTTTCGGGACGGACCTTAAATAGGTCATTTAATCTGTACTCTTCTCCCCGCTGTAGCCTGAAGATTGAATCTCTGTCTTTAAAACAAGAAATATTTGTGGAATACTGAAGCAACCAGTCTGGCTAAGACAGAGAAGGCACAGTTGACGAATGAGTGGGAAATGACCTCCTGGAGTCAGAAAACCGGGGTTCTGGTCCTGCGTCTGCCGCTCCCTGGCCTCATGTCCTTAGGCAAGTCTTCACCTCCTCCAGCCTCAGTTTCCCTGTGTGTAAAATGGAAGCAATCGAACCTTCCTTGTCTCTCCCAGGGTTGCAGGGTGGAAGTGCTTGGGGTAGACTAAACGCCCTGCCTGGATTGGTTATTGCATGAGCAGGGAAGGGAAGCCAGGAGAAGCCCTCTGCGTGGAATGGCAAAGGATATGCGGGTGGAGAACTGTCATGTCCTCGGTGGGTCTGTTGGTGCAGCCTGTGGAGAAGCTAAGTACAGGACCTCCACTGGAATGGACTGGGCCCCGAAGGCAAGACGGGGCCATCAGGACAGAGACGGAGGCTTGACTCTGCCTCCCCTCAGCCTGGAACCGAAATGGAGGAGACCCTGAGGCAGGGGCAGGGAAAAGAGAGACCCGTGGATTCAGAAACGGAGACTGAGACAAATAGACCTAGAAACAAGCGGCCCAACCAAGGCCCAGAGTGACCCGGAGAGGGTGAGGCACCGGGGCGCAGACCCAAGCAACGCAGAGCCCAGCGCGATGCAGGATCACGGTGCCCCGGCCCGGGGTCCCCGGTGGGGCCTGGACTGCCGCACTCGCTAAGCGCCCCCGCCTCGGCTGCTCGCCCAAGATGGCGATGGAGGGGCGGGCGAGGCGGCAGCAGCCCCGGCCCCCGCGCCGGCCCCCGCTCGGGCCCGGGCCCCCGAGGCCGCGCCCCCGCCCGCGGCGCCGCGCCTCCCCGGGCCACTGACGCCCGGCGCGCCCTCCCCCGGCGGCGGCGGCGGCCGAGGAGCTGGGCGGCGGCGGCGGCAGCGGCGGCCGGGCCCCGGCCCCATGGAGCGCGTAGACGCTGGCCGCGGCGGCGGGCTCATCGCGCTGACCTTCTGCCTGCTGGCCGCGCGCGGTAAGGGCGGGCGCCGCGGCCGTGGCGGGAGCGGCTGCGGCGTGTGGCTGCGCCCGCGCCCGGGACTGCGCGGGGCTGCGGGGCTGGCGTGTATCCCGGGTCCCGAGCGAGTGCGGGGACCGTGGGGCGCGGGCTGCATGTCCTGGTCCGTGTGATGCCCGCGCTGGGGGGTCCGCGAGCTGCAGTCGGGGGCGTTTGCGGCTCTTATTTGTCCGCAGGGGGTGTGTGTCCTTGATTTGCGGAGTCGGGAGTGAGTGTGTGTGTGTGCGTGCGCGCGTGCAGAGGGTGGGGAGGGGGCCGCTGCGGGCGTACGTGTCCGCAGTGCGTGGCACGGTCGCGGCGTAGCATCGCTGGACCGTGGCTGCGGTGTTGGTGGCTTGCACGGGACGGGCTCTGCCTTGCCCGCGCGTGTCTCTGGGTTGATCGTGTGTGTGAAAGAGGAGGGCTGTGGGGGTGTGTGTCTGCACCTCCATTTGTGTCGAGGCCGTGTGTAACTGTGTTTATGGGGCTGAGCTAATATTTGGCCTTGGCTTTTGGGAAGTGTCCTTGCCTGTGGTGGGGGGACAGAGCAGGAAATTTCGGATTGTGCAGGGTTAGTGGTGGTAAAACACTCAACTTTGCCCAGTAGGTGTGGTCCCCGGGCTGTTGTGTGTGTGTGAAGGAGTGTTGCTCCCCAAACCCCTGGCCCCGACTGGGCTGGGGGAGGGCGCAGGAAACCAGTTGCTTTCGTGGACGTATCCAACACTCGCTCTCGGCATGGGACGCGTGTCACTCCTGCCCCACCCCCCAGGGGCAGATCAGGGAAGCGTGGACGAGGTCCGCAAAGCCTCTTCCAAACCCCCACACACCTCAGTGCTTGGTGAGGGGAAGAGTCACAGTTGTCCACGCTAGAGAAAGGGTTGGGAGTGGGGAGACGGAGTCCCGAGTCTCTATGCTTAGGGCTCCTTCTTGTGCCCCTAGCCCTCAAGCTTTCTGTCTTGTGTGCGTTTGGGGTGGCCCTTGGGAAAGGTAGGTGGGCTGGGGAGGGGGTGGGCTACCCGCTTTGTTCGCCCAGTTCGTGCCTTCTTTGCGGAGAGTAGAGCTGAGGATGTGTCCGGGGCGAGTCAGGGAGGGACCTGAAGGTGGGGGTGGGGAGGGGGATTTCTCTCCAGCTGCTGCGGCTTTCCAGAAAGACTCAGCCAGGCCACGTGGGAGGGAGCAGGGATGGCGGAGGGGGGGCGGGAGGAGGAGCCTTTGCCCTGCCCGCCCCAAGCCCAAGCCCAAGCCCATCTTCAGGAAACCCAAACAGCGGGTGGGAAAGTGCGGGGAACTGTTGGGACCCCTTCTCTCGCTACAAAGACACTCCCCTTTCTAGTCTGACTGCGGACCTGGCTGGAGGCCACCTGAGGGCAGGGTCTAGGCGGCGGGCCCAGCGGGGTGGAGGGGGGCCGGTTGTCAGGTGAAGAGGGCAGGGATGTGCCTGATAGGCGTCTGTCTCTTGTAGGGCATTTGGGAATAGCTGTGCTCACCATCTTCTGCTTTTCCAAAAACTCCAGGAACAAGCTCAGGGTCACCCAACAAAGGGGGACCAGGGCTGGGAAGTGCATTGGAGTATTATGCTTACTGGTGGGGCCTCCCGCAAGGGGCTCAGTTTGCCTGGGAGACCTGGCCTCTGTCTGCTCCGGCGTGCACAAAGCAGGCGCACAGAGGCAGCTGGGGCTCCCTTGGCAGCAGTGTGCTTGGCTAAAGCAACTACTCTACCGGCCCTCAGTCCCAGACCCTTTGCTGTGCAAAGCTCAGCAGGCCTGGGAACACTCCTATAGAGTTCTGACTAGCCACCTTGATCTGAACTGAGTCTTTCATTCATTCATTCACTCAACAAATATTTACTGAGTGCCCCCCCCCACCCCTTTTTTTGGCTAGCACATGCCTGGTGCCTGGAATATAGTAAATAAGGAGGCAGGCCTGGTCCCTAGTGCAAAGCTTCCAGTCTGGTGGGGGAAGACTGACAGCTACTCTGGAAAGGTAAAGGAAAGTCTTCCTTCCGGAAGCAATGAATAATGGAGTTCAATGCAGAGCTTGAGTTCACCCTGTAGAAAGATGGTGATGATGGGGAAAGTTTACCAGAGAGAACAGCATGTGCAAACACTCAGAGGTAACTTAGTTTAGACCATTGAATGAAGCTAAATCCGACTGGAGTTTAGAGCCCAAGGGGTGAGCGTGGGGCAGATTGGAGAGGGATGGGACAGAAGCCGTGAAATGTCAAGAAAGAAGACGAGGTGGGTCTGGACCCAGCTCATGAAGGTTTCTGAGCCCTTGGTGGGTTTTCAGATCAGCTTTGCATCAGCTCACTCCAGCCAGTGTGGAGAATCGATTGGGCAGGGCTGAAGCAGGAAGCTCCAGCTTCTTGGGAGGCTGTTGTTGTCATCCAAAAGAGAGGATGGTGGCAACTAGAACAGTGGCAGTTGGGGTGGCCAGAGAAGCTGGATTCTAGAGATATTTGGGAAGTAGAATGAGTGGGACTTGAGGATAGATTGAGTTTGTAAGGGGTGAGGGAGAGGGAAGTCAAACAATAATAAACACTTCCGCAACCTCAATATGGCAGCGCGAGGGGGGGTGCTGGAATGAGGACAGTGACCGCCTCTCATCCTCCACCACTTCTCATGAATCAGGGATTGGGAACTGGGGAGATGTTTTAGAGGAATGGGAATCATTTCTGGGATGCTGGAATGCTGAGCAATCTGTTTTCACAGCATGCGAGAAGAGGGGCTCTCCTTTCCAATCAGAATTTGGGGGTGGGGAAGCTAGTGGTCAGAAATAGGAGCCCTTTAAGAACATGAAAGCTGCTTTCTCCTCATTCAGAAACTGCCCCCTCCCCGCCCTTTCTCAACCTGACATCTCAGAGGCCAACCTCAGGCAGTTGGGGTATTGGGGTGGTTCCTCTCAGACCCCATGGAGAGGTTAGGAACCAGGTCAAACATAGTTTCTCTTAATAGTGAATTTTATCCCGAAGTTATCCAAACCTTCATTGATCCTGGATGTGCTTTTGTGGCCCAATTAATCACACATGTGTAAATCAGCATTGCCTTTTCTCCTGAAGGTACGGACCTCTTTCAAGTTAAGCAATCTCACAATTAAAGCATCATCGAATGTCAGAACTAAAGGGAATTTAGAAATAACTTTAGCATGAACCCATTTTGCAGGTGAGAAAACTGAGTAACTTCAAAGTTACATGGATCGGGACTGAGTTGGGGCTGAAACCAGTCTCCCAGCTCTTGGAGCAGACACTTTCCCAGGAGTTGGTACCCAAGTTCAGTCTCTCTGCACCCCCTCCCCCTCACATGAGAAGTTATCAACTTTAGGCTTGCCCCCCCCCCCCCGCCGCCCCTCTCCACCCCCCCACCCCACCCCCCTCAATTTGTGCGTCTGGTCTCTGGAATCCACCCTCCTCTACTCATCCCTACCCACTACCTCCTGTTCAGCCTCCAGTGTTTCTGAGGTACAGCAACCAGACTTGACACAGAATTCCAGATGTAGAACAGATGTCATTGCCAGGCCTGCCTGGGGGCTCCCAGCTCCCTGGGGTGGGGGAGAAAGGAGTAAGAGCAGCTCTGATAGGTGAGGACCCCAGCCCAGCCTGGTCAGAGGTGGGTGATGAGAGCTGCAGGGGGAGGAAAACCAGAGACAGGATGTTCTGGGCCTGACATGGAGAGAAATGGAATCTTTGTCTTCTGGGCTTGCTGGGCTGCCAGCTATTACTGCCTCAATGCTGAGGCTGAGGCTGAGGCATCCTTTGGTTTGGAGGGGCTGTGGGGTCACTGGGGTCAGGGAGGCAGAGGCGCAATAAGCCCTCTCTCAGGTGCAAGCTAGTACAGAGCCAAGATTTCTGGGTAGTTCGATAAGGGGCTCGTTACTTTGTCGTGTAGTTTGGAGGACGGAGCTCTGGCAAGTGAGCGGATCATACAGGGAGAAAAAGGGAGGCGCCGGAGGGGGATATTTTTAATCAAACAAAGAACAGGTGAGGTAGTGAGTTCCCCAGTCCTGGTAACGTTTAAGTAGAGAGTTTCAGTGTGAGTTTGCCCTTCTGTCTCTGTGCCTTTTCAGCATTTTGTTAAGTGTCCACTAGGTGCTACATGGGATGCTAGGCAGGTTCCACAAATACTGTTCACATCATCTTCGACAGGGAAAGGAGTTCCTATAATTTTTTACAGATAAGGAAATTGAGGCTTGGAAAAGCATGAGGGGCTCAGTATTGTATCTTTCTGTTTAATTTATTGAGTACCTACTATGTGCCAGGCACTGTTTTAGGTACTGGTGATTTAGAAAGCTGATTATGACATCATCCCAAACTTGGTGCCTAGTTGGGGAGAAAAGCAAATAAAAAATCTGGAGTAATAACTGCAATGACCTAGGTGCCCAGGGTCCTATAGGGTAGAAAAAAGAAAGGCATCTAAATCAGACACTGGATGGCATAGCTATTGTAGGGAGAGGGAGCAGCATGGGCAACGCATGGAACAACAATGTGCTTTCAGAAAACTGGAAGTGGTTTGATCTGGTGGGGACAGAGGGGCACAGGGAACAGGAGGTAGGCAGCTGAGTGTGACTCTGCTGTCAAGTCGCTGAAGTGGGTGCTCCGACTGTCCCTGTGTCTCACTCAGGCAACCATCCCAAGCTCTCCTTCCAGCTGTTACTGGGAGGAGCTTAGTGTGTGGCAAGGGAGGTGGCCAAGGCAGGGGAGTGAGGAGGGAGGTTTCTGGAAAAAACTGACTTGTGTCTCCCGGGAAAGGAAAGTGGTGATGGGGTCATGGAGAATTACCCCTAGACTGAAAACAAGTTGTAAATCTGTTGGGCCCTGAAATTCAGAAGTGACAAGGCATTGATGTTCGTGGCAAGTTCCTTGCTTAGTGAAGGAGGCATGTCAGCTTTGTTCCCCTCCCCCCACCTGCCTCTTTCCTGAGAGTTCCCTGAAAAATGGTACCCTGGCTCTGGCCAGGCCCCACTAATCTCATGAAACAGCATTGAGCTGGCCCTGGGGCTCAGCAGTGAATCTCCTTTCTGTCTGGGTTCTAATTGGCCTCCTAAAATCTAATTTATCCTGTTGGTGGGTAGAATAATCTGTCAGGAAAAAAAAGAGATTGAGAGATGGCATAGAAGCTCTGTGTCTCTGGCAGGGTCTCACCCAGGAGACTCAGAAGGGCTGTGGAAGAGGGAGGCTCCCTCGAGGCAGAGAGCTGTGGGGCAGCAAGTGTCCACTGTGTGTCTACCCCAGTCCTGGGAGGGACAGCTGTGAAATGCTCAAGGGAGGGGCTTCGGGAGTCAGCCATGGCAGTGGGCTGGGGGGTGGCAGGAAAGAGGTGGCCACAAAGCCACTGGAAAAACAACGCCCAGAGCATCGCTTTTACGAAAAGATTTGGTGGTGTAGGAACCACATTTGTATTAAAACAAACATTGCTGTTTAATGGAGCAGAATGCAAAATGTGTCAAAGTTTTCAAATAAAACCATTTCAGGCAGTCAGCGAGCCTCCTAAGTATGCTCCCCTCTGCCGATGGGAGAATGTTGGTGAAAATAAGAAATGTGGAGACTCTTCACTTTAAGACTGTGGAAACTGAGGCTGAAAGGAGGAAAGTCGTGGACCCAAGGTCATACAACAAATGATGAACCCAGCACTCTGACTCCAGGTCAAGGCTTGTCCCACCGCGTCCCACTGTCCGTCTAGGCATAAAGAAGGACGGAATTCCAACTGGCTCTGTGATGTGAGACTCGGGAAAAACTTCACCTGAGGAAGGCAGGGACTGGTGCCTGAGCTGAGCTTCCTGGGCACTAGAAGTTGGGTTGGGCACTGAGGCAGAGAGAAATGTCTTTTTCAGGAGCAACTATCCCAGAGAGCTGAGACCCTCTTTCTGGGCCTCAGTTTCCCCACTTATAAAGTGAGGAATCTCAGCCTTCGCAGACATTTCTACCCACATGGACCAGCTTGGGCTCTAGGCACAGCCTTGTACTCTCTGAAAGGTCCCCGGTTCACTCTGCATGTATATCCCTTGGTTTCCCAGTTCTGCCTTGTTGGGTGCTGGGCTCCTCAGAGGTGGAGGAAGCCAGACATCTGCTGATCCATGAATATTCAGCAGGGAATCGGAGCCTCCGCTGGCCTCCCCAGCCAGCCACCCGGCCCCTCTGGCTGCCGTCCTGCCCTCCAGAGCCCAGGCTGCTGACATACCCAGCAGCTGCTCAGGCCCCAACTGTTCACATTGTTTGTTCAGCGCGGCAGGGGATTTTCCAAGCCTCAGACATGCTTTGGGGGTGGGGAGGCTGCCGGAGGGCTCAGGGATTTGTGTCATGTGGGGCTTTTCTCCCCTGAAACTCAAACCGACTGCTCAGCGGCTGGAATGGGGCAATTGGAAGCCATTGGGCTGAGAGCCCAGGCTTGCCTGAGTTTGAATCCTAGAATCTAGGGCCTCAAAGATAGAAGGGACTGGGGATGTTAAGAACAGAAATTAGCATTTGTACAGCCCCTTACAGTGGCTTTAAAGAATGAGCTCCTCTTCCTTAATCGGTGCCCACCAGGCTCTGGGCTGGAGCCCTGACCTAGGAGGTGTGACAATTAAGTTCGCAAACGTGTTGTAACGCTGTTGCTAATCTTTTTTTGACATCAGAGGGATTGTTTATTATGAATTTGTACCAATTGGACAAACAGTTTACCAAGTTTATTGTTTGGAAGTGCTGGAAAGGCTGCGTGGAAAAGTTAGATGACCTGAACTTTTCATCAACAATTCATGGCTCTTGCATCACGACAATGCACCAGCTCACACGGCACTGTCTGTGAGGGAGTTTTTAGCCAGTAAACAAACAACTGTATTGGAACACCCTCCCTACTCACCTGATCTGGCCTCCAATGACTTCTTTCTTTACTCAAAGATAAAGGATATATTGAAAGGAAGACATTTCGATGACATTCAGGGCATCAAGGGTAATACGATGACAGCTCTGATGGCCATTCCAGAAAAAGAGTTCCACAATTGCTTTGAAGGGTTGAGTAGGAGCTGACATTGGTGCAGTTTCCCAAGGGGAGTACTTCGAAGCTGACAGTAGTGATATTCAGCAATGAGGTATGTGGCACTTTTTCTAGGATGAGTTCGCGAACTTAATTGTCAGAACTCATACATCATCTTTTTTAATCTTCACAGACCTGGTGGTATTGTCTTCATTTTACAGAGGTCTGTAGGCCCAGAGAGGTTAAGTGGCTTGTCACGCAGCTGATAGGTGAAGAGCAAGATTAGAACCTTGGTCTTCTGTGCCAAGGTCAAATGCTCTTTCCACCACAGCAAATGGCCTTCAATGATACGAATGCCAATTTGGTTTCCCCAATTAGAATGGAAACTGGGTGAAAGCAAGGGCTGCCTTCTCCTCTCTGCACTCACTGGTAATGCTGATCCCAGTTGTGTCACTGGAGGTGCCAGGGGAGCCTTTGTGATGCATTAAGAAAGGCAGATGCCTGGTTCAGGCCCCATCTGTCTGTCCTTCCTTCACACTGCGGCATCAGAGCCCTGGCTTCTCTCCTGGCCTCCTTATCTCAGCTAGTCAAGATTTCTCTTCTTCCCTCAGTCTTGTTCTTCTTTGAAGGGTGTGGGAGGGGAGTCTGGGGACAGGTTCTAAGTGTGGGCATATATGTGTCCAAGTTTCAACGAGTGTGGCAGAGACTGGGGTGCATTTGTTCAGGTGTGGGAGGTTGTGTCTACGATTTGTGTGTCTAGGTGATGTTCTGTGTTCCTTCATCAATAGGTCTGTCCAGTTCATTGAATAATCCTAACATCATAGACTCTCAGACCTTCACCTGCTACCCTTGAGTAAACTAAGGGTGAGAAGGAGAAATAACTGGCCCAAGGCCACACAGCAAGACAGAGCCAGGTCTGGAACCGAGAACCCCTGACCCCTAGGCATTGTTCTTTCTACAGGCCCCAGGCGGCTCTGTCAGCCCAGACCTGCCTGTAATAAGCATGGGCCGTTGTCCCTGGTTCCTTCTCAGACACCTCATTCTGCTTTGAAGGAAGAAGTGGAGCCAAAAGATAAGGGACCTGGGGTCACTGAGGTTTGTTATGGGACAAGGAGGCAGCAGGTCAACCTTCCAGGAGACACAACTGGGAGAACCAACCATTTCTCTCTGAATAATCGTTCCTGGGCGATGCTGAAATGTTGGTTAAAATAATAAACATTGGCCTTCGTGTGCTTTTGTTTTGACCCTGGGATAGCATTTCCTTCCTCCATTTTCCCCTACTCTTCCCTTTGTGGCAAGGACAGTGCTGGAGCTGCAAGATCTACTGGGGTGTCTGGAGAGAAAAGATGGCTGGCGTGGTCAGGAGATGGATCTGGCTCTGGCTGGCTGCGTGGCCTTGGGGAAATGAGCTGCAGACGGCGTGCTTAGCTCCTCCAGCCAGTGGGGCAGAAGTGGGGAGGGTAGTAGTGGTCAAGGTGATGTGTAAGGCTCCAGGGGACGGAATGGCATTCCTGAGCCCCAGCTCTGCGCCAGGTCAGGAGCTGTGCTGCGCTCACTCCTTTTCCACACATCATCTCCTTCAGTGCTCCCAGTAGCCCGATGAGGAAGGAATGACTATGTCTGTTTTTATTGAGATACAATGCACATACCATAAAATTCACCATTTAAAGTGTACAAATCAGTGGTTTTTAGTATAGTCACAAGGTTGTGCAATCACCACTGCTATCTAATCCTAGAACATTTTCATCATTTCAAAAAGAAACCTCATATCCCTTAACCATCACTCCTCATTCGTCCCTCTCCCCAGTTCCTGGCAACCATTAATCTACTTTCTGTCTCTATGGATTTGCCTATTCCGGACATTTCATAGAAATGAGATCATGCAATATGTGGCGTTTTGTGACTGGCTTCTTTCATGTAGCGTAATGTTTTCAAGGTTCATCCACGTTGTAGCTTGTGTCAGTTCTTCATTCCTTTTGATGGCTGAGTAACGTATTTATCCATTCATCAGGTCATGGGCATTTGAGTTGTTTCCACTTTTTTGTTTATTATGAATTATATTGCTGAGCACTGTGTATTTTAGTAGGTGAGAACACTGAGCAGCTGGGGAAGATGGGCACGGAGAAGTACAGCAATTTGCAAGACCACAGTTAGTAAAGGGACAGAGCCAGGTCTTGCCATGAGACCTCTTTCTCCATCATTTGCCCCAGCCCCTAGGTGGGTGTCAGGAGCTGGGGGCTGTGGGAGGTGGGAGGACACACACCAATGGCCCTGGTGCCCCTTCCTCTATGCAGGGGAGCTGCCGTTGCCCCAGGAGACAACCGTGGAGCTGAGCTGTGGAAGGGGGCCACTACAAGTGATCCTGGGCCCAGAGCAGGCCGCCATGCTGGACTGTAGTCTAGGGGCTGCTGCTGTCGGACCCCCTACCAGCGTCGCATGGAGCAAAGACGGAGGTGCCCTGCTGGAGCATGACCACCTGCGCCTGCTTCCCAATGGCTCCCTGTGGCTGACCCAGCCACTAGCATCTGATGGCAGTGAGGAGACGGCCCCCGAGGCCTCAGCTGTCATTGAGGGCAGCTATTCCTGCCTGGCTCATGGCCCCCTTGGAGTGCTAGCCAGCCAGGCTGCAGTGGTCAAGCTCGCCAGTAAGTGCTGGTATCTGGGGGGCTGAGCTGAGACCCCGGAGGCCTGGGGTGTGGGAAGTGTGGTCTTGGTTAGTTACCTGCACAAAGGCCTATCTCTTGAGCCCACTCCCGTTTTCCTTGCCGCCCGTCCTACTCAGTGGGTCTCTCCCTGGTATCGTCTGCTTCGCTGTTCATTAGTCCCACTTCTCCATTCCTCTGTTCTTCCTCCTTTTCTTTCCCTTTGAGTTTGAGAGTCTAAAGTTGTACTCTCCTCCGGGAAGCCAGCCAGCGATGCTTCTAAGAGTGTCAGGGGCACAAAGGTGCTTCCCCAGGGAGCTCCCCGCCCCACAGCAGGTGGCGTGTGTGGAGTCAAGCCCCATTGTCCAGCTCATCCCTTGAGAAGCTCTCAGGAGGCACAGATCACCATGCAATAATTTTAAGGCCAGAAAAAAATGTGCATCCTATTGTAGTCTGACCATGATGCTGATGTCAGGTTGGGTGACTTTGGGATTCATTCTGCCCGTAGCATCTGACATCTGACCAGTAATCACTACTTCTTACCCTCTGGTGGCCTCTCTCCAACTGTGTCTCTGTTGGTCTGAATTTGCTTTGCTTGTGTTCCTCTCCTCTCCTCCTCTCCCCCTCTTCCTCCTGCCCTCCTTCTGCCCCCACCCTTCTTCCTCCTCCTCCTCCTCCTCCTCCTCCTCCTCCTCCTCTTCTTCTTCTTCTTCTTCTCTCTCTCTCCCTCTCCCTCCCTCCCTTCCTCCCTCCCCTCCCCCCTCCCTCTCTGCTTGTTGCGGCCTCTTTCCCCTGCCCCTCTCCTATCCCTGCCTGTGTGTCACTGTGCTCATCCCCAGCTCTCTCAGGCTTCTCTCTGCACCCGGAGTCTCAGACAGTGGAGGAGAATGGGACAGCTCGATTTGAGTGCCACATTGAAGGGCTGCCAGCGCCCGTCATTACTTGGGAGAAGGACCAGGTGACAGTACCTGAGGAGCCTCGGTGAGTGCCCTGTGGGGAGTGGAGAGTGGGTTGCCATGGGCAGGCCAGGGAGGGTTTGGGGATTCTTAGACTCAGGATGACTCCGTTTGCTCAAACTGACTTAGGAGCCAACCGTCGCCTGATTCTCAGCTCATTTCATGTCCCCAAGATAAACCGGGCCAGAAGGTTTTGCACCCAGGAAGGAAAGCCATCCCCCAAGGTGTGGAGCTAGGTAGGGAATGGTGTTCGGGTCCTTCAGAGCATTGCTAGTTCAACCACTTGCTTTATTGAGAGGACCTGTGTTTTATCCAAGGCCACGCTGTGAGTCATTGGCAAAGTGTTTGTTGTTCATTCAGGGCTCCGAGGCTGCTGGAAAGGTACTCTTTTTTGCAAGGTTCTTCTGGAGTTTCTACTCTGGATGCATAACTTCTCTTCCTCTCAGTTCCATCCAGTGGAGTGTGGCTTCTGATAAATGGGTTGTGGAGGTCCTTCCTGTTTCACTCTCCTCTCTCCCCATAAAGGCAATGGGCAGATGGAGCAATGCCAGGGAAGAGTTTCTAAGGCAGAAGAGAAGCAGAGGCTAGAGCCAGGACCTGATCCCTCCCGTGGCCTCCTGGGTAGGCCCCGGTGTACCTACAGCAGGACCAGGAAGCACAAGGCTCGTTTGCATCTGTGGTCTCTGAGTTGGTCTCATGACTTGGTTGTCCCACCAGGGATTCTTACATATTTGGAAATGTGGCTCCGCCTGCCTTTCCCAGCCACCCTACAGTGCCCTCCCTGTATCTCTCTAGCAGTAATTACCAGCTCGTTCTCTCCTGGTGGAGGTGGGCTTCCTTAGGCTCAGAAACACTGGTCTCCACATCTCCCTGTCCTGGGAGTATCCTGTCTTGAGCCTGTGTTTAGGTAGAGGTGAAAGTGTAGGAGGAACTTATAGGCAGAGAAGCCATAGGACACATCCCTGTAACAGTTGTGAGGGAGGAGAAGGGCGAGAGGTCAAGATGTAAGCGACCGTATTGACTTTGGTGATCGGTCCTCAGCACGTGCCTTCTCACTCAGCCTCATCACCCCATCTATAACATTAACGGGGAAGAAAATGAAAGGATTGGATTAGATTATAGTTTCCCCAAAGTGTGTTCTTTTTTGAACGTTAGTCCCTAAAGATGCTTTTTGGAGAAAAAAAAAAAAAGTATTCTGTAGTCAAATAAGGTCTGGTTTATAGGTTACGGCCTATAAATCTCCCTCTTGGGGGTGACAAGGCCCTGAGAAGTCCTGTACGGAAAACCTGTTTAACTTGTTTAACCAAACACTTCCTAGACTCATTTGCCCAGAGCCGCTCTGGCAGCATCCCGTGAGCGTACATTCCAGGGAGTAGACCATGGGAATGCTGACCCTGCCTTCCCAGCACTGACATTTGAAGTTCTACGCCGTCCACATGTGGGCTTCCCTCTGCTGTTCGGTGGGTGCTTCCTGGGAGTTTCTGGGCAAAGAGTCTACTCCTGGCAGAGAGCAGAAAAATCTCCCCGTGTTAAAAATCACAATAGGCACCACTTAATGAAAACTATGTTGTAATCATTCCCATATCATCCTTCCGGGTAGGTGTTTCTTATTTTTCATATTTGCCTCTTTTTATATTTCTAGAAGGTGCATTTTTCAAATTCATATAAATAAGAAAGAACAAAAATTACTCATCTTGTCACCCATGGAAAGCCACTGTTAGTTTTGATGTCTGTCCTCTGGTTGTTTCCCCTATATATTTATAAATGTTCTCTTTAAAAAACTTGGATTCTATTGTACATACTGGGTTTTTTGTTCAGTCACCTTTTTTTCAAAACAAAAATGAGATTGTATTGCAACTTTTACTTTTTCTCGTGTAACACACAATGAACATCCTTCCAGGTCTATGCATATGGCTATGGGCAGAGAGTATTCCCTGGATGGTTAAATGAGGGAGCTGAAGATCAGAGACAGAAGTACCTGGGCCCAGGTCACACAGCTAGTACCGGGAGTGTTGGATACCAGAATCCTGGCGTGGATGACACACAAGCCTCTCGGGCTGTGGTGGTTGGGGTGGGGCATCCACAGCGTCTGGAGAAGTTCCTCCTGCAGGTGGGCTTAGAAATCGGGTGGTCCAGCGGTGGCTCAGGGCAGAGGAATTACTTCCCCAAAGTTTCTCAGCAAACAGTGGGGTCCCAGCCTCGCCTCCCAACATCTAGTGCAGGCATCATTCCATGAAGCCACAGGCCTCTCCCAGGAGTCTGGAGCTGCCAGTTCCTGAGCCCTGGGAGTGTTTGCCCCCAAGTTCTCTGAAAAGTGATCCTCATCTATAAATAAGCTGGGCTCACATGTCCCAGCACATTGTGTGGGGGGAATAAAGAAATGTCTAAAACAGCAACTTGACTATGCCCAAGGTATGTATTTTTACACATGCCCAGATATAGTATACGTACAAATATGCTATTCATAAACTCAGCCCAGTGGTTTGAAGGAGACCATATGCCTTGCTGTAGGGTGTGCACATGTGCAGTTAATAAACACACTCTGTCAGGGTATCTGTGCATGTTTTTGAAACTGATGGTGAAGACTAGACCCTAAGGCAATTCCCTGGTACTTATACTCATTTCTAATGGTAGGGGATAATTTTTTCTTCCGTGGGAAACAGTCATCATGACAGCAAAGTTTCTCAAATCCCAGGCATTCACAAACCCCCTTTATAATGTTGGCCATCCCTACAACAGTTATACAAACACTTAATACATTTATTTAAATCAACTCTCTCTTTTGTAACTTAACATATACTAAAAAGGAACGTTATCTCGCTATAGTAAAATGGAAAAACAGCAACACGTACCATAAATAGAAGGTGGCCATAAAAATAAATTCATAACCACTGGAATCAGAAATATGTGCCTGGATCCACTTGAAATCATTTTGTTATCACCATTCACTCACACATTAAAAACACGGCCCTCATGGGCTGAAATACCGTGGGCTCCCTAGTCATCTCCCATCTCCCAGCGTCCATAGCATCTGTCAACCTGGTGTGACCCTCAGCTAGTGTCCCTTTTCTCCAGAGGGATCCCTGAAGGGCTTAGGGAGGGGCTCCTTGGCCCTCAAGCAATTCAGAGCAGCTATATCATTTCTTCTGCCTGCTTGAATCTCTGGGTCCAGTGACTTTTTGTGGGGTGGGGGCAGCACGCTCAAGCTCCGGCTTGGAAAGAGAATGATGCCTTCCTTTTGGATAGAGGTTGCTTTTCATTCATACGCAGCTATTTTGTTTTATTTGAAATTTGAATTAAATTTTAAATGATAAAATATACTAACTTAAAGGGAAAGAAAAGATACCTACCAACTGAACACAGACAGTTATTACCATATTGAGTGTTCCCACCCCTGACTTTTTAAATATGTGTGCGGTTTATACCATTGTAAACATGTGTTTAGAGTTTTCAATTCACAGATAGTGTTTATGTCCATTATCTAATATGAGCTCATAAACCATTAAAAGGGCCAGGGTTGTGAAGTAGGCAGAACAGGAATTATTTAACCCATTTTTCAATTGAGAACCTGAGGCCCAGACATGTAATGTCACTTGCTAAAATCACATATGTTGGAGCCAATTCTTTCCACTGTGCCACAGAGGCTTGTAGGTTAGAGCCCGGAATTACAAAACAGTGTACAAGGGTACACGCTTTTTTCAACTTAAATTTTTTACAGTTTTGTATTTCCAAACTAATAAACATTCACCGTAAAAAAATTTTTTTAAAAAACGCAACAAATAAGAGTCCCCAGTAATCCTACTCCCAGAGAAAACCGCCATGAGTGACGGGAGCTTTACCACATTTGACTTTTTTGTGCATGGCCTAACGTATTTATTTATGTTCCAAAAATAGAATTGCTTCATAAACACTGTTTTGTGACTTCCCCCCCCACCAACCAATATATCTTTGACTTCTTTCCAAGGACAGAGCTTCTAAAACTACATTTTAACAAAACAGAAAAGATTTTGATAAACACTAACAATGGTTCCATCTCGCTTCAGCAACAGCACATATGAGGACATGTATCCATTCATTCATTCATTCATTCATTCATTCATTCATTCATTCATTTGTCCATTCATTCAACACACATAATTAAGGAAATGGTACTTGTCAAAGGAGGTATTACCTCTTTGGTACCCAGAGCACAATTCCCCTGGAAACACCAGGGAACTTTGGGGTTAGGAAGTGACCCTGCAGGCAGTCAGCTAGCTAGACTTGGGGAGGACATAGGGTCTTGAGAGTAGAGTATATTAGGTGGAGGACACCTGGATGGGAATGAGGGATTTATTTTCCAGATGGGTCCTGCTTGTTCTTCCCCACTTGGCCTTTCTCATCAATTTTTTGTGGCCGCAGGCAGGGTGTTGGCTCAGGATTTTTCCTCCAAATACCCTTTGCGTCCTTGTGCCTTCTCCTCTCTGGCCCAGCACTGATGTGGGCAGCTATTGGAGCTGAGGGTAAGACACTGCGGCAGAGGTGGGTGAGCCTGTGGGATGATGGAGGGAGTGCTGCAGCTTTCTGCTTTTCCTCTAAGTCTTTGGGCCACAGCAGCTTTCTAGACCCATGGCCAGAATTCTCTCCCAACACCCTTGAGCTGGTTCTCCTCTTCTGTTTAGATTTTCTCATACCCTGTTTTCCCACAAGCCAAGGGATCTTCACCAAGTGCACAGCTGCTCCATTTCCTCTCTGACCTTGGTGCAACCTACATCCAGGGAGCAGCACCATTCACCCTCTTGAGAAACTAGAACTCTCAACCTCAACGGACCTGCAGGGGTCACAGGTGGAGGATTCCGGAGGACCTGCTCATGCCCTATGGGAGCCAGAAACCTCTCTGCTCCCCTCACCCCAGCCCCATGGACACTTCCCTGCTCCGCTGCTCTGCGCTGGCTGCATTGTCTTTCAAGCAAGGCCTCTGGGCCTTTCTAACCCAAGATGCATTCCAACCCTTTGACCAAGAGGGCAGAGAACACCACCCTCAGCCATCTCGTCCCTCCTCAGCAATGTAGGCGCTGACTGGAGCTTGCTGGGGACCACGTCCCTTCCATTGGCATTCTCAGCCATCGAAGGGTTGCTGAGACAGGCAGGTGGGAAGAACATGGGATTTGGCACCAGAAGATCTGGGCTTAAGTTTTCACTCTGCTCCAGCTGTGAGACTGTGGGAAAATACCCTTCTCCTTCTGAGCCTTAGTTTTGTCACTAATAAAATGAAGGTTGTGATCCCCTCTATTTCTTGGGCTTGTTTTGAGGGTCAGATGGCATAGTGTGAATGAAAGGGATTTTTATTGGGAGTGAGGAGGTAATGCAGGCAGGGGGTAAACAAGTTCAAACTGTACAGAAGGCTGTATAATAAGCCTTCTCCCACTGTCAGCTCCCAGGATCCCAGGGCCCCTCCCTAGACACAACCACCATTACCAGGGACACCGCATACACATCTTGGAGATCTTCCTATATCAGCACACATGGAGCTGTCTCCTTTTTAGCAGCTGCCTAGCATTCCATTGTATAAATGCACCCAAATCGATTTAGCTAGTTCACCCTGCAGATGGATGCTTGGATAATCTCCAGTCTTTTGCTATTACAGACAGTGCTGGAGTGAATATTGGCAAATACACATTTTTGTGTACATGTATGAGAATATCTGTGGTTTAGAGACCTTGAAGTGGCATTGCAGGGTCAAAAGGCATGTGCAGGTTTGAGTTTAAGATATCACCAGTTTGCCCTTGAATGAGGGTGTATTGATTGGCATGGCCACCAACAAGACAGCGTGCCTTCTCCCGTTGTTATTAAACCTTTTGACTTTTGCCAATCTGATAGGTATTCTACCATCTGGAAATGGTATTTTACAGTTCTAATTTGCATTTTTTAAATTGTGAGTGAGGCTTGAAAGTGAGGCACTCTTGGTAATTCAGGTTAGAGTGGGGTGGGCCCAGGATAGTTTGGGGATGCCCCACTCCTCGCAGAGCTTCTGCCCACCTCACAGGTGCCCTTTCCCCCTTCCCAAGGCTCATCACTCTTCCCAACGGGGTTCTCCAGATCCTAGACGTTCAGGAGAGTGATGCAGGATCCTACCGCTGCGTGGCCACCAACTCAGCCCAGCAGCGCTTCAGCCAGGAGGCCCTACTCAGTGTGGCCTGCAGAGGTAAGGGGGCTGGCCGGGCAGGCAAACTGAGGCGTTTCCGGAGTCAGCTGCATTGGAGCTGAGAGGGGCCTCACGAGGTCCAAGCCCTGCCTTCAAATAGGTGACAGGGTATCACTCCCATCAGACAGGTGAGGTGATGAAGCCCAGAGAAGGCAATGCTGCCCAGCAAGTCAGAGAGCTGGGGCTGGACTCCCAGTGCAGGGCTCCCCTGTGTTTCCTTGGGTTGGATGGAGCTGGGGACGGCGGGGAGAGAGGCATCTGAGAAGGGGTGTCAGTGCCCTGAAGCCCTGGTCCCTGCCCCTCTGTGTGCCCTGAGGGCTCTGGGTACTGGGGGTTCACCCCTCGCTGCTGGCTGTGCCCTGTGAATCTGGCTGCCTGCAGTCTGGTGCTCCTGTCCCAGGGTAATGCAGGAGGAAGGTCACAGGCTTTGGGGTCAGAAAGGCCTGGTTTGAATCCTGGCTTCTCTACTTACCATCTGTGTGACCCTGGGCTGGTGATCAAATGTCCAACTCCAGGAAGTTGTGAGAATAGCTGAGATAAGAGTGGTAAGTGCCTGGCACGTGGCAGGTGATCCACGGATCTTACCTCAGGCCTCCCCCCAGGGCCTCTCACTTGCCTCCCTTTGCCATGGCATCTCCCCCCAGCCCAGCCCCGCTGCACATCTCTTCCCACCTCCACTTCCTCGGGGCTTAAGCTGGTGAGTTGCTCTGAGTGGCGTTCCCTGCCTCTCCTGTGCACGGGGTCTCTGCCTCCATCTGCTGGACAAACCAGGGATTCACCAAGCTGACCCAGAGAGGCAGGTCACACTGAGCATTGGGCAGGAATCAGTGCTCAGGGAGTTACCAAGCTGGCAGAAACTCGAGCCTACACCCTGCCTTTCACACAAGGAACCGGAGACCCTTTGGAGAAGGGACTTGTCTAAGATCACACAGCACGATTATGATAATGACAGCACGTGCTGGAACTAGAAACTGTAACTGTTGACTCGAAGCCCAGACTCCAAGTCTACTCATGACCCTGACCATCCTCTGCCTGGTGGGTGGGTTCAGTTTGGCAGGGAAGAATCGAGGTGGGCTGTTGGAGGCCAGGTTACTCTCCTGGCTTCAAGAGAAGGGGCTCTGAGTCCCAGTCCCAGCTCTGTGGGGCTAGATAGCTACTTTTGCCATCTGCCAGATGGAATTCTGGCTGCTCCCTGCCTACCTGCCTCACCAGGTGATGAACATCAGGGGAGGTACTGCTCGTGTAGAAGCCTAATAGTAAGGCTGCCTGCTGGTCTGCCTTCTCTCCAGGGTCCCTGGTGTCCACCAGGGGGCAGGATGTGGCCATTGTGGCAGCCCCAGAGAACACCACTGTGGTGTCTGGCCAGAGTGTCGTGATGGAATGTGTAGCCTCGGCTGACCCCACCCCTTTCGTGTCCTGGGTCCGGCAGGGTAAGTGGAGGGAGGGCCTGAAGGGCATGGGAAAGGAGGAGTGTGGGATTTCACGTGTCCCCAAATCAGGGAGCTATAAGGGTGACCACTCCATGGTCACCAATCTTTGATGTGGCAAGAACTCCTCTCCCAGGGCTGAGTGTGGGTGGGGGACCTGGACAAACTAAATCATCAATCTGCATAGCATGTTTCCGTTAGGAGGCACTTTGAGTCTGCCGCTCACAAAACAATTATGGAGAGTGGGCTAGCTGCTTCACCTTACTTATTTCATTCCTCACAATAGTGTTGCCAGTCAGCGTGTGAGAGCTGGAAAGGTGCCACGCAGCCAGTGAGTCAGGTGGACTCAGACCCCCCACTGCTGCTCTGTTTAATTGCAAAGCCACCTCTTGGTCCACCCATTGTGCCTCTCCCTTTGTGTGCCTGGCTTCATGCTGGGCACAATGGATAACATACCCAGCTGAGAGACAAGGGGGGGGGCTGCCTCTGAACTCATAGTCTGGGTGAGGGAGATAAAACACATAACTAGGAAGAGAGGCTTGATGGTATCAGGCAGCAAGTGATAAGTGCCAAGTGGGACTGCATTACAGGAGCCGTTATCAGGGTCATGAGGGCACTGGGCCAACTGTCACCTTGCAGTCTACTGAGCACTCACACCCGTTCCCTTGCCTGAGCCTCCAAGAGCCCTTGGAGGATTATTATTCCCAGTGGGCAGATGGGAAGCTGAGGCTCAGAGAGGCAGGTGGAAAGCCAGGACCCAAACTATAGAGCTGGTTCTCTTTCCGCTACACGATTCCCTCCAATCCTGTATGCAAGAAAAGTGAGCATTATTTTTGTTTCTATTTGTCGATAAGAAGTGACTTGTCCCAAGTTGATGGCAGAAGTAAGTCTTAAACTCAGCTTCCTTCACCCTTCTTCCCTGGCTCAGTCTGTTACCCCACACTGCCTCTTTTTTGTAAGTTTGTACCTCACATTCAAGAGTACAGAATGAATACATAGAGTTTAAAGAAGAATAAGACACAAAACAGCGAGGTACCCCCCACTGATCCGATGAGACAGAATAGTGCTGGTGTCTTTGCAGCTCCCCAACCAGCAGAGCCTCATTGGATTTGTGCCTAGTTAGGGGGTTCTGGGGGCCAGCAGGACCCTCAGACTATTATTGGGGTAAACCTGGTGTCACCCAGAAATTCTAATATCAGGATGACCCAGAGAGCTTGTTAAAACTACAGACTCCCTCCCTTCACACCTGGAGAGTTGTGATCCCGGAATCAGGTGCCCTAGGTCCTTGCTACTGCAAGTGTGGTCTTTGGACCCAGTTAGAAATGCTGAATCGGGGACCTGCCATAGCCTCTGCATCTTAGGACCCCCTGCAATTCTGTGATTCATGTGCACAACAAGGATTTGAGAATTTTCACAGAGGATTCTGACACCTGTGGGTTTAGGAACTCACTTAGAGAAACTCTGTTAACAGCACTCCTGGACAGACTGGGAAGAGAAAAGCTGCCACAGGCTTTCATTCCTGACCTCAGATGCTGCTCCTTTTCCAGAAACTTTCCAAAAGTCAGGAAAGGGACTTTTGTTTTATTGTCTTCTCATTGCAAAAGTTGTATGTATTCATTGTAGAAAACTAGGGAAAAGCAGAAACAGAAAACATCCCACCGTTCAAAGATAAAAAATTGTTAACATATGTGTGCATTTTCTTCCAGATTTTTTTCTATGCAAAAAAATTGAAAGCATGCTGAATTTACAGTTCCAAGTCCTATTTCCATTCAACAGTATATCCAAAGCATTTCCCCATACTTAAAACTTTTTCAAAAAACAATTATAATGACTATATATTCCATCCTTTGAATATCCCTGTAATGTAATTTGCCAGTTCCTACTGTTAAATTTGTAAGTCCTTTCCAGTCGTCCACTATCACAATTAACATTACAGTGAACCGCTCTGTTCACATCTCTCCAGGACAGGCGCCTATAAGTGGAATCCTGGCTTCTAGTTCAAGGTAGAGCCCCTGACTATCCCTATCTCCGTCCTTGCAATTTACTCTTTTCAAAAACTTTCCCAATCTGATAGGTGAAAATTAACATCTGTGTTTTGATGTGCATTTCTTTATGTGAAGTTAAACACTTTTTTGTGTTCCTTGGCCATTTCCATTTCTTCCCTGGATTTTCTGTTCCTATCCATAAGGCAAGGGCTTTTCAAATGATTTTCATTTCAGATCAAGATGAAAGTCTCTGCACATATTCAAATCTTTGGTTTTCATCAGACCTTTTCAGCCATATCTTCATCAGAGGTACTGGGCTAGGACCATAGAGAAGGATGTGCCCTTCTTGAGAGAAATGAATGATAATGGTGATAGTGGCCTGAGCACCTATTTATGTGCCTGCATTGTGTCAGGGGTTCTCACAGACCTTATTCATTCCACCCCCACAGCCGTCCTTCCAGCTAGGGACTATCTCCCCATTTTACAGATTGAGCCACTAAGATTCAGAGAGGGTCACCAGGCTGGCAAGTGGAGGAACTGAGATTCGAACTGGGAGCTGTTGTGTTCTCTTAATCTGGGTGTAAGGGGCCCCGAGCTCTGGAGAGTGGATGGAGGGGCAGTCCTCAGCTCTCCCCTCCAGTGTTCTACCTCTCATCCCCTAGACGGGAAGCCCATCTCCACCGATGTCATCGTCCTGGGCCGAACCAACCTACTGATCACCAGCGCGCAGCCCCGGCACTCTGGTGTCTACGTCTGCCGTGCTAATAAGCCCCGGACACGCGACTTCGCCACTGCTGCCGCTGAGCTCCGCGTGTTGGGTGAGCGGCGTGAATGCAGGCTGGGGGAGGAGCTGTGTGGGAGACGGCATTGGAGCGGGTTAGCTGCTGCCCCAGGAAGAATGGGGAGAGGGGAAGTGGGCAAGTGGGCATGTTAAAGGAACTGAGGGGTGGTCTCGGGGGATGAAAAAGGGGTAGGGCTTAGTGGGGTTCGAGTTCAGGGAGAGGAGTGCTTTGTAAAGGGGGGTTGTGGCTTGGAGGGCACAGACCAGATCATTGGAGGAGGGGAAGTGGTGGAAAGAGATTGGAGGAGGGAGTGGGGAGAACTGAATCGGCGAGAGAAATGGGGTGACCAGGGAGATTGGGGGCGGGGAGAGGTGGTCTGGTTGGGACCCAGGTAATGGGGGAGGGACGGGACTGAGTCCTGAGGGAGACAGTGGACGGGACTGAATGGCACTCAGAAAACTGGAGGACGGAGTCGCTCAGGACGGGATAACCCTGGAGAGGGGTAAATCTGATAGGTGTGAGAGGTAGGGGAGAAGGAGGTGATAAATGAGGTAGTGGAGTTAGAACCAGGAGGAGCTGGGGTGCTTAGGAGAAGCTGAGCAGGCCTGGGACAATTAGGGGAGAGGAAGAGAATGGCCAGCGTGGTGCTGGGGTAGACGCAGGAGAAGACGAGGTAGAGCTGCGCTGCACTAGAGTATTTGGGGGAAGGGGTGAGTCGGGGAGAGATTAGGGTGATTGGAGGGGAGGTTGGGAAATTTGGAGAAAGGGGCAGAGCCCCTAGGGGTCGAAGCGCGCGGTCAGTGTACCCCTCCCCGCCCCCAGCGGCCCCTGCCATCTCGCAGGCGCCCGAGGCGCTGTCGCGGACTCGGGCCAGCACCGCTCGCTTCGTGTGCCGCGCGTCCGGGGAGCCGCGGCCCACGCTGCGCTGGCTGCACGACGGGGCGCCGCTGCGGCCCAACGGGCGCGTTAAGGTGCAGGGCGGCGGCAGCAGCCTCGTGATCACGCAGATCGGCCTGCAGGACGCCGGCTACTACCAGTGCGTGGCCGAGAACGGCGCGGGCACCGCGTGCGCCGCCGCGCCGCTGGCAGTTGTGGTGCGCGAGGGGCTGCCCAGCGCTCCCACGCGGGTCACGGCCACGCCACTGAGCAGCTCCACCGTGCTAGTGTCCTGGGAGCGGCCGGAGCTGCACAGCGAGCAGATCATTGGCTTCTCCCTTCACTACCAGAAGGCTCAGGGTACGTCTGCGGGGCGGGGTGGGGTGGGGTGGGGCTGACACGCCCCAGCCGGGCTCCGCGGAGGCGGGAGCGCCGTGGGGGCGGGAACCCGTTGGATGACTGAAGGGTTGCTTGTCTGGTACCTTTGGGGTTAGGGACGATGAGGGTGGGAGCCCACCGGAGAGACTCGCAAAGCTTTGGGTTAGGTCTGGTACTCTAGTAGCGTTAACGGTGCGGCAATTATCCCCCTCGGTCAGTGTATGAAAGAGGAGGGAGGAGGCTTCGCCCAGGCAGTGCCTCGGCCTTCCTGGGGCCAATTTATTGACAGCAGCAGGAGTCAGCTCAGTGAGATGCCGGAAGGAACTTTCTAACCAGTGGAGGAATTCATACAGTGGGACTAGAAGCCCGGGGAGTTTATAGTCTCCCCTCCCCAGATAATCTACTCAGATTATCTGGGATTATCTGGGATGATTTAGCTATAAATTGACTATTCCAGATCCTAGGACACTTGAAGGACCCTTAGACAGCCTCCAGCTCTTGGGCCTCTGGGGATAGCCCTGTGACAGTCCCACTGTCCTCTGTGTCACCACTGTAGGCATGGACAATGTGGAGTACCAGTTTGCAGTGAACAATGACACCACAGAACTACAGGTTCGGGACCTGGAACCTAACACCGATTATGAGTTCTACGTAGTGGCCTATTCCCAGCTGGGGGCCAGTCGTACCTCCACCCCAGCGCTGGTCCACACTCTGGATGATGGTAGGGCCTCTGAACCTGCCATGGGCACTTTGGGGCCCAGAGAATTCCCTGGGGATGCTAGCTTGGCTTCTCTTTACTTGTGTACGCCAAGGCACTTTTACCTGCCCAGTGTGTGCCCGGAAAGGGGCTGGGCAAGGGTTCTTCTCCCCAATTTACAGTTGGGGAAACTGAGGCCCAGAAAATGAGAGTGACTTGCCCAGGGTCAGTAGGACGGCTGGGGCTTGAGGTCTCAGTTCGCGATTTATCATGTGGCCCTGCTCCCTGATCCCGGCTTACCATTCAGTCAGGCATGGACCTGTGACAGCCCACTGGCAGTGGAAGACTGTGCCCCAAAGCTTTCTCAGGGTAGGAAGGATGTCCGCTCCTCTCCAGCATGGGGCTCCCCTGAGAGGCTCCCTTTGCCCCCTCAGATCCTGGTCCTGGGCCTCCTTCTGACTTGCTGTGTGACCTGGGCAAGTCTCTGACCGCTCCTGGGCCTCACCTTCCACGTCGGTGGAGCAGAGCTCACGCTGATGTTCTTCTGTCTCAGTCCCCAGTGCAGCACCTCAGCTCTCCCTGTCCAGCCCCAACCCCTCGGACATCAGGGTGGCGTGGCTGCCCCTGCCTCCCAGCCTGAGCAATGGGCAGGTGGTGAAGTACAAGATAGAGTACGGTTTGGGAAAGGAAGGTGAGTGGGGGCAGGGTGTGGGCTCCACCTGGCTGGGAATTGTGGATGTGAAGCGTTGGTCAGAGCCAATGAGAACCTGAGCTGTGTGGGGGGGGTGTCTGAGGAAATTAGACAGTACAGGGAGGTGGAGTGGGGGAGGGGTGGGGGGAAGGAGAGGTGAACCTGGAAAAAAGGAGTGCGGGCTAGGGGTGGGGGCAGCTGAAGGGAAGAGAGGGCTAGCTCCACCTGGGTTCTGGCCCCACCTCCTCTACAGCTGCAGTGTGCCGTCCTACTGAGTCCCTGCCTCAACTTCCTTCTCTGAGAAATGAGGCAGACGGCCTAGGTGACCCCTAGGGTCCCTGCCAGCTCAAAGAGCAGATGAGGGATAGGGAGGTGATGGGGGTGCTTGTGGGAAGGGAGAATGGAGCATTGAGGGGGGGTGTTAGAGCAGATGTTGGTAATCTAGGGGAGGAGTATGAAAGGGATAAAGAGTTAGAGGAAGGCAAGTGGCTGGGGGTGCCAAGGTGAGGGTGAAGGGGGGGAAGGGTGAGGGATGGGGTTTGAGGTGGTTGTCAGGGCTTTGGAAGGCAGGTGGTGCCCGAAAGCCCTCACAGGCAACCCCTGTGCCTGTGCCCTAGTGTGTGTGTGTGTGTGTGTGTGTGTGTGTGTGTGTGTGTGTGTGTGTGTGTTGGGGGGGAGGCTCCTTGCCAGCTTATGGGGAAGTGGGGGCAGCATGCCATGATTCTCCCCACTCTGAACCAAGGCTGATGGCTACATCAGCTAGAGTGGGAAGCCCAGGAGTCAGCCCTGGAGCCATGGAGTCCGCGCAGGTGAGAGGGCTTCAGGCTCCACTGGGCACTGAAGAACCAGGATCTGAGGTGGAAGAGTCGTTGTAGGGGAATTTAGGGGTTGTGGTCCCCAGGTGGCCTCCCAGCAGCCAGTCTTTTCTGTCCCAGCAGATCAGATTTTCTCCACCGAGGTGCCAGGGAATGAGACACAGCTTACGCTGAACTCACTTCTGCCCAACAAGGTGTATCGCGTACGGATTTCGGCCGGCACGGGGGCTGGCTACGGGGCACCTTCGCAGTGGATGCAGCACAGGACACCTAGTATGCACAACCAGAGCCATGGTACGGGCTCGGAGGGGACAGGACCAGGTGGCATGCATGATTGCGTGGGTGTATGTGTGCCCTTGGAACCCAGACCCAACCACCCCCTCCATCAGAGACCTTCCATGGCTCCCCTTGCTTGATGGGTCAGGGAGGATGGGTGTAGAGGTAGAGGGCTGGCCATCGCAGACCTATCTGTGTTCAAGTGTCCCTTCTGTCATGTGACCTCCAACAAACCGTTCACAACTCTAAGGCTTCATTTACTGCCAATCGAGGCGTGAGGATTGATAATATATTGTAAACAAAGTGTTTAGTACACAATAAGAACTTGTTAAATAGCAGCTGCTTCCATGACTATGGTTATTGGTTTTGTTGAGAGGCCCAATGGTCGAGTGGTTAAATGCAGACAAAACCTGTGTGCATACTATCTGTGTGACCTTGGGCAAGTTACTTAACTGCTCTGAGCCTCGGTTTTCTTACCTGTAAAATGGGGATAATGATATTTTCATTTATTTTTTTAGAGTTGTGAGAATAAAGTTAAAATGTATGTACAGAGTGCTTAGAACAGTGTCTAATACATAATAAGCTCCCAACTTTTGGGCTCCAAGTAGAGTCCCCACTCTAATGGCTCCATCCCTCCTTCCTGGCCTTAGCAACCCTTGTGACCCCCTTATCTGCCAGTAGCCATGCATTCATTCCTTTAGAAGAATTATAGAGCCTACTCTGTGCTAGGTACTGTCAGCCCTGCCCCAGAGGTACTCCTTGCTAACCTCTGTGCAAACGCTCAGGAAGACATCCCTCCATTTTCAGCACTCTGGGTTTGTGAAATAGTAAGTTCACCTCTAGACCAGCCCAGGCCTGGCACTTCGGGTGGTGGCTGAGTGGTGATGCGTTGGGAGAAAGCTGGCAAGGCTCTCACTCAATGCCAGTCTTTCTGCTTCTTCCTCCTCTTGCCTCTTCCCCCCCTCCCACCCCTGGCCTCTTTCTCCTCATTCCCCATTCTCTTTCCTCTTCTCCTATCCTGCTCACCCCTGCCCCCAGTCCCTTTTGCCCCTGCAGAGTTGAAGGTACGGGCAAGGATGGAGTCCCTGGTCGTGTCGTGGCAGCCTCCCCCTCCCCCTGCCCAGATCTCTGGCTACAAACTGTACTGGCGGGAGGTGGGGGCCGAGGAGGAGGCCAATGGTGACAGCCCCCCGGGGGGCCGTGGAGACCAGGCTTGGGATGTGGGGCCTGTCCGCCTCAAGAAGAAAGTGAAGCAGTATGAGCTGACTCAGTTAGGTGAGGAGGGCTGGGGGAGGGAACGAGATGGATGTAGCTGCAGCGGGAGACTGGACAGCTGGGTGCAGGAGTTGGAGATGGAATTCTCTCTGGGGACAAGGGAGTGACCCTGCGGGTTCCTCTAGCTAGTCAGTGATCCCTGTAATCTTCCCCAGTCCCTGGCCGGCTGTACGAAGTGAAGCTTGTAGCATTCAACAAACATGAGGACGGCTATGCAGCAGTGTGGAAGGGCAAGACGGAGAAGGCTCCCACGCCAGGTGAGAGGGGCTCAGGCAAGGCCTCTGTGTGTGGCTTCCTTTCGCTTTCCTCTGGGCCAGCCCTGGTGGGCAGGCCATCTGGTAGCCCCAGCCACCCCCAAATGCATTCTCCTAGGCTCAGAGATCCTCTTCTGGCTCCAGACAGCCTCTGTCATAGAAAGAAGCTCCAGTTTGTGCACTGTCTTCTAGGTCTGCTACAGTATTTTCATTGCCCATGAGCAGTGCCAATTTGGAAGGTAGGGCAGAGAGAAATCCCATGGCTGATCAGTGACTTGTGACCCCAAGTTTGACTTTAAGACAATTTTTAAAACACGTCCACCTACAGTCTGTCAGATGATCCCACCACTGTAAGAAGGGAGAGTATCTCTATGTGGCCCACCAGGAAACTGAGGCTCAGAGAGGTAAAGGGACTTGTCCAAGGTGTCACAGAGCTTAGACTGGAACCGGGACTCCTGGCTTTCAGGCAAAAGTCTTTCCACTGCAGTGACTACCGTGGCCCTGTGCTGGACACCTCTGTTGCCCATCATGACACTCCCTCACCCCGAACTTCCCAGGCTGATTTTCAATTGTGTGGTTTAGTGAAAGGAGAACTTAACCAGGGTCAAGAAACCTGGGTTCTAATTCCAGTTTGCTTATTCAGCAAGTGTTTTACTGAGCATCTACTATGTGCCAGCTCTGTTCTGGGAATTTAGTGATGAACAACACAAGTAAGGTACCTGCTCTCATGGAGTTTATGTTATTTTATGTTTATATAATAAACACGTCATCCTATAATACTGTAACAAAAATACCATAGTCTTATACAAGCGCCATTTGGTTCTCATATGGTGGTTCTGGAGGCTGGGAAGTCCAAGATTAAGGCACTGGCAGAATCAATGTCTGGTGAGAGCCTACTTCCTGGTGCATAGACCATAGGCCATCTTCTTGCTATGTCCTCAGTGGCAGAAAGAGGAATAGAGAGCTCTCTGGGGATCTCTTCAATAAGGGCACTGTTAGGGACTGCAAGTGTGTGTCCCCCCCAAAATTCATATGTTGAAACCATACCCTCCATTGTGATATATTAGAAGGTAATTAGGATTAGACGCGGTCAGGAGGGTACAGCCCTCATGAGTGGGATTAGTGCCCTTCTAAGAGTCACCAGACAACTTGCTTCCTTTCTCTGCTCGCTGCCATGTGACCGCACAATGAGAAGTCAGCAGTCAGCAACCTGGAAGAGGGCTCTCACCAGAACCCAACCATGCTGGCGCTCTGATCTCGAACTCCAGCCCCCAGAACTGTGAGGGCTACATTGTGAGAAGTACATTTCTGTTATTTATAAGCCACCCAGTCAATGGTCCTTCATTATAGCAGCCTGAATGGACAAAGATCGGCACTAATTCCATTCATGAGCATTTCACCATCTATTCAAATTTCAACAATATGAAATTTTTTTTGGGGGGGACACAAACATTCAGTCCATAACAATATGCCAGATATTTTTATATACTTGACCAATATGAACTAACTTAATCCTCATAACAACGCTATGAATTAGATACTATTATCAGCCCCACTTATAGAGCAGGGAATGGAGGCACAGGGAGGTTAAGTAACCTCTCCAAGGTTATACAGCTAGTAAGTGGCAGAGCTGGAATTTGAACCAGGGCAGCATGACTCCAGAATCTGTGCTCTTAATTGCCATGGTTTGCTGCCTCTCTATTACCGTCTGCTGTATGTATGGCCCTGGCAAAAATCACTTAAATTCTTGGGAGCCTCAGTTTCCTCATCTGTGAAGTGGTAATGATGCTACCCAACTCACAAGAGCAAAAGAGAGGACAGAAGAAAATGACTGTAAGCTGGGAACTGTAAAGCATACGTTTTCAGGATGAGTGTCCTTCCTCCCTTCCCCACACTCTAATTTTCACCTTCCAGACCTGCCCATTCAGAGGGGACCACCCTTGCCCCCTGCCCATGTCCATGCGGAATCAAACAGCTCCACATCCATCTGGCTTCGGTGGAAAAAACCTGACTTCACCACAGTCAAGATTGTCAACTACACTGTGCGCTTCAGCCCCTGGGGGCTCAGGAATGCCTCCCTGGTCACCTATTACACTAGGTGAGGAAGAGGGGCCAATCCTGTGGAGGGAGGAGGAAGGCAGCAGGTGGTGATGAGGAAAGGGACCCTGGGGGGATTCAGGAACCTTTCAGGGCGCACGTGTTACACTGCAGGTACCCCGAGGGTCTGAGGGTGGAAAAGGAGAGTCTATCGTATTCCATCCCTTACAACAGAGCCTTGAGCTGAACCCTTGGGAGCATGATGCAGACAGACCTGTTCCTTCAACCTCAGAGGGCGTGGTTCCCTGTATGATGGGGAAGAGACCACCCAGCTGCTCTCCTAAGAGGACCCCCAGTTCTCAGAAGCTGCTGGTTTGGCAGAGGAAACATCACATAAAAAGCAATAGATATATATAATTGCAGCTAAAGGAAAATTAAATCAAGAAAACTATGCGTCAGAGATGCTTCCTTGGGTGAAGGATGACTTGGATTAATCCAGGAAGGTTTCCTGGAGGAGGGGGCCTGACTTGGGCATCGGACATGGAGCATGATACCCTGGGAGCAGTCTACATCCAAACCTCTGTGTGGGTTCTCTGGCTGAGGTTACTGGCCCTATGCAGGGAGCAGATTCCCCTCTGGGCAGGGCCTGGGGCTAGGGCTGGGGCCATGGGAGTAGCTTTGGTGGAGCTTCTTCCAAATGTGAGCACTAGTCATGTTTCTTGCCTTGACAGCTCGGGAGAAGACATCCTCATTGGCGGGCTGAAGCCATTCACCAAATATGAGTTTGCAGTCCAGTCCCACGGTGTGGACATGGATGGGCCTTTCGGCTCCGTAGTGGAGCGCTCCACCCTGCCTGACCGTGAGTGGCCCCCCACCCCCGACCCTCTGGACACCAGTCTATCTTTTCCTCAACTCCTTCTGGCCTCAGAAGCACTCTGTTCTGAAGGGGGCTCAGAATCTCATCAGTGTCTGTCATTCGCTTTGCATTGAAGTAGCCAGCCCTGTGCTGGTCTTGTCCATTTACCCATAAAAATAATAACATAGGATTTAGGGGAGCAGCTTCTTTTAAGAGGCTGTGCCAAGACCCCACTGAGCTGGTGAAGAGGGGATAGGTGGGCGAGGCTGGTGAACTGTATTCTGCATTCGGGTCCCCATCCTGCCCCTGACACACAGGGAGACTTGGGCAGGTTCCTTCTTTACCCAGGGCCTCTGTCCTCATCTATAGAAAGAGGATGGGGCCATTTGCTCTGCAAGTCTGTGACTCTAGAACCCTCTGGAAATGGCATTTCAAAACAAATGGACTTTTGTTCTCACAGCAGAGGCTCTTCGGTTCTGCCAGCCCTAAGACAATTCACCTTCCCATCGACAGAAGACCTTTGTCCCCGGACCTGACATAGGAAAATGTGTGTGGGGTGGTGTGTGAAGGCACTTTGTTCTCATGAATTTGCTTTTTTTAAAACTGCTTTCAAATTGTTTCTCACCCGCCTATGCCTCAGTTATTATGGTCTTAAACTGTGTATGGAGTTTAGGGAGACCTGATGTTTTCCCAAAGGAGACTTTATATTATTGGGTCCCCAGCACAATTGACCATGCTACAGAGGGGAACGGTTCTTCTTTAGATGGGGAAACTGGAGCCTGAGAAGCAGAGAATCAGGTAGGGTCAAAGAGGCTCCTGGCAGCCTGTGATGCTGTGGCTTTGTTACACCTTAGAGCCCTGGATTCCCATTCCACCCTCTGTCAGGCTTTGAAAACCTGAACCCCCAAATATCTATCCCTTCTCAACTCACCAGTCACCTCGTGCTCCTCCTTCTCACCCTTCCTCATTCACCCCCTACCTCCCAGGTCAGCTTCTTCTCTAAAAACAAAACACGGAGTCTGCCCAGGGAGTACTTCTCACAGTGGGGTGCCCATGACCCTGTGGGGGCACAGACAAAGGCTATACAAGGCATCAACCAATTTTACTGAAAGATTTGGGGTGGCAAGGGGAGCTACGACCTTTAAATGATACATAATTTAAATACTATGTTTATATTAAACTTGACCATGGAATAGATGGCAAACTTAGTTTGAGAGTTTAAAATAAAATGTAAGCCTTCCCAAAAATGGTGAGCTCTGCCCCTAGGTCACTAGAATACTAGACAGTCTCCTTCACCCTTGGAAGTATCTGGTTGTGGAAGTTTAGGGATCTCTGCTCCAAGGAGTGGAGAAGAATTTCAGAGAGGAGAGCACCGTGGTGAAGCCCCCCTCCCCAACGGTTTTCCAGAAATTCCCAAATTAGAGACCAGTCCTCATTGTGCTCTGTGGTTTGTCCCAGTTGAGGAGGAAGAAGAGAGGCCATGCCTCACGCCCTGTCTCCCAGCTGCCTCCCCTCCCAGCTGGGGCTCTCAGTGACCCTGCCTCTCTCCATCTCCTCCTGTGCACACAGGCCCTTCGACGCCCCCATCTGACCTGCGCCTGAGCTCTCTGACACCATCCACTGTCCTGCTGCACTGGTGCCCCCCCACGGAGCCCAATGGGGAGATTGTGGAGTATCTGATCCTGTACAGCAGCAACCATACCCAGCCTGAGCAGCAGTGGACCCTGCTCACCACGGAGGGTGAGGGCTCCCACCCCAGGGCATTGAAGCAAGAGATTCCCCAGCTTCTCCCCCATTGGCAACCTCTCCAGTGGCTGGGTTAGTAGTGAGAGTGCACCTGAGGTTTGTTCTAGGGGTTTCCAGAAGGAACAGGCAGAAGCTACTGCCTGAGTGGGAGGAACAGACTGCCTTAGTCCTGCTCTCCTGCCCAACCCTGCATCCCACCCCTACTCAATCCAGTAGCCCTGCTTTCCCTACCCTCTAGGAAACATCTTCAGTGCAGAGGTACGTGGCCTCGAGAGTGATACTAGGTACTTCTTCAAGATGGGGGCACGCACAGAGGTGGGGCCTGGGCCCTTCTCTGGCCTGCAGGATGTGATCACTCTCCAGGAGAAGCTCTCAGGTAAGAGGGCAGGAAGGGAGGAGTGGGGTCTATCCGGGGGCAGCCCGAGGTCCCCAGAAGCCCCCAGAGGCCCCTGGAGTTTACTTCTAACCCTGAAGTCATTTCTTCCAAGGCCCTGTTGCAGGACATGATCACACTTTCATTGTTTTGGACAACTGCCCTTCTACCGTGTTTCCCCAAAAATAAGACTTAACTGGAAAATAAGCCCTAGCATGATTTTTCAGGATGACATACCCTGAACATAAGCTCTAATGCGTCTTTTGGAGCAAAAATTAATATAAGACCCGGTCTTATTTTCGGGGAAACACGGCAGTTTGGTGCAGAGAGGACAAATTGGAAGGAGTCGAGTGGTGATTCAGTTGAGAGGTCAGATTTTGGGGAGAGTGGCTTGGTTTCTTTGGAAGATTGCTTTGACTGGAGGATTGGGTTGGAGAGGTGATGAGCTTTGTGGGGTAGAGGTGGACAGCAGGACTGGCTATGTAATTTGCAGGGCCCAGTGTGAAATGAAACTGAGGGGCCCCTTATTTAAAAATTAGGAAGAGTTTCAAGATGGTGACAGCAAAGCATTAAATCAAGCACAGAGCCCTTGTAAGCGTGTGCCCCGCACGACAATACTTGCTGCACAGCCCTGAAACCATCCCTGGTCAGCAGGCAAGCTGATGGGGAGGGACCACAACTTCTGGATGTCAAGTGGGGAAGACAGCGGGAGAGGGGTCACTGTGGTCTCTGTGAGACTCGGGGCCCTCCTGGCCTTGCATCAGAAGATTTTGAGTGTCCACAGAGTGAGACGCCAGCCAGGGGTCCCCCGAGGAAACCACCAGAAGTCCTGATGTGTGACCCCTGGGCCTTCTCCTGTCCTTGACCTGTTCTCTCGCCGCCAGCAGACTCCTTGGACGTGCACTCAGTCACAGGCATCGTCGTGGGTGTCTGCCTGGGTCTCCTCTGCCTCCTGGCCTGCATGTGTGCTGGCCTGCGCCGCGGCCCCCACAGGTGGGCGAAGGAGCCAGCCTAACTGCAGAGAGATTTCCAGAAGGGCCACAGAGAGGAGAGAGCTGGGAAGGTGGCCGTGACTTGTCCTCGGCACCCCCAGAAGCCCCATTAAAGTTGGGACTCTGGGATGAAAGGATTGGGGGTGACGTCCTCATGAGAGTGGGGAGTGGATTTAGGGGAGCCCCTACCCCTTCAGCAAGGGCAGGCATAAGAAAAGCTGCCTGTCTCTCACTTCCTCCGTAGCTGCCAGGATCTTGGAAAGAGGGACCCCAAATCTCCAGATGCCTGGAGCCTGTGGAGGAAGGGTCCCATTCACTGTTTTCAACAGAGTTCCTTACTCATTACACAGACTGGAAACCAAGTCCCAGAGATAGGCAAGGACATAGGCTGGACTAAGTCCCAGCCCCTCCCCCACCCCTCACTCTCTGACCACCGTGCCCATCATCTCTTCCAGGGAAGCACTCCCAGGCCTGACCTCCACTGCCACCGCTGGGAACCCTGCGCTGTACTCCCGAGCCCACCTTGGACCCCCCAGCCCTCCAGCTACCCATGAACTGGAGTCCCTTGTGCACCCCCATCCCCAGGACTGGTCCTCACCACCCTCAGACATCGAGGACAGGGCTGAAGTACACAGTCTTATGGGTGGTGGCGTTTCAGACTGCCGGAGCCATTCCAAGAGAAAGGTGAGCCTGAAACCTTGGTAGGTTAGAGCCCCACATTGTGGCCCACTCCTGAAGAGGACACCAGGGGGCGCGAGAGCACAACAGGCGACCCTGTGAGAGAACACCCCCACCCACCCACCCTAACCTCCCTTTCACAGGACCAGCTGCAGAAGAAAAGGCACTGTCTCTCCCTCCTCCATGAAAGGGTTGGCAGGCCTGGGAAGCAGATGGGCCTCCATCCCTGGCAGAATAGGTTAGCCTGGTTCTCATGGAAGGAGAGGAGGGCTGCTGATGGGCTTTCTGCAAGTGACTCATGGTGGCCAGAACACCAGATCCCTCCTCATCCTGGGAGCTGGGGAGACACGTAAGACACAGCTATGGGGAAAAAAGGCTGGTCAGCTTTGCTGTAGCTTAGTGAGACTAAGACCCAGATGAGGTGGGCCACGGAGGGCAGGTCCGCTCCGTGCTGGAAGCGGTGGCTCATCCCGCCCTTCTCTGACCAGCCTGCTCAACCGGAGTCCTTCCTCATCCTTTCCCTGACTCTCTGAAGGAGACTTTGTGTGGCTTGGAAACCTCTGGGCTTTGCCAAAACACTGGTATTAGGCTTTCCTGCAGGAGGACTTCTCCATCCTCACTTCACCCCCAGCCTTGTAGTCCATTCTGCGCTCCTCCCCACAGCATTGAGAGGAAGGAGGCAAGGAGGCCAGAGTCTGTGGAGGGGCCTCCATCCACTTCCCTCACCCAGCCAGTCCCTCAATACTCCTGCTTCTCTTTCCCGGGCAGATCTCATGGGCTCAGCCAGGTGGACCAAGCTGGGCAGGTTCCTGGGCGGGCTGTGAGCTGCCCCAGGCGGGCCCCATGCCAGCTCTGACCCGGGCCCTGCTGCCCCCTGCTGGAACTGGGCAGACGCTGTTGCTGCAGGCTCTGGTGTATGACGCCATAAAGGTCAGTGTCCTGGGAGGAAAGGGGAAGAAAGGAGAGAAAGGTCCCCATGCTTGTGGAGAACTTGCACTCAGCCCAGCCAGACAGGAAAATTGGCTGGGGCTGTCTCTGTCAGACAGGGCACTGGAGTGCAAGAACTCACTAGTTCTCTGGAGACCCCTGGTGATAGCTTTCCTGGGGATAGAGGTCTAGTCAAGAGGCCCCTGGAGCCTCCAAAGGGGAGTGGGTAGAGGGCTTGCTACTTGGCAGGAATCTGTATTTCTCCTTTTTGGGGACAGTCCCTCCTCTACCTAGACCTAAGAAGGCCAGAGCAGAGTTCCCATGGGTCTGAGGGTAGGCCTGGCCTGAGTGCCTCCAACCCTTCATATTCACTGAGGCCCTGATTAAATCTGGTACTTCTGGAACTCCTGGGCAAGGGCACATTTTCCCCCTCCCTTCCCATGTGTCCAGTCACCATCTCTTGTAGGGCAGTCAGCCTGCTTCCTTAACCAGGTCTCACGTGATGTACGCTCTGGGGTGCGTGGGAGGGGGTGGGTATCAGTCTCTCTCCACTCAGTGACCCTCACCCTGTCTTTGTGTTCTCTACTCTGACCAGGGCAATGGGAGGAAGAAGCCGTCCCCCGCCTGCAGGAACCAGGTGGAGGCTGAAGTCATTGTCCATTCTGACTTTAGTGCCTCCACAGGGACGCCTGACCTCCACCTCCAGGACCTGGAACCTGAGGATCCCCTGCCTTCGGAAGCTCCTGACCTCACTTCGGGTGTTGTGGATCTAGGGCAAGGGGGAGACTGGCTGGACAGGGAGCTGGGAGGGTGTGAGCAGGCAGCCACTGGGCCAGACAGACTTACCTGCCTACCACAGGCACCTTCTTGCCCCTACCCAGACCTGCAGTCCAGTGAGGCGCTGGAGGAGGCCCCCGGGAACAGCTGCCAGCCAAAGGCCCCCTGCCCTCTGGGAGCCAGCCCTGGCTTGCCCAGAGCCCCCGTCTCTTCTTCTGCTTAGCTCCCCTGGAGGGGCAGTTTGGGGCAGGCTGATCTGGATTATGGCATATGACACACGTGGCCATGCACGTACACGTGTGCACCTGAAGATATTGAACATCATCAAGCCTTTTGGAGCCTCCTAGGGTGCTTTGGCAAGGGGGGAGAGGAAGAAATGGATTATTCACTCCCCCATACTCTGTAACACATGTGATACGTGAGAGATATGTGAAGCATGGCTGTATGTGATGTACACATATGGGAAGCACATGTGTGTGTGCTGGTTGGTGAGCTGGGAAACCTCGGTCCAGGCAGTGGTCACTGTAGCCTAACTGACCCTCCAGGTCAGATCAGGGCCCCAGACTGGTCAGTCCCCAGGCCTGTGGGCCCCCCACCTCTGTCACCCAGCCTTTTATTACACACTCTGCGAGTGTCTGCAGTGCCCTGTCTGACAAAGACAGCCTCAGCCCATTTTCCGTCTGGCTGGGCTGAGTGCAAGTAGGCTCTGAATACCTAACATTTTAGTTGAATCACCTCCCATCACCCATGTCCCATTGCCCAAATTGAGAGGGTGACTCTGGCTCCCCTCAGAGCAACTCTGCATTTACTTCTATAATTTGGAAAGTGCCTGGTTTTCAACATCTGCTTTCTCTTTCTCTCCCCTCCTTCCTTCCCCTTCACGGCTCTAGTGGTCCCTCTCCCAGTCAACTTGCTCTCCCAATTCCAATGCCCTTCACTTCTTCCCCGATAATCTTTCCTTTCGTCTCCACTGTTCTGTGTCTCCTCTGAATGTCTGCCTTTCCTGTCTCTCGCTCCTCTCCCCATACTGTCATGTGGTTCTCCCACCTTCCTTCCCTAACAACATGACTACCTCATGTCTGCTTTGAGGCCATAGTGTGATTCCTGTGTCTGCCAGTCACTTCACCCATTACCTTCCTGCCCCTTCTTCTCTCTGCGCCTCCCTCTGCCCCCTCCCCAGGCAGACGGCCCACCCCCAGTGCAGGTTTAGAGAAGACCTTCCAGCTTCCCTTGTATCTTTCTCCCTGGGATTGAGATGGGAGGACTCTCCTCGGAGGTGATGAATCCAAGTCACACAAGGGGACTTTTGAGATGGGGAAAAGGGAATATGACCCAGAGGCTCAGGATAAAATTCCTCCCTCCCTTTTATGCAGGAAGGTAGGTTGGCTGGATGGAGGGGTCTGGAACCTTCCTTCCTAGCTGAAGCTAAAGGAAGGAAGGAGAGTGGGAATTAGGGGCACCGCAGCCCAGCAGATTCCCACTCTGTGGGCCTTGAACATGAGCTGATGGGGTGGGGGTAAAAGAACTCTCATCCTCCGGGGTCTAGAAAGGACATCTTTGCACAGGACAAGGGCGATTGGTTCATTTCATTTGTTTTTTTTTCTTTAAATTCAATCCTGAAATCATTTTCTGATGACCCACCACACAGGGACAAGCTTGACTTCTATTTCCTGTGTAGAGAAAACAGTGTCATTTATTCTCACAGGAGCATGGAATCTGGGGTCTTTTCTCCTTAAATGCATCTTTTTAACTGATTGGCACATCAAGGGTTAACTATGGCTTCTGGGCCAAATTAGAAATAACCAGTCTATCTTTCCTTTTTTCTTTTTTTTTTTTAATGGTGAAATGTCTCTCAGCGGAGTTGCAGCTTCCTCAGACCCTTTCAGCATCTGTGTTTATTACACTCGGGTGTCACTCACGTTTGACATCCGCACCTACATTTCCTCCTCCTCCCCCTCCTTCAACCAGCCTATGATAACACTAAAGATTATTAATGTTGGTTTTTGTATCGCATTAAGGACAGAATTGTCACTTGTACTATTTCTGTAGCATTCAGCGTTACTGTGGCTAACACCACTGTATATGTTTTATCATTGCTCTGAAGGTCAAAAGCCTCGTTTTATTTTGCTGGTTTGATTTTTTTTTCTAAAGGGAAAAAAAAAACTGCCCTGAATTAAATGGCTGTTTTAACAGTAGGCTCTTAGCATTACACCACATAGTCATTTTTCATGTTCTTGTTTAACAGGCACTGAGGTTCTGGTTTAAATTAAATAGCTGCAAATGAGACAATTTATAACCCATTAGGTTGGGTGGAAAATTGTTTCTCAAAAGCAAATAAGTAATAAATCTGGTATCTGCCTATAACTCACAGTTGATAAGAAAGTGGCCATTACTCACTAGTATTATATATGATTTGGGCTCTGGGTAATTTGGAAGTGTTAGGTTTGTGTCTTTGTAGCAGTATTTTTATTAGAAAAGAGTCTATTGGCCTTTTACAGGGTATTAATCCCTTTGTCACCTACCATCGATGTCTTACGTTTTTTGAGTCTCATTTTAAAAACCTTTTTTTGATGCATGACAAGTGTAATCAGTACCTGCTCATTTATTTGTCTGTATTTAGTTTATGCTATATTATTTAATTTTTTTCCAGCGTTTTTTTCTCCTTACAAATATGACATTTTTTTAGTGTTAACCCAAGGCATTGATCATGTATCTGTCCTTATAATGAATTAATAAACTATTTTCCAAAAATGTGGAATTATCTTTCGGAACCAATGTCTAGAATTTCCGGAACCTTTCTGCATAGAGAATGTATATCCTACGAGATGAGAAATGTTGGGTTTTGAGGGTAGAGAGCAGGTAGTCATGGGAAAGAACTGAACCATCTTCCTCCCTCAACAGGCACTTAGGAAAAAGACTTAAACTTAGGAAAGATGCATTCTTTGATAGCACTCTTTTAGGCCATCCCCAAGAGATGGGGCTCTCTTTCCATCTGGAAGCACATTTTTTTTAACTTTCTTGGGTGCAAGGGAGTGAACAAATAACTCCAGAGGTTTGGGCTCCACAACTATTATTCTGTATAACTCTGGTCTCCAAAATTGCTCATGGCTGCACACTCACACATGGGCAAGCTCAGAGATCCACGTGTGCACACCTTCACAAACACCCTCGTGTCCATTAACTCAAACGTGGGCACACACACACAGAGCTCCACAATCATACCCCACACTCATCTCAGGATTGTGGTTGGCTGCTGCTCTGCTAAGATCTTTACGGAGCCTGGAACGTGCATGTTTTTTCTGCTGGAGAGAACCAAGAGCCAGAGGCTGCCCTGCCCAGGACCACCCCCAAAGGCATTGGTGGGCCAGACACGAGTTAATTGACAGATCATATGGAGAGATACTGCACATTTTGCATGCAGCAGAATAGCCATTATTTGCATATCGCTCTCAGACCAAGCGCTGTGATAAAGAAGAATTAAACACTTGTCAAAATGAATTTAAAATGACAGCAACTCAGGACACCAATTTGACCTCTCCAAGTCCAGGACAAGCCAAGAAGGAGTTGTTGAGAATTCAAGCCCTGCAGGAGGGAGTTCCAGGACTACGCCTAGGGAGGGCCCCCCTTCCCCTCCAGTAGAGGCCCATCATTCCTGCCCTTCCTTACAGTGAAATCAGTTTGGGGTTTTGGAGTGTGCTGGTGTCTCCTAAGCCTGAATTTCACCATCACCTCCCACTGCTCACATGCCTCAAGTGCTGCCTCCCAGGCTTATCTTCCGATTGCTACTACAGAGGAAGGAGTCCCTGGGCTGCACAAACCCCAGCATTAATAAACTTGTCTGCTTTCTGGAGGCCTGCATTTCTTTACTCATCTGCACCGAGGCTAGTTTTCTATACGGGTAACATTTTTAATCCCAAGATTCCAGAGTTATTATCAAGAGACTTGGTTATTCCTCCACCATCTCAGTCTAACACTAGAGGAGCAAACAGTTGACTGAGGCAGAGACTACCCGCTTTCAATCTCCTGCTCCTAGAACTTAGTAGATGTTCAATAATTTTGTTGGACTAGCTCATCATGCTGGACTGAACAGAAGATCATTTAAGAGTGAGTGACGAAGATTTGAGATCTCTGAGGGCTCGCATGGTTATTATCTCCTAGGAGGCAGATCTACCTCCTATAACATTCTCACATGGGACCTATGCTGTCTCCTTATGTGTTCTCTGACATGAAACATTGAGTCTTCTTTGGGTGGAGAAATGTTACTGGGAATTTTAACTCTCAATATGCTTTTCCAGTTCCCAGGCCATTTGTCAGGACCTGTGTGATTTAAAGGTCTCTAGGGGTGAGTTGAGAGATATGATTATTTTTCAGGTGAACTCAGAGAGTGACTGCTCGGATTGGCTGCGCTAGACACCAGGGTCGGAACCTAGGCTACTTTAGCGTTTTAATTGTCCTGCTGGGTCTGCTCTCCCGGCCCTGGAGGAAGCTGCCTTTTCACCTCTCCTACCTCCCATCCACGCAAGCTCCAGAACGCTTCAGTCTAGAGAAGCTAGTCTTGCAGCTAAACGTCCTAGCCTTTGGGTGGAACGACCAAAAACCTCATGGATAAACCGAGTCTTTGATAACTTTGTGCAGCTTTTAGGGAATTAGCTCGAAAATATAGACTTGAACACGGTGGAGGAAGGTGCAGAAGAGTGGGTAAAAGCAAATCCCGCAGCTTTGCGTGTTTCTCCGCAGCCCGGACCCACTCCACAGTCCGCTTGGTCCCCACTTCCCCAGCCCCCCAAGTCCGGGGCTAGCCCGCGGGGAGGGGGTACCGGGCTGCCGCCGGGGAAGGCGCCGGCCGCTCCAGCCACAGTTCAAAGCGCAGGGGGCGCGTCCGCCGCGCTGCCGGGAATGTCCGGCCGCTTAAAGCGCTTGCCGGCTCTTTTGTTCCCCAGACCGGGCCTCCGGGGAGAGGGGATTGGGGGAGGGGACCGGAGGGGAGGGAAGGGGGGTAGCAGGCGGCGGGCGGAGAGAGAAGGGAGGGGCGGGCGGTGCGAGTGCGGAGCGCGCACCCCGGGCGAGGCTGACAGATCGCCCCGGTAGGTGCAAGATGGCGCAAGTGGCGCTCCCCTGGCGCCCCCAGCGCTCCTAGGCAGGCATGTGGCCCCAGCCCCCCGCTGCCCGGGCTCGGCCCCGGCCGGAGCCCCGGCCCCGGCCCCGGCGCCGGCCCCGCGGGACGCTGTGAGCTGCGAGAGGCCCTGGAGCCGCGCGTCGCCGAAGCAAGCGGACCGAGAGAGCCCCATGGCTGCTCCGCGCGCCGCGCCCCCGCGTCGCCCGCCCGCGCCGCGCGGGCCCCGGCTCCTGCTGCCGCTGCTGCTGCCGCTGCTGCTGCCCGCGCCGAGCGATGGTGAGCAAGGGCGCCCGCCACCCGGGCAGCTGCGGACAGAGCCCCGGGAAGGGCGAGAGGGGAGTAAGCGGGCGCGAGAGGCGGACCTGAGAGCGGCGCGGACCTGCGGGCGGACCCCGGGAGGGAGCGACTTGCCCAAGAAGGGGAGCCGAGCGGGACGGGTCGGAGCCCGGGGAGAGGGCACCGAGGCCGGGCTGCTGGGGGCGGCGGGGGGATACCGAGGACGGAGCTCCCGGAGAGAAAACGGGCTCAAATACGAAGCGGCTCCCGGACTCGGGGCGGGACCCGAGCCCGGACCGAGAGGCAAGGAGCGCGGCAAAGCGGGAGCTAGGCGGCAGAGCTGGAGTTGGGGAGAAGGGGAAACGAGCCGGGGGCACCCCAAGACTGAGTCCTGTCCGAGGGGGTGAGCTGGGATGCGGGAGCCTAACGGCGGGCACAGAGTAGCCCGAGGCGGCCGAGGCAGGAGACAGCAGAGCAAGGCGCGGAGGGCAGGACCGAGCGGGCTGCGCCGTGCGGGGCGAGCACGTCCTGGACTTGGAGGTCGGAGTGGGACGCGGAGTGCAAGGGAGCGACTGTGGAGGGAGGGAGGAAGATTCCCGGCGGCCGCGCGTGGGGAGGAGGAGACCTAAGAGACACGCTGCGAGCTGCGGAAGGGGAAGGGACGACGACGGAGAGCGAGCGAGCGAGCGGCGAGGATGCCCACGTGCCCGCCCTTTGCGGGAGTGTACATTCGCACAGCTGCCCTCTGCCCGGGCTCCGGGGTCTGCCGGCTTCGCTGCCCAGCGCTCCGTCACACCACCCGGTTCCCTCAGTGGCTGTAATGGGCCCGTCTCACGGGAGAGGAGTGCCCATCTACGCCCTTCTCCGCCCACCCCAAGTTCTCAGCAGACACTCAGCCGGGCTGTTTCCTCTCTCCTCTCAGCTCAGAGAAGCAGGCTATCGCGTCCGCATCTAGGAGAAACTTTATCCCACAGTTGCTCTACCGGGGTTGGGTTGGGGGCTGAGGTAGCTGAAACGCAGGTCATAGGGAGGATGGGTAGGGGTTTGAAGGGGTGTGATCCTCAAATGTTTTAAAGTATCCCTGAGGGTGGGGCGACCGCCCTTAACCCCAACCCTCCTCCTCCTTTCTCCCCACCCACTTCCCCATCTCCCCAAGCCCCGGAGGGCTCTGGTCTGGTGGGGAGGGGCCAGCTCTAGGATCGGTAGTTTCGTGGAAAAGTGAGGAGGGGTCTGTGACTGCTCTTTCAGCCCAGGTGGGTTGTTCCTCCTGGAGTGAAGCTGTAATTGGTCTGGTACATTGCTCGTTGGAGAACTTGGCAACTTGGCCTCATGCCTGGGATTGGATTGGAGCACTTGTCCTTCCCTTCAGGATTCTCCTAATTCCTGGAGCACCCTCTTCGCCCTTCTCTTCCAGCTCATCCCTCTACGGCAGGAGTGGAAAGGTTGTTGGGAGTCAAGGTTCTAGGAACCTCCCTCTTCCTGAATTTCTGGAAATCTGAGTTGACATTGGGTACCCTCATCTCTCCTAGTGACAAAGGCAAAACGACCTAAACCCAGAGCATCCTAGAGGAGGGGCAGTAGAGCTGGTCCATAGCCCAGACTGTACCTGGTGCTGTGTCCACACACCCTGCTCCCTATCAGTCAGCCACCAGGCCTCAGATGGTTTTGCCAGCGAAAAGAAGCAATGATTTGTTTGTATCTCACTGTATATTTGTCTAGAACTTTTCACTTTTCATAGTGCCTTTGAGTCTGTTAATCATATTCAACAACCCTATGACACAAAGTCTTAATTGTTGTTCCTGCTTTAAGTAGGTGAGGAAGACAAGACAGGTTGAATGCTTTACCTAAGATCGCGCCCTGAAAGTGTGTGAGGCTTCAGTGCCTAACGGCGGTGGCCACAGAACCAGCAACAGCTGTGCAGAACTCATTCTTGCTTCTGGATCCCAGATTTGTAACAAGTAACTGTGAGAACCCAGACAAGTTGCTTGCTATCGCTGGGCTTCAGTTTCCTCGTAAAAGAGGGATTGGTACCAATAATGTCTGTCTCTCTGAGATGGCCTGTTGATTAAGTACAATACTGCCTAGGATGATGCTTCGTAATGCCTAAAGGTCTCCATATTAATAGCGATTCCTATGAACATTACAGAAAGATGGGGGTGGGATGCACAGATCCAGAGAACTTGGAACTCCTGTGTGTGGAGTTCTTCCTGTCTGCTCATTTCACACTAACCTCTCCTTTTCCTCTCATCTCCTCTGCCTGATGCAGGTCTTGGCCACTCTGCTGAACTGGCATTTGCTGTGGAGCCAAGCGATGATGTTGCAGTCCCTGGTCAGCCTGTAGTGTTGGGCTGCAGGGTGGAAGGGACCCCTCCTGTGCGAATCACCTGGAGAAAGAATGGGGTGGAGCTGTCAGAGAGTACCCACTCCACTGTGCTAGCCAATGGGTCCTTGAGGATCCTCCACTTCCGGCTGGATGGAGGAAGCCACCCTTCAGACGAGGGGGACTATGAGTGTGTGGCTCAGAACCGTTTGGGGCTGGTGGTCAGCCGGAAGGCTCGCATCCAGGCTGCAAGTAAGTGGGCACCTTTTACTTTTTCGCCCCCCAGACTGAGGGTCTAGGTAATGGGGTGCAGGAGGAGCAGTTCCATCTTACACAGCCTTCTAGAGGACTCCTTTCTCAGCATGGGTCAGTTGATGGGTGCATAGCAGTTATTTGTGGTGGTGGAATTATATCATATACTCATTGAACTGATTGGAACATGTCCAGTCTAGGCAATCTGAACCCTATACCCTCCCACTTAACTCCTGTGGCATGCTGCCTCTTTCCTGTCTGATGGCTGACAAGTTTCTTCCTGGCTCTGAGGGCATTTGCACAGTTGCTCTGAACGGCTGGTGAATGATGAATCGTTCTGAGGCAGGAGCCCTCTCGCTGAGTTTAAGATTCCCCTTTGTTCTAAGGGAGGCTGATCCAGGCCCCCATATGGAGCTGTCTGGGAGGCAGCCCTGGACCTTGAGACCGAATCACTTCTGGCTCAGCAAGCCCTCATCTCCCGGCCCTCCCGGCTGTGTAGGGGAAGGCTGGTACAGCCTCTGAGCAGATGGCTGGGTGTGAAGAAGAGAAGTGTGGATGGAGGGTAGGGACCGGAGGATGCTTGCCGATGGGAGAAATGAGACTTCTCAGGGAGATGACCCCACGCTCTTCCTGGCCTATGCCAATGCCGAGGAATAGATGGCCCCTACATCACCAGCCTAGAATTCTGGGAGATAAATCCCCAGGTGTTTCTATATAGTTCATTGTAAATGTGCTTTTCTATAAATGGTAATACCTTCAAGATGTTTGGTTTCCTTAAACGCCTAACAGGATTAAAAATTGCGCTGTGGTCTCTGGCTAGAGAAAGCCACAGTAAGTGAGGTCAGCCTGGTTAAGCCTTTGGAGTCCTGGGGACAGCTGTGGGGGTTGCCCCCAAACACAGGAAGTCTGATATGGGCTCTCTCTCCCCACAAGGCTGGTGGCACCATGGGGGAAACGCTTGGATACCAAGCAACCAGGTGGCTGGGTCCCCTTTTCTCACTTCATAGGCTGATGTCCCTAGAAATCTCCAAAGCTGCTTAGCTGCCTAGGTTTCCTCCTTTGGTAATAACTCCCTACCAGTGTGCCTGCGGGCACTGCAGATGTTGTGTGACATGGGAGGGTGCTTTGCTGAAAAGGTGTGAGGAGTCCCCCGGAGCCCTCTGCTTCTCCTACCTGCTCCACAGGGGCTGACGGGGAGGGCGCATGCTAAGCATCCGTCACAGACAGATTCACCCAGAGGACTAACCCGGTGAGGCAGATGGGGTCCAGACCCGTGTGGGCAGGTCTGCAGGGGCATCTGAACTCTGGGCCAGAGGATGACAGCTGGGAATGCCCTTCTTTTCCATCCCAGTGGACTCAGATGCTGCCCTTGAAAGACGGCATGACCAGGGTGGACTAAACTACGGGCTGATTCCTTGGGGGCTTCAGTTCTAAGTATCTCCCTTTTAGGATGGAGTGGGTCAGGGTCCTAAGAGTACTCAGGCTTATAGCATGTCTGGTTTCTCTGCCTTGCTGTTCCATGTGCTTGTCATTTGAGGGCTGAAAACTGAGACACTCGTGAAGGAGGAGACCCTGGCAGATTAACCTCTCCGTCACCCAGTTTCCCCACCTGTGAAATTTACATCCTACTTGGTGGGATGGTTGTGAGGACGAGCACACCCCACACTTTGCCTGGCACATCGGAGGCGCTCATTAGTGGGAGCAAATACATTAATCTCATTTAAAGGTGGTTTCACTGACACGGCCAACAACAGCAAATTGCCTGAATCTGCTCCCAGCCCCCAGCTTTCTCCCTCACTGGGATTCAGTTAGGGAGCACTCCAGGGAAATCTATCAGGGAGTGGAATTATTGGAGCCCGAGTACGACTTGTTCTGTCTTAACCCCTTCCTGGGATGGCCTGGGGATCCTCCCAAGCGTCTGGGTATTGCCTGAAGCTGGGCTGGCCTGTGAAACGGGTGAGACTCCAGGGAGGGCACGTGGGTCACCTGACCCAGGGAAACATGTGCATTGACTCATACCTGTTGGGGTCTGTGTGCCTGGATGACTCCAAAGAGGGATGGGCTAGCTACAGGAGTGGGGACAATTGGGGTTCCCTCAGGCAGAAGCCCTCAGTTCCTGCGCCTCACTTCCTGGCCTTAGTTCTTGGTCTCAGGCCTCCTGGGGAACTGGAGTAAAGAGTTATGTGTTCTAGAGCGGGACTTCTCAAACTTTATTGTGCCTGTGAGTTACCTGGGGATCTTGATAAAATTCAGACTTGGCATCAGGAGGCCTAGGCCGAGGCCTGGGGTTCTGCATGTCTTACAGGAACCCAGGTGCTGCTGATGCGGGGGGCCCACAAGTGCTGGAGGAGCGCCCATGCCCACGTCACAGTCACTGGAGTGGGGTCTGTGGGCAGTATACTTAAGTCCATAGAACGTGGGCTTCCGGGCCCTGGGATTCGACCCCAGTGCTGCCACTCCTTGATTATGTGTCCTTAGCACAAGTTACTGAACCCACTTGACCTCCATGCCCTCATTTGAAAACAATGGGAATAATCCCATAGTTGGTCAGGATATTGGAGGATCCAATGAGGTGATGGATGTAAAGCACCTGGCACAAGGCTTAACATCCAGGAAATGCTCATTTAGTATCATGGTTCGTGTTAGGTACTGACCACTAGTTGAGGATGAAGGCCAGCCTGTCTCAGTGCCGGCTGGGGTCTCAGCCAGATGGCCTCCCTCCCAGCCTGGGACCATCCTGACTGAGCAGGCCCAACGATGGTTAAGGGTGGGCTGTGGAGGCCACGAGACTCCGGCTAGATGGACTTGGCAAGTCACTTAACCTCTCTGAGTCTCAGTTTTCTCATCTTTAGAATGGGGAAAAAATACCAAGGAGAAATCTTGTGAGGATCACCTAGGATAACACGTGTAAAGAACGTAACAGGTACAGGGCAAATAGAAAATGTTCCTTAATCATTAACTATTATTATTCCGGGAAGGTATTAGAGGTGAGAAATGTAAAGTTCTAAGCGTCTTTAGTTGTGGTGTTTCCCGCAAGGCCCCGGGGGTTGAGCCCAGACTCCTAGAAAGAGGCAGCGGGGTGTGGTGAGAGGGGAGAAAGTCCACTTCTCCTCCCTTGCTGTCTGCACCTCAGTGAGTCACTACTTCTCACTCAGCCACCCACTTGTAAAGTCCTAATTGTTTTCCAGCTGTCTGGGGGAGGGCAGTTTAACCAACCTCTCTGAAATCCTCTTTTAGCAGCAAGACCCACAGTTGTGTGGACCTGTGGGCAGAGTCTCGGGATAGGTCTGTGGAGCCAGATGTGGGTGGGGGTCGGGAGAACTACACGCTGGAGCTGCTGGGGAGTGCAGCTTGTGTGGAGGGCTCATTGTATGTAGGGGATCCTGGAGGGCCTCTGTCCAGGGCAGTGGTTTGTGGAGGAAAGTGGTCCTGGCTGAGTGGCTGGTAATCTGGAGGCCTTTGTCACCTGGAGGTTGTACGCTCAGCCCCGGTGTGTGGAACTCAGGCTCTTCTGTCCTCCTGAAGGAGCAGCTCAGCTCAGGTGGCCCTGAGGGAGTCTCTGTCACTGGCTCTCAAACACACATCTGCGTACCCACTAGCGCAGGAAGCAGGTGCGGCAGCTGAAGTGTCACTGGTGTGATGAGTGAGTGGCCAGGCCTAGATCCGTTCTCCTGCCCACCAGTTCACCCGTATGTATGCCATGGCACCGCGGTAGGTGCCAATGGGTGAGGTTCAGGTCCTTTTACCTGCCAGGCAGTACTCCACAGAACAACCCCTTCTGATACTTCTGAAAAGCTGTGAGGTGTGATGGAAAGGCCCATGCCTGGACACCAGGAGTCCTGTGTGGCTCTGGGCAAGTCACTCACCCTCTCTGGGGTTTGTTTTTCTCATTGTAATAGTGGGTGGCTGGACCGAGGTTCATTTCTGCCCGAAGGTATTAAGGCTTCCTTGTCTTCAGGATATGCCTGCCTTCACTGGGCCTTTCCCGGTCTATTCCGGCCCCTGCTCATCCTTACTCAACCTTTCCCCAAAGACCACTTTAGCTTCCCCCTGCTAAGGCAAGCAGTATTTGTGGTCTGTGGCATTCAGGCTCAACCTTCCTCTCAGTGATGGCTGCTCGTATTGTTAAGTAACTGTTTTGTGGCTGGATATTCTATCTGTCTCCTCCACTGGATTTTAAGCTCCTAAAGGACTTCTCTTTCTTTTGTATTTCTCACGTCCCCTGCCCGTGGAGCTTGGTAAAAACTAAATGAACATGTAGCCTTCTGGGTGCAAAGCTCTGTCTCTCTTGTTTCTCTCTCTGCTTCTCTTTTGCTTTCTCTCTCTCTCTCTCTCTCTCTCTCTCTCTCTCTCTCTCTCTCTCTCTCTCTCTCTCTCTCCCTGCCTCATAATTGATAGCACAGCTCAAAGGAACAGAAGCTTGTGAACAGGGAGGATCAGCAGGGGAATATAACACACTCAGGGCACGAACATGGGGCGGCTGCTTCTGCATGTTTATCTCTAGAGGAACTGAGACTCTCTTCCTCGCCAGATGGAGTGTGAATCAGAGACGAAACTGCTTTGCTTGGTATTCCTCATGCCTGGGTCTTGGGGTCTCCAGCCTTGAACTTTTTCCCTGGCGGGATTAAGCGTGTATCCCCAGGCCCATTGGCCCCAACTGTTGGGGAAAGGCCCCCCTCACTCCCACCCGCAGGACTTGAGTGTGGAAGTCGAACGCTTCTGGTTCCCACACCTTGGCTCTACTGTCGCAGGCAGCCAGCTGGTCCCTTGAACACAATGTGCAAATCTTCTCTGTTCCTGCTCCCGGCATTGTCCCTGGCCTGGCGCCTTGGCTGGGAATGTGGGCCGGTGAATAGGAGAGGCATTTGCAGCCTGCAAATGAAACAGGCCCCCAGCCCCCCTTAACCCTCAGTCCCCTCCCCACCCCCAGGGAAAAAGGACTTTTTCACTCCTGGCCTTCTTGTATTGCCTTTCTCCTCTGCAGAGTTCCTGCAGGCATGTGCGTGTGTGTGTGTGTGTGTGTGTATAAGAGAGACTTTTCACAGCGGCTTGATGGCTGTTCTGCACAGCCTTCAATAAGAGTGGGATGGAACAGAAGGGCACCAGGATGAAAAACCAAACAGCTCACTGCTGTCTTTGTTTAAACTGGACTGAGTGATTCCAAAAATGTCTGCTTTGTGTAACTAACCTATGCCCCTCTAAGAGCCTCTGTCCATAGCCTTGACGCAGCAAGGAATGTAGAGACCAGTAGTGCGTGCGTGTGTGTGTGTGTGTGTGTGTGTGTTGCCACGAGTTCCTATGTGCAAACCTGAGTAATAGGTGTGTGCCTGAAGGATGTTTGTGGGGCCTGGGATTGGGGTCCAGCTCTCCTTGAAGGGCTTTCTTGTGGGAATCCCTCTTCCCTTGAGCTGTGTGGCCAGGCTAGACAGCTAGAGTGCACAGAACTGGTGCCAGGCAGGACGCAGTGGTAAATGATTTTATTAGCTCTTGCAGGGGACGGATACTTACCTAGCCAGCTGAAGTGAGAGAGGAGGGAGGCGAGTCCCAGGTCACTGGTGGAGGGTGGAGGGTGGGGGCTTACATGATGGGCATGAGGGCATGGCCACAGTTCCTCCGGGAGTCTAGGCCATAGTTTTCTTCTTCATGAAGCGGGTACCAACTATTGGACTGCAGTCGGAACTTGTTGGGCTGTGCTGCCCCATCCTCCCCCAAAGGACCATTCTTTGATTTCTGTACTTGCTCCCCCTACTCCCAACTTTATTCACCCTGTTCCAAAGAAAAGCTAACCCTTTGTGACTGCCCTCCGATGTAAGGGAAGGGCAGAAGCCAGTGTCATCTCTATGGACTGGAGCAGCCTCAGTGGCTTCCTGAAGGGGTGACTGGGACCCAGTAAAGGTAGAAAGGGCAGGGGTTGAGCAAAGGCCTGAAGAGGGGCGAGCAGGAGGGCTCCAGGCCAGAGCACAGGGAGATGCAGTGGTGGGGAGTGAGGCCTTCATACAGGCCGGATAGCCCCTTGATTCAGGCAGGGGGAGGGCATTTTCATGCAGAGGGCTCACATCCCAGCTTCTCCCTTCCCCCCACCCTTCTCCATCTCCTCTGAATATCGGTCTCGGTGCTCTTTGACACCCCTACACACACTGTCCCCCACCTCTGCCTTCCTGTGAGGCCGTGTTTAGGGTCTTTGTCTTGATCATTCCTCAGGCCTCGTTTCTCCTGCCCTTTCTGACCTACCATCTTCCTTTCTCCAGCTCCTCTCTTTGTATTGTTTTGTCCTTCCTCCTGCCTCTTCTCTCTATTTGTGGGGATTCCTGTGTCCACCACCCTCTGCTATGTTGAAGGCAGATCCCTCTGTTTCAGGAGCAGAGTAGGTGAGCTCAGTCCTCAGCACGGAGCAAAGAGATAGGAAGAGGACAGACTGACAGGGTCAGGTTCAAAGAGGACCCCAAAGGAAAGGGGCCCTGGACTGTGCAGCAAGTCAAAACCTCCCTGGGGGCAGACCTTCACTGGGAGGAATCTGAGAACACTGGCCCCTGCTTGGGGCCTGTCTCTGCGCCTGGACACTGACCACGGTGGGTGGTGGGGGCAGCTCTCTGGAATGCTGGTGTTGGGTTGCAGTGCAGATGTGAGCAGTGATAATGGGTAGGAACTGGACTTTCTGGTCTGGCTGCTGCCCCCAAGGCCACTGGAATGTGAGAGGGGACAAGCAAGAGGCCCCAGGGATTTGGGGTGGGCAGATGGAGACCAGACCACCTAAATGAAGCGGAGGGGGCAGACCACCGGGAAAGAGAACCAAGTGCTAGCCCTGTCACTGAGTTGCAGGCTCCAGCAAAAGCACCCTGGGATCCCCAGCCTACCCAGGACCTTGGAGGTCTTCCTAGCCTCCAGGTCAGATCCTAGCCACCCAGAGCAGCGGGAGAAACCTTGGAGTTCATCTGGTCCAACCTTCTCATTTTACAGACTTGAAAACTGAGGCCCTTAGGGGGTAAACTGCCTAAGGACATGGCTGGTTCTCCTGCCTAGGCAGGTAAGAGAGCTTCTGGGGTCCCTCACACCTCTGCCCTCCCCAGTGCCTCACTGCTCTCTAGTTGGGAAAAGGAGGATCTTTTTAATATCTCCCCAGGGCAGACTGGCAGGCATATTTCTGTTTTTCTTGGATCCTGCCCTGCCCCAGGCTTTGTCTATGGTTGTAGTTCTGGATGTGATTGTTAACCAGCAAACCTTGGGTGGGAGCCCCTGACACCCATGGCCTCTTGCAGAGGGCCTCTGCATGTCCGAAGCACACTGGATGCTGAACTCAGTGGTTTGAAAGCTACCTATGTGCTGGCACTGGAGGTGAACTAGCCAGTACCAATGGTGATGGTGGTAGTAGCAGCAGTAGTAGAAGCAATCCAAGTAATAGGGGGTTGCACTGTCTTAAGCCCTTTATGTATTAATTTACCCACTTACCACAACAATTCTAATACTTATTACTAGTCCTACTTTACAGATCAGTAAACAGAAGTACAGAATGGTTAATTAACTTACCCAAGGGTATGGCTGGGCAGCTGGGATTGAAACCTGTGTCTGAGTGACCCGAACAGCAATGGCCTGAGTGTCCTTAGACGGGGCTAGAGTCCCTTGAGAACATAATCAGTTTAAAGGCCTCAGAAACAGAGCCAGTACCTGGGCCCACGCAGGGTGGGGGTGGGAGACTGTTGTGAGCAGAGAACAGCTTAGAACCCTGGCCAAAGTGGCAGCCACTTCTGGGTGGGCCAGGCAAGGCTACACGCCCCCCACCGCCAGCTGCTGCTGGAGGCCCTTGGAGAGTCTGGAAGGCCAGTGAAGCTGGGATGCCCTGCTCTGTGTGAGAGTCTTGCCCTACCTGTGAGGTGGGGCAGAGCTGGCTGGGGCAGGACTGGCAGGAAAGGAAGTTGGGAGGGTGCTGGGCTGCAGGAAGTAGAGGTGGGAGTTGCTTCTTCCTGAGGAGAGAAGACAAGTTCCCCTCCCCCCTGGGGCCCCCTCTGCTCCCCTTCCCTTTCTTGTTTCCCTGCATAATGCCGCTGATTGCTCCCACATCTGTCATAATTACTCTTTGTTTGAAAATTCAGAACAAATCACAGGAGAGGAACTGGTGTGGCTTAAGTAGGATCCTTCTCCCCAGGGGTCCTGTTGGGGGGGGAGGGGTAGCAGGGAACAGCCATAATCAGCCTGGAGCAGCCAGGCTGCTGATTGTCCTTGTGCTGTCCTCTTGCCTGGGCAAGGTGGCCTAAGGCCTCATAGAGCAACAGGGCCCTGACCCCAGGCCACAGTCCCTACCTGCTGTGGTGGCTGGGAGATTCTGCCCCTGCCACAACCTGGGGGGCGGGGCCTGTGCTGGGTCCTCTGCCCTCTTGGCCCCACTGAACAGTGGGTTGGATACAGGCTGCCCAGTAACCTGAGCAGCGCAGCAGGGAGGGGTTAGCCCCAAACACAAGGTCCTTACTAGCAAGGGAAGTGGGGCAGTTGTGGCTGGGGTCCCCGGAACAGGGCGGGCATTTGGTCTCTGGGGTGAGAGACAGGAAAGGGACTCTTACTTCCGGAGAGCACCAAACCATACCCTCCTGGGAGCCTGCACCAGCCCTGGGTGCTCGGTGCTTCCATACTCACTCCCAGCCAACCTGGCTTCTGTGAGGGTCCTGGTTCGTCCTTCATCCCCGTCCTGAAGGCCCTTTGTTTAGGGCACTAATACTTCCCCGGCATGAGCCCCAGCTAGTGGTCCTGCCTGCCATGGGCACCCCTCTGTGTCCCCCTCCCAAATCAGCCCCTTCCCACCTGCAGAGACTCGGCACTTTATGGGAAGAAAGCCCAGTGCCCTTGCTGAGGATCGTGAAAAACTACAGACACCCTGAAGGAGCTGCAGCCAGTATGAAATGCACATAGACACGCACTGAGGACTGGTTCTGGGTTCAAGCTTTCTCCCTCTCTTGAAAAGCTCAGCCTCAGTTTGTCTTTGTGAGAAATGGGAGGGCGTACTGCCCTGCCTGTCTTACAAAGGGGAGAAGATGAGTAGGATCCGGCCACTCATCCATGATGGAGGCACCCTTAGTTCAGGTTTCAGCAGGGCAGAGAACCTGGCGGGAGGGCTGAGTCCTAGAGCCCAGGACCCCACAGGAGGTGTCAGGCTTGGAGGGGACACCTCCTCCAGTCCCACCGTTATTGATGGAGGGTCGTGGTAGGAGCTTAGACTTGACTCAGACAAGATCGTGCTTACTTCTGGGCTCTCCCTGGCTCCCACATCAGCAAGAAGCTGCTTTTAAAATGTGAATATTCATCTCATCCTTATGTGACTACAGATCCATCAGTTCACCTTCCTGAGCCTCAGTTTCCTCTTTAGTGGCAGGTGATGTGCAGAGGAACAGATTAAAAGATTCCTAAAGTTCCTTCCCATTTCTAAAATTCTGAGACCCTGACTCAGTGTTTATTTGTTAGTTTATTTTGTTTGTTTTAAGCATGGTTCTTCTTCCCTGTCTCTTCCCCTCCCTGTCTCTCTCCAGGCTCACTCCAGCTCTCTCCTCCAACTACCCGCCCCCCCCCACCCACACACACACCGGCCCCCTCAAGCTCTCCTGGCAGGAGCTCTCCTGGAGCTCTCCTGACACTCTGGCTGGGATTCCTCCTTTTTTAAAAGTCAGGATCAAAGTTTCGCATAAAAGCTCTCATGTCGTTCGCACCCTTTTTCACTGTTCCCATTTGGTGCCGGCCCTCCTCCCTCCCTCCCGCCAGCGCACGAGTCCTAAGCCATGGACCTGGCCTTGGGCCTTGCCAGTCCCGCGTGCGCTCCCGGAGACGGGTGGCCTGCGAAGCCCGTCCTGGTGCAGGGACTCTCTCCGGGGCCAAGTGCTGCAGGAAGAGGGTGGCCCCGGGGGGAACCGGCTCCGAAAACGACCCCTGTCCCTCGCAGCGGGCGGTAGGGCTGTCCCCAATCCCAGCACAAAGCAGCCGCTTCTCGCCTAGGGCTGGGCGGGTGAACGCGGCCGAATCAATGTGCATTCAATTAACCCTGCGCCTCGCAGTCGCGGGGCTGTCGAGCCACCGCACCCGGGTGTGTCTGTGGGTGTGAGGACATGCGTGCGTGTGCAAGTGTGTGTGAATATGTTGTCTGTGAAGGTGTCCTCGCTTCCTGGAGCCCCCGGGTTCTGTGCCTCGGGGCCACTACTTCCCTGGCTTGCCCTGGCCAAGGTGGGAAGGGACTTTGGCACCTGGTGACTCAGGAACTTGCCCCTCACCAACCCGGAGCCTGGAGCAGGCGAAGTGGAGCAGAACTGTTCCCAGCCCTCTTTCTCCCAATTTTTTTGGGGTGTGGGCCAGGTATTTCTGACAAGGGGTTAGAGCTAGATAAAAGTTTGTGGGCAGACCTTTCAACAAGCCAGCTCTAGGAGGAAAAGGAGGAGAGTCCCACAACCTTTATGGAATCAGCCTGGAACCCAGGGATGGGTGCCTGTGGCCCTAACAGTGCTTGGGAGTGCTTTCACCCCCCCAGCAGACAGGAATGGGGGGCCGGTAAAGCTTTCCAGGTTTGGCTGAGCCTACTCTCCCCTCTCCCCCAGCCTCCTGCCCGTGTTTCTCCTATCAAGGCTGTGGAAGCTGACGCCCAGAGAAAGGGCCCTGCCCCCAAGTCCTGGGTGTACAGAGCTCGGACAGAAAGGCCAGCTGTTCTTCCCGACATGCTGATTGGCCAAATGGGATTTGGGCTGTAACTTAGAGAACTGAAACCCAGTATTTGGCTCGTGATAAACAATTCTTGTACCTTTTCCCGCTATCTTCACCCCCTTTTGGGTTATTTTCATTTTGCCTCTTACATCCTGGCTTATATGGGATGTCACCCTCTTTCTGCAATAATTCCCTTCATCCTAATTTTTTTGAGGTCTCTTAAAATTGTATTCTAAACCTCTAGTACCTTAGAGAAGCCCTGTTTAATTTAGTCCCACTTGCAGATTGGATTAGAATATTCTTCCTTCCATTATGTCAGATTACCTGTAGTGATATTACATAGAATGAGTCTCAGGATTGAGCCTGTCTGATAGTCCTGCCCTCCTGTGTTTCTGATTTTACTTCTCAAATCAGTCATTTTCCCATCAAACTAACAAAATCAAGATCACCAGAAGCAAGCCGCCAAGTGTTGGTAGGATCAAGGCTTTCCTGAAATAAAGCAATATAGCTTTTATGATATCAATTCAAGGAAGATGTGTAGGGCTGTGTGCCCAGTTTTCCTTTCTGGGGGTGGGGGAATCAGAAGACCGAGTCAATTCTGGGACAATGAGTGTATAGCTTGTCCCTCCCACTGGTCTGCACACTCCTTGAGGGGAGGGCCTGGCTCTGCATCATCAGTGCTGAACCTGGGACTTGGCCTGGAGTTGGTACCTGCTGAGAGTGAGAAAGTGGGGAGCCCTGGGTGTATGAAATGGGAGGGTAGGAACACCTCCTGTCTGCTATGGGTCACTCAACCTCTGGAGCTCAATAGCCTGGGGTTAGGAAAGCTGATAAAGCTGAGTCAGATAGTATTCCCCAAGGGCCTACAGGGATGGTTTCATTTAAGCTGTTCTCCCAGGCTTCTGAGTCCCTATGTCAGGAGCTGAGAGCAGCCCTGTCTATAGCTAACTGTGTCCTAAGTCTCCTATCCCAGCCTCTTCTGGCTTTAAAAAGCACCCCTATCTCCCTATTCTGCTCCCTTAAAAAACTCTTATTCTAAGTTCCCAGCACTGGCCACTGGGGGAGGAGAGGGATTAGACTGAGCCGAAGGTGCCAGGATTTTGTGCTCAGTGGGAAGAGCTTGGCCTGGTGAGTTCAGATCTCATTCTTGCCACCCTAGAGACCTGGCTAGTGGTACTCATCACCTCAGGGTGGGACACTTTCCCAGACACGCTGGAGAAAGTCCTAGGATGCCAGACCACTGGCCTCATCCCCAAAAGAGCTAACAGGCCAGGTTCCATGCTAAAAAGCATCCCTCTGCCCTCCAGCTTCTCGTGCATGCCCTGTGGAAGGACTAGCCCGGCATGTACATGCCTACCCTCCTGTTATCTTGAAAGTTATAACCATGATAATGAAGCATTCTGTGAATGCAGGTTGCTGTGGGAATGGATAAGGGGAGAAAAAACACACTCTCATTATGCTCATTACCGTCCTATCATAATACCCACAGAGCATTATTTTTCAAGTTCCTTATGGTGTTGGGTTTGGAGAAAGAAGAGATGTGAGGGGAAATAGGCTTCCTGTGAAAGCACTTCTTCAGTTAAAAGTAGTGAGTCTCTAATTTGGGCCTGGAGGCTCCCCTTCCTTTTTGAATAATGGGTCATTTTCCAAGGTATAATTGATCTAGGGATTAGACATTCGGGCACTCTGGCTGAAATCTGGGCAAACCATAAAGACATACACATAATACTGTATAGTAATAATTATATTTGTAGTTCTCATTTGAATGGTCATTTTAGCCTTGTGAAATGAAGCTAGTGGCCTGTATAGCATTAGAATGACCTTTGACCTGCTAACTAGCTGTTGTTTCCTTGGATGAATCCCTTTTTTTTCTTTAGAACAGAGGACTTTAAGCATCATTCCTTAGAGTCCTTGGGTCTGTGGAGGGGGCTCAGGAGCTGGAGATGAGGGGAAAGAGGGGGGCCAGACTGGTGGGGCTCCAGGCCTCTCACATCTACCTCATCCACAACAGCGCTGCTTTATCTTTTTGTTTTGTTTTGGAGTTCTCTAAACCAGCCAACTAAGCAGATCAATTAACTAGGCAGATTGGCCTAAGCAGGGGAGTAATTTAGCAGCAGCAGGTGCTCTGATACCAAGCTGGCTTAAGGTTCTAGAGCCGTAGGCAGAAGAAACATAACTCTAAGAAGAAGATTTAGGATAATTATAAAGAGAAACATTATGGATCACATCTGAGGTTATGACCAGAGTTGATTCGGGATTGGGTCAAATAAACAATGAGCTATACTTATATTTTTCTCTCCTTTAAAAGCATGCTTTTCACGTATTGCTGTTACAACTAGCACTTGGTAATGTTAAATCTGATTGGTCAGTCAGAGCAAGGAACAGTGTTGGCTGCTGTTCATTCAGCCTCTCAACATTGTTGCCCGTTCTTTAATGTTATTCTCAAATAAATGGATAAATGGCTCAGTAGATGGATGGTCCTGTTTATGAGTTTGCCTATGGGTCCCTCACAAAGGGTTTATAATTTAGTTGTCACTTGGGCATTAGAAAAGATTGCAGTCTCAGAAAGAACTCTGTGATATGCATCAAACGTGTGGTCTCAGGACTATTGGTTCAGCCCAACGGCCTACTCCCCACTCGTGATCTGAGCAACAGACCAGACCTTTTTTATCATTTGATAAGCCCCATAGAACATTGGAACATATGTATAGTATTCTTCCTTTAGGCAGATATAATCTAAGGGCCCATCAGAAGGGATTAGAAAGTACATGCTTCCAGGAAAAGCATATGTGGTATTGAGGGATATGAAAGTAGTTCATTTCTCAAATCCACAAATCTCAGCGGGCATCTATCCTGTACCTACCTGTCTCTGAGCTTAGTGTTCTGAGGGATAGAAAGATAAGACACTTCCTGATCTTGCAGGATGTAATCTCTTCCCCCTACCTCCCTGCCCCCACAAAAACCCAACCTTATCTGGTGGTGATGGTGAAGAGAAGGCAGCCTGATGTAGCACAAAGTATCTGTTGAACACATAGTGTGGATTATCAGCTTGTGCATCTGCATTGGGTTTCCTTTAGTTCTGATTTCTAAGCTGAGCCACTTCATATTCTTATACATGAAAAAAAGTGAAATGCCTCAAGCTACTCCCATTTCTGATAATGAGTCAGTTTCCACAGGCATGTGTTTGGAACTCCAATCTTACCTATTAGCCCACCACTTTCTTAGGGCCCTTTCTTGGCTCAAAACAGTGGCCTCAGTGCTTTGGGCATTACATCCAAATTCCAAGACTTGGCTTTGGAGACCCTCTATATCTTGGACCTCCCCCTTTGCAGCCATTGCCCTCTTCTTCCCTGAGTACTTCAGTCCCTTCCTCAGTTCAGGCTTCTCGCAGTTCCCTGTCTTCCTTCCCCTTCTTTACCGAGTCTCACTCCTGCGTTTTCTACTTGTATCTCTCCCAGTCATTCTTTGAACTTCTCCAGGCCTTTCAGTTGGTGGCACACAGTTGGGCACTGAGGTATATAAATTCCCGACTCCACCCATTGTTTCATGCGTTCCCAACGAAATCTAATTAGGCTGTTGAATGCAGGGCCGTGCCTGTTTTTCTGAGTCAAGGACAAAACCGGGCGCCCACAGTACGTACAGTACGTGTCCCTAAGAATCTGCTGGTGGAGTAGGCTCGGTGAGGAGCCCAGTGGTGGGGGTGGGAGGGAAGCCCCGGGTGGTGGTGTGTCCGCCTGCGGGTCTTCCTCGGAAAGAAGACAGGAGCTGCTTCCTCAGTTTCCCTGGGCAGCAGCCGAGTCCGCCAGGTCCCGCCCAGGGGCTGGGGAATTTGCACCGCTGGGGGAGGGGGTGGCGGGAAATGGTGCCTCGCTAGCCCCAGCGACATCAAACCCTCGTTTGGCGTGTGAGGACAATGGCTGTCTTATTTTCTCCATTCGCCGCTCACAATGCCGGATTCTCTCATTCACCCGCGGCGGTGCGAGCGAGGTAATTAGCCAGCGCCATTCAGCGCGGACACTATTGCTATGCGGGGGGGCGAGGACGCCCGCGTCGGCGGGGATTAGCCGCGGGCCGGGGTGTGCAGCTGCGGCCACTTCAAAGGGGCCCGGCGGGCCCTCTCGGCTGTGGGAACCGGAGCTGCCTCCCCTGGGAGCGGCCGTGGGCCGCTGCGGATGGGACCCGCCGGTCCTCCCCGGCCAGGCCGCCGCCGCCGCGCTCTCCGCTCTCCTGGGGGCTGCTGGGCCCCGAGTTCCGGCGGTCGTTGTCGCCCCCATCACACTCCCATTTCATCAGGACCTCAAGTGCTTTTTTCTTTTGAGTCCGGGGAGTCAAAGGGCAACGAGGGGAAGGAGGGGGAGGGGCGAGGGGGATGGGAGCTTGACACAAAGCGCTGACCTCGGAGAAGTGGAGCAGATGGTCCCACTTACTCCTGCCGCCGAGTGAGCGGCTCTCAGGGCCTCAGGCTCAGGGCCCTGACCCCGCCTGCCATCCGAATGCCTGAACTGGGGTCCCGTGGGGGCTGGGCTCCCACATGCTCCTCCGCCCGCCCCACTGCCCACTCTGCCCCTCCTAGCATTGGAGTCAGACTGCCTGGGCCAGCCGGCCTCCATCAAGGCTTGGGGGACTGGGCCTTGAATCTGCACTTGTAGGATGCTGGAGTATAGAGAAGATCAGGATTCTCAAGAACCTTGGCTATGCATGTGAGACACCATCCCGAGCTTTAATGGAAATACAGATTCCTGAGCAGCATGCCAGACAGACCAGGTAGACCAAGGGATCTGGCAGTGAAGTCCAGAAATCTGCATGGCTCTCTAGCATCCTAGGTTATTATGATACACAGCCAAGTTTGTGAGTAGGGGCCTAGTCCAACTCCTTCATTTAAAAAAAAAACACACCACTTTTATTTAAGTGTGTTTTTCCAGAATCCATCAGCTCCAAGTCAAGTAGTTGTTTCAATCTAGTTGTGGAGGGCGCAGCTCACAGTGGCCCACATGGGGATCGAACCAGCAACCTTGTTGTTAAGAGCACCACACTCTAACCAACTGAGCTAACCCGCCACCCCAAACTCCTTCATTTTCATTGAAGGATTCGAGACTCAGGTAGACCAGGTAGACCAAGGATACACATTGAATTAAATTGTGGCAGGGTGGGGACTTGGATGGAAGGTTATGGGGAATGACCCCCTCTTCCTAAGACGAATGACCCTTAAAATCAGCATTCAGGAAACAGTTTATGAGGACTTATTATTTACCTTATTATTTATTTGTTCTAGGTGTTGGAGGGTAGAAAGGTAAATTAGACTGGTCTCTGCCTGTAAGGGACTCATAGGCTAGTAGGAGAGAACCCACTAATACAGTCTGATAAGGGCTAGGAGAGAGGCACAAGGCAACACATTTGAGGCAGGAATTCTGCCTCCTTTGGGGGATGTGGAGGATGGGGTGCTCGTGGAGAAAAAAGCAACAGAGTTCTAGGCAGAGGGGACAGCAGAAGAAATGTAAGTGTGAACATCTATGATATGTTCAGGGAAGGCAAACTTGTCTTACATAGTTAGAGTATAAATCACGTGAAGACAGAATCAGCTGGCATTTGAGGCTAGAAAGATGAAATAGGATCGAATAACGAAGACCTTGCATGCCATCTTAAGGAGAGTACCTTGATTCAAGGCAATGGAGAACCACAAAAGATGTTGAACAATCATATGATATTCAGGAAGATAATTATGGATTCAAGATGGAGGAGGAAGGAGGGAGAGAGGACTGGAAGTGGGAAGCTATTACAGAAACAGTGAGAGTGATAAGAAACTAAGCCAAGGCAATGGGGTGGGAAAGGGAAGATAGCCCAGGATTCGGTGACCAGTTAGCTGTGGGAGAGAGGGAGAGGATGGGGCAGTGACCCCTAGAAACTCCATGATCCGCCCATGGAATATAGGCTTCCTACTTCCCCCAAACAGGTAGCTTCTGGAGTGTTATTGGGGTGGAGGACCTGTAGGCCTTAATCTATTGTAGTTCTGTGTTGAGCCATCAGAGATTCTTTAGAGCCATGAGATGTAAATGCAGCATCCGATCAAGGTTCGAGGATAGCAGAGGGTCCTTTCATGGATGGAGAGAGACTACTTTACCCAGTGTTATTGTAAATCTTAATTGATGTGGACCTTAGAGATTATCTTGTCTATTCTACCCCACTCCCATTTTACAGATGAGAGAACCAAGGTTGGAATTGAAAGCTCATTTAGGGAGTCTGTGGCAGAGCTAGGCATGATCCCAGGTCACCTCTCCACTACCTAACCCCTACTATATTAGTCCCTACAAAACCTAATATATGGCTCTGGAAATTTTGGGGAAGTATCTGTTTTTGTGGAGTAGACCTCATGGTCATGTGAAAGCAATTTACTTAATAGCTCCAGCCTGGGCCCCCTAACCAGACGCCCTTCCGGGAGGTGAGGGAGATCCGGTGTCCTGACCAGAAGGACGGAAGTTAAGGATGTTGTGGACCTGGGCAGGTTTACATAAGGAAGATTGGTGACTCTGACACAGGCGGAGACATACAGTCTGTAGAGAGGGGCTCTGCTGGGCCTGGACATTTTCAAGTGTAAGGCAGAGAGTGATTCCCAAGTCGACTCCCAGCCCCTGACCCTGCATCCTTGGCTGGTGCTTGGAAGCAGATGTGCCTCAAAGGCTGCAGCTGGATGAGACTTTATAACTTTTCCCATCAACTCCCCCATTTTACAGAGGAGGAAACAAAGGCCCAGACAGGGGCCTTGGCTTTATCCAAATCACACATCCAGATTTGCAACAGCATGAATGACTTCAAGAGTATTATGCTAAGTGAAACAAGTCAGACAGAGAAAGACAAACATTGCTCACTTATATGTGGAATCTGAAAAACAAAACAAAACGAAAAAAACCACAAACGAGCTCATAGATACATAGAACAGATTGATGATTGCCAAAGACATGATGGCGGGGTGGGAACTGGGGTGATTGAGTGAAGTGGGTCAAAAGGTAAAAACTTCCAGTTATAAAATAAATAAGTCCTGAGGATGTAATGTACAGCATGATGACTATAGTTAATAATACTGTATTGCGTATTGCTAAGAGAGTCGATCTTAAAAATTCTCATCACAAGAAAAAACAATTCAGTAACTGTATATGGTGATGCTTATTAACTAGACATTTGTGGTGATCATTTCTCAATATATACAAGGATCGAATCATTAGGTTGTACACCTGAAACTAATACAAGGAATGCCAATTACACCTCAACTAAACAAATAAAAATAAATTTTTGAAAAAGATCACATATCCAGTTAGTAAAAGGACTGAATCAATCTCATACCTCCTTTTAGCACTTCCACCTCCTTCCCCCTCCCAATTCACCCCACGGAGGCCACTGGCATTTCACAATGCTTTATCCTTCCTCCCAAAAGCAGGAAAGTAAATTGGTCTTCTATTTTATAAGGCCCCAACAGGGGACAGGAGTAGTCCTGCAGCTCAGACTTCCTGGATTGCTGAGTTGGAAATGCTCAGGGAAGAGCTACCCTGGGAGAAGCGCCTTGGTTGTTTATTTACCTGTGTTAATAGAACTTAGGAAACATGTGTGGCTCAGTGGCCATTAGTGGGATGATAACCCCACCTTATCATGGTGCTTATCTGCATTAGTTACACTCTATGAAACCTACCCCAAACCCTGGGGGAGTCATTAAAGTGAAACCTGCTGTGTCATGTGTGTCTGAATGTGAGTAGGCATGGTGCTTGTAAGGGTCTAGGATGTTGTGTGCCTCTGTGGTTTTCAGTATGAATGTCCTCAGGTACATCAGTGATGTTCGAGCAGCATTTGAATATGTGTCTTTCCCACTCCCCAAAGCAGCTATCGTGCAGGGAAAAAACACTGGATTTGGAGTTAAAGCACTCTAAGTTTACATGCCTGCCTTAACACCATTAACTGGCAGTGTGACCTTGGGCACTTTACTTAACCTCTCTGAGCCTCAAAAGAGCTAGTAATCCCTACTTCTCAGAATTATACCCACTAAATAATATCTAGCTTTTGACCATCTATGGCTTTGGCGGGTCTCTGTTTTCCATATTACTGTGGTAGGACCTAAGATCCTGGCCCGGGTGCTTTCATCCTTATGATTTTCTTAGGAGCTTGGGTGGGAACATCTAAGCACAGAGCCTGTGGGATGGAGGGAGTTTGTTCCTGGGTGCCAGCACATCCTCTATGACACATTAGCAGTCAATAAGTGTCTGTTGAATGAATGCTTAGAGTCGACTCAGTGAGTCTGCTGTGTAAATAGAACAGATGACTGTATTTCCCAAACCAAAAACCAGGACACATGCTCTGACTCATTGCCTGATGTGTGGGATGAAAACAGGACAAAATATTGGAAATTGGGACTGCTCTTGCAAACCTAGCAGCGAGGTAGGTTGGTGTACTTGTCTCCCTTTCCCCTTTTGGGAATGTGTGAGTCCACCACTGAAAGCAGTGCGGCACACCCACCCCATGGCACATCCAATTTGTCACTAAGGCAGGCACTCATGCACAAGTCCCACAGCACATACTCCCCCAGGCACACTTCACACCCTTCACCTCAGCTGGAGGGTGCAGGGGAGAGGAGCGCATGGTTTGATCTGGAGGAAGAACCGGAGCCTCCGAATTATGGGCTGAGTAATTAAAAGTAGGGCTTTGAGAGGTTTTATTCGCCTTGGGTTGTAAAAGCCCAGCCTATGGGCTGCAGACAGCCCCAGATTGCCTCCCCTGCAGCCATGCATTGAGCCTTATAGAACATTGGAGTCAGGCCTTAAAGATTCGATGCTTACCAGTCTCCATGCTCACCAGTCCCATAGTGGACCAACAGCTGGATATAGGGACTTTCCCAAGCTGAGGCCAGCCCCCCATGGCCTCCCACCTCTCCCCCATTCAGGCCTCCATTTGTCAGAGATGGCTGCTGGGAGGGAGGGGAGAGACATGGATTTATGGCTGCTGACTTGAAAGACAAAGTTGCCTTTTGTGTTAGATTTGGGGCCAGGGGAGTGGTGAGCTGGTGGTAGACTGGGAGGGTGGCAGAAAGGGGCTGGGGTTCAGGGGCCCAAGGCAGGGGGTAAGGGGCTTGAGGAGGCTGAGGAGGCAAACAAAGAAATCCAGAGGCTTCTCAGAGCAGGGTCACCAAGCAAAGGCCCAGATGAATCAATCACCCCCATCGAAGCTGAGCAGGGCCTCTAAGCTACTACCACAGTCCTCTGCGGCTGTTTGTAAGTGCTAGAGATCATCCACCCTCATCCATCCAACTCCCAAATCCCACATGCACCCCTCCCCACCTCCTTGAAACATACTCTGGACTCAGAACCTTACTTCAGCTCTCAGACTCCCCTTTAGAAGCCCAGGGAAATAAATACAGGTCTTCTCAGTTCACAATTTTCCTCCCCCAAATGACCACAGCCAATCAGTATGGGGGTGGGGAGACAGGGACAGAGTTGGGAAGGGTGAGCCAGAGAACACTGATAACAAGACCAGTACCCCCATTGAGGACTGTGGGAAAGTCATCAGCCTCCCCAGAACTCAGGGTTCTCTGCCCTCCCCTCCCTCCTTCCCATAGACGTTTAGATAGGACATTTACAATGCTTGAAGGAGTTTAAAGAACATGTGAGGTGGGCTTTGGCTGGCCTCCTTGCCCTCTAGGGGCCACTCTGCCCCAGCTGCACCCCACCAGTGGCTCTGCCTGGTGGGTCTGGGTGGAGGCAAGACTAGCCATCGGGTGCCTGAGTTCAGCAGGTGCTTTAACTACACCTTGGAGAGCCACATCTATCCCCCGGAATGAGCCTGGCCAATAAAGGCATGAGTTTATGGGCTTCATAAACATTTTACTAGAGAAATCAAGGCCTCAATTACCCAATGGCCTCTTCCAACTGACAGCTCGTCTATTGGGGCCTCTACGAAGCCCCTAGGCAGAAGTGAGATAGAAGAAGCCAAGCTCTGGTGTATACCCAGCCGCCCTCTCCACCCCCCCCCCCCACCCCCTACTGACCCCGTCACCATTCTGGTCTTGCAAATTCTGACTTTACTCACACATGTCCAGGGGGCATGAGGCTGTCTGCTAACTGTGAGCCTCTGCTCTTCTGAGGGAAGATGGCTGCCCCCCCTGAAGAAGATAGCTGCCACTCTCTCTTCTCCCAACCCCCTGCCATGCCCTTCCGTAACCGCTCTTCTCCCTTTTATCTCAAACTCCTACTATTTTTCCCTCAACAATAGCTAGCACATATTTACTGTTTGTGAAGGACTATGTTAAACACTTTACAAATATATCTCATTGAGTCCTCGTAATGCTGCCGCTCTGGCAACATGAGCTATTATCATCCCTATTTTATAAGTGAGAAAATAGAGGTTCTGAGAGATTAATTTGTCTAAGGTCACACAGCTAATAGTGGTGATGTTGAGTTTTGAACCCAGTTCTCTATGATTCCAGAGCCTATACTGTTAACCTCTTCACTGTACCACTACCTCAGAAAGCTCTTAGCAAGTGTTTCTCTACTAGGAGCATAAATCTTGCCATGTGAGGCCTTCTCTGCCTTGCAGTGTGATAGTCGTAGGATGTGATCAAATGTGGGCCTTGTCAGAAGTCTGAGTCCATGTGGCCAAGAGGGAAGGGAGCCAGCAGGGGTAAGGCTAGGCTAGTGATGAAGAAGGAGAGGAAAGGTGGGCTGTCTGGTAGGGCAGCAAGAGAGAAGGCAGCTGGGCGCTCTGCGGCCTTGCGATGGGTCTGGAGCAGCCCTGTCCTATAGAATTTTCTATGATCTTGGAAATGTGCTATTGGTGCTGCCCCATAACGTAGCCAGTAGCCGCTTGTGGCTCTTGAGCACTTGAAATGTGACTAGTGAGTCAGAGAAACTGAATTTTAAAATTTAATTTAATTTAAATTTAAATAGCTACATGCGGCTAGTAGGTACCATATTGTATAACACAGGGACGAACGCTCACCACAGCTGATGGCTGAAATCTGCTCAAAGTCCTCTGGTGATATCAGGCCCTGTGGGCTCATCCCCAAGAGGCTCTGTCCACTTCTAGATGCCACATTGTAAGGGGGCCTTACCCCCACAGAAATTGGCTAGAGGAGGGTCTCCATGCTCAAGGCGTCTGAACATGATTTCATGTCACAAGTGGCTGAAGGATATAAGGGTATTTTACCTCAGAAGATGTTTCTGAGGGAACAACCCAGACCTCAAGTATTTGAAGGGTGCTTGTGTAAAGAACAAAATTATTTGTGTCTTCTGGAACGGTACTATTCAGTGGAAATATAATGTGAGCCACCATAGGTAATTTAAAATTTTCTAGTAGTCACATTTACAAAAAAAATTTAAGAAAAAAACAGGTGAAGTTAATTTTAATAATAAATTTTATTTTACTTAATATATCAAATATTATTCCAACAGATAATCATTATTTTAAAATTATTAATAATACTTTTACACTTTGGACTATCTTTAAATTTTTAAATATTATTTTAACTTGTAATCAATATATTTAAATTATTAGTTATTATCAATTACAATTGTTAATTTTTCCAGTTTGTACTCTGGTAAAATACACATAATATAAAATTTACAGTCGTAACTATTTTTAAGTATACCATTCAGTGGCATTAAGTACATTCATATTGTGCAAACCATCACCACCATCCATCTCTAGAACAGTTAAATAATAACTCCCTATTTTCCTCTCTCCTAGCCCCTAGCAACCATATTAGACTTTGTGTCTCTATGAATTTGATGACTCTAGGTACCTCGTTTAAGTGAAATTACATAGTATTTGTCTTTTTGTGACTGGCTTATTTCACTTATCATAATGTCCTCAAAGTTCATTCATCTTGTAGCATGTGTCAGAATTTCCTTCCTTCTTAAGGCTGAATAATATTCCATTGTATGTATATACTGCATTTTGTTTATCCATTCATTGATGGACACTTGCGTTGCTTCCTTGCTTTAGCTAATGTGGATAACTTTGCTACGAATATGGGTGTACACATATCTCTTCAAGATCCTGCTTTTAACTCTTTTGGGTATATACCCAGAAGTAGAATTGTTGGGTTATGTGGTAATTCTATTGTTATTGTTGTTGTTATTATTATTATTTTATTTTATTTATTTGTTATTTTTGAGGAACTCCATACTGTTTTCCATAGTGGTTATAGCAGTTTACATTCCCACCAACAGTATACAAGGGTTCCAATTTCTCCACATGCTTGCCAATGCTTGCTATCTTTTGTTATTTTTTTTGTTTTCCTTTTGTCTTTTTTTTTTTTATAGTAGCCATCCTAATGGGTGTGAGGTGGCATCTCGTTATGGTTTCGATTTGATTTGCCTTGCCCTAATGTTTAGTGTCTTTTTATTTTATACTAAGTCTTTGAGATCCAGTGTGTTTTGTGTTTTTTTTTTATTGGGGAAGGGGAACAGTTCTTTATTGGGGAACAGTGTGTACTTCCAGGACTTTTTTCCAAGTCAAGTTGTTGTCTTTTCAGTCTTAGTTGTGGAGGGCGCAGCTCAGCTCCGGGTCCAGTTGCTGTTGTTAGTTGCAGGGGGCGCAGCCAACCATCCCTTGTGGGAGTCGAACTGGCAACCTTGTGGTTGAGAGGACGCGCTCCAACCAACTGAGCCATTCGGGAGGCAGCTCAGCTCAAGGTGCCGTGTTCAATCTTAGTTGCAGGGGGCACTGCCCACCATCCCTTGCGGGACTCGAGGAATTGAATTGGCAACCTTGTGGTTGATGTGGGAATTGAACCGACAGCCCTCGGAGTCAGGAGCACGGAGCTCTAACCGCCTGAGCCACCAGGCTGGCCCTCCAGTGTGTAGTTTACACTTACAGCCCGTCTCAATGTGGACTGGCCACATATCAAGTGCTTAATAGCTGGCTACTGTATTGGAAAATGTGATCCTAGAGGGGAAAGTTGGGGGCACTGGGTAGAAGCATAGGGGATTCAGACATGTCTCTAGTATAGGAAAAAACTTTACAATCACCCCAACTGCCTGAGAAGGGGCTGGGCATCCAGGAGGCTGAGTGTTCCTGATCCTTGGCAGATGGATACAAGGAGGGGACTGGCTGTGATGGCCGTCCAAAGAGTCTGTGGTTCGTGGTTGTTCCTCTTGAATGGTTGTGTGAGTGGAGGCAGTGGGTGCCTCTGACCCTCAATGCCACTGGCTTTTGCGAAGGCTGTTTTGAACTCTCTACCCCAACATGCCCATTGATCATTTTGTTGTCACAAATCAAGTAGGAGTCTGACTGTACCCAAAGGGTGGGAGTCTGGGCTTGGGGGAGGCTGCCAGCTTCCTTCCCAGCACTCTGCCTCGACCCTTCACTGCCCCTGGCCTCCCCCTGGAGCCTGTCTAATCAAATCCAGGCCTGACCTTGCCAGAGGTCCTGGACCAGGAAGAAAGCCTCCCCTCCCCTCCCTGAGCTGCTCTAGATCTGGCTCTCAGGAGACCCCTCCCCTCGGGGTGATTTATAGGGGTGTCCAGGAGTCATTTCCTTCCTGTTTCTGCTCCCTTCCAGCCCCGTGGCTTGCTGGGCTCACTCTCTGCCCTTGTCTTTCCCCATGGCCTGGCTATATCCATGGTGGGGGCAGGGAGGGGGTGGGAGATTCCTTCCCAGATTGCTTGGAGACAAAGGTGCTTTCTTCTTTCTTCACAACTGCCCCCAAGCAGGCCTTTGTCCACTCTCTGGCCCTCACCCTGGAAGTGCCTCCCAACTGCCCTTTACCCCCTCCCATCACCCAGCTTGAAGTGAGGGACCCCAAACTGTCCCTACCCGACCAAGGGAGTATAAAGCATCAATAGCCACAGCCACGGCACCCCCTTCGTGTCCACTTGGCCGCAGACACAACAGCACAAGCAGTGTCTGTAACCTGTACACTGTTATCAGCCCCGCAGTATGACCTCCAGGATGACGTGTTCAGGGCTCAGGGCGCTGAGAGGCCTGGCCCTCAGCCTCACAGTCTCTGCTTGTCCCAGGACCCTGTCTGCAGACAGACACTGAGGCACAGCTTCCCCCTGGCTCTGCGCCCTGCTAGCACAAGCCAGGGCAAACACAGATTTGTAGAAAAACGCCCCACCCTGAGAGATTGGAGGAGGCCTAAGTCGCCCCGAGCAGCTTTCTCCCATGACTTCTTAAGTGAAAATGCTGTTACCTGTGAACTAGGAGTCGTAGAAGTTTCTAAGTGACCTTAGCTAAGCTGAGCATGGATAAGGGCCTGTTTATGAAGGCAGCAGGAATCAGAGCTGGAAGGCCCCTGAACGGTACCTGTTCACATCTTCATTTACGGTGAGAGGACTGGCACTCACAGCCTGCCCAGGCTCTCGTGGCAACCCCCTGGGCATCGAAGGGATATGCAGGGCTGATCAAGGGGGTGGGCGGGGTGTGAGCAAGGGGAGGGAAGAAGGAGCTTCTCATAAAGAGGACCACACCCTCCCATTGCACCCACCTCCCCTGGATCACACCTGTGGAGCCAGCTGGTCTCTGAGGAGTGGGATTGAGGAACCATCTCTGGGAGCTTAATCCTCCCTGCACTGAGAAGGGAGGATTAATAGGCGCCAACTCCCATCCAGTGAGAAGACACCAGTCCAACCTGCTGTCCACTCTGGAGCTACCTGCCCTTGGAGAGACATAAACTTGCTGGAGAACTAAGGGACACCCTGCAGAGGGCCTGGGGCATGGAACTTCTGATTTGGGGTGGAGGGAGCCCAACTGAGGCCTGGGCCTCAGTTTCCCCTTCATAAAATGAAGGGGTTGACTTTAGATGAGTGGTTTTCAAGCACTTTTAAAGGCAAAGCTACCCTTCAAATGAAATGTCTGGCAGAACTGCAATTAAGTAAAGCTGATAGAGAAGTACAGCAAAGTGCTGCTGCTCTGACAGCAGTGTGGGGCCCGGAGTAGGGAGGGGGCTCAGCTGTATCCCAGGGGCCCCAGAGAACCTTTAGGAGTCCTGCTATACCTGTGAACAGCATCAGACTGGCTCATACATATGACCTAGTCCTGCGTGAGCCTTCCTCTCCACCATCACATTCAGCCCACGCTACTGCGTTGTTTGGTTTGAGGGGAGCAGGGATTAGACGGTAGAGGCCAGACTTTCTCCATGCCCAGTGCCCTGATAAACAAGCAGCCCTTTCCCTTGTATCCCTCTTCAGGCCATTTCCTAGCTCTAGGCTCCTCCAGGGAGCCCAGAATGGGGGCTAGAAACACACAAAAGGAGTCGGTTCCCTAATGAGGAGGCATCTGTAGTCAGCAGAGCCATTAGTCCCCGCCCCAGGTCCCTGGGGGGCTGCGAGCTCCTCTCCAGCTGGAGTGAGGAGGGGGCAGGCAGCTCCCCAGCTCCTGAATAGGGAGACCTCAGAGGGGCACAGACAGCCAACCCAGGAGCCTGGCTGCCCTCTCCACGCCCCAGGCCCACTTTCAGCCCTGCCCTCCTGGAGGGTGAAACGCAGAGGAGGCAGTGCCTCTGCCCCCTCCCCCAAGCCCCTGGGCTGACCTGCAGACCCTTGGCCAAACACAGCCTTTGGCCTGAGACTACACAGGGTGACCTCACAGTGTTCCCTGGGGAATCCTCTCACAAGCCTGATGGGGACACCAGCTGGGGCACTTGCCCCCACCTTCTCTAAAGGCCTGGAGATACTATTTGTAAAGGCTATACCTACATGGGGACGTGTGTGATTGATTACCTACACGGTACCAGAATCACACACCAGCCACAGGAGCCAAGGAATACAAATCCCGCTTCTCATCCAGCCGTTCTCACTCAGACCACATACACAGGGACAGCCACATCTTCTGGGCAAACACAGACCCACACACATGTGAGGAGACGATCACACCCATCAGATCACACCCATCAGCCGTGCTCCCAGGAGGCCCTGAAAGAGGAGGAGGCAGGGCGGGGGATTTTTATGCATGTTTATATTTAATGAACCACATGCAAATTAGATGGAGAACGAGCCACAAAAGAGTCAACCCCCAGAGGCTATGGGAAGAAGGGCACAAAGACTGGCCTTTCGGGGCTGCCCTAGAGTCCAGAACAAGTCAGTGGATTGAGGGGGCCTGAAACGGGGTGTGCCCACCCACACCAGGGAGCTGGGAGTAGGAGACAGGACCAACTCCAGCGCCTCTGCTGCTGTGGGGGGAGGGATCCTTCTGTAAGGGGATGACTGTCCCAGTTGATGGAGTGCCGGAGGGGAGGGGCTGCCTGCCTGGACAGATGGTGAGCTGCCTTCCCGCACTTGAAGCAAAGTGGATTTTAATGAAATCACAGCCCTGGTGCTGAAGCTGAGAACCTGAGTGGGAGGGGGCCCCTTCCCTGGGCTTCACAGGGCAGGGTTTGGGGATGGGCGGGAATGAGGGTGGGCAGGAACACTTAACCAGCCTAAAATGGCAGGGGTGGGGGTGGTGGGGGGCGGGGGGGGGGGGAATGGCTACACCACATCTCCTCTACACAGACCTGTTCAGTCAGAGTTCAAGCGGTTAGTTCTGATCCCAAAAGGTAGAGAGTGGTCCCCTGAATATTTATGACGCATTGAAATGTAGATTGGTAGGCCTGACCGTCTTCTGAGAGGCTTGTCACCTTGGATGGATATACCACCCCCTTGGGGTGCATCTAGAAGCTGCAGAAGAGCTGAGGGTTGGGTGTAATGAAGAAGGGCAAAGAATACGGCTGGGTGCTGGTAACCAGGGTCTAAACATAGGTGTCCCTGCTGGGCAGCACTGGACTAACTTTTCCCCCTCTCTGGGCCTCAGTTTCCGATTCTGTAAAACATGCAGCATAATACTTAGGCCTGGCTAAGGGGGAACTTATGAAAATAAATCGGAAAGCAGTTGAAAAAGTAGACAGTGGGGCTCGGGAGCAGGGCTTTCTGGCCTTTGTGGGTCAGCAGCTCAAGATTTCCTGGTTAGAGGTTTGTCACCCAAGAATTTTTCCAGACCTTTCTCTAAGGGTCCCAGCCCAGCCTGTACGCGCCCTTCGGGGGAGATGTTTCCCATGGCAGGAGGCAGGGTAAGTGCAGATGTGTCCCCAAGCTGTGATGACCTGTGTCTGCCAGATCCAGGAAAACCCCTGCCCCTTGGTGGGGTAAGTGCCGGGGTTCTTGGATACTGGCCTGTGACCCCCCCTCCGCCTCCCCTCTGTACCTCAGCGGTGTTCCTCCCCCACACACATCTCCCTTTCTTTCCCCAGCCATGTCGGACTTCCACGTGCATCCCCAGGCCACTGTGGGTGAGGAGGGGGGCGTGGCCCGCTTCCAGTGCCAAATCCATGGTCTTCCCAAACCCCTAATCACGTGGGAGAAGAACAGAGTCCCCATTGACACAGACAATGAGAGGTGAGCCACGTGTGGGAAAACTGGAGGGAGGACGGAGAAGTGGGCCAGGCAGGGTCTGGGCCTTGAAGAAAGACTCCCTGCAGTCTCCAGGGTGGGGTTTCTGCAACTGTGTTGACACTGTGGATCCCTGCGGCCGGCTGGGCCTAGAGTTGCTGCTCGTGGATGTATCTGTGAGAAGGACTATGCGTGATTGTTGGCAAGGCTGGAATTGCAGGTGTGTCTGCCTTCAAGAGTCTCCGTATGTGTCTGTGGTGCCCAGTGGCCCTGGGACTGATGGTGCGCGTGGCTGTGCTGCTGTTCAGCTGTGTCTACTCTTCCCCAACAGGTACACATTGCTGCCCAAGGGGGTCCTGCAGATCACAGGACTTCGGGCTGAGGACAGTGGCGTCTTCCATTGCGTGGCCTCAAACATTGCCAGCGTCCGTGTCAGCCACGGGGCCAGGCTCACTGTGTCAGGTGAGGGTCCTTTTCCCTGCCTAGTTCTTTCCCCAGCAGGCCGCATGACTTCTCCTCACACTCAAATCAGTCCCCCTTCAGCTGGCCCCTGGAGACTTGTCAGTCAAGGGCATACAGAGCACCTTCTGAGCCCAAAGCTCTGTGCTCCTTGAGGTGAGGGTTCAGAAGGCATCCCAGGCCCTCTCCCTGGCTCTGTTCTACCTGGGGAAGCCCAGCCTCTGCTTATGCTGGGGGCTCTCCTGTCGCTAGAGGCTCCGCAGGGCCAGGAGCAGAGCAATGGGTGTGAGCTAAGTCCTGGGGTTCCTGGCATCTCCTGTGTGGCCACAGGACCAGTTTTCTGGGCTGGTACTTGTTTTCCGTCCTCCATGTCCTGGGTGGTGGGTGGAGTGAGGAGGGAGGAAGGGTCCCAGATGAAGTGAGGAAACGTGGCATCTTCCGCCCAGGCTCAGGCTCCGGGGCCTACAAGGAGCCCATGATCCTCGTGGGGCCTGAGAACCTCACCCTGACGGTGCACCAGACCGCGGTGCTGGAGTGTGTCGCCACGGGCAACCCGCGCCCCATTGTGTCTTGGAGCCGCCTGGGTGAGCTGCATCCCAAAGCGCCTGCCTCTCCCACCCCGTCCCACCTCCCGGGAGGGCCTGTCTCATCACCCAGCTCTGGGGAGACTTTGAATCCTGTTTGTTCTCCGTGGGGGCCTGGTCTCTTCTTCGAGGCCTGGGGAGAGGGTAAGCCCCCTGTCTTTGGCAGTACCAGGGAGGTCCCCCTGCATTCTCCCTCCCTCTGTGCTGATGGCTTAGCTCCCTGGGTTACCTCATCCAGTCCTGAGCAAGCCCCTCCTCCCTGATCCCCTCACCCTGAGCACTGGGCCCCTTCAGAACCCTTCTGCAGCAATCAGCACCCTGGTCTCTTGCCTCTCCTGCTCATCTCTACCTTCTGCACCCTGGCCGTAGACCCCAGCTATGCAGTACCAGACACCTCAAAATCTCAGCCAGTTGTCACACCCTCACTCTGGGCCCCGCAGTCTCTAGCCTGGCCCCCTAAATCCCTGGCCTAAATCCCTAGGCAGCTGAAGGAGAGAAATGAAAGGGTGCAGATGGGCCCACATTGTCTGAGCAGAAAGGTCACTGGGGGAAGGAGAGTCTGGAGGGATGGGGTGTGGTGGGCATTCACAGGGAGACTGCACCACATTGTAGCAGCTGAGTGATCGGGAGGGAGGGGCAGCAGGCCGGATAATGGAGTAGATTTCACCACTTCAGGGATTGAATGGGGAGCTGTCTCCTTGCATTCTGACTGTGCTAATCTGATCCTGGGGTGGCAGGGAGGGCCTGATCCCTGGGAGAGGCTGAAAAGAGTGGCCTCACCATTAGGAGGAGCCCATAGGCCCAGCAAAGACCATCTGGTCCAACATTTCCCAAAGCATGTTCTGCAGGAAGGAAAGAATGGCTTGTTGGTCTAATATGTTTGGGAAACAGAGTTAACCAGGTCCTTTTGCTGCAGGACTTCTCAGAGGCTTTATATTAATGGGCATTGTGACAGTCCAAGAGTGGAATGGCTATTTGACCATAACATTTTTTTCGAGACAAACGAGGCTTGGAAAGGTCCATTTAATTCAAACTCCTTACTTTCCTGATTGAGAAACTGAGAGGAAGAGACGTGGAGGTCACCAGTGAGTCACCCATGCTAGAATTCAGACCCAGGCTGCACTGCTAGAGGAGACTTGTCTGTCCTGCTCCTGCCACCTCCACCGTGCCTTAGGTGGTGCTTGGGAGGAAAGGTGCTGAGTCGAAGATTGGGGCCCCTGGAGGACTGCTGGGTCTGCAAACAGTCTGGAATGTTTCTATACTTCCTCCTCTTCCATACTCATCTTCCGGACCCTCCCTCCTCTCTCTCTCCTTCTTACCCAGATGGTCGCCCCATTGGGGTGGAGGGCATCCAGGTGCTGGGCACAGGGAACCTCATTATCTCAGATGTGACCGTCCAGCACTCGGGTGTCTACGTCTGTGCGGCCAACAGGCCTGGCACCCGGGTGAGAAGAACAGCACAGGGCCGGCTGGTGGTCCAAGGTATGTCTTTCCCCACCCCCAGAAGAGGAGGGGAAGGGGCTTCCAAACAGCCCCCTCCTTCTGCCTGGTTCCTTGTCTCATCAACATCCCTCGTCCAAGCCCAGGACCCCAGATTCACCCAGTTTCCTATACTTGCCCTAACCCTGTTGCTGGCCCTCGCCAGGTCCCCAGGCCAGGCCAAATGGGCAACTCTCTTCCCTCCCCCAAGAATGCGTGTGTTGGGAGTGGGAGGACATTCTTGGTCATGAGTCCCGGAATGGCCCAGGTGCCAGCACGCATCCTCTAGTCATTTCCACTGAAATTCTCAGCTGCTTTCCCACCCTATGTCACTCACATGTGTCCCTTGTGCCACATGCTATTTCCATTCACACGTGGGGCACTTCCACACTCACACCTACCTGCGTGCTCTCAGCGTGTTTCTCATTTGCACACTCACAGCCCAGCCCCGACCTCACACACAGAGCTGGCCTCCACTTCCTCAGTGCAGGGTCTCTGCAGCCGAGCAGGTCATTCTGTCCATGCTCCGGCCCTTGGGCTCAACTGTTCCCGTGGAATGGGCTTGGAGTCCCCTTCTCAGGGATTGTTTGTGGCTGTACCCAACCAGAGAGCTGGGGAAGGGGTGGGAGAGAGGGGTATTAGGAACTTAAATGCCCGTTTGTTTAGCATTCTATGTGCCGTTCATCTGTCCAAATGAAAGTGATGGAGCATTTCATTTCTCGGGTGTTAATGGAGGCTTGAGGCCTGGGATTGGAGGAGAGCAGAATTAAATGTCGGGGCAAGGGGGGGCTGGCACGGAGGGCTCATCCATCTCTCCGTCATTACCGCCTTCGAGGTGCAGCCAAACCTATTAGCACATTTATTTATTTAACAATTTCCTGAACAGGGAGCTCCGCTTGATTGCTTTCGGATACAAATGTCAATCTTTTAAACAGTCATTAAAATGGAGTCCTCTCTTGGGTCTGCCTTTGGGGCGGATGGAAGTAGGGCCTGCCACCATCTCCTGGAGCCTGGGCCACACCTGGCGGATTTTCCAAGGCGTGTGTGTTGGGAGCCCACCTTGTCCCCAGCAGACCTCGGGCCCTGTCCCCTCTCCCCCTGCCTTGTCCCTTCACTCACAGCTGTATTGACCCTCTCCACCTGACCCTCACTGCTCCTCATGCCTCTCTGTCCCCACCCAGCCCCAGCAGAGTTTGTCCAGCACCCCCAGTCCATTTCCAGGCCAGCTGGGACCACGGCCATGTTCACCTGTCAAGCCCAGGGTGAGCCACCCCCCCACGTCACGTGGCTGAAGAATGGACAGGTGCTGGGGCCAGGAGGCCACGTCAGGCTCAAGAATAACAACAGGCATGTGTGTGGTGTGTGCTGGGGGTTGGGCCTGCAATGAGTGGCCATGGCAGGCTTTGCCGGGGAAGACTGCGAAGTTGGGAGGCTAGAGTCTTGGGTTTGAGTCTCGGGTCTGCCACTAACCTGCTGGGAGACCTCAGAGGATCATTTGTTTTCTGGAGGAGCTCAATGTCTCCATCTCTCAAATGGGGAGATTTGGCCAACCTGCAGGGATACTCTGGGAGATGGAGGGGACCTGAGGCTCTCCCTCCCCTTGTAGCACCCTGACCATTTCTGGAATCGGCCCTGAAGATGAGGCCATCTACCAATGTGTGGCCGAGAACAGTGCTGGCTCCTCACAGGCCAGTGCCAGGCTGACTGTGCTGTGGGCTGAGGGGCTTCCCGGGCCCCCCCTCAATGTGCGGGCAGTCTCCGTATCATCCACTGAGGTCCGCGTGTCCTGGAACGAGCCCCTGGTCAACACCAAGGAGATAATAGGCTACGTTCTGCATATCAGGAAGGCCACCGGTATGTGGGGGCCGAGTGGGTAAGGCTGGCTCTGTACCCCTTTTTCTTATTCACTGTTTCTCATCCCTTTCAGTCCTGCATGTCCTGATCCAAAACCTTTCATTCTGTCTCCCCCCCGGCACCCTGGCTGCCCTCATTTCCCCAGGCCGGCAGGGTTCTCTCATGCCCCTTACACTCCCCGCCCTACCCTTTGCCTCCCCAGACCCACCGGAGCTAGAGTATCAGGAAGCAGTCAGCAAGAGCACCCTTCAGCACCTGGTGAGCGACCTCGAGCCCTCCACTGCCTACAGCTTCTACATCAAGGCCTACACACCCCGGGGAGCCAGCTCCGCCTCGGCCCCCACGCTGGCCAGCACCCTAGGTGAAGGTGAGGCCCGGGTGTGGACCAAACCGCAGACACTCAGGGTAGTAGAGCAGAACCACCATGCACACCTGTTCAGGTTGTGCACTGCACAGAGTGCCTGGCTCCGAGGCTGGGTGGGGCTGGGTCTACCTGGAGCAAGGGGTGTCCTTTGCTAACTCATATAAAGGTGCTATTTGAGCAACCTAGGGTCAGAGGCCAGAGAGCTGTCACCCACGTGGGGTCTGGGGCACAGGTGGAAGGTGGGAAAAGCCCTCACACCTTGGCCTCCTCTGCCCACAGCCCCCGCCCCACCCCTGTTGTCAGTGCGGGTGCTTGGCAGCTCCACCCTGCAGCTGCTGTGGGAGCCCTGGCCCCGGCTGGCCCAGCACGAGGGCGGCTTCAAGCTGTTTTACCGCCCGGCAAGCAGGGCCTCCTTCACCGGCCCTATCCTGCTGCCCGGAACTGTCTCCTCCTACAACCTCAGCCAGCTCGGTGAGGGGGATGCAGCCCAGGCTGGGGGAGCTGGGCAGGGATCCAGTGCCTGAGGCCAGGAGGTGGTGCGCAGGAGTCACCTCTGTTTCCCAGCTGGGACAGAGCCACCCGGTGGGGGCTGGGTGGTACCTTAGCAGCCCTGCCTTTCCCCCAGACCCCACTACAGTGTATGAGGTGAAGCTGCTCGCCTACAACCAGCATGGGGATGGCAACGCCACAGCCCGCTTTGTGTCGTTGAGGGGAGCATCTGAGAGGACAGGTGAGGGGATGGGTGTGGGGCTAAAGACAAGCACTCAGGAAAGGAGGCCAGGGCCTGAGGAAGGAGGGGAACAGTGACCGGGAAAGGTAGCGGGGAGGAAGGGTGCATGCAGCCCTTGAGAACATAGGCTTAGATTTGAGTTTGAAGTTTGGCTGTGCAACGTTCTAGCTGTGTGACCTTGGGCAAATTCCTTAACCTCGCTAAGCCCCAGTTTCCTCCTCTATAAAAGAGAGATCATACCTACTTCACAGAGCTGTGTTGAGGATGTATAGTGTTATTTCCAGTATCTGGCACATAGTGCCTCAATAACTGGTAAAAAGAACAAAAAAGTTTGGGTGGGGTCCCACAGGCAAGGACAAAGGGTCTGTGGACTTGGGGGTGGGACTAGCTGAGGAATAAGGAGGCCCCAGAGGTTGGGTGTTTGGGGGTGCTTCCGACCAGAAGAGCGACAGCCCCTCACCTGCCCACCCCAGCCCTGAGCCCACCGTGTGACTGCCGGAAGGAGGAAGCCACCAACCAGACATCCACCACGGGCATCATCATTGGCATCCACATCGGGGTCACCTGCATCATCTTCTGTGTCCTCTTCCTCCTGTTCGGCCAAAAGGGCAGGTGGGCGCTGGGCCAGGGAGAGGGGTGGACTGAACCCAGGCCTGGAGAAGGAGGCGCTGCAGGGGAGAGCAGAATTTGGGCTCACTGTCTCTATTCTTTTGTTCTCACTCCCTCCCACGTCCCTCCCCCTGACTCTTGGCTCACCCCTTAGGGTCCTCTTCTGTAAGGATGTAGAAAACCAGCTGTCCCCTCCTCAGGGCCCCCGGAGCCAAAGAGACCCTGGCGTCCTGGCTCTGAATGGGGCCAGACAGGGAGAGCGGGGCCAACGGGGCCGAGACGAGAAATGTATAGACATGAAGGAACTGGAGCAGCTGTTCCCTCCGGCGGGGGCAGCAGGCCAGGCAGACCCCAGACCTAACCCCAGGCCCATGGTGAGTGACCCCATCTGAGCAAACCTCTCCCTTCAGGCTCCGGCCACCTCCTGATCCTGCCCTCTCTTCCCCTTCGCCGTAAGCCCTGGTTATCAGCCTTTGCCAAGTTCTAGGTCTTCTCCAGATGCAAAACATGACTGGTGCATCTCTCTGTGCCCCTGAGTCAGGCATGGAGGCCTAGAGACCCTAAGCCCTGCATGGGATTAGAGTCTGACCCTCTGGCTGGGGAACTCATGGGCCTCTGGCCCTCATGCTGACACCTGTGTGACCGGCCCATTCCCCAGCAGGATCCTGCGGCCCCCACCCTGTGTGAGGAGACCCAGCTCTCCGTGCTGCCTCTTCAGGGGTTCGGCCTTCTGGAGGAAAGGACATCGGAGGCCAAGCCCTGTGCAAGCCCCGCGGCTGTCCTGCCGCCGCAGGAGGCAGGCCCTGGCCATTGAGGGGAAGCGCAGGCTACCTGGCCTTCCACAGCACCCGCTGCCCAGCCAGCTCTCTCGGGACAGTAGCCAGCGTCTGGCAGATTCTGGAGACAGGCAGCCCCCCATTCTCAGGTCAAAGGCAAGATTTCTCCTGTCATGTGGGATACAGATGGGGGCTCCCCAGCATTTCTGTCCTGACTGCCCCTCAGGTTGTCAAGACCTAAAATAGCTTCGGCAGGGAAACTCCCAAGGACCTGGAGGGGTCCCTGCAGGAGCCCCTCCCTTGGGCTAATGCCCCCTTACTTGGTACCTAATGCCTCTACTTGGTATTCACATGACTTGGAACTGAACTAATGTTTTCCTTTTTTAAAAAAAAAAAAAACTTAAAATGAAAAAAAAAAGAGAGAGAGAGAGAAGAGAGAGGAAGGTAAATTAGAGTCCAAAAATATGCCCCTGCTATGGCTGGGCCCCTGACACTGTCGCCCTCCACTGACCTTGTTTTCTCAGGATGGATTTTTGCTGTTTTGGTTCTCAGCACCTACCTCAGCCGGAATGAATGTCTTTGGGGGAGTGGGTCCTGGCCGCAGCCCCTCAGCCCCCACAGAGCCCCAAATGCACTCCTACCTCAAGCCCCTTTATGGGCACCCCCTCACCCTCCCCACATTGTTGTCCAGAATTTAAAAAAAAAAAAAAAAAAGTACCTCCCCATTTCCAGGTGTGAAAGAAACCGTCTACCTCAAGGCTCACTGGCTCTTTGGGCCTGTGTTGTTATCACTGGACCCTCCCCTGCTGGCTCCTCCTCCTGCCTGCAGCCCTTCTTTCCCCCAGAGAGGAGGCCAGAGGCTAAGTCACCAAGGGTAGGCCTCTCAGGACCTACAGAAGTCACGATGGAATTGGTCAAAGAAAATGTGAAAGAAAAAGCCAAAAATGAGAGGAAATTTTGTTCCTTGACGTATAAATTGTTACTCCAAGCTGGTCACCTCCCAGCCCGCTGCCAGTGCTCTGTCTTGTCTCGTCTGTCCGCTCCCATGTTGACCCTCTCAGCCAACTCATGCTTCACTGGGATCTGGGTGACCCTCTCTCTCTGCCGGGGCCTCGGGAGGGTGGATATCACCCTGCAGCCTGCCCCCTGTCCTGCCCAGACACAGAGCCCTGGAGCAGGCTGGTCCCTGGAATGTACTGTGTGTGTGAGACGGGTGTATGCGTGGGGGGAGGGGTCCCCCCAGCAGAGGCGCCCAGCCCTCTGTCCCATGGGACGCAGACAGCTTAACCCACCCCCTGGACAGTAGAAAGCACTGTCAGCAGATGTGGCCGGACGCTATTTTTATACAAGGTGTGTTTAAGGATTTTTATGTTCTTGTGACTTCTTGTTTCTCTTTTCTGTTGTTGTTGTTCTTTGAAATAGTTAAAGAAGAAAAAAGAAAACCAAGGAAACATATTTTTGGTTATACTCAGAAACATTTTTTAAATAGTAGAAAGAAAACTTTTTTTTTAAAGGCAAAAAGATAAGTATATTCCTTAAGTGTGAGATTAGACCATAAAGTCCCTGATCCCAACCCTCTAGGGACACCCCCCAACCCTGAACTTTAGTTAATTAGCTGAAAAAAGTAGACTCTGTGATGTTTTCCTAGGAGACTGGAGTCGTGTCCGTGTGGACTCGGAAGGGCAGTCTGCCCCTTCTCCTAAATGCTGGGCCTGTGCTGAGGGCTCCGTAAAGCTCCCAGACAGTGCCCCCTCTGTCCCTGCAGTGGCTTCTCTGCACCCCCCTTTCATCCTGGAACCCCTTCTCCTGTGGGAAGCGTGGGTCTGGGAGAGAAGGGGGGGGGGGCCACCTGGCCTGACTTGGCCTCCCTTTTGTCACACTCTACTCATTTTGACTGAATAAAAGTCCTTGTTGCCAAAGCGAAGCTCGAGATTTTTGGTGGCTGTGTCAGGTCCTGGGGGCAGGGGTGAGAGCGCTGGGATAAAGGCAGCCCGTGGTGGCCGGGTTGTTCCCTCACAGGGCAGAGCCCAGAATGATAACAGCAGATGCTAGCACAACTTACAGGCGCCACGCATGCTAAGCCTTCTCCATGGTGGAGGGGCTTCCTGGGTCCTCACAACCTCCCTGGGGGGTAGATCATTCTGGTCATCATCTCCATTTTACAGGACGGATAAGCCACTTACGGCAAGATGGGAGTTTGCATCCAGGCCAGGCCACCTGGTTCCAGGGTCTGCACTCTGACCACTGCTCCACACTTCCTTAGCTGGCAGTAAGGAAACCTAGGCCAGTCCCTCGGCTCTACAGGGACAGGCCACCAGCACTGAGCCAGGCACTGGGCATGTGCCTTTTTTATGCACTGTCTACAAGGAAGGACTATTTTCCTCCCCATCCTAACGGGGCTCTGACTGAGTGACTTTCTAAGGCATGAAATCAGAACCCCTGGCCAGGCCTCTCCATTCCTCCCTGTCCTCTCTTCAGCCCAGGCTCCTGAAGCCAGATGTCGGGCTGCCAAGGCTTAGGATAGGCCAAGAGAGATTTGGCTTAAACATGGTTGTGCTGACGAAAATCTGGAGGTCTCAGAGGGCCTCAAGCTCAGCGAGAGGCAACAGTGTAATGCAACGGCTTAGAAGGTCCGTGTCCCCTCTGCTGCTGAAATGGAAAGCCAGGGCTCACTTCTTGAAGAAGGCTCTGCAGGTCTGAAGGGCTGGGTTCTGTACCCAGAAAACCTTTTGAGAGGAACAAACTAGGATAGTGGTTTGCAAGCCGGGTTCGCTGGCTGTGGCGAGGAGCATGGGGGAACTTCTCCGGGGGCATCTACACCCCCTGCCCACCCTCACCAAGAGCAGCTCCACTTTTTTCTGTCTTGTATGTTGGGCACTTCATTAGATTTCATCTTAAAACAGGGTTCTGCTCCTGAAAGAACGTTTGAAAGCCCCTGGTCTGGCACTTCTGGAAGAGACCTACCAGGGTGGTTGTGGCCGAGGTCGGTCCAGAAATGGTGATAGTTCTGTGGATGCTGGACTGAGAGAGTCTGAGGCCACCACGTCCTGCATCTCAGGGGGAAGTGGTTGACTTGCTCTGATTTTCGCAGAGGAAAGAACTAGGCTCAAATGTAGGCAGACTACCTCACTTTTCTCTACAGAGAACTTGGCAAACACAGGAACTGTTCAACCGCTCTAGCCATCCAAGGGTTGTCTGGGGAAGTGGTAGGTTTGTCATCTGTTCAAACAGATGCTGCAGGGGTGGGAGTAGACCAAGTCACCTCCAGTGCCCCTGTCCCCTCCCAGAGTCCAAGATGCAAACATCTCCCCCAGGGAGGCATCAGGTAAACATTTAGAAATCACCTAATATGACCCATGTAGGTATATGCAAATTGCACACAAATTACATGCAAATACAGGCAGGGCCTCGTAACAAGGCCCTGAACCAGGCTAAGGTAGAGGGAGAAGCAGGATTCCAATTGGGAGTTTACAGAAATAGGTATCAAATCTGAGTGGCCCAGCTGGAGTTTGGGTCCTGAGATCTCAAATAGTGTAGAGACCTCAGACTGAAATACACACACACACACACACACACACACACACACACACAATCTTTGGGCAGAAAGCCGCAGCTAGGGCTTGCAACCTGCTCCAATTAGCTACAGCTCTGTAACAAATCACCCCACAACTCAGTAGTTTATCCTAACATTTATTTTGCTAACAACTCTGCAGTTTGGGCAAGGCTCAGCCGGACAGCTGTCTGCTGCACGCAGCATCAGCAGGGCAGCTTGAAGCCTGGGGCTGGAATCATCTGAAAGCCCCTGGCTCCCATATCTGGTGGCTGATGCTGGCTGCGGCCCCAGCACCTCCATGTGGCCTGGGATTCTGCACACCCTGGTGGCTGGGATCCAAGGACAAGCATCCTGACGGAGAGCCAGGTGGAAACTGCATCATCATTTCGAAGCTAGCCCCGGACATCACAATGTCGCATCCACCTTAGGGAATGCCTATTCATTAGAAGCAAGCAGTGAGGGGTGAGGGAGCCAGGGGGAGCTGGTGCAAGCCTGAGATCCCCACTTTCCCAGGGTGGTAGACATCAGAATGACGGCGCTGAAAGGGACCACTCACCCCTTATGAAACAGATGAGGCAACTGGGGTAGGGGTTGCTCAATGTGACAGGGAAGTTAGCGACAAAGCCAGGGCTGGAACCCAGGGCAGCCACACCCTGCCTGGACCCTTTCCACTCAACCCAGCCAGGCCACAGTCAGAGACCAGTGGGAGGGGAGAGGGAGAGGAGCAAGGTGGGGGGCTGAACATGGAAAGCAGGTGGGCTATTACCTGGAGAGGGGGGAGTAGGGCAGTGAGGGGAGTCACCAGCTCAGGATGGGGGTTGGGGGGTGGGGGTGGGAGGAATCTGGATTGGAAACAGGACATGGAGGAGTGAGAGCAGCCAAGGATGGGAGGGACTGTCCTAAACTCTAGATCAGGCCAGAGTCAGGGAGGGGGACATCTAAACCCAGGCCCCGCTCACAAAGAGGTATTATAAGGACTGACTCAGGAGTTCTGTTACTTCCCTGGGCCCTAGGAGCCACCTGAGCCACGGAGGGAGGAGGGAGAGGAGAGGCTGAGAGGAGGACTGAGGGTGGAGTCAGGCTGACCTGGAAGGGAAGGGCCTTGCTCCTTGAGCTCGCGAGCGATGTATGCTGGACTTGGAGCTCCTGAACACACAGATGGCCTGTTGGCCACCCACTGCCACATGCCCACCACAACCATGCTGCAGGGTCTGGCCCTGGCCATCCAAATACCCACAGCCTGGCCCGACTGTGGATTAAATGAAATTCTTTGATCTGATGTCAAAAGCACAATCAACAAAAGAAAAAAATAGATAAATTAAACAACATCAAAATTAAAAACTTTTGTGCTTTAAATGACACCATCAAGAAAATGCAAAGACAACCACAAAATGGGAGAAAACAATTGCCAATCATGTCTCTGATAAGGGACATGTATCTAGAATATATAAAGAACTCTTATAACCCAACAATAATAATAACAACTCAATGATAGAATGACAAGTAATCCAATTTAAAAATGGGCAAAGGACCTGAATTTCTTCAAAGAAGATACACAAATGGCCAATAAGCACACAAAAAAAGAAAAAAACCACAATGAGATATCACTTCACTCCCACTAGAATGGCTAGAATCAAAAAGTCAGATAATATCGAGGGTTCTTGAGGATATGGAGAAATTGGAAACCTCATCCACTGCTGGTGGAAATGAAAAATGGTGTAGCTACTGTGAAAAACCTTCTGTCAGTTCCTCAAATTCTGAATATATAGTCACTATGTGACCCAGCAGTTCCACTTCTGATGTATATTCAAGAAAAATGAAAACACATGTTTACACAAAAACTTGTACACCAATATTCATAGTTGCATTATCCATAATGGTTAAAAAGTGGAAACAATTTAAATGTCCATCAGCTGATGAAGGAAGAAACAAAATGTGGTACATCCATTCAATAGGATATTATTTAATAGTAAAATGGATGAACTTTGAAAACATGCTAAGTGAAAGAGACCAGTCCCAAAGGACCATATGTTGTATAAATCCATTTCTATGAAATGTCCAGAATAGGCAAAAGGGAAGGAGATTAGTGGCTGCCTAGGACTGGGGGCTTGGGGTTGGGGGAAAATGAGGAGTGATTGCTAATAGGTACACGGTTTTTTTGGCGGGTGATGAAAATGTTCTAAAATGGTGGTGATGGTTACGTAACTCTGAGAACAGAGTAGTAAAAACCATTGAATTGCACACTTTAATCGATGAATTATATGGTCTGTGAATTACATCTTCATAAAGCTATCATTTAAAACTTGCTGGTGCTGGCCAGGTGCCTCAGGCAGTTAGAGCTCCATGCTCCTAACTCCAAAGGCTGCCGGTTCGATTCCCACATGGGCTGGTGGTCTCTCAACCACAAGGTTGGCAGTTCAATTCCTCAAGTTCCGCAAGGGATGGTGGGCTCTGCCCCCTGCAACTAGCAACGGCAACTGGACCTGGAGCTGAGCTGTGCCCTCCACAACTAAGACTGAAAGGACAACAATTTGACTTGGGGAAAAGTCCTGGAAGTACACACTGTTCCCCAGTAAAGTCCTGTTCCCCCCACACACACAAAAAAGAAGTCTTAAAAAAAAAAAAATTTGCTGAGAGGACTCAGTTCATAATAAGTGAAGTGCGTAGTTTGTGTTCAAAAGATCCCATTGTTAAGATCCCATTGTTATAGACAGAGAAACTGGGGTGGGCACAGCAAAGTTACTCAGAGTGGAGGGTGGGGGGGCCATAGAAAGTAGTCAGTAAGCTTGAAGGGCCCTCTGCACCTGGCCTGGCCTCTCTGGAGCAGACAACCCCTGGACCAAGGATCCCAGTCTGGAAGCTCTGTGCTCCTGGGAGAAAGGCTGCGACTTGAGGGTTTTGCTGCCACCCTGTGGAATTGGTGAAGATTACAGCTATGGAGACTAAGGTCGAATCTCTACCCACATCTGATTGAAGCTAGCAGTTAAGATATGCTCTGCCCCATACAAGAGAAACACACTCAGCCCGCCGACAGTATAGGGTTGAAAACAAAATAACTGCAATCTATCCGTATGGGTACCAGCAACAAGCTGTGACAACAGAAGAAAACCTGAAGTCTGGGATTAAGGAAGGCTCAGAAGAGGACTGGAGAAGGCGGAAAGGGCATACAGGGCGGAAGACAGAGTGTGAGCAAAGGCTTGGAGGTGTGAAATGCATGGTGAGATCTCTGAGCAGTCAGGAGTCTACCACTTGCTGCACTTAGTAGATGCTTGTGGGGACAGAGCCAGGAGAGCAGTTTCCAGGCTCTCGACCTCATGTGGAAAGGTGCTGGCTCAGGTAGTAGATGGCCATCAGCTGTGACTAGTTGGCAATTAGCTGTAACCAGTTAGCCAATAGCCACTGATACAACTTCCGTGGCTACACTCGGCGATTGTTGGTTGGTTGGCAGAGAAGCGGACAGCGGATTGCGCATCGTGTGTCTCCTGCTTCCTGTGTCTCTAACCCAGCCGCCAGCGAGAATATAGTGGTATGACTCCCCTATCTATGGCTCCGTGGGTGCTCCTTTTTGGCCTCACCATACTCTGTGTCCACCCATCGAGAGCAGGAGCGGGACCAGAGAGCCTGCATTACAATAAATGTATGAGTGAATGATTACTAGACTTGCAGAGCATATGCCTTTTGCACAGTTGATGTGTCTAAGGAAGGCCTTATGTGGCTTGTCAGGTGGAAAGGGAATCTGGTAAGAGGGTCAGAAAACCCGGAGCTTCCTCAGGGAAGGGAAAGAGCCTCTATGGAGTCCTTAGTGCCCCAATAATAATAATGACACCTCTGTTATTACTTGTTGTGGCGTTTGATAGACTACCTCTGCATTACCTCATCTGAGTTTTCACACAGCCTTGTACTGGGCAGGGCTCGACTTACTGTCGTTCTCCCATTTAACAAATGAGGAAACTGAGGCCCAGAGAAGTGAGGTTGTAGAGCTGAGGCTTGAGCCCAGGCCTCCTTGTTCTAAGCCCATGTTGTCTGCTGACTTGTTGCCTGTGTATTGAGAAAGGGGCAGGGAACTTGGGGGCAGGTAGGGAGGGAATGGTTTAAGTTGACTGAAAGAGAGATTTTCTTTTTGAATACTGAGGAGAGACCCAGGAATGTCAGACCCTGGAGTAGGTGGTGTGGGGACAGAGTCCCAGAGAGCAGTTTCCAGGCTCTCGGCCTCACGTGGAAAGGTGCTGGCTTGGTTATTAGATGGCCATCAGCTGTAATCAGATGGCCATCCGCTGTGGCCGGGTGGCCATCAGCTGTTACCGGTTAGCCATTAGCCACTAATACAACTGCCGTGGCTACGCTGGGGTTTGTTGTTTGTCAGAGAAGCAGATGGCGGATTGCGGCTAGCAAGTGCGGTGAGCAAGCGTGGATGGCGGGTTGCGGATCGTGTGGATCCTACTTCCTGTGTTTCGCCCTGCCGCCGGAGACTGGGGTGCAGGAAGACCCCTCGTTGGGGTACTGGCGGATGTTTGCTTTTGTGTCTCGAACAGCCGCCATCGAGAATATAGTGATATGACTCCCCTATCTGTGGCTCCGTTGTTGTTCCCTTTTGGCCTTGCCATATCCTGCGTTCTTGTGCGGGGAGCGGGAGCCGAGATCCTGCATGACAGGTGGGTTGGGTATGTTCTAAAATGCAAGTGGGATCAGGAACCTGCCATAGCTCCCCACTGCTCCCAGAGCAGTGCAATGCTTTTGGCCGGCATTCAAGGCCTCTGCACAAGTGGCAGCGTAGCCCAGGCCGGCGGTTAAGAGTACCAGCTTGGGTTTGTAATCTCCACATAGCCACTGGCTGGCTTCGTGACCCAGTACATGTCCCTTAACCTCTGGTACCATGTCCTCCTCTATAAACTACGGATGAAGATAGCACCTACCTGCTAGGTCGTTGTGAGCAGCAAACAAGCCAGTTATGTAAAGCACTCAGGACCACGCTTGCTATTACTATTACCCATTATGTATAATCAGAGCAGGGCCTCATTTTTAGCTCCTATCATCGGCTCCAGCCCTCCAAGTTGGGCTCCTGGCTTGTCAGGAACTGCTGCATACCGTGTGCCTCCAGGCCTTTCTGCACGTTCCTTCAGGCTGGAATACTATTCCACCCTCCTCCTCCTTTCTCAATCCTTCCAAACACTGCCTCTTCCCAATCCTTCCTGATCCTTTCCAGCTAGAACCACTTCTCCTCCCTTTGCCCTCCCTGGGCACCTTGCTTAACCCTCCCATACAGGACAGTCTCCATCTGCAGCATAATATACACAAGATGTACGTCTGTCATCTCTGCTCTGAGAACTTTGCATGTGAGTTTCCTGAGATCAGACACAGTGTCTTATTCTTTATGACCCACCAGCACTGTTATGGTTCAGCCCAAAACACTGAGAAAAGACTTGTGGAAAGAAAACAAAAAAGCAGGAAAGCAAAGAGGGAGGGAAGGGAGGAGCGAGGAAGAAAGATGAAGAGAAAGGAGAAAAAGATGAAAGGTGAATTAGAGATGATGCAAAGAGAGACTTTAAGAGAAACCAACCCCAGGCTCCAGTGACCTTCTAACAACTTGGGGGAAAAGAACGTGGAGACTGGAGACTTTGGGTGATTTGCAACTCTTCCGTTGGTCTTATTTTTATTCCTTACTTTTATTCCTCAAAGCCATGGCATTGAAACAGATTTTGAAAACCTCAAAGTGGCTCTGGACTTGCTTTGTAGCCCCTCTGCAGCTCAATTTCCTCATCTGTAATCGAGATAATAACGGTACTTATCTAATTGGGTTGTTATGAGGATCAAATGAGAAAATAACTGGAAAATCCTTGGTACCTGGTCCATAGTAAGAACGCAATAAATGCTGTTATGATGGTGATGGTGCAATGATTCTGAGAATTCCAGACATGACCAAATACAGGGCTGCACAGTAAGCTTGGAGAGATGCCTATTGTCCTCGTGGCTTGGCCAGTGGTCACACAGACGTCACGCTGTGTTTTCTCTTGGGCCTTCCCACCCATCTCCCCAACAAGATGCACAATAAAGACGCCCGATGGCTTGATTAAAGAAAGCAGACACACGATTAATTTCAATTTTAGACACACCTCCACCCACGTTTCTCAAAGAATTGCACACCCTATTCCAATTTACACACTGAACCAACATGGAATTTTCCAGCGGTTTATGAAGCCTTTGAAGTGACCAGACCAGACTATTGATTTATTTCCAACTAACCTCTCTCTTTGAACCCAGAAGGGTCAAGGTTAATTATATAATAAAACACACTGTGCCCAGCTGCCTCCTCTGAGGGCGCAGGGAGCCCCCAGACCTTTCTGAGCCGGCTAGCAGTAGATCGTATTTCTGATCCCTTCCCTGCATTCATTTCCTTCATCAGGGCCCATTAAGAAGAAGAAAAAAACAAAACAACAAAAAAGTCTGACCCCCTCATTTCCTTCCTGAGAGATAAATTTTAATTTGCTGGAAACCAACAAAGGGGATCTAAGCCATGTTTCCAGGCTGTCCCCCGCAGTTGCAGAATCTTGCTGGGAGCACCTATTCTGGGCTGACTGGGAAACGGGCTGGGGGCAGGGGTGGTGGAGAGAAGCAAAGGGGTGCAGACCCCAGTCTGCCTCTCCCACAAGGGGGAGGACGCCCCCAGAGGGATGGTCTGCTGGTACTTTCTGCACAGCCCGTGCTGGTTCCCCCTTCCTTGCTGGCTGAAGTAAGTTAACCAACCCACTGGCCACAGACTCTCCTGTTTGCTCTCAGTGTGTCCTCAACAGCCACACGCATGAGGTGGGAACTCCTGAATTCCCACTTTCTTGGTTGATGAAACAGGCTCCCAGCGTTCACAAAGCTGTTTCAGTTATCACCGATAGGAAGTGGCAGGCCAGGATTGGTACCCAAGCTTCTGTTCTCCTTGCTAAACAGTGGATTCTCTTCCCTGCCTCTGCCCAATGTTCTTTTTGTTTCCATCATTAAAAGACAGAAGAAGAAAAAAGATTCAAAGCTATTATGTACTATATAGTCCCTTATCCAATGTCCCCAATTGTTCCAACAGTGTCCACCTCACTGGGTCTCCCAGATCCAGGATCCAACGAAGACGTGCCCACTCTCTTGCTTGGCAGGGCTCTTGATTCTCCCGTTCCAGAACAGCCCCAGCCTTTTCTGTTTTTCCTGACAGACATGTCTGAACGGACAAGGTCAGTTGTCCTGCAGGGTGACCCACACTGTAGATTTGTCTCATGTTTCCTTCTGACTAGAGAGTCAGATAATATTTTTGCCATAAACAGTTCACATGTGGTGCTGTGTCCTTTTTAAGGCATCACATCTGGAGGCCAATGATGCCAGCTGTTTTGGGGGAGGGACCTAAGATTTTCAGCTCAGAGGCCAGATGCTTGTTCCTGGACTCCTGGAGACTTCTCAGTGTGGAGGGAAGGAGTGTGAGTGGTTCTGCAGGCGGGTGCTGTTAGCATCAGCCGCTGGGACCCTTCCAACCCCATAGATCGGAACCTAGAACCTTGGAAGGAAATCCACCCCACATAGCCTGAGATGCATGTTCCCATTTCTTCTTACTATGTTTGCGTCAAGTACCCACCTCTGCCTCCATGGGGCCTTCGTGACTCTCAGGTAGAACCAATGTCCTGTATTTCCCTCCTCTCTGCTTCCACAACCCTTGTGTCTGCCTCATTGCACGGTTTGCCTCAGTGTAATAGAGGCCATTGTGGAGCTCTTCCTGCCCCCGTACATTCAGGGCCCAGCCCAGTGCCCACCATAAATATTTGCCAAATAAGTTGTAACCACTGCCCCGCCCCCCCCCCCAAAAAAACCTGTCTGCCTTGTGATAAATCTCAGTTTTACATTTCCAACATCCAAAAATGAATTGGAAAGCTGTTTAAGTAGTCTTTGATGAACAGCCGGGAGGAGGTGCTGGAGGATGAATTCTCTTACATGCCACGCACCAAAGGGTCCTGAATATTCTCTTTGCCCACCTTTCTCCCCATCAGCTCATGCCTCCTCCTGCACCTCCAAATCTCTCTTCTTTCTCTCCCCAACTCCTACAGATACTGGATTTTCTCTCATTCTTGCCCAAATCCCTCCTCCCTCTGGATCAATGTAGCTCTATGCCTTAAAAAATTAAGTAGCTCTATGCCTTAAACATTTTTTTTTATTATTAATTTAAGTCAAACAATATACGAAAACATTCTCTTTGTTTAAAAAACAAAGTAAAATGCTACATAAATCCTCTTTTAACCACTCCAAACCCAGTCCCTTCTTTGTGTAATCACTGTTATCAGCTTAGGGTATCCATCTGGGCCTTTGTCTCTAATTATAGATTTCCACATGCACCGAAGTCAAATATATGGTATACTACATAATGCCATTTATATTTCCAAAATGTTTCCAGTGCTGCAATAGGCATCCTTACACTGTCTCACTGTATTCATCAGTGTGTGTTTCTATAGAGTAGAAATGAGAGGATTCGCTGGGCCCTGGGGCACGTGCATTGTGAATCTAACAGAGCCGGCTGCTGAATGATTCCCCTAGGTGACTGAGCATCGTTACTCTCTGCCCGCAGTCTGTGCGAGGACCAGGACCATTTCGGTCGTGTGGGGTCACTTCCATCTCTCCAAAGGCTGCTCTGAGGACAAAAGAAGATGCCAGGAGTTTTGCCCATTGATAAACACCTAGTTCAATCCCAACAATTTTAGCTGATTTAGAAATGATTTAATAGTTTCCCTTATATAGCACAGATTAAGGGCCAAGCACTTTGTTAATACATTTAACACTAAACCCATGAGGTAGATACTATTATCATCGTGCCTGCTTCACAGAAGTAATTGAAGCACTATTCTTATTCTGTTATTCCACTTGAATCTCTCGATGACTCTTTGAGGAAAAGGAACATCCAACTTAGAGATGGGAAAACTGAGGCTCAGAGAGAGAGATCACCCAGGGCGGCAGCATAACAGGAACAGATTTCATGTCAAAAGAAAAGCTTCCCCAGGCCTGTCCACACTCTGTTTAGTCATCTCCCCTTCCCTACCTGCTTTCCTCCTCGTTTTGTGTCTTTATTTCCTTATCTCCCTCATCTAGTCAGGCATCCATTCATCCTTTCAAGAAACATTTCTTGAACCCAGGAGGTGCCAGGTTCTGTGGCCAGTGCTGAGGATTCAGATGTGACTATTGGGGTTCTCCCCTGGGAGGGCCAGTACCGAGTCAGCTCCTATCATCTGCTTGCTGTTTGTTCAGCCACCCTTCTCACTCCTGCTTTCCCCTCCCCGGCCCTGGTCAGAGACAAGAGCTCCCTTTCTGTCCGCCTCTATCACCCTATGGCACATACTGGAGAAGGATTAAGACTCATGAAATATGAGCAAATGGAAACCAGCAGTGGTGACCCAGAGCAGCACATTTTCAGAGGAAAGCCCGCATCCCATGCCTGCTAACTGCTCTGGAAAACCAGGCTGCAGTCCCATGGGAGAGGCTGACACATCTGGGCCAGCAGGATGCCCCATACCCAGCCTCACAGACTAACCCCAGGAAATGGTAACTGGTGACCTAGGGCAGAAAAATGAGCGGGTCCCCAGACTCCGTGGTGCTGTGCAGCATGCAGCATTTGGGGTGAGCGTGTTTGTGCATGTGGTATGTGCACATGTGTGGATGTGTGAGCATGTGCACATATATGATTCTGTGTGTGTATGCACCTATGTGCATCACGTGTGAGTGTGAATGTGTGCTTGTGCCTGTGTGTGAGTATGTGTGGGTATGTGCCAGTGTGTCCAACCTGGCCATCTTGGCGTGACTGTGCAGCCCTGCTTTGGCACTGCTGCGTCTTTCATCCCCACAGGGAGCAGTGTGTCAGTCAGGCCTGGTGAGATCAGCTGTGTAACTGAAGGCAGGAGGATTCTGATCACAGGTAGTGCTGTTTGTTTCTGTCACACTCTTATCTCCACTCCCCTGAGCCCCGGGTTTAGCATCATAAAATGTCAGAGCCTGGAGGGAAATTTGGAGATTACCTAACTCAGGCCCTCCCCTGACACGTGGAGAGATCAAGCCCCAGGGAAGGTACTCAGGGCTGGAAGAGGTCGCCCAGCCAGTTAGGGCACAGCTGGGATGAGGACACACCCCCCCACACAGTTTCACACTCTTGCCACAGCCCCACTGCCCGGGCGTCCACAAACAACAGATCAATGATTCCAGGCTGGGGCTGAGGACTCTCAGCACCGGAGAAGGTGTCTGGGAGGTGGGAGCAGCTTTAATGTGTCCTCTCCTCAACACCCTCTCCTCGGGCCAGCATGAGACGCACTCGGGGAGAACACCGGTCTCCTCACGCTGAGCGGAACTCTAGTTGGTGATCAGAAATGCTTTTGATTAGTTAGAAATGGAAAATGAATAAACTCTTACTTGATACATGCAGTGGACAAAACTCGTTCAATATGTGGGGTTCAGGAGAAAAAATAATACATTGTGTATTTAACGAAATTCTTGGGAATGTCTGTGGAATGAATGAATGAAGGCTGACAGTATAACAGCAGGAGCCTGGGGAAGATTGAACTTGAGTGATTTTTGGTCTCTTCATCAAAAAAAGGCGGGGGGTCAGAGCGTTCTCTGCATCACCTCAGGAGGTAAATTACCTTTGAGGAAATAAAGAGGCTTCTCAATGACAGGAAAGGGGTTCCCCTAAACAATAACTCAGTTGTTCTGGAAAGGGGTGTAATTAGAATTCCTATGTGTTCTGGAGACCATCCTGGGGCTGCCTTTGGAAAGGCTGGATGGGAAAGGGAATCTTGTGGTGGGGGGTGCTCTGAAAGGAGAGGCAGCTGGCACGTGCTGATGTGGGATCCCAGGGAGGCTGGGGCAGTGGTTCTGGGCTGTGAGGTGCCCCCAAACAGCGCTGATTTGGGCCCTGAGGAATGTGAATGCCTGAGGCTGTCTTCTCGGCTCTGCGGCAGGCTGAGCATGTGGGAGGGACCCCTTCACCCCCTGAGGACACCCAAAGTGAGAGCCATCACTGAGTGAAGGTCCCTAGCCTTAGCATCCTTGAGTGGCTTTTGCATGTCACATAGTATAGCCAGAGCAACGTCCACAGTTTGGCTGCAGGAACTGGCTGGGCAGTGGACCTTCTGTGTGGAGGACACAAGGTACCTCAAGCTTCCAGCATTTAGAGCAAGTGTGTGTGTGTGTGTGTGTGTGTGTGTGTGTGTGTGCTGGGTTCCTGTCTTGTTTTCCTCCACCTTTCTGGAGCAGGTCACACCTGTTACTGAGGACTTAGGGAGGGGCTCTGCAGAAAGCCTCCATGTTACTGTCTAGTTTTGGAAGATCAGAGAAATGTTGTATTTTGCATATCACTTCTAAATATTTCCCTTTTATATCCATCCTCTCATTTGCATGTTGCTGTCATGCAGCAGCCTGCCCGTCTGTCCCCTCGTACCTAACCCTAAAAAGAAAGAAGAGTCTGTGAGACTATTCCTTTCAGGGACATTGCTTCACCTTTATGCCATCTCTTTGTTTGGCCCCAAAGGATGGCTGGCTAGCCAATGATGGATAAGATTCCTCAAGAAAGGAATGACAAAAGACAGGCACAGTCATATAGGGACCACCAGGAGAACTCATGGGGTTGATAGAGGTGGGCATAGCCCCCCACCTTCCCCCGGCTAAGGAGAGCTTCTGCCTCTGTGGCTGTATTCCTTCCCACAACCTGCTTGGGAAGTGATTCTAGATGTGATAACATCCGTTCTCCATCTCAGTAAGTTTTCAACATAAAGGTTTTGTCCCCTGGGGAGGTACAAACAATAATTATTTATAAATCATAGGACTTTCAACAGGCAAGGGTGATTGGTTTGAACCAGTTTTCTGGTATGGTGTATGAGACTCACAGAGCCTAGAAAAAACAATGCTACTTCCTTGTATGTGCATCGATAAAAGCCACAAGGTGGCCCGATTCGGGGCTCTCAGTCCTTTGAGGCTGGGAGACCCTGGGCCCCTGTTTCAAAACTTTCTTGATTTCTGTTTCTTTCTTTCTTTTTCTTTTTTCTTTTTTTTTAAGATTTTATTGGGGAAGGGGAATGGGCCTTTATTATTGGGGAACAGTGTGTACTTCCAGGACTTTTTTCCAAGTCAAGTTGTTGTCCTTTCAATCTTAGTTGTGGAGGGTGCCGTTCAGCTTCAAGTTGTTGTCCTTTCAGTCTTAGTTGTGGAAGGCGCAGCTCAGTTCCAGGTCCAGTTGCCGTTACTAGTTGCAGGGGGCGCAGCCCACCATCCCTTGCAGGACTGGAGGAATCCAACCGGCAACCCTGTGGTTGAGAGGACGCACTCCAACCAGCTGAGCCATCTGGGAGCTCAGTGGCAGCTCAGCTCAAGGTGCTGTGTTCAATCTTAGTTGCAGGGGGCGCTGCCCACCATCCCTTGCGGGACTTGAGGAATTGAACTGGCAACCTTGTGGTTGAGAGCCCACTGGCCCATGTGGGAATCGAACCTGCAGCCTTCGGAGTTAGGAGCATGGAGCTCTAACTGCCTGAGCCACCGGGCCACCCGATTTCTGTTTCTTTCTTAACCCTTCGCCGCCCCTTCTCTTTCTCTCACTGCCGGTGTTGCGAAGAAGCGACAGCTTGTCACCGCAGGCAGGGAGAGACTTACCTCCAATTTCTCACAGAGAGGATTGGTTCCTCTTGAGACTACTTATTGAGAGGTTGGTTGTCTTCCTCCTGCTGTGATCTTCCACATATCCTGGAACCTACTAGTATTTCCATGGCCCTGACAAGGGGCTACAGGAAGGATAAGACTGAGGCTGTGTGTGTGTGGTGGGGGTGGGAGTGGGGTGGGGGGGTGGAGCTCCTAGTCTGGCTGGAAAGACACGACACAGAGATAAGGATAACATCCAGCAGAATATGAGAGACCAGGTGTGAGGTGACTTAAAATATTGCTGTGATAGGGGTTTACACAGGGCTAGTCTAGAGCCATTTCCAAATGAATTTAAAAAGTAGCTTGTTGAGTACCACAGAAATTCCTCTTGAAACAACAGAAAAACTACAAAGAAGGTAAACAGAGAGAATATGGAAGATATAAGCAGAAATTAGCAATGAAAAAAGATATGCTAGAGAGGATCATCAAACTCCAAATCTGGTTCCTTGAAAAAGAAAACTAATAAAACTGACAACTTGTGACAAGATAAAAAAAAAAGGCATAAATAAATATTGGGAATGAAAAAAGGGACATAATTACAGATACCTAAATAATAGCAAATATTATGAACTGTGTGCCAATAAACTTTAAAACATATATATATATATATATATATATATATATATATGATTTGAAATAAAAAGAGGAAATACTTCCCAGCTCATGTTATTAATTTCATATTCTTGATAATAAAACAAGACAAGGACAATACAGTAAAGTAATATTTTTACAGGCTAGAGAATTTAAACGTAAAAGTCTAATCACAATATTAGCAAATTGAATGCTACAGTGTTTAAAACTATAACATGATCAAGTTGGGTTTTGCAATGGAGTGAATATTCGTGTCCCCCAAATTGGGAGAAGATAATTGCACCATATAACCAACAAAGAATTACTACTTAAAGTCTGGAGTATAGAGGCTGTGTAAAAAACTCCTATAATCACTAAGAAAAAAATTCACAATCTAAGAAAAAGTGAGCAAAAGATACAACAGGAATGGCCAAAATATCTTTGAAAAGATGTGCCACCTCATTAGAAATTAGAAAAAAATGTACATTAAAACCACTGTAAGATACCTTTTCATGCCTACCAGATGAACAAAAATTAATGTCAGCATACCAAGGGCCAGTAAAGATGAAAAGCATTGAGAATAAAACAGAGGCCATTGGTGGAAGTATAAATGGGTACACTCACTTTGGCAGAAAATTATACCTACCTGCCCTAGACGCAGTGATTCCATTCCAGGAAAGAAAATCTTGCACATGCTCACCATGAGTAACATCACTCTAATAACCATAATCTGGGGCAGGGATGGGGTGGGGGTGAGGTGGGAAGGAGACTCCATGATGGGAGAATGGATCTATAAACTGGTTTGTTCATACATTGTAATTAATACTGCAGAGCTGTACTGTCCAATACTGTCGTTAGTCTAATGCCCTTTGAGCCCTTGAAATGCAGCTAATCCTAATTGAAATGTGCTAAATGTAAAATACAGACTGGATGGAAGACTTAGCATGAAAAAAAATAACTTTCATAATCTTTTACATTGATTACATGTTGAAATACTTTGGATTAAAATATACTAAAAAGCAACTACACTTGCTTTCCTTTTAACTTATTTGACTTTCGTAAAGTTTAAAATTAAATGTTTCTACTTGACAGTGCTGCAATGAAAAGGAACAAACAAGTATAGATAGCAAAATACACGAATTTTAACAGGAGCTGTCAGTTAAAAAGCAAAACCCAGAGAAGTACCAACTTTATGCTATCATGATGTCACATTGATTCAGAATGTTTTTGACCACATATGCAGAACCACCGCATTAACACTTGTTGTAAGTATATTATGTAGCGAACCGCGTCGTAACACAAATGGAAGCTACAAAGTTTCAGTTGATGTTACTAAACTAAGTCCCGATAGACAAATATTGTTATCAAGTACTTATAGATGTAGTCTTTTTTTAGACATAATAAGTAGCCTTGTCGAAACAAGGCCTCAAAAAATTGGGTTAAGACTCAGAGTTGTTCCTCTCCACGGAAATCTTTAGTAAAAGGCGAAAGATTTATACGATCTGAAGAGAAACCAGAGTACACGTTGGTAACTTTGTAACTCACCTCTGAAGTAAAAGAAACTACTAGTGCAGTGACGGTGGCTAATTAACGTCAAGATCGAATGCCTGAATAAAAATTCCCAGGTTACTCTGTAGATAAAAGTCTAACGTTCAGAAACATATAAGTGGAAGGAAATTTTAAGTTTTGCTGTTTTAAACTTGTACTGGATGCACTGCACTGTGGGTATGCAAATAAGAGTCATCGCTTTTCTATTCGGGAAATTGAATATTCACACGGTGCCCTGCGTCACCATTAGGCGGCGAGGCGGAGAATTGGCTGGCCGGGATCTAAACGCCGCCCTGATCGGAGACTTGAGTTTTATATGTTTTAGGTATATATTATCTGAGTTTGATTTCTGTTCATTTAAAGACTTAGCTGTTAAATTGGAAAAGAAAAAAGAGCAAATAAATGACACAAAATTCAGGACGTTGGCTCCTCCCTTCGGTGGGGAGTGAGGTGTGTAACTATGGAAGGCACACGGGTTTTAAAAGTTCAACAATTTCTTAAGCTTTTTCTTAAGCTGCGTTGTGGGCGCACAGGTTTTTTGTTTGTTTGTTTGTTTGTTTAACCGTGCACCGCCAGGGGTATACACTCTTGAATATTCTGCATTTTTGTCTGTCAGTGTCCTGTTTAAAATTGGAGTTTACATGCTCGGTTTCAGGTTTCCTGCCCCACCTCATGCTACTGTTGGGCATGAAATCTTGTATTCCATTTTCAGACCTGGCTGTCTCTTTATCCTGTGCTTTATTAAATGTGCTGTTCTCTATGGCTCTCTGCTGCCAGATCCGACCAGCCTACAGGGACTCTTCCAATTGTGGTAACTGAACAACCTTGGGAAAAGAAAACTGCTGCTCTTTTTTTTTTCTTTTCTAGCTGCTTGTGTAAACATTCTGCTTCCCATCTTGGACACCTTCTCTGAGCTGGCACAATTGTTTTTCATTTTGCTGGTTCTTTGGCTAACAAGTCAATCATATTTGACATATATTCATATATTTGATTTACATTTTTCAAATACTGTCTATTTTAAAAACATCTTTATTGGATATAATTCACTTGCAGTACAATTCACCCACTTAAAGTGTATAATTCAATGGTTTTTGGTATATTCACAAAGTTGTACAATCATCACTACAATTTAATTTTACAACATTTTTGTCACATCAAAAAGAAACTCTGAACTCATTAGCAGTTACTCCCCATTTTACCCCTCCCCCAACTCTGCCAACCACTAATCTCCTTTTTGTCTCTAAAGTGCCTATTCTGGACATTTGTATACAGTCACTTAGCATCAGTACCTGCAGAAGATTGGTTCCAGGACCCCCCCCACCCCCCCCACCCTGGATACCAAAAACCCTGGATACTCAAGTCCCTTATATAAAATGGTGTAATATTTGCATGTAACCTATGAACATTCTCCCTTATACTTTAAATTATATCTAGACTACTTATAATACCTAATAGAGTGTAAGTGCTATGTAAATAATTGTCATACTGATTATTTAGAGAATACAGACAAGAAAAAAGTATAGGTGACACCATTGTAGGCCTGACTACATGGTCTGCAACAGCAACAATGTAACATTTTTTCCAAATATTTTCCATCAGCAGTTGGTTGGCCAACTTAAATGGAAGAAGACAACCATAGCCTATTGTGACTGACCTCTTCCACTTAACCTAATGTTTGCGAGGTTCATCCACGCAAACATTTGTTTTGATACTCTTTTGCATGGTTGCTACATTCATAATGTAATGGAAAGTTAGAGACGCAGGGAGATGCAAAGTTCCTGCCCTATGATAATGGCTACACCTAGGGGCTAAAGCACTGATATCATATGTTTAAATAGATGCAAAGGATGAATATTCTGTGCATTGTAAACATTCATACTCTAAGCTGTTATATCACTTTTAAAGGTAAACAATGGAAGGTAAATACCCAAGAGTTGATACTTATCATCATAATTTTTAAATTTTAATTTTTTATATAATTCCTTGTTCTTGAACTTGTTTTCCCACTTCCATTTACCCAAGAAATGAATACAAATATATTCAATATCTGAATGTTTTATTGATTATCCAATCATATTTTCAATGACAAAATAAGTACATTCAATTTTAAAACTTTTCTCACATTCTTTGAACTTAAAATTTTATGCATTAATGTTTTTCTTTTGGACTGACTTATCATTACAGTTATTAGTGGTACATGCTCTATCAATCCACTACAAATATATTACAAGTTTTGATAAATATTAAACATAAAAGTGTCATTTTATTGGAACTTCATCTCTTAATTAGATGGATGCATATTCTTGCTAGAGGAGACAGAGTTTAGTTCCAATGCTTTTTTTTTTCTTTTTTATTTTTCTAGCTGTAACCTAAGAAACATTGTTCCCATAAATCAGTAGATGGAAGGAGTTTCAACAATGTCACTCACTACCATATAATGAATGATCAGGTGACAACTGGATTAAGCCCATCATAAATTCTGTTGAAAGAAAAGAGTTGAAATTTTTTAAATTTACACAAGAATTTGTTGTCCAGACTCATTCACTTCTTCAAAATAGATTGCAATTATTTTAAAATTACACTTGTTTGGAGGCTTGAAGGTTTTTATATCGTTCAGGGTAAGGTTTAGGGTAGACAATAGGAAACCCTTATTTTATGAAGGGGGAGAAGGGCAATCAGTGAAAGAGGGGCAGGAAAGGAGTCCTCCGTAGATTTCCCAAAGTCAAGTGCTCACCCAGCCACCTCTCCTTTATGCTGGAACCAAACTCAGCCTCCCTGTGGAAATGAGATGGCTCAGTGATTCCTGCCTTGGGTATGGATGTTGGGAGCTTTTGGGCATAGGGTAGCAATGATGGAATTGTGTTCTGTGCTGTCCAAATTGGCAGCCACTACTCACATGTGACTACTGAGGACTAGAAATGTGACTAGTGCATCTGAAGAACTGAACTTTAAAACGTTAATTTTAATTAATTAAACGTAAGTAACCAACATGGCTACCATATGGGATAGCACAGAGCTAGGGAATCAGCAATGTCCTGGGCTTGGTTTCCGACTTGACCAAGGGACTGGACTGTTGGGTTTTCTCTTAGCAGGGAGAGGAAATGGGATTCTAACCCTTTCTCTTCTGAAGTTAGGTCAAAGCATTCCTCATCCCTAGCCCGGACCTAGCATCCCATTTCAGAGGACCACAGAGGAAAATCGTGAGATTATCTGAGAGCAAAAGAGCAATGTGAAGATTCTGGGGCTGAAGGGCGACCCCAGACCCTTCCTCCTGACCTTGTGACCTGCACCTCTCTGAGCATCCATTTCCTCTGGGTTTAAGTAAATTCTTTTATCCTGGCCGTCAGCCTTGAAAGGAAAAAACCCAAGAAGGAAACAGAGGGCAAGAGTTATTGTCCAAAGAGAGACAGGCAAGCTGAGCCTGCAGGTCGGAACAAAAGCAGTCCAGGGTGCTCTGGGTCTGAAGGGTCAAGAGAGCACGTGGCGTGGCTTCCCACCTTGGGAAGATGAAACTCAGAGATGGTTAATTTTATATGTCAGAAAGCCAGTAAAACATTCTTTCTGGGTGTGTCTGTGAGGGTATTTCTGGAAGACATTATCATTTGAATCAGTAGAGTGAGTGAAGATCACCCTAACGAATGTGGTGGGCATCATCAATCCTTGGGGGGCCCAAATACCGTGTTTCCCCGAAAATAAGATCTACCCCAAAAATAAACCCCAGTTAAGATCATCAGCCAGACGGACGCATTTAGTACATCATGACGATGTTCCAGAAGAAGATGACATGACTGTATTTGAATAAACGTAGATTGTTGGACATGAAAAAAATAAGACATCCCCTGAAAATACGCCCTAATACATCTTTTGGAACAAAAATTAATATAAGACCCGGTCTTATTTTCGGGGTAACACGGTAGAACAAAAAGGCAGAGAAAGAGCAAATTTACTCTGTATGTGTGAGCTGTGACATTCATTTCCTATTCTAACCAGCACTCCTGGTTCTTGGGCCTTGGACCCAGACTTACACCATTGGCTTCCCTGGTTCTCAGGTTTTCCAGTTTGGACTTGGAACTACACCACTGGCTTTTGTGGGCCTCCAGCTTGAAGACAGCAGATCATGGGACCTTTCAACCTCAATAATTGCATGGGCCAATCCTTCATAATAACTCTTTCTATATATTTATATATAACCTATTGGTTCTGTTTCTTTGGAGAACCCTGACTAATACAGTGGTTCTGTTAAATTCTCTGAAGAAGGAAGGGGGACAAAAGAAAGAAAAGCAAGAAAATGATTACCACGGGAAGTCAGGTTAGTGTCTGCTCTATGGGTTAGAGAAGGGATTGCAGTGAGGAAGGAAGGGTGAGAGTGCTGACAGGTCTTGCTTGGAGTCTGGTTACCCAGAAGGAGTTTGGTAAGTGCACTGTATGTTCAGAACCCTTTAGGTGCAGAAAAGTTACACACCTTTTCCAAAATAAGTAGCATGAAATGCTAAAGAATCATACTAAGCAAAGAAAATAAACTAAAACAGAGCACTGACTCCAACAAATAAATAATGGCTCATGAAAAGGAAAGAGCTGTTAAAAAACAGTGCATTAAGTCTTATTTAATTAAATAAGACTAGCTCTGCCAAAGCAAAGCCTAAAGTATGGGGGGGATTATGTAAAACATCTCAATAATTATTTATATTAATTACACCTAGAGATTATAACATTTTTGGATACATTAGATTAAACTATAATACAGTAAGTTTTATCTGTTTCTCTTATTTAATGAGGCTTCTGTAAAATTTTAACATGCCATTTGTATCTCAAATTATGATTTTATTGGACAGTGGCACAATGAAAATGAATTAAGTACTAAGGGGAAAAAAATGTGTGGATATAGATATGAACCACCATGAAGCAAAAAAGGCATAACCAAAAGAAGTATACCATGTATAAGTTCAAAAGCAGGAAAAGGAGTACCGTTACAATGCGGTTAGAATAAAGTGGCAAACCACAAGAGAGCGAATACTGCTACTGGGAAAAGAATAACCCACACGAGAGTGAGTACTGCTACTGGGAATAACGTTAACACCCACAAAACACGATTCTAGTTGTTTAAGTAGTACAGAATACACTGAATGTGCCACAAGTTTTTCTTTTTTTAAACAACATAAGCAGCCTTGTTAAAACAAGGCCTCAAAAAATTGGGTTAAGACTCAATTGTTTCTCCCCACGGAAATCTTTAGTAAAAGGCGAAAGATTTATACGATCTGAAGAGAAACCAGAGTATACAGGACAAGTCATGGAACTCATTTTTCAGGAATCTGTAACTCCTAGTACACTGATGGTGGCTAGTTATCCCAAGAGTTACTGCCTGCAGAAGTTTATCCAAGGAATTGTGAAATTACATTTTCATACTTAGAAAAGCTAAGTAAGAAAAACTTTTTTTTAACTTGAAAACAACTGTACTGTACTGTTTGCAGTGTGTTATGGGTATGCAAATGAGTTCTGAATAATCACCCTTTAGACTCCGGAAATGTTTTAGTGTTTAAACCTGTCTCTGGTGCCACCTTTAAGAGGCAAAGTGGAGGCTTGGCTGCCTGGGATCTAAGCTCCATCCTAGTCAACTAAAGACATTCTGCTTTTATCTATTCATGCATTGGGACTTTGAATATGATTTGTTTTAAATAAAGGAATTTTCTGATAATTGTGGCGAGGGCAGGAAAAGTAATGGTTAGTACAAAATTCAGAATAAACGACCTGGAGCTGAGCTGCGCCCTCCACAACCAAGACTGAAAGGACAACAACTTGAAGCTGAATGGCACCCTCCACAACTAAGACTGAAAGGACAACAACTTGACTTGGACCTGCAAGTGCACACTGTTCCCCAATAAAGTCCTGTTCCCCTTCCCCAATTAAAAAAAAAAAAATCTTTAAAAAAATTTAGAGTAGTGGTTACCCACAATGGAGAGTGAGGGGTGTAATTGGAGAAAGGCCCACAGAAGGGTTCAAAGGTGTTGGCAATATGGTTTTTCTTAAACAGGGAAGGAGGCATCAAGGTTTTATTTTATGACTTTTTCATTATACTCATATTATCATAATATGATGCATCATATTCATGAATATTGCAAATTTTCCCCTTCATTGTGTCTACTTTTATGTATTTCAATATAGTTTTATAATTTGACAAGGATTTTTTTGTTAGATTTATTTTACTCTTGATATCTTGTAGTTTTTGTGGCTAGTATAGATTTTTAAAATTACAATTTATAGTTGCTTATTGCTGGTATATAGCAATGCCGTTGAGTTTTATTTGTTGCTCTCACATTCAGCAATCTTAAACTCTAGTTCTAATAGATGGTCTATAGAGTCTATTGGATGTTATGTGTAGACAGCTTATCATCTGAAAGTGACAACTTAGTTTTTTCCTTATAAGTCCTAAACTTTTTATTATTTCTTTTTTCTTGTTTTATTTAACTGGTTGGGCACTCTGATAGAGATACCGAACTGAAGCGATGACAGTGGGTATGTTTTTCTTGTTCTGGTCATAGCTTTCATTGGCCCACTGTGAAGTGTGAAATGTGCTGCAGTTAGTGTGGGCTTCATGGGCAAGCAGTCTGTGCTGTTGCATCGGGTACTTTGCTCCTCAGGTTCTGCTACTGCTTTCATGAAATTCTCAATAATTTTTGAACAAAGGTCGTGCATCTTCATTTTGTACTGGGCCTCAAAAGATTTCTGGTAGAAAACTCTTTTGATTAAGCTAGTTCCATTCTATTCCTAATTTGCTTTGATTTTTTTTTTTGAATAGTATAAGTGGATATTGAGGTAACCATAAATTTTCCCTTTTAATCTATTAGTGCTGGTAAAACACAAAATTCAACAGACTAAATCTGAAGATCTAACCGGCTTTATCGATTCATGAATTGGAGAGCATCTCATCTAACAACTAGAAGGGCACTCTAGGGGTTGTACCAAACGGAAGGGTTTTACCAGCAGAAAGAGGGTGGGACTAAGAAGTTAAAAATGGATTATTTCAGGCAAGGGAAGGTAGGGGGTCTTATCAGGCAGATTGCCTCACTAATGTGGATCAAGAAATTCTAACTGATTCATTTAAAATTCCACTCCTAGGAAAGGCTGAAACTATAATTAGGTTAGGTATTATGTAAATCCAAGTTTGATATCACGAGCTTTTAGCACAAGTGACTCCATTTCGGGGCTGTAGTTTTTTCTCTTTAACAATGTGGAAAATTACATTCATAGATTTTCTAAGATAAATCATCCCTACATTCATAGCCTAAAGTCAATTTGGAAATAATGTATTTAAGATAGATTTTATTTTTCAGAAAAGTTTTAAACTTACAGAAAAATTGTGAAGATAGAGCAGAGTTCCCGTATACCCCACACCAGGTTGTCTTATTATTAACATGTTATTAGTAGTCTTCAGAGAAGCAACTTGCGTGTATTCATCCAACAAACAATCCTTGAGGCCAAGAATGAGGCTTTGCCTAAGGGCCCACAGTGAAGACAAGGTGGAATAAGGGATGGTTCCCAGGTCTGCCCCACTGCTACCGGCTCTGCCTTTCTGGGCTTGTTTCAGCAGCCATGTTAGAGCTCCTGGGTCCCATGAGGCCCCCAGGACTTTGGGGACCCTAAGCGCCTTGTCTGAGACCATAAAGTTCTCAGACACTTTTTAGTTCTTCTGGACTAGTCCAGGTCTCAAAGCAACCTGAGGTCTCCCACCGACTCCTGGGAGCAGCCAGCATTCACTGCCTGGCCTGGGAAGCCTTGTGGTGTCTGGGAGTCCAGTCTTGCCCTTCCTCCCAAAGTTATAGGTACAATCATGGACCACCTCTCCTTTGAGCCCGGGGCCCAGCTCAACCTGGATTCGAAAGTAGGGGAAGTACCTCCCTTAGAGGATGCTGGGGTGTGGAGGTGTGGGAAGGGTACTGAGGGGATTCTGGGTCTAGGAATTAGCAATGGCCTGTGATTACACTTATATACCATGAGGCCCAGCTGTGGGGTTTTCTCTAAGGGGGTTGTGAGTTGGGAGAGGGGATAGGAGTCCACTCCATCCCTCCAGCTGTTAGGTCAATCTCCCTTCTGCCCATTCCCGTTATTTGTCTCCCCAGGCTCCCTTTCACAGAGGGCCCCAAAGGAGGATCTTGGCAGGCCTCCTCTGAGAGGCTAGAGACTTAAGCAATGCAGAGAATTCTGGAGGCTGAAAGGCAGAGGAAAGGTCTTTCGGTTTCCAGATCTGAGCATGAATCCCAGATTCACCAGATCCGGCTGTGGGACCGTGGGCCAGCATTGCAGCACTCTGAGACTCAGTTTCTCAGGGTGTTAAATGCCTCCTTGCGCAGCCAGTTTTGGAGGGAAACTATTCAAGAGCGAGGCGGTAGGTAATACCAATTCCCCTCAGGCGAGGCGAGATAAACAGTCTTAGCCCGCGGAGCGGGGACAAAGGCAAGTCCAAGGGCGAGTCAGCAGGGCTCCTAGGTCAGTTTCTACTCGAGGCTTCCGTGAGAATGGCACGCAGGGGCGTGGGCGACTCTGCCCCGCCGCCCAGCTGTTGGGGACCTTTCGAGTCCAGATGGGCGGACACACCTCGCACCCAGGACAAGGAAGGCGCGGGAAGGGGCGGGCCCTCGGCTTGGCTGGGAGGAGCGCGGAGCCGCGTCGGGAGCGCGGCGCCGGGAGGGAGGTAGGCCCGGCGCGCGCGGGGCGCGGGAGTTTCTCCGGCGGGCAGGGCAGGGCACGGCACGGCAGGCAGGCGTGCACCGCCGGTGGAACGCAGGCGGCGCGGAGGGCAGTCGGGAGAGCCCTGGGGCTTCGGCGGCGCCGGGCCGGGGGCGGGGCAGGAAGGCACGGGCGGCGCCGCAGCCTAGCGCGGCGCGGGGAGTGGACTCTGTCCGCGGTCCCCCTTAGGGGTGCCTCCCGCCCCAGGCCCCTGTAGAGGACACGTGTCAGCACGTTTCCGCCGTTGTCGTCTCATCCCATGTCATAGCCCCTCCCTTAGGCCTGGGACTCCCCCCACCCCGGCGGCCCCATTATCACCAGGCCCATCCCCCACACTGACCAGCGGTCCCGGCCCTGGCCCTGTCTACGGTCCCATCTCCCGGGGAAGCGAGCGCCCCGGCCCGGACGCCCGCAGAAGACACTCGTCGGCACTTTCTCACCCCTGTCATCTCAACCCTCTGTCTAGTTCGACCTCAGGCCCGGGAACCCCGGTCCCCTCTGGCCCTTTGTCCCCCGGCCCAGCCCCAAGCTGACCTCAGACTCAGTCCCAGCCCCTGAACCGCCCTGTCTCCCCCGGCAACAGGCCGCCGTCCAGGATGCAGCCTGCAGGTTGGGGGGCAGTCAGGGAGGCGGTGGGCCGCGACGCGCTGGCCGCAGACCTCCGGTGCAGCCTCTTCGCTTCGGCCCTGCAGAGCTACAAGCGCGACTCGGTGCTTCGGCCCTTTCCCGCGTCCTACGCCCGCGGCGATTGCAAGGACTTTGAAGCCCTGGTGAGTGCACTCCCCATCCTCCCAACCCCCGTGCTGTCCACTGCGTCCCAAGCCACGTGGCCTGTGGAACCCATGTTAGTCAACATGCCAGCCCCCAGACTTTCCATTCCCAGCCTGGCCTTGGGGTAGGTTTCCATGGGCTAAGAACACTCCTCCCCCCAAACCCTAATATGTAGACACCCCCAAGACACTTTGTGGCTGCTGCTTCTTGTTTATGACAAGTGACTCCCAGGAACGAAGTGAATTTAGTAGTTGTATAGGCCTCCCCAAGACTTTTTAGCGTGGCCAGCAATAGGTTATTGATCTAAATCATCTGACATTGCCAAACAGGAAGTTACCATCCTTTTGCAAATAATGAGACACCAAAAGTAACCAAAGCCACCTACCAAGACCTGATCTTCAGATGAGGTAGTACATGGGCAGTGCTCTTACAAATCGTAACATACACTCATACAGTACACATGTGAACTGTTATTTCTGATGACTCACAAGACACTTAGTTTCTTGCAGAGTTCACCTCAGGGGCAGCGTCCTAGATACTGTATCAGTTATTTTTATAATCCAAATGTTTGAAATTACCTAGGATCAATTACCAAAATTGATTCTATAACAAATAGAAAATCGAAATAGTCTATAATCAGTAAAGACAATTAGTAAAGATTTTCACTCAAGGAAAACTCCTGGCCTAGCTGGTTTCCTTGGTGAGTTCTAAATCACGGAGGGAATAAGTAACTCCAGTTTTACCCAAATTCTTCCAGAATATTGAAAAAGAGTGTAGTATAACCTTGGTCCTAAATCTGATAAGGATGGTACAAGAAAAGAAAATTATAGTCCAATGTCACTCATGAGTATAAATGTAGAAATCCTCTATAAAATATTAAGATCCTGAATCTAGCAATGTATACAAAGAATAATTCCTTAACAGGTTGGGTTTATCTCAGGAATGTAAAAGGAATTGAACATTAAAAAATCAATTAGTGTTATAAACCACATTAACAAATTAAAGGAGATGTTTAGAATTAAATGAGGTGGTCAGCGTTGGGTTCTCTCTTTGCTATCACTCCCAGAAGGTTGAAGGACCAAAGCCCAGCCTCCTGGGCCCACCTGGTCTAGTTCTTTTTTTTTAAGTGTATTTCTTACTTATTTATTTTTACTATTTTTTTTTTTTATCAGGGAATATTGGGGAACAGTGTGTTTCTTCAGGACCCATCAGCTCCAAATCGTTGTCCTTTCCTTTAATCTAGTTGTGGAGGACACAGCTCAGCTCCAAGTCCAGTCACCATTTTCAGTTGTGGTGGGGGGTACCCACCATGCCGTGTGGGAATTAAACTGGCAAGCTTGTTGTTAAGAGCTCCGACTCTAACCAACTGGGCCATCTGGCCGCCCCCAACCTGGTCTATTTCAACCAGGCTAGGGATGTGTTGAGGGCACCTCAAGCCTAGACCAGGGTGCACAGTTGTTTCAGGGTACAGGGAGTGGGAGGTTAGAGAAAGATAAGCCAACTGACTTTCTCCACAGTTTGTTCTGCAAATTCAGATGTTCAATTTTGAGTTTGTGATATCAGAGCCTTGAGGATGAAACTTCCTTCAGTGGATACAGAATGAAAGACCCAAGGAGAGCTTAACTGTGCTCAGCTGTCCTGTGGGGTAAGCCCTATACAGGGATACCTCGGAGATATTGAAGTTTTGGTTCCAGACCACTGTAATAAAGCAAGTTGTCATCTTTTTGGTGGTGGAGGGCCTTGCCTTTAATTTGTAAAAAAAAAAACCAAAAACCAAAAACCAAAACATCCCGCAATGTCTGAGGCACAATAAAATGAGGTATATCTGTATATACAACAGGGAAGCCCAGAGCAGGGACCCCAGCCCTTGGCAGTAGGCTCGAGTTAGGGATCATGAACCAGGGGCAGTGGCTGATGCCATGCTGAGACCCTAGGGACATGGAGGATTCCAAGGAGCATAGAGAAGGAAACTGGCATTCCAGGAGGAGTAACAGGAGGTAGAAAGCCAGGAGCTCACCGAAGCCAAGTTTATATTGGCTGTTGTGGAGAGCAGGAAAAGAAGAGGCCAATCAGGACGTGCAAGCCTGGGCATGTCCTGCCAAGATGTGTAGATTTTATCCTTGGGCAGGGGAGAGCATTAATGAGATCCAAGATGCATTTCTGAAAGACCCCTGTGGTGGCAGGGTAAGACAGGGATCTGTTCAGGAGAAACAGAGGGACCAAACTCACCAAGATGATGTCCCACAATGCACTTCATTAATTTTTACCAAGAAACATCCAAGTGGACTAGAATGCTCACTGCATTCTCTTCCTGATGGAAGGTCGTCTTGGCAAACAGAATCAGGTTTGTTTGATGACTATGGGATAAATCAAAGGGAGCTTTGGAATTGTTTTGATTTGTTCACGCTCTTTAAAAATTTATGTTTAATTATGCAAGTAATGTTTGAATATATTCTTGTCATAAAAAATTCAAATGGTACCAATCAAGTGAAAGTGCCCTTGATAGAGTTCACGCTATCCCACGTCCCTCCCATAGGTCTCAGTGCTTTCTGTTTGGGGCACACCCTTCCTCCCCTACCCATAATCCCTTAGGAGAGCATCAGGCAGCCCCAAATCGCCACTGCCTCTATAGGGACAGACTGTCGCTCACATGGGGCTCATTGTACTGGTTCTAAAGTGCACCCTTTCTTTCAAGGGCCAATGGAAAAACACGGATTCTTCCCGTCCCATTCTGTTGCCATATTCCTACTTGGGTACCATTGTTAAGGAAACCAGCCCAGATTCTTGGCTGTCTATAGGCATGGCTTTAATGAGCGGTTTCCCAGGAGAAGGCCACTCACCAGAAGGCCTGGCACGACCTGTGTGAAGGCATTCACATGTTCTTAGATAAACACAACCTAGATTTCGTTTTGCCACATGTTACACGAGTTACAGAAAAGCGGAGAACTTGGCATCTGGACCTGGAACTGATTCAATGGTTAACTTTGAAAGGAAAGGGAATGAGGTCTGGACTTGTCCTTCTGGATCAGTTTGTGATTACCTGAAGAAAGAAGGTGTGGGGCTGTTAAAAAGTCTCTCATTTTCATTTGTTTAGCTAAAAGCACTTGGAAGTAGTGTGAAATATTTTATCATTTTCAGCGATTTTACATTAGTTTTCTCCATACTATATGGTGTCATTACACACCTATAATACATACGTTGCAGTTTCCAAAAAGTAGAGCTCTGGCTTGAATTACTTTATTGATTATTGCTTTCCTGAGAATGCCCCCTGCTAAACCAAGCTCTTGGCTTTAGGCACAGCTCTGGCCTTATTCTGTCACAGCCCCCAACGCCCCAGTCATCTCTCGGGTGCCTTGTTTTGAGAATATTTCCATTCTGAGTCAGCACTTCGATTTTACCCTGGGAGTTCTTTGTATTCCTAGTGCCTGGCCTGTGGGTGCTTATCAGATGTTTGAGGAATCTTACTGGGTATGTGCTGATTTTCCAGGCTGAGGGTTTCTGACCCTGTTCCTTGGGGCGAGGGTTGGCGAAGCCCGCATTAGGTCAGAGAGTCTGTAGCATTCTAGGGATGTCCTGTATACCTGATCATTGGCCCTCAAACTTCAGGTTTGTTTTGTTGTTTCCCTAGGGAACCCCATGCCTGGGTTCTCCATTAGCCTGCAGACCCTTTGGAGGGGGGTGTGTGGAAAGCGAGTGTGAATGGCTCCTTTGTATGAATTCCAGCCCTTGTCATTCAAAGTGGTGTTGAGGACCAGCCGCAGCATCACCTGGGAGCTTGTTAGAAATGCAGACTATCAGGCCCCGCCCCAAGCCCACCCAATCAGGATCTGCATTTTAACAAGTCTGAGAAGCCCTGCGTCTAGCCTGCCCTATTCCCATCTACCATTTCAGGGCCTAAGCTGCTCCAATTAGCTCTCCTGGTTCTGGTCTCTGCCTTGTACTCTCTAGACAAGCTTAACTGTCTGGGTTAAAAACAGGACTGAGCTCCTCTATGTCCTTACCCTGGGGCAGGCCTGCCCTTCCCATACTGTCTGCTTTGTTTTCCAGGTAAATGCTCCCGCATCTTTTAAGACACGGCTGGAACCTCATCTTAACCTGTACCTTCACCGCCTAGCAGTTAGGAGTCCTTTCTCTAGTTCCTTCACAATATTTTAAATTTGTTCTTATAAATAATACTATGATAAGCATCCTTCTACATTAATCATTGTTTATATCTCTAGTCATTTTCTTGAGATAAATTCCAAAAGGTGAAATTGCTGGCCCAAAAGCTAGCAAACCTTTCTGAGGAAGGCTTTGATGCTTATTTCCAGATTGGAAATTAAATATTGACCTTTACTGGGGGAGATCATTCTTTACACGGCTTTCAACCTGGGTTCACATTGGAATCACCTGTGAAGCTTTAAAAATTACTGCTGTCTGGACCACTGTGCTGTATACCTGAAGCTGTTGTAGAATATTGAATGTCAACTATAATTATACATATATATACGTATATATTATATATACATGTATAACATAGGGAATATAGTCAATGGTATTGTAACAGCTATATATGATGTCAGAGGGGTAGTAGACTTGGGAGGGGGGTTATCACTTTGTGAGGGGTGTAAATGTCTCATCATGCTGTTTTGTACATTCGAAACTAATATAAAAAAAATTTTAAAAAATACTGCTGTCTGGGCCCCACCCCTAGAGATTTAATTGGTCTGAGGTGGAGCCTGGGCATTTTGATTTTTTAGTTTATTTGCAGAAAAGATGTAGTTTAAAATTTTTCCTATTGATTTGATCATTTTCATGAGTACCCACCTGCTGGTAGTGAGGAAATGGTAACAATTAGATTCGGTCCAGTCAATAAGTGTCCGTTTAGGTACATATTTGATATCGCAAATTAAAATTCTCAGTCTCTCAGACTACCTTTTTATTTTCTTGCTCTCAAAGATGGTTTCTGAACAGTGGGGGAAAATATACAGACATAAAAAGATATGGATACAGATATAGATATAATGTGGTGTGACTGTCAGTGGATGTGTGGCTAGAAAGATTCCTTCCTCAGCCTATGGGACACTGATGTGTAGGACCCCGGGGGTGGGAATCCATCCTTCTAGGATAAAGCACCTCCTGCCTTCCCAACTATCCCAGAAACATCGGTGTTTCCTCAGCAGATTGGTGAGTAGTAGAGAGGGACATTTGATTAATAATAATAGTACAGTACCTAACACTTATACAATATGACTAGCCTTTACTACTTTCTGGGTACTGTTCTGAGCTGTTCCTATGTGGAATTCATTTAATCTTTCTAAAACTCAGTGATGTAGGTTCCATTATTATCTCTGCCTCCATCAGCTAATCAGTATATATGCTGATGGCAGACCATCCTCCAGCTCCCAGGTGTTGCTGGAGTGTAGGCAGGATGGAGAACCACTCCTTTAAAGGGTCCCCATGATGACATCTTTTGTGAAGAGTTCTCCTATACAGTAGACTCTCACCCCAATCTGTTTTGGTGACTGGATTTTCATACTTTGTGCAAAGCCAGGTGTACCTGTATGTAACTGCGGTGTCCACCTTTCCAGCCTTCATCTTGGCACCCTATCAGCTCCACCTACCCCTCATGTCCTTCCAGCACGTCCACCCACATCTAGTAATTATGGCCTATGGCGTCTTCCTCGATGAGGATTTTTTTCAGATGTTCTTTCTTTCCTGCTGACAGCCCTGCCAGGACAACGTTGCTTAATATCTAAACCTGAATGTCCCCACCTTTCTTGGTGATAAGTCTCATCTGTGGCAACTTCTGTAAATAGAATCCTGGGCCTCCTCCCCAGGAGATTGTGAGCTGGGTGGTTGCCAAATATCCACGGGGCTGTCCTGTCACCTCCTGACTCAAAGCAAGGAGGTTATCTCCTGCCAGGGTCATCAGCCCCTTTCTCTTCTGCTCTTCCCCTGCCAGTTCCCTTCCCTTGGCCTCTCAGGCACCCAAACCACCTCTTTCTTGAGAGACTTCCTTTCTTACACCCCTGTGACTGCCCAACACTGCCCACCGTTCAAGCCTTGCCCAGGCTCCCCAAGCCACGTCTCCAACTGAATCCTTCCTTGTTCCCTAGAGCAGAGAGTGCAAAAGTGCGGTCTGTGGGATGACAGGTTTTGTTTTTCCTCTAACCATAACCTTTTATTTTTTTTTATTTTTTATTTTTTTTTGTTTATTTTTTTTATTGGGGAACAGTGTTTTTCCAGGACCTATCAGCTCCAGGTCCAGTCGTTGTTTTCAATCTAATTGTGGAGGGTGCAGCTCACTGGCCCATGTGGGAATCGAACTGGCGACCTTGGTGTTAGACCGCACTGCACTCTAACCTTAACCTTTTAGAAATTAGTAAATTAAAATGCGGCTTGCTATGTCTTTCTTTTTCCTCCTCTTTCTTCCACCTGCCCTCTGCCCCACTCCAGTTCAAGCCGCTGTTTCTCAGTCTAGTTGTGTAGGACTCCCTAGCTCATGCTGGTATTGAGCCTTGCGTCGGTTGCCAGTCGTTGGTCGGCCACTCTCTGCAGCTCCGGCTGCCGGCCACTCAGACTGGCCACCGGCCACTCTTGGCAGCACATAGCAGCCCGCGGCAGCTCATGCCAACTTCTGGCTGCTCATAGCAGCCCAACTCCAGGGAGAGCTGTTGTTCACAATCTTAGCTGTAGAGGGCACAGCTCACTGGCCCATGTGGGAATTGAACCGGCGACCTCAGCGTTAGAAGCTCGGCGCTCCAACCACCTGAGCCACCGGGCCGGCCCTGATTTCTTTTTAAAATGAAAAAAACTTGAGGCTCCGCAGCCGGGCTGGAGGTCATTCTTGGGTAGAAACCAGCTGGATTGGGGGTTGATGTCTGGGCTCTTTGCTAGACCAGGGGTCTCTAGTTCAACACAGTCTTCACCACTCGTTCCTAGACTCCCCCCTTCCTCATTTTCATCACCTCTCTGGCCCTGGCGGCGTTTGAGCCTGGGACAACCTTTTGGTGTTCACTGCCTCTCTGCTAATCTTCCCCCTGGGAGTGTTCTCTCCATCACTCCAGGTCCCACCCCCATCCTACCCTTCCCTCTGCCTTCTTCGCCAAACCCCAGAAATGCAAGCCTTCCTCCTGAATACTTACTGTCCTCAATCCAGTTCTTAGTAAATGCCTTCCACTGCCGTTAACTGTGGTTCATAACTCTTATCTAGACGGAGGGTTTTCTGTCTCCTGACCCCACTCAATGCTACACATGACTTACATCTTTCTCCCTTCCCTTGACAGGGTTTAAGCAGAGCCAGTAGCTGCCTTGGTGGTTTTATTTGGGGTATGGGAGACTCTGGAAATACACTTGATCGGCTTCCCAAGCAGCCTCTTAAAGTTCTGCTGGAATTGCTCCTTTGGGCTGAAATATTTAGTCCCTTGATTTGGTAAGAGAGAATCACAGAGAATGGACCCTGGAGTCAGGCTGCCTGGCTTCATGTCCCTGCCCTGCCACGGAAGAGCTGCATGACTCTAGGCAAGATGCTTAAACTCTCCAAGCCTCAGTTTCCCTCCCTTTAAAATAAGATGTTTTGAGGATAAAGTGAGATGCCACCTGCACCGTGATTAGCCCAGTGACAAGGCCTCAATAAATTGTAGCTGTTCGGGCGGCCGATTAGGTCAGTTGGTTAGAGCACGGTGCTCTTAACAACAAGGTTGCCGGTTCGATCCCCGTGTGGGTCACTGTGAGCTGCGCCCTCCACAACTAGATTGAAACAAGTACTTGACTTGGAGCTGATGGGTGCTAGAAAAACACACTTAAAATAAAAGGTTTTTTTAAAAAAAATAGCTGTTACTCTTGTTCTGAAATTCGTGCTGGGGCTCCAGAATACATAAAATGGGATTGGCCCTCAGGAAGTGTGTCGCAGCCAGATTTATGGTGGCTCCAGAGAGTCAAGTGCCAACATAGGATTCTGCATAGAGCACAGGGGAGCACAGAGGTCGTGGTTGGTTGGGGACAGGGAAAGTGACTTTAGGCTGGTCTTAGGACTGAGGAGAATGTCACGCTGCGCAGCTGCAGAAGCAGAGAAGGAAAGACTAGGGTAGTTGAGGAGTAGCCTGGGGGAAGCTGGTGAGAGTGTGTGGCTGCAGGTACTGTGAGACAGAAGCCAGACAGACCGACCAGTTTCCCAAGAGCCTTGTTAAGGGCAGGTTGCTAGATTTAGCAAATACAAGTATGGGCCACCTAGTTAAATTTGAATTTCAGAGTAGCAATAAGTAATTTTTAAAGTGTAAGTATGCTCCAATTATTGCATGGGCAATGCTTACACTAAAAAGTGTATTGTTTATCTGAAATGCAAATTTAACTGGGCAGACTCTTTTCTGCGGCAACCCTACCTGTGTGCCTGGTCTCCAAAAGGCCCTGCTAAAATGCAGACAGGTTTTGGTCGCAAGGGGAGGAATCTTGTTAACTTGTTGGAGCAGTTGATTTTTCAGAGTAGCCTGAAAAGTGAAACGGGACATAAAGGAGGCCAGTTGAGGGATTAAAAATGGGGGCAAAGAGGGCAGCACAGCAGGACACACATGGCAGGGCCGGCAGCCTTGGGAGCGCCTGAGCTCTGGAAGAAAGAGGGCTGTCCCCAAGGGGATTCACGGGAGGCCTGGGTCCAGCTTGGAGCTGGGAGGGGTCTCTCCTACTTCCCAAACTAAACCCTTAAAGGGACCTGGCTTAGCTGACTGTCCTTTTGTGGGGATCCCTGTACCCAGGGTCACGGCTCAGAGGTGGGATTTGAGAACAAGAGTGATGGGGACAGTAGTCGTGGGAGAGAAGACTCAGCTCTGGCTCTGGGAAAACAAATGTGGGCCAGGAGTAGAAAAGGAGGACCGGGGAGGCCACAGGCTGCTAGGGGGTGTCGTTTGGATTGTGCAGGCAGCAGGCCATGTGGGTGGCCACCTGAGGGTACACCATTCGGAACATAGCTTCAGGTAACCTCAGTGGCTCCATATTGCCTACAGAACAAAGCCCAGAGACCCCAAGGTGGGTGTTCAAGGCCCTTCACAGGATGCTCTCATCGCCTCACTCCTGTTCCTCCTGGACTCTTCCCACGCCCTAGGCTCAGCCACACCAAACCCTCTGCAGTTAATGATGACGACTTACGTTAATACCTTCCTATTACTTTAAGCGCTGAACTTGCTGAACTTGATTAACCTGCACGGGAATCTTGTGAAATGGCTACTAATATTATCCCAATTATATATTTGAGGAAACTGAGACACAAGAGGTCCCACAACTCACCCAGGTCACACAGCTAGTCGTGGGTATGAGAGCCCAGGTTTGGGCCCAGCCTGCTTGGGAGGATGGCCTGCACTGTTAGCCACGTCTTTGACCATGTGCTACACTTTTGTGCGTCTGCGCCTTTGCATCTCACACCCCGGTCACACGGAACCTCCTTTGCGAAGTCTTTTCTGGCCACCGTCTTTAACCCCAGCCACTAACTAGCAAAAGGCCCGCCTGGTCCCCTTAGTAATTTGTATCCATCTTTGTTATGACAGTGAATAGGTTGAAGTCATAATTATTTACCTTTCTGCCTCCCCACTGTGTAGTACCAACACTTGTGGAGCATTTACACACCCACACATCCATTTTTTTTTTTAATTGGATCCTCACTGACGCTCCATGAGGCATGTAGAGATAGTTTTACTAGAAGTCTGAGGCTATTGATTGAATCTTGGAAACTGAGACTGGAGTAAAGCAGCCCTGAAATTTTTCTGATGTTTAGCTACAGAGTTAAGAAATAAAACCACTAAGGTCAGCATCAGTGGTTCAAGAAAAATGGAAAAGAACCACTGATATTCATGAAGTGCCCACTGTATCCCTAGTAAAGGTGTGTGTGGGAGTGTTGTCAGAGAGAAATATAAGAAGCCATGGCAATGTGTAGACCAGGCCTTGAGATGCTGTTACCTTCTTTAATCTTCCCAACAACCCCAATGTGGAGCTAGTGGGGTTCCTATGTTAGAGAGGAGACCAAGGCTCAGCCAGGTCAGGAGCTTTGCTTAAGGAGCAAGAATTCAAACCCAGATCTGTCTGTTCTTTCCCCTGCATCCAGGAAAGAGGAGACTGTCCTTGGCTGCTGGGAGTCCTGGCCATACTGGAAGGAGTGTATTGGGGTTGAGTGCCTTAGGGGTTTAGAGGAGAGAAGGGTGCCTGGATTGGTAGAAATGGGGGAAGGGGTATTCTAGGAGCCTGAGAGAACAAAGCTGGGAGGTGGTACAACCCAAGGCATGTTCACAGACGGCAGCAGTCTATGGTGGTGTTTTAAATGCCATGCTGGAGAGACTGGGCTTCTAGTCATAACTTCTGAGCAAAAGCTATAGATACCTTGGAGCTGCTGTTAGGCAGATATCTTATCAGATATCTTATCAGATATCCTGGCGCCAAATGGGTGTTGGAATTCAGATTCTGTCTGATTTTGCAAAGGTCATATGTGGTGCAATGGCAACTCAACCGACCAACTCAGATGACTGTCGCAAGCCACACGGGCATGAGCCTAAATCAGAATTCCTTGCAGCAGTCCACAGAGGTCCAGGAGCTAGTCTTTGCCCCCCAGAGGGACAGCTTGTGTATAATGAGAGGAGATTCATGTCGGCGGGGTACAGGAACTGCTCTGGCTTAGTGAAACCCCATGTATTACAGAGACTAGTCTTTCTTCTAAGAATGCCATAGACACAACTGCCAGGGTCCTCACAAAAAGTTCATTCTTGGGGACACCCCAAATTATGGATTCTCCATTTTCAGTTTCTCCTAGTCCAGATGCAGCTTACTATTCTGGGTCATTTTTACCATAAGCAGTGTTACCTGGTTATGTGTATTAGGGTGATGCAAAAGTAATTGCAGTTTTTGCAGTTATTTTTAACCTTTTAAACCGCAATTACTTTTGCACCAATCTAATATATAGTTGCCATACTGCCTTCATCTGGTCTCCAGGAGAACAGGGTGACAGGAAGTTAACTGAAGGTCCTTTTCTTATGCTTTATTAACCTTTTTACCCACCCATGTATATACCACGTATGTGGTAACACCTCCAGCCAGGTGCCATTCTATAATCAGACATTAATATTCCTGAAGCAAAATGCATCAATAGTAACACGAAATGGAATAAAGATTAAACGAACCTCACATCAGCTCAGGTCAGGTTTTGTCCTAAATGAGTTACAAAACAACCTTTCAGTGTTTGGATTTGGGTTATTATTTGGAAAGGGGATGGTAGACCTCTGCATTTCCCTCCTCTTAGAAAATTGACACGAAAGAAGTGCATGTCGCCTGCCTTACCACTAGAGGGCCCCTGCTTCTCATTTTGTTCAGGATCCTTGCTAATGGAGGTTTTCCTCACTTCAGCTTGCAGATACCAACAAGTTACCCAACCTGAAAGAACTTCTCCAGTCCTCCAGAGACAAAGACAAATGGGCCTGGGACCTAGTGAGCTGGATTTTATCCTCAAAAGTCCTGACAATCCACAGTGCAGGGAAGTCAGAGGTGAGACTTTGCTCTGTAGGATGGCAGGTTCTGAGGACCTCATGCACCACAGTGACCTGGGCAGCTTGTTGCAAAGGAAGATTCCTGAACCTTCTCCTTCAGAGATTCTGATTCTATGTCTGGAGTGGGGCCCAGGAACGTGCATACTAGCAGTGCAAAGCTGTGTTCTCCTTCCTCTTAGCTGTGACCTTGAGTAGGTTTTTTGGTGCATTGCAGTACCTCAGTTTCTTCATCTATAAAATGGGGATATGAATATCAGGTATATTTCCTGAAACTTCCATCAGGGAAATAGCTCTGAGACTTGAATGAATTTTCGCTCTTAGAATAATGCTTACGGGCACATTCTAAGGGCTCAGTAAATGTTGGGTATCACAAGCACCCCAGGTAATTCTGATAAGGGTAGACCCCTGCCCACACTTTTTAGAAACATTGGCCTAATCCAGTTGTTACAAAACAGAGGGGCAGACCCAAAGTAATGGAAAAACCTCAGGCTTTGGGTTCAAATCCCACTTCCATCCATAATTGAGTCTCCTTTTCCCCATTTGTAAATTGAGAATATTAATAGTTACCTCAGAGGGGATCTATGATAGAAAGTGTGTCACTCCCAGTACAGTTTTGGGGATAGACCAGACATTCCATAATTTGGAGCCATGCCTGGCTGGATCTCCCAGGGACAGGCTGGGGTGACAAGGACCAAAATGTGGGACGGCAGATCCCCAGTCTAACGCTCTTTCCTCTGAGTGGCAGCAGGGCTTTATCTATACTGTTCTTCACTTAATCGCTTTTAATTTAAGATTACTCAATTTTATAAGCTCCTCCTAAAGACAAAAATCCTCCTTAAGTGGCACAGTATTTGGTATCTTGGATTCTAGTGTCTAGGGACATCCATCGGTGTTGGATGGGAAGGTAACATAAAGAGCCCTGGAGTGGGGATCAGGAGATCCTTATTTGGATCCAGGATGGGCTGTTCACTCCCAGATGATCTCTGGGTTTCACTTTTGTCTTTTGTTAAATTGAGATTTATTAATTCCTCATGTGGGCATCAAGCGCCTACTAGATATTAGGTGCCGTAGGTAAAGTAGATAAGGCTATGTATGGCTCCTTGACTTTAGATGATGGACAAGTTAACTTCCATTAAAATATGGAGCGTTGGCACCCAGGATTGTCAGCTTTTTGTTGTGCCCAAGCAAGGACATTAAGCCTACCATGAGTCATCATTTTATAAAAGAATGATTTAGCACATAAAAGAAGGATGGGCCTGACCTCAAAATAAAGGACAGTTCTTCCAAAGACAGGATCATGACAACCTTATAGCAATATAAATATACCTGTTATATCGTCCTTATTTTTCTCATTTAATCACAACCCAGAGATAACTTTGCCGCAGACTAGCTGTGGACTGTGACTTACTATTTGGAAATAACTGAAATGATGTGATCTTTGCCCTGAAGAGGATTATTATCCCTTAGGAAGGAACTTACCCTTCTGTATCAATTAGCTTTTGCTGTGTAACAAGCCATCCCCAAAACCTAGTGGCTTAAAACCATACTGATTGCTTCTCATGATTCTGTGGGTTGGTTGGGTGATTCTCCTGGGTGAGGCTGGCTTGCCTGGGGCTGGATAATCTAGTGTAGCCTCACTTCCATGTCTGGGGCTTCAGTTAGGATGGCTGCTGTGGTTGGGGCCTTCCTCTACAAGGCTCTCATCCTTCTGAAGCCTAGCAGGGCTTGTTGACATGGCAGAGAAGGTTGAAGGCTTCCCAGCAGCAGACAAGGAAGGGGAAACCCTTTTCAAGTCTGTTTGCCATGTTTACCAAGGTTCTGTTGGCCAAGGCAAGTCACATGGCTCATCCCAGATTCAAGGGGTGGAGCAATAGATTTTGGTGGAATGCCACCTGCAAAGTCACATTGCAGAGGGTGGGAGGAGAAATGTGTCGCCATTTTTGCCATTTATCACACCTTTCTACCTCTTGAGATTATTGTAAAGCTGGGATACAGGAAATAGGTGTGACAGTGTTATGAAAATTAGAAGTGATCTTTACTTAGAAGGAGCAATGCATTCTCTTCAGCCTGTTGTAGGGGGAAAAAAATGATTAGAGGAAAGAAGTCTTGAGCTATAAGCTCTGAGTTTGTTTATAAATCAATGTCTTTATTCTCATGAAACCAGTTGTTTTCATGAGCAGAGTCCATAGGACTTAAGCCCAAGGCTTTAAGAGGCCATTTTGGCAGCACACTTACCAGTTTCCCCACTAAAACTGTGACTCCTTTCATGTTTTCAAGTTTGCAAAGATCCAAAAGCTGACTGGTGCCCCTCACACTCCTGTCCCCGTGCCGGACTTCCTGTTTGAAATTGAGTACTCCGACCCCGCGAATGCCAAATTTTATGAGACCAAAGGAGAACGAGACCTAATCTACGCCTTCCACGGGAGCCGCCTGGAAAACTTCCATTCCATCATTCACAATGGCCTGCATTGCCACCTGAACAAGGTAGGGCCTAAGCCTGCTGACATTTGGGGGGGTGAGGGAGGTCAGAGCTGGTGGGAGGTGGGGAGGGGTGGGTTCACTAAGGCCTTGCCACTCAAAGTGTGGTCTGCAGACCTGGGAGGCTGTGAAAATGCAGAATCCTGGGCCTACCCTGGACTTTCTGAATCAGAATCTGCATTTTAACACGATCTCCATATTGGTATCACATATTGGTGTAGGTGATTCCTATACCAATAACAGTTTGAGAAGCATTGACATAAGGATGGATCCCAACCTTGGCTGCACATTTAAAATTATTTGGGGAGCTTTTAAAAATCCCAGTGCATGACTGTATCCCAGACCAATTAGATCTGAATCTCTGGGAGTGCGGCCCCGACAGCAGCATGCTTTAAAAACTCACCAGGTGATCCCAGGGTATGGCCAACCCTCATTGCTCAGCATGGTCCCTGGACAGTGGCATCTGTGTCACCTGGGAGCTTGTTGGACAAATGGAATCTCAGAGCCCACCCTGGGCCACTTGATGAGAAATCGCATTCTAATAGGGTCTCCAACGTGCTTCCGATGCGTGTTGAAGTTTGAGAAGCACGTCTCTAGGGGTCACTCCAACTAAGTCGGCCCTTGGAGAAATCGAGGGATGCGCCAAGGAAAGGTCCTTTCCCTTACTCCTTGAGCTGCTTTCCTCCCTTTTTTAGGAGTCAAAACAGTGTCAACTACCCCTTCTCTGCTGGCACTTTTTTGCCTCTCAGTGAAATGGAGGAGGAAGAGTGTAGACAGGAGCCAAAAAATACTACCTTAGCAGCTCTGTGGCCCTGGGAAAATGGACTTAAACTCTCTGGGCCTCAATGCCGTCATCTGTAAAATAGGACGCCACGATCCACCTTCTGGTGTGCTGCGATGATTGAAACAGCTCATGTATACAAAGGGCTCTTCCTGTACTAAGCACCAAGGACACTGCTATTTTAGGCTGATGGAGAGGGAATCAGGGATAATTGGAGTCCGGCAACCTTTCCCCAAGTTATGGCAGCATCTCCCTTCTCTGAGGGGCTGGCTCCCTGAGCCACTGGCTAAAATGTGACTGGAGAGACTTCTCAACACTGCTGCAGCTGATTAGTGCAGTTGAGTTTCATTGGGGATGACGGGCTTGTTTACACTGGCTCTCAGCTGATTATTCCAGGCTACTGGAATCCGGGGCCTCCGTTTCACACCAGAGCCGGCCTGGAAAATGTGCCTGCCGTTTCGTCTCTTACACCAAACCTTTGCTTCAGTGCCCCTGAGAGTTTGCTGCTTAGCGGCATCTCATCGGAGTCCTAAGTTTCCCTCTCTTATGCACCTTTGCTCATTACTGCCTTGCTCAAGGTTCTCAGGTCTAGGGAAGGGCGTATATATAGCAGGCATCAGCGGAGAATGGATGTGCGTCTGATCAGAGGGCGTCAAGTGTCAGCGTTTGAGACATGGGAACTCTGTCTAATCCAGCAAGGGGCTTCCCAAAGGCCAAGCAAAGGCTTGTTTCATTTCGCCTATGCTTCACTTAACTGGCTTAGAATTATGGAAGTCTAGTGCCATCGAATCGTTTCTTAGGTCCCAAGCATAGGATGTTCAGCGAGCTGTTGAGTCCACTCACCGTCTTGAGATACTGCTGCTGTGGCCCAAGAACAGCAATTGAATTTCAACTCCAATGTCAAATTCCATCCATTGGTAGCAGCTACCTGGGATGTCGTATTGAGAAGGATTCTGAGTCAGTGTGAATGAGTGCCGTGATTGATGTTTTTATTGGCCATCATAGTTGATTAGTGATGTCTGCCATGGGCAAACGATGTGTTTGCTGTGCCTGCTGTAACCGCCACTTGAGCTATGTCACCTGAGATCCTGCTCTCTCACCTGGCATGCTTTTTCGAGGGCACCAAGTTAGCACCTACCACCAGGGAGCTGCCGTCTAGATTTTTGGACGTTTTTGTTGGTCAGCACCAATACAAGGGTAACACTTACCCTGCCCTGCATATAGGCCTGCCTTATTCAGTTACAGTTTCTGGTCTGAGAGATTCGTTTTTTTTCTAAATAATGACTAAGATGATCTCCCCCTTCAGGTGGGATCCCCCTCCCGGTATATAAGGGTCTGACTTTGCTTCTGCAAGCCCGTCAGTGTCACAATACACTCATTACTGTATACATATATATGCTATGTTATAAGAGCCCGTGGGGGATGCTTACCGCTCTCATGTGCCCAGTGTCCTGCGTGATGCTTTATGTACTTGACTTCATTGAATTCTCATCTACTGTCTTAGGAAGGAGATACTGTTATCACCATTTTGTAAATTTAGAAACTAACACCCAGAGAGTTTATATAACTTGCCAACTTGTTCGAGGTAGGCAGGATTTAAACTCAGGTCTGTTTGGATCCTAAAAACCTATGTTTTTCTCTCAGCCACAAGGTTGAATAGTCCTTGATCACAGGAACTAGTAGTTTGCCCGGCTAGTCAGCTACATCCACAATCAGTTAAACTGTCATCAGATAGAAATATATTTAATAATAACCCTGTGATGATGTCATAGGATTTTTTGATCTTATGCCTTTTGCTGGGGGAAAAAAAGGCTTGAATATTTTGTGTTTACAACTCTGTTGAAGAAAGACCTGTGTCATCTTGCTGTGCCATTCTCCATTCACCCGGCCCTGTTTCTTTTCTGTTGGCTTCTGCCATTCCAGACATCCTTGTTTGGGGAAGGGACCTACCTCACCAGTGACTTGAGCCTGGCCCTCATTTATAGCCCCCACGGCCATGGGTGGCAGCGCAGCCTCCTCGGCCCCATCCTTAGCTGCGTGGCTGTGTGTGAGGTCATTGACCATCCAGATGTGAAGTGCCAAACCAAGAAGAAGGGTGAGTGAGCGCTTGGCCCAGACCTGGGCTGTATGTCTCTGGGGGTTTAGGCTCTTGTTGCTGGCCCAGTTGTTGGATGGGGTACCCACTGCACACTGCGGGATGGGCTGAGTCCAGAGCAATGTAGGACAGGGGCCTGCTTTCAAGGAGTGAGCAGTCTCCATACCCATTGAACACACAATGGAAAAGATATTTACTACAAGGCGGTGGGTAGAGAGTGCCAGTTGAGGTCACTCTCTAATGGGGTCCGGGGGCAGCTCAAAGAAAGGAGCAGTCGTGGTGGGTCCAAGAGCTCAGAGAAAGCTTTGGGGAGGAGGTGAGATTTGATAGATGAAGGCAAATGTGTGAGGCCAGAGTGTGGGCTCCTTGAAGGCAGGAACTGGGTCTCATTCACGCTTGGACACCTGGTAGCAGCAAGGCTCCTGGTCTGTACTCGACGTTTAGTAAATATTTGCCAAACTGAAGCTAAAGACATGTGTCCAGACCTGTCCCTCCAGACTCCTCTGGTGTGTGCTAGCGCCCCCTGGAGGATGTGAGAGGCAACTGAGGCCATTGGCAGTAAATCTCCCGCTCTCAGGGAGCACATGACTAGCTGGCCCCCTCAGTCCACTCCCCTGATGGGTCCCTTAGATTATTTGTCCTGTCCCCCTGCTGTTTTGTCCAAAAAGGCAGAAGAGTCATAGAACTGTCATTCTGGTCTCCAGAAGTAGCTTGTTGGTTCCACTGAGAAAAGGAAAATTGAGAAAACTGTCTGTTCCTGGTCTCTAATGTAAAACAACTGGAATCCTGAGGAACGGGCCCAGGTCTGACGCCAGCCTCCCAAACCAGACAGCATGAGTATTTGCATTGATAATTCTTAGGAATTTTGCAAACCATGACATTAAACATCCAAACAAAACCTTGCAACGTCTTTTATCACACAGCTTTGGCCTTTTTTCTTTAATTGCTAAAGCTTTTTCATGTTATTAAAGAAAAGTTTTGTTTTTGTTTGTTTTTTTAAACAAGGCTTGGTACAGAGGGTAGAAGATGTGTTCTAAGAAGCTCCAATCCAAACTAGGTATTTAAAGTGCCTGCTAAGAGACTTGTATCAGATCAAGTCCTGTTCCTCGCCCTGGACTATTTTTTTCGTTATGGACATCAATCTGCTTCTTCCCTCTGCTTTCCCCACTCAGTTAAGTTTTTTTCTTTTTTCCCCCTTGTATCTGTTTTATTTTCCAACTCCTTTTTTCCTCCTCCTGTCTGTCTGTCAATTCTCCTGTCTTTTAATGTGCTTCACGTACACATATAGGCCCATTCCTCAGCCTGCTGGGGCTTCTCCACCCCCCAGGACCAGGAGGCTTGACCCGTTTATATTCATAATTTGCCTCTTTATTATTGTATTCCCTTCCACCCTCCCACCACGTTGTGCTTTACTCTCCTATTCAGATTCCAAGGAGCTAGATCGCAGGAGAGCAAGAATCAAACACAGTGAAGGGGGCGACATCCCTCCAAAGTATTTTGTGGTCACCAATAACCAGCTCCTGCGAGTGAAGTACTTGCTGGTGTACTCACAGAAGCAGGCCAAGAGGTAAGGAGGATGGTCCCTGCGTGAGGACAACTAAAGGCTGCTTTCAAAGCGTTGGGTTCTGAGTCATCACCCCCTTTCCTCCAGCCTTAGGCCTCACCTATGTGTAAAGTTTATAAAGCACCGCGTTAGACACGGTGAGGAGTGAGGATAAGGTTGAATAAGATGTGGCCCTCAGGATTGTGTGTTCTAGTGAAGAAGATAGACTCTCTATTCGTAAGCACAAATAACACAAGGAACTTGACCGAAGCCAAATTGGCTGCCCCAGCCGTGAAGCCCCACAGCCACCTTGGCTCCTGATTTCGGTCTGAAACCCACTGATTAGGTTAAGCTGAGAGGCAGAGTGGTGACTGGACTCTGGCTGGGATTGTGTGCTGCTCAGCTTGGTCACTTTCCATGGTGGCTGTTGAACTACCATGTGGTCTTCTCTGGACCTGAGATGCTTCGTCTTCATCTCTAAAGTGAGGACGTTGAACCCAACAGCAGACGAGGCCTTCTGGCTCCTAAGAGCCGTGGTGGATGCCTCATCCCATCTCAGCGGTGTGGTAGGGGGTGTGTGTATAGGCTTTTCCAAGGTCAGGGGTCACTTTCAGATCTCGTCATTTTGTTGGGGTCTATGATAGAGCTTCTCGTGGGGATGAGCAGTAGGTGAGCCGGAAAGATAGGAAAAGGGATTACTTTTAATACTTTTCATTCCTGCTTGTACACACCAGTGGTTTCCATGCCTCAGAATTTCATAAACCAGTAAAATGCCCCCCTGCCCCCAATTTGGGATATTTGTATAGCGTTCTGGGGGACATTATCCTTTGCTTGAAAATCATCTGGCTCTTTGTACTTGAAAATTCCATTCCTCCCACTTCTCCCTGGAGTGTCTCTGTGCACACTTGGACAGTTTAGATCATCTCCCAGCAAACCAAAGAGGATTTCCCCAGCATGGATTGATATCTGTATGTGTCTAAACATGAAAGGACTTTTGCTAAGTAACCTACCACCTGCTGCCATCTGGGCAAACACCCTGAACAAGGTCATTCTTCTAGATACCAAAGTCCTGCTTAAGAAAATACAGGGTAGAGGAAGGTTCAAAAGGAGCAGCTATAAAAGAGAAGATCAGGATGAGCTCATTGCATAGCTGTCTTTGTACATTTAGAACATGTTCTGGTGAAAGGCGTGTTGGTGCCAGGGCAAACAGCCTCGGATTTCTTTAGTAGAGGAGAACGCACGAAGCTTCATTTCATGGCTCAATTCAGAGGATGAAATTCATCATTGCATCTTGTTCGAGCCAGAAGTTGTTGCATACACTTAAAAAAAAAAAAAGAATGTTTTTCTCCTTTTGCCAACATCACTCTTTTTCCCCCCGAAGCAGGACTTCCAGCCAGCTGTCCTGGTTTTCCAGCCATTGGTTTACAGTCATGATATCCCTGTATCTGCTGCTGCTTTTCCTAGTCAGTGTCATCAACTCCTCAGCTTTCCAACACTTCTGGAATCGTGTGAAGAGATAATCTTTCCAGGCCTGGTATGGGGGCCACCTCAGCCATGTGCCTTATGACAACTTGTTCTGTACCTCCTGTACCCCACGTCCAGCCAGGTTGAGCCTGGCGGCCAGCTGGGGACCACAGGACAATTTTCATAGGCCATAAATGTATCAATTGCCTTTGATGATACTCCCAGCTACACTCCGGCCCACGGGGACCATGGGTTCCTCACTTGTAGGTTTTGGGGAGTCCTCCTGTCTGCTCCTTCCTAAACAGTCCTAGGGAGTTGGCTTTTCCGTTAGGGCCAAAGGAAAAAGTCTTACTGCATTTAAAAACAAAGTGTCCAAGCTGTCAGTGGTGTGTTTACAATCGCTGCTGGCGGACGTTGGCCTTTCTCTAATGCCTTCTGGAAGGCGGAAAATGTGTAGTGGGGACGATAAATCACTAGGCGGTTGCCTTGTTTTGACTTGAGACACTCAAGAGGAATAGTCATGTTTCTCATAAAAATCGGTGGGACCGTTTTTGAATTCCATCAGCCTTTGTCTGTGAGTACAAAACATTTTCAGTTTTCTCAAATCAACAAACAGCCGCCTGCTACAGCTGTAACCCCCCCGTGCCCGACCATGGATGAGAAAGAAAGGAGTCAGAGACCTGATTAAAAAATACAAACTTAACAAGGAGCAACTTAAGTCGTCTTTTTCTAAAAATTCCCAGCTGCTGATCATAGCTGCAGGCCTGCCTCCTGATCTTGTTCTCACGAAGCTGCCTTGATTACGGCCTGCCAGCCCCAAGTGCCACCCTATAGGCCCTCTGTTGCTGCCGGCCTTAACACAGAGGCCTGCCTCAGTGTGCCACAGACGTTCGTGGGCTGAGCCTCCCTCAGAGGGGGGTCGCAGGTCTTTGGGACTCAGCCTGGGCTTTATGTGTGCAGGAGAAGCCCCTGGCTGCCTAGAGAGCCATGGTTCTACTTCCTGTATTCTCTGCCCCTCCTTCCTGCCCCATTTCAGCCATAATGGAGCCCTGTCTGATTTGGGGGGAGATATCTGTAAAGAAGGGGGAATGTCATTTTTCTATAATTTGTGAAGTTGTGAAAAAGCCATTATCATGGTTTTTACGTTGAATATTGGAACATTTCAAAAATAATAAAAGTATTTTCCTAATTACCAGGTCTCTTTGTATGCCCTTTTGCTAAGAATCTTATCCTCTTTTCCTTGTTTGAGGTTTGACCCATTTGCTGGAAAGCATATATCACCAGGATATCTAGTAGGTGTTGGATTTCTAGTCATGCTATATCATAGATGAGCACCTACTATATGCCACACACTAGAAATAGGGTACGACCAAGGTCAAAATGCCCTTGTCCTCACTGAGCTGACAGTCTGGCAAGGTGGGCAGATGGACAAGCATTCTCAGGAGTGAGGTTGGCATTGTATGGTATTATTATAAAAGAGTTTTGTAAAATAACTTGGTAAAGAGTCTTTCACGTGACCTGGAAGTATGGAAATGACACATATAGCACTGCCAGGTGCCTTACATCTACTGATTTCTTTAGTCCCCATGACAGGTAAGAAGTCGAAGTCCCAGAGAATTTAAATAGCTTGACCAGGGTTACTCGGCTAGGAAGTGACAGAGCTGGGAATTGAACCTAGCAGACTGGTTTCAGTGTCGGTCTCAAAACCATCATGCTCTGCAGTCCTCCAGGCTCCCAGAAAAGGTGATGTTCAACTGAACCCTCAGAGAGCCATCCATGTTAGGCTAAGAGGTGGAGGAAGAGTATGGCAGGCAGTGGGAATAGCACAGGCCAAGACCTAGAGTTCCCAGGGGAGAAGCTCAAAACAGGAGGGTCAGAGGAAGAGGCTGTGGTGAGAAATGGTGCTGAAGAGGTAGGCAGGGGCCAGATCAGGAAAGACCTTACAGGCTGTGAGCAGGGAAGCCATTAGAAGGTTTTAAGCAAGGAATGGATACAATTATGATCACATTTGGTGTTCAGAAAAGTCACTCAGGCTCCTGGTTGGAGAATGGATTTAGGATTATTTTGGGGATTAAAAGAATCGATACAGTCATGCCCAGCACAGAGCAAATAGCTGATATGTTTCAGCTGCTATTATCACCATCATCACCACCATTATTTGTTTTTAATGGCCCAACAGAAGATATGAGCATACAAAGGAGACAGCAGGAATATCCAGGGAAATGTGTCATTGGAGCCAAAAAGGAGAGCTTGATGAGCAGTGTCAAACGCTGCTGAGCAGTCAAGATTATACCTGAGAAGTATCTATTGGATTTACTAAGTTGGAGATCACTGGTGAACTTGGCGGAAACATTTTCCAGTGTAGGAGGTGTGGACAAAGTCCAACTGCACAAACGTGAAATGTGGTGCATGGTTTCCAGGGGTTCTCGGGCAGTATTTATTTAAAACCTAGCCCTTTTTTCCTGAGTTTCTGCTCCACCTCCCCCCACCAAAATAAAAGGCAAAAAGAAAAACCTGATGTGACTGTGAAGCAGACAGTAAGCGTATGGGGACATGAGGATGAGAGAAGAATGCTTCTGCCCTCCAGGAGCTTCCAGGCTAGCAGGGAGCCACTGGACAGGTCCATTTTGATGGGGGAGGAAATGCCTGAGGTTTAGAGGGTAGGAGTGGGCAGGAGGGAAGACTAAGGCACGGCCACATTATGAGTTTCGTGGCCCTGGGCACTTGGGCTTTTGTAGGCCCCTTCCTCCTTAAAAAATACTTAGTTATATTGTATGACTACACTGGAATAAAGATACACATATTACTATTATATACTACAACATTTTCTTCCATTTAGAAGTTCATTTTCCCTTCTGATTGTAAAATAAATTAAAACATTTCCATAATGGGATTCTTAGGCACTGTGCCTACAATGCCTAGTGGACGAGTCAGCCCAGGAATAGGGTAATGGGGGATAGGATGAGAGCTCTGGGTACCTGGGAATGGAGAGGCAAGAAGGAGACAAACCCTAAAGACGCAGTTCTGTTGCACACTGACCCTCCATGTAAGGCAGATCCCACAGGCCAGCCAGCTCCAGGAAAGGGCGAATTTGGATGTTGGGAGTTCGGTAGGCTTATGCAGCAGACACCTTTTCATGGAGGAGGAAGAAGCAGAGTCCTTGCTGACAAACCCCCACTGGGCCAAGAGCTTCACCAGGCAGCTGATGGGAAGAGCCAGATGGTGGTTCAGTTGGAACCACCGCACATCAGAGCGCCAGCTGCCTTGGTCTTGTGAAAGTGACACACCATCAGCCCTCTGTCACTAATGTCATTGTTGGGGGGACAGCTTTGGGAAGGGTGGCAAGTGGACCTCCCACAGGTGCGGTACCTGCTTCTGAGAAGTGCTAAGAATGCCATAAGTTGTCACTTCCCACCACAAAGGGAAAGGGTTTTATCCGGTGGGTTTTTGGGTAAGCGGACATGTGTGGGAGAGAGACGTGGAGTACGGATGTGGTGCACTGTTGTTTCTGATTAACTCACTTCGTTAAACACTGGTTGTCTACCAAAGCAGGAGTGGATGGGGAGTTGGTGATTTAAAGAGCCCAATTCAGATATTTTTCTTTAGAACATGGCCCCATGCATCTGAACCCATTCCGGCCGCTAAGCCCAGGAGGTTTGTATTGGCTTGGAACCAGCAGCGCTCACCCTCCCTGTTGCCAGGGTGATTCTCGGGTGGGGAGTGGGACTGGATTCAGTTCCTCTCACACACAAAACAAACCCAGAACCATGGCCCTCCCTAAGTCCCCTCCACAGCCCCCACCCGTCCCCCCACTCCTCTCATCTCCACCCTGCCCCACCTCGTGAGTTTTCCATCTCTTGGCCTTTGTTTGTTTCTGCTTTTGTCAGTCTCTTTCCTCTGGATGGGTTTCTATTTATTTCCGAACTGTCTGGGGCTGTGCACCATGGAGACAGTGTCCCTGGCTGCCCCTAGCTCTGATCTGGTTAGAATAAGCCCCTCTCCTTTGCATGCATCTCCAACTTGACAATAGAAACGTCCAAAACAAATCACGACATTCTGAAGCAAGATAGAAACCACCATCTCCACCTCCTCCTGCTGGCATTCTTGTCCACCTGGAAAGGGTTTTTAGCAAATTTCCAGTGTTCCACTGTAGTGTCTCTATAGTGCAGCCCTGAAAAGGGAAGCAACATTTACTGACTACCTACTGTATACCAGCTACTTGGTGTTAAAAATCTGGTGGTGAAGATGATGTTTCCTGCATTAAAATTCAACTGCAAACTGCTTAAGGGCAGGGCCCAGGTACATATACCCAAGTATCTAAAATACAGTGGATACTCAAGAAAAAATTGTTGAGTGGATAAATGTATGAAAGGATGCAAGAAACATCTCTGCCATAGCAGAAGGTAATGATTGAACATCAGCAAAGGGAATTGAAGTTGAGAAAAAATGCCTTGGCAAGACAGTGTGGGTAGATGAGAGTGTCAGAGAAGGTTGTAGACATGTGTTGCTTGATTTCAGCAAGTCCCATCTGCTTTCTGTCACCAGAAGTACCTTTGGGAGTAGTGAGGGGGATGGGCGGCACAGAGCCTTTTGTTCACTGAAAATGCAAGTGGTCCTGAGAGAGATTAAATTATTGATTTGATGCTTATTCATGCACACGTGTAAATGACTGATGACAAAGCCTTTCCTAAGGACAGGGTTTAGTAGTTGGGGGTGGTGGTGGTAAGAAAGAAACCACTGGAGATTCAAGGATGAGAGGCGCTTTCACCATGTGAGGGGGTGGGAGGAGAAAAAGAAGGCTGGGGCCACCAGAGTCAAACTCTCAAGACCCATTTGGCCCATGGAAGACCTCTGGGAAAAAACATGGGGTGCTGACAGAGCCTTCTACCGCTGACAACGTCGGTCAGTTCGATCAAACTTGCCCCTGGTGGGGCAGGAAGGAGACAAGGCCAGCCTGAATTCCAGGAAGTATGGATTGCAGACTGGTTTGAAGATGTTTTACTGTTCTTAAGCAAGTACAGTCTATACCAAATGGGCCCATAACACATTGCCTATCAGAAGGCTGTAGGGATTTAAAACCAGCACATCCAACTATATTTTTAGAGGGCTTGAGAATGCTTGAAAAGTATTTGTCATCTTAGTTCTTTGACCATTGATTTCCTTTGGATGATCTCTTGTTCTTGTTGCCCACAGTCCATTCACCTTCTTGGTACCATACATACCCCAGCTTCCCTCTGGGAAACCAACCTCTTTTCCACTCTCATTTAGATCTTGGTAAAGCTGACTGCCCCTTCTATCCACACACTCTAGAGGGTGGAGTAGTGGCTCAGCTTCAATGATTGGTTCAGACACGGGCACGTGACCCAGAGTCTACAAGGAGATTTTTGCTGGGGCTGCTGGGAAACAGGCACATGCATTTCCCCTGGTCCTCAATGTGAGAAGCTGGCTCTGCTGCTGCTGTATTGCTGCCATGTGAAGCCTCAGACTGACACCAACACAGTGGAAAGCAGAGCCAAGAGAGGAAGAGAAGCTGAGTCCTGATGATGTTTGAGTACTGAATCCAGTCGTGCCTAAAGCCAGACTTCTCACTTATGTGACCAATAAATTCCTTTTTGTTTAACAGTTTAAATTGGACCTTGTGGGGAATAAAACAGGGAGGGGTCCTTAACTGATACCCTTTGTCATCCTGGAATTTCATTATTTTTGGTGTAAACCCTTTGTTAAATGTAGAGGGATGTGAATTCCAAATGAATGAGTTGGGATTGATGCAGTTTGTCCTGGCCCCTGGACTATCCCCACAAGGCACACAAACCTGGGCAAAATGAGAGATGGGCAAAACACACAAAACCCCCACTATGTTCTGGGGACTTCTGTGGCCTCAGCATCAAGGTGCCTCCTTGGGTCAGCTTGGACTTGTCTGCATAAAGGGGCCCCCAGGGCTCTCTGAGATCTGCGAGCAGCCATGGGTAGATGTGAGCGGCATAGGGGTTATAAGCTACACTGGAAGGACCTGGCCCTCAGGAAAACCAGAGGTTGGCTCTACACCAATAGAAAGATTGAGAGAGAAAGGGGCTACCATTTATCACGTGCCTCCTGCATGATGGGCACATTGAAAGAATTATCTCCTTTCATCCTCACAGTATCCTCGTGAGGCAGATACTATAATAGTTATTTTACTAGAGAAGAAACAGGCTTGGAGAAGTGACTTGCCCAAGACGAAAAGGCCTGTAAAAGGCAGCAACTAAGCTGACTCTAGAGCTGGAATAATAAGGAAGACCTGCAGTGCAAGGCCACAGCTAGAGGGGCTGCCTGAGCAAAAAGGATCTAGGCCGGAGGTGTAGGGAGGCCGGAGTGGGCCAGGGGATGCAAAATGAGCTCCTTTCCCAGGCTAAGGCCGTTAAGGCAGTTAGCTCTGCCATGTCTCATAAGCAAGGGGCACCTGGGAGGCTGCGAGTGGGACCATGGGAAACCTTCCCTCACGCCCACACTATTAACAAGAGCCCTGGGCTCAGCTCCATTCACCTTTCCAGCCCCTTCACGGCAGACCCAGGAGGTAAGCTCCGAGGTGCGTGTGATGCTGAATGTGGGGCAGGGAGGGGCAGCTCCTCCTTGGCATACCCCCTCCCCATCTGTTTAGAGCTCGAGCCATCAGCCTGCTCTGATTAAGTTGACTTTTTCAAGCCCTCACATCCAGGAGCTGCCAGCAGCCAAATCCCCCTGATTGTCTGAGATGTTCCCAACATCAGAGAATAAACAGTCTCCCCTGTCCAGCCAGCTGTGCCGAGCAGCATTCCTGTCTCCCTGCCCGGCTGGGTGGGGCTGCAGCCCTGTGTCCACCTCCAGCAGAGGCCTAGGGGACATGGTGAGTGGGTGGAAGGGAGAGGAGGTCGCCGTCTGTCTCCAGACCACATAGGACATTCCCTCCCCTGAGTTCCCATTTCGCCCCAGGCCAGGCATCTCAGCCTCAAGCCACTCCCTGCACAGCTCTGTAATTATGACTGTGTGACTAAAGAGGAGGCCCACACCAGGCCGCGGTACCTGAGGTCAAGCCCCTTCACCTTTGCCCAGGGGCTACCTGGAAAATTTGAGACTCCTGCATCCTTCTAGCTAGCTCTGAAGTGATCACACCCAAATGGCTCATTTTAGAGAGGTGGACACCCTGAGTCAGCAGGAGAAGTGGGACAAGACCCCAGGCCTTTCATTGCTCTCCACTGCCTCGGGACACTGGATGCTGTGGCTAGAATGACGTTAGGGGCTCTGAGTGAGAGGGGCGGCCCATGTTTTTGCAGAGGAGCAGAGGTGTTTTCATCCTACGCCTGTTTTGGAGATCAGGCTTGAGGCCACGCGGTTTCCTGCGGAAGCAAGGCTTCTGGAAAAGCGCTGTTCACCAGCTCCTCCTAAATCATCTTGTTGGGAGCAGAGCTGGGGCAGCAGGACCTGAGTGGTGTTCTACACTGTCCAGAGTCCAGCGCCAGTCTGGGCTTGGCCAGGCCATGGGAGGCAGCCTGGGAAGGAGGGCAGAGTGTTTGGGAAGGCGGAGCCCCCCAGCACACACCGTGTGTTTCTCTGCCCTAGCACTCTGGTCGGGAACTGCGGGGGAGGAAAGAGAGCAGCCTTTCTCAGCCAGTGTGCAAAAGAAATTCCTCCAGGAACCCTTCTGGCTGGGGATAGCCCAGGCGCGGGGGTGAGGCAGACAGTGTGGGAGCCCGGGGCGGCCCAGGGGTCTCTGCGGACAGGTGTCTCACTCCCCATCTGTCTCAGACCTCCAGCTTGGTCTCTATCTAGCTGTGTGTATCAGTGTGGATTCGTGCGACTGTTCTGAGTTTGTAAGTGTAGGCAGCTGCATTTCTGGTTGGAGCTGGGTTTCTTGGTGGGAAAGTGTGTATGTCCATGTTTGCCTGCATATGTTTGTGTCCACTTCTGTGTAAACTCACGTCTGTGGGCCTCTATGTCTTTGCATAGATGAGTGGGTCTATGCCTGCCTACACGTGTCAAGGGAGTACGCATGTGAGCGTTTAGGTTATTTTGGAGTAAACATGTACCTGTCCTTCTAGCTGCAAATTTCGGCATGTGTGTCTCTGGGAGCGTGGGCATATATTGATTAATAATTTGTCAGTGTGTCCTTGAAAGTATGTATGCGTGTCTATTTACATTTGTGCAGCAGCATTCATTCACACATTCATTGATTCATTCAAAAAGTGATATGCTCATTTACCAACAGGAATCTTTACAGTGCTCGCTCTGTGACTGGCCCCACATTGGGAATTTAGAGAGGTGTCCAGGGCAGCTCCTAACATTTTTAAGACCCAGGGCAAGAGTACAAATGAAGGCTTATATTCTTGTGTCCAAATATTTAAATAGTATATGTCAAAACAACAAACTGCTAAGGAAAATACTCAATCCTAATAACCCAGAGAGCTGGGTTTGATTTAATAATAACCCAGAGCCTCTGAGTTCTGTGCTGGAACTTCGCAGCACGGCCTCTTTGTTCCCCTTCCTGGTTCTGTCCTTGCATACATGTGTTACTCCTCACACGTGTCCAAACTACATACATGCATCCACAAACAGCTGCCCTTTGGCCAGTCTGGGCTTAGGAGTGCCCCACTATTGACAAAGTCTGTCCAAATGGCTCCAAAAGGGAAATCATGGAGTCCCACGTACCTGATTGGTAATCCAAGAGGAAGGTGTGGGCTTCTGGTGGGCCCATTCCCTTGGTCCCAGGGACTTCTCACTGTAGGGTGGAGTGTAGCCAGAATAAAGCTAGAGTGTAGCCATCTAAAGTGTGGGCCCAGGGTAAGGGCCCTTTTTGCCTGTTTCTGCATGGAACTTGCAATCTGGAAAAGAATCTCAGCACGTAAAGAGAGGAGAACAATACAATATGTGGGTGTAGTGCCTGTGTGTGTATCTTTGCTTGTGTATCCAGGTCCCTGCTTGTTTGCCTGTGTGGATATCTGGATGTGTCTATGTGTGTGTTTCTCTGCTTGTTCACCTTTGTCTGTCTTGTCGCCTAGAGGGCAAAGCCTGTGGCTCTCTTCCCACCCTTCTCTCACCTGGGTTGATTTAGGACTATGAGACAGGCCGGGATGGTAGGGGGTCACTGAGCTGAGTCCCAGCCACCGTTCTGTGCTCAGTTTAGACTCACTCTGTGATCTGGCCTTAGTTTCCTCATCTGCAGAATGGACGGGCTAGATCACCATGCATTTAACTTACAGGCCTCGCTTGATTTACAGAAGGAGTATGATTGATTTCCTGAGTTGATTACTTTCTAGAAGTCAAACTGAGATATGCCTAATTGTAGAAGCTCTGGGTTTAGATAGAACTGGGTTTGAATCCCAGATCTGCCATATACAAGCTGTGTCTCTTCTAGAGTTACTTAATCTCCCTCAGAGTTGTGAGGATTCAATAAGATTATGTGTGTCAAGTGTTGACTATCATGCCAGGCTCACAGATATTCAATAAATATTAGCTTCTGTCCTTATCTAGGGCGTTTCCAACTTTCGAACCTTATAAATTCTGGGTTCAGTAGACATTTTGACTAATTGAAATCATTGGAACCACATGTTTAGGGAGCTCTGGCCCTGTCTTGGCTGGGGGTGGTGTGTGAGGACAGTTGGGTGAGAAAATCTAGCCCTTCCTTTAGTGGCTTCTAAGAAGCTGCCAAGTCAGATCTGTGTGTGAGACGCTCCCTCTACCTCATTATCCGATAGGGACCCTTGACATTTTCTCAGTCTTATGTAAGCACTGTGAAAAACAGGTTCAATGCCCTCCTCTGACCTGGGTTTGCCCCTGAGCCCCTCCTTGGTGCCGCAGGACGCTGAGCTAAGTAGGATGAGGACACAGGACAGAGCTGAGTCAGATAAGGCCTCAGGCTCCCCGACATGTCTGGGCCTGCCTGACCAGCCCCAATAGTGGGCAGATCCAGCTATGCAGAAGGCACCTGTCTCAATGATTGATCTTTCTGGGAGTGACTTGCTCTGCTTCTGGCACAGATGGCCTTAGGAAGCCCCGGGGAGACTGAGGAGACCTCCATGCCCTTGTCCCCTCAAGGCCCCTGGAACAGCTGAGTCGCCGCAGGAACAACATGAAGAGAGTGGGGAGGTCTGGTGATGGGCCCTCTCAACCAGGACTGTTGGGGGTGACCATCTTGGGAATCCACCGGAGCCTGTGAAAACTGGTGGTTCTTGGGCTCTCCTGAAATATCCCTGACCTGGAGGGACGGAGGAAGGGGCTAGAGCCTAGCCAGGGTGCTGAGTTGGGAAATGATCTGAGTATGAGATCAGGGTGGCTGAGGCCCTGAGAGAGGCAGCAGAGCGTCTGCCTTGGGGTCGTGCCGGCCATCCCTTTGACCCCCACCCCCAACACCCACATGCGTGAGTGAGAATTGGTTTGATGATCTCCCAGCTCCAAGGATTACTGGAAAGGTAGGAGCAACTTAACCCGCAAAAGGCTCTTTTGGGGGTCATTGTGATCTCTCCCCACCATCTCTAGGCTGCTCTATTTGGGACCAGAACTGGGAATTTTCCTCTTGAAAAAAAAAATTCAAAGCAAGGGAGCAAGTGGTGGGTTGAGGCCAAAATAATGTGTTTAAGGAAATTTCTGCTTCATGCTGGCTAGGACAGGGAATGTCTGGTCAAAGAGCTGCTGACGGCCAGGGTCTCTGTAAGTAAACAGACTGCCTCTGATGGCCTCCCTGAGCTCATTTCCCTCAGCAGTGTGCGAGGAAGATGATGTCACCAGAGCAGGGCCTCCTGGTCATGGAGTTTGTCAGTGAGCAGGATGGAGGCTCAGTGATTGCCGACAGCCTGGGTGCTCCTGCCTGGTTATAGCAAACAGCTGGCTTCCTACACAAGTGACTCTGACACTTTCCTACACATAGTCATCTATGATGGGACTCTCGCCACATCCATGACCCCATAGCTAAGGGTGTTCCTGGGGAAGCCTGGGATTAACTGTGAAGTTGCCAGCATCCATGCAAGTCCTCCTCAGGTCTATGGAGAGGGCCACCTAGGCTGGGTTCAGTTGCAAGGAGTAGTCCCTGGAGGTACAGACCCATGTCCTGCCCCCATGCAGAGTGGCAACGTGCACCAGAGCCTGTCTCCTGAAGCCAGGCAGCTTCAGTGGGGCAGTTTCCATGAGCAGAGGGCACAAGGTCAGGGGCGGTTGGGCGCTGGGGTAGGGAAGAAGCCACAAAGCCCTCTCTGTGTCTCCTGCACAGGCTCTTCCTGAGCACGGAAGTCACCAGGTAAGACTTTTATGGGGTTTGGAAGCCCTACAGCAGAGTGGCTGAGTTGCAGCTGCCAAAGGTTGGGCCAGGCTCTGCAGCCTCCCCCTCTTCACTTCCTGGCAGGGTAATGGGGAACAGTGAGCCTCCAAGCAGACAGGTAGGCTAGAAGCTTCTTGGGGGTGTGCCTCAGCCTTTCACTTCTTTGTGTCCCCCAGAATTCTGGGCTCACTTCACAGGGCACTCATCAGTCACACAGACCCACCCCACAGATCAACCAGACCGCTCAATGCCTGCCTGACCTACTCTAGGCTGACCGAAAACCTCAGATTGACCAGTAGGCTCACAGAAGACCCACTGCCTGCCTCATGTGCAGCCTGACCAACCAATAGGCCAACCTACTAATTTAGTCTACTTACTCAAAAAAATAGTAATCGAATATCACATTTGTGCCAGGTCATATGCTGGGTGCAGGGGATATAGCAGTGAACAAGATAGATAAGATGCCCGCTCTTGGAGAGCTGACAATAAGCAAACAAAACAATGACAGCGTGTGGTTATATATTATGAAGGAAATAAACAGGACTCCGTGGGATTGAGAATCCAGCAGGCCCAGATGAGGTAATGATCAGGGAAAATCTCTCTGACACATAAATCTGAGACCTGGGCAATGAGAATGAGAAAAAAAAGAACAACACACAAAAAAACCATGCAAAGCGCCTGTGGAAGTGCTTTCCAGATAGAGGGAAAAGAAATGCCAAAGTCTTGAGTTGGGGAAGAGCTTGGCATAATCTTGGAATAATCAGAAGACCAATGCAACTGGGACGCAGTAAGGGAGGGAAAGGTGGCATGTAGATGAGGTTGCAGGGGTGGGCAAGAGCAGACCACAGTGGGCCTTGTTAGCCACAGGAAGGATTTCTGTTGGTGTGAGCGGAAGATCCTGAGGGCTTTAAGCCAATGAGAAGGGTCTGGGTGGAGACAAAATTTGGAAGGTATTTGCAAAATAATGGCATTTGAAAGCCAAATGAATGGATGAGATCACAGAGGGAGAGAGAATAGACAAAGAAGAGGTCTGAGAGCTGAGCCTAGGATATTCCATCACTTAGAGGTCCCTTGAAGGAGCCGGTCAAGCTCGTCAGGAAGGAACAATAGGAGAAGTGCCCAAATGTACTAATTTCCTATGGTTGCTGTAACAAATTACCACAAATTGGGTGGCTTAAAACAGACAGAAATTTATTCTTTCACAGCTCTGGAGGCCAGAAGTTCAAAATCAGATCACTGGGCTGAAATCAAAGTGTCAGCAGGGTTGCACTCTCGGGAATAATCTGTTCTTTGACTCTTCCAGCTTCTGGCAGCTGTTGGCATTCCTTGACTGGTAACCACATCACTCCAATCTCCATGTCCACAGTCACATTACTTCCTCCTCTTCTGTCCATGTCAAAGCTCCCTCTGCCTCACCCTTATAAGGACATTTGCCCTAGGAGGACATTGTCTGAGGACATTACCCAGACAATTCAGGAGATCTCATCTCCAGATCCTTAACTTAATTACACTCATGAAGACCTTTTTTTTTTCTTTTTTTTTTTTTTTCACATTCACAGGTTCTGGGGATTGGGATGTGAACATATATTTTTGGGGGTCACAATTCAACCCACTACACCAACTGACTAATAGACTAAAGGAGTGACTGAGTGATGCAAGATGACAGGACTTCCTGTGCCTGGGAAGAGGGACTGAGGAGGTCAGTGTACATTGCGAGAGTCCAGCCTGGAGGTATAGGACCCAGGCTGCTGCTGGCTTAAGCTTGTGTGTGGGAGAGTCGCATGGAGAGGGGAAGTACTGCAGACAGACTAGAATCTCCCAGCTCTACCGGTCCTGACTCAGCATCTGGCAGAGGCCATCCATACAGCAGCCAAAGTGATCTTTAGAATGCAGATCTGTTCATATCACTCTCCAGTGAGTGACCCTTCAACAGCTTCTCCCAACTTTTAGGCCAAGGACCAATATCATCACCTGGATTACAAAATCTGGGGTCTTGGTCCCAGCCTAACTTGGCAGCTTTGTCTCCACCTCCTTCCTCTGCTATCTGTCTCCAGACACACTGGCTGCCTCTCAGGTCATGTTTTCTCCTGCCCTAGGGCCATAGCCTGTTGTTCCCTCCGCCTAGAAGGCTCTTCTTCAACCCACTTCACAGAGTTAGCATCCACTTATGTCTTGGCTCTCAACTCAGATGTCTCTTCTTGAGGGAATTCTTCTTTGGGTGCCTGGTCCAGATCACACAAATGTGTAATATAATTTCTCATGGCTTCCTTTCCTCATCTTCCACAGCACTATCAAAGTTTACAATTGTGTACATATTTGTAATAGTGTTTTTCTCCACCACTAGACCATAAGGTCAGGGTTTGTATGACCTATCACTCTGTCCCAAGTGCCTCATCCAGTGCTTGGCACTCAGAAGGGGTATGTGGTGATTTTAAAACATGTCTGCAAAAACATGTCTTCCCATGAAGAGACAGAGTTTAATTGACCTCCCTTTAAATATGGGCTGGTTGAATGACTTGCCTCTAGTTAACAGAATGTGGCAGAAATGATGTTGTTGAAATCATAAAAGGTAACATGGCTTCCTCCTGGCCTGCTCTCTTTTTGGATGTTCCTTTTCAGAACCCAGATGCTGTGCTGTGAGGATGCCCAGGCCACATAGAGAGGCCACATGTAGGTGTTTCAGCCAAAAGCCCCACTGAGAATTTAGCCTACAGCCAGCATCAACTGCCAGACATGCACTGAGGAAGGCTTTGAGATGATTCCAGCCTCAGCTGCCATCTGACTGGAACCATATGAGAGACCCTGAGCAAGAATTACCTAGTTTAGCCCAGTTACTCCGAGAACTGTGAGGGATAAAAATAAGTGATTGCTATTATTATATAAACCACTAAGTTTTGGTTTAATTTGTTATGTAATGGTAAATAGCTGGAACACAGTCCATCCAATAAATACTTATTGAATGAATAAGTGGAGAGGTCTGGTTGAGGGAATATTGCCTGTTCTTTAGCTCTGTGAAAGTTTTAGTTGGCAACTCTTAGGTTCTCTTTCCCCAAGAGGTCCTCGAGACCCTGGAAATCCCAATTCAGAAACTCAAAGGCCTGTACTCCTCATACTTACCCAAGGGGAGATAGGCTTATGGAAACTCTCTGTGTTGGGCAGAGAACATGGTGAGGCCATCAAAAGTTAGCTCTGGCAGGAACCTCAGAGACTATTCATGTCATTGGGGGTTCTTAAACTCCAGCATAGTTTCAGGGTCACAAAAACATACATGTTCTCTGGGTGTATGTATATTTCCTTGGGGAGAAGATCTCCAGGCTCTAATTTTTATCAGATTCTTAAAAGGTCTATGTCCCAATAGTGTTAAGAACTACTGATGTAGTCCAACTCTCTCAATTTCTAAGTTAAGAAACTGAGCATACTTCGTTTTCTGGTAAAAAGTGGACTAGTTACCTTAAATAAGTTTTCTTCTGAAAACAGTTCTGGATAAAAGACATCTTTTAAAAATGCACTGATGAGCTGTCAAGAAAGTGGGGAATCCTCAGGCCAAAATAAGAATCCAGAGAGGCAAGCTATGCAATGAAACTAACTTTTGCCTTGGAAACATTTTTAATTAATTAATGTATTAAAAAAAACCATATAACATGAGATCTACCCTCAACAAACGAAGTATACAGTACAATACTGTTAACTATAAGCACAGTGTTGTATAGAAGATCTCTAGAACTTTTTCATCTTGCATAGCTGAAACTTTAGCATTTTTATTTTTTTAACTCAATAAACTTGAACTTGAATATATGTGGCCTTGTGGAGGTGGAGTGATTTGAGAAAAACCAGTGGTGTGCTAGTAATTGGCTTTCCACCAAAGCAAAGACCCTGTTTTTAGTGTTTGCTGATTTCCATGGTAAAAACACTCCACAATGGCCAATTTCAAGCTATCGATGGTATCAACTGGCATGCAAAATTCCTGCACATTTGATTCTTCTGAGCTGGTAAGAGGCAGTTCCAGCATACCACTCAAGGAAACTCAGACCCCCTCTAAGGGGGGAAGGCTAATGGAACTTTCCCCGCATACGATTGGTACTTCAGTGAATGAATGAACTAGATATAGGTCCCACCACCTCCAACAGACTGAAAAGAAAAATGCCTACCTTAATTTCTCTATTCTCTGGAAAATATAAAGCATCCCCTGCACATTCATAACTGGAAGCCATACCTATGTGGATTTGAAGCCCAATTCACACTATTTAGGTGGTCTGAAATAGTTAAGCATTAATTTAAAGTAGGCCCAGTCTGGTAATGCCATAAGCATCTGATAAGTCAGATACAAAGCCACCTGGAAAAACCCACTTTTACCCCAAGCATCAAGAATTCCCACAGATAAAATTCCAAAGAAATGAGTAGCTCCTAGCTGAAAATCACAAAACATTCAGGGAAACAATGGACAGTGAAAACAAATCTGCATAGACTTCAAATGTTGGAATTATCAGACAAATAATATAAAATAATTTTGTTTAAAATGCTGAAGGAGTAAAAGAGAAGATTGGAAATTTGAGCAGGGAACAAGAAACTTTGAAGAAGGATCAAGTGTATTTGAACAATAAATAGAATGCCTCTTTAGAAATTTAAAATATCATAACTAAATCTGTAAATTCAATGGTTATGTTTGATAGAAGATTAGACATAACTGAATTATCAGACACAATAAAATTACAACTGGAAGGGAGACCTGAAGAAATTTTCTAAAATAGAAATACAAAGATAGAAAATATAAAAAAGTAATTAAAAGACATGGAAGATGGAGTGAAAAGGCCCAAGATACATATAACCAGAGATTCTAGAAGGAGAGGAGAATTGGGGACAGAAGTAATATTTGAGTTGGTGGCTAAGACTCATCCAGAAATCCATCAAACCACACATTCAAGAATCTCAGTAAATCCCCCTCCCCACCCAAATAAATGAAAAGAAATCCACAAGTGGATCCATCATAGTGAAAATGCAGAATACCAAAGAAAGAAATTATTAAGGACAGATTGTTTTCAAAGTAGTGACAATTAGACTAAAACAGCTGATTTCTTAAATAGCTGAAAGATAGTGGAATTACATCTTTAATGTGCTGAGAGACAATGACCATCAACCAAGAATTCTAAAACCAGTGACAAGATATTTTAAGAATAAAAAATAATGACATGATGAGATAAACAAAAACTGTATTTGCCATCAGCAGGCAGGCAGAAAGTGATTCCAGATGAAAGAAATGAAAGACAAGAAGGAATGTAAAGAAAAAAAAGTGGTATATATGAGCAAATTGAAACAAATATTGTATAAACAATAATAACAATTTCTTGTAGGCTTAAAAAAACAAGATACAATTCAAATACCTAAAAGCAACAATATATACTCATAAGCTATGAGAGGAATGATTAGAATTAACTCTAAGGTCCTTGTTTCATTTAAGAAAAAAATGAAAGACATTGATTAAATTTTGACTTAGACAAATAAAATATGCATATTAAAATTTCTAGTATAACCACTAAAATAACAAAAAAGGCATAATTTGCAAACTAGGAAAGTTAGAACATGGAATAAGAAAAAATAATCACGAAAGCAAGAAAGACTAGAAAAAGAAATCTAGAAAAGATTGGGGAAAATACAAAATAATAGAGTAGAAATGCATACATACATACGCACATAAATATATAAATTTTAATAAATATAAATGGACTAAATGTTTCAGTTAAAAGAAACAGATTGGTGGCCACACTAACCCATGCATTGACCTCATTGTTTTACAGGAATATGTTTATGGCTCCATTTTCTCCTCTATTGGGTAAGTTCCTCAAAGTTAGGGACTGTGCTTCATGCTTTTCTGTACCCCCAGCACCTAGCTCGGGGCCTGGTACATAGTAGAAGCTAAAAATATTTGTAGGATGAGTGCGTGAATACAGGTAATTTGTGGTGGAGGCACGGTTTAAGCCAGATTTTTCTGGCTTCAAAGCCTATTCACTTTCCACCTAGGATACCAGGCGATGGAGGCAGACTTGTTGAGACTGAAGTTTTTTCCAGCTTAGCAGTTCCCTGTTCCCTCTGTCATTGCTGAGGATATAGGTGCTTCTCTGGAGGCCATAACCCAGCCCAAGGAGCATAGGTCCTCCTGTGTCCACACTTAATGTGCTGTCCTTTCCATGTGCCCTCAGTTGGAAAAATAAAAAAAGACAACCTGAGCAGGACAGCGCTCCCTGAGGTGGAGATTGTGGCTTCTGCTCTTCCTGGATTCCTCTCTGGTGGACCTGCTCTTCCTCCTCCTTCCTGCCTTTGGAGGTGACCCCACATATTGCCTGTATCTCCCTCCCTCTCTTTTCCTCCTTCTGGCCAAGAGCCTGGGACACAGGCTGTGAGTAAACCTCAGAAAAACAGTGTCCCCAGCAAGTACCTGTTTTCAACCACAGCTCACTGCCGAAGTCACCTATGGAAGCTCTAGCCCTGGGGCTGCTCACTGCCCGGGACTAGAGCCCCCATAGGTGACTTCGGCAGTTGGTTTGAAGAACCTCTGGCCTGGGGAGGCTGAGTGCTCTGGCCTCCGCTGAGGGCCTGGACTTCGGCTGAAGCTCCCCAGGCAGGGTTGTGCCGCCCCTGAGAGAACCTGTTCTCTCTTCCTTTGTCCAAGACCTGCTGACTCTGGGATATGGTGCTGGGAGTGGACGCTGGTCATCATTGGGAGAAACCATATCTCTTTCCACTCCTTCCCTAAGGTGCCTGGCTCTCCAGCTGTTTTCTTCCTCTGGGCTGGAACCTCCTGCAGATCTTCTCAAGATGAGAAAAGCAGATGACACTGTCCCCACCAGGCCCCCAAACATCCTCTCCTCCCTCAGCACGGGGCATCTGGCTCTTTCCTCATTTAATTCTCTAGTGACAACTGCCTTTCACCCCAACATGCAGTGAGAAGGTGACGGGAACAGGGTGACCTTGACCCGCTAGTCCCACTCTCTGGATTCAGGGCCTGTGACTGGGGAGGGGATGCACCAACCCATAAGGCTGGGTCTCTCTGGGGAGAATCCAGCCTGCAGAGCAGAGGGGTCACCAAGGCAGGTGTGTGGGGTCCTGGCCTGGGACAGGGCTGGTGGCTCAGAGGCATCAGTCTGTGGCTAGGGCTGGCTTGGAAACTCTGAAGTCGCAGAGTGCACCTGCAGGACCCTCACCCGCCCTTTTCAGAGTGCTTTCCCTCCACCCCCTCAGTGGATTTCAGGCATCCACAGGGTCATATTTTCAGAGAAACAGGTGGTGTGGTGCCCTTGGTCATCAAAGCTGCAGCTGACGCCTGTCAAGAGTCCCGTTAGAAAGTGTTTTCCCCTCAGAGCGAGTGGTTCTCAGCTACGGTTGTGAGTGAAAATCACCTGAGAGCTTTTAAAAACACCACGTCCAAGCCATGCCCACACCAATTAAATCAGCACCTCTGAAGGAGGGCAAGTGCAGGCGTGTGTTTCAAAGCTCCCCAGAAGATCCGAATATGCAGCATTCGAACCTCACAAGGACCCTGAAAGACAGGTACCGTTTGTTACCTCAATATACAGGCAGGACATTGGGGCTCAGAGAGGTAAAACCACGTGGCCGAGGTCAGAGGACAAGTGGAAGGGGTGGGACTGGCGTCCCAGATGGAACCGAGCAGGTGGCCCCCTGCTTGCCGTGGATCCAGGCTTCTCGTGAGACCACGAGGCTTCAGGCCAGCCCAGGAGCTCCTCTTCTTTGGCTGGGAAGACATTTCTGTCACCTCTTTCTCCGAAGCGCTAGGCTGGGGCTCTTCCAAGCCCAGAACATGGTGGGTCACCCCTACTCACCCAGCTCCTTTCACTGGAAAGGCGTGCCCTTTGGTGAGGGAAGGATTCGTTTTTGAGGTGAAATGTTGTATAACAGGCAGGAACGGAAAATATGAAAAGACCATGGGCGCCAGCAAGGTTCAAGCCAGGGCCAGGAAGTTCAGAAAAGAGGAGGGAGGATCCCTGGAGTGGAGGCCCCAGGCTGTCAGAATCAGCTGGGCCCCCACGCCCTGTATCCTAGGCTGCCTCCATCTTCAGGATTAGGGCAAGTCTTGCCAAGGCCAGAGGAAGGTCCTGGAGTGGTGATCCCAAGTAGAAGGCCCCATGGGTGTATTCGGTTTGGTTTACTCCGAATTCCAGAAGTGGGGGTAGACACAGGGGTGGGGGGCCATTGAAGGTGGAATGTGTTACTGGGAGCACCTGAGGCTAGGCTAGGCCAGTCCACACACAGGTTCTGGGTGCTATGATGCTGAGAGAGTAAGACATTGTCCCTGTCCCCTAAGGGATGGTGATGATCTGGGTGCTATGATGCTGAGAGAGTGAGACATTGTCCCTGTCCCCTAAGGGTTTCACCGTAGAGATGGATCAGGCAAGTAACAGACAATGTCAGTAGAATGTGATAAACCTCTGCTGGCAGAGTGCACAGGACACAGGGCTTGCTGAAGAAAGAAGAGGGAGGCTACAAGGAAGGGTTTCTGGAGGACGTGGTACCTGGCTGAGTTTTGCTAAAAATAGATATTGTGAGGATGTGCAGAAAGCCCGTGTGTGGGTACATGCCCTTAGGAGCCCATCTGTGAGTTTGGAAAAAGAGACACTTACAAAGACACAAGCAAATGTACTCATTCTCCCCATGGGGACCTCTGCCATCTCTCCTTCCCACTACCCATCACAAACACTCTATAGGCACACTGGTCATGACAAAAAAATTACTCAAACATGTACAAGGTAGTGCTCAATGTACCAGAATTCTTCTCACTGAGAGAGCTGCTCCTGTAAGAGAAAGGTTTTAGTAAGAACTGGGAGTCGAAGGGGAGGTCCCTGGAGGCTGGGAATCGCGGGGATGGGGCTTTAGGTGCTGGGAAAGCTGCTCTGCTGAAAACGGGGAGAAGGGTCTGGAGGGAGGTACAAGGAGCAGTGGTGGAAGAGGGAGAGGAGGGAACTTTGGAATCCATCTACTCCTCTCGTTTTGCTGTGGAACAAACGGAGATCCGGAGCAGGAAAGTGAAATGTCTACAGTCACACTGCACTTGAGGGTCAGAGCTGAGTGTGGGTGTATACACATCACAACACACCCAGACAGGCTTGCACGTCCCACACAGCTGCTTGCACTACACGCACACAGAGTTATGCACACAGCCACCCCACAGATGCAGGTGCTGTCCCTTGGGGTGTCGTCATGTACCCTTCAGGCTGCTTAAATCCCTCATTAAGCTGGAACAGCTGGGTCATGCCTGCCCACCCACTGCCCCCTCCATTCCAGCCCTCGGATCATGAGGCCCAGAGTGGGAGCACAGCATTTAAGAATCTGGGGTCATGCCATCTATGGGTCTGCTCAGAGCATTCTCTGGAAGCTACGCAGGGGATTCACCCCAGAAGTGACTCAGACCGGCCTACGTGTCAGCGCTGGGCCTGCATCCTCAAGGGAGGATGTCTCAGTGTCTCAGGGCAGAGCCGGGGGCCTCACCAGACCCAGAAGTGGGACTGCAGCTCCCTAGCTTCATCTCAGCAAGATGCCTGAGAGTATAGGGAGGAGCCTAGATGTGGAACAGGAGACCCAGATTCCACCCTGGCTCTGCCCCGCCCTCCATGAATGGCCCTGGACAAGCCCCTTCCTCTTTGAGATCTATGAATTTATGAAGTTGAGCCAGGTGCTGAGGACACACAGATAAATAAGACACAATCCTCACTCTTCAGGAGCTCAAGTGAGGGAAAATACAGCATTCCCAGGTGGAGGAAAGAGCTCTTCAACTCAGGGTGGACTCAAGTGGAAAATGGTGATGCTGGGGCTGGGGCAGCTCAGAGGGAGGGGAGGTGCAGGTTGAATGCTCAGGGTATGTGTGCATGATTCAGGAGAGCATAAGCCCTCATACCATGATGCCACCACAGATCCCTTGTAGCTGAGACTTCCCACCCACAGTCCCCTACTTAGGGAAGCAGTACTACCATGGTGTTTGCCCAGGAGTGGCCACTGATTGGTTCAAACTGAGCGTCTGACCTAAACCCGGTCCATCCATAGGCCAGCTGCTCACTGGTAAGGGCTTCATGGGAAAAGCTTCACCCAATAGGGGTTGGGAACTGGCTGAGCCAATCGGAAGATTCTTGCTAGCATCTAAACTAAGAAAATGAAGGTGACAGACCTGTCAGAAGCAAGAGGCAAGGGGAGCTGCCACATAGAGTGAAGTAGCGACTCCAGAGGAGAAACACCAGGCAGCCTGTGAGAGAGGGGCCTGCCCAAGAGTTGCCCAGCTCCAGCTCCTGACTTCAGCTATCTTTACAACAATGCTCCTTTTTCCCCCTCAGAATTCCCTGAGAGTTATCATTCTTGTTCCCTGAAGTGCATAACAAGTTAAGAAGCCCCTTCATTTCCCTGGTATCTGGAGGGCCACCAACAATCTCCCCCATCCTATGTGAGAGGCCACTTGAGAAAATGGAAAGATCAGAGGGCTGGAAATTAGGAGACTTGGCCTGGGTTGGAGCTTGAATCAAGTTTCTGATTCCCCAAGAGGCAGGTCTTGGCAGAAGTCTCATATGCGTACATCTTGCATAGCGTGCTTTCTCCTTCATTGGTTATGATCAAGCTTTTTTCCTGTTTTCTCTCGAAATTTTTTAGTTTTAGATTTTACCTTTAGGTCTATGATTCATTTTTAACTAGTTTTTGTCTTATGGTGCAATATGTGGGTGAAAATCCATAGCAACTTTGACAGGTGAAAGCAGTAAAAAAGGTAAAGGCAGCTGATGTCTTCCCAGGCCATCTCCCTTTGTTTGATGGGGGCTGATTAGTTGAGTGTAGAGGATTCAAAACCTCCCTGGCCGAGGAGCCTACTGGGAGATACGAGAGTCATCTCAGGGGCAGTTCTTTACCGAGGCTTGTGCTCGGCAGTCCTGGCAGTCCCTTGGTGCAGTTTTCAGTAGACTCAGGTCTGAGTCCTAGAGAGAGCAGAGGGGCTGTAAGTAAAAGTTAAAAGAGCTGTTTCACTGAAAAGTCTGTGTCTTATTTGGGTATAAGCAGCCCTGTTTTGGGATCAGGTAAGAGACTCATTCATTCCTGCTATGCTACCGTGTTTCCCCGAAAATAAGACCTACCCTGAAAATAAGCCCCAGTTAAGATCGTCAGCCAGATGGATGCATTTAGTATGTTATGATGATGTTCTAGAAGAAGATGACATGACTGTATTTGAATAAATGTAGATTGTTGTACATTAAAAAATAAGACATCCCCTGAAAATATGCCCTAATGCATCTTTTGGAACAAAAATTAATATAAGACACGGTCTTATTTTTTGGGAAACATGTTGCTGGCTTTTGTGCATTGAGAAAGCTCTAGGGTGCTGGCACCAATGCCTTAAAGAGCCACATTGTTTAAAAATAAGGGGGGGGATTGTCAAGGGAGAAAGGACAGTCTTTTCAACAAATAGGCTGGAACAATTGAACATCCACATGCAAAATATGAACCTTGACCCACATATTGCACCATATGACAAAAACTAGTTAAAAATGAATCATAGACCTAAAGGTAAAATCTAAACCTAAAAAATTTTGAGAGAAAACAGGAAAAAAATCTTTGTGACCGTGGTTAAGCAAAAAATGTTTAGCTCTAACACCAAAAGCACAATCCATAAAATAAAAATAATTGGTAAATGGAACTTCATCAAAGTTAAGAACTGCTCTTCAAAGACACTGTTAAGAAAAAGAAAACAAGATACAGACTGAGAAAACATATTTTCAAAACAATCGAATAAAGAACTTCTATCCAGAATCTATAAAATACACTCAAAACTCAATGATAAGAAAACAACCCACTTACAAAGTAGGCAAAATATTTGCAAGACATTTCACCAAAGAAGATACCCACATGGCAAATAAGAATATGGAAAGATGCCCACCGTCATTGGTCACTATACAAGTGCAAATTAAAACCACGCTGAGATCACATTACATAACCATTAGTGGGGCTAAAAATAAACTATCAAATATGAATCTGTGACAGTATCAAGTGTTGATAAGAATGCTGAGCAACTGGAACTCCCATGCACTGCTGGTAGGAGTGGGAATGGTACGATCACTCTGGAAAAACAGCTCGGCACTTACTTATAAAGTTAAACATATACTTAACATACAACCCAGCAATTCCATTCCTTGGTATTTACACCCCCCCAAAAAAAGTTGTAAAACATGTTTACACAAAAATCTGTACACATATATTTATAGCTAAAGTGTAATTGCTAAAAACTGGAGACAACTCGCATGTCCTTCAACTGGCAAATGGATAAACTTGTATAGCCAGCCAATGGAATGCAATAAAAAAGGAGTGCGCTATTAACACATTTAACAACATGGATGAGTACACTAAGTGAAGAAAGCAGAATTAAAAGGCTCATGCCATTTATATGACATTTCCGAAAAGGCAAAACCACAGGGAAAGAAAACAGATCAGTGGCTGTCAGCGACTGGGAATGGAGGGAGGGGGTTGACTGCAAAAGGAACTTCTGAGGTGATAGAAATATTTTATACCTTGATTGTATAGTGGTTATGTGATTGTTCATGCTTGTCAAAAATCATAGAACTGTACACTCAAAAGGGTGAATTTTACAGTATGAAAATTATACTTCAATTTTTAAAATGGGGTGAGATTCAAATTCTTCCTCCCCTTTCTTTGCCTTCCTTGTCACTGCCCAACATCCTGTCCTTAAAGCTCTGTTCTCCTGGGGGGAAATGTCCTGATTCAGCCACTCTGAACACTGCTTTGCTTCTGGAACAAAAGGCCAACCCACTAAGAACGGTCCCTAGATCCCATGTGTCTGTTTCCCTCTGTCCCATTGTGCCTGGCTAAGCCAAGGCCTTTCTAACCTCTATTTCCCCTTTCCTGCCTCCTTCCCCTGGCCATATGGAGTCCCAGGCAGGTGCTGTGTGGGCGAAAGATTCTGCATGGAAAGAGGGAGGCTGCTCACACTCAGCTTTCCACAGCTCTAACCCATAAAACAGCTGTGTGCCCAGGATCGTACAGCCAGAAAAGACATCCACCCGGCGTCTGCCTTGCCTCATCCCTAAGCAAGGCCACCCCCATGACTGCTGCAGGTTCTTCTGGGCTGCCAGCATCCTGGTCAGAGCTGAAGCCTCACTACACCCACAGCCACCTGGGGCCTCTCGGGGGAGTCATGGAGACAGGCCATGGGTCACAGGAAGCAAGTGGCAGAGTCTGGTAGATGCGTGGGAGTGAGCTTGACGGACAACTAGGGCAAACATGCATGTGAGTGTGACTAGTCAGGAAAGGGGAGTGTGAACACTCTTGAGGTGACACTCTGGTAAGTGTACACCCCTAATCCTATACCGAATCATGAATGTGGACGTTTCTGAGAAATACAGGGGACACCATGTGGACATGATGATGTCCATATATAGAATATGAACTCACGGTTTCATGTAGGAAACAGTACATTGTCACTGGGTGTGAGCAAACTATAAAGTGCGGTGACTGTGAGCACAACATGGCAAGCGTGGTGAACATGGTGACATAGAGAGAACCCCATAGTCAGTGGGGAAAACACTGGGCCCCCTGGGGCGGTGGTGAACACACTTGTAAGCAAGGGGAAGAGCAGAGCTGCTGCCTGTGACCGTAAGATTGAGGCTATGGTGAATACACCATTTGAATATGAGGTGACCCTTTTTTTTTAAGCTCAGGGAGCATTCTGTGAAGACCACAGTAAGCATATTACACAAGGGTAGCGGGCTCTACTAGACTGTTTTGGGGTATCTGCCAGACCCATGGCCCATTCTCAAGGAATTTGTTTCCACCCTACAACCTGCATGGAGTAAGCACACCTTACAAGACCAGGTGTTGACCTGCAGGCTGCAGGACGTGCAGCAATCAGTGTGGCCTGCATGGTTCTGAAGATTTCTTTCTTTTTCTTCCATTTTCTAAGCTGAAGTTGTTATTATGATTGCTCAGTTTTTGCTCGGCTTTTCTATGGTGTGTTCATGTAGTTACTAGGTAAGGCAAGGGTCTCTTGCAGTCATGTTGTACAGAACAAAGGGAGTGGAAATGCTGAGATAATCAGCGATTAAAGTAGTTTCTTGATAGCAAAACTCAACTCCTGATGTCAAGGTCAGTGTTAGACAGTTCGGTTTAACTCCTATTAGGAAAGGGGTCCTTGTGTTTGTGGTCGTGTTTTTAGTGGGTAGGTGTCATTTTCACTTCCCATCATCAATTCTTCTGGTGACAATACCACAATTTTCGTCTGGGAAAAAATCACTGCATGTGATCCCAGTTGGGCTGATCAACCCCTGGCTCCAGAAGTGGGCTGATCAGAGCTTTCCATGCCCATGGTTATAGGAATGAGGCATGAGAGCCTTTCCCAGGAACGACTGAGGAAGAGACACTGTCCTTCCACTGGAGATGAAATATATGCTAGCAGGGAGCCTAGAGCTTCCGGAAGAAGATACTGCATGGGAATAAACTCTGTTCTAGTTACTATTGTACTTACTATACAAGTCAACCCAAATTTGAGTGGCTTAAATCACAATCATTTTATTATACCATAAATTATGTAGGTTAGGATTTCATGTAACGCTTGACTGGGCAATTCTGCTTTTTGTGACATCAATTGAGGCCATTCAGTGGCACTTATCTGGTAGATAAGTTCATCTGGTCTGGAGGGTCCAAGACAGCTACCCTCACATGTTAAGTGCCTTGGTGGGGAGGGCTGGAAGGCTGCACCCAGCTGGGACCACGAACCAGAACACCTACACCAGGCCTCTCCAGTATGGTGGTCTCAGGGTAGTTAGACTTCTTAGATGCCAGCCGTTTTTCCCCAGGGCAAATATCCCAAGAGATCCAAGTGGAAGCTATGGACTTTTTCGACCTAGCCTTAGAAGTCCACCTCATTCTTGGTTACAAACTAGTCATAGGCCAGCTCAGACTCAAGAGGAAAGAAATTAGATTCCACCTCTTGAAGGTGGAATAGAGCAACCACATTGTACAAGAACATGTGCAGTGGAAGCTATCATTGCAGACATCTTTGGAAAATATAGACTGCTATAGCCTCCTTGAGAATAAGGCAATCTCAGAGGAAGCAGTTGAGAAATGGAAAGAGAACAGTCCTGATGATGTCTGAATACTTGAATCCAATTTTTCCCAGGACTTCAGTTATGAAATTATCAGTTTCCTTTTCTGCTTAAACCAATCTGAGTTGTGCTTTTGTCATTTGCAACTGAAAGAGCTTTTCTTCTTAGTGTATATATCAGTTATCTACTGCAACACCTAATAAACCACCTGAAAACTCAGCAGCTTACAACAATGATTATTTCTCTAGATTCTGTGGGTTGGCTAGGCCATTTCTCTGCTGGTCTTAGCTGGGCTCACTCATGCAACTGCTGGAATGCAAAGTTCAAGATGGCCTCATTCACATGTCTGGCTGTTGGCTGGGGGCCTCAGTTCTTCACCATGCGTCTCATCCTCCAGTAGGAGAGGCTGTCTTCTTTATGTGGTGGTCTGAGGCCAGTGTTCCAAGAGAGTGAAGGAGGCAAGTTCTCTTGAGGCCTCAACTTCAGAAGTGGTATGGCATCACTTTTGTCATATTCATTTGTTCAAAGCAAATGACAAAGCCAGCCCAGGTCAAAGGAGTATGTAAATAGATTCCATCTCATAATGGTTGCAAAGAATTTGTGACTGTATTTCATCCACCATAGTATAGCTGAATTATATTAGACGGGAATATCTGTGGAATGAGGGTAATATAGGAAGTAAGGTAGGTGTACCAGGCAGGCAGAGCCAGACTGTTCTAGGCATGTTTTCACTGAAGAGCAATACAGTTTAGAGTGATTTCCATGGTGGGTCCTTTGAGCTGAGGGCCCATTACAAGGTCTACACCAAACCACTGGTTCCCAGAGGCAACTTTGAGTTGAAGACCTACTATGTCTGAGTGACTTTACCTCTCTGAGCCTCAGTTTTTCTTTGTAAAATGGGTGTGATCATCCCTGCCTCAGAGTTTGACTGTGAGGCTGAAGATGATGACCGTGAATGTGCTTTATAAATTATCGCATGCCACCTACATGTGACTAAACATATCATCTGAGACTTGAGAAGGAATAATCAAGTGGGCCTGGAGGCTCAGAGAGGGCAGGAGGGAGGAGACTGAGATGGGGCTTCAAAGATAAGGAGATTCCCCCTGGTGGGGAAGAAGTGCTGCATTTTAAGGTAGGAAGCTGGGGGATAAAACTCTAAAGGCACAGAGATGGAACAGTGACAGACTGCACTGAGGACAGAGAGGAGAACAAGGTCAGAGGGGGAGCTCTCCCACTACCCTGGACTTCAGGTCTCTGGTTTCTCAGGTACTGGGTCAGCAGCCCCTGATGGTTACTCAGACCTGCAGTCAAATCCTGCGGTCCCCAGGGATCATCGATGGCCTGTCCCTAGCCAGGCCTGCAAAGCCTCCCAGACCCCAGGGGGGGGGCGATGGTGGGATAATGGCAGAGGTGGTCAGACAGCATCTTAAGAAACAGAGCATCTTCCTCTGGAGCCATCAGCATCAGGTCAGACCCCTCCCAGTGTTTCCAAGCTCTTTTCCCCTCAGTAGGGTGAGGACCCCTGGCCATAAGCTTGGGTCACAGGTGGCCTGGCTACACTGGGCTCTAAGCCCCACCCAATCCCCTGGCCGGGGGGTGGGGGTGATTGATGGGTTTCCAGTGTGTTCCAGACAGGGGCTTGGAGCGGTTATAGACTAGCCTGGCCTACAGAAGCCCCAGATGGCCCCGGCCAGGCGTGGACAGACCAGACCTGTGGCTGCCTCCCAAGCCCTGCCTGCCTGTCTGTCTGTCTATCATGGGGTCCTGGCTGAGGAGAGCAGCAACTTCCCCCTCCAAGGAATCCTGGGAGGAGGAGTAGAGTAAACTCAGATTCCCCTATATCTAGGCCTGAGCAGCTCCCAGCTCAGGACCACCTGGGGACAGGAAAATCCTTGTGGCCTCCCAGTGCTCAGCCTACAGCCTGCCCCAAATAGGAGCTCAGTGAGGGTGTGTGGCAAGGACGAGCTGACACTGGCGTAGGGGCAAGGCCACAGGGGCCAGGGATCCATCTCCAGGCCCTGGCACGAGGCAGGAAGCCCAGCGTCTGCCAGATGAGCCTGGCACATGAGGCAGGCCCGGCAGCTCCTGATGTAGTGGGGCTAGTATACCCCCTCCCCATCTTCTGCCTTAGGTGGCGCTGTCTCTGTGTGGTCCATGAGCCAGCAGCATCAGTATTTACCCTAGGAGCGTGTTAAAAATGCAGAGACCCAGGCCTCACCTCAGACCTACTGAATCAGAAACTCTGTGAGTGGGGCCTAGCAATCTGTGTTTTAACAGGGCTTCCAGGGGATTTGACAGATGCTAAAACTGTGGAACTCAAACAGAGGGAAAGGCAGGTGAAGTCCCCAAGCATAGGCAGCTGCTTACACACCACATGTGGGTAAGGCTGGCTGTTCACACGCTGGTGGACACCATAACCCAGAATCAGACACATACACACTGACAGTCCAGGCTCTCAGAATGGTCCATGCAGGGGCTCTGGGGTCCAAATGGTCACAGATAGGCACCAGATGGAAGTAGGTAGGGTCAGGGAAAAACTGTTCTTACTAGGTGACAATCCTGTGCCCACAATTCTTTGGTTCCTTGCCCCTGCTGAGGTTCTCTGAGTGTGCTTTCAGAGGCCAGAGAAGCAGAGTACTTGTCCTATTCAGACCAGGCACCCCCAGCTGAAAGGCCCGGTGGCCTGTGTGCCTGAGAGAATTTGGAGTATGGGCCAGGGCCAGGGGAATGTGGGGGATCACAAGCAAGCTTAGCAGCACACACCACCCCCTGAGCCACAAAATGCTGTCCAGATGTATAATTCCCCCTGGCGCTTTCCCAAGGCTGCCCCCAGTACCCACCCAGCTCCCTACCCGTCTCTCTGTTCTGGCCTGTGGAGCCCCAAGCCGCTGTCCACTTGGCCCATCACCAGGCCCTGCAGCAATCTTCCCTGAAGGATCTGGAAGTGAAATCCCAGCCTCTGGGAGCTGCCTGGGATGTGGGGAGGGGAGGAGAAGGCTGAGCTTCCTCATGCTCAGATCTGGTTTCGCTGCTGCTTTCCGTGGCGCACTGCCACAGGCTGAGCCACCAGCTGTGCTATATAAGGCCCAGTGGCTGGACCGCTAGAGAGAAGAAGACTTGGACCCCCAAGCTGAGGAGTCCTGCTCAGGACACGGTGAGCTCCACTCCCTTTCTCCTCCCCCATCCCTGCACCCACTAACTGGCTCAGCTATCTCTGCCCTCCCTGAGCACCCTCAATTCCCCCAGAGAAGACTCTCCTTTCTGCTTTGGAGTTCTCTTACCCCATTGGCCCAAAGTCCTCTCCTTCTCCCATCTGAGACCAGGGGCCCTTAAATGGCCCCAGTCAGGGGTCTCTGTAACTCTGGGCGCCCTGCTTCTTCCTGTGGTCAGCCAGTCTGCTTTGTCTGAGAGTTCTGAGGAGTGTAGGCTTGGAGTCTAACTGGCAGAGCATATGCTGAGAGAAAGTTCCGTGGACTGCCAGAGGGAAATGGTTTTTCCACAAAGTTCCTCAGGCCACCTTGGCCTCTCAGACAGTCCCAGAGTGGCCTCAGACTGAATGCTGTGCAGGCCGGCGGCATGCTCTGCTCCCTGCTCAGAACCCGAGCTTGGCGTAAGACACATAATAGCTGGAGACCTTGGGGACAACCCATGCTTCTGTCCCCTGGGCTGAGAAACAGCTGGTGGTGGGGATAGCAGGCTTAGAGCTAGATGGTCTGCAATTGAGATTGGTCTGTTCTTCCCATGGGACCGCCAAATACTTTTTCATCTTTCTTCCAGAAAGGAGGATCTTCCCCTTTCTGACGATATTCTGGACTTTGGCCGTTGAAGGGAAACACTTTTGAGATCTCCAGGAACTAATCAGATCGGCTTGAACCAGAGCTATGGGAAGAGAAAAATGAGCAGGAGCCTGGGCCAACCCCACGAGGCCTTGTCTTTATTGCCGGCTGCTTTCCTCTTCCTGCTCCTGCAGCCTCTAAACCCACAGGCAGCGTTATTGGGGAGCCCTGGCCTCTCACAAGGCCCTCCTCCTATTCTCCTTCAGTGTGCTCCTGGCTGTGGAACTCCCAGCCAGGCCTCCACAACAAACGGGCCAGAAATGTGTTAAGCTGCAGCCTGTGCACATCTGGGAATGTGTTCTTGGAGGTGGTATGTCTAAAGCATCTGTGCCCTCCAGCTTGCTGGCCCCCTGAGGGGCCACTGTGGTTGGGTCCGGGGTCTTATGGCCCTAGTATGTATACCCTTTGTGCAAGAGTGTGAGCCCCACCAAAGGATAGCAAAAACGTGCCCCGACGCCCAGGTTCTTGGAAATGATTACTGGGTTACCAGAGGTTGCTGGGAGTGACCCCAGGCCCTTCCTCACTGGCAAGGAACCTACTCTCCCTTTGTGCCCCATGTTGATGTGGGGCTCTGGAGCCTCAAACCAGAGTGTGAATCCAGGTCTGGCCTCATCTGAACTCAGATTCTGAGCCTCTGCACTTCCCAAAGCTGCCTGCTTGGGAAGGTGTCACCCTCCCAGAAGATTTCATTCTGTACACCCTCCCACCCTTTACAGGTCAAGAAATAGTTCTGCTCAGGACATCAGAGGTGATTCAGAAATGTGGAACCTGACAAGCTTTGTTTCTTTTCAGGTCATTGATTCTGAGAAGATTCCTGGGAGCACGTTCCAGGGGCGACCTGACTCTGTGCAGTACCCTCAACCATCTCCTGTCATGCTCCCTACAGGGCCTGGGGGAACGATGGTGGGGACCAAGGCCTGGATGTTCTTCCTGGTTCTGGAAAGTCACTTCTGTGTTGGGTACAGGCTAGTATCTGCTGTCTCCCAAATCTCCCACTTGCCATAGTGAAGTCCTGTCTGGTCTGGGACCCAAATATGCATCTGCCTTAAGCCACAGCAATGACCTTAAGACCTGCGGCTGGTTTATAGATTTATTCAAATTTTATATCCTGCTTGTTTTCCCAAAGGATTTAGATAGTTCCCAATATTAAAACTCATGGAACAGAATCTTTAAATGAGGAGATGCGCTGTCATTCAGAGGGAGGGAAAAAAATAAGAGGGTTACCACCCCTGCATTATAAATTTAGCTCGAGCTTCCTGGCAGCCAATGCAAAAAGAAACCGCAAGAGATTACTGAACTCTCAGAATCAGGTTTGGGGTTTGGTCTGTTTTTAGTTTCATGAAAATGCTTCGGCCTAAAGCTCAATTTCATTTAGACCCTGCAGCCAAATTTTCACAGACAGCCAGAACCCTGTTTGGTTTCCTTGTCCCTCTGACTCCATCCTCTGGTGACACTGAGTTCTTGAAGGAACAGGTAGAGAGAATTTTCTTGGTGCACTCCCTGAGGCAATCGAAGTGTCAGAGCTCCTAGCACTCCCTGTATGCTCTCTTCCTATCTCCCTTTCTTTTCCCGATTTCTAACCACGTGCTCAGGTAAAGCAAAAATTGCTCAAAACCCTCCTTTAAAGCTGCGTGCCCTGCAGGCTTGTGACCACAGATGTAGAAACAAAGGCTGGCTCAGCATCTTGCCTAACCTTGTGTGTGCCCACCTCCTGCCTTCCTCTTTCACCCCGACAGCTGTTGTTTTGTGAAGGTGATTACATTCAACCAGCTTAGTGGCAATCAGAGTTTGTTTGATGAAAAAGCTGCTATCACCCCATTAATGGCGTAGAGAATTCTGATTTGACTCCTCACATGAGAGTTAATTGCCTTTCAAAGCTTTTGCAGGACTCTGCTGGCCTTTCTCCTTCCCATTCTGAGCCCCCAACCCAGCCTCAGGTGGGGTGGGATTTGAAGCTTCCCAGGCCCTGAGACCTTGCAACCAAGCTCAGGGACCCTGCCACCCTGGTGTCAGAAAATTGAGGACCACTGTCCCAATGAGGTCAAATGAGTACTTTAGGGGAAGATGGGCTCCCAAAGCCAAACTTTGCCAAGGAAAGGAAATGGACATCTTTTGTCCAGGCATTGAGCTAACGGGAGTTGCTAAACACTTACTCAGCAAAGCACTCTGCATTAGACATTGTTCTAAGTGGATTTTATGCATGAATTTAATATCCCCACAATCCTCTGAGGCAGGAACTATTATTGTCCTAATTTTGTGATGCAAGAGCAAGAGTCAGCTGAGTTAAGTATTTGGCCCAACGTCACACAGCTAGGAAGTGGCAGAGTTTCTGGAGCTCACACTTTCCATCTCTGTATACTTCAGAAATGTTCATGTTGCGTTAACCTCATGGACTCTTAGGCCAACCAGACCACCTGGGGATGTGGGAATTCATATCTCCACTTTATAGATGAGGACAATAAGGCTCGGTTCTGGTGAAAGGACAGACCCAGACGCTAATGTAAGAGCCCCCCACCCCCACTGGCTGCTCCACTGCATCCAAAGATCCATTTCTAGAACAAAAGCAAAAAGAGAATGACCATTTGTTGAGCATGCACTACATGCCGGGTCCCTTTCCATTTATTATCACCCTGAACATGCCCCGGAGCTCTACGATGTAGTGATTATTAATACAGCCCTATTTTATGGGAAAACAGATTTAGAGGAATAAAGATCTTAGAAGGTCACACAGCCAGTGAGTGGCAGAGTGGGGATTTGAACCCATGTCCAGAGCTTATGCTCCATCTAACACATCACACTGCTTCCTGCGTCTTGAGAGGCTGGTAGCAGGACCATTGCTGCGCCCCAGTAACTAATAGTCCTGATCTCTCACTTCTCCTCCTGGCCCTCAGGGAGGCAGATGATGCTCACACATTCGGTGAGAAGAGTCCGGCCAGGGAAGAGGACCTTCAGTAATCTCTGCAAGCCTGCTGATCCCCTGAAGAGTGAGTTGTGGCTGGAGCTGGGAGGGCTCACCAGGAAGGTGTTTACTGAGCTTGGGTGTGAAGTCAGAGTTCCATGGAAACCCACTTTTACAAGGTTTTTGGCCTACATCTCTGCCTAGGCAGAGGGACCTAGTTTATAGGACAATCCAGAATCACGCATCGGCCCGATATGTTCTACGACTTCTGTAGGACTTGCTGAGGCCAGAGCATAGGCTAGTGGGGAGAAAGGGGAGTGATGAGGATGGAGAGATAGCAGGGCCAGCTCATGGCACCCCAAATGACTGGCCAAGGGAGTTAAAGCTGGACGCAAAGCCACATGAAGAAAGCTCACCCTGACTACAGGGTCAAGAGGGTGGGGATGGAGTCATGGGGAAGACAGGCAGGAAGCTACTGACATGGTCCAGCCAGGCGGCTGAGAGCTTGAATGGAGCCCTTGACAGCAGAGGGCAGGAGATTGGAGAGATGCTGGAGAGACAGATGTGGTAGAGCCTGAGACCAATGGAGCTGGGGCGGGTGCATGAGACATATGGGGGATAACTCCCAGGAAATGAGCAGGAAAGGGAAACTGGAACTCACCTGGGCCCCAGGACCTGCTCCTTGCCCACCTGGCTCTACCTCTCAGGTCCTGGTGAGTGGACAACATGGTTCAACATTGACCACCCAGGCGGGAAGGGTGACTACGAGCGGCTGGATGCCATTCACTTCTACTATGGGGACCGTGTGTGCGCTCAGCCCCTGCGGCTGGAGGCCCGGACCACTGACTGGATACCTGCAGGCAGCACTGGCCAGGTGGTCCATAGCAGTCCCCATGAGGGCTTCTGGTGCCTCAACAGGGAGCATCGGCCTGGCCAGAACTGCTCCAATTACACTGTGCGCTTCCTCTGCCCACCAGGTGAGCCTGAAGGGCCCCCAATCCCCACCTCCCACCAGCCTTGGCACAGGGAGAGGCCAGGACCTGCCTCTGGCCATGGGAACTCTGGATATCACAATATACTGCTTCAACTCCTTACTGCTAACCCACCAATGTCATGAATGGTCTGTGTTTCTGGATGCTCTCCATTCAGTCCACTTCACTGGGTGCATGTGGCATGGTGGGAAAGACCACAGGCTCTCAACCTGGGCTGCTTGGTCCCACATCTGAGCCTGCCAGCTGATCTGATTTCCTTAGGCAAATTTCCTGACACTCTCTGTGCCTCAGGTTTCTCACATGTAGAACAGGGTTATATTTAAATCTTTATAGGATATATATATTTTTTAACTTTTATTTATTTTTTTAAGTGTGTTTTTCCAGGACCCATCAGCTCCAAGTCAAGTAGTTGTTTCAAGCTAGTTGTGGAGGGCGCAGCTCCCAGTGGCCCATGTGGGGATTGAACCGGCCACCTTATTGTTAAGAGCACCGTGCTCTAACCAACTGAGCTAACCGGCCACCCTATTCATAGGGTGTTCCTAAAAAACGAGGATTAAATAAGATAATGAGTGAAAGGAGCTTACCCAGGTGAACGTCATTAAATGTTCGTTTCTATTTAGTTCCCACGTGGCCAGGCCTGTGCTAGTTATCTACATCACTCGACGTTTACAACTGACCTGTGAAGACTCTCTAGGCTGATATGTTACTCCAGGTTCCGAGAGGTTAGGTAACTTCTCACACAAATCAACAATCGCTAATAAGTGGAGAGCTGGGGTTTGAATCCATGTCTGTGTTTGCAGAGTCCAAGAATGTATGCTCTTTAATGCCCTCCCTGCCCGCGCTGGATAATACAGAGCCAGTTGCAGGCCTGCCCACTTTATGGATGGGCACCCTCCCCTCTTGGGGTTTCCACCAGTGCATACAGCCTGACCCTGCAGGCCCGGCAGCGGTGGTGGTTCTCTGCAGTGGGAGCTCAGGCTGGGCAAGCGCCCTGGGCAAAGTCTGAGACCCTCATTCTTGCACCAGAGGTGAGGAGGGGTGGGCAGAAGCAGGCTTGATGTCTGAGTCGCTGAAGTCCCAGGCCCTGGTGGCTGTTTCCGCACTGATGGAAAGGGCAGATGGTGCTAACCCTACACACATCCCAGGACAGCGTATCAGAGTCCTTGGCCAACCAGTGCTTGGCCAACAAGCCCTTCTCAGGGCCGCCCCTAGCCCATATGGTGTCATTGTGTGAATTGCAGACACCACTTCCTCAAGACTCTTGACTTCCATCTGTTGGAAAAATCATTGCAGTAAATATAAGTATCAGTGACATCTATGATGTAAACAGAGGCCCTGCTTTCTGAGAAAAAACAGCCTTGGGAAGATTTCCTGACAGAGTCCCTGCGGGAGGGAAGTCAGACTGTCTGCCAATCCTGTTTTGCAGGTTCCCTGCGCCGAGACACAGAGCGCATCTGGAGCTCATGGTCTCCCTGGAGCAAGTGTTCTGCTGCTTGTGGTCACACTGGGGTCCAGACCCGAACACGCAGCTGCTTGGCAGAGACAGTGTCACTGTGCCGTGAGGCCACTGAGGAGGGTCGGCTCTGCATGGACCAGGCCTGTACAGGTACTGCCCTTGCTCCTGGTTCTGGGCAGGGCATGGGGCTGAGTTTGAAGAAGGCTAGAATAGAGGGTCAGAATGAGATGGATTCACGTGTTCATTCATTCATCCATCAAGTATTAACTGAGCAGCTATTTTGTGCTCTGATGGGAGATATAGAGGATAATGTGGGAGCATAGAGCAGGGTCTATTAACATAGCTTAGGGGAATCAAGGAAGGCTTCCTGGAGGTGTCATGAGCTAAGTCTTGAAGGATGGGCAGGAATTAGTCATGCAGGCTGATAAGGACAGTAACAAAGACCTAAGGAAGAGGGAAGCATACGTAAGTCAACAGGCTGAGATGTGGCTGAAGGAGGGCCAAAACCCATATAGGCCCTGCTAATGTGGTCCCTTCCTCCACAGCCTGTGACCTGATCTGCCCATGGGCCAGGTGAATGCTGACTGCGATGCCTGCATGTGCCAGGACTTTGTGCTGCATGGGGCTGTCTCCCTCCCTGGGGGTGCGCCAGCCTCAGGGGCCACTGTCTACCTGCTGACCAAGACGCCTAAGCTACTGACCCGGACGGACAGTAGTGGGAGGTTCCGAGTCCCTGGCTTGTGCCCAGATGGCAAAAGCATCCTGAAGATCACAAAGACCAAGTTTGCTCCTATCAAGCTCACAATGCCCAAGACTAGAGTGAAGTCAGCCACCATCAGTGCAGAGTTCACAAGGGCAGGTACTTAAGTTCTCTGGGACAGGGCTGGCCTTTTAAGTAAAGGGATTACAATGCTAAGAGCTGGTTTCCCAGCTTGCCCAGAGTAAAACGCAAAATCTTTACCGTGGCCTATAAGGCCCACCAACATCATATGCCCCCATCATTACTTCTCTGCTCTCTGCTCCTATTTCCCTCTTCTCTGCCCCATGAATCATTCTACTCCAGCCACAGTGTCCTTCTATCTGTTCTTCAAACATACAGGCACACTCCTGCCTCAGGGTCTTTGCACTTGCTACATACTTTGCTTCGTGTGTTCATCCCCCAGATATTGACATGACTTGCTCTCTCAAATGAGTTCTTCCCTGGGCCACCTTACCTAAAATAGTCATTACAGTACAATGTGAAGTTTGGAGGACACAGAGAGAGAAAGAGGCTGTACGAATTCAGAAATGGTATAGAATGGCCAGAAAATTCTGCTGGAGGCAGCAGAACAGGAATATTGCACTATTTAAAACAGCCAACTCTGGTTGTGCTTGAGATTGTAGTACTTGAGAATCTTGGCTGGAACAAGGTCCCCTTGATTCTTCACTGCTTCACCCAGATGCTGCTTGAGAGGCCATTGAAGCAGGTCTGCGTGGACCAAGCCTGTATAGGTACTACTCCCGGTCCTGGACAGGGTATGGGGCTGAAGCAGCCTAGAATAGGTTAGAGGGTAAGACTGAGATGGACTCATGCATCCATTCATTCATTCATCAAGTGTTAACTGAGCATCTGCTTTGTGCTCTGATGGGAAATACAAAAGGATAATGTGGGAGCACAGAGCAGGGTCAATTATCATAGCTTAGGGGAATCAAGGAAGGCTTACTAGAGAAGGTATCCTGAGCTAAGTCTTGAAGGATGGGCAGGAATTAGTCCTAAAGAGGAGGGGAAGCATATGTAAATCCACAGACTGCAAAGGAGGGCCGAAACCGAAACCCGCATAAGCCCTCCTGATGTGGTCCCTTCTTCCATCGCTTGTGACCTGACCTGCCCGTGGGCCAGGTTGAGGGGTTAGAAGGGGTAGATTCCATTCTAGACCAGTACCCTAACTAAGACATTTAGAGAGGGGCTGGTGGGGGGTGACATTTTAACACATGTCAAAGCACCTGAGATAACAAGGCTCTGGAGAATCTGTCATAAAGAAAAACCCCAAATACCATTTCTCATCTTCTGTCCCAGAGTCTCCATACATTGTGAAGAATCCCAAGACAAAAGCACGGAGAGCTGGGCAGAATGTGGCTCTGTGCTGTAAGGCCACGGGGAAGCCCAGTCCAGATAAGTATTTCTGGTGAGTATTCTGCCAGCTACCCTGCCCAATTCTCCTCTGGGCAACCAGAGCTTTCACGCATTGGGTCTGGTCTTATTAACCATAATAATAACCAACAGAATAAAGTTACAAGAAACACCCTGATGCAGAGCCTGGAAGTTGGCACTTATAAGTGGGTGCCAGCAAGGTTGAGGCTGACCAGACAACCAGCAAACCCTGTTGTGGTCCTCTTGAAGCTGGGTCCCCACAGAGCAGCTCTGGTCTTGGGATCCTGACTTGCATGTCCTTGAGACACAGAACAAGATTCCTCAGCCCAGCTTCCCCGACAAAGGCAAACAAGGTCAGAGTCCCCAGTGGCTGTGAGTCCTTTACCCTTCATGAACATTTTATAGCCATTATCTTGTTTAACCCTCCCAGAGATTCTGTGTAGTCATCTAGGAATCACTGCTCCCATTTTATTGACCAGGAAGCTGAAGCTAAGAGAGGTGAGATGATTTGTCCAAGGATCCAGTGAGTGGTAAGGCTGAGACTCAGTCAAGTCCCTTGATTACCAGGTCAATCAGTGCTCTTAAATGAGCCGAGTCAAAGGTGGTGTTGACATCGTCAGGGACCCATCCACCATCTGTCTCCCTGGCTGTTTGCTCCTGGCACTTCCCCCTCAGGCTGCATCTCTCCATCCCTTGCAGGTACCACAATAACACGCTGCTGGACCCCTCCCTCTATAAGCATGAGAGCAAGCTGGTGCTGAGGAACCTGCAGCGGGACCAGGCTGGGGAGTACTTCTGCAAGGCCCAGAGCGACTCAGGGGCTGCAAAGTCCCAGATCTCCCAGCTGACTGTCATAGGTAAGCCTGTCAGGGACCCTTGGAGCACCCCAGTGGGCATATTTGGACAGTAAAAACTTGGGTTTTTCTGTGCTGTGCTATGCCCTCCAGGACACAAAAATGTCACAGACCCCAATCTCACCCTCATGGAGCTGCCACTCCAGAAGTGGTGAAGAAATGTAAATAAGAGACAAGTAAGGTAGAAGAATGCAGCTAAAACAGGAGATAAGGGTCCATGTACTCTATAGATGAAAGACAGAGACCTTCCCGGTGGGCGTGACCATGGATGGCTGTCTGACGGAGCAGTATTTCAGCTGGGGCTTAAATAATGGTTCTCAGTTTTGGCTGCTAAGTTTTTAAACATATGGATGTCTGGGTCTTACCTCCAGGGAGTTTGATTTCATTGGTTTGGGATGTGGCCTGGACATGCAGTTTAAAAGCTTCCCTGGGTGATTCTAGTTTGTAGCCAAAGTTGTGAACCCCTCATCTTAAAGAATGACCAGGGGCTGTGTGTATGGAGATGGGGGCATTCCAGATTGAGGGAGCAGCGTGAGTAAAGGTATAGAAGTGGGAAACTGAGGGGGCTTTACAAAAAAGGGTGACCTGATTAGAGCTGGCTTCAAGAAGTGAGCTGGAGGGGGAGAGACTCGACACCAAGACAAATTAGGAACCTATACTTGGAAAGTGATGGAGAAGGAGGACAGCTTAGTAATTGGCCTAAACAAAACCAAACACAAGGCAGAGGAAGAGAAAATTTATTGGAAGGATTCTGGAATATTTCACGGACTCCAAGAAAGTTGAGCAACAGACCTCAAGACACAGGGCACTTGGACCTTGGCAACAGTGAAGCCCCATTAGCAGTGGTTCCCAACCCATAATACCAACGCTCCCCATTTGTCACAGTTATTTGTAATACTTAAAATTTTTAACACTTTAAATTTTAAAAATGTTTTTCTATTTTGAAGTAAACTTTAGAGTCCAGTTAGCTACCTAAAATTATCTAGTATATATGCCCATGGCCCTAACTATAACATAAAGGAGAAATAAAAAGAAAATAATTGTAATACAATTTTAATTTAATTAATTTTAATATATGTATTTCAATATATAAAAGCTTTGGCCTAATAACACAAGAATGCCAACTAAGAGGTCAGACACTTGCATTTGAATCCAGTCATCAAGAAGGTGACAGCTACAAATATTGATGGATACAGAGGTATCATTTTGGTGGTTCACATTTCTTGGGTAATATTGTAGGTACATGATTTTTCTGAGACAAGGAACAATTCTTAGTATTTTTCCAACTGAACAAAGTACAATCAGGAGCATTTGCGATTTGGCTCCCCAGCAATTGTCTTCAGTTTGGGCTCAAATAAACTTGAAAAAAAAAAAAGACCCACCAAAGTACAATCTTAGCTTCATTTTCATGATAGTTGCATTCTTGAAAAATTCAATGCATGGAAAAACCATGTAAAAATTCTAGGCTCTGATCATTTTAAATAGGTTTTCCACCTACATGAACGTCTGGTGGGACATGTGAAAGTCATGCAGGATACAGAAAAATTCTTTATGTAGAACAGTGCCAGGCTTTGTAGGACACAGAGCAGCAATGCCCCCACCCACTATATGCCAGTAGCACTCCCAATTTTGGTGGTAACTCAAAACATCCTCATAGATTTTCAGGATGCCTCCAATGAGGACCATTACTCTAGTGGTCTCAGTAACCAAATCTGTTTCCCCACATATAAAATGGGCTTAGTCATACTTGTTCCATCTCCTTCCGAGGAGTTCTGTGAGAGTCAGGATCGAGGATATGCAAGTATTTTGAGAACCATAAAGCACTGCAAAGGGGTGAGATTGAGGTGCCCTTTGTGTAGGAGATGAACTTACATTTCATATCCACACCATTTCCCTCCACAGCCCCTGATGAGACCCCTTGCAACCCAATCCCTGAGAGCTTCCTTATCCGGCTGCCCCACGATTGCTTCCAGAATGCCACCAACTCCTTCTACTATGACGTGGGCCGTTGCCCTGTCAAGACCTGTGCAGGGCAGCAGGATAATGGGATCAGGTGTTGGGATGCTGTGGAGTACTGCTGTGGCATCTCCAGAACAGAGGAGCGGGAGATCCAGTGCAATGGGTACACGCTACCCACCAAGGTGGCCATGGAGTGCAGCTGCCAGCGGTGTACAGAGACCCGGAGTATCGTGCGGGGCCGTGTCAGTGCCGCGGACAATGGGGAACCCATGCGCTTTGGCCACGTATACATGGGGAGCAACCGTGTGAGTATGACTGGCTACAAGGGCACTTTCACCCTCCATGTCCCCCAGGACACTGAGAGGCTGGTGCTCACCTTTGTGGACAGGCTGCAGAAGTTCGTCAACACCACCAAAGTGCTGCCCTTCAACAGGAAGGGGAGTGCGGTGTTCCATGAGATCAAGATGCTTCGGCGGAAAGAGCCCATCACCTTGGAGGCCATGGAGACCAACATTATCCCCCTAGGGGAGGTAGCTGGTGAAGACCCTGTTGCTGAGCTGGAGATCCCATCCAAGAGTTTCTACAGGCAGAACGGGGAGCCCTACACAGGAAAAGTAAAGGCCAGTGTGACCTTCCTGGACCCTCGCGATATTTCCACAGCCACAGCTACTCAGAGTGACCTGAACTTCATCAGTGATGAAGGAGACACCTTCCCCCTTCGGACATATGGCATGTTCTCTGTGGACTTCACAGATGAGGCCACCTCTGAGTCCCTTAATGTTGGCAAGGTGAAGGTCCACCTTGACTCAAACCAGGTCAAGATGCCAGAGCACGTGCCCACGATGAAACTCTGGTCACTCAACCCAGACACAGGGCTGTGGGAAGAGGAAGGTGACTTCAAATATGAAAGCCAAAGGCGGAACAAAAGAGAAGAGAGAACCTTCCTTGTGGGCAACATGGAGATCCGAGAGAGGAGGCTCTTTAACCTGGATGTCCCTGAAAGCAGGAGGTGCTTTATCAAGGTGAGGGCCTACAGGAGTGAGAGGTTCTTGCCTAGTGAGCAGATCCAGGGGGTCGTGGTCTCTGTGATCAACCTGGAGCCCAGGACTGGCTTCTCGTCCAACCCTAGGGCCTGGGGACGCTTTGACAGTGTCATCACGGGCCCCAACGGGGCCTGCCTTCCTGCATTCTGCGATGACCAGTCCCCCGATGCCTATTCTGCCTATGTCTTGGCAAGCCTGGCTGGGGAAGAACTGGAAGCAGTGGAGTCTTCTCCTAAATTCAACCCAAATGCAATTGGTGTCCCTCAGCCCTACCTCAACAAGCTCAGGTACCGTCGGACTGACCATGACGACCCACGGGTTAAGAAGACAGCTTTCCAGATCAGCATGGCTAAGCCAAGGCCCAACTCAGCTGAGGAGAGCAATGGGCCTATTTATGCCTTTGAGAACTTGCGGGCATGTGAGGAGGCACCGCCCAGTGCGGCTCACTTCCGGTTCTACCAGATCGAGGGGGATCGGTATGACTACAACACTGTCCCCTTCAATGAGGATGACCCCATGAGCTGGACTGAAGACTACCTGACATGGTGGCCCAAGCCAATGGAGTTCAGAGCCTGCTACATTAAGGTGAAGATTGTGGGGTCAGTGGAGGTGAATGTGCGATCCCGCAACATGGGGGGAACCCACCGGCAGACTGTGGGGAAGCTGTATGGAATCCGGGATGTGAAGAGCACACGGGATAGGGACCAGTCCAACGTCTCGTCTGCCTGTTTGGAGTTCAAGTGCAGTGGGATGCTCTATGACCAGGACCGTGTGGACCGCACACTGGTAAAGATCATCCCCCAGGGCAGCTGCCATCGAGCCAGTGTAAACTCCATGCTGCATGAGTACCTGGTCAACCACCTGCCACTGGCGGTCAACAATGACACCAGTGAGTACACCATGCTGGCGCCCCTGGATCCACTGGGCCACAACTATGGCATCTACACTGTCACTGACCAGGACCCTCGCGTGGCCAAGGAGATTGCGCTTGGCCGGTGCTTTGATGGCACATCTGATGGCTCCTCCAGAATCATGAAGAGCAACGTGGGAGTGGCTCTCACCTTTAACTGCATAGAGAAGCAGGTGGGTCGCCAGAGCGCCTTCCAGTACCTCCAAAGCACCCCAGCCAGGTCCCCTGCCACCCCCAGCACGATCCGAGGAAGAATGCCCTCCATGAGGCAGCAGCAGGCAAGTAGGGATGGCCAGCGCCAGCCTCAAAGGATGGTGTCGCTGAGGTTTCCTGGGGTTGCTCAGCAGCCTCTGAACAACTAAGTCTTGTGGTGCTTCTCTTCTCCACCCACCTCACGTGACAGCCATGGTGAGACTAACACACAAACTGTCACTTGGTTAATTTAAGCACATCTGTTCTGGTGCAATTTGCTTGTTTGTTTCTTCATGCCTTTATTTACTCTTTGTCCCATGATACTGATAGGCAAGTAGCCCCCAAAATGGCAAAATAAAGACTCTTTGATATGTTCTTTAAAAGAAACACAAGAAATTGGCCATTGGCAAACTCGGTGGCTTTGACTGTTCTTCATTTACTGCCATCAATGAAAATGTCCTTCCTTTTCTTTTTGCATGGTTTTGCCCACTTTTACAATCATGATAATCTGATGTTGAAGATCAAATAATCAATATAAAGCATATATCCTGGCCTTGCTCCACAGGACGTAAGCAAAGGCTCCACTGCAGTTCATACACATAAATGGTGGTGAAATAAAGGAATAAACTATAATATTTTTACTTAAAATATAAATAACTTATTTATTTCTTTGCTGAATCTGGAACTCTCGTGCACATTCAATGTTAAGCTATTAAATATAGGGTAATCATAGTTCTCTACCAAGTCTGGAAAGAACATCTTGTATTCACAACTGCACCAGGTTGCTAATTTTATTAGCATGTTTCCCTTTACATTTGCTTTTGTTCTTGCTAGAAGCCCAGTGTAGCCCAGAGCAGATGTCAATAAATGCACATTTTGTGCTTGATTTTGAGGCTGCTGTCCTGTCTTTTAACCATTAGTGAGCCAGCTGCTCAGAGAGACACATGGGACTCTGAAAAGCGGTCACAAGGTGGCATGAGCCACAGCCCCCCTAAGTTACAGGGCTGGGGAACTAGGCACACAACTCCACAGTCAAGTTTGTTCTCATGGATCGTATTTTCCACTTGTACAGAAGAGCAGAGATTCCTGGAGTTGTGAGCATGTTCTGGGCTCCTGAGCAAAGCTAAACTCGTGTCCGATTTTTTTTCTTTCTTTCTAATACTGGGGAGCTTATACAATGGCTTGGCCCAGGGTCCAGCAAGCTGGCCAAGCGGTCCTTCAGCAGTCCCTACAGCCTGCTGCCTCCTCCAGCTGGGCTGGCTGACCTCACTCAGAAATGATGGGCTTTTTCTTTTTTCCCCCCAAGCTCTTCTAAAGACACCCAACTTTTCCAGATGCCAGATCTCTGTTGTATGTAACAGCCCCTGCCCCTTGAATAAAACAACTGGTCCAAAAAGACAGGGTTTTGTTTTTGGAAAAGGTGTTTGGTTTGAATTAGTAAATCAGAGGTGGGTGGATGGTGTCAGAGTGATCTTGGAGGCCATCAACAGTCAGGCCCAGACTGCCCCTCTCCCAACCCCTCCAGAATCGGTCAGGGAGCAGGCCACAAGGAATGGTATATAATTATATAAAGAGTATGTAATCAGGACAAAAGGCTTGCCTTGATCCCCTGGCCAGCTCAGTGCAGCCCTTTTTGGCCACCTCTTACCTGGACTGGATTTGACTCTTGGATCAGCATCTGCCCAACTCCCAGGGGTTTGGTTCAGAATCAATTAGAAATTGCTCTGGCTGAGCACCCCTTCCCCTGGACCTCTGAGAAAGTGATCACATGCAGGACTGGGACCTCGTGGCCTTGTGATTACTCTTTGACCCACTTCCAGACTATGCTTACCAGGAAGCAGCTTTCACTGACTGCTTGTCTGGGGGGGGGGGGCGAGGAGGGGAGGTTGCCCCTGCTGAGGGGTCAGTGTTTAGCTATTTGCAGCACAGACGCCTTGCTGCTTCAGAAGTGAGTGCGTGCTGCGTTACCCTGACCTCCCAGCTCCCGTCCAATTCATGGAATGGGGGCACTGGGAAAGGCGAGCTGACTGGGCTCCCTTTCTGTTCTCCACTGAGGGTCTGAATAAATGAACTCCAGCTGATGGCAGCTGGTACCTGACTTTTTTCTTCACTCACCAAACATTTATTGAGTGCCTGCTCTATGCTAAGCCATGTGTGCAGGTAGACAGACCTTTATGAGTATATGAAATATACTACACAGAGTGGCACCAGACTTGGCGGGAGTGGTAGTCAGAGGAGGCTTCTTGGAGGAGGTTACATCTAATTTGAGATCTAAATGATAGCTAGCAGGAGGTGGCTTGCTCAAGGTGTGGATGTCAGGAGCAAGGGGCACAAGCAGAAACAGCTTGTGCAAAACCAGTGTGTGAAGGCTGGGAGGGAATGTTAGATACCTCTCTTTCAGACGAGGAAACGCTGTTGAGCTCATGACACCTAATTTCTAAGCATATTGCTTCCAAAGACAGATGTGCTGCTTGCTAGCTATGTGACTTTGTTCAAGTTGGTTTCCCCTGGACTTCATTTTCCTTACCTATAAATGAAAGAGTTGGTTGTATACCTAAAACTAATACAATGTTGTATGTCAATTACATCTAGGTAGGTAGGTAGATAGATAGATAGATAGATAGATAGATAGATAGATAGATAGATAGATACAAAAATATTTTTAAATGAAGGAGTTGGTCTAGATGAGAGTCTAAACCATCTCTAAAGTCCTTTCCATGATTTTCAGTGAGGCTGAGAGCACAGTTCCCAGGATGCCTTTGCTTCACCAAACTGCTGATGATTCACTGGGTGTTCCCTTCCCCTGCGGAGACTGTACACTGGATGGACAAAACGTTCATTTCAGAAAAGCCCTGGGGTTTCTGTCTCTGCCTGCTGTATACTGGCTGATCAGTCAGTTACTGCAAGTGGACTGTATGAGGATGGACACCAGCTGGCAGGGAGGGAGGAAGGGCACAGGCTAGAAAGCAGAGGGCCAGTCAGGCTGCTTCTGCTTCCAACCATGGAAGTTTTCCAGGCAGAATGCTCTCTAAAGTTTAGAGAGCTCTAGCAGCTAGGGTGCTAGAGGAAGATGTCACGAGGCTGTCAGGACAAGAACAGAGTCTTGAAAGATTGAGAAAACATAGACAAGCCAAGTTGGAGTCAGTGCAGGGGCAGTGCAGTTTCAGACCAGGGATTGGCCAGAACCAAGGAGTAGAGGTGGGACCCCACACTAGAAGGCTTTTGGTTAGCAGTAACAGATGTGCCAGCAGATATCAGGAAGGACTGGAAGCAGGAACTGCAAAACCATGAGGATCTAGGCCATCACTATCTCTCGCTTTATTCTCTTATTCTCTTTCACACTCACCGGTTTTTGCTCTCTTCCAGTCTCTAACTCAGTCTTGCTCTACATGCTCTGTGTCTCAAATTGTCTCTCTGACTCTGTTTCTCTGTCCTCTCTGGTCAGTCTATTTCTCAGTCTCTTCTCTCTGTAGGAACCTTTAATTTCTCTTTGCAGATCAGCTTTCTCTACTCCCCTGGGTTTATAGAAGAGGTGGCCATCTTCTCAAGTCAAAGAAGAGCCAAGCCCTAAGCTCAGATTCCTTGGAGAGAGAATCTGATTGGCTCAGTTTGAACCTGGGCTCCACCTATAGTCCAATCAATTGTGGCCATAGTGGGGGTTAGAGCATAAAGGGCAATCCTATTGTACAGTCATAGTTACTGGGGAGGTGGGGGCAATTCTCAAAGAAAGGGAATCCTGATGAATTGGGGAGAGACACCCCAAAAGGTGAATACTCCAGGGGATAGTGAGCAGATCGTTGGTGGCTTACTGGGAGTGTAAGGTTTTTCATTTCCAAACATCAGGGAATTTTAAATACATCAAATGAGATCTGAGTTGTACGTGTTCTTTGAAATCTGAAGTCTTGTCTTGCTTCATGACTTAGTACTTGGTCAGTTTTTGTAGTTTCCATGTGCGATTAAAAAAAAAAAGTGTATTCTTTAATCACTGGTGCAGGACTCTCTATAAGACCATTAACTCAAACTTGTTAGTTGTTCAGTAAATAAGGAGTGTGTTGAAATTGTCCACTAGATGATGCACTGATCAATTTCTCCCTGTGATTCCTCAATTTTGGCTTTCTATATTTTGAGGCTATTTTAATGGATGCCTATTTTGTATTGAATTTTCATGACTTCTTGTTAGTTGAATCTTTTATAGTTATGTAGTTATCTGTTCCATAATGCTTTCTTGTCTTAAAGCCTATTTTGTCTATTAATATAGCTCTCAACTTTCTTTTGGTTAGTATCTGCTGAATATATTTTTTACTTTTTAACTTTATGTGTCTTTTTAAAATGTGTTTCTTATAAACAGCATTAAGGCTGGATTTTAGTTTATTTTATCCAATCTAACAATCTGTCTTTTAACTAATGAGTCTAGTAAATACATATGGTGATTAGTTATATTTGGACTTGTTTTTACCATATCACTTAGTGGTGTTTTTTTTTTTTTAAATCACTTTTTTTCTCTTTTATTGTCAGCTTTCAGATTGAGTAATATTTTTTATTTGTTTTTTTTTCCTTATATTGATCTGGAAGTTTTATACTTTTTCTATTCTTTTAGTGCTTTTTTTTGAAATTTATACACACTGATTTTAACAAAATCAAAATTAAATTGTATCTTCACCTCCTCAAACAATACTTTAATTCTTTTCTTGACCCTCAAAATAAACATTTCATTATTATTATTATTATTATTATTTAAAGATTTTATTGGGGAAGGGGAATAGGACTTTATTGGGGAACAGTGTGTACTTCCAAGACTTTTTTACAAGTCAAGTTGTTGTCCTTTCAATCTTAGTTGTGGAGGGTGCAGCTCAACTCCAGGTCCAGTTGCCGTTGCTAGTTGCAGGGGGCGCAGCCCACCATCCCTTGCGGCAGTCAAAACAGGCAACCTTGTGGTTGAGAGGACACGCTCCAATCAACTGAGCCATCCGGGAGCTCAGCGGCAGCTCAGCTCAAGGTGCCGTGTTCAATTTTTAGTTGCAGTGGGTGCTGCCCACCATCCCTTGTGGGAGTCGAGGAATCGAACTGGCAACGTTGTGGTTGAGAGCCCACTGGCCCATGTGGGAATCGAACCAGCAGCCTTCGGAGTTAGGAGCATGGAGCTCTAACCATCTGAGCCACCGGGCCGGCCCCAACATTTCATTATTATTTTAAACCATATTTTTAAAGATTTATTTACAGCTTTATCACTGTGGACCTTGCTTTTAAGGTCATTTTTCTTCTTCCTGAAAAATATCTTTTAGAAATTATTTTGGTGAAAGTCTGTTGGTAGAACTATCAGATTTTTAAAATTGGAATATAATCTACATACCATAAAATTCACCATTTTAAAGTGTACAATTGAATGGCTTTTAGTATACTCACAAAGTTATAAAAACCTCCATGACTTTCTATTTCCAGAACATTTTCGTCCCAGGAAGAAACCTTGTACCCATTAACAGTCACTCACTATCCCTCCTCCCCCAAGGCCCTAGTAGCGACTTTGTCTTTATGGATCAGCCTATTCTGGACATCTCCTATAAATGCAATCATACCACGTATGATTTTTTTATTTGGTTCTTTCATTTAACATAATGTTTTCAAAGTTCATCCATATTGTAGCATGTATTAATACCAATATTCCACTACTTTTTATGGCTGAATAGTATACTGTTGTATGGACATACCACTTTTTATCTGTTAATCAGTTCAACATTTGAGTTGTGTCCACTTTTTATCTATTTTGAATAATGCTGGTATGAACATTCCTGTACACATTTTTGTATGAACATATCTTTTTCAATTCTCTTGCAAGGTCATGTAGTAACTCTGTTTTGAGGAACTAACAAATTGTTTTCCACAGCAGCTTCCCGTTTTATATTCTCAATACTGCAAGAGGGTCCTAATTTCTCCAAGTCCTTGCCAACACTTGGTGTTTCTGCTTTTTTAAGTTATAGCCATCTAGTGAGCATGAAGTGGTATCTCATTGTCGTTTTGATTTGCATTTACCTAATAGCTAAAAATGTTGAGCATCTTTTCATACGCTTATCGGTCATTTGTATATCTTCTTTGAAGAAATGTCTATTCAAATCCTTTGCCCATTGTCATAGTGTGTTTGGGCTGCTATAACAAAAATACCAAAGACAGGGTGGCTTATAAACAACAGAAAAGGATTTCTCACTGTTCTGGAGACTGGGAAGTCCAAGATCAAGGTGCTGACAGATTTGGTGTCTGGTGAGAGTCTGCTTCCTGGTTCATAAATGCATGGTAGAAAGGGTAAGGGAGCTTTCTCTGAAGCCTCCTTATAAGGGCACTAATCCCATTCATGAGGGTTCCAAACTCATGACCTAATCACTTCCCAAAAGTCCCACCCCCTAATATCATTACACTGGGGATTAGGTTTCAAAATATTAATTTTGGGGGGGCACAACAGTCGATAGCACCCATTTTTAAAATTGGGTTCTTTTTACTATTGAGTTTTAAGAGTTCTTTATATATTCTGAATACTAGACCTTTATTAATATTTGATATGCAAATATTTTATTCCATTCTGTGGGTTGTCTTTTCACTTCTTGATAGTGTCCTTTGAAGCACAAAAATGTTAAATTTTGATAAAGCCAAATTTATTTATTTATTTATTTATTTATTTATGATTGCTTATGCTTTTGTATGTTATCTAAGAAACTGTTGCCTAATCCAAAGTCATATGTGTAAACTTACAACTATATTTTCTTCTAAGAGTTATAGTTTTAGCACTTACATTTAGGTCTTTGATTCATTTTAATTTATGTACATGTACGAGGTTGGACAATTAATTTTGTGAACTCATCCTAGAAAAAGTGCTACATACCTCATTGCTGAATATCACTACGGTCACCTTAGAAGTGACTACGGTCACCCTTGGGAAGCTATGCACCGATGCCAGCACCTTGTCCATCATTCAAAGCAATTTTGGAACTTTTCCTGGAATGGCCATTAGAGCTGTCGTATTACCCTTGATGTCCTGAATGTCATCAAAATGTCTTCCTTTCAATATTTCCTTTATCTTCAGGTAAAGAAAGAAGTCATTGGGGGCCAGATCAGGTGAGTAGGGAGGGTGTTCCAATACAGTTATTTGTTTACTGGCTAAAAACTCCCTCATGGACAGTGTCGTGTGAGCTTGGTGCATTGTCGTGGTGCAAGAGCCATGAATTGTTGGTGAAAAGTTCAGGTTGTCTAACCTTTTCACGCAGCCTTTTCAGCACTTCCAAATAGTAAACTTGGTTACAGTTGTTACAAATTCATAATGAATAATCCCTCTGATATCAAAAAAGTTTAGCAACATCATTGCAACAAGTTCGCGAATTTGATTGGCAGAACTCATAAGCATTTGGATGCATATACTTGAAGAATTTTCTTACTTTTTGTGACCACAATAATACAATAAAAAGTGTGTTTCATCCAGGAGGATCTAATAGCGAGCCCCGCAGAGTCAATAATTAAATGCATCGCTCCAGAACCAGACTACCTGGGTTCAAATATTTGTTCTTTTAGTTATTGACAGTACAATCTTGGACAAGTTATATACCTCTGTGTGCTTCTGTTTCCTCAACTACAAACTTGAGAAAATAATATGTACCTCATGCGGCTGTTACGAGTATCAGTTGAATATATATATGAATGCAGTATGTATTTGTTACTGGTATATAGTAACCACTGTATAAGTGTTTACTGCTATTACCGTGTACCACACTACTGGAAATAGAAAAGACTGAAAATTTGTGTAGATTTAACAAAATAACACTTCATTTTTGTGGCACTAGGAAATTGGATTGTTCTACAGAAGTAGTTTTCTAGAAAATTCAATTTTATTTATTTCAGCTCCAAAACTTTTAAACTTTTGATTGATTTTAGGTATAAATCTTTCTAATAAAGTATATATTCTCTCTTTAAAAGCAGAAATAACATAATTCAATCTTTTCTTGATGCCTTAGGAACACAATTATGAACAACAATTATTATGTTGGTATAATAAAATGCCAATGAGGGCTGATATAGACGTAAGAAATTTGACCAAGACCAAAGGACTTCAGATTATATATTCTTTTTGTTGAGTTCTTGCATCCATTTTTCTGTTTCCTCCTTTTTTGTCAGGATCTGAGGGAACCCTTTGGCTGTGGTCAGCATGCCTGCTTCTAGCACCTCTCTCTAATTTACTCACTTGTACGGTGGGGATCCATATGACCAAATCAGTATTTAAAATGAGTAAATAAACTCAGAGTGACATTCTGAAGGCCTAGGTACATGCAAAGTACATGAACTTTGACATGCCAACTTTGCAACATCTCTTTGGTGACTCAGAAGCCTTTTCTCTCGTTTCCTCATTATTGACTGATTTAGCAATGGTACCACTTCACACACAGCCCAGTGGGTGTTAGTGTATAAATAAATATTGCTTGCAAGGAGTACATGATTACAATTCTAACTGAAGTAACTGTCACTTTTATTATCTAATATTATGGCTAGTACAAGTTAATTGCAAATTGAAAAGGACTTACAAATCAAGGGTCCCTATCCTCTCTCTTTAATCTCTCTTTTTCAGTGTTGCATTAGAAATCAAGGAAGCTCATTTCAATGGTAAGGTATAATGAGTAGGGTGAGGTCATCAACAAGCTGGCTAAGCAGCACAATTAAAAAGGAACTTTTTACAGACATAAAAGGAAAGCCAGAAATTACACATTGCACAGTAACAAACATCTTTATTATTTAGTAAGCGTCTACTTTGTATTATGGGTCAAAGAATCATTTATTCCTCGCATTAACCTTAGGAGATCAAGAACACCCCAATTTATAGTTGAAAAAACAGGCTGACGAAGTTGAGTAACTTGCTGGAAATTACACAGCTGGTAAGTGACTCAGCTGGGATCCACACAGCAACCAGTTCTCCTACCCTGACATCTGTGCCCTTTACAAAATACTAAACAAGCATTTCATAGCACTGTCTTCCAGATTTGGTATACCAAAAGTTCCAATGGATTAGCTTTGAGATCACTTCCCTCCCTACCGTCCTCCACCCCATGGAGTCAAAGAGGAAAGACCTGGAGAGTTAGTGCCATCTGCTGGGCATCTCCCTGAACATCAGGGTGAAGGACTGTCCTCTAACTGAGGACAACCAGGGCCTTGTGCTATCTGAGGTCACCACCAGCCCCCAAGGACAGGCCCACGAGGACGGTGAACATCGTCCTGTAGACCCCTTGGTCTCCCTACAATACCAAGACTGGACAGTGACTCCCTGAGGGAGAAAGTGTTGGCAAGTGGAGGAAGCTTAAAAAAGAGACCTTGAAAAAGAAAGGCAAAGGCTTCTACCCCCACAGTGGAAACACACCTTATTCATTTCTGCAAATACACCTTAGCATCAACTGATTCTAGTAGTTTAGCAATAAAAAATAGATTCCTGAACCCACTCCAGACTATTTTATCAAAAGCTGTAGGGGAGGGGCCTAGGTATATTTAACAAACACCACAGGTCCTTCTTAAGAGAAGGAGATATGGGGGAGGGGCATCACTGCCTTCATGGAATGGCAGCTTTTTAGTCCCTGATGTGAGATATTTCTGGGTAGGGAGTAGAGATGCTGCAGACCCTTAAAATCTTACAAGCTTTTGGAGGAGGATATAGGGAAGTAATGAAAACAGTAGTGATTAGGATATGAGTCCTTGTTCTGCTCTGACCTTGGACAATTCACTTAAACCCTCTGTTATCTTGACTTTCTCAGCTACAAAACTGGAATGCAGTTAATAACAATACCTCACTTCCTGTGATAATCAGATGAGAGATTAGAGTGAAAGCACCCTGTAAAGTTCTATAGAATACTTTATTGTAGTTTTTTGAGTCTCATACTACCTACAGATATAAGCACTTGGATGTTTTTTGTTTGTTTTTGTTCTTATCTTTTAAAATATAAATGTTGAGTTCCTGATATGTGTCTGGTAGAATCAATGAACCAATGTCTGCTGATCTGAAGGATCAGTGTTCAGCCATGAAAAAGAAAGTCTTCATTAGAATGATGCCTCAATGAGAGGCTGTACCAGAATCTCTGGTGGAGGTGAGATTTTTATGGTTATCAGAAGGAGTCTTAGGTTAAGAAAGAAAAGATTGAGAAATAGTTTTTAAATCGAGACTTGGACTCTCTCTCTCTGTTTCTGACTCATTCATTATTTGACCTTCGTCTAGTCCCTGCTTTTTTATAAGCCTGAAAAACCCAGATTTTTAAATTGCATGATTCCCTGATTCTAATCTTTAAAATAATTTTCACTTAGCAACTCATGATGTTCACGATCCTGAGAGGCAGAATCAAATATAAAAGGACTAGAAGACTTTTATGTAAAATGGGGACGTGTAAAGTTACATGCCTTCAGCTATGTCGTGCACAAAAGATAAATAACTCAAGGAGTGAAATTATTTGAGCTGGAAAATTACATTTGACTTTCTTTTTTAAACACAATTAACCTGTCAGAGAAGAGCTGAAAGTAGGTGTGATGTGGAAGTATTTTGTGCCAAAGAGCCGATAAGATGTTACCACAGGTATTTGCCATAGTTCTTCTTGATAGAAGATCTATTTTATCACAGGGAAAATCTCAAATGGCTCTGTTTCCAAATCCAGAACTTGAGGCGATGGGCTGATAAGAACCTGACCAGAGGTTATCCATGCAGTGCCAAGTGAGAGAGAAGGGTCCAGTCTGGAGTCTCATTGCTCTTTGCCCAGACACCAAGCTATGCTCCATCTCATGGCTACCTGCCCACACCTGTGAATTTCAGGTGAGGGAATATATACTTGCAAAGTGGAACATGCTCCTTTGTCAAACAGCCAAAAATGATCCTTTACTTTTGAACCCTTTCCAACACAAATGTTATTTTATTTAAACATGACACCCCTGTGTGCTCAAATACCAAAAGGGAAGTCTTGGTACATCCCCATGGTACAAGTTCTCCAATTTGAACACCACTATAAGACTTACAAAGAGTCTAATACAAAGTTAGTGTCACAATCCATGCTTTTTGGGTGCTGATCCTAATAATCTGGGTATATTCTGACCTACAGAGCGTAGTTTTGGGGTATTGCATTGCAACTACCAAAATCATGTTGCCTGTGTGACGAAACCATCACCAGGCTGATGCCAAAGCCATATGACCCTTGTTCACACTGCTGAGAAAAAGTTAAACTGAGTTGTGTACAGTCCCCTTTGTTTTGTACTTCCTAGGGCAAAGTCTACTCTCTGCTAGTCAGGCATCTCTTGGGAACTCCTTCTGGGACACTCAGTCAGTTGGGTTAACCATTGTATAAATTTGTAGAATTTATGTCTATAAACACTCACTTCTTTGTCAATTTTAATTGGCTGATTGTATGTCAGATTTTCTGAAGACACCATCCTAGGTTTCTGCTAAGAAACATATTGTTGCAAGATGAGTACTTAATCAAGTGTGTACTGAATTTCTGCGTACTCAGCTCAAGTAATAAAATACCTGCCTTCAAAGAGCTCATAGTCCAGATGGAATATAGGCTAACACACAAAACATTAGCCCATAAATAAAATGAAATGCTCAATTTTCCTGGGAATAATATAAGGATATATTACAAAATATAATGATATTCTTATGTTATCATACCAGTAATAATATATATATATTACTGTCTTATATTTCCCCACTAGAATGTAAGCTCCATGAGAGGCACATTTTTTTGGTTCAATGTTATTTCCTCAGTGCTCAATAATTGGTACTCAATAAATATTTGTTGACTGAATGAATGAAAAGTCAAGTTCTTAAAATAAACAGAAAGCAAAGGCTTCATGGAGTGTCCTCAGATGAGCCTTGACTTCATTAACCTTTTATTCATCTTGTTTTATACCAATCTATAGATTTTATAAACTTTTAAAAAAAATTTTATTGGGGAAGGGGGACAGGACTTTTATTGGGGAACAGTGTGTACTTCCAGGACTCTTTTTTCCAAGTCAAGTTGTTGTCCTTTCAATCTTAGTTGTGGAGGGTGCCGTTCAGCTTCAAGTTGTTGTCCTTTCAGTCTTAGTTGTGGAAGATGCAGCCCAGCTCCAGGTCCAGTTGCCGTTGGTAGTTACAGGGGATGCAGCCCACCATCCCCTGCGGGAGTCAAACCGGCAACGTTGTGGTTGAGAGGATGCGCTTCAACCAACTGAGCCATTCGGCAGCTCAGCGGCAGCTCAGTGGCAGCTCAGCTCAAGATGCCGTGTTCAATCTTAGTTGCAGGGGGCGCTGCCCACCATCCCTTGCAGGACTGGAGGAATTGAACTGACAACCTTGTGGTTGAGAGCCCACTGGCCCATGTGGGAATCGAACCAGCAGCCTTCAGAGTTAGGAGCACAGAGCGCCAACCGCCTGAGCCACCGGGCTGGCCCCCAATCTATAGCTTTTAGCAAACAACTTATTTCTGTAATAAGAAGGAAATGTGCATAGAATTGAAATAGAAGGTAAGGTGGGATGAATATTGAAATTGGGTGTTAGAGTCGATGTGATCTGCTTAGGTCATTGCTAATAAGAGAGGTTTGTCCTAGAATCAATGGTTTTCAAACATTGTTTTAAAGCAGAACTCCATTTTCAAACAAAACCCCAATAAATGAAACAGATAAAAGCAGAGCTGTTCTGACTGACACTGGGTGGCATGGAGGAGACAGGAGAGGTCCACCTTCTTAGTCTCCTCACCCCCACCACAGAGCTATGGCTTCTGAGGAATTCCAGGAACACAATTTAAAAACACTGGATGGAGAGAACTTTAGAATCTCTCCTTTCTCAAAATTCTATTAATGGAGGCAGCTGAGGAAGACCTGGGCTCCTTCTGGTGTCTGCCATTTTAAGCTGAGGAGTATAAGGGTGCAGCTCCCCCAGAGAGAAAAAAACACAACATGCATGGCCTGGGCCAAGGTCAATGCCCCTTCTCATGGCCAGACCCAGGGCACTAGAAGCCACATTTCTCTGATCCAAGATTGATGAGGGCTAAATAACTTGTGTGAACTGATCTTGACTTTAGCTTGACCTCTTCAACATCCCCCACCTTCCCACCAAGCTCAAAACAGGCATTCAAGTTCACCTGGCAATTTCTCTGGGCTTTCGAGTTAATCAGAATCTTAATAAAATAAATACTCAGCCTGGCGCCAACCCAGATGGGTAAAGAGTTTGATTAATTTCACTATCCTCCGCCTTGTATAGGGTCAATCTGCTTTATCTGTCCACAGATGGACCAGCCATGCAGGCAGCCGGCTCAAAGGGTAACGAGAGTTTAATGAAGGAACAACTTACCAGGGTGTGGTCAAGTTTAAGGGACCCTATAAAGAATCGTAAAGCATCCAGGGACTAGCAACAGCTGGAAGAGTTATCACCACTGGCTTGAAAAACCGAGAGCTGTCATCCAACAGTTGTTGCTAGAGAAACTAGGTAAAAATACCACTTCCACATTACAAGTGAGGAAACAAAGGATAAGATAAGGAACACAGGAGGTGGAATCCCGGGTGGAGGAACTTCTCCAAAGCATCTAGCGGGAGCCCAAGGCCTTTAAAGACTCCACCTGGGCCCAGCCAAGCCACCAGTTTCACTTTGATCCTCCCTCCCACCAATGGACAATGACCCGAAGGACTCTACTGTAACGGATTGAGACTACAACTCCCGAGCCTCATCTCTCCGTGTCTGGCTCAAACTTTTCAACACTAGGATAAAGCGGCTTCCGGAAGAATTGCGTTCCGGGACTTGTAGTTCCCAGACTTAGGGCCGGCTACAGCCGCAGCGTGCTCATTGGCGCTCAGGTCTCCTCCCCGTTCACTCCCCTTGCGTCGGTGTCTCACGTACGCACACGCAATGCGTGCCCACGCCTCCTCCTTAGGCCTAGGACGCAGGCGCGCGCAAGCTCCCGGGGCCGGGTAGGCGGGGGTGTGGAGGGGGGGGGAGGCGGAGATGGAGAGGGAGGGAGAGGGGTTAGGTGTCTACTGTATTGGGTAGACGGCAGTGGGGCACCAAAAGCGCGAAGGCCTGGCTGCCAGGCGGGTGAACTCTGCACTGGGCCTAGGGTCGGCGGGAGGGTCCGGAGCCAGTTCAGCGCGCCCTGCGAGTAGGAGTCGGGTCACTGAGACTCGGAGGGCAACAGGGGGCAAAGCCCCGACCTAGGCCCCGCGGAGATGTCCGGCTGCGGCGCTTGTAGTTGCGGAGCGGTAGCTGCGCGGCTCATCACTTCCTCGCTCGCCTCCGCTCAGAGAGGTAACGAAGTAGTCCCTCACGTGAACTTAGGGTCGTAAGTGTATAGACGGTGGGGACCCTGGGGAGAGCATGAGGCCTACCCTACCACGAGGGTATGTGGGGATGCGCAGCGCTTCGCCTGGCACCCCCCACTTTCCGCGTAGGTTGGGGCGCTGCCAACAGTGGAAGCAGCTGTTTCTCAAATTTGAAGTAAAACCCTGTGCTCCCCCGCCCGCGCTCTTTCAGGCCTCCTGACTTTGGGGTTTGCGAATGTGGCCACTTCGCAGAAACCCTGAAAGAGGCACAAAATGCTCCTTTAGTTATAAAAATGTCCCCAGACCCTACTCGGAGCTCCGCCAGGGACTGCCTCCTGCTCCGGCTGCGGCTCCTCTTCCGGAGCTGGGCCGGGTTCCCTTCGGGTCTGTCGCGGGCTCAGAGAAGGGCTCGGGAGACGGGCTGCTACTGTTGGGTTCTCGGGGGCCGCGGGGCGCCGAGCCGGTGGTTCCGGACGCAGGCCGCGCAAGACCCGAAGTGTCACTGTCATTGTGCGGCCGCTTACATTGGGACATAAACAGGGATCACAGTACTTCCTGGCGCTGGGAAAACCTTCAGGCTCTTAGGGAAGCAGCAGGGAGATTGGGACAATTCCCGAAGAAATTGTTTAAGTACTGTATCAGCGGTTGTTGGCCAGTTTTTCCAACTTGACAGTCCAAGATAGTTTAAGGGTGGCGCTTGTTTACCTTTCCTTTCTGTTTATCAGGAGTTGTGAAAGTGGCACTCCAGCCAAGAGGTTCCGGAAAAACCATTTTTTCTCTTCCCCAAATTTATATCAGACTATGAGGCTAGATAGAGCCTGTTATAATCCAAACTACTAGACAGATTCGTTTTATTTTGGTTCGTCAAGTTATGATCCTTGGATAAATAAAAGCCCCATTTCCTAATTTTTAGGTTAATTATAAAAAAGTTGTACTGTTTATTCAGTGTATATTTTCCGACAGTTTATTTCACAAAGAGGGATTAAATGAAGTAATGTGGGCAGGGACATTGTGTTAAAATGAAGTATAAATGTAAGGGAGTGAATTTAATCCCAAGATCTTGTTAAACCTGAACAGATAGATGCCCCTATTCTAGGAATTTGAGTTGCAAACACTCGAAAGTGACAGATATTTAAATTCGTTTATTTGACATATATTTGTTGAAGGGCCTACTATATGCCAGGCTCTGTTTTGGTGCTGGAAATAGAGTGGTGAATAAGTTCTGACCTTCAAGTTTAAATCTAGTGGAGTAGACAAAGAATGTCTCTAGGAGTGGATAAAGTATGTGTGTGTCCTCATTGCATAGGAAAGACTTCTTTGACAAAGTTCGTGATCTGTTCCAGTCAATTGTCCCTGAAAACTGAATCATAGGAAGTGTGTAGTTATTTTCTTTTCTTTTCAAAACAACCACTGCTTTAAAAGTTAAACATATCATTAGGTAAATCAACACAAATTAATGACTTATTTAGGAATTATTATCTATTTGTTTATCAGTTAATATAAGTTTGCTGGAGGTTTTCAGAAATAATGAACCATTGCTTTCACTGTAAAAGACCAAATTAAACTTAAAATGTGAGACATTACCCAAGATCATTACAGAATTTAATATTTTTACATGACAGTGAAATAGTAAAATAGTTTTCACATTGATTTAAGACTTTCCCAAGGCTTAATTTCACAAAATGTTTAATTTCCATAGTAAAAACTGAAAAGTCTACAAAAATATAGAAATGTTTTCTTTAAGGATTTGAAAAATTCTTATTTAGTTTCCTGGAAAGAGGAAGAAAGGTGAAAGAAAAATCAGAATTGGAATTTAGTTAGCTTATTCTTATTTTTCTTAATTAATAAATGGTAGAGTTAAGAATTTCAACAACATAATGTAAACAAACAAAGAAACTTAACCAAAATCATCGTCTGACAAGAAATTGTAAAGAATTAAGAATAAAAGGGGATATTTCAGAGCTCTTCTGAAGTGCAGTGCTATTCTCTGTTTCCATTGGTCTGTCATGTTAGAGTAAAAATTTTATATGGTAGTTTGAAAAATTATTTGGTAAATTGTCATACTAGGTACTGGATCTATTGCTTTTGCTGATGGGCTGTGTGTATCCAATTTAATGTGTTTTTCCTCATTAGTCTCTGAATATGAAACCTATAGTAAAGTAGAAATTTTAAATATTTTTTTCTGCCCAAATCGCTGGTATTTTTCAATTCTAATGTATATTTTTAAAAATGTACTTTGCCTTTGTAACAGTCAATTTGCTTTCTGACTATGTGATTCAGAAATGCTTGATTCCATTTAAAAGATTCTGAATGACAATATTCAGTCTGCATTTGTGAGATCATTGTTACCTCCCTTGATTTCTGGCTCATTTTTGTCCTTGTCTATTGAAAAGGTGTCATTTCATGAGAGTGTAGTGAAGATGCAATGGTGCTCAAACATGGTGTCCATAATTTTCATAATAGTTACATAATGTTCCTAGATTTTAATTTTAATTCTCTCTCTCCCTCTCTCTGCCTCCCTTCCCTCCCCCACTCCCTCTCTCCTCCCTCCTCCCTCTCTTTATCCTTCTTTGGGTAGGTAAATACAATACAATTTAAATAAGGGAAAGTGAATAAATGATAGAACATCTTTATTGCAAACTATTTCTTAATCAACATTTCTCTCTCTCTTTTTTTTTTTTTCTTTTTGGCATGTTCATCTTCAGACCAGTAGACTAGCCTAGGTGAAAATCCATCAAACATTTTTAAACTTGAGGAAAGCTATCATAGGAGTGATGTTATTTTTTTTTATTAAGAAGTAGTCCAAATTCATGAAACAATAACTTGGCATAAAATGACATTATGAGACTAATAAAAGCAATAAACATCTAATTTGCTGGAATTGTTTGTGAGTTTTTGTTGAATTTTTTTCCAATTTGTGTTAGAGGTTAGAGGCCAAGTGTTTAAGGGAGCATTTAACTTGATTTGCCATTTTATCAATTGTTATGCACTTAAATATTGTCACTGCAAATAGATAATCTAAAATTTTTCATTAGTTCTTTCACTTTATTTCTAAAATACAAAGATCAGTTTATCTTTTAAGCTGAATCATTTATATGTTTTTGGAAAATGCTTAATTCAAGATTGAATATAGGCAGTCAAATATTTAAAAGTTGAACAAATAACTCTTCTAGATCTTAATAACCCTAAAATCAGTGTACCTTATTCTAATGTCTTTTTAAAAACAGCTGCTCTGAAACTCAGAAAGCTTTATCTGTATGACAAAAGTTTTGTAAATGGTTTAACTTTTAACTGTCTTCTGTCTTTGCTGCCAGGTACTCTTTCGAAATGTACTTTATGGAAATACTTCCCTATTTGCCTTTTAGGGTTTTTTCACAGGCCTCCAAAGGGTTCAGGGATAGAATTCATAGGTTCTATGAACTTTATTTTCACTCATCTTTCAGTGAAATGTAGCATTTCCTTCAGTTCTGAATGTAGGCAACAAATCATAGTAGTACAGTATTTATAAAGTGTCACCAGTCAAAAATCACGAATATCTTCTTATCGCATTACAGTTGCAGAGATCTCAAAATATTGTTTATATTTTTCACTACTTTGAAATCATGGTAGTTATTAAAAGAGCTGTTAGATCATACTTAATTTTGTTAATGAAGAAGAATATTTTTAAAGAATTTTCATAACTACTTTAGTATAATTGGTTTCCTTTGTTAGATATTCTATACATTTTAAAAACATTATTCTGAGAAAGAGCTTGTCCATAGGCTTCACCAGACTGCCAAAGGGGTGCTTGGCTCAAAAAGAGTTAAAAACTCCTGATTAGTTTGCTGCAATGATTTCTGTGAAAATTTGTAGTGATGGATACAATTGGTGAGGGACTGGTCATTTAAATTGTTTAGTACAGTGGTTTAAATAGTGCGGTCCTCAGCCCAGCAGCCTCACCGGGGAACTTGTTAGAAATGTATTCTTGGGTCCCACCTCAGACCTGAATCAGAAGCAGGGACGACGATCCCCTGCAACCTTTTTCTAGCAAGCTTTCCAGGTGATTCTGATGCACATTTTTTAAAATTATTGAAGGACACAATTTTAAACCAGTTTTTGCATTTGAATAAATACATATGTTCATGATGTCTTAAAAGCCCTAGCAGGTATAGAAATAAAATTTTAAAGCCTGAATTGAGAACTTTGCAGGGAATAAAATGAGGGAGGCAAAAAAATCAGTTTTTAAAATTTATTTAAGTATTAACATTAACACTTCCCCGCTTTTGTTTTATTACCTCCTGACAGCACTCTGGTAAACTGCTAGGAAACTTCCTTCTTGGCGATTCATTAATTTAGGTTAGCTTATTCAAGGTTCTGAGTAGCCCTACAGTACTGAAATCTATGGAATTTTGTTTAACCTAGGACCATTTAATTTTCTTATGTAGGGAACACTCTTAAAGACCAGCTTGGGAAACGGTGGCTCACAGTAGGCAGTATGGCTCTTTTGCCATTGCCTATCATTTATTTTGGGGTTTAGTTTGTATTTTTGTGAGAAAAAACCAGGGGTCAGCAGACAGTGACCCTGCGGACCCAAACTGGCCGCACCCATTTGTTTTCTATATTATTTATTTTTGCTTTCCTGTTACACGCAGAGTATTTGGGACTGAGTCTATAGTGGCCCACAGAGCTAAAAATATTTATTATCCTGGTCCTTTACAGAAAAATTTACCAAATAATAACTTAAGTTCTTTTTAAGAATTTTAACTTCAAATATGGCAAAAGATTAAAATCTTTGAAAGCAGATGGTGGTAACACAGTGTTTACTGAATTATATTTTTTCTGTAGGATTGAATATTTCATTAAAATGTATTTTAATGAACAGTACATTATTATTACTATTTTTTAAAATTTTTTTGGGGGGGAATATTGGGGAACTGTTTTTCCAGGACCCATCAGTTCCAAGTCAAGTCATCGTTTTCAATCTAGTTGTGGAGGGCGCACAGGCAGGCCTGGAAAGGAAAGAAATATCTTTATTCACCTGGAATCTTCGAAGGCCCAGGTCTGGCCTGTTTCTGAGAGGGCTTTGCTACTATTTTCTCTACCAGTTTGTACTATTACTGTGAAAATTAGCTTTCTCAACCTCTTTTATGCTTAAGGGATTTTTGTTTCCAGGGAATTTATTGAAAACGTTAATGTTTGATGTGTAGACTAATAAATTTCATTATATTTTCAGGTATTTCTTGTGGTCGCATTCCCGTTTTAGGAAGGCTTGGGACCTTTGAAACTCAGATTCTACGGAGAGCTCCTTTTAGAACCTTTGCAGAAACACCAGCGTACTTTGCCTCAAAAGATGGGATAAGTAAAGATAGCTCTGGAGATGGAAATAAGGTATTTTATCTTTATTGGCATCTATCCACATACTTGAGTTCCCTCCTTTAAATAATTAAATGTAATAGTACTCTATGTTTTGGTTTATGTTTTCTGTGTGAAACATGAAATACATAAAATCTGAAAAATTTTAGGTAATTTTATTTTGTGTTTCAATTTGAACCATAAAATAGTTTTATAAGCATTGCACTTAGTAAGCAGTAATTAAATATTTTAATACCACAAAATAGTAAAGAAGCTTCATTGAGTAATCTGTGTAGTCATTCTCTAGGGTTGAATTAGGAGTATCTGTTGTGTCCTGCGCAACATGGGCAGTGAGGAAAGGAGAAGGGGCGGTGTTGGGTTAAGTTTTTAAGAAAGAAAGAAACAGACTTAATGCAGTTAAATCTCAGAGGGCCAAGGGTCTCACAGTCTGGCAAGAGACTGGAGCACAGAATCAGGCCAACTGGTGGCTTTTATTGATAATCATACAAGGGAGTAGCATTGTTTTTTACACGGTCTATGAGACTCATCATGTCACAAAAGTGAATCAAACCAATGATCCTGTCCACTGCCAGCCAGAGCAGAAAGCCCTATGATGACTTAGGTGAGGTATGCACCTCCCCGGGGACAGGTCTCTCACGTTGAAACTGTTCCCTCGAGCTAAGTGGAGAGAGCTGATCTTTATTGCTTTCATGATTTCTCTCACAATCAGGTGAGAGAGGAAAGCCAGAGTCAGCAGTGGCTTTTCTCAGGTGGGGGGAAGGGGAGGCAAGGCCTCTCCCCAGATCTTCCAAGGCAGCTCATTGGGGGTCCCCACACGGTTCCGCCTGGCTTGAGTTGTACCCCCTGTGGGGAATCTTACTTGTCATTGGCTGCAAACCATGTTTTGGGGACCAGACAGACATGAGGTGTAAACATGATAAAACAAAGTCCGAAAAAGGCACAGTCTCACAGACTCTTTTTTTTCCTCAAGGAAAGACATGGGGGGCGGGGGGGCAGTCGGCTAGGCTGCTGTGTGACAACAAGTATCCATTATTTCCTGTCTTACAACTCCTGATAGTATAAACCCCATTTCATCTTCTACCTAAAAATCTTGGATATCTGTATGAGTTAATGTTGGGCCACTCTGTTACAAGCAAGTAGATGATTGGTAATTGTATTGGGTTAGTGAATTATTACCAATTTTTTTATTATGTGAATTTGACTAACACTTGAGTTAATATTATATGTGAGACAAAATACTCGGTGCTTTCACATCCACATTTAATCCTAAAAATGACCCTCTGAAGTAGGTGATATTGTCCTCATTTTAAAGATGAAAAAAGTGAAAAAAGTTATATTCAAGAAAGTTAAGAGTCACTACTTGCCATGATAATAACTCCCAATTCAATTTCATTGAAATGCAGCTTTTTACTTTTTACTTATATTATGGTAACTTTTTTCCTAGTTCTTATTGAGTCATTGAAAGAAAGCTATTGGGATGGCTGGTTAGCTTAGTTGGTTAGAGCACAGTGCTCTTAACAACCAGGTTGCTGGTTCGATTCCCCACATGGGCCACTGTGAGCTCTGCCCTCCTCAGCTAGATTGAAACAACTACTGGACTTTGAGCTGATGGGTCCTGGAAAAACACTTAAAATAAATAAAAGTTTTTAAAAAACAAACAAACAAAACAAAAAAAAGAAAGCTATTTCTTATACCTACTGGCACTTACCATGTAAAGAAGGTATACAGATAAATATATGTATTTACTAGAATTGATTATTTTTGTGGTAAATACATCTTTTGATACCAGTGACAGAGATATAAATTAATAATTATATTCTAGAAATCGTAAAAATTATAAAGATTAATTATAAACTATATGTTTATATTTAAGTTACATACTGTGTTTCCCTGAAAATAAGACCTAGCTGGACAATGAGCTTTAATGCGTCTTTTGGAGCAAAAATGAATATAAGACCCAGTCTTATTTTACTATAATATAAGACTGAGTCTTATGTAATGTAATGTAATGTAAGACCAGGTTTTACGCATTAGAGCTGGTTGTCCGGCTAGGTCTTATTTTCAGGGAAACAGGGTATGCAGTGATGACCTGAAAGTAATACTTGACACTCTCTTTTTTCCCTCTTCCAAAAACATTAGAAATCAGCGGGTGAGGGAAGCAGTAAGAAATCGGGCTCTGGGAACTCTGGGAAAGGTGGAAACCAGCTGCGCTGTCCTAAATGTGGCGACTTGTGCACACATGTAGAGACCTTCGTGTGTAAGTTTTACTTATATTATTTTTATTTTTCTCTACCTTTGCTATAAATTGTTAACTGCATAGAAATATAGAAATTATACAAACCAGGGTTATTTTCTTCCTGAACTTACATGATTCTCTCTTATTTTCACCAGATACTAAAAATCCCCAGGAGTGGTAATATTTTGCACTGTGGTATAAGAGATAATTTAAGAAAACTATTTGCTTCTTTATTTTGCTTGTGTTTTTATTTTAAATTTGAATTTTGTGAGTTTCATGCATGTGACCATTAAACTATAGGAGAACCAAGCCTTATTTATCTGTATTTATTATTCTGTTCTTTGGATACCTGTTGAACATCTCATATAGCTACAGAGGTCAGTCATTCAAATATTAAGGTATTTTCACTCTCTGAGTACTTACTTAGCAGAGGAGCTATGTTCTCAGTTCTAGAAAGTGTCTGATAATTATTGATTCAAATACTCAGAGAAGGAGGAATTCAACAGTCCCACTTTTGCTGTACTCTGAAATGCAAAGATGTTACTACAGATACTTTGTTTAATGAATCAAATAACTTATTTCTTACATAATTAGAATTAATGGTGATGACGCAAGAGTAAATTACATTGTACTACCACATCAGCCTTCCTCTACAGTCCAATTATATGAAGGTTGATGGTCAGGTTTGGCAGAAGTTTCAGTTTCTGATGATTAGCTGGACAGGATTCTCTATATTCCAACCCAAATATTGAGGCTTCATATATAGTACTTTATCAGTAATATATTGGCCACTGGATGAAAAAGTACTACATGTAGCATGTTTTTACAGTTTTGGAAAGAGTTTTAAAGTAGTTTCAGTCCATAGCTGGAATGTTAGGTGTTCTCTTCATGGTTTTTGCCTAGTAAGAGATCAAAGAGAAAAATCAGCCTGAATGAATATTAATTTGGATCTCAACATAAAGTGAAAGTGACTTCTAAATTACATTTGCTGTTAACAAATTTGGTGAGATGTAGTAAAGTTCTAAAAAGTAGAGAATTGTTCAATTCATAATGGCAGTATTATATTACCTACAGAGAATGCCAAAAAAATATATACACATTTTAAGAAAGGAAAACTGTATTAAAATTGTAATACTCAATATATATCGATAACAAAAGATGGATACAAGTCATGTTTGACTTCTACAATTACAAGAGGTGCTCAAAGTGGTTACCATCAGCGTCTAGACACTTTTGATTATGGCGAACTATTGCTTGAGCAACGTTGACTAAAGTGTCCACTTACATATAATAATTTTTTTGCACCCCCTGGTATATTTTAATCAAGAGATTTCCTCCTTTTTTCCCCCCAGAGAAAGATTTCAACCTTCATAGACTTAAGTAATAATTTCTTAGATTAGGAAAGGAACTAACATTTGATAAATGCCAGTATATGTAATTTTATTCTCACAATCTTATTTTTGTCAGGACAGATATCCTCATTTTTATTAATGAAGGAGGTGAGGTTGAGCAAGTTTAAGTAACTCATCCAAGGTCACACAGAGCAACGAAGATTTGCTATTCAGAAGTTCCTATCTCATACATTTTTACCAGCTGGAACTCTTTAGGGATAAACTAGCTCCTCTTGAGTTTAAATTCACTTTTCTTCCATGCAGTGTTTGCAAAACCTGCCAGGTCACTGTTGTTTTAACAATGATTAAGTGATCACGGAGGGTGATTGTTAAACATACAGATTCCCTCCTTTCCTAGAGATTAAGAGTCTGTTGATGTTGGGTAGGGTCCTAGAATCTGTAAATTTAAGCAGTGAGACCAAATGTGGAAAACACTATACTTTAGTGTTATCTATTCAACTCAAGGCTCAGTGTAGTCTCTTTCCTTTGGGAGTTCTAAGGGGCAGGGGTGATGTGGGAGTAGAGAATGTAAAAGCAAAGAGTAAAAGCAGAGTACATACTTAATGTGTAATTTAGTAAGCAAACACCTCTTGTCAGACACTGCTAGGCTCAGAAAGTACACAGATGAACATGACATTGTCCCTGTCCTCTGGAGCTTTGCTGCAGGGGAGTAATAGGCCCCAGCAGTGAGACGAGGCCCTTCTCCCTTCGCTGACCCGTAATAGAAGGCTATTCAGAATGCATCCATTTGGAATGCAGAGGATCTTCTGTCTACTCATTGAAAATTGGGGCATCCTAGTTCGAAGGGTTTTGTTTTATCATAGGTTATCCATTTTGTTTGAATCTGCATTTATTTACTTATTAGTTAATAAATATCTTTTTATGTGCTTTTGGCCCCTTCTGGTTCTTTTGTGAGTGGCCTGTTTAAGTAATTGTCCACTTTTTTGTCATTTTTAATTGTTTTTAATTAACTGAGGAATACATGTGTATATCTCCCTTTATGAAAAAGTAGAACATTATGTATAAAGCTAAAGATATATTTCTGTAATATATCTTCTTCGAACAGAAAACTTTTTAAAAGCATAAATGATATCATTCATATTTTTGCAGATTGCTTTTTTTCCTTCCAACTCAGCAATGTTTTGAGAGCTATCTATGTTAATACGTAGATATACAAAGGTCTAGTCCTTTGTAAAATTTTTAATTTTTTATTGAGATATCAATCATTCACATACCATACAATTCACCCTTTGAAAGTGTACATTTCAGAGATTTTTAGTATATTCACCAAGTTGTACAATCATCACCACTATCTAATTCCAGAACATTTTCATCATCCCAAAAAGAAACCCCATCCACCTTTGCAGGCACTGTCTACTCCTTATCCTCCCAGCCCTGGCAACCATTAACCTACTTTCTGTCTTTATGGATTTATCTATTCTTGACACTTTAATAAATTGAATTATAAAATATGTGGCATTTCGTGTCTGGTTTCTTTCATGTAGCATGTTTTCAAGGTTCATTTGTGTTGCATCATTATGTATCAGTACTTCATTGTTTTTTATGGCGGAATAGTGGTATTTCATTGTTTGTCCATTCTCCATTGATGGACATTTGGGTTTCTCCTTGTTGGATATTATGAATAATGCTACTCTGAACATTTGTGTACAAGTTTTTGTTTTTACTTCTTTTGGATTTATGCTTAGGAATGGAATTGCTGGGTGAAATGGCAACTATGTTTAGCTATTTAAGGAACTGCCAGACTGTTTTCCACAGAGGCTGTACCATCAGTACAAACCCCGCTAACAATGTATATATATAAAGGTTCCAACTTCTCCACATCCTCTTCAACACATTATCTTTTTTTTATTGTAGCCATCACAGGGGTGTGCAGTAATATCTCATTGTGCTTTTGATTTACATTTCCCTAATGACTAAAAATGTTAACTGTCTTTTCAATGTGTTTATTGGCCATTTCTATAACTTTGGGGAAAAGACTATTTAAATCCTTTGTTCATTTTTAAATTGGGTTATTTTTTTTATTGTTGAGTTATAAGGTTTTTTTAATATATTCTGAATACTAGATCCTTAGCCAAACATGTGATTTGCAAATATTTTCTCTCATTCTATGGGTAGTTCTTTCCTTTTAAATACATGCTATATAGCAGGAGTCAGGAAACTTACTATAAAAGGCCAAATAATAAATATTTTAGGCTTTGTGGGCCATATGGTCTCTGTTGCAACTATTCTCCTTTGCTGTTACAGTGCAAAAGCAACCATAGACAATGTTAATGAATGAGGATTGCTGTGTTCCCATAAAATTTTGCATGTGGACACCAAAATTTGAATTTTATGTAACTTTCACTGCCATTTTTTTCTCCCTAAAATGTAAAAATTATTTTTTAGCTCATGGACCTTCAATCTCGCAAGTATATTTGTAGTGATTTTTATGTTTTCTTATAATGATATTACTCTTGCTTGACTTTGTTGAAATAAAACACCATTTTTATAGATACCATTATGAATGTATAGAAAATCATCAGAAATTAAAATAATATCCAAGAAAGTTTTGATTATAAGGACTAATGTATACTATTCATTAGTCCACTTAAAAAGTTAACTTGTCAAACATGAATATTTTTATTTAAGTTAGAGCCTTCAGTTGTTTTTATTTTTATGTATATAATATTTTTTGAAGACATACTGCACTTAACGTGTGTCATAGGGTGGGAATTAAACTTGTCTGCAGTGTTCTGGAGATTTTATGTTGGACCCTGAAACTTGTTCAGAATCATGAAGAACTTTCATTTAAACAAATCTCCTGAAAAAGTTTTTGCTAAGGTAGTCTTTCTGTTGTTGGTATACTATACAAGCATGTTTACTGGGATCAGTATTCTGTATATAAAGGCGTGTAGGATACTTGTAGTAATCATTTAAAGAAAAGAGCTATATTTATCCCCTGATAATTTAACAAAATTAAATTTTTGCCCTTTGTTTTTTAGGAGTAAAAAAAATGCATTTAATGCTTTTTTTAAAATAGCATTTTGATAAATAAAATTGAATCCTTGAACTTGGGTATATGTTGAACATGTTTCAATGTAAAATAATATAGCAAATATTCAAACAGAATTTAAGGAACCCTTCAGCATAAGCAGAGAGGGTTGTAATTTGTTGGTGTTAAATCTCTTTCCCTTTGACCTATTTGTTTTTTAGAGAATATCTTGTTCTTGTGTTCTCAGGCCAGATTTTCTTGTCATACAACCTGAACTAAATCAGAGGCTTCTCTGCCCTTTACATGCCCTGTTTACCATCAGTAACAGTTGTAAGCTGTTGCCTCATTATAAAATAAAGGCATTGACTCTCTTTCCCATTGATGGGAAATGGTGATAATGTATTTGGGCTTGTGTTAACTGAAGGTACTTAAAATAGCTTGATATTTGTCTTTCAGCATTTATAGGTGTTCAATAAATAGAAAACCTGGATGATCCTATCCCTCTCCTACTTTAAAATTTGGTACTAGAATTTATTCAGGATGTATTTTTGATTGGCCTTATGTTTAAGAACAAACATACAAGAATTAAATTGATTGAATTAATAATTAAATTTGTTTTTTAAATGTGGACTTGTCTATTTTTTTAATTTAAATTATTTTGTGAAGATTTAGGTATGCTTGCCAATGCAGTTTTTCCTGTAATCCAGAGATAGGTAGTTACATTGTCAAAGGAGATTCCTATAGTTTTTAAAATTCTTTTTCTTTGCAGTTTTACCTGTCTTGTTAGATTACACAAAAATATATTACTGAGACCTCCCAACATATAACTAACTCCTATTTTTTTCCTATGTATCTGTTAATAGTCTGTATGGGTTTCTCTACCATGCTACTTTCTGAGGTCTACTTTCTGGTTACTATTAATAGAGGTGGGTTTGGAGAAGGTTACGAGTGTATATCCATATGTTTACATCCTATAGTTGTGTTTTTAAACAAGAGAAAAGAAGAAATCACTTTTGTTTTAACACAGGATATTCTATAGCTGATGCGTTGCCATTAAAAAATCCTTTTTACCCTCCCTTTTAACTGCCCTTGTGTTGTTTTCAAAAACTATATGACTATCTTTTAATTAAGTCAGTACAACTGAGAATATTGTTATTTTGTTAGTGTCTCAGTGGTTTTCAGTCAAAGAAATAGGAATTAATGGAATAAAGATGAAAGTAAAGAAGGTATGAAATAATTTTATCTTTTTACCAAGTCAGGGTTTTTAAAATGTTCATAAGTTTGAAAAGAACCTAAATAATATACTTTTTTACATTTTTTAGGGATTAAAATAGATTTCTCTCTTTCAACTTTAGTGTATATTTAAAATTTTTCATAAGAAAATGTTGGAAAGATTAATTTATTTGTTTTACTTTTTTCCAGTTTTTTCATTCAAGTAGTTCAATAAAATAAATGATTATTTAATAGTCTTATCGTGATAGTTTTTAAAATTATCTTTAGTGTATGGAAAGCTGAAAGACTCTCAGCCAGTCTTTTTACTTAATGAAGTATACCATAAAATGAAAGAACCTAGTGAAAATGAACAAAATGTAGTTCACTGAACTCATCTATCATTATTATCTATCTTAGGTGTAAACAAGGCTGTTTGTTGTGGCTGTTGGAGTGAACTGTCAGCCTACTTTTTGTCAAGTACAGTAGTTTTCATTTGCAGTGAGTTTTTAAGGTGAAACACTATTTGAGTTACTTATTTTTCTCTTGTACAGCATCCACCCGTTTTGTGAAGTGTGAAAAATGTCATCATTTTTTTGTTGTGCTATCTGAAGCAGACTCAAAGAAAAGCATAATTAAAGAACCTGAATCAGCAGCAGAAGCTGTAAAATTGGCATTCCAACAGAAACCACCTCCTCCCCCCAAGAAGGTATAAGGTCTTGCTCAGTCTTATACGCATTTTATCTTGAAACCATTTCATTACTCCCCTTTCCCCAGTTTATGTTGGATCCTAATAGTAGAATCTAAATACATATTGTAAGTTCTTAATATGGACTATATCTGGCTAAATTGTTACTGATATCTAATACTTGGAATTTAGGTTTGGTGTCCATTGCTGTTTTTCCATGTCATGATTACTGTATTCAGTAGCAATGAAACATATGTGGATGATTATTAAAATAGTATCGATACAAAATTAATCTAAATTGATATCCTTAAAAGAGAGCAACTATGGACTTATTTTTGTTAGTTTGGGTCACTAAATAACACCAAACCTCAATTTCTCTCCATCAAATTAGTTTATTTTATGGTAAAATAGCCTCAGACTAACAACAGAAGCAAGTAATTTTTTCACGGCCAGTGTGCCAGCGTTCTCCTCTATAGCACTTTGGTTTTTGTGGTGTGGGCTCTTTCTAGGAGTCTTCGAACAGGTTGTGATTTGGTCATATGAAAGACAGCAGAGTGTACCACTGTCTCCATTGGGTACTTGGTGTGCACTTTCTGAGAACAGGAGCCCTGCTCCTGGGCTGTGCCCTGTGTTCTGGCCACGTCTCAGATGTTTGTACCCTTGGATTGTTTCTCATCTACATCAGTGTAGCTTTCTTCCACTGTGCTTAGATGCCAGTGCATTTGTTTCTTCCTCCAAATGGGCTATGGCAGATTTCATAATTCATGAGTATAATCTATGAGGAATATATTTTATTGGGGAACAGTTTGTTTTTCCAGGGCCCATCAGCTTCAAGTTGTTGTCCTTCAATCTAGTTGTGGAGGGTGCAGCTCAGCTCCAAGTCTAGTCGCCGTTTTCAATCTTTAGTTGCGGGGGGCGCAGCCCACCATCCCATGGGGGAATTGAACCAGCAACCTTGTTTGTTGAGAGCTTGTGCTCTAACCAGCTGAGCCATCCGACCGCCCCTCCATCAGCTCAGCGGCAGCTCGTTGTCTTCAGTCTAGTTGTGGAGGGCGCAGCTCAGTGGCTCATGTGAGAATCGAACCAGCAACCCCGTTGTTTAGAGCTCACGCTGTAACCAACCGAGCCATCCAGCTGCCCCAAAGATTTTTAAATAATCATAATATGGTCACTTATGGTCACTTATTTGTCGTGTAAAAATAAATAATGTAATGGAAAATAAAGCTATTAAGCTTTATATTCTCCACTAATTTGTGTAGACTTTAGACATCCAAGCCAAAGTTCTAGAAAATAAATGCAACTTAACTATTTTCCAGAGTTAATGAATATTAACAGTTAATTTCTATCTACTAAAAGCTGAAGGAATTTACCCCAGGTTCCAAACTGTTGGCAGTATCCAAGTATCAAATAGAGCTTTAGTTTCTACTAAAACTAAAGGTTTTAGATTGGCATGTAGATAAATAAGTAGCTTTAAAGTTAATATCTGAGAAAAAAGTAAACGTTTGTTAGTGAGTATTAAAACACATGGATACTGGTAGTATAAGGCTTTTGATCATATCATGCCTATTTTTGAAAAGGGTAGTTCAATAATACCTTATCTTTTTGAAGAATAATATTCATGTGATTGAAAAAGGTGTAGAAAGGATTTTATTAACTTTTAAAAATTAGGATCAATGACATTGTTTACAGAATGGAAACTGGCATAATACTAGAAGAGTATAGATACTTTGTTCGGCTAGAGAACAAATAAATTGTGTTTTTGTTCGTTTAGGGTTTGGGGCCTTGAATCATTGCTACATAATGTTATCCTGTCTTTGGCATTTTGTTTTTGATGAGTCTTTGTTTGAATTTAAAACTAAGTAAATATGCTCAGTATATAACTTTTTAATGTGTTTTTATGACAGCTCATATTAAATTAATTTTTCATACCCAATTATTTTTCAGATCTATAACTACCTCGACAAGTATGTTGTTGGCCAGTCATTTGCTAAGAAGGTGCTTTCAGTTGCTGTGTACAATCATTATAAGAGAATATATAATAATATCCCAGCTAATCTGAGACAGCAGGCAGAGGTTGAAAAGCAGACATCGTTAACACCTAGAGGTTAGTGTTTTGATATTTGGCCAAAATAGACATTACTATGCATGCCTAGAGATAGTCTCTATTTGCAACTTCTTGCTTTTGTCTTAAATGCTTTTAGTATATACAATTTTCAGAGTACAGTTCACTTCCCATTAGTAGATAATGAAATCATTTTGATAGGTTGCCAACAGCATTTTTTTAAAAAGTTAGTAGGTGTGGATAGAAAATACTAGAGTAAATAAACTTGTAGTTAAGTATTGTTTCTGAAAACTTTCGCTTTCATGTGCATGGATTCTTAGTCACAGAGTAAAGTGTATTTCTTATTCTTACCAAAGGTCTCAGTGAAAAATGTTTGAAAGTCACTGGAGTAGAGATTGAGAATTATCATTGAATTGTAGACTTCACTACATCTAGTTCCTCATGACCTTATTATCATTGCAATGCTCTGTCCAAGTAGCACTGTCCAAGTAGTCCAAGTAGCACTGCCTAGTCATGACGCACAGTGATTTTTTTTCTGGTTCCTTCCGTCAACAGATCAATAATTAAGCTCTTCTAGGTGCTGGAAAAGCAAATGGTTATATGGTATTTATAATTTGAGGGGTTTAAATTCTTATTGAAGACTTAAATTACTACTATTAAAATAGGTAACAACTTTGTATTTGACAAATATAAATGAGTTCTTCTCTTTTGGGTTCAGGATACAGAATTTCATTTGCCTAAATCAGAGACATGGAGATAGCTCTTACAGAAAATACGTAGCACTCTTTCCTTTTTCGGCCCCAGCTACAGAGTGCAAGGTTAAGGGAAAATTTGTAAATGATTCAAAGTATAATTCTATTAGTAATAGATTCTCATATGTAATCTCATGTGTAATCTCAATTTATGTGGACGATAATGTGTGTTATATTATTAGGATGATTTTATTAAAAAACTGTAGGGTAAAAGGGCTAAATATTGTAAGTTTTGTTGTTGTTGGCCAGGGAGCCCTGATTTCTTACTTAAACCTATAATCTATCATTTTACATGATTTTGGTCATCATTTTACAATTTGAGGGAGTTCTGCTAAAACTACAATATCTTTTGATTACTTTTAGTAGCTACTAAATATATAACTGGCTTAATGAAGACACTTGTTCACTTGTTGAGCTTATTGCAAAATAGTTAGGTGGTAGTATCAGTTACTTTATTTTTAGAAAGCATTCGTAATAACTAATGGAAGACTTGGAACCTTAATTTTTATAAAGTCCAAGTAGCACTGCCTAGTCATGACTCACAGTGATTTTTTTCTGGTTCCTTCCGTCAACAAATCAATAATTAAGCTCTTCTAGGTGCTGGAAAAGCAAATGGTTATATGGTATTTATAATATGAGGGGTTTATATTCTTATTGAAGACTTAAATTACTACTATTAAAATAGGTAACAACTTTGTATTTGACAAATATAAATATTAGCAATTGAGAAGCCATCATTAAGTATGTTTAGGTTTTTTAAATATAGAAAGGATTAGCATATAGATTCTTTCATAATGTTTTGAAAGCTAAAAAAAGTTTAAAAAAGCTAAAAAAAGTTAACACATTCTTTAAATATATTTGGAAGAGGACAAGAAATGGGATACTGCTTGTTTGTTCCCCTAAACAAATATGTAATGTTTTCATTTTGCCATTTTTATCCTCTTAGAGTTAGAAATAAGAAGACGAGAGGATGAATACAGATTTACAAGTAAGTGACCTCTTCTCAGGTCTTCCTCTGTAATCATTCTTCGTTTGAGATTTACTTCAGTGAAGTATGTCAGCAGTAGTAATGGTGGACATGTATTTGCTTGCCAAGAAAGATGTATATTATCTAAACATGTTTATCATGCACAGTATATATGATTTTGGAATAGTTTTTTGTAGCTAATTTTTGTAGTTTGTACATATTGGGTTATTTCAGATATTTGATTTTATCTTTTCTGTCTTGTGATATTTCTATTGTAGTGAGATAAAAAGTAGTTTGTATAGTTTTTCCCTATAAGTGTAGACCATATTAACAGGAGTTGTATTTTTAAAAATCTGTAGCTTGCTATTTAATATCTTTTTTTTTTTTTTTGCCGTACAATTAGAGTTGGCCTGCATAATTATAAGTGACAGAAATTTGGGGGGAGGCAGATTATCTTCTGGCTGCTCTTTGCCAGAAACCACACTGTTTATTTTTTGGTGTATATGAAACTTAATATAGACTTGCAAATTATGAGTAAGCCCCAACTAACTGTTTCTAGGGTCCAGCCATGGATTGCCCCTATAAGCATCAGATGGTCTGGTGGAGTGTGATACATCAAGGATAGTGGCCATTTTGGTTTTTTGCACCCATCCTTTTGGAGGTGGATGTAGCTACTGCACAGAGGGTGAAGGTTCTAGGAGTATGATATATCGTAAAAAGAGTCACATGGCCGTTTGTTTCAGTAATTAAAATAACAAACAAAAGTATATAATAAATAAACCAGTATGAACATTTTTCACTTATAAGTTTGATACCTTTACTTTGCCTTTGAAACAAGCAGTATTATATATCTACCATTTGAACTGTATTATACTGGGGGTGCCAAAAAAATGTATACACATGACTTGTATTCATCTTTTGTAATTGGTATATACTGAGTATTACAATTTTAATACAGTTTTTTCCTTTCTTAAAATGTGTATATTTTTTTTGGCACCTCTGTATATACAGGATGTACCATGAGAACATAACTAGTTTACCAACTCTGGCATGAGATTTATTATATGTAATAAAAATATTGTTTCTAGTTATTTTTAAACTGTATAGAAATTATTATACCATGCATGATAAAATTAAGGAACACAGGAAGTGCAATGGAATTAGATTATAAGAATGTAAGATCTAAATAATACACTTTAACTGAATGTATGATATATATTTTATAATCCAAAAATATAATCAAATGTGCTATTGATAGCATATTCATAAATTTGGGCAGATGGCTAGTGAAGTAAAGTCTATAATGGATCTTTTTGAAAGAAATTATAGACTTTTCTTTACTTTAGTTTTTTCTTTACTTTTCTTTAGTGATTTAATGTAATTTAAATGTTAACAAGTAATAGTGTTTAAAAATTTAGGTTCAAATATATGATGATGGAAGGAGAACTGACTCTGGGTGGTGAACGCACAATGTGATTTATAGATGATGTATAACAGAATTATGCACCTGAAATCTATGTAATTTTTACTAACAATTGTCACCCCAATAAACTTTAATTGAAAAAAAAAGAATTTAGGTAAAAGCAATTTATAATTACATATTTTGATTGACTTGGAAATTAATATTTTTAAAGCTTAAGTAGAATTTATTTTTATGTATAATTTAGTCTTGTCCTATGTGGGGTTTTAAGTTCTGAAGTTAGGGCATTAGGCCAAAATCATATAAAACAATATATTCTTGAAAGTTCCTTTGGAAATCACATGTTAGAGACCAACATACTACTCTTAGTAAGACTGATGATTTTTTTTCTCCGTCTTTGGATTGTATGTTTTTCTTAAGTTGAGAACCAGATGAAATATTTGGCTTGCATTTGAGGGCTATCTTATACAAATACTTAAGCAGTAAGAAAATTGCAATGCTATTAGTAAATTCTTCTTTGACACTTATAAAACTATCTGCCTGGCACTGTTCTAAGTGTTTTACGTGTATTAACTCATTTAATCTTCCCAAAACCTGTAAGACAGAAACTATTATTTTCACCTCCACTTTACAAATGAAAAAACTGAAGCACAGAAATTTTAAGTAATTTGTCCAGGGCCACGAAGCTGACGAGTTTCATGCAAATAACCACTATGCTAACCTGCCTGCACGTAGTCCTGCTCGGTAGAGATTTGGTTATGCAGTGAGAGATACGCAGGAAGAGGACAGGAGAGTTATCTCAAGTTTAGTCTGAGGCATATTTTCATAAAGTGGAAGAATTAACATCATCTGTTCTATACCATTTAAATTACTCCTCATTATATTTAACTTAAACCATTGAGTAAGTTAAATACATATGTCATGTGATTCCACTGTAGTTAATATGCTTCTTGCACTTTTATTCAAATTATTCACCTAAATAATTTTTCCCTCATGGTCAGACTTACATTTGAGCCAAGCCCCTTCCTATATTGTCACAATACCTAACTATATTTTGCTGAAATTTAAAAACAAAACAAAACCAAAAAAAAGTAAACAATTTTGTTAGGGATGACTAGCTAACTAATTGCACTCAAATAGGGGACTGCATTTCTTTTGCCTGATGTAGATTGTAATGAGGTGTAACATTGTGAATTAGTCACTAATCATTAACCCTCACATGTAGCAAAATTTAATTAAATTCAAATGTTTATTGAATGCCTATTATTTTTGATGAATAGAATAACCATTTGCCTTAAGTGTGACCCTAAGATAGTTTAAAAGGGACAGCCAGATGGAATAGGACAATAATGATAGCTGTGTCTGTTGGACATCTATTGATTTGATTAAAATAATAATGCATTAGAACTACTGATACTCTTAACCCATTTATTAGAAACAACCTAAAAATAAATTCAGAAAATACAAGCAAATGTGATATGAGCACAGATACCTCAAATGCTGGGAACCAGGAGCAATATGGATATTTACAAATCTGGACAATTGAAAATACTGTTGGGATTCTTTCCTTCAGCCGAAAGAGTGAGAATAAAAAAAATTTTTGTTTTGTTTTTGTTTTAGGGATCCCACTGATAAACTGATAGTTCACCAGCAATATCAATCCCATCTAGTTCATTGTATCTTTCCTAAAGGGACTAGAAGGATCCAGTGGAGTTTCTATGAAATCAGAGATTCAGAGAGGGCCATGGATAGTGAATCTTCCCATATTTGGTTTCTCTGGTAGACTCACAGAATCATTTTTAGATTTGGAAGAGACTATAGAGGTCATATGTGTCAATATTTTCACTTTACAGGTAAGGAAGCAGGTCCAGTAAGTTATGTGACTTGCCGTGGTCCTACAGCTACACAGTAACAGAACCGATACTACCTAGAACCAAGTTCCCTATTTCTTAGTTCAATGTTTTTCTTTCTCTACAATTTGCTTCTTTTCATTTGTACTGAAAAAAAATAATATACTTTGTTTATCTTTCAAAGTGCTTCCAAATCAGTTGCATTTTATTCTTACACCTTTCCACCACGTGTTTGAAATTGATAGGACAGGAATTACTGCCATTTTGTAGATTAGGAAACAGCACTAAGTTTATATGATTTACCCAAAATCATATAGCTATTTAGAGACAAAGAAAGGACCAAAGCTAAAGCTTTCTGACTCCTAACACTGTTTTCCTTCCGTTACACTGCCTTCCCTTGAGTGAAAGGGCATTTTTCATACAGGTTTACATAAATAAGGAAGGGAGGATAAAAAGTCCATTTCCTTTGTCTGAGGTTCCTTGAATACTCAATGTGTCTTGTACATTTGTCACTAGATAATTGGAAATTTTCTTCCTTTTAGGTAAGACAGAATGTCAAAATATGTAAATTTTTCTAAAGAATTGATTGGTTTTAGATGTAAGGTTTTATTGGGCATGTTTTCAAGTAAAATCAAATGAAGCTCTGGTAATTCTTTTGGCATTTTTTCAGAATTGCTTCAGATTGCTGGAATTAGTCCACATGGTAATGCTTTAGGAGCATCAATGCAGCAACAGGTAAATCAACAAATGCCTCAAGAAAAACGAGGAGGTGAAGTATTGGATTCTTCCCATGATGATATAAAACTTGAAAAGAGTAATATTTTGCTGCTGGGACCAACTGGGTCAGGTAAATAACTTCCTGAAAAAATGTGCTACTCATTTTAAAAAATAGAATATAAATGATTCTGTAACGTGTGTCTTGTGATTGGGAGATCCTGGCTCTTGAGAAGAAAACTCTAAGGCCAATCTTACAAATACGTTTTCAGTTATTTCTGCAGTCTTCAAGCTGAACATGAGGCATTGGTATTGCCATTTAGGCCAATTCCTTAACATCTTAACAGGCATGATAATAATAATAGTAGACCATTAGATCTAAATAATAGTGGAGAAAAGATGTAACAGTAATTTTTTTATTATATACTATTCAAATTCGTTTTGCATTTTTGTAGAGAAATTGTATATCTACATATTTTTTAAACTTTTAGTTACTGTTTCTATTTGTAGGTAAAACTCTGCTGGCACAAACTCTAGCTAAATGCCTTGATGTCCCCTTTGCTATCTGTGACTGTACGACTTTGACTCAGGCTGGATATGTAGGTGAAGATATTGAATCTGTGATTGCCAAACTGCTCCAAGATGCCAATTATAGTGTAGAAAAAGCACAACAAGGTATGTTTTCAGCATAGCTGTCTGTCCCCAGATGTAGTCTGTTGGGGAAGCAGTAATATTAAGAGCTAAAGTAATTCTTATTTTGAATCAAGGAGTAAAACTATATAGAAGGTATGTTAAACGTTTTCTAGCATAGTGACTAAAGGCCGCAAAGTTTGCTGTGCCTTATTGTCATTAGATGACTACTAGGGTGAAAACAGGCCAAACTACTATTCCATTAGATCCTTAATACTATCATTGCTTTTCCTGTTCTGACTGCTCTCCAGACTCCTGGGGTGGGGTGGGGGAGGGGCAAGGACAAGGGCAAGAGAAACAGATTAGCCTATTGACTTACAGGATGTCATAGATGCTGCATTTCTCCTTTCCCCATCTTTCATCTGTCTTTTGTTTACATGTAGAGCTTGATAGCTTCCTGTCCAAATTCTTTTAAGACAAGAATATAGTTGAGAAAAAGTAAGCCAGAGTCTTGCTAGCACTGCTTGTACCTCCTGCTTCCACACTGCACCTGCATTTTAGCTCCTAGAATAAAGAACCTGAAAACATTAGTGGGTAGATAACTATTTTCAGAGAGAAGTAGTTATTACACCCAAGTGATACTCTATAAAATAAATTATAAAACATTTGCATAAAATTTTGAATGGGAGCGAGACAATGTATTTTTATAATATTAAGCCATTGAATATATTAAGTGTGAAAGCTTGAATAACTTTGCTCTCTGCCTACCTAGTCTTTTAAAGTTGAGGTTATCTTGTGTGTATTTTTTTCATATTATAAATAGAATCCTCCTTAAATTATAGGAATTGTCTTTCTGGATGAAGTAGATAAGATTGGCAGTGTGCCAGGCATTCATCAGTTACGGGATGTAGGTGGAGAAGGCGTTCAGCAAGTAAGCAGTTGAATATTTTGTTCAAGCCCACTAAAAGGAAGGGAATACATCAACCTCCCAATATTGTACGTTTGGTTTCACATTCAATTAGATTTTGTTTTGTTTATTTCTCCCACCCCCAGACTCCACATACCATTTTAAAGTAGTTTAAATCCTAAGAGAAAGCTATTGGCGATTTTAAATACCAAATTACCTTTCTTAGGAAACTAAAAATATTTTAAAGAACAGAAAAAAATAAAATTTCATTTTTCTTAATTTTATTCCTCAAAGGCCCAGTTAAACATTTCTAGAGGACTCTTGAAGACAAGTTCTGGTTCTACCTAGACATAAATGAACTATGTACATGTGTCTTATTCTTTTCGCTTTGTTAGAAGATAGGGTAAAATAGTGTTTCATTCCTTGTAGAGTCATAATTGAAATTATAATGATATATTGGTCACCTTGACCTTTTACTGTTAACTAATTATGACATAAACTACAGGGTAAGGAAAATTGCTTTCTTTTTTTTACTAAGACATAGAGAGATGCAATCATACTTACAAAATGTGCTGAATAATTTTTTTTATAAAGGCATCTCAAAATACAGGTTTTCTCAAAGTTTAATACTAGGAGTAGAATAGAATTTTAATTTATATGAAAGACAAATCTCCAACTATTTTCAGATTTTGAATGTTCCCACAATGGTTGGGTACCATCTTACATAGTCATAATTCTGTCTTTATGTCAGAATTATGTTTTTACCATCAAAAACAACCTCTCAGATTGACTGTTTCCTGAATGTATTAGGAGTCCTGTAGCTATTCTAAATAAATTTATGAATTATTAATATGATAGTGCATTGGATTTTCATGTAGAAATGTGGGAGTTTTCTTCAGTTATGCTCATTGATCATAACCACATATTATTTTCCCCATTGAATCTCATTATCTAAAGTATAATAAATGATACACTTATGTGATGATGCTATAAATCATTCATTCTTTATTTAGGGCTTATTAAAACTACTAGAAGGGACGATAGTCAACGTTCCCGAAAAGAATTCCCGCAAGCTACGTGGAGAAACGGTACAAGTTGATACAACAAATATCCTGTTTGTTGCATCTGGTGCTTTCAATGGTTTAGACAGAATCATCAGCAGGAGGAAAAATGAAAAGGTAAGTTTTTCTGATGGGTTACTGGGATGGAGAGCATTTGAAGTTATAGAGGATGGATGCTCTGTTTCTGTTCTCATAACTTTGGCTGCCAGTTGTGGATTTTTAAGTTAGGCTTTCTTAGTGCATACCAAAAATATATTTCTAGTTATTTTTTAAATTTCAGAGTAGTAAATTGGAAGGTTTCTGAATATCATCTATATATGGGCATTTTTAAAGTATAACTTCATGATTTCAATTTTATATTTTATCTAAGGAGTTCTTTTATTATTTGAGGTAGGTACTGTATTAGTAAAATTTCTATTCATTCCTCTTGCCCAATTCACTGGAGCTCAATAAAGAGCTTGTCTCCATTGCCCCTGCCTATAAAGTCTCTCAAAGGTCACTGCGAACATTCACAAACAGAGGGGAAAAGTTTGGGGTTTGGAGGAAGGGTTGTGAATCCCATAGTTTTATAGATGTTTTTTAAACATTCTTATAAGCCTCGATTTTAACTGGAACTTTTTTCTTCATATCCTCAAGGTACATGCCCAGTACCTATTTGTTGACTGATTACAATGAAATGTAATGTCAAGATAGAAGCCCAAAACATACCTGTGTTTTCCATGTTTTTGTGTTTTGCTTAATAGCTACCCCCATATGGTCCCTTTTGTATAACATAATATTCTACCTAAAAGAATAGATCAGCTCATTGCTATATTGCTTGCTTTTAGTCTCCTTAGCCTTGCATGCACTAGTTTAGTAGTAATAAAAATACGCTGCTAATGGGACAGTTGCCTGTGATAGTTCCTTTATATAGACTAGATGAGAAGCTCCCATACAAATCCTAACAGAGTCACGTAATGCTGTTATTCCTCAGTACCAAGCCTTATTCATCATGGATAAGGTTATATTTTTATTTTTCATATTAGTTAATTTATGGGTGTTTTTCTTTTTTTTGCTTTTGAAATTCTGTATATATTAGCCTAACAAATTAGAAAGAAGAAATTATTTCTGTGTGTGTATATGTGTGAAACAGAGAGAGGAGTAGATAACTTTATTTTTGAAATTCTGTAACCAAAGGCAGGGAACATTTTCTGATATTTATAATAATTCCAAAAAGAATTTGAAGCTAGAAACATGTAGAAAAGAATAGTTAAAAATAATGTCAGAAAAGCAATCAGAAATATGTAGAAGGAAGGTTTAGGTCATATGAGGTCTTCAGGAGAGACAAAGATTTAAAAAGTTTGCCATATAGATCTTTATGAAAAGGAGGCATAAGAGAATCTTGAACAGTGATTTTATAGAGGATTAAACTTGTCATGTGACTACTGTTTTTGATAACCTTCATTGAAAGCCAGGGGTACAGTATTAAATAATGTACCTGTATTCTAACCATATCAAACTGCTACAGTCCTAAGTTTTATTCCTCTTGCCCTGCTCATGCTCTCTACTGTTGCAGTCTAGTTGGCAAATACGTGTTCATCTTTTAAGACTCAGCCTGTTAAATGATCAGGCAGTTCCTCTTCTTGATCACCTCCTGCCTTCACTCCCCTGTATGTGCCTCTTGTCCTGCTTTCCCCGCCACTGTTTCCTGTGCAGTTGTCCTTCATTGCACATAGGATCCTTGAATACCTTCATGTGTTCTCACTCGAAGTAAGCTCTTTTAGAGTAAGGGCTGTCTTTGGGTTTATATCCCCAATGTTTTATAATATGCTTAATAAATGTTTATATAATAAATAGTATATATTTATTACTATATACCCTTATATATATGCTTAGTAAATTTTTAAATTATTGACTGAAAGGTAGCTTGCTTTCTGACACACTAACTGTCCATGTACACAGCTTAGTGAATCAGTGGAATTTTTTTTTTTTTAAGATATTATTGGGGAGGGGAAACAGGACTTTATTGGGGAACAGTGTGTACTTACAGGACTTTTTCCAAGTTAAGTTGTTTTCCTTTCAATCTTAGTTGTGGAGGGTGCCATTCAGCTTCAAGTTGTTGTCCTTTCAATCTTAATTGTGGAGGGCGCAGCTCAGCTCCTGGTCCAGTTGCTGTTGCTAGTTGCAGGGGGCGCAGCCCACCATGCCTTGCAGGAGTCGAAACAGGCAACCTTGTGGTTGAGAGGACGCGCTCCAACCAACTGAGCCATCCGGGAGCTCAGTGGCAGCTCAGCTCAAGGTGCTATGTTCAATCTTAGTTGCAGGGGGCGCAGCCCACCATACCTTGCGGGAGTCGAGGAATCGAACCGGCATCCTTGTGGTTGAGATTCTGTACTCCAACCAACTGAGCCATCTGGGAGCTCAGCAGCAGCTCAGCTCAAGGTGCCGTGTTCAATCTTAATTGCAGGGGACAGAGCCCACCATCCCTTGCGGGAGTCAAGGAATCGAACCAGCTACCTTGTGGTTGAGAGCGCACAGGCCCATACGGGAATCATACTGGCAGCCTTCGGCATTAGGAGCACGGAGCTCCAACCGCCTGAGCCACCGGGCCGGGCCCCTGATTTTTAACTTAAGCTATTTTCTCACACATCATGTGCTTCTCTTATATTTTTGACAAAAGCTATACTACATATCAAAATTAAACTTTCTGATAATTTCCAAGAGTATGGTGGTTCTTTTATATGGATTTAAGCAAGATCCGTACACCTTATATACCCACCCTTTTGCAGCAAAGTTAGCATTTTTGTTTGATGTCATCCTTATATGTTCTTTCTAAAATCTAATCTTAAAGTATTCTGATTCATAGGTTGAAGTATGCAACCACAAATCATGATTTTAATAGAATGCTTAGCAGTGACTAAGACACTTGTGGATAATTTTTTTGTAAGGCTGCTTTTCGATAGGCACTACTCCTATTTACAGTATTACAAAATTAATTTTGGTTACACAATGAATACTGTCTCTGTTTTCATAGTTCTTACACATTTTGGAAACCACACTAGTCTAGAGGTCTTTTAAAAACCCTGCAACATCATTATCTGAGTTCTAAGGGAGTTCCCTTCATAGTTCTTACTTATCTACTTTTACTACTAGGATTCATTCTTTGAGCATTAGTTGTTATATAGTGGTTAGGTTCTCATTTCTGAAAGCAGATAGACCTGAGTTCGAATCCTGACTTTACCATTTATAGCAATGAGAACTTGGTCAAGGTACTTAACCTTTCTAGGCCCATGTTTTTTATTTATAAAATGTGAATGATAATAGAAATTTCTCCTGTTGTAAAGATCACATGAGATATGCATGCAAAGTACTTGGTACAATGCAACTTCATTCTGCTATTTATAACATCTGTCTTTTCTTTGGCAGTATCTTGGATTTGGAACACCATCTAATCTGGGGAAAGGCAGAAGGGCTGCAGCTGCTGCAGACCTTGCTAATCGAAGTGGCGAATCAAATACTCACCAAGACATTGAAGAAAAAGATCGATTATTACGTCATGTAGAAGCCAGAGATCTCATTGAATTTGGCATGATTCCTGAGTTTGTGGGACGGTTGCCTGTGGTAGTTCCTTTGCATAGCCTAGACGAGAAAACACTTGTACAAATACTAACTGAACCACGTAATGCTGTCATTCCTCAGTACCAGGCCTTATTCAGCATGGATAAGGTTAGATTTTTATTTTTTATACTTAGTTACTTTATGAGTTTTTGCTAGTGAAACTGCATAAATTAGCATAAGAAATAAAAAAGCAATCCTGCTTTTCATTTGAAATACCAGCCTATTCCTCATTAAATATGGATCTCGGAATCAGGAAAGGTACATTTAGGATTTGGCTTTATTTTTTTTCCTAACTAAAATCATCATTGTAACTTAAAGTCCAAGGATATATATAGAAATTATTCCAGCAACCTACTGTCAACCCCTCAAACCAGACACACGGGATTATCCTTTCAGCCCTGACATCCTAAATGCATTTGTTGTGACGTACCGTGTGTACTTTTATATACTTTTTTCTATAAAGTTCTATTAGCTCTCACATGTACTCTTCTGCAGCTAGTAACCTGGAGGTCACTCAAGCCCTCATATCCAATCAGGTAGCAAATGTTTTGGGTTTTATGAACTTAGTGTCTCTTAAATATCAGTCCCATTCTCTCCATTGCCACTGCCACTACCTCAAGTCAGACTCCTTTATCATTCTTCACCTGGACCCATGCATTTGGTTTCTAATTGGTTTTCCTGTGTCAAGTCTCTCTGACCATCATCACCAAAATACCATTATTTTTCACTTTACTTTCAGAGTAGATCGTTTTTAAATTAGTGAGCACAGTGCCCAGTAAACAGATACTAAGTTTTTAATAAATATTTATTGAATGAATAAACACAAAGCTATTATTTACTCCCCTCCTTAAAATCCTTCAGTGGCCTTATGTAGATGCCCCCGCTTTGGTGTTCCCTTAGCACTGTGTGTGTACACTATGCTGTAACTGCTAGTTTGCTGATTTGTCACCAACCAATAGACACAGAGGGTGTCTAATTCATCATTCTGTCTCTTAATATATAAACACACAGGGGTTCAGTAAGTGTTGAATAAAGTCCTAGAAAGTCCATGTTCATCAAGGGAAAAAAACCTCTTCAAAGACTAAGGACAAGCTTGTAATTCATAATACTGATACCTTCTTATAGATTAATTGATAGAAACTAGTGGTGGTTCTTGAAGGCAAGGTTTTGAAAAACCATGAGATATAAAATACCTCAATTAAGTTTAACATTTTTCTAGGGGTAGAAATTAATAACCAAAAGTTGTTTAATACCAAGATCTTGTGAATTCTGTTGTTCCAAAGTAGTGGGATTTTTTTTTTTTTTTTTGGTATATTCTCAATAATTTGAACTCTACTATTTTGAAATGGTGGTAATTTAGAGACTCGTCTAAAGTTTTATCTTTGTTCTATAGGATAAGAGGGCTAGTAACACTCTTTAAAATACATGTTTTCTAGTAAGAAATTGATAGTCTAAAAGTACTTTCGTCTGAAAGGGAATAGAATCAGTCAAGACAAAGATTCTGGCCTTGTGTTTCTAAGTACATATTAGTGAATCAGTGTACTTAACCCTCTGGAACTTTTCTCTGTAAAGTCAGGGCATTGGTCCCTTCTTGTTCTAAAACCAAGAATGGTGGTGGGTAGTAATAGTTAATAGATCAAACGCTGTATGGTTATATTAGGAAACTATCACCAAGTATTATCTGAGTTCTCATTTCTTTTGAATATATTTGTAGTGCGAACTGAATGTTACAGAGGATGCTTTGAAAGCCATAGCCAGGTTGGCATTGGAACGAAAAACAGGCGCACGAGGCCTTCGGTCCATAATGGTAAGTTGCTATTATTATATAACAATTAGATTATTTCTTTATTTGAGTTTTGAGAATATGAAGCCTCCATGTTTTTCCTTTGGAAACATATCCAGAGAATTAATGGGCCAAGTGTTTTTGTGATTTTTTTTTATCACAGATTATATTTTTCTTCTTTCTAAAAAGAAACTTTAAGGTGTTTGCAACAAAGGACACACATAATATGATTAATGAAGTAGAGAAAATCAGGATCAAAGGAGGGAGAATTTCAGAAAATTCTACACAGGCCTTTTACCTAAGCCACAGAGTGCTTTCTCAGACCCATTGAAATACTCATTCTTCTTGTTTATTTGTTTGAAATTAAGTTGCAGATAGGATGACATTGCATCCCTAAATTCTCCAGTGTGATATGAACTCACTATTTTTTTATTTTGTAATAAGTCCTAAAGACTCAGCCTATTTTCAGCCACCTTAGATTTCTCTCCCTTACTGGCAAGGTCTGGCTAGACAATGCCAGTTTGCCTACATACTCCCAAAGCAAGTGCATGTTCCTATTCTCTTTTTAAGGATTTCACTACTTAAGTTACTTATCTCAATAGGACTTTTTTATTGGAACTACACTTGCATCACAGACAGTCTGAGGTTATACTCTGTAATGAAGACCTAGACTTCAGGTGTTACTGATTAAGGACAGATTTATATAAATATGCAAACTAGAATAGTAGGTGAGAGAGTTGACTTTTTAAAGGAAATCTGATGTGTTCAATCAGTATTTTTCTTAAAATGGAATATAATCCAGCCCCTACTTACAGGCTTAACTGGTTTTCTTTAGTAAACAACTTTAGATCTACAGCAGCACTTGAGACAAATGCTTATTTGAAGTCATTCAAAATTGAAGAGCTTGGTAGAGATGATTTAGGATCAAATAATTTTCAAAGTAAGGATTACCAGTTCACTTCCTTAGTTATAGAATATGCCAGGAATGCTTCTGTGAAACGTCTGAATCCAAAAGTATAGTCTTTTGTGTATGCATGGTGACCCACGTAGGTAGAGCTAATGTGTTTCCCCGAAAATAAGACCTAGCCGGACCATCAGCTCTAATGCATCTTTTGGAGCAAAAATTAATATGAAACCTGGTCTTATTTTACTATAATATAAGACCAAGTATAATATAATATAATATGGTATGGTATAATATGGTGTAATATAGTATAATATATAATAGTACAGCCTTCCTTATAGAATGACTTCTCTCTGAATTTAGTTGGAATCTGTTTTAAAATGAAGAATATAAAAGCTTTTACATTGACTTTTTCAACATTCAGTTCCTGGTGCATAATAGGAACTCAGTAGTATTTGCTGAGTTAATGACTTAAATTTGTGGCCTTTAGAATACAAGTATTTCGTGTGTAACTTCAGTTTTCCGTGTCATTCATTACTTTTTCTTTAGGAAAAGCTGTTACTAGAACCAATGTTCGAAGTCCCTAATTCTGATATTGTATGTGTGGAGGTTAACAAAGAAGTAGTAGAAGGAAAAAAGGAACCAGGATACATCCGGTAATGTGTATTGTCAAGCTAGAACACATCTAAAACTTGATATCAGCTCTTTATTTCTGTGGTTTGTTGGTCTTTCATAAAAATTGCATTAAAATCCTTATAATCATAAGGGAAGCAATCTCATAAATTTTCTGTAGAAAAATGCTCTAATTTTGGTTTACAAAATATTTTTTGAGTCTTTTTGAAAATTGATCTTCAAAATTAGCCTCCACTTTTTTCTCTTGAGGAAGAAGTATCAAAAGAGACATAGAAGTAATCCAAATGAAGAGATTTAAATGAACTTTGCTGCTAATTCTGTAATTTGTGAATGACTTGTTTCATGTCTTTCACAAGACCAAAACGTTATAAATTTTTGGTCTTGGGACATAATTTTTCTCTCATTTATATCATAACAATTGACAAATTTGACACATCTTTTACTGCTTTAATTTTATCTTTATTCCGAGGATCAGCAAACTTTCTTGTAAAGGGCTAGATAAATGTTTTAGGGCCATACTGTCTGTACTGCAGCTACTCACACTGCCCTCATAGCATGATAGCAGCCATAGACAATCTGTAAATGAATGACCATGTCTGTGTTCCAGGAAATCTTTATTTACAAAAACAGATGATGAGCCATATTTGGACTGTAGGCTATAGTTTACTGACTTGATCTATTCAATAAATATTTATTATACAATGCTTGACATTAATGTTACCTACACAAAAACTAGGTTTCTGATTTAACTGTCACAAGGCATGTTTTGTTTGCTTATGTTCTAAGGTATTTTGGAGGCAGTTGATTGGTTTTGAACAACCTTAGTTATTCATAGAGACAAAATTTTTTGTTTTTATTGTCTAATAACAATATATAAAGGAATTATAGTCTTTATTATAATTTTATAATTTTGACTCATTTGAGTCAAGTCAGATTTGCTCAGAAGCTGTCATCTTCTTTACCATAGACATATGTTAAATGTCAAGCATTTGAGTTGAAATAATAGACTCTAATTTTGGTGGAGAAATGGATTTTTTAAGCCTTCACAATTGAAGCCTTGTCAGTTTATCCCAGTAATATATTTGTTGGGGAAAATTACTTGCAGCTCTTGGTTGTGTGGTCTTAAGTCTTTCCCATATTTCACCACTAAGCAACCTTAATATTCAAAATACTCTTAATATTTTCTTTTTTTTGTCTGACTTTTCTAGTAAGGTCAACTAACTTACTGAGTCTAGAAATATTGTATTTATCCCTCATTTTTATTTAAAAAATAAAAAACTGATGGCTTTTCATTATAGGGCTCCAACAAAAGAGTCCTCTGAAGAGGAGTATGACTCTGGAGTTGAAGAAGAAGGATGGCCTCGCCAAGCAGATGCTGCAAACAGCTAAACTGTCAGATGTCTGTCCTGTATATAAAGCTCTTCCTTCTTGTGTTTAGGATCATAACTGTCTCTACAGTCTGACATTAAAAGCATTGGATCTATCTTGGATATCATACATGGTCAGAAGCCTTTAGGATAAAAATCAGATCATGTATATTAGGTAACATTACATTGATTTATATGGAGGACATTATGTGGACTTCAATGACATAATGTTCAGAAATAAAAATGTATATTATTTTGGTTCAGTTTTTTAAAAATATGCTTAAACAAAATTCTTAGGAGTTCTTTTAAGCAATGCAGATGTTGCAATGACTGGATTTTACAATAATGTTACTCTACAAATGGGAAAATAAATTCTTTAAAATTGAAGATTGGGATACCATTCTTTAGTTTAACCTTTTCTACCCATAGTTGTTTCCTGAAAGTATTAGAATTTTATTCATCTTAAAAATTGGAAAGAGTAGTTTACAAATAGTTAAAAATTTCATGGAAAATATACCCCAGAGAACCATATTTTAATGATTTGTTTAGCTGTATTCTTACTCTTACCTACTAATGCATGACACTAACTTCCCAATTGGTACTATAAAAAAGGCCATTCTCTTGCTGACTTGTCTGATTTATTTGCCATCTTTAATGCATTTTAGTATCATGAGTGAACAGATGGAATGGAAGTCTGCCTTATTAAAACTTCAGAAAAAGACTACACCTAATTCTAAAAGTAGCATGCAGCATCAGTCATGATAACAGCCATGTGCTGAGCTAAATAAAATATCCTAATATTGTGCACTTACCTAAAGTGCTCAGCTAGTCGTTTTTTTTTTTTTCAGGCTGGCTTTTGTCTAGTTCTTTGGCTTCGTAGAACATTAAAAACCTGTGCTTTGCTATCAGCAGAATTTAATGTGTTCACACTAAAATATAAGTTATTAATCTTCATTATGTAACAAAACTAAACTAGGGGCAATTTAGGGGGCTTAAAAATGAAAATTATTTGTTTTCATAAATACTAAAATATTTGGGTACCTTTTAGCTTTTTCTTTTCTTCTATAATGTTGATACAATTTACTATTCATTCAGTTCAAACTTACTTGAAATGGCTTAAATCAGATTACATAGAAGTATTTGTTTTTATTTTTTGGTTTATGGACTCTTGAGCTTTCCTTTAACCCCCTTCGTCTTAGGAAGATAACCATCAACTATTAGCAAATTCTAAATACTGTTGATGAAGAGTTGCGCTTTCTATGATGTAGTAAGAGATGTGAGATCGCTATTTATGGCTGAGGTAGGACCGGAAATGCACTTTCGCAGAGTTTTAAGCCTGGTTACTATAGTATGGAACAGATATCCTTCTTAGTCTCCCTAGCAATGGTTAAACTTTTTCTCAGGAAGCCTTTCATATTATAATTGTTCATTATCTTCCTCTATGGCATCATCATTTTCCTTTTTGTAGAGTGAAAATTGGAGTAGCTACTAAATATATTAAGGATAATCCTCCAGAAATGGACTGGGAGATGTTTTAGTCACAACAACTTACATTTGTTTTTGGAAGTTGTTAACAAAGCATAATCAATGTTTTTAAATCAAACACAACTGAGTATTAACTACAATTTGTATCTTGAAACTTACGTTTTGTCATTTGAATAAAACAAAAGGACTAAATGAAAGCCAGTGTGGTGGTGTGTCCATAATGCAGTGCCATTTTTAAAAGGACACAGATATGAACTGCTTTATTCTAATGATTGGTTAATCCTTGGCACTTTCACATCTAGTAAATTCTAATTGCAGATTTCACAGACAAAAGTCTGTTATTAAAGTTTATGTTAAATATTTATTGAAAATCCTTACTTAAATATTCTGCATGGGCCCCACACGAGGGACACGGACCAAGCTTTTCGTGAAGTTTACTAGTGTAGTAGGGGAAGCAAACACAGCATCAGTGCATTTTAATAATGTAAGTGAGGTAGATACCAGGTGTGGTGGCCTGAAAGGTAGTGGTCCAGATAGATATGGAACAAGTAGAAATTTTCCAGAAAGCAGTAATGAAAATTAGATCAAAATCTCAGAGATGTGAAACAACTACTAGGGAACTTTAGGAGTTGAGAAATATGCAGCAGATATGACTTCACGTTACTGCTCTGAGATGACCATTTACTACATTCTCTCTCCTCTCCATTCAACTGAGGACTTTGCCTCATATTTCACCGAGAAATGATCAGAAGATGGACGTCATCTTCCCATCATCAAATCTATAAATCTCCGTTTCAGCACCCAAACTTTTTTCTCCAGTTACAGCCGAAGAATCCCTCTTACCAAAACTCAGTCACTCTACATCATTATGAGGGGATCCCATCATCTTCTCATTCCTCAAGGCCTTTAGTTCTTTTGTTAGTATCTCTACTACATGAATATTCATCTCCTTCCTTGTGAATCAGTCCCAGCAGCACCTAGACACTGCCTATTTCCTGGCCTATAGCAAACGTCCCGTTTATTTTTCACTTGTCTTTCCGACTATACCATAAGTTTTACTAGGGTGAAGAACATGCCTGTTTTGTTGACTAAAAGCACCCACCATAGTACTTTGTATATTTGGTGCTCCATACACTTTGAAACAAATAATAGAATATCTCGTATGCCGAGTTAAGTTGTAATTTGATGCAGAAATCATTAAAAGAGTTTAAAGCAGAAAACTTGGACATAATTAGCTGTGTTTTAGATTGTTGGGAAGGGGAGGCTCTGAGGAAAATGGGGAAAAACATGACTAGAGGCCTATTCCTGGACATTTCTCCAACACTTGCCCGTCTATCTCTTACCTCATCACTTTCTTCCTGTCTTTCAGATCAATTCTCGGCATACAAACAAAACAGAACTTCCTGAGCCCATATCCCCTCCATAGTAAACTTTATTTATTTGTTTATTCACGCTTTAAAAATTTAAGTGTGTACCGTTGTATGAGTGAACAGATCAATGGAAAAAAAATGTAAATTCCAGAAATCCCAAATATATTTGGGAATTTAATATTGGAAATGGTGATACTTCAAATTAGGAAACGTATTCAATAAATGGTAATGACAACTGAGTACCTAGAAAATACCGTTATAGCCATACCTTAAATTTTTTAAAGAAAAACTGAAGCCTTTAAATATGTAGAGTATTACATAATACATAGGATACAAGTAAATATTATGTAGAGTATTACAAAGAATTTCTGAGAAATATGAGAGGTCCCTTGGGAAGCTGGGTCAGGCACTGATTGGTTCTTTTCATGGTATTGAAATGGACTCTTATCCAAGGGGTCATCCATTACTTTTGCTTTTGAAAGTAAAGATCTAATCCTGTTAAGATGAAAAGACAAGCTATCAATTGGGAGAAAATATTGGCACGCTGCCTATTTTCCAGTATGTGGAATATATAAAGAACTGAAATCTCAACAGTAAAGTAACAATCTGATTAGAAATGGGCAAAAGATGTGATCAGACATTTCAGTGAAGAGGATTAACAGATGGCAGATAAGGATATGAAAAGATGTTCGACATAGTCATTAAGGAAGTGCAAATTAAAACCACAATGAGATATCACTACATACTTGTCAGGATGTTTAAAAATATAGTAACATGGCAAAAAGAGTTCAGAGAAACTATTAAGTAGATCACTCATCTATTGCAGGTGGGAATGTCCAATGGTACAGCTGCTCTGGAAAACAATTTCGCAGTTTTTAAAAAAACTAAACATGCAAGTGCCATATGACCCAGCAGTTGCATTCATGGATGTTTATTCCAGAGAAATTAAGGTTTATGTTCACACGAAAACGTGTACGTATATAAATTTTTATTCATGATAGACCCAAAGTAGAAACAACTCCAAAGTGGAACTATCCTTCAAAAGGTGAATGATTAAACAGCGTGGTTTAATTTTATCCACACTTTTCTGCAATAAAAAGGAATGCTTTGATACAACAACCTGGATGAATCTCCAGAGGATTATGCAGAGTGAAACAGCGAGTCCCAAAAGGTATTGTACTGAATGATTCCATTTATATTACATTCTTGAAAGGATGCAGTTACAGAAATGGAGAACAGGTTAGTTGTTACCAGAGGTGAAAGAAGGGAGGTGGATGTGGCTATAAAACGGCAAAGGAGGGATCTTGAAAGTGATGGAAATAAGTGTTCTGTATCTTGACTGTGTCAATGTCAACATCTTGGTTGTGATGATGTACTACAGTTTTGCAAGATATTACCATTCAGAGAAACTGGGTGAAGAGTATAGAGGATCTCCCTGTATTATTTCTTACAACTGTATATGAATCTACAGTGATCTCAAAATAGAGTATAATTTTAAAAACCTAATCTTGTAGCAGGGCCTCCCTTTCCCCTCCTGCTTAAAACCCTCCAGTGGTTTCCAATTCGTTCTTAAAATATGAGATCTGGGACGCTATTGTCTCTGTCCATCTCCCCGGATCACCAGGCTCTCCCTAGGCTTTCTGTGCTCCATCCACACTGGCATTCTTTTAGTTCCCCCACTAAACCTCCTCTGATCTGCTAGGGGGCTTTTGCAAATGCTGTTACCATATGAATTGTGCTGACCTCTCTTCTATTTAACTCCCACTCATCCTTCAGAGCTCAGATGAAGCCTCAAATCCTTAGGACAACCTTCCCCAACCTCTCTAAGTCAGATTCTCCTTGCCCCCTGTTTTCCTCTTTGGTAGTACTATATGTTCACCGCTACACTTTTACATTTGTTTGCATGTTTACTTAATTTGCTTTCTTTACTAGACAGGTAGTTCCACGAGGAGAGGAACTGGATCCGTTAGTCTCACTGTCTGCAAAGCGGCTATCTCCGCCCCTAGAACGCTCAGTTTAAGAACAGTATAATATTAAGAATTCAAGGGCTGAAAGAAGTCGGGCGCGTCACACTAGCGTCGCGCTTGGTTCTATGTCACTTCCTCCCGGAAGCCACATTCTTGGGAAATCAGATTCCTGTCACTTCTCAGAAACCCTCGGTGGTGGCCATGGCTCTGCCGCCCTACTTCGCCCCCGGTCGCCCGGGCCCGCCGCCCCCGCAGCCGCTCCCTCCCGCTCCCTTCGGCTGCCCGCCACCGCCACTGCCCTCCCCGGCTTTCCCGCCTCCTCTTCCCCAGCGGCCCGGTCCCTTCCCAGGGGCCTCCGCCCCCTTCCTCCAGCCCCCGCTGGCTCTCCAGCCCCGGGCCCCCGGGGAAACCTCCCGCGGCGGCGGTGGCTCCTTCTACCCGGTGCCGCCACCGCCGCTACCTCCGCCGCCTCCCCAGTGCCGGCCCTTCCCGGGGATCGACGCCGGCGAGCGCCCGCGGCCGCCGCCTCCAGGCCCGGGGCCGCCTTGGAGTCCGCGCTGGCCAGAGGCGCCGCCGCCGTCCGACGTGCTTGGGGACGCGGTCCTGCAGCGCCTGCGGGACCGGCAGTGGCTAGAGGCGGTGTTCGGAACCTCACGGCGGGCGGGCTGCCCGGTCCCCCCGCGCCGGGCCTCCGGGCCCAGCCTGGGCGAAGTGCGCGCTCGGTTGCGCGAGGCTCTACGCCTGGTACGGCGGTTGCGTGACCTGGGCGAGGCCCTGCGCGAGGCCGAGGCCGACGGCGCGGCCTGGGCACTGCTGTATGCCCAGGCCGCGCCGCTGCGCGCGGAACTGGCCCAGCGACTACAGCTGCTGACCCAGGCTGCCTATGTGGGCGAGGCGCGGCGGAGACTGGAGAAGGTCCGGCGCCGCCGGATGCGACTTCGCGAGAGGGCCCGGGAACGCGAGGCCGAGCGGGAGGCGGAGGCCGCGCGAGCAGCGGAGCGCGAGCAGGAGATTGACCGCTGGAGGGTCAAGTGCGTGCAGGAGGTGGAGGAGAAGAAGCGGGTAAGAGTCCCGGACGCGCCTTGGGAGTAGGGGTTTGGACCGTGAAGGGGCGTGAAGCTTTGCGGTGCCATTTCCCAGGGCTAAGCCTCTTTTTCCTCATCTGTAAAGTGAAAAGATAGCTTGCCCTTCCGACCTCGTATCTCCATGCTCATTGCGTGTTAATAATGTATAGTACACAGCATAAATGCTCCAAGTGCACACTGCAAAGCCCTGTAAACACAAAGTAGGATCACACAGAGGTGTTGCAGAGATGACACATCTCCTGTCTCCTGCTCCAACGTTCTGATATTCTGATACTAACATTCAAGACTAACACGCGTTTGGGTCCTTGTGCCTTGTACTGCTCTAGGTGGTTTTAAGAATACAAAATACAGAGATCTTGGGGCTTGCCTCAAGGAACATGTATATATGTATACTCTAATTGGCTGATGGGGGCAATAGTGATGATTTCCCCAGGATCCCTTTGCTTACAAGATTTAAACTACACATACCCAGGTTCAACAATGTGTTTTTGAGCACTTATATACGAGGCACTATGCTAAGGTCTTTACACACACCAGATCTTGAATCCTTGTAACAACCCTGACAGGTAGGTGGTATTTTCCCACTTTTACAGATTAGGAAATTAAGGCATGCAGAAGGTAACCTACCAGCAATGACAATGGTTTTGTGGCAGTTTCACTCCTTATTTGAGCCCAGGTTGTTGATCTCAAGCTCTTAAGTAGGGGCCAAGGTGAAACTGGAAATTGGTCAAATAGTTGTTTAAGACATTGTCATTACTTTTGAGTGCCTCTAGGCACTTCCCCCCCTCCGCTCTCCACTATCAGCTAGTGTTCTTCTCCTTCCCCTCCCTCGCCCCCTCCTCCTGTCTGCAGCTGCCTTAGAGTCTGATGTAACTACCTTCTGAAGTGTATTGATGGCAAGCTTTGTCTTCAAGCCCCCAGGAATGTCAGTGTTTTAAAGGCAAATACTTGGAGGCAAGGCCTTAATCTAAGGGAGTTTGAGTCAATTCAGACATTTAATGAGGGTCCATTATGTACCAGGCCAGCTGCTGGGGATAGAGATGAATAGGACATAGAGCTTGTCCTTGAGGGGCTTAGAGCCCCATGGGAGATCATGTCTGTACAGCATGGTGTATGTTCGGATTTGAACTATAGGTGCTGTAGGAGGCCAGAAAAGGAATATCTAATCTGCTGGGGGAACGTGTCGGGGAAGGCTGACATGATAAAGTGACATCTGAACTGAGTCTTGAAGGAAATGTCAAAGCCAAGTGAAAGCAACAGGTGCAGTTCCAGGAAGAGGGAGTAATACAAAGGAATGAAACACATGGTGTGGCTGAAATGGTGGGATTATAGGCCTGGTTTGACAAATGGGAAAGAGGGCTTTAGGCAAAAGCATCCTCCCTACCACCCACAGTGAGACAGAGTCCCTTGAGTAGTGGCTTGAGGAACCAGAGATATTTAGTCTACATGTGAACCAACTTAAGAAGAGTAGGAGAGGGTCTTCAGATGTTTGAAAGGCTGTCGACAAGATCCTTGGCAGTGGAGTTTTAGGCTGTCGCTGAGAGCATTGTAGAGTCCTGGGCCTTTCCAACCCTGTTCCTTGTCTTCTCTGCCAGCCTCAATCTTTGGTCCAGGTGTCTGCATTTTTGACGAGAGCCCCAACTTAACAAGGACAGTTGGGTGCAGATGTTCCTTGGACCACACTTTGAAGAACTCTACAAAACAAAGACCAGCACCCACATGGAAGCTTCAGAGAGGATAACCCCTTGGCTGGACCAGTGTAGAGGGGAGCTGTACATGGCCCAGGAAATTAACATGTAGATCCAGTAGAATCTCTTTTAACGCTGGGACTGTCTGATCCTCTGAGATCTCACTGCTGGACAGCTAATCTCTGCTGTAACGTTGTTCCTAATACTAGGTCTCATGGGCTCTTTCTCCTCCAGGAGCAGGAACTCAAAGCTGCTGCCGATGGTGTCTTATCTGAAGTGAGGAAAAAACAAGCAGACACCAAAAGAATGGTGGACATTCTTCGGGCCTTGGAGAAATTGAGGAAACTCAGGAAAGAGGCTGCAGCAAGGAAAGGTAACCGTGGCTGTGCATTTCTACTTGCATTTCTTCCTCTGTTCCACTGTTCCTTCCCTTTCTTTACTATAACACCTTCCTCTACCCCAAATTTTTGACAGAAAATGCTTGGCACCTTATTATTTTCATCCAATACGTTAATTGAGCTTGTCAGCTGTACCTCAGAACTTTCGAAGCAGGAACCCTTAGAAAATGTTTAGCCCTTGCTACCACAGGTTGAAAAGAGGCAGGTGTGGGAACCCATTGCATTCTCTTCCCCTTGACCCATCATTCCCACCCCAGGCATTCCTGGTCACACTTTCCTGAGTGAGGTTGACGTGGCTGGTCAACTTTACCCATGTGCCAAAGTGGAAGCTACCCTGTCCTTACTTGATGCTTCAGAAGGTGTGGGAAACGTGGCAGTGCTCCTTCAGATTCATTTCAACCTAAAGCATTGATTTGAAGAGGTACGAATGGTTGGACGGGGCAGGGAGTGCCCTGCAGACTGCATGGATGTCCTCCTGCTTACCTGCGTGTCACTTTTGGACTCAATAGTCTCCTCTTGCCTTTAGAGGGAACACTGGTTTTCTAGAAGTTACCCCAGTTATGCTTTTTATTTGCCTGCCTGGACCTTTGCTCTTGCCAGTCTGTTTGTCTGGAGGGCCCTCAGTCCCATCTTTGCCATTTTACGCTCTCACTATCCTTCAAAACCAAATTTAGATGCGACATTCTCCACCCTTCCTTGCTCTGGGCTGAGATGACCTCATCTGCACCTGGTTTGGATCACAGGCTGCCTTATTTAGTAGGTTGTAGGCCATTGACAGTCACCAGGAATATTTGAGAGCATACAAATGAGCAAATACCACAATAACAGATGATTCCCCTTGTGTGGTATAAAATATGAATAAAAGCTGCGATTCAGTCCCTTCATAAAGTCTTGTCAGGATGTGATTGTTCATTCAGCCAGCTCAGTGGTGAGCTTCTGCATGCCAGCCTTCAGAGTGTCTTGTTCGGATTCAGGCTTCCGAATCAGATGACCCCACAAGGCATTCCTGAGTTAGAGGAGAGTTTGCATCTACTATGTCTGCTCATGTCTCCTCCTTACGAGAATGCAAGACCTGAGGGCTACTATTTAATGTCCCCTACTCGATGCCCTCCATGAGGTGACGGTCAGCAATCTTTTGCCAAGTGAATTTACCATCATAAGTTGTCACTGTTAGTTTTCCTCACTTCTGTCCAAAAGAAGAAGGAAATTTTAGGAGGAATTATGATCTGTAAAAATAAGCAGACTCTGTGGAGTTAAATGACTTGAATGTAAAATGATTTGGTAACTAGTAACTGGTTGCATTGTGTACTTGAAAAGAAAATGAGCAGCTTTCTAACTTCTCTCTTCAAGGTGTATGCACCTCCAAGTAATTGCTGAGAGGCTGGATATGTAAGCAAGGCCACATCTCAAAGTGTCTTACAGGCTGGGCTAGACTTCTCACCCATGCTTAAAACTGAGGAGAACTATTGAAAGATTTTAAGCAGAGAATGAAATGATGACAAAGATCAGTGCTGGCAGAGCAGAGAAGGGTTTGGAGCATCTAGGAAGGAGGGAGAAAGGGAGAGAAACTGATAAGGTTGTTGGAGTCTGGGAGTGTGAACTAAGGGCCAGATGGTGAGTTGGAGAAAAGTAAGTGGACTTAAGAGATGTGAATAAAGGTGAGTGTGCGTGTGTGCGCGCACACATAAATAAATAACTTGGGGAACTCAGCACGTGGAGCTGAAGGGAAAAAATTACTTCCAGGTCCTAGCTTGATCTGCTGAATGAGTGATGATACCCTTTTAATTGACCAGGAAGAGAGAAGGAGAAACAGGCTTGGAGTTGACAAGTTCAGTTTGGGACCTGTTGAGTTTCAGGTACCTATGGTACATCTGGATAAGAGTTCATCAGCATATGACCAGACCTTAAGGTCATCATGTGGCGTGAGATGAGGGCCAAAAAGACAAAATCCTAGGGAATGTTGAAATTAAGATGAATAAAAAGGAGGCCATAAAAAAGATCAAGAGAGGTCAGAGAGATAGAAGGGAAAGGTAGACCCCCTCCCCCCTTCTAGAAAGTGGCAAATGTTCAGATTGTGCAATCTTGAGCAGGTTACTTAAACTTCTCTATGCCTTGGTTTCCTCATCTATAAGAAAGGGGTAATGATAGTACCTACCCATGGGGATTTGTGGTGGCTAAAGTAGTAAACCTGAGAAAAGTGCTTAAAATGGTCCTGGCACATACCGTATTTCCCTGAAAATAAGCCCTAACATGATTTTTTTCAGGATGCTCGTAATATAAGCCCTACCCCAAAAATAAGCCCTGGTTAAGATGGTCAGCCAGATGGACACATTTAGTACGTCCGTTGCAACACATGACGGACATATTGAATTATAAAATAGTAATATATAATTAAATATAAATAATATTGACATTAATACTTAAATGATATAAATTATAATTAAGTATTTGTAAATACCCAAGCAGGCACTTTTGGATGAGAGGTAAACGCCTATGTAAACAGATGAACTCGAGACTTATTGCCGAATGACCAATCACAGTACAGACACAATGCACGAATAATGTGCACAATTGATAATGAACGGACGTGGTTGTGTCTAATATGAATCTTCATAATTCAGTACGTCGTGTGTTGTAACGGACGTACTTAATGCACTTGTGTGAAATAAACGTTTTCGGAATTTTGGTGCCTCCAATTTTTCATTGCTTTTGTGTGGACCATCATTCTTAACTGTCATCATTTCTGTTGCCACTCCTGTCTCGTAAGTCTTCAATTAATACTTATTTAATGGTAGACTTAAAGGGAATAATATTTTGACCCCCAGACAAGATGAGTGCAAAAAGAAAGAGCTATTCCGTCGAGTACAAGAAAGGAATCGTGGAGGATTCCCGGGGCAAGAATCTTACGACTTTCTGTAAAGAGAAGAAGTTGGATCTCCGAATGGTCCGAAAATGGCGAGCAGAGTACGATAACCTCAGTAAACAGGTGGATGAGGGAAATGCTAAGAAGCACAAGTGTGGATCAGGTCGGCAACCATTATTTCCTGAGCTGGAAGACATCATCTGTGAATGGATTGCTGACAGGAGAGCAAAGGCTTTGGTTGTGCGCAGGGCTGATATTCAAATATTTGCCCTTGCAATGGCACCACAGTTAGAAATATCCCCAGAAGAATTCAAAGCATCACAACACTGGCTGGATGGCTTCCTTCAGCGATATCGTATGAACTGTCTCTAAGAAGATTGACAACACTGTTCAAGCTGGAAGATACTGAAGTTTTTAAACGTGCACTTCCATTCAAGTCCTTTGTTGATGGCATCGACTTTTCTAAATACCAACTCTCAAACATGATTGCTATGGATGAAATTGCAGTGTTTATGGGCCAAGGATCTCAAACAATAATTGATCAGAGGGGTGCCTCATCAATCTGCATTCCCTCCACTGGTTACAAAAGTGCACGTGTTACCTGTATTTTGGCAATTCGTCTGGATGGAAAGAAAGCCCCACCTCTAATCATCACTAAGGGCAAGAAAGAGAAGGTTGAACGTGTTTCAGGCATTTATGTTCTTGAAACCAAAAAAGCCTGGTGCACACAAGCAGTTATAAGGAAGTGGGTCGATTTAATGCTACCACTTGTTTAGCGAGGTGGCAAAAGAGGTCTGCTAGTCTGGGATTCACCCAGCACTTACCACGCTAAAGACATGAAGAACTTCCTTGCAGAGAGAAGAATAGATCAAATAATGTTTCCCACAGGAATGACTGCCTATTTCCAGACTCTTGATATTGCAATAAACAAGCTATTCAAGGACCATTTGCGCATGGAAATCAATGACTACATTGAAAATAGAATGGAGAGAAATCAGCATGGAAACTTTGTGAAGCCTAGCCTGCAAGAGGGGTTGTGACTTGGGTGAAGAATTCATGGAATAAAATCACTGACAGCTGTGTTGCCAGTGCACTACGAGCGGCTACATGGACAAGAAGTGCTCATTTAAGGAGAGCTCTACTGCCGGACATGAGAGATTGGGGCCAATGGTTCTACAGGAAATGGAGTGGCAAGAAATTCAAGCCGGAATTCGGGGTTTGGAGAGTTATGATGATGTTCCAGAAGAAGATGACATGATTGTGTTCGAATAAATGTAGATTTTTGTACATGAATAAATTAATAAATGTAGATTGTTGTACGTGAATATATGTAGATTGTTGTACATGAAAAAATAAGACAGCCCCTGAAAATAAGCCCTAATGCGTCTTTTGGAGCAAAAATTAATATAAGAGCCAGTCTTATTTTCGGGGAAATACGGTAGGACCCAACTTCCACTGGAATGAAAATGAAGGAGACAAGAATGGGTAGTAATGCTGATGGGTGAAGTCAGGGGCAGAAAGTCAAGGGAATTCCTGCCTGGTCGCCTATCTTCTCTGGGAAATAGGTTAGATGGTTTGCTCTGAGAGTCAATAGAGAAAGAAGTAGGACTTTCAGAAAGCAGTGAAATCACTGCTGTGAGAATGAGTGAAAGCCAAGCAGAGACCCACGGGAGTATGGTTGCAGGGAGGTTGCAGGGCCCAGCTGATGTAACCATATACTGGCAGCAGGTCACACCATCAAAATGGCTTTTCCAGGAGTACTCTGCAGCTGTCAGGTGAGCAGAGAGCACAGGCAGGGCTGTTAGGGTTTAGCTTTATGGCTGACCACAAGTTTTGGTGAGCACAAGTGGAAGAAAAGTGGTATCGGATACATTAGATTGGAAGTTTTAATGACGCTGACAGTCTCAGGGGAGAAGGAGGTAAGAATACTGGAAGGGTAGAAAGTGGTAGTCAGAGAAGAGAATAATTGGACATTTGGAACAGCCTTTGTGTCCAGGAGTAGGGAGTTTTAAGTAAATTATGGTACGCTGATTTGGTGAAACAGGATAGAACCTTTAAATAAGTGTAAAGACAAGAAAAGAATGTCGAGAGTTGACGTGGAAATTACACACATACTATGTTGAACTGTGTGAAGTTGCTAATACATGGAGAAAAACAACTGGAGGATCTACATGGGTAAATAGAAATGGTTGATTATGTTACTAGGATTAGGATTTTCTTCTTCTGTGTATCCAGTAATGTCACACTGCTTCTGTAATAAATACATTTTCCTTTAGAATCCCAAGACTAACAGGACGGACCACACCCACGTCACTCTGGGATGAATCACCTATTGTGGTAGTGAGTGCACAACTGCAATCCACTCAAGTAGTCATTACATTTAAAGAATTTTTTCCTTATGAAATTTTATGAAAAATTTCACACATTGCACAAAAATAGAACACCTGAATAAAATACCCATCATCAATTATGATGCCATTATCACACCTAACAAAATTAGTAATAAGTCTCTGACATCACCTAATAACTAGTCTAAAATCAAATTTTGCCAATTGTAGCTCTAGCTGTGTTAGCTATACTGTTAGGTGACCTCACAGTTAAATCAGGGTGACCAACCTTGCCAGGTTTCCTAGGACACTGAGCTGTTAGTGCGAAAACCAGGCAAACTGAAACATTTGGTCACCCTACTCTCAGCAGCAGACTCTGGGAGGTCAGTACGGTTAGTTAAGTATATTTCTTCACTATCCAAATATGCTCTGCCAGAACGCAGAGGGAAAATTGTTTATTCGCTGTGGGAGTCTCACAATGAAGGTGTTATAAAACAGTTCCTCCCTGTAGTGAGCTCACTCTCCAACTGAAGAATCAAAACCATTACAGTGAACCAAAATCAAAGGTTAACTGGTATGGTATGCTACGGAGAGAGGACTTAGAGGAAGTCAGGGTATAGTCAGATGAAGTGGAGACTCGAGGGGATGAAATTGAGCCTTGAAGATTGGCTAGAATCTACTTTGAGTGTGCTCCTTAGAACTCAGATTTGGGGATGGGAAACAGTTGTAACCAAAATGCCGTTTGGATCTCGTTGCCCAGGGGTCTGTCCTCCAGCCTCAGCAGATGCGACTTTTGAGCAGCATCTTCAGCGACTGAGAAAACTCATTAAAAAACGCTCTGAACTCTATGAGGCTGAAGAGAGAGCCCTCAGAGTTATGTTAGAAGGAGAACAAGAGGAAGAGAGGAAACGAGAACTGGAAAAGAAACAGAGGAAAGAAAAAGAGAAGATTTTACTTCAGAAACGTGAAATTGAATCCAAGTTATTTGGGGATCCAGGTAAGTTCTTCTGTAACCAGTGGAGAAAAGGAAAGTAGTAAATTGACAGTTCTTTTCCTCATGGATGATTTTTTTTTTATTTTTAATTTTTAATTTTATTTATTTATTTTTTGGGGGGAAACAGTGAACTCCAAGTCCAGTCGCCATTTTCAGTCTTTAGTTGTAGGGGGCTCAGCCCACCATCCCACGCGGGAATTGAACCGGCAACCTTGTTGCTGAGAGCTCAGGCTCTAACCAACTGAGCCATTTGGCCGCCCCCCTCATGGATGATCTTAACCTAAACTAAGAGGTGGTAGGCAACAAATGACACCTTCAGGATTTGCAATTCTAAACTACATCCCAGAAATCATGGATAAAGATGAAACACAAATTTATCATACGGTCATAATCATAGGCACAGTCACCTTGCCTTGAGAAATACACTCTAGATATGAAGTACAAAGACATGGTATCATGCCTTTTCTTTTTCAGATGAGTTCCCACTCGCTCACCTCCTGCAGCCTTTCCGACAGTATTACCTCCAAGCGGAGCACTCCCTGCCAGCGCTCATCCAGATAAGGTCAGAGGGGCAATCTCCATGTCATCTGTATCTTTTAAGTTCCTTATGGGTTTATATAGTTTCCAAGTTTAAAGGATGCCACGTATGTCTTGTTCAGTCCTCATTAATCCTTGAGAAGTCGATGTCCCTGTTTTACCGAGAAGAAATGAAACTCAGGTTGTGGCTTGCCCTTTTGTATTATCCCGTGCTTTAGCTGTTACATTGAGTTAAAGTATTGGCTTCTATTTCTTAGTTCTGTTCTGCTGCTAAACAGACTCTCCCTATCTACTTGCCTGTGGAGACTGTTTAAGACCCATGCTGACTTGTGAGTTCTTGGAGGTCAAAGCCAAGAGAGCTAGGAACAGGAGTCTCGTCTTCATCCGCAGTTACTAATGAGCTGGGTAAACTTTGCGGCAATCTGGGTCTCACTTTCCTCACCTATAAAATGAAAATGGTGGACCAGAATGTAGCCTTTAAGCTTTAGCAGTAGTACTCTTCCCAAATGCAGTCTTTGGAGAAATCAGTTTGTAACACAGAATGAATGAATGGATTCTGCAAGCATCTTAAATCTGTTATTGACTGGAGGCACTTTGTTAGTTTCTAGACTCCCCAGAGCATATAGGGCCTAAAGGTCTTCAAAGCCTGGCTTGAAAATCACTGAACTAAGTGATCTCTGAGGTTCCTTCCAAAGCTCCAACATTGCTCGTTAGCATACCAAGTTTATGTTCTGGGAAAAGTCTATTTCTGGCTAATATACAAGTTTTAGCTTTTAAACGTAAGTACAGTCAGTTCTTATTCACAGTAGCTGTGTTCTATAAAGGCACAATCGCTGAATTAGAGAATACTGAACTGCTGCTCCTAAAGAAAATACAGAGTTAGGTTCCTGTGAGCCTCTGGCCACAACATTTTCATTAACTGATCAATGCATACCATTGTCTTATGTTTATTTCTTTTGTAAAGACACCTTATTTAATCTATATCATTCATTAATTAACATTGAACTCATGGAAATTTATGCCTGAACATAGCTTATCTAACGTACATATATTCTCTGGTAGGCATATCACAGCCAGCACTTCAGTACTAGAATCAGGGGCCATTGTAAACAGCAAAATCTCCAGTAAAAAAGCACAAACGTGAAAAACGTACTAAATAGACTGCAAAAAGGACACTTGTTTACAGTATGAGAGCTGAAAACAAGAAGGTAGAGTGTCACCTTGTCCAGCCTCAGCTGGGAAAGTGTCTGCTGGTGACTCAGGTTTTTCACTGCTCTGTGTATGTCAGCAAGTGACCACACAAGAAGTACAAGTAATGATTTGGGGGTTACAAGTAAATTTTAGTGACTAGGCAAATTTATGAATATGGAATCTGCAAATAATGAGGATTGACTGTATATTCATTATTTGTTTATAAGATTATAGTTCTTTGGAGTTTTTCCCCCTTTATATGTACATTCAAGAAATAGAGTCTATTGCATTAGTCCTAGAAATCTAGTTCTGTAGTGGACTTACAGTACATCACTCATTGAAAAGCTAAGTCCTGACATAGAATATTTAGTTGCTGAACATCTTGCTTGGAATAAAACGAGTAAACAGTTGTTCTACAATGTTCTTATTAAGGCATGATTGGGATCAGTACCTGGTGCCATCTGATCATCCTAAAGGCAACTCCGTTCCCCAAGGATGGGTCCTTCCCCCGCTCCCCAGCAACGACATCTGGGCAACCGCCATTAAACTGCATTAGTAGAGATGCTCCAGGAGTGTGGTCCCGCCAACGCTCTTTCCAGCTCTAAATATTAGTGATGCTGCCATCTTCTTGTGCTGTAGACTAAACCACAACTTCTGAACTCTGCATGGTATGGTCCTACCTAGAGCTACATTTTCCTTCTGTGCTCTGTCCTGGCCAGAGGTGCCTCTTGAATCAGGAGATTAATATGGTTCTTCAGAAAAGGATCTAGGTGAACTGGGGGCTGTTACCACAGGCAGTGGCCCTGGTTCACTGAATTTGCCTCTGTTTTGAGGGGCTTGGTCCAGAGTGACCTGTTAATTTACTCAGCTTCCTTGTGTGGTGATGGGTAAGTACACTCCATACACTCAAGGTGTGCACTCGATAGTTTTAGCAGTCCTTCCCCCAGTACTGAGTGTGAAGGCAAGCTCGGCGAAAAACCTGCTTACCCTTCCTACCCAAAAGAGCCCCTAACTTCCAGGAAGAAAAATCAGAAATGCTTTATCTTTGGTTTTGTGAATCCCACTTTTGGTGCATCCTGCGAGGCTGTAGGCTGCAGACTGGGCTGCCAGGAAAGCTGGTGGTGTAGTCAGGTAGCCATGTGGAGAACGTGGAAAACCTGAAGAGAACCTGTACCCAAATTGGATTGCATTTTAATGGATGAGGCTACATATTCCCCATGTTAGAAGGACACTGATGAAAGCACCTGCTTTTTAAGTTCCTAGAGGTATAGTTGTTTAGATCCCCAAGGATAGAAATTTATTTCCCTGTGGAAGTGGGATCTTAACCTCACTTGCTCTGTCACATTATAGGGGCCGGTGTAAGTATGGAATTTTCTTAGGAACTCAAGCTCCAAAAACATCCATGTAGTTAAAGCTGAGAAAAAGCAGATAAAAGTAGTAAAATGTATTTTTTAATATTAATTAATAAATACTCTTGTGCCTGGAGATATCAATGATAAAACATGTCAGGTTTTTTTTGTTGTTTTGTGTTGCCTTTTGTCATTTATTGTTATTTATATTTCCAAAAAGCTAAATAAATATTTTTATTTTTTAGTTTGAGCCTTTGCCACTAATTTGTTGCCTCCCAAATCGCTACACACACTTTCACTCTGATAAAACACATTTTTATTCCAAACTTGAAAATTTATCAAATAGGCATTTGCTAAAAGCAAAGTGAATGTCAAACACTAAACTTCGCAGAAGCCAACTCTGGATAAGCAGGAAAGGACACCATCAGCTTTGGAAATGACTTCATGTAGTTGGAAGCTCTTGGGTGCAAGATGCGTTATCCCTATTCCTTTCTGTTGTTTAATGTGTATAATCTGCATTACAATTAAAAAGGATGCGAGCCACACTTCTCCAAAGTATGTCATAGCTCATAAACCTTAAAATCTGATGTGATAAGCCTCACAGAACCCCACAGGCCCGCGTATCCTTTTGTTATAAATTGTTATAAATCTCTACCATTTGCTCTCCGCCGAGATGCAGGAAGAGGAGTACAATGTACGTTTGGTGTCCAGATAGCCCAGCCGCTAGGACATCTGTATTGATGAGGGAGGGAGTGTGAAGCAGGGACTGACTCAGGAAAACTCAGGCAGCACAACCCAAGGAGAAGGCATTTAATGCCAGGTGGAAAAAAACGTTCCCTCTCCTCTCAGTCGGCTTAAGCAAAATTTTAATAAAGTGAGTACTGTTTTGGTTGGTTGTTAGTTTTTATTTTGTAAGTTTTTCCTGGTTTGTTGCCTTGTGTAGTGGTGGTGGTAGCAGCCACTGGTACATTATGGGTTTAGAAAGACTTACAGTTGTGTCTTTAACAAATTATACTTAGAATACTGACAGTGTCTTATCCCACAGTCTTGTTTTTTTTCCTAATGTGGAAAATTTGAAAAGTAAAAATTGTATAATAATTTTTTTCCATACACCCATCATCCAGCTTCAAGTAATTGTCAACTCATGGACAATATTGTTTCATGTGTACCCCCACCACTCTGGACTATTTTGAAGCAAATCCCAGATATCATATTACTTTATAAGTTTTTCAGTATATAGCTCTAAAAGATATTTAAAGACTTTTAACCACAGTGCCATATCGCACCTAAAAAAAATGAATAACTCTTAATATCAAAAATTTAGTCAGTGTTTAAATTTCCTTATCTCATAAATGTGTGTTTTCCACTTTGTTCAATCAAGATCTAGATGCAATTTGTGTATTGTTGTTCATTGATATGTCTGTTGTTTCTAATAATTGATAGGTCTCTCTCTGTCCTGTTAACTCCTGTGCCCTCTCCCTCGTAATTTATTACTTGAAGAAATTGGGTCGTTTTTTTCCCGATTTTTGCAGAATTCCCAGTCTGGATTTTGTTAATTGCATCCTTGTGATAGCATGTTCCTCTGTTCCCATATTTCTTATAATTTAGTGTTTAGAGCTGTACTGTCTGATACGGTAACTATGTGTGGCCACTGGGCACTTGAAATTGAGAGTTAGAATTGCAACTGAATTTCGAGATGTACAGTTACATACATGGCTCACATTTCTATTCAGCTGTGCTGATCCAGAGGCTTGATCACATTTAGATTGAAATTTTCTGGCAAGAATGTTTCATAAACCTGGTGTGGACTCCAGGAGGACTAATGTCCGGTCGTCTCTTTTTGTGATCTTGTGGTCATTGATGATCAATACCTAGATTCGTTCATTTGGGATTGCAAAATAGTGATAGTTTAATTCTGCCATTCTTTCCCCTCTCATCAACTATTTGGTTACCCTGGGGTACAATTTGTGTAGGAAAGGCAAGAGATAAATAATGTAATTTCCTTGACTTACTAGTTTTCAAAATAATGGTTTCCTAGTGTCCTCTAAAGGTGACTAGTGAATTTTGTTTTTAAGTATCATTATGAACTCAGATTGAAACATATTTGTCTTTCAACCCATTGGTATTGTTTTCTTTATCGTTTGCCTCACTTTTAGCCAGTGGGAGGGCCCTTAACTCAGCTCAGGAGGTTTCACTCAATCTCAGTATTTTGCTCCAACTTTGTCTTGAACATTTCCTACCCCAGGCGTGGAAGCAGTCATTTCTCCAATGATTCCTGCTTCCTCTTCAGTGGAAAAGGTATTTATAGGCCACAGTCTTCATGATAGAGGTGCTCCCCGTTCTTGATGGTCATTGTTAGTTGGTTCTTCTTTTCAATCAGAACTAGGAACTACAGTTCTGTTGAGCCTCCAGCCCTGTTCTAAATCGTGTCTTTTTTACACTTATGCCTAAATGGCTCTATATATTGAACATAAATTAATGAAAACAGAAAAATAAACTCATTTAAAGACTAACCGGAAATGTGTTGATTCATTATGTCCTATATGCAAAAATATTACTTATCATATTTCCCAGTAGAGGAGACCCTGGACTTGGAAGAAACTCCAACTAAAGCATTTATTTTTAAGAAATTAAGTAAATACAGGGAAGAATAGAAAATGAAAATAGAGATTAGTTATATGTTAAATTCTAAGAGTGTTTATTCCAAGTGGCTGTGTTTATGACGTCAAAGACTTTACTATAAGCCGACCAACTTAATCACTCTAAAACTCTTTATGTTCCTGTGTCCGCGTGACTTTTGTGCAAGGATGTGTATCAAGGAGCTTAGCTGGGATTATACCATCTGTTGGAGCAATTCACTCACCTCCACAAGTTTTGTCCACAGGGCAGCTATCCTGGGAATTACAAGGTAAGTACAAATTATGTCTTGCTCCATTTAAGTAAGTATAAAGGAATGTGAACGCTGTGAAGTATTAGCTGTGATATATTTTAAGGGCTAAAGATCACATGAGGCATTTCCAACTAAATCTTGTTTTTAATGCTTCTAACCAATAAGCTTTTCCTGTGTAATTTACTTTTGGGTGCACCCATACGTAGTTCCTGACTTGCCACATCTGGCTATCCATGAAGAATTGGTTTCCATTGCAGGTTCCATTTGTCTTTTGGAATAAACTGTGTTTTTCATAGTCTCTAAAGCAAAGATTGAAGTCTGAGGCACTTGGTATTAGAGTGCTTAACTGTGCAGAGCAGGACACACTTCTCAATTTTATTAACTCATGCTTGCCAGAATCTGGATAGCAGGATTTGAACTGTGTTCTAGGGAAATAATTTTTATTTACCGTTTGCCAGGTATGATGTTAAGTGCTGGAGACATAAAAAGAAGCAAACATTCCTGCCTTCCTGGAGTTAGAGTCTAGAGTAGAAGCTTTATGACTATACAGATAATTAGAGTCAGTTATAATTGTTGTAAGTGGTCAAAGAAAAAGTGCGTAGTCACCAATTTATATTTTTAATTGTTCAAATATTTTTTAAGTACCTTTGAGGCTCAGATAATTTGCTAAGTACAAGGACCATCGCAGTGAGCAAAATACCAAATACTTCCTAATATAGGTTTTGAGGAAGATAAATATAATCCAGCAATCATAAAAAATGTGCTGAGTGTTTTGAAAGACAGGTATGGTTCTAAAAGATTAATTAGGCCTTTTTTTTTTTAACTGAATGTTCTGTAATGCATTGAGGTGAAATAATCGAAAATATATAGTAGGGGCAATAATTATCATTCAGTTTACATAAGTATATGCCAGGTCACAAGGTAAATGTATTTCATACTGTGGGTCACAGTAAAAAAACAACAACTGGAAAGCCACTGTACGGTATGTACTAGGTGGACCTATCCAACCAAGTGTTGAAATCAAAAGATTTTTGGAGGAAGTGACGTTTCAGCATCTCTGAAGAATGAATAGCTATTATATAGTGGGGAAGAGACCAGGAAGAAGAATGCAGCAAGTTCTGTAATAGCCTGTGCAAAGGCCCTGTGTTGGGCCAAGCGGTGGGAGTGAGCATGGCGAGAGTCAGGCGAGAGTGCCGGGCAGGGGCCAGACAACGCACGGCTTCGGAAGCCCTTGTCAGGAGTCTGCTTTTCATTCGGAGAGAAGCTGGGAACCATTGGAGGCTTTTAAGCAGGGGAATGGCTTACTTTGCTGCTTTGAAATGATCCCTTTTGTCCCAGTGTGTGGAACAGAATAACAATAAGAGGACATGAGAGGATCCACGGACACCAGTTGCCCAAGTGAGGGATAAGAGGGCTTGGATTTCCATGACAGCAGTGGAGGCTGTATGAAATGGCTGGACTCCAGAGACTTAAGAGAGAAAACTTGGCAGGGATTTGAGATGGGTGGTGGTGAGTCCCACGCTTGAGCACCTTAGACATTCCTTGAGGTACAGAGTCCTGGGGGAGGAGGAACAGTTCAGGGGAGGGGAAAACCAGGAGTTCACTTTGAATATGCTGAGTTTGAGGCACCCTGGAGACATCTTGGAGGAGACACAGTTGTGTATAGGAGTTTGATCTCAGAAGAGAACTGGAGAATTTAATGTGTGAGTCACTGGCACACAGATTATTGAAGCTACGGGCAAGGATGAAAGTATAATGGAGACCTTTCAAAAAATAATAGTAACGTCAGCCTGGGTTCCATGTAGACTGATAGTAATCCCCACTCAGCCCACCCCGGGGACTGCAGTTGGAGAGGTCCTGGATTCTGCTGTTTACTGAGGCACCACAGACGGTGTTCCAAATACCCCCCTCCCCCACCCTCACCCCAGCCCTCCAGGCCCCTTTGAGTCAGCACTCAGCGTCAAGTTCAGGACCTCCCAGCTCTACCCTAATCTACCCACTCAATCTTACCGCACACTGCTCCCCGGCACACACTGCGAGTGAAGCAGCTTGTCTCCACCTCGCTTTGCCCTGCCTCTGCTCCCAGGCTCATGCTGTTCCCTCCCTGGAGTCATGCTCCGCCCTACCTTTTCCCTGCTCACAGCCTGTACCCACCTTCCAGCCCCGGTCAAGTCTCATCTTTCCTGAAGCTTCCCAACCCCCATAAGGACCAGAATACTTCCCTTCCTCTGAAGAATAGCATCACTTAATGGTCTGTACTTCTCATTTTGTGTTCAGAGGTGACCGTCATTTTAGAATATGTCCTAACTAGACCATGTCTTACACTGTAGCCCTGGCTCTTCTCAAGAAATGTATTTCCAGAAGCCTCCAACTTAAATTACTCCAGAAGCAAGTGCAGAACTGAGTAGAGACTATTAGGCTGCAGATGCTGGGTCAGAGGTGAGGGAGGAGGAGGTGGCCCTGTGCCTGCTCAGTGGACAGGCAGTTCATACTCGGGTCTCAATAAAACCGTGGTCCTTCCCCTTAGATCAAAATTCTACTGAGAGCTGAAAACGTGAGTGATAAATCCCAGAATGCCCAAGCTTGTTAACTTTCCTGTGTTCCCTACAAGCCCCTATACCTATACCTCAAAGTTCCCTGTAAGAACAGACTAATGGGGCAGATAACATACTGCTCACACTGGGACCTGTGTGATCCTGTAGCAGAGAGAGCCACTCTCAGTGTTCCGGGAACTGTCTTTTCAGTCTCATAGAAAGTAAGACACTGACAAGAACGAGCAGATAGCGGAGATGAGGGAATGAGGGGATTTCCCCATCTGTCCTCACTTGACCTTTCTACACTCGGACTACCTACTCTTCCTCATGATGCTCTCATGTGGGCATGGGGATGGGCCCAGTGACCCCTCGCAGCAGGGCTTTGCTCCATCCTGGTAGGGATGACAGCTTGTATTAAGCTAGAGGTATTCCCTGGGAAGCCCTGATTGTTTGCAAAATGCCAGACTGCAGTCAAGAGTCTAGATTTAAATATATATGATAGGCCATCATAAGCTTGAATTCTGTGTGAATAAGTGTTTTGATTTTTTAAGGCGACAGAATCTTTAATGTGGTTTAAAATACATTTAAAAAATCAAATCCCTGGATGTTGTGAATATTATTAGACTAATAGATATTACACTTGATCATAGCCAAAAGGTCCAGAAGCTAAGTGTGAATGAGGTTTTAATTCTTAGATCTCAGCTGTGGTAGGTACTATTGACTAATATTAATTGACTTTCTCACCACCAGTGCCTGAGAGTTCCTGATGGTCCACATACTCATCAACCCTTGATATTGTCAGGCGTTTTAATTTTAACTCCGTGTGTGTGTGTGTGTGTGTGTGTGTGTGTGGTGATATCTCATTGTTTTATTTTGCATTTTCCTATTGGCTAAGGTTAAGCAACTTAACATATTTACTGGCTATTTGGATATCCTCTTTTGTGACGTGTCTAATAAAATCTCTTGCCTATTTTTGTGTTGGGTCTTTTTCTTACTGATTTGTAGAAGTTCTCTGTATGTATTGGATTATGAGTCCTTTATGCTGCAAATATCTTCTCCCACTCTGTGAGATATATATATATATATGTTTTATTCTCTTAATGACATCTTTTGATGAATGGAAGTTCTTAACTTTAATGTAACCCAATTGATCATATTTTCTTTTACCATTACCGTAGTCTTTTTGTAACCTGTTTAAGAAATGTTTACCCATTCTAACACTATGAATGTGTTCTCCAATTTTATCTTCAGGCTTTACCTTTTTGCCTTTTACACTTACTTTTTACCTTTTACATTTAGATCTACAGTCTACCTAGAATTGATTTTTCTGTATGATGTGAGGTACAGGTCAGGATTTTTTTTTTCTGGGTGGATATCCAATTGATCCAGAACCATTTACTAAAAAGGCCTTCATTTTCCTACTGCTCTGCAGGGTCATAAATCAAGGATCTATATATGTGTGGGTCTGTTTCTGGACTTCCTTTTCTGTTCTACTGGTCTCTTTGTAAGTTCTCATGTCAGTACCACACTGTCTTAATTCCTGTAACTTTAAAGTACGCCTAAGTCTTGATATCTTACAACTATGTTGTTCCTTCTTCAAGATTGTCGTGGCTTTTCTTGGCTCTTTGCATTTCACATAAATTTTAGAATTAGTTTGCCAATTTACACCAAAAAACGTGATGGAATTTTGATACCTGGAATCTATAAATCAATTCAGGGAAAATTGATATCTTTAGTGAGTTTTACAATCTATGGACATGGTTTGTTGCTTGCATATAGAGATATAATTGATTTTTTTATATTAACCTTGTATCAAGGGATCTTGCTAAATTAACTAATTCTCAGAGTTTTATTCATAGATTATTTTGGATTTTTGACATATAATTATGTCATATGGAAATAATGGTGGTTTTATTTTCTTTTCAATCATCAAACTTTTCTTTTTTCCCCCCTCTCTTTTTGCACTGGCTAGTACCACCAGTACAATGTTGAACAGAAGAGATGATGGGGACATCCTTATCTCATGTCCAATTTTGTGGATATCTTTCAGTATTTCACCATTAAGTAGGATGTTTGCTTTAGCTGTTTTAGAGATATTCTTTAGTAGGTTAAGGAAATTCTTTTCTATTCCTAAGTTGCTGAAAAAGTTTTGTTGTTGTTTCTTAAAATCATGAATAGGTATTGATTTTATCAAGCACTCTTTATGCATCTATGGAAATAGATAATTATATAATTTTCATTTTCTTTTGATATTTATCTTTATCCCCATTGATTGGTTTTGGAAAGCCAATCTCTCATTCCTGAAAAAAACTCAACCTGGCAGTGTTGTATTTTTCTATCCATAATTATTTTTGTTAAGATTTTTTTTCATTTATGTTCATGAGAGATGGAGATGGGCCTCTAATTTTCTTGTCAGTTTTGGTATCAAGGTGATGCTGAAATCAAAATGAGTTAGAGAGTAGTCTTCCTTTCCTGGAAGAGTCTGTGTGATTTGGTATTTCTTCCTTAACCGTCTGCATGAAAACTCTTTTGATGCAATGCTTTAGAACTAGAGTTGTAGATCGTGTTTTGGGAAATGATGGTCTAGAGCAAGATTTAAACATGCAATAGTCAATTTCTGTCAGTTTGAATGCCCTTGTTTTTATTCATTTCCTCCCTCGTCTAGCACTGGCCAATTCACCTTTTCCTTCCTGGCTGTGTGGGACTCAGCTAAGTCACTACCCAGGAGAGTGCTGAGGCCATTTGAGGCCCGGTCCTCAGGTCGACGCTCTCTCCCTGCCACCAGTCAGCCTGCCCCAGCCTGGTGACACACCTCCACACTCCTCTGACAGAATGAGTGCCCTTGATGGTGTCCCATTCAAGGTGCCCAAGGCCTTTGTGACAGGCACAGAGCCCATCCCTGGGCCAGAGCTCAGTGTCCCAGCCTGCAGGGAGCTTCTGCTGGGTTCTATGGTAAGTGTATCTGACTGTCTGTCTCCCGATCCCTGGGTCTGTGAGTCTGCGGCTGAGCCTTCTGGGACCTTGTTCCTTGATTTAAAAGGGCAGCTAGGCCTGCTCTGGTATAGTCTGGGGAATTTGGACATAACCCAAGAGGAAAAGGTGTTTCATGAAGAAGGCTGGTTGCCTGGTAATGGAGATTACTTAGTGGGTCTTATTTTAGCCTTAGGATAACTGGAAGGCTGCCTGTATGAAGTGACTGAGAGTCATTGCAAGGAGTTTCCAGTTGCTCTCTCCCCTATCAGCCTGCTGCCGTGTCTAAAATTCCACCATTAGAATCACTCCTTTAGGCAATAGCTCCAGAATTCTCTGTTAAAATGTAGACAGTTACCTGGGTCACATTAGAAGGTGTTACTATTCCCCAGGCCCAAAGCACGTCTTCCCTGGAGGCAACTTTCAAGCACCCCGTGCCTCATGGCTCACACACTGAGATGTGATATGCGGTCATATCACTTACGGCCTCGGGATAAACATGACTAGTTAACTCCCTGGAGAGACAAGTTGACTTGAAGATTTAGGGGGAACCTGTTGCGTTTATATTATAACCGATGTATCATGGGGTAGAATATAAAATTCCCATGAATTTTTCAAAAATGAAACAAGATTGCAAAAACAGTGGAGCTGGTGTTGGGCCTCTTGGGATTGAGTCCTCAGACTCTTGTGTGCTCATCGCCACTGTCTGCGGGGTGCTTTGTAGAAAAGTTTGAGGATCTAGTTCCGCTCTCACTCATTTTGAGCATGAGGAACCTGAGGCCCACAGAAAGGACATGATTTGTCCAAAGTTAGTGGCAAAACTAAAAGCCAGGTCCTGACTCCAGATCATTTTGTATTAGCGAAGGGCAGGATTGGAACAGGAGAGACACAGGACAGGTATTGACGGAAGGCAAAAGAGGGTTGCTGGAACGGCGGAGCTGAGAGCGCCATCCAGGGTGCAGAGGCCTGGGCAGGGTCAGGTAGAGGGGCCGGAGAGGCCTGCGGGCACGGAAGCAGGATGCTCAGAGCAGGTTTGCTTCATCTGCAGACCCTGGAGTTACACTGAGGCTCCTCAGGACTGAAGTTTCCAGAACTGAAATAAGCTTTGTAAAGCCCAGAGCGCAGTGTCCAGGCCCCCATGCTCTGTGGGGCAGGAGCTCTCGCTCTCCCCAGGCAGCCTGTGCTGTGGGCTGACTCTGGCAGTAGGCCCCTGTTGTTCAAAAGAGGAACTTGCTTTACTTAGCTCCAGTGGGGGTGGATTATCACACTTTTCCCCTCCCTGCTGAGCTCAAGCCAAGCTGGAAAGAGGCTATTCTGAAGGTGAAGTCTCCTTGTAGCAGAAATGGGCACCCTTCTGCCAAGTCCATGTCTAATGTCCCAGCAATGTGCCGACCTTGGCTCTGCCCCCTGCTCTCAAGATGGGCACCTGCACTCTCTTAAGCCTGTTTCCCTTCCTGAGCCTCCATTTCTTTAACTGCTGGGCCAAACTAACAAATAGAGAAGCACGAGACTCCAAGTATGATTTACAGCCTCTCCTGATCAGTCCTTCAAGTTCACTGAGTTGTATTCCATTTACAACAATGTTATACGTGGTGATTAGATTACCAGATGAAGCTAACGTGGCCTAAAGAGAAAAATAATAACAGCTACCATTTATTGAGCACCTGCTATGCGCCAGGCCCGTGCTAGGTCCTCTTTATATATTTACTCTTCTCTCTCATTTTTATGATCCTTTTAGCAGTTGAGTATTCCTATCCCATGGCGTAGGAAATCAAAGCTCCCACCCGAGTGATCCCCAGGGTCACATGGCTTATGAGTGACACAGCCAGGATTCCAACACAAGTCTGTCAGAACCCCCTCTACCCTGCTCTTTTCCAAGGGGCTCTTCCTTCCATACTTAAAAGCCTCGGCAAGTCTATGTTTTGTTGTTTCATAGTTTCCCTTTAATTAGAGTTAATTTTCCTTCATTTAATTTTTTTTAATTAATCACTTTTTTTTTAATTGGGGTATATTAGGGAAGAGTGTGTTTCTCCAGGGCCCATCAGCTCCAAATCGTTGTCCTTTAGTCTAGTTGTGGAGGGCGCAGCTCAGTTCCAAGTCCAGTCACCATTTTCAATCTTTAGTTGCAGGGGGCACAGCCCACCATCCCATGCGGGAATTGAACCTTCAACCCTGTTGTTAACAGCTCGCGCTCTAACCAACTGAACTATCCGGCTGCCCCTCATTTAATTTTTTTAAAGAGAGAAAATATATTCACACAATTTAAAACTGAAAAAAATATAAAATGGTATAGAGCAGGGGTCGACATTTTTTTTGTAAAGCACCAGGTAGTAAAAACTCTGGCAATTACTCAACTCTGCTATTGAGGGAAAGAGCCATAGACGTTAGGGAAAGGAGAAAGTGGGCATGGCTGTGTTCCCACAACACTTTACTTACAAAAGCAAGGTGGGGGTCAGTTTGGCCCCAGGCAGTTTGCTGACCCTGCCACTAACCTTCCCATCTGCCCTGTTCCCCACCTGCACCCTGTCGCTGATGGCCTCTGTTACTCATTTTTAATGTATTCTTCTAGAGATTATTATGTGTGCATATATAAGCAAATATAGCTATTTCTTCCTCTTTTTTAACACCAAAGGTGGCATTTCATATACACTGTTCTTGATTTTTCCACTTATCATATTTTAAGATCTTCCATATCTGTACATAGAAAGCTTCTTCAGTTTTGTTTGTCATTGCAGAGTATTGCATTTTATGGATGCACCATACTTTAAAAACAGAGTCCCCTCTTGATGGACACTTAGGTTCTTCCCAGTCTTTTGCCATTACAGACAATGCCACAAGAAATGAGTATATGCAAATGTTCTTTTGAATTTGTTTGAATATATTGCCAAATTGCCCTCCATAGGAGTTATACTGATTTACATCCCAACCAGCACCCTACTAGATAGAGGCCTTTATCATCCGCACTTCCAACTGAGTATCTTCAGGCTTTGGGTCTTTGCCAAGGGGTAGGCGAATGGTATCTTGGTGTAGTTTTATTTTGCCTTCTCTTATCATGAGTGAGGTTAAGCAGCTTTTCCTGTGTTTAAGAGCCATCTGTATTTCCTTTTCCATGGACTGTCCATATTATCTTTTGTCCATTCTCCTGCTGGGCTGTTGGTCTTTTTCTTACCTATTTCTAGCACTCCCTGTATTAGTAAATTTAGCCCTTTGTCTGTGATGTGAGTGCTGTTTCCCCCTAGTTTGTCATCTGTCTGACCTTGCTTATAGGGTGTATTCGTCATGCAGATTTTACACATGTGCTTGTGTGCACTTTTATGGCTTCTGGATTTTGATTCAGAGTAAGAAAGCCTTTCCCCACTTGAGGTTATAAAGGATTTCTGTCCTATTTTCTTCTAATGCTTTTGTAGTTTTATATCACACATTTGAATCTTTCATCCTTTTGGAATTTATCCTTGTGTATATAATATGAGAATGCATCCAAAAATTTTTTGCCAGCTAGCTAACATTTATTGACTAATTCCTCTTTTTCCCATTGCTTGAGATGCCATCTTTATTATTTACTAAAGCCCCATAGATATTAAGGTCTATTTCTGGACTTTCTATCCCATACCCTCATCTGTGCCAGTACCATAGTTTTAATTATTGATATTTTGTAATACAGTAAAATATAATAAAACAGCTGGTAGGGTCAGCCTCCCCTTATTTATCTTTTTGTCTTTGGAGTGTTTCTGGCTATCTTTACTTGCTTTTCATATGAACTGTAGAATTCATGATGAGTTCCATAAATCACAAGTGTTGGTATTTTTATTGGGTCTTTGTATCATTTTATCCCATAAGTCCTGCTGGCTGTCTCTTTATCTCTTAGTCTCTTTCTCTACAAGTCTGTCTCATCAGTTCTGAAGTTTGTCTTTTTCCCGCCTCTGTTTTTTACAACTCGCCTATTTCACTCCAATCTCTTTCTCTAATCATTTATTCTGCACACATTTACTAATGTCCCCTCTGTGCCAGGTCTGCCCTGGACCCTGAGGATACAGAGAGGACTAAAATGCAGTCCTTGACCTCAGTCAGGAAGCCACACTGGGGCAGGCAGCTAAATTAGGTTCCTCTCACCAATGTCAGAGGTGGGAGGGGGCAGTGCCTATGACCTAGGGCATCTGTGTCTGTCTGTCTGTCTCCTCTTTCCCTCACACACACCACTTCCCCCAGCCTCTTTCTTCCTTAGTTGGCCATCATAGAGCATTGAAATTGCCTTTAAATATTTTTAATGGCATTTTATATTTCTGGTTCTTAATTTTAAAGGTAGGCAACAGGAATATTTTATTTTTGCCTCATTTATAAACTCTCAAGTTAGATTACTGATGTGGGCCCCAGATGGCTTTTTCAGGTGGCTGGATAAGCAGTGGAGAGAGCATCACAGTCAGATGGACAGAGGACTCTCAGCTCAGCCACTCACCACCAATCTGACCCCTAGCAAAAATTATATTTTCCTAACCTAATTTTCATAATCTGGAAATGGGAATAACACTAGAACCTACTAAGTAGCGTTCAACAAAGATTAGCGCATTTTCCATTTCCTGTGTCCCAAAGTAACTTCAGAGGGCAGCAAAAGGGATGGGCGCAGGTATTACTCGTTAGGGAGGTTTACGTGCCTGGGCAGGCCTCCAAGACTGACTGTTCTTTGGCAAATGGTGCTGGGCTCAAGTGAAAGCTTCTCTGCTAAGAACAAATTTTATTGGAGAAAGTTTTTAAGCCACTATCGTTCAATTACATACTGAATGGCAAAGGGACTTAGATACAAGGTCTTACTACATTTCATTCTCTTAACCTATTCCTCACTTAATCCCTCCTGCAGAATTTGCCATTAAATGTTTATTGATAGCCATCCACCACAGTGCTAGCTAAAACCGAGGGTGAGTGTGGGCTGTGATGGCTGCCTCGGGCTCAGAATCGGAAGCTGTGCAAGTCTGGCAAGTCTTTGGCTGAGCAGGGTCGGGGAGACCAGGGGTAGGGGTGTGCCCCGGACCCTGGTTTGTTTGGCCAAACGTCTCACATTGCCTTCTCTCGGCAGCACGACTTCAGCCTGGAGAGGAGGACACTCTTCTGGGTGGAGGCTGTCCTCCGGGAACCCTGCAAGTTCCAATGTGATGTCCCCGGGACCGCGTCGGCCCCTCCCGCCTGGCTCTTGCTGGTCAGCCCCGAACGCGGGCTACTGCCTGAGCCTGCCTTAGCCAAAGGCCCTGAGGCCCGACCCCAAGAGCGGCCCGAGGAAGAGGAGCAGGAAAAGGAAGAAGCCTCCTCTGCTAGCGAGGAAAAGCCGGGTCCTCGCAGCCCCCAGCCCAGCACTCCAGGGAGCCCCAGCCGGGGCCATCACGGGTGCTCGCTGGCCGTGCTGCGCGGAGTGAGATCAGAGCTGGCGGGGGCGCGGCGGCGGCTCTCGGAGGGCAGGGCGGCCGCCCGCCCCCGCGCCCTCCTGCACCGCGTCCGTCACCGCGCGCTGAGCCTCTGCCCCAGCTCGGCGCTGCCCGTGAACCCCACGCCCCCACTCGCCAGTGCACCCACGCCACCCCCGCGGCCCTCCACAGCTGGCGCCATGCCCCCGCGGAGCCACAAGCCCACGCTCGCGGTAAGGAACCTGCCCTCTCAGCCAAGGCTGACGCTCAGCAGTGAGGCCCCATAGTCGGGGTCCCCAGCCTCCTCAGTCCCCTCCTCTTCGCATTCCTCCTCCCTACCTTTTCCTGCTCTCACCTGGTCCTGGATCACGCTAGTCTAACTGCGGCCCTTTGCCAGAATCTTCCCTGCTCCGAGGGCCCCCATTCCCTGTTTCCCATTGTGCCTGCTTTCCCTTTTAGGGCACAAGTCGCACAACTGTAATTATTCAGTAGCTGTGTGTCTCTTCCAGTGGAACATGAGTTCTTTTAGGGCAGCGACTGGATCGCATTCATTTCCAGGGCCCCCAGCAGCAGACTTGGCCCATAGGGGGTGCTCAATGAATGTCTGTTGAATTAATGAATGTGACTCAAACCTAGGGCTTCCCAGTGGGCCAGGCTTGCGGTAGAATGGGTGAGCTGGAGGCTCAATCAAGCACTAGTCACGGTCCGTTAATTCCTGCGGGACACTGGGTTGGAAGAGACAAGATCAAAACCACAGGACAAGGAGAGCTGGCCAAGGGGGTGTGGGGCAAGGCGGTGCTGCCTCCTGTGGTGGGAGGGGTCAGGTGTTGAGAGACAGGTGAGGGTTGCTGCAGTCTGGGGAGACTTGAGGATGGAGTGAGTACGTGCTCCCAGAAGAACCGGGAGCAGAAGTGAACTGACCATGAAACCAGTGAAGCTTAAGCCTCAGGCCCCTCACTCTGTTCCTTCCAAGGCCTTGTACCTTGGAAGTTTATATTCACACTTGTGTGTCTTTCTTCTTTAAGAGATCCAAATTGTATAAGTCTCGAACTCCACAAAACCTGGATCCAGAGCAGATGGGGTAGGTCAGGACTGATAGCGCGAGGTGACAATTGGGCACAGCTCTCTGCCCCCAGCAGTCCCACAGGCAGACCAGGAGATGCAAAAGAATAAGGCCAACATGAAATTAAATCCAAAAGAGACCTGAGGTCCAGCTTTCCCATTACTGCTGTGTGACCTTAGGCACATCACTGAAGTGGTCTGAACCATCCCTTCTCTACCTGTAACGTAGGCCAGTAACCCCTCGCACAGGAGCAAACAGAGAAGAGGCTCTGTGAACTTGACCGGCCATGCCCATATCAAGGACCGGATATTGATGCCAGGATAGCTCTTGTCTGGTCTACTTTAAATTTAACCCTAACAACAACCTGGGGCGTGTGGGGGAGTGCGGGTTGGGGGGGATGGGGCAGATGTTCTGTAGAGGAGGAAATTGAGGCAGAAAGCAGCTAAGAATCTTTTTCAAGGTCACAAGAGTAGACTCAGATCCTAAGGATGTTTTCTACTCTGTGGATAAAGGGCAGACTCAAGGGTGAGGTCATGGTAGAGAAACCCCTGAGTGCAGATGGGGTTGGGTGGGGAATTCATATGTGTCACACACACACACACACACACACACACACACACACATACAGCCCCAGGAACCAGGGCAGCAGCTAGGCTTTCCTTAGGGAGGAGGGGACGAGGTGGTGTGTTCAGGGCTGGCAGACAGGTGCTTCTTCATGGGGGAAGAGTTAGGGGTGATGCTGGCCAGACTGATTGAAATGCCTTGAAGCCACTCACCTTAGCCCAGGGTCTGTGGGCGTTGCCCCAGCACCATAGCTGTGCCCAGTTTCTACCCTGCTCCATGCCCTGCCAAGCCTCAGCCCATCTAAATTCAAGAAGGTGGGGGGTCTGGCTGGGAAGATCGCCCTAGATTTGGGGTAAAGAACCCTGCATTTGATACTTAGTAGGGTTCAGGTCCCAAATGTGTGTTATTTACCAGGTCATTCGCTTCTCTGAACCTTGATTTCAATATCTGTAAAATGGGATGATAACAGGATGGACCTATCATATTTCTATTGCAGAGTTATTCTAAGCAATAAATGAAATATTATCATGTACTGGCAGTTTCTGTTGCCAGGCTCTTTGCTAATCACTTTTCTCATATTCTCATTTAAGCCTTGGAACAAACCTTGAGGTATCTAGTATAGTGTCCTCTATTTTACACATGAGTAAATTGAGTAAACAGTAGAGAGCTGAGGTTTGAACCCGGTCTTCAGGACTCCAAACTCTCCATAGTATTAGCCCCTATACTCTGTATAGAAGATGGCATGCAAAGGTACCTTTAAAAATGTCCTGCCCAGCCAGGTATTGTCTCCAGTGATAAATGACACATCAGCTTGTCTGTTTTTCAGCCCCTCATCCCATATACCTGCCTGCCACCTCTTGGGGGGACACCCCAGCCTCTCATCACCCACAGATTGTACCCTGATTCTGCTGACCTGCTATCTGCCCTGAGCCAAGAGGAGCAAGACCTCATCGGGCCAGTGGTCGCCCTGGGGTATCCCGTGCATAGGGCCATCATGGCTCTGCAGAAGACAGGGCGGCAGAGCCTGAGCCAGGTGAGTGGGGTCCAGAGCTGGGGGCTGTGGAGCTAGAGCCAGGAGAGTGGGGGGCCCAGAGCTGGAGGCTGTGGAGCTGGAGCCAGGCGAGTGGGGGGCCCAGAGCTGGGGGCTGTGGAGCTGGAGCCAGGAGAGTGGCCACATGATTTTATCTTTAATTTAAATAAATTTGCTTCCTTCTCTTTAGAGGCAGAATGTCACCCTGACATTAATTATTGGGAGTTGTGAACAAGTTTATAGACCCTAATGCTACCTTCTCCATAGCAGTTTATCAGGAATCCTCATGTCCATTTGGGGAGTCTCGATATTCTATTCCTATCCTGGTCTTTGCCCCAAATACAGGGTGCTGGAGCTTTGGGCAGCCAAGAATCTCTCCAGAACTGCCCAATAGAACTTTTTGCAGTGAGAGAGACATTTTATACCTGTGTGGTCCAACACAGTATCCACTAGCCATGTATGGTTACTTGAAATGTGGCTAGTGTGACTGAGAATTTTAATTGTAATTTAAATTAAAATTAAAATAGCCCCATAGGGCTACTTGCTAACACATTGGATGGAGCAGCTCTAATCACTTCCCTCAACAAATGGCTTACCCATACCCATATCCACTTCTCTCTCTTTCTATTCACGCATCCGTCCACCCATCTAGTCAACAGTTTTATGAGGCACTTCCTGGGTGTTTAGATGCAGTTAGGTGCCATGGTGGAAAACAAGGTATATAAAAACCACTGTTGTAGATTGGGTTCCCCAGGAAGCAGACTCTGATGGAGCTTGGCATGCAGGAGAGTTGTGAAGGAGACCCTTGGGATCAGCTCCTGGAGAAGGAAGTGGACGGAAGCAGGAGTGAGTAGATGGAGAAGTTGAGCTTTGTAGACCCAACCACAGCGTCAGCCAACCCCACAGCTCTGGAGAATTAATGGCCCTTCAGGGTCATCCTAACTGGGGCTGCCCACCCTGCCTGGACCTCAGTTTCCTCAACTGTGCAAGGAGGGCTTGGCTGGGTGGTTTTCCAAATGTGCTCAGAAAAGGTCTGTGTATCCTGGGGCAGGTGCTTGGACAGCTTAGAAGCTAAATCAGTTTGAAAACCATTAGTGTATATTATCCGTGCTTTCTGCCCAGCTCTGACGGTCTGCAGAAACCCAACCTGTCTCTTCTCCATGTATACCCATAATTCTTGTGGTCTGAAGCCTTTATTTGGCACCAACTCCCTATAAATCCTGCTTTGATTTGCCTGGCACTCACGATTTCCCATATCTGGTTTATCTCCCCCACTGAGCTGTGAGCTCCTTAAAGGTGGTTTTAATTCACTTTATAAACACAGCGTGTATTTATTGAGCCCCTCTGCCTGCCATGCTGGGTGCTGAGGACACAGTGGTGAATAAGACTGACACAACCCTTCACTCATGGAGCAAAAAGTTAGTGGATGAGCGAGATGAGAAAGACAAAATTGTATGTGCTGTGGTAGGGGAAGCACCAGGCATGGCACCTTGGAAACGGGGCAGAGAGGGTCCCAGGGAAGAGGAGTGAGGCCGGCCTTGGCAAGGGAGCCGGATATGCAGAGACCCAGGGGCTTGCGGGAGGAGCTGAGGTGACTGACAGGGGCAGGAGCAGGCCTTTCAGTCCTGGTTGGGAGGCAGCACTTGATCCTGAGGGCAAAAGCAGCCCCTGAGGACTAAGCAGGTAGTGACCTGCACAGGTTTTCAGCCCCGCGGGATCCTTGTCTGTCTCTTCCCCTTTCCAGCACCGGTGCAGGACTGTAGCATAGTGGGGGCTCATGCAGCCCTGGGTGGCAGAGATGTACGAGGCCAGACAATTAAGTTCACGAACTCATCCTAGAAAAAGTGCTACGTACTTTGCTGAGTATCACTGTGGTCACCTTCGAAGTACTCCCCTTGGGAAGCTATGCACTGATGCCAGTGCCTAGTCCACTCTTCAAAGCAATTTGGGAAATTTTTCTGGAATGGTCATCAGAGCTGTCGTCGTATTACCCTTGATGTCCTGAATGTCATCAAAATGTCTTCCTTTCAATATTTCCATTCTCTTCGGGTAAAGAAAGAAGTCATTGGGGGCCAGATCAGGTGAGTAGGGAGGGTGTTCCAGTACAGTTTGTTTACTGGCTAAAAACTCCCTCACAGACAGTGCTGTGTGAGCTGGTGCATTGTCGTGATGCAAGAGCCATGAATTGTTGGCAAGAAGTTCAGGTCGTTTTCGTCTAATTCAGGTCGTTTTCGTCTACCTTTTTCACGCAGCCTTTTCAGCACTTCCAAATAGTAAACTTGGTTAACTGTCCAGTTGGTACAAATTCATCATGAATAATCCCTTTGATATCAAAAAGGATTAGCAATATGGTTGCAACAAGTTCGTGAACTTAATTGTCCGACGTCGTATTTGTCTGGGGGTGGTGGGGGTGCACAGGTGTGGATGGGTAAGGAGTCACCTTCACACAGGTGGGTGCTCTCTAGGGAGGATGAGCAGGCTAGGGTGGGTGGTGGGTGAGACACCTGTGTCTCACTCCCCACTTGTGCTCTGGGAACACCTTAGCTCACCCTGACAGCCCTTTTCCTGGATTCCAGCGTGCAGTTTGGGACAGTTGTTGAGGATTTGCCGTCCACCTGTCTGCAGGCCCCTACAGGAGACCTCTATCCCTCTTCTATTGGCTCGTGGGCTTTCTGGGGCCATGTTGTATGCCAGGAGTTGGCTGGTCAGCCTGGCCCGAACTCAGGCCTTAATGGGGTCCTCAGCTGCCTACTCTACCCCATCTGCTGCCCTGCCTTTCCTCTTACCACCCCTCCTTCTTTGCCCTTTTCCGTGCCAGTTTCTCAGCTACCTCAGCGCCTGCGACCAGCTGCTGCAGCAGGGCTATGACGAGGGCCTGGTGGAGGAGGCCATGGAGATGTTCCAGTTCTCAGAGAGCCAGGTCAGCAGGCTGCCTGCCTGAGCTGCAGGAGCAGGGAGGAGGGCTTACACACACAGTAGCCTGGCGTGCAGGGGCACACGGCGCCAGAGCCAGCCTGGGGGCCATAAGGAGGTAGCCTGCTTGTTCAGCCCTGGGGAGAAGGAGACAGCCAAGGGAAATGAAGCGTGGGAAGGAGAAGGGTAAGTGTGGGGAGGGAAACTGGAGGCAAGGCTTTTGTGTTATTTAGATGAATCGATACAAAACGTGTTATTGAATGCCACCGCTTTGTTAGACACCCAGATGGGAGCCACAGACAGCACAAAGATGCCTGAACTCTGCTCAAGGAGTTTGCCACCTGCCTGCAACCCAGAAAACAGGCAGCTCTGCGCCCAGTAGTACATTCTGAGTGCCCAATGAATTTGACCTGTCCACAATCAGCAGCTGGTGCAGGCTCGCTGAGCAGCTCTTCACAGAGGCTAAAGGAGAGACCTGGGGGTGGGAGAGATACAGAGGAGGTGGGAGGGAGGAGAAACAGGGAAGTTTCAAGCACTGGGGCCAGAGAAGGAAGGAAAGTGGAGGCTGTGCTATGTAATACCTCGGCAGGGTTTGGGGCCTGGGCAGAGACCGCAGGCTGTGTATCCCCTGAATACCAGTATTTGGCCTCCTTCGTCCTGCCCCAGCAGCCAAGCACATACAGTCAGGAGTGAGCTGGAGGAGGGGAGTAAAACCAGCACCGAGCCAGTGGCCAGGCTGGGGCCTCCTTCCTTGCTACAGAAAGGGAGGTCTGAACCCATGTCACCCCAGAAGTCCAGGGAAAATGCAGGTGCTGCCCAGGAGCAGGGCCACCTGGCCTGAGGGGGCACAGCTTTCTGGGAGTAGATACAGAGGGCACCAGGCAGGGGGTTCCCCAGGTTGGAGGCCAAGCCTCCCAGAGTTCCAACTGCCCTCTCTGCCTCCCCTTTCTCAGGCAGGGGAATTCCTGCGCCTCTGGGAACAGTTCAGCGACATGGGCTTCCAGCAGGACCGGATCAAGGAGGTGCTGCTGGTCCATGGCAATCACCAAGAACAAGCCCTGGAGGAGCTGGTGGCCGGTGCCCAGTGACCACTGGGCACTGTGCGATGCCTGGGCATCCTAAACCTATGCTAGACCTGACAATCCCTTCTAACTGTAGACCACATAAGAATAACAAAACGATGCATGCTCTTTGTAAAAATGCAAACAATACCAAGGATGAGAGCAAATACTATAGGGGAGGCAAAACTTGACCCATCTTAGGTTTTCAGCAGGACCGATTCACAGGAGAAAAACTAACAGTTTGGTAAAGCATGCAGCACGCATCATGGGGGAGAAACCTCAATGAAAAGTAACTCAAAGCAGAAGCTTAGAATCCGGCTTATATAGCATCTTCAACAAAAGCACATTTGTAGAGAAATAACAGGATAAAGGAAATCAGTTTTAGGCTTCTAAGGATGGCGTACTGTTGGAAGGTAGATATATGGGAGGGAACTAATTGAGTAAGGTTTGTTTGCAGATTCCTCTGGCGCAAACCTAGGAGGATAAGAATCTATCTCCAGGCAAAGGGAATTTATATCCTTCTTTAGACAAAGAAGGGCAGGAAGAGCTTTTCTTGCATTTGCTGCTTCTTAACTGGCTTCAGCTCAAAATAGTTTTTATGTCAAAGAAGCACATTTTGGAGTCACATTCTGGTTTCCTTCAATACCAAATGAATGACCTTAAAAAGTTGAAAATGGTTGCCTATGGGGAGGGGCTGATGGGGGAGCATGGGTGAGGAGCTGTGTTTTTTCGTACAAGCCTTGTACAACTACCTGTTTTTAACTCTTTAAACTGTGTGCATTAGTAACTTTGATTTTAAGAAAATTAAAACAACAAAAAAAAAGATGGGCAATTCTTTTGGGTCCAGTGGGCTCCTGGTCTTGGTGTGGAAAGAACGTCTAGCTGTAGGTCCAAAGATCTAATTTCAGATTTTTGGTTCTGTTGATGACTGGCTGAAGACCTCTTTAGGCCTCAGTTTCCCCAGGAAAAGTAGAGAGATTAGACCTGGCTGCTATTCATGAGAACCCCCTGAGGAGTTTGTTGAAGAGAGCCAGGCCCCGCTCCTGGATAATCTGATTCAGAGAGTCCAACTTGGCAGCTCCTAGAAACCAGTTTTGCTTTTATAAGAAGCTCTCTTGGGATTCCTTTTTAAAAATTGTGTTTTATCTACCCCTTTCACCATTTCTCCCATACCCCACCCCCCAACCCTTACCGCCATCTCTGGCAACCACGAATCTATTCTCTGTATATGTGAACTTGGTTTTTATTTTTAGATTCCACATATGAGAACATATCGTATTTGTCTTTCTCTGTCTGACTTATTTTACTTAGCATAATGCCCTTGAGGTCCATTCATCTTGTCACTAATGGCAAGATTTCATTCTTTTTTATAGATGAATAATATTCCATTATATTATATATACATATACAATATATACATATATATTTATCTATTCATCTATTGATGGCCACTTAGGTTGTTTCTGTATCTTGACTATCATAAATAATGCTGCAATGAATTTGGGGGTGTATATATCTTTTTGAATTAGTGTTTTCGTTTCTTTGGATAAATACCCAGAAGTGGAATTGCTGGATCATATGATAGTTCTATTTTTAATTTTTTAAACAGAACCTCCATACTGTTTTCCATAGTGGCTGCACCAATTTACAATCCTACTGACAGAATAGCATTGTTCCTTTTCCTCCACATCCTCGCCAACACTTATTTCTTCTTTTTGATAACAGCCATTCCAACAGGTGTGATGTGATAATCTCATTGTGGTTTTGATTTGCATTTCCCTGATGATTAATGATGCTGAAGCATCTTTTCATGTACCTTTTGAGCATGGGCATCTGTGTGTCTTTTTGGGAAAATGTCTGTATAGATCTTCTGCCTATTTTTTCAATCAATTGGGTTTTTTTGCTGTTGAGTTGTTTGAGTTCTTTATATATTTTGGATTTTAACCCCTTATCAGATACATGATTTGTAAATATTTTCTCCCATTCATTAGGTTGCATTTTACTGATGGTTTCTTTGCTGTGCAGAAGCTTTTTAGTTTGATTGGGTCACACTTATTCATTTTTGCTTTCAGTAGCATATCCAAAATATCATTGCCAAGACCTGTGTCAAAAAGGTTACTGCTTGTTTTCTTCTAGGAGTTTTATGGTTTCAGGCCTTACATTCAAGTCTTTAATCCATTTTGAGTTAATTTTTGTGTATGCTATAAGATAATGGTCGAGTTTCATTCTTTTGCATGTGGCTGTCCAGTTTTCCCAATACCATTTATGGAAGAGACTGTCCTCCCATCAGATACTATTGGCTCATTTGTCATAAATTAATTGACCATATATGTGTGGGTTGATTTCTGGGTTCTCTATTCTGTTCCATTGATCTATGTGTCTGTTTTTATGCCAACATCTCTGGGGATTCTTATTCAGTGTAATAGGCCCATGTCCAGTGTGTGACCCTCAGGGACAGCCAGTCTGTGTCCCCTTCTGCTCTGACAATCTGTGGTCCTACATCAGTCTATCCTCATTTAGAGGAAGGGCAGATTGAGACCAGAGTTGTCTCCAGTCACCCCAGGCCTACCCTCTGGAGTGCCCCAGGGATTGAGGGGACCAGTTGCTAGAGCTGCCTGGGACTCAGGCAAACAGAGGTCAGACGCCAAGACACAGGTGCCCCTGCCCTTCCCAGCTGGCCCTGTGCAAAGGCCTGTAGCACTTACCACAGAATCAGAACTTCTTATCTGCTATACCTAGCAAACAGGTCTGGACCTGGAGCTGAAGTCTGTAAAAAAAAAAAAAAAAAAAAAAAAAATCTTCCAAGTTTCTCAGCTTCAACTCCGACACCTTATCTGAATGTACAGCGAGGATTCTGCACGCCTACATAGACCTAAACGGCAAGTCTGGGACTAACCCAGGTCTCCTGAGGTGCATCAAGCCCCTGCATGCTTTCCACTAAGCCTTGATGCCTGCCAACTTGAAATCACATTAAAAATCTTCTCTGGTCTTAAAACTTGCTTTGAATAACTTGTAACAATGCAAAGCTATTTGAGAAAATCAGCAAAATGTCATAAAGTTGGCCAAAAATAAAACCGCATTTGGAAAAGATAGTAAAATTCAATTTCGATTTCTAAGATGTAATGTTAAAGCCAAAGCTATTAATGTTTTGATTAAAGTAATCTGGCCTCAGTCTGCCACTTTATGAAGCCCCCTTGTTCAGTGGCAACCAATTGACAGGCCCCTCACGCACGTCACATGCCCTCCTCCCATACCACTCCACCCATCCTTCTGCCACCTACCCCAAACCTTCCCATCCCTAGAAAGCTCTTGCTTGATTAAAAAATGAAACATGAAGACATCATTTTTAGTTTAAAATACTCTTGGCCTGTAGAATAGTGTGGTAGTTAAAGGCAGGGGCTCTGAAGTCAGACCTGGGCTGAAACTACAGTCCTCTCACAAACTAGCTGTGTGACCTTTTGAAAGTCACATAACGTCTCTGTGCCTCAGTTCCTTACCCATCATAGAGGAATACTGAACTTCCCAACTAGGTTGATTGAACAGGATAGCACACAGGAAGCTGTGGCATGGTATCTAGTAGCTATTTACTTATTTATACATATTTATACCCTGCCTTCTTCAGGTAATGAGCACCTCCTTTATTCCAATCCTCCTCCTCATCATTGCTATGGTTAACAAATCTCCAGTATTTATAGCTGAATTCAGAAAATCTGGGAGAACCTCTTCCTATCTCTGGTCAGATGGTTTAAGGAGGTGGCTGGAGTAAAGGATTCTGGGAGTGCACTCAGCCCTGCACTAGACCCTCTGAGAAGAAGTTGCCCCTGCATTCCAGGTGCTACAGCCCAGCTGATGAGCCACAACTACTACCACCTGGGAGAAGGTTAATCTACAGCTAATACTAAGGGTCAGGTAGCTGCTTTTGGTGGCCCCTGGAAATAGCAGATGACACAGTCAGCTCCCTGAGGGCAGGGTCTCGACAAGGCCTCTGGCTTCCTTGGAGAGGAAGCCAGGATGGCAGAGTCAAGGCAACAGGTGGTGAAACAAGGCCTGGCCCAAGGCTGCAGAATGAAGCAAGTTCTGCCTTGCTTCTTTCACTTCGGTACCTTTATACTCTGTCTCCTCTCCTATGTCCCCACTGTGTTCCATCAGAGGCCCAGTGCCAGCAGGTAGAAGATGGCCTCCTGACTCTGATGTCGGGGAGGTTGGGGTGGGGGGTGTTTTATAAACTATTTCAGGCTGAAATCTCAAGTTCTTGATGTGTTTCCTTCCCAGGGAAATATGCATATTGCCCCCATCTAGCTGACCCTTCTGCCTCCTCATAGGGACCTTTGTGATTACGCTGGGCACCCCAGGATAGTCTGGAATAATCTCCCATCTCAAAATCCTTCACTTAATCATATCTGCAGAGTCCCTTTTACCATGTAAGGTAACAATTCCAGGGATTAGGAGGTGGACATCTTCAGGGAACCATTCAGCCTAGCACAGAGGGGCAATGCTTGACCCAAACTAATATATAACTAATGGAGGAGTTTCAGGCAGTCACATAAGGGAGTTTTGTTGTGTTTCTGTATTACTCTTTATACAAGGGACATTTCTATTTTGGAGCAGAATGACGGTAGAGCAGGCCTTACCTAGAGGTCAGGGTCTCAGGCAAGGCTGGACCCTCCCCAGGCTCAAACTGATACAGCTGGCTCCACTTCTCTCTCGCCTCTGCTAGGAGCCTCTGGGGCTCTTGCTTCAACTTGAGTCAACGTCCTGCAGCTGACAACATTCTCCTGGTACTGGATGCAGGGCCAGCTGAAGGGCTGCCAGAGCCTTGTCTTGGCCCTGACCCTTCCACTCTGGGGATGCTGGAGGGGGGATGCACCTTAGTTTCTAGCTGTCCTCCCAGGATCAAGTGGAGAAGGCAGGAGCTTACTCTTCCCGGTCCCTCCTCCCCCCTCGGTCCCCTTCCTTCCTGCATCCTCCCAGCCCCTCTCCCTAGCCTGACCTCTAGCTGCCCTGTCCTCCTGTCTTATCTGGTGATTAGAGAATTCCTTTATGGGAGCCTGCAGGGAACACGCTTTGCCTTTTAAGAGGATTTAGGGAGAGGACAATGCTTAATCATGAATAGTGGCTCATAAATGATGGGGTTTGGAGCCCAGTAAAAGCTGGCAAAGGGGAGGGGTGACCCTCCCAGCTCTTCTTCTCATCTGACCATCGCTGCTATCTATAGGTAAGACTCACTGCCAGGACGATTTGGGGTTGTGGGGAGCTCAGGAAACTCTTGTTTTTAATTTTTATTGGGGAATATTGGGGAACAGTGTTTTTCCAGGACCCATCAGCTCCAAGTCAAGTCGTTGTTTTCAATCTAGTTGTGGAGGGCACAGCTCACTGGCTCATGTGGGAACTGAAATGGCGACCTTGGTGTTATGAGCACCGCACTTTAACCACTGAGCCAACCGGCCGCCCCCCTCCGAAAGTCTTTTCTAATGAGGGTTGGGGGAGGCTTCTAGAGCCCCTCCCTCAGTACAAGGACCTCCTGCTGCACACTCTTCCTACCCTCAGATCCTAAGGGCCAGAGCTGTATTCCCAGACATGCTGTGGTCAGAGGAATGCTTGGACAACCAGGACTCTCCTAGAAACTCTCACACGCACTCACCCCCACTGTCCTCAAGGGGTGTAAACCCCCTGCCCCAGGCATTATCTGGAGTTTGGCAAGTGCTGGGGACAAGGGTGACCCTAAACGGAGCAAGAAGGGATTGCTCAGCTCAACTCAAAGGCAGGGCCCACTCAACCACCAAATCCTTTGTTAAGCCCCGACTGTGCACTCAGCCCTGCACTAGATCCTCTGAGAAGAAGTTGCCCCTGCATTCCAGGTGCTACAGCCCAGCCGATGAGCCACAACTACTACCAAAGAACCATTCACTTGCTAATTTTCCACCCAGCAAACCTTTATTGCATACCAGCTGGGTGCCAGGCCCTGCGGGGGCCCAGGAGTAGGGGAAGGTGGGAAGAATGAGAAATGGCCTGTCCTGAAGTGAAAGGTTTTCCAGTGCAAGGCTGGGTGGTGTGGGTCAGCGTCCAGGTGGCTGAGAGCAGTCAGTGCCTGTGCTGGTGACGATGGCAGTGAAGGCAGAGGGACAGGCGGGCTCTGGCCCAATGAGGGCCCGTGGACGTGGCACTTTGCCAACTCCGCCTGTAGAACTGGGTCCTAGCCAGTACCCCTGCGGGCTCCACTCCCAGGCCAGCATTGGGGCACCCACCCCCACCCCAGCATCCTGCTCTCCAGGCGGGTAGCCCTGCCTCCTGCCCACTCTCCTCCTGAACCTGTCCTTATAAGGCCACCCACTCAGGAGACGTGCGTTCTGTGTCCTCTGGGAAGTTGCCCACACAACGTCATCTGCTATTTCATTGCTCGAGATTTTTAACCTATGATTTTTTTGTCATTAAGAAAATGTTTTCAGGGTAAACAGAGACATTAACTGGGTGCTGGGTAAGAGAGCGGAAGAATAGAATACAGGGGGCTGGGGAGCCAGGGATGAAGGGCATGGCTGAATTCCCTTAGCAGCCGAACAGTTCCATGAACCTCAGCAGGCGCTGAGCTGGGCGCTGGAGTAGACGGGGTGGGGAGTTCCTCAGGGACTCTACTATGGGAACAGACATCATACGCCACAAATTCTGGTGCAGCGAAGGTGGCCTCCGGGCAGATGTGAGACCCCACACTACAGGAGCTTGAGCCAGGCTGAGAGATCAGCCTCCAGTTGGCACAAGGCATCTTCTAAGAGGGGGCACCACTGAGCCAGGCCTTGCAGGGGGGGCAGGAGTTCTTTGCATGAGAAGTAGAGAAAGGACATTCCAGGCAGCAGTTGGCCTGCATGCGACAACCTGGGGCGAGAGGGGGAATGGGGAGCTCCTTGGTGAGCCTGGAAGGTGGGGTCTGAGCCTTGAGGAGTCTGGACTTCATGCTGCAGCCAGGGAGCAAAGGAATGAACACAGTGGAGCCAACAGGAGTGAAAGAAGGGAGACCATGGCGGTGACTCCTGTTTCCCGGCCACCCACCTGGGGGCTGTGTTTCCTTATTCTTAAGTGACACCCAGTGAACTTGGAAAGAGGTACCTTTCCTGCCATTGTGGGTCATCTTATGTATGTGGTCAGTCAAAGTGGCCTGTCTTCCCCATGGCACATGTCACACAGGGCCAGGCCGACTCTGGCACGTGACCCTGGAGTCCCTCAGAGGGACTGTAAACGTTCCTGCTGCTGGAAACCCTTTCCCAGCCAGGTGCGCTGGCCTTCCCAGTCAACTGGAGCTACCAAAGTCCTTCCAATAGGAGAATCCTGTTCTCTTTAACGTTGCTGACAATCAAAGCCCCCTGCGGTATGCAGTGAGAGACCGTGAGTAAAGGTGGTGGCCAAATGGGGCACGGAGTGTGTCCTGCCATTCCTGGCACCTAGAGGAAGGTCTAAGACAGTGAAGCAGGATGAGGAAAGTTGACTGGAGCAGGATGAGGAAAGGAGGCTTGGAAGTCTGGGTTCTCGCTGAGAGGGCTTATCTCATAAGGGAATTGCCACTGGGTCCCGTAACTGCCAAGGGGCCATCTCGTCTCCTTCATTCCACCGTGAAGCCCTGGGGGCAGGGACTGAACCTGGTTTGTCTCTCTGCCCTGGCACAGTTGGGGGTTAGAGGAAGTGCTCAGAAGTGTTTGCTCAGTGAAGAGGATGAAAAGAAGGGAAGGAAGGAAAGAGAGAGAGAGGGAAACCCCTGAAAGTAAGTCCTCTGAGGAGTGGCCCATGCTGAAAGGTAACTGGCTTCCAAAGATGTTTCACCAAATTGCCAGGCGAAAGCCTCACCAGGACGTATTAAGGGAAGCGCCGGGTACTTGGGATGACAATATGAGTGAGGTGATTTCAGGGGACAGAGGCAGCCTTCCCTCAGTTCCTTAGTGGCCACTCCCTCAGAGCCTGGAGGGACCCCACTGCTGGGACTGGTGGCTGCAGGGAGGGTCCTAGTGTTATTCTGCACAAGACCCCCTAGTGCCCCGTGGAAGGAACAGAAGTCCACGTTGGTTCATGACCTCTGTGATGTGCTCCTTTGGGGAGCACATGGCGTCTTTTTGATTGCAGCAGGGCTGGACAGAGACAAGCGTGGGTCCATGTGGGAGCAGGGCCAAGGAGATGGGTCAGTGGCAGTCCAGAGCTGTTTTCAGCGTTCAAGGTAGGTCACTGCTTCTGAAGCTAAGAGAAGCATTTTGAGTTCCCCAGGGATGCAGGGCCTTCAGTTACCGCGGTGGAGCTCAAGGGTCATAAGGATGGATGATACTTTCTCAGTACCTGGTGAAAGGACTCACGTGCCTACCCTTTCCCCTCACCTGTCCAATGTCCCTAAGATGGTGTGGGTTCAAGGGGTTATATCCTGGAGACAGTGCCTAACCAGGAGGAATGATGGGAGATGATTTTAAGACCAAAAGTCCCTCTTTGGGGCTCCCAATCACACCATGTAGCCATTAATTGCCTTCTCTATCTGACGCCAGACCAATGGCTACCGCCAAGATAAACCACTGCCCTCACCTGAGGGTAGAGAGCTTTCTGGTTTATTGACACGTGTGGCCTGGGCACTGTCTAAGCTCCTTCTGTGTACTGGCTCACTCACCTCCCAATAGCCTTCACCGATAGATGCCACCTAAGGCTCAGAGAGATAGAGGTTAACAGCTGCCCAAGGTCATGTGGTTAGAAAGTGCTAGAGCTGGGAGAGAACCCAGAAAGTCTGAGCTAGAAGCTGGAGCACCCCGACTCCCCTCATGTTGGGCCTGCACACAGGTCCCTTACCTGACCACACAGCGAATGAGTGCACCAGACATGGGCTGTCATCTTCAGTGATGCAAAGTGGGGCTCAGAGAGGTAGTGCAGCCAGCCCCAACTCACCCACCAAATGGGTAGCAGGGCTGGGCCTAGAGTGAGGGGCTCCAGGGCTCCTCCTCTGTGCCCTGCAGGAGCCCCTGGTTAAACCTGGTAAAGGTCAGGTCTGGCCAGGGCAGTAGAGAACCAGGCCCTACCTAGAGGTGAGACCTGCAGACCTGCCTGGTCGCCCCCTTGGGAGGGGGCAGCAGAAGCTGTGCTCCCTGGAGCGCATGCATCTGGTTCTGTTTCCATTCCCAGCCACTCCTCAGAGAGCTTATAAAGGTCACTTTTTTCCCCTCAAATTCAAGTGGCTTGGGAGGCAAGGCCCAAACTTCCGGTCACTGCGGCACCACCCCTTCTGGTAAGACATTCCTCTGGTTCCCATCACTGTGTCATCAGGCCAAGGCAGTGAGATAGATGTTTTCCAGTATTCTTCGCTGTGCTCTAACGGAACCACTCAGTGACAAATGCCCAGAGAGATGAGGGCCGGAGGACACAGGGCACATATCTTGGCAGGAAAGAGATGGCACACTCAAATTGGGTCATTAGAGGAGAACTGAGGAAAGAGACGATCTACAAAGGCTGGAAGGCTACTATAGGGGGAGTGTAAGGCGAGCGACAGTGCAGCTCTCACCTCTCCTACACCTGGAGTGGGGGGACGGCCACCACCTGGAGACAGAGAGCTGTACAGAAAGGGCCACCTGACAGAAACCGTGACTCTGGTTAGTGGAGGAAAAAAGGTCAGTGTGGGGCAGCCCTGCAGCGTGGGGTGAAGTCCCCTGACCTCCCACTCCTCCCCACCCCCACCTTCTGCGGGAGCCAGAGTCAAGAGGGCCCAATGATATGACTCCAAAGGGCAGCCTCCTGGGGGATGGAGCAGAAGGGGCACGTGGGTCTGGAGGGGCAGGCAGGAGCCGTGCAGTACAGGGCAGGGGGAGAGGCTTGGTACTGGAATTCAGGAAGCATGGTATCTGTCTTCCATACTCACCGCCTGGAGCATTTGCTGTGACTCCCCACTTCCTACAGAGTAAGGCCCAAGTTCACAGCCTGGCATTCAAGGTTCTTGACACTCAGGCTCCAACTGCCTCCCTACTGGGAGAGCTACAGGTACTTGACACAATCTATCTGCACCACAACTCTGCATACGGTAAATCTCATCATCATCAACCTTTGATATGGAAACTGAGTTTGCCTGAGATGACACAGCTGGCACGATGGAGCTGGATTATGAACCCAGGTCCCCTGCTGCCCGGATGCTCACCTGTTCTGGCATCCTGAGTGGTAAGTGCAGAGACTGCAGGACCGAGTGCAGCTCATGCCACCCGTGCCTGCTTCACAGAAAGGGTGTCAATAAAGGCGGCAGGAGGAGGAGTAAAGAAGAGGGGAGGAGAAAGGAATATGGAAGGAGAGCATAACATATACCGGCCTGTAGGTTCTCATTTCACTCTCATAACTGTCAGAGCCAGGGTTTGCCTGGCAGGCGGAGCATCCTCTGCAGAGCAGTGCCTATAAGACGCTCAGTCCCTTGTTTCCACCCCAACCCAATGCTCCATCCTCTCAGAACACCTGAAATCCCCTGTTCATCATAACTGTGGGGTGGCACATCTGTGGAAGGCCCCTGTTAGAATGAAAATGTTACTTGAAAGACAAATATACTGAGCCAATGGCATCAGGCTGCCCTTAGAGTTGTCAAAATTGTGTGTCTTCGTCGTGTGTGTGTGTGTGTGTGTGTGTCTGAGAGAGAGAGAGAGAGAGAGAGAGAGAGAGAGAGAGAGAGAGAGAGAGAGAGAGAGGGAGAGGGAGAGGGAGAGGGAGAGGGAGAGAGAGAGAGAGAGAGAGAGAGAGAGAGAGAGAGAGAGAGAGAGATTTGAAGAGGTCAGGGGCCCAAATACCACCCCGAGAGAACAACTCCTTTGTCTCTAACTCCTGAATGAAAGCAGAGTGCTGAAAGAATGGGACACAAGAGGGGGTGAGACTTACTGGAAAAAATAAGGATGGAGGTCTGGAATCAGGAGGGCAGGTCTGATGGATCATTTTGGGGAACTTCCCTCATGAATGTCCGGGAAAACAGCACAAAAGATGCAGCGTGGTGTGGTGAGAAGAGGATTCTAGAGACATGGGTTTGGGCTTGGGGTGGTCCACTGCATTGCTGTGTGTCTCCAGGTGAGTTACTGGCCCCACCTTGGCTTCCCTTTCCTCCCTGTAAAAAGAGAGGTGTTGAATGAGATGCTTACACCCTGCTCTAAGACCCGTGGCTCTTTTTAAAAAAGGCCCCCTTTACCTTTTGTTAGCTGCTGAGATGCCAGAGAGAGAGGCTCCCTCTGTTCATGCTCCCCTACTCCAGCAGGGGCAGAACCAGGAGGGCTGTAGAGGACACTGCTGGGGTGAGCCCGGGGAGACCCCCTCTGTGGGTGTGCCCTATCCTGTGCCCATGACTGGCATGCACCAAGGTGGCCTGTCTGCCCACAGCTGGGTCTCCCACCAGCACAGTTCATTTGCTGCCGGTCCAGGGAAGTGACAGCAACTTGAAGCAAAGCAATTAGGATGAAAAAGAGGCCCAGATGCTTGGGGCCAAAGGAAAATAAACAGACTGGCCCTTTGTGTATTCCACTGCCAAGAGGAGCAATTCTTCACGGAGTGATTAGCACTTCCAATTCCAGTCTCCTCCCCTCCACTGAAGGCAGAGAAATAACCAATAGCTGCTGCTGTTCTTGGCTCCCGCTCTCCCCAGAGTGTAAGGTGGACCTGGACCTGACAGTTTATCACCTCCTCATGAAGGTCTCCCTGAATCACTACCCACCTCCACCCCTGCAGAAATGATCGCCTTTCCTCTGAGATCCAACAGCCTCTCTCCATGGATTTTGATTGATACATCAATTCATTCGTTCTTCTGACATCCACTGAGCACCACTCGTTCATTCAATATTTACTGAGTCCCTACTATGTTCTAGTCACTGTTCTGTGTCCTGGCTGATACTGCAGTGAACAAACAAAAGCTGTGCCCTCGTGGAGCTCAGTTTTAGTAGGAGGAACAGACATTAAACAGGTAAAAATATAGCACAGTAGATGATGCTAGATGCTATGGAAGGAAGTGAAGCAAGAAAAGGGACTAGGGGATGCCGAGAAGGGAGAGGTAGATTTTAAGTAGGGTGATCAGGAACAGCCTCAGAATGGAGTGGCATCTGAGCAAAGGCCTGTAGGAGGTGGGGAGTGAGCCAGGTGACTCAGTGAGGGAGGTGTGCCCAGGGGGACCTCATGCAGCGGCCCTGAGGTGGGAGTGTGCACTGTTTGTTTGAATTGCAGTGAGGTTGAGGGGCACATGGTGAGATATGGAGAAGAGGAAATAGGGCAGGGGGTCCTAGAAGGACTTTGGCTTTCCCTCAAGTGAGAGAAGGAGCGCCTAAGGGTCTGAGCAGAGCAACAAAGTCCAGCTGGCATTTCATTCAGATGGCTCTGGCTGCCACTGCGCAGACTGAAGGAGGCCGTTGGCTTCTCCTTCTGCCTCTGTCAGGCAGGCTTTGTAAGCAGAACAGGATCATTTCCAGGGAGAGGAAAGCAGGACATCCAGAGTCAGAGTCAAGGAGAAAGCCTGTGGACTGCTGGAGAGCTCCAGAGTTGGGCTGCAGGGCTGTCATGGAGGTTCAGGAAAATGCTTCTTGCTGCGTTAAGCTCTCCGTGTGTGTGTGTGTGTGTGTGTGTGTGTGTGTGTGTGTGTGTGAGAGAGAGAGAGAGAGAGAGAGAGAGAGAGAGACAGAGAGAGACAGAGAGAGAGAGACAGAGAGAGAGAGAGAGAGAGCGCACGCGCACGGGTAGATATCTGGAAGGACAGACTTCTCAGAGTGGGCCTCTGGGCTGGGACAGAGAGATTTCCTTACCTGCAAACCAGGCATGGTAACCCTCCCTGCCAAGCATGGTGGGCTGTGGGAGGAACAATGGAGCCTGACCTGTGAAGCCAGAGGAGAAAGTGGGCTTCATTATGAAAACTTCCCCCTCACTTCATGAGAGGAAGGGAGTATCTGTGATCCTGCAAACACCCCCAGGGCCTTACCCAGTCGTTAACACCCTTGTGAAGTGGGCCATTAGTCTCCCAGCTAGACTGCAAGGCAAGAGAACCCAGGACCAGGAATTTTCCTATCAGAGGAGGGAAAGGGCTGGGTCCAGGGAAGTGGATGAACCCCCAGAAGAGGAGGTGCTGAGAGAAATCTAACAGAGGGGAGTGTTAAGGAGACTGGCAGAAACACTGTCAGTCTCAGAACGTCAGCCCACTGGGGAGGCAGCAACAGAAAATAAGCCTGTGGCCCCGGGTTCAATGCCGGCTCTGCTACTTCCTAGTGTGCCTCTTCAGTCTGGTAACCTTTGGGTGTTTGGGGTTTTGTTTTTCTTTAGGAGGGGAGTGGGAGTGCTGCCGAGCTGCCTACCATTTTAAAGTCTTACAAAGCTTAAGTACCTCAACTGTAGGAAAGTTCTCTATGAATGCTGTTATTATTATGCACAGAAGACAACTCAGAAAGGGCTACTCTGGATCAAGGAACGAGGAAACCATCAGGAACCCGCAGGTCCCATCTGGGCTGGTCCATGCAGCCAGCTGCAAAAGCCAACAAACACAAAACTCTGTGCGTGAAGAGAGCAAATGAGCTGATGGATCTCGAGACTGCAAGTCTCAGGGTGGTCAACATTGGAGTGAGCAAGGCAGAGAGCACTTTGTACTGTTAAGTAGGCAAAAGGAGGATGCATGTCCTTTCAGTGTCACTCTGGGGCAGGACTGAACAGTTACCTCATTTTCTAGGGCAATGTACCTTTGTTTTACAGTTTACCACTGATTGGGGTCCTGACTTTGTGGAGTTACATGCTAACATGTAGCTGCATGTATGCGAGGTCAGACAATTCAGTTCGCCAACTCATCCTAAAAAAAGTGCTACCGTGTTTCCCCGAAAATAAGACCAGATCTTGTATTAATTTTTGCTCCAAAAGACGCATTAGGGCGTATTTTCAGGGGATGTCTTATTTTGTCATGTCCAATAATCTACATTTATTCAAATACAGTCATGTCATCTTCTTCTGGAACATCGCCGTAACGTACTAAATGCGTCCGTCTGGCTGATGATCTTAACTGGGGCGTATTTTCGGGGTAGGTCTTATTTTCAGGGAAACATGGTACATACCTCATTGCTGAAAATCACTACAGTCACCTTCGAAGTACTCCCCTTGGGAAGCTATGCACCGATGCCAGCACCCAGTCCACCCTTCAGAGCAATTTTGGAACTCTTTTTCTGGAATGGCCATCAGAGCTGTCGTCATATTACCCTTGATATCCTGAATGTCATCAAAATGTCTTCTTTTCAATATTTCCTTTATCTTCGGATAAAGAAAGAAGTCATTGAGGGCCAGATCAGGTGAGAAGGGAGGGTGTTCCAATACAGTTATTAGTTTACTGGCTAAAAACTCCCTCACAGACAGTGTGTGTGAGCTGGTGCATTGTCGTGATGCAAGAGCCATGAATTGTTGGCGAAAAGTTCAGGTTGTCTAATTTTTTCACGCAGCCTTTTCAGCACTTCCAAATAGTACACTTGGTTAACTGTTTGTCAAATTCATAATGAATAATACCTCTGATGTCAAGAAAACGTTAGCAACATCATTGCAACACGTTCGCGAACTTAATTGTCAGCCCTTGTAAGCATGTATGTGAAGATACAAAGGATTTCAGTCCAGTAGAAAACCAGCAATCTGGTTTTATTGCCCTGTATGACATTAACCAGCTTCATTTCTTACATTAGCAAACTTATTTCAGTAACTTTTCCAACTAAATATATAAATCTCTTAAATGCTCTTTTGATGAACCAGCTTTACAATTCTGGTTCCCTTATTAACGAGTTAAATAAATCTTTGACATGTGATAAAAATTATACTTTGACAGGACCAAAAAGTGAGGACTGTGCCATACTGTTACATGGGCCAGTGGCTTTGGGTCATTCAGCCTCTGAGCCTCCACATCTCATCTACCACAGGGAGAGGAGGTACCCAACTCCCAGGACTAAGTAGGGCTGCAGTAGAAAGACAAGCGTGAAAAGTATTTTGCACACCATTCACAGGATGCAAAAATCAGGATTTATTGTTGTGACTCGTCAGATTAAGCTACTCCAGGGCTAGAAGATCCCAGGTTTCTGAGGGCAGTGTTCTCCAAGGTTTGGGACATAGGTCTGGGACAAAGGCAGCTAGGGGAAGCCCTGACACTAACCTCTAGGAGGTGCCAAGCTGATGTTCCATCTCCACTTGTTGAGGCCAGCATTTCCCATGGGCATCAGGTCATGGAGGATGGAGACCCTTCAGGACCACTCAGAGAAGTCTGCCCAGGAGCCTGGAAAGGATGGAGGACGGGGCTGGGCGTCCAACCAGGAACCAGGGTGGGGGTATTCTAAAGGAGGGGCAAGAGTCTTCATCTAACACCAGGTCCCTAACTAGTGGCCTCTATAGCCTGGGTTCTTTCAGGTCTTCATCGAATTATTCTGTAGGCAGGAAAGTGCCCCAACTCAGATGACAGCACAACAAGATCTCTGCCCTTGCTATCTGTATACATGCATGGCTGCACACAGAGAACGATGTCAATCAGGGGTCCAATAAGCAATGCAGGCAGCCAAGGTCAGAAATAGCCAACCCTGCACAAAGGAGGGGGGTGCAGAGCCAATAGAAAGACAGAAAGAGGAAAGAAATTCCAGGCCCAGAGAACAGCAGGAGCAGAGACTAGGAGAAGAGAATTAAGTTGTAGAATGTGGGGGAAGGTAAGATGAGGCAGCTAGACCTGGCCAGGATTGCCTCATACCTTGAGTGACCTTAAGTCATGGAAGTTAATAGTCCACTGCCCCTTGGGGGATGGCAAAAAAGGAAGTGGGAAAGGGGCTTTCAACTGGGTTCTCCCCTGCAGGTCCACACCCCATAAAGAGGGATGGGAACCCTTTCTCTCTCACAGATCTCACTCTAGGTTCAGCTCAGTCAGTCTCTACAAGCCAGCCCAACTTTGCCCCCTCCCCAAATGCCTCCATCCACAGCTACTCTGCCTTAAAGGCTGGATTCACAGACTCTTCCCATCTGCTTCAGCCTTCCCCCATCTCTCCTCCTCTGATCTTTCTCAGCCATGTCAACCTCCCTTCAGCAGCTAATTATTCTGCCTGTCTTCTTCATATAGTTTAGTATACTCTTTTCCTGGAATTATGTATTTTTCCGCTCCCTATTTTCCCTTTGCCTTGATTTCTTCAGTACTTCCATTGTTTTTTGTATGTTGCCTTCAACCCTTTGTAGATCAAGACATGTAAATCTTTTGTTGTCCTGTAACTGCTCTGTTAATGTTGAGTTTTTCTGGGTTAGACTCTAAGCTTTGTGGATCCCTGTCTGGCAACTACAGACCATACTAGGACTAGTACTGTGCTGGGCACACAGTTGGTGCCTAATTCTTGCCCACCGATTGGAAGTTAGATTAACATCACTTAACCCACTCCTAGCCATGTTCAATTACTCGCCCATTCACACGGACACCTAGATTATTCAAATCCTATCCCTTAACCCTTTCCACTGACACTGTGACCCGCCAACTCTCAGCAGAGCCCAAGTAATTTGAGGGCTCAGAGCTCAGCATCATCACTGGTCCAAGTTTCTAGGATATGTTCACCCCACCAGAAGACACAAGCTCCAGATGTTTCACCAGGGAGAGAAAAACTCCCCACCACTCCTAAGGCCAGCCTCATAGACTCAGCCATGGCTCAGGGAAGACTCAGTTTGTCCACTCCAAAAGCCCAGCCCAGAGGTCACAGTTCAGGTGTTGTGGAAGCCACAGGCCCCGGGTCCCCGGGAGGCAGCCTCAGGAGAAAGGTCTGCAAGGAGCCAGGCCGTGGGAAGCCAGCTTTTTCCCTGAGCAGCCGCCAAGTGCTGCCCTCGATGGCATAGAGCAGTGTGAACATGCGATTGACGGTATAGACAGTGTCGCCGCGCACCACTGCCGTGAACAGCGCTCCCTTGCTGTTGACGAACTGGCCGGGCAGCGCTGTCCACTGGCCCGTGGCCAGGTTGAGGCAGTCGATGGCGCAGTGTAGGAAGTCATCGGACGGTCCGTTGCGCACCACATAGAGACTGTCGCGGTGGGCCACCATGCAGTGGCCGTAACTCTGTGGGCGCCGCAGCTCAGCCACCGGCTGCCACGCGTCGGCCCGCACCATGTATTCCACCACGGCCGTAGTGTCGGCCGGCCGCCACAGACACACAAAGAGACGACCACAGGCCTGGGCACGGGGCACGCCGGCAGCTGGCTGCGGCAGGTCGGCCACGAAGCTCCAACAGCCCGCGGCAGGGTCGTAGCGCTCCACGGAGCTCATGGGCATCCTCTGGAACTCGCCGCCGATGGCGTACAGGCAGCCGTCGAAGCCGGCCAGCGCCGTGTCGTAGCGCGGCTGGTGCGGGCTGGGGAACTCGCACCACGTGCCGCCGTCGGGGTCGTAGCAGAAGCCCAGTTCCACCACCTCCTTGCTGGCGCCCCGTACCCCCCCGACGATGTAGAGCTTGTTGCCCAGCGTGGCCACGCCTGCCAGCAGCGTGCTGGCCTCCAGGGGCAGCGCGGCCAGCGTGTGCCACGTGTCCTGCTCCTCGTCCAGGTAGCACATCGTGCGCGACTCGTCCTCCAGGAAGCCGGGCGCGGGTGTGTGCGTGCTCAGGGCCACGTAGCTGCTGGGCCGCAGCGCCGCCACGTAGGCGCGGGTCTCTGGCAGCGCCAGCTCGGCCGCCAGCTCCTGCGCGCCGTCGCGGATGAAGAGCGCGGCGCTGTGGAACACGTCGCGCAGGCCGAACGCCGAGGCCGCGTCGCACAGCAACGCGCAGTTGTCGGACGTGAGGCTGTGCTCCAGGAAGCGCGCCAGCGCCGGCACCTGCAGGAAGGCGGCGCACTCCACCGTCTGCAGCAGCTCGTCGGCGGCCGCCAGCGCGGGCCGCTCGCCGCGCAGCACCTGCAGCGTAGTGCGGAACCCGCCCGGGCGCAGTGCGCCCAGGCGGACCTCGGCCGCGCGCGCCTCCCGCATGCCGGAGCGGAAGAGGCCGCGGAAAAAGCCGCAGTGCTCCACCAGCAGGGCCTGGTCAGCCTGGAAAAGCTGGCCGTCCACCCACACCTGCACCGGCGCGTCCGAGCCCCGCGGCATGGCCAGCTGGAGGGGCGGAGGCCGGGAGGCCGCCGCTGGGGGCCCGAATTCCGCGGCCACCTACTCTGGGGTTCTCCCGTGGCGGAAAAATCTTCCCGGGGATATAAATATCTCCCTGACTAAAGATAGTAAGGCTCATGTGATGTGGTGGCTAGCAGGTTGGATGGCCGCGGGCCGGAGGGCATCCGGAGACCTGAGGGATCCCTCACTCCTGTATAGGAAATGATAATAATGACCACAGTCAGCCTGAGTGCTGACTGTGTGCAGGGCACTGTGAGTGACGCTTACAAAGATCATCCATTTATCATCCAAAGATCATCATGCACTTAACCAGCTGTATGCCCTTGGGCAAGTACCCTAACTCTCTGACTCTCTGTTTCCTCAAAATGGGGCCAATAATACCTATTTCATGGTACAGAAATAAGGTACAGGGGCAGGCTTTTTGAAAGTTCTTCCCATTATGCCACTTTATTTTTGTGAAAGACCTACATTAGTATCTGTTTTCACAAACTGAAAGAAATCTGAAGAGGACTTTATTTTTCTTTTTTATTGGGGAACATTAGGGGAACAGTGTGTTTCTCCAGGGCCCATCAGCTCCAAGTCGTGATCTTTCAATCTACTTGTGGAGGGCGCAGCTCAGCTCCAAGTCCAGTCACTGTTTTTCAATTTTTAGTTGCAGGGGGTGCAGCCAGCATCCGGTGCGGGAATTGAACCGGCAACCTTGTTGAGAGCTCCTGCTCTAAGCAACTGAGCCATCCTGCAGCCCCTCCATCAGCTCAGCAGCAGCTCATTGTCTTCAATCTAGTTGTGGAGGGCGCAGCTCACTGGCTTATGTGGGAATTGAATTGGCAACCCTGTTGTTCAGAGCTCATACTCGAACCAGTTGAGCCATCCGGCCACCCCTGAAGAGGATTTCTGCTTTTAAGAGAAAAACAAAAATATCCGTCAGTCAGCGTTTGTTTTGCAGCCAGTGGTTGTAGTGGCAGCATGCACTGTGAGGAGCAGCAAGAGTGGACCCTCCAAGCTCCTTCCCCAGGAACTACACTCAGCATCTCAGCATCAAGCCAACATAGCTCTGCCCTGTATATCTGTAAGCATCTGATTTATCTATATATATTTTTAAAGATTTTATTGGGGAAGGGGAACAGGACTTTACTGGGGAACAGTTGTACTTCCAGGACTTTTTTACAAGTCAAGTTGTCCATTCAATCTTAGTTGTGGGGAGTGCCGTTCAGCTTCAAGTTGTTGTCCTTTCGGTCTTAATTGTGGAGGGCAGCTCCAGGTCCAGTTACCGTTGCTAGTTGCAGGGGGCACAGCCCACCATCCCTTGCGGGAGTCAAACCAGCAACCTTGTGGTTGAGAGGATGCGCTCCAAGCAACTGGGCCATCCCGGAGCTCCGGGAGCTCAGCGGCAGCTCAGCTCAAGGTGCTGTGTTCAATCTTAGTTGCAGGGGGCGCTGCCCACCATCCCTTGCAGGACTCCAGGAATTGAACTGGTAACCTTGTGGTTGAGAGCCCACTAGCCCATGTGGGAATCGAACCAGCAGCCTTCGGGGTTAGGAGCATGGAGCTCCAACCGCCTGAGCCACTGCGCCGCCCCTGATTTATCTAGATTTATTCTCTGTATCCATCAGCAAGACAAGACTTAAGATAATTGCTTCTTCACTTTAGGCCATTTAGGTTTGCAAAAGATTTTATAGGAACGCTCTACTTTCAGATAATGAGGGAAACCTATATTGGAACAGTATCTGTAAAGTGTTCAGAATGAGGCTCAGAATTTACATGACTTGTCCAGGGTTATTCAGTTGGGAAGAACTAAGGACAGGATTCATACCTAGCCCACCCCATTGGCTTGTCAGGGGAGGGAATATTTGGGCGCTGGAGGGAGAAGGCAGAGTTGGAGCAAACAGAGTGAGCCAGGCTGGGGGTCAGAAGCAGAGTTCTAATTTGGCCTGGGCCTCTGCCTCTGATTGTGGACTGGTCTAATCTCTTTTTGAGTCTGGATTTCTTTCTCTGTAAAAACGGGAGGGTAGTGGGTAGGAACCCGCGAATGTGAAAGTACTTCCTGATTTGGGATGGGATGGGAAGCTGATTGATGTCTGTTCCCCACTTGACAGGACCCCACCATTGCTGTGTCTCCAGACCTGAGGAAAAGGAAAATGGGGCTGCTGATTATATATCTGAGGGTGGGAAGGAGGACATCTTGAGATAATAATAGTTAACTCTTAAATTGCACTATGTGTCAGACACTTTTGTAAGCACTTTAATTCCTGCAAACCTTGCAACAGTCCTATGAGTAACCACTATTATTTTCCCTCATTTAATAGATATCAATTTATTGCTATAACAACACTATGAGTTAGATATTATGAATGGCCCCATATGTTCGTAGATTAGGAGACTGAAGTAAGAAGAGGTTTAGTTAAATGTTCAAGGTCACACGGCCAGAAAGTGGCAGAGGGAGGACTGGCATGCAGCCAGTCTGACTCTAGAACATGTGCCCCCTAACCACTGTGCCTGCTGACTCTCTGTGCTACAAATGCTGGGCAGTTACTTCATGCCAGGAAGTCACAATTGGAAGGAACTTCAGGCTTATGTATTTCAACCACTTCATTTACAGAGCAAGATTAGAAAAGGAATTGCTCAGGGTCATTTAGCTCAGTGCAGACAGCCCCAGGCCTCCTGTTGTCCAACCCCGGGGCACTTTTCCCACTGCACAGAACTTTCCTGGGGTGACCAGCTAAGATTCAGGTTCCCCAAACGTCAGATGGAAGGGAGCTTAGTGATTATCTTCTCCCACCACCTCATCCTGCGGGTGGAGAAACTGAGGCCCACCCCTGTGTAGGACGGTATCTGCCATTCTGGAGCTGTTCAACTGCAGGACTTCTTCAGGAGGATGGAGAGGCTCCCAGTGACAAAGCTGGTGTTGGGAGGGAGCAGGGGAACCTCCCTCCCCTCTAGGACACAAGCACGCACAGACCTTCACGTATGAATCTGCAGACCCAGCACAAATGTGCCTCCCCTGCCAGGGAAATCCCGCCCAGTTCACTCCTTCAAAGCAGGGCTGGGATGTGGGGATCACTGGGATGTGTGAGCCTGGGAAGCCAAGGCCTGGAGGAGGCAGCCAGAAATATTCTAGATGCTCTGCCCCAGGGACCAGACAGGAAGAGGAGGAGGAGATGGAGAGGGTGGACAAGAGTCCCCATGAGTACTCTCCCAGGCCCTCTGCCAGCTTCTCTCCTTCCCTGAGGTCAGACGTTGACTGACAGGGAGTAGGCCTGACGATCTCCCTTTTGGAGGAAAGTGAGCTCTGCAGTGCCTCGTCCTCACTGTCCTTGCTAGTGGCCTCAGGTAGGAAGAGGGTGTCTGACTATTCCTATTTCACAGATAAGGAAAGGGAGGACTGGAGATGGGATGGGTTTTTCCTTGCTTATGAACGAAGATGTGGGACTGGATGGAACCCTGTGCACTGATCCAGGTCCCAGCCCAGCTTCCTCTCCTCACCTGCACTAGCCTTGTCTAAGTAGAAAAACAGCTGTCTCCAGGCTCAAGCTAAGGGGCAGGGTGGAGGAGGGGCTGACCCCCAGGGGACCACAGTTCCCTCTCAAAGGGTCCGTTTCAGGCACCTAGTAGTAGGTGGAGCCACTGCCTGGACCTCTCCCAAGGGCAGGAAGGGAAAAGAGATCACATCCCTCCCAGCTGAAGCTCGCTTCCAGTCCCAGGTTTTCCACGTCCAGCCCTGGCTTGAGTGAGTTAGGACGCTGGTATACACATCCAGCTCTCATCCTCAGCAGCCAGGCAGTAAGGAGGATGTCATCCAAGGTGGGGGTCGCGGTTCTGAGGCTCGGCTAAGGATCATGCCTTTGGCTCCACCCCAAGGCCCCAGTGGGGTGTTGTCTGCAGCTGGTAAGTTTCCTCCTCCCAAACTGAGCGTCCCTCTGGGACTTGGACAGGACAAGGAACTCTCCTGGCTGTGGGCAGCCCACGGAGTTCCCAGGCCCTGCCCGACCCTGCACCAACCTCCCTCTGTGCTTTGCAGCCCTTACGCTGGGCGAGGCTGGAGGTGGGAGCAAGGAAAGGGGCTGTGTCAGACCCTCTGCACCCTTCTAGAGCACACATCCAGCCTTTTCAGTCTCTATCTACAATGACTGGCCCATAGTAAGGGGTCTGTTCAGTGGACTCCTGGGCCCTAACCAGTCTGATGGAGGAGACATACATAGCTCTTGCCCTGGGAGACCGCCCCACCCCCGCCTGATGGGGAGACCCTGGTCTTTGCCACCCATGGTGGTGATTTCTGCACACAGGGTAGTGAGGACCTTGCCTGGACCTGAAGAAGGAGGAGCACTGGTTTATGAGTCAGGATTCCAGCTGGGCTCTGATGGTGGGGCTACCGCTGACTTGCAAAAGCACCCAGCCTCTCTGGGCCTCAGTTCTTCATCTGTAAAATGGAGCTTGGATTTGACTTCTGAATTTCTGTTCAGCTTTGACATCTGAATTTACCATTGAACATCTACAGGAGTAGATGTTATATTGTGCTTCCAGAGAAAGCAGTGACATCACAAGGGGTCTCAAAAGCTTCACTTTATGTGAATGGCTCTTGGGGAGTGGGTGGCAAGCGGGGACTGGCATACAGAAATCCTCATAGGCCCTACCTCTACACCTGTACATGCCCTGCTCATCCACTGCAGAGACATCTATTGAGCACCTGCTACATGCCACATCCTCTGCATTTTGAGTACTTGAGGGCCTCCTATAAGAGCCTCACAGGGGGTGGTGGTAATAAAGACGGTTGGGCTACTTACCCTGGAAGAACCTCTCTTCTTAACCTGCAGTGTCCAAACCTCTGGTCACTAAACAGTTTTAGCTTCTTGGTAGGTGGATGAGAACTGTGTGCTATTCATGTTCAGGGGGAGTGGAGGGAACTATCATATGTTTTTTTGGGCCATGGGCCAAGCCCTGGGTAGGATACTTTCATGACACCTAATCCTTAGTATTACCCTTATTTTAAAGATGAGGAGATGAGGCCCAGAAGAGCAAAGAAGCTAACTCTAGATAAGCAGCTCCCAGATGAGGAGACGGGAAAGGGACTGGTTTCCTCCCAAGCCTCAGTGGAGGAGCAACTTTGGATACTTACCGTGTCTCCCCGAGAATAAGACGGGGTCTCATACTAATTTTTGCTCCAAAAGACGCATTAGGGCTTATGTTCAGGGACGTCATCCTGAAAAATCATGCTAGGGCTTATTTTCCGGTTAGGTCTTATTTTCGGGGAAACATGGTAACAGTCACAGCTGAGGGCCTGAGTAACCAGCTGGCAACCACTTTAGATATAATCTCTCAACTGGAAGGGAATTAAAGGTCATCTTATCCCATCCTGCAAGTCATGATGGAGTTTCCTCTATAACACCTCCTTGAAGTGGTCACCCCTTGGTTGCCTTACTTCCTGCAAAGACAATCCCTTCTAACTATGGACAGTTCAGATGGTCAGAACTCACCCTCACACTGAGCTAGAACCTGCCTCCTTACAGCTCCCATCGACTAGTTAGTCTGAGTTTTAAAGATAAGAAAAGTATTATAACTCCTCCAGCATCACATAAACATGGAAGTAGCAGAACCCAAGTTTACACCTAGTTGGGCCTGTGGGGGTCCACAGCTTGCCCTCTCTTTGGCATCTGTCCAGTGAGACTGGTTTCTCTCCCCACAAACCCCCTCCAGAACCTGTCCTCACAGGACTGGAACCAGCCCAGGGATGTGGCTGGAACTTGGCTCCCACTTTTCAAAAGAAAACCCTTGGCCATTAGCTCTGTGAGCGATTCTGGCTTGAGGGTGTAATCTAAACAGATTCCTCCCAACACCTTAGAGTCTTACTACATAGCTGGTTTACCATGATCTCCCAAAAACAATTAGGCTCAGTCAATATTCCTGTCCTGTCCTTGGTTGAGAAGTTATTCTCATCAGGCTTTGATCCCCCACCCTCTGTCTGCTGACCTGGGTTTCTGTGGTTTCTCTTGTGCACGGGTGGGTAGATTAGCTGGGGTCGGGGAGGTTGGCCTTGGAGGGAGAAGGGCGGCAGTGAGAGGTCTCTGAGACTCCCATGCCCTTCCCCACTCTAGCCTGCAGTGTATTCCAAAAGAGAGGTCCCACGGGGTTCTAGAAGTACTCAGGCCTGAAGCCCAGAGCTGATTCTGTCACTGTTAGGCCTGAATCACGTCATGGACTTTTGGATTTATTTTCCCCTTTTTTAGTAGTATAGATGAGAAAAAAGCCAAAGAAGTGAGGTGACTTGCCCAAGGTGACGAAGCTCACCCTAGATCTTAAGTGTCTAGATTACCCCTGTGGGCCCTTTGCCCTGTCTCCAACATGACCATATTTACCCTGTGTCCAAGGGGAATGACAAGTGACCCCTGCCAGGGTCATCCACCAATCCCAGAATCCTAGGCAAGAGGGAGTGCAAGGTGTTCGAATACCCTGTTTACACATAGGCCATAAACACATGCAACTCATTAGCTCTGATCAGGGAACGAACTAATCCAGAATGGGGTAGGTTTCTTAAAGCCGGACATATTGGCCCTGAAATATTAGTAAGGAGGCCTCATCCTCCCCCTCTCAGGAGCTTGGGTTCTGCCTGCCTGGGTGCTGCAGTATTGCCTGACAGCTCCCACACAAAGGCAAGGTAAGGTAATGTAGTGCGGGAAATTGTGTGCTGAGCTGGCAATGACCTAGAAAAAGCGCAAGTCTTGAGTTGAACCCTGCAGGCTTCCCGGAGGAGGAGGCGGAGCCAGCTAGGTAGAACAAAGGGAGGGATGGGTTTTCTCGCTGGTGGGAAGAGCTTGAGTGAAGGCTTAGACAAGGTTGGAAACATCCTCTGTCCCTATCCAGGTCCTCCCTCTCTTCCGTCCTTGTCCTTCCCTGCCGGGTCTGGGGGTGCCCCGGACAGTGACGATGCCCTGGTCCTCGAGGCCAAGCACGGGAAAGTGCAAGGCCCGCTGAGCACCATCCCCTGCGTGGTGAGCGGGGTGAGTGAGACCCGCGAGGGGCTCCCGCAGCCCTTACAAGGAGTTTGGCGGCGCTCCGGGCGGCCCCGCCCGCCGGGCTCCCCCGGCCCCTCCTCCCCCCGGCTCGGCTGGAGCCGCGGGAACACAGCCCGCTCCGCGCGGCACCCGGGACGCGGACACTGACGCCTCCGGGTAGCGAGTGCCAGGGGAGCCCGTGACTCGCTCCCGAGGGCCCCGACGGGCGGCCACGCTGCTCGGGGCCCTTCGGCCAAGGCCCCTTGTCCCCCTCCGCAGCGTCGCCATGTCCTCGGTGTTCGGGAAACCCCGCGCGGGCAGCGCGCCGCAGAGCGCGCCCCTCGAGGTCAACCTGGCAATCCTAGGGCGCCGCGGGGCGGGCAAGTCCGGTGAGTGGGGCGGGCGCCGGGAAGGGACGGGGTTAGGCGGGGACCGCGGAGTGAATGGAGGGAACCGGGAGTTGTGTACTTGAGGGCAGGCTCTTCCACTGGCTTTGGGAGCTTCCCGCACCCAGGTGGGTTGGGCGAGACACTGATTTTCTTCACTGCCTCAGTTTCTCTGTTGCTTGGCATTCTCTCTGCTTTGTTCTCAGATCCTTCATCTCTTATCCGTCGTCTGTTCCTTGCATAGCTCGCCCGCTGTATCTCCCCACTGTGTCTCTGTGTTCGTGTCTGTGACCCCAGCTGTCTCTCCCTTTTGTCTGTCTCTGTGTTTCCTAGTTCTCTGCTGGTCTCTTCCCTTGTGGGCACCCTACCCCCTATCTTTTCTCGCTGGGTTCAGTAGTCAGCTCTGGTGATTGTCACCAAAAGGACCTGTTAGACACGGACCCCCAGCCCAGGGTCCCATGTGAGCTTAGTCATAGCTTTGTTATCTCCTGATTTAGGCTGGGGTGAAGGAGCCATGGACTCCTGAAGGGAGTTGGTAGAAGTCCTCGCTATTGGGATTTCCCAGGTCACACTGCCCACTCCCCACCCCAATTCCCTGGGATTCTGGAATAAAGCGTGCATTCTTATCAAATGTATTTTTTTTCAAACCAGACCCTTCTCTTGACTTTCTGGAAACAGATTGGACTATGGTCCCAGGTGCCTGGGACTTGTCCTTAATGAACCAAGATCTTGGGCTTCCATTGAGATCATTTCTATCAACACTGAACTCTGCTTTCACCACTCCTGGCAGCTCTCACCCAGCTGGAGCCAAGGGGGTGGGAGTAGGGGTGTCACCATAGGCTGAGACCCAGCAAAAGGGTCCAGTCCTCCCCCTGCCACTCACAGTCCCAGGCAGCTGCAGGTGGGAGGACAGAGGGAGGCTCCTCCACTGACTTTCCCAGTTACAGCCATTGATGAATGGCCAATATGGGTTCGGTTAGCTGTGGGTTTCCTTCCCCAGAGTGTTCTTTGAGACTGGCTGGGGACCTCCTCTCCACTTTTGAAGCCAGCCTTCTGGCTCAGAGAGAGAACTCTTAATCACGTTTTCCTACAGAGTAGATTTGCCCTCTTCCCTTTGAAAATCAAATTGTTTATTACCCAGAGCTCTGTCACGGTACAGTTTAGCCAGTGACTACATGAATGAAAGAATTTAACTTTAAAAATATGTATTCCCTGGGTGTTACTTTGCAAACGAACACTGTTAGGAATCGTGGGAAAGAATTTTAAGGATTTTCTTTAAAATATTGCATTACTTTTTAAGAGTCCTATGTAATAGTTGGCTGGCCTTGGCTTTATGTGGTTAAATTCTGAACAAAATCAGTCCTGTTAATGCATTGCACCTGGGGATAACTTCATTCTAGAGTTTTACATTCTGCGAGGCACCACGATGAGGCCCTAGAACCAAGATTTGAGGCACAGTGTGTTTAGTTGGGACACATGTCACCTGGAAATCCCAGGTCCTCAAGGCTTCATACTGCCCTCAGGGATCATCCACTGATCAACTCAGCTCTTACTCTCTCTTTGGCTTGTAGCCAAAACTGGAATAAATGCACCATAATTTAGTATCTTCATAACCTGTCCAGGGTGGGGGATGCTCCCTTCAGGTGGGGCTGATTCTAAGAAAAGTGCTTGCATGCGTCCTGACCCCTTAGTTCTGGTCCTCACAGACATCCCTTAGGCTTGCCTCTCATTGCTTGAATTGCCATTAAAACAAACAAACAAAAAATGTCGCAGGATGCAACTGGAGGGACACAGTTCCCCATATTTCTGGTTTCTTCTGAGCCTCTCAAACCACCTCCTCAGCTTCCAGCTTCATTCCCCCAGAGACTCAAGCTTGGTGTCAGCCAGGGCTAGATAAGGCGTCCCTAAAATGAAAGAGGCAGCCTGCAGGGGTCAGCAGGCAGACACAGCAGGGGAGACGGAGCCAACTTCTTTCTGCTTCTTGCAGCCCTGACCGTGAAGTTTCTGACCAGGAGGTTCATCAGTGAATATGACCCCAACTTAGGTAAGGAACCATTCCTCCCCGTTCCTCACTCTGTGCCCCACTTGGGTCCTCTCATACACACCTACCCCGTGGTGGGCCCAGGTGTGACCTGGGCCAAACATCTGGGAGCAGAAGGAAGGAGCCACCAGGATGACTCAGCCCATAGGGGAAAATGTGCTAAGAAATACACCCTCCACAGCCCACCCCAGACAACTTGGGGGCTTGGCCAAATTCAAAGAACTGTGCGATTTGCCCTAAAATATGAAGCATGATGAGACTTTTTTATAAAAACATAGCAGAGCATCCACATCCACTAAGTGTTGTTCTTCAAGATGGTCACTCAATGTACTTTCCCAGAAAAGCTGGACAAGACATTTGAGATATTCTCTAGTGGGACTGGCTTCTGAACCAGTTTTTGAACCACAAAAGAAAACAAGTCTTGTTTTATTGCCTTGTCGTGGTTTATTGGAAAAAGGGATGGTCTGGTGTCAGTAAGAGGGGAGTTTATATCCTGGCTCTGCCACTAGGCTGTGCAAACTTGAGGCAGTCACTTAACCTCTCTGAGCTTCTGTTTCCTCATCTGTAAAATGGGCATAAAATACCTATCTGAGATACTGTGATGATTAAAGAAATAACTCATGTGAAAGATCTAGCCTAGTACGTGACCCACAGAAGACACTCAATGCATACTCACATCTCCTTCCTTTTCCGCAAATGGCTTCCCATCTATGGTGGCTGAGATTCCCTCAAATTAATCAGATCCGTGTTTCTGAAAAATATTTTTAGCAGCAGGATCTTTTGCTCAAATAACCTCTTACATAGAACCCTAATATCTAAAAGAAAGAAAAGCAGGACTTGGTTAGTATACATGTAGCCTAAAGCTCACATCTGTAGTACTTGTTATTGTAAACCGTCCACTGAGAAAAACGGGTGCCTAGATACTCTTAGCCTTTTAAAAATGAAGGTTGCGATCTTGGATTATTTTCCCCATTCATAAGAATTGAATAAGGTATTTGTGGGACCCCTGAGGATCCCTCCCGCCAGGGAACCCAGGACTCTGGGGCATGGATTGGAAACCTCCACAATACTGCACTTCCTGCAGCAGGCCTTTGAAGGAATGCCACTGACACCTGGAGGAAAGAGCTCTGAGTCCATTGGCGCCAACCAGCCCCTCAGTTCAGTCTGGAATTTTGAATCCCAGTGTTAGAGCAGGAAGGGACCTCAGGGCTACCATGTTTCCCCGAAAATAAGACCTAGCCGGACAATGAGCTCTAATGCGTCTTTTGGAGCAAAAATTAATATAAGACCCGGTCTTATTTTACTATAACATAAGACCGGGTCTTATATAAGACCAGGTCTTTATAATATAATGTAATGTAATGTAATGTAATATAATATAATACCAGGTCTTACATTAATTTTTGCTCCAAAAGACACATTAGAGCTCTTATTTTGGGGGAAACACGTATTTAGTCCAATGGATATTTTCTTTGAGTAGCAGAATCCCTTCTTCCAAGATCTTAAAGAGAACCTATTGTTGAACAGAGAAAGTGGAGGGGCTCCCCTAGTTAAGTCTATTGTGCAGGACAAGTGACTCGCCAACAACCCTAAGGGGTTTGTTCCCGAGAGCTTGGTTCACCAACTGTGTGTTGACACAACCCCTCGGTGCTACAGTGGAGTAAATAAGCCTAAGGAGCTGAGGCTTCTGAGCCCAGGTCACACTGCAGGTCTGAGGGGAGCCCATTTGTTTAGCAGAGCTCAGTGCTATGGGAGTGGGACACAGGATGCGATTGTGTGCTGGTGGGGGGTGCGGGGAGGAGGTGTTGGGAGCCGTCAGAACGTGAGTCAGATGGAGTGGAGGAACTGAAGACAGTGGGGAGGTGGGGGAGTCAGGAAGGAAAGGCACACAAGCAGGGGTGTCTGGGAAGGGAAAGCAGAGATTCCCAAGGATGGCGCCTCAAAAGACAGATTCTGCCTAGCTCAAACACTGCATGGGGCATGCGTATACTAAAACTTATTCTCTGTCTAGCTGAAATTCAAGTTTATCTGGGCATCCTGTATTTGATCTGGCACCCTGCCTCCAGTCTCTTCCTCCCTGCCCTCCCAGTTCATACCCTTCATGCACGGTCCCACCAGAGGAGCCTATTACAGTGGTGGTTTGAGCTCCCTGGTTATTTTGGAGTTCTGACCTGGTACTGGAATGTGTGGTCAGACTGTCTGGGGGCTAGCAGCACCACAACGGTTAGTCACCCCACTCCGAGAGCCTATGTGCTGGAGAGATGACCAGATGTTCTCCCCTCAGCCATTCTGGGAGGCCAGTCCACTCCTCGAGGGTTCTGTCCCACTGTCTGAACCTTCTGACCACATCCCATGGTTGGTTCCAGCAACAGCAGGGACTCTGGAAGCAGAGCCTTTCCTTCTGTGGAGAAAGGTCTGCTCATCCAAGGGCAGAGTTAGCCACTAGGAGATGGAAAACCACTCTTTCCCCTTTTCAAAGGTCTTCCAAGAGTTGAGCTCAAAGGCAACCTCTCGAGGGTGGGAACCTGTATAATTTGTTTCCGTTTCCAGTATGGAGCACAGTACTAGGAATAAGACAGATGCTTGTAAATATGAGATTGGACTCTGATTTTAGAATTACCCTTTAAAGAACAGCTCCTATTATTATCCCCATTTTACAGGTAAAGAAACTGAGGCAGAGGGGGCTCAGTGATTTGCCTAAGATCATGGAGAACCTCAGGTACACAGGAAGATGAGACACCATTCCAGTTGCTCTCCACTAAGGGCAGCCTTATGTTATAGAGGGCCTGGAGTCAGAGGCCTGCATGGCTTTGAGCTCTCTGAGTCTCAGTTTCCCCATCTGGAAGATACAGCTACTAGAGTGTGCTCTATTAGTTTTGCCTTGTTATGGGTAGTAACTATTAGAGCTAGTAGGAGCCGAGAGATTCAGAGCCTGGGAATGGGCTTTGCCTGTACTGAGCACAACAGGAGAGAGTGGGGGTCTCCAGGAGAACATTCTCTTGAGAGGGCCTCACCTGGCTTGCCCAGGGCAGAATGATGGCTTCTCTCTTGCCCTTATCCTGCTCCAGCAAGGACACAGGCACCATTTCTGAGTCATCATCCTATATACACACTGACCTGAGATCCTTTGGTGCCTTTAAAAAAATTATTACTGTCAATGCTTTGGAAAAAGAATCTTCCACGCATCAAAGTCCACAGAATATCATTTAGAACTAGGAGTTATGAGGCCCATATATTTAAAGACCCCAGAATGCCCTGAGGGCAGGGACTTGGTGAGAGGAAGACAGGACATTACTGTGACTTGGAAAGGAGCCCCCACCCCCCAGAGTCACCTCACTTGCAAAGGGAGAGGAAGCTGGATAAGATGATCTTTGAGCTTCTTCCAACTCACCCATGCATGTTCTACATGCATATTCCTCAACTGGACTTGGAGTCTCTGCTCTTCCCCTGTACTCTGCCCAGATAGAGCTGGAAGATCGACTGATCCACTGAGCAGAAGGGGTGAGGGAGTCCCACTGGGGAGGCAGCCCAGCCTAGAAGACCTGAGTTCAAGTGCTTTCTACTGATAGGTGTTGTGTGGCCATGGGTGAGTTTCCTCCTCCTCTGGCTCTCGCCTCCCTGTTGTCTCTCTACAGTAGAGCCAACAGCAACTTCAAAAGGCTGCTCTACTACAAGGGACTGCAGGACACCAGGGCTGGGCTGATGCTTTTCCTCGACTGGCCATGACACTGCCTATTTCGGGATGGGAGCTGTGAAGTACCTAAAAGGAGTGCATTAGACAACTTGGGCAGGAAAAATAAAGAAAAATCTGAATAAGATGTAGACATGTAGGGGCAGCTCTTCTTGCACCAAATATAGTTAAACATTTGGGACATATTTTCCATTAGATTTTTTTTGTGTGTGTTTTTTTTTTTTTGGTTGAATAAGAGAGGCATTTATCCAAGTCCCCAAAGCAGGCTGGGGACAGGAGCTGTCTGTGATTCCTGCTGGCTGCTAGTGGACCTGGAGTGTGTCCAGGCCTGGCTTGGCGCCAGTGGCCCTCAGAAGTATTTGACTCAGCCAGGGTTGGGCGGGGGGGTCTCTTCTCACAGTGTTGCTGCCAGGAAGGCAAGAGGGCCCCAGTTCTGCCCAGAGGGTCTTCTTTGGGGTCACGTGGGGCACGGGGTCACCCAGAGAAAGGTGAGGACTAAGTGTACTCACACACGTGGGCCAGTGGCATGGGGGAAGGTGGGGTGAGGGAGAGTGTTTGCCAGGATAGCAGCAGAGTCCTCTTTGCATACCTGGCAATATGCTGCTTTCTCAGGTTTGAGATCACGAGAACTAAGAAAAGTAAAAACTCATGAAATCCAAATAAGGTCAGTATTTTAGTTTGTAGTGTGCTGTCAATGTCTGTTTCCTGATCTTGATCATTGTACTATGGTTATGTAAGGGGTAACATTGGGAGGAACTGGGAGATGGTACACAGGAACTCTCTGTACTGTTTTATAACTTCTACGTGCATCGAGGATTATTTCAAAATAAAAAGTGAAAAAATAAAAATCACCTGGGAATGTGAACCTGCCCTGTAACCTTGGGAGCACGCGGTCCCCATTGTCCTCTGCCAGGTATTTGGGGCGGCCCTCGCCCAGGGGCCCATCCAGTTCTCATGCAGCCGTGTGAGATAGATGTCCCAGGGCAAGTTCCCTCCTTCTCTGGCCTCGCCTCCCTGTCATCTCCCTAGAGTGGAGCTAACAGCAAATGTTATCATGTTATCATTGTTTAAATGAGGAAACAGCTTCACAGAGCTGAAATGACTTGGCCAAGTCACCCAGCTAAAAAGTAGCTGACATGGGGTTTGATTCCACCACGTCGGCCTAGAGCTTTTGACTACACGAGATTCCTCTGCTTATTTTGACAAGGGTTATTTGTAAAACCTTGAGACTTCAAAACAGGGTCTGACCCCCACCCCATCATGTCATGCGCTTCTCTTTTCCCGTCCCTTCTCCCACTGGGGGCAGGAGGATTGTCCTTAGGAGCTTCCTGTGGGCTGGGTCCTGTGCTCAGAGGGGTGGAGGGTAGAGAAGCTTGTTGTTCAGGAGGAGGAGCTGGCAGTGCAGCTCCTGTGGCCTCTGTTGCTACCTGGCCGTGGGCTACACACTCCATCCTGCCGGCTTGCTGGGCGGACCCTGAACACAATGCCGTCTCCTGTGGCGTGTTCCATGAGTGGCCTCTTGCTCTGAGCCCTGGTAGGAGGTTCTGCCCATGGCCTCCGTGTGGGTGAGAACCAAGCCTCTGCAGTGGTCCCAGCTCAGCCAGCCTTGAGGCCGGTCCTCCAGGCCTGCACAGGGGTGCAGCACAGAGGGAAGCTGGGACTCCGACCAAGTCCATCATCGATCGAGCAGTCTGTCCTACCTTTCACCTGGATATCTGTGTTTCAGAGGACACCTACAGCTCTGAGGAGACTGTGGACCACCAGCCTGTCCACCTGAGGGTCATGGACACTGCAGACCTGGTAACATTACACCCTTAGAGCTGAGTCAGTACAGCCTCCTGAGAAGTCCTGGCCCCAGACTGGGGGCCTCAGATGGGAATATGTATCCCATTTAAGCTACAATTTGCTGTGTGACCCTAAATAAGGCTCTGACCTCTCTGGGCCTGAATCTCTTCCTTTGCCAAATGAGCAGAGATGGGGTGGGGCCCGGGGAGACCTGATGCTGTGGGCATCACCTCCGAGATGCTGTGCTCTGGGGCTAGATGCTTGTGCACCTGTGGAGACAGGTGCATACACATGTTCACACCGAGGCTCCTCTCGGTCCAAGTTCCCCACAATACACACCTCTCCCCCTGTGTTCTCACTATCTCCTGCCAAGGCTGGATGCCAGTTATTCTCCAAAGCCAAAGGGGCACCACGAACCTGACCCAAAACCAGTGGTGCCAGAGACAGCCAGGTCTCTTAGGGGCCATGCTAGAGTCTTGGCTCTGTGCCCCCGAGGCCAAGGTCTCCAAGTCTCTGCCTGGGTGGTAGGAGGGAGACTCATGAGACAATGTCTCCTTTCACACCAAGCCAAATCCACACTCAAGTGCCCCTTTGACAAAGGCTCTGCTGGGGAACAGTGTACAAAGACCCGGGGAGTGGGGAGGTGGGATGGGGTAGCTCAGGTGAAGGCCTTTATCCCGACCTCCTCTGACCCTGACCGGGGCTTCGCTCCTTTGCCCCAGGACACCCCCAGGAACTGTGAGCGCTACCTGCACTGGGCGCACGCCTTCCTGGTGGTGTATAGCATCGACAGCCGCCAGAGCTTTGAGGGCAGCAGCAGCTACCTGGAGCTGCTCGCCTTGCACGCCAAGGAGACGCAGCGCATCTACCCCACTCTGCTGCTGGGCAACAAGCTGGACATGGCCCAGTACAGGTGAGCACGGCAGTTTGTCCCATAACTCCAGAGCTCCCTTGCCTCATTTGTGAAGGGCCGGTGTCATCTTTAGGGATTATTTGGCTGCTAAGAACAGTAATCTCCTTGAATTTAGGTGAAACGGGGTGCGTTCCAAGGGTAGCTGAGTGTGGTCTTCCAGGCAGCCAAGGACAGGAAGGGGGGCAACATGGGCTGGACCCTGAAAGGCAGGAGGCCACTCCTTCCATCCTCCTGGGGCTCTGTGCGCTCTCTCGGCCTCACCTTTTTTGCCTGAGTCTATATGACCTGTTCCTGCTCGCTGCAGCTGGCTGGTCATTTAGTGCCCAATTCCAATTCTAGGAAGAGAGGGTCGGATTGGTTTCTTGGGTCAGATGTCAGCTCTGGTCCAACCAGCTCTTGCCTCACCCACGCATGGCCTCCAGGCGGACTCCCCCAGCTGGCTGTGCTAAGGGCAGGTTCTCTTAGAAAGGGTTGGACTTGAATCAGAGGTCAGACTGGGCCAGAGGGCAAATGACCGCAAATACCACAGGCATATTTTCCTTGGCTGGCACAGTATTTTAGAAGACCTGGGACTGGAATGGTCTGAGGCAGGGCATGCACTCTCTAGCTGACCACAGGCGTCCCCAGTCCCCATGGCTTACTTCCACCCTTTCCACACATCAAATTGCCTGCCTGGCCCCCGAGACATTTGAGACTGTGACACCTCCACTTGATAAGTAAACCCGCTGGCTTCCTCCAGCACTGACACTCTCCTATGTGGCCAATACACCTGCCAGGTGTGGCACCTTCCACCAGGTTTCCACCCATCCTTCCTGGCTCATGGCTGGTCACTCTTGCTTCCCTAGGCCCCAAAGGCACATTGACTGGTGGTAGCAAGGAGGGGACCCTTTGTTTAGAACAGGTCAGATGGGCAGTAGGAAAAGGGGGGTAACAGTCTCATGAAGGGAGACCACGGTAGGGACCTTCAAAGGCAGGCAAGCCCTCAGACCAGACAAATTCCATCACAGGAAATGAGGGAAGTAGTGTGATCTTCAAGCCAAAAGGAATAACAGCCACCAGAGAGCCTAGAAAAGCGGGGAGAACACTGGATTGAGATAAACCAGTTTTCAGTATGAGAAAAAACTAGACCACTCTTTTGATCCCAATCTTTGCCAAAGGGACTATCTAAAATTTGTTTGGGAGCAAATAACAAAGAGTATGGGCTCAAATGAAGCAGCATCAGTTCCCTAGAAATAAGTCATGACAATTTATCCCCATCTCCTTCTTCGGTCCGGTCCCGAGGTTAGTGGATCAGGATTCAGTGGGCACAGAAAAATCTAACTTTTAGCGGAGCATTGATCAGTGTTCCCCGTGATTATCTTGCAGCTAAAGGATAAAGTGTGGTTTAGAGCAGTGATTCCCAAAACACTGATAAAATTTTCACCAGGAAGCAACAAAAGAGGAGAAAGGATAATGTCCCATGCCTGTGTCACCCATTCACACCCTTGCATGCATACATGGGGTCCTTGTTTCTGAAAGTTTATTATTCAAGCCCTACAATGACCAAGTTCAGATTCAAGTTTATCATAAAAGTAAATAATACTAAATATTCCTTCAAAAGGAGTTCCTCAGGAAGCGGGGAGCTTGCAGACAGTACACCAGCCCTGGGTGGGAAGGGATTAGGCGCCCCGACCCTGACCCTTTTTGTCTCGGTCACGCCCTCTGTCTGGTACTCCCCTGGGCAGCTAGCCCACTCCCAGGCCCCTGCTCCTGCCAAATGAACCTTGGCTCAGAAAACTTTTCCTACCTGTACCTATCCTAGTGTCCCATCTCTTGGGCTGTGCCATTGTCCTCAGGAGCGGTGGGTGGGGCAGCTCCATGAGGGGCGGGTGCGGTGGTCAGGAGGATTCAGCCACTGGAATCTTGGCTTCAAGACTTCACTCTTCTGCACATCAGACCTACCCAGGAACCAGTCTTCTTTCTCCGCTCACCTTGATTCCCATGGCTTCCAGGTCAGAAGCTTCCAGGACCTTCCAGTTACAAATATTTGATCCCATCGTCCCTGGAGGTGGTACAGGACCAAGCTGGGACTAGGTGCTGCTTCCTCTCTCCTTTTCCCCATCCTCCCCATGAAATGTTGTCACCCTTCTTCTCTCTTGCCCCTCCCCTGGGCAGACAGAAAAAACTTACGAGGCCTGAGAGCTCTGCCAACCACAGGCATCCTGAGTGACCTTGGCCCTCCCTGCCTCTGTAGACACTGTGGTCTCACAGCCTGCAGTCCAAACCACGGCCTTTCTCTAGAGTTGATCCCACACGCCAGGGCTGAGGGTGGCTCATTTCCTGACTGAGGGCCCCGTGGGAGGGTGGAAGAGAAATGGGGCTGGACGTGGCCGTCTTCTGCCGGCGAGGGACAGGGTCTAGGCAGGGACTTTGGGCCAACTTCTCCCTTACCCTCCACCTTGTTCTCAAATTCTGGTTTTGGTGACATCAGCCACCATTTCTTGGGCACTGACTCTGTGCCAGTACTGTGTCAGGCACTCAACACAAATTGTCTTTCTTAATTCTTTTAACAACCCTGAGAGGCAGATGTCATTATCCTATTGTACTGATGAGAAAACTGAGCCTCGAAGAGATGAAGGTGACCTAGATCATTGAGCCAGTAAGTCTGGGGCTGGGTGTAGACCCAGGCCTGCCTGACTTGGATGCATGTTCCTGACCCCACCTCAACCTGCTTCCCCACCAGGCAGGTCACGGAGGCAGAAGGTGCGGCTTTGGCAGGCAGGTTTGGGTGCCTGTTTTTCGAAGTCTCTGCCTGCCTGGACTTTGAGAACGTGCAGCATGTCTTCCATGAGGCAGTGCGGGAGGCACGGCGGGAGCTGGAGAAGAACTCCCTGGCCCGGCCCCTTTTCATCTCTGAAGAGAGGGCTCTGCCCCACCAGGCCCCACTCACTGCCCGTCATGGGCTGGCCAGCTGCACCTTCAACACACTTTCTACCGTCAGCCTGAAGGAGATGCCTACTGTAGCCCAAGCCAAGCTGGTCACTGTGAAGTCATCCCGGGCCCAGAGCAAGCGCAAGGCTCCCACCTTGACCCTATTGAAAGGCTTCAAGATCTTCTGAGGGTCCCCACTGAGGATTCCAGGGTTGGAGGCTGGGCACGGCTGCAGGATGGTGGCTGACTTCTCGCCACCAGCTTTCCTTCTGATAGAACATCGCCTGCACCCTCTCGTGGACACCTGACCTCTGCTCCTGCCCCAAGCAGTGTCAGACACCCAGTTCTCTGTTTGAGCTGGAGGGACAGGCAGGAATGCTGCTCCTATTCCCTTCAGGACTTTGGTTTCCATGGTAACCACTGTATTCCCTGACCTTGAAGGGAAATAGCCACTGGGACAATCTGGACACCTGGGTCAGCCTTAACCTGGAGGAAACTGCGGTGTCCATTGTGGTACCACCCCTTTCTGCTCCAGCTGCAGCCAAGCCAGATGTGGCCTCTAGTGGACAGCTCTGGGTGGACAGTTCCAGGAGGCCCTGCGTAAGTGTAGGCCTGAGAACATCCTGCAGGAGGGACAGCCCTGAGGTCCTTGTGCCACCTAGTGGATGGGAAGGGAGGGCATCTGCAGGTTTTGGAGGGCCGGAGCCTGGCCGTCCCATTGTCTTTTGGCCTCACAGAAACTCCAGGCCACAAACCCCACAGTTTATCCAAGTAATATCTAGTTTAATCCTATGGGACAGCCTGTAAGAAGCAAAGTCACAGGAAGGGCTATTTCTAGTACTTTGCCTCTCAATGAGGGCAGAAGGGAGGGGCTGTGAGTTGTCCAGTGTAGGGGGCCTCTAGTGTTTTCATCAGGAGGCAGGGCCCCCTTACTTTCCCCCCTTAAATTACAGGCTCTGTCCAGATCTTAGGACCAGCCTCCTCAGGTGTAATGATTCAAAGCTGTAGAATGAAGTCGTTCTCTCCAGTGACAATGACCCAGGAGTGCAGGAGCCCACAACAGGCAGTGTCAGACATCCAGGGGGCACTGTCAGCCTGTTCCGGGCTCAGGGAGAAACAGTATACGAGTTCGTCGGCAGGGCCCAGTACCCTTGACAATGGGTCTGCGTGTGCAGAGTCTTCTTTTGTAAGCTGTAATAGAACCTAAAGCATTATTGGTTCATAAAGCAAATATTTGCATAAATTATTTGGGGTCGATCCCACAGCTTATACGACAACTGTGGCATAGACACCAGTCAGGACACTCCCTCGGGACCCATGGTTAGCAAGAGGAGGGTCTCAGAGGCAGGCAGAGCCATCGTTTTCTAACTCCGTTTACCACGGGGCCCCTGGCCCAAAGGAAGTCTTTCATGGACCCTCCGCAGATAAGCAGATAAGGGAGAGGGCTCGGGTGGAAGGAAGGCTTGGGAAGGGGATTCGGAGCCCAGAATCCTGCTCTCACCATGGCAGCAGTTCCAAGAACTTGGATTGAAAACAACAGCTGTAACCCAGCCTTCAGCCCCATTCTATAGACGAAGAAGCTGAGGTCAGGGAGGCTGAGAACTCCTCAAGACCACATAAGGAGACCTGGCCAGGCTTCCTGACCCACAGGCTGCCATGGATTTTGCACTTTCGCTCCAAGCTCCTGTGCGGACAACCACCATCTGAACAAACTATGCAATTCTAACTCCCCATATCCGGAAGCATTTTAATAAAAAGGCATTTCTTTTCATGACACAATTTTAGTTTGCTGGCAGTTCTTTCATTTCAGCTGCTAACGACATGGGGCACTGGTCCGCGTTCTCACTCTCAGATCCTTGTGGGTCTGCGAGGAGAGCCTGTGATGCACGCCTCTCTTTTAACTCAACTTCCACCGGGTGTACATTGAGCTTTTCTGAGAGCAACGTCTCTCTTAGAATGTTCAGACTGTTGTCGTCTTTGGTTCCGGCCTCCGCCAAATGTAGGGCTTCTGGAGTTTGTTTTTCTGATGGCTGCATCTTTTGATTTCTGGGAGGAGAGAAAACACTTTTGAATGTGAGTTCCCTGAGCTGGGGTACTGAGTGGTTGGGGCAGGACTGAGTCTCCCAGATGCGTTAGAGAGTTTGAGAGGGAAAATCCAGGGGGCAGTTATGGCAACTGTTGGGGGAGAGAGCCAAGATGGCTTGATGTCCTTTCAGCGGAGAAACAGCTGATGCTTTTCTGTGTCAATGTGGCTCAAAGAAGCACATACCTGGGACATACATTTAAGTCTCCTGATGCTGAGTCCTGTGTTTTCACCAAATCACGTTTTCTCCTCTCCTAGGACTGTCATCCTACTTAGTGCAGGTCCTTCTCACCCCATACCATATCCCCAGACAAACTGCAGGAAATTCTAAGGAACCTTCCTGCCTCTAGGTACCTACTTCTCCAAACCCTCCTAAACACACCAGTCATGTTGCTAAAGCCCCCTCCCAAACACCTTCAGTTGCTCCCCACCTCTCACCTCCTTAACCTGGCATCCAAGATCCAGCCTTCCTTCCAATAATTCCCCTAAACATCCTCCCGCTGAGGTTGTTTGACTCAGGGTCCACTTCCTGGCTGGAGTGGAGGGACCCAGCTGTGGTTAGAGCTGCCTGCCCAGAGTCTGCTTGGGCCGTAGAGGAGGCCGCTGCATGTCTGCGGCTCACTCGGGAGGACAGCAGCCTCGTCTCTGAGTTGACCTTGAGGGGGATGCTTCCTGACAGGGTGAGATGCAAGGTCGTATTCTTAGAGGCTCCACCTCTCCGGCTCCTTCTGCAGCTTACATCTAGGGTGATCTTGCTAAAACATAAGCCTTTCCTGTCCCTGTACAAAGCCCTTCTCTGAATACCCATGAGATAGAACCTGAACTCTGGGTCTGGCCACGGCCACGTCTTGGCCTCCGTCTCCCCTGTACCCCTCACCCTTCTCACTCTCCATGCCACAGCCACACAGGCCCCCTCCTCCCGCCTTGAGTTCGGTGCCTGTTGTCCCTTGGTCTGGAAAGCGTCCACAACCCACCCTCCCTCTCTTTGCCCTGAAAGCCCCAGATCCCAGCTCTGTGCTCCCACAACACTCTGTAGATCTGACAGTCACCGTCTGTCACTCTGAGCTACAGTCATCTCCCCACCAAACTGTAAATTGCACAAGGCTGGGACTGAGTCAGTTTTGGCCACTACTGTGGCTCCCATCTCAGCACAGAGCTTGGCCCAGAGCTTGTGCCCAGCTCTTATCTGTGGAATGGATGATGAAGGGTCCATGGCAGTTCGTAACGACTAGTTCTCAATGTGAACTATGTGGGGTATTTCTTCTGCCTTTGTAGCAGAAGTGTGAGGAAGATTCATAGATGATACAAAATATGGCACAGAAGAAAGAGCACAGATGTTAGGCCAACCCTTCCATGGATCCTCAATGACCTTGTTCTGTACAACGGGAATAAATAACTTGTGCGTGCCCCACCTTACAGAGCTGTCTTGAGAATCAAATGAGAAAATGTGAAGGTGCTTTTAAAATGATAAAATATTATATAGATTTGAGAAAGGGATTCTCATTATTGTTTCAAAATTACTGAAAGTGACGACTGATGGGTATATAGTCATTGTTGAATGAATGAATGAATGAATGGGGATTAGTGAACCAAGCATTTATTGATTGCTGGGACCAGACACTGCCAGTTGCTTGGGGAAACAAAGTTGAGTCAAATGTGACCCCTGCCCTCAAGGAGCTCCCAAATATTAGCCCTAGAATCATCTAGAAAGTTTAAGCAAATGCCACTGCCCAGGTCCCACCCCAGACCATTGTGCCAGAATGTCCAAGGCAAGGCACAGCATTCCATACTTTTAATATTTCCTCTCAGTTGATTTCATTGTACGTCCAGAGTTGAGGAGTATTGTCATTATAAAAATGTTAAAACTACCCCCGGAGCCTCTGTGGCTCTCAGGTCTCTGTCTGAGCCCTGCATTTGACCTTAGAGCAGGGCAAGGCTCTCCCCTGTAACAGCACCCCTAACAATCCTAGGAGGAAGGGATTGGTTATTATCACCATTCACAGGAGGAGACACTGGTTCGGAGGTATAGAGTAGAGTGCCCTGCTAGTGAGTGGCAGAGCTGGAATTTGAACCCAGGCCTGTGGCTCCAGAGCTAGAGACCCTGACCCCTGAGACATACCAGCCCCTGCCCTGCTCACTGGCCAGGGGTGGGGGTGGGAACTGGGGACAGTTGCTGGTTTTTCAACAGCTTTGGGTTCTCAAAAGACCCTGAGGGCTGCATTTGGCTGACTTAGAGGGTGGACAGCCAGGCCCATAGATGATTTCTCTTGAGAGGGCAGGGCCCCACCCGCAGACCAGCTCCTCACCTGTTTGCCTTGATGCTCCTTTCCAGGAGGACAATGCTTATCACGATCACCACGCCCATCAAGACAAAAATGGAAATATTCCAAGGAGAAGCTGGGGAGGGACACATAGAACAGAGCCTTGAGCAGAAGCAGGGTGCCCCGCAGGCCCACTAGCAGTTGGTGCCTGGGCCCAGACACAGCTCACAGCATCCATTATCCCCTGCTGTGGCCCAGGTATTATAGAGAGACTCCAAGTAAGGTGAAGATGAGCCCCTTTCCCTGCGGGAACTCCAGTGTGTGTGTGTGGGGGCAGTGGTGCAGTAACAATCTCTGCTATGGAGCAGCCCAATCCAATGGGGGACAGCACTGCAGTTGGATAATAGTGGGGTCCAGATAGACTTCACAATCTTCAAAGTTTTGCCAGGGACTGGCATGAGGTGCAAGGAAAGGGAAGGAAGGAAGGAAGGAAGGGAGGGAGGGAGGGAGGAAGGAAGGAAGGAAGGAAGAGAAGGAAGGAAGGAAGGAAGGAAAGAAGGAAGGAAGGAAGGAAGGAAGGAAAGAAGGAAGGAAGGAAGGAAAAGAAGGAAGGAAGGAAAGAAAGAGGGAAGGAACAAGAGAGGGAGAGGAAGGGAGTGAAGGAAGGAGAGAGGGAGGAAGGGAGTAAGGGAGAGAGGAAGGAAAGAAGGAAGGAAGGAAGATAGGAAGGAAGGAAGGAAAGAAGGAAGGAAAGAAGGAACAAGAGAGGGAGAGAGGAAGGGAGAGAAAGAAGGAGAGAGGGAGGGAGGGAGGGAGGGCGGGAGGGAGAAGTGGCAGTTAAACCAGTTTCAACAGCTGCCCACAGATAACGCATAAAGTGGGTAATAGGAATTTGGCTAATCCAGATTTCTCCACACTGTACCAAAATGAGGCAGGATCCAGCCTCACAGCTTTTGCATTTGCTGTTCTTCCCCACATAATCTGCATAGCTGACTCCTTCACGCCAGCAGGCTTTGTTCAAATGTCACCTCAGTGGGGCCTTCCTTGACCACATTACCTGCCCTTGCTGCCTACTTCCTATCCCCTTTCTCTGCTTCACTTTTCTCCTCACTTTTGTCTCTTAGCCCTGGAATCCAGAAAGTTTAACAAAATGCTACTGTCCAATTCATCACCGACACTATGCATTTTGGTAATTTGTTTATTTTCTATCTCTTTCATAAAACATATGCTCCACAGAGGCAGAGATTTTCGTGTTTCATTCACTACTGTAACCCCAGTGCTGAGACCAGTGCTTGGCGCACAGAAGGAACTCAATAAATATTTGTGAATGATTGGCTGGACGAGTACATGAATGACCACACCCTCCCCGTGGGGTGAGGAGGATGAGGTTCAGCCATACCCCCCTGGGTACAGACCCCCTCAGCCTCAGGCCCTGTCTTGGAGGAAATGTGCAGCCTGCCTCGTAAGAGGGGGCCGAGTATGAGGGGACCATATGGAGGGGGGCTTCAGCCAGAGTCCACTGTTTGTGTTGAGAGCACACACATTCCAGACACCCGTCCCCCACCACTTACCATCTTCTACCCGAAAAACCCAAAGCATTTCTTCCAGCAGCTCCTGAGGCACTGCAGAGCCAGCTAGGGCTTGGGTAACTTCCTCACTGTGGTCCATGCCCCACTTCTGATTATGGGACGTTTCTGACAATGAAGTCCTTAGGCCTCTTCACTCCCCAGCTGCCCTTCTGGCCTCCTAGATTCTGGTTCCTGAGCAACGCCCTGCAGACCCCTGGAAACAAAGCAGAGAACATGACTGGATATCCCACCCCAGTTTGACCTCCCTCTCCTCCCAAACCCAGTTCTCTGGCCCCAAGTTACAGGACCAGAACAGCCCGACTCCAGAGCAGGTAGGGTCTGCAGAGGCAGAGACTATAGAAGTGGGAATCATGAATTTTTATTAAAACCCATCACGCGTGGGAAGGAGCATTGACCTGGGAGTGAGGAAGACCCCGCCACTAACGGGCTGTGGGACCCTCGTAGGGGACATCTTCCATGTTTGCCTGACCAGCATCCCCACCCAGCTTCTGCTGCCCACAGCTCTCTCCTTTACCCCAGTTCCTTAGCAAATTGTCCTATCCCTTGCCTTTCTTTTTCGTGTGGCAGTCAATCACAGGACCGTGTCTCAGGACAAAGTTTGGGCTTATCACAGTCACTGTCCTGGGGATTGGCACGCCTGTGACTCAGCTGAGAATGAGAGAAAGAGCCAAAAAAGGTAGCTGCCAACTGCTGCTGCTGAGAGCTCCCTTTCCTCAGCTACCATCCCTACACCTAATTGGTCAGTGCTGCCCTCAGTTCAGCAACCCTCTGATAACTTCTTTTTCTTTTTCTTTCTTTCTTTTTTTTGACCTGTCATCAGAATTGTTTTCTGTTTGTAGTGGAAGAACCAAAATCCACGCTTCCTGGCTAAATCCTTTATTAATTTGAGCCTGTTTCCATCCCCACAAAACAAAGCAGGTTAAGCTATCTGTGTTTATCAAATCTCAGTCAGATGTTGAGACCTAGTAATACAAAATAATAAATAATTTCAATTTTGGATTTTGACACAAGACCAAATCACTATACCGAGGGATCAGAACAGAGATTTCATAGCGATCTATGTATACATGGGAACTCAATATACAATAAAGGTAGCTCTACTAACTGGTAGGGAAACGAGGAATTATTTAGTAGAAGGTTCAGGAAAAGTGGCACATTGTTTGGAAAAAAGGAAGCCTGGATGCACATCCAACAAGCAACACATACAAAAACAGACTCCACAATTAAAGGCTTAAAGGCAGAAGGAAAAATATGAAATTTTAAAAAGTGGCATAAAACTTCTTAAACAAAACCATAAAAGCTCAAATCATTCAATAACAACAAAAAATAGATGAATTTGATTATATCAAAAATAAGATTATTTGTTCAATGAAGAATACCATCAATAAAGTAACAAACATCTTTTCGATTGGGATAAGACACTTGCAAGGCTTAAAACCAAGAGGCTGAGATCTAGAATATACAAAAAGAAGCTAGGAACCCTAATAAAGGGGTAAAAGATCTAAACAGGCAGTTTATAGGAAACCCAAAAGGGTAGCAGTTATGTGGAAAAAATGCTCAAACTCTTTGGTAATCAGAAGAATGAAAATTAAAACAACAATGAAATACCACTTGACAGCTATTAGATGGTCACAGTTTGGAAAGTGGGTGGTGCTGTGTGTGGTGGACCTCTAGGCCGTAGCCTGATGCGCTGATGGAGAGGGTAGACTTGGCAGCATCTAGAGAGCACATTAGTCATATTAATGGACATACCCCCGACACAACAGCTCAGCTCTTGAGTGTATAATCTCCCAAAGCCATTATCCCCAAGGGTCATAAGGAGCCACACTATTTAGGAAAATGCAAAACATATGTACACTAAACACACATTTTACAAAAATACATTTTAAAAAGACACTTTACACACATTAGGATAGTTCTCTCTGGGGGAAGAGGAGAAGGAGAACAGGAATGGAGGTAAAAATAAATAAAATAGGAGGAGGGTTTTGAACAGACCAATCATAAAACCATGTCATGGGGCTAATAATAAAAGGCAAAGAAAAAACAAGAGGCACCAAGCGTTCTCAAGTCCCCCCGACTCTGACACTGCCTTCCGAAATAGCCTTTGGAGGCTCAGCCAGGAACATTCAAAACAACTGCATGGCAAACAGCCAAAGAGAAAAACAGAGCACTAAAAAAAGACTAGATTGACATCAGAGTTTTCGTCAACTCTAAGTGCTCTGAGAAAACGAAGAAAACATCTACAGGTTTTGAAGGAAAATATCTCGACACAAATATAATACTAAGTTTTTCATATATGTGTGATCATTCATGGGTCACAGGGAAAAATGGAAGTCAGGGAGAAAGAAAGACCTTGATTAGACTTCTAAGGACTCAGAGGCATACTATCTATTTCCCCTTTTGAGGGAAATGTGTATATATACTGAATAATGGAAAGACAAACTTACAGGGATGGCTAATCAATGTAGTCTTGTTTCCAGCTCCAACAGCCTCTCCAGAGCACTTGCTAAGAAGGGTTGTGACTTTCTGTCCTTTCTCAGATGCAGGAGTGCCTGGATTAATTAGTAACAATGGCCCCTATCCCATATGCAGAACCCCCCCCCCACACACAGAGTAAAGAGTGTAAAGGTTGAGAAACCAAACACCGACTCCCTCTGGGAAGGTGGGATGGGACCTAGACACATGGTAACACTTCTGTACTGTGTACAGTTCTCCTGAGTACACAATACCTTCATAAAAACAATACATGCAATTATATTTTTAAAAATGTACGTACTTTTGTATGTATATTTTAAATGTATATATTGTATATTTGTATGTGTTTTAAATGTATGTTGTTGAGACAACAACTTCAATTTTGGATGTTTAATTAAAGGAACTAATCATGATGTCAGTTCTTCTACCTTGATCTATAGATTCAAGGCAAATGCAATCAAAATCACAGCAAATTATTTTATGGATATCAACAAAGTGATTCTAAAGTGTATATGGAGAGGTAAAAGATCCAGAATAGTCAACACAATATTGAAGGAGAAGAACGAAGTGAGAGGATGGATGCTACCCAGCTAACTTCAAGACTTCCTATAAAGCTGCAGCAATCATGACAGAGTGGTATTGGAACTCATCAGAGAGGTGTCCAAACTTGCATGTGGGCTGATGTCCACAGTGCAATGTGTGTTTTAAATATGTTGTAATAAACATATACCAACCAACAAAATGACAGGAGGCATGCAAGTCCAGAAGCGGGAGTCAGCCTTCCTTGACTGTGTTAGATGCCACAGAAACAAAGACACGTTTCCCTCAGAACACTTACCCAGTTTCCTTTTAGAGTGAGCATTGTATTAATATCCCTGCTTTTAAAAATTATTAACTACATTTCATGATTTATTTGGATTTCATTTTTCCATTAATGCCTTTTTCCTGTCCCAGGAATCCCATCCAGAATATCATATTGCATTTAGTTGTCCTGTCTCCTTAGACCCCTCTGGGAGATTCCTACATTGTAAACAGGGCGTAACCATCTGGTTTGTGATTCCTACCGAAACCCTGGGCTACCATCCGCATGGAGGTGGAAGGCACTTACCCTGGGTCCTGGGTGCCGGGGGCCTGCCTTGATCTACTGTTGGGAGCGACACTGATTTCTATGTGTCTTCTTCCTCCTCTCACAGGAGCGCTGGATGGTCTTTGCACCTGAGTGCTCTGCAGGGCTGTCACCTGGAGGGCAGTGCTGCAGCCTGTGGCGGCCCAGCCCATCTGGTAGCTCTGCTCTTATCACACACCCAGGCCTGGAGCCTTCTCTGCTACTCTGGGGTGACTGACCTCTTGAATGAGTGGCCTCAGACAGCAAACAGGCTCCACCCAACTCTCACAATTTGAAAGAACCAGCAACCCAATACTTTCCTTCTTATATGTTGGCCTCAAGTAAGAGTAAATATCCAGACCCTCTTGCTAGCCCAGTGGAATAGGCTTGGGAGGATCCGCAGTCTGAGGATTCCATCATTGCAGGAGGACATGTGATATGCCCACTCCAGTCCAGGCCTCTGTCTCCTGGTATTATCAATATTTAATCAGGGAGAAAGGAGCCAAGCCTGGCCTTTTACAGACTGTGCTTTCTCACAGTGAAGGTCATGGCCTTATATGAATTCCTCACAAGAAGCTATAAAATGAGACTGTTAGAGGGCTAGGAGTGGGGGAAGGCAAGACTAGTGAGGCTGTATGAGTGCCCGAGAAAGGAAAAAGCAGGCCAGGTCCAACAGCACTGACACGGAAGGGCTTGGTAGGGAAGTGGGAGCAATGTGCTCCTCCCACGGGGCCACATGTGTTCCATTCTGATCACCAGTGGGCTCTGGCCTTTTCTACCTACTGGCTCCTTGCATCTCCAACAGACTTGGAGTTGGCTCGGCAAGGAGTGAGGTTTCCATTTCACAAATGAGGTAACAGGTTGAGTAGGGTCAAGTGACAGGTGCAAGTTCCTCTAGTTGTTAAGCACTGGCCAACAGTATGGATGACAGCATAGTGCAGAGGAAAGGAGACCCAATAGGGAACCTAGAGGCCTATATGGAGCTCCAGCAGCTCATTATTTTGTAACTCATTCATTCATTCATTCAATAAATATTACTTGAGTAGGACCTACTACATAGATTCATCGTAAATAAGACAGGCAAGGACCCTGCTCTCCAGGCGCTCATACTCCAGGGAACGGGGACAAATAGGCAACACAGAAGTAAGCAAAAACATAAATAAGGTAATTTCAGCTAGCAACAATTTCTGTGAATACTTTAAACAGCAAAATGATATAGAAAGAGATGGGGTAGGGGAGCCATGATTACAATATTCCTGTACTAAAAACTGAAGGACAAGGAGTTAACCATGCAAAGACCTGGCACAGCAGGCACAAAAGCGCTGTGGAAATAATGAGCTTCATGAGTTTCAGAAACAAAAAGGGCATTGTAGCTAAAGCAAGGTGGTGAGGGGATGTGGCATAAAATAAAGTCGGAGGGTAGACAAAAGCAGATCTCGCAGGGCCTTGTAAACCAGGATAAGGAGTTTGGACATAATGAGAAGCCACTGGAGGTTTTTAGGCAGGGAAGTGACGTGATCTGATTGACATTATCTAAGATCACTTGGCCTGCTGGAAAGGGAGGAGTGGGGAGACCTACTGAGAGGCTGCTGCGTTCATCCAGGCAAGAGATAGTGGTGGTTTGGACCAGGCTGTGGAAGTGGTCAGATTCAGAGTGCATTTTGGAGAGAAAGGCAGCTGATAGATTTCAAGACAGAGGAACTCAACACTAACTCTCTGAAGCACAAAAGGAACTCAAAAGGTATTTATTGGCTCATATAATTGGGAAGAGCAGGGTGGAGCTAACCTTAGGCATAGCTGGAACCAGAAACCTGAAGTTCCTTAGCTCTTTCTCTCTCTAGCTCTCTCTCTGCTTCTCTCTGGGTATCAGGCTCATTCCCACAGGCTGGCCGTCTCCAAGGTGCAGAAAGTTCAGTCTCACACCCTTATAGCTGAAGGGGAAAGGATCCCTTTTATCAACTCCAGTTGATACTGTGCGAAGGGTCCGGCTGTCTGCCATGTGAAAATGTTAAAAATCGAGAGACAAAGTTAGTGGAAAGAAAAGCAGGTTTATTCAGAATGCCGGCATTCTGGGAGGATGGCGGACTCCTGTCCAAAGGCCTTCTCCCCGTCCCTAGACAGGTTAGAAGGTTTTATAGGTACATAGGAAGAAGAACAAAGGAAAAGGGGAGTCGGTCAGGCAGGTCCGAGGGCTGACATCGCTTCCTGGGGTCTGGTCTGCTTTAAGATAATGTTGACTGAGGATGGGCCACCATGGCCTGGAGCTTTATGCATCACTAGTAAAAACTGCAAGGGAGTTACAAAATGGATTCCGATGTCTGGGAGTCTGAGGATTAAGAAATTGCTCTTTCCAGATTAAGATTCTGCTAATTAAATGGATTAACGAGGTCTGTGTAGCCTTGAGAAAGGGAACAAAACAGAGTTCTTAAGTCAATCAGTGAGGGGAGAAACAAAAGAAAACAGCTGAATATCAGGGTAGATCTATTAGGCTGGTGCAAAAGTAATTGCAGTTTAAAAGTTAAAAATAATTGTAAAAACTGCAATTACTTTTGCACCAACCTAATAACTGTAAAACTAGCTAAGTCTAATTACAAGTGACTAGATAGCGAGCTATGAAGTGAGTCAAACTGCAGACTAGCTAAGTCTAATTACGTTATCGATTTACCGATTTTCACCCTTATACAGTTTGGCACTTTCTGGGGAACGACTACTTTAATTGTCTTGGCCTGGGTCATGTACCCATGTTTTGGTCAGTTGTTATGGTCAAGAGGAAGGTACCAGCTCAAACCCCATGCCCCAAATTGCCAGTTCCTGATGTCAAAAGCTCAAAGACATCACGGCTGAGATTTCTGAGATTCCATCATGGTCCCAAGTAGCTGGTGCAGCCCCTGACATTATGTTCAAGTTCCAAGAAGAAGAAAAGGAAAAAGAAAAGGACAAATAGGTGTGGCCATAGGGTATAATGGACAAATAATGTACCAGAGTGTAAATCCAAACAACAGGGATTACTATGGACGAGGACTGACAGCCCCAAAGGTTTCAAGGTGGAAGAGGCTACTCTGTATTTCTAGGTCAGCCTATTCTGCTCCTTGGGGTGGGCCACCCATCATCAGCTGATGCCAAGAGGGTGGACACGCCCTTGGCTAGCTATTTGGGCTTACCTTGATTTTCACCAGCATCATTTGCACTCAGAAGCCAATTTAATAACTCAGTTTGAACAATAATTATGTCACGCCCCCGGTAGCACATTCTCACCTCAGTGGAGAAAACTTCATGGAAAATAAAATGAAATCTAAAAGTGGTGATGTAAGGAAAGATAACACACAACGTCAGAGATACTGCAACTTTAAGATAGTTGAAAAAACAAAAACAAAAACAAACTGAATGTCCAAGAATAGGGGAGGGGTTAGATTATGGTACCAATGGAACTCCATATTTCTTCTAGAGGCCAATTTTTATATTAAGACCCATAGGGGGAAATCATAAGAGTAGAATTAGTGAGGGCATATTTGAAAAAGGTAGGACAATTAAATTCAAAAATTATCGGTGCTTAAGCGCTGACTTGATGCCTCCATCTGCAATAGGGTGCTTGACAGGAAGGATGGGTATCTAACGGGACCATCTTTACATTGAGGTAAAATGACCTTAGTAATTAAATGATTTTTCAACAGACATATATTTTCCTGGAAGCATTTTGGAAACATTTGCAAAGTACTGGAAGTTTGGGCAGAAACTGGTATGAAACAATGAAACAAAATATGTGCTTTCTCAAAGAAAGTTCATTCTGTAGTTACCACCTTCATACCTTTCATTTTATCGATAGCACTGGAGATTTTCTATGTCATTGGCCCTTTAGAATACTTAATTCTTTGTATGTCTTTGACCCTTTGCTCCTGGTTATAGTATAACCAAATATCTTCTTTAGTCCCTGAATAAATCAAAGTCCAAGAGCAGAATAAAATCAAAGTCTATCAGTCTTTTGCTTTAATTATATGAGGTACTTGTTTAATCATTCTCATACACAGCACTCTGAATAGCCTCGTCTTGAAGAGGAATTGCTTAATGTTTGAGGAGTGTCAAACCTGGTAAGTCAACCTTGTGTGTTAATTTTTCTGAATTTTGTTGCTTCCACCTTTCACAAGCCAATAAGCATTCATTGAGGGAATGGAGGTGGCATACAGCAGGTCCCAGTGTTAAAGAAAACATTTCAGATAATTTAATTAGGACTATTTCGTTAGTTAAAGTTTTAGTATAATCTTGCTACGAGGGGAAAAACCTCTGGTAGTCCCAGTTTAGAAATTCACTTTTTGTGAATGATTAGATAATCACTATTAGACTAGATAAACAACAAAAAGAAGAATGTTCCATTATAAGGTCACTAAGACTCTGGACTGATTTCAGCTGGGTGGGTGGATGATTAGTTTTCCAGAACAAGTCTTAATCCACTTAAAGTTTATCAGAAATTTTTCTAAGCATTTTTACCAGGAATCACTTCTTTCCAGAAGGAATTTGTGAATTAAATCATTCAAAAAGAAAAAACATTCTGTTCTGGATCAGATTCGGGACAATTTCTTTTAAAGCCCTTCCTTTTGGCTCAGATCATTTTAAAAGATCTCTCTTGGTCAAAAAAAGACTGTCTCTACGTTAATTAAATTTCCTGCCTAGTTGATCACTTTTTACATTTTTTAACAAGTGGAAGCAAGTAGGCATGTAAAACATACACAGTCATTGTTGCCATAAAATTTTTAATCCACATTGGTATTATTCCTTTTTTAAAAAAACTTTTATATGGGCCGGCCCGGTGGCTCAGGCGGTTAGAGCCCCATGCTCCTAACTCCAAAGGCTGCCGGTTCTCGATTCCCACATGGGCCAGTGGGCTCTCAACCACAAGGTTGCCAGTTCAACTCCTCGAGTCCCGCAAGGGATGGTGGGCTCCGCCCCTGCAGCTAAGATTGAACACCCGCCCCTGCAGCTAAGATTGAACACCGCACCTTGAGCTGAGATGCCACTGAGCTCCTGGATGGCTCAGTTGGTTGGAGCGCGTCCTCTCACCCGCAAGGGATGGTGGGCTGCGCCCCCTGCAACTAGAAAACAGCAACTGGACCTGGAGCTGAGCTGCGCTCTCCATAACTAAGATTCAAAGGACAACAACTTGACTTGGAAAAAAAAAAAAAAAAGGCCTGGAAGTACACACTGTTCCCCAATAAAGTCCTGTTCCCCTTCCCCAATAAAAAATCTTTTTTAAAAATAACAAAACCTTTTATTTATTTTAAGTGTGTTTTTCCAGGACCCATCAACTCCAAGTCAAGCAGTGGTTTCAATCTAGTTGTGGAGGGTGCAGCTCACAGTGGCCCATGTGGGGATCGAACTGGCAACCTTGTTGTTAAGAGCACCGTGCTCTAACCAACTGAGCTAACTGGCCACCCCTTGATATTATTTCTTTGTTAAACAAAACCTCTCATGGCAGAAAGCTTTTCTAAAAGAAAGGGTTTATTGGACCATGGAAAGGGACCAGGTCCAGGGAGATACAGTCTAAACCACCAGCAACAGAGCTAGAGGGAGAAAACAAATATGTTTTCCTTCACAGAGCAGACAGGGCTCTTTATACAATGGGTAAGAAAGAGGTAAGTTGTTTTGATTCTGGCTATAGATAAGGGGGGCAGGTAAAAGTTGAAGTGGGGGCAGTTCTAGGATAGGAATGATAAGGAGAAAATTCTGAGATGTCTTGAATTAAATTACAGGAGGCAGCAGAGTAGAAGAGAGAGAGAGGAGAGGTTCATCAACTTCAGGGCAAAACCAACAAAAGACTGCTTCCATTCCTGAATATAGAAACTTCAAAATTAACGTCCAGGTAGCCATTTCTGCAATTATCTAAGGAGAATAGCCTGGAGTCACTGATGCCTAGGTGCCTGCGCTTCTTGCTTACACAGGTACTTTCCAGACTGTCGCCCACAACCCATCCAAAGGAACAAACACTTCTTCCTTATGGACTCTGTGCCTATCCCAGAACTAGCCCACTTCACCTGCCACCCACGTAAGTTATAGCCAATGTAAATTCTTTCAAAACAACTTATAGCTTTCTTCCATTCCTTGATGTACAAAAAAGGCCATCAACTCCAGGACCATGGGATTGCTGTCTGTTTCCACTAGCCCTGCTTCTCATGGTTTAGATTTCATGCCTCAGGACCTGGTCCTTTTTTGGCTAGGATTTGGTTTAATAAACCCTTTCTTTTTAAAAAGCTTTCAGCCTTCAAAGGTTTTTTGTGTAACACGTACATAATCCATAAGGAAGAAATATTTATTGTTTTTGGATTGGTTGTGGGAAACTGTCTGGAAAGTTCATGCATAAACAGGATCCAGTGGCTTCTGACAGTGGTCGACTATTTTTTTTTTAGATAGCCACATGGAAGTTGATTCAAAGTTTTAACATACATTCAGGAATGTGAGCAGTTTATTGTTGGTTTCCAAACAGCTCTGTTAACTGATTAACTTCTTACTTCTTCCTCTCACCCTTGGACCTGCTGTAATCTAATTTAGGACATCTCAGAATTTTTCTCTTATCGCCTTTAAACCAGCTTCCTACGTTTGGGAGGAATTTCCAGATGAGTATCCTATGGTGAGTCAGTCTGTTGGTAACTATTTCATGCAATTTATGAGCCTGAATTCTGTAATTGCTATTCTGTGTCATGTTTCTTTTTTACTCCCTTTATTTTCCAGGAGTTCTTGAGACACTTATTCTAAATTTATGTATGTGCCTACCAGGCTTTGGGATAAAATTATGAGCTCCATTAAATGTGAGAGGTTTTACTATCTTGTCAATTTCCTTGTGAAGATAGGCAAAGGCACTTCATAAAAAAATACTCTTATGGAGCCGCCGGATAGCTCAGGTGGTTAGAGCTCTGAACAACAGGTTTGCCGGTTTGATTCCCACATGGGCCAGTGAGCTGCACCTCCACAACTAGATCTAAGGACAACAACCTGGAGCTGATGGTTCCTGGAGAAACACACTATTCCCCAATAAAAAAATTAAAATTAAAATACTCCTATCCGGGCCGGCCCGGTGGCTCAGGCGGTTGGAGCTCCATGCTCCTAACTCTGCAGGCTGCCGGTTCGATTCCCACATGGGCCAGTGGGCTCTCAACCACAAGGTTGCCAGTTCAATTCCTTGAGTCCCGCAAGGGATGGTGGGCTCCGCCCCCTGCAACTAAGATTGAACAGGGCACCTTGAGCTGAGCTGCCTCCTGGATGGCCCAGTTGTTGGTTGGAGCACCGGCTCTCAACCACAAGGTTGCCAGTTCAATTCCTCGAGCCCCGCAAGGGATGGTGGGCAGCACTCCCTGCAACTGGGATTGAACACGGCACCTTGAGCTGAGCTGCCACTGAGCTCCTGGATGGTTCAGTTGGTTGGAGTGTGTCCTCTCAACCACAAGGTTGCCGGTTCAACTCCCGCAGGGAATGGTGGGTTGTGACCCCTGCAACTAGCAACGACAGGTGGACCTGGAGCTGAGCTGCGCCCTCCACAGCTAGGACTGAGGGGACAACAACCTGACTTGGAGAGGGGTCCTGGAAGTGCACACTGTTCCCCAATAAAGTTCTGTTCCCCTTCCCCAATAAAATCTTTAAAAAAAAAAAAAGTTAATAAAAAAAAAATACTCCTATCCTTTGTTAATATTGTGCAGCTCTCTTGCCTGGGGGAAGTGATTGGGTAACAAACCAAAGATTTTAAGATTCGGTCTCTTTAAATCTATGTTTATATTTCCCTTAGTTTACTAGGTTGACTATCAGCAGCAAAGAGAAATTTCCTTAACCTTGAGCTGCTTCTCCTCCCTGTAGTCTCACATCTGGCTTCTCCTTCCTGGGACTCTTGACCCTCCTCAAATGTACTGTGACCACTCCAGTCTCTCGCCTCAAGGACACCCAATCAGGTGGTCTCTCTGCCTCTTTAGCTCTCCCCTGGGATGGAAAGACATCCCAGTCTCCTGGCGAGGGAGAGTCTGTTGCATAGCACACTCTCCTTAGTACAGTATTTGTCTATCATCTGTAAGAGCTGTGGGGGGTGGAGGAGAGTGGCCAGCGAGTCCCGGTCTGTCCCCAGCGGGTAGCCTTGGGTTACAGAGCCCCAGCCCTGGGTTACAGAGTGGCTGGACAGATTTGGGAGTGACATCTACTGAGACCACAAAGGACGGTAAGAAAACACAGACTCATGTAATCCGAGTCAGAAGCGCTGCAACTTTGTGAGTTGCCCCTTACGTTCAATGACTGGAAAGGTTGGTGAGCAGCGCTCCCCTCGTGGAATTCTGCTGCAACCACAGGCAAGAGATGGCGGTACTGCTTGTAAGGGAGCTTCTCACCGAAGGCTGCATCCCTGACGGCTTCGTTGGGCTGCACCCTTCGGTTCAGTTCCTGCCCCTCGCACTGGCCCGATGCCTGTGTATGGCAGACCTTCTCCTGGTCACATGTGACGTTGCTTCCCAGGCCACATACAGGAGTTCTTATGGACTCAGGCATTGGCCACCACCGTATCAATTTAGAGCTCTGACCATTTTCCTCCTCGTGACCCTGCTCCATCTTTCCCAAGGCTCTGCCTGCTTCTCTTTCTTGACCTTCAAAGGTCAAGATTTCACACACACACGCACACACTCACACACACACGCATTTAATCTGTGATAGGTCTGCCCCTCGTCAGAAATCAGACACACATAGTTAGGGTCAATGTGGGATGAAAGGGAACAGGGAGAGGAGAGGTTTCCCACTTCCTCCCACTCCAGGATCAGCTCTCTCATCCCCCAGTCATGGATGCCAATCCCATGTTCTAGATTTCTACCAAATATCTCTGCTTGCTTGTCTCATCACTTTGTTTCAAAGCATACAAAACTGAAATGCCATCATGGTTACCACCAAGCAAGGCTTCCTCTCTGTCAATGACATTGCTCTTGTCTTGTCACCCAGATTCAGAACTTGGGGTAATTTCATTGATTCAACATGTACATATACTCCATTCATTAGAGAAGAGAAATTTTTGGAAACTGAAGCAGCAGCCTAATTAGCATTATCTTGAATGTGATTTCTGGACATTTAAATGTATTACCTAAAACTCCTTGCCACTAGAGGCTGGCATCCTCATCTTCTCTGTGTGCTTTATAGTAGCTCCAGCAGTGGATTTGTCTAAGCTTGGAAATGGACACCCCCTGCTCCCTCACCCCATACATCCCTAACTTAGTACCTAGCGTTTCAGAAAGATTTCCATTTTAGCATTCCGGGAAAACTTCAGTCATTACAATCTCATTTTTCAGTTTTTTTAAAAAGCTGTTTGCTGGGGTGGCTGGTTAACTCAGTTGGTTAGAGCGTGGTGCTAATAACACCAAGGTTGCCAGTTCAACCCCCACGTGGGCCACTATGAACTGCACCCGCCTAAATACATAAATAAATAATGAATAAATAATAAAAGACGTTTGCTGCAAATCAAAAGACCATCCATTAGACAATTAGATGTCAATGGCCGGCAGCATCTCTGGAAGAAGGAAAACATTGGCGTCGGCCCCTCAGACTGAGCAGTCGCTGTGTGGTCGGCAGAGAGCGCTGTGAGTGGCTCAAAGCAGGACTACCTGTGAAGAATTACGGGCTGCTGAAAATTAAATGTAGTGTGATGCAAGGCTCTCTAACTCAAGGAGAGAAATGATGTAAACACAAATGTAAAGAGTCACATTTCAGACAAGACCTAGATTCAAAGGTGAAAACCCAAATGACTTTCATTTATAGATCATGTTGTATGGAAAAAGATCACTTTTAAAAATGTTAGGATCATATTCCACTTACTCTAATAGAGGATACTGACAGAGAACTCGATTGAAGGAATAGAAGGTTTGGGGTCACATCTCATTCTCCTTTTTGTACATGATCAGATGAACAGAAACACTAGAAATACAGTCTCTCCCTCTTTGCTTCTCTTTTTTCTATTCAACACACAGGTGAATTGTCAATGTCTAGGCATACATTATACAACTTGCCTCAATAACTGCAAACTGTGTGAGAAGCAGAGGTCCCCACAGAGCACTAAGGGGGCACATGAAGAAATACAATAAATCCATACAGGTGAAAGCTCAAGGCTTCAGGGAGGATGTCTGAACTTGGTATTGAAGAAAAGGTAGCTTAGAGAGAAAGAGACATGGGGAGGACAGCCTAGGAAGGATAGATAGCATGAACAAAGGAACAGAAGCAGGGATGTGCAGAGCTCATAATTTAGGAAAAAGGACTGGTCTAGGGTTGCTGGGTCTAAGACTACATGATGGGGAAATGTGGTGAGAGCAAGACTAGAAAGGAATCTGGTCTCCTCTCTATAGCCAGGATATGTGACCACATTCAAGGAGAAAGCCACTGCATGGGCCTCAGGAATACAAAATCTAAGCACTAAAGGTCCTTAGGGGTCTTCTAAGGACAGTTTCCCCTGCCCATTTTCCATAAGAATCTCCTCTATGGTATCCCTCTGTGCAAGAGGGAGCCCAGAGGGTAGGGGATAGAGTAGGGCCTTTGATTCCCCATAGTGATGAGCAAGTAATTGAGCCTGTTTCCTAAGGTGCAAAATGAGGACATTGACTTTTGTAGTACATAGGATTGCTGTGAAGGTCAAAAGGTTAGAATCACACTTTGGAGCTACATGGTCTAGCTGTGAGGACCTCAGCTAGGTAATTACTCAACTTTACTGAGCCTTAGATTCTCTTCAGTAAAATGGTTGTAATAATATCCACCTGGTATAATTGACATGAGGATTACCTGAATTAATCAAAAATGCTTAGCCAAAGCATGGCATATAGTAAATACTCAATTAATATTAGTTATCATAATAGCTGAGAAAATGACACAGAATTACGTACATAAATGGGATTTCATTGTCTGAAAACACATAAGATTTGTTCCCAAAAGAGTTCTTTTGGGAGATGGGCTCCATCGTGCCAATAAATGCAACAAAAGTCACGAGACTCTTGAACCCGCACGTTGCTTCATCAGCTCCAATACAGGCGGTCACGCCTTTAACCAGACAGACCCCGCCCATCGGGTTTCCTCCCGGGCCCCGCCCCTCGGGCCTAGCTCTTTCACCCTTCCCCGGACGCGCCTGCGCAAGGTAGGCCGCCGGCGGAGGTGATGAGGGTTCTCGTGCGGCGCTGCTGGGGACACCTGCCAGCTGGTGGCGGCGCGGGCGGGAGATCGGGACCCCAGTGGCGAGCGCTGTCTGGGCTCGGCGGGTCCCCTGGCGGGGAGGATGGCGGGGGCACCCGAGTCCGCGAGAAGCCGCCCTGGCGGGTGCTCTTCTTCGGCACGGACCAATTCGCCCGCGAGACGCTGCGGGCGCTGCACGCCGCCAGGTACCGAGGCCGGGGCTTGGGGGGCCCGGCTGCTGAGGGCTCTAGTGTCCAGCCTCTGCGGCCGTCCCCGACGGTTTGCACTCGCTCTGGGGAAAGCAGCGGCGCCCGAGGGGTGTGGGCCCAGATCTCGGCGTCTCCGGGCGACCGGAAGGTGCACCGCACTCGCCCTGTCCCGTCCGGTCTACACCCCACACTCCAAGCCCTGTCTATCTGTTCTCCAAGGGCTACCAGGCTCCCGGCTGTGCCAAGCCGGTGCTCACCGCTTTGCATACATCACCTCCGTCCAGTCCCACCACCTTCCTGCCCCTTTTTCGCGTAAGGAAACCGGAGCTCCAGACGTTAAATGATTGCCTAGGGTCATCAGCTAAGCTGACTGGGACTAAAACGGGGTCTGACTTCAAAACCTTCCCCTTTCCATTTCCTCCTACTGCCTCTGATTTGTACCCTCCAATTCTTTGGACTTCTTCTTACCAGGGAGATGCATCCCCCTGCACACCCATGCCTTATTCCTTTGCACCCCATCTCTTTGTATACATCCAGACCTAGTTTTCTGGGGTTGAAATGAGGACATAGTCCAAAAACCAAATTTTCAATTGAATAAATTTATGTCAGAACTGTTAGGTATACATTTAATATTTCTAAAATTTAACCATTCTTGTTTACTGGAAAAAATTATTTGCAATCCAGCTTGTCCTGAAAGTCCATGGTATCTGGTGAGGATACCCATACATACTCTCTGCCTCCTGTCCCCCTACCTCCATTTGTTATTTCCCCACGCCGTTTTTTCCTGATGCATCCCCTGCACTTATTTCTGTCATCTCACTCCAAGTCTCCCCTACAAATACTTCACAGTAGCCTTTCCTGTTGACTCCCTCATCAATCTTGTATCATAATCCTCCCTCCACACACTACCCTCTGTACACACTCCCTTCACATGCTCCCTTTTCACACCCTCCATAATGCACTCCCCACAGGCTGCTTTCTCCATATTGCCTTCCATATCTCTCACTGCGTGTATCCTGACCCTTCTGCTGTTGCTTCACTTGGCATCTCCACTACTCTAGCACTGTTAGGGCCCTCCTGTCTATTCCTTTTCTCATAACTTCTCAACGTGTGATACAATACCTGCGACATAAATAAATGAACAGCCCCTCCCAGCACTGGAATACTATGCAGCAAGTAAAAAGAATGGGGTAGTGCTATATGTACTCTCATGGAATGATGCCTATGGTATATATTTTTTAAGTGTTTATTGTTTGACTAACACATGGTTATGGTACAAAATTCAAAAGACTCAAAGGATATACAGTGAAGAGTCTTTTCCTTCCACCTGTGTCCCAGGTCCAAGTTCCTCTCTTCAGAGACAGCCACTGTTTTTAGTTTCTTATTTTAGAGATGTTCGGTGCATATATAAGCAAATGTATAATTAACCTATTTTTTTAAGACTCACATAATAGCATATATAGTGTTAAGAGAAAAAAACCAAAATACGGAGTAGTATATATAATATCCCAATTATATAAATTGTCTGTACAGTATATGTTTCTGTTTGCACAGGAAATTTCTAGAACTATGTTCACCAAACAGTAGCCACTAGCTACATGTGGCTCTTTAAATTTAAAATAATTAAAATTAAATAAAAAATAAAAATGCAGTCTCTCAGTTGTACCAGTTTTAATCATTTACCCTTTAGTGCTTCATGAATTTAGTCATAAAAATACTGTAGATGTGTGTGAAGTAGATTAGCTTTGAGCCATTGTCTTAACACTCACATTTCCTTCCAATCTTTCCAACTTAGGGAAAACAAAGAGGAAGAATTAATCGAAAAATTGGAGGTGGTTACAGTACGTTCCCCATCACCAAAAGGACTACCCGTGAAGCAATATGCTCTCCAATCTCAGCTTCCAGTGTATGAGTGGCCAGATGTGGGATCTGCAGAATATGATGTTGGAGTGGTTGCTTCATTTGGCCGACTTTTGAGTGAGGCTCTTATTCTTAAATTTCCCTAGTAAGTTTTATTTATAAGGAAATATAGTATAGAGATCTTGGACTTGGTATTATAAAATGCAATAACTTGAACTCTAATTCTGCTTTCTTTAGTATTTTCTCTTAAAATAAAAAATGTTATTAGTGGCATGAATTGTTAAAATGTGTGGTACTCTTTATCACTGTTTATGGGCTTTCACCTACTCTCATTTAAATTCCATATATATGCTGACAACTTCCAAATTTGTCCCTCCAGTTCAGATCTCTGAACTCCAAACCTGATACTCAGTGCCTCCTCTGCTTGGATGCTTGGATAAGCACCTTGTATTTAAGATGTTCAAAACTATATTCCTAAACTTTCGCCCAAAACCTGCTCCTCCCAAAATCTTCATCTCAGCAGATAGCACCTCCAGCCATCCTGTTGCCCAGCCCCCAAATCTTAGAGTCCTTCTTGATTCATTATCACATGTAATGCATCCAATCCATCAGGAAATCCTATTGGCCCTGCCTTTGAAATCTGCCTAGAATCTGACTCATCACTTCCAACTGCTGCCATGCTCACCTGTCGTACTGCAGTAGCTTCCCAACTGGTCTCTGGTTTTGTCTGTGGCCCTCAGTCTTTTACCAACCCATCAGCCAAAGTGATCCTTTTAAAAGCATAAGTGGGATCATGTCATTCTGCTCAAAATTCTCTGGTGGTTTTCCATCTCACTCAGAATAAAAGACAAAGGCCTTGTTTTGGCCTATGAGTACATGTCTACTTGGTTTGGTCTCCTGCTGGCTCTCTGGCTTCATCTCCTAGTACTATTCCTCAGGTTCACTCCTCTCCAGGTGCACTGGCCTCTCTGCTGTGCCTTAAACTTGCCAGCGTTTACCTTCCTCAAAAACCTTTGTACTTCCTGTTTCCTCGGGCTGGAAAGCTGTTTTCCCATCTATCTATCTGCATGGCTATTCCTTTACCTCCTCATGTTTTTGCCCAAGTGTCTTCTTATTGGTAAAACCTTCTTTGACCACTATTAAAATTATAATCTCCCACCCAATATGCCTGTCCCCGTCTCTGCTTTAGTTTTCTTCATAGTCCTTAGCACCAGCTGACAAACTTTTTACATATTTTGTTTTTCATTGCTTATCTCCCACTCTTTGTATATAAGCTCCCTGAGGGCAAAAAATAAATTTTTATGTTTATTTCACTGTTGCTTGTACCCCTAATACTTAGAACATTGCCAGCACATGGATTGTGTTCAGTAAATATTTGTTGGATGAATCAGACTGGGCTGAAGAGTGGAACTTAGACTATCTAAGACTCTCTCATATATATATATATATATATATATATATATATATATATATATATATATATATATATATATATATTACACTCTCAAGTGTATAATCATGCTGATGGAAACATCACTAATGACATCAGTAAATTATTTCAACTGCTCATTAATGGGTGATAGGTGTATTGGGATAAACAGGAAAGGTGAATAGATCGTTTGATGGGGATTCAAGAAGCTGTCTTAGGCATTCTATATGCAAACTAAGTGAAGTGAGGGTGATTATATAACTAAACTATAAACATAACTCACATCATCCATGAGATGCACCACAGGGTCTGAGTGGTTCTACTCATACAGCAAAAAATGCATTTTTTTGTGTTTATTTAAAAATTCCCAGACATCGTGAGCTGTTATGGAACATCTTTGGAAAAATAAACCAGTTGTTCTTGCTCTGTTTTTAATTGAGTTTCATTGGTCTCTTACGGCAAGACAGTGAACTTAGCTCTGGCTCCCTTTTCAGGTGGTACAAGACTAGATTTAACTGTTAGTATTTCAGAATTTCTGTGAAAGTTGAATGATGAAAAGTAGCATATTAGTTTAGGTAGCAGTAACTACATGGTACAGTTCACTTACATACTAACTTCTGCCTTTTCTAACTCAGTGGCATATTGAATGTCCATCCCAGTTGCCTCCCGAGGTGGCGTGGTCCAGCCCCTATCATCCATACCGTGCTTCACGGAGACACAGTTACTGGAGTGACAATTATGCAAATAAGACCGAAAAGGTACAGCTTATTTTCTTGAGATTTTTTTGTGATTTTAAATGTTGATATCAGTTTGTTCGGGGGGGGAAGTGGATGAATGGATGGTGCTCACTAATTTCTCCAACTCCAGAGTCCTCCCTTTGCTTATGGTTTCTGACAGAAGCCATATGTGTTTTGGTATTTATGCAGTGTCTCTTTAAAGGCTTTGTGAAATTTTTAACTTGTTAATGCAAATAAATTATGTCATTAACAACTGGACATTGTATACATAAGAGATGGATTTTTGTATATCAGTTGTTAATGAATCTCAGTTCTGCTAGCCTTGGTTTCTATAGTCAAACTATGGTCAAAAAAATTTTGGAACCTGAAATAATATATACCAATAGTTGCCTTAAACATTTGATTTTTTTTTTATTATACCTACAATCTAAGAAACTATTTAAAATTTCTTTAGGAGTGTATTAAGCCTCTGCCTATTGTCACCTAATGTCCTCCTAGAAAAGAATAATTCACAAGTTCACAAGAACAACTCAATGTCTGGGATTTGCCTTAATTTACTTCAGAAAAAAAAGAGGGAGGGGGTAGATGAAACAAGAGTGGCAGAACTTTGATAATTCTAAAATCTGGGTGATGTATATAGGGTGATTCTGTAGACTAGTTATTCTGTTTTTGTGAATGTTTGTAATTTTTCGTAATAAACATTTTAGTAAAGCTCATAGGTTAAAAATAGAATTAACAGAATCATAAAGTTAAATATTCAAAATAAACCATATTTCTAATAAAAGCTAATAGCCAGTATTTACGGAGCTTGATGTGAAATGTAAGACTTGTGGGATTGCAAATACACTTGTATCTGCTTATAATCAACAGTGATTATAATCCAGGCAAAACTCTTGTCCTTTGAGAAAGGAAATATGGAAAGAAATAATTAGGAATTTCCTAATTGTACTTCCCTGGAAAAGAAATTATTTGCTCTATGCTTTCATTATACAAATAGAGATTTCCTTTAATGCTATTTATTACTAATAGTGGAATTATCTATAATTGCAATTAAATTCCTGATATGCAGCCTTGTGCTTTTTTCCTTTAGGAAAAAATAAATTTAAAATCTATATACAGGCCAGGTCTTACTCTCCCTTCTTTCAAACTGGCATTTCTCCCTTGCTAATGGCTAACATTCAAATTCTTGGCCAAGCTTAAACTATTCTTGTGGTATGTAAACGCTCATGTAGACAAACATTTTGATTGTAAGAAATTGTCAGTAATCATGTTATTGTTTCCAATTGTTTTGGTAGATTTGATGTAGGTCCGATTCTCAAACAGGAAACCATTCCTGTGCCACCCAAAAGCACCGCAAAGGAATTGGAAGAAGTGCTGTCTCGACTGGGTGCCAACATGGTACAGTTCTCTGACATCCCACTGCTTTTTACTCATTTAGTAGATTTCCTAAGTGGTTATGTTGAGAAAACAATTTTATGACATGTAATTTTAAGTCATTGTTTTTTTAAAGAATGATTTCTATCCCTGGCTTCCTAAAAATTAGCTGGGCATTTGTGCTCTCGTGTACGTCTTTGAGGATTTACACAGAGTGGGTACCTAATAAAGGCTTTCAAATGAAACACATGGTCTTATATGGGCCACTGTTTCACAGTGAGGCCTTTAGACTATTCTTCCCAATTTCACTCTCAGTCTCATAGACGTACCTTTCATCCCTGTCAGACTGAACCAACAGCATTTCCTGAGTGGCTTTTCGCTCTCCTCCCCTTCTTTGCCTGGCTTCGTCATTTGCATCTGTATGTAACTATAAATGAACTCCACAGCTTTGTAGAGCTCATTGAATCTGCATACAGTAGGTAAATTAATGATTTTCAAAATTAAATTAATGATTTTCAAATTAATGATTTCCATATGAACTCATCAATTTTCTGTAGAGGAAAACTTTCCCCCCAACTATATAGATTGTAGGCACTCACCTCAGAAGTGCTATTATAACAGCACTGGCTTGTGTTCCAGGACTATTCTAAATACTCTATAGACTTATTTTTTACCTTCCCAGCAAACCTTTGAGGTAGCTATTGCTGTTCACTGTTTTACACATGATGACTGCAGACAAGTAAAATAACTTTTCCACAATGACACAGCTAGTAGATGGTGGAACTGGGATTTGAACCCAGAACTACGTAACTTCCAGAACACACTCTACTTCTGTGAGGCTTCACTGCCTTCCCTCCTGAAGGGTGAGAATGTGGATAACTGAGCATAGCCTGTCCTGATACCAAAAGCTTGCACAGCCAGGCAAAGCTCAGCATTCTCTGGAAGCATATCAGTAACCTGCGTTCTACAGAGAGCAGCATCTCTACTGAATCTCCACCCAGTAGATACGTGTCCTCACAGCTTAAGCCAATTTACTACCTTACCTGCCACACAGCTCTTTTAAAGCTATAGATAATATGAATTGTAATGTATTTCAGCTTTTGTTCTTTTCATCCTAAATATATTGCTCTCCTTTCTTAGCTTATTTCAGTTTTGAAAAATTTGCCTGAAAGTTTGAACAATGGAAGGCAGCAGCCACCTGAGGGGTTGACATACGGTGAGTGAAGCCTGCAGAGACTCTTACCTCTTTCGTAGGTTTTGATTTTCGTGGTGGCATCTGAACACTCTGACTTCCTCACTTGCATATGTCCTTTAATTTCAACTAAAGATTGAGTGTCCACTTCTATGTCCTTTTCTAAAGAATGGTTGATAAGGTCTCCCTCTGCCTCTTAACATGCAGCCTCATGAAAGATTGGAAATTTTTACCCTACTCTTTATGTTGAAAAGTATTAAACACAGAGATAAGTTGAAAGGCAGTGAATACCTGTTTAATCCAGAGTCAGCAATTATTAATGTTTGGCCATATTTTATTTTGCTCTCTCTAAATGTGTGTTTATTTAGTATATGCATTTTAATTTCTCTGTAGCCATTTGGAAGTATGCATCATGACCTTTCATCCCTAAGCACTTCAGCATGCATCCCTAAGAAAAATGACCTGTTCCATAATAGCATCTAATATCCAGTTCATATTTAAATATTTCCCTAATTGTCTAAAAACATATTTTATAGCTGTATATTTTTCAGACTAGGATCAAATTGTAATTAGTTGTTATGTCTGTTTAGTCCCTATAATCTAGAGTGATTCCTCCACTATTTTTTTAATTTCCATGTTACTGACTTTTTGAAGAAGCCATGCCAGTTGTCTGTTTCCTTCCAGTGCTATTTAACTTGTTCTTCTAGCCCTTATATTTCCTATAAACTGGAAGTTCTAAAGGCTTAATTAGAGTGAGGCTTAAAGTTTTTGGAAAGAGTATCTCATAGATGATATTATGTTCTAGTGATATTTGGTTTTGTTTGTTTTTAATTTTAAGGATTGCTTTTTAAATTATGATTTAATTTTATTTTTTTAATGTGTAAAACATTCAAATGATTCAAAAGTTAAACTATTTAAAAGGATATGCTCAGAATAGTCTTGCTTCTATCCCCTCCAATCTTAGGACAGTCACATCAATAAGCCACAATACCAGGGTGCATCAAGGCTAGTGAAGTTAAGTTTGATCATTTGGTTGAGGTGGTGACCACCAGGTCTTTCCAGTGTAAAGATGTGTTTCTCAGTTTGCAATTAGCAGGTAATATGCAGGGTAATACTTTGGCACCATGCAAAAATCCTGTTCTCTAACAATCTTTCACATAATAATTTTAGCAGATTGATGCTCCTTTTTTGAATGGATTATTTCATTAGGGGTTGCAAGTAGTGATTTTACAACTCCTTTTACATTTAGTAGTTGGCATTGTTCTGTGAAGAAGAGCTCTTCCTCATTAATTGGGGGTGAATTTTAGTTCATCCTAAAGTAGCAGGATAAATGCTTAATTTTTTTTTAATTATCAATTTTTAGAGTAGGGAGTTATGCCATAATCACCTTCAGTTATGGTGGCAAAGGAGGATTTTTAAAATTATCATTTGACTTCATGGATTTTCATTTATTGTGTTTTACAGTTAATTACATTCATAATTCATAATGCTCAAATTGTCCCAGATTGGCCAGTGGGAGCCCCTTAACATTGGCTCCTGTATCCTTTCAACATCCCCCCAACCCCCAACTAGCTTTTGAGTGCTTCCTGGCTTTCTAGCACAAGATGTCCCAAGCTCACTTTGTAAATTCTCTGTCCCACACTGGAATCAGCCATCTCTCCCTTATTCATTTTAGTGGGGGGTGGTACTTAGAAACCATCTGGTACAATACATTCTAAAATAAGGTGTCAGTGGACAAAGCTAGGCATATGTTTAACGACTGTTTGCACTTTTTTTTTGTCTCGGAAGGGTCTATTAAATCTTTTGCCAATTTTTCTGTCATGTTTTTGATCTTTTTCTTCTTAGTTTTTAGGAGTACTTTATGTAATAGAGATTAATAAATTTACATAATAGTTATAAAGTATTCTAAATATAATATAAATATAATATGTAATTATACATAAATTATATTTGTTATATAGTTATGTCTTATATATCTATATAAATACGAGGTGCGATAAAAAAATACAATGAATGCTGCTGCTGAGTGCCATCCAACAGAAAGGCAGGGATCTTCAATATGGGAAGCAGTTGCATCGAACCTTAGTAACAGTGTGTGATAAGTTTCAACTTGTTTGGTACAGTCAGTCGGGTGTGAACTACGGTTGAGAGAAGGTGTGTTTTAAAGTGTGCCATAAATCATCCTCCATCATGACAATACTCCGTGTCACACATTGCTTCTGGTATACAGCAATTTCTGTGCCATAAATCATCCTCCATCATGACAATACTCCGTGTCACACATCGCTTCTGGTATACAGCAATTTCTGTCAAATAAAAACATTATGGTGTGTCCTCATCCACCTATTCACTGGATCTGGTTCTCTTCCACCTATTCACTGGATCTGGTACCATGAGACTTCTGGCTCTTCCCCAGAATCAAAATGACCATGAAAGGTAAATGTTTTAAATTGATTCAGGATATTGAGGCAGCCATGATAGAGCAACTAAAGACACTCACAAAAGAGGACTTCGAGAACTGCTTCAGAAAGTGGCAAGAATGATGGGATAAGTGTGTTCGAAGCAAGGGGGAGTATTTTGAGAGGGATTAATGGCAATGTGTCTTTTACTGTAATATATTATTTAGATTTAAACATTCACCATATTTTCTGATCGCAGTTCATAGATATAAAGTACTGTGATATAAATTGCAAATACTTTTCATTTGTGTTTTTTTTTACTTGATTTATGGCATTTCTTTTTGTTTTGCAAAAGTTTATTTTTATATAGTCATTCTTTAATTGCTTCTGGAATTTGAATCATAATTAGAAGGGTTTATTTTCCATACCTAGGTTATAAAGAAATTAACCCATGTTTTCTTCTAGTACTTGTATGATTTATTTATTTTTATTTTATATTATAGAAAATTCCAAACATACACAAGTTGAGAAAATAATGTAATGAATTCTCTTGTATATCTCATTCAACATCAATTGTTATCAATTCATGGGCAGTGAACCTTATATTCAATCTTGCTATTGGCTTTATCTTATAGCCCCTAAGATTTCTGCTAGTACCAGCTGTATAAAATGGGAAGAACAAACTTCAGAGGAAATATTCAGACTTTATCGTGCCATTGGAGATATAGTAAGTTGGAAGTCAGATTGCAGTTTTACTTGTGTGTGTGTGTGTGTGTGTGTGTGTGTGTGTGTGTGTTTGTGTGTAAATATGTTATTCACTTTCAAACTATTTTTATTTAGGAATGAATCTAATATAGTATAAATAAAAATCCTGACATTTGGGGTTTTTTTTAATTCTTTTTCATTGTGGTAAAATATACATAACAAAAAATTTACCATTTTTACGTGCATAGTTCAGTGGCATTAAGTAACTTGTGAGTTTTAGTTTGTTCACTGGAAAATTAGGGCTGATATAATGTATATAAAGCATCTAGTACTGTGTCTGACACAGAGTAGGTGCTCTTTAAAAGATACACCTTTAAAAGATATTCATTCATTAACAAATTATTTATTGAAGGCCTATTATGTGTCATGCATTGTTCTAGGTACTTGAGATAAGGATGATGTGGGAAGACAGACAACAAATAAGCAAATAAATAAAAATCTCAGATAGTGTTATAAGTTCTTTGATGAAAATTAAAATAGGATAAAAAAAAATTAAAATAGGATAATGTGACAGACTAACGGGAGGTTATTTTAGATTGGATAGATGGGGAAGGCCTCTCTGAACTAACACTTAAGCTGAAATCTGAAGACAATAAGGAGCCAGCGATGTCAAGATCAGGAAAACAGCATTCCAGGCAGAGGGAGCAAGTAGTACAAAACCCAAGGTAGGCTAAACCAGATAAGACATTACAAGAAAAACTACAAATCAATATCCTTTATGAATATAGGTAAAAACCCTCAACAGGATTAGCAAACTGAATCAAACAACATATAGAAAAGGATTATATCCTATGACTAAGTGGGATTTATCTGAGGAATGCAAGGTTGGTTCAACATACAAAAAAATCAATCAATGCAATATACTATATTAGTAGAATAAAGGACAAGAGATGCATAATTTGTCTCAATAAATGCAGAAAAAGCATTTGACAAAATCCAATACCCTTTTATGATTAAAATGCTCAACAAATTGAAAATAGAAGGGAACTTCCTCAGCCTGATAAAGAACATCTGTAAAATCCCACAGTTAACATCATATTTAATAGTGAAAGACTGTGCTCACTTCAGCAGCACATATACTAAAATAGTGAAAGACTGAAAGCTTTCCCCCTAAGTTCAGAAGCAAGAGAAGGATGTCTGTTCTCACCACTTCTGTTCAACATTGTACCGGAGATAATAGCCAAGAAAAAAAAGGTAACCAGATCAGAAAGGAAGAAGTAAAACTATCTCTATTTGCAGATGACATGATCTTATATGGATAAAATCATAATGAATCTCCAAAAAACTATTAGAGCTAATAAATAGTAAAGAAGTCCTAAGTAAATGGAAAGACCTCTTTTCGTGGATTGGAAGACTTAATGTTGTTAAGATGGCACTATTCTCCAAATTGATCTATAGACTCAACACAATTCCTATAAAAATCCCAGTTGACTTCTTTGCAGAAATTGATAGGCTGATCCTAAAATTTATATGGAATCCCAAGAGGCCCAGAATAGCCCAAAAAATCTTGAAATAGAAGAACAGTTGGAGGACTCACACTTCCTGTTTTCAAAACTTACTACAAAGCTACAGTAATCAAGAACTGTGGTACTGACATAAAGATAGACATATAGCTCAATGGGATAGAACTTAGGGTCCAAAAATAAACCCATACATTTATGATCAATTAATTTTTGATAAAGGTGCCAAGAAAATTTGATTGGAAAAGAATGGTCTGTTTACCACATGGAGCTTGGACTACTGGATATGTACAATCGAAAGAATGAATTTGGATCCCTACCTCACACCATATATAAAAATGAATTCAAAATGGGTCAGATACCTAAATGTAGGAGCTAAAATTGTAAAACTCCTGAAAGAAAACATAGGAGGAAATCTTAATGATCTTGAATTAGGCAAAGATTCTTAGATATGATGCCCAAAGGATAAGCAACCGAACTAAAAATAGAGAAATTGGACTTCAAAATTAAAAACTGTTGGGTTTCAAAGAACACTCTCAAGAAAATGAAAAGACAGCCTACAGAATAGAAGAAAATATTTGCAAATCACATATATGATTAACATCTAGGATCAAGAATATATGAAGAACTCTTAAAACTACAACAAAAAGACAACCTGATTAGGAAATGCACAAAAGATCTGAATGGACATTTCTCCCAAGAAGATATATAAATGGCCAATAAGCACATGAAAAAAATGATCAACTTCTTTAGTCATTAGGAAAATGCAAATCAAAACTATACTGAGATACCACTTAACACCTACTAGGATCATCATTAAAAAATAGCCAATAGCATGGGTTGACAAGGATATGGAAAAATTTGGAACCCTCATACGTTGTTGGTGGGAATGTAAAATGTTGCAGCTGCTATGGAAAACAATTTGATATTTCTTCAAAAAGTTAAACACAGATATATATTACTATATAATAATCCTTATCTTCTGCAATTCACCTTTCTTCTCCACTGAGAAAAGCTTGTGCTATAACAGAAGGAGTACTTATCATGGAACCAGAAGGTGAGATTTGATTCCTAGGGCTGGCATTTACTAACCAAGAGCAAGACCCTTATCTTCTCTGAGTGTCTGCTTTTTTACCTCTAAAACGGGGTTCAATACTGTTCACAACTGTCAAGATCAAAGGAGATAAACTCTGAATTTAAATCCATGCAAACATGATTTTGACAGTAACGATGGTGGACATTGAAATTACTCTATTCTTACCATCCCTTTCCTTTCTGCAATGCTCGGATCATAGGTGAAGATGAGCTTTACCTCCCCAAGAATAAGAACTGTAAATTCTGATTCTATTCCTAGCATATTTATAACTCAGTAAATATAAATCTCTTTTTAGTCAGTAAGCATGTTTCAGAAGTATCTTGAGTTCTTTGGAAGACAAAAGTTACACATATGAAAATCATTTCATAACTTTTATTGGGACCTGGTAAAGCAAAATGAGTCAGCAAGTTATAAAAGAGGATATTGTACTAAAATATATCATATGTAAAGTTATGAACGCCTATGAACTTTTCTTCAAATTTACTTAAGTTTAAATTTAATGTTCAAGTCTTTGCCAACTGCCTAACTTCTAAAAATTAAATGTCTTCTTTAAGGGATCTCATAAAAAGAGCACTGAGTTGAGAATGAAAAATCATAGATTCTGATCCTTGGTTCTGCTGCTAACTAGCTGTGTCTAAACTTGGGAAAAATAGCAGCATTTCTCTGGGCCTCACCTGCATCCATTAAATAGAAGATTCAACTACAGTCTGAAAATAAATTTTTCTTTTTTAAAAACTCTTATTTATTTTAAGTGTGTTTTTCCAGGACCCATCAGCTCCAAGTCAAGTAGTTGTTTCAATCTAGTTGTGGATCTAGCTCACGTCGGCCCCTATGGGGATTGAATCGGCAACCCTGGTGTTACCCGCTCTAACCATCTGAGCTAACTGGCCGCCCCCTAAAAATAAATTTGTTCGGAAATTTGAAAGAACTTATTTCCTAGTGTGTGTTAATTTTGTTAATATCTTTAAATCAAGTTCTAGGGTGTCAAGTATATTGGAAATGTGTTATGTGATAAAGGTGGCATTTCACATTGTAGGGAAGGGTGAGATGGATTATCCAATAAATAGCACAGGGTCAACTGGTTAGCCATTAGAGAGTTACCTTTTAAAATCAAAATAATCTAGATGGATTAAGGATTTAAATTACAAAGTGAAACCACAAAGGACTGGGAAAAACACAATTGAATAATTTTATAATGTTTAGTAATCTTGAAGTGTGAGTAAGCCTTTTTAAGCCTGATGTGAAACATTGAAGTCATGAGAGAAAAGAGATAAATATTACTCCATAAAAGTAAAAAAAGTTAAAAATGGAAAAAAAATAGTATACCTAAGACTAAAAACCAACAAACTGGGAAAAATATTCATAACACATTCAAGAGCTAAAGGGCTAATTTTCTAAAAACGTAAAAGGCTTTCACAAACTAATAGGCAAGAGATAAACAATTCAGTTATTTTTAAAAATGGACAAAGCATAAATCGATAGTTTTCAGAGAAATAAAACGAGCAAGTAAATATATCAATGTTCCTCAGCCTCAATGATAATAAAGTCATTTTTTTTTATTGAGACAGTTTAACAATAAAATGTTGATACTCTTTAATCCAAGTAGTCTATTAAAAACATTAACTATCCTCCAGAAATATAAAAGTCCTCAAAAAATATATCTACCTACAGGCTGTTTATTACCACATTTTATATAATTTTATAACAGCAAAAAATTGAAAGCAAAATATATTAATAACAAACTACAAACAGTCACAAATACTGCTGGTTTATTGTAAGGTACATTTCTTTTAGTTTTAAATTATCATAATTGTTTTACTGAGCTTGTAGTTTGTATGATTTATCATTTTTAGTTAGTACTTCACTCAAGTGCTTATCTATCAGATTGAGCCAATGGACAGTTTAATTTTCTTTAGAAATAGTAGAATCTCTGGTATAATTTTTTGAAGGTATTAGTTGCATAAATTATGGTACATTCATAAAACGACATACTATACAGCAGATAAAAAGAATGAAATATATAAGTGTATACTGATGAAAAGTTGACCAGGGATTATGGTTAAAGTTAAAAAAGTTCCTTGAAAAACTGTATGTTCTAGATTTTTGCAATAATATTTGTAGAAAAAAATACAAAGATATTGTACATATCAAACTGTTAATAGTGGTTACCTCGGGATGGGAGTACAGAATACTTTCATTTTCTAAATTTTTAAACAAAATTGCTGTAATGCTTGTATTTTTAAATGTGCATACATTTTAATTAGAAATATTAATACAAACATTGATTTGAAAATAGTGTTTACTGTTAAGATCTTATAAATCCTAGTGACTAATACAGGAGAGCATATCTATGTTGTGTTCTGTGAGATTTAGAGACTGAGTTCCCAATTCCTCTATAACTGAGAGAGAAATCAGACCCAATTAATACAAAATGGTAGTTGAAAGGGTGTGGGGGTTGAGTGTATTTCTTTAATCATACCTTCTTTAATTTTTGCAGATTCCATTGCAGACGCTCTGGATGGAGAATACCATCAAACTTCTGGATTTGGTAGAAGTTAATAGTTCAGTCCTCACTGGTACTAACTTTTGAGTAGCTGACATAGAAAATGTTTTCACTATAGTCTATTTGAAAATGTATCTGCTTTACCATAGGTCACATTTACTAAAAATGAGGTTTCCTTTAGTTTGTTTCAGTTCAATAATGATCATACTTTACATTCATTTAATATCTTACTCTTTGCAGTGTCCATTCACATGCATTTTCTCATTTAATCCTCATAGGGACCTGGGAAGTAGGCAGAGCAGTGTTGCTATCCCATTTTAAACTCTGTGATTTCCTACACTGAAGTTTTCAGGGAATGCAAAATGACTTGGTTAATTTCATTCTGGTGAATATCATACGAAAATCTCTGGGCGGTTCAGTGAGACTCTAGGCCAGGATATAGCATTTCACAACACAGGTCCGTTTTAAAACCTATCAGTGCCTCCCAACATGGTGCACTGAATGAGTGTGAACCACAGCAGGAGCTGGTGTAGTTCAGAGGGAGTCGGAGTTCCCCAGGAATCTGGGAATTAGGATTTGTTTGGTATGGATGAAATGGGCAGCTTAGATCCTAAGCCTCCTGTATGTCTTTTCACTGGTAGCTAGTTTTTTCCCCCCAAATGGTCAAAACTTCTAGTTCAACATTTTAGGATGATTTCTGGGAGACTGGGTAAAAGACTCGTGGGTATGAAAGCTTCCTTTGGGTTTGAGATATACAGAGCACCATGGCTCCATCCTAAATTTTGGATTGCAGTCAGGTCATCAGTAGATGTGTCCTCTCCAGTATTAGTACTGCCACCCAAGATGTTTTTTGATCATTAAGAAGCATGATAAAGTTGTATAATTATTCTCTCTCTCATATCCCTCCCTCCTTCCGCGCCCCCCTCCGCCCTCCATTCTCTAGATCCAAAATCAACAGGGCAGGCTGTTATTCCAGGATCCATAATATACCACAAACAGTCACAAATACTGCTGGTTTGTTGCAAGGTACATCTCCTTTAGTTTTAATTTATCATACTTGTTTTACTGAGTTTATAGTTTGTATGATGTATCATTTTTAATTAGTACTTCACTCAATTGCTTATCTATCAGATTGAACCAATGGACAGTTTAATTTTCTTAAGAAGTAGAATCTCTGGAATATTTTGAAAGTGATGGTTTTGCCAAGGCTTTTTTCCCTCAAAGAATGAAAGAAGACTCAATAACTTGAGTGCTTCCTTAAAAGAAACTTGTATATTCTCAGTAATCCAATTTTATTAACAAATCATCTTGTTAAAATGACTATCATAAAAGTGAGTCATGGCGAAGTATCTAGCTGAACTATAGTGCGTGAGTCCTACTTGCTTTTACTATTCAGCAGTGTTCTTAACTATTTAAAATGACTTTGGAACCATTCTTTTATAAGACAATGGCGTTGTCCAGAGAAGTGTTCCACATTCCTTCTATTTCCTGGGTATTTTCTTTCGTGTGGTATTTGTGTGAGATATTTCATGGGGTGTTTAAAATGTGGGATAGATTGATCTGACCTATGCAGACTGTAGATACAGAACTCCTACATCAACCTCTCTTCATCTGTCTTCACCTTACTCTGGAATACAATTGGGTGCATATGTGTTCTCCTTGTCTGGGTCTGTGAATATCTGTATTGCAAATACGCAGTTTGCTCTCATAGAAGAAGCTGGAATTGTCCAAACATGTGAGTTTGAGTCCCACCAGTTGTGTCACCTCGGACAAATCACTCATTCTCTCTGGACATCAGTTTTCTCTTCTAAAATCAGTTTTCTGTGGGGATGATATGGATCTGTCTACCTTTTAGAGCGGTTATAAACATCACGATACGATGCATGGACATACTCTGAAGGCTGTAAAGCACCATGCAAATAGAACATATCTTTTTATTCTGCTTCCTCTGCTTAAATAGGTTTATGCAGGTCTGTACATTTGTTATCATACTTTGGTAATAAACTTTGAGAGTCAAAGAATCGTATATGCTACATATGTTACAGTGCTCTTTGTAGTTAGGCATTTAATGAGGTTCATTGGTTTATTTTCATGATAGAAGTTTTGCAGCACTTCCTATTCACTAATTGTCTTTTGCCCTTTAGGATGGCTGGATTGGTGTTCAATCAGTGATGCTCAAGAAAACACTAACAGCTACCGATTTCTACAATGGATATTTGCACCCCTGGCACCAGAAAAATCCCCAAGCTCATCCAAGCCAATGCAGATTTCAGACTCTCAGACTTCCAACAAAGCAGCAGCAGAAAGGAAAAAAAAATTGTTGCTATGCAACAGTGCATTAAGTAGTTAGGAAGAAGATGGACAAGACCAATTACATATTCGTAATTTATTAAAAGCCTTATTTACAAGGAATTACCTTAATTTTCAAAGAAGATGACACTGTTGGAGGAAGAGAAGATTATTGTCAAAAAGATGAATTACCTCACTTCCCTCTTCTTGTTTAACAGTAATTAAAAAAACTTTTCTACTTGAATAACAAAAGACACTTTAAATAAAATTTTTATTTATAATATCAAACTCAAGGAGACTGTATCTTCCCCTAAGAGCAAGTGCAACTGACTGGTATACATATGTATACTGAAGAGAGGTTCTTTAGAAAGTACTTCTATTGAATTTTTAAAATCTATGTCCCCATTGACTATGATTTTAGGAGTATTTCATCTGAATTTCTAATTTTCAATGGATATTTGCTCTAGTAAATAAAGTAGTAAAGTAGTAAAGTCAGCTCTTTAAATTTCTCTACCATCTCATTCCCATCAAGTAGTAAAGATAGATAATACTTAATAATCTCTGTCACATTGATCTTTACCATAAATTCACATTTTTCCATCTGGGTTTTCTTGAAGTAGGAATATGCTAACATTTTTCAACTTATTTATGCAGGGGGTAGACGGTTAGCTCAGTTGGTTAGAGTGTGGTGCTAATAACACCAAGGTTGCCGGTTTGATCCCCACATGGGCCACTGTGAGCTGCGCCCTCCTTAAAAAAAATAAATTAAAAAAACTTAATTTATGCAATAAAGGTTACTTAGCATCTGGTCTGTGCAAACTCATCTTTCCAAGAGAGTCAGCACTTTTTGAGGAGGAAAGAAGTACAGGGTCTAGCTGCTGGATTTTTATTTGAAGATATTTACATATCAGTTAAAATCTCACCATTCATTCATCCCTTCAACAACATTTATTGATAGGGCAATCAGCTAACTGGTCATCCTAATTAGGACACATGCATGAGTAAGGAAGCTCTTAGTACATCCTGGACAACAGGTACAAACCAGGACTCGCCAGGCACACCAGGTTGTATGGACATCCTACTTTTTGAGCACTTGCTGAGTAGCCTTTTGCTGGTAGCTGGCAGCTTCATGCTGGGGAGGCAAACATGTAAGCAGATATAATACTGTTGTAAATTCCATAATGGAAGTATAATGGAAGCATTAAATCTCCCTCAAGGGAGTCATGGAGGCTTTCCAGGGGAGGTAAAGCTAAATCTGAGGTTCCAAATGCTGAGTTCACTATGCAGACCAAGGCCTAGGAGGGCATTCTATTAATAGCATGTGCATAGGCACAGAGGCACAAAAGAACACTGTCTCACAGGGGGGTTTGGTAATGTGGTTCTTAAACGGTGGTGGGAGCCTGATAGCCTTTTATTACCATTCTTTAAACCATAAGTTTGCTATGCATTCTCTTCAATGTATAACCTAATTATCTAATGACATGTACAGCTGGCTGGAGAAAAGCTAACAAAGGACCATGGAAGAGAAATAAATGGCATGTTAAACGGGAGAAAGCACAGTGTTTGGAAGAAACTGGAAGAATTGATATGAATGGAGCATGATGGAGATGAGAATGGAAGAGTAAGACTAGAAGGGCACATCATGGAGGGCTTTGAAAACCACGAGAATTGGGACCTGTGTCTTGTATGCAAGAAACTTAAGGAAGGAAGTGACATAACTGCTTTGCATTTCAGAAAGGTAACTTTGGTAGTGGGGTGGGATGTAGACTGGAGGTAAACCTGGGGCAGGAAGATCTGTTGGGAGGTTGGAAATGTGAAGCTACAGTTGCAATTATGGGGATGGAGAAAAAGGATTTAAAAGATTTTTGCTGTGGAACTGGAAGAACTTGGTTTTCACTTGGGTATTATATTCTTATGGAGAGTTTTGACTCCACCACTGATTAACTAACTTAACATCACTGAACTTTAGTTTCCTCATTTGTAAAATGGGGCTGAAGATTAAAAAGAGAAAAAAAAAAACTACCAAAATAGTTTGGAGAATCAAAGACTGTGAAAGTGCTTTTGTGTTATTTTCAGTTAATATGTATTGAGCACTTACTCCCCACTCTGGGCACTAAACTCATGAAATTCAGAGAGAATGAGAATTAGTGCCCTCTGGGAGCTTATGGGTGTACGGTAGGTAGCAGTGATTTCTGCAGGGGATCTAAGGAAGTGCCCTTGCAGACACTGCCAGAGAGAGTGGGGAACCTTACTGAGGGCACCACTCTCTGCTTGTTAGTTCTGATCTCTTAATACCTGGTGGTTAAAGGTCTCAGGTCTGCCACCCCACATTTTGGGTGGAGCCTATCTGGTTGTTTAGCCGATTACCAGGCAGAATCTCTCATGTCAGACTACCTCTAGTGCAGGGGTGTCCAAACTTTTTTCAACGTTTTTTACCAAGGGCCATTGCGGTAAAATACACAAATAGCCGGACCACTCACTCAAGGTGAAGTACGTATTGCCTCACCTGGTTTATTTAAGTAAACTAAATATATTTTTGGAATTTGCTGCGGGCCAATTAACAATGGATTGCAGACCGCAGTTGGCCCGCGGGCTGCAGTTTTGACACCCTGCTCTAGTGTTTGTTCAGACTGTGAGTCAAGGCCCACCCCAGTTCAATGATTTCACACGCACAAAAATCAGCCTAATGCTGAGTAGGAGCTACGGGTGAGACAGTGTGAGCTGGAAAGAGAAGTTGGTCTTCGTGATTGGCATTGTTGGTATACTTAGGACTCTATGAAATACCTTTCATACACATGAAATCTTGAGGCAAGAGTGCAAGGCCCAACCCATAGAGGGCAGTTTCCCATCTAGAGAGCGTTGAGCCCATCCTGGGACTGGAGGATAAATACCAGATTCAGAAAGGCCATCTTCAATTTGGCAGCCCATTCTCTGAACAAGTAAATGGTCACATTCCAGACAGGCCTCGGGAAACTATATGACTCACTCTCTTCAGGCCCCTATAGAAACCACAAACCAGTGTGACTGAGCAGGATTTCTCATCTGAAAGAATCACCTGTAGTACTTGTTTAAAATGTAGATTCCTGGGCCCTACTTCAGACTATGAGCCAGAATCTCTGGATATGAGACTCTGCATTTTATCACACTCAGCCAATAATTTTTATGCTACAGCAGTACCAGCTTTAACTAGCTTAGGAGGTCCACGTGGATTTGAGGCATCAGCTGGCCCCTAGGTCCAGGGTCTTCTCAGGGAAGGTTGAACACAGTCTATTCTGTGCTCTAGCTAAAAGGATGGATTTGTAAACATATTCTCTCCTTTGCAAGATACTTCTATTTTGGTTATTGTCACTGCTGAAAAACATCAGACTCAAAACAGAATTCAGGTACTCGTTACTAGTCGGGTGACCCAGGACAAGTTAAATTTTTTTAAACTCTGATTTCTCAGTTTAAAAACATGGGTAATACATATGGAACATGCCCGGAAAAGTGTCTGGCACATAGTAGACACTCAATAAATGGTAGTTAGTATTGTCACCACAGTCTAAAACTGCCATAGCACCCTCTTTGGGCCTGCAATAATATTTCTCCTCTGGGTGGCAGCAACAGCTTGTGGAGATGCTTTTAGAGCAACAGCAGGAAAAGAATTTTAGAGTGGGAAAGAATCTATGATTTAGTAACTCAACATTTCATTTTAGAGGTGATGAAACAGGGGCCTGGAAACAGTTAGCTAGTGACAATACGAAGATTAGAACCTGAAGACTGCAGTAGATTTTGTTTAAAATGATTTTACTCTTGGTTTGGTTTGAGGGACAAAAGAAATGTTTCTGAGCATAAAAAAGAGCTCTTGAGAATGACTGCCGAAAAGGATGCTTATTGTTTTTATATTTTGTATTTAAGGCAGTATAGCCTATTTTCACCATTTTTCTTTATACTTATCGAACAATTTCAAGGTGAAAATATACAATTTTGAGAGGCAGAGTCTTAGATTCAATAAACATGGTGTGAGCCTCGGCCCTGCCACTGACCATAAGCCTAGGCTGGCTACTCACTCTCTCTGAACCTGTTTCTTTATCTGTGAAATTAAAATTGTATGGGGTGGCTGGTTAGTTCAGTTGGTTAGAGCGTGGTGCTAATAACACCAAGGTTGCCGATTCCATCCCCGCATGGGCCACTGTGAGCTGCGCCCGCCTAAAAAAAAAAAAAATTGTACCTACTTTGCAAGGGTTGTCACGAGGAATAGAAATAACAAAGGTAATGAATCTAGCATGATGCCTGGAACACAGGAGGTTCTCAATACTATTATTAGCTAACGTTTGTTGAATGCTAGCTACATTTCTAAGGAGTGACCTGAACTATCTCATTTTATCCTTAAAATAATCCTCTGAGCCAGGTACTGTTATTGATCTTCATCTTTCCAGGACATTAAATAGCTCATAAATGGTGGAGTTGGAATTCACACTCCAGTAGTCTGACGTCAGTCTGGGGTCCTAACCCTGGACTACCCTGCCTCTGTTTGCAAATGTTTTTACCCTTGATCAGGAAATTTAATGTGGTAGGCTTTAGTATTCAGAAAGGAAGAAATGGGAGCACATTTTAACCGAGCACACATTAAATGCAGGTACTGTGCTGGACTATTTCAAAACAATTGTCTTAGTTACTAGGTAAACATTGTCTTTATTACCTCTAAGAATTCATAAAGTTTTCTAGAACCCTACAGATTTGTTTTACTTATTTTGTAGTATATTAATGCAGCTCTTATGTTGCAGGATTCTTTACTACTGCTCTTCTTTGAAGGTAGATTATCGCATTGTTTACAGAAGATACATGAGTGAGATGCTAGGTTGGCAGATGGTACCTTCACTCAGGAACTTTTATTTTAAAAAGTTAATAATGGACAAACATTAACTTACCCAAAAATTTAAAATACTGTTTCCATTAAAGAGGCATTTTGTGTGTATGCTTTTTAAAAGTTTGATAGGAAGGGAGAGGCAGTGGGGGGATTATCAGAGAGACGCAACTTTGAGGAAAGGCTATTGTAAAGAGTTTGTAATATAGCTCTCAGAAACATAGGAAATCTAAAACCTTAGAATTGGAAAGAACTTAGAGATCATTTAGTCTAAACTTGGACTCACTTTATTGAGAAAGAAACTACCCAGAGAGAGGAAATGTCTTGCCCAAGGATAGAACTCAGGTTTCTTAACTCCCAGATGATAGTCATTAATTATAAATAACTGTTTGTAATAATTGTTTGATAGTACCTTTATGTAGCAAGCTATAGAAGAGTCATATCTTTCTTGGGCAGTTCCAGAATCCCCACTCCATATCTGATCCCTATAATCCAGTGTGGTATGTATTTGACACAGACTTGGTCTGGCAATGAGAAAACAATATTCAATTTCAATCTTGGGTCTCAGCGTAATTTGATATATTATATCACTGTAGTCAATTGTACCCTGAGAAGCTTTAAAAGGATGGTATTCCAAGAATTGGTATTAGTGTGAAAAACTAAGTGTTTTGTTTCTCTTTCACTTTTTCACACATCCACAGTTCCGGGGTGGGGGGTAAAAGAGGGGTAATTCACTCTGGTGGTCAAGGGAGGGAGGCATTGTAAATGGTGGGAAGAACACATACAAAGGCCTAAAGGTTTGAGACTTATAGTGGGTTCGGGGTCCTTTGAGAGAACCAGGCCTGCTCGAGCCTGTGCACCTTGGACTTTAGCTTGAAGACAGTGGGGAGCCATTGAAGGATTTAGAGCAGGATTTAGGGCAGGATTTAAAGCATGAATATAGTTAGTTGCTTTGAATATTTTTGTAAAATCACACAATAACATATGAATATATTCTTACATTAATTACAACACTAAATCTAAAGCCAAAGTTCTCCTTTACCAACCCTTCCATCCCGTTTATTCTCAGAGGTAACCACTGTTGTGTTTGGTGTACATACATGCATAAGAGATATATCTAGGATTATTTTATATGTGTGTTTTAAAACAAATATTACCCTGTCAAGAGAACAATTTGAGAGGTAGAGCTTGGGTTGGGGCAATATTGAGAGCCAGCTGGCCATCTGTTTACTTTGCTTGGTGTTCACAGAGTATTTTGTGAACATTCCAGTTTTAAAGTAAGATTCTCACCCAGGGATTGGTGCTGTGGGAACCATCTGGTAGACCCCAACCACGACAGCTGCAAACCCTCACAGCCATATCTGCAAGGTCTGTCTGTACTACGGCCTACTCTGGGTCAAAAGTTTGCTTCCTGCAGTTGTGCAATTATGGGACAGCTGGAATCCTCATATTAAATGTTCCTTGTTCATATGAGGGAATGGACAATGTGTTTGCCATTTGTTATGGAACAAGTGAGGATTCAAACATAACCATGGGGTCCTTTTCTAAGGGAAACAAAACATTATTTGGGGTTTGATCTTTTACATTTTTTTTTTTAAAGATTTTATTGGGGAAGGGGAACAGGACTTTATTGGGGAACAGTGTGTACTTCCAGACCTTTTTTCCAAGTCAAGTTGTTGTCCTTTCAATCTTAGGGGTGGAGGGTGCCATTCAGCTTCAAGTTGTTGTTCTTTCAGTCTTAGTTGTGGAGGGCGCAACTCAGCTCCAGGTCCAGTTGCGGTTACTAGTTGCAGGGGGCGCAGCCCACCATCCCTTGCGGGAGTCGAACCGGCAGCCTTGTGGTTGAGAGCCCACTGGCCCATGTGGGAATCGAACCGGCAGCCTTCAGAGTTAGGAGCATGGAGCTCTAACCGCCTGAGCTACCGGACCGACCCCTGATCTTTTACATTTTTAATAAAAGCATATATGTAACAAAACATATCTATATATTGAAGTGGTTTTTCATGATCAATACTCAAGTTAAACATTATTATTACCAAATTAACAGAATAAAGACTTCTAATATATTTGGGCATACGCATAGCTTACCTCTTATTAGGACTGTTACTAAAGTGAGGTTTGGGGGTGTGGGATCCAAGGAATGTTGTTTTCAGGAATACATGTGGATAGATTTATTCTCTCATTCATTCATTCAGTACACATTTAGTACCTGTTATGGGCCTGATCATTTCTAAGGCACTGGTTGAATCACTCTGTGCCCTTTACTCTTTAAATTAAAGTTCCCAGCCCTCTTGGACAGATACATAATGTAACAACTACCTATAATGTATTTTACATACAACCAGTGCTCTTCCAGTTATTCCACTCTTTAAACTATTCCAAAGTCCTGAGGAAAAGCCAAAAGGTTAAAAATCTTCCATGGGAACATGCCCTATACACCTATAATAAGGCCACTTCCTGGGACTTGAAATTCCGAAAGAGGTAATGGGGGGTGGGGTTTGCAAATGTTTTATTGTGTTCTTGAGAAATGTTTGGGATTTGTTCAAGTCCTAGACTGGGACCCAAGGCTCCTGAACAGGAGGGCATAGGTCATAACTAAGGATGCAATTTACTTGGATTTCCCCTGACCTTAATCCAATACACAGTTGCCTGGGTTAGGGCTAATTCAAAGGCATTTAAACAGGATTCAAGCTTTTCCTAAAACAGATTAGGGAGCAAGCTTTTCCTAAAACAGATTAGGGAGAAGCACTTTCAACAGGACCTTGTTGCAGGATTACTAAAAAATTCAAACAATAAGACTTAAATGTTATATTCAGTTGTATACACTCTTTCAGCAAATCTGGAAATACAAGAGTCGTGACATTTGCAACATCTTGCTTAAAAATGATTATAAATACAAGGTGTGATTGAAAAATATAGTGAATGTTTACATTTTAAAAATTTATTACACTAAAAGATACATTGCTATTACTCCCCCCTCAAAAACACTTATCCCATCATTCTTGCCACATTCTGAAGCAGTTCTATAAGTCCTGTTTCGTGTCTTTACTTCATCCTCCATTATGACAATGCTCCATATCACACATCACTTCTGGTAGGGCAATTTTCAAATAAAAACATTACGGGTGTGTCCTCATCCACCTTATTCACCAGATCAGGCCCCAAGTGACTTCTGGCTCTTCTCCAAAGTCAAAATGACCATAAAAACTAAACGTTTTGAATCGATTCAGGACATCGAGGCAGCCTTGGCAGCACAATTAAACACATTCACAAACGAGGACTTCCAGAACTGCTTCAGAAAGTGGCAAGACCTATGGAATAAGTGTGTTCGAAGCAAGGGGGAGTATTTTGAGGGGGATTAATGGCAATGTGTCTTTTACTGTAATACATTTTTTTAATTTAAACTTTCACTGTATGTTTTGATCACATCTCGTTTATTAATATTCTCTATTACTTAAAGGGAAAATGATGGAGATGGAAAATGATGGAAAATGATGGAGATGGAGAAGCCTTGGGAACTGTTCCCCGGAAAGCTTCCAGAACGTCAGCACAAGTCTGTAAAGGGAAGTGGGGGCGTTCCACGGGTGGACTATGGAGGGTGTCTGTAGCTGTGCCAAAGACAAAAAACTTACCAAGAGAGTATACATAACCCTGCTCACCCAAGCCTGCTTTACACGCCAAAGAGGGAACCTGCTTTCTCCCAACTGGGAACAAACTGAAGGCAAAGGTAGGTCCCAAGGAACCAAATGCCCCCTCCTTCCACTCCCATAATCTCTCCCTCCGTACCCACGTCTGATAGAGCTGGGTGACCCAGAGCTGACCCATAGGCCACTCGGACCTCCTTCTCCTCCCCGCGCCCCCAAACACCACCGAGACGGACGACGGTTTCCCAAGCCGCAGGAATAAGCAAGAGCCCCGGGAACATCTCAGCCTAGTCACCAACCCTCCCCGTCGTCATAGTGACCGCCTGAGCCCCCGCAGCCCCGCCCCTTCCTCGCGACGCGGCTCCACCCCCTCCAAACCCGGAAGTGTGAGAGTCGCGCCCGCTACGCGGAAGGTTTGGGAGGAGGGAGCGCGGCGGCCCAGGCTTGCTCCGCCGCGCGCCCCGCCCCTCGGAGGCCGGCCCTCCGGTTCGCCCCCACTGCCTGCTTTGCCTGCTGCTCCTGAGCGCTGCGGACACCGGCCCCGAAAGGGGCTCTGCCGTCTTCGCGGCCCGCTCCTGTACAGGAGGGAAGAGCCGCCCTGGGGAGAAAGGAAAGGGACGTGGGGGCGGCCACGGCAGGTGAGGGATGGGTGAGGCCCTGGAAAGCGGGGGTGTGGTGTGTAATGTGTATGGGGTTGCAAGTGGGTGTGTATATAATATGCGCTGCTGCCTCTGTTAGTGTGACTTTGTGAGTGGGCCAGTCCACGTGACCATGCACGTGATCACGTGTGTGTGTGTGTGTGTGTGTGTGTGTGCGCGCGCGCGCGCGCGCGCTCTAGTCTTGAGTTCATGGGGGTGGTCGGTGTGCCTGTGACTCTGCCTTTGTGTCACCGATGGGACTGGGAGAGGGTGGGGGGCGCTTGACCTAGGCATACTCCTGTAATCCTATTCTGGGGCTACACTGCTGCAGCCCAGGAACATGTTTTCCAGTAAACTTAAGAACTCTGAGCAGAGGCCAGTTATTTTGGAGATTGTGCCTCAGTTTGAAAGTGACAAATGTCTTTGTCATTGCTGAGTAGGGCCAGGGGGATGAGAAAAGTAGCAGGGCTAGAATGTCTCACTTTTCCTCTTTTCGTTTTCCTGGGGAGGTATGAGTTCTGCATTTGTGCTGCTTCTCCACCTACGGTGTTCCAGCTCCTGTTAGCACAAAGATTCAAGAGACTGAGGAGTAACTTAATAGCTGTATGCAAATTTCTAAAAGCTTTTATACCAAGACAGAACACAAAATGAGGTGTCACAGAAGAAATGTCAAGTAGGCAGCTTTTCCTCCCATGAGATTTAGAAGATAATGGAAAAGGTTCATGAAGAAAAGAAGGATAAATCTTCCCCTAAAGAGATCTAAAAGGATGGTTATGTCGTGGTATGGTAAGGTACTGGAGACTTGTATTAAAAAGCCAAATGCATCACCCAGAGACTCTCAGGTTCAATATTTTATTATTGCTGGTATTAATAATAATCACAGATTGTCCATATGTAGATCAACTACAGATAGAGATAAAGGATCAGAAAACCTCTGACTAGTTAAGCTGGTTATGAGACACTAGTTAAGCTGGTTATGTGACACATTTGTCAAGGTGATTCCATTGACTGTAAACTGGCAGCTTCTGTTGAGACGCAGAGAGATAAGTGCTGGTAATTCTTCATGCACACTCACAACTGGCAGTTTTGTTGTCAAGCATCACATGGGCCAGAGAGGATGGGGTGTCCAAAGCATCCCTGAGGAGGGCTTTCCTTAGGCAAGATTAAGGCTAATCTCTGCAGCTCTTTCCCTACCAGCATGAACAGGTGCTTTTGTTTTTGTGAAGAATTGAATTGTGAGAGATCAAATCAGTGCTGAACTCTTGGCTCACATTCTTTCTTATTTCATACCAACCAGTTTGGTCACGATCTCAGTTAACCTTTTTTTGCCATATACAGAATGTTCCTCTTGTGACTTGGAAAAGTATACCCCTTTAGTGGATGAAAGAGCTAGGAGAACAACTTCCTTCTCATATCGCCCCCAGCTGTTCTCCCTTTGCAGCAGTGAGCTTTTTTTTTTTTTCACTCAGATGGCAGTTGGTCATAAGCAACATTTGGTATCGATCTTACCTTTCATGTACTGCCAAATTAGCACAAGTGTTAAAATCACTTGCCTCTACAAAAATGTAGTCACAGTTGGGTGGAATCTCTCCATCCAGTAAGATTAGTTATAAAATGTTATGATACTGGGGTAGTTGTGAATAGTACTGAGGACTGAGGTAAGGAACGTATTTCTATTTCTTGCTGTAGGAAGAAGTGGATGACAGTCAATGTGTACCTGTGTGTGATGTATATTTGTATAGTAGTTTTGTTTGTACATTGCAGTTGATTCCAAATTACGAATATTTTATGCCAAGTTTGGTAAATCTAGAAGGAAACTTTCCAGCTTTAATTAGCTAAGGGATTTTTATAAATCTATTGAGTAGATTTTTTGTTTTTTCTCTAAACATGTTTTTGATATTTCTTCCTGTAAAATGTAATTGTTTATAATAATGCAATACTAGAAAATGTCTCCATTAGGAATTTTTTAGGTGATATAGGAATATTTCAAGTCTATCCAGGTGAAAAATATTCCAGAATATGTGCTAGTTGCTTTTAATTAAAAGTAATAACCAGCTTAGAGAAAGGCTATAGTTCAGATGACTAAGATTTTTTAACGTGTTAGTATTTGTTAAGAGAAAATGAATATACAAAGAATGATTTTCCTTATTTCGGTATGAATAATAACTATGTGCACAACTGATTTTCAGTGTAAGACTGGCTAATGATTTGCTTAATATTTTAGAGCAACTTACGATTTTAACAAATTTTTCTGAAAATACCATCCTAGCCTTGAGAGAAGAGACCACTATTACAAGGGCAAGATTGTAAATCAAATTTAATATTGGATGTCTACATATACTACCTCCTTGGGGTTCAATTTAGTAACCCCCAAGTCAGAGGTAACATTTGAGACTGAGTGCCCTGTGCTCCTGAGGGAGAAGTGGAGGGCCAAGGAGGGAGAGTTGCGTTGCGTTTAGAATCCCCTGCCCCTGGCCACTCCAGAGAAGCCCCTCTAAAATGACAGTTCCGAGTTCAGCCCATGAGTTCAGTTCTAGGGTCTTGAATTTATCCTGTCCCTGCTAGGAAATGCCCTGGGGTAGAGAACAGGGTACGATGCAAGTATTTGAATCCTTCCAAAACCGATGGGTGGAAGTTCCTCATTTGGCAATAAGAATCTGCAACAGGGAACTATAATTTCAGGTTCCTGTTATGACATTACATAGATACCTAAGCAAAGAGGGGCAGCCTTTAAATTGATAATACTCAGCCAGTTTAACACCGTTCGTTGCCCGGGTTAGAAGGGACTCTGGAATTGCCTAGTTCAATCTCATTAGGACAGCGTCACTCATTTAGTCAACAGATGATGCCTGCTGGTGACAAGCACTTTCTAGGCCTTGGAGATACAGTGATGAAACAGTCGTAGATGAGACCACAAGCCCAAAGGTCAGTGACTATTCTAAGGTCACAGAACTCTAAAAGCTGGAAATTAGTAATTTCACAACAAAAGACCACACATTTTTTTCAAAAGGCACATGTTTTGTTGCTATAGTGCCTTCAAGCCTACCCTGGTATCTTACAGATCTTTTAGAGGACATGGTATCACTTTTAATCACATAAATGTGAACAAGTTTTCCTGTATTTTGCATTAAGAACTACTTGTGAAGTTCTGAAATTATGTTCTGCTAGAGTTAGACTTATGGCCCTTTGCTAATTGATCAGGAAGCAGGCTTACATGAACTCTTTAGTGTGAGTGTATGCTGTGCCCTATAATTCTGTCAGACAGGAACATCTTTATTAAAATGGGTTAATAAGATATTGTGAAAAGATATCACAATGATGATGGTACTGCAGTTTTGAATCACTTACCTAGAACAGGCGGTCTGATTTCAGAAGAGACTGCCGTGTATCTGGTCCTAGGTTTGCAATAGCCATGGGCTCTCCAGTAAGTCATTTACATTTTCTAGACCAGATCCTTCTTCTGGAAGAACTAAGGAGGTTTGAATAATTCTCTCTCAGGGCCCCTTCCTTCTCTACAATTATACCATTTCATCACATTATTTTCTGTAGTTTAAGTATACACTGACAAGGTAAAGTAGCCATTTCCTCAGTTTTACCCTTTAAAGTATGTATTGTTGGTATAACTAGACCAGACTCTACGTACATGTAGTTCTGATGTAAACATGAATTCTTGACATGAAACATCACATGCTTTTATTTCAGGGGTAACCTCCATTTCAGCTAATCATGGGAGAGATTAAAGTCTCTCCTGATTATAACTGGTTTAGAAGTACAGTTCCCCTTAAAAAGGTATGTATGGTTTTATTATACCCCTTATTTGCAAAATCTTGTATTGTTTTTGTGTGTGATTTAGATGTTATGTCTTAGTGTTTGAGAGTAAAGGTTATTGCCAAGTATCATGACTCAGTTGCAGAGTATAAAGTTCGCCCCTTCTCTGTCAAGTACAGTCAACTTTTGAGACTCATTCAAGAGTAAAAGCGAGTATAACAATACTCATTTTATAATTGTCTTTACATAGTCAAGCAAGCAAGAATATGTGTACTCCTCTGTATAGTTTAGTGGAAAGCCAGTCAGACTATTATAAAGCATTTTCCTGTTCCTCAGATTTAAGATTTACATATATTTAAGATTACATATATTTAAGATTACATCTATAATGTGGGTCACATTATAGATCCTCTGTTTGCAACGATACATTCACTCTGCCGTGGGCATCTTCTGGAAACTTTATTTGCATGGGATGTCCAAAAACTCCAAACACTTATATGGAAATTTGACTATTGATTCTGAGTCCCAAATTAATCCTGAATGTTTGGGGATCACACTAGACAAAGGCTGTTCAAGCCACAGAGTAAAGTCTTTGCTGATCGCCTCGCAAAAGTATTAGAGGTACTCTGATCTGAAGATCATCTGTGTCTCTGTTATTATATTGTCAGGGTAGACAGCTGTTGGAAGTATCATGCAAATTTGGATTGATAACAAAACTACTCTCCATATAGAAATTTGAGATACAATTTTCCAAGTATAGACAGAATACCTGCTATATACCTGGCACTGTTGTAGGAAGTCCCCAGATATCTTCTTTAATGCTTTCAACAGTTTAACAAAGTGAGTAGTGGTGTGCCCATTTTACAGATGAGAAAACTGAGGTTCGCAGAGGTTAACATGTTAAAGGTCACACAGCCTAGTAGAATCTGGATTAAAATCAAATTAATCTGGCTTCAAAGCCAGAAGTACTTGGCTCTTTACCAAAGGGAGCCTCCTCCCTTCTTTCAACCTGGGAAAATACTGCCCATGCTAAAAGGAGAATTGGCTCCTGGAGTCCCTCTACCTTGTTCCATACCCTCAAGTTAACTTGTGTGAGCTCCTCTTGATGGACTCACTCAGCAAAGGGATCACCACACTCCAAACAATACAAGCTTATCTAAATACTCTTAGAAGCAGTTATAGGAAGTTGATTTGTTGATGTGATTTTCTCCAGTTGTTAGGTCAGTTTGGTCCACAAGTCATGATAATTTTGCTTGAAATTTCGTGGTGCTAGATTTTAAATTGTTTAACAGATACTGTGTTTTCTGAAGGAATTCTGATCAAGTTACCATTCAGAGAACTCTGAGAAAATTGACGTGATAAACAACCTGTATTTATGGCTTGTATTTAGAACATACTATGTCAATTAATAAAACTGGGAGAACAGGGAAGAAGAAAAGAACATTCCATTTTGTTACTTTTCTTCCAAATTGGATTATTGAAATAATTTTCTAGAACATTTTAACAATCTGACCATCTTTTCTCTTGGATTTTATTACAAGATTGAGATTTACTGTGTGCACTCTCAAAGGTCATTGAGAGTTTTTTTACCACAATCCCAGCAAAAAGAAACATGAAGAGCAAAAATGTGAGTGGCAAAATACAGAGGGCAAAAACACAAGAGTGTGATCCGTGACCTGGGGAAATACAAAAGGGCATTGTCAGGGCCCTCTGTACTTTGCCTTGCCCTTGTGGTCTGCTCCTTATGACACCAGTGACCCCGGTTAGTGTGCCACCACCCAGAATGACACCACAGAGCCCCACTGCACTGCCAGCTGGGAGATCTCAGAAAATAGAACCTGGAGGCCTTGAACTTTTTCATGTAAAATTAGGATAGATGCTAATTTGCATTGGCAAAAGTTCAAACAGTTAATGTACTTTTCCAAGTATCACCAAAAGTCAAAGAAATCAGAAATTAATATGTCACAATAATAGCTAACACTTACTGAACACTCAGTATCTGCCAAATTCTGTGCTGAACATTTGACTTGTCTCGGCTCATTTAATGCTCATTGTTTCCCCCGTTGGGTCAAGAACCATTAAATCAAGAAGGTTTCTGATGACCTACTTCCTTGCCACCCACTTTCCCCCCAAAAAAGCCAGTTTTTCCTGTGTGCACTCCCTGCATCAGACTGAATAGTTTGAAATATTTCCTGGGACAGTGACACCTACACCTGCCTCATCCCTCCTCTCTAGCAGACATCTCCCCTTCCGAGGCTTGGTCCTAAAAGATGAGATTCCTGAAGTGTCTCTTGAGTGGTACCATCTCCACCCAGTTTCTCCCTAGAGCCTGGAATCTTGTCTCCCCCTCGCCTGCTCTATTCACACTCTGACCCTGCTGATCCCAGCCAGTCCTCTGGGCCAGCACTGGAGAATGACTCTGCAAATTGCCTTCCTCCTCTTACACACCTGCACGCACACGCATCACACACACACATAAGGAGAAATATGAGTAAGATGCCAGGTACAGAGTTCATTGTTGCATGGTAAACAAAATCGACTTCATGTAATCATAGATGGAAAGGAAAATTAAAAATTGATAGAAAAAGCAGCTCTTTGGAAGAATAAGAAGCAGTTCTGTGGAATATTTCCGTAGCACCGAGGGAGGAAAAGGAGACCAAAGCAGTTTTATTATATGTGCTAGTCTTGTGTGATCCCCAGGTTACCTTTTAACAAACAAGGCAGAGATATTAAAGTTGTCAACAAAATTATAGTGTGAAGTTAACAATACAAAAACCAAATTCATAAGCCTCTCCATTTTTTCTTACAATTTTGCCTCCAGATTATCGTGGATGATGATGACAGTAAGATATGGTCGCTCTATGATGCAGGTCCCAGAAATGTCAGGTGTCCTCTCATATTTCTTCCCCCTGTCAGTGGGACTGCAGATGTATTTTTCCGGCAGATTTTGGCTTTGACTGGATGGGGTTACCGGGTTATAGCTGTAAGTATTATTGATTCAGTATTATAATTCAGGTTCATATTTTGTGGGGTTTTTTGTGCATCGGTTTCTAATCAACAATAGCAATGGGCACATTCTTCATTGAGGTAAGATATTGTTTTCCTTTTTTAAAATGTAAATAAAGCCTTTTGAAGGAAGGTAGTATGGTACACAGACATACAAGTACAGCGATGCAGAGGGGATAAACCTCTCCTGGAAGCCTGCTCTACTCCCAGCTTTTAAGTGCATTCCCTCTTGTAAAGTTCTCACAAGTCTGGTCAGTAGGAAGCATTACCGTTGTTCATATTTGACGAAACTGAGGTCCAGGCCATTTTAGTGATGGCTGAAGATCACACAGCCAATAGGTGGTGGAAGGAGAACCAGGCTCAGTGTTCTGACTCCATTTCCATTCCTCGTTTATTACACCACTGCTTCCCGAAGAGCTGAGCATGGAATGTTAGCAGAGGGATCTGCTAACATCCAGGTGACTAAAGCCTTGCTTTAGTGTAAATCTTTGACAGTTGAAGTGAGGTTCCTTAATTAGTTCATATCCTTAGCATTTGGTTAAGAACATTTTGGTTTCTAATTGGTTTTTTTATTACCGAATTGAGTCTAAATCGTTTCCTATTGGTCACTCGTGAGTCTCCTCTGGGAGAAAGATGTGGGTGGAGAAGGCACTGTTGCTGGTGAATGATGTTTTTCACCTCGACTGAAAGGCACACCTTGACTGTTGACAACGGAGGTTGGCCTCCTAACTTCTGAGGAAGGAGAGACACTTTTGCTTTGGAACTGGAAGTTTCTGGGACCTGGAATGTTAGCCTATAAATAGTACTTCCTGTGGGGCTACTGCTATTATTATACATTTATTTACTCTCTAAAGGAGAGAAAATGTGGGCCAGATCGCTTCTCTGGGAAGGTAACCAAAAATTTTCCTGAGATCACCACCAGCTGAGGCCACACAAACAAATCCAATTCCTCTTCCTCCTGACAGCCCTTCTCTTTCTTGAGAAAACTACTTATTATCATCAGCACTGCCCGCTGCCTTCCTCCCAGGTCTTTTCTTCTTTGGCTGAATGTCTCCAGATTCTTGAACCATCCCTCATAGGTTCATGTTTGAGTCTCTGCAACATAATCCTCTCTCGTTCTGGGTTTTCAGTAATCCCTCTTTGTGGACAGCATTCCATGAGAACAGGGCGGTAACTGCCCTGATCCCAGCCCTCTGCAGCCTAACACATGACAGCACCTTTCCTGGTGGTCACTGTTGGTTAGCCAGGGAGGGGAGACGAGCCGCCACCAGGGGGCTGTCGTCCTGTAGAGCGCTGTCGGAAGCTGACTGTTTATCACTCCAAACTGGCTGGTCCCGCTCGCCTTGCCTTCTGGCTGGATGTTTCTTCTTGCCCTCAAGCTTCTTGATGTGGGCTTTCCCTATTTCATTAGCTAGATAAGGAATCAAGAAAAAGACAACAGTATCTTCAAAATCACTTTGTCCTTAAGATTTGATCACAATGCCCAACCCCATGAGGTTTTGAAACTGATTAGATATTTGTTAGTATCAAGCAATTAAAATGCATGAATTCTTTTTACATTTAAATTTAAATGAAAATTTTCATTTAAAATGTGAATCTACAATTCACATGCAGTTCTAAGAAATAATACAGAGAGATATTCCTTTTACACTTTGCCCAGTTTCTCACAATGGTAACATTTTGCAAAACTATAGTACAACATCACAATCCAGGATTTTGATATTAATATAATATAATCCACCGTTCTAATTTAGATTTCCCAGTTTTACTTGTACTTAGTTGTGTGTGTGTGTGTGTGTGTGTGTGTGTGGTAAGTTGTATACAATTTTATCACCTGTCCAGAGCACAGATATTTTTTAATTAAAGGTTTTATAAAAATATCATTTCCGGTGCCGCCTGGTGACTCAGGCGGTTGGAGCTCCAGGTGCTCCTAACTCCTAAGGCTGCCGGTTCGATTCCCACATGGGCCAGTGGGCTCTCAACCACAAGGCTGCCAGTTCAGTTCCTCGAGTCCCGCAAGGGATGGTGGGCAGCGCCCCCTGCAACTAAGATTGAACACAGCACCTTGAGCTGAGCTGCCGCTGAGCTCCCGGATGGCTCAGTTGCTTGGAGTGCATCCTCTCAACCACAAGGTTGCCGGTTGACTCCCGCAAGGGATGATGGGCTGCGCCCCCTGCAGCTAGCAACGGCAACTGGACCTGGAAAAAATATCATTTCCCTTCTTTTAGGCTATCATTGGACTCAGATTCTCAAATTTTCTGCTAGGGAGAGTCTGTTCTCCATCCTGTCTCAAAATAAGAGAATCTTGTCCATAAATGGGATTTTAATATTACGTTGGTACAAAAATAATTGCGGTTTTTACAATCATTTTTAACCTTTTAAACTGCAATTACTTTTGCACTAACCTAATAGTAAAAGTCACATATTACATCAAGTCTGAAATTATTCCATAATTTACATGGCAGCATTTATTCTAATGATTTGTCAATGACAAAATGAATCTTAAGTATTAAAACAAGCCTGTCAAATGGGTTTTACATGTAAATAAAGGGAAAGGAATTCTTAGATGACAAGTCTGAGCTCTCTAGAAAGGACTTAGTGATTTGTATTTCTTTTTCTTCCTCATCATCAGCATAAATAGACAGGCTACGTAGGGTCAAGCACCACACTTTTTTGGTCACAAATAAAAGTTCAAGAAATCAGACTGACTAAGTCAATTGAAAAAAAAGCAATTTTATTGAATACTCCCTTAAAGAAATGCTACCAAAAAGAGGGAATTCTCTTTAGAACAGATTTTATTTCTAGTTCTCCTGGGCCATAATTCAAATTGGATTTAAGGGAAAACTGTATTTCTTTATTTGGGGGAGTTCTGCTCTATGCACCCCAAACCTCAGAGTTTCTCGGCAATTTGGAAAGGAAGTTGATGTGAATTGAAATTGTTATTCACATGATATCACTAGAATGTGCTTACTTTTTATTCTTAAAATTTGCCTGTTAAGTAAAATGTGAATTTTGAAGTTTAGGAGAAGAGGAGAGCTTATTTTCATGTATTTTAAATAAGGAGCAAAGCTTGAGCAAATGAGAAATGCTATTATGAGAGTGCTAAATTTTTCACATATAAAGGTGTGATCAAACAATGCAGTGAATGTTTAAGTAAAAAACAAATTTATTACAGTAAAAGACACATTGCCATTAATCCCCCTCAGAATACTTCCCCTCACTCTGAACACACTTATCCCATCGTTCATGCCACTTTCTGAAGCAGTTCTGGAAGTCCTCTTTTGTGAGTGTCTTTAGTTGTGCTGTTGTGGCTGCCTCAATGTCCTGAATCATGGAGTATTGTCATGATGGAGGTTGATTTACCACACATTTTAAAACACACCTCTCTCAACTGTAGCCCGACTGACTGAACCAAACAAGTTGAAACTTGTCACACACTGTTACTAAGGTTCAGTGCAACTGCTTTCCATATTGAAGATCCCTGCCTTTCCGTTGGATGGCATTCGGCAGCAGCATTCACCATAATTTGTGATCACAACAGAAAGGCTCCATGTCACACATCACTTCTGGTACAGCAATTTCTGTCAAATAAAAACGTTATGGTATATCCACATCCACCTTATTCACCAGATCTGGCACTGTGAGACTTCCGGCTCCTCCCCAAAGTCAAAATGATTCAAGACATTGAGGCAGCCACAACAGCGCCACTAAAGACATGAAAGAGGACTTCTAGAACTGCTTCAGAAAGTGGCAAGAACAATGGAATAAGTGTGTTCAAAGCGAGGGGGAGTTGTTTGAGGGGAATTAACGGCAATGTGTCTTTTTCTGTAATAAATTTTTTTAATTTAAACGTTGACCATATTGTTTGATCATACCTCGATATGAGTTACATTTCATCTTTAGATCTTTTAAAATAAATTTTAAATTTTATTATTTCAGTTGCAATATCCAGTTTATTGGGACCATCTTGAATTCTGTGATGGATTCAGAAAACTTTTAGACCATTTACAGTTGGATAAAGTGAGTACCCTGAAACTAATTACTTACACATGATTTTAATGCAACATTTATATTGTAAAGCCTGTTGTCTTTTATGTTTTAATAACAGCTCTTTTGAGCTATAATTCACATATCATGCAATATATTCTTTTAAAGTATATAATTCAATAGTTTTTAATATATTTACAGATATGTGCAGCTACCACCACAGTCAATTTTTTTCACTCCAAAAAGACACTCATATTCAGCAGTCACTCTTCCCCCTCCCTCCCCATCTCCCTAGCCCTGGCAACCTGCTGTACTTTCTGCCTCTATGGATGTGCCTATTCTGGATATTTTATATAAATGGAATCATACAATATGTGGTCTTTCTGACTGGCTTCTTTACTTTAGCATAAAGTGTTCGAGGTCCATCCGTGTTGTAGCATGTATCAGTACTTCATTCCTTTTTATTGTCAAATAACATCTCATTGTCTGGCTACAGCATATTTTGTTTATCTATTCATCAGTTGGTACACATTTGGGTTGTTTCCAAAATGTTAGGCCATTATGAATAGCACTGCAATGACCAAGTTTTCATGTACAAGTTTTGGTGTGGACATATGTTTTCAGTTCTCTTGGGTATGGAGTGGAATTACTGAATCATAGTTTTCTCAAACATAAACTGCTAAGTGGTTTTGTTTTCTAATGTAATCTGTGAACAATGTTTTTTAACTTGTATAATTTGTGTGCACAGTTGTATTATTTTCTTGATGGGATGTATAAATTCTATTTAAATACAATACTTCCTAATTTCTAACTACTGTAGGTATTTTAGTCTATTGACTAGTAGTGGCATCCTATTCTGTGGTTGGTGACTGTTGAAACATTTTTTTTTATATTTATGTTCAGGATTGATCATTGTTTTAGGATCCTCCTTGTGTTTGTTTACAATTAGGTTCATCTTTTTGGAGCTTCTTTGGGAGGTTTTTTGGCCCAGAAATTTGCTGAATATACTCACAAGTCTCCCAGAGTCCATTCCCTCATCCTGTGCAATTCCTTCAGTGACACCTCTATCTTTAATCAAACTTGGACTGCAAACAGGTAAGAACGTAAACGTTTGGCTTAAATTCTTACTATTTTTGTTCAGTGGAATTTCGAAAATGTTGGCTTTTGGTATTTTTGTTTTTGTTTTGGTGTACCAGGAAAGAAGGGTCATATCTACTTCTGTCTTCTGAAACCACCCTGCCTTTTAAAATTAGAAACAGTCACATTTGCAAAAGAAAATAATTGATTGAACTCTGAATTCAACTCTAAATTATTGTTTACATTTGTTTAACGTACACTCATATGCTCTTACAGTTTTTCTTCCATGCATATGCAACTAATCTTGTGTTCTGCTTGTTCCACTTATTATTTTGTGTAAACAGTTCTGTTGACTAACACAGTTTCTTTAGGCATTTGGCTTCTCTCAGTTTCTCATCATGTTCTGTTGTAAATCTTTGTACAAATTACTTTTTTTCCTTCTCTTTCTGGGTTATTTCCATGAGATATATTCCCCAAAATGGAGGGACTAGAGCATTTAGTCTGTCAGCAGATTTTCTGCACGTCATGACACTTAATGTTAGTCTACTTTTCAGAAAGACAGAAATGGTGGAGTGTTTTGTGGAGCAACCAGTGGGATACCTGCTATCCTTTCATTGATTTTGTCATTTTAATTAGTCTGATAGGTATCTAATGGTACCTTTAAGCTGACTTAAATGTGCGTTTCTTTCATTGCTAGCAAGGCTAGGCTCTACCCTTAAAAAAAAAAAAAAAACCCAGTGACTAAACATACCTGTCTAATCAGGTTGATTTTCACATAATGTTGTAGGTAAACGTTTTCATGATTTTCACATCTATTTAAGATTGTACTCATTTTTTTAAAACTTTTTCCAGTATCATCTCAGGAGTTCACTCAGCATTCACACAGCAATTTCTTGTATGCAATAGGTACAAATGCTTCATGTCCAGATGATGAGTTAAAACTCATTGATTATTTTTAATGTTATGATCGTCAGAAGCCAAGACTCCACACACTTTGTGCTCTTGTATATCAGCTACTTTTTATCAAATGTCCGAGAGCATACTGTGTGTCATACACGGAGGCTGCAGGGGTGAGCATAGCCAACAGAGTGCCCCCCTCACAGAGCATACGTCAGCATCAGGCCATTAGAAGATAAGAAAGCTGTAAGAGTTGAGTGGAGAACTTAGAAAGGTAACGGAAAGATGGCTGACTGTCCTTGTAAGGGAAGCTCAACTTCCAACAAGGCTGTTTCACTGAGAATAGACATCAGAAGATGGTCTCCACCTTTGATAAGTCATTTTCAGATTAGTCTTAGAAAACTTAGTGTTTACCCTATATAATAACTCTCAACATTTGTAATTATAAATTTATTATAAATTATAAATGTTATAAATTATAAACATTTGTGGAATAAATATGAACCAAAAGTCACATAGAAATACATAAAGATTGAATTACCTTGAATTAGCCCAGTTGAATATAATAGTAGCAAACTGGGAAAAAACGATAACTCTTTCATTTTGCTATTTTGAAATATCAGTCAATCCAAAGGTGACATAAAACTGAAGGTTCATATCTTAAGTTTTCAGTTTTCTAAAGGAAATAGTATAGCCTTTGGATATAAGGCCAATTAGAAAAAAAAATCTTGGAATCAACAGAATGTCTTTTGAATATTGCTTATGATTATTTCAAATCTCAAATAGAAGTTGTATTGTATTAAACCATAACTCTTTGGGAGCTCGGGAAAGTGTGTATAAAAACAAGATGCTGAGCTCTTTGAAAGAAGGGCCTAGGTCTTTTTATCTCCAGATCCAAGTACCTACCTAATATAACACTTCAGGGTGGAATGAATATTTGCCATTCACGTATAGTCTTGGAAGTTTAAATTATCAGGTCTTTGTTTTACAGCTTTTGGCTGATGCCATCATTTATGCTCAAAAAAATAGTTCTTGGCAACTTTTCCTCTGGCCCAGTGGACTCTGTGATGGCCGACGCCATTGACTTCATGGTGGACAGGGTAAGGATGGGAGCGCTGGGTGGGGACACGTGCTTTCAATTTCCTTGTCTGCTTGGTTCCTGAAGATACCTCTGTCTCGTTGAGTGGGTAATAGAGGCGCTCGTTTAGCAGTCTTCCATATTAACTTTAATGCATCTAAACAGATATTATTGCTGGTAATCCATCAGATTCACTTGGGGGAATTTTCAGAAATGCAGGTTCCAAGGCCTCACACCTGACCATTGTACTGGAATTCCTGGGCATGCAGATCTAGGATCGCTGTGTTTTTTTTCCCACTCTTCCTCCTCCACTTCCCCCAGGTCAATCTGATGTAGCAGGTCTATAGGTGCGCATTTTGGAACTATTGAGCTAGATGATTTTTCTCAGGACACATCTAGCTCTAAGGTCTCTTAAAAATGTATCTGTCATCTTTGAGCAGCAGGAATTGGCTTGCCACCCACAGGCACCTGGTGGAAGTGGCAGTTCAGGTTGAAGGCTATGGAAGGCCAGGTTTCCAGAATAGAAAAATGCTACCACCCAAGAGGCCCAGTTCATAGTCTCTCAGATACATTGTGTTTCCTCATTGGTGACCTTTCTGGCCCCACCACACGATTCCATCTTTATAAGCACAAATATTACCTGTGGATTTAATGGAAATGTGAAAAACAAAATTAATTCAAAAACTTTACCTGTGTTTCTTTCTGCAGCTAGAAAGTTTGTGTCAGAGTGAACTGGCTTCAAGACTTACCCTGAATTGTCAAAATTCTTATGTGGAACCTCATAAAATTCGGGATATCCCTGTAACCATTATGGATGTAAGCTTCCTTTTAAGTAAAATAGATGCTTTACCTTTCTAAATGTATGTGTCAAGAGCCTCCTCAGAATTATTTTACAATTTTTCAGTGTTCTTCAAATGCTGCCTTAGATTTTTTTTTTTAATCCCCCACCTTTTTAAATTCCAAAACAATCTGTTTATTGTTTATCTTATATTTTTCCTGATAGGAAGAACACCATTGATATCAGGATAAATTTAAACAAACATGGTAGTTCTTACCCATTTTGGTGTATTTTTGCTATTGTTATCAACTGATATTGTACTTTAGCTATTACACATCTGGGCAGGAAAGAGAAGGTGCCTCAAAAGGGCAGGGAATCAAGAATTCCATAAAGTCTAACTAGTACAAAAGTTTGCTTCTTATATTTTTCAGTTGTGATAAAATATAAATAACAAAATTTATTGTTTTAACCATTTTTAAATGTACAGTTCATTGGCATTAAGTACATTTACAATGTTGTACAACCCTTATCCATTTCCAGAACTTTTCATCATCCCAAACTAAAACTCCATACCCATCAAATAATAACTCTCCATCCCACCCCCTCCCAGCCCCTGATAACCATGATGTAGCGTGTATTAGAATGCCCTTCCTTTTTAAGGCTGAATAATATTCCATTGTATGGATATACCACATTATATTTATCCATCTGTTAATAGACATTTGGGTTGTTTCCACCTTCTGGCTATTGTGAATGATGCTGCAGTGAGCATTGGTGTACAAGTATCTGTTTGAGTCCCCACTTTCAATTTTTTTGGGTACATACCTAGAAGTGGAGTTGCTGGGTCATGTGGTAATTCTGTGTTTAACTTTTTGAGGAACCATGATACCATGTCCCAGGTAGGTGCACCATTTTACATTCCCACCAACAGTGCACAAGGGCTCCAGTTGTTCCATATCCTCACAAGCACTTGTTATTTTCTGGTTTTTGGTAATGGCCATCCTAATGGATGTGAGGTGGTATTTCATTGTGGTTTTGGCTTATTTTTAAAAGAATCAGGTAACTATTTTGCCTTATAAATGGATTCATTCCTAAATTCAAATAATGTGGTATTTTAAAAAATTAATTTTTGTCGGGAAATTATCTATTATAAGCCTGTAAACAATAACTTCTTATCATTCTGCAATATAATCCCTACATTCTGACATTTACCATGACACAGAACAAGCTTTTCAGGACTCTCAGTGAAACGTTTGCTCCACAGTGCATTTGATCTGTTTGCTCATCTTTCAAAACTGCCCACTACTTGGATACGTGATCACGGAAAACTGTCTATAAGCTTTAGCGAGTTGGACGAGCTTTTTTTTTTTTTTTTGCTGCTTTTTATATTACTTTTTTGAAAAACGTGTTTGTGTATGTGTATAAACGTAAGTTTTTATGGGCATTGAAAAAGGTCTAGAATCATATGCCCCAAACTGCTATCAGTGGCTCCACTAGGAAAGTATCTGGACTTTTTCTCATACTCTTTAAATTTTTGGGATTTTTGTTTACTGAGCATATAGTATTTATGTAGCTGTATTTAATTAATAATAAAATTAGAAAGTTCTTTTGGAGTTTCATGATCTTTTCGGAATTAATTGTCATTTTTAATAATGATTGTTCACTATTAATATTCTGTTAATTTAGTTACCTAGGTTTGAGGAAAAAGGAAATGCATGGCAGAATTTTCCCCCAAAGATAACAAGAGACATTTGGCAGTAAAATGTGTAGCTCACATCTTACATTGGAGTTAGAGTCACCAGGGATCAGCAGGAATAGGTGGCCCAGGCTGCACAGGGGTTCAGTGGTACTTCTTTATGAGAAAGAAATGCTTGGGGTGGCACTTTCCATAATGTGAAAAGCACATATTAAAACACTAGTAGGTTTCAGCCTTATCTTTTTTTTTTTTTTAAAGGTATTTGACCAGAGTGCACTTTCAACTGAAGCTAAAGAAGAAATGTACAAACTGTATCCCAATGCCCGGAGGGCTCACCTTAAAACAGGAGGCAATTTCCCATACCTGTGCAGAAGCGCAGAAGTGAATCTTTACGTACAGGTAAGTCCCAGCGTGGAACCCAGAGCACTTTGAACCCAAAGTGTATGGTTTGAAATACAGAGCTTTTTTTTTTTTTTTTGGGATGGTGGAGTAAGAGAGTAAGAGAACTATAGAATTCTCCGTAGGAATGAGGCATTGACTTACTAAAGGTGGTTTACATTAATAATTTATAGGAGAATTTAAGCAGGTATATTAGAGACACCTGGGTAACTCTCTGCCTACCATCCCTTTTCCAAGAAAAATAGGCTTATCTCTACACACTGAAGTAGCCATTTGGTATGATGTGACTTTGCCTCCTGGGTACACAGTGAATTCAGTCAGAGCAGGACACCAAACCTCAGTGGGGTGAATCAGAGTCCCATGAAGAGACTTCTTGATCTACGAGTATTTTTAATACATTAAAAAAACAACCAGCTCTTCTCATAAGCGGCCTAAGGTGACCTCTGAAAATGGTTCACTATTCTCTTCACCTAGAGAACTCCATAAAATCATGCAAATCGAGAGGTTCAAATCTTTGTGTTCACTTTAAGAACACTGGTGAAATTGCCTAGACCATCAAGGGTATGCATATCCAAAAAGCCACCAAGTATCTGAAGGATGTCACTTTGCAGAAGCAATGTGTGCCACTCCGTCATTACAAAGGTAGAGTTGGTAGATGTGCCCAGGCCAAACAGTGGAGCTGGACGCGGGGTTGCTGGTCCAAACAGCGTGGAATTTTTGCTGCACCTGCTTAAAAATGCAGAGAGTGATGCTGAACTTAAGGGTTTCCATGTAGACTCTCTGGTCACTGAGCACAGTCAGGGGAACAAAGCTCCCAAGATGCAGCGCAGAACTTACAGAGCTCATGAGCGGGTTAACCCACACACGAACTCTCCCTGCCACCCTGAGAGGATCCTAAGGGAAAAGCAGATTGTTCCTAAGAAGAGGAGGCTGCACAGAAGAAAAAGATACCACAGAAAAAACTGAAGGAACAAAAACTTATGACCAGGGAGTAAATTCAGCATCAAATAAATGCTAATAAAAGTAAAAGCAAAGCAAACACACACACGTGCACACACACACCATCTCTTCATCCTCTACCTAAATGGATATTAGAATAGTTTGAGAAATGATTGCTTTGGCAATTTGGCAGGAAGTGTCAGCAGCCTTAAAAAAGGTCACTTGCTTTGATCCTGTCATCCACTTGTGGCAGTGGATCCTAAGGAGAGGATCCTAAATACAGAAACCTTGATGTTAAGCAGCTGGTTGGCTCAGTTGGTTAGAGTGTGGTGCTCTTAACAACAAGGTTGCCGGTTCGATCCCCGCATAGGCCACTGTGAGCTGCGCCTTCCACAACTAGATTGAAACAACTACTGGACTTGGAGCTGATGGGCCCTGGAAAGACGCACTTAAATAAATAAAAGTTTAAAAAGAGAAGGGAAGGGAAGGAAAGAAAAGAAAGAAAAGAAAGGAGAAAACCTTGATGCCCAGAGATGTTCATCGTGGTGCTCGGCAGAACTGCAGAGGACCGAAAGCACCTGACTGGCAGTAAGGGGCGAGGGTGAACACTGACTCGCGCAGCAGCATGCTGCCACGTAAGATGTTTATGAAGAGTTGGTAGGAACTTGGAGAGACTGGTTACATATTAAACGAAGAGCAAAGATCCTAAATGAAGGTTTTTAAAAAACACACGTTGGACTTTTCTGTGTTTTCCAGCTTTTCTCTAATTAGTATATTTAACCCTGTAATTTTAGAAGCACAAAACATATACTATGGTGACGTTTAAAATAATGATCTGCATTTCTACAGATACATTTGCTGCAATTCCACGGAACCAAATACGCGGCCATAGACCCATCTATGGTCAGTGCCGAGGAGCTCGAGGTACAGAAAGGCAACCTTGGCATCAGTCAGGAGGAGCAGTAGCCAGGGCTTTGGCTGGCAATGATGAGTGATCCCTGTACCGTCAGTGACGTCAGTGCCCGCCCGTTGGTTTCTCGGTTCGGTTCGTCAGGCTCACCGGTTATCACTGTGTTTGGAATAGAACTGTCATCTTCATGACAGGCGGCAGCTCTTCTCAGCCAGTGTAACTGCTCCCTGTCCGTTTTTTTAGCTTTTGAATTTGAAGAGGTACTTTTGAAGACTCCATTTTACGAATTGTGAACATTTTGCTACCAAAAGTCTTCCTCACTATGTTCTTATGTGAATGTTCATTTTTAAGGTTTGGGATTTTGTGGGGGGGTTTTTTTCCCTTTTTTTTTTTTTCTTTCCTTTCTTCCTTTCTTTCTTTTTATGTTACTTGCTGTAAATGCTGCATACCCAGATTGTGTATCAGAAGGACATTGGTTATTTTTATGCTTTCTTGATTATAACCATTACCAGTGCCAAGACGGTCTTCCTACAGTTTGTTCTCCTGTAAATCAACTACTTCTAATTTCCAGATAAACAAATTGTTTTCAATTTTAGCTGTTGTCTTTCTAGTTTCAGTACAGTCTTTCTGTTTCATTACAGTCATTTGGAATAAAAATTCAGTTTCAGTGAATGGCTTTTGTGGTTACTGTAGCTGTCTGACTGCGCTGCACAGATAGGACTTTCTGAGAAGCAGACCATGGTTTTGTGCCAATTTGGTATGACTTTAGATAAATGACTTAATCTCTCTAAAACTCAGTTTGATCATTGTAAAACAATAGCAGTTATCTTTTATTGAGCTGCTTCTGTGTGCCAGGTACTTTTAATACCTTTTTTTTTTGCCCCCTCAGTGCAAAATTTTAAATACACATAGAGAAAACTATGTTCCCATCACCCAACTTCAAAAATTATAGTCTTGTGTTATCTCTCACCCTACATTCACTTCTTCGACACATACTTCCATCACTGGATTACTTTATAGCAATTTCTGATACTGTATCATTTCATCTGTAAATATTTCAATATGGACTTTCAAGAGAGAAAATACCCATAACTTCATAATCACACTTAAAAATTCACCAAAAATTCCTTCATATCATCTAATATCCAATTAATGTTCCCATTCTTAACTATTTCATAAATGTCTTTTTACAATTGACTTGTTCTAATCAGTTTTCATACAAAGTTCATACTTTGCATTTGATTGAAATGTCTCTTAAATCTCTTAAAGTATAAGTTCCTCCTCCCTTTTTTTTTTTTTTTCTTGCCATTTGTCGAAACAGGCTCATTTGCCCAACAGATTTCACCAGTCTGGATTTGGCTGATTGCGGCCTTGTGGTGTTCTTTGTTTCTCTGTCCCTGATATTTCCCATAAACTGGCAGGTATATCTAGAGGCTTGATTAGGTTTGATCTTGATCTTTCTGGCAGAAATGCTTCATAGGCGGAGGTGTGTGCTTCCCATTGGGACACCTTACGAGGCACATAGCGTCTGTTTGTCTCTAAGTTGTTGAGACTGCTCAGTGGGTTCAGGTATTTTTGGTCCGATCTAGTCATTGGAAAAGTCCCCTGAAAGTTTCTCTGCCACGGCTGATCATTGCAGAGAAGCATCACGTCATCAGGTTACAGAACAGTGACAGTACTCTAATTTTTATCATTCTGCATCTATTACCTGGAGTTTGCTGATTAATACACATACACTCCCTCCCCAACTATTTGGTTTTTCTTAGGTACAATTTAGATAAAATCAGCATTATTCCCTTTTAAGTTTTCAGTATATTGAGTTGGCTGTACTTTACAGATTTCATCCCCACCACAACCCTGATTTAAACTTTACAGGTCAAGTCACGGAGACTGGGAGAGGTCCAGAGACTTGCTTGGCATCACTCAGTAAGGAGAGGCGCTGGAATGCCAAATTGGGTCGGACTGTCCCTAAGGCCAGGGATCTTTCCATGAGGGCCACAGTGTCTTCTCTTCCTGTGACTTGACAAGTGTCCTGAGTTACGGAAGCACTTGGTAAACCGTGAAGGCAGGGCTTGCTGTTTTTAACTATTAGCATTGAGGCTTCTTGGAGGCTGCCATAGTTTCACTGTGTGTGTTTTGACTTCCCAGCAAGCAGGGGCCTCCTTTGGGCAGGTCCATGCCACACATGGTCAGCAGCCCCCACCTCACCTGGTATAGTAATGAACTGCGGGGGACTGCCCTCGACTTTCTTTTCAAATTCTCCCAGTGTGAGCCATGCCCCCTGACAGCTTTAACTGCTCCCAGGCTCTATACCCTGATTACTGCCATTTCCAGCCCTGATGATTTTGAGTGCTGGCCTTGACTGTCTATTCAGACCTATTAGGCCAGTCTTCTAAAGGCACCTCAGACTCTACTGGCAAAAGCCACAACCATGTCCCCCCCTGCCCAAACCTGCCCCTTCTCTCCCAAACCCCATCATCTCAGTTCCCAGTGTCATTGTTACTCAGATTCCCCAGCTAGATTCAGCCATCTTAGACCCCACCCCCATCTCTCCACCCCCATGTCTCAGGCTGAAGCAGATGCTGAGATGAAACTTCGGGTGCAGGATGTTTAGTAAGGATCAAAGGAAGAACAGTTGTGTAAGGAAGATGGACTGGGCAGAGGGAGAAGTTGAGCTGTGATCCAGGCCCAACCAAGCACCGGCCGACTGGGTGGGGAGCTCTGGAGCTGGTATAATCGTACCTGCTGGAATAGTCTCACAGAGGGCGAAATGGCCAGGCCTTCTGCACACCAGGCTCCTCACAGCCCCCTGCCCCTCCAGTTCCTCCCTCCTCCCTCCGTGCTTCCTGTGTTCCAGCCACACCATTCCCCAAACATACACCTCCCCCCCCACCCCCCCACCCCCGTGACATTGCAGACTGTGCTTTTTGCCTGGAATGTGCTTTGCCTACTCAGTCTTTGAGTTTCTCACCTTCTTACCCCTTACCTTCTCCAAGGAAGAATAAATCCCATCGTTCTCTGCGTACACCAGTTATAGCACCAACTGCGTTATATTCCGTTATTGGTATCCGAGCCCCCTCCCCACGCTCCCCCGACCCCCCACCCCCAAGGCCTCAAGCTTCCAGAGGGCAGGAACTGTGGGCTACTCAGCTCTGCGTCGCGGCTCCCAGCAGACTGCCTGGCACGGAAGACACTCAGTAAATATGGATTGCTGGTGGTGAGTTGAGCGATTGTGGTTCCACAGAACCAATCCACAACAGCTTGTCTGATTTGAAAGATTGCCATAAATCTCCCAAACGAAAGAAACGGGTATTGAATTTGACAGCTATTTCAACATTTCAATTTTATTTTAAGAACTTGCTTTGTCTTGAAAAAACATACAAAATTCATTGTGCAAAATTCATCCAGAGGAATGATCTAAGTCCTGTGTGGAAAAAAAAAAAAACTTTCACAAATGGAAGAGGCGTTTTCCACCTCCACACAGCACATGCAGAGGGAGGGCGCCACGCGGTATGGAGGCTGCGTGCTGTGCTGGCGTCTGAATCCAAAGCCTGTGAGACCCCCGGCAAGGCCCACCTCCCAGACCACCTGACGATAAAATGGGCTGGTTTCAAAGCCTCTTTTTCTTTCTTTTCATAAATTTTAGGGTTCTTTTTATTAAGACTTTTTTTTTTTTTAGTTTAAAAATACAACATATAGCACAGAGTTCCTATATACTCCTCTCCACGGCACAGTTTCCCTGTATTGACTTGCATTAGCGTTGGTATAATGTTTACAGGTTGATCTGTAGGATAAATTCCTAGATGGGGGAGTGTTGGCTCAGTGGGTAAAAATGTATTTGTAATTTTGGTAGATACCGTGAAATTGCCTTTCGGAGGATTGTACCATTTGAACTGCCATCATCCAGGTGTGATCGCTGAATCCTCTTTCAGCTCAAATGATTTTTATTCTATCTCCTTCCCAGGGCTCACGCCCAATGGGTAACTTTGTGGGAGATTTTCTAAGATGTGGGCTCCTCAACGGGCCACAGCCAACTGTGCCACATGCAAGAGAGCTCAAATTAGACAGAAACAGCTTTCAGACAGAACTTCTAGGCTTCTTGCACAGATAATTCTCTACACGCTGTGATACTGTGAAACTTGCAGAGTCACATTTCTCTGGAACCACACTCTCCTACTGGTTTGGCTGAACCATGCAGTGCTCTGTGCTTGCCTGGCACCTGAATTAAAGGCAAAACTCCCGATCAGCTGTGCTGTCCAATGCGGTTGCCACTTGCCACAGGTGCCTGTTTAAATTTCCAATCATTAAAATTAAATAAAATGTAAAACTCAGTTTCTTGGTCCCACTAGCCACGTTTCAGGTATTCAGGAGCTACAGGTGGCTAGTGGCAAACACATTTGTAGCACAGATCCAGATCAGCCCCACCGTCCCAGAAAGTTCTGGGGGCTAGTGCCAAGCCTTTGTATGGTGCTATTAAAAAGGAGAAGAATGACAACTAAATGCAAGGTGTGATCCTGGGCTGAATTCTTGTCTGGAAAAAGGACATGAATGGCTGAAATTTTAAAAATTGAATAAGATCTAAAGATAAGCTAATAGTATTGTATCAATGTTCATTTCCTGGTGTTGGAAAGTATACTATGGTTATGTAAGATGTGAATCTTTGGGGAAGCTGTATTGTGAGAACTGTTTGGAAATTCTTTGTATTATTTCTGCAACTTTTTTGTCAGTCTGAAATGATTTCAAAATAAAAAGTTTTAAAACTTCAAACAACGATAAAACAGGAGGGAAAAATCAGAGTGTGTGCCTCCTGGAACTGTCCAAGTGTACAAATCAACCTGGGAGCAGTCACAGCTGTGGTGTAAGTAGCATTCCTAAAAGCCAGTGACTGAGTTAAGGACGGTCCATTTTGTAAGTGATGGATGGAGCCCTTCACCAGGTAGGGGAGACGGATGCTGGCTTTGGCACCTGATCTCACCACTTAATTAGCTTCTTATCCACCCTGAGCCCATGTCCTCTCTGAAAAGATGCCCCTTGTACCTCAGAGAACTGTGGTGAGGCTCTGAGATGACGGAGATGAAAGTGAGCTGAGAGATGTGAAGGACCACATCTGTGGGAAGGGATTCCCTATAAAACCTGAGACAGGCTCCTGCATTTGCCTTTCTAGGCCTGCATGACTATGTGTTTCAGTAGAAGCAGCTGGAGGTCTGTTAACAGTGATTTTTTTTTTTAAAGCCCTTAATGGTGGTCATCTTTTGTTTGGTGCCCGCGCTCTAAGGTCCCACGCTCCTGAAGGTCCAGCGCCTCCGGTTACATGGCTGTGCACCTCCTGGGGGCACTCAGGTCGGCATTTGCTTTCTTCCTGATGCTTTCTGCAAAAGACAAGATTCCTATTGCCTCATGTTGCCTAAGCTTTGTGTCACAGGGCTGGTTTTAGGTTTTAATTGGCTGCCAGAATTTGTGCTAAAAGAAGCAGCAACAATAATATTTAAGAATATTTTGGAAAAATTAAAAAGTCACACCCAATTCCTTTACTCTGAAATGACTCTCCCTACCTTGCCTGTAGCTGTGCCACGAGCTTTCCTGTTTGCCCTCAAGAAGATGCTATCAATGTTCTTCCTTGTTGCCATGGCACCAACATAGACTTCATTACCATTGGAGACTGCCGGATGCCACATCCTGTGGCATTTCAGAAAGCACCACGCCAGTGGACATTATGTGTTTTAATGGACATTAAGGCTTTGTCATCATGGGCTGACCTTGTTTTTAATGAGGGATTAGTACTAGAACCTTTTATCCCACTTGCCTGATGGTTCCCTGAATTCCAAACCAGGATTTTGGGAGTAACACTTTTTTTTTAATTTATTTAGAAAACCCATTTATTAAACCCATTTAATAGCTAGGATTCAAAGACTGGTGTGGCCTCGGAAATTTTATTTGACCAGATCTGACTGGTTCAACTCCTATTAAGCCAGTTCTGGCCCACATGTCTTAATGTTTGTGAAAAGACCTCTGCAGTCTGTTCCAGCCTCATTCCAAACTGGAAAGAAAAAAAAATCAAAGTACAGAGGGCTGGAGGGGAAGAGACTGTAGTGTCAGTGGTTTTAGGACTGTGAGTTCGTCGGAATCATTTGGGCCATGTCCTCATTGCGCAAATGGAGAACCCAGCGCCAGGAGGCACAGTGATTTGCCCCAGGCTCCACCTGAGTTCCAGAAGGAAGCAGAGCTAGGACAAGGGATCTGCAAGGTTCACAGTCAGCTCTTGACCTTGTAGTTTGAGCAGCCCTTGGAAGGCCCTACCACATTCCAGTGGGGCCATGGAGCTCTGACCCTGGGGCCCCGGGCTGCCCTGAGCTGGAGCTGGGCAGGGGACACTCTTACCAGCCAGGTCCCTCCTGCCAATGGCTACGAGGCCCTCGAAGAGCGCTTTGCTGGGGTTCTCACCCTTCGTGACCACACCGTGCAGCCAGATGAGCAGCATCCGGTGGCCATGCTCCTGGTAGCTCTTGGTGCCTGAGGACCATGAAGGAGAAACAGAGAGGGAGAAGGAGCCCACTTAGCATGCGCCAGGCTTGAGCATGCCTATGCCGCCCTGTGCCGCCTGTTGAACACCAGGACCTTCTCCCATGCTCCCGCGGAGCTCAGCCCAGAAATCGAGAGGGGAGGGGAGGAGCGGCCTCAGATGAGGTGGGGGCCGGGATTTTGTGTTGGGGACTCTTGAACCTCCCCAGCCCCAGGCTTTCTCCTGAGCACCCACCATGCATGCTGTTGGTGTCACTCCTAAGAGAGCAATAATTGGCACTCATTGTTGTGATACCACGATGCCCTCGACTGTATGTTTCATCCCTAGCTGCTCACAGTGGTCTGTGCCTTGCATGCTGGCCCATTCTACAGATGAGCTGGCTCAGTCAGACAGAGCTGGCCATGTTCTTTCCCTGCATCAGGGGTTCTCAACGCTAAGTGCTCATTGGGAACACCTCGAAAGTTTTAGGTTACACTGATACCTGGGTTCCCCTGACCCCCCGAGATTCCAACATACTTGGGTCTGGGTGCAGCCTGGGCACTGAGTGGTGTTGAAGCTTCTCAAGTGATTTCAACATACAAGCATGTTTGGAAAATAAGTGCCTGCTCTCTTCAGGGCAGGTAGTAGAGTTGACCTGGTATTAAATTCTGTGACTAGGTCCACTCTCCCAGCTGAAGACACACGCACACACGCACACACTCAGGCACAGCCAACAGGTCCACGCCAGTCTTTCACTGTGTCCTCTGACTTTCTGGCCCTCAGCAGGTGCTTCCTCATGGTGCTGCCTTTCGTGGGGCAGTTCCGTTTGACCCATTTATTCACTAGCCCTTGCCTCCAGCCCCATAATTTACTGGAGCTCCTTTACCATCTACGGAAGTTCTCATCTGTAATAGAGTTCACTTTTGTACTCCCTGTTCTATTCCACTAATTGGTCTGCATATTTTTGTGTCAGGTATCTCTCTATGTCAATTATTTTAACTTTATAAATGGTTGAGTCTGGTTGGGTTAGACTCTCTTTACTTTTTTTCTCAGCATATTCATTTATATATACCCCGTTTATTCTTTCAGGTGAACTGTAGAAATCCTTAGTCAAGTTTTAGAAACCTCTTATACTCATTTAAAATTGGACCAAAGTTTTAATCTACTTTGGGAAAAATCAATATCTACATGACACTTTTTTTCTAGCTGGGAATACAAAATGTCATTCCACGTACCCAAATCTTCTTTTATAGGTTAACGAATAATACAAATACCATGGTGTTTGTGCATTTTATCATATATTTAGCCATTTCATTGCATTATTTTATTCTAAGAGTTTTTCAATTGATTCTTCTGGACTTCCTGTGTATATAATTATAGCATCTGATAATCTCTCTCTTCCTTTCCAATATTTGTACTCCTTATTTCTGTTTCTGTTTCATGCCCTAGTACCAGAGCCAAATTTTCCAAACAGATGTTAAATAATAGTGGCGACAGCAGCTCCTTGCTTTTTACTGGGAGTGCCTTTAGTTTCATGTATGAATGATGCATATCAGCTCCAGCTGATTCATGAAGAACGTGAAGTTTATAGGTCAATCGGGAGGGAAAGGCAGAGGGCACACAGCCTGTGCAAAGGCCGGGAGGAATGAAAAAGCACTCGGTGTGCTGGAAATGACATGTGGCTTCATGTGGCTGGGCTGTGGGTGCCACAGGCTTTTCCACCAGAAGCACAGAAAACTGAACACACCTCAAGGGCGCCAACCCCTCCGCCCGCTGGTTGCTCTAGGGTGCCAAGCCCAGGTGGTACCTGTCCACTGTTGCTCGATGGCCTGGATGTGGGCCTCAGTGAACTCCCAGCAATATGCAAGCTTCTTCCACTCGTGGGGCCGTAGGTATTTGGAAGCCAGTCGCCACAGCACAGAGCGCAGCTGCTGTGTTTCCTGCTGATGGTCCTGCTTAAAGGTCAAGTTTTTCGCAGATGGGTCACTAGGGTCCCTGCAGGTGAGGTGGTCCTGTGGGGCAGATCCCAAAAGTGCAGCAGCCGTCTCAGGGAAATCCCTGCCAGGCTCTCCCTTGTGATGCTGGACTGGGACCTGGGGCTTACTGTCCACTGCTCTGGTGTCTGCCTCTATTCTTTGTCTTAACCTCAGGAACCCGAGCTACTCACACTGTTCCTCCATCCAGAATTCCTTGCTTTGCCTCCCTGCCCCTCAACTCCATTGCCACAGTCAAAAGACCACCCAAATGACACCTCTTCCAGGGAGGCTTCCCAATTCCTCTCTTTTTTCTGTGTTTCTATATTACAGCTTTCAGCAGAATGACTCAGCAGTTGTGGCTGACACCAAGCAAACCAAGAACCAGGCACTGGACTTGCTGAATTCCAACTGGTTATGGGTGGGGTTACAGAATTCTTTCTATGCAACGCAGGGGATAAAATGAGAGGTTACAAAAGAATTATGTAATAGCATAAATGAAACCCACAAAAGCCTAAATAAAGGAGTAAAGGCAGAGTTACAGTTGTTAAAAGCTCATGGTGAGAAAAATCACCCTGATGTCTGCAAGTTCCATCCTGGTCAACAGTGGCCAGTCACCTGTGAGGTGATGAACTGGGAGCTTGGCTGTCACCTGGAGTGTTAAAAACCAGTTCCTTAGAGCACTGTTCTCAGCTGCGTCTGTACATTGCGATCATCTGGGAGCTTTAAGAACTACTGACGCTTGGTCCCCAGGCCAGAGATTCCGATTGAATTGGCCTGAGGGTAAGGAGGGGGAATTTGTGATTCTAACTGCACCTCTGCCTTACTGTTCAGAACTTTTAAAGAGTGAGGTGGTTTAAAATTAATCTCAGAGATGAATCATTTCATCAAATGCTTGATATTCATATCTTGGGGTTACATTTAGGAGTCATCTGTTGCAAAAGGGCTGTAATGTTTGTGAGGATCTAACCTGTCAGTGAAAGAGAACATCTTATGATTCCTACTGAAATTTGTTATCCATCAACTGATTTTGGAATAGTGATTTTTTTTACTTGAGAGGTGTAAGAGAAGTTTGCTAAGTTTGTAAACAATATTAGAATGTCTAAGATGTTTGAAATTCGCTTTATTTGTTGATTTAATTTATTGGATTTGCTAGGAGAATTTAAGATTTAGGAAGCATTTGAAATGCTTAAAATGAAAATCTAGCATATTAAATTTATTCATTCAGTTTAAAATGTTTATTGTAGTTTAATTAAGTTTAAACATTGGGACCAAACACTAATCCAAAGGCTTCTTGAAAGTGACTGTTAAAATTTACTAGGTTCCGTGTTTCCCCGAAAACAAGACATAGCCGGACAATCAGTTTTAATGCATCTTTTGGAGCAAAAATTAATATAAGATCCTGTATTATATTATATTACATTACATTACATTACACTACATTATATTACATTATATTACATTGTATTGTATTGTATTATATTATATTATATTATATTATATTATATTATATTATATTATATTATATTATATTATATTATATTATATAAGACCCGGTCTTATTTTACTATAAGACCGGGTCTTATATAAATTTTTGCTCCAAAAGACACATTAGAGCTGATTGTCCAGCTAGGTCTCATTTTTGGGGAAATGCGGTTATATAAATAGAATAATAAGATTTATAAAATGAATTTAAAAGTTTAAGGAAAGTTAGCTTTTAAATTTGTAGTATATTGAGTATTAATTTTTAAAACTGAAGTAAATGTAAAAATTATTTTCTGTGTATAAAAACAACCCTTGGGGTGGCCAGTTAGCTCAGTTGGTTAGAGCGTGGTGCTAATAACACCAAGGTTGCTGGTTCTATGGTGAGCTGCGCCCTACTTAGAAAACAAACAAACAAACAAACAAAAACCCTCAGACACCAAAAAAATTCCCCACCCCCCATTGCTGACAACAAGCATAGTAAATGCTTAGCCTTCCATAAGCCACTCTTTCCCAATTCCACAGAAGACATCACTAATCAATCCCAACACACTTTCCTTCTGGGCTCAGAAAGTTCCCTGAACACAACACCCCAAGCAGCAGTTCCAATCACCTGGAGATGGCAGTGAGCTGGAACCAACTGGCCATCTCTTTGTCCATGCATGCATGCATTCATCCATCAACCAAAAGTGGCAGTAATGTCCAGTAGTCTCTCCACACTGGCATGGACCTCTGTCAGCCTCGTTTCACTGTGGTTTGGGTGCCCCTCCCCCCGCAGACCCTTACAAACAACTCTGTTGGTAGGTAAGGCAGAGATTATCACCCCCTTGGAAACTGAGGGGCACCTGAATTGGTCAAAGCCAGCTCCACCTGAAGCCAAAGCCGCTCCCTTTCCAACGTGGAAAGACCAAGCACAGGGTCTCAGTACCTTCTCCCATCTGTAGAAACGATCCGCTTTTATGATCATGTCCACCAGGCTGGTGTGGTTGCTGCGGGCGGCCACTGCCAGGGCGGTTTTTCCTTGCTGCAAGTAAGAAGCGAAAAGGGCAGCTAGACTGTCTACAGGAGGGGTGTAGGGTGGCCTCTGGCACTGACTACAAACCCTGCTGCCCAAAGAAAGCAGTTTCCAGCAGTCTACACTGGAGAACAGAAAGGCTTTCTGGGCATGACGAGAGAGATGGAAAAATCACAGAACGAATATGGTAATAATAATAATGCCAGCCACCACCTCCTGTGTTTCCTTAGAACTTAGAAAGCCTTTAAGAGTTTATGAATCGCAGCCTGCATAACTTGTTACCAGCTCCATTTCTCAGATGTAAGCAAGGCCCAGAGATGAGGCTTGGGCTGATTGTGAAGCGTTCGCCCGCCTTCCCTCGGGCTCCCAGCCCTTGGCTCCCAGCGTCCTGTACAGTGCTCGCCTCCATCACCCCCAAGGACCTGTGGGGAGATGGGAAGCTCCTCTCCGAGTTTGCTGCCCTGGGGCCCAGCTCAAAGCAGGGGAGCCTTTCCAGGCCGAGCTTCAGGGCCTGGTCGTGCCCCCAACCCTTCTCACAACATCCCAAGGGCTGGCCTTACTGGGCCACGTGTACGAACACCCTTTCCCTCATGAGCCTGAGACCTCCTCAGCCTCCTGTCAAGTCTTCACTCATCCTGGACGTCCAGCCACCTGAGGAGGTTAGCTGCCTCCGAGGTATGATGGGCTGGGAGCCTTCCCTCAGCCCTATCCTACAGGGAGGGGTTGTCGCATGGTGATGGCTGCTCCTCTCTTCACTCCCCCGCCCCTTGCCCACCGGGTACCTCAAGGTGCTTAGAGTCTGATGAGGGCCATAAAACAGAAGACAACCATATCACAGGCCTAGACGAGGAGAGGGGGCATTGTGGGGACAGAGCCAGGAGAGCAGTTTCCAGGCTCTCGGCCTCACGTGGAAAGGTGCTGGCTCGGGTAGAAGATGGCCATCAGCTGTGACTCGTTGCCCATCAGCCATTACCGGTTAGCCATTAGCCACTAATATAATTGCCGTGGCTAGTTGGTGGGTTGGTTGGCAGAGAAGCAGACGGCAGGTTGTGGATCATGTGGCTCCTGGTTCCTGTGTCTCCAACCCAGCCGCCAGCGAGAGTATAGTGGTATGAACCCCCTATCCATGGCTCCGTTGGTGTTCCTTTTTGGCCTCACCATAACCTGCATTCTTGTACGGGGAGCGGGACTAGAGTCCCTGCATGACAGGCATGCCAAGTGCTGAGGGCCCTCCGAGGAGACAGGGAAGGTGGAGGAGGGGCAGGAAGGCTTCCTGGAGGAGGCTGCCTTTGAGCTGATATGTAAGGGATGGGAGGCTTTGACACCCTGAGAGCAGGAGGCATTTGCATCAGGGTCTCTGGAAAAGAGGGAGCTTGAAAGGAAGGCTGCTTGTGAGCAGAGGTACCTTATCTCTCAGCTTTAAGTTAACCCCCACGACCAGGAGCATCTCTGCTATGTCCTGCCAGGCGTGCTCTGCAGCAAGGTGGAGCGGTGTCTGCTGCCTCTGCAGAAGAAGCCAAGGGGACAGGGTAGCAGAAAAGCATGGAGGGGTGGCCTCAGGCTCAGCGTCAAGACAGGACCAAGGTGGGTACATTCCCAGCTGGGCTTTAATAAAGTTTCTCTAAGAAGTTATAAGGGAAGATAAACTGGGTTTAATCATGAACATAATACTCAGCAGAGAACAAAGAAGCGGAGAGAACAAAGCAACACGACCACTTGCTAGCCCACCTAAGTCAACCTCAGTAATGATCCTAGTATATCTCTTCTATAGTCTTTTCTTTAATGCAGAGTGTTAGTTTTATGGCTTTACGTATTTGAGATCATCCTGTATATACATTGTGCATCTATTTTTCTACCTAACGTAATACTTTCCATATAGTATAAACGCTGATCAACACCATTTTTAATAGCTCCACAATAGTCTGTCTGTACCTAACCACTTCACTGTTATTAAATTTTTGGATCATTTTCAAATTGAAGACTGATAAACAGTACTGCAATTAATATCTTTGTACATGAGCTCTTAATATATTTCTTGAAGCTCAATTCTCAGACATACAAATACTGAGCATTTTAATGATATAGGATATATCCTGCCAAATTGCTTTCTACCGCTAGTGGTTGTGAGTACCAGCACTGAGGACTATATGGTTGGGAGGTGGGTTGTAGGGAGGAGGATTTTAAAAAGCTCCCAACAGGTCACACCTTCAGGACTTGGAGGCCTCTTGTTATTACACAAGACTGCCCAGTCCCCTCTGCCCTGGGAATTTTTTCCTAAGGCAAAAAAAAAAAAAAAAAAAAAAAAAGAAAGGAAAAGGTTAAATGTAAGAAGATGTTTACTGCAGTGTTATATGTATATCATGGCAAAAACTTGGAAACAACCAACATGTTCAAAATAGGGGAAGAGTTAATAAAATGATGTTACCTTCAACACATATTCAAAGAGCTTTTTACAAGCTAAAACAGCAATTCCTCAGCTCTGGGCGGTGCTAGTAGATGGGAGCCAGGCCCCGCCAGACGGGAAGGGTGCTCAGAGGCTCCATGGGGCCCGTGTGGTTCCTGCAGCCACTTACATTGTCGATGGCATCCAGGTCACTGTTGGCATCGATGAGGAGCTGGACCAGGGCAGGGAAGTTGTGTTTCACAGCCAGGTGAATTGGAGAGGCACCCTGCTGAGGGGAGAGACACGGATCAACTGATTGGTCCCTCCCAGGGCTGCCCAGCTGCAGGTGGGTGCTAGGAGATGGGACTAGGGAGGGGTATACATTGTGCTTTTGGGTTTGGAGGGTGGCTTGAGGCATTTACAGCCCCAAAGCCTGAATCCCTGCAGTACAAAACTGAGCCTTAGGTGGGAACCTGAAGACCCAAGTTTGAGACTTTGCTATGCCAGCAACTCACTATGTGACTTTGGGCAAGTCATTTCCCTTCTCCACTACTCTTCATCTGGAACAGAAAAAGAACGTTAGGTAGAAACTAAAGAATCTGAATAAAGTATGGATTTTAGTAATAATGTATTGACATTGGTCATCGATTATAACAAATATACCATATTAACGTAAAATGGACTACACTAATGGGGAACTGGGTGTGGGTGTATGATATGAGAACTCTCTGCACTACCTTTGCAACTTTTATGTGAAACTAAATATATTCTAAAATAAAAAGTTTATGAAATGCTGCAAAACCGTGTGAATAGTATGCTAAAAGGGGGGGCGGGTGGAAAGACCCAAGCAATTATGTCCAACTAACTTTTGACAAAAGTGTAAAAGCAACTCAATGGAGAAATGTTCGATAGCCTTTTCAATAAATGGTGTCAGAGCAATTGATCTTCCACAAGCAGAAAGGCAGAGAGAGAGAGAGAGAGAGAGAGAGAGGCTCAACTGAAACCTCACACCTTATACAAAATTAACTCAAAATGGATCACTGACTTAAAATAAAACTATAAAACTTTTAGAAAAAACATAGGAGGAAAACTTCAGGATCGAGGACTAGGCAGAGTTCTTAAATTTGACACCAAAATTATGATCCATAGCAGAAAAATATTGACAAATTGGACCTCATCAAATTAAAAATGTTTTGCTCTACAAAAGATCCTGTTAAGAGCATGTAGGGGCCGGCCTGGTGGCTCAGGCGGTTGGAGCTCCGTCCGTGCTCCTAACTCCGAAGGCTGCCGTTCGATTCCCAAATGGGCCAGTGGGCTCTCAACCACAAGGTTGCCAGTTCAATTTCTCGAGTCCCGCAAGGGATGGTGGGCTGCGCCCCCTGCAACTAGCACAGCAACTGGACCTGGAGCTGAGCTGCACTCTCCACAACTAAGACTGAAAGGACAACTTGAAACTAAACGGCACCCTCCACAACTAAGATTGAAAGGACAACAACTTGACTTGGAAAAAAGTCTTGGAAGTACACACTGTTCCCCAATAAAAAAAGTCCTGTAAAACAAAAAAAAAGATTAAAAAAAAAATCTTTGGTGTCTTTAAAAAAAAAAAAGAGCATGTAAAGACAAGCTACAGACCAAGAAAAAATATTTGCAAGTCACATATCTTACAAAGGCTAGTTCTAGAATATATAAAGAACTCCTCTCAAAACTCTACAGTACAAATAAAAATTTAGAAAATGAGCAAAAGACATGACTAGACATTTCACCGAAGAGCATATACAGATGGCAAATAAGCACATGAAAAGATATTCAACATCATTACCCACAAGGGAAGTGCAAGTTAAAACCACAATGAGGTAACACTCCACACCTATCAGAATGATTAAAATGAAAAGTAGCGACAGCACCAAATATTGACAATAATATGTAGAAACTGGATTACTCATATGTTGCTGGTGGGAATGTAAAATGGTGCAGCCACTCTGGAAAAACAGTTTTGAAGTTCTTTATAAAACTAAATATGCAATTACCATAGGACCTAACAACTTCATTCTTGGCATTTATCCCAGAGAAATGAAAATTTATGTTCATACAAAAACCTGTCCATGAATGTTCATAGCTGCTTTATTCATAGTCACCCCAATCTGGAAACAATCCAGATGTTCTTCAACAGATTCCAACAAATAATTACAAAATCAGTATTTTTGAGAAAAATGGTCAAAGGCTACATGAACAGACATTTGATAGAAAAGGGCATAGAGAAGACCCTTAAGAGGAATGCAAATTCATATTACATGGAGATAAAATTCTTCCCTCATCAGATTGGCACACATCCAAAAGTTTGGCCAAATGTTTGACAAAGCTGTGGGAAAATAGGCAGCATCTTATACTCGTGGAGTGACTATACGGGTTGACAATTAAGTTCACGAACTCATCCTAGAAAAAGTGCTCCAGACCTCATTGCTGAATATCACTACTGTCACCTTCGAAGTACTCCCTTTGGGAAGCTATGCACTGACACCAGCACCTAGTCCACCCTTCAGAGCAATTTTGGAACTCTTTTTCTGGAATGGCCATCAGAGCTGTCATCGTATTACCCTTGATGTCCTGAATGTCATCAAAATGTCTTCCTTTATCTTTGGGTAAAGAAAGAAGTCATAGGGGCCAGATCAGGTGAGTAGGGAGGGTGTTCCAATTCAGTTATTTGTTTACTGGCTATAAACTCCCTCACAGACAAGTGCCGTGTGAGCTGGTGCATTGTCATGATGCAAGAGCCATGAACTGTTGGTGAAAAGTTCAGGTCGTCTAACTTTTTCACGCAGCCTTTTCAGCACTTCCAAATAGTAAACTTGGTTAACTGTCCAGTTGGTACAAATTCATAATGAATAATCCCTCTGATATCAGAAAGGTTTAGCAACATCAGGGCAACAAGTTCGTGAACTTAATTGTCCAAACTTGTATATTGATATAGTCCATACAGACAGCAATTTGGAAATATATATAAGAAGTACAAATGCATGTTCCCTTTGACCCAACAAATCTACTTCTAAACATTTATTCTACAGATATACTTCCACATATATGGAATGATATAAGTAGAGATTTTTGTTGCAGTGTTCTTTGTAATAGCAAAAGATTAGAACCTACATTTATATAGGAGACAATTCAATAAATTATGGTCTATCCATGTAATGGACTACTAGACAGCTAAAAGAATGAGGATGTTTTTAAGTACATATACTTATATGGAAAGAGCTCAAAGATATAGTTATGCGAAAAAAGCAGTAGGTACATTCTCCAATAAAAGGTACCAGTGCTTCTTGAAGAAATGGCTGATTCTAGCACAGAGGCAGGAAATATATAGTATAAATCTGGAGCATCTTGTAGTGACAGAAAGTAAAAAAGTGCTCCATAAAAACACAGTGATGTACACACCTACTAGAATGGCTAAAAGCCAGGACACTGGCAGCACCAAATGCTTGTGAGGATGTGTCGCCACAGGACCTCTCATTCATTGCTGCTGGGAATATATAATGGTAGTCACTTTAGGAAGACAGTTTGGCAGTTTCTTACAAAACTAAACATACTATTACCATGTGAGCCAGCAATCATGTTCCTTGGTATTTACCCAAAGGAGTTGAAAACTGATGTCACACAAAAATCCACACATGGATGTTTATAGCAGCTTTATTCATAATTGCCGAAACTTGGAAGCAACCAGGATGTCCTTCAGTAAATGAATGGATAAACTGTGGTCCATCCAAACAATGGAATATTACTCAGCGCTAAAAAGAAATGAGCTGTCAAGCCATGAAAAGACATGGAGGAACCGTAAATGCATATTATTAAGTAAAAGAAGTCAATCTCAAAAAGGCTACATACTATATAATTCCAACTGTATGACATTCTGGAAAAGGCAATACTATGGAGACAGTAAAAAGATCGTGATTGCCAGAGGTTGGTGGGGGATGGATAGAGACGAATAGTCAAAGAACAGGATTTTTAGGGCAGTGAAAATATTCTGTATGATACTATAATGGTGGATACATGTCATTACATACTGGGGGTACCAAAAAAATGTACCCAAGTGGACACTTCAGTCAACGTTGCTTCAGCAGTAGCTCGCCATAATCAGAAGTGTCTGGGCGCTGATGGTAACCACTTTGAGCATCTCTTGTAATTACAAAGTCACACGTGACTTGTATTCATCTTTTGATATCGGTATATATTGAGTATTATAATTTTAATAGCTTTTTCCTTTCTTAAAATGTGTATACATTTTTTGTCACCCTTTGTATTTATTAAAACCCATAAAATGTACAACACTAACAGTGAATGAACCCTAATGTAAATTATGGACTTTTTTTTTTAATTGGGAGAGAACTTAAAATCTAATATACAATGTTGGTTAGAGGAGTGAGAAACAGGTGGCCCGTGCACTGCAGTGGCTCTGCATATCGGCATGAGACTTTTAGGAAGTGATTTGGTTTATATATCAAGACTTAGAAAGATGTTCACAATATTAGACCTCAAATTCCCATTTCTAGGAATCTTTCCAAAAGAAAAGTTCATGCATGAATTAAGATGTGTTGCGTGTATTGGCAAGGAAACTTGATGCCATACCATAGTTAAAGAGGTTAATAAATTATGACAGCTCCATAATCAGACTAAATGTCATCATCAATAGCTATGCAGCAACACAGAAATGCTCGTGATTATCTGGGCACAATATGATATGCATATTATAATTCTAACTGTACTAAGGTAGGTAATTTTTAAAAGATTGGTATACAGTAAATAAAAAAGAATATCTGTGGGAGTAGGAATATGGATGGTTTTATTCTGTTTTCTAAACTCCCTTTTAATCAATTTTAAAGTTTAACTTTGTTGGCAGAATTTAAATTATTTGAACATGTAGATACTGTCTTCTATGTGGGAAGACTAATTACTGAAAACATGTTAATTATCTCCAATTAGTTTACAGTAGTACAGTGAGTACAGGGATTAATCTAAATCTGAAATTGATTTTTTTTAATCGACAAAATTACTTTAAATTTCAACTGGAAAATAAACAGGTGAGAATCTAAAAGGATAAAAGATTATACTAACAGAGAAGAGTAATTAAGGGAGACTAGTTTTTTATGACTTTAAAATAAATTATAAGGCAACAATAAAATAGTATGGTGGCTCAGAATTAGACACACAACTTATTGAAAGAGAATCATTCACCCAGAAACAGAGTCTATCATATATCGAAATGTAAATATTGATGAAGGAATGAAAAAGCATTAAGGCATTTTTTTATTTATGTTAGAATTATTTAATAAATGCAGTTGAGATAGATATACAAAAATTGGGGGGATCTATTGAATAATGTATCACACAATATGCAAAAGTATATTCTAGGAGGATTAAAGAGAAATATCAAAAATTAAATCACAACTAGAATTTTCAAAATTTTTACTAAATTAAAATTTAAAAATTGTGTCAAGAATACCTTTGATTACATAAAAATTTACATCTTCAGAATGTCAAAAAATTGTGAGAGCAAACAACATATGCGATGGTCTAAGAGTAATGACCTCTTAAAAATTGTTTAAAAAGACAAACAAGAAACCCACCAATTTAGACAAAGGACCTGAAGAGATAACTCACAGCAGAACTTAAATTAGAAAAATGAATTAAAGGAAAAAGTTCAGGGTCAATAGTAATTTAAGAGACTCAAAGTAAAACAATAATAAAGAATCATTTAACTATAAAATTGATTAAAGTAATATCTAATATTGGTAAAAAGTCACTCATAACTGACTGGGTGCTATGTGGTGTGACCTTTCTGGAAAGCAATTTAACAACTTACATGAAAAATCATAAAAATGTTTTTACTACCTAACCTAAAAATCCTGTTTGGAGAATTCACACATAATGCAAAAGAAATAAAAAGTTATATACCACAAATATGTTCATGAAGTCATTATTTATAGTGGCAAAATCAGAGCCAACTTAAATATCCAACAGTTGAAGAACTGTTAAGTAAAAGGTGATGTGGACACCGGACCACATCTGGCATGGTCAGCCCCTAAAAATGGCTACTAGCAAAACTATGCAGCAACACTGGTTACTCAGGAGGGGTAGACTCCACTGGACAGGAGTCAAAATTCTGGTGTCTTGGGGTAAAACAAATAAGCATCCCCCTTTCTAGAATTCTGTCTTAGTCTGGATTCATTCCAGCTGGAGGTGCTTCTGTACATATGAGGCGACACTGAGAGGCAATAAAGAAAAGTATTACTTTACTAGGGTGTTGGGGTTACAGTGCCTTTTTTTTCCTCTATATTCCAATGAATTGTGTTACTCTGTCTTTACAATAATTTTAACTAGAGTACTTATTTCAGCTATATGAAATGACCTCTTTCTAATTTAAACAGACAGCTCCTCATTTATGTAATGGGAATAATGATAGTACCTGTTGATAAGGAGACAGAGGCCCAGGGAGGTCAAAGCTGCTTGCCCAGAGTCATTCAGTTTGTGAGTGGCAGAGCCAGGCCTCAAACCCAGGTTGTCTAACGCCAACATCTACGTCTTAACTACAAGGTTATACTGTCACCTATGGTATATTGTGTGTACCACAACATAAGAGGAAAAGAGTGAACAACCTCGATCTGTAGTAAAGAGATAATTACTAAGACCCAATGGATACATGAGTGGAGAACACGAACAGATAATTCACTTGGGAGGAAATGCAAGCTCGGATTCTAATCCTGCCCCTTTCGAACCGTATTTGACTCTGCTGTGTGCTGCCAGCTTCCCTGGTCCTGGCCCCCAACCCCAATCGATGAGGTCATGGGAGACTTTGCAGTGGGGACCCCCTTCAGTTCAGGCCCCCACTTACATGATCAGCCACGTTGGTGCAGCCTCCTGCATGGATGAGGGCCCGGGCCATGTCCTCAGAGCCACCAAGGGCTGCATAGTGGAGGCAGCTCTGCTCCTTCTAGAGGAAAAACAGGAATCACAGCAATTCCTAAGGCTCCCTCACCGTGGGTTTACAAAGCACATTTGGGTTCGTTATTCCATTTTTGTCTCACAACACAAAAGTACCAGTCCCCAACCCCCAGGACTATTATCCCCATTAAACTGGAGGCTGGAGAAAGCAATGACTTGCCCAGGCCTGGTGAGAATTAACAGGAGCTCATTATGGTCTCAGCTCTTCCTCACCCCCCATCACAAACTCCAAAACATAGGCCAGAGCCTGCGTGATTCCTTAGCTGGTAAAGACACAGAGTATAGACGCTGAGGAGATGCTTTTCAAAGAAGGGGACAAATAAGATTTGCCAGTACAGAGCAAACCTACCCGGCACACACCGCCCAGCTGGAACCAGTCTCAGGGTGTCCCAGCAGGACCTGGAGGGGCCAGAGTGGGGGCTTCCTCCCAGATGGGCCTTCTAAGTGCTCTCCTTCAGTTAGAACCCACCCCTGGCCCAACAAGGATCTCACATAAGAAACCTTCCCACTCTGCCAGGCAGGCCCCTCTAGGTGACCAACTGTCCCAGATGGCCCGGGACTGAGGGTTCCCTGGGATGCAGGACTTTCCATTTTAAAACTAGGACATCATGGAGCAACCTGGGACAAGTTGGTCACCTTCCCAAAGTCCTGTCTGAGTGGGTACACAGAGTGGGTGGGAACCAGGCCACCGCTCAATGAGAAATGCATTCACTTTGGGTTTGCCCCCTCCTCGGAGACCCTGCTGCACCACACCGTGAGGGGTGGGAGTGGCAGAATGGAATGTTGCCTCTGCCAGAAACCTCAAGCCAAGACTGGAGCACAAGACCCAGTGCAGTGGGCAGCCCCAGCCCCACACATGACCACCAGCTGGACACGCCCTCCCCAGTCTATAAACTCCGATGCTGTTACGGTTAGAAGCCCTCCCAGTGCTGAGTACTGCACTGGACATAGAGAAAGGACCTTGCTGACCAGAGAGCAACACTGGAAGGACACAGTTTGCAGAGGCAGCTACTTTCCTTCTCTGGGCCTTGGTGTCCCTTCCCACCCCCATGCCCCTAGGCTAGTAGCTCCTATACCTGCTAAGAGAGTTCTGTAAATTAAGTGTTTTGTGGCTTATAAAGCATTATTCACACTTAGGAGAGTTTAACACTGATATTATTATTAAATTTACATTTACCATTTTGCTATTTATTTTCTGTATATCTCCTATCTTTTTTGTTCTACTCTTTCTTCTTGACTTTTTTCTTTTGTGCCAAATAAATATATTTTGGCACACCATTTTAATTCCAGTTTTAAAACTATTTTTGCTATTTATATTTTATTATTAACAATATTATTTTTGCCTTACTATTGAAATTTAGAACAAATAGAGAATTCCAGACCCTGTAACCATTCAACCAGCCAAGAAAGATTATTTTGGCATTGATCTAAAAACAAAAAGCAAAACAAAAGTACCAACTCCCTACTTAAAGAAAGACCACAACCCTCCTTTGTAGGTCACAGGAAAATTTCTAACAGCCAATTTAAGGAATTTGGTGGGAATATAATGAGGGAGAGAAGAGGGCTGTCCCAGAGTCACACCCAGGCCACAGCTCCGAGGGATGGTGTGTCCCCTGCACAGGTGGGCCTCATACTGGGCAACCAGCCCACACTGGGCGGGGCAAATCTTCCATGAGCTCTGGAGTCAGGAGAATACGTTTTTCAGACTCAGCTTTTCTTCTTACTAGCTTGTGACCTGGGGAAGTCATTGAACCTCTCTAAGCTTCAGTTTCCTCATCTGTAAAATGGGGGACACTTTTCTGAAATAACAGATATGATAGCATTTTGTGAATTATGAAGTGCTCAACAATAAGAAGACACGAACAGGTATTGAGCTCTTATTAAGTCCCAGGCACTGTGCTAGGTATTTAATCCTCACAGTAATATAAAAAAGTAAGTAAATCTCACCCCCATTTTACAGTTGAGAAACGAGGCTCAGAGAGGTTAAGTAACTTGCCCAGATCACACAGCTCAGCAATAGAGACGCGAAGACCAGAACCTGAGTCTACTGCCCTATAGCCTCTGCTCACACAATGTTCAGGCATCATTGTGGCGGCTACTGTTGACATGGTTATAGCTCAGTAGCCAAGGGCAGACAGACGTCAGTTGTGGGGAGGCCTGGCTACCTGGGTGAGGGCATTCACGTTGCTCCCAGCCCCCAGGAGGAGCTGCACACAGTTGGGGTGGATCCCTTCAGCAGCCGCGTGCAGGGCGGTCAGACCTTCCTGAAACACACGGAAGAGGTATGAGGATGGAGGAGGCTGGGGCCAGAACCTGAGGCGAGAGGATGCCCCATGCGAGGACCCGGGCTCTCTGAGCTCTCCGCTGCCCTGCAGGAGACGGCCTGGTTGCTTGTGGTGCCTGAGCCCCGCACCAGGTTTTCTCACTTTGAGGAGCATGTGGTACATTCACCCCCTCCTCCACACCTCTGCTCACATTCTCCTTGCCCTCAGGCCACCTCACCCCTCCCTGTTCTCTGTCCCTTCCCTCCTTCTTGAGGAAGCCATCCCTGACCATTCTGGCCACCGAGACATCTACCTTCTTTGAGCACACACCTTATATATGACTTCGTTTTTTTTAATAAATTTTATTGGGGAATATTGGGGAACATTGTGTTTCTCCAGGGCCCATCAGCTACAAGTCATTATACTTCAATCTAGTTGTGGAGGGCACAGCTCAGCTCCAAGTCGAGTTGCCGTTCTCAATCTTTAGTTGCAGGGGGCGCAACGCACCATCCCATGCGGGAATTGAACCGGCATCAGGCAACCTTGTTGTTGAGGGCTCACGCTCTAACCAACTGAGCCATTTGGCCTCCCCTCCATCAGCTCAGCGGCAGCTCGTTGTCTTCAATCTAATTGTGGAGGGCGCAGCTCGCTGGCCTGTGTGGGAATCGAACCAGCAACCCTGTTGTTCAGAGCTCGCGCTCTAACCAACTGGGCCATCTGGCCGCTCCCTTATGTATGACTTCTTGGTAATCCCTCATGCCTAGTGCCCCATTAAGTTTGGAGTTTTGTGCTGCTGCTTAGGTTTTCCTGGTGGCTGTTAGTACAAGAACATGTCCTCAGCTCCTGGTTTCAGGGCCTCTACCACGGAAAACTAGGCTATGTAACAGGCTGAGGGTTTCCTGAAGGCAGGGAGGGAATGTCATGCATCTCTGTATCCTCCAGGCAGTAACTTACCACATTCCGCTCCTCTAAGTCCAGCCTGATGTCCATGAGTCGCTGTAACACAGCCAGGTGGCCCCGGCCAGCTGCCAGATGAAGGGCTGTGTTCCCCTCCTGCAGGCAGATGGGGCTAGTAGAATCACAGACCCTCCCAGACACGGGGGGTCGGACTGGAGCTGCCCCTTATTTTATAGACATGGAAACTGAGGTCCAGAGAGGGGGAGTGACATCTTGAGGGTCACAGAGCAAGTCCACGAGTCACTGTAACACAGCCAGGTGGCCCTTGCAAGCGGCAGCCCTGCATGTTGGGCCATTGCCACCCTGCCCCCTGAGAACTGTGCCAAAAACTACAACTGGGGACATTTTCCAGGGCCAAGTCCTGGACTCTCTTTCCTTGTACTTCAAGGCAGACACATTACTTAAACAAACAAACAAACAAAGTCCCTACTTTCTATGCTCCTGTTAAAGCTGGTCCCTTCCTGGGGACCCCACATCAGCATCCCTTGGCTCTGCTCAAGGCCCCTGCTCCAGGGACTCTTCCCGTGCCCAGGCTGTGCTCAGGCAGCCATCCAGCACCATCACTTGCCTCCTTGTCTTTGCTCAAGATGTTGGCTTCCCACTGAGTAGTGTGGCTGGCCCTGACATAATTAAAACTGGACCTCTCACCCCTGACCTCCTGATGCCCCTTACCCTGCTCGACTTTTCCTTTTCCCCATAATGCTACTAGCCTAACACACTTTATAATTTACTTGTATACTGTGTTTATTGTCTATTGTCTGACTCTATTGTTAGAACATAAACACTATAGGGCAGCGATGTCAGTCTATTTTGTTCTCTGAAGTTTCCCCAAGGGCCTAGAATAAGGCCTGGGGCACATGGCTAACACTCAATTGATATTTGTTCAATAAGTAAATAATGTGATGGAGAGCTTGACGTGTGTCTTCTGGACCTCGAGAGCCAGAGGACTGGTAGTTGCCTCACACTTGAGAAGTCCAAAGGTGGCAGTAGAGGTGGCTCCATGGGGCGGGGCACAAGGCACAATGTTCTTTGTATTAGAAATGGCCCTTGCTGAAGGGTGGTCCTTAAAGGGATCTTCCTGCAGAAAACACCTGAAGGGTAAAGGGCCCCTTTAGCAAAGGGGAGGACTGCTGGAAGGGGCCAGCTAGAGAAAAGGTATGTCCCTAAGGAAGAGCCACAGATGCAGGACCAGGGCAGGCACCCCTGAGGAACCTGCAGAAGTATCAAGAAGAGAAGATCCAGCTTTGGCCATGCATCACACCCAGAAGACCCCTGGGACACATTTAGCTGAACCAGGCATGGGGACCTCCCAGCTCAAGCTCTTTCCCCACCCTGGCTTTTCGCAGTACCTTCCTGAGGAAGGAATCAGGACATTCACATTTAAGCACAGATCTTTAAAGGGCCCGATGAGGATGTGAACATCTGCCAAAGCAGTACTTAAGAGAGTTAAAAACATACCGTCCTCCATGATAGATCCACACATACATAAAACAGCTATAACTATCTTATGGGATCAAAGATGAAACATTTAAATTTCCTTTATAATGATTATATCAATAAATAAAAGTTAAGTTTTAAAACTCCCCTCAACAGCTTTGTTCCGCTCCTCTCCCACCCTCTTAGATGTACACACAGTGGCCTAGGGCCTAGTCTGCTCACTGCAGCAAGCAAGGATCAGGCTACAGGAATGTGGTCACAGTGTGAAGTCTCTGTGTTCAGAGACTCAAAGGAAGCGGGTGAATGGAGGGGGGCCTGACAAGTGCCCCAGCTAGCAGGGCTGTGAAGATAGGGCAGGGCTTTCTTCTTCTTTCTGGGTTATAAATACCCACATCCTGCCCTTTGAAGCTTCAGATAGCACAGGCCCCCAAACAGGGCTGGACAGGACAGGGGGCTCAGAGACAGGACAGCCTGGCTGTAGGAGGGCTTGGCCTTGTGCCCAGTGCCTTCTGCCCTCCACCTATGGGGATGCCCAGGCTCTCCACCTCTGTGAGGCCCTGTCAGCCTCTCCTCAATGTTCCCAGTGGAATGAATCACTTTCTCTGGGCTCTCAAAGCCTTCTTAACATTACAGCACCTATGGCACGACGTGTGTTCTCATCGGTTCTGACAGGTCTCTCCCCCTATGCAGGCCATGGGGTCCAAACAGGAGTCAGACCTGAAGTGGCCCAAAGCCTTGAAAAGCTTACTGTGCCCCTTCCCCAGATGAAATTCAAAATGAAAATACTCCTCATCTGAAAATACAAAACTGAACAGGGGCATACAATTTTAACCACTTCGTTGTAGAATTTCTGTTTGCAAGATTCTGGGGAAGTTAATCAAAGCTGGACTTTTCTTGTTTTCTGCTTTTGGTACTCTAGCTCTCCTGGGGCCCTGAGTACAATCATGTTTTGCCTCCTGAGTAGATGTGTCCTGGCAAAGGCTGCCCTTTACTCTCAGTTCCTGGCACAGAGCAAGGCCATTTCCACAGGTAGCCACGTTTCCAAAATGAAGGAAATCAGCCTGATCTGATTCTCAGGATCCAACTCAGTCTTTTCATCCCTAAAGGATGAGTATGGACAGACGGATTCATAGCAGACCCACAGGCTCAGCGCCCCAGGAGGCAGCCTGGTGATGGGGAGGGGGGGGGTGCTCAGGGCTAGACATTAGGATGCTGGTTCCATTGACCTTTGGCTTTCTCTGTGACCTTGGCTAAAGTATCCCAGTATCCCCCTCTCCGGTTCTCACTTTCCACATCTGTAAAGTGAGAAGGTTGAACTGGCCCTTGATGAAAATGCCCTCCAGTTCTAATATCCTGCCGTGCATTTGTCTGTGAGCTCCCTGCCCCTAGCTTAGAAACAGGACTCCTTCTATTCTGGACTTCTATTTTAAGCAGAAGATTAAAAATGGAGTTCGTCCCTTTGTTGGAAGCACATTGTTTAGAATTTGCTGCAACATACGTGCCTAATGATTCGCAATGGTCCCTTACAGGGTGGTCAGTCATGTGCAGGGAAGTCCCTTCCAGTGCCCACCCCTCACCCCTTTTCAGATTGGTGAAATCCACCCTGAACGAAGTGCTTCCTCCTCAGCACACTTACCCTACTTTTGCTATAACCATAGTAGATTACGAAATCACAAAGAAAGCAACAACCACAGGGGTGTGGCTACCATCCCCCTAACTCTTCCCACCCTGTGCCCCAACAACAGAGGTCCCCAATGGAATTCACAATCCGCTCAAACCCACTCCAGGCAGCACGGCCAACCAATCGGATTTGCCATCCTGACTCCCCACATCGATCATAATTGTTTACTAGGATGGTGGCATTGAGTTCCTTGGGTAAGAAACTACGTCTTGGGCATCACTGTGCTTCTCATTGTAGCACAGGACTGACTCATAGTGTGTGCTCAAAACTGCCTGCGTCATGAACATCAGCCACACTCCGGTCCTTCGGCTGCCTGCCCCTCCAGCATGTTGGAGTCAGAAGTAGGCACAGGTGAGCTGCCAGTGCCCGTCCCAGTCAGGAGCCCGGAGCCTGGCCCTCCCCTGGGACCCACGATCACAGTACCTTGTCTTTGACACTGTGGTCACAGCCCGAGCCCACGAGGAAGTCCAGAGCATCCAGCTGCCCATGCTCAGCTGCCCGGAGAAATGCCGTCCTTCCCAGCTGACAGGGGAGGAGAGAGTGAACCTTCTGTGCCCTGCCCATCTGGCTTCTGTTTCCCCAACCACGCGGGGCTTGCAGTGGCCTCTCCTGCCCCAGACACTCTCTTCGCCCCTCACCCCACACACCCTGTCTGGAAAGTCCAGACCCAACTTCCCAACAAGACCCTACTTGGGAGGTGCTCTCCCCCATTGAAATCCTCCTGGGCTCCCTAGTGCCTACTGAATAAGGGACAGAGTCCTGAGGCTGAGAGTCGAGATCGCCATGAGGGACCCCAACAATCCCTCTGGCCCTTACTCCCAAGAGTCTGATCCATCTGAACACATACACCATGGACCTTTTCTACCTCTAAAGCTCTAGTGATGCTCTCTCCTCCATCTGGAATGCACCCCTACTTTCCAATCTTACCGACAAATCCAGTCCATTCACCAAACGCCACCTCTTCCAGGAAGCAGAAAGCAGTGACACCCTTCTCTAACCTGTCTAGTCCTTTTCAGAGCCTCTCGAGGGAACTAGCCACATTCTGTCTCGTTCATTTGTATCCTAGTGCCCCTTCTAGACCAGAAGCTCCCTGAGGCGGGGTCCAGTCTGCACTACTCAAAGCTCAAAGGATGCACTCAAGGAATGGGCAGGAGTGGTCCCAGGAGCTCCAGGCCCAAAAGAAAGGAAAAACAGCCTTGACGCCACACTTACCTTGTCAGCACGGTCCAAGGCCACATCCTCCAGGTCTTCCATTATGAACGCCAGAATCAGCACGTGGCCTTTCTGGGCTGCGCAGTGCAGTAAGGTCAGGCCATCCTGGAAACAAGCCCAGGGTGGTCCTTGCAGTCTGCCAATGGAGGCCCTTCTCCCACACTGGTTGTCTCCCAAAGGGTGACGAAGGAGGTCTTGTGGCCCCAGAAGCAACATTTAGGTGAGGGAGGTTTGCAAATCCAATGTATACAGCCCAAAGCCTCCATTCTGGCTGTACATTACAGCTAGATTGTTTGGAGCACTGCTTTTCGAATATATTGCAGCCATTAGTGATCATAAAAATCAATAGAACAATGTTTTACATCTTGACAGTGGTTTGAATTACACAGAAGTAGCATTTGTCAAATCTCAGACATCATAAATTTAAGATTCATGTACTTCATTGTATGTAAAGAAATTGAACCCTAGTTAGTGATATGCATGCTGAAGAATTTAGAGGGAAGTACACTGTGGTCTATAATTTATTTTTAAATGCATCAGAAATTTATGAAGAACTCTAAAACTCATCAAGAAGAAATTAAACGACTGTGGACGAAAAAGGGGCTGCATACTAAACCTGACAAGCTCTGGGAGACACGCCAAAATTAGCCACATAGGATGATCTGAGCATAAAAATTCCTAATTAAAAGCGAGTCAGAGCGGGAAGTCATATCCTGGGCCTGTAGCTTTCTTGACAAAAGTCAACCTTTACCTCAAGTAAGCCAGTCTATTGTCTTTTTGCATCTAAGATAACATACCCTTGGAATGTTAGAGGAATCCCTTTTTCAGGATCCCTGGGGCACAACGCACCACACCAGAGCATGAGACCACAGAACCCCTCATTGCTATCTTGTTCCCCCAATACTATCTTTATGTGCTATAAAATGTTAATTAACTATCATGTACTCATCAACGTAAAAGAAGTATATGTCTCTCCATTTTACTTTTTTACCCAATCCCAGAGATTTCCCTGCTTTGCTTTCTCCCACCCCCTGAATCTATCCCCAATGGACTGTATGTAACCCTCCTTACGTCTTCTCCTTTGATTCTAATGTATAAAATAAACTAATAAACTGCAAAACTGCCATTCTCTGTTGAGCATCTTCATCTGTTGAGATTTTGCTTCCAAGCAATTGTCATCAGTTTGGCTCAAATAAATTCATTAAAATTCTCCGTCGGTCTGGACGTTTCTTGCATCAACACAACCCAATTAAAAAATAATGTGGACATCAAAGAAGATTTACAGTAGACAAATAAGCGCAGGAAAAGATATCTGACATCATTAGTTATTATTAAAATGCAAATTAAAACCACAAACCGTTTCTAACGATGAAGTATGAAAAGGGGAACATGCTAACATTACAGTGGGGAAACCTCGCCAACACTCTTTAACCAAGTAATCAAGTGTGATATTGTGATTTATAATAAAAATACTATGTGTATTTAGTCTTTGTCCCCTTTCCTGGAACAGAGCTCCTAAAACCTTTTGGAATTTCAATTTCTTAAACTGTGAAAGCCATAAATATCTTTTGTTATGTTAATGAGGTAACTGGGAAAGCCCCTAGGAAACCTAAGGTGGGGGCTGGTTGTCTGGGGAACCACCCTCAATTAGGAGGCTGGATCTTTCAGTCCCACCCTCTAGCATCCTGGGAGAGGAGAGGGGTGGAAGCTGAATCAAGTGCCAATGGCCAAGGATTGTGTCAATTGTGTCTAGGTAATGAAGCCTCCACCAAAACCCAAAAGAAGCAGGTTTGGAGCGCTTCCAGGTTGGTGAACCAAAATGCATCCATGTGCTGGGCCCAAACTCCACAAGAACAGAAGCTCCTTTGTTTGGAACCTGACCCTATGTATCTCTTCATCTGGCTAGTGATGATTCATATCCCTTTAATATCCTTTGTAACAAACCAGTAATCTAGTAAGTAAATGGGTTGCCTGAGTTCTGAGAGCTGCTCTAGCAAATTAATTGAACATGGGGAGGGGGTCATGGAACCTCTGATTTATAGCCAGTTGGTCAGAAGCCCAGATAACAACCTGCACTTGGGATTGGCATCTGAAGTGGGCAGTCTTGTAGGGCTGAGCCCTTAACCTGTGGAATCTGACACTACCTCCAGGTACATAGTGTCAGAATTTAGTTAAATTTGTGGGACACCCAGTCAGTGTCCATTGGAGAACTGAGTTAGCTGCTTGGTGGTGTGGAAAAAACACATATGTAGGAATTGGTGTCAGAATTGGATCAAAGTAACATCAACAGCGACAAATCATGTTGGTGTCATACGCCCCCTGATAGGAGGTGATGGGAGAGCACGTGACCTCTGTGGTCTTCCCAAATTTCTATAACCCCAATCTAATCCAGAGAAAAACATCAGACAAATCCAAATTGAAAGACATTCTATAAAACACGTGACCAGTACTCTTCAAAAATGTAAAAGTCGTGAAAAACAAGGAAAGACTGAGAAATCATCACACGATTGGAAGAGACAAAACGACTCAGTGCACTGTGGGACAGTAATGGGAACCAGACAGAGGTAATGGTGCGGGGACCAGCCCACAGCCTCCCGAGATGAGTACCTTTGGGGAGGGCTGTGCACAAGATTGAGAGAAGACAGGGTAGATGGTTTGCAAAGTTGGCCGCAACTGTTTCTCCCACCCTTGGCAGCACCCTAAGGGGCAGTCCTGTGCTGCTTTCAAGAGGAGAATCCAATATTCTCCACGCCCTGAATCTAGGCTGGCCCTGTGATGGGCTGGAGTGGACGTAGTCTGTGACTTAGAGGCCATGCCACTTCCACCCCTGCATTCAGTCACCATTGAAAGAAATGCTCAATTTTCAAGCAGAGATTAGTGAAAAATATGTCCGTTCTTTCCCATCTAAGTCCCTGGATCCCTGAATTCTAAGGACCCAGCTTGATAACCCCTGGCTGACAGCGTTTGGCCCAGAAATGTATGCATTTTCTTAAGGGCCACTGTGCAGGAATGCCAAGCACTCTGATGGGCTGGGCCCTCCTCACTCAAACCACAGCACACACCAGTGAGCAGCGAGGGACTGCCAGGCTCCCTAATGTGCCACGTGCTGTGTCAGGGCCCTTACACACAGCACTGCACTTACTTCTCCTACTAGCATCCCCATTTCCAAAGGGGAAAACTGAGGCTCAGGGTGGTAAAGTAACTTAACTAAGGTCTCAGAGTTTGGTGAAAGGTGCTTTCCTCCTATCCCCCACCCAGAGCACAGGGGAGGCAGGGCCCATCGGAAGAGGGGAGGAGGCCCCACCTCTCTCTCATTTAATCTTCCTAACCACCCTATGAAGGTGTTATTTTGATCCTTATGTAAATAAGGAGGCTGGTCAGAGGACTGGGGACTGTCCTACATCCAGAGTGGAAAAGGGTGGAGGGATGAGAAGAAAGAGGTGTTCAGTGTTGATGGAAGAGGCACCCCAGGCCCTTTTCCCAGCCAAGGGGAGCTGCAAGGATCCCAGCTTCACTGAGCTGAGCTCAGCCGGGGTTTCGAGAGGGTTCTAGGAGGGCAAGCTGGGGCAGGTAGAGGCATGTGGGGACATGAGTGGGCAGTGATGGGGGCAGACCTGTACAGCTGGAGGCGGGGAGCGGGGGTGGGGGGGGGCGGGGTAGGGGAAGGGAGGGAAGGGGCTGCCAGCGAGGTCTTACCTTGTTCTCACAGTGGATCTTGGCTCCAGAGTTAACCAGGAGCTGAAGAATCCGCAAGTGGCCGAACCAGGCAGACAGGAGAAGCGCGTTCATCCCAAACTAGGGGAAAGGACACAGGTGAGGAGGTGAGGAGAATGTGAAGAGGTGTGGCTGTGCCATTTGGGCCCATGTCTGAATTGTAAAATCATACAATCATAAGGGACCATAAATGCCACCCAGGTGAGGGAGCTCCAAGCTTTAGGAATTTAAAGTCCAGGAAATTTTTTTAAACAGAGGCTGATATACTATTGTAAGCTTTGGGGCAGGGCAGTGGGGTACCAAATAAAACTTAAAAATAAAGCAGCTGCCATCTACTCTCATCTTCATTTCATAAAGAGGGACCATTTTAACACAAAAAAATTGGAAGGAGCCAGTCTCAAAATATACTCTTTCCAAATTCAGCTTCACGAAAAACACACTACATTGTTCTTCTTTTCTGATTTGCTGTGAATGGTGAAGACCTCCTGGACTGGCGTTTGAGAATCAACTGTTTGAGAATGTCTGGCAGAACATTGTCCAGGCTGATGGCTGAAGTCTGCACACGTGCAGGGACGGTGCCTCGCCACCACACGAGACATCCACTACACGGTCAAACCCTGCTCACCACGTGCAAGCCCCTCCCTACGCTGCACCTAGACCTGCATCCCTGTACTTTCCACCCCACGGGCCCTTGGGAGCAACTGAGAATACGTCTGGGCCTTTTTCTGAGGATGGCCCAGCACCTGTTCGCAGGATGCTCTTCCTCAACATCTGCGAAGTACTCCAGGGTCCCCAGAGCCCCTTCCCTGACTTCAGCTCTCGTGGAGTTCTGCGTCTGAGGGCAGCCGTCGTCCCCATCTCCCCAGCATTGCCCCTTCTCTGTAAAGAGCACCCCCAGGCCTCCAAACTCACCTCCCAAGATACATCAACAGCTGGCCACCCACCCCACCCCTGGCGATGGTTTTCCTTGTCTCCGTGGCTGGTGGTGGTATCAGGCCAGGTCTGGGGGACCATCACCATCTTTGGCCTAGAGGCTGTTCTGTCCTCCCTCAGTTTGGGGCACCCTCAAAGTGTGTCTGTAGGTATTGATGACCAGAACATATTTTCCCACAGAAACAGGGTCTGTGTGGCTCTAGGTCCCCCAGCAAGGCCAAAGGCCTGTCATACACAGTGTAGCCTCATTCTGAAGGGCCAAACAATCTCCCGACCAGCATAAGGAGCAGGCCTGTAGTGGGCAAATGCTCTCCAGTTCTGCTGGGAGCAAAAATACAGAGCCTGTCTCAAGAGCTAAGGGGTCAGGGTCCCGCTATTCTGCCCCCACCCCAGCATGCTCCAAGCTCCCTAGGGCCTAGGGCAGAGGCCAGAGGACAGGGACCCTGCCCTGGGACAGGGCTAGCTCTTAGTCTTCAAGCAGGCTCAATTTCACAGTCTGCACCTCTGGCAGAGGGGAGGCGCCCCATCCCAGCACCGGCATGGAATATCCTGGTCACAGCTGCCTCCCCACTGGCTCCACAAGGAGCCTTTGTGAGGGGTGACAGGCAAAGGAGTCTTACTAGTTGGCACCAGAATTCCTCTTAGGGACTATGTTTAGGTAAAAGCTTTGACAAGTGGTTGGGGTGAAAGGGGAAACCCGGAGGGAACTGACTGATCAGCAGGCACCTGAGCATCCAGAGAGTTTTCACAGTTCTGCTTTAGAAACAGGCACACATTGGGGGCGGCCGGGTGGCTCAGTGGGTTGGAGCACGGGCGCTCAACAACAAGGTTGCCGGTTCAATTCCTGCATGAGATGGTGGGCTGCGCCCCCTGGAACTAAAGATTGAAAATGGCGACTGGACTTGGAGCTGAGCTGCGTCCTCCACGGCTAGATTGAAGGACAACGACTTAGAGCTGATGGGCCCTGGAGAAACACACTGTTCCCCAATATTCCCAAATAAAATTAAAAAAAAAATCTTTATGAAAAAAAGAAAAGAAACAGGTACAATTTGGAGGCAGGGTGGGGGGGACAAGAACAGCTTTGAGGGGAAGTGGGGACAGAAGCAGTGTCCAACACAAGGAAAGTGCCAAGGGACTTTAAAGAACAGGCATGTCAAAGATAGAATTTCAGGATTTTTACATTGTTTTCATGCGTGATGTAAATGCCCTCCATCTCTTATTTTGGATAGCCTGTGCCACACCCAAAGCCTGGTATATGGGGTCTCTATGGAAATCAGAGAAAAGGACTGAGATCCACCTTAGGGGTGATGCCAGGGCGAAGACAAAGGGTTATTTGCAAAAATGTAAGAGGGTGGCAAAAATCAAGCAGAAGCTAAAAGTAATAGCCAACAGTGACCACAAGAATTTCCTCCTGAAATCTTAGGGAAGATACTGCACCCGCTACAGCTCCTCAAATGGGAATTGGAGTTGGTCTGAGCTAGAGCTAAGGAGGCCAGGAGACCCAGCCGTGACTCAGAGCTCAGCCCTGGGTAGAATATCAGTAACTGTAGGCTGTCTGGATGAGGAAAGGAATGAATAAATACAGGGCAGAGGAAAGGGAGGAGAAGCCCACAGGAGCTTGGGAATTGAAAGGGTCCTGGCTCAGGGCTGGGGGAGGAGAGTCATGGAAGCCACAGCCTCCTGCCCGTGGGAACCCCAGAGACACTGCACAGTCCTAGTTCCAGAAACTGTCCAGGACAGAGCCCTGTGACATATTGCTAGAGATCTTCCCCCAACAAGAGGATTTCCCTTCTCCAGGGTCTCCATCACCCTCCTGTTACTAAGTAGGCATGCCCACCAGCCTTCTTATTTTTCAAAATATATTCATTGCTATTTGCAAAGGAAACAGGTTTATAAAGGCACTCTCGCCTACTTTTCTCAGTCAGTCCCTCAAGGAAGGAATCTCAGAGCACATTGGTGATAGTGGTGGTCTTTGTGGGCAAGGGGCTGACGAAAGGGGTTGCATTGTTTTATTGGGAAGCTCAGACTTACGATCCCAGTCTCGTTCCAGAGTCATTAAATGAGCCTAAGCAGATGCAGGGAGGCGTGGGGAGCTAGGTGTTGCTGCCCGGCCTTGTAATCGACGCCTAGTGGTGGGGCGTGGGAGCAGAGAGAAGCCAGGACAAAGAAAAGTATTTCCACGGAAGCTAAATCTTTACCAGGAAGTTTACAATTTTTTAAAATTTAAATTTAGACTCTTAAATGTATCCCTGTCAAATATCATCGTCAGATTCAGCTCCTTTCTCAAACACATACAGCTAATTTTGTAGATGCTGTTATTCTTCAGTGCTCTATCTCAGCAGTGTGCTGCCTGCCAATCTAAGACTGTGAGTCTTCATGCACGATCTTGGTTCCAGGGTCAGCCAGGACAGAGCCCTGTGGCGTAGCACCTCTGATGACTTTACTATTAAGGCCTTTATTAATCCACCCAATCTGCTCTGCAGCCCATATTTCTCCTTGTTCACATGGTATCACGAGGAGCTGGAAAGGCTCTCTGAGAACTGAAGGGCCCTTGAAAATGGAAAGATGTTTATGACTGCGCAAGGGAAAAATGGGATCAGCGTGTTGTCACTGGCCCCTAAAAACCTTGACATCCTGCCCACCCTGCCCCTGTGCATCTGTGGCAACCTCAGCAATGACAGCTGGCTCGGAGACCCACAGTGAGCTCCAATGCCCCTCCCCCACCCTGAGACAGACAGACAGACAGACATGCACACATAGCCGTGCCTTCATAGGGGTCTCGTACCACATCCTCATCGTCCACAGCAGCCCCGTGCTCCAGGAGCAGCCGCACAGCCTGCTCGTGCCCTGCACCTGCGGCCCAGTGCAGGGCCACCCTGCCCACCTGCCAGGAGTGAGAGAAATGCTGTGAGGTACCGGCTGGCTGCCTGGCCCACCACCTGGCCGGGAAGCTGGTCTGCAGAATGGAACGGACTTTGCTGGCTCTGGTGCCTGCTAGCTGGGGCCCCAACCCCACTCTGGCCCCCTCCTCTTCCTTCATATGGCAGCAGCTGAAACAAACGTAGTAAAACACAAGGGCTATATCCATCTGTCCCCCACTTAAAACTCTTCACAGCCCCTCACTGCTCTTGGGACGAACGCCTAACCCTGGGGCCCAGGAGGCCCTGCACGGCCTGGCCCTGCTCACCACTGCCTCTCAGAAATGCCAGCTTCCCCCCTCTAAGTCTGTTCCTGCTGCTCCCTCTGCTGGGCAGCCACCTGTGGCCAATGATTATTCTCCAAGTCCTTGAGGTCCCCTGAGGGCCTGGGTTCTGTCCCCTCCTTCCCTCAGAAAAGGGCTGACGGGTCCTGACACCACACCTCTTTCTCAGACCCCCCTGGCAGTTCACCATGGTCTCTGGCCCTTGGCACAGCTAAGCAGGCCTGGGGGAAGCGAGGGTCCCTCCGTAGTCTTCTGCTTGTGAGGGGACAACGGAAGGAAACTGATTTTCTATATGGTCTCTCTGGGGACTAACTGCTGTTCCTTCCTCAAGGCTTCTGCCCATGTGTAGCTTCTACCTGGAGCACTGCCCTTCTTCACTGGCTCCTGCAAAAAAGCCGCTTCCTCATGAAGCCTTCCCTGACCCCTTCAGGTGGGGTGGGTCCCCTCCAATCTGTCACAAGGGGAATGAATTGTTTGTGATGTATGTACTCTGTGTAATGTCAGTCCTCCCTTACCATACTATTGGCTCCAAGAAGGCAGGAATCATGACTGCCATGGGATCTGCTCTGTCCCTAGCACCTAGCCCTTAATATTTATTGATTGAATGAATCGATAAATGAATGAATGAATGAGTGTGACATTAGCATGCTGTCATCCTCACGTCCATGCTTCCTCGCTCGTGCTTGTCCAGGACTGAGATCGAGGCTTCCGTCACCAATAAGATGCCACGTGAGCTAAGGAGACTTGCTGCCCCCTCTGTACCTGCCTCAAACTATAACTAATACCAAAGTGAGGCCCACCAGGAAATAGGGAGATGAGTGTTGTGAAAACTGAAATACACCAGACACACCCCAGAATTTCTGTTACTATTACTGAGACCTAGGAAAGCTTGGAAGACCCGGGTCATACCCCTGTCATGTCCCCCAGACAGAGCAGCCTCTGCTGCAGTCAGGAATTCTACATCCAAACTTTTCAGCTTGTGCTGACCTGGCACCCAGGCTGGCATTGCCTCTAAGATGCTCCTGACAGCTAGAGCCCTCAGGTGGGGAGAGGCCATCCTAAGTAGCCTATCCTTAGTGTCCCACAACAAAAGGAATGGACTTTCCCTCTCTCCCCTTCCCCAGCAGGGATGTGGACCACCCCACCCACCTCCTTCCCTGAGACCTGATCGGTGGGGCTTGGTCTGGCCCCCTGCCTGGACTTTGAGCCCCTGAGGGCAGGTGGAGACCCACAGCAGCTGTACACATTCAGTGGGCACAGCTGGACCTCAGAAAACTGAACTAAATTTCTGCCTCATGTATGCTCAGCCTCTCTTGGTCTGGTCTTGCTTGGTCTGAAACCCCTGGACTTCTGACCACAGGCACCACTCCATGTTTGTCTTTTCAGGTGTCTGCACCTATCTACCTGTCTGCCAGCCTCTACTCCTGACCTTCACCCCGCTGCCCTCCTGACTCTAACCTTTGTTTCCTGGATATGCCTTTCAGATGAGTCACAGGGGTCAAGCGTGTGAGCTTTGGAATTGCCCAAGCCTGGCTCAGAATCCTGCCCCTGACCTTGGGCAAGGCCTCAGAGACCTTGGGACAGTGTGGACAAACTGAGCCTCCTGCAGGTTAACACATGTAAATGCAGGCTCCATGAACTGTCCCTCCTGGGTGGAGCTGTCCCCACCGTGCTGCCCCTATCTCGGCCTGTGTGGAGGAGCCCGTGTACACACGTGGTTTCTGGCTCTGACGTTGACTCTCCTCCCAATCAGCTCCTTCATGCTCCTGATGTTGTTCCGGTGCGTGGCCTCATGGAGCTGCCTCTCCAGAGGAAGCACTGTGGGGAGAAGGAGGATGCGGAATGAAGGAAGGGTCCCCCACACTGCATAACAAGGAGCAGTGAACGGCCCAGAACGTTTCCCGGGTGGGGTTCTTTCAGAGGAATGGCAGGTGGGGGGGGAAGCCTCTCCTCCCTCTCAATGTGGGAACTTCCCCAGACAGGCTGCTTTTCTTTCTAACTCACCACACATCCACACAGCCAGGACTCGGCAAAACCCGAAGATGGAAGAACATGGGCAAGACCTACAGAGCCAGGAGTGTACCCCTCACCTCTCTGAGATGCCCCAGCCTCCAGGTTTCGTGTCTGCTCCCCATGTCTGCGCTTAGAAAGGGAATGCAATTCATTCCCACTGGAGTTGATAACTACCTTTTTCACAGTGCTGTGTAGAAAGCAGCCAGGATCTACTGAGTCACCTACTGCATTCACTCAGCTTTTTTTTTTTTTTTGGAGAAGGGGAACAGGACTTTATTGGGGAACAGTGTGGGGAACAGTGTGTACTTCCAGGACTTTTTTCCAAGTCAAGTTGTTGTCCTTTCAATCTTAGTTGTGGAGGGTGCCATTCAGCTTCAAGTTGTTGTCCTTTCAGTCTTAGTTGTGGAGGGCGCAGCTCAGCTCCAGGTCCAGTTGCCGTTGCTAGTTGCAGGGGGCGCAGCCCACCATCCCTTGTGGGAGTTGAACCGGCAACCTTGTGGTTGAGAGGACACGCTCCAACCAACTGAGCCATCCGGGAGCTCAGCGGCAGCTCATCTCAAGGTTCCATGTTCAATCTTAGTTGCAGGGGGCGGAGCCCACCATCCCTTGCGGGACTCGAGGAATTGAACTGGCAACTCTTGTAGTTGACAGCCCACTGGCCCATGTGGGAATTGTACTGGCAGCCTTCAGAGTTAGGAGCACGGAGCTCTAACCGCCTGAGCCACCGGGCCGGCCCTTCACTCAGCTTTTTTGTCCTCATCCCTCCATCACTTCTTTTCTCCTCTCCCAGTTATGGGGCCCACTCTGACTTGCCTTCTCTGTGATTTGTCTGTACTGCTCTCGCCCTCATCACTGCACTTTATCTCAGACAGTCTCAAGACTAATGAGAATGTCAAAGCTCACCTGCCAGCTTCCTGCCATGGGCAGCGGTGGGCTCAGAGGGTTAGTGGCCAAATCCAGAGGACTAAGGCCTGGTGACCCTCATGCTGTCATCATCCTGACAGCTCTTGGCTTGTAAGGATGTCTGGTTTCCTTGCCTGGAGCTCAAGTCCCTTGAGGGTCATTGCCACACCTGACCTTTCTCAATTCATCCAAACAGCTCACAGCAGGCCCATGGCTGGGCACAGGGCGGAACCCACAAAACTCTTCTTCCATGAGTGACACTAACCATCCTCAGACTAATGGATGCCTGTCCTCCAGAAAGTCTTAGACACACTAACATAAGGGACAAATATTTCCTGGCCCTTTGCACAGTCATTACAGAGCAGGTAATCTTGTGGTTTTATTGCTGCCAAACCCACATCCTGTGTGTTTGGTCCAGTGTGAATGTCCAGCCCCAGTCCCTCTGTGTATCCAGGGACAGGTGGCCAGCATCTGGGCAGGGAAGGCTAGGATTCACTGAGGTGATAGGCCTGCCATCAGTTTGTTTTTCCTGATAAATTCCACATAGTTTTCCAGATGTGGGAGAGGGTCTTGGGCTTTCTGGGGCTTCACAGAGACAACCTGTGGACCTCAGAGCTGCTGCCCCAGGGCAATCAGCTCTGGATGAGCCACTTCCTGGCTATATGAATTAGTTACTTAATTATCCTGTGCTTCAGTTTCCTCATCTGCCAAAAGGGGATGTCGGCTGCCCTGCAGGGTTATTGTAAAGATTATATATATGAAAAGCTTCTAGCATATTGTCTGGCAAATAAGCCATCATCGTCATCACTATTATTCCTCCAAGACAAAGAATCAGAGAATAATTCCTAGTGGCCAAATACCGGGAAGTGCTGGGGCCTCCTTCATTCAGTGCCTTCTGAGCCAGTGAAACACCACCTTCCAAGTGTGGTCCTCCGTGATAGCTCCATCCTTCCCCACCTCCAAAAGGGTCTGCCTGTCCTGTAGGTGAGGAAAGAGCTCTTCTGGAAAAGCCCCTCTCAGATCTCAAACATCTCCAAGAAGCACTGTGTCCCAAGCTTTTCTTTCCTTAACCTCTTAGCTAAAAACCACCAGGATCCAGGTTTGGGGAAAAAGCTGGCACTTCAGGTGTGAGCTTAGAGAAGCTGGGGTTCTAGTACCCACTCTGCCACTTTCTAGCAGCAGGATCCTGGGCTAGCCATGTCCCCCCTTGGGTTGTCGGTTTCTTCAGTTGTGGAATTGGGGGAGGGTGAATAAAGTGACCTGAAAAGATCCCTTCCAGCTCTGACTCCCTTTCTCTTAGCAGACACCTATGGGGAGTGGTCTCCTTTGTGTTGGCAAACAGCTAAGAGTCCTAATGGGTGCAAGCAGACCCCACCCTGCATAGTGCCAATGAAATCAAGTCCAGTCTCATCTCTTCCATCCACCTCAACCCATGCATCCTCTTTCTGGCCACATCAAATATTATATCCTGTACTCTGGCCTCTGAGCCTTTGCCCAGGCTGGGTCCTCTGCCCAGAATTCCCTCCCACACACCCCAATGCTCCTTGCTGCACAGTTCCTTAAGGGCCTGATCACAGTGATTCTCTGCTGCAGGCAGAACCCTGTACCCTTTAACATAGTTTGCACCCTCCCCACGCCATCCTTCTCTCCCCTCTCCCAGCCAAAGCCCCCGAAGGTCAGCTGATGTCCACATGGATGCCGCTGCCTGGCTGGGAGGCCCTGGCACCAGGCACACTCCCTGAGCAAGGCTCTGAGGGGCTCTCATTCCCATCTGCAGCACACCATAACTCTCTCCTCTGGCTTTCAGTTTCCCCATCTGATATGGTCTCCACTCTCCCTCCAGCCCCAACATGCTGAAGGAGCTGGGGCCTTCAGCATTTCTACCACTTAATGGCTGTGTGACCTTGGGTAACTTAATTAACCACCCTGTGCTTCAGCTTTCTGTTCTGCAAAAATGGAGGTAGCAATAGGTCCTACCCATAGGGCCGTTGGGAATAATAGAGTCTGTCTTGGCTCAGCCTGACACACAAAGTAAGTACTCGATAAAGGACCGCGTTATCATCTTATTTCTAGCTAATGTCTCCACCGCGGCAGCTCACTGCTCTCCCAGCGGCTGGCGCCCCCGAGTCCCAAGCGCGCGGCCAATGTCCCCTCGGCCCGGTGCGCGTTTCTTTCGGCGCCACAAAGAAGCCCGAGACGAAGGTGGCCACGTGGACTTAGCCAATAGTAGCTTTGGGCCCCAAGGGTGCGGGGTATGCTCTGGGCCTCTGCCCGCACCGGACCCCCCCACCCCACCCCACCGGGGCCCTGCAGACTCACGGCCATCGGTCTCCCAAGGTAGCTGCTCCTCCATGCCGCGGCTCCGCAGCCCCTGCGGGCGCAGTGCTCGGAGGCCAGCCCGCCAGCGCGCGTCCTCCCTGGCGGGGCCTGGGGAGCGGAGAGGACCCGGCGCGGAGCTGGGGCGGAGGAGCGTTGAAGTGTGTGCGGCAGCGGCTCCTCCGGACCCCTTGACTCCGCCTCGCCCCTTGGGTATGATGCCCACGCAGTTCTGCGGCCTCCCCTCACCCCCCGCCCATGCAGAACCAGGCTGCAGATCTCTCCTCCGGGTCCCAGTCCGGTAGGCTGAGGCCCCTCTGGGCTCCACAAATCTCCCTGGGTGTGTCTCCCTCTCCCCGCAACCCGGGAGCTGTCCCAGCCTCTGGCGCCCATAGGTGTGTGCAAGGCCAACGGCAGGCCCCATCCTCGGGGCTCAGGAGCCTGTCCCCAGGCGCCGAAACTCAGACACCAAGGACTTGGGCAGACTTTAAGAAACAGAATCCCCAGCAAGCCCACAAGCATATGAAGAGATGGTCAGATTTATTCATGATCAGAAAAATGCATGTTAAAATGACAATCAGATCTCACTTACACCAATTAGACTGGCGGAAATTAGAAAGCTGGATAATGCCGCATGTTGGTGGGGAATGAGGAGCTGTCACCGCCAGGTCACTGCTGGTGGGAGTAGCCCGGAGCAGCCATTGTGGCAAACAGTCTGGCAGTAATGGGGGAAAGGATACACAGCGCATTGTGATCCTAAAATCCAGCTCCATTCCTTTCTCCTTATCTGTAAAACCAATGGATTGGAGGGAGGGTTTGTGATTGGTCCGCCCTGATAGTCCACGGTTGGATGCAACACAGCGATCTTTCTCCAGGTCACTCAAGAGGAGTTGAGGGCTCCCCAGTGCTGGTGACAGGTTTCTCCACAAGATGGCCCTCCTGGCTTTTCTTGGTTCTTACTTCATATCTTGAGAAATTAGAGGAGGTTTGTTTTTGTTTTTAACAAATAGATCGGTGACTTGTGTTTTGCAATCTACCTAGTTGATTTCATGCTTCTTTATTATTCTTTCAGAAAGGCGGAATCCCAGGCCCCAGCCCAGACTTGTTGAATCAGAACCTGCATTTCAACACGATCTCTGGTGATGTGCACATTCAAGTATGAGACGCACTGCTCTAAGTTGTCCACGGCACATCATCCCAATCCATTTTTTTTCAGGTTTTTATTCACTATTTTCCACAAGCATATATAATCTCCTTGTGTTGTCTTTAAAAAAAAAAAAGATTTTATTGGGGAAGGAGAACAGCACTTTATTGGGGGAACAGTGTGTACTTCCAGGACTTTTTTTCCAAGTCAAGTTGTTGTCCTTTCAATCGTAGTTGTGGAGGGTGCTGTTCTGCTTCAAGTTGTTGTCCTTTCAGTCTTACTTGTGGAGGGTGCAGTTCAGCTCCAGGTCCAGTTGCCTTTGCTAGTTGCAGAGGGCTCAGCCCACCATCCCTTGTGGGAGTCCAACCAGCAACCTTGTGGTTGAGAGCCCACTGGCCCATGTGGGAATCGAACCAGCAGCCTTCGGAGTTAGGAGCATGGAGCACTAACCACCTGAGACACCGGGCCGGCCCTCCTTGTGTTGTCTTCATTTACTGAGCACCAGCTGTGTGCCAGCGACGGTGTCAGTCCTATCTCAGCATTATCTCATGTACTCTTCTTACCCGCCCTGTGAAGTAAATGCTGTTATCAACCTCTTGTACAGGAAGAAAACGGATAGTGATGCACAGATAGTGAGTCACAAGATCTGAGGGACCACAGTGGCTGGTTCAAACACAGCATGTGTCCCCAAAGCCAGTGTCCTTGAGTCCTAAGCTACACAGATGCTTTCATTGAGCAAGGCTGTGATGCCTGCTTCTGTGCATCCCTTGCAGGGGGATGGGCACATGCCAGTGTCAGGACACAGTCCATGATGGACCTTGTCACTCACAGAAACGGGCACCTTCCCCTCAGAGTTCCTATGACCACTCACTGGGAATCTAGGGGTCTCTGCTGGCATTCAGTCCTCAGAGAAGCCCATGTCTGCAGTGTATTCTGCCTGTTCCTCCTTCTGAGATGCCCTCGTTCTGAGCATCTCAAAATGGGGTAACCATACTCTGGGGTACACGGTAGTGGATAAGGGACACAGGAAACCACAGGCAGAACCTCAGTTTTACATGATGCCTGGAAGGGGGTGGAAAAGTTGCACTTTATTAAAACTATGGTTTTGTGAGTAAAAGTATAGATGCAAAATCCAGTGGGTCACTTTGGACAAGGCCCCAAGAGCTTTGGGGATATTTAGAAGAAGATATCTGGGGTTGTCAAGCCCTGGCTCTGCCATTTTCCTGTCCCTGCCGGGATTTAGAGCCCTTTTCACCCTGCATCTCCAGCCCTCACCTTACACACACACACAGACACACACGTCGTCTCCACGTCATTCTTAAAGCAGACAGTATCCAGCCTCACATACTTTCTGCCTCCATCCTTTTGGCATCAGGGACTGTGTGATTGAAGGACAAGAAGGACGTGTAATTCAGAGACCACCAGGGTTGACCGGGATGGACAGAGGGCCTAAGAGCACAGTGCTGGGGTTCGGGGTGGGAGACAGCGGGTGGCTTCAGGACCTGTGTGAGTGCAGGTGATATAAGGAAGTGATTGACCTTAGCACTGATTAGAAATAATGATGAAATATGAAAGTGACAAACTTAGTTTGATAGTGGAAAAATGCCAATTATTGTCCTTTATGAGCTCTACGTATCATTTTAGCCTATTAACTTTGTAACTTAGCAATGTGTATCATTTAAAACATCCTTTTTTAACAAATTGGTAGTCACAAAATAGTCACGAGGATGTGAAATACAGTATGGGGGATATAATCAATAGTGTTGTAAAGATCATGTAGGGTGTCAGATGGGTACTGGACTTATTGAGGGGATCACTTCATAGATTGTGTAGATGCCTGACCACTGCGCTGTACACCTGAAGCTCAAGTAGAATAATATTGAATTTCAACTATAATTAAATTATATCGAGGTGCCAAAAAAATGTATACATATGATTTGTATTCATCTTTTGTTATCGGTATATATTGAGTATTACAATTTTAATACCGTTTTTCCTTTCTTAAAATGTGTATACATTTTTTGGCACCTGCTGTATATAGTCACGGGATGTAAAGTACAGCATAGGGAATATAGTCAATGGTATTTTAACAGCTATATTTGATGTCAAAGGGGTAGTAGATTGAGCAGGTTGTCACTTTGTATGGTGTAAATGTCTAATCATTATGTTGTTTTATACACCTGAAACTAATATACAAAAATAAAATTTAAAAATAAATTTAAAAAAATAAAATTGTCCTTTTTTATCCTCAGAGAGGGAAAAAACAATAAAATTAAACCTGTAAAAGTTCCTCCAGCAGAATGAAATTTCCTCTGTCCTGCCTCAGGGCCTTTGCACTTGCTATTTCCTTTTGCTTGGAACAGCTCTTCCCCACTCTTTTTCCATGCTGGCTCCTTGTCACGTTTCACGATCAGCCTAAATGTCAGCTTCCCAGTGTTAAGGGTGCCACCCCTACCCTCATTGTCCCGCTCACAGCCAGCTTTTCCTCCAAAGCACAGTCACATGTATAATTCTGTGACAGACAACACTGGATCCATCTGTTCCCACTCAGAGCCCATCGCCCTGTCATATCATACTCAAAAGAAACACTAGTCTGGATCCCCCACCTGTCCACCCAAGTCTCCTCTGCCTCTCTTCTCCCTCCAAGCAGTGTCTCTCTCTCTCTCTCTCTCTCTCTCTCTCTCTCTCTCTCTCTCTCTCTCTCTCTCTCTCTCTCTCACACACACACACACACACACACACTCACACACACACACACACACACACAATTTATTTATTGATATACTGGGTCATTTATCTTGTAGAGATTCCCACAGTCTAGAGTTTGCCGATGACTTTCCCCTAGTGTCATTTAACACGTTCTTCTGCCTCCTGTGTTTCCTATAAATCAGTAGATTGATCAAAAGGCTTAGACAGAGTTTTGGAGAAGCTCCTTTCATAAAAGTGATGTGTGTATTTCCATCAGAAAGTACATAATGTCTTACCTCTCTTTGTACAAAAAGGGAGGATGGGGTTTGGAGAGCTTCCTGGTTAGTGAACATATGGCGATTCAAGGAGAGAGCAGCACTCCAGAGAAGGCATGGAAACTATGCACCATTTCCCCGTAACTTGCCCTATGTATCTCTTCCATCTGGTTCTCGCTACTGTGTTGGTCTTATTTCTAGGACATTTCAGTGGATAGAGCTAGGACATGTTTTTTCATTTGTTTGTTTTCTGATAAAATGCATCATGAGTTCAAACTCATGATCGAGTATCAACTGAAATTCAAAACAACAGGGTTTTATGTAATGTTATCAAAATTACATTTGTATCTTTTTTCTCCCACATTGGAAATTTCACTTCTCAGTGACTCCAACATAATTCCTCATTCATTTTACCCTATAATATACTCTCGACAGTGTTGGAGTAATAATTTCAACGTAACAACCAACAACATGATTCCTGAAAACTGTTTAAGTATTTTTAAGTTTGTCTTGTCATTTGGATATATCCCATTAGGGGCATATAGCCACATTACTGTTCTAAAGTCACTTGGAATAGTTTCTCTCCAACTCAACATGCATAGGTTTATTTGTTTCATTTTGCTTTTTAGATATTTTTTAATGTTAATTTTATTTTATAATTATGTAAAATATTTACAAGTTTCAAAGTCAAGTCTCTGTAGGTTGTCATGGTCAGTTGTCATAGACAGCAGCTTCCACCTTGTTCTCACTCTACTTCGCTCCATGTCCAGCTTTTATTCCCAACTGGTGATCCAGCTGACCAACAGCGGCCCCAGACTGCCAAAGAGCTCATGGCCAACCCAGAGGCATTGTCGGCACAGATGAAACAGCTTCCCCTAGACCTCCTGCAGTTCCCCCTGTGGTTCCACTTGGGCAGCTGCACACACTTGGTTTCTCAGATTGACTGACCAGTGACTACTCTGCTTCTCTAACTGCCCTCTGGTCACTGTCTTCCCCAGCTCCTTACACAATTGTGCCAAGCGAATTATTACAGTAAAGCTTCCATCCCACCACCTCAAGCAATTCTGTCCCTGACTGAATCCTGACTGACATACTAACCTCTTTTGTTGTTGCTTACCCTAATATCATTTAATTCAATATCATATGAGGTCTAACAATTAAGTTTGCGAACTCATCCTAGAAAAAGTGCTACATGCGTCATTGCTGAATATCACTATGGTCACCTTCGAAGTACTCCCCTTGGGAAATTATGCACTGACGCCAGCACCTAGTCCATTCTTCAAAGCAATTTTGGAACTCTTTTTCTGGAATGGCCATCAGAGCTATCGTCATATTACCTTGAAGTCCTGAATGTCATCAAACTGTCTTTCTTTCAATATTTCCTTTATCTTTGGGTAAAGAAAGAAGTCATTGGGGGCCAGATCAGGTGAGTAGGGAGAGTGTTCCAATACAGTTATTTGTTTACTGGCTAAAAACTCCCTCACAGACAGTGTTGTGTGAGCTGGTGCATTGTCGTGATGCAAGAGTCATGAATTGTTGGTGACAAGTTCAGGTCGTCTAACTGTTTCGCGCAGCCTTTTCAGCACTTCCAAATAGTAAACTTGGGTAATTGTTTGTCCAGTTGGTACAAATTCATAATGTATAATCCCTTTGATATCAAAAACGATTAGCAACGTTGTTGCAGTAAGTTTTCAAACTTAATTGTGAGACCTTCATATACATATATAATACAATATAATATAATATGTATATTTTTTCTCCCTTTTCTATAGTAGCATACTATACATATTTTGTTCTTACCTTGCCTTTTTTTGGTAACAGCTTTGTTGAGATATAAGTCACATACCATACAATTCATTCATTTAAGTGTATAGTTCCATGGTTTTTAGTATTGTTTAGAGTTGTGTAATCACCACTAAATTTTCATCACACCAAAAAAAGAAACCCCATACACAGCCTTCTCCTCACAGCCCTGGGTAACCACTGATGTACTTTCTGCCTCTAACAGAGTTGCCTGTTCTGGACACCCACCTTGCTTTATTCTCGGAACAACCCACCCCCGCCATCTCTCCACAGTAGTAGGTTGTGCTCTTCTCATTCCTTTTGCGGCCTCAGAATCTTTCATTGTGTGGCTTATTCACCCAGTTCTTGCCAATGGACTTTTGCCCTATTTCCAGTCTTTTGCTATTACAATAGATTTATAACGAGTACCAGTGTAACTATAGGATCTATTCTTAGAAGTGGATTTCTGGGTCAAAGGGTAAATGCACATGTGATTTTGCTAGCTATTGCCAAATCCCCTCTACGCAGTCTGAACTATTTTGCACTCCCATCAGCAATGCATGAGAGTGCTGGTTTCCCCACAGTCTTCCCAAGAGGACGTGTTGTTGAAGATGAATATTTGCCAATCTGATAGGTAAGGAATGGGAACTCAGTGTAATTTTAATTTGCATTTCTATCATTACAAGCAAAGTTGGTTATCTTTTTCTATGTTTAAGAACTATTTTCATTTTCTTTTTTTCTGAGAACAATCTGTTCTTATCTCTAGCTCATTTTTCTTTATGATTGTTGGCCTTTTTCTTAAGGGAATTTTAAAACAACTTTTATTTCTTGTTTTTATTAATAGTGTTTGTTCGTTACAAAGAAAATTTAAAATACAAACAAGGGGGGAAATAGCCACAATTCATTTACCCAAAGATGCCACTGGAATCACTTGCTATGAATTATGCTAGTCCCTTTCTAACAAAAGGAAAAAGATACACACACACAGTTGTGTATAGGTTTAATAGGATTTCAAATCTACTTGTTCATGAGTTAAGTGGAGTTGTTTTAATTCACTTGTTTATGACAATGAGGAAAAAAATGTTGCTTTGATATACGTATGAAGTGAGTCATGCCAGGATGTCGTCATTCTGTGCCTGTTGTTATTGATAAGCAGCCAGCAGCCTGCTCTCTATCCATGAGAGGGTAGAAACAACTATGGCAAGGGGACATTTACGCTACAAATGCTGACAGTTTGGGGGAACTATTTGAGAGTTTCATCTTGGGCGAGGCTGCTCTTGCTAACCTAAAAACTCTCCGAAGACCTTTGGGACATTCGCTCCAGTCCTGGCCAGGCACTTCTTATACGTAGACAGACAGTGGTGATAAACCGCCCGCCCAGCGAAGGAGATCAGCCCGCCTACCAACACTGGCTTCTTGGTTCCCTAGCAACGTGCTCTAGCAACAGATGACTTTTAACTTTTGCGCTGACAACTAGAAATCAGTTCATTGGTTGGTCTACCCCTATGGTGTAAAAAAGTACACCTAATATTAAATTTGGACTATAGTCCTTCACCTCTCCTTGCCTGGAATAACAGTGTGATTAATTTGTTATTTGTTTGTAGTATGTTATTTCTGCATTTGTCTTATTGGGAGAGATTATCCTGTATGCTATTGGTTTATGAAATTATTATAATTCCCACAGCGAACTTGTACTAAGTAAATTGCTGGCAAAGACAACTCAGTCCCTGAGCATCACTTTTGCTGCCCCTCAGAACACACACACATACACACACACACACACACGTAAAATATTTGCTTGTCTTGTGCCAGCACTTGGGAGCTAGAGGCCGCAATGGTCTCTCCACTTAAGGATCAGCTCTGTGAGGGGAGAGAGGCCTGGTGTGCCTGAAGGAGACTGGGGGACATGGGGGCAAAGGTTCTGACTAAGTGGGGTCAGGAGTGGCCAGTGGACAGCCCCTGGAGAGGTGCCTGTACTGAGCAGTCAGATTGTTATTGAGGAGAAGCATTACTCTGCAGAATTGCTCACCCAAAGGGGAGGGTAGAGGTGGGGAGAAGAGCAGGACTACGACGGAGGCTCCTGCTCAGTTCTGAGCTGCCCAGCTGTGTGACCCTGGACAAGTCTTTCCCTCTCTTCATAAGGAAACAGGACTGGATGGTCTTTGAGGTCCCTGCTCATGTAAGCACTAGAGGGTGTGAATAATCCACTAGAGGAAGAAAGGACTGATTAATGACACAAAGGGAAGCACGGCTGGATTAGTTTTCAGGCCTCTGGACACCCCCTAATTTACAAATCTTGGACCCCCACCCACCCTTCCCAGCACTTGCATACCCATGTCTTCCTGAGTCCAGTCCCAGCTCTGCCGCTCTCTAGCTATGTGACTCTGGGCAAATCACTAAATCTCGATTTCTTTTCTCAATTTCTTCATCTGTGGATATTTTTTTATAGGGTCATTTCAAAATGCCTGGGGCAGTCCTGGGGCACAGAGAGTGCCCCCATGATGGTGGTGATTCTTATCCGTCTGTTCTCCACCTGTCACCTGTACTACCCCACTGAATCATCTTGACAAGCCTGTGAGTAAATCTAAGCTCCATTTTGCAGAGGAGGCAAGTGAAGTTTAGAGAAGTTAATGACTAGCCCAGGGATACACTGAAAACAGGTGAAAGTTGAGAGTGGAATCCGGCTATGCCGCTCTCCAAAGCGAACTCAGTGGAAACCAGGGAGCTGCGCCCTTGCAGCGTTCTGGGTGGGGCCGCACCCGCAGGTGAGGCCGGAAGACATCTCTCGGATCGGCGTCCGCTGTGGCATCCAGACTCTAGGGGGCGACTCTCTCGCCGGGAAGTAAAGCGATTTGGAGGACAGGCTCAAAAACCCCACAAGCAGGTCCTCTGGTTTGGAGAAGCCCCATGAGGGGGACAAGGGGCAGGCAGGCGCCCAGCTTCTCCAGGTTAAACCTCCTCCCGAAACTACTTGGAGAAGGAGCCGGTTCTGCCCGATTGCAGTGCCTGCAGTCGACACGCGAGGGAGCGAGAGCCGGTGAAGAGCTGTGCTCCTACATACCGTAATTTCCGCGGGTGTGCACTCACGTAATCTGTCCCCACTACCGTCATGATCGTGACGTAAGCCAGAGGGGCACGGGCAGGGAGAAGCTGGGGGATACAGGCTGTAGTCTAACCTGAGGTTGGTTAGGTCCGCCGGTGAAGGAGGCACCACACGGATGGTGCCCACCTGCTCTGACTCTCCCAGCTGGGCCTCCACTTGGATTTCCTGCTGCTCTGTTTTCTGAGGCTTTCCCCAACATTGCCCGTGGACTAAGAACCTCCCAGAGAGCCTCAGGCCTTTCTAAACCCAGGGGAAAAGATGGTATAACTATTCACACGGAAAGTTTGGGAATTGACTATGGGTTCCTGTTAGAGTAGTGTACATTTTCAAAAACTGCAGAACAGGGCAAAAGCTTAACCCCAAAGAACTTTCAAAGGCCTAATTTCTGAGCGAGGTGTTTGCCTGGAGAAGGGATGGGATGACCTGGCATTCTTGGGCTGGGAAGTGAAGCAGCTTTGTGTGGTCTGGGCCCCGGAGCAGGCGCAGGGGCTGGTCCGTCTGGGCACGTGGGGTCTGAGTCCCAAGCCTGTGTAAGGTTGTCCAGTCATAGGCAGTGCCCACTGCCCAGGGTTCTGCCAACCCAGCCAGCATGACTCAGGGTGGGGGGCATGAGGTGGGGAGGTGGGGGACAGAGGGGAAGATAATGGGGAAAACACAGCAAAGAGAAAGGGAAAGGGGAGTTAAGAGCTGGGAGGTTGGAACTAGGCAAGATCTTCGTTCTCCAGGCCTCAGTCTCCTCTTCTGGAAGGTGGAAATAATAATACTACCTAATGCAAAGGGCTGTTGTGAGAATTCAATGAACTGGTGTTCTAAAAAGTGCTCTGTAACCGGTGCAAAGGCTAGGCAGGAAACCTCCTCTGTGGATGCCTCCCTGATTACCCCAGACCTAAAATGCTGCTCTTAACTTCTACTCTTATTTGGGTCTCCCAAAATCAATGGTCTAGCCTTTGGTGCCAGCCCGGCCTCACTGGGGTAACTGTTTGTTTTGCATCTGTCACTACTACATCGCTACCCTCACTCCAATGTCTGCCAGACTGTGAACATTTCAGGGAAGGTATGGTGGCTGATTCATTCTGGTATTCATTCAAAACAAGGCCTGATAATACTTGGCACATGATACTAAAGTTCATCTAAAATAATAAACATGTGCAAACAGACAGCAAAGTTATGAAAACAAAAGCAGTGGAGGGGAAATGGGACCAGATATTGAAACATCAGACTTTTCAAAAATGTACATACGAGTATACTTTATGCTCAACATCCCATTCCTAAGAATCTACACCACAGAAATAATAGCAGAGATAAGGCAAAGATAAATATGCAAGGATGTTTGCTGCAGTATTGTTTGTAACTATAGCAAGAAAAAACTGGAACCAATCCAAGCATCCATCAAGAAAGGATGGTGAAATAAATTGAGGAGCAGCCATACAATGCAATGCAGGGCAACTGTTAAAAAGAACTACGGTAAGTGGGTCTGTCAGTACTGAGGTAAGAAGAATCTCTAAAAGATAGCAAGATGCAGAACAGGAAGTATGGTATGAGTCAATTTATTTAAAAACATTCTCCCACCATTGCCTTATTTGTCAAAGCTCCTTTCCCTGTCCCACCCAGGATGTCAATCTGGCATATCCTTTGCTACGCAATCTCTTTAGGATATTAAAAGTCTGGTCCAACCCAATTTAAATTCCAAGCTCTTTGCAACTTCAAAATACAGATAACACAGTTACTTACCAGGCTTGTCATTTTAACTTGTTTATTTCTCACCACAGCCATCTGAAGTAGGTACTGTGATTATCATCCCCATTTTGTAGGTGAGGAAACTGTGGTATAGAGAGAGGTTAAACAATTTCTCCAAAGTTACACAGATCATAAATGTCAGAGCCAGAGTCTATGGCTCCAGAATTTATGCTCTTAACTATTCTGTCATGTCACACTAGGCTCACGGGACCATGAGTAGGACAATTTCTTATCTCATGCTTTCAATAGGCACAGTATATATCATTAACTAGATATATTGGAATTAATTTAGCCATTCCCATGATAATGGACAGATTATTTCCAGTCTTGTGCTCTCCCAAACGATGCTGCAATGAATGTCTTTGTTCAGGAGTTTTAGTACACTTGTGCAAACATTTCAGTAGGTTAGATTCACAGAATCTATGCAATTGCTGGTCAGAGAGTACATTTAAATTTGGATAGCTATTTCAGAAACTTATGGTTGTATAACAAACTACCCCAAAACTCAGTGCTTAAAACCACCATTTTATTTTATTCACAATTTTGTGGGTCAGGCATTCAGGAAAGGCTCAGCTGGATGGTTCATCTTTCATTCTCTTCCAGACTGGTTTCATCACTCACATGACTGGGCCTCCATGCTCTGTGACCACTCTCTCCATGTGGTGTCATATTTTCCAGGGCTTCCCCACCTGAGTTGAGCTTCTCATAACACGGTGATGTCAGGTAATCACAGTTCAGGTAAATTGGCAGTTGGCTTGCAAAAGGTAGGAAGTAGAACCTGCTGGGCAAGTTAGGGGATACATTTGGACCTAGAACATTATCTGTAATGTTCTGTAAATTATTTTGCTGTAAATTATTGGTCAGAGAACTTAGAGACCAGACAAAATTCAAGGGAAGCGGTCACAGACTCCCACCTGTCTATGGAAGGAGTATCAAAGAATGTGTGGCCACTTTTCTTCCATCACACTAGCTATTTGCAAATTGCCTTCCAAAATGTAATGTAAGAGTCTGTCTTTCCCCACACTCTCACCAACACTACACGTTATGAAACATTTTAATTGGTACCAGTTTGGTACTTGAAAATGGTATTTCATTGTTATTTTGTTATGCATTTCTTTAATTCTGAGTGAAGTTTAGCATCTTTTCATGTATTTTCTATTCATTTAAAAATTTTTCTTGTGATTGTCTGTTTATATACTTTGCCCATTTTAAAATTTGCCCTTTTTGTATTGATTTCTAAAATGTATATATTAAAGGGATTAGACCCTTATCTGACCTTATGTTCCAAAGAGTTTTCCCAGTGTGTGGCCTTTTGACTTTGTTTTTTGATAATTTTCTTCATTCAGGTTTTTAGTTTTTACGTGTTCAAATTATCAGTCTTTTACTTTAAGATCTCCAGGGTTTGTGTGGTATGTTCCTTTCCTTTTTCAGAATTTTCCTGCTGGTTTCAAATGTCTATTTTTCCAGACGAAGATTGATATTGATTTTTTGAGGCTCCCTCCCCAATCCTGTTGGTATTTGGATTGAAATGGCTTCCAGGTGATAGACCCTTTGGAGAAACTGCACAACTTTACGATTGGAGGACGGGATGGGACGTCACCTTGCTTTGAGTCTTCTCTTCTGTAGGACAGTGAGGCTTATTGAGGGGTGCCATCTCAGAGAGGCCCCAACACCCTGGACATCTGGGGAGGAGGGAGCCCAAGAGACCAGCAGGAGCGACCCTGTGATCGTGCAGGCACCGCACAGCTCTGTCCCTGGGAACCCAAGGCCTGGCCAAGGGAGGCTTAGAACACAGCCTGTAGCCTTCAACTCCAGGACCGCCGTGCAGGGTGAGTTTAGGCCTCCTTGAGGGAAACATTCCTTGGAGGCCCAGGAGAGGGGCCAGATGTGGCCTCAAAGAGCTGATTCATGAGGTAGGCGATTTCACAGAGCACTGCCTTGTTCAGAAGACCAAACACAGTAAGGCCTTTGCCAAGGACAATCTTCCTGCTCTCAACATCACAGCCTTGGGGAGAGGCAGGGATCTGCTCCATGAGCCACAGGTTGGAGGCTGCTTGAGCACAGGCTTGCCTTCCCTTCCCAGCCAGGCTCTGCTGGCTTCTCTCCAATCCTGGAGCCCCAGACAGCAGCTTCCACCCACTCCTTCCCCAGTCAGGGGCCCAAGAAGACGGATTTATTCAAGGATTATGTATTGAGTGTCTGCTATGTGCCAATCAGTGTTCTTGGGATATAATAGAAAATAAAAGAGACCAAAATTCCTACTCTCTGGAGTTTACAGACAATAAAAATAACCATAATGAATATGTAAATACGTTAGGAGATAAGTGCCATGGGAAAAACATGGGAAGGGAAAGGACTTGCGAGTTGGGGGCAGGAGTGGCTAATGGTGTGGGGACTTCCAGTGGCCTTCCAGCCTGGTTCACCAATGCTGAGCCCTTGCAAGAGTGCCAGGAAGGAGAAGGAGGAGTTTGTGGCCCTGGCTCCCTCCCTCCCGGCTCCTGCTCCTGTCAGGAGGCCTATCCCACAATTCTTTCCTTCCTGGTTCCAGCAGCCACTTCTTTCCCTCCCCCTCAGGTGTGGGAGTTGCTAAGGCTCCTGGGCCCCGGCACTGTATTCTCCTTTGGGGTTTCCTTCCATCTCATCCACACCTTTGCAAAGAGTCCTCAAACAATCCTAAGTTGAATGCCGTATTCCGCTGGCTGAGAAGTACAGTAACACCTGAGCAGGCTGATGATCAGGCCATGCAGGTATCCACGGACGTGTTCTGGGCCAAGGGAACCACTAGTGCAAAGGCCTAGGGATGGGAGGGTAGGCCTGACTTGTTTGAAGTAAAGCAAGAAAGCCAAGTGTCTGGAGCAGAGCAAGGGATAGGGAGAAGAGTAGGCAATGATATCAAAGTGGGGAGCTAGAGGTGGGGCATGACTTTGGCTCTGAGAGAAGTGGGGGCTGCTTGAGGGCTTCTGACTGAGGAGTCACACGATCTTTAACACGATCGTTCCGGCTGCTCTTTCCTTCAGGCTATGGGGGCCAAGGGTGGAAACAGAGAGGCCAGTGAGGGGCCTATTGCAGTATCCCAAATGAGAGACAGTGGTGGTTTTGCTGGCAGTGGGAAAGGAAGGAGCCGACAGCATTTGCCAACGGATTGGCTGTGGGGTGTGAGAGAAAGGAGGCAAGGGTGCTTCAAAAATTCTGGCCTGTTGGATTTCGTAGGGGCTACTAGGTTTCTAGTGGCTTCCCTGCATCCACCTAGCCTGGCCTTCATGTTCTGTCCGTGTGTGTGTGCGTGCGTGCGTGCGTGCGTGTGTGTGTGTGTGTGTGTGTACCCCTAGGGCTGTGCACTGCAGGCCCATCTCTTCTCTGGCAGGCCTAGAGGTCTGTCAGTCTTTGCCAGGAGGTACCTCAAGCAAGTCACAGCCTCTGTTTGCGCCATCTGTCTGCTGGTCCTTGGTCCAGGATCAGGACTGGATTTAGCACTGAGGCACTAGGAAGGGAGGCTGAGCCAGATTCCCCAGAGGCAGCCCCAGTGACTGTTACCGTATCAGTGACCTGCTTTCTGGGACACTCGCAGACCCATGCTCCCTTCAGCCTGGGTTCTGTGGGTCAGCCAGACCTGAATGCGACCTGTTTTCTCTTCTATTACCCACTCAGCTGGCTTCCTCTCAGGCTCCTGCCCTCTGTGGGGGCATCTGAGGCCACAAGTGAGGAGCCTGCTCAAGGGTGGCCCAACCCCCTTCCTCAGGGCCCTGGGCAGCCTTTGCCCCTCCTGCTGGACATGGTCTTTCAGAATCCCATTTTGGAGGGCCACCTCCCACAGCATCCTGTGGGGTCACTTGGCTAGACTCTCACTACCCTGGGCCCTGAATTCAGACTGCAAGTGCCTTCCGGGCCAGCAGGCCAGCTGTCCGTTAACAGCACAACCACACAGCGCTTTCACTGGGTCGGCTCTGTGCTGAGCACTGAGTTCTGGCCTGCTGGGTTCTGTCCAGGACAGAGGGCTGGTTACAGAGTGCGTTCTGGGGTACAAGCTCTGCCACTCACCTGCATGTGACCTTGGACAATCACCTAACTTCTCCAAGCCTCCATTTCCTCAGCTGACCTCACAGTGTCCCTATACATTGGAGGCCCTTGTAAGTACTTTCTGAATAAGTTACTTCATGCAATATGTTTAACACAGTGCCTGACCCATAGAGTACATGCTCAATAAAAGGCAGCTATTTAAATCATCCCAATCTCCATATGGAGAAACTGAGACTCAGAGAGGAATGGAACTTGTCCAAGGCCACAGATGGAAAATGATGGAGCCAGGCTCCCCTTTCTTCCCTGCCTCTGGAAGGCCACACACAGTAGGTGTCAGTACACAAATGGAGAAACCAGGAGCTTACACTCTTAGAATCCCTACAGGGAGGAAGGTTACTTTGAATCATGGGAGATTCAAAGATGATTTAAACACAGAATCAGCCCTCAAGGGGCTGGCTGCCCATTCTGGAGCTGGGAGCCATGGAGCTCAGCATCCCTCTCTACATAGAGAATCCAGGAAACCTCCATGGAGGGTGTGACACCTGGGTTCCTTGTACACAACTGGCTTGTTGAATCACATAGGTCACAAGAAATGGTGGCCACACAACAATCTGAATTTTTAAAGACATTTCGAACATTCTGTCCCGTTGTTGGAATAAAACATCAAGAGCCTCCAAAGAATCCAATATTGTGGCACCCAAATGACCTTTCATAGCCAGATGTGTCACAAAAATCCACGTTACTTCACATGTCCTAAGCTTAACGTGGAGAAATAGGGTCCCCACTATGCTGGGGAACATAGATACCAGCTGCCCCATTTCATGGGTGTGTGTATGTCCACACACACACACACACACACACTAACAGCAGCCCAGGCTGAAGTCACCCTCTCTTGGGCCATTAGGTGTCTCTGTGGCTTGACTGAGCTCCCCAACCCTTCCAGCAATGCTCCAAACCCCAGCGATGACTACTATACTGTCTGGAGGGGGCTTTTGAATCCTCAGAGAGAAAGTCTCTTACTGTGCACACTTGTCAGCATGAAAAGCAAGGCCTGGTCTAAGAGACACCAAGGTTGAGGCTAGGGTGTCTCTAACCAGGGCTGCTGCCCTCAGATACAGAGGCTTTGCTCCCTCAGCAAAGCTTTGCAAAGTCAGTGTCTTGCTGCAGACTTGCCTTTCACGTTGATTCTTGCCAGGACTTTTGGTTTCGGTTTCTGAAAGCAGAAATGAGTCCTACCCTTTCCCTCTGCTGCCCCCTCCTCGCTCTTCTTCCTCCCTTGTCTTTGACCTTCTTCCCTCTTCCACAATGGTCCCTGGCTCTGTGGAAAGGGGTAAGGGGAAGAAGAGGGAGATAGAGAAGTGGGGACAGTTGCCAGAGACGTCACTCCATTTTCAGGGCTGGGTGGCCACTCACAATTGTGCAAATTGTGCACTGCACAACTCTAGGGGTTGCAGGCACCTTGATGTCACCAAAATTTGCATAGTTGTTAGCATACTTTTCAGGCAGATGGCAGTAAAGTGTCCTGAGAGGGGGCATCTTTTCCTAAATTGTCTGAAGTGCTCTGAGTGGCATGAAGGGGCTGAATGCATTTTGGCTCTGGTCCCCCAAAAGCCCCAAGCCAGCCAGTATACCACAAGCCACATTCTCCCAAGGCCTTGCAATCGAATCGATTCGTCCCTCATTGCTCAACTTCTCAGCTGGGCGAGAGCCCCAATGAGAGACTCGTTCAAAAGAGGCTAGCCAATCACCTTTAGGCACATTTGTGGGCCTCAGTTTCCCCATCTGCAATATGTGGACAAAATAATGTCTAAAGGGCTCTCCAGATTTACATCTGAGTCCGTGCTGAGGGTACCTGGGAGGCAGATGGGTTATAGTTGGGTTCAGCCTCAGGGTCCTCTTTATTCTGAAGGAAGGAGGTTATTGGTCCCCTGACTGAAAACAGAGCTCAGAGAGAATTCTTTGGTTGAAGGATGGTGGTGGGGATCCCATGGTATCACCCAGAGGGGCTGTGTGACTCGGAACAAGTCCTCTAACCTCTCTAAGCCTCAGTTTCCTCCCCCATGAAATGGGGCGCTAATACTCATCTTGCAGGTGGCTGTGAGGATTAAAGAATACTGTATGCAAAGGCTGGCACAGAGGAGGAGCTCAGAGAAGGTCAGAGGAAAGGGGCCTTGCAGAACTCAAGGGAGCAGGGCCCTAAAGTTCTGACAGAGGCTGGGCCTATGGAGCACAGCAGCCCTGTGAGCCTGCAACTGCCCGAGCCCAGGTTCCAGGGCAGGAAACCTACCTCGTTTCCTCTGGGCCTGACAGGCGTCCCCGTCGTCCTTCCTCCCACTGTGGGCTCCCCTCCCCTCTCTTTGCATGATTGCACTTCCGGGAGGATACCTAGGACCTGCACAGCTCTGCTAGACCCTGAAGAGCCCAACCCACCCCCAGCCTGGCATATAAGGCCCTCCCCTGAAGCCCCAACCACCCCTGCCACTCCCCAGCCACCTCAGTTACCTGACACCCTCAAACAAGCAATGCTCTGTCACACCTTCATGCCTTTGCCCATGCTGTATCCCCTTTGGTCATATGCTCTTTCTTCTACTCTCTCCCTGCCCCCCAAGAAAGCTAAATTCTGCTCATTGTTTAGGGGCCAGCTCAAATGTCACATTCTCTGGGAAGGCTTTCCCTGTCCTTCCAGTAAAGAAAATAATCACCCTTCCTGTTGGCGCCCTCAGCCCAGGACTCACAGTCAGGAGTCCCGGAGAGCTGAGTCAGTCACATCCCCATGGAGCCCTTATCTATAAAATGGAAGCAAATCACCTCTACCTAAGGGGGAGGGTGTTGGAAGAATTCAATAAAAGGGGACATGTAAAGCCCCTAAACACAGTGTGGGCACACAGTCCATGCCCAGTAATCCCTGGTTGAAACTTCAATTCCAGCCAGCCAACCCTGCAGGGAGCAGGAAGGGTGTGTCAGGCACCCTTCCCATCTATCTATTCCAGCTCTTTTCAGGGGGTCCTTGGGTCCTGTTTTTAGTGGGATACTACCAGCCCACAGCTCATTGGAAGATCAACAATGATTGACAGGCTCCAAGTCCAATGACTGACCTAGTCCTTCCTTGAGCAGGTTGTCCACCCCACTGTCCTTTTTTGGGGCCTCTACCTGAGGAAAGCAGAGGGCTGGAGTCATTTTTTTGGGATAGGTCTGATTTCCCCAGGCAGCCTTGTGTCGGCCTGGGTGGCCTGATCGCCTCACTGATGACTCAGGTCTACTCCCCACCCTTCCCCTTCAGGAAGAGGCCCTGTCATAATCGCAGTATGCTACATAAAAATAGCTTCAGTTCACAGATACATGAACACCAGGCCATTCCACTGAGGGAAGAGGAAGGCCATTTCCCCACACGCATTCCTCCCACCCCTCCTCAAAAGCGGATCTTCTGGGGTGGGGTCTTAACACTTCTCAGTGGATGGTTTCAGCAGCTGCTTCCTCCTTGGCTTTGGGGCAGAAGGCTTTTTGCTGCTTTGCAATCAGCTTCTCACATTTTCTCATTTGTCCCTCACACCAGAGATGTGAGGCAGAGCAGCTGAGGTTATTATACCCCTTTGGCAGGTGCAGAAACTCAGACTGAGGGAGGGGAGGGGACTTGCCCAAGATCACAGAGTGAGCTGGTGCTGGAGCTGAGTTGTGGGCACTTGACTCCTGCTATAAGGTTCTTTCTGCTCCAGCATATGCCTCCTCCTTGGAAAATACTGTGGCCCCAGCCAGGGCAAAGAGAAAATGGGGAGGAGAGAAAGGCTAGACAGAGCACAAATTTGAGGAACAAGACATTCATGCAACAAACATTTGCTAAGCTTCTACTATATGGCAGGCACCATGCTACACACTAGGGATACATCAGGGGGCAAAAAAGAGGTCCACTTCCTGCCCCCATGGAGCTTACAGTTTAATGGAATGAGAGCTAACATTTATTGAGCATGTTCTTTATACCAGATGCTTTGCTAAGCACTTTTACACGGAATTTATCATTTAATTCTTACCAACATCTCTATAAGGTAGCATATTGGACATTTGTCATTTCTGTTGGCCACCCAGCATCTGAAACCCTTTCCTATGCGTGGGGTATTCTCCACTTATGAGGAAGAGCCCAGCTTCCCTTATTAAATACACTAGATACTCCTTTTCCCAGCCTACCTTGTACCCAAGGCTGGGCATGTGACCAGACTTGGCCAATCAGCATGACTACCCCAGACCCAGTGTTTAAGCAGACACTGTACAAATCCGTCATGGCAGTAACAGGAGTCCTAGCGTCCCTTTTTCACTGCTGGTAGAACCAGTCAGTGTCTGTGCCCATCGGTGGCAGCTAGTGTTGTCCCTCCAACTCTGCAGAGATTGAATATTGCTTCTTAACTAGTTAAAAAAGGAGAAAATCCTGGCTTGCCTGCAGGTGGGGGTCCCTGCCACTTCCCCAAAGTGGGTGGGGTGGGCAGCACCTTGAAATGTCAGGGAGTCTGGAGCAGGGGTAAGGCTTTCTCTGAGGGCTTTCAGCCTGAACCCAGTGGCCTGGGCTGGGGCAGAGGTGGGCACTGGGTGGTCTCAGAATCCTGCCCCTAGTGGCTGCATAACCATCTCTGCCCCATCCATTCTCGAGCTGTCTCTCTTCTCCCACCCACCCTTCTTTCCATCCCACTGCTCCAGGTCTGGTTCTAGCCCATGACCCCTCCTGGACACCTGGAACAGCTCTTCCTTGGTCCCCTGTCCCGGCCTCATCTCCTTGCATCCACGCACTACTATTTTTCCTCTTGGAGTCAGAGTGAGCCTCTAGAACAGGGGTGTCCAAACTTTTTTCAACGTTTTTCACCACGGGCCATATGCGGTAAAATACACAAACAGCCGGGCCGCTCACTCGAGGTGAAGTACGTATTGCCTCACCTGGTTTATTTAAGTCAACTAAATATATTTTTGGAATTTGCTGCGGGCCAATTAAAAATGGATTGCAAGCCGTAGTTGGCCCGCGGGCCGCAGTTTGGACACCCCTACTCTAGAACACAGGACTGATGGAGTCACACCCCCTCCTGAAGCACCTTCCAGGAAATCCAAAAGCACCCAAATGCTTTTGGCTGGCATGCAAGCCCTTCCAACACCTTCGACCTTCCCGTCAATCTTCCAGCCCCATCCCAGAGCTCTGACCATCCACCTATCTGGCCAGTGTCCCCCTCCTCCATTGCCACCGTGCCCTTCCCTGACCATTGCTCCTTCTTGCACTGCCTTTGATTGTGCTGTTCCCTCTGCTAGGAAGGCCCTCCGTCCTCTCCTCCATTCTTCTAACAAACTCTCATTCCTTCTTAAAGCAGCTTCAAATGGCAACTTGTCCATGAAGATTCCCTCAACCCCACATAGACTCCCATTAATATTACTTTTTCCTTTATTTTGTCCATAAAAAGTTCTGTGGCGTTTTATGGGTGTGGGAGGTGTTGCTGCCTGGAGCAGCTCCTTTGGCATGAAGAAAGTTGTGCCAGTGGGACCAGAAACCTGGGCGCTTGGTCAAACAGACTTGAGTTCAAATCTAGACTTTGCCATTTACATGCTGGGCCATTGTGGACAAGTTAGTTTATTCTCCAAGGCCCCATTTCTTTAGCCTCACTGAGCCCCTATGACAAATTGGTGGTTTCCCTGTCAGTCTGGCCTGTGAACTATATAAGTGGTCTCTTCAGGCTAGGGTTGATGGGTTTCGGCCATGGGGCCCCACCTGAGGCATAGGCCTTTGTTACCCATTGAAGTCCTGCCTGGTCCCCTTGTCTGAACTCCTTCCCTCCACATCCACTCTTCACTGTGGAAGCTAGCATTCAAGGCCCTTCCACCCGGGTCAGAGGGCACAAGGTGGGAGCCTCTGATTGGGCACCTCCTGGCACTGGAAGAAATACACAGATGTGTTCCATCTGTGTTCCATCTGTGTACCTAAATGCCAAAGAATATGAGCAGGTGACTCTACGTGTTTGCACACAGCTGTGTACAAATGGGGGAAGGTGAGTGTGTGTATGTGGGTACACATGTGCTTGTCTGTGTGTAGCTGTTGTGGTTGTCAACTCAGAGCAAAAAAGCCCACACTTCCTGTTAAGAATCAATTAGATCATTTTTTTTAAATAGAAGCCCCAAATCTCCCTGGGAGTGTCATCAGAGCCGGGGGAGGAGAGGTGGGAAGGCAGGGCCGAAGGATGGGAGCAGAGGGCAGGACCCCTAGGTTTTGTCTCACTCTGCTGTCAGGTCATTGCATAACCCTAAACAAGTCACTGTACCTCTTTGGGTCTCAATTTCCTTTCCTGTAAAAAGCAGGATGGGGGATTAGACTAGGTGATCTCTGAACCCTCCCACCCCTCATTTTTGGAGATTCAGATGATATCTGGAGTACACCCTTCCTTCAGAGGGAGACACGGAGCACAGCCCAGATAGCCCATCGGGCATGCCCCCTGTGGGGACAGAGTCCCAGAGAACAGTTTCCAGGCTCTCGGCCTCACGTGGAAAGGTGCTAGCTTGGTTATTAAATGGCCATCAGTGGTAATCAGATGGCCATCGGCTGTGGCTGGGTGGCCATCAGTTGTTACCTGTTAGCCATTAGCCACTAATATAACGGCTGTGGCTACGTTAGGGGGTGGTTGGTTGGTGGGTTGGCTGGCAGAGAAGCGGAAGGCGGATTGCGCATTGTGAGGCTCCTGCTTCCTGTGTCCCCAATCCAGCGCCAGCGAGACTATAGTGGTATGAACCCCCCACCATGGCTCCGTTGGTGTTCCTTTTTGGCCTCACCATATCCTGCGTTCTTATGCGGGGAGCAGGACCAGAGGCTCCGCATGACACCCCCACACCCACATTTATTTAATCCTTCCCAGACCATCTTTGGAAACACCTCGACTCTTCCTTGTAGTGGTATGAGGGAGGAGACAAGGAGAAGTTTCCAGTGAACAAGGGTTTAGTGGCAACCAGTCTCCCACCCTCATCAACAACTTCCTCTCTATCCATATCGGCACCCTGCCCTGCTCCCTCTGGGTTCCCACATCCTCAACCAGAAGAGAAACAAAGTAGTTACCCAGTAGGAAAATGCGGGAGTCCGTGCTCTTTACACCCACCCCACGAGCAGTAGGAGAGAGGAAGTGGAGGAGAGACTGGGTTCACCGTCAAAGCTGGCCCCTCACTTTACAGATGAGAAAACTCACATGCAGAGAGGGCCAGTGACTTGCTCAGAGCGCACAAGGAGACAGTGCCAGTGCCACGATTGAACCCAGCTGCCCACAGCCTTTCCACATTCTCAGGCTGCCTCAACCCCTGCTCCCACCCCCACCCCCCAACTAGGAGGGTCCCTAACTAATTCTCATGTCCACTGAGAGTGGAAGAACAAGAACAGGAACTGATGTTGCAGCACGAGAACCTGGGGTGCGTGCCAGGAAGCACTTACCTGTGATTGGTAGACTCCAGGACAGATGTCAAAGGAATACTCACCTCTTCGCAGGCATCCCTGGAATGCAATGCTCCTTGTGGTTAGGAAGATGGCTAGAGAGAACAGGCTTCCTGCCTAAGTTATCCTGCAGGGAAACGGGCAGGATTCCAGGAGGAGGAGGAAAGCTACCATGGCCATGTCCTGTGTTCGTATACATACCCATGCCCATGACAGCTGTGGAAGAGAGGATCCCCATTTTACAGATGAGGAAAGTGAAGCCCAGAGAGGTTAAGTGATTTTCCCAAGGTCACACAGCTAGGAAGTAGTAGAACCTATATCTTATGATGCCAAAATTTTTGTCTTTCCACTAAATAGTTTCCCAAAACACGGCACACAAGATGATTTAAAATCATGGTCTATAAGGTGAATGCAGATGATATGTGGGTAAACTATTTCTGTTTTTTTAAAATAATATGTTGACCCAAATGTAAATCAGGAAAAAATAAATCAGCTCATCAAACTCGTGATTTTACAGATACTATTGCTTCGGACTAGGCTGTTTTGAAAGGCATTGATTTAAAGAAAAATATTAAATGGGAAAAAGTCTAGGCAGCAAAAGTCTAGAGAGTGATTCATGAATGGCTGAAGTTTTAGAAACAATGCTTGAAAGCTTCTGGTTAGAAGCAAAATGTTGACCTCTGTTGGCAAACACAGCGGTGACTCCTGAGTGTCTGTCCAGCAAACCCCCTGCCCTCTACCCCACTCCAGTCCAGTCCCGGGGCGTGCAGCTCCAGCTCTGGTGTGTGTGTGGAGGGGAAGTTCATCCTGGGTAATGCCAGCCCTGGGGAGGTATGAAATGGAGGAGAGCTGCTGGCTACTGGGGAGCGGGGAGGGCAGGAGGAAGGACAGGCTGCAGGGGTGTACAAGTATGAGACATAGCCCCTGGGTACTTGGAATCAGCTCTGAGGAGAGCCGAAGCTCTCTACTTGGCCTAGCGTGCATGGGTGCCCCTTCCTGTCTCAGGTTTAGCTCCTCATTTTGGGTCCCAGTTCCTACTCTCCTCTGTCCCTATCAGTTTCAGCCTTGCTCATTTTCTGAGGAGCCATCCAGGCAAGAGGACAACACTGGGCATCTGGGAGGAGGCAACCCCACTCCTGGGCCCTCCCTCATGGGTCTCCAGGCCTGACGCAGGGAGCCAGCTCTGTGAAGCTCAGTGTCAGGCCAGGCAGCCGGGCTGACCTCCTAAACCCAGGGGACCGAGGGAGGATGCAGAGCCGAGCGAGGGCCTGGCCAGCTGACCCTGCAGTCTGGGGTCAGCCCCACAGGGACAGGCCATCAGGAGGCTGAGTGTGCTCAGTCCCAGGAATGATACAGAGGAACCTCCTGCCTGGCAGGAGGAAGCTCTATGGTGGTGGTGGTTTCTTGGTTCCTTCAGTCCCCTATCATACTAGCCCCTGGGTCTACTCATAGTCTACTCATGCACTCAGGATTTGCACCCTGAATAATCATGATCATATTCACCAATAAACATTTTTAGGGTATTTCTCCCCAAAGCTCAGGGCTGAGTGCTCTTCACACAGTATTTTATTGAATCTTCACAACAACACTGAGGGTAGATCCTGTTATTATCCCCACTTAACAGATGACAAACTGAGTCTCAGAGAACTGAACTGTCATGATCAAGGCCAGACATAGGGCAGGGAAGAGCCAGGATTCGGTCTGTCCGACTCAGACCCTGTGCTGTTTCTCCCCTCCTGGTGAAAGGAGAGCTCTCCACTGGGAAAGAAGCTAGACTCGACCCCCGATTTAAATACAAAGCCCACTGGGAAAAGCCACCTTGAAGCTTTATCGTTGCCTATATCTTAATGTGAGTCAATCGATGACCACTGTGACCTGGAACCACACGTTTTCTCACTACCATCTCATTTAGTCCATGCCCACAAGAGCAGATAGGAGAATACCCATTCTACAGCTGAGGAAACAGACTTGGGGAAGTACAGGGATGGGGCCCCGCCACGCCCTGGCCAGCACTACGATCCGCCCCTCTGTTGGGTCTGCCTCTCCATCCACACCACCATTCCCTCTCTGTCAGAGCACATTTTGAAGGAGGGTGGGGAGCCAGCATGAGGAACCAGGACCCCGGAGAGGAAAGGTGATGAGGGGGAAGTGTCCGACTAGGAGAGAACAGAGACTGCCTGGTCATACCCCGGCCATCGCGACTTCGAACCTTGCATCCTTGTTGGGCTTCCGGAGCTGCAAGCAGGAATGGAAGGGCCGCCCTTCATGAAAGCGAGACAGCTGGCCTGCATCCTCCCCTCACAGCCCTCCACTGCCGGCCTCTTTTCTAGCCAAAAGACCTCCGTTCTTTACCCATTGCTCTTAGGACACGGCCTAATGATGGAGAGTATACATGTGTATGAAGAAAAATATGCAGAAAACTCAAGGTTGTTTTTCAGTTAAGTTAAACAACCTAAATGTCTATGGGGGGAAAGATTTTTCTGCTAATGGACAGTTAGAAGGGCTCAACTGGACAACGGTGGATTGCTTACCATTTTAAAATCTGATTAAATTGACAAAGTGCCTGGCAGGTGGTGGGTCTCAGTAAATGCGGGGCTCCTAGGGCTCCTGCTGTGATTACTTGGCGAGGTGTTCTTCCAGGGAAAATGGATCCTCTATTTGTTCCTCCGGACAGTGGAGCTCTCAGGACTGCACGGAAGTATTGCCCCCAGGCGCCTGCAGACTGCTTCACACTGAGCCAGGCCTTCCTCCACAAAAGTGGCCTCTGTGCCCCTCCGCACTGGATGTCGTTTGGCAGGAGAGGAATCGAGTTAGGTCCAAGGATATTTTGACTGGCCCTCAGTCCTGGGAGGAGGGTGACTTCACAGCTCAGCCCTGGGAAGCCCCAGCCTCCAAGGCACCCCAAGACATCCCTCACCCAGGGCCCTAAGAGGCCTGCATCCTGGGAATCCCCCGGAAGCCCTTGAGTGCCTGCTTCCCCTCTTGACTCATTTGTGGTCACACAAGGAACATAGTCACGAGCCAGAGTGACAAGGTCAGTGTTGACAGGCTCACAAGACACTTGGCCGGGAATCAGGCAGCAGACATTGGCAGCAAGCTGGGAGGCCCTCAGAGCCCAGAGAGCAGATGGAAGCCTAGAGGAGAGGTCCACGCCAGCCCCTCAGGCGTCAGGACAGGCCCAACCAGAAGTCCCCAGAGCTCACTCTCCACTCCTCCTTTGTGGCCTCCTCTCCACTGCCAGGCCACTCCTGCCCGAACTGTCAACGCCCAGCAGACTCATGCCTTACCCTCTAGCCAACTCCCCCTGCTCCAGAACCTTTCCTCCTCATTCCTTCTGCTTTCCTATCAAAACCTATCTGTTCTGTGTCCCATCAGCCTCTGCTCTCTAAGGCAACGGCCCATTATCTGCACATCATACATGGAATTTGGAGTTACAGGCCTGTGTTCAAGTATTGGCTATGAAGTCGTCTGCCTCTCTGAGCCTCGTTTGATGCCCTCATCTATTGCATGGTGGTGGGTCTCAGTAAATTTACATGTTTAAATTGCTGCCCTACCTTTCATAGCCATGATGAGGACCAAAAACATTTTTCAATGTTCAATCACTTTATAAACTCTAAAGCACTTTCATAGCTATGCTATGGGACTCGTGGCTGACAAGTTGTTTGATATGTTTCAATGATCAAGGTCCTTCTGGAGAAATGACACAAAGGAATGGCTTTAATGGTGGTGTTTCAGGCGGGGGGAGACCCATATAATTATGGAGACCTTGGCACATATTCCCACCGCCCCTCCTTCCCCAGATCACATCCCAAGGAAGACATGCCCTTGTAGGCAATGTGGTCTTGAATCTGGGTGGGAGTTTGAAAACTCTGGAGGGATGACCTTTCTGAACCCAACACAGGAACTGAGCAGGTAGGTGTTGGGGTTGAAGCACATTTGCTGCTGCTTTTGATGTGATTCACCCATTTGTCTCAACCACTGTTGAACCAAGAGGGCAACGGAAGGATAATATGTCTGTTTCTGAGAAGGAAAGCCAGGGAAGGTGCTCTACTGCAGGAGCAGAGTCTGTGGCTCACAGGAGGGCATGTTCAAACCATTTGTTGGCTTCGGGGCCTGGAGTTTGACCGGCTAGGACTCGTTCAGGGTTTAGCAACAGAAGGCCTGGATCCTAGACCCTGCTGTACCACATCCAAGCTGTGTGCCTGTGGGAAGGTCATTGGTTATCTCTGGGCCTACATTTCCTGTCTGTGAAAGGCCCAAATCAGCAGGGTCTTCTGAGGAGTCATGTGTTCACAAGACACAGAAATGCTGACAGCTGGGTTTCAGGGTGAGGTGCCCACCCACCTCACCTCCCAGTGTCCCCACCCCCTGTGCTGCCACCCAGCACAGCACTTGTCTAGGCCTCCGATATGTCTGTCTCCCCATTGGGCTGATTCCTGCAAGAGGGAACAGGGTCTTCTCATCGTATACTCACAACCAAGTGTACCTGGTGGGCATTCGCTGTGCACCTTGGCTGAACGGAGGGCGGAGGGTGGTGCACCTGACATTATCCTACAACTTACATCGTGGCAAAGCCAGAAGCCCAGGAAGGGCCCTTCCGCCCTGTGAGGCTATCTCATGTCTATGTTTGTGTTATCTTCAGATAGTTCATTTAGCTTTCTCCTCTGGGGTCACAGAAAACCTCACCCCAAGCTAGCAGTTGCTCCAATGTCTGGGATTATTTCATCAGTGCCCTCTCTCCTTTGGTACTAGACAGTCGGGTTCAAATCCCAGCTTTGATACTTAATAACTATAACCTTGGACAAATCACTTAATCCTCTGTGCCTCAGTTTCTTCATCTGTAAAATGGGAATAATAGGGGCCGGCCCGGTGGCTCAGGCGGTTGGAGCTCCATGCTCCTAATACCGAAGGCTGCCGGTTTGATTCCCACATGGGCCAGTGGGCTCTCAACCACAAGGTTGCTGGTTCAACTCCTCGACTCCCACAAGGGATGGTGGGCTGTGCTCCCTGCAACTAACAACAGCAATTGGACCTGGAGCTGAGCTGCACCCTCCACAACTAAGATTGAAAGGACAACAACTTGACTTGGAAAAAATCCTGGAAGTACACACTGTTCCCCAATGAAGTCCTGTTCTCCTTCCCCAATAAAATGTTTAAAAAAAAAAATGGGAATAATAATAATTCAACCTACTGCTAGGTAAATGTATATTCAGCTTGACAAGAAAAGGTCATATTGTTTTCTAAAGTAGGTGTGGGAATATGTAAATTTTATTCCCAATAGTTATACTTAAGAGATCTCATGGGCCACATCCTTCTCTACCTTTGTATTGTCCAACTTTTGCCGCCAAATAGGTGTAAAATGGGTTTGTTTAAATGAGCATTATTGTGCGTATTTGTATTTCCCTGAATGCTGATGAGGTTAAGTATGTCTTCAGATGCTAATTAGCCATACATACTTTCTCTTCAGTGAAATGCCATTTATATGTCTTTTGTTCATTTTTCTGTTGTACTGTCTATCTTTTTAGTAATTGATTTACAGGAGTTCTCTATTTTATTCCTATATACTCTTAATACTAATCCTTGGTTGGTTATATAAAATAATTCGTCTCCCAGTTTGTAGTCTTGTCTTTTGACTTTATTCAGGGTGTCTTTTGATGAGCAGAAGTTCTTAATTTTAATGAAGTAAGATATCAAAAGATATTCACCAAATACTTTTTCTAAAGGTTTTAATGTTTACTTTTTAAGTTCTTGATCCATCTAGAGTTGATTTTTTTTGTATGGTGTGAGGTAGGGTTTATTTTTCTTTCTTTCTTTTTTTTTAATTAAAGTTTATTGGGGTGACAATTGTTAGTAAAGTTACATAGATTTCAGGTGTACAATTCTGTATTACATCATCTATAAATCCCATTGTGTGTTCACCACCCAGAGTCAGTTCTCCTTCCATCACCATATATTTGATCCCTTTTACTCTCATCTACCACCTCCCACCCCCCTTACCCTCTGGTAACCACTAAACTATTGTCTGTGTCTATGAGTTTTTGTTTCTTCATTTGTTTGTCTTGTTCTTTTGTTGTTTTCAGTTTTATATCCCACATATCAGTGAAATCATATGATTCTCAACTTTTTCTGTCTGACTTATTTTGCTCAGCATAATAATCTCAAGATCCATCCATGTTGTTGCAAATGGTAATATTTCATCTTTTCTTATGGAAGAATAGTATTCCATTGTGTATATATGTACCACAACTTCTTTATCCAATCATCTGTCGTTTTTGTCTTTTCTTTTCCATATGGGTAACTAAATTTTCTAGCTCTATTTTTTGAACAGTCCTAGAGCCATATTTTTTTTTCTTGGAGCCAATCTCAACTGAGGGGGCAGGGAGGCAGGGCCCAGCTGAAGTCTGACCAACACAGAATTCCCTCTATTCCTGACCAAGGGGACTTCCTGAGGGGTCACATCTAAGGAGGCTAGAGACAAAAGAAGCCATACTGTAGCTTTGCCCAACCAACCTCTGCCTGCAACTAAGGTCAGCATTAACTATTTTATTGATAGATCTAACATACATATATGGCAAATAATAAAATTCAAACAGTTCTAAAAAGTATCAAATAAAGTCAAATTCTCCCACCTCCAGAACCACTGACCAGAGGTAACCACTTTAGTAGTGAATGATTTTTAGCTCTTATGAATTCTCATAATATACTTAATGCTTCTATTTCTTGGTTTATCAACCCTAGAATAACTAGTTACTCTCTGCTGGAAAAGTTCGTTTCCTTATCTACTCCATCTCTTCTCCCTTCTCACCCGATTTCTAATATTTGATTTTTTTTTTTAATGAATGTTAAATGTTATGCAAACTCATGCAGCTGCTGCCACAGCGGTATTTCAGGAAGCCCTGCCCTGTGAGGTTGCCACCCCTTGGCAGGAGGACAGACGTCAGGACGCTTCCCATCACCGGGTCCTGATTCCAGGCATCAACGCTGAGCTGGACAGAAGGAAAACAGCCTTTTGGTGTCTGGGGCTCTTCCCAACAATGGTGCAGATGAAAGGCCTGGGCCCGTTTCCTAAGTGGAGGTGGAGAGCCCTGGGAGAGGGCCAGAGGACAATGTTGCACATGGATTCCACCTAGTTGATGACCTGCCACTCAAGCTTCTGTGTGTGACCTTGGGCAAATTCCTTCCCTTGTCTCTTCATGTGTAAAATGCAGGTTGCTGCGGTTCCTCCCACCATAGAGTTTCTGTGATAAAACTTAGAATGACTGGCTGGCCCGGTGGCCCAGATGGTTGGAACGACGTGCCTCTAATGCTGAGGTTGCTGGTTCGATTCCCACAGGGGTCAGTGAGCTGCGCCCTCTACAGCTAAGATTGTGAACAACAGCTCCTAAGATTGTGAACACCAGCTCACCCTGGAGCTGGACTGCCGTGAGCAGCCAGAGGTTGGCGTGAGCTGCCGTGTGCCGTCATGAGTGGCCGGCAGCCAGCTGCGTGGCCGGCAGCTCACGGCTGCCATGAGCTGCTGTGAGTGGCGGATGACGACCGGCGACTGACTGCTGGCCTCAGCCGGGGGGCGCAAGGCTCATAATATCAGCATGGGCACAGAGATCTGTGTCCTACACAACTAGACTGAGAAAAAACATAACTAGACTGAGAAACAAGGGCTTGAACTGGAGTGGGAGTGGGAGTGGGGGTGGGGGAGGAGGCGAAAGAAAGGGGGGAAAAAATTTAGAGTGACGGTTCCGGGGAGGACTTTCTGCTAAAAGTAGAAAAGGCTGTCCAGGGAGACAATATACTAATACAACGACGACAAGAACAGCTGCTGTTTCCTGACCTCCCAGGGGCTGGGCACAGTCTAGACGGTTCACATGCATGACCCTATTTAATGCTCGCAGCTCTCAGGTAGGCATTATTCTCCTCATTTAACAGATAAAGAAACTGAGGATCAGAGAAGTCACATCACCTGTTGAAGAACTTAGATATTTGAAAAAGCTGAAAAACTCCAGTGTCCCTCTGGACATCCAGAAACGGGTTGGAAGGCAGGAGCTGACGGAGACCCTGCCTCCCAAACCACTGCAGGGACTGACCCTGGCCCAGGCAGCCCCAGTGGGCAATTCTGAGACCAGTACCTTTCAGAGGGCCTTTTCACAGCCAGAGAAGAGCAAGGGAACAGGGTGTTTTTGGCCTGGGGAGACGTTTGCTAGCCCACAGCAGGGACCCCAGACAGTTCAGAAGGACCTGGGGGCTATTCCTCTTCCTAGCCCTCCCCAGAGGTAGAGCTGTTCACACACTCCCATCCCACTGATAGGCACATTCTTGGCCACATCACGTACTGGGGACCCTGGGAACCCACAGGCCTTAGCCTCAGCATGGCCTGGCACTGGTGGCAGGCCTGCTTCCCTTTAGAACTAAGGCCACAGGCCAGGAAGGAAATGAAAGTGGGTGGGGCTGAGAAACGCTGACTCAGCTGGAAGGCTGCCTGGGAGGGAGGAAGCTCAGCAAGGCACGTGTGCAGGGCTGTGGGCAAAGCTGCCCTGGTGTCTCCAAGGATTCTGGGCCACAGGGGCCTCACCTTGGCACCCCCCCCAGCCCTGGCTGTGGACAGGAGGCTGAGGGGAGGGTCCTGAGGTCCACTGTAAGGGAGGGACTGAACAGCCTGGCCCTGGCTGCCAAGACTATGGCACTTCTTCCCAGGGATGACTTCTGGGCAAAGAAATGCCCACATCTTAAGCCCCTTCCCTGAGAGTCCAGCCTGGGAACCTGCACTTCTGAGACCAACATCAAGAAATGAATAAGACAGAGACACAAACAAAGCCTCTTTGCTTTTGTATGAGGGCGGGAGTTTCTCCAGGCTGTGACAAATCTGACAAACCCCAGCGCCTCAGTCTGAGCTGCTGAATTCCCCTGACGTTGTGGGTGGCCTGCTAGGGACAGGTGTCTTACGTGCGCACAAGTGACTTGTGCATTCACTCTGCATGCTCTCCTGGCTGCAGCCGTGGGACTATACACTGTCCGTCTAGGTCAGGGTTTCTCAATCAGCACCACTGACGTTTGGGGCCAGTTGTGTGAGGGGCTGTCCTGTGCATTGTACGATGTTTAGTGACAGTTGTGGCAAACAAAGATATCGCCAGACATTGCCAAATGTCCGCTGGATAGCAACATGGCCCCCCGTTGAAAATCACTACTCCAGAGTCATTCTTCCCTTCTTGAGTAATAGGACTTTTGATTTTCAGCCTGCCCGTAATCACTAGGATAAAGATTGAGGAGCTGCAAGATCACCCTTGGAGGGAGGTATGGCCGTGTGTATCCTTATCACCCCTTTCTCTTCCCACTGGTTGAAACACAAGTGTGGTGACTGGAGCCAAGTTGCTTATGGGTCTTGAAGGGGGTGCTAAGATGGCAGAACAGTAAGAGAGAAAGAGGCCAGGGCTCAGAGGACAATGGAGCTGAGCTGCCACGGTAGAAGTGGCCTCTCCTGCTGGACTTCACTCACATGAAAGACCAATGAACTAGTGTCACTGTTCTCTTGGCCTATCTCCCCTAGAGCTCAGATTTTAGCCTCTGATGAACTCACCCAACACCATGGCCTCTTGTCACAATAAATCTAATCCTGAGTAACAGATAAGATATAATTCTGCCATGTCCGTGGCTTCAATCACCCACCGTCTAGATTCCGTGACCTTCAGATCTGCCCCAGCCTAGTTCTAGCAGTTCACCACAACCCTCCATGCTGCTGTCCTCTTCCCAACCGGCCTCTCTCCACAGGCTCCCCATGTCAGGAAAGGGTGCCTCCATCCCCCCACACCCTGTGAGTCATCTCTGACTTCCCTTCCTCCCACTCCATGTCTCTCACATCCACAAGACCTCAAATCCCCCATTCTGCCTCCAAAGTGACTGCCCCAACCCAGACCCTCCCCATTCCACACCTGGTCCATTGCAACCACCTCCTAACTGGTCTTGCTGCTTCCAGTCTTCACCCTGCAGCCTGCCCTGCCTGCTTGAAAACCCTCCCATGACTCGCCTTGGTCTCTAGGATAAAGTCCAAGTTTTCCGAGTGAACATCACGACACCCTGCCTTCTGCTACCTCATCTCCCAGTCCCCCACCCCTCCCTCAGCACCTCTTCCTACAGGATATGAGACAAAGAATTTGCCACAGCTCCAGTAACACACTGTGATTCTGTTTTTGCACATGCTTGTTCCCTCTGTGTCAAGTGCCCTCCCCAACTCCTCTCCTTGGGAAACTTACCGTTCCTTCAAGACCCAGGCAAAGGTCACCTTCTCAAGAGGCCTTGCCTGATTCTCCCAGCAAAAGCTGCTGCAGAACTTGCCCCTCGAACTCAGGCTCATCCCACTGCGTTCTCAGAGTTAGAGGGTCTGTCTCCCCAGCTGACAGTGAGCAACGTGGGGAGGGATCCCATTTTATTGTACTTGGAATCCACAGCACCTAAGGTAATGGTGGCACAGAGTAAGTGCCCGGCACACAGTGTTGCTACCCATTTACTAAGCCCCTGCTATGTGCCAGGCCCTGAGCTAAATGCTTTATCTAAATTATCTCATTTTATCTTCAAAATCACCCTGCCAGGAGACATGAGACAGATTGGGAGAGGCTGAGCAGCTGCTTCAGGTCACACAGCTTGTGCACAGCAGTGTTGGAAACTGAACCTGATTGTCCATCTGCCACGTTTGGCTGCCCTATTTGGTTCTCCCTTGGGAACTGGCCTCGCCCCATGCCCAGATGTGGCCTCCAGGGAATCACCAATCCAGGGAAACTCCAATCCTTAGAGCTAACCCCAATCTGGGTGTGGAAAAGCCCTTTGTTTTTTTTTTTATTCAGCTAACAAGATGGGATTTCTTTTTTTTTCTTTTTCTTTTTTTTTAATTTTTATTGGGGAATATTGGGGAACAGTGTGTTTCTCCAGGGCTCATCAGCTCCAAGTTGTTGTGCTTCAATCTAGCTGTGGAGGGCACAGCTCAGCTCCAAGTCCAGTTGCGGTTTTCAATCTTTAGTTGCAGGGGGCACAGCCCAGCATCCCATGTGGGAATCGAACCGGTAACCCTGTTGTTCAGAGTTCGTGCTCTAACCAACTGAGCCATCTGGCCGCCCCAAGATGGAATTTCTTAAAACGGAACTTTTAATAAAAGCCCCCCGAAATGTATTTATTTATTTACATATAATTTATTACAGATGTATTTTTAATTTTACAATACAGATGGGCAAATTTAGGTCCTCTGAGATGTTATTTCCTCCTTTCTGAAAACAGCAAGTGTGATTAGATGGTCTTAAAGACCCTTATCAGTGCTGACATCCTGTGATTCCATGATTAGTTTCTCAGATAGATAGGGGCTGGTGAATTTTGTTGGGGAGGGCAGTAGATTAGGGACACAGCAAAGGGAGGAGGGTAACACTCCTCCCATGCGTGACCAGCTCCACCCATGCCCCCATCCCTTTATTACTTGACCCTAGCGGTCCAAAGGGAGAGAGCAAGGACTTGTCCAAGAGCCTCCTCCAGCTTCCTCACTGAGCCCTCAGGCCCTAACCAGTCTGAGGGTGGAGCTGGGGTTACATCAGCCTACAGCTTGGAGTCCAGATTGCATGCTTCCTGGTCTGCCTACAAGGGTCCTGTCCCTTCTCTAGGCCTTAGTTTCTGCATCTTCCTTTCTGTGGGCCACCCACTCTGGCCTCCTAGGCTCTGGTTCCTCCACCCCTCTCCTGTCTGTGGGACCCTCTGGAAAGCCCCGCTCAGTGCAGCACAGACGCAGGAAGGGGAGAGGGGAGGCTCGTGGGCGAGTTCCTGCGGAGGCTCAAGCTGTCAGCTGTAGCCGTTGGAGCCTGTCATTTCCCTTCCCCCGCCAACCTAGCAGGGCAGCTGAGAAATTTCATCACAGTTGAGTTGTTGTCCTTATAAGGGAAGGACCTCCCGAGCTTCTCCCATGGGCCACAGCTGGCTGGTAGAGAGCCAGGCCAGCCTCAGGGTATCCTCCAGGCACCAGGAAAGGGGAGGATACCCCAAGCCCACCAGAAGTCCCCTGGGCTGAGTGTCCATCTGACATCACAGACTCTCCAGAGACAAAGCAGGAAGCAGTTGATTGTGGCCCCAGGCCTGGACCCTAGGGGGTCAAATCCCAGGTCCTGATACCAACTTGTGGTCTCCTAGGCAAATTGTTTAAGCCTCAGTTTCCTAATCTACAGAGTGAACATAAATATATCTTCCTCACGAGGCCACTGTGGTGACAATGAGAGACCAAGATATAAGTCTGCCAAATAGGAGCTCTGTGAGGCTGGAGTTTATAAACATTTTCTATGAGGCAGGCCATAGGCTAAGTGTTCCACAGCAACCCTGTGAAGAAGGGAGAATTAGCCCATTTTACAGACAGGAAAAATTGAGGCACAGTTTGCCCAAGGCAAGGGTGTCCAAACTTTTTTCAACGTTTTTTACCAAGGGCCATATGCGATTAAATACACAAATAGCCGGACCACTCACTCGAGGTGAAGTACGTATTGCCTCACCTGGTTTATTTAAGTAAACTAAATATATTTTTGGAATTTGCTGCAGGCCAATAAAAAATGGATCGCGGGCTGCAGTTGGCCCACGGGCCGCAGTTTGGACACCCCTGGCCTAAGGTTTCTCTTTCATGGCTGGGGTTTGAAGCTACATGTGTCTGCCTCCAAATCTAAAGTCATGGTTTTTCTATTTATACCCTGCTACTTCCGCAGGAATTTTGTTCCTTTAATACAATTATGAGAACAGGGAGGAATTCCCATCATCATCTCTCTACCCTCCATGTTCCCCCACAGAGCCTTCTCATAACAGCAGAGAAACCTCCATTTGAGTGAGTTTACATGGCCTTTTCTGGCAGCCCTGTCTCATGTCTCATGACGTGTCTCATAGAGTAAGGAGGGAGGCAGGAAGACGGGGCTTAAAGGAGGACACAAAGCATGGTGGCTCCAGAAAGATACAGGGAGCTTCCAGGTCCCAGGCTCATGTGGAGGCAGAGGGAGGAGCCATCTGGATGCCCCCGCCCCTACCAGGCCCTGCTGTTCTGGGTCCTGTATGAAAGTAGCACCTTGTGCTTTGCAAAACTGTCCATCACAACTACCCACAGGACTTTAGGGCACTGAAATATCGCAGCATGTGTTCAAAAGGCCTCTAGCCCCCGGGACCAGACGGAAGAAAGTTCTCACCACATCCTTCCTCAGCCCTGTGGCTGGCCACTGACACCTTCCCAGCAGCTGCTCTCTTTAAGGTGACCCTCCAGAGAGGACCTTGTTTCTGGGCCAGGGAGGGTGGGACCTCCATCAATGAAGGGACTCCTCTCCGTTACCCTGGGTCCTCCTCACAGACAAAGGGCCGGTGAAGGTGAAGTGAAGGTGCAGAAGCTCACTCAGTATGGCTCTCACACATCAGGCCAGTGGCAGGGGAATTCAGGAGGGATACAAGGGTCATAGCCACAGTCGATAGGTCCTGGGTCAGGTGCTTCCTGTTATGTCGGTCACCGGGCCTATCCAGCAGCCCTTTGCGGAGGAAGGGAGCCAGCCTTTGGGGAGCACAGTGGTGCTTTTCCACATTGGGAAGTGGGGAGCACTGCAATTCCCTTTTCATGGGAGAGGAAATTGAAGTCCCAAGGCTGAGACTCACTGAGGTCCCTGTGGGTCTCTGTCCACTGCCCCAAGGGCTGCCAAAGAATGCTCAGTTAAGCCCTGGGGTCCTGCTGAGATGTATTAGGGGTGCCATGGGCATAAGGCAGGACCCAGGCTAACCCCTAATCAGGGCCAGGCACTGAGGTTAAAATAACAGCTGGAATCACTTTTTATCATCATAGGAAACACCTGCGCAGGCAAGAATCATCAGTGGTGGGGCCGGTCTGGTGTCTCAGGCAGTTGGAGCTCCGTGCTCCTAACGCCGAAGGCTGCCGGTTCGATCCCCACATGGGCCAGTGGGCTCTCAACCATAAAGTTGCCAGTTCAATTCCTCGAGTCCCGCAAGGGATGGTGGGCTCTGCCCCCTGCAACTAAGATTGAACACGGAACCTTGAGCTGAGCTGCCACTGAGCTCCCGGATGGCTCAGTTGCTTGGAGCACGTCCTCTGAACCACAAGGTTGCCGCAAGGGATGGTGGGCTGTGCCCCCTGCAACTAGCAACGGCAACTGGACCTGGAGCTGAGCTGCGCCCTCCACAGCTAAGATTTAAAAAGGACAACAATTTGACTTGGAAAAAGTCCTGGAAGTACACACTGTTCCCCAATAAAGTCCTGTTCCCCTTCCCCTATAAAATCTTTAAAAAAAGAATCATCGGGGCCGGCCCGGTGGCTCAGGCGGTTAGAGCTCCATGCTCCTAACTCCGAAGGCTGCCGGTTCAATTCCCACATGGGCCAGTGGGCTCTCAACCACAAGGTTGCCAGTTCAATTCCTCGAGCCCCACAGGGGATGGTGGGCTGCACCCCCTGCAACTAGCAATGGCAACTGGACCTGGAGCTGAGCTGTGCCCTCCACAACTAAGACTGAAAGGACAACAACTTGACTTGGAAAAAAGGCCTGGAAGTACACACTGTTCCCCAATAAAGTCCTGTACCCCTTCCCCAATTAAAAAAAAAAAAAATCTTAAAAAAAAAAAAAGAATTGCACTTCAGAGCATTAAAAAAATAAATAAATAAATAAATAATAAAATAAAATAAAAAAAGAATCATCAGTGGAGACTAAACCTAGGGGGAAATTTTGATGAGGTGCAACACACTTGTGCATAGTCTTGAAATGTCTTCCAGATTGTTTATTAGTTGCAAGAGAAAAGTCATTAATTCTAAATAGAAAAAAAAAAACCAGACCCCTTGATCAGGTGATTATAATTAACTTCATCAGTGAGGGGGCGGATGGAGGCCTGTGTCTCCAGATGTGAGGTCCTGAGAAGGACCTGGTAGCGCCTATGCAGTTTTCTGGCTGAGAATTCATAACCTCAATCTAATTATGATGAAACCTCAGATAAACCCCAAGTTAGGACTGTTCTATTAAAAGAGGGGGTAGGGGGAAAGAACTGTATTTTTCAAAGATGACCATGTCATGAAAGATAAAGAAAGGCTGTGGCAACATTTCAGATTAGAGACTAAAGAAACATGTGCAATATCTGACCCTACAATGGAGGAAACATATGATAAAGGATATTATTGGGTCAAATGACAAAGTGGGAATATTAACTATTATATCAGTGTTAAATATATTGAAGTTGATAATAACGGTACTGTGGTTACATAAGAGAATATGCTCATTTTTTAGGAAATACACACTGAAGTATTCAGGGGTAAGGGACCGTGATAACTAACTTTCCAATGATTCCAGGGGGGAAAAAAGTGTGTATGTGAGAGAAAGTGCTCAAAAGATAAACCAATGGGTCAATCTGCATAGAGTATAAGGGTGTTCTTTGTGCTATTCTTATTCTTGCAACTTTTCTGTTTGAAATTATTTCCAAATAAAGCTTTTAAAAACTGAAAATTAGCCCCCAGCCTGTAGAAACGTGTGTGCCTAAAGTTGGGGTCCTGGCTGAGTTTGGCCAAGAAGGAACACTGTGGCAGGGCAGTGCCCAGACATCCTATGGGAAAGGTGCCCTACAACGGGTTTGGAGGGCTGGGGAAGCCACTGACCAACCGCCTACCCTCCGCTTCCGAGGTCAGCCCTGGAGCTGGTCCCACACCAACAAACAGGCTTGCGGCAGAAAAGTTCCATAAAAAGGGATTTATTGCCAAACTTCAAGAAAGGCGCTTCATAAGCAGAAGACATGGAATGCCATCCTCCTCGAGACGCAGGCAAGGCGGCACCTGCGTATTCCCCATCCTCTTCCCCCTCCCTTGAAAGCTGGCTTCCCCCTTGGGGCCCAGGCTGCCAAGGCATGGGAGCCCCACAGGAACCAACGGCATTAGGCCACTGAGGTAGCTAGCCCCAGAGAAACTCGCTTAGCCTGGTCACGCTTATCAGAAGAGGAAAAGGAGGCTCTAGTCCCTGGAAGCAGGTGACTTGGTTAAAGCCCCAGATAGCCCCAGCTGCTGGTGGCGGAAAGCTGTTCCCCAAAGGAAGATAGGGGGCCATGTGACTGTGAGTATCTGATGACATTCTTGCTCTCATATTAGACACAGATGGAGAAACAGGCAGACTGTGGCATGGGAGCCTAGTTTGTCCAAGGAGTGTGGTTTGGGGAGGCCCATGAGGGCTCAAGAGCTATGAGATCGCTGCTTACCCCACCCCTGCCCGGTACAGGCCATGGAGTGGACATCTGCCTCTCCTGATCCCTGGCTATTACCCTCAAGAACAAAGCAGAAGTACAGTAAGGAAGGCAGTGACCTGCGCTGGCAGGCCTGTGGGCACGACTGGTGGATAGATGTGGGGAAGTGGGCAGAAAGACCAGAGCATGAAGCTGTGACCCTCCCTCTCCTCTTTCAGTAAACAAAAGTGCAAATGCAGAAACCCACTGAGCAGCTCCTGCCAGGAACTTCTCCCACTCCTACAGGCCCCAGGGAGAGTGGCTGTGGCCTTCAGGTCCTCTGCACCTACAAGCTCTGCCCTCAGTGCAGCTGCTGCAGCAGGATGGAAACTGGGCGTGCTCCCAGAGCCAGGGATGATGGAGGGCGGGGAGCAGCGCCCTAGGGAGAGGTCCAGGCTGCAGGCACAGGCCAGTGAAGGACCAGGAGAAGTTTCCTTCCACTAGGAAGTTCAGGAGGAGCAGTCCATCTGGTGCCTGAGCCAGAGGGGTGCAGGGAAGAGGGGAGAGGGAAGTGGTTTCAGGCCCCGACGTACCCCCTCAGCATTAGAGGACATGACTGGGATATTGGACCTATTTGAGTTGAGGAGGAACCACAGAGACCCAGATATAAATCCCATCTGGGGAGGCACAGAAGTTGGGGTGGCTTCTCTTCTAAAGGTTGATTTATAATGAGTTACATGTAGGAGTTTCTGACGTTGACCTCAGGGCCATTCTGGGGTTCACCGCTATAGGAATGTACAAGGCTGGACACAAGCTGGTCGCGAGGCAGGGAGACCCTTCGAGTCCCTCCTCCACCCTGGGGTCCTCTGGTCAGAGCTCACCAGAGGGGAAGGCTGCAGAATAGCACAGGCCCAGAGAGGGGACACAGCGAATGGCTTTCTCACACAGATGCCTCCCACCTGCCTTCAAAGGCCCTCGCTAAGTTCCAGGTCTTACTCAACTGAGGTATGAACCTACAGCCTGGACCCAGGGTCTCAGCAGCTACTCGGAATATGTGGGTGGGAGGGCTGGTTAGGGCTTGAAGCTTCCTTTGCCATGAGGCTCTCTGCCTAGGGCTCTCTGGACACGGAGGTGCGGGGAGCTCAGCTGTGCTCTATTCAGAAGTCAGGAATGTAAACTACTGGGGCTGAGAAGCAGAGATTACGCCACCCCCAAAACCCCCGCAGGGCTGTGCCAAAGCCCGGCGGCATTTCAGAACAACCATGCAAGCACAGAGGTCCTGAGTGTGTGCTCCCAGCCCAAGTCAGAGCCCAGAGGCTGGGCCAGATAGCCAGACAGTGGCCCCGGGTGGCACCTGGCACCACTGGCCAAGGCAGGGCAGGAAGGATACCAGGAGTTTCTGCAGGTCCTGGCCAAACCCTGCCATGCCCGACGGCCCTTCAACACACACTGAGCAGAAGAACATTTCTCAGCAGGGCTCTGATAGACTAGGCTGGCCAAGGGGACAGTGTCCTGGCCTGGCGGGCCCTAGGGTGCACTTCTCCTATAGAGAGTCACCAACTCCTTCCGCTTCTCGCGTGGCCCAGGTGCTTCCTGGCTCAGCTCTCCCAGATCTTGGATTTCCTGCAGGACCTGGGTGGCCTGTCTCAGCTGCTCCACGGCCTGGCTGAGCAAGGTCTCAGCGATTACAGGGGCCGGCTCACTGCCCAGCACCTTGTTCAACAGTTTCTCCGTCTGTGCCGAGGCCACCTTCACCTCCAGCTGGGCCCGGTACAGCCGTGCCCCAGGCTGCCTTGGACGCTGGGAGCCATCCCCAAGCAGGTCCCCCACGGAGGAGCAGCGGGGATGAAACTGAGGTGGCTGGTCCCAGGGTGGCAGTGCTGTGGATGCTGTTGCATTCTTTGGGGGAGCCCCTGGGGTGCCCGCAGCCTGGGATAACTTGACAGGCGCAGGACTGTCATCCACGCCATTCACTGAGACTTGAGCTGTGCCTGAGGCGGAGGTCTCTGGGGCCCCAGGACTCTGGGCTGGCCCCAAAGGCTCCATCACATTCATGGAGGCTCTCAGTTTCTCTGACAAGATCTTGGGTGGGGGTGTAGGGGGCTTCCCCCCTTCCTTGGGCATAGCCTCAGAAGACTCAGAGCAGAGTGTCTGCGGTGGTTCCGCATTCTCATTGTCAGGAGGCTCCCTGGGGCTGGGGTTCTCCCAGCTCACCATCAGTTTGTCAGGCAAGACCTTGTTGGGGGGCTGTTCAAAGCCACCGTCCTTTGCCACCAGGGTCTGTGAATCCTCTTGGCTCTCAGGGTGGGCCTCAGAGTTTGCTGAGACAGGGGTTGGGACGCTCTCGCCCACAGGGGTTTCCACTCTGTCACTGAGGCTGGTCATCTCAGGCGCTGGGGAAGGCTTGGTAGGAGGCATGGGGGGCCGGAGTATCTCCCGGGGCTGGGCTGCACTGACATCATTGCTGGGGGCAAACACTGGCGGCCCATTGTCCAGAACGTCCAGGTCCAGGCGCAAAAGTCCATCAGAAGCTGCGTTGGCTACCTGGTGGGAAGCAACATATGGGTGTCATCTTGGGTGACTGGCCTTTGGGTCTGATGTGCCCACCCGTAAGAGTACTAAGGCCCTCCCATCCAGGCTGCTCGGGTCCCTCGCACCCACTCTCCATGCCCTCTGATGGATCCTCTCCTCTCCCTCAGTCCCGTAGGATTCCCTGGCTGGAATCACAGGCCAGGAAGTCAGAGCCAGGGGGACCACTCGGTGCCCCAGCCCGGCTTCTTCCAGCCAGTGAAAGGGGCTGCTCTTTTTAATGCAATTATACTGACCTGGGCAGCAGGGGACATGGTTCCAGCCCTGTTTCTGATCCCTTCCTGGCAGAGTGTCCCTTCTCTGCAGCCACCCACCAAGGGTTCCCATAGCCAGTAGGCGACAGAACCAGGACTTACCAGGTCTCTAGAGTTGTCTTTCGCGCACTCCCTTCTGCTTCCCCTCCCTGGAAACCTCTGACGGCTCTGCCAGCCCCACACCCAGCCCTCCAGCCCAGATCTCTCCAGGCCTTGCCTGGCCAGCTGTTCAGCAGTGCCCACTCTCCTCACACCGTCAGATGTGGCCCCAGACCACAGCTGACTGCCAGAGGGGAACAGCTGCACCAAGCAGACAGCTGATACCGACCTGGGATGCCTCAGGGACCCAAAGGGACACCCAGCAGCCACACACTCATGGGGACCCTCCCCGGGAGCCTCGGAGGCCGTGGAGCAGGGCTGGGCAGTAAGTCTCTCCCCAGGTCCCTCAGGTGGTGGGGGTCCTGGCTGGGACCCTCACTCCCTTTTACATGCGCACCGGCCATCTGGCTGACACACATGCTCCATCAGTCAAGAGTCCCTCCCTGAATTCTTCTCAAAGGATCTCCCCTCAAAGGCTGGCCCTCCTTCAATACCTCCTAGACCTCCTACCTCAGGCCTTCCTTTTCTCTCTGGATATTACAGTCCGCTCCCTCTACGGGCTCTTTTTCCTCAGCTGACAGACAAGAACAGGCTGCTTCACCTCAAAATAAACTCTCCAATGACTTTGGTCCCTTCCCTTCTCGTCCTTCCCCCCCATGATTCTCTCACCCCTGCACCCTCAGCTCTCTACCCCATGACAGCCTTAAGCTGAGTCTTCTGAGAAAATATGCTTTCAACGTCACCACCTGCCTTTTCCTCAGTCTTGCCCTTGTGACTTGTGGCTGCCAACCCGGCTGATGACCCTCAGGTCCTGTGCCTTTCTCTCCCTAGATGTGCCACCCACCTCTCTGGCCTCATTTGCTGAGGTTCTTTCCTGGCCTCTAAGCCCCTCCCCCCACCATCTACTCCCACCAGCAACACTGGTCTGAAAAGGGGCTCCTCCCTTACTCCTCCCCTTGCTCATACCTTCTCCCAAATTCCCTGTGCCCAGGGCCTCTATTTGCCCAGCCTCCATGCTTGGCGGGACATCTGGACAACCCTCCCTCTCTGTCTAGTCCATCTGCCACAGCCCCATATTCAATCACAAGTCCAGGTGACTCCTGCTTCCCAGTTTCTCTCCCACTGGCCCCTCCCTTTTCAACTCCTATGGGAACCTGGAGGCCCCACTGCTCCCTCTTCTTCTTGGTCCCCTGCCTTTCCCTCCCTCAACCCAACCCACCCTTTCCTGTGCGTCAAATAACCTCTGGAACACATCCTCCCATCCATCCTGTCCCCAGTTCCAGCATTCCAGCCCTCCTAACTTTCCTCCCAACTTCACCTTCCCTGACAGATCTCCCAGCACACCTGACACTCTCCTGCCTCATGCTCAGCTCACACCATTCCTTCCACCGGGCATCTCCCTCATACCCCATCTCCCAGCTGAAACACTTCCCATCCTTCAAGGGTCAGCTCAAGTGCCAGTGGGTCCTCTGTGGTCCCTTTGCTCCAGCCTCCCAGAACCCTTAGACACAGCTCTGCTTGAAGCTGGTCTTTACTCCAGCTGGAAACGGAGCCCTGAGAGGCAGGGAGTAGCCTTAGGGTTTCCATTTCTTTCCGGCACCAGCTATGGCTAAGGCCAGTGTGTGGACTCAATAAGCACAGCAGGCACATGCATCTACACCCTGAGCACATCTAACACACGTGCCGCCACACACAGATTCCCGCCTACCACTCAGGAAGCCCTGGGTCCAGGAATCCTCTGGAAAAAGGGGGATCCGAGCCTGGCTGCCATTCTAAAGAGCTGGGGTCCCCAGCTCAACTGGCCTCCCACCTGGCCAAGCTGAGGCAAAGTCTTACCTCCTTCAGGTGGACTCTTGTAGGTGGCCGGCGCCGCTGGCCCCCACGCACCCGGTCCCGTGTCACATGCTCCAGGGCACAGCTCTTGTCTACCTTTACCTGGGAAGGAGAAGGAACCAGGTCAGTCCCCACCAAGCCTTGGGAAGAGGATGAAATGCTCAGGCATTAACTTAAAGTCAGGGTCTGCACCCGCAGGGTCAAGCGGCCCGTTGCTGCCTCTCTCTGAAGCATCTCTCCATGACTGGACCGCCGCTCTTCGTCCTGTCTCTGCACTGCCTTTACCATCTCTTTGCAGTCTGAGGCTCTCCCTCTCTGCAGCTGCCCTCTCTGTGTCAGTCTTCCTGCACAATATGGGCTATCAGCCCTTGCCCCTCAGTCTACTACAAATACATAAGCAGCCCCGAGGCTGCTTTTGGGCTTAGCTGGGGGAGAGGAAGAAGACAGCCCATGATCCCCGGGTACCTGCTTCCAGAATAGGCCTTGCCCTGGCCCCAGTCACCCTCCCAGGACCCTTGGGGATAGGCCCGGAAAGAGCAGGGCCTCCACCCCTTTGGGTCGGGGTATTTGGAGGGCAGCCTGTCCTCTCTAAGGGTAAGGAAAGAGGGTAGTAGTAGTCCAGGAAGCCACAGAGTAAAGTTCACATGGAAAATCCAGACTCTGAAGCCTGGAGCAGCCTGTCCCGGTAATGAGGCTGGGGCTAAGACCCTCAGTCTCCAGGTCAGGCTGAGCATTCAGGCCCGGCCGGGGGTCCAGCTGTCTCTGTTCCTCAGGCAGGAGCTGCTGCTGATCTGCCGGGACTGCGCTCAGGCCCAGCCCACGCTCCAGCCGTGGCTTCCAACACCCACCATATGTCCCACAAAACGGGGACACTTTCCCCAGCTAGTGAAGGGCTGAATATGACATAGTGACATAAGACACGACATAGGAACCATGGCTTCCAGTAAGGGGCCTTGAGAAGATTCATTCCACTCAGGTCTCAGACTTCTACAATCCAAGGGTCACTCCATCTGGCCCTCAGATGCATTTTAGCCCCAAGAGCTACAAATCCATGATGTCCAAGGCAATCCTCCCGGGAGATCTGGCCCCAGGGGACACCGTTGCCTGCCACAGCCTGGTCATGGCCACTGCTGCCACCATCACCACTATAGGGGGCTGGGTGGCCACTGCAGACAGATGGGAGCCCCAGGGCTAGAGACAGTCTGGCCTGGACTTCATGGCCAAACTGAAAAATGAGCTTTCTGGCTCTTAACTCACCCCCTAGATCCCTCTGTCCTGGGCCCACCTGCTGTTTCCAGCGGAGGCTGGCAAGGATACATGGCTGCAGCCGGTTAAATTCTGCCCCACCACTTACCCATGTTTTCATTTAAATCAAGTCACTTAATTTCCTTACACCTCAGTGCTGCATCTGTAAAGCGGGAACACTACCGCCTATGTTGAGAGGTATTGTGAGGATTAAGTGAGGTAACAACAGCAGACGCCCCAGTGTTTGTAGTGACATAGTCAAGCGGTTGTCTGGGATGTGGTGAGGCAGGTCCTCTCTGGGTTCACACCCTGGTGGGGAAGGGGACTCAGAGCCCTGCACACGACTGCATCGCACCTCATCAAAGGCCTTGTTCTTGCCTCGGTTGATCCCTTCATTGAGGGCTTTGATCCAGGATTCCTTCTCCTCCCCGCTGGGTGCTTGGAATTTGATGTCGCTGACCTGCAGGGGGCATGGGGGGGTGGATGGCAGATGTTTAACCAGGCTCACATGGAGGGTCTTAAGGAAGCGTCCCACCCCAGATTTCAAAGTTGGCCCTGGCCCAGATGGCCAGGAGCAAACCAAAATGACTCCTACAACAGGTCAGACACCAGGCTTCAGGGCAAGGGAGAGGACAGACCCAGCAGTGAAGGGGCTCTTTCCCTGAATGCAGCCACCAGAGATTTGCATTGGAATCGGCCTTGCCCTGTGGAAAGATCCTAGATCTGGTCTCACTCCATGTGACTGCCCCCCCAGGCCAGCTGCCTGACCTCTGGGCTCTAGTTTTCTCTGTAAAGTAGTAGTAGCCCCAGTCTCCTAGGACTGGGGTGATGAAGGAGACAAGCATGAGGGGTGTCCCACTGGTGAAGGCCCACTGGAACCAGGGACACCTTCAGCTCCCCCGTGGGCCCCACACCTAGCCCTTGCCCCAAGTGAAAAAGTCGCAGGGTCTCTTTGAATCATAGATTATAAGAGAGAAAGGACACCGGGGGTCAATTCCAAGCTCTCATCACACAGGTGAGGAAACACAGGCTCACCAGATGCCATGGAATGTGGCCAAGGCAGCCTACAGTAATCCTATGACTCCTGACTGCACACCCCACCCCACCCCACAGATCCCTTCCTTTCTCAGGCAGGAGCTCCAAGGTACCACATGAGAATCAGAGGGCAGCTCCAAGGGCCCCCTCCCTGCCAGGCCCCACGGTCAGACAGGAAAGAGTGAAAGGAGCGAGGCCATGCAAACCGAGGGGCTGCCTTGCACAGTGGTCACAGCAATAGGGCCTCTGAGCTGGACAGGCCACCACCTACAGCTGGCTGACCTTGAGCCTCAGTTTCCTCATCTAAAAAAGAAAAACATCCCCATGACCTGCCTCGTGGAGCTGTGAAGATCACTGATGTATCTAACGTGTTGAATTGAGCTGGACAGAGTCAGTGCTCAGTAGTAGGAATCATCACCATGGCCCTCCTTCTAGACAAAATAGCCCATTTCCTCATCTGGAAAAAGGGATAACATGGCCTACCATAAAGAAATGCTGAGGGAATTCAACCTGACTAAAGCCAGAGCCCGGCACATAGTAGGGATACAGTAAATATTTCCTGAATGAATGAGCCAATAAATGAATGAACTGGCCCAAGTTTCCTTCCCTTTCCCTGTTTTTTTGGGCCACTGCCCACTCTCCGACCTCAAGATGCCCCAGTTCTTTGTCGGGCGGGTCGCCAGCCTGCCCATCCCCCACCCTGGTGTTAGATAGCACCTTCCCTCTCGCCACTCTCTGAGTTATGTAACACCACAGTCCGCCTGGCCCCCTCAGCATCCTTGTTATATAACTTCCTCCTGGCTGCCTCCTGCTTCTCCCCATACAGGGCCCTGGGTCCCACCCACCTCTCCATGCCAGGCACAGCCAAATGCTCATTTGCATGACCAGGGTAAATTCGATCCTGGCAGCAGATCTGCAGTTAAGTCAGAAACCCCAGGGCACCTTGGCAACTGCCTCTCAGCCCAGCCATCAGGGCTGCTAGGGGCTCAGGGAGGGACGGCATTGCATCCGGGCTCTGCACGGGCCCACCCAACCCTGTGATGGGGCTGAGAAACATGGACCAGGGCCAGCCCCTGTGAGCTCAGCTGCTGCTCCTGCTCACAGGCTTGGAGTTCGTGGGGACCCTGCCTAGTGCAGGACTTAGCCTCCCCGAAAGCTTGCAAGGTGCACTTAAACCCAGCAACATATACAGCAAGAACGGGGCAGAAAAAGAGCACTGTCCTAGGAGTCAAGATGATGGAGTTCTAGTCCTACCAACCAGCAGTGGCGCCCTGCACAGGTCTCCTCTCTATACGGGGCCTAACGGACAAGAACAGACCACTGGACCCAACCCAAACTGCAGCCTTCCCCATTGGCCAGCCCACCTGAGGCAGGCTGCGGGGAGGGTGTTGGCCAAAGGGCTCCCCTAGGAGAAAGAATACAAGGTTAAAAGGGACCCAACCCCACCTTCAGGAACCATGATCCTGACGGAATGAGCCCGCATCCCACATGGTGATCAGAACAGGGACTAACTGAGCACCAACAAGTTGCTCCTCCTGCTCCAATACTACCTGTGTTCTGAAGAGCTCAGGCTGCACAGGTCCCCTCCCCAAGCCCTTCCCAGAAGCCCCAGGGGCACAGGCCCTGTGAGGACTTTAGGAGTTAACAGGACTGGCCACAGAATAGGCCCATATGGCCTGAGAAAGGGGAGAGGACAAAATGGCAGAGAGGAAAAAAGTGGGAGGGGGAAGGGAGGCAGGAAAGAGGAAAGGGCCAAGCTGGCTGAGACCAGCAGGACAGCAAGGCCCAGCAGAGGCCACCCTGCTTCCTGGCAGCGTCTGCCTGTGACCTCACGGCAGGGGCGTGGGGATGGGGAGGCAGGGGGGAGAGGGGCATGCAAGACACTGGAGTCTTTGTTTATTTGATTAGAAGGAAAAAACAGGCGGCTTCAGGACTAGACAGCGGGGTCATGTGACCTTCTGGCCAGCGGGCAGCCTCACTGAGGATGGGGAACACCCAGGGCGATAGGAAAGGAGGGTGGGAGGATGGATGAGGGGGACGTGGTTCTCTGGGCGGTCCCCCATCTGCCTCTGGAGAGCCCCCACTCTGTGTGAGCTCCTGGGGTGTCGAGGGTCAGGGGACTCTTGAACTGGAATCAGGGTATGCTGTCCTCCCATTGCCCTGAGGCCCCCACCAATGGCTCCACGGCCGTGTCCCCAACTGGTCATCCTGTTTCCAGAGTCATCAGAGCCAACCTGAACTCATGGCAGAAATGGGGTGTTGGTTGAAGCAGCTGAGAATGTATGTGCACAAACAGGCCTCTCGGAATGTAATGTCCCACCCTGCCCTGTGCCCCGCCTAACCCACCTAGCCCACCACCAGCTGACCTCAGAGCTGCAGAAAGGAGGTGGCCTGCAGAACAGCACTGGCAGAGGACAGAGAAGCAAGGTCCCCTCCGCCTCACATCCACATAAGCTCACTAAGAGACACACACAGCCCAGATTGACCGTGGCCAGGTAAACACGCACCTACACAGAGGTGCACACACACACACACACACACACACAGAGGCACAAACCTTCATACCTAACGAACCCTGCATGTCTCACACATACACACACAACCACAGCACCAATTAGAGAGGAAGCAGGCCTCCCGGACAGCGTAGGGGCTCTAGGGCCTAAAAGATTCAAACGTGGTTCTCCTCTTCCCCAAAGAGCCCTATGTCAAGTGCAACCTGGGCCCAGCCCCATGAACCCTCATGACACTATAAACCTGCCCCCACCCAGAGCCCACCCCCAATCCCAGGGTCGGAACCCCTTAGTTGCTTCTTTGGCCTGACCCAGCACAGAGCCGGACAAAGAGTTAGTGAGTAAAGCAGCGTGGTCTCCTCCAGGGCCCAGAGCCACAGAAGACTGGGCTCCTGGCCCTAAATGCTGGGGAAGAAACATAATGGCCTCCAGCAGGCCCACATCAGACCTGCCCCAACTCCCCGCCTCTGTGACTCAGCCCCATTCTGAGAGGCTCCACATGACGTGCAGAGGTCGGGCGAGGCCTGACCCAGCTGCAGATGGGAGCTAGTTGGCGAGAGGTGCTGCACATACCAGCCTCGGATCTGACTTCCTCTTCATATCTGTGAAACTATGCCATGTGTCCACGCCCACGGGGACCCCCTGCCAGACATACGTGGTACAAACCATGAACTTCATCCACACACAGCATGTCCCGGGAAAGAACTTCTTGGGCAAGAGACTTTCTCCAGCAACAGTTAAGAAAGGAAAGTGCAAGGCGAGGAAAGCTGGGGGGCTGCACATCCCCGAGCATGGAGTCCAGGACGGAGGGCAGAGGGGTGGCCCACCCAGGAAGGCATGGGATGAAGGAGAGGTCCCACCTTCCCCTCTGGCCCATAGTACATCACAGTGTCAGAAGCCTGGTGAGATGAAGGCCTCATCCCCAGCTTTCCTGCCTCAGCCCTGGGCCTCCTGTGTCCAGGGTGTGAGAGAAGGCCAAGGACCCCACCTCCCAAAGGCTACTTTCCAACTACAGCTTGGGAAGAGCCCCGTTTCGGTCTTTTAGGCCCTTTCAGCCCAGGGCCTGGAAGGGGAGAGGGGAGCAGAGCTCGCAGCAGAGCCCTACGTGCATGTCCTATCAACCAGGGACTGGAGGGACTCCACGACAAAGTGAGCAGAAGGTCCAACCTGTGGCGGCCCCGGGTTTGAGCCTCAGACACTCCACAGAGCATATTCAAGCTGCATCCAGGAGCTCGGCCTGTCTTAGAGAGCCTCCTGGGGTGATCTTCCCAAGCGGACCCCAGCCTGGAGGAAGGTCAGGCCACGGCAGGCACAGCCCTACCTTGTTCCCTGGGGATCGAAGCAGGATAAAGCGGTGTTTCCGCTTAAGGAGGGCACGAAGGTCCTGGCACTTCTCATAGCTGCCCAACTCCACTGTCTCCACACACTTCTGCTCATCCTGGGAAGAGAGACAGGGGACGAGAAGTGGTGAGAACCAGATGCACCCAGACCTTCAAACACCCTGGCCCCGCTTCACACCCGGATCCCACTCACCAAGGGCATCACTTGGTCAGGGGAGACCTCGGGCTGCCAGTCAATCACCAAGATGCAGTATTTAGACTATAGCAAATGCACACTATAGGGCGGGAGGGACACCCTCAAGCCTCACCGTGCACTTGAGAAATGGGACTCCCAGCCCGAAAGTGGGAAACAGGGCTTACTCAAATATGCCTAAGGCCAAAGGAAGAAACAGGGGGAGCCAGAGAGGCTTAAAAATGGATGCCTGGTGTTAGATAGCACCTAATCTCATGCATGCCCCGAGGCCGGGCGGAGATTTGTGGAAGAGGAAACCTGGAAGAGGGAGCAAGCTGAGAAATGAAAAGGCTTTCCAGGCAGAACCACAGAGGGAAGTATGAATAGGGCACATTTGGGCTACGTGCCCTGCCTTCACCGCACGGATCCTGAGTTGACTTCTCCTCTGGCATCTTGCTCCGCTGACCCTTGGCTTGGAGTGAGATGCCACCCTCCATGGCCAGTACAACAGAAAGGGCAAGGGTTCCTTTAAGAGTACCTCCTTCCCCAGGCTATCTTCTTGGACAGTGGTCAGCCTCTTCTAGACCACCTCTGGACACTGGCTGGGCTGCCTTCCCGCCCGCCAGCCCTGGCACCGGAGTGTTTTCTGCACTTGGACTTTAGCCACCAGGTGCCTCTCCAGCAAGCTGTCTGGGACAAGCTCCTCCCTCACTGGTGGTCAGTTGGTTCCTCTTCCAGGAAGACCCGGCTGGAACAACTTCCTGGATGTGACACAGTCTCACCCTGGAGACTCTAGGGAAGTAGAAGCAGGCCCTGGGTTGGGGCCGGGGGGAAAGGGGGACACTGGCCAACAAGTGAAGGGAACTCTTGCTGAAGGAAACTCACGCAGACAGCCAGGAAAAGCACCCACCCAGGGACTGCCTCAGTGCCCTGTAGTTGTGGGTGGAATATCTGGGAGGCAGTGATTCGATTATTTGCAAAGGAAATGCCCCAATTTCCCTC